>NC_063184.1:19316406-21947762 GCF_023159225.1 Perognathus longimembris pacificus
TATCTGCAGCCTGAAACAACCATGGCTCAAAAATGTTAGGAAGGGCTGGGAATATGGCCTAGGGGTAAAGTGCTCGCCTTGTATTCATGAGGCCATGGGTTCGATTCCTCAGCACCACATATATAGAAAAAAGCCAGAAATGGCGCTGTGGCTCAAGTGGTAGAGTGCTAGCCTTGAGCAAAAAGAAGCCAGGGACAGTGCACAGGCCCTGAGTTCAAGACCCAGGACTGGCAAAAAACAAAACAAAAAAATGTTAGGAAAAGGGTTATAACTAAGCCTAATATAGCCAAGCCTTTCCCTTATTATTCCCTAACCAATAGGGTGCAGCTACTAGTTATGTAATAGAATGTTATCTAGAGATGATGCATTGAAGGTCAGGAGAACGTGTCTGTGTTATATATAAACATTACACTATTTTATATAAGAGACTTGGGCATCTGTAGACTTTGCTAGCCATAGGGGTCCTGGAACCAATTCCCAATAAGAACAAGGGACAACTGTATATAAATATATATTGAATGCATCATGAATGGAGAGGTATGGTTCTGGAATTATTGATATATATATTGCTTAAGAGCTCAAATAGGGCTGAGGGTATAGGGTGGTGGTAGAGTGCACATGCAGCATGAAGAAGATCTTGTTTCCATGTTTTATTGGAGGTGTGAGGCTGGGAAATGGAGTCACAATGTCTAATAATAATGACTAGAAGCACATGAAATGTTTGATATTAATATTGTTTGTGGGGTTTTTGCCTGTGTTGTTTTTAAGTAAATTTTGTTAAATTCACAAAGATAAAGGGGTTAGTACAGTGCTTTTTACCCTTGTGAGCATTTGAACTTGCTCAAAGTAAGCTGCAAATGTTTTCTGAGCTTCCTGTGAACCAGTGTAAAAATGGAAGCACAATTAGCTTTATATCACCAATTGTGTGATCCTGCATAGAGGAGTCACCTTGTGAAGTCTACTGTACACCCATCTGTTAGCAAAATCTTTGTAATGAATAAAATGCAAATTCTCCAGTGTCCTACAGAATTTCTGATTGCTGGCCAGTGTGATAAGCAGACAGCAAGCGTCAGTACTGTAGCGTGCACAGTGGAAATATTTACCAAATCTTCCTGTCTTCTGCACACACAGCAGGTAAATTACACTGCGACAAGGGGAAAAGATGGCACTGAGGGAGAAAAGCATAGGCTGGAAGTGTGAGCTCTCATCCAGACTGTCTTTATTTCTACTTTGTGTAGTTATCTCTGCATTTTTCTTTTTTAAAAGGCCTGCCATTCAGTGCTTCCAGTTCTGTATTTCCAGCTGAGGTTTCTTTTTTCCCTGTCATGTAATTGAGAAGGATTGTGTGATTCCAGAATTCTCAGTTTTTGGTAGGCCTTGCTTGTTTTCCTTGGTTGTACAACTTGACTTTATTCATTTGGAACAGTGAGTTGTGTTGCAAGAAATCCATACCCTGGTATTGTCTTGCTTTGTAATTTTGCTCTTCTCATCATCTCCAAGACTTAGTGACTTTTCAGTTTTCACTGAATTGAGTGTTAGTGTGAGCTGTTAGTGTGAGCTGCAGTTTGTAAGTGTGTTGGACAATGAAGCGGAGCCATGTGTGGTTTACATAGGCAGGACTCCACAGGCCTGGGTTTTGGCCTGTGTGTGAGATGTTTTGCCTCTTCATGCTCTGTAACATGGACATTTGTCTTATTACTGGGAGTTTCTGTATGTGTTGCTGCAATCTCAGGCAACACTTTCTAATCCTCCTGCTTGCTTTTCCACCATTTGTAGGACAAAAGGACATAAATGTACATTTCTGTAGAGGCAAAAATTCAATTTCACAGAAGTCTGAACTATTTTATATTCTGCTGACAGTGCCTACCTTATATTGTTGTTGTTTTGTTTTTTGTTTTGGCTTCTACTCTTTTTTTCCCTTCCAGGCATTTCTACCAATAAATTCTTACACAGCTACTTTCAAAACAATAACAAAAAATATTCAAGCTGGGTGCTGGTGGCCCACTCCTGTAATCGTGCTTGGATAGGAAAGTTTCTGAGACTCGTATCTCCAATTAAACACCAACAAATGTGGAAAATAGAGCTATGATTCCCTTGTTAGTATGCTAACCTTGAGCATCAAAATTAAGGCAGAGTGCCCAGATCTTGAGTTCAGTCCTCAGTATCACCACCTCCCTCCCCACCAAAAAAGGTAAAAAAAGTAACATTGATTCGTTTTCCTAAAAATGAGTTAAATGTTTTGCCTGAACAACTTTGCTCTCTCCCTCACACTGTTAACTATTTTAAATGTTTCTGTAGTGCTATGTCCATACTTCCCTGATAGCACTTCTATGTTTACTAAAATGGCCAGTCAATCTCTTTGCCCTACTGAGCTGCAGAATCTGTGAAGGCAGGAGCCCCAGGAACTGGCCAGTTATAAACAACACAGCAGGCATTTGTAGAATGAATGGAGTGACTACTGACTTGACTCAAACCATTATGGTTCCAACCAGTCATTGGATTGGATATGGTTGCCAGAGTGTTGTCTCAGACCCAAAGTAGGTGTGGCCCATCCTTCTGTTTTGTTGTGAGGCATAGGTACAGAACCCCTGCAGAGTCTCTGACATAGCAATGCTTAACATCATTGTTGCATCTCTTCTTAGGTTTCTCTTGTGTTTTCCTCTTCATTCTCCATTCCTATACCCTTTAATGTAGCACATATACTACTGGTCACTTTACATCTCTGGCCTTCCATCTCATTTGATGATATGACTTCCCCAGTCGCCTATGGTCTACCGTGGGCACATCAGATGCCCCTGGGATCTCTCCTATTAGAGTACCCCATGGGTGGTTGGAGTGGATTTTTCCCAGAAGTTCTTCAGGCATTGTGTTCTCTTGGGCATCATTGGTCCATAAGCACAGAAACCTGATTTTTTCAGAGTGTGCAAAGAACAAATCTCTCTATTGTGCTAACCCAGCTCAGAAAGTGGATGGAGCAAAATCAGATTGCAGGTTACTGCCTTCAGTGAGAATAGAGCTGCTTGTATTTCCACTGCACAGCCTGAGATTGTTCATGTGGGAACGACCGGTTCACATTCTCTTCCTGTAGCAGGCCTGAGGGGGAAGCCAAATCACAATCAGATGCTCAGCTGGAAGAAAAGCAAAGCCGAGTTCATTGTCAAGATGTTATTGGGCTAAGTCCCGGGCGTTGGTTTTCACAGCCGGGGCCTGCAGTGGGGTGCACAGGGAGTTGGCTCAGCTACCTGTATCTCTCTCCTTTGTGGAGCCAACTCTGCCAGGAGGGCCTGAAGCATCCAGGGACTGGGACTGCCCATGTCCCTTTTCGTCTTGCTCAGGGTGCCAGACCTAGCTCTGGTCTGCTTTCCTTCACTTTCAAGTCTGACCACACTCCTTGTGATCTACCCTTCTTCTCGATTTAGTACCTTTTTCTTCTTTTTCTTGTTGCATAGCTGGCTCTTACAAAATTTTAGCTCTGACCCTTTTAGTCTAACCAGAACTTCCAGTGCTCCTAGTATATCACCCTGACTGCTAGCCAGCCCCCCCCCCAACTAGCCAGTCTTGTGTGTATATCTATGCCTTCCCCTTGCCTAGCCAAGTCCTTTCAGAGCCTCTTGGCTACACCTTTTCCCTCTCCTACCTGCTTCATTCTTGGTTATATCCCAGTCATGCTTAGAGAACAAGTCAGCTCCACTCTCCAAATCTGGTCATAATAACGCCATGGCCTCATGAGGTTTCTAGAAGATTCTGTAAGAGAGTGTGTGAAAGTCCTTTGTAAATGGTAAATGTGCCTGCCTTCCCCAATAAATGAGCTGCTTTTAATTTCTCCCACCCTAACAAAAGAGTCGCATGTCACCTAGCAGCCAGGATAAGTTGAGAAGTGTGACATGATGGGCTGACATGTTTGTGGTCTTTGTGTGGATATCATAGAATGCACTTGCCCAAACTAAGATTGCTATGTTGTTCCTGAGCAATCAAATTTTTATTTTTTTGTCAGTTGTTGGGCTTGAACTCAGAGTTGGGGAGCTGATCCCTGAGCTTTGTTTTGCTCAAGTGCTCTACCACTTTGAGCCACAGCTCCACTTCCAGTTTTCTGGTGGTTAATTGGAGATAAGAATCTCATGAGCTTTCTTGCCAGGCTGGCTTTGAACTGTGATCTTCTGAGCAATGGAATCTTAAAGGACCACCGTTGTATATTTGTCCAGGTGTCACGAAACGTCATACATCGTACGACTACGTATGAACGAGGTGCCTCGGTGGTTGTGAGCACACCCATTTGAATAAAAATTTCCACAGCATGTTCTTTATGTACGTATGTTACAAGCAAAGATGATATGCTTTATAGGCCAGTCAAGTAATGTTGATTATGCCTAGTTCAGAAGAACCATCGGGCCTGCATGGCCACAAGCCCTTTGAGGGGAAAGAGTGCCTTCCCCACACTTCACACTCTGAGAAGAGGCCTCAGAAGCTCACTTCTCAGCTGGGAGTGGCCACTGAAGAGGGAGACACCCGTGCCAATTATAAATTATTATTGATTACTGCCTTGCAAGCATCAGCCAGGGAGCTCCAGGGGGCCAGCTGTTTTTTTGGCAGCTCAGGAGCCTCACCCTCTTGAAGGCGTGGCCCGTTCTCTCTCCTGAACATAACCAACCTGTCACATGGCTGTTTCTGCCACACTGGGCTCTGGTGTTAGATTCTCGTGTTGGAGGCTAAGGTGTACTTGTTAGGAAAATGCTGTGTCTGGTTTGGACCTCCTGTTATTCCTAGGGCTTTGCACTCACCTGCCCAAGAGGTTCCCCTCTTTGAGTCGTGCTATTCCTCCTGTGGGCTGATGGTAACAGTATACTAGCTTCTCAGGGAGACGCCATCTGCCTGCCTCCCAGGATGGAGGCTCCTGCTGTTAAAGCCACTTGCATCTTCAGACCCCTGGGAGAGAACAAGCCTGCTGCTTGTGGTCCTTAGCACTGATCTCGGGGCTCTGGCCTCCACTTGTCTCCATGCTAGCTTTCTTTCCCAGGGCTGTGCCTGCTGCTCAGCCTGACATAACATGGCAGGCTCTGGCCTCAAGCTTGGTCATTCTCTTCAGGGCTGGGTGACACATGAACTGTGCTTCTGCTGTGTGTTCTCCTGGAAAGGACTGCTCACCACCGAGTATTGTTTTCTGTAAGACTTGTTGGGGCTGATCCCCTCTACTCCTCACAGTTGGACAAGTTCTTTCAGACTCTCACTGGAAAATTCTAGGGCTCTGTCCTTTTTGTGTTTAGCACAAGAAGTCCCCCTAATTCTTGCTCTTCTTCGGTTCTGGGAAATGGTTGACCACAGAAAGTGTTTTGAATTCTAAGCATGGGCTATAAAGATTTGCAACCTCAGGAGCTGGAGTGAGGCAAAAACACATTTTTCCAGCTGGGTACCTGTGGCTCATGTTTATCATCCCAGCTGCTCAGGAGGCTGAGATGTCAGGATTGTGGTTTGAGGCCGGCATGGGGAGGAAAGTCCATGAGACTCTTATCTCCAGTTAACAAGCAAAAAGTAGAGCTGTGGTTCAAGTGGTAGAGTCCCATCCTTGAGCCATGAAGCTAAAGGACAGCACCCAGGCCCTGAGCCCAAGCCCTAGTACCAGAATAACACCAAAACGAACACCATTTTCTCCTGTCTCCAAAGCAGCTGATTGACAGCTGTTGTCTCTGCTCTGCTTGTTTCTTTCTCTTCTTGCTAAAGCTGAAGAACTTTTCTGGTGTTTTCTTAGGGCTCCAGAGTGGATTGCTTGGCTTTGTCTTCAGACATGTGTGAAATTGCTTGGTGATCATGCCTGTTGGAGCCCAGGGTGTATGGCTTTCACTCGGGCTACTCTTCAATTGGAGCACCTCCCTGCAGTGAGTTTCTGCCTTTGGGGGCACCCAGATGAGGCATGTGCACTGGCCCACAGGACCAGGAGGAACACAGGGGCCCGGGATGCCTGCCACTGCAGGGCTCTTACTGTGTCCCTCGCACACAGCCCCTGGGATTTCCAGCTGCTTATGATCAGAGCTACAACACACTAGGCCACTTGGAAGTCCCTGCAAGAGTGGCATGTAAGTTCTCCTTGGAATCATGCAGAACCAAGAGCAGCGGAATGGTGTTATACCAACAACTCTGTCATTGCTCACTATTTTTGGATATTATTAAGTGGGTTTAAGATATCCCCCTAGGGGGGCTGGGAATATGGCCTAGTGGCAAGAGTGCCTGCCTCGTATACATGAAGCCCTGGGTTCAATTCCCCAGCACCATATATATAGAAAATGGCCAGAAGTGGCGCTGCGGCTCAAGTGGCAGAGTGCTAGCCTTGAGCAAAAAGAAGCCAGGGACAGTGCTCAGGCCCTGAGTCCAAGGCCCAGGACTGGCAAAAAAAAAAAAAAAAAAAAAAGATATCCCCCTAGGAGCCAGGCACTGCTGGCTCATCTCTGTAATCCTAGCTACTCAGGAGTCTGAGATCTGGAAGATGATGGTTCAAAGCCAGCCCAGGCAGATAAGTTCACAAGATTCCATTTCCAGTTAACCAGCAAAATGCCAGCCTGGAGGCATGGCTCCAGTGTTAGAGTGCCAGCTATGAGCAAGAAAGCCAAATGAGAGCATGAGGCCCTGAGTTCAAGTTCTGGTACTGAAACAGATGGTGGACAGACATACACACAAACAACCGAAGGAAGGAAGGAAGGAAGAAAGGGGAGGAAAGACAAAGGAAGGGAGGAGAGAAAGAAAAGAGAAAGAAAGAAAACCTATCAAACTGCATGCTTTAAATAGGGCTTTCTCTGTGTTGATTCTCTCTGGATGAAGTTAATAAAATTTAAAAGTCAATAAGAATCTAAGTGCTCCAATTATGGGAAGCATGTGAATGTAGTTTGAACTGGGTGTGCCTGTGGTTTCCTGAAGTACAAGGAGAGAAAAGGCCTGGACCCACAGACACGAAGCTCTTTCTCTGCCCAGGCTGACAGTCCCCTTGTTCATCCCTGTCACAAAAGACACAGCAAGAGTTAGGAGAATCGTGAGAAGCTGGCTTGCAAGTGGCAGGTAGGGAGAAAGTGATTTATGTTCCATGAAAACCCATTCAGCCCCGTGGCACTTCCAGGGCATGGGAGAGTGGAGGCCCATTGTCTTCCCAGTGGAGTGAGCACAGAGACTCGAGGGGCTGCAAGGTGATGATACCTTGGGTGAGAACACACTGTCTAGGCTTGTAAAAGAAAGCTTTTGTTGTTTTTAGTGTATTGACAAGAGAAATGAAAGTAGAACTGTAAAAATTAGGAAAACAGTTAGTGTGAGGACCCAAGCAAATGGCTGAAGTTCAATCAGATGTGTGTTTAGAAAATATGTGGAAGTCATTTGCCATTTAAATAGGGGACTACTGATGAGTGGTATTGAAGTTGTTTCTTAAAATATGTTGGATGACAGTGATCAGAGTGATTCTGTTGGTATTTTATATGAATCATTGTTATGACTGTGATTGATGTGATTCCTAGAAAACAATGGATTTAATCTGGTGATATGTATTCTTTTAAACACGTCTTATTTGGGTCAAGTGTAGTAGTCAAGCTGTACTAGAGGCAGTGGTAGGAGGGTCAGAGTCCAAGGCCAGTTCCAAATCAAAATGCCAGATCCTGAAAAACAACTAAAGGAAAAGGTTGGGGTATGTCACTCAAGTGATAGAGTGACAGCAACCCCTCCCCCCATGCCATCAGAAAAGAGATTAGCCAGATGTTGGTGGCTCACTCAGGAGGCTGAGATCTGAGGATCGAGGTTCAAAACCAGCCAGGGCAAGAACGTCGGTGAGACTCTTATCTCCAATGAACCATCCAAGCACCAGAAGTGGAGCTGTAGCTCAACGTGGTAGAGTTCTAGTCTTGAGCACAAAAGCTCAAGCACAGTGCCGGGGCCCCTGGGGTTCAAGCTGTGTGACCAACGAGAGGAAGGGGGGAAGGAGGATTTATTATATTCAAAAGCTTGATAGAAATAACAGAAATTGCTTCTCAGAAAAGAACTATATACCCTGCTAGGTTTCTAATGCCTTATAGTACGTTCATGTCATTTGCATCAGGACTTAATAAAGGCTGTTATGGCAGAAAGAGAAATAGCAGGTAAAGTTGTTGTTTATTTCTTCAATAGAGGGTGATAACCTTTCTCCCTTTTTATTTTGTCTTGCTGAACGTCTCTTTGTGTGTCTGTGGTGTGCTGTGAAATCCTTACAGGGCCTACCTAGCCTGAAGGCGTTTGAGTCTCACAGAGGCTTTTCTCAGCCCTGTCACTGCTGATAGTGGGAAGTGTCTGTGTAGGGTGGATGGTGAGTGACATGCTATACCTCCATCAGAGGCGCATGCCAGTCCACGTAGGACAACCAAGAACATCTCCCACACGTCGCATGTCCCTAGGAATGAACAAAGTCACCCCCATTTTCAGACTGCTGGTTTGGCACACTGCCTAGCTTAGCTACTTGTAAAGTTGCATTCTGTGCCATGCAAGTGTTCGGTTACCTAACACGTCTCTCGTTTTATAGAAGCCACTTGAAAACGCCCTCCACTTTGATTCTGTTCTTATAAATCACTTTTTAGAAGGTCTTTCAGTTGCTCGTTGTGATTTTCAGATCTTGTGAGCCGAAGAAACATCTAAAAATACACAGACCACTATTATACCATTGAAAGGTCTTTTTTTCCCATAAAGCATATGAATAATTTTTTTTTATGGAGCGAGTCCATTTTAGCAGTGTTTTAAAGGAGAAACATGTCATTATTTTCAACCTGTATCATTACCTTGTCTTTTATTTCTAAAAGTAAAATTTATTTTTTCCCCATTATCAAGATAATATGAATTTGGTGGACAGTCTGGGAAATGGTTCTGATTTTTTTTTTTTGGTTCTCATTTTCCCTCATACCACCACCTAGAGAAAACAGCTTTCAAACTGTCTAGTAGCTAATGTATTATATTCACTTCCGGTAAAGATGCATTTTAGTGTTTTGGCCTTCACCTTTCAATGTTCTTCCTCTAAGAGATTTAGTTTAGTGCTAAGATGTTCTTTATTGTTTCAGTTTAATTTACTCTATCTAGCACTTTCAGACACCAAATTAGGCCATTTTACTTTTAATACATTTTATGTTTAATATACTTATTACATTTAAGGTGTTAGTTCACAAAGAAGGATTTTTAACTTTATTACCTATTCAATAAATGTTGAATGTGTATGCTTTTAATTCAACAATATTATTTGTTAGCTAGCATAGTAGAGACATAAAGACCAATGTGCGCTGTTGGTTTTAAACCTGTCACATGTGTAGAGCTTTGTGGGGTGCAGGCATGTCTGGATTTCTGAGTGAGCTGGAGGACAAGGTAGAGAAGAATAGGAGGTTGCGCCATGGTGTTGTGGAGGTTAGTGGCTCATATACGTGGGCTACCCTAGGCAGTGATCCAGGCATGCTACTAGGGCTCCCTGTACTGCTCAGCTTTGCCTTCCCCTGGCTTTGGCTTTATTCTCAGGCAGAGTATTGAACCCGCATGATTTCAGGGTGACGCTGGCAGTTCCTGGCAATGTTTTGTTTGCTTTGCCAGTTTGGTACCTTTACCAGTGAGTTTCTCTTTGGAGATACTTGCATAGGAATCTCATGTTGGAGGCTCACTGAGATTGCAAATGAGATTTGCAAAGTAGACCAATGGCTAGCATCACCAGGACTGACCATGTCCTTGCTTTTCCACACTGGCTGCACCGGCATACACCTAAAGGCAGATCTGTGTATCTGAATAAGAAGGGGAGAAGCACCTTGAATAAACAGATGTTAAGTATATACATGGTTGGCCATCTCTGAAGGATAACAGAGGCAAGGAGGTAATGTTCACATCATTTCTTTGCCATCTTTGTTTCTTAGTGTATTTGAGAGAAAGCACATATTTCATGTGTAACAATGTCTAACGCGCTGCAATGTGACCTGGGCCAGAGTGTAGGGCTCAGTAGTAGAATGCTTAGCCATCATACACAAGGCCTCAAGTACCATCTCCAGTGCTGCCCGCTCCCAAGCAAAATTGAGGTGTGATATGCACTAGATCTTAATGGATCTTAACTGGGGGTCCCTATGCTTTCTAAGGGGCCATGGAAAGGTCTTTGGATATCTTTGCCCCTTCAAGTCTTAGCAAAATTATGTGCATATTTTGTACCTGATACTGGTGTGCATTTTCCCTGAAAGAGGATTCCTAGCTTTTGATAGTTAAAGGAGACCCCCCCCAATCCATGGAAAGTTCAGCCAAGAGAAAAGAGCAGTATGATGACCGGAAGTGGCCCCCGGGCTTCCGGAAGTAGAGTAAGCAGTGCCAGTAAGCAGTGTGGGTGAAGAGGAAAGGTGTCATTTAGGAGAACCACAGAGGAATCTGACCTGGAGGGTGAATTGTTAGCTTCTGTGAATGAAGTTAGTCCTTACAGGGTTCAAACAAAATATATTATGTATGAGCCTGTAATAAAATGGGCTTTCTTGGCCCTGCCAGTCCCACAGTTAATGACTAGAAAGTTGCTGCCAGCTGATTTTGGCTCTGTGCTTTGAAGCAGGCTCAGGCCCACCTCTTGCCATTTGGAAGCAGAGAGAAAGTGATAAAAATGTTGCCTTATTCCCTGAAGCAATTTATGACAGCAACTTAATAATAAAAAAAAAAGTTAGAAGCATTGTTTCTTTCGCCAGGAAGCCAGGTGGAGTCAGAAGTCACCTACCACCTCCCCGTGGCACCTTCTACTTCTCTCCTCAAGAAAAGAGTGAGGGAGAGGGAGCCTGGAACTCCTCTTCACTCACTCCAGGTTGCCATTATTCATTTCCGGTCTTACTTTCCCTCCAAATGCTCGTTATCCTGAGTTTCCCCTTCCGCCCTGCCACCGGAGGCCCAGCCCTCCTTGCTATGGATGTGCGTGGCTTAGCTGGGGTCCAGCACGTTCTATGTCAGCATGGCTGGTGTCACTCTTCCATTGAGACTGCTGCATGAGCTGTTGGGGGTTCTCTGAAAGGATTCTTCATCTGTAATAGTTAAAAGAAAAGGGCCCCAAAGATAGAAATCAGAGGGATTCACCCAGAGGACTTTGTAAGGGGAGTGTATGGGCCAGTATGGGCCAAATGCCAATTCTCTCACCTCTGGGACCATTTGGTTTTAATTTCCTCCATTGTCACTTGACCCATGTGGCTTCTGGTTCAGGTGACTTTACAGCCATCTTCTGCTCTGCCTTGGTGGTTTTAAAACTAGGCATGACAGTGACCTATGATCGAATACATTTTTATGGCATATGTAAATGCATATGTATAGAGAGAGAACCGAAAAGCTTCCTTACCATTCTTCACCCTGTGTTCTGATAGCTTATCTTCTATTCTGATGGGGAGGGGGTTGCTGCTCCCCAATCATTGCTCATAGCCTGTAGTAGGACCACTTCCCCGGGATTCTGAGGAATATGGTCACAAGCCTCTTTAGGTGCCCTGGAAGAACCGAGTGGGTATACGATCCACAGCCCTGGGTACTCAAGAGGGAGTGGGGCTTCCTGTCCCAGAGCAAACATTCTGGTAAACGTGTATAGTGTGCACAGTTCAGTCCCCAAACTGATCCTACCACATGCTGTGGTGTCTGACAAGTTTCTGACTTCCTTTGAGTCCCTTTCTCCTGATTTAAAATAGAGGTGGTAAGAATACTTACTTTCAAATGCTGGGAAGAGGCATATAAATCAGACATTGATGCATCATTAACATAGAAGGGTATATATATATGTATATATATACATATATTAGTATGTATAATAATAAGGTATAGTAGTAATAATACCAATAGTAGGTGTTTGTGAAACGCACTCTGCTAGGTTAGCCAGTGTTTTCTCTGAGAATTGTTAACACTGGATTCGAGTATTTACATGCGTAGTGGGCAGGTTGCCCTTGGATCTTATTAGAGCAGATTGATAGATCACACCTGTAATCCTAGCTGCTCTGGAGGCTGAGATCTGAGGATCATGACTTGAAGCTAGCCTGGGTAGGAAAGTGTGTGGGACTTTTATCTTCAACTATCCTCTCGAAAAGCTAGAAGTGGAGATGTGGTTCAAGTGGTAGTTTTGAGCAGAAAAGCTAAGGGACAGCATCTAGGACCCTGAGTTAAAGGCCCAGTAATGGCACGTGTGTACACACACACACACAGCAGAGAGCAGGTAGCTTAGGTATAAGTATAAACAGTCTCAGAACATGGACTCTTAAGAGTATGATTAAATAAATTTAAAAAAAAAAACACATTACAGCCAGACATTTACACCTTGAACAATTCAAACACTTTTCTTTACAATCAATAGAAACCCCAAACAAACTGGCCTTGGCAAGCAGGGAATTGTATTGCAAAAGCCCATGGGTGTTGCTTTCGGCTTTGGCCAAACCCAGCTGCTCCAGGGACACTAGAAATCTCTTTCTCACCATCTCTTGCTCTGCCTTTCCGTGTTGGCTTCCTCTTTAGGCAAGCTTGCCCCAAGCAGTGGCAGAAACAGCTACCAGCTGCTCTGGTTTTATGTCCTCTTAGCAGAAAGAGAGCCTCTTCTCTGTGGTAGTTCCAGCTTAGCTGTGCATCTGCTGACTCTCATCAGCAGCGCCTGTCACCCCTCCTGACTCTCTGCCAAAAGAAGCATTAGACGTTTGATGTCCTGGGCAACTCGCTAGTGCCCACCCAGAGGGCTGTGCCTCGGAACCCCATGGTCAGCAAGGGCGTGGGCTGCACACCTCCCCTGACACAGGATTTCAGCATAAGACAGTTTGCTTGGGCTCACCCAAATGAAAGTAGTGTTGAACCTAAGAACTTGTCATTGCAGCCTTCCCCGCTGTCTATCCTTCATGCATGGTGTGAGACGACAGGCCCTCCCTTCTTCTCTGATCTCCGTGGATAAAAGGTTCTTCTCCAGCCATGGCTTTGTATTGCAACTTAGAGATGGGTTCCTTTGATCTCCTTCTATGCCTCTCTCTCTTATCTGCTTTCCCAAGTCCCCCTTCCCTCCCCCACTGGTTACTCTCATTAGGAACAACAAAATTGAGATGTGATACTCCACCCCATTGGGTGGGCAATCCTTTTCATGTTGTGATCCGGCCAACCCCAGGGTCAGGGCAGCTTTATGCAGCTCTCCTTTCATCCTCTTGCTTGTGAATGGGGATCACTGATTTACCAGACTACAAGAGGTTGGGTCTCTGGGTTGTCAGTGGGCTGTGGCCTCCCCTGCACACACATGCGCACATGCATTTCCCCCACCCACACAGACACAGATGGGCAGTGGACAATGAGCACTTTGGGCTTCAGTTCACTCCAGATGGTGGAGGGTTTCTGCCAGGGAGTTTTAAGAGGATTGTGGGTCTTGGAGCCAGAAAAGTTGAGGGCACACCCCACAGCCTTTTATCTGCCATGTGCAAGATGTCTGTAGCCTGCTAATTAAATTAGGAACTAGGTAATCACTCCTTTATTTTTAAGCCCCTATTGGGCTCCAAGATTTAGTAACTGTATAGAATGGATAAATCAAACGTTGTAAAGTAGATAAATATGGGATGCATTATGGTATTAGCAAAGTATGTTTATCCTGAGGGAAAACAGAAAACTTTCTAGAGACCTTAAAAATTCGAAAGGCTCAGAATTCTAACGTGTACATCTATATGTTTGTATATACATGTATTACACAGATAGATTAAGAAATGTTGGGTTAGTGACAGATGTGATGTGTATTTATTACCTAATGGGAACATTATGACCTGGTAGGCTCATCTTACACAGACGCAGAGTTGAAGCCCTGTTGTCAAACTAAATTAAGGCAGGAAATTCCTCAATAAAAACAGGAGGAGAAAAGGCATATGAAAACATAAATATCTTATTTTTAAAAGGAAACATAGATTTAATGTACATGCCCCCCCCCCCCATATTTCTGCGTTGCTATGCACATGGAAACCTAATATTCCCTCGCCCAGTTGTCTGAAAGTTTGTGAGTACTAAGAATGTTTTGATGGAGGCCCATGGTTTTTCCTGGAGGCAGTATCTTCTGACTAAAGTATCTTTCGTGTATCAACTTGAGCCATCATTTATCAGCACAGCATCCATTTATATCTCTTTAAAAGACTTGGTGATGCTTGTAAAGTTCTTTAAGTTGGTGCTTTCTGGAATTTTTCCAGGTTGTTTCTTCCATACCTAACTCAATAGCAGATAGTATTCATGGGATCTTTAAATGGAAAATTTTATCGAAATTGTGTGTGTATGTGCTTGTGTGTATGTGTATGTGTGTGCACGTGCGTATTGCTGAAGATCCACTCAACTGCCTTGCATACTTGAAGCAAACACTACCACTGAGCTCTATCAGTCCTCAAAACAGCTATTTTAGACATTCGTATTTAATGGATTTCATGTGATGTTTGGATAGCATAAAGACAAAACAAGTATGATGGGCATAGAAAGGTCTGAAAGGATATCAGCTCACCTGGCTTCAACCTGGCCATTGGTGGGACCAGATGTGAGCAGGTATGTTGGTGCCATGATGCTGGTATGTGTTCTCACTGCATGCACAGATGCATTTCGTCTTCACAATACCTCTACCAGGTGAGGAACCGTTATCTTCTTTTTCACAGACGACAAAGTGACATACAGAGAGGTTGAATTGTCCCTGTATGACTCACCAGCTGCTAGCATCCAGTCCGTTTTGTACCGTGTCAGTAGGATTTGTAAAGAAAACAAGAATGTTTCCCACAGGGGTAAATGGACAGAAAGGGAGAGGGGGAAGGAAAGGGAGCTCGAGGCTGGCACTCTACCACTTGAGCCACACTTCCACTACTTCTTGATTTTTGCTGGTGAATTGGAGACAGGAGGCTCTGGGACTTGTCTGCTCTGGCGGGCATCAAAACCTCGATCTCAGCCCCGTGAGTAGCTAGGATTACAGGCACAAGCCACCTGCGCACCTGGTTATCTTCTGGTTGAACGTTTTGAGTAGAGTGAGCCCTGTTGCCTCAGAGGGGATGAAGAGTTTCTGACCAGATGGAGGCTGAGTCTTGGGAGAGGCTCATGGCTCCTGGGCCTTCTCATTCTGCTGTTTTGGGATTAAGTATGAGATATAGTCTTGTAGTCTATTTTTGCCATAATTATTGGAGGAAAAGGATTTCAGTACTTCAAACATAGAAGTGTTGAGAGTGACTTCCAAGGTTTTTCCTGGGAGGCGAGGGAGAGAAGCATTTTGCTTATGCAAATTCAGAATTGTGGAAATCATAACATAGAAAAGCAGTAGCATTCTACAGCCCCATCCCCACTCTTACATCACATTATGTAGACAGGGGAACATACCTAGGGGTGATGAGTAGCTACTAGACATTTCCATCATGTGCAGTTTTGTTTTGTTTTTTTCTGACTATGCTGTTATTGGGCCTTGAACTCAGGGCTTGGGCACTATCCCTGTGCTTTTTGGCTCAAGATTGGCATCCTCCCACTTCTTTTTTTTTTTTTTTTTTTTGGCCAGTCCTGGAGCTTGGACTCAGGGCCTGAGCACTGTCCCTGGCTTCTTTTTGCTCAAGGCTAGCACGCTACCTCTTGAGCCACAGCGCCACTTCTGGCCTTTCTGTATATATGGGGTGCTGAGGAATTGAACCCAGTGCTTCTTGTATAGGAGGCAAGCACTCTTGCCACTAGGCCATATTCCCAGCCCTTCCTCCCACTTCTTTTGAACCATATTCCCAGATTTTTTTGGTGGTGGGTTAGTTGGAGGTAAGAGTCTCATGGATTTTCCTACTGGGGCTGGCTTCAAACCTCAATCAGATCTCAGTCTCCTAAGTAGGATTATAGCTATGAGCCAGTGGAACCCAGCTGCAGAGCTTTTTCTTAAAGAAAAATAGAGCACATATATGCACAATAATTTGGTGAATGAATGATAATGCAAAAGCGAATTGTAATAACATAAATTTGAATGAATTCTTTTCTGGTATATTCAAAGGGAATTTGTCAGTAAAAATCAGCAGAAAACCAAATAGGAGAATGGAATACATTTGAATAAATTCCAGCACAAGGAAGTCACAGTACATGTTGATAAATATTTCAGTGTAAACTGATTCAAAGCATAACATAAAATATTAATTTTGAAGGAATTTCTATGTCATATACTCAATAAAAGGTAATATTTCTCCAAAGACTACACACATACCAAACTGAATTTCCATAAAGTGGCTCCTACTCAATATTTATGACCTCTGGTTGGCTGTCTGAGTCACAGGTGGTAGTAGTCACAGATGCGAATCCTGTGTTAGAAGAGGCCCTACCCTCCAGGCAGCCGGTGGCCCCTGGCCTCTTCCCCTGAGATCTTGTGGGCAACCTTGGCAGTGAGGTGTGGAGTCCAGAAGGTCTCCATCCCTGCCTCCCCCATAGCTACAGATGGCCGAGAATGGGGAGCAGGCAGGATGGCCACGTAGGCACTGCTCTGACTCTTGGGTTGTTTTCAGAAAGGCCAAGTGTCCAAGATCACTTCTTTGTCTGAGGATGGAACATGTTCATAAGCAACAGTTGACCTCCAAAGGGCCTCCCTCTCAGTCCTCCATCTCTGTGGCCCAGAGTGTTTCCTACTCTGCTCCAGATGTGGGGACTGCTCTGGGGCCCCAGTCATACTGTTTGGCTAAGGATGCCGGGGAAGTGCTGCCAGACCATCATACAGCCCACTAGCTCAAAGAATTGGAGGTACGATCTTGGGGCACAGGGAAGTTCCACACAGGTAGATACACAGCCCGCCTTGTCCTCCTATCAGCTGGGACCTGGTCACCCCAGCTTAGCGCTCAGGAAAAGGTGAGCACCCCCACGTGTCCCATGGCAGTGCTATAGAAAGGTGTGGATAGAACTAGAGCTTCCGTTCCGGTGTAGCCGATGAGATAAATGAAGAATGATCTGCAGCACCAGCAGAGAAATGCACAGCATTTATTCTTGCAGGGGTCAATTGGTCATCAGCCTCGCTGGTAAACGTGGGAGAAAATGTCAGTTTCCCATCTCAGCAGGGACTGGATCCCACGCCCACTCAATGCAGGCTCGTACTGCTGTGCTAACTTGGTTCCAATGAGCAAGAGCCTCCCCTGGTGACACCTCCTCTTAATCAGCTGGCTTTGGGTTAAGTGTGAGGTCTAATTATCCCAATCTTGCCTTGTTTTTTTTGTTTTTTTTTTTGCTATTTTGTTCAACATACTTCTATGTCAACAGGTGTTCTTTATGTAAACATTTACGAAAGTCAAAATACCCTAAGAGATTAAATATAGAACCAGGCTGGATGCCACATCCATGTTTTTAGTGACAGCACCAAAATATCATCTGTTACTTTTCATTCTTGTGGCTAATTTCAGTTCTGTTGGTTTAATTGTGTTCTCTGTAGTTGATTTATACATTTGACTGGATATGTAAAGACGTTATCTTAATGAAATAATTGAAGTCAACCTCGAAGACTTGGGACTTGATTTCCTTTGAAAGGGAGACCAGGTACCAATCAGCACTTCCTGAATCGATGGCTCGGAGGGTGGATGTACAGAAACAGCAAAAGCCTTGGCACAGCTGCTTGCTCTGATTGGCTGAGTGGTCATTGTTTTTCTAGCCAGCTCCTGTGTTGGACAAGTGGAATGCATTCACTCTTCTGGTTTCTCTGCCTATTGGGCAGTCCTGTTATTTTGGGCACATGGAAAAGCTTCTTGGAGCCTTGTGAGAGGTACTTGCAGCAGAGAGGGAGAGACTTCCTCTTTCATTGCTGTATATCCCGTTCTCCCATATTCTATTCATCTGAGAGTTACTTCCCAATTCTTTCCTCTCCCCTTTAAACTAAGCACACCACCTACCGGCATTTCGTTTGCACATTTTACCTTAGAAAGTTGACTGTTGGCATGTTTCCATCACTTCTAGTGGTAATATCTGCTCTCCCCACAGCCTTTCTTTTTTTTCCCAGGGAGCTGCGCTTTGCACAGCTCACACCAGTGATCCTTTCGGAGATCCCTCCGGTGGTCCGTCGGCTGACACGGACATCTGGGCTGAGAGGGTGAAGACACAAAGCTGCACCGAGGGACTCTGGGAAAAGCAATGGGTTCTCTCTTTCATGTTAGCTCGTTTGCTTCAGGCAGGCTTCTGCACTTACACCTATTTTTGTGTTTTCTTCAAAGCATTTTTTTCAAGTGATAACCATCATTAGCTTGATTGCTGCCAAGTGAAGTAAGAGGATATTGATGTAGCTATTGAGAAAATAACTTTGGCTTGAAAAAGATTTTTTTTTTTGGATTAGTCAAGAACGAGCGGGTTTTTAACTCTTCGTTTTGGTGTCTTTTCGCCTGAGATTTAGTGTTTATTAAAATTGATCCTATAATCTGAAATTGAATGATCAAAAGAAATATGTCTAATGATGTAGTTGTCGAATGTCTGTCTATTCACGTTAGTGCTTTGAAGGTGTAACATGGATATTCCTGAAGCCCATCTCTGATTATTTCATAATTTGATTTTGCATCATCTTGGACATTCTGGGTTGTGAACTCAGAAGACCAGGCCTTTTGGATGAATTGTCTGATAGAACTCTCATTCTTACTGTCTCATATTCACCCACAGAGGTAATTGTTGAAATCAAACAAAATCATGCATTGGAAATGCTGAACGAAGCCAAAAGTATCAATACAACTTAAACAGAGAAAAGATTTTTTTTTAAACCTAAAATCCTATAACCACTCTTTGCTCTCACAGTATCAAATCCATATTTGGTGCTGTGTTCTAGAATTATGACCTCATAATCGAATTCTTATTTTCTCACCAAATGATAACATCCTCTCTCTCTTTTCCATAATAGAGAACAAACCTTTGGCCAAGACCTTTGTATGAAAATCGTTGTAGTATTGTACACCATTATCTCATTCCTATGATCCAAGCTATTCAGGAGGCTAAGATCTGAGAGTTGCAATTTGAAGCCATTTCAGACAAACAAAGCCTCAAGGCTCTTATTTCCAATTAGCCAGTAAAAAGCCAGAAGTGGGGTATGGCTCAAGCAGGAGAGTGTCCGCCTTCAGTGAAAAAGCAGAGCAAGAACTTTGCACTCCGAGTTCAAGCTTCAGTACTGGCACACAAGAAGAGACCATCATTTTACAGATAAAGCAGAAAGCTTGAAAACTATGCCTCATCTGGACATGTGCAGAAGTAGCATTCTGTTCCATTTCACTGAGGAAGAAAATGCTTTCCCTGGTCCATTAACCTGATATCATAGAGGCTGTGACCTGCTCTTTGAAAACCCAAGATCTCGAAGGTTCTCCATCCCCATTGCTTGACATTTACCTCCTCCCTTGAGACCTATGCCTCCTCATGAAATCGTCCCTCCTCTTGGCACCTGGCACCTTCTCTGAACTTCAGGTTTTTTTCCTCAGTCTCACTCATGACATTTATGGCAAATTGGCTTTTATGTTAATCACTGATTTATAACATCTCTGTGATGAGGGCATGAACTCTGTGGTACCCGCACTTAGTAATCTGTGCACGTAGCAGGGCATCCTATCCGCAGAGGTATTTGTTAGGAAATTGCACAATGTTCTGGATACTTCTCTACCTTTGTGCAGATGATGTGTGAAAGCCATAACATTTGAGTATGTCTGTGCCTTTGGGAACTAGTTGCTTCCTTCCATAACTACTGCTCAGATTGCGAGTGTGGATTTGCTGGACTGACTTGGATTCCTTATGTGTCCGAGGGAAAAAGAAACGAAGATTAGGTTGGGACTGGGATTCTAACTGCTCAATGGAAACTCTCAATTTCCGGTTCCTTGACATGACTTTGCTACATCTCCAAGGCTTCCTTCTGCTCTGACAGCAGCATTTAAGCACAAACCAGTCTCCTCTCGGATTCAGCCAGCCTCAGCTCTTAAACCTTGGACCTTTGCGGTGTGTAACAGATAATGACTCTTGCCTATGAGACCTGCATTTTTATAGTATACGATGCTTTTCAATCTGTCTCTGTGGGCAGCCCTGCAGATCCAGAGACACTCACTGTAATGGTGGGTAGATGCGTACAGTTTTTCATGTGTTGGTATTAGGGATTTTTTCTCTACAAGGAACAAAATTGTGCTGATGTGGCCAGAATATTTATATTCTTAATTATATACTGTCTCTCACACTGGGAGCTCAGCTCTGTGATCCTGAGTAATGATGAGATTCAGAGAGGAGAGGACCCATTCTATGTTTACACAAATTATCTACCCAAAGGTCGACCTCATTTAAAGGAACTGATTTAATTTGGGAAAGTTATTTCTTTCCCTTCTTAATCTAATTTCAGAAGCTTGACTGATATAGGAGAAGATGTCAGGCAACTACCCATGTAGCTATCTATATAAACTAATAGGCTTAGACAGTATCAACATCTATCTTCAGACAATGCCTTGAGACAGTATGTACCAGATATATCTAGGAAACTGTAGATTAAAAAAGAGATAACTCAGCACCTAACGAAGCAAACATTGAAAGGATTTTTTCTTTAATCGCTGACAACTGTATAGTAAAGTTTGGAAAAGTTATTGGTGCACATTTTTGATATTGATTTGCTTTTGCAAGACTGGCAGCGTTCTAGGTTTATGTAGTAAATCTGCTCATACATAGGCAAAGTTTTCTCTTCTGAGCACCAAACACTTGCAGGGAGTTTGAGTGTAATTTGGAGCCTACAGATCCCTTCCTTATTTAGATTACCCTCCCCCCCCCGCCCCCGATCCTGCTTGCCATTTACCAGAGTGCCAATGTGTGTCAAAGGAAGCAGGATTTGTTTTAAAGGAGATTTGGAGAAAATCCTCCTTCAATATTTAAAGTGCTCGACAAAGTCATGTTCACATGGAAGTCGGCTTTGAGATGGGGAAGGCTGACTTGTGGACATGGCGGTTGAAAAGCCCAGGGGAAAGGATTGACAGGAAGCACTAATGAATCACCCAGGGTCTATACTCACTGGTCACACTGCACGAGCCCTCCTTCTCCGCCGCTGAGGCTCGAGGGTAAGCCATGGGCTTGCAGCCAACTTAGTTTTCATAAGCATTATGCTACCATGATAAATGATCGGAACCTAAGCCATTCTGTCAGTGGTTTATTTTCCCATGGCGACCTTCCCTAGTTAAACAGCTTTCAATGAAATCTTATATGGAGTAGGAAAAGAACTTTCGTACAAGAGGAAAAAAGAAAGAATTAAAATCCTCTTTATAATCCCAGCTCCCCCCTCCTCTCCCTTTTGGTTCTGATAAAAAAAAATTCTGCTAGAGTAATTGACTAAGGCACAAATGACATATTTACTTTATTATCTGAACAGGACCATTAGATTATATTATAATTATATTATTACAATAAGAGACTTTTCCCATTGCATTATGGGTGGGGAGGGGTACTAGGGTTTGAACTCAGGGCCTTGTGGTGTTACGACTTGAACCACACCTCCAGCCTTTTCTGCTGAAGTTCATTTTTCCCAAGCAAGGTCTTGTGCTTTTGCCTTGTCTGCTGTGACCCAAATCCTCCAACCTGTGCCTCCCAAGTAACTGGGATTACAGGTGTGAGCACTGCACCTGGGCCTCATTAAGTATTTAGTTGGAACAATTATGTATTTGTGACATCCCTACTACACACCAGTGCAGCTGTCACATCTGTCCTGTGTGAAAGCAGGTGTCACAGTTACAGGTGAGAAAATTTGAGTCTTTTGGTCCAGGGTCACATCGAGTGAATACTGGGACCAGATTGGAATCAAGGCTCGTCACTCAAAATCATGCTTAGTTGGCTACATTGCTATTTATAATTTATACAAGTCCCTTTATATACTCTTTCTTAATTTTACCTTGAGGAAAGGTTCAGCAGTCTGAATTTCTTATGATATAATTTTTACATCCATATTGCTTTTGAAATATTTCCTTGAATTCATAAATCATTTTAGAAGTCATTGATCTGTAGCCCATAATTTCACACCTCCAAACCATCTTATTTCTTTGTTAGTTTTACTTTTGGCAGTACTGGGACTTAAACTGAGAGCCTACCTACTTGCTTCTGCCCAGCTCTCTTCGAACCCCTTTAATAACATGCTGCTTTTACTCAGAGAATAAGAAGTTATGCATACCTTTGATCAGGAGGAAACAAACATAGCTTACTCATATTCCTCCTGCTGCTCTTCAGCAGGAGACTCTCCCAAACAATTCTAACACAACAGGAAAATTCCAGAGTGCACACACATGGGTGGTTTCCAAAGCAATGCCTGTTGGGAATAAGCCTTCCATCTTGAAGCTGCAAGTGGTTGGCTACAGCCAGTCCTGTATGCAAATTACTTTCCAAGAGTCTGTGTCCCCAACTCTTGTAGAAAAGAAACTCTTGTGAAGGCCTGATTTGTCAAAACCCATTTCCCCATGTCTAAAGAGAGAGCGTGGGTTGGTATCTGGTGGTGTGGGTGGGTGCTGTGAGAAGCGGGTACCTCTTAGTATGCTGGGCAGATGCTCTTGGCTGAAAGGAATCCATTCCTTTTCTTTTTATAGTGTCATGAAAAGTTGGAAAGAGGAAAAACTGAGCTGAACATACAGAATAAATAACTAAATGGTGCCGGCAGGCTGCCCTTTTGTTTTCAGACTTTCCCCCCTCCCTCCTCCTTTGTGAGTCCCTGAGCCAGTGAGACGATCAAAGATGCCTCAGTGTGCAGGGCATTTTGTGGGGAGGTTATTTGTCATCCACAACAAAGGACTAATTGCCTCGAAGCCTTCTTTCACATGATAATCAATGAATTCGGGATCTCCAGGGTGTGCTGCCCTAACCCTGCGTTCATCTCAAGATTTTTTTACATTTTGATTGACTATAAAGGATCAGAGGGATGACGTCAAGCCAGTAAAACTATTAAGGGAATTTTAAACACAAATGTAGACTGCCAAAGAAGAAGAGCTTGAAACAAGACATCTATCCTAATTCTTCCCATGGTTGTCTGAGTCCCTGATTACAATTCCTGATAGCTGTTAACATGGTCTTCCTAGGACTAAGCATGTTTACTTCTCTTAGGAAGTAGCAAAAAGGCCCATGAGGGGAAGTTTCATTCCTATTTTAATATGAACTTAACTTTCTCAAACGTAACTTCTTAGATGCCTTTGCTACTAATGCTGTCAATATGAGTTCATTTTGAAGAATTCTGAATCCTGACTGGGTATAGGGAGTCCAAATATGGTTTTGTGTAGTGTTTCTTTGCCTGAATGGTGAGTGTGTGTGAGAAAGAGACAGAGAGTGAGACAGACAGAGGCAGAGATAGAGAGACAGAAATAGAGACAGGGAGACAGAGCGAGGTAGAGGTTGAGAAGAGCCCGTTATGGGAAGAAGGGCAAATAAGTTAAGCTGACATTATTTAACTCTCTCTCTCTCTCTCTCTCTCTATATATATATATATATATATATATATACACACACATATATATTAAACAATTACCTGTAACTAAAAAAAAAACCCATTTACCTAAATTTACCTGAAATAGACATCATTACTTTTAAGTTTTAAATGTTTACAGTTAAATGAAAGAGTCGTGTATTGGCACATATCTGTTAAGCCAGACCTGTACCTCTGTAAATGTTTAAATGTCTTAATGGATTTTAGAAAAAGGGGCCAGGTATCAGCGGCTTACCAAAAGGCTGAGATCTGGCAGCTGGAGAATCGAGGCCGGGCTGGGCAGAAAAGTCTTCAGGCGTCTATCTCCAGTTAACCAGCAACAAAGTCAGGCTAGAGGCACAGCTCAAGTGACAGAGCACTACCCAAATGAGAATGAGGCCCTGAATTCAAAACTCAGTACCACCAAAGGAAAAAAAAAGGAGGGAGGGAGGCAGGGAGGAAAAGAAGAGAAAAGAACCTCTCTGTACGTCAGTTTGATAATAAAAATTTGAGAAAAAAAAAAAAAAAGAAAAGAAGAGAAAAGAAAAGAAGAGGGCCTGGAGGTGGGGCGGTAGTGGAGGGGTGGCCTAGCATGCACAAGAGCACAAGGCTGAGCATTCAATCCCCAACATTGCCTCCCCTTACCCGGAAATAAAAGATCAGGCATTAGCAAAACACATTCAAAGAAGACAGAACAAAATATGAAAACACACAGGTGCAGAGAGGAGCCTTGAATTGGGTTTTTCAGAAAGCACAAGAAATGGTCTTCACTTAGTATCTCCTCAGCAGCCTGAGCTCTAGGGGTTGAAGCACCCACCGACAGGGGAACACCAGCGCCTGTGATGTAATGCAGCAGCACCAAGTGTCAAAAGCCAGAGCCCTGCGGGGTGTGAGCTTTTCCCCTATCTGCCAGCTCACCACCTTTCCGGCCCCACTGCCTTGGACGCTGGAGAAATCAGCTAAGGCAGAGACATAGGACATCATCAGAAGGTCAGTATTCTTGTGAGCCTTCCCTGGGCCCTGATCAGGTGACAGAGCTTTGCAGAAGAACCCTAGGCTTAGAGAACTCTAGTCTTCTAATAAAAGATGGGCAGCGAGCCTGTCTAACCATAGGAGATGCCATCTGATCTTCCAATCTTGGCTGTTTATGGCGTGACTTTTCCCTGAAGGACTTGCTTATAATTCCAACCACTGTCTTACTCGTTAAGAAGGACGGAAATGGCATGGATGCGTGCCTATAATCCCAGCAGTCAGGAGGCCAAAGCAGGAGGATTGCAAGTTGCAGGCCAGACACAGGAAGGCCGAAAGAGTACAAAACTGTGAGAAGTGTCTTCCCAAGATGGGGAGTTTTTAAGGGCAGCATATGGGCCGGATGACAGAGCCAAGTAGCTACCGCGTCTATCTCTATGACGTTAGCAGATGGATGGAGTGTGCTATTTTAATCCTTTCATTTGTCTATACAGGTTACTCTTTTTCAACCCTCTTCCCTGTGTTTGATAACCCAGTTCTGTGTAGCTGGGACAGGTTTATTTTAAATTGAGGACACTCCCTGAGTAACCCCACTAAGGTGACAGAGCCCATTCAACCCTCAGGTTCACAAGACACCAAGGGTTGCCTGGGGCCCAGCTATTGCTGGTTTTGCAATCCATTACTGAGCTGCCTTCCTTTTTCCTTTTCTCCTATGGGAGAGGAGATTCTGAGCAGCCATTAGGCCAGGACAAAGGCAACTCCAGTTCAGTGGCTTGTGTCTAGTGACCATGCTGGAGATTGGGGCTAATTCTCATTAAGGGAAGTTATTTTCATGAATGCTCTCTGGTCTCTCCTGTGTTTTAATTTCAGTTTAATGGGACGCAGGCATTCCCATTGTTTGAATGCTTTGCTTATCAAATCCTGCACTTGCTGTCTGGACCCTAGTGTGCAATTATTCTCTGGGCTTTGGGGCACCTCAGTGTCCTGATTCTTAATGACTTTTTATCTGCTTCTCCGCTGTCTCCACCTCTCGTTGCTTTTCCATCAATCCTAGTGTGCTCCAGGATGGAGCCTTGCTCCCTTTTGCTCTAGACCTCCACATGTGGCTGTTAGCACCACAGAAACAAGTACTACTGAGCACATCCAAAGTGCCCCGCTCTTTGTTAAACTGCTGTTCCATGTGTTGCTTTGTTTAGTCTTCTCAATGACCTTGTATTTGCTTCCTCTTGCTGTAGTAAACTACCTGAGGCAATTGACATATACAAAGAGATGGTTATTTTGGTTCTGGAAGGATTATTAAGGTTCTGGAGGTTCAAGTTCAAGCGGTCCCATGGCTTTGGGCTCCCCATGAGGCTAGCACATCATGGCAGGGAGTCCAGGGCAGAACAAAACCACTCATCTCCTGAGCCCAGGGAACAGAGCAGAGGAGAGGATTAGTGGGGCCCTCCGTCTCTTCTTGAAGGTACACCACCAGTGAGCCAGGCATTTCCTAGTGGCCCAGAGCCCTTCCAAAAAGCAGGAGCCCACTCAAACCATAGCTGACCTAACGGTTCCTGACTCCGGAGCAGCCTTACCCTGCTTGTGTCCTTGCTGTGCTCTCTGACAGCTTCACATCAGTGCCTGCCATCCACCTTGGTGCTAACATGACCCAGTCTGATCTTCACAGTTCTGACATGGCAAAAAAAAAAAAATCACGAAACAAATAAAGAATAATATAATATCCCCTTTAAAAGGTCTCCACTTCTAGCATTCCCAACTTTGTATGTAACACCAACAGCCTAGCAAGTTGATTAAGCTAAAATCCTAGGAAGGGCTGGGGGAGGGAGGGGTTGGGGGTGTTTCTGAGTGGCAGAGCATTGTGTTTGGTATGAGCAAAACTGTGGGTTCAAGTCCCAACACCAAACCAAAGGTTCAGAGAAACCCATACCTCCATCAAACAGACTTGGAGCCTGGGGAATAGAGGTCAAGAGGCTTGCCCCCATTTATGTATTTGGAGTTCAAAGCCAGACCTGTTGATCAGTAGGTCCTTAACCTCACATCCTTCTCCCTGCCACCACCTCCCAGTGGGTCTCTTCTACTGTCTGCATCTGCTCAGCTGGTGGCCCTCTCTCTGTGGATTGGATAATGACCTCTCAGCCTGTGTCACACTGCCTGAAGCCTGACTCTGCTCCAGCTCATTGGCTGTACTAGACTGAAATGATTTTCCTAACATACAAATCTGATCCTTGTCACTGTTTTTGCTTAAACTCCTCACTTGGCTTCCCCAGGCTTGATGGTCTCGGCGTACCCATAATGCATGGCGTGCTGGTCACAGCCCTGCTTAGCTCTCTAGTTTAGAAATTCTCAAGCTTTCCCAAGCATCACAATTACCTTAAGGGCGTGTTGTAAAATGGAACCTGGCCCACCATGAGGGTCTTAGAGAGTTCGAATTTCTAACAAGTCCCCTATGTGCTGCTCAGGGTGGGAACTTCAGCCTGCTGGGAGCCTGGTGGAAGATTGTGGAAGAAGCCTGCTGTTTCAGGCTTTGATCCTTTTGCATAAGCTGATGCATCTTCTGGAGAGAGTCTGCCACCGCCTTCCCTTTAAAATACATTTCCTCACTTCCCAGGAAGCTTCCTCTGCCCGCTCTCTATCCCATGGCCTCTGTGTTTCTATGGCAACCCTTCTGTGTCTCTGGGAAGGCTCCATTCACTGCACTTGAGGTGGTTGCATTTATGCCAACCATTAGCTCTTCAAGGAAGGGAATCATTTGTGGGCTCTTTCACCTTTCTACCCTTGGCACCTAGCACCATGCCTGATGTCGACTGAAGATACTCATTAAAGAAATGAGATGTTATAATCCTACTAGTGCTTTCAAAAAGAGTAATCCTATTTTGACTTTTATTCACATTAACTCATGTCTAACTCATGTATTTTTTTTTGTCAAGATATTTCAACAGGAAAGCTGTGTGCATCTGAGAATATTCAACTTTCAAAGATGCCATTAGCAAGCCCTGCTCCTCTTGGCTGTTTAATGTAAACAGCAAGAGCTTATTCCCACAAAGGCTGGTGTGTGTCCGCAGATAACTTGTTTCCCATGCCTGCACTTGGAAAATCCTTCCTCGGTCCTCAGCATCAGAACAGCCCACTGTGTGTTTCAGCCCTGGCTGTATCTAATCAAGGGGTTACAGATGGAAGAGCCCCAGCAGGGTGAGCCTTCTTTTTTCTGAGACAAGCAAAGATTAGTGGCCTGTACACGTGAAGCCTCCGTGTTTCCATCCAAGAGTGGGTAGCTAATCCTTCATGTTCCTCTTTACGTGCCTGCATTGCTTGGGTGATTTCCAAGAATATCGGTTTATTGCTCGCATAGTCCTCCCTTCCCTTCACATCTCAGATTACTAGTTCTTGCCAAAATGTCAACCCTCAAACTCTTCACAAAGGATTTCCAAACAAGGCTGTCCCTGCATGGTGATGTTTTTTCAAAGATACCCTGGCTTTCCCCCTTGTTCTGCAAGGGCAAAGAACCCTTATGTTCATCCTTTTGGGGGAAATAGAGGAAAGGACACAGGTCTCTAATGCTTGGGGACCTCCAAAAGGGCCTCTTTTGGAGGGGGCTTCTCTGTGAGATACAGTTTCAGGATTCAGTCCTTAGGACCTAGCTGCTTTGCATTCTGCCGCCATAATTCAACAAGCAAGCGCAGATCTGCTCTTCCCTTCAGATGGCATGTGGCTGAATGACACAGTCACTCACACACCAAGTATCAGGAACACCTCAGAACAGCTGTCCCTCCTATCCAGTTATTGGAAAAGGAGCCACGCCCTCTGCCAGGGCACTGTGAGTGCCAGCACCATTGCTTCGGGGCCTGCTCCGCATGGTCTGTAGTTTCCAGTAAACAAACCATGAGGAAATTAATCTGCTCTCCTATTTATGTCTCAGATCCTTTGGGTTGCAAGCAACAGAAAGCTCCCAGAGTAGCTGGAGTTGAGGGGGTTCCTTACAATAGAAATCCTGGGGCATTGCATGGCGTACCATGTCAGGAAGTGCAGCCGGAAAGAGCCAGAAGTGGACAGGAACACAGCTTATTCGTGGTTGATGTTTCCTATCCCTGTCTGAAAACTCTTCCTACAAACTTCCCACCTCTTCTGTCTTATGGAGACTGAGGCCACCAAACCTCCAGGAACGAGGCTATGTGGTTTAGCCTGGTGTTAAATGAATAGCTAGCTCTTCCTGAATCCTGCTTTGGCCTTAGTGGATTCACTAAGTGGAAGGTGCATCCACTACCACCCCAGACAAACAGGACTGCAGGGACCGCCCCAAGGGTGGGGCCAATTTTCAGAGAGGGGAATATAGACTGAGAAGCTGCTGCCTCAATCAGTAGCAGTTATAATGGATACCCTACATTCTTTCAGAGAGATTCCACAACAGAATAGGTATGATTGTCCCGAAACCAAGGTGGTGAAATTAGTACACCAGTGAGCACTGATAAGGAAAAACTTTTCATGTGGAATTTCAAAACTAGTGGATGTCAAGATTTTAGAGCCATATGCTCAGAACTCACGAACAGCATTGCCATGGAAGGAGATCAAAGTGTGTTAGTTTGTTTTGAATGCCCGGGGATACTTACATATCCCAGCCTGGCAGTATCAGAGGCAAGAATTAGGCTGAGGGCAGGTGCTTCTGCATCTGCTTTGTGTGGGCGCTTGTGCCTTAACACAGTCGCCGACATTCCTCTAGTCAGACACAAGGCAAGGAATGTTGTCCTCTCTATTCAGATGGCATTCTACCCAGAGTGCCCTCTAAACAAGGGCACTTCCTGCCAGGGAGAAGGAAGTTCAGGAGAGAAGAGTGAATTCTTTTTGTCTCAGAGGAGACACCACAGTTCTCACCATGGAGTGTGAAGCTCAACACAACCTGAGTTCTTTCCCACCATCTTATACCCTCCACTTCTTCATGGTGATCCTCCATCTGGTCCTGTCTCGCCACAGGACCAGGACAAGCTACTCACTTTGCTTGGGACCCCAATCCCCTGACATCTGCCAGTCAGCTAGCTTGCCTCCCTCCCTCCCTCCCTCCCTCCCTCCCTCCCTCCCCTCCCCTCCCCCTCCTTCCCTCCTTCCCTTTCCCTTCCTTCCTTCCTTCCTTCCTTCCTTCCTTCCTTCCTTCCTTCCTTCCTTCCTTCCCATATATATATATGTTATATAAAATACTAGGTTTTATTATGCTGTTTTCTTTTCTATGAGCATACATTAGTTATACAAGTAGGTTTCCCTCCTAACATTTCCACACATACATACATCTCAACCTCACCCCCTCCATTGCGTTCCCCTTTCCCATGCCCCATTTCCCAAACAAGATTTCACTGCTGTATTTCCCTCCATGCAATTAAACTTTTACCATATTTCTCCTCTCTCAGCTCTCCTCAGTGGCACCCACCCCTTCAGTTGAGCACACCCACTTTCTTGTCTTCTTTCTCTCTCTCTTTCTTTCTTTCTTTCTTTCTTTCTTTTTGTCAGTCATGGGGCTTGTACTCAAGACTCTTTCTGCTCAACACACTGCCACTTTGCACAACCACCTTGAGCCACGGTGCCACTTCCAGTTTTCTAGGGGTTAATTGGAGATAAGAGTCTCACGGGCTTTCCTGTCCAGGCTGGCTTTGAACCACAAACCTCAGATCTCAGCCTCTTGATAGCCAGGATTATACGTGTGAGCCACCGGTGCCTGGCTCCTATTCTTTATTTTTTTCAGGTTTTTGATCATCAATATTCATTGAAGAGGCCCCATCATGATGTTTTGGCCATGCAAATATCAAACCTCGCTCAGAACGAATGTCTACTGCTTTTACCCTCCCCACTCACCCCACCCTGCTGATCAACAGATTTGATTGAAACTCTGTTCTGCCTTCATCATCCATCCTTCTTTCCACTCTCCTCTTCCACATCCTCCTAGACAATCCTGTAATTAGAATCATGTTCTAATGTGTTGCTTAGTCAATGGAGGCTTTCCTTACCTGTTTCCATTTTCATATTTCATTCACTTTCTATCTCTCTCCTTTGGTTCACATTCTCTCCCTGCACTCGACAACTAGTGTGTCAACTCCAGAAGAAACTGTAGTGTATGATTCCCTGATTGACACAAAGCCTTTGATGTCTGCTGTCCTCATAATGGGGGCTCAATAAACATTTACCACATTAATGAAGAGCTTTTCCATGATCTCGAAACCAGGAAAGGGTAGAGCCAGAGGTCAGCAGGCAGGGAACGCTCAGGCCCATTGGAAAACAGTGTTGGACAGAGTGCAGCAGCAGACCCTGACCCAGGCCCAGATGGGGAATGCCCTCTTCTGAAGTCTGAGATTTATCTGCCATGCCCTTTTATCTTGGGGATTCAGGACAGTGTGTACAACAAATGAGGACACGGGGATCCAGTGGCAAAAGCAGAATTGACTTTGTGTGTATTGAATTTTCCACCAGCCGTGCTGACTTCTTTGAGATAGCCAGAGTTAAATTGCTGTTTTATCACGGAGTGCATTTTATTAGCATTTAGCACACTTGTGTGGACTGGGGCCACCCATCTCCCAGAGTACAGTATCCGAACATAACTAAGAAAAAGTGTGCCCCGCTTTGTGCCAGTACTGGGGTTTGAACTCAGGGCTCAAGCTGTCACTTACTTTTCACTCATGGTTGGCATTCTATCTATCAATTGAGCCAGCATCAATTTCCAGCTTTTTGATGCTTCATTGGAGATAAGAGTCTCTTAGATTTGTCTGTCTGGGTTGGCCTCAAACTGTCATCCTCCAGATGTCAGGCTCCTGAGTAGCTAGGATTTCAGGTATGAGCCACTAGTGCTGGGCACCTCTTCTCTTTATTCTCTTTCAGGAACCAATTTGTGCATCCCTTACTCAGGAAGTCTGGGTTCTCCTCTTACAGCCTTCCTCGGCCTTATTTTCTTCTTCTATCGAGCTGGTTTTACTTTGGACTCTTTGATTATTTGATTATTACTATTCTCTTACTGGATTGTGAGCTCATTGTAGACAGTTTTCTAATCCCCATTTATTTCCAGACCAAAGTGGTGTCTGGCGCACAGTAGGCACTCAAGATTTGTTGACGATTGTAGGCAGATGCTGGGCGGCCTCTTAAGTTGACTTGGAAGAACCCTTCTGCCTGTGGCCTCCAGGAACGGGACCTGGTATACCCTCTCAGAATTCAGTCGCTCTCGCCTGCTGGTCTGTTTTCTCTCCACTGTGCTGGTCCTTGTTCTGCCTACCCTGGCAGCTTCCATCACCACCTCTGCTAGTCTTCCCACCGATGGAGACTGTCTCTCATGTCATAGAGACATACCTGTCCCATGTCATAGTAGCATACCTCGGAGGATTTCATACTCACAGAGCTATTTAGAGCCTTTGGGTGGGTTTCATCTCACTTCTCCATCTCTGAGCATGTTCCATGGACAGACAGTTTGTACATACTAGGAAAGCACAGGTAAGAGCATCCCCAATCTGGAACCTGATACTCTTCAGGTGCCAATTGATACTCCCAAAGTTTTGGAGTTTTGTATTCTGTACATGCCAACAGAAAAGTCTATGGAAAGATTCCAAAATCCAAAAAAATGGTGAAGTCTGAAACCCTTCAGATTGTGTGTGTGTGTGTGTGTGTGTGTGTGTGTGTGCGTGCTTGAACTCAGGGCTTAGATGCTGTCCTTTAGCTTTTTCACTTGAGTCTGGCACTTTACCACTTGAGCCATAGCTCTGCTTCCTGCTTTTTGGTGGTTAACTGGAAATAAGAGTCTCATGGGCTTTCTTGCCCAGACTGGCTTCTAACCATGACCCTCATATCTCAGCATCCTGAGTAGCTATAATACAGGCATGAGCCACCAACACCTGCCATGTACTATGATACTTTGAGCTTGGACTAAGGAGTCTAATTGCTTGAGCAACTCAAGTGCCTTCTTTTGTGTTGTTGGTAGAAATATGTGGTATTTCTAAGTAGGGTTTCTCATCTGGAAATCAGTGCTAACAAGCGCATGGGATTGCAATGTGCTCAGACCCTCCTTATTATTCAATATAATGCAAGTCATAAATGTAATTTACATTTTCCAATGACTAGGTTTAAAAAGTGAAAACGAAACAGGTGAACTTAATTATAATATGTTTAATTGGTAGATCTCAAAAATTCTCCAATAGGTTTGAACCATTACCATTTCGACATGGAATAAATAACAAAACAACTATTAATGAGTTATTTATATTCTTTTTAGTCATATTACAACTTCAGGCCCAGTGTGCACTTAACACCCTGCATCTCAAATCCAACTAGCTGCATTTCAACTCCTCCATAGCTAGCGTCTTCCACACTGGAGAGGTAGAACTCATCATCTTAAAAACAAAACCTTAGGCTGAGTGCTGGCATCTTACACCTGTAATCCTAGCTACTCAGTAGGCTGAGATCTGAGGATCATGGTTCAAAACCAGCCCAGGCCACCCCCCCCCCCAAAAAAAAAAGTACATGTGGCTCTTAGCCAGCAAAAAGCAGATCAGGTATGGCTGAAGTGGTAGAGTATCAGCCTTGAGTGAAAAAGCTTAGGTACAGAATCTAGGTCCTGAGTTCAAACCCCACTACTGGCATGCACACACACACACACACACACACACACAAACACACACATATGCACGTACACATGCATACACACTCACAAAACCAAGAAAAAAAGACAAACAAAAAAGAACCCCAGAACTTTAGGGCTGGGGTTGTAGCTCAGTGGTACAGCACTTGCCTAGCAATGTCCAAGGTCCTGGGTTGTATCACTAACAATGAACAGACCAAAACTAGTACCTTCACTCAGGTTTGTAATATTCAGCCAATGTTGGCAAAAGGATTGTTATTCAGCATCAAAAATTGGGTACAGAAACATTTGTAGTGCACATCTGCATGCATCTGTTGCCTTGTGGAAAAGATAGCTCGGATTTGGTTTTGATTCTGTCTCAAGTGGAGAGAAAGCTGCTCTTCAGAGCCCCCGGCCGTTCCCTGTAAACTGGCCTCTCTGGGTTTCACAATGAGGTCAGTGTGGTGGTTTATGGGCTTTTCTTCAGGATGAGGGAAGAGAGACTGCATGTGCTTCAAGCGCTGCGTGCCTGTCTGTTTCTTGGCTCTTGTCTGTTTAATTATTTGAAGCTGGAACAACTTGATTTTAAAACAAAACATATGGGCCAGAGAGTAATTGGGAGGGCGTTCGCTGGTGATGTAGCCCTGAAGGTATGTATGCCGTGGAGGCCCTGCTCCGCCTCGCTCTTCTTGCTGGCTGTAGGTACAGATGCTTCGCCTAGCTTCAAGTTGTGTTCTCTTTCCAACTTCCATAAGCCCTTTTGGAAAGTCGCAGCCAATGCAGGAAGTGGTGATTGTAAAGGGAAATCATCTCTGGATCTTTCTGACATCTGTATTTTTATTTTAGTTTTGTTAACCTTCTCTTCTTTGTGGAAAACCCACAGTTGGTCTCCAAGCTATTTAGTATGACTTGAGAAAGCAAAAGATGTTTCTTAAAGTGCCTAGAGGAGGGAGAATGTTATGTGAAGAGAAGAAAGTTGATCCTGTACCTCAACTGATTTTCACCGTTTTTCCTTCTATGGGATTCTATCGCTTGTGTACACCCCAGCCCCTCCCCCCCTTTTTTTTGCCAGTCCTGGGCCTTGAACTCAGGGCCTGAGCACTGTCCCTGGCTTCTTTTTTGCTCAAGGCTAGCCCTCTGCCCCGTAAGTCACAGCACCACTTCTGGCCGTTTTCTATATATGTGGTGCTGAGGAATTGAACCCAGGGCTTCATGTATATGAGGGAAGCACTCTTGCCACTAGGCCATATTCCCAGTCCTTTTTCCTTTAGTTTATTTTCCAGGTAGAATCCCATCCTCTTTGCTTTTTGTATGGGGCTGATCTAGGACTATGAGCCTTATATCTCTACCTCCCATGGTAATAGGAAGACAGGCAAGTTTATTATACCTGCATTCTTTTTTGACATAAGGTCTGACTTTTTGTTTCTTCTTCTCCCATCTGCGCCTCCCACAATGCTGGGTTTATAGGCATGGCCCACTGTGCCTTGTCTACAACCATTGACCGCATGATTTTTGTCTCTTTTACCTCGTCAACTCCTCCTTTGCTTGCCAGGGGCAGGAGATACGATGTCTTGATCATATCCCATATAATTCTAATCTGAACTCCACAGCTTTTCTTAGGAGATGGGTGCCTATGTTAAACAAATCTTTAAACAAATCTTTACTCCATCACTTAGTGGTCATGTACCAATAAACAAGTTACCAAAACTCTCTGAACCTCATCTCCCACTTTCTTAAAAGGGGGTTAACAAGAGTGCCTATTTCAAAGTGTGAAAAACTTTATTTTTATTCTCTTTTTTTCATAACTTGTAAGTAGTGCAAAGTGGTTGGGAAGGATGGGTGGGAATGATGGAAGGGGTGATATTAAGCAAGACACATTGTATTCATAAGCCGACATGTTGAGTTGTAACCCCTTTGTTGTGACACTTTCAAAGAGACATTGCCAACAGAGCTCTGAGCACCTGTGCATAGTACGTAATAAACAAAAGGAACTTTACAATTGTGTGGATCCTCGACAGTAACACGCCCATCCTCTTCAGCAGCAAGAGGGACTGTTAACCACAGTGGTCTATGCCACGCACCCCTCCCTAGAGAACTGCACAGGTGTCTGGGAAGAGCTTTAGCACCAGAAGTCTTGCGAGATGGGAACTGGGAACGTGAGAAAGTCAGAGCATGAACACGTACTTTATGCGTCAGTTTCCCAGCATCTGTAAACATGACTAATGTTGTTTTGGTTTTGTACTTTGCTTATATTGTTGTTTGGGGTCTGAAAAATCATGTGAAATCTTACTCTGGCCAGTGTAATGGAAAGGTAAACTACAGTTTAACTTGGCAGACAGGACCCCCCCACACACACCCCAACTCCCAAATCCATAGGGGCAAGGGTGGGAAGAATGGAGTCCGTTTTTGCCAAACCAAAGACATGCTGAAGCTTTTCTGTATCCAGGTGCAGGATGTATCACGTACTGTCTTATTTAATGTCAGACTGCTGTCAGGGAAGTTCTACTTGGTAAAACCACTGCATCTCAGAGTGGTTAATTGACTTTCTTAATCCCTTCTGTAACTGTGTTCTAGCCATTTTCCCAGCCCTGCTTGGATTTGTTTATTTGTTTATGTATTTATTATGCCAGTACTGGGCCTTGAACTCAGAGTTAGGAGCTGTCAGCTTTCTCATTCCAGGCTAATGCTACACCACTTGAGCCACAGCTCTACCTCCTGCTGTTTGCTAGTTACTTGGAAATAAGAGTCTCATGGACCTTCCTGCTTAGGCTGGCTTCAAACTGTGATTCTCAGATCTCAGCCTCCTGACTAGCTAGGATTATAGGTGTGAGGCCCCAACCCCTAGCCCTGTTGGGCTTTATCAGCCATTGGGCTAGTCCATCCGGGCTCCTTATGGTACCTGGTAAGAGCCTGGCCAGGTGGATGGTTTTCAGCTTCCCCTGCAACTGTACAGGATAAACAGCCGCCCTCCCGCTCACATTCTCAGCACATGCTCTCAGTGGACCACTTTTCTGACATTTAACTTAATCAAGATGTTAGCAAAGTAAACAGCATGGGCTCTTGCCTCCAGACCGAAGCTGCTGTCACTCTGCCCACCTGCCCTTCACGCCAGTGTTTGCAAAGGAAAATCAGACTTGCTCTTGGAAAAGATGAGGTGTAGGATGTACTTTCCCCATGGCCACCCACGTCCTCATTGTTGGGCTCTCAGTGAGTGAACAGTTCTGTCCATTGTGTCTCAGTTGATGGCCCCTTAATGTGGAGACATGGTATCATTTGAAGGAGCATCAAGGGAAAGGAATCAACCACACAGTGAGATACCATAAAATGAAGACATGGCCAAATTTCAGAGATGTTAAAAATGTAAAGGAGAGCTGCTGGGCTCAGGTGGATCACGCCTGGAATCCTAGCTATTCAAGAGGCAGAGGTTTGAGGATCGAGGTTCAAAGCCAGCCCAGGCAGGACACTCCGTGACCATCAGAAAACCAGAAGCAGAGCTGGGGCTCAAGTGGCAGAGTGCTAGTCTTGATCAAAAAGAGCTTGGGGATGATGCCCAGGCCCTGAGTTCAAGCCCCATGGCCACCCCCTCCCCCCAAAACCTTGTAAAGGATACAGATGGAATACAGTGGGAGTTAATTAAAATGTCAAGTTTTCTCAGTCATCAGCTGCTTCCATCCTGTCCCCCACATCACCCGTGCAGCTAATCGTCAGAGGGTAGGCTACGTGGGCAAGGCTGGCTGGGCCCCCTGCGCTGGGCTGGCCTGTTTAGGCCCGAAGTGAGGGCATTTGGGGGTTCACCAGGAAGAACTGAGGAGTTCTCTCCACTCTGACGTATGTTTCTGGAAAACAACAAACTAGATCTTCTTTGGATCATAATGATAAGACTCTTGGTCCTTTTTTTGTTTTTGTACTGGCACTGGAGCTTGAATTCGAGGCCTGGGAGCTGTCCCATAGCTTTTTCACTCAAAGTTGACACTCGACCATTGAGCCACAGCTCTACTTCTGGCTTTTTGGTGTTTAACAGGAGAAAGAGAGTCTCATGATCTTTCTTGCCCAGCCTGGTTTTGAACCTCAATCCTCAGATCTTAGCCTTTTGAGTAGGTAGGATGCATGAACATGAGCAGTTGGTCCCCAGCTTCTTGCTCCTCTTGAAGGAGTGAGGAGGAGCTTGCTGAGAGACATGGGGCTCCTGTACCCCCTCTTACCTCTTCTAAATTCATAGCCTGCATGTCCATTTGCTAATGATCACTTCCTACCCTCCTACCTTCAAAAGCATTCTGTATTATCAGTAATTTTCATTTCACTCCAAATTCTACTTATTTTATATTCTTCATTATTTGAATGGCTTCTCAGCCCCCTGGCATTTCCAGTCCTCCCCAGTGCTGTAATAACTTCAGGTGGAGGGGTTATGCTAGTTCTAGTCCTCTAAATAAGATGGTTTGGGGGCTGATATGTAGTGCTGTGGCAAAGCACTTGCATAGCAAGGGTAACATCTTGGGTTTGATCCCCAGAACCAAAAAGGAAATGACCAAAAACAAATACAGTTAAAAGATGATTTACAGGTTTTAGAAAAAGTTGTTTCCTAGGCAGGTAAAGTGACAAGAGTTCATTGAAAACTTTCTTTTGTGTATTGGTTAAAAACAAAACACGAACATGATGTTTAACGTATACTCACACTGGTTTCTTTTTCTTTCTTTCTTTTAGTTTTTGGGAATAACATTTCTTGGAATTGGACTGTGGGCATGGAATGAAAAAGTAAGTTTGTCACAAACATACATGTGTTTGGTCCACGGCTGTGTGTATGTCTCCTTTTGTCTTTGACCATTGCAGGGGGAAAAGAAACATGTATCTTTTAATGAAGATTGTATTCTTGGAAGTTAAGTGTGGAATTCGAAAGGACTTTAGAATTCTAAAGATCTGTGGTATTTGTAATATGGAGGTCAGATCTGGCCAGCGCCATCACTGGCTGTGGAGGGGTGTCAGATTGACTCCATTTCAGATTAAAGAGAACAGAAGCTGACTCCATCTCCACTAAGATCTCCCCGCCCTACCCAGGGAAATTCCCGTTCGCTGTGATAAGACTGTGTAAACTGCTTGACCACCTGAGTAGTGGAAAGCTCAAGGTTAAACCTGTGCCCTCCCATGAGTAGGCGAATCCGCCTGCATCACGTGCGCCCTGCCAAATCCATGTGCCAAGTCTAACTAACATGATAGGTTGGTTCAAACAGTTGCTATGAGACAGACTGTAACTCCATTGGCCCCCTGCGTGTGACCTGGCATGTTCTGTAAGAGTTGTAACCTCATTGGCCACCTGTGTGTGGCCGGCTTGGCCATGTGGTGTTTGCCTTTATAACCCAAGCCTGAGCGTGGCCCGGGGCGCAGGGCCCCAGCTCCCGAGTCTAAGCTGCGGCCCTGGCCAGCCAGCCTGTTTTTCACGGTGATGGTCCCAGCTCCTGAATCTGGGCTGTGACCCTGGCCGGTCAGTATACTTTTTACTTCCCCAATAAATCCATCTTTTTACTTGAGACTGTCTCTGAGTTGGTGGACTCTTGGAGGGGTGGGGGATCCCCCACCCTCAGACCCCATTGCAGTATTCTAAAATGATCACACGCACACAAAAACCAACCATACTCATTACAACAGAGAATGTGGTTGGAATTTGATGAGTTGGCTAGAGATCTATATTTCTAGTGATATTTTCTCATTCAGGCCCCAAGAATTTCAGTTATGCTTATAAAAATCATATACTACCTGTTTAGTTTTGTTTGAGGGGGAATGTATCCCCACTTTGGAAGATGATTCAAGCCATAATAAGTGCTTTTTAATATAGTGCATTATCTTTTAGCCTATTAGATATAAATTCATGTTTGAATACCAGGTAAACGCATCCTTTATGCTAATTCTAAGTACTGAGGAATATTCAAGACAGATGAACGGAGGAATGATGGAAGGGGTGACATTGATCAAGATGCTTCATTCTCATAAACTGATAGGTTGCATTGAAACCCCTTTGTACAACTACCTACAGAGCATTTTAAAAATAAATTAAAAAGCTGGGAATATGGCCTAGTGGCAGGAGTGCTTGCCAACTATACATGAAGCCCTGGGTTCGATTCCTCAGCACCACATACACAGAAAAAGCCAGAAGTGGCGCTGTGGCTCAAGTGGCAGAGTGCTAGCCTTGAGCAAAAAGAAGCCAGGGACAGTGCTCAGGCCCTGAGTCCAAGGCCCAGGACTGGCAAAAAATATAAATAAATTAATTAATTAAAAAATTAATAAAACAAGATATCCAAGGCCCAGCTATTGGCTATTCAATATGCCAATGTAGGAGAGATCACCTCAGGGCAAAAGCATGAGACTCTACCTGAAAAAGAAGTAAAACAAAACTGGCTAGAGGCGGGTTGGGGATATGGCCTAGTGGCAAGAGTGCTTGCCTCCTATACTTGAAGCCCTGGGTTCGATTCCCCAGCACCACATATACAGAAATTGGCCAGAAGTGACGCTGTGACTCAAGTGGTAGAGTGCTAGCCTTGAGCAAAAAGAAGCCAGGGACAGTGCTCAGGCCCTGAGTCCAAGGCCCAGGACTGGCAAAAAAACAAACAAAAAAAATGGCTAGAGGCATGGCTCAAGTGATAGGGCTCCTGTTTTGCAAGCAAAGTGGATGGTCCAATCCTTGTCATAAAAGGAAAAATCTGAAAATATGGGGTAGCATATCTAAGTTACAGTGAAGAGAGGATGTGGGCAGTTTCTGTTCTAGGCCACACACTGAAGAGATGGACACCTTGTGTTCACACCTCCACTACAGTTTCTTAAAGCCTTAGCTTTCAGGTTGTTTTTTCTGTTCACTTTCTCTGCTGGAATTCAAAAAGGGACTGGAAGCTTCTTTTTGCTTCTTTGTTTGGGAGTATTTTTAGTCTCTCCTGGTCTTTGGCCACAGGGTTAAAGTCTCACTGTCTCCCACCTTGAAAGAGTGAAAGTGTTTGCTTTGGGTAAAAGTTCCAGTAAACTACGAGGTCCGCTTAACTTTTCCCAGAAGGCCATTCTCTTATCTCCAGAGTCTGCTGGCTCCCTAGCCTGGCTGTATCCTGAAGGCAAAAGTTCTTTGATGTGATAAATGTTCTGACAGGCATTCTGACAGGAGAGAGAAACTAAGAAGTTCCATCAACCAACAAAACAAACAAAAATCTTTCAGATACTAATGGGAATTTTTACAAGTAAAATTATGTTCAGATAAACCACATAAAACAAAACTCCAAGTAAATCTTGAGTTTTGAATAGGTACCATCAGTTGAGTAACTCCATGACAGAGCAACTTGTACTGAACAAGGCCCTGTGTTTGATCCCCAACATGGCAGAAAAAGAAAAGGACACATGGTATTCCCTAGTTACTTACAAACGACTTCTATAGTATTGAAAAATAAACCTCCCTAGAAATCTTGCAACCTTTTGAAGCAGGATGTGATTCTGTTTGGCATAGGACAAATTAAGTTCCCCAAACAGATAATTTTATCTACAGAAACTTTTACATTGAACGCTAATCTCCGGGATTATGATTAGCTCCTGTCTCATCCTGGTTAAGCTTGGGGATTTGTATTGGTGGAATCTCAGAAATTTCCCTTTTAGAAATTCTCCACTTGGTTAAATGCCAGATAGTGCAGGGTTTGTTTTTTATAACTCTTTTAGTAAGAGCCCATTTCAGGCTTTGAAAAAGATGCTGGAAGGCATTAAATGAATGAATCGTCTATTCTAGCAATAAATAGACATTTGGTTATTTTGAAAGGTTCCCTCCCTCCCCTTTTTGAAGTACAACTATCTTTTTTTTTTTTTTTCATGGGTTGCCTCAAATGTCTCTGATTAAAAAAAACACACACATTTCTAAAACGGGCGATGTGTCACAAATATCAAGGGTGACAAATATCAAGGGGGTGACAATGCCGGGAGGGAAATGGACACGCCCTTCTTGATGGCTACTCTCTTGTGAGAGCTGCTCTAACCTGGCCAAGATCATCCAGTCACTATTTAGTAGGACATCATGAGCAAGGGAACTAAAGAAGGGGTTCAGCCATGAGACCAGCTTGGGGAGCACGGGTCTGGCCATAGAACACAGTGGCATTCTGGGGAGACACAGATAGAAAGCAGATGGTCGGTCAGGCGTTGCATCTATGCACTGTGTTAGGAAAATGGAGGAGAATGGAAAAGGCATAGACTGGACTTGATCCTCAACAGGCAAGGACTGTTTATTGAGAGACATCCAGGGGCACAGACCTTCCTGCAGGATTGGAGGTTGTGCAAGGAACTGGATTTTGAGGTGGGCTTATATGAGGCTTAACTAGCAAGTAGAAAACAGAAAATGGGTTATGGTTTCTTCCCAGCAAGATGTCCTTGGCCAGGCCCACAGTGGAATGTTCCACCTGGGGTGAGGTGCTATTGTCCCCTGGGGACTGTTACAGGGTTCGAGGGAGGAGATTCCCTGTCCCTCCAAGAGTCCACCACTCAGAGACAGTCTCAAGCAAAAAGATAGATTTATTGGGGAAGTAAAAAACGAACTGACTGGCCAGGGACACAGCACAGACTCGGGAGCTGAAAATGTGATAGTGAAAAATGGGCTGACAGGCCAGGGACACAGGGCAGACTCTAGTGCTAACACTATGACCCTAACAGTCCTCATGCTGGGGTTTATAAAGGTAAAAGCATAGCACAGCTTTAGGGGGTTGAGGGTGTAGAGCAAGCAACAAACAAGTTAAGCAAGCCATTTACAGAAGCAAAATTTTGCAGTCATGTGACCTAATATTTTACTTCATTTTAACAATTGCTACCATGTTTCCCTAATCAAGATGGAGTCTGCTGTACTCCCTACAACAGGGACCAAGGGTGGTGGCCTTGGCCAGGCCCAGATTGGAATAACCTGCCTGTGAACAGGCATGTGGTCAAGCCTGCTCTTTCTTGACCTTGGGGAATAAGGCAAGAATCAATCCTTCATATTCCATTTTTTGATACATAAAAGGATTGGGCCAAGAGGGGAGAGGCAAGTCCAAGTCCTTCATATTGGAAGTTGTTATAAAGCATTCCAGTAGTGAGAAACGGAGAAGCCACATGTTCAGAGGTAGAATTGTAATAAGGTGACAAATCAGAAAAGCCACATTTGAAAGGTTGAATCTTGAAGTCTTTATTAGAATGCTAGCTGTCTGAAGGCAGCCAATTGTTACAAAGGCCTTCAGCCCACAAATATACTCAACACTGTTAGGAAACAGGCCAGAGAGGAAAGAAAGAACAAAAACACCAACAAACCAATCCAGCTCCATTGAAGACCGGAAGTGGGATACCACGGTGACCAGAGACAAGACAGGAAACAGGACAAAAACGTGGAGACATGTGGCATGGTGTGAGGGTACCTGGGCTGTTCTAGGCCTTAATAGGGTCAGGTCAGGGGGCAAGGTCACCAGAAGCTCCCAGTTCCAGGGACAGGTTCAGTAACTATAGGCCACCCCTGTCCCCAGGGAGTCAGGCACACCCATCACCTGGAGGCGGGACTTCCCTTTCTCCACCATGGAGTCAAGATTCATCCACTACGTGGCTAAGATGGCGCTGGCCAGTCCTGACCTCCTTACTTCAGAATTGGGAGTTTTTGTTATGAGGTCAGCAAATGCAGGTGGACTCTTGTCACAAAGACCGGCAGCCCGGCAAATACACTTAAGACTGTCAGTGGGCTAGGAATGTGGCTTAATGGTAGAGTGCTTGCCTAGCATATATGAAGCCCTGGGTTCAATTCCTCAGTACCACATAAACAGATAAAGCCAGAAATGGCACTATGGCTCAAGTGTTAGAGTGCTAGCCTTGAGCAAAAGAAGCTCAGGGACACACTGCCCAAGCCCTGAGTTCAGCCCCAGGTCTGGTGGAAAAAAAAAAAAAAAGACTGTCAGAAAACTGAGCCATGAGAGCCCAAATGGAAAGAAAAAGCAGAAAAACAATACCAACAAACCAGATCAGCTCCAATGGAGAGCTGAAGTGCCACAGTGACTGGAGAAGAGCCAGGACACAGGACACAAGGCATGGCGTAATGGTGTCTGAGCTGGTCTGGGCCTAAATGGGGCCAGGGGTCAAGGTCATAGGGAGCTTAATAGTTCACCACTCAAGACTGCAAAGTCCAGTAACCTATTGTCCAAGTCCCCACCCCTGCCTGTAGGAATTCAGGCATGCTCATCATGGTGGGACTTCCCTGCTTCCACCATGAAGACAAGAGGGCACCAATTAAACCCAACACCCTATCATTCACGATGTGGCCAAGATGGCGCCTGCCAGATGCAGCATCCATACTTCAAGGTTCTGGCAAGAAATGTTAGGTATAGGACCAGGGTTCTTGGACAGTGGTAGGAGAAAACGTTTCTTTTTGATGGAGTTGTTGGCAGTGACCTCTTTGAGATGTGGGCCATGCGGTAGCAATCTGGGTGAAGTGAGAGAGATCTATAATGAGAACATTCCAGGTGGAAGGAGTAAAATGTGTCCCACTTATGAATCAGGAAGTTCCCAGACTAAGATGTGTGACCGTTTAAAGGATGTTTGAAAGTCAAATCCTTGAACTGGGACATAGCTGGGAGGGATTGATTTCTTTAGTGGACTACAGCGCATTGGAGGCCCAAGTCGTTGCCCTTTGCACTTACTAGCAATCACTTTTAAACCTAGGGCTGATATCACAGTTGAATATTAGAAACCATTGTTAAGTAATTTTATTTAAGTTTGAAATAAATAGATCTCGAGGATGAAATTGCTGACTATCTCTAGGGAAGGTGGAGTTTTTATCTTCTTTATGGAAGTATCATTAGCAATTCTGTAGCATGGAGTCCTTTTGTAATACCCTCTACAACCTCAGCCCTAGAGAAGTAGGCCATTCAGATAACATTTACTGATCCCATAGCATGTGATAGGGCTTGTGTGCTGTGTCTGTATGAATATGAACTGACATAATTCAGTCCTTGATGAATTTACCTGGTCATAGAAAGGGTCCTATATGCTTCTTATGTATACATGCATAAACATATGCATACACGTACATATATATGTTTATATGCATACATAAATGGCTTCATTCACTAGTATACTACAGTAAACACTAGTCGAGTGCATTTGTGTTCCACAGTTCTCTCTTTGGGCTGCTCTCACTGTTGAAAAACTTTCAGCACATTAGAATCGCGTACCATGGATTTTCACTCGTGAGTTCTGAGTCTTTCCCATTGCATCCCACAGAATAAGTCTTTCCACATGTGAGCCCTGGGGTATTTAAAGGTGGTGGTCTGTTTCCTTTGGAGTTTCCAGGCTAAACATCCTCCCTCTGGGTGGTCTTCACAGGCGGGGGAGGCTTCACTATCCTGGTGGGTCTCTTTTGACAGAGCACATGGAAGCCATGGGAAGAATGGCTGGGTTGTGTCCCATCTCCCCTGGTAGAAGATGCCTCTAACACCCACTGTCAATCACTAAGTCCATGGATCACTGAAAATCCCATCTTCGTCACCTCCAGGCTGGTTTCCCTCATCCACCTCACATCTGGCTGGTTTTCTGAGTCAAATGCAAGACTGCACATCTGCCCAGAGACCCACCCTCTATGATTGCTCTAGAGCCTGAACCCATCATCTACCATACTTCCCAAGTCCCCTCCATGTGGCTTTGGCTGTACATATTGATCAGCCTCCTCCCTCCACTCCTCCTTATAAATCAGGCCTGCCTTTAGCTCTCGCTTGCTCCCTTACCCTCCATGAGTACGAAGTTAAAATTCAGTAAGTCTGCAGCAGACCCTGGGGTTGTGTATTTAAATAAGCTCCCTTCATTCATGTGGCAATCACGTCTGGGACCACTGATAAAAGCCCCTGATATATTGAGCAGGCCAAGGACAGACTCCAGTGGCGTGTCCCTAGACTTTTCTTTGGGAACTGATGCTTGTTCACTTCTGTGTGTCCTTGATTCTGCCAGGCAGTCTCTAATCCATCTGGTTTGGCATAAGGATGTCTTTCTGCATCCTTTCTTGCAGATACACTGTATCCTTCATTTCCTCATTAACCAGTTTAGGGACTTAGTTGAACCTGACATTTGCTTATTGATCCCAATCTGGGTCCTGGAGCCCGGAAGGTCATTCATTTCCTTAGGTGCCTTGCCAGTAGAACAAGGCTCAGGCATGTGTTCCAAGAACTCACACATGCCTTCTTTTCCTATTGCACAGTGCATCTCAGACTCCAAATTGGGGGAGGGAGGATCTGAGCTAGGCTTGGGGCCTGTGCCCCACGTATCATTCCTGCCTTCTAAATTCATACCTTGATCCTCACCCCATTGGAATTCCAGACTGGTTGTATACCCAGTTGCCCACCACATGAATGTCTAATGGGGTGATGAAAATTAACATATCCAAGACAGCAAGGTCCCTACCCTCAGCAGCCCTGCTCTTCTCCATGGTAGGAGATGGCGGCTTGCTCCTTCCACTTGCTCAGGTAATCTTGGTACCCTCTTTCTTTTCTTCTAGGCCCACTTCTGCTCTGTCAGCAGATACTGTCTCATCTATCTTGAAACAAACAAGACTTATTTCCTTTGTGCCACATCTACTATTAGACCCTGAGCTCACCAGCCACGAGGGCTCACCAGCCCTCCTGCCTTAGTGTAAAGCTTTCCAATTATGTATTCCCCTCTGCCTCTGCTTCTTGTACCCCAAACCTAGCCCAGGCCTGTTTCTGCAAGCTGTGGCGAAATTCCTTGCCTTTTAAAAATCTAAAGCAGATTGTGTTGCTACTTGCTCCGAACTCCCTAGTGCGTTTGTCATCTCACTCAAAGCCGTGTGTGGTGGCTGTGACTTCATCTCCCCCATAGTCCCCCCCCCCCCGTGCACAGCCCCCACTCTCCATCTTGCCAGTGTTCTACTACCCCAGGGCCTTTTTAGCCACATTTCTTGTGTGGAGACCCAGATCGGTACTCTCCTTCCCGGTCTACCCAATGCCACACTGCCCATAGGCTCCTACTGTTCAAGGGCACCATCCTCATCTGACCCCCCCCCCAGCCCTTCTTTCCCCCTTCCTGTGTTTGTACCCCTCAAAGGACTATTATTTATATTCTTCAAAATATATTTTCCAGGGCTGGGAATGTGGCTTAGTGACAGAGTGCTTGCCTAGCATGCTGTACAAATTCAGCCAACACAGGCAGGAAAGTTCAGGAGACTCTTATTTCCAGAAGTGGGGTTGGGGGCTGGGAATAAGGCCTAGTGTTAAAGGGCTTGCCTCATATACATGAAGCCCTGGGTTCGATTCCTCAGCACCACATGTATAGAAAAAGCTGGAAGTGGTGCTGTGGCTCAAGTGGTAGAGTTTCTAGCCTTGAACAAAAAGAAGCCAGGGACAGTGCTCAGGCGCTGAGTTCAAGCCCCAGGACTGGCAATACACACACACACACACACACACACACACACACACATACACACACACACACACACGCACGCACGCACGCACGCACGCACGCACGCACGCATGCGGCCGGCTGAGCTGGGCACTGGTGGCTCATGCCTGTAATTCTACTCAGGAGGTTGAGATCAGAGGATTTTGGTTCAAAGCCAGCCCAGACAGGAATATTCATGAGACTCTTATCTCCAATTAACCACCAAAAAACAGGAAGTAGAGGGGGCTGGGGATATAGCCTAGTGGCAAGAGTGCCTGCCTCGGATACACGAGGCCCTAGGTTCGATTCCCCAGCACCACATATACAGAAAACGGCCAGAAGCGGCGCTGTGGCTCAAGTGGCAGAGTGCTAGCCTTGAGCGGGAAGAAGCCAGGGACAGTGCTCAGGCCCTGAGTCCAAGGCCCAGGACTGGCCAAAAAAAAAAAAAAAAAAACAGGAAGTAGAGATGTGGCTCAAGTGGTACAATACTAACCTTGAGAAAAAAGAGCTCGGGGACTGCACTTGGGCCCTGAGTTCAAGCCCCAGGACTGGTGAACACACACACACACACATGCACACAATGCATTGCCTATCTTTCCTCATGAGAAAGCCGTTCAATGTCGGTACACAGTTTTGACTTCTTAGAGACTCTAAAGCCTGGAACATTAAGTGATGCATGATGGTATTCAAGAAATCTTCTTTACACAGGTGTGTTGGCTCACGCCTGTGATCCTAGGACTCAGGAAGTGAAGACAAGGAAGACCACAAGGTCAAGGCCAGCATAGACTATATAGTGAGATGTTGTCTCAAAAATTAAAAAATTAAAAAGAGAAATATAGTGAGCAAACAAGCAATCACAGTAGCCTTCTTGAGCCCTGGTTGTTTTATGAGTCTATCCTGAGTTATCCAAGTTGGGTATACAAGTATACAACTCCATCATTGAATTACACAAGTTACACAAGATCCAGTTGCCCCAGATGTCCAGGAAGCTCAGTCTACTGACACTTCTTGTAGATAACTAGATGTCACATGACATCCAGTTTATTGCTGATGTCTAAAGGGAGTGATACAATGTTAGACAGCAAACTCACAAATTCCGGCTGTCAGAAAAGAGCTATCTATTTCTGTTGGAAAAGTCAGAACATGTACATGATGACATGATGATCTTAGTTCCCAAGAAAATATAGATGTCCTGCTTTTTTTTCTTCTTTTTTCTCTTTTGTCGGTCATGGGGCTTGAACTCTGGGCCTGGGTACTGCCCCTGAGCTCCTCAGCTCAAGGCTAGCACTCTATCACTTGAGCCACAGTACCACTTCTGGTTTTCTGGTGGTTTCTTGGAGATAAGAGTCTCATGGACTTTCTTGCCCTGGCTGGCTTTGAACCTCAACCCCCAGATCTCAGCCTCCCAAGTAACTAGGATTACAGGCATAAGCCACAGGTGCCTGGCTTAGATGTCCTGCTTCTATTGTTCCTAAATTCTTCTGTGGTGCCAGGGGAAACCAGTGCATCACGAAGCACGTTGAGGGTGCTGCCTGCCAGCCCAGCTGTGTTTGATGTTGGGGCAGGAAGTGGATGAAGACTCACTTTGTTTTAAATAGGAAACATGCCATTCTCCAACCCTTAGGATGAAGTCTGGGGTTCCCAGTGCTCACCTGCAGTGCTGCCGGGCAGCCTGGAAACTTCTCAAGCACAGCAGTGCCTCCTCAGTGCCCCAGCAGAGTCCCAGCACAGTGGGTGCCCCCACACAGTGGGTGCCCCCACACATCCACTAAGTGCCTACAACATGGGGAAGCTTATTAGTTATAAGCTGTAAACTGCTGCAAAGCAGAAGCAGCTCTTTATAAAAGGGGTTCCGTGTTCACGTCTGCCATCTGTGGGTCCCCTCGGGTTAGACTCTAGAGAAGATGGCAGCGTTATGTTCCCAAGATGGGGAAACTGAGGTGTGAAACTGGGAATCTTCCCTCTCCCTGAACCCCCTTCTGCTCCTCTATCATCCATCTCAGTGGAGTTCTGGACCACATGGTGGAAAGAACTGGTGTTCTATGCTGGTTCCAGCGGGAACAATGAGAAATTGTCCCCAGATGTTTTTCTCCTTTGTGTGGAGGGGGAAGAGTCTCCTGGAGGCTACTCCTTGCCTGATGTTTGTAACTGAAAGGCTCATTCTGGAATCCTCCAGCTGCAGCTTCTTACAGTCACACATAGATACTTACCCTGGAAGAACTTCTTGTGTTCTCCGGAAGCAACGTAGAGACAATGACCTTAAGCGACCCAGGAAGCTTCTGCAGCAAAGGTCAAGTTCTCATCGCCAGAGGGAGGCAGTGGGTGGAAGTGGTTACCCAGATGACTTAAATAGAAAAGTGGGTTCCCAGCTTTGCACCCTGAGTACCTCTGAAGTGCTGAAAAGAGATCAGCAAAGATTTCATTTTATTGACTGAAGTATAGTAGGTTTGCCTCTTTCCTCCTGAGTTGATATCATGTAGTCCCCCTAAGTTCTCTGCTATGTTTAAACAGCTGGAACGACAACAGTTCTTGGTCAGTGTCTGGAAAATCAACCTATGGTCTGTATTGCTCCAGTCAGCCTGTCAACAAGCTTACGTGTTTAAAAAAAAAAAAAAAAAAGAAGTCAAGCTTGCCAAATGCTGGTGGCTCACACCTGTAATCCTAGCTACTCAGGAGGCTGAGATCTGAGGATCTCAATCCAAAGCCAGCCCAGACAGGAAAGTCTGTGAGATTTATCTCCAATTAACCATCAGAAAGTGGAGCTGTGGCTCAAAGTGGTAGAGCACTAGTCTTGAGCAAAAAAAGCTCAGGGACAGCATCCAAGCCCTGAGTTCAAGCCTCGTGACGAACAGCACCTCCACCACTACCACCACCACCAAAATCAAGCTTTGTAAAAAAGTTTGTGTATTGTAAACTGTATTCAGAGAGGTTTTTTTAGGGATGAAAATTCAGATAAAGCCAGGTCCCAGTAGCTCATGCCCGTAGTCCTCACTACTCAAGAGGCTGAGATCAAAGTAGGAAGCCAACTATGGCAGAAAAGTCTGCAAGACTCCATCTCCAATTTACCAGGAGACTCCTAGACTGGTAGTGTGGCTACAGTTGTAGAGTGACAGCTGTGAGCCAGAAAACTCAGTAAGAATATGAGTTCAATCCCCAGTACTGCTTAAAAAACAAAGAAAAGGGAGGGGAGAAAGTGAAAATTAAATGGGAGCCAGGCACAATGATGTAAACCCAGCTGGTCAGGATGTAGACTTAGGAAGATCACAAGTTCAAGGCCTACTCCAGCACTCTTAGCAAAACTCTATTTTAAAAACAAAAGAACAAATAAAAAGACTGGGGCTATATAGGTCAGATGATAGAATATTTCCATAACAAGCATGAGACTCTAAGTTTAATCCTTGTGTCACCAAAATTACTAATAACTAATAAGTTTGAGGTGAGTCAGAAATTCAATAGCCTTGTTTTCTCTCACTTGTCACTGCCTCTTTTCCCCCATCATCCTGATTTGAGACCTGGTTATTATTCAGAGCTGGATGGTGATTATCAAAAGGCCAAACCTAGCTGGGTCCCAGTGGCTCCTGCTTGGAATCCTAGCTACTCAGGAGACTGAGATTTGAGGACTGTGGTTCAAAGCTAGCCCAGGCAAAAATGTCTGTGAGACTCTTTTCTCCAATTATACCACCAGCAAACTGGAAATGTCTCCAAGTGGTAGAGCACTAGCCTTGAGCAAAAATGCTCAGGGACAGCTCTCAAGCCCTGAGTTCAAGCCCTATGACCAACAAAAACCAAAAACTTAAACAAACAAAACACACTCAGCAAACCTCACCTCACTTCACATTAGGAGAATGTTCTCTTTGCCCAGGCCCACCTCCCTTGAGCAGGGAGCAGACTTGGCCCCTGTTCCTTCTTGTAGCTCCTTCCCCCTTCCTTAGAGGCTCCTGTGTGCTTCCTGCCAGCTAGTGCTACAGGGGTCTGAATGGGCAGAATGTGCTCCCCAGCAGTGTTAAAGGGGATGGTGTTTTGTTTTGGGGTTTGGGGTCTTGGTGTGTGTGTGTGTGTGTGTGTGTGTGTGTGTGTGTGTGTGTGTGTGTGTGTGTGTGTTTCTATATTGGGTCTTGAACTCAAGGCCTTGTGCACTGGCTTGACTTTTTTTTGCTCACAACTGGTGTTCTACCTGGAGTCATCCCCTCCTCTTAAGCATTTTTGCTGGTTCGTTGGATGGACTCTCCCAGACTTTTCTACGCAGTCTGGCATCTAACTGCAATCCTCAGATCTCAACCTACTGAGTAACTAGGATTATATATAGGTGTGAGCCACCAATGTCAGACTCTTTGATGAGTTTTTGTAGGGGTCAGTTTCTCCAAGGTCCTTACCCAATCTTCTTGTTTGAAGCCACATTTCCAGTTCTGTGAGTGACTATGTGTGATACCTTGTCACCATTTCTCAATAAAGAAATGCTTCTCTAGTCATTGTCAGCCCTCTCCAGTAGGCCTTGGTATATGGAGGGGTGAATCAGGGCCCAGTTTCATCTATCTCAGAGGGTTCCATCTGGCCTGGCCTTAGTTATACATTTCCCATTCCTGTCTCACCCCCCCCCCCCCCCCCCCGTTTCTCATCCAGCAGTTGGAAGGAATGTGCTTGTATATGCAAACGCAGAAGAGTCCCAGACCTCAGGGTATATTAGTGCTATTTTTGTATTTCTTCCCTGTGTGGGTTGACAGAGAAAAAACTGCAACTTGCCAGGTGGCACACAGAGGCTGCTCTGTGCTGGTGGTGAGGAAAACCACAGACACTCCTAAAGTTTATTGGCTTGGAACCCTCTGGGGCTTTGTTTCCTTTTTTGTTTCTGCTTGTGCACAGAAACCTCTTTCAAGAAGCAACTGTTTCTTCAGAACATATCCCTTTATTGCACAACCACCAGGAGAATCTGCTTACATGTGAGAAAGCTGCATGAGTGAAGGGCTGAGGAGGTGGAGGTGGGAGGAAAGATGGGCGGATTTTCCTGTGTTCTTACTGAGACAGACTATGCTCATCAAACCGTAGAATGGCCAGCTCTTGTGGGATAAACAGAGCAGTAGTGATTGACAGCTAGTGTGCCCAGTCCTCCATAGCTGAGAGATATTCTTGCTCCTGGTTGTTCACCTTACCATGATGCTGCCAGCGGTGCCCAGTTGCTTTCTGCCATTTCTGACTGTATCTGCTATCTAGGTAGTTGTAGCACTCTGTGTACGCATGGCTTCTATCCACTCATGGCTCCTGCTATTCCTATTTACTCATGCTTCCCCCCTTCTACTTTTCTCTGGGTCTTATTTTCTGCCCCACCCCCAAAAGATCTGGTTAGTGTATCCCAGTTCCGATCACCTCCCCTGGGTACAGTCAGAAGGTCAGGCCACAGCTCTCTTTAGAAGGACACAGGCTGAGCAAAGTCCTTTTGAGCAAAATGGATTCTTCTCCAACACAGCTGGGTTGAACATGCCTCTGATGGCTTCCTCTAGTTCTAGTGTAATAGAGATGGTGATAGGTGATTGATTGAATTCAGTGTGCCAAGTATTTAACATAGTGTATTTAGTTGGATTGTTTCCTTAATGTCATAATAGTTTTATGACAAAGGGTATCATTTCACAGATGTAGAAATCGAGGCTTCCCAGGTGGGCCAGTCTTTTGTCCCTCTCCCTCAAGGGAGAAGCCCACTCCCAAGGGAAAGAACTGCTCAGTGGGCATTGACATCATACTTCGTGTTCCAAAATTTGAGTGAATGACTCAACTGAATATATGACATTTTGGAAAAATCTGGAGACTCGATGTAATGTGTTCTCATGACACACACACACACACACACACACACACACACACACAAACTGTGTAAGGTAGAAGGTAACTGTTAATTTACCAGATTTAGTCATTCTACAGTGTTTACATACTTGAAAATATACTAGGCAGGGAATGTTGATTAGTAGTAGAGTACTAGTGTTATGTGCTTGAGGCCCTGGGTTCATTCTCCAACACTGCCAACAAAAACAAAAGCAAATACCACCACCACAAAAACATGAGGCAAGATATAGACATATAATATATATTTGTATACAATATGTTATACCATATATTATATAATATTTATTATATACACCCATATATATGTATATTAAAGACAAGGTCTCCCTAGACAAGGCCTTGAACTAGTCCTGGCTGGCCTTGAACTTGAGATCTTCCTGCCTTTTGCCTCCTGAGTTCCTGGACTGCAGGTGTGTACCACCTGGCAGAACATGCAATTTCATCTGTCAATTAAATGATTAAATAAATAAAGGATATATTTTTTCCATCCAGGGGGAAAGAGATCTGAATTAATTTACAACTGTAACTACCCGGGTGTATTCTGAATCCATTAAAATTGAAGTTTTTTGATACTTTCCCTCTGCTTAGGCAGGATATTATTCTCCCAGATCTCAGTAGTATCTACCTCCAGCCCCGTCTTTTGCTGGGATTTAGAATTAAAGAGTAGAATCTGAAGTCCTGCTAGGCCCCCAAATGATTGTTGTTTCCATGGAAACAGTTGAAGGCCTCTCAATTAAAACTGTCCCTGCAGGCTAGAGAGAGTAAGCATTAAAATGAGTTTGTCATTTTCCAAATTAAATCCAGAGAGGACAAATGATCCATGAATCTACTGGTGGTTGGGGGTCATAGTTTTTGGCCTTTATGTTCACATTTCAAGCACAAGGATGGATGCTTGCTTGTATGCTTTTGTGGTACAGACAATTGTCCTGTTGTCCATTGAGCTCTTCATGTGCAACAGCGGCTCACAGAAGAGTATCTGGGAACAATCTGATCTTTGCTCACACTTGAATGTGAAGCACAAAAAGCCCATTAAAAAATGGGTGAGATCAGCCAAGTACTGGGGCTCTTGCCTATAGTGCTAGCAAATTAGGAGGCTGAGATTGGGAGGATTGAGGTTCAAGGACAGCCCTGGCAGAAACGTTCTCAAGATCCCTTCTCAACCTATAGCTAGGCACCGTGGTATACCTATCATGCCAAGGTACATGAGAGGCTGTGGCTTGGAGGATCAGTGTTCCAGGATAGCCTGAGAAAAGAAAAGTTCAAGAGACTCCATCTCCACGGAGGGAGGGAGGCTGAATGTAATTGTGTGTGTCTGTCCCAGCAATGAATGGGAAGCCTAAAGTAGGCAGATCAAAGCTCAGGTGCCTGGTCAAAATTTCCTAAATAAAGATCCAGAAACACAGCAAATCAAAGAAAGTCTGGATAAATGGGATTGCATTAAGCTGCAGAGCTTCTGTATGGCAAAGGACATAGCTAGCAGGTTAAATGGAAAGCCCACAGATGGGAGAAGATATTCACTAGCTATATAACAGACAACTGCCTTATATCAAAAATATAATTAGAGCTCAAAAAATTAAATCCCCCAATAACAAATCTTCAAAGAAACAACCACCCCATTAATAAGATTAAAAAGAGCCTTCTCTGGAAAGGAAATAAGAATGACCAATAGACACATGAAGAAATTTAGCATCTCTGGCCATAAAAGAAATGCAAATCAAAACTACATTGAGATTCCACCTCACCCCAGTTAGAATGGCCATTATCAAGAAAATAAATAATAACAGATGCTGGTGGGAATGTAGCCCAAAGGGAACACTACTACACTTTTGGTGGGAATGTAAACTTGTTCAACCACTCTGGAAAGCAGTATGGAGGTTCATCAAAAGACTAAACATAGAGCTCCCCTATGACCCAACAATCCCACTCCTGGGCATTTACCCAAATGACCACAAGGCCACACTAAGATACCAGCACTACTATGTTCCTTGCAGCATTATGAACTATAGCTAAGACGTGGAACCAACCCAGATGCCCCTCAGTAGACGAATGGATCAAAAAATGTGGTATATATGCACAATGGAATTCTATCCTTCCATCAAAAAGAATGGCATTACCCCATTTGTAAGGAAATAGAAAGACCTGGAAAAAAATCATATTAAGTAAGCCAGACCCAAAGGCTCCATGGTTTCCCTCATTTGTAATAATTAGTATGCAGAGGATCACAATAGCTCAATAACTATGCACATACGACCATATAAAATGATGCTAATTGAAATGAACTCCAAGATATGGAAACAAGGATTTTTGTTGTTGTTTTTAAGATCACTGTATTTGATTTTGGTACCTGTGTCTTGTATATACATTTATGTGATTTGGGGAAGTAAAGGGGACTAACAAAATGATGAGACAAAGGACAAAGGGTGAACCAATGCGACAGTAATATTCATAAGACACTGTGTTGGAAATAAATTTTACAACTTGGGGGAAGGGTAGTCGTGGGAGAGGGAAATGGGAGACAGCGAGGGAGGGGGTAACTGTTCAACAAGAAATGTACTTATGCAGCTGTAACCCCTCTGTGTGTCACCTTTACAATACAAGACAATAAAAGAGATAAATACAAAACTAACCAGCGAGAAGTAGCTGCTGATGCATCAATCAATGGAAAAAGACCAGGGTAGCAAGCATGAGTTCGCGTCATAGTACTGCCCTCCAAAAAAAGGTGAAATTATTGAATAGTCCTAAATTGGAGGAAGCCTGGCTGTCATGAAATCCCAACTTCCCATCTGCTCAATCCTTCCTAGGGCACGATGGTCCCTGCCCGAGAACAGAAGCCATATTTCTAAGGGTAGCGAAGATCTGGTGACATTAGAAATGCCTCTAAGCTAGAACTTAGCTGGGCATGGGGCTGCACCTCTGAAAACCCAGCTCTCAGGAGAATCACAAGTTCAGAGCCTGCCTGGGCTGTGCGGTGAGTTCCAGGCCAGCCTGGAATAAATGAGTTGACATTGTCTCAGAGAAGGAAAAGATGGGACTGGCCTCTTTGTCCATCACTCTCTTCCCCGGCACCGCATTCCCTGGTTCCATGTAAACCAAGGCTGCTTCTCTCATAATTTGTCCTCCTGTAAGATTATTATCAGACTCTGCTCTTCCAGTGGCCCAACAGCTCAGAAACACGCAGACTTTAACACTGTGATGATGTTCCATCCACTGCTGGGCTCTTAGCACTGCTGCCTAGACTTTGTCTGACTTCTCTGGTCACTTTTTTTCTCAGCTTTAAGGAGAATTAGCTTTTTCCTTGAACATGGTTCGGGGCTTAGCAGCCTAAGCAATACAACATTGATCTCAGCCATGGGTCCGGGCAGCCTCCTGAAGGGGCGTGGCTGTCTACTATGACGTCACTGAAGCAGCTGGTGATGAGACATTCATTCTCTCTGCCTTGAGAACTTCCGGGCCTTCCTCTGTGATGTAAATCTTCAACCTGCTCTGCAAGGTTCAGGCTTCTAACAATTCTAACTATGCCTCATATGCATCCTATCATTAACATAATATTGCCCTTCTTAATGATTTACCCCCAATAGAAACAGAAAATTCTAGCAAACAAAATAGTCTTCTCCAAATGTTTCTTCAACCTTAAAATGGATTCAAAACTCAAAACTCCTAAACTCATGTTTGATTGGGCAATGGACTGCAGTGGACATGTTCTGGTTCCAGAATAACCATGTGACCTTCCTGCCAACCCCATTTGGCTCAATGCCATTTTCAAGTATGGGTCAGAGGACTACTGGCTCCATTCTTCTAGAAGGGTTGTTGGGAATGCTTTGAAAACAAATATTTAATATTGTCTTTACTGCAAATGATACTATGGTACTCTGGAGATATTTTGATTTGAGAGTTTAAAACAGATTTAGTAAGAAAAGCAAATATTGGTGATCTTGGGTATTTAAGACTCATTTTGAAAGTAACAGTCACTTGTCTCCACACGAATGGATAATAACGCTATCTTTTGGAAGAAACCATGATTTTGCACAGATTCTGGGTTGTACTTGACATAAGGATTTTGGTAAGGAATGACATTGTTCATGGAGAAATAAATTACCTTTGGTTTCCTTTGATTTCTTCTAAATCGTAACTCTTAAAAAAAAAAAAAAAGAGGGGCTGGGAATATGGCCTAGTGGCAAGAGTGCTTGCCTCATATACATGAAGCCCTGGGTTTAATTCCCCAGCACCACATATACTGAAAATGGCCAGAAGTGGCACTGTGGCTCAAGTAGCAGAGTGCTAGCCAAAAAGCCAGGGACAGTGCTCAGGCCCTGAGTCCAAGCCCCAGTACTGGCAAAAAAAAAAAAAAAAAAAAGATACTAGGAAATGCCCTTAACAAGTAAATACAACACCTATCAGCACAAACCAGGGAAGTGTGGATTTCTGGGATCTAAGCCTGATTGGTCTCCCTTGAAATTTAGGGTGGAAGCTGGTGTGGAAAAACCTGAAAGCACTTTGGCCACCATTAGCTGCTGTGCTTGTTTTCACTTCTAGTTCTTCCCTTATTTCCTGAGAAATGCCAGTGGCTTTCAAGCAGGCAGTGGTCTAGTATATACTATTTGAAGGCTTTAAAGGCTTTTGCAAGCTGCTGGTGGCTCCTGCCTACAATCCTAGCTTATCAGGAGGCTAAGATCTGAGGTCAGCCTGGGCAGGAAAGACAGTGAGACTCTTATTTCCAATTAACCACCAAAAAGCCAGGAGTGAAGGTGTGACTCAAGTGGTAGAGCACCAACCTTGAAAGAGAAAGCTGAAGCTCCCAGGCCCTAAGGTTAAGCCCTAGTACTGGTTTACACACACACACACATACACACACACACACACACACACACACGATACCCAAAGACAAGTGCAGTAATGTTTTGTTGGTGAGCTGACCTCATCCATGGTGCCTATGTGTTCTCTTCTTTTCTGCTTCCAGGGAGTGCTGTCCAACATCTCTTCCATCACCGACCTTGGAGGCTTTGACCCAGTGTGGCTCTTCCTCGTGGTGGGAGGAGTGATGTTCATTCTGGGATTTGCAGGGTGCATTGGAGCACTGCGAGAAAACACTTTCCTCCTCAAGTTTGTAAGTGTCTCTGCTCTCAGCCTGACAGCCAAACTCTTATCTTAGGCCAAGAGGCTGCTAATAGCAGGGTGGTGAGCTGTCCCAAAGGCACTGACAAAAATAGGGCCTGGGTCTTGTTTTTTCTTTTTTTTTTTTTTCAAGAGAACGCTAGATCCTGCCCCCTCTGCTCTAGACATGCCTCCTTCCTCATATAAGTAGCACCGCCTCTTGCTGTCCACAGAGGTTTTGTACAAGTGCAGTGCAAGTTTGCCTTCCAGTTCCTAAAGTAGCATTAGGACTAAGGTCTGTGTGTGCATGTGGCATGTGTGTGCGTGCATGTGTATGTATTTCTTTTTTAAGAGGTTCTTCTCTCTCCTATGTATGGAGTCAATAGAAAGCCGCACAGGTAATAGTCTACAGAGCAGGACACAGAATTTCCAGAGAGTAGTTTTCATAGAATTCCCCCTACTACTGAAATCATTTCCCACCTGCTGACAGAACATCATCTAGGGCCATTTTCAGTGAAAACAAAAGCCTGTCCTGGTGCTCATCCCCACAGCTGTGTCTTTGTGTCTATGTGTGTGCGTGCATGTGTGTGTGTGTGTGTGTGTGTGTGTACCCGCGTATGCACGCGCATGCATCTGCCTTAACTTTTGCTACCTTGTCCTCTGACATCAATTTTTAATCATACCTCTGGTCATTGGGCTTCAGATCACAAAATATCCCATTTTGACTTGGGGTGATTCTGGCTCAGAAAGCTTTGGGGGCCATTACCCTGGAAGTTCACAAGAGTCCTGCTAATAGGCAATACCCAGGGCTGCTTCGTTTTAGGTAAAGTTTAATGAGCAATGGGTTTTCTTGTCCATGTCCATGGGACTATGTCTCTCAAGACTGATTTACTGGCCAGACTCATACTTTCACACACATACACACACACACACACACACACACACACACACACACACCAATAACATTCATCACCTACTCTAAGACCAATGAAACTTCCATACTCCCTTATGTATAGTTATTTTATCAAGTGCAGTTTTCAAAATGAAATTAATTATGCCATATTTTGGCTTTAAAAATTATTGGTGAATATTTTTAATGGCCTGTTTTTAGTACAAAGAATAAAAACTGACCTAGAATATTTCTTGACCCAGAGCTACCAGATAAGACATAAATGTCACCATGGCTTTAGAGGCCTGAGAGAGAATGTCTGAGGAAATCCCAGGCCTAACGCAGGCTGGGCCCAAGCTCTGATGGGAAGCTGCGTCACAACCTAGATGTTTGCAAACTGGAGACATAGCTTTCAGAGCCCAGGCACGAAGGCTTTCTCCCAAATAGTTAAATTGGATTGAATTTGAACTCCAGTTGTTTAGTATGTACATTATTTACCAGGAGAAAACTCCCCAGTACTAGAAAATAGACTTATATGGAAGAGAGAACAATCTAAGGAAAACCTTTGTGGGACTTCTCATATTATACATCTGTGCTAGCTGTGAGTTTATCATCCCTGAAGTGGAGGAACTTGAACTTCCATACATTTGGTGGGGAGGGCACGCAAGCGGAGGGAATCATTTTGTTCTAGGAGGAGCAAGCATTGAACAAAAATGATGTGATTTTTTTCCTCTGTTCTTTTTTCTAGATTTAGCTTAATTTGAAATAATTAGTACTGCTGATGATAATTAAGAACTATTTAAATTTTATTTCCAGCGGACAAATCTAGGGCAGAACAGCAGGAGTTCTGTGGGTTCCTGAAGAGCAGGCTAGACTTGGCCAGGCTCTGATGTCCTCCTGGACCTCCTCCCACCCTGAATAGGAGCACTTAGCATCCTAGATAGCAGCACTGTTGCCCCTCCTACCTGTATCCTCCTCCATCTCCAGTCACTTGACTAAGATCTATGGTGGCCTCCCGCAACCTCATTGTGCACCTTTCCACACAGCCTGACTACTCTGGTCATTCACAAGACATCTACTGATGAATACCGTTGAAAGAAAAATTTAAATAAGCCACTGTGTTGTTCGCTGGCACCTTCCTCCCCACCCCCACCCCTACCCCCAACACAATCCTGCTGGGGGGCTACGAGGGTCGGCTAGCTGACCATAGAAACCACACACTGCCTGAGCCTCCCTCTCTCAGTGGGTATGACCCTGTCACCTACCCTCAGAAATTGTCCCCGGAAAGAAGACTTGGCCCACTGAAGTGGGCCTGTGGTTTTTCACAGCTTCATTTCTCTATTTTAGCAGAGATATTGGTGCAAGGGAAGGCTGTGAGAGAGGTAGGCGATGAGGAGGCCCCGGGCAGGAACAGCGAGCAGGAATAAGATGATTCCTGTCTGCAGGAGGCTCCTAGGTGCAAGGAAATGTCCCGAGTTCTGAGGAACCGTCGCAGCACCTTACTGTCTCTACTCCTAAATCCCTGTTGTCTGCCTTAGTCAGAAGGCTCCCGTGTGTGTGTGTGTGTGTGTGTGTGTGTGTGTGTGTGTGTGTTGGTACTAAGGTTTGGGCCTGTGTGCTGTCCTTTAGCATTTTCGCTCTAAGCTGGTGCTGTCCCACTTGAGCCACAGCTTCACTGCCCCAACTTTTTGCTGGTTAATTGGAAATAAGAATATCATAGACTTTCCTACCCAGGCTGGCTTTGAACCTCCATCCTCGGATCTCAGACTCCTGAGTAGCTAGGATTATAGGTGTGAGCTAGTGGTGCCTGGCTTCCGTTTGAGGCTATTGAACATGTCTCCTCAGCTCAGGACTTCCTGGAGGAAGGTAAGTGCAGAAAGCCCTCATGACTGGGCCTCATTCCCGTCAATCACCCTTACACTTCTTTCACCTCTTCCTCTGCGGGGAATGGATCTTTCACACTGTATGGCAGGTACGAAGGGCAAACTAAAGCATATTTCATTCTTGACCACTGTTTTATTTCTAGGAAAGGGATATATTATGTAAAGAATTGAGGACACAGGAGCAAGTGACAGGCCACTGTAAAATACTGGGTGATCTATCTTTCAAGCTAGGAAAAGGCTTGCCAATTGGAGGGGCAGGTCATTGTTCTGTGTCTGCCAGTTTATTAATCATGGGCAATTCATTAGGCCTTAATGTGGTTCTAATGAGAAATTCCTATTATTCGTGTTTGCTTTGGGCTTTGTTGGTTAATTATCAAATGGAACACCAGAGACCCTAAAATGTGATTATGAAATGACTTTTTTTTAATTCTTAAAAATCCTTTCTTGAAGTATAATATTCTATTAGCCAATCTTAAGCAACTGAAGATTATCCGCTTTGCGAGTATGCAACCACCGAATGTAATTACCCATCTCTTTAGAGAGGTAACACATCTGATTAGGACTGCTCTTCTCACTGGTCTGTGTGTCTGTCTTTTCTCTTAGTTTTCTGTGTTCCTTGGAATTATTTTCTTCCTGGAGCTCACTGCTGGGGTTTTGGCATTTGTTTTCAAAGACTGGATCAAAGACCAGCTGTATTTCTTTATAAACAACAACATCAGAGCATACAGAGATGACATTGACTTGCAGAACCTCATAGACTTCACCCAGGAATATGTAAGTTTCAACTGAGTTTATTTTCAAGCGGAAACAGTCTTCTCTACAGGGTGACCCATCATGCCTCTGGCTTCTACGTTGTGGAAACGGCCTGCGGCTGTTCTGTTTTGTTTGCTTGGTTAGCATTTTGCTCACTTGCTCTATGACTTACAGGAATTAATTACATCTGTTTTGTTTCCATTTGTGTTCAATTAGAGGAAAGAAAAAGAAAACCCTGGAGCAGAAAGGTTATAGTCATTGTGCCTTCCCTCCCCCCTTTTTTGTGTGTGTGCAGGTACTAGAACTTGAACTCAGAGTGTTGGGCATTGTCATTTAGCTTTTTCCACTCAAGGCTGGAACTCTACCATTTGAGCCACATCTCCACATGTAGATCTCTAGAGGTTAATTGGTTTGGGTTTTTTTTTTGTTTTTTTTTGCCAGTCCTGGGGCTTGAACTCAGGGCCTGAGCACTGTCCCTGGCTTCTTTTCGCTCAAGGCTAGCACTCTGCCAACTTGAGCCACAGCGCCACTTCTGGCTTTTTCTATATGTGGTGCTGAGGAATCAAACCTAGGGCTTCTTCTAGGCCATATTCCCAGCCCCTCTAGGGGTTAATTGGAGATAAGAGTCTCATAGACTTTCCTGCTCTGGTTGGATTTGAACCATGATTCTCAGATCTCAGCCTCCTGAGCAGCTAAGATTACAGGAATGAGTTCTTTCTTTTCTAACTCAGTTCTTTAAGAACATCGTTTTGCTATAAGTTTCAAGTTTTCTTTCATTGTGAATGATAAATTCTTTCTGTTCCTCTCTTTTTGGGTAACCCTCCAGACATAATGGCTCATTATGGTATAACGATATATCATTAGGATATACTTAAGAAAATATTCTCCCAGAAAGTTCCTAGAATAAGAATGTGCAATTAAAGTCACAACTCCTAAGGTTTAACTGCTGCTTAACAGCGGGAGAGTGTGGCCCATACCGCAGGTGTCTGAGCTGGACCCTGAGCTGGTCAGGATGGCTCGAAGATGGGTAGATGGCCTGCCTCACTCAGGCAAAGTTTTATCAACACAGGACTACAGGAGACACAGGTTCTCAATGCCCTTCGACCAGCAGCACCTCGGCCTATTTTTCTAAGAGTAAAATGGAAATAACAGGGCTGGGGATATAACCTAGTGGCAAGAGTGCCTGCCTCGGATACACGAGGCCCTAGGTTCGATTCCCCAGCACCACATATACGGAAAACGGCCAGAAGCGGCGCTGTGGCTCAAGTGGCGGAGTGCTAGCCTTGAGCGGGAAGAAGCCAGGGACGGTGCTCAGGCCCCTGAGTCCAAGGCCCAGGACTGGCCAAAAAAAAAAAAAAAAAAAAAAATGGAAATAACAATAGCAATATTATTACACTTGCACAAGCAAACCGGTTTTCCTATGAGGCCTGAGGTATCATTGCTCTACAGATGAGGAGGTGCTACTATACCTGCACTTAAAAACTGGGTACCAGGCCAGTTACTAGTGGCTCACACCTGTAATCCTAGTTCCTCAGGAGGCTGGGATCTGAGGATCATGGTTGGAAGCCTGCCAGAGCAGAAAAGTGCATGAGACTCTTATCTCCAATTAACTCCCAGAAAGCCAGAAGTGGATATGGCTCAAAGCAGTAGAGCTCTAGCCTTGGACGAAAAAACTCAGGGACAGCACCCAGGCCCCGAGTTCAAGTCCCACGAGTGACAAAATCAAACTGGGTCAACAGACCCCTCTATAGAACCCCTTCCTTTTGGAGAGCCTCACAACTTTCAAGACTTTCCTTTCTCTTTCAAATACACTTACTCTGTTTACCTTTTATAAAAAACATAAAAACTGGGTAAGCTGAGTAGACTTGATTAATGCACACTGCAGTACGGAGTACAGACAGACCAATGGCCAACTTTGGAGCAGACCATTTTCTACCGTGACTGGGGCTGCCTTTAGTAAAGCGGCTCAGCCAAGCCCAGGTGCTAAGCTTGCAGCTGAGTTGTGTTAGTTTTGTTGAGGGGCAGCAGGGGTTGTCTGCATCCAGCTGTACCTCAGGTGTGAAATGCAGCCCTGTTTCATCTCCTCAGCAGACTTCACTGATTTGTTAGGTCATAATAGATGCGAGCTCACAACTTCCCATGTATTTTTCCTGACTGATTTGCATGACAAATCTGGTGGGGCTTTGCAGGCAAAGCTAAGGATGCACAGTCCAGCCTTCAGAGGACCAGATGAGCCTGCTGAGCATGCGTCCCCATGTCCTCTGGAATTGCTGTCTGCTCTGCTCACAGATGCTGTTCTTTCATGTGACTGAGTTTTGCTAGCCTGGGCTTTCATGTTTTAAAGTAGCCATTGGTCCTCCAAACCTTAAAATATTCAAGGGGTGACTGGGTACTGGTGCCTCACACCTGTAATCCTCACTACTCAGGAGGCTGAGATCTGAGGATTGTGGTTCAAAGCCAGCCAGTGTAGAAAAGGTGATAAGTCTCTTATCTCCAATGAAGCACCAAAAAGCCAGAAGTGGGCAGTGGCTCAAGTGGTAGAGTGCTAGTCTCGAGCAAAAGAGCTAAGGAAGAGCACTCAGGCCTTGAGTTCAAGCCTCAGTATTAGCACAAATGCATAGGTATAGCTGTAGATAGATAGATGATAGATAGGTAGATAGATAGATAGATAGATAGATGAAAGATTTCTCCCAGGTAAATGAGGCAGGGGTTAATGGAATCAAAATTAGCCCCCATTTTTAAGTCCACTTAAATTTACCAGCTCATTTGATTATATGTGAATTAGATAACTGACTTTTGAAGCTGAAATCGTAAACACACATTTGTGTTGTTTTTTTAAATTAAGTAGAGAAACAATGTATTTGAAGTAAACTCCTGAAAATTTAGGGTAATGAGTATGTTCAACTATGGGTTTTCATATGTTGTTTTTTTGTGTGGTGCTGGGCATGGAATCTAGTGCTAATGCCTGGCACATGCAAAGTAAATGCTTTATCGAATCCCCCAAATATAGAGATAGTATATGTGTATGTGTGTATACTTACATATATACATCTATGTACACATGTACTATATCTTATTAAATTATACACTTTAAAATGTGTAGTTTCGCCAAGTAAGATGCTCCTATTTGAAATCCTAGCTACTTGGAAAGCAGAAATTGGAATCATGGTTTGGAGACAGCCTTAGCAAAAAGTTTGTGAGGTCCTATCTTAACCCATAGCTAGCTGAGCCTGGTGGGGGTGTACAACTTTTATCCCGGCCACCAAGACCATCAGGAAGATTGCTAATCCAGTCCAGCCTGGACAAAGAATTTTCAAGACCCCCTACGTGAACAGAAAAGGCTGCGTGTTGTAGTGTGCACCTGTCATCCCAGTTGTGGTGGGGAAGCATAAATAATAGGGTGGTGGCTCAGGCTAGCCTGAACAAAAAGCAAGCCTAGAGCAAAAAGGGCTCAAGTGATAGAGTGTGAAACCCAAGAGTTCAAACTCCAGTACCAACCACAAAAATTAAATGTTTATTTGAGTGTCAATTAGACATCAATGAAACTTTAAGACCCACTAAAATGTAAAGATGAAAACTTTCAAAGGCCGGTTGCCTCCTCTGGACATGGTCACTGTTGCTGCTGTCTGGTTTGTCATCCTAGCTGTACAAGTCAAGCAGATCTTGTTCCACTCAGCCCTGCAGTGCCCCATCCTGTGTCCCCCCCCCCACAATGGTCTTGTCTGCATGCCAAACATCTTTACAAACCTTCAGCCTTCATGACAAGGGCCATATTCTGTTTGGCTGCAAGATAGATTCAGAGGAAGTGGGAGAGGAGGTGGAAGTGGAGGAGGCTTGGGGGGGTTGGCAGGGGCAAGAGCTGGGTGTGGTCATGGTGGATGGGTACATGGGTGCGTGCTGGCCCCCAGGGAAGCTGTTCTAATTGTGTCCTGTTTGCTCTAGTGGCAGTGCTGTGGGGCTTTTGGAGCTGATGATTGGAACCTAAATATTTACTTCAATTGCACAGATTCCAATGCAAGTCGAGAGCGATGTGGCGTGCCATTCTCTTGCTGTACTAAAGACCCTGCAGTAAGTGACCCAACGGCCAGCACAGTCGGCCTGCTCCTGGGTCACACGCAACGAGGGGGTGGGGTGGGGCAGAGGATTGTGTGTGTGAAACCTCTTCTTACCTGCTGGTGCACCAGGTCATTGGGGACAGTGCTGTGATCTTAACACTGGGAGCAAGATCACCTGGCTTAAGCCAAGCGTCAATGGCTCACACCTCTAACCCTGGCTAACAGGGAGCTGAGATCTGAGGATCAGGATTTGAAGCCAGCCCAGGCAAGAAAGTCCAGTAAAACACTAAAAAGCTAAGAGACAGAATCCAGACACTGAGTTCAAGCCCTAGTACCAACACAAAGGGAAAAAACAACATATTGCCTGGCTTTTATTCAGCACCGCTATTCTGTCTTTCTGGGAGCTGACCCATTAGAGCATTCCTAGCAGCACATTCCTTCATGATCTTCCTTCTGGAGGTGAAGGAGGCAAGACACATAAAGCATAGATCACTCCCCAGCTCCAACTGCTCCCCAGTGAAGGAGCGCAGAGCCAGCCCAGGCTGCCCGTCTGCGTCGCTGCTTCCCCTTCTTTATAATCTGGTCAGGTTCCCTTGTGAGCTCTGCCTTGGCCCTGGGCTGCTGACCCATTTCTCCCCGCTGTGTTCCGGGGAAGTCATAAAGGCAGGAAGAGAATGTGTGACTCCGTAGAAGTAGACACCTCACATCAGACTGCGGGCACGCAGGCTCCGGGATGCCATCCTGACCACAGCAATGCACTTGGTGTTGTTATTTTGCAAAAGACATCACGTACAAGCTCTTCACAAGCCACTCTCACCTAGGATAGGTTCTGTGGGCCCCACAACACGTGCCTGGCACGCAGAGCTGGAAAATGCAGCACTTGTATCAGACGGGTTAATATCACCTAGGTGAAAAGCGCCTTGTGTACCCCTAGCTTTAGCCCTTCGGGATGCTTCATGCTCTCTCTGGCCCTACTGGCCCCATTGTTCTCCCCCACCTTCCTCATCTTGGTGAGCAGAGCTCAGCTGGGCTGGTAAGTACTGCAGCTCTTCCTGTAAGGTAGGGCCTGGGGACTTCCTTCAGGCCATCTGCCCCAGGGCTGCTTCTGTTCTTGCCCAGGAAACTCAGAACCATCAAGGATTCCTTTCCCACAGGCTCAGTTCTGTCTCCTCAGAGAGGAGCGCAGAGAGGAGAGAGGGGGTACAGCGAAGAGCCTGGCCAGCATTTAGCATACTCATGTTCCCTGTCTCTTGTTCCTGTCCTGTGTCAGGAAAACCAGAAGAGTCTGAAGAATAATGACTATAAAGCAAGATATTCCCCTTGACAAACCATTCAATGAATATAGAAATCTGTAGAAACGATGAAAGATCTTGCGTTCGAACCCCAACCCTATCTAAACTAGTAGACGTCCCTCCCAGAACTTCATAAATGAAGATGGCCATTTAAGTCTTTAAGTGTGTGGGTTTTGTTTTGCTTTCACCTCTGTCTTGAGTTCTCTAAATCCCATAAATTTCTTGAGGTGAATCTTGAGCCACTGTCCTTTCTGACGACATCCACCCCTTACCCCTCCCAAGGCCTTCATTTTCTTTCTTTGTAATCCAAGGCCTAGTTTAATATTTATTTCTGAAGAGTATAACAATACGTATATGGGTTACATAACTAAAGTGTTGAACATGGGTCCTGGGCCCTGGTGTTTTATCTTAATTACCTCTACTTTACAGGCTGGGCTGGGCTGACTGGCTGGCTGGATAGATGTGAATTTCACTTTTTTCTGTCTTTCTTCTTTCCCCCAGGAAGATGTCATCAACACTCAGTGTGGCTATGATGCCAGGCAAAAACCAGTAAGTATGGGCTCAGCCTGTGGCTTAGCACAACGGGGTGTCTGGAGGAGCTTCCGGTTGTCATGGTGACAAATGGGTAACTCTCTGCTCTCCTCTTGTGAAGGAAGTTGACCAGCAGATTGTAATCTACACGAAAGGCTGTGTACCCCAGTTTGAGAAGTGGCTGCAGGACAATTTGACCATCGTGGCTGGGATTTTCATAGGCATTGCATTGCTGCAGGTACGGTCCTTTGTGGTGTCCTGGGGCAGCGATATCCCGCGGGAAGCCTCCCCACGATGGGAGCTTTGGGTCACCTTAGCATCATTGTTTTGAAGACACATGGCAGGGTTGGAGAAATGGGTGTGTGATTGAATAAAGTTATGATTTTAGGTTCTGAAATACTTGAAGAAACTTTTGTTTTTCCTTTCCAAGATGGAGACATTAATTTGGGTCACTCATTGTTCGCTGGTATTCCATTGTTTCTTACGGCACTGTGATAACTCAGCATAGAGCTCAGGGACAGCTGAAGGCCGTTGGGAGTTACACAGATGATGCACCCCTTTTCATCTTTGGTCCAGCCTGCCAGCAAGGGAAGGGCACCCACATTTTACTCCTGGTCACTCTCAGGAGTTGGACTCTTCCTATGGTTAATGGGGAACTTCACTTGGAGTGTCACAGATACGTAATTGTGGACTCACATGTGTACTCCTGTCTACTCAGGAGAGGCTGAACTGTGAGGATCATAGTTAGAAGCCAGCCTAGGCAGACAAATGTGAGAGGCTCTTATCTTCAATTAACCAGCAAAAAGCCAGAACTGGAGCTGTGGCTCAAGTGGTAGAGTATCAGTATTGACTGAAAAAACTAAGGGACATTGCCTAGGCTCTGAGTCCAAGCTGCAGTACTAGGACAAAAATAAAAGGGAAGGGGCTGGGGATATGGCCTAGCAGCAAGAGTGCTTGTCTCATATACATGAGGCCCTGGGTTCAATTCCCCAGCACCACATATACAGAAAACAGCCAGGAGTGGCGCTGTGACTCAAGTGGTAGAGTGCTAGCCTTGAGCAAAAGGAAGCCAGGGACAGTGCTCAGGCCCTGAGTCCAAGCCCCAGGACTGGCAAAAAAATAAATAAAATGTTACAGGACACAGAAAATTCCTTTAAAAAATAAATAAAAGGGAAGGAGAGAAAGGAAAGAGAAAAAGGAAAGGAAGAAAGAAAGAAGAGAAAGGGAGGATGAAAAGAAAGAAGGGGAGGAAGGGAGGGAAGAATGAAGGAACAGACAGAGGTAGGGAGGGAAGGAAGGATGGAAGGAAGGAAGGAGAAGGAAGGAAGAGAAGAAGGAAGGAAGGCAGGTAGGTAGGTTACTGGTTTCCAGGGCTGTTGAGACTAGAAATCACTGCTTTGTGACACAAAATTCAGTTTGGAGGCTATGAAAACCTTCTGTCATTAGATAGGCATGATGGTTGTGTAGCTTTGAGAATATACTAAAAAAAAAAAAAACACCAACAAACAGTACGTAATTCACATTTAAAGGAGGCATTTTACAGGACATGGATTGTATTTCATTTTTAAAAATCATATTACACTTCCTTAGGAGATGGAGATCAGGCAGTTTGCAGCTGCTATACCTGCCCTGGCGAAAAATTAGCGAGAGCCCTCATCTCTATTATCAAGCTGGGAATGGGGCTCTATATTGGTAATTTCAGTGACACAGCAGGTACAAGTAAGAAGCTCTCAGTCTGAGATGGCTCCAGAAGAAAAAAACAGTGAGATGCTACCTGAAAAATAACCAAAGCAAAAAAGGACTTGGGAATGTAGGTCAGGGGGTAGAGTACCTGCTCCGCAAGTGTGAAGACCAGAGTTCAAACACCAGTACTAACTAAATAAATAATCAGATTACCAAAATAATAATAATAATAATAAATATGAGGGGACCTAGTGACCAAGGAAAAGTGCAAAGAACTGCGAGTGTCACTGTGTGACTCTGTTTTCTTGCCTTTGTCAGATTTTTGGGATATGTCTGGCCCAGAATTTGGTGAGTGATATCGAAGCCGTGCGGGCGAGCTGGTAGAGCTGGTAGAGCGCCCGCCCCGGCTGCTGCAAGACACTGGACTGACCCAGCTTTCCTGACCCTCCGCGAGCCGGACTCCTAGCCATGCTGCGCGGGGCTCATCGCAGCCGTGACCTGCGAGCTCACTCGACGGAGCTGCCAAGACATCCTTGCTGGTGGGGAGGGGGGCACTGGGAAATGCTGCTCACGGACAGATTAAAGAACAAAACGAAACAAAACAAAAACAAATAACCAGTATGCAAGTCATTGCCTGTGAGTCTCTACTGTAGCCATGGATGGATGGATGGATGGATGATGCTTACGATAAAGGGAAAAAAAAAAAAGGAAGAGGGGAGTGGGAACCCCACATGTACTTGGATTTGTGAAGCTGCGTCCTCGATCTCAGCACGTGACAGGGCTGGGAATGGCACTTCTGCCCTCTTGGAGGGATGGACAGAAATATACATCTAAGCCAAACCTCAACCTTTTCCCTGGGAGGGCCACAGGGTGTTCAAATCCCGCTGTATGCATCTCAAGGAACTGTTGGAATTGTCATGGGAAGAAGTCGTCAACATGCCCTTGGGGTAAGCTCTGGGGACCGGTTTGAGCCGGCATGGGGCGGCACACATTTGATGGACCACCCAGAGTGTATTGTCACCAACTCAAGTTGTGTTTGCCCTTGCGGACCCCAGCAAGCGTGTTGGGGACTTCATGATGCCGTATTTGAGAACAGATCTTTTTTTTTTCTAAGTAAGCCGGAGCTTTACCAATCAGTGAAATCCAAGAAGAAAAGGAGGTTCAGGAGAGGTATTAATAATTCTTCCCTCACCACCCCACCCCCATCCTACCAAAATTAGGGGCTGGATACTTTGGAAACCCTGGAGTAGTCTGGGTTGTGTTGTGTTTTGTTTTGTTTTGTCTCCCAAAGGCAAAGCCTAGGATCCAGTCCCTGTTCAATTTTGAAGTGTTTGCTTACGCACCCTGAACAATGAGGGGATGAATTGTTTCTGTATACTCTTTCCCTGCATGATCTGTGAATCTGAACCCACCCACCCTCCCTTCCTGCCATCTTTCCTACAGATGTTTTTAACAAATGTTGGTGGCCATTCATTTCATTACCTTCACAGCCTTGGAAGGTTGTGGCATGTGGTCCCAGAGATCAGCTATTGCCATGGCAAATACTATGGGCTGGACCATCTACTTCCAGGTTCCAGCTTGCTGGCATCTGTACCTTCCTGGTCTTCCTCTTTAGATGGCTTTAGGCCCAATTCCAAAAACAGCTGTCACAATCAGAAAGCTTCCAATGGGGTTTTCCTTCTATGACTTCTCGCAGTTTCGGTTCCCTTAAGCATAGCTAGAGTCCCTTCCTTCCTGCAGTTGCTACCTGGCCATCAGGATGGTGACAAAGCACAAATACTCTGGAGAGGAGTGTGGTGTAGCAGAGCAAAGGTGCAGGGAGGGACACATGGCAAGAAACTCACCCCTCCAGGTGCTGCTGGCTCCGCCCCCACTCCCAAGGGGGCGGGGCACGCTTTGGCCCCGCCCCCCAGATGTCATACTAACTGGCATCCAGGACTTGCTCTCCTCAGGGGCAGATCTCAGTCTGTGCCACACTGGGAAACCTACAAACCTATTCGACAATGGTGACATGCCTGCCAGCATAGCACTGGGCCAGCCAGCTAGCCTGCTTGTGGAAGGTTAGCCCAGCTTTCCATTTCAGCCCTGAGGACCGATGAATGTGTCACTCCACTTACAGAAAGGACAGAAATTCTTTTACAGTCTCCTCTTCGCAGGTGTGTGTGTGTGTGTGTGTGTGTGTGTGTGTGTGTGTGTGTGTGTGTGTGTGTGTGTTGTCTGTGTAGAGATAGATGGTCGTTCCCATCCCCCATTGTCTCTCTTCCATCCCTGCCCTCGCTTGCCACAGCTGTGGTCACGTGATGTCTGTCCCACATCTCCAATTGGCACTTTGGTCTTTTTTTTTCTTATTACCTCATTCTCCAGTGAAGGCCATCTGACCATCCATTCCGAATCAGGCAAGATCCCCAGCCTCTGGCCTACCCAGTGAAAGGCCACACGTTGGCAAGTCTAAGTGAATCTTAAATTTCCAATTAATCGCCCTTTATTTTTTACACTTGGGAGTGATTGTAATAAAGGCTGCCATTAATAAACTTGGTTCTACCTTACCTGGAGTCATGGAATCATTATTTCTCTCTGAATATTGTGAAATTCCCTGAAAGTCAGTGTTTTTCTGCTGCTCTACCAACTCACAGTATGGCATTCACCCCGCTCCAGGATCTCCCCCCCACCTTTGCCAGTATTAAGACTTGAACTCAGGACTTCAAGCTCTTGCTTTTTGTGCAAGGCTGGTGTACTATCATCACTTGAGTCACATCTCCACTTCCAGCTTTTTGCTGGATAATTGGAAATACGAATCTCATAGACTTTTGTGTTTGGGCTGGCTTCAAACTGCAGTCCTCAGCCTCCTGAGTAGCTAGGATTACAGGGATGAGCTACCCCAAGATCTCTACCTATCGATGCAGATAGGGCTGGAGCATTTTCATTTCAGACCTAGTGGTCCTGCATGCTGCTGTCTGGAAAGCAGGCTTTGGTTTAAGGAAGTACTGCATTGATTCATCCCTCGGGGCTGGAGGAGAGGCGAAGGCTTACTTGTGGTGGAGGGAAATGTTAGGCTGCTGAGGGAGACCCTATTGTTGGTGCTGGTTATAGACACCTGCGTATCATGGAAAACACCCCCAGGCCTGCCTTTAGCAGTGCTGGAATGGGAAGCCTGGGGCAGAAGTTTTTGTTTTTTTCTTTAAAGCTTCTATGGACTTTTAATGCACAGTAGGCTTTAGTACTTACAGACTTAGCTACATTCACATTTTTCTTTTAAAATAAGAAAACAGTTGCTCAAAGCCTGGTGCTGGTAAGCTCTCTGGAGGCTGAAATCTGAAGCTGATGGTTCAAGGTCATCCTGGAGATCTTTATCTCCAGCGAAATTGCCAACACAAAGTTCAAAGAGGAGGGCTGAAAATATGGCCTAGTGGCAAGAGTGCTTGCCTAATATACGTGAAGCCCTGGGTTTGATTCCCCAGCACCACATATATAGAAAACGGCCAGAAGTGGCGCTGTGGCCCAAGTGGCAGAGTGCTAGCCTTGAGCAAAAAGAAACCAGGGACAGTGCTCAGGTCCTGAGTTCAAGGCCCAGGACTGGCAAATAACAAATAAACAAACAAAAACAAAGTTCAGAGAGGAACTATATAGCTCAAGTGGTAGAACACTAGCACTGAGTGAAAGAGCTAAAGGACAGTGCCCTGAGTTCAAGCCCCAGGGCCAGCGCCTCCAGAAAAGAAAGAAGAAAATGAAGAAAGAAAGCCTTTGCCCACTGACCAATAGGGGAAAGATGACGGCTCTGAAGTAATAAGATGCTTTGTCTACAAAACTCCACACTTGGGGTAAGTTTCTTCACTGTGTAGATGGGAAGGAGGTGGCTACATTTTGTTTTATTTCTGTTGTTGCACTGGTTATTCCATAATATAGAAATGTGAGGTACTTCAGCGGGAACTGAGCAATTAAACAGTCACACTTGGCATCACCCAGCACTTGGAAAGTCCTCTTTCTTCTCACAAGGAATCAACCCAGCCTTTTCTTTTCTTTCAGTTCTCTTCCTGCCACTGCCCCCGCCCCCCAGCCTTCCTCCGGGGAGCTCTTACACATGTCTCTTGGCTCTTCCTCACTGGGCAGCACATTTGATCATTCCTGGCCGGTGTTCGTGTGGGCAGGGACAGAATCATTGAGAAGTTGTGTGGAGTTTCCCTGAGTGCCTGTTTCCGGCTCCCTTGGACTTGAGCCCTGGGAAGCCAGCGGGCTGAACAATGAGAACCAGAGCCCAGTGGCCTGGGTGGCCAGCCCTCCCTAGCCATCTTTGTTCCCCCAAGCGCTCCTTCTCTAGAGAAATCCTGTTCAGACCTCCAAGGAGAGGGGGCCTGTCCACAAACACTGGCCAGTAGAGTTGTCTGGCCAGCCCTCGCCTGGCCCGGGGGGTGCTGGGGCTTTCTCTCCAGGCTACCCTCAGCAGGGAAGGGAAGGCAAAGGAAAGGGCTGGCACTCCCCCTGAAAACACAGCACTGCTGGCTTCATCAGGGCAGGACTATAAATCTACAGTGACAGCAAACCAGCCAGAAGACAAAGACCTGGACGGAGCAGGGACAAGAAGCCAGACTAACCCGGACCAAAGCCATCTTTACAATCTTTACACTCACCCTAGCCTTTTGCTCTCGTTTTTGGTGGGGACACGGGGGGAGGGGGGGAGGTTGCAACAAATAATTTATCAAGCTACAGTTTCAAGGACTTTTCTGATGTGAGGAACGAATGGCAGCTTGCTCTGGAGTGCTCATGTTGAGGAGATCTCTTGTGAACTTGACACCCGCAATAATTAGCTCCCCCTGGTATCTAGTAACCCAAATGAAGCCCCTGGTGATCAGCACTACCCAGGGCCTTGTGTTCTGCACTTCTAGGAACACCAGCTAAGGTAAATCTAAAGAAGGGCAGACTCTTTTTGACGGCTTTCCACCGTGTAAATGAACTCTGGAAAGAATAGTAGCTTGCAAACAAGACCACGCTTATTAGAAGGCCTGTTTCCATCTGAGCCCAGATTTGAGGAGCCCCTGGTTTGAGACAGGAACGTTTTCGTGGCCTGCCCTCTAGTGTCAGCCACGGAGAACTACAGCTAGTTGGAGCTGGAGTGTGTTAGTTACTTTTTCAGGGACCCAAAACCACTGATTGCACTTAAGAGACGCTTGCTTGCAAGGGGTGCAGAAATCTGAAGGTATCCATCTGAACTTACCTGAGTAGAGCAGGTAGCTTCATTCCTTTTTCCACGTGGTTTGCTTTGGGAAGCTCCTGATCTTGCAGGCAGGCCGCTGTTTTATTCCAGCGTGTGCTGGGCCCTTTCCCCATCTGCCACCCAGACTCAGGTGCAGTTCCTACAAAGCCCCGTGGGAGGTGCTGTGTCCTCTGGGTGAGATGGATCTTAGCATGGCTGTCTGCCTGCTCCTGGGACATACTTGATCCGCTGGAATCAAAGAATTGTGTGGCCTAGGACCACCAGGTCCTGATCTGCATCTCTGTCTTTACACACAAGCGTCAGTCTTGATTTAAAAAACAAACATAGGAAGTGTTCCTTATATTTCCTCTGAACATGCCCACGAGGGTCCCTGGGAGATTTGTTTGATCTGAGAGTCTGTCTGTCTCTGTGTGTGTCTCTGTGTGTGTGTGTGTGTGTGTGTGTGTGTAAATTCTTATGGGGGGAGGGGATTCATTGTGTGTTGATTATGTTTATTTTTAACTTCTAACCCCAGTACCTGCTCTTGCGCTCTCTCTCTCTCTCTCTCAATGATTGTGATCATTTCCAAAAAGCACATGATCATTTTTTGGAAATGACTGCGAATGTAATTAGCTTGAATGAGGTCACTCCCATGTTGGGTGCTTCAGCAAGAGAATTGCCTTACCAAGAGGGCTGTGTGGCCACAAACAGGCATACGGGCAGGCTACTATATGAGCATCAAGGCAAGGATGGCGTGAAATCCAGTGGCCCCAGGTGCTCTAACCCTGTGGAATTTATTTGCGAGTTCTGTGCAGAGTAAATTGTTCTGGGGAGATGTTGATGCTTGTGACGAGCCAAAGGCCTCAGGACTTCAAGTATTCTACCACTTTGAGACCAGCTCCCAATGACCAGCCTTGTAACTCAAGGCCTCAGAGTGTTGAGGACTTGACCTGCAGCTTTTGTGGTAGGTGTGTAATATAGTGTGTGGGTTCTCGGGGAAGGGAGGGGCTGTTCTGTAGTCCATTCATGCTGCTGCTGACCCCCTGCTTTGTATCTTTGTGCTCCACAGTCCTGCATGGAAGGTGACACCAGCTTCCTGTGTGTGCTTCCTGCTAGAGAGGGGGTGCTGTACTTCCCAGGCCTGTATCGACAGCTGAGTCAGAGGGAAAAGCTCCCAAAGCCTTCTGGGAACAGGTCTTCCCCTCTCTGGAGGACGCTATTCCTGGGAATGAGTCTGAACTAGCTCAAGCTTGAAAAGCTGGAAACTTGCAATCTTTACACTTGAACAAAGTTGAGGTTCTCTGAGGAAGGGAGGTGAAGGAATTGGATATTGAGTACCCCCCACAAAGACATTTTAAACTCTCTTACAGATGCTCTGTTTCTTTTAGATACAGCTCGGAGGGGAGGTTCTGGCATATTTCTGGCCCTAACAAGGTTCGACACCCATGCTGGGATCATATTTCAGCCTTGCTTGGTGGCTTGAGGCATGGCGACCCAACCAGCTTACCTGCTCCCCCTCCCCCCCGGCTTGTGGAGGCATTCTGGCCCTGCCGGAGATGGAGATGGGGTATCACGGGGTTTTGGCTGGGAGTGGGGTACAACCCTTTCATTGTGTGCATCTTCTTAGAGGAGGTGGCTTAATTCTGTGGGGTTGGCTTTGAAGGGGAAATTGTGGGTGTTGGGGTTATCCTGGGAGGTTAGCAGGTGCAGTTTGTGGGTGACATTCTCCAGAGTGGAAGCAATCAGCTCAGGTTAGCATAAGGGCTCCGAGTCTGGGGCCTGGCTGCGAGGTTTCCTTTTGCTGTGTGGGAAGGGCCTTGTCAGGGCCTTCCTGCATTCCTGCAGTCCCCGCAGGATGCTGCCCCGCCCGCCCACCCGCCCCCTCCCTCCCGAGAGCAGGATGCGGTGGGCACAGGCCTGGGCATGGCTTGCAGCTGTTTGCAAGTTCCTGCCACTTGTCAGCGAGACTGCAGCTGCCGTGGGTCCTCAAATGTCAAGTCCCAGGGTTCAGCTGCCTGGCTCCCCTTGCGCTGGCTCTGGAGGTGGACAGCATGTAGTGCACAGGAGGTTTCCACAGTCAAGTTCACGGTCGGGGCCATGCCCGCATCGGTCTCCAGGGTGTGTGGAGTTAAGACAAAGGCAGGGTGGGGACCAGGTGGGGACCAGTTCAAGCTGGCCACAGCTACCTGCCACAGCCTCTGGAAGTGTGAGTGAGGATTCTCCCCTCTTCCATGTGTCCCCTCTCCATGGATGTGGTCCTCAGAGCGATGATTACCTTGGTGGCTCAGGGACTGACCGACAGGGAGGTGCTGAAATGCTGGTGGCAGCCAATGACAGCACCAAGAGGCAATCAGACCATGAAAGCCCCCCATGGGAGATGGGTGGTGAGCTCTGCTTCCCTTCTTTTTAGGAGACCCACATCATTATGTTTGACAGGGCAGGGCTGATAGTTTTTAGTGGAGGCATTTCCCTAACATCTGAAATGCTCTGAAAAGTTGGTGTTTGGTTTTTAAGACCCAAATATGTCTTAATTTTCCAGGTATAGGGAAAAAAGATGATGGTACATCAATGTCATTGAAGAATATACAGCCATTAAAACCCAGGCTGCGGGGCTGGGGATATGGCCTAGTGGCAAGAGTGCCTGCCTCATATACATGAGGCCTTGGTTCGATTCCCCAGCACTGCATATACAGAAAACGGCCAGAAGTGGCGCTGTGGCTCAAGTGGCAGAGTGCTAGCCTTGAGCAAAAGTAAGCTAGGGACAGTGCTCAGGCCCTGAGTCCAAGCCCCAGGACTGGCCAAAAAAAAAAAAAAAACCAAAAAACAACAACAACAAAAAAACCCGAGGCTGGCTGGCAATGGTGGTTCACACCTGTAACCCCAGCTACTTGGGTGGGAGAGATGGAGAGGATCAAGTTCAAGGCCAGCCTGGGAAATGTTTGTGAGACACCATTTCAACAGAAAAAGCCAGTTGTGGTGGTACACACCTGTAACTTCAGCAAGAAGTATAAATAAGGGTCACGGCCTAGACGAGCCTAGGCAAAACATGAGACCCTTCTCAAAAATAATCAAAATGAACCAAAAGGGCTAGCGTAGTATAAGCTCATTTATACATCTCATATTTTATATATACATTACATTATGCATATATCTCATGAGGTCATAGAAATGTGAACAATTTTTTATAAGTGAGGCTGCAACTGTGGGAAATATTCACCCTGGGCTAGAATAGCATTCTGGAGCTTTGTGTCAGGTTTTTGCCACAGGGATAACAAAGCATGCTTTTCACACACTAAGTGACTATCAGGTTATCAAACACACAAACGTATGGTCAATTTCTCCTGTAGAATAACAGGAAATGAAGCCTTCCACGCTTTCAGTAGGTCAGCACCCTGTCCTACCACAGGCAATCACCTGGGCTCAGGTGGAGGAAGTCAGGGACGTCTCAGGTGTTTGGGAGGGGAACAGAGGATCAGAGGTAGGAGGGAGATGAGAGATTTCCCGCTGAGTGCTTTGGGCTGTCATGAACATAAAGCTTAATGGTCTTCTGTGTCACCCGGTCACTCACTTCCTCTAACTTGTGCTGGGCCCCACGGGATCACGTGGTGAAAATATAAATATAAATATATATATATGTATATATATTTTTGCCTCATGGTGGACTGAACCCAGGGCCTTGCACATGTGATGAGCCACAGGCTTGGCTTTTTCTTCTACTTACCTCACCTGCACAACAAAGGAAGTCCTTGTGGGAGGGACAGTGGAATGGGTTACCTTCTGGGAACTCAGAAAAGGCAAAGAACCTTTTTGGGTTCCTGCAGCTAGGGGCCAAGCCTCTGTCTAGTATTTCTTCACTCATGGTGCAGCTCTCAATCCTGCTGCCTGCTGGGCTGTGAGGTACGTGCTGGATGACCTTAGCGTGCCCGCCCAGCTCGCCTCCTTCACTGACTCTCGGTCATTTAGGTATTTGTTTCCGTATTAGACATATAGGAACTGAGCCCAGGCAGGAGAGAGGTCCAGGCCGGGAGCAGGAGAGAGGTCCAGGCCGGGAGCCGCCCAGCTCTGGTCTAGGTAGATGGGGAGTATTTGCATAATGTTGCAAAAGGCCTCAAAGCAGAAGAGGGCTTTGAGAGTGCCCTGGACACTGAAGACAGGGGTGCCTGGCTGCCAGGAGGTAGTTTTGCCCTGTTTCATTCACTCTTGGCTCTGTTCTTTACAGGGTAGCCCTGTTGCAAAAGGGTAGTGGCGGGGCACTATCTGGTTAGAAGAGAGGGCTATTAAAAATATGGTTATAAAATTAAAAGGAAATATGCAGACAGGAACTCATTATCAGTAAGCTGAAGATATAGCCAGTCTTCTCTCAGAATTCTGTAGGACTGCCGGGAATCAATAAATGACCAAACGACTCCCGGACTAAGAACTGTCTCTCAATTATCCTTCAAAGGGTCGTGATAACTTTGCCTGGGTTGGCCTTGAACTCTTGATCCTCTTGACTTAGCTTCCCAAGTGCACGCACCACAGCAGTTATTTTGTGTGTATATGTGTGCCAGCTTTTGACAGAGTGACAGAATAGAATGCAAAAGCTCTCTAGAATTGAGGGGAGTTAAGCTCGTGGGTTGTAGGAACAGCTAGGCATACAGGGCAATGCTCACCTAAGGAAATGCCTTTAACAGCTAGACATGACTCATGTGTTCAGTGGAATTAGATGAGGTCCCCTAATACTAGCAGAGAGCAATTCATTTTGAGTTCTTCTCATGCAGGTTTCTCATCTAAACCACTTCCCACCAGGGTTGTCTTCCGCTCTGGCCCAGAGGAAACCATGTGGGAAACTCGAACATTCCACTCCACATCTCCATATGTACCATGATATTCTCCCTAAGCGCATTTTATCAAGAAAAACATTAGATTCTGGGCCAGTGTTAGATCAATTTTTTGTTTGGAGCACAATGAAATTACAGTCTGGGTAGGTGGCTATAGCAAGGTCCCAGGTTGCTAAATAAGAGCTGTGAGGTGGAGGGATATTCTAACACCTTTTCTTTGCGCTGTGCTAGAAATTGGACCCAGGGTCTTGCATCCCACCACTAGCTGAACTCCATTTCCTGTCCAAGTGCATTCATTTCACTCAGGCGCCTTCTTTGCTAGGATTCCTGGCTTCTTGTTGTTTTCCTGGGATGCTCTGAAATGGTGCAAATGGAGAGCTAAGGCTTTGTTGCACTATTTTCTCTCCCTTAAAACGCATTCTTATTAGGTAGCAAACCAATTTATTGACAATCTCTCAAACTTAGATGGAACAGGAGATAGGAGAGGCTAACTGCTGTGCCTAACACAACACTGTGGGCATAAGCATAAGCGTACACCACTCTGGTCTTGTCGGTGTATTGATGATGTGAATTCTACCTCGTCTCCTGCACATGGGAGCTCTAAGTAAGCCAATCAATTAGTTGCTGGGCTGTTGGCCCAGATACTGGACTTCTCTCAAGCTTGTGACTTTGGGATGTGTTTTCTGAGATTTTTCTGTGTAATGTTTCTCAGTAAGGATAGATTCCAAAATAAAGACTTTACTTTTTATCTGCAATTAGACAAAATTATCTAAGTCTCAAAGTCCTCTTATCAATTCCTCAGATGATCCAGAATTAATTGGGGGCATTCTGGAAATTTTAAGGGAGTAGGAATTCATCCAACAAATACTTAGCATCAACAAAAGAAAACATTGTATTAGGAGTTGGAAATCTCTAGGTAAAACACAAATAAACCAAATAATGCCATTATAATTTGGTATATTGTTTATTTATTAAGTTATTAATATGGACAGTCTATTATGCAACATTACAGATGTCTTTTAATACCTAACAAAATAGAGTCCACTATCCAGCCCAGGAGAAAGACAATAAACAAGATCATTCTTACAGTAAGTGTAGCATCAACACTTGTCCTTTATTACCAAGTTTTCTTACTTCCTTAGGGTTTTGACTTTCTGAATTGTAGCTGTCACAGAGTCAGCTGCCCCTCCCCCCCACCAAACATGTGGTACCTCCTCCTGCTGGGGAGGAATGAGCTCCATCGCCTCCTTGGCAGCCCTTTCTACTGCCATCAAAGTCCTTCTGCAGTGGAGCCCACACTCCCTCGTGGGCCGTTAGTGGTCAGCTGCGGGTATGGGGAGAAAGCAGGTGGATCACAGGGATGTTCTGGTTAATTTACAGAGACTGTGTATCAAAGCTCTAAAAACCCATTGGGGGTGGTAGTGGCAGTGAAGAGCACACTGTATCTTGCCAAGGGAGCTCTTCTCCTCCGTGTCTCAGCCTCCTGACAGCCTGAGGTTACTGCAGTCCTCAGTGGGAAAGTGGAAACGCTAACAGTGATCGGTATGAGGCTATCTGCAGGATGGACTGGCCTGGCTACTATGGCTTTTATAACCTGCCTTCTTTTCTTTAGTCCAGACAAGCATATTTCTTCATCTTTCCTCCTATGTCCTGTTAGTATCAGCACAAGATTTAAAACAACTAAAGATGAGACTCTTTGATTTTCAATGAAGAAAAAGAATTTTAAAAAAAATCACCCCACAGTTCATTCTCCAATGAGCTATGCTCAGATAGATATTATCAGTTGAAAACAAATACCATATGACTTTTAAAGACACTACTGGACAATGTTGACTTAACTGATGGAAGAAGTTGTGAGGTGAAACAACATAGATCGGAATCCAAAAACCGGAGATGGTACAGTGCAAAAGGGATTCTTCAATCCCCTCAGTACTACTCACACTGAAAACCATGTAAGTTTTCAACATCAGGCTACTGATGACTGTCAATTAAATATGGAACCAGAAACCTTAAGAAATCTAAGTTCAAGTCAGTGGTAGTTTCAGTTGTCTACAAGTTAGGAAAAAAGGGAAACCATAGGATAGAGAAAGTGAGCGCACTGGCAATTATTTCACTCTCGGTACTGTGGACTAGACATCAGTAGGTATGACTAATGAGTGAGCAGTCATACAGATTTTTTTGGTCACTGGTGCTTTCAAAGCACCAAAACATGGAGCTACGTTTACTATTCAGTTTCTTCTTAAAAAGGCTAGACAGATCCTGCTGCATTTTCTGTTCCTAATTTACCAGTTCATTATTATGTAGGTTACCGCGTGTAAGGAGCAAGTCAGTATGTAGTACCAAGTTTACGTCATCATAGGACTACAACATGCACATTCTACTTAATGGAGCTTCAAGCAACAGGAGTACGAGAGAACAGTTATGGGTGGAGACTTTGTTTTGACGGTCATGTTCACGCTAACTATGGGTTTAGAAATCTTATTAGGCAGGTACCTACTGCAGTTCTTCAATTGGTATTGGAACATTACACGCATGCACAAGTAGTGTGGTAGAGAATGAAGTGAAGGAGGCAGCTGGATGGAGGACAAGGGGAAATCAGAGATGGGATGGGGCCTGTTGTTCAGAGGGACCATTCTCAGCTTTCCACCGTAAGTCTCTGCTCTGTGAGAGAGGCCTGTTGGGCAACACTCTTGTTCTCATGACTGCGAAGTTTGGATACGACATCTAGAAAGGCCAAATCCTGGACTTCCTTTTGTAGAGATTCTAGAAGACAAAAAACAGGTAACATGTATTTCTGTTAGGTTGTCCTAATCTTATTACATCATCTTCTGAAAACAGACGTACAATGTTTATTTTGACAAAACAGAGCTATACAATTACTGGGAAAAAATAAAATCAGTAGCTTAGTAATGTCTTTATTAGAAACACACTGTAATAAGTCATCACTTATATTTGCCACATTTTTGAGCTCTATGGCCTAAGATTGATTAATGGCTAACAGAACTCACCATCTGACCTTAAGGTTCAGTTACAGACAACATGAATTCTATTATCATTTCAAACATGAAGCCAAGTTATTTACTAAAATTTCTTAGAATCTGCTAAATTAATTTTGCAACAAGTTTATACTTCATATTCCCTGACAATTATCTGTAACATTGGGCTCCCTTTCAGATTTCTTACCCTTCTCTATGTTTTCAGTTCCATTTAACCTTAATAATTACAAAGTGTAGAGAACCTATTACTAGGAAGAAAGCGTAAGGTGCAATAAATTTACTATAATCAGCACTCCTCCTACTGATGTGTTTATACATTCAACAATCTATCTCTGAACAAAGTTTTAGTAGATACAGAAAAACTCATTTTAAAACTCCCATGGAAACTCAAAGGACCCAGATCTGCAAAATAATTTTGAAAAGAACAAAACTGGATGTCTCACACTTCCTGATTTCAAAACTTACTCTAAACATCTACATAATTGGTGTGGTACTGGTATAGACAGACATACAGATCAGCAGAACAAAAGAACCCAGAAGTAAAACTTGTCACATGGTTAAATTGTTACAAAAGTGCCAAGACTACTGAGGAAAGGACAGTCTTTTCAACAAATGGCATTGAAGAAACTGAATAGCTACATGAAAAAGAAGTTCAGCTCATGCCACAATATACTACACACAAAAAATAAACTCAAAACCTAATCCTAATCTACAGAGTAGAGACAACAAAAGGAAATTTGTATTTCATTTTGTGCATCAAAGGGTATTATCAATAGGTAACCAATAGCATGAGAAATATGTGTGTATGTATGCATGTGTGTGTGTGTGTGTGTGTATATATACACACACACATCTGTTAAGAGATTAATACCCAAACTACATGACAAATTCTTACAATTCAACACAAAAAGCCCAATAAGTTACTTTAAAAAAATGTGGGCAAGACTTGAATAGACATTTTCCTGAAGATTTATAAAAGACCAAATAGCATGTGAAAAAGTTCCCATCATTAATAATTAGGAAGATGTAAATCAAATTTACAATAACATACCTCACATTCATTAAAATGGCTATTATCAGCAAAAGAGAAAATTATAAGTACTGGTGAGAATGTCGAGAAACTGAAGCCTGTTTGCCCCGTGGTAGAAAATGTTAAATGGTCATACCACTAGGGAAAATGGTATGGCAGTTCCTTAAAAACTTACTCACCAGATGATCCAGCAGTTCTGCTATGTGTATACCCTGAGTGCAGGGGCTTGAAGAGGTATTTTCACATGTAGTTACAGTGATGTTATTTGCAAAGTGAAAAGGTAGAAACACCCCCAAATGTCCAGCAATGAGGAACAGATAAGATAGGCTATATACATATAATGGAATATTATTCAGCCTTAAAGAGGAATGAATCCTCACAGATAGTACAACAGTGATGAGCTCTAACAATATATGCTAAGTGAAATGGGCCAGACACAGAAGGACTGAAGTCATCAATGATCTAGAAGATACAGAAATCAGAAGCAAATAGCAATTTCAGAACTCAATGAGTTTAGACCAATAACTGAAATAAAATTCAATAAATAAGGTCAACAATGGAATGGAAGAGAAGAGGAAATAGTGAATTTTAAGAGCAATATACTCAGAGCATCTTAAGAGCAAAAAACCCTGGGAAAATAAAAGGAGACCAAGGCTTTGGAGCCCTGTAGGATTATGACTGAAGATCTCAAGATCTGGGACAGGGAGAAAGCAAGGGTGAAGACTCCCCATATTCAGTAAAAGACAAAAACCTATAGATTAAGAATCTGAGAAAACTTCTAGCAGAATAAACTCAAATCCATGCTTTAAGGTATACTATGGCCAAAGGAAAAAATCTTGAGAGACACCTTACTTCCAAGGGGAAAAACAATGAACAAAACAGAGTGGGTTTCTCACCAGAAACCACAGATGCCAGGAAAAGAGGGAAACAAGTACATTATTCTTCATGTACAGAAAGATGGGAATGTCATTTAAAAGAAAGCAAGGGTAGCAAATGTGAATATCAGATAAAAGCAGACTTCAGAGAAAGGAAAATTAGCAGAGATGGGGATTGAAGGGGGATAACATGAGAGAAGGGTCAGTCCAAAAGACATAGCAATTCTAAAGTTATATTACTAAACAACAGAGTTAGAAAACACACTAATTAAAAACAGATGAGGAGGAGAAATAGGCAAATCTACAATTATAACTGAAGACTTCAAAACACCCCTCTCTCAGCTAGTGGCAGAACAATTAGTCAGAAAACCAGCAAGAACACAGGAAACTCAGCTTCACCAGCAATCACCAGGGTCTAATTTGCATTTGTAGAAGGCTCTGACTCAATAACACTAGAACACATACTTTTGTCCAGGTGACTAAGCCACATAGAGCAATGTATCCTAGTAGTTTCTTGAACAAAGTCCTTGGCTAGCTTTATAGCTAACAAAGATAAGAATTTGTTCTTCTATATAAAGTAACATTTTAAAGCCAGACATTGGTAGCTCACACTTGTAATCCTAGCTACTCAGGAGGCTGAGATGTGAGGATGACAGTTCAAAGCTAGCCCAGGCAGGAAAGGCTGTGAGATTCTTATCTCCAATAAACTACTCAGAAAAAGCCAGAAATGGTGCTGTGGCTCAAGTGGTAGAGTGCTAGTTAAGCACAAAGAGGCTCTCTCTCAGTGACAACACCTTGGCCTTGAGATCAGGCCCCAGGACCAGAAAAAAAATTGAAGTAACATTTTAGGCTTAATAGAAAGTAATTATTAATTTGATTTTTGCCTATTTTTTTTATCATACAATACTTGGGAATATTTTTAGTGTAAAAATGATACTATATCCTCACTGCTTTTCAGACACAGTCACCATTTATTATTACTCTGTGACTAATATTTGATGCCAACCCCATTTTTATAGCCATCGAATGATAGAAAAAATACAAACCAGATCCCAAGAGAGCACAGGTCAGGACCATGGAGTTATATTTGATCTCAGGAGCACTTCTTTCATCTGTTAGCAGCCTGTGTAAAATCTGTACAAGCTTGGCACTTTCTAGATCTTTTTCTGCAGTGCCTAAAATATGAAACAAAGCGTAAGTTATAACCTCAGGCTAACCACTGCTTCTTCTTCTAGAAACTAAGCATGTGAAAACTTTCAGAAGACAAGATAGAGAAGATTCAGTTAAAATATGAGCAGCATAGACAGAGTGAGAGTTCAGTAGATATTTTAGGACATAAGCTTAGGGGCTAAGTTCAATACCAAACATTCCTTTTAATGTGATACAATTAAAATAATCTGTATTGTGGAAAATCTCAAACAAATACAAAAACAAAAACGATGTATAATGATATATACTGTTACCACCTTTAAGAGCTATCATGGCCAATCTTACTTCATCCATCTCAACTTATTTTGGAAAAAATCTTGTAAGTCCTATCATTTCCTCTATAAATATCTCAGTGTATATCTTTAACATATATAGACTCAGAATAATTCCCTTCAATATCTTAGGAAGACTTTCTATAGAAAACAGACAAGCTTTCACTGGAAATTTTGTGGAAAAACAGGTCCCATAATAGCTAAAAGAACCTTGATAAAAAATAGTGGGAAAAATTCTCTGAGTTGATATATTATGACTTACTATAGAGCTCCCATAATCAAAATACTGTAGAATTACTGGTAGAAATGGACAGATACATAGATCAAAGAAACTGAATAAAGGACTAGAAATAAAACCATGTATATATGCTCAATTGAGTTTTGACAATGGTACAAAATCTATTCAATTAAGGAAGGACTTTTTTTTTCCAGATATGGTGCAAAAGTAATTAGACATCCACAATGGTGGAAGCAGGAGGGGGAGAAAGAGCTCTGACGTAAGCCTCATACTTTATAAAGGCATTAACTCAAAATAGATTGTAGGATTACATGCAAAACACAGAACTGTGAACCTTTTAGAACAAAGAATTCCTAAAACTCAGAAGTTTAGAGAGAGAGAAACGGTAGACTGGAGGTGTGTGTGGGTCAGTGGTAGAGTACTAGCTGTGAACAAGAGAAAACAGGCATAAGATATAAATGATGATTTCACTAAAGAATATATATGCAAATAAGCACATGAGAAGACATTCAGTGTCAGCAGCAATTAAGGAAATGGTAATTAAACCCACAAAGAAACAAAAATGAAGCCGTCAGAATGGCTAGAAGAAGAAATGGTACCAAGATCACTAAATGCTCATGAAGATGCAGGGCTAGTCAGGCAGTCCATGCTAGTCAGAGTGTAGAACAGTATAGCCGGTCTGAAAAAGGTGGGCAGTTATTCTGAAAACTAAGCTTGCAGTTAGTAGATGACCCAGTGATTTTACTCATAGGCAGAAAAGTGACAATGTATGGACACACTAAGACCTGTACACAAACACTCAGGGAACTTTATTCAAGGGTGATGTACAGAGGGGTTACAGTTACCTAAGTTGGATAAAAAGTACATTTCTTTTTGAACAAATGTCACCCTTTCCCTTGCTCTCTCCCAGTTCCTGTCCCCATCCACAAGTTGTATAGTTCATTTTCAACAGTGTCTAGTGAGTACCACTAGACATTTGAGGGAAACATTTTAGTAGTGAAAGGCAAATTAACTGTTTCCAGGGATCAGGGTAGGGTGGAAGATAATGGAAAGGGGGAGCAAGTATGACTATAAATAACTATTCATTCTTTTTTTTTCTCCCTCATTCCCCACTACCCCCTTCTCCTTTCCCCCCATGAGTTGTTCAGTAGATTTACACTAAACAGTTTTGCAAGGATTGCTTTAGCAATCGTTTGTCTTTTTTACCCTGTGTCTCTCGATTTTGGTATTCCCTTTCAGTTTCCTAGTTCTAATACCAGTATACACGGTTTCCAATGTACTCAGATAAGATACAGAGATAGTGCAGGTACAGCCACAGAAAGGGGATACAAGAGGATCGTCAACAATAGAATCTATGGTTTCACATTGCATGTTGAAAGTAATTACAACAGTGATATAACAGTCGTTTCCATAACATGGAGTTCATTTCACTTAGCATCATCTTTTGTGTTCATAAGGGTATAGCTATTGGGCTCTTGTGATCCTCTGCTGTGACTTGCCTAAACCTGTGCTAATTATTCCCTAGGAGGGAGACCATAGAGTCCATGTTTCTTTGGGTCTGGCTCACTTCACTTAGTATAATTTTTTCCAAATCCTTCCATTTCCTTACAAATGGGGCAATGTCATTCTTTCTGATAGAGGCATAAAATTCCATTGTGTATATGTACCACATTTTCCTGATCCATTCGTCTACTGAGGGGCATCTGGGCTGGTTCCAAATTCTAGCTATGACAAATTGTGCTGCGATGAACATTGTTGTGCTGGTGGCTTTAGTGTGTTCTTGTTTGTGGTCTTTTGGTTAGATGCCCAAAAGTGGGGCTGCTGGGTCATAGGGGAGCTCTATGTTTAGCCTTCTGAGGAATCTCCAACCGCTTTCTAGAGTGGCTGAACCAGTTTACATTCCCAGTAACAATGAAATAGGGTTCCCTTTTGGCTACATCCCCTCCAACATTTGTCATTGTTAGTTTTCTTGATATAGGACATTCTTACTGGGGTGAGATGGAATCTCAATGTTGTTTTGATTTGCATTTCTTTTATGGCCAGTGATGAAGAGCACTTTTTCACATGTCTCTTGGCCATTCTCATTTCCTCATCAGAGAAGTCTCTTTGTAAGTCTTTAGCCCACTTTTTGAAGGGGCTATTGGTTCTTTGCGGTTTTGTTTTGGAAAAATGTAATTTTTTTAGTTCTGCATATATTTTAGTTATGAGGCCTTTGTCCATTGTATGGCCAGTAAAGATCTTTTCCCAATCTGTGGGCTTTCTGTTTATCTTGTGAGCTATGTCCTTTGCCCTGCAGAAGCTCTGTAGTTTGATGCAGTCCCATTTGTCCATCCTTTCTTTGATTTGTCGCATTTCTGGGTCTTTGTTAAGAAACTTCTGTCCTGTGCCAAAGAGCCCAAGAGTTTCTTCTACTCCTTCCTTTAGAGTTTTCAGGGTATCTGTTTTAATTTCGAGGTCTTTGATCCATTTGGAATTGATTTTGGTACAGGGTGATATATAAGGATCTAATAACTATTATTTCTTACAACCGTAAATGAATCTAAAATTAGCCTCAAGTCTGATACTATTACATAAACATTTTAAATAGTAAGAATTCTTTTTCAAAGTGTGTTGTGTATCAAAAAAGTAGAATGAGCTTATTTCTGTCTTAGGCTCAAGAAAGTTACGGGACATTTGGGAACAACAAAAATGTGAGGATGTGTTGTCTATGTAGTTCTACTATGAAGCTGACTGCACTTCAGCAAATGCTCAGCTATCAGGTGATGACAGTACAGCTTGTCTGGTTCTTAGGGGCAAAAATCAGGATCACCTTAGGCTTGGAAAGTCAATTTCCTGAAAAATTTCCATCACTCTGAGTCATTTTTTTTCTTTTTCATTCAGCCACGGGGCTTTAACTCAAGGCCTAGGCACTGTCCCTGAGCTCTTTTGCTTAAGGCTAGAGTGCTACCACTTTGAGCCACAGCTCTACTTCTCATTTTGAGTGACTAATTGGAGATAAGAGTCTCATGGAGACTTTTCTGCCTAGGCTGGCTTCGAACCTTTCATAACTCAGCTTCCCAAGTAGCTAAGATTATAGGTGAGGCAGTAGCACCTGGCTACTCAAGGCCATTTTAATCAGGTAGTGAACTTGATTTGTAATCACAAGTCCTCCCCTTCCCTGTCAATGCTCCCAGTCTGGACTTGCACGTTGACTCAAATTATCTGCTCAAACCACATGAGGCTCAGCGAGGATCTCTAAACATCCTACTTCACAGAGTAGTCACTGAGAATAAACCTAAGTATTTCTTTTTTTCGGTGCTGGCACTGGGGCTTGAACTCAGGGCCTAGTGCTCTATCACTTGAACCATAAGTCTCTTAAGATGACAAAAATTCAAAGCTTTTATCCTTAAAATCTGAATAAATGTGACACTGAAGCATGAAGTACCATGTTTATAGATATTCTGATTTCTCCTTCCTGGGATGGAAGTTGGTATGAGAATCACAGATATAAAACCATCAGTGGGAATTCAGAAATAATCAGTTAGCAGTATTTACATATAAGGCTTTGAGATGGCCAGGATTCATCCCCTAAGTCCATAGTCCTCTATTACATAAAATGGTCTTGGGTCTTTAACCAGAGGCTTCGTGGCTCTGAGATACTGTCACTGGCTGGCTGTATCAGAGCTTTGTTCCTGAGCCAAAGATTGCTAGTCACATATGAGACGTGTATGAGCTGACTTCCTGTGGAGAATTCTGCCCAGAGGGATGCTACTTGCTAGATAGATCACTAGCAGAACCATTTAAACTCTGCTATTGGGAGAACACAGAAACAGAAAAGTGACACTGATGGTGAGAATTTCAGAGTAAAGGGAATGCAACAAAGCAAAAGAAGCCATGGAGACGGGGGATATTTGTGGGAAAGAATCAGTAGTGGAATCAGCAGGGAAGGATGGGAAAGCCCGGGTCATAGGGAGAGGAGCGACTATACTTGCTGTGCTATTGTAAGAATGGTGTCATTTCCCTTTAAAGCCTGCTGGAAAGGTTTTTTTGTTGTTTTTTTTTTTTGTATTCTCTAAGTGGCCATCACCAGAGATATTACTTAAGAGTCAGACCTTAAAGCACTATCCTAAAAATGTTCCTAAAAAGTATAGCCAAAGGAAGCAGCTGTGACAACAACCTACACAATATGGTTTTCCATATATTGAGATAAAAAGTACAGACCAGACTAGCAAAACTCATCCAGCTAAAGTTCCATCTAACTTCATTCCACTCCTGTGCTTCTTTCCGTCCAAGATAAAAATAGGAGAAAATAAGTTTGTCACTGAGGTACTTACCCAACTCTAAAGCTGCTATTAGTGCCAAAGCAACAAGAGCTTCATTCTGCATTATTACATGTTCGCTAGTTGCCATGGTAACTAGATGCTTGATGCCCCCACTCTGTACAATGGTTTTAATTACATCCTACAATAAATAAATATCAGAGAATTACAAACTTTAATTCCAAACATGAAAAAGACAACCTACATAACAATCAGTCGATGCACTGTTAACTTGAGTGGTCTGTGGCAGTGTCCTGTATGAATCATTACATTTCACCCTTATTTTCTTTTCCTCACAGAAGAAAAGGAAAAGGCTTTTAGCTTTAGAGAAATTCATTCAACCATGACAACTTAAATTGCCTTAGTGAAAAAGACCACTGCACATCTTGTCAAGGAGGAGAAAGGCCTAGAAGAAATAAATATGCCACTGCTCCTAAATGTAGACCTACTTCAAGATCCACGGAAGGAAAATAAAGCTTGAATTTCAAAGTTTTCTTAAAAAAAAATTTTTTTATGATGGGGACAGGTAATTGTTCTCCAGGTACTCTGGGTAATGGCTTTATAAAATATAATATAGCAGCTATGACAGAACAGGGAATCCAAGGTGATCACTTTGCCTGATGTTTTCTGTCTTGTCAACCTACTCCTGGGTCCTGCCTTAGTTGTCAATGAAGATGTATAGGTTTTTAAGCTGCTCTGGATGAGACAGGTAATGGGAAAGGCTAGTTAACATCCATTTTCCCCAGGGAAAGAGTTCAAGAGATACCATCCTGTAGGGAACACATCTAAGTCAAATCATTGGGGACAGCTGTGGCGGAAAAGCCTGCTATTTACATGAAAGAGATTTGCACAAGTGAAAGTTGAGCTTTACTTTTTTCCTTGCCACCTTCTTGAGCCAATAAATGAATGAAAATAGGTGGCAAATTGGAATTCTAAATTGACTTTCCATACACAACCACTACTGCAGTTGTAAAGTAAATGAAAAGTGTAAAAACAAATAAATAAAAAGGCAGGACTAGGAGAGAGTGAGCAAAGGGAAGACACTGTACGGAAGGAAAGGTAATCATTACTTGACCCATGTAATTGTAATACCTGTCTGTCTTTCAGAATAACAATAAAGTCAATAATAATAAAAACAAAATAACTGGCATAGATAATCAAGGTACTAAATCAGTTTCTGATCTGCTTTAACTAGCTTCTCACCACTGTCATCTTTTCGTTTCTTCAGCTCATTTACTACCATGTGCCAGTAACTATTAGATTGGACAATGCCATGAAAATGGACTGGGCATCATATACCACCTGGATATCATCATTTACTTTCTAAATAGCAGCAACTAGATGATCAGCACATGAAAAAAAAGTAATAGTACGAGCAAGCGCACCCTTCAATGAGTGTTTCCTATGTCTCAGGAACACAGCCTGGGTATATGGGTATATATGATTTCAATGAATCCTTACAACCCTTTCTATAGTAAGACACCCAGACATGAAGAAACTTGACCATTTAAAGGTAGAAGACCTTACCATTTAGAGATAAAATTCAAGCTCATCTTTCTGATTCCAAAGCTGTATCACGATAGAAGACAACTTAAAAATTTAAAGCTCAACCTTCATTTTCTTCTAGAGTAATTGTTATTTATACAAGCTAAGCTTTTGATCTGGGGGCCTAGGATGTTGAGTTTCTAAAAAGGTTTGGTTAATGTTTAGTAACAAAGGCTTCCTCTGAGCTTACTTTTGATTTGCTGTGTCGTATGAGGGCGGAGAGGAGTCTGTTGGACTCGCCCATCACACCGGCATGATCTTTGGCTTCACACCATTCCACCAGACGCTCCACTAATTTAACATTTTTCCCCAGTTGTTCAGCAGCTTCTGCTATAGAAAAGAAGGCAAACCCAGAAAATAACCAATCACTGATAGGCAATCAGCTAAAACCACTGTTAAAGATGTCAGACTGTGGGACTGGGAATATGGCCTAGTGGTAGAGTGCTTGCATCGCATAAATGAAGCCCTGGGTTCAAATCCTCAGCACCACACATATAGAAAAGGCCGGAAGTGGTGCTGTGGCTCCTATACAGGGAAAACTACCTGTCTAAAAAAATAAGCACGACAATTTTAGAAAAGCAAGCATTTTAAACACTCCTTGTTGAGCTATTAGGCTTTTTTTATAAAGTCCTAAACTTTCATATAAAATGTAAAAATAAATGATTTCATACTCTCTTGAAGAACTTTAATAGCCTGTTAATACTTCAATAGACAGAAATAGAAGAATTTTAAAAACAACTCTAAACAATCAATACAGAGAAAAAGCAAGACCTGAGAAGTAAGTAAATACATAGTTTGTTTCTAGGTCTGTTTCTTCAAATGGATAAATGTACTCCTTATTTGAAAACAGAATTTGAAAATTTTGTGTCACTGTCTGGAGACATGATTTTGAAGATCAGGCAAAAGTGCTATGGAATGTCAAAACACAACAATCTGCAGAAACTGATCATAAGCCAACATGAAATAAGATTGAATATGCCAATAGAAATACAGCGATACTTCCATTTTTTTTTTTTTTTTTTTTGCCAGTCCTGGGCCTTGGACTCAGGGCCTGAGCACTGTCCCCAGCTTCTTTTTGCTCAAGGCTAGCACTCTGCCACTTGAGCCACAGCGCCACTTCTGGCCATTTTCTGTCTATGTGGTGCTGAGGAATCGAACCCAGGGCTTCAAGTATACGAGGCAAGCACTCTTGCCACTAGGCCATATCCCCAGACCGACACTTCCATTTTTAAAGTCAGTTACAAGTAAAGCACTGGTGGCTCACAGCTGAAATCACAGCTAATCAGGAAGCTGAGATCTGAGGATTGCAGTTTGAAGCCAACCTAGGCAGGAAAGTCCATGAGATTCTTATCTCCAATTAACCACCAGAAAACCAGAAGTGGAGCTGTGTTTCAAAGTGGTAGAGTGGTATCCTTGAGCAAAAGAATTCTGGGACAGTGCTCAAGCCCTGAGTTCAAGCCCCATGACCAACCAACTAAATAAATAAATAAACTCAGTTATAGCAAGCATGAGAACAAGTAAGCCTGTCTTTTTAACTTTTATTTGGCATTTATTTTTATAATTGAATAATTCTGAAAGCTTAAAGTGCTTGTGTGTGTTTGTTTGGCTTTTTTGTTAGTCCTTTTTAAAGTAGGGGTACATGAAGAATACCACAGCCCTTAAAGTACAACTCTGAAAGCTTCTTTTACCTTGTGCATCTATCAACATTCTTAAAGTCCCCAGAAGTTTGAACTGAACTGGAGGCATTTCAGATTTAAGGAATTTCAAAACCGCATCTGTGACTCCAGCTGATAACATTTTTGCTTTATTAACAACTAGAAAGAAAGAAAAATGGTGTTTGCATTCCTGATAAACATTCAATATACACTATTACTTTAAGGATCTATGCTATATTTATTATTTAGAATGTTATTACTTGGAATAATATTTTAAGAATGGGATTGTGTATGTTTGTGTAACTATCCCATGTCTATAGGTGCATGGCATTTACTTACGTAATTTATAAAGGAAAAATCTGAAAATGTTGACATCTTGCTTACAAAAAGCACAGCTCTGAAACTTTAATAAATGTGTCTCTTTTATCTGCCCTTGACTTGTTTTTACTTAAATGTTGGACATTCATAAACAGTAAGCTATACAAAACAAACGAAATGCATATAAGCTGGACCTTTGTTTTACTATACTATTTCACTTTATTAGAAATAAAGAATAGTTTTAACCATCACTAGTATTCTTTACTGGAATAAAGTGATCTCAAGGCTCAAATCCTTTAATATAAAGATGTATTACTACTATTAAAATGCTATGTCTGCTTAGAGGAGGCAAAAGCAAACAAACAAAAAAACTCCTTACATCACCAGTTGTTTTTTTTTAGACCGTGTTAATTGATGTCATTATCTTACCTGAAGAGGCTTAACTAGAGTTCACAAAAGGTAACAGAATTTTGGCCTTAAAAGTAAAAATTACTTTTATATTGTCTTAGAAAATCTGTTTAACATATTAGAAAACGTAAATGATTGCTTCTCTTTTGTCAGAGGAGGTTCACAAGTTCTACAAAGCATGTGTACCTTCCTGTGTGAAGTCTTTTATTCTCTGCGGCCTTGTCTTTTTGTCTTACCTGGGATGGCCAGGTTTCTGAGGGCGCTCAGAGCTGCGTGCTGTACAGTTACATTTCCATTTTCTACATGTCTGTCCAGTAAATCCATCAGTTTTTCTACAATTCCATTTTCTACCATGTGAATACAATTTCCATCTGGGGGGGAAAAAAAGCAATTTTCTTCCTCTATTAAAGTATCTATGAACATTTAGTGGGACTGATGCCTCTCCATTGTGCACATTAGGGAAAATAAATATTCCAAATAAAATGAACCCCAACTCTTTCTTCCATCAGTTGGATCTCTCTGTTTCCTGAATGAGAAGTTTGATTATAAAGATTCTGGAAACAGATAAAAATTTTCAAAAGCCCCAAGAGTCTGAGTATATATATATTAAAAAAGCAAGAAGAAACTCCATTCTTTTTTTTTTTTTGGCCAGTCCTGGGGCTTGGACTCAGGGCCTGAGCACTGTCCCTGGCTTCTCTTTGCTCAAGGCTAGTACTCTGCCACTTAAGCCACAGCGCCACTCCTGGCCATTTTCTGTATATGTGGTGTTGGGGAATTGAACCCAGGGCTTCATGTATACGAGGCGAGCACTCTTGACACTAGGCCATATCCCCAACCCAGAAACTCCATTCTTAAGATATTTTCCAGTGATCTTTACTTCTAGTGAAGGATAATTGTGTTATGCTAACGCTATAGTGACTTTAGTTGTAATGGCTAATCCTTAAGTTATTTTTCAAACATTTACAGAAGAGATTATAATGAGCTACTTTTGACTCTGCATTTACCCTCAACAATTATCACTGTGTATCCCAAATGCGAAAAATCCAAAATATAAAATGTTCCCAAATCCAACGTTTGGATACTGACATGATGCTATAAGTAAAAAATTCTATAGCTGCCTTTGTCTGATGGGGCATGGTCAAAATGCAGGTTCATTTGGTATATGAAGTTACTTTCAGGCTATGTGAGCAAGGTATTTAGAAAATAACAAATTTCATGTTCAGGCGTGGGTCCTATCACCAATATATCTCATTATGTATACTGAAGTGTTTCCAAATCTGGAAGAAAGCCAAAATCTGAAATACTTCTGGTCCCAAGCATTTAAGATAGGGGTAGTCAACCTGTACTACTGAGTAAAATCAAACCAGAAAGAAAATAACCTGTATTTTTTTCCCCAGTCCTGGGGCTTGAACTCAGGGCCTGAGCACTGTCCCTGGCTTCTTTTTGCTCAAGGCTAGTACTCTGCCACTTGAGCGACAGTGCCACTTCTGGCCTTTTCTATATATGTGGTGCTGAGGAATCGAACCCAGGGCTTCACATATAGAGGCAAGCACTCTTGCCACTAGGCCATATTCCCAGCCCTAACCTGTATTTTCTTAGACTCACTATGAGATTTCTGAAGTGAACAGCCAGACTTCATAAACAAACAGAGGTTGGGAGCTTCTAAAATATGACTAAGATAAATAAGATATTCTATATTAAACTAGATGATCATTCCCATGTAAGTTTTATTGGGTGTAAGAGTACAAATTAGTGCCCACTAATACAGGAATGAATATGCTGATTGCTAAAGCCAAAATTCCTATGAAAAGATCACATAATCACACTTCCTCACATTAGACAAGTATTAGAATGGTTGTGGCTGTTCTAATATAGAGCTCTAAATAGAGCATCTGCCTAGCAAATAAAAGGCCAAGTTCAAACATTAGTACCACCAAAATAAAAGATGCATATTTAGAATGTATTCAAAGTTACTCATCTCTGAAGAACAAGGTGTTCATGATCATTGCTCATGATTTTTAAGCTATCAGTTTAGTTGAACTAAAGAAAATATGCAATTTGTTAGCCAAACTCCTAAGTATTTCGGACTTCTGGAAAATTAAGGAAATAATACAGAAACATTTCTAAAAATTGTTTTAAAATGCAGACCATTTGATTTACAGAGGTAGAATTAATATTTTACCATTTCTGGCAAAGTTTGCAATTGCCAGTGCTCCAGCAAGCTGTAACTGGTGGTTATTTGATGGAATCCAAGAAAGCACTCTTTGGAACACATTGCCTTTTCCACCTTCAAACAGTTTCTGCATGGATTCATCTGGAAGTAAATCAGACAGACAGCTAAACAGAAGAAATATAATTAAGAGGAACAAATTCAAGTTTCTAAGTGGATAACCCACTGGGAAACTACACACCTCACAAACTACTACATTCATAATGAGAGAAGTAATGATTCTTTTTGTACTAAGCTTTTAGTGGTGATTAGATGGCAGAGTTTAGAGAACTTAGCACAAGCTTCCCAGTAGCCATCTAGCTTTTAGATATTTGGTATCCTATCTTTACGACAGCACTTCAAATACTGGAGGTTAGCAAAGATTTCTCTTTTTTCAGTTCCTCATCTGCAATTCCTTTCATGATATATTTATGATTTCAGAATCATCACATCAACAGCTACTAAGAAAATGATAAAACAGCTAGAACTGTATCTATAGAAAAAAACAACAATACATATAAAACATCTGACTCACCTCCAAGCAGTAATAAAACCATTAGATCTGAAGCAGCTTTCAGCTCAGCAATGTCGTCTTCTTTGTCACTATCCACCTTCTGTTGAACAATCTCTAGTAGGCACTCTACCAGCCCTGCTTCAACTAGCTGTAGTTTAATAGCATCTGAAAAATAATGTGAACAAAATCACCAAACTCATGGGAAAAACAGGAGCTCTGGTCTACGTGATCATCAGGAAGAATTTTAAGAAGTCAGAAAAATGGGATTCCAATCAAACACCTTCAAAGATTTAAGTCTTCAAAATGTGGCCACCACAGTTAAAAACACAAAAACTAATTTTTTTTCCCATGTGGAATTATCCTTTGAAAAATGTCTCTGCGCACCTAAAGACTGCAAATATCATTCTTACCCTAGATATGATTACCTATAAAAGTTATAAAGTGCTACATATATATGCTCACAACATACATGTTATAAAGTTAAAATGCCTTCACTGTGAGCCTTGAATACAAAGCAACTGAAAAGTAAAGAGCTATTAATAAACATCAACCTGTATCATAAGAATAGTGAGGTTTATATCTGTACAGATATCAGTTCTCCAGTGAAATTTATCTGTAACTTTGTAAGCTTCAAAATGTATATATTTTAAAAGACCTCAGGTTTCTAGTAATTGAGCTGAGGTACATGATGTCTCCCATGCTATGGTTTTCTTAAATATGTTTTAAAGTGTTTATCACAAAAGTTGTAAGGAAAAAATAACTTTAAAGCTAATGATTAACCAACAAAATATTTTTAAATTTACAACCCAATTATGTTTTTAGAAGAATTATCTCCATAGTAAACTCCACTCCCTATTAAATCTTTTTAACCTTTATGTTTACCTAAATGGCCTATCTAAATGCTTTAGGTATTCTTGATATTCCTTAAGATAAATGCCAATTAACAGACCTTAAAAATATATTTGCTAAATATATATATATATATATATATATATATTTGCTGCAAATAAAACTTTAAATTTAATTGTTTAGATTCATTTTATTGTATTCATTGGTTTTCCTTAATGCTGTATATGTAACTCATATATAGCAAACTGGAAGAAATTAGGAGAACAAGAAATTTTTTGGACAGGGAGAAAACCTTGGAGATATTTATACCGATGACTTTCTCTTTTAAGTAATGTGTTTGTGTGTGTCTGTGTGCATGCTGGTCCTTGTACTTGAATTCCAAGCCTGCATGCTGTTCCTAAGCTTTGTTTGTGCTCAAGGCTACCACTCTACCACTTGGGCCACAGCTCTACTTCGAGCTTTTTTGGTGGCTAATTACAGATCAGGGTCTCATAGACTTTCCTGTGCAGGTTGGCTTTGAACGATCATCCTCATATCTCAGCCTCCTGAGTAGCTAGGATTAAAGACACAAGCCAGTGGCACCTTTTAAACATTTTTCAAGTACAAAAGCTTAGCTACCACACCAAGACCATTTATTTTGCTTTAAATATCACGTTAACACACAGAGAATACTCTACCTGGAATACTTTAACAAAGGCACACTCATACTGGGCCATGCTTAAAGTAGGGCGTCTCCTTGGTTACAGAATGCTAGGGATAGCAATGTGCAGCAACCAGAATTGAAAACTACGATTTGAAAAAAGCCTTAGAAATGCAAACCTCCTTGAACTATACAAGTCCTAGTATATGTTATAATACTATTCATAGACCAAAAAACAATCCACCCACAAATGATAGGTGAAAGGAAAATAACTGAAAACAAATTTTCATATCATTGCATCCACTGCACAATTAAGGGTAGAGAAAATAAAAAATAAAAACGTTCTCATTCTGAAATATTTTAAAGAAAGTTCCAGGTGACTCTCTGGCTTAAAAACTCATTGAAGATCAGAATCACATTTTCAATTTTGCAGAATCACCAACAAGATTAAAAAACACAAATTTCTCCCTGAATAGTAAGATCTAAAGCATTCAGACAATGAAATGTGTCAAGATACAGAGCTCTCTCTTTACAGGCTGACTTTAATCACAAAGGAAGCTTGGACTGTCTTAATTAAGATCAAAAGAGCCTTCTAGAAAAAAAAGTCAGGCACTTTTATTCACACTATTCTCTCCAAGGACTTCAATCTTTTTGTTGTTGTTTTTGCACTGGTTCTGGGGCTTGAACTCTGGGCCTGGATGCTGCCCTGAGCTTCTTTTACTCAAGGTGAGTGCTCTACCACTTGAGTCACAGAGCCACTTTCAGCTTTGAGGTAACAGTCTCCTGCAGTTTCCTGCCTGGGCTGGCTTTGAACCACAATGCTCAGATCTCAGCCTCCTGAATAGCTAGGATTACAGGCGTGAGCCACCAGTGCCTGCCAGGACTTCTGTATCACTACTGTGTACATGTGTATATACAGGTATATGTGTGTGTGTACACACACATTTATATGTATGTATATTATATATGTATATTAAACATACTGGGACTATGGATCAAGTGATAAGAGTACCTTTCTGGTAAGTGTGAGGTTTTGAGTTCAAACCATTGCCAGTGTTGCCCTCAACAACAAAAATTCATTCACTGTCAACAATCCAAGAGTTCTCCTCTCCCTGATCCCTGTCCTTCTCATCGTAACTCCTTTCATTTCTCAAATCACTAGTTTCTACTTTGGTTGGTATAGTGATCATTTTTATATTTCTATTTTACCAAATAATCATACCCAGTTCCCTATCCCTGCTCTGAGGCCATAATGATATATACTTTTCTATTTTCAGAAAAGCGTTCTGGTTTTAACTTAAATATTTAGATTAGCAACACACCTGGAATTAATGATTTTTATACAGTATGAAGTGTGCATATGAGTAATGTTCTGACAGCATTTTTCCATACTCCCAACAATGTTTAAAGATAGAAATAATTTTGATTTTACTGTCATTCTTCTTTGATCTGAGGCATTTGAATTTTTTTTTATATTAATGCATTCATTATTTTTTCGTTTGGTAGTACTGGGGTTTGAACTCAGGCCCTGTATTTCTAGGCAGGGACTCTATTACTAGGGGGACACACCTCCAATTGTTTTTGCTTTATTTTTTGAACAGGGTCTCTTGTCTTTGCGCAATCAGGCCTGGACCATGGTCCTTTTGTTTATTCTTTGCACATAGTTGGGGTGACAGGGTGAACCATGCTCAGCTTTCTATATTGGCTGAGCTTAGATCTAACTAGCCTTTTTCCTGGTATGGGCACGAGCCATAATCCCACCTCTTGATCTCTGCCTATAATAGCTAAAGAGGCACAAGCCACCAAGCCTGGCCTATGTTCATTTTTTTTGACACGTAAGTCTTGAAACATAGTTTAGGCTTGCCTTAGTCTTTATCATCCTGCCTTAGGCTCCTAGGTGTGGGAATTACAGGTACATGTGACCACACTCTGCCAGCCCTGGGACTTGAACTCAGGGCTAGAGTTCTACTTGAGTCACAGCTCCACTTCTGAATTTTTAGTGGCTAAGTAGAGATAAGAGTCTCACAGACTTTCCTGCCTGAGCTGGCTTTGAACTGAAATCCTCAAGATCTCAGCCTCCTGAGTAGCTAGGATTACAGGTGTGAGCCAATGGGCACTTGGCTTGCCTTTTTCTTTTTTCATCCTTTCATTCTCCCCGCCCCTCCCGCCCCCAGTCCTGGAGCTTGAACTCAGGGCCTGAGCACTGTCCCTGGCTTCTTTTTGCTGAAGGCTAGCATTCTACCTCTTGAGCCACAGCACCATTTCCGGCGTTTTCTGTATATATGGTGCTGAGGAATCAAACATAGGGCTTCATGTATACAAGGTAAGCACTCTACCACTAGGCCCTTTCATTCTTAATCCTTTAGTTTTCCTTATACTTACAATGCGTGTTTCTTTTTCTCAGGGCCTCATGCTTACCACACAGGCACTGTATCACTTGAGCCACGCTTCCTGTCTCTTGTCACAATGATGATTTTTGAGGCAGCATTTTGCTCTATGTTTAGGCCTACCTAGGCTGTGATCCTGTTTCCGTGTCACTGGGAAATGAGTGTGAGACAAAGCACTGTCACTTTAGCCACTGTACCTCTTTTGCCTCTTTCCCTCCTTTCTTTCTTTTTGTGGTTTTACAGTTTAAATGCATAGCCTTCTACTCCCTAGTGAAAGTGTTGTACCACTACAGTCATGCCTCCAGCTCTTTTTGCTTTTATTTAAAAGGCATCTCACTTTTTACCCAGGTCAGCCTGTACTGAAATCCTCCTAGTTATGTCTCCTACATAGCCGGGATAACAGGTGTGTATTACAGTGTCCAGCATTTATTGATTGAGGCGAGGTCCCGTGAACTTTTTGGCCAACCTGGTCTCAAAGTGAGACATTCCAATCTCAGCCTCTCAAATACCTTAGATTTAGAGATGTAAAATAATTCTCCTTGGCTACTACACTTCTTCTTCTTTGTAAATTAGCAACTGGCTCTTTCTTTGATCTGGTGGTACTGGAGGTACTCAGAGCCATGTGCTGTGTCGGTAGAACAATGGACTTATTTCAGGAGTTCTATTACAGCTAGGATAATAGGTATACACCAGGGTGTGCCCAGCTACTTCCATTGAGATGGAGTCTTAAAGACTTTTCTGCTTGGGCTGTTGATGAACTACAATCCTCTCGTCTCAGCCTTCCAAGTCGCTAGGATTATAGACATGAACCACCAGAACACAACTTCTTTTTTTTAGTGTGCACCAATTATACAAGGACATTTCATTGTGCCAGGGTCTTATTCTTCGTATTTCATTTTGGATTTCATTCCAATCTCTCTTTTACTAGTCCAGTGGTTCTCTAATTGAATGATATCTAGTCCATTAAACCCTTCATTAGGTTCTTAACATTGGTTGAATGTTTTGATTCCAGAATTTTCATTTCTTTTGAAAATAATCTGTATCGTATTTTTATAGTTCTTACTTTCCTTCTAAGATTTTTAAGCTTGACTTTTTAACTCTCTGAATATACTATGCATAGTTTTGAATCAATGGCTGATCAGTCCAGTAACTGGAGATGGTTGCTATTTCCCTTCTTTGTGCTGACTCTTGCTTACAGTGTCACATTTGCTCATGGGTTTGACCCTCCCTGTTTTGAGTATGTGCAAGAAATAGTGTCTGAAAACCTGGATTGGTTTGTTTCCTTGATTCATTCACCTCCTATGGTTATATTCCTTAAGATGCTTTTGCCCAGGGAAGGGTGTGATTTACCAGTATCTGTACTGTTGGTAGGCCTAGAATTCCAACTTTTATCCCCTGTGCCTTACAAGGATTTAGAAGTAGAGTTAAGGATCTCAGATATTTTTTCCATATTGGAACAAGACTACGTTAGCTACAGAAATATGTCTGCTAAGATCTGGAAATCAAAGGACCTAGAAAAAGCAGCAAAGAAAATACAAGTATGTAGTAAATGTAAAGTTAGAGATAACAAAATAAAACTTAGCGCATCATGAATAACACAAAGAAGGTTTTTGAGTTAAAGAACTTGTAGTTTAATAAACTGAGGTTGACATGACAACAAATCAAAAGGTACATTTCTTTCTCACCATTTTCTGCAAGTGGAGCAAGAACTTCAAAAATCATTTCTCTCTTATCATGTTCTATTTGTTTCTTGAAGAGTTTTACGAGCTCTTCAGCAATGTTTGTACTGGCAAACTGTTCTTTACTTGACTCTGAAAAATAAAAGAGAAAAAAATCTAGAATAAGCGAACAAATCAAGACCAGAAATTTGTTTTCTATTCTTTTCTAGTGTTTGATCATTTTGGTCCACTATAAAACAAAGATACCCTTCAAATAAAAGATCAAACTGATTTTTAATACACCTTCAAAAGAGAAATACCTAAGGATTTAGAGAAATAGCTTCTGACCCAATAATACTTGAGGCTACAAAAATGTTCAGTAGCATAACATATAGGTAACCATAGCAACAATACAATTCTAAGCCACAACTGCATAGTTTCAAGGCTTTTAGTCAAGGAAAAATTATTCACAGCAGATGGAATTTAACATGGATGAATAAAAATAACACCATGTTAGTATTATTCAAATGCTGGTTTTGAGTAGTATTGCTTTTTTTTTTACTATTATATTTTTGTTGTTTATCTTTGTAGTGCCAGGGGTTGAACCAAGGGCCAAATACTCTACCACTTAGCTATACCTGCAAACCCAGAGGTGCTCTAAAAAGCCAATTCTTGGAAATAATAGCTGCCTCATTCTCTCTTATGTCTTCAGGAGACCCAACCTCTCTACAGAGGGGGGACACCTGACTGGTGGGCTGTAGAAAGCCTTGCCAAGGACTCGAAATTTAAGACATTTAGGAGGTTTATTCATAGAAACATAACCATCAATAGCAGCTAACATAACATGCCAAGTGGCCCTTGCAGAAAAAGATTCTCCCCTTTGGCCATTATCAATCAACAGTTAAGCATGCTAATTTCTTTCATAAAAAAAATTCTCCCTCCACCTTACCATGTTCTTCAAGTACTAATCAAGCTCACCCAACTTTTAGAAACAAGTTTCTTGCTAGCAATATTTACATGAAGTGCCACTATTTTCTCCATTCACATACATTTCTAAACACTATTTTTAAGAAAATAAATGTTAAATGACAATGATTTTGCTTGCTAATAATACATAACTTAAAAATGAAGTAGGGCATAATTTAACATGTGCAATCTGTTTCAGAATTTCAGGCACGAGAGGAAAATGTGTATCTGCTTTATTAAGTTCCATATACTTTGTGGAACTTTTTCTAGGCATGGTGGTGTGTATCTGTACTTTAAACACTTAGGAGGCCGAGTCAGGATAGAGAGGTTGATGACAGCCTGGGCTACATAGCAAGAAAAATAGTTTCTTTTCAGAGAACTATGAAGAGGAAAGAATCAATATGGAAATGTTGTTGGATTCTATAGATAAGTAAAAATGCTTAAGACAAGAGAATTAAGATGGTAAGAAAACAAAGGGCAAAGGAATCAAGGGACAAGAATTTATAGAGGTCAGGTAGAAAAGCAGGAAATGTAGCTTGGAAAGGTAAGCCCATACCGGTTTACATGGATTGAAGTATATATTCCAGTATGCTGGTATTCAAAAAGCAGTGCTAAACAGAGATGAACCTTGGATAACTATGGAGCCAATATTTCTGTTTATTTTTGCATTTCACAAACATTTTGCTGTTTGTATTCCTAAAGAAAAGGGTGATTGGCTTTACAAGTAAGGATTTAATTCCTTTTGGCTTTCCAATAGTACTTTTGAAGCAATCTCTGAAATCCAGAGGGCTGGCTTAGTGCAAATGTGGCAAAGAAAGTAAATCCTGGTGTGGTGTGCACTATGGAAACACTAAATCATCGGTTTATAACTATGCGTGAATCTTCTCAACAAACATTTTTTTTTTTTTGCCAGTCCTGGGCCTTGGACTCAGGGCCTGAGCACTGTCCCTGGCTTCTTTTTGCTCAAGGCTAGCACTCTGCCACTTGAGCCACAGTGCCGCTTCTGGCCGTTTTCTGTACATGTAGTGCTGGGGAATCGAACCTAGGGCCTCGTGTATCCGAGGCAGGCACTCTTGCCACTAGGCCATATCCCCAGCCCTCAACAAACATTTTATAAATACCAGCAAAATAAGCATCATCATTGAGCATTTTTAGCAAATGGAATAGAATTTTAAAAGATATAATTACTTTATGTCTGAATAAACCAAACATTTTATTAAAATCACGAAGGATAAGCTACATATCACACAATAAAGTATCAAAATGAGAAACATTAAATTTTTATTGACAATAAATTCTTTCTGTGACAATTTGTTTGCTTTTTAAAAGATCACAAGAGGGCTGGGGATATAGCCTAGTGGCAAGAGTGCCTGCCTCGGATACACGAGGCCCTAGGTTCGATTCCCCAGCACCACATATATAGAAAATGGCCAGAAGCGGCGCTGTGGCTCAAGTGGCAGAGTGCTAGCCTTGAGCGGGAAGAAGCCAGGGACAGTGCTCAGGCCCTGAGTCCAAGGCCCAGGACTGGCCAAAAAAAAAAAAAAAAAAAAAAAGATCACAAGAATTTTCTGTTACCTACTCTATTAAAACTGCTTCTCAAACGATTTCCCACAACAAAATCATATATGGTTCTATTTTCAAATGTCAGTGATTCATTTAACATATGATATCAATTTAGTGTTATGCTAAAAGTAAATCATTAACCAGCAGTAGCTTCACATATATTTAGGAAACAATTGGTTTTTATAGAGATGGATTTTTCCCCCCCCAGTCCTGGGGCTTGAACTCAGAGTCTAGGCAGTGACCCTGAGCTTCTTTTCTTTTGCTCAAAGTTAGCACTGTTCCATTTGAGCCACAGTGCCACTGGTGGCTTTTTCTGTGTACGCGGTTCTGAGGAATTGAACCCAGGGCTCCATGCATGCAAGGCAAGCACTCTACTGCTAAGCCACATTCCCAGCCTTGGACTTCGTTTTTTGAGACAGGGTATTACTGTGTCACCCAGGCTGGCCTCAATCTTGTGAAACTCCTGCCTCTGCCTAGAAAGTTCTGGAATTATACTGGATGTCATTCTGCCTAACTAATTCAAATAGTAGGCCACAACTCAAAAAACTTGAAAAAATAATTGCCCCCAAATGAACAAATTTATAATGTATCTTTCTGTGATACAGCTTTGGAGAAATGTTAATATTTTAATTTATAAGGGCTTATACATGGCAAGAGCTATTTTAGTATTTTGTACACTGAACTGCTCAAATTGTCCTTCATAACTTTCCCTTCCAGAAGGAAGCATGTATTCATACTAATTAATACTAGTAATTTCTAGTAATCACATTGGTAAATAAATCATCAGGCTGGAATTTAAGGAACAGGCCCTATTTACTTCATAGGGCTTCTATAAAGAGTGAGGATTAATAAAGATCTAGGATTCTCTCATTCACCAGATAAGTGGATCAAAATAGCTTACTGGAGTATAGGTAACCAACAACTGAATGATTAGCTCCTTTCCCATGAAGTTAAGCAGGAGCTCTGCAGTTGCTGAAGTGGAAACATTTACACACCACCATAAAAGGCATGAGATTGGGCCTCTGCTAGCAACTGCAATTACATAGCTCTTATATAGCACAGCCTATCCAAAGATAGTATGCCATCATTTCCTTATTTGGTACTGCCTGTTTCTAAAGATTAGGTGTGACAAAACTCATTAGCCATGTCTTCTACGCATTCTCCTAAAACTCCAGAAGAGGACAGGACTTCACAGGGTGAAGGATGATTTTGTGATAAAGTCTATTTTCTAGAGTAACAGTGTCTAGTAGAAACAGGCAAAACCACTGGGTACCAGTGGCTCATGACTGTAATCCTAGACTCAAAAGGCTGAGATCTGAGGACAGAGGTTCAAAGCCAGCCCAAGCAGGATAGTCCACGAGACTTTTATCTCCAATTAATCACTAGAAAACCGGAAGTGGCACTGTGGCTCAGTGATAGAGCACTAGCCTTGAGCCAAAAAGCTCAGAGACAGCATCCAGGCCCTGAGTTCAAGCCCCACCACCATCCCCGCAAAAAAAGGAACACACAAAACTAAAATAATGTATTCTACTCTGCTTACTATTCACACTGTTATCACTTCAACATGCCATTAGCATTAAAATATTGGCAAGATGTCTTACTTGTTTCATACTGTCTTTACACTGTATTTTATATTTACTGCGTATTTCAATTTGGATTATCCACATTTCAATGCTCAACAGCCACCATGTGATTGGGGGCTACTATATTGGACTGTGCCACACTGGAAACTATCCTGAAACATAAAGAAGTTGAACCTGAGTATGTTGGAACTGATGGCAAGTGAATATCTGAATTAATCATGTTTATATTTCTGGTAGAAAGACTGACACAGACACTATCAGATAAGATTATAACATAATGTCTGTCTTATTTCTAGCAGCTACTTTGGATACAAACTTCTATGCTTCATTCCTATAGTGGACAATCAGCAGAGGAAAGACAAGAAACACGTGTAGCATGATATGTCCCACTGAATAAAAATGATTTCAAAGTATCTCTGGTAAATAATCTGCATTTCTGTGAAGTAGAAATCAAAGTGGAAGTAGTACGGGAGTCATAATTTCCATGCGTAGTGTATCTGCACACGAGATTTCAGCCAGAAAATCCAACATTGCAGTCTTTCATTTCCTTTACAAGATGGGAACATATTTATAAATATTTATTTGTTATATTTATTTGTTACAACTATGATATTTAGCTAGGACAAAACAGTAATTGTTTCCTTATGCAGAAAATGAAGGCTTTATAATGAACATGGCAGAGGGAGTGACTGAACCAGAAGTCGCAACTTCGTACCATCGTGGGATAGAAGGAGAGAAGAAATGGAGGGGAAGGAAGAAAAGATTAAAAAAATGATAATGTACAAAGCAGAAAACAACAACAAAACAACCCAGAAAGAGTTAAGTGCTGAGGCGATCAGCTCACTTTGTAATAACAAGGATGTGTTTCCTTGTTATGGTCTAGTTCTGCTATTTTAACAGATTTCTCAAATTTCCTTATTTCCTTCCTTCCTTCTCTTTTTCTTTTGGTTTGTCACAGGGCTTGAACTCAGGGCCTGGGCACTGTCCCTGAGCTTTTCTGCTCAAGGCTAGCTAGCATTCTACCACTGTGAGCCACAATTAACACGTCTTCTGGTGGTTAAAGATAAGAATCCCATGGATTTTCCTGCCCAGGCTGGCTTTGAACCTCAATCTTCAGATCTCAGCCTCCTGAGTAGCTAGTATTACAGGCATGAGCTACCAGGGCCCAGCTTCAAATTTTATTTCCTAATACTATTGAAAATATATTCATATGAAAATCTTCCCTGTCCTTTTTAGAGATTTTGTTGGAAGAGGGCAAGACCTTAGTTTTCCAGCCTTTTTACCTAATAACTTAGCAAAAAAATGTATACCAAACATTTTAAGTCACATCTCTTATTATGGCCTAGACACAATATTCTTGGCTTTAAGACCATAAGTCAAGCAGAGATAATCTTAAATAGTCAAGCTTATTGAATAATGTACAAAGTAAAATGTAAATTTGTTCTTATTTGCTCCACTGGGTCTCAAGGTCTTTCATTTGCTAGTTAAGTGCTGTATCATTCACTGAACTATGCGAAGTCCATATAGTTAAAATCTTAATACATAATACAGAGAATCAACGTAATTCTAATTATGAATAGTTTTAAATGACTAAAATAACCAGAAAAGGCTGGGCAGGAGACGTGGCTCAATTGGTAGAGGACCAGCCAAGTGAGTTATGAGGCCCTGATTAAAACCCTGGTACTTCTCCCTCCCCCTTCCACACAAAGTATCTTGAATATTTAAAAACAACAAATATAATTTAGGTGAATCCCAGGTTCTGAAAAATTGGCTGTATTTGTAAGTATGTTACTAAGTTGATGACATTTGTGGAGCATGAGGGAGACTTACCAAGTTCTGCTAAATTTCCAAATGCAACCAGACACATTTCTGTAAGAGCCGCATTGTGGCAGTGTATGCCCAGTAATTTGACTAAGGTAGGGATAACACCCATATTGATAAGCTGTGCTTGAAGGGAATCTGTTAAAAAAAAAAAAGATGGGGAAAAAGGAATCAAATCAAATCACAAACCAAATGAACATTAGTAAGAAAATACCTGCTATTCCTGTAGGATAAACTCAATTCTTCTTGAATTACAGTGAAGGAAAATGAGGTTCACTCAAACGCACATTATTTCAGAGTTGACTTCTGAATCGTTTCAATGACCAGCAGAAATTTAGATATGAAAAAAACTTAAGCAGTATTTCAAATCTTTAGTTGTTTTGTTTTAAAGTAAGATCTTAAAGCTTTAGTAATTAGGCTTTTAAGATATGTAAATATTACCCTTGTTTTCTAAATGGAAAGGTTAAAGAAATATTTGCATTAAGAAAGATAACAATATATAAAGAGCTTCGGGAAAATAAGAAAGGAAGCAAAAACCTATAGTTGCTTCATAATAAGGAATGAAAAGTATACACTAGAGAAAATGATTGGTCTGAGCATTTGCATGTAGAGTGATCTTTGATGACTGCTAAAAAAGAATGTAGTTTTAACAAAGAAAATTTTCCATTACCTAATTTTATTTTTCTTTTCAAGGTTTTATTTAATTACAGAGACAGATCATCTATTAAGAGATGGCTTTGAGAGGTGAAGAGAATGAGGTCAACATGACCTTATTCTTCTTTGCCTTCATTTTATAAGCAACTAATTTGTTTTAAGTCACTCTGTATGCCTTGGGTTTCCACAATGGTTCTTCATGGTCAATGACAGAATACCTGAAGTAAGGTTGAAGGTAAATTAGCCAAAATGAAAACCAAAAGCTAAAAATGAAAGACATTAACATTTATATATTTATACAAAACATTATTGCTGCCAATAACTGGCTCATCCAAAGATATAGGAATCCTCTCTCAAAGTTTATCTGCTTAGAATTATGTACCATATGCAAGTTAATAATATTCTCCAATTTCTTTTAAGTTATCTATTTGGAATATAAAGACAAAACTGTTTTTCACAAGATACATTTTCCTTAGAAGCCAAGTCGTTCTTACTCCCTATAGTTCTTAAGCAGTTGATAAGGAAGTGAGTGGGTGGTTATCAAGAAAACACTAAGGCAGGCCTGAGTTTTGAGCTATTTCACATGTCCTGAGTTATTTGCCTGGTAGTCTCTGCTGTTAATTCTGCCTGGAGGGTAGAGTGGGGTTTGAAGTCAATCGTGGCTTATTATTGCCCCTGAAAAGTGGTGCTTAATTGGGGATAATATCTCGTGTGGTTGTGGGGAGTCCATCGACATGGCAAAGGGACCTATTACCAGAACAAGAACAGAAGATAAACCTGAGGGGGAAGAGGAAAGTTACACTTAGAGCTCAAATGGCTACACAAAACACTTCAAATTTTGCAATGAAATTTATCCTAAATGGAGATTAAACAATTTGGGGGTTTTTTTGAAGTATTTTTTTTTGCCTGAGTATACAATGCAGCAATCAATGAATGATTCACAATACATAACAAAAATGCCTGTAAGATACAGTGTTAGGCGCTATGTGGGCAGAATCCTTGCATTTTGATCACAGTATTTGTAATTGTCATGCACCAAGGAGCTTTGCGAGTTAGAAATGATTGTAGTTACTTACCAGAAGAGTTCTTTCTAGTGGATCACCTCTGTATCTCCTTGCTCTTTAGCAGAATTGTTATTTATTCATTTTGACTAGCTCATCAAATACTGCAGAGCTGCAGAACCATTAAATTTCAGGTATGTAAGCGTGAGCACTAGCGCATGCATTGAGTGTGAGTCCAACTCTGCTCTATGTCTGCATATATGTAAGCATCGCACACCCCCTCAGCACTGTTGGTACAAACTACAAAATCCCACAGTCCAGGGACATCAGAGGAAAAACATATTTCATGAAGAAAGCAACTCAAAGGGAGAATGTCACTTAGAAGATGGTGCTCTTCAGATTCTCTTAACTTGGCATATCTCTATCATTTTCTTGGGCCACTTTTAAAATGCTATAAATTTTGGTTCCAAAGAAAAGAGGGGCAAAAAAAATTAAGAAATGTTGCAGAGCTTCACAAAGTCTTTGCACCAGTAAAAATTGAAATTGTAGCCAATCAAAAGGAAAAAGTAGCAACTCGTGTGCATCATGAAAATCATTTTACTTCAAGAAAATGTTTTAAAATGACTCAGGAACCAATTCATGTTATATTCACATACAACACACACACTACACACAAGAGAAAAAAATAGTCATCCAATTGGACACTCATTGTGGGCCAATTGGTGGCTTTCTTTTCTATCTACTTCTATGCTGCTGACTAAAACAACAATCATACTCAAGGTAACGCTAAAATTTGTTCACACTGTATGAAGAAATTCTGCTTGAATAATTACAGAGGAGAAAGAAAAATTTAAAAAGACCTTTAGCAGGTTGATAGATATGTAATGTTCATTTTGTAGGTGCATAGGCATCCTGGAATATAGTTTTCCACGTGGAATTCCTAAAACCCTTTTAGAAGATCACAAACTCAATATCTTGTTTATAAAAATACCAAGATTTGCTGGGCACTGGTGGCTTATGCCTGTAATCCTATCTACTCAGGAAGCTGAGATTGGAGGTTCAAAACCAGGCAGGAAAGTCCATGAGACTCCTAGCTCCAATTATTCACCAAAAAATAGAAAGTGGAGCTGTGCTGGTAGAGCACTAACTTTGAGCAGAAAAGCTCAGCAGCAGTGTCCAGGCCTCAAGTTCAAACCTCAGGACTGAGACTGAAACAAAACAAAACAATAAAATAAAACAAAATAAATGGAAAATAAAAATACTAAGATTTTACTTATTTTTAAAACTATGTTGATATTCATGTTGATAGCACAAAGAGTACGCTAGGTAAAAATGCTGCTGTGGTAGCCCAAACCAGGCAGAGACTCCACAAACTGGGTACGTAGCTGTTACTGCCTCAACATACAGCAATAATGCTATTTTTCTCAACAATTTTGTTTTTGAAAATATATTTGTAATATTACTTACATGACATATAGGCTTATTTCAAAATGAAATACTACTTTCAAATAACTGTTATACATAAATAAAAGTTCTTTGAGATCTTCTGTACTTTTTAGATGTCCAAAAGGGTCCAGAGAAATAAGTTTAAAAACCACTGTCAAAGGATTAACTCATTCTTAGGGAATTAGAGTAGGGGAAAAAAGTTATGGAAAAGATATTCTGAATTCAAATATATGCCTGGAAGATGTGATAACAGGGGAAAAATGAAAAATATTCTATATAGTCATAGATTCTGGTGCTCAGATAAGTTGAAAGGAATTACCTTAATGAAGTAATGAGACTCTCAATCCTATTTATTTGAGTAGGAGCTCTAGTTAAACCTGGAATATTACAGATTTAGTCTGCCTATGTATTTCATTTTCAACTTTGTTTCCATTAAGTAGGTTTAAAAATAATTAAGGTCTTGTTTATGCAATTAAGTCTGTATTAATTCTTACCAATAGAAACAAATGACTACTTTGGAAATTTAAACACAGGGCCTTGAGCTTGCTAGGCAGGTGAACTACCATTTGAACTATCTGAAAAATTTTTTTTAATAGTTCAAAGAAAGCTTGTGAATGTTCATCACATGATGTAATAGCCCATGAATGCAATCAGGAGTATGACTTTTAAATGAACAATTAACAGGAAGAAATTCTTAGGAACAATTCACATTCTGTAGACACGTTGGAAAGAGTATGTGGAACAATCGCAAGACTAAGACTTTTACATCCTTCAACAAACACCATCAACTTCAGGAGAGTGTTTATCAGAGCTCAACAAACACAGCATTTTACAACAATGCAACTCAGGTTCATACAGAGCAAACACTTATGTGTGAAAGACAATCTTTAGACAACACAATGTCATAAACATCTTAAGGTTTTTTAAAAAATAAACTGTTCCTGACACACATCACAGACAAATATACTGACCAAAATACAGATTTACAAAATTACAGGATATCAACGTGACACAGGCCCTACATGATCTATGGGGAGGAAGAGGGAGAAAGGCACTGAGGGGGTGCAGTACGGATGCATATACAAAGAGATATAGGCAATCAACGCATGCGCTGGTGTGAACACTTACCTACCTACATTTGAATTTCAATGGTTCCAAGTTCTTCAGGTCACACTCATGGCAACTCCAAAGAATGGAGATCTGGAGAGAAGATCTCAAGTTGAGGAACCTTTTTCCCCCTGATTTTTAATTTTCATGTTTAAAACACTAGTATAGACTAGATTATAGGTCCAGAAAAGTATGCTGAATATTTCAGTTGACTGAAAGTTATGTCGACCAATAACTAAAAAGTTAAAAACAAAAGATTTATCTTGTTCTTAAAGTGAATGTTGTAAGATTATCAACCTTACTGCTGGATAGGACTTAAAAATGAATGTGTCAAAATAAAATACACTTCAAAATAGTTGCACATTAGTATGTATAGGTGATAAGCCATGTTACTCATAGCACAATATACATTGCTGCCTGCAGGCTTGCATTGTAAACCCCAATCACAGGTACATGGGTTGTACTCAGTTGATACAGGGGAAACAAACAGAAGTGCTGACGAAAAGAATCTGCAATCAAAAATTGGCTCAAAACTATTTGAACATAATGAAAACTGAAGTAAACCGCCTTTGATTTAATGGAACATCTGTATTTCTAAAAACAGGATATGAAAATAAAAATTAGAAGTGATTTCTCTGAAATGGCACTCTAGATTTAAGCGGGTTTTAGGTGTGTATCAGTGAAAAGGAAAGAGATGTAAACAGGGCTAGTAAGAGGGTGAGTAGAGTCAACCACACAACAGGCACAAGTGTGAGCCCTACTTCCTTTCGGGTTCTAATCCTTTTTTTGGACATGTAACTGTAATGATATTCAAACATGTTTATTTGTTTTGTTTTTGTTGCCAGTCCTGGGGCATGGACTCAGGGCCTGAACTCAGGGCCTGAGCACTGTCCCTGGCTTCTTTTTGCTCAAGACTAGCACTCTGCCACTTGAGCCACAGTGCCACTTCCCACTTTTTTCTATAAATGTGGTGCTGAGGAATCGAACCCAGGGTTTCATGTATACAAGGTGAGCACTTTACCACTAGGCCATATTCACAGCCTCAAACACATTTATGTGTGTTTACAATCAACTTCAAATCCATTATTTAAAAAGCCTTGTCTACCTAAAACATACATATGTTACATTTTTGTGCGCAGATTAGTGCTTCCATCCCAAGGCTACATATATCAATGACATAAAGCAATTTCAACAAAAAAAAAGGAAAAGAAAATAAAAATATTGAGAATATGAAATTCAAAACAATACATTTACATTAGAAGTTAATTGAAAAATAGAATTCAAAAGTTCTTTCCGGCTTTTTGAAAAGTCTTTTATATGGCCAAATTTCCCTATTATAAAGGTTTTAAAGATAAATAACAAAATTACATGCATGAGTAATGTAGGTCAGCAGCAACAAAAAACTACAAAGCAAAAATCACAAGAAAATTAGGAAAAAAGGCTTAATATCTTTAAGAGTCCTAACACATTTAATGTCCTCAATCTAGTCACAGCTAATCTTAATCTAACAGATTTTTTTTTCCTTTTTATCACTCCAGGTTAAATTATTTACTGCAAATAAAATACAAATAAAATTTATAGATATGCCTACTGTAATTTAAAAAAACTATGCTTTCAGAGCTGGGTGCTAGTGGCTAATGCCTATAATCCTAGCTATTCAGAAGACTGAGATCTGAGGATTGTACTTTGAAGCCACCCCGGTAAGAAAGCCATTTAAACTCTTAGTTTGAATTAACCACCATAAAGGCCAGAAGCAGAGCTGTGTCTCAAGTGGTAGAGCACCAGTAAGCAGGCCCTGAGTTCTAGCCCTAGTATGGGCACAAAAAACAAAACAACAAAAACCAACTATGCTCTCACCTCAGGGGGGAAAAGGGGTCTTAAAGTTTAAAGTGTTTTTAAGAGGAGTATGGGCAGCTGTAGCTTAAAAACTTCTAAGGAAACCCCAATTCATTTTCTGCTCTTACATGGCATTGCTGAAATAAAGGCCACATCTATAATAATAGTTGAAGCTATAGGCCTGAATTTTTACATAGCGAACTAAGCTAAATGTCAGATTCATTTATGTTCTAAAATGTAAACCTTAGGACATTTAATAAACGCAAATAGTTCTCATTTCACAAAATGATATTCTGGCCTTTAAAAGAATAGCTTTATCGCTTAGTTTTCACAATTTAAAAATTACACAAGGTTACAGTGTTATTTACAGCATACAAATTATAACAATAAGTTATCCACATCTCCAAGACATTTTAAATTCCTCACCTATAACCCATTTTGCCAGCAAATTAAGCTATGTAGACACAGTGTTAGATTGCTGCTTTTCCTAGAAGTTAATTTGCATGAAGTGGTTTGCAATTTCTCTCTAGTGGCCTAAATCTGAGATACATTAATAAATAAAAAATATTTTATTCACTTGTAGTTGTAATGTCAGAAACTGCAAGGTTATGCAGCTCAGTATTTAGTTACTGTCATTCCTGGAACTTAAAAAATCTATGTGTGTTCAATATCATGTGCTTGCTACCATCGCATCTCAACTTAGTGTAGCAGCATCAGTAACAGCAGAGACCCAGTCTTTCAGACTCAGTGTGACTATTTTGATATTCCTTTTCAAAAGAAGGCAGGCCTTCCGAGTACAGAGAAAAACGTCTCTATGTGTTGTTCCTATGTTGAAAAGCTTGAAGTTAATTGAGATGTGAAGCAGAAGTAATTCATGATGGTGAAACTGTACAAACATGAAAAATGGAGGACACAGATATATTCCCTTGAGAATTTACAGCATTAAACAATGTGCAAAGAACTGTTTTAACTACTCAATTTTTATTAAAGCAGTGAGTCTTGGAATAAAAAAAATTCAACTTGGGAAGAACTCTTTACATCTTGTGAATTTTGAGATTAAAAAAGCATTTGCGAAAGGGAAAGGGAGAGAAGGGAGGGGGGTATGAGGGACAAGGTAACAAACAGTACAAGTAATGTATCCAATGCCTAATGTATGAAACTGTAACCTCTCTGTACATCAGTTTGATAATAAAAAATTGAAAAAAAATTAAAATAAAATAAAAAAGCATTTGCCCGTGTCCCGCCCCCACCTCACATTTTCACAATGAAGAAAAATTTAAAAGTAATATTCAGAGACATGTATGATTAATTGGGAAAGGAAATCATGAAAATCGTTTATGGAAAAGGAAATCATGTCAGAGAAGATCAACTCTGGACACATATTGTGGTTCTGTACTGCCTCCAGTTACTGATGGACAGCTAGGCAGTACCACTGGGTATCACAGTATACTAGCACCACTGCCGAGCCCTTTGAAAGCTGGTAAGGCCTAGACAGTGTTGCTCCTGTAGTAACAGTGCTAAGCTTTAAATACAGGCGACTGGATCACTGACAGCACAACTACCATAACCATTTCATTTTTCTGAGATAAAAATGTCAGACTTCTGCATTCAGAAGTTCATTCTACAATGGCCACAGTGCTTCAAACTAATGCTAGTATGAGAACATGTGGAATGAAGAGCAGCATATGTAGTTGATGCACTTCCAATAAAACCGTTCTCAGGCTGTCTATGAAGAAGTAGCATGAACACAGTAACAGTCTAGGATTAGGCTGAGCCTAATTGGTTAAATTTAATAGGCAGAATTAGCAAAAGGCACCAGAATAATTGTTCTTTCACAGAATTATTTTTTAAAGTAACATTTGTAACAGAACTTCATGAACGCAACCTGCTTCAGGAGATGGATTAGAAAACTTTGTGAAGGACATAGAAGTTCAGACTTTTTTTTTACAAACAAAATTACAGCCAATTAAAGAATACAAGAATAACAGTAAATAAAGAATAAAATAGCTTAACAATTTCTCATCTACATTATAAAAATTTTTACAATACTTAACTTTATTTAACATATAGAGACAACTTAAACATACCTCTCCCATGTCTTCATAAAATAAACAGAAAATACGTTTAAAACAATATACTGCAAAATTAGTGTCATTTTAAAAAGACAGTAATTACAAAGAAACCACTTTGCATTTTGAATTATCTTTCCCTCTTTAAAAGATTCCAGCATTTAGGAAATATAGAAGCATTAACTGGCATGAATTGACTGTAACTAAACTTTGGAAATATTTCCTCAGTCACCTGAAACACACCATTTTTCTAAACATCTAACATCTAGGAAATAATCCTTGTGCCCTGTAATAAAGTAGTACCAAAATGTAAGAACAAACACATAGCTGAGACTAAAGTGCTATTCAGGTTTTTGCTTTTTTAAAAAATTTGTATCATTCCCTGCTAATATTTTCTCTTTTTATTTTAAATATGAACAACAATAAAACAAATTATTGGGGGGCTGGGAATATGGCCTAGTGGCAAGAGTGCTTGTCTTGTATACATGAAGCCCTAGGTTCAATTCCCCAGCACCACATATATAGAAAACGGCCAGAAGTGGCGCTGTGGCTCACGTGGTAGAGTGCTAGCCTTGAGCAAAAAGAAGCCAGGGACAGTGCTCAGGCCCTGAGTCCAAGGACTGGCAAAAAAAAGAAAAACAAAAAACAAATTATTGGATAGGACTCACAAGGAAAAATGGACAGCATGATTAGAAATATAAAATTATTGCTAGAAAAACAACAGGCACAAAATGATGATCTTCAAACTAGATCCTTAAGTTAGAAAGTACTTCAGAGATCTATTTTTAAAGAAATGAGTTTAAGTATTATGGCGAATATAATACTTAAATTAATTATTAACCTTAATAGTTAAATTTAGTTATTATCTTTAATAGCATAACCCAAAAATTACATTTCCTAAGATAACTAAATTATGGTTAAAAAGAGGCCATGTATTGATTTATTGTATGCCATCAGTCCATGCAGCAAGTAAGAGAATTATTATGAAGATATATTAGAAAAATTTCAGGAACCACACAAAAGAAAAATTAGTCTTTCAAAACTAAGGTATTATACTAAGATATATAAAAATATTGCTGTCTTTACAGAAATCATTTACATAAACATATAGCTATAAGATATATTTGTATATAGAAAGTCAGATAAAGAAGCCATAGACTGCATATTATGTTACTAATTTTGGAAGGAATGAATTTTTTCTAGTGGCACATATGGCTTCTTATCATTTAAAATATTCTGGGGAGAGTACCACAGATTATTCTTTCCCTTTCAACTGTATTAAGATAAAAATTAAACGCTCACAGGTTTCCACTAGGTATTTATTGATAAATCACGGATCTTTGTAATAATAATGGTGCCCACGAATAAATTCCTTAAAAAGGTCTTATTCTGGTCTCCAAGGACTTTGCTTTTGATTGTGAGTTTGCTTCTATTGTCAATAATTAATTTCCAGATGTACACAGGCAGACTTACCAAGCTGTGGAAAACTTTTAACTATACTTCTGGTACTTATTACTTGTTTCCAGTGCTCTTTTCTGCTAATGGCAGGTACCTGGATAAGGTATAACAACTAATACAGTTGGAAGAGTATATATATATATATATATATATATATATATATATATATATATTTCTAAATTATTTAATGAAGAAAATACTTCCCCACAAGCAAAAGGCAGATTCATCCAGATGTGTGCCTCACCAGGGAAGTACCTGACCAGCAAGCCGAAGGACCCTGGGTTCAAACCTCCATACTGATAGAAATTAGAAGCAAACAAACTAAAAACATGAAATTGCTCAGAGTTGCAAAGCATAAACAGAGGTCTCTGAATCAAAGTACTCTTAAGCTTCTGTATGGTGTTAATCCACTTTCAGGACAAATGAAATATTTGAAAATGTTTTCTTCAGAGGAACTCAATTGGTGAGTCTTTATGGTCAGTTTCAATACTGTCTTATCTGCATATTAAAAAAATTGTTTATTCAGCTAAAAGCTCCCTTTCTATACAAAAGATTTAGGTTACTGGGCCCAGAAACAGTTGACTTTTCCAATGAAGCAGAAAGGAGGGTACCTAATCATTCATATATTTTATTCAATTCAATGGCAAATTCATATATAAAAAAAATTTCATGTGTCAGAAGGTACCTCCCAGATTTCAAAAATATCTATTATCAGTTTTTTTTTAATTTTAGCAATTCATCTGGTGAAAAGGATCAATATCAAATGATCTGAAGGAGTACAGATGACCTAATGGTTGTCTTTAAACACAAAAACAAACATGTTTAATATGCAAAGCAGATCCAGACCTAAGTGAAAACATTAAGAAGAAAAACTAAGGTACCCATGACAGAGGAAAAAGGAACAGAGAAAGAAGATAATTCACTGTTTGACACTTAATATTCTATTTTTTTCTTTTTTGAGGTAGTTTTTAAGCTGTCTAGCCTAGCCTTAAACTCCTCTCTGTGTAGCCTACGCTAGCTCTGAAAAGCACACATCTCTGGCTTAGGCACTCCATGGGCTGGGATTATATCTTCTAAGTTTCAAATGGTACCTTTCAAACTGCCGTTTCGGGAATAATAAGACACAAACACTATTGTCATTCTCACAATATTCTGAGAAAAGTTAATACATCTTTCCCAAGTATCTAAGTTATTTCTTAATGTATTTGTTTTTCACTATGTATACTACAAATCATTACTTTCACCTTATATTTCTCCACATCCTGTCATGTTCTGTTACAGAAACTCAGTTTCTGCCTGCTTTGATGAGAGTTAATGGTAGTTTTAAGCACTATTTGATCATTTCCTGGCCTTTCACATAGACTTTTGAACAGCTTTATCCAAGGACTAACAAGCAGTTTGGTTGCTTAACAAGACTAATTCTGCTATTAACGGCTTCATAATTAGTCCCCTCTATGTACCCTTCTTACAACATTCTCCCACTGAATACCTGGCATGGAATGAAGTTAAGAGATAAGAAACAACATGAAGAACTGACGATTTCTTAAAAGAAATACAGATGCCTCTGTAGTGGGGTTAAGTTTCAGTTGCTTAGGAAATAGCCTCATTTTAGATCTGCCCAGATTTGTCCTTTCTGATTCTCCTGTTAACATTGAGGTTATTTTCTCTTCCAAAAGGATTCACTGAAAAAAGAAGAAATTGGCCAGACTGACGACTCAATGTTTTTATTTTTAGCTCAAGTTTCATGGGGTAGTGAAATAGCAATATTCTTCCATATTAAGAATAATTTAAAATTTAGGTTTAAAACTGGTGTTCTTTGGATAAGTCCTGATGATACTTTCTGTTTAGCTTGTACAGTGTTAAAAAAAAAAGAAAATGGAATACAACACTGGAAAAAAAACCTCAGCTGGACATCAGTGACTCACACCTGTAATTTTGGCTACTCGGGAAGCTGAGATCTGAGGATTGAGCTTTGAAGCCAGCCCAGGCAGGAAAAGTCCATGAGACTCTTACCTCCAATCAACCATGAAAAAGCATGGAAGGGGAGCTGTGGCTTAAGTGGTAGAGTGCTAGCCTCTAACAAAAAGACTCAGGGACAGCCCCAGGCCCTAAGTTCAAGCCCCAGAACCAGCACAAAAATGAAAATCAGATGTCATTTGAAAATCAAGGTTTTTCAGCTTCCTTTTCCCCCTCTTCTCTCCAAACCATCCATCAGTATTTGGCCAAGTTGCCTCATTGAAACAGTGAGGGAAGAACAACACTCTCAACTCTCAGGGACCAGAGCTCTTAAATTGCCACAGTCCTTACTACTCACTCTCAGGGAACATCACGGGCCAATCAAGAATGGTCACTTCTTAAGGTTCACCGGTTTCATTTAACTTCTTGAGAATATTTCTTAAGACTCATGAATGCAATAAGAGAAAAGAAAATTGAGAAAGGCCATGTGTCTGTAGAACACATGAAAGTAAGGAACAATATTACACATTCAATAGATAAATGTCTGTAGAAACACTACAAATTAAAATGGCACAATGAAAAGAATGATGAAACCTGTTGAAATTGTTTTACGAAGGAAGGATGACGGGGGGAGTAGATTGATTGGAATACACTGTAAATAGGCCTGGTGATGAGCCCTTCCCCCACCATTAAGTAATGTACAGTAATTAAAAATGCCACTTGAAACAAATCACAGAAAGGACTTATTTGTATTATATGTGCAGAACATATGAAATTTAAGTGTTTTTCACAGTTTTTATGTAAGAGGATAATAATTAGAATCTTGTCATATAAATATCAATATGAAATCTTAATATTTTTCTTCCCATTAATTTTATCATATAGGGCATCTGTCATTTGTTGTCAGGTTCTAGAATGTTTTCAGGTTCTTTTTTTTTTTTTTTTGGCCAGTCCTGGGGCTTGGACTCAGGGCCTGAGCACTGTCCCTGGCTTCTTTTTGCTCAAGGTTAGCACTCTGCCACTTGAGTCACAGCGCCAGTACTGGCCATTTTCTATATATGTGGTGCTGGGGAATTGAACCCAGGGCCTCATGTATACGGGGCAAGCACTCTTGCCACTAGGCCATATCCCCAGCCCATGTTTTCAGGTTCTAAAAAAAAAAAGAAATTATTTAAAAGGCTTTACCTACTTGCAACATGAACTCTCTTCAATTCTCTGAAATTTGTTTTAGCAAAGCCAGATTTTATTGGAAGTATTTAAATTTTTTCCAAGTAAATATAATTTTCTTCTAAAACAATGTTTGTTTAAGACTATTCCTGGTATCTATTAATAGAAAGTAATAAATATGAAGTTACTTTGGTGTATTTATTTCTAAAATGTTTACAGTAAGAAAACTTAAGCCACACCACATGGTTTTGATTTTAGGTTCAACAACCCTGCAAGAACTCATCCCTTTCAGTAAAGTAGACCATTGTGTAATTGTAAATCACTGTAATGTAATTATTGCTCAGCATTTTTCAAATATTTGTTGTGTACTACAGTAAAGATTATTTTAAGTTTTTTTTTCCCCCAGAGATAAAGCAAGGTTTCAGGTTTGTTTACCATTCTCATTGCTATAGTTCATCAGCATGCCACAAAAGACAGTCAAGAGCTTCTCATTGGCGGGATCTGTTATACTGCACAGTGACCTTAAGTGGTCAACTACAACCTGTGCACCACCTGCTTGGTCAACTGCACTCCTGCCCTCATCTGTAAAACAAAGAGTTAAATTAAAAATAAAACAAAAAAAAAGAAAGGTACCTTACAATTTTAAATACAAAACATAACAATGTTTGTTATTCCTTATTTAATAAGTCGAAAATAAGACTAAGATGGGCAACTAAGTATGTCTAGCTAGAAAAAAAACCACAAAATAAAACAAACAAACATGGAAATGGGGGTGGGATGGGGGGGGAAAGAGACAGTTATGTTTTAAGAGGAAATAAAATATTCTCACTTGTGTCACATTAGCGCTTAAAGAACTTCTCAGAGTCCTTGTTTACGATGTGGCAGTTTCATCCTCTATCCTTTAACAAATGACAGTTTAGTATAATGAAGAAATTGGAACTAAGTATTCCTCGCCTTGCAAACTATTAAAGATATTTTATTAGTGCATATTTCAAAGTCAGTTATTATCCAAGAAGACTGTACATGATTAAATCTAGTTCTAGGTCACAATATGTAATGCCTAAATATTAGTACTATGGGCTCTCTAATGAATGATATTTTCTATTGGCCAGGGCACATTCCTTCTTTTCTTTATTCATCCTTGACTTGTGCTTTATTTTTTTTCTAATCACCTCTATCCTACCTTACCAATGTCTTTCAAATTATAATCAGTGGTCAAAAGATGTTATGTACGATGTACACAACAAGTGTCATTTCACTGCTGGAACATATGAAATGCTTTTATGATAGTCTACTGAACTGTACCACTCAAAAGACATATGACAGCTACAATGTAAACCATGTGTGTAATTTAGTGTCATTAGTAGCCCCATTAAAAAGTAAAAACACATTAAAAATTAATTTTAGTAATATTTTATTCAATTCAATATGTCTAAAATACCATTACAACATGCAATCACTATAAAAATTATTAGTGAAATATTTATATTCCCCATAATAAAACTTTAAAATCCAAGTACATTTTAACCTTAGTTACTTCTCCATTTAAGCCAGGTACATTTCAATTGCTCATTAGCCAAACTTGGTGACTCGTTGTCCTAGGGGCCAGTTCAGCAATATAATAAAGAAAACAGCACACAAAGGAATTAAGTAGAGAAATTTAGTAAATTAAAAAAAATGGTTTTTCTAAAGTCATGTCTTTGCAAGTGAGGCTGAATCACATTATAGACAATGAAAGTTACTACATATCATTTCTATGGTACACACACACATATCCATATTTAACTTATAAGATTTAAGGAACTTACACTAAACTTAAATAAGAGTTTTGTTCACTTAATTTTATGCCATGCCCGCTTAGTTTTATTATGTTGTTACATATATAAACAATAGTATCCTATGTAACTCAGCTAACAGGTTTACAGAAAATTAAATTGTCCTATTACACATCAGCCAAGAACATTGTTCAAATTTCACTCAAGAGATCACTTATTTCCTCTGGGCACGCTTACTTCATATCTGTAATTCTAGCATACTGGTTGAGGCAGGGATGCCTGAGAATGTCTCAAGAAAACCAAAACTAAACAAACAAACCCCCAGAAATTCAATTTCTCAAGTTTTATTTCCAGTAACAAATGGAAACTATCTAGATGATTGGTTACTTTATATGTGGATGATGTCATAGAAAACTGGACTACCAAGTTAGGATTACCAATCTAAATACTCAAGCACTCAATAATATGAACATATGGTTTATATCAACCTGAAATCTGCAAAACTTAAATAGTATTTGATTCTAATTATTGAGGAAATCAGGTCTATCAATATATAAACTGCATGCTTAAGACTTAGAAAAAAATCCTTAAAGAATGGAAAGGCTTTTTGCAGTTAATTTTAAAGGTTTTGTTGGCTTCTGGTCACTAAATTGGTGTTCAAAAAATCAATAATGAAACCAATTAAAAATGTATTCACTGATTTTATAATGCAATAAATCTGAGCCTAATTATAATTAGAAGGCCAATTTGTAATGTGTTTCAGAGCCACAATGCTTCTCTTCCTTTCTTTCCCTCTATCCTTCCTGTTTTGAATTGTCTCTAATATAGCATTTTACTCATCACAGTTATTGAGAGTTGGTGATAGAATAGAAATTCAATCCCCACATTAGAAATTAACAAATTTGAGAGAAAAGCATACATATTATAACAATGGTCACTTGAGATAAAACTATTAACTATTAATGTTTAGTTTCTTAATTTGGTTTCTAAACAGGATATGGGAAAATAGGGTTTTATTAAAATTCTTCACACTGTTTAGTGATTCTAAGGAATGATTGTTCCATACCAAAACAGGTGATAGAATTTTAAATACATATGACCACAGTTATCATTATACAAGTCTATGTATCTTTTTAATAGAGTAGGTAGATCCAACATTTTGTTATATTATTTAAATATTATTGATCATTTAAAAGCAATTTCAATAAACTTGTATATGCAAAAAATTTCACTTTTAGCCATTTTCCTAATTAGTAACATTGAATTTGTAAAACATTCTGAGCTATCATCTATGGAAATGGAATTTCCAACTAATTACAAGACATCCAGTCACTGGAAAAAGTACAACCATCAACTTTACATTCTTTAATGATGAGCCTGTCACAAAAGTAACTTCCAGGGGCTGGGAATGTGGCTTAGCAGTAGAGGGCTTGCCTAGCATGCATGAAGCCCTGGGTTCGAATCCAGAAATGGGTGCTATGGCTCAAGTGGTAGAGTGCTAGTCTTGAGCAAAAAGGAAGCAAGGGACAGTGCTTAGGCCCTGAGTTCAAGCCCCAGGACTGGCAAAAAACAAAACAAAACAAAACAAAAGTAACTCCCAGAATAAGTTTGCTCATTCTTCACACTACATCAGAGCTGGATGTACATTTAAACACATACTATAGTTCCAATAGCCCATCTCAAAAAAAGGAATTAGCCTATCAAAATTCATGGAAAGTCATAAAGCCCTTCACTGAGATCTGTTTTGAGAACAAGAAGTTTCCAAACTCCTAGAGAATGAGCTTTAATAAAAAATATTTAGAAGGGGCTGGGAATATGGCCTAGTGGCGAGAGTGCTTGCTTCATATACATGAAGCCCTGGGTTCGATTCCCCAGCACCACATAGAAAACGTCTAGAAGGGGCGCTGTGGCTCAAGTGGCAGAGTGCTAGCCTTGAGCAAAAAGAAGCCAGGGACAGTGCTCAGGCCCTGAGTCCAAGGGCCAGGATTGGAAAAAAAATAAAATAAAATAATAATAATAAATAAAAAAATTTAGAAGCAAACCCAAGAATGAAGCAATTGCATGATATTTTCTTAACGGTAAAAATCACAAACCTAATAGCATGAACAAACAAACCCTAAGCTGCCATCTGCAATCTTTCACACACAACTCTGTCACATTATCATGAAGCCTTCTCGGCTTCTGCACAATAGCACACACACACACCACACACTCACTTTCACAGAGGAAACGGAAATAGGAAGAACAACCTTCCTTTCATTTTTAACACCTTGGCTTAATTCACCTTATCCTCGTACTACTCCCTTTTAAAACTTAGTTCTTCTTACCTTTGATGGAACACTTCCTTGGTTTCTATATGAACCTGTATCTTCTGCTCACTGTTGTCTGTCCTTGTTTCTATTTGTGTGTTTGTGTGTGTGTATGCATGCGTCTGTGTGTGTGTGTGTGTGTGTGTGTGTGTGTGTGTGTGCAAATTCTTGAACTTGAGCTCGGGGCTTGGAGCTGTCCCTGTGCTTTTCTGATCAAGACTAGCACTCTACCACTTAAGCCACAGCTTCACTTTCAGCTTTCTGGTGGTTAATGAGAGATAAAAATCTCACAGATTTTCCTGTCTGGGCTGGCTTTGAACTGAGATCCTCAGGTCTCAGCCTCCTGAGTAGCTCACATCCCGCTGTCCAGGCTGAACAGATTCTCCTCTCAGCTTTGTAACTGCTTACACATCCGCAAGCAATATTCTTCCCCTTCCCTATATAAATAACTAACTCATTCTTCCTCCAAGTTCAGTTCAATTAACGGCCTCAGAGATTGCTCTGATAGTCTCCATTACCTCACTTTATTCATTCCCCTTATACTAACGATCACAATCTGCAAATACATCTTTTTAATATTTACTTGTTTATTATCTATTGTCTTGCAGGTGAGCTCCACAAAAATAGAAACTTCTTGCTTTTATTTACTTCTACAATCCTTATTATCTGGCAGAGTGCCCTGAACACAGTGGGTTCAATCAATATTTGTGGATTAAATGATTTGATCTATACACTCAAGAACACAAAGGCACAACAGTGATGGTTTTCTGGTGTTTACTCATCGCCACTGCTGAATAAAACACTCAAGTCATATTATCCAGGGTATGGATACCAAGAAAAATATTATGAGTAGTATCTGTTTTGTAAATCATATATAGTATACAATTTTGTCCTATCTACTCCTAAAATATGCTATTTACTTTCGTTAAGTACAAAATAAAATATATTCCTGGAGCAGAGTAATGGTAAACAGACACACATAACTATACTATTTTAAAAGGTAACATCAAAAGATATTTATGAGGGGCTGGGAATATGGCCTAGTGGCAAGAGAGCTTGCCTCATATACATGAAGCCCTGGGTTTGATTCCCCAGCACCACATAATATAGAAAATGGCCAGAAGTGGTGCTGTGGCTCGTGGCAGAGTGCTAGCCTTGAGCAAAAAGGAAGCCAGGGACAGTGCTCAGGCACTGAGTCCAAGCCCCAGGACTGGCCAAAAAAAAAAAAAAAAAAAAAGAAAAAAGATATTTATGAATTCTGTAGGAAAGAAAACTAATTCTGATACTTACATTTCTCCCATCTTTTGACCTAAGTGTTGAGTTTCATGCACCTAAGACATTTTCACACATTTTTAAAGCTTTCAAATGGAAAAAACAAAAAAGAACCCACCAACAGCTTTTATGAGATGATTCAAAAGCAGTATTTTTTTCATGTTCCAGGTACAAGCAAAATATTCCCCAAACTGGATATAAAAGAGAAAGCTATAAATATTACATCAATGAAGTTATAAAAATGAGTCATGGGGAAAAAACCATCATGATCATTAAATACTCATACATCAAAAAGGAAGCATAAAACTTGTAATTTCGTGACATGATATTATACTCAGGTTTAACTGATGCTTTTATGCAGGGAAATTTCCAAGTGTTTGTATATTTACAGGTATAATCCTAGATCAGGAGAAGAGGAAAAGAATAAAGTCTTTCATTTACCAACAAAATACTAGTACCATACATACAGATTCAAATGAGGTCACAGCACAACATTTGATGGGTACTTCAAAGCTGCCTGCTGATATTTGCTGCTGATATTGGATTCCATTGATTCAAACTGTTTGATAATCCTACTTAAAAAAGACCAGGAGTGGCACTGTGGTTCAAGTAGTAGAGTGCTTACACGGAGAGACTCAGGGACAGGGCCCAGGCCCAGAGTTCAAGCCCCAGGACTGGCAAAAAAAAAAAAAAAATCTTCTTTGTGATAGAAGATGCATAAATGACAATATATTTACTAGAGAAATGCCATATTTCTCTACTACCTATACTTTGATGTGTCTATCTTAATTAGCAAGACTATGAAGGCTTATCAAAAAATTATTTCCATAAAATTATAGACAAAACTACTTTTAAATAGCATTAAGCTAACAATGTAAGTTTTTTATTGCTCCGATTTGTTGATAAAATTATTCAAGATCAAAATTATATCTGTCAGGGTAGGGATGTGGTTCAATGGTAGGGCATTCCCAATGCTGAGAAGAGCTGGTGGCTATATTGTAAGACACTAATTAAACTAAATTCTATTCTAAATATTTTAAATAGATGTCTATATAGCAAACTACACTTAAAAGAAATTATGCTAGACTATTTATAGAAACATGTATATAGAGATGATTTAGAATTTAACCAGAACTAATTTCAAATACTACATAGGGGAAAATATGAATTGTTCACCTTGCAGTATTACTCATTTTTTTATCTGCCCTCTGAGCCAAATGAAATGCTCTCAATTTATAAAAGGAACAACTCTAATTAAGAGAGGATAATGTTCTCAGTACTTCACATGGATTATAAAGACAAAAATTAGTAAAATTAAAATATTTAAAAGAACAGGGGATAATCCACGACAAGGACTTCAATAAGCAGACTAGAAACTATGTTTCCTAAATCTAAACTTTGATTTCATTTTTAACAGGTGGAAGAAATGAAGGCAGTACGGGGACAAAAACACATGCACATGCAATTCTGCATGATTAAAAGCTCGAAGTATTACAAATGGACCTTCCTAGAATGGTTCCTACCTAGAACTGTTTAACCAGGAAAGGAAAATTCCAATGGCCGGCTAGGCTTTTTGACTCAGAAACAAATTAGGAGGGAGTTTGGCATCCAGAAAAGAAAAATAATTATTGTGGGGCACATGCATGATTTCTTCAACTGAAAAAGAAAGTCACCTTCTTTTGCCATATGCTGTCTCCACTTTCACATGTGCAAAACTAGCAACCATTACTAAAAATTCTACTCTATCTCTTTACAAGGTAGTACCTTTTCTAACACAGTACTACTTGTGGAATGATCAAGCATTGGCAAAAAAAAAAAAAGAGCTAATTTATTCTTCTATGATGTTTATTAACATTTATAGAATCCAAAGTTTCTTAAAACCAATTTAATAAGTGAGAGATTTCATCTTGATGTCAAGTGAAAAACAAAAGAAAGATCCTATTTCCTCTAAGGGTAAAGAATCAGAAAGGACAAGACTTGCAGATACCTATTATCACATACTCTACTACCAGTCACTAACCTTTAAATATATTTAAACTACAGATGTACCCGGAATCACCTAGGGAACTAAGGATATCCTAATAATAATTCCTTCTTAGCATTCTGTCTGTAGAGTTGTTTCTTTTTTTTTTTAAATAAATGGAATATTTCTTTTAGTAAAAGATAAAAAAAAAAAACTACATAGGATGCCAATTTGTTTTTCATATTAGTTGCCAGAAGTTTAGATTCAACAAATACTTATACATAGCTTAGTACCCCTGATTCTTAAAAGATTTATTTCTGCCTCCCTTTCTAAGGTTTCCCATGCCTACTTCCTCATTGTAAACATCTTGGAGACATTACTGTAGATATATATTAAGTCACAGAACACTTTAGAAATAAGGATGATGATATTTGTTTTGCATAGTAGCTTATAATCTGTATTCTATTTTCATACATAAATACTTTTCAATCCACGTAACAACTCACGGTCACAGAGGAAAACTAAACTCTGAAGGACTAAATGATAACTCAGTAAATGAAAAAGCTGGAATTCATACTGACTTACTGTCTTCTGGGGCATATTACAATACTACACATTTATAATTATGTTAAAAATAGCTGAAGTTAATACTCTGATGATCTACTGATTTTATTATTCTGGTCAAAGCCCACATATTTAATATGTATTCTGTAACTGTACTCAAATTATATGCTCCTGTTCATTTTATTTTCTCTGTTACATTAAAAGTTGGCTTTTTTGGATAAACTTTTTTTATGGTAATTTCAACTCATTGCCTCACACTTGTTAAGCAAGCCCTTCTCAGCTGAGATGTGCCCTTAGCCAGTTTTGCTTTAGTTATGTTTGAATAGGGTCTTGTTTTTTTGCCCAGCCTCTGCCTCAACCCTATACCTCTGACATAACACAACTGGGACCACAGGTACATATCTCCACTTTCATCTTTATTAGTTGAGATGGGATCTTATTAACTTTGCTGGGGCTGGCTGGTCTCAAACCCTGATTCCCTCAATCTTCACCTCCTACACATCTAAGTGTACATTCGTAGGCTCAGCTTTGGACTATTTTTTCTAGATAACTGTAGGCAAGATTATGAAAGCAACATCAGTTTCAATGTATATAGATGTCATCTTTACACTGAGGTCACAATATTCATGTGATAACAGTTATAATTATTATATCTAAAAGTAGTAGCTGTTTATTCTTATAAATAAGATGTACTTTGATAAACTCAGTCATAAGATAAAACAGATTAATCTAACTTGAAAACTCTTTTTCTTCTTTTTACTAACAGGCTAACCGGTTCTATTCCAAAACTAAATTGAAAAGAAAAAAAAAAAAAAAGACAACCAGCCTAGAGAGCCCTTTAATGGAAGTACCAAGTAACCTAATTTATGTCACTGAAATAAACATTTCCCTGTTGAGAATAACTACTGTAAATATATTTTGGATTGTTTAAGGCAATTTCAAAGCACGTCTTTACTGTATTAGCATAAACATATCTAGCATTATAAAATATTTTATTACTATTATTTTTCAGCCTTTGTAGTAAGAACTATGGGCTCTTTTTTGTATTCAAAGATAATATCATATCACAATAATCAGTAATATGCAGTGAGGAACACACACATTTCAGTACCCTTTCAGTTTATACTTGAAGTAAATACATAATATTTACTTCATAAGTATTTATTCCATAAACACTGACTTTGGCAAGCCTAATTACTAAATTATTTTGAATATTCACTTGGTGAACAAGAATATAATTTTCATTTCCATACCATGTGAGATAGTGTATCTTAAAACTTCCTAAATGTACCTATCTTTCCAATAATAGGAAATAAAAAACAAGCATTAGTTTATTTTTTGCAGAGGCATATTTAGTTAATTTAAAAATGTACCCCATTCATTTATGTAATAACTTTGCTCTTCATATAAAAGATAAATACCTGATCTGATCTAGTAATATCCACAATCTCTGGCCACAAATATTTCCCTTAAGAGGGAAGGGTTAAAAATGTTCATCAAGAAATGTACTTACTACCTTCTGTACATCACCTTGACAATAAAATTAAATTAAAAAAAAACCCACAAATATTTCGGTTGTCATTGTAAGTATAGGATAGTAATTTAACATAAAACTTTTCAAAACTCTAAGACCATGTGAGTACACAGGCAATTTTAAATATGCACAGTTGTAATAAGAAAAACCCCTGATAAAAGGGGAAATGTAACTAAGATGGTCAGATAAGGAGAGAATAGCTCCTTTTTTCAACTTGTATCACCCTTGAGAGAAATGTGAAGCCCAACAGGCCAAAGCATGCGTTTCAGACACATGCCATGCCATTCCTGCACAGATTCCATCACATACACAGCTTTACTGGTTCCTTTCTGCACTAAAATGCAATTTTTCTCTCTGCTTTGATCTGAACGATGTCAAACTTCTCATAAAAAGAGTTATTTTGGCAAAGTTAAAGGGAAAAAGAGTTTTTAAATGATGGCTTTTATCAAAAGTATGGATGCTTACAAAAAGGAACCCATAAATGAAGTGTCTTAAGAGTCTGTTTGTAAAAGAAACTAGACCAGATAATTTGAAATGAAAATTATACCCAGCTAGTGATTCTTTCATCTCCATATACAAGAAGGAAACTGGGATTCAAAAAGTTCATCAGCAACAACACCTTATTTTGTCCCATTTAATAGTTATGTCAGTCTGTTCTTTGACGTTAGGATTATATAAGACCATTTCCTCTCCATTAGGAAGAGCTCCTAAAAGGGGAACTGCTGAGGCTGTTAAAACTGAATCTGACCCACTTCTTCCCTAAAGATTTCTGTGAATTTTATGACATTTCTTTTACTGGGGGTACCTTGCTTCTTTCAAGTTAACTGCTAGCTGAAATATACTTGAGAATTTCTATAACATGCATACAAATCTCTCCGTTTTTCTCCAGGTGTGGATTAATTATGGTGTTTCTGTATCCTTTATCTTTACTGTCTAACGCAAGCCTACTCTTTCTTCCTGAGTAAAACCACACTAAAATCATTCATTTGGAGTACATTAATATAATGTAGGTCAATTGATTGCTCAGAAAGGTTAAGTTGAATAAAACATAAATTTAAAAATATATAATTTATGTGGAAGAAGCTCCTAGTAGTTGAAGTCATATGTGGCCTTTGATTCTTTAAACAATAAGCACTGCTTTCTTGATGAATTAATCAAAATCAAGGCCATTCAAAACATAAAAGGTAGACAAATCTAACTTGTAGATATCTCAAAACTGCCAGTTTTACAAAATAATGGGAAATGTATTTCCAGTAAAATCACAAGTAACCGTACAGCACTACATTTATAGACTCTTACATCATTCTTGAAATTCAAAGAGAGGCTCTGTAGTTTTCTTATAATAATTCTGCAGCAATTACAGAAAATTAATTTACTAAAGGGGTAAAAAAGCATGTAGCATAACAGATTATATGCATAAAACAGCATGACATAATGAACACATTTTTATCCCATTATTTATACAAATAAATTAGTTCTTATATTTATTCACTTCTAATACTGCTAACTTCATTTCCCTTAACTGAAGTTTAAAAGAATAAAAAATATAAGTTGTTTTCACAATGCCTAATTATCTTTTAAAATATAATCTTTATTAAACTAAATGAAGAAAAAGTAGTTGCAAATATTTATAAATAAATGAAACAAATATGGCCACAAAACTGTACACTGCCTATCTCAAAAGATAAAGAAAATAGAGATGATAAAAGCTATAACAACAGATTAAGATACAAATTAACCAACTGGACATTTACTATACTAATGTTAAGGTTCTTTAGTATACTCAGGAAAAAATTACTCTGCACACGAGAATGATAGCATTACTGACAAGAGCTCACTTTTTTATTCTATTTTGCCAATAGGAAATGAAACTCTAAGGCAAAAGTACTCAAGTCAGATAATATTCCCCATATTTAAATAATGTGCAATTCAAAAATAACTAAGCTGAACAGGAATAAGCAATACTTTTGATAGCTTAAAATTCTAGTAACAGGGCTGGGGATATAGCCTAGTGGCAAGAGTGCCTGCCTCCGATACACGAGGCCCTAGGTTCGATTCCCCAAGCACCACATATATGGAAAATGGCCAGAAGCGGCGCTGTGGCTCAAGGGGCAGAGTGCTAGCCTTGAGCGGGAAGAAGCCAGGGACAATGCTCAGGCCCTGAGTCCAAGGCCCAGGACTGGCCAAAAAAATAAAAAATAAAAAAAAATTCTAGTAACAAATATAGAACAATAAGAATAAAAACCAAAATAATCAATACTCTCCAAGTACATACAGACTATAAATCTTTAAGTACTACTGTGCAGAGATCTCTGCAATATGTGTTACTAAAATTAACCATAAAATATACGTAAAATTTTTAGTTTGAGACCTGTTATGACAAGCTGGGGCATTTAATAAAGTCATAAATATGAAGTGCATATGCACTAGCATTTTACAAATAAAGTTCATACTCTAAGATGATCAGGGAAGAAAATGCACAGGCACTAAGGAGTATGGAAAACTGTGGGTTAAAATTCATGTTCTCCCATGTGTTACTGCTATCTTAAATCAGGCTATCATCACGTAGGGCACAAAACTAAAGGAAAGGAGAACAAAGGAGGCTTGTCAGACCACCACAGCTACAGAACTATTATACAACTGCTACAGTTTATTCTCTTATTTCTTTCTTCCATCATAAATACATGGACATTCTGACTTTCCATGGTTCACAGATACAAATCACTTTTGAAGAACTGCTTGACACAGAAGGGCCCACATAGTTTCTTTCAAGAAATACAAGTACATTTCTAGCAGGCTTTCAAGGTGAATGATAAATATGTGGTTTGGGCTCCCAAAAAAGAAATCGAAGGAAACTTGGGATAAGTTTAATTAAATATACTCAAGCCCAGCACAGTGGCTCATGTCTATGATCCAAGCTACTTGGGAAGTGAAGCTTGATTGGGAAGATTGTAGTATGAAGCTAGCCCAGGGAAAAAGTTCACAAGACTCTCACCAACTAAACCAATAGCTCCAGTAGCATCCTAGCCTGTCATCTCAGCTATGTGAGAAGCATAAAGAGGAGGACTATGGCTCAGGGTGGCCCAGGCAAAAACAAAACAAAACATAACAGTGAGACTCTATTGGGAAACAAAATAACAGAAAGCCAAAGGGGCTAAGTATGATCCTCAAGTTGTACAGTGCTGGCCTTCTAAGCAGAAGGCTCTGAGTTCAAATGATAGCACTCTCCCTACCTGAAGAAAAGAATATACTTAATATTTTGTTTACACATAGAAAGGTTAAGTAGAAATAGTAATCTTTTCAATAAACTCATATCCTCAGATTCCTGCTTTCTTTATCTAGCACAGTGTGTTACAGAAGGCGGTGGAAATGACAATGACATATGACAAATAGAAATGGAGTCAATGCAAACATAGTGGGCCAATCTAGCTTTTGAGAACACAGTGGTTAAGTTCACATGAACACTTGTATTATGGCAACTAAGGAAAATGTATTTGGACAGACTTAGAAAAACTTTTAAAAAACTGTCCATATGCATTTTTATCCAGTAATAGTACTTCAATAAACATAATTGGAAAAGATGCAAATATATTTTTGCTTAATTTGAAAGTCTCAAAGTTTTACGTTTGACTTATTGTGATAGGAGGAAGAGAAAATGCATTCCCGGTAACTTCTTAGTTCAGAATACATATGGTCCAAATTTCTATTGGTTCTGTTAAATAAGAGCCAGGTCATACTGGTCCACATTAAGCTCTTAGCCTAGCAAAGTCAGTCTTAACAGCAAAGCAAAATTCTTTTGAAAATCATAATCCTTTAGAATTTATTCCTAAACACATGATGACAGGGCAACACTTACGGCTGTCGTAGCATATGTTTCCTAGAGCCCTGCCCGTTTGAAGCAGCACTTCCTGATCTTTGCTATGTAGCAGCTGCACCAGTGGTGAAATCAATCCGGCATCCACACAGGGAATTCGCATAAATTCTGAAAATAAGAGATACTAAATTCAAGTAAAAACCTAAGAATCACAAATGATAGCTTGCACCTCACTTCATAACACAAATGCCTACTGTTGCAATGTTTTAAGTGGTTTAATATTTGAAGAGTATATTTTGTTGTTGTTGTTTTAAAACACCCTATTTAAAACCCTACTACATATAGCTTGAAAAAGGTACACAAAAATGAGTAGGGTCATCTTTTTTGCTTTATTGACAGTCTCTGCTATAGACCAAAGGAATTTTTAATTAACTTTCATTACAACTAATTTATCACCAACCTCTTAAGTGTAACTGGATGCACTTTAGAAGTGGTATGTAATGATGGCAATTTTCTTTGTATGAGCCTGATAATTAAAGTGATGCAGTTATAAACCAAGCCACCAAATTGCCTAGTTTTCACTATATGTTCTCTAAAAAGCCAAAATATAAAATTTTAAAAGCTATTCCAGTGAGTCTTTATAAATAATAGGGTTTTTTTTGAAGTTGGTAAAATGTGATAGAATTGCAAACTGCTCATCTTCATTTCTAGTCTCGATTAAAATCCACTTTATGTTTCACATGTATTAAAGCACCAAAGGTTAAGCTCCCTTTATGTGAAACTTCTTTTTCCCTTATCTTTATAGTACACCATTCTTGACTTACTAACTCCCAATAATATTCTCATAGTTGCTTATAAGAAACGCATGTTCTACAGAAAACAAAGGGGCATGATCTCCCTGATATATGACTGTTAAGATGGGGTGATGGGGAGACAGTAGAGACCAAGTCTGTGAAACCAAAAACTGCTTGTCAAATAGTATTCCCCACAGGATTAGGGCAGCGACCCAACAGTATGTAACTAAAACCAAACAATTACTCAACATATAAAGGTCAAAAATTGACCTCTCAGGGGAATACAATAGCTCAAAAGCTATGCATGTACGTTCATATAAGACTACTGTCGACATATGGTCTAATATCGACATTACATTTAAAGCCCTAGGCGAACTTTCTTGGGCGTGGCCACGTGGCTACTGTATATGTTCTTGATACATTGTATATTGTATATATGTCTACCTGACCTAGAGAAGAGATAGAAAAACAGGACGTAAGCTATCACAAGAAATGTACACACTGCCCTACTATGTAACTGTACCCTTTTTGCACAACACCTTGTCAAAAAATTTGTGTTCAATTAATAAACAAATAATTAAAAAAAAAGAAACGCATGTTCTTAAAAAAAAACACAAACAAAAAACAGTGCCTCACGATGGACCAGTACAAAATGTAAGAGGAAGTAAAGATATATAATTGGTAAACATTCTCCCATCAGTCACTCTGTACATCACAATCTATCATCAGTATGTTCTGGTCAATATATTTAGTCAACAAAGAGATCATCCTCAGGGCATAATTCGTCCAACAAAAAATAAATTTTTCAAGAAGTCTATATCTTACCCTTTTCCCCCTTTCATTAAAAAAAAAAAAAAATCACATAGCGCTATCACCAGAGCTATCATCTTTGAAACAAGTCTTTCATCTAACAGTCAGAGAGGTACTTCTAAGTAAAGTACTGAAACTTTCAGCAGTCACTAAAACCTTTAAGAGTAAGAGGATATCCTACTATTTTAAAGTAGGATTTTAAAGATTATTGTTGATAGTTTTGTATAGTTTTCTTTTGAAATACAAAGAAAATGTGAGGCATGATGAGAAAAGAAGTGACTTATATGCAGGTTATCAAGGCAATACTAGACCATGCTTAGAAACTGATGAAGGCACATTCCAAAACTAAAGTGCCAAGTTATACTTTAAACTACCTGACAAATAGTACAGCTCTTTCTAGAGCTTCCATTTGACTCCATGTTGCTTTTAGGTCACACACACATTTCACACTAAAATAAACACACAGAACAGAGGGAAAATTTGAAAACAATGAAAAAAGACACAATAAAGTTCCACATCTCTAGTGATGCTCTCCCCCAAACCCTGTCTTACTATTACAAACATGTTTGGTAAATAATTCTGCATTCCTATCTAAAGAGATAGAAAAAAAAATAGTAGCATAACTGTCCATCCAAACTATGCTTCTCTAACAGGGCAAGACTTGGTTCTCAAACTTTATACTCAGCAGAATTACTTGGTTGGTAAAAATACATGATTGTAACAAGAATTTGAGCCAGGTATCAGTGGCTCATGTCTATAGTCTTAGTAACACAGGAGGCTGAGATCCAAAGATTGGGATTTGAAGCTAGTTCAGGCAGAAACGTTCAAGAGGCTCTTATCTCCAATTAGCTACTAAAAAGCAAAAAGCAGGGATCTGGATTAAGTGGTAGAATGCCAGCCTTAAATTCAACCCAGTACCAACACACACACACACACACACACACACACACACGATGTAGCCAACATTAAACAAAACATCTAAAAATAATATTTTATCAGTTGAGGCACACAAATGACTATATATACTCTAGTTTTGCCTTATGTTTACAAAACTAGGTTAGTTAAAATCATGTGCAAGCATTCCTACTATAATTCTTCTAAAGATTCTCTTACTGGATATAAATAATGCACTACAGGATCAACTAAGTATTATATAAATGAAGTCTTCATTGTAGTTTTTTCTGAAATATTTTTACATGGAAATTTAAGAAACAGATGTTTTTCATGAAAGCGAAAACAGCACAATAGCAACTGCATTGTTGATCTCAAGGACCACTGTCAGAAGGACAGAAAAGACAGGGAAAAAAGTGAGTCTATCTGGGTACAACATAAAGCAACATATATATGGAAGATAATGAAGACGAATAACGTCGTGGCAAGCTCAAGAATCCTATACCAAAACTAGTAAGTGATACAAATAACTAAGACTAGTAGTGCTTTCCCTTAATCCCCTAAGGGAAGGAATGGAACAGTAAATGGGAAATGTACATACGAATAAAATGACTATTGCCATAGCCATTTAAAACAATTATGTGGGGGGGGGGGAGTTAAAGAAAAGAGAAATTGAAAAAATGTCTAATCCATAAAATTAAAAACATAATAAAACATACTGACAAGTAAGGTGTAAGACTGAAGATGTCCCCAGCAGAAAAGTTCTTGAGGAAAACCTCACCATTTTTGGCTACTTCTGCTATGACGTTAGCTACTTTGGCTGTGCAGGAAGACTGTGGCGTCAACAGACTTGCAAACAATTGAAGAATTCCACTTCCCTGCATTTTCTCACTTGTTTCTGCATCTGAAAGAAATAACATAAAGAATCAATAAAAATCTTCAACACTAATGCCGACAACTTAATTTGTGAGAAACTACAAAAATTCCTTATCTAAATAGAAATTAGCTTCAGTACGTATATTCAAGAATATGTATATTCGGGCTGAGAATATGGCCTAGTGGCACAAGTGCTTGCCTCATATACATGAAGCCCTGGGTTTGATTCCTCAGCACCACATATATAGAAAATGGCTAGAAGTGGTGCTGTGGCTCAAGTGGCAGAGTGCTAGCCTTGAGCAGAAAGAAGCCAGGGACAGTGCTCAGGCCCTGAGTCCAAGCCCCAGGACTGGCAAAAAAAGAATATGTATATTCAAGAATGCATGTTTAGTAAAAATTACCTTCTGCTCCATAAGCTGGTTTTATCTTGAATTCTAATATGCAAAAAGCATTACAATATTATTTTATCTATCTATCGTCAGACTATCAAGGAACTTTTTTTTCTGAATGCATCACTGCAGACCAAACTCACTTGCAATGTTGGTTTCAGCCCTATTTATTCAGAACAGGATTTTTTTCCCTATATCGTTTTGCATTAGAATTATAATCTCATGTTATTTTACATTATATATGCATTATGACCCCCTAAAATGTGAGAACAACTTTTTTTTTTTTTTTTTTTTTGGCCAGTCCTGGGCCTTGGACTCCGGGCCTGAGCACTGTCCCTGGCTTCTTCGCGCTCAAGGCTAGCACTCTGCCACTTGAGCCACAGCGCCGCTTCTGGCCGTTTTCTGTATATGTGGTGCTGGGGAATCGAACCTAGGGCCTCATGTATCCGAGACAGGCATTCTTGCCACTAGGCTATATCCCCAGCCCGAGAACAACTTTTAAAAAGGCAACTATAATGAGCAAAAATCCTCACTTCATATTACTTTATATAGCATGGATGAGGGGCAGCTTGAGATTATGATGACTGTTTTTCCTACAACTAATTCCAATCACCATCAGGGAAATAAGGAAGTAGCAACCAGAAAAATCTATGCAGTTCAAAACCCTATTAAGTTGATACAGAAATTCAACAGGTCCTTAACTTCTTCCCTTAAATAGCCTTTTAAAAAAAAGTCAAGCTTCTTTATATATCAATTGGAAGAATGATCTACTACAATAAAATGTAATAGAAATACCTGGAATGATTACGGAAATACAGAGAAGAAAATAAAGCATTGCATACTTATGAATAGAAAAAGAAATGTTATGTGTTTGAAGATGGAGGGTAATAAAGCTCATTAAAACATTCAAGGTAAATTTGTTATTTGTTACACTTCTATATCCTATGGACTGTTGCACAAGCATACAGATACTAGAGAACACTAAAAATTTGTTAAGCAAATGGCAGTTGATTAGATTCATAGGGTAGGAAAATCATCCTTACTACAATAACCTGAGAAAATTAACAAACGACTCATTTGTTAATAGTAAATGTTAAGTAAGGTGTTTTTCAAGTTTTCACTAATGGATTAGTAAGTTCTGAAATTTTTTTTTTTCCTGCCAGTCTTGGGCCTTGGACTCAGGGCCTGAGCACTGTCCCTGGCTTCTTTTTGCTCAAGGCTAGCACTCTGCCACTTCAGTCACAGCACCACTTCTGGCTGTTTTCTATATATGTGGTACTGGGGAATTGAACCCAGGGCTTCATATATATGAGGCAAGCACTCTGGCCACTAGGCCATATTCCCAACCCCAAGTTCTGAAATTTTATTTGCTGAATGAAGACTAGCAATTTCTAGAAAGAGAAACAGCATTATCACCCCCCCACCACCAACAAAAGAATAGGAAACAATCATAGTAGGTAAACACTGCTGGTGAAATCCTGTGGCTGAATGATGAAGGCAAATGCATATGTGATATATACATGTACATTCATGTAGTATGTAAAATATTTGTTCTTGATACACTGGGAAGCAAAGGTAGAGCTTCTTGAATGCAAGGCATGCCTTCTATTCTGAAGCCACAACTCCAGCCCCTGAAAACAGTTTCCTAATCATGAGTTCTGATCATTTGTCAACCTTGGAATCTAGTAAAAATCCTAACACTTGTAGTCTGTGCTTTTATTTTATATTTTTAACTAAAAGTATAACTGCTTAAGGTACTACATAACAATCTGATACCTATTATCTATAATCTCTCTTTTTTTTCCAAGCAAGAAGTCAAAAAGCACTGAACTCACTGTGCCATGTTTAAAATCCTTTCTTTTCTGACCATTGCTACTGACTGGGTAGTACATAACTGAAGAACACGGGGTCAGTCTGCCCCAGGGGTCTAGCCCTACCATCTGCTGGTGCTGGGATGGCAGGGAGAATTTGGCACGAAGGTACGAATCACCATCAGATGAAGCCAAGGCATTTGTGTGTGTGGAGGCGAGCAGTTAACTGCAAATCAGCCATGTATGCCTCATACTAACAATAACTAAAAGAATGACTGAAGATCAGGGCTTAATGTTAGGAGCAAGGGAAAAACAAAACCATGCAAATTCTTGCACGCTGATGAGGCTTTGCACAGATTATAATTTAAGGAATTTTTGAGAGCAGCTTTACTAAAGTCCAAATAAACCTGAGAACTTTATCATGCTAGCATGTGAATTTCTCTATAGGTTTAGAATGTAAATATGTAGGAATCAGCTTCATTCATTTGTCATAAAAAAATCATTCACAAAATACTGCTCTATCATGAAAACATCACAGTCCAATTAAATAACCTACTAAGTTTTAACCTTACTTCAAATATACATTTTGCCCTGGCATTCTATAAATGAATATGTGTTGCCAGGCATTTGTGAGTATCCTTGAGTAATTTTTAAAAGCTCATTAAGAAATAGAGGTTGATTCTTGAAGATCCAAATGAATAGCTACTGGATATGTGTGTGTGTGTGTGTGTGTGTGTGTGTGTGTGTGTATGTATGTATGTATGTAAATATAAAACTATGATCAGGAGTCCTATAAGAAAAAGTAGACTTTTCATTATCTTAAGCCAGGCTACTATTGACATTTTAGCTAGAAGTCTTTTAAATGTTTGTAAGAATCAATCAGCATCTTTTCCTCCTTTCTAAGTGAAGCACAGTCATAAAAATATTTTGAGTATGCCTACAAATCCTAAGCAGCTGGAGTCTTTGAATTTTAAAAGGATTCCATGGGAAGGCCAATTCATGTATTACCCATGGAAGCTGCTTATAGGAATAGCCCTTGAAGCCCTGCATACTGCCCCTAGGGCCTTATGTCCACACCTCACTTAAACTCCTCATGATAACATGGTTCCATAACCAGGACACTTTCAAAACTGAGCAATGAATACAGAGAAACTTGAAGAGTGAACGAAGAAGAAGAAGCCTGGCTACAGTGCCAGGTGGGAGATGTTAAGTGTGGAGAAAATGAGGCACAATCCACACACCAACTTAAGGCCAATAACTTGGATAGGAATGATAAGGAACTCACAATTCAAAATTACGGTTTGGAAAAAAAACACCCTAAGGTTTCCAACAACATTGTCAGTAAATATATTAGTCATATGGCTCAAAGGACTCTAGGTATACTGGTCTCAGGGAATTGTATCCTTCTCAAGGGGTCAATTAAAAAATTCTGACTTGCCTCTCAGCTTGAACAATCTGATCCAGATTCAAGAATTCATTTATTACCATACAACAAGTTCCACATCTTTTCTTTTGTCTGCTAGAAAACATTTGCACTTGGAGATAGCATAAGTGCTTCCAAATTTACCTTCTTTCCTTTCCATGCATTCTGTCTCAGTGAATGGTAAAAACCCATCTAAAAGTCAGAACCTACAGAAATGGAGGGACAAAGGGTGAATAAATGTAGCAGTGGTACACTCTAGATGCAACTTTGAAAATGAACTACACGAGTTGTGGGATGGGAAGAAAAACTGGGAGAGAACAAGAGAAGGAGGTGACATCCAAAAAGAAATGTACTCATTACCTGACTTATGTAACTATAACCCCCCTGTGTATCATCACCTTTATAATAACATTTTTTTAAAGTCAGATGCCCTAAATTACACATTTTGGGTCTTTAGTAAATGGATTTCTTCCGCTAACATTTAATCTGGCCCTAGATTACATATTTCCATCCCACTGAGATCTTTTACATCATTCATTTATTTATTATCGGTCTGTCTGTCCATGTGTCTGTCTACCATCTATCTACCTATTTATTCCTTCCCCTCACCTTTGCATCCATCTATATTCCTTAACTTCAAGCTCTCAGTTCTGAACTGCATTCAATGCAATGACCTCAAGAGACTCCCTAAACCGGTTACCTTCTTCCCATCTGCAATTGCCAATAAAACAGAATAAACTTGTGGCAATGAAAAAACTGTCACTTCCCTAAATCTTTAAATAGCCCTCTATAGCTTTTAATTAAACATTCCAGGACATCCACATTTTCTGTCTCTTGATACTTCTCCACAGACATCCTTTTCTCTCACCACACTAAATTACTTACAGCAACCTAAATTAATCATTTCATTTCATTACTTCTTACAGCAAACCATATTCCTTCTCTAAAATGCCACATACACCCTATCATTTTATCTTTTGCACACACAATGTCTTCATTTAATGATATCTGAATGAAAGCCATTCATTAAGCTATTCAATCTTTTTAATAATATCTGACTACCATAAAAATTTGAGATCATAACTTCATACTGAGGGCATTTTTTTAAAGGTTCAAAGCATGTTCAAAGATAATATTGCTTCATTTCTAAGATAGTCATGTGAGATAGGTATGATAGGTCATATTCTTCATATTAAAAGGAAATGTAAGATTGTATTAGAAAAGGAACAAAAAGCCATAGATTTCTAGTCCAGTGTTTTATTCTACTACAGCTGTCATTTAGAAGATAATATTGTGACCAGATTTGTCAAATTATTACATGAAAGACATTCTTATTTAACACATTTTACAGGAGGAAGAACTAAGGGAAGAAACTAAGAAAAAAGTATATACTCTAGCTCTTCCAAAAAATACTATATATATTTAAAGAAAAGTAACTACAAGGAAGCAAGCTTAAAATACACAAGAGGAACATGCTGAGTACAAGTAGAGGCCTGCCCAATGAGAAATTAATATTTTTACGAGAAATGAAAGGTAAAAGCACGAATAAAATGACATTTCTTTCATGATGAGAACCTTTGCTTTCCTTCATAAGGTTCTTAAACATACAAAAGGAACAGAGACACAAAGAAAAGGATGTATGTAGTCAGGAAATGATGGAGAACAGAACAAAAATCCATTTAGGTAATGACTCACCATCAAAGGTCTTACTGAGAAATTAAGTTCTGATAGTCATTTTATAAAATTACAATAAATGATTCGAATAGTCTTGCAGTCATTTTAACTCCGGGGATAATGTAAGCTGTGGGGGTGGAAGAAGTTGTGTTTGGAAATCATTGCTAGAAAACGCAGAGAGATGTGCTAGAGTTTAACTCTTTCCTTTAAAATTACCATTAACTAGATTATCAGGCAACTCCTAAAAAAATTAAACATGGAAAAAAGATATTTACTGTGACAGTAAATGTCATGAAGAACTGTTTGAGTAACTGTGACAAAAGCAGGATATTTTAACTAGAACTGCTCAAGTAGAAAGGGAAAGTAATGATGGAAGATATAACCCCCTACAAGAAATGTGGATTTCCTTATTTCAGTCTAAAAGAGTGAGACCAGAATAAAACAGTTCAGGAGCATTTCCAAGTTAAGATCCATTCTTCATTCTATGGTTAAAAACCCTGGGGAAAAATAGCAAGTAAACACAGCTAAAGAGATTTTATATCTGCAAGATTATTTTTTGTTTTTCCATAGCAGTGCTAGGAACTGAACTCAGAGCCTGTAATACTTGAGCCATACTCCTAGTTTTTGGGTTTTTTTTTCTGTTCTTTTAGCTTGTGTTTTTAATGTAGGGTTTGTTGATTTTTTTACCCTGATTTTTTCCAGCATTGGACCAGTATCCCCCTGCCTGCTTGGGCCTTCCAAGTAGCTGAGATTACTGGCTATGTGCTACCATCCCCAGTTCCTTCAGGTCTTTGAGATACTTAAAATGTTCAAAGGAACATACCTTAACTACCTATAAATCTTGTATCAGAAAACAATGTCCTCATTTTTCTTCATGGTTATACTCCAAACTGCATTTCAAACTGTCTCCAGTTTATAGTGATTTTCATGGTCTTAGCATGACATGAAAATCCTTTCATAGTTTGGTCCCTTACTCCCTTCCCAGTTTTCATCTCTCCATCGTTCCTTCCTTCCATCAGTTCCTTCCGCTAGCCATACCGAGCATTTCAGTTTCTCATGCAAGAAGGTTTTTATCCACCACTGTGATTTTCCATGTGCTGCTTGCTTCCGTTGCTTGGGATTTTCACTCACCCACAATCCTAATGCCTCCCCTCCATTTACATGGCTCAAGTACATTGAATTATCAAAACTCATTATTCTTTTGTCTTGCTATCCTTTCATTGTGCCTTACCCACCTCCAAATCTCACTCACAATATTGTCATTGCTTCCCAGTTGTCAGAACATACTGGTTAGCAAAGGGTAGGGGAGTGGATGAGATCATCCAAGGAAATTATATTTTTAATGAGTCCCTTTTATGCAAGAAATAAAAGAAAAAGAGGGTACAAGTCATCAGCCACACGCTAGTTGTTGTGTAAGAGAAAGAGATGTTAATGACCTATCACAATTTGATGTGACTGCTACTTCCTTGGAGGTTTATGGGTAAGACTTAGCAGGAAGCAACAATAATTGCATAAATATGATGGAAATGTTCTTAGGTGAGGTAATATTTGAGATGGGGTGGGGATCGAACTCAGGGCCTCCAAGCACTCACTCTTAACACATGAGCTACATTTCAGCCTTTTTGTTGTTAGTTTGTTCTTTAGATAAGAGCTCATGCTTCTGCCCAGGGAAACATCAGACTATTATCTTCCTTTCTCTGCCGCCAAGTAGCATATATTACATGTTACAGATGTGTTGATTGGACAGAGAAGAGCCAAGGAGATAGCAAAGCACACTTCTGGGTGTGTCTGTGAGGGTATCCCACAGAAAAGTAAAGAGAAAAACCCAACCCAAAGTCGATCACATAATCCCATAAACAGAGCACACAGATGAAATACAAGGAGAAAAAGAAGAAAGCACCTTGTTGTAAAGGGTCTAAATGTGTAGTTGTTTATTAAGACTTTCCTTTAAAAAGAGGGGGCCGCCTGAGGAGTTGTTTCTCCAGGTTTACCATGCGCAGACATGACTGGCTACTACGTGACCTCGTATCATCCATGTGATGCAGTTTTACAGTCAAGCAGGATGACGGAGGCAAACACAAACACACACACACACACACACACACACACACACACACACACACACATCCCAAAGGAAGGCCTGAGAGGCCAGGCACTGTGAAGCTCTGAGAGTAAAGCTTACAACTTTCTGGGTCTCCATTAGGTTGGAGCATCAACTGTCTGCTAATGAAATTCATAGGCAGTAAGTGGAGGCAGCCCAAGAGAAAGGCCAGCAGATGCCCCACATGGAGTTGTAGAACTGAATGCTTGCCCATTCTTTCCTTTGGAATACAAATGTCTACTCTGTTTTACTGAATGCTGCAGGTTATGTTTGTTTGTTTCAGTTTTACAGAGTTAAGAGTATGGCTTGAAACACAGAGGGGACTGAATTTGGAGTGAGAGCAATGCTGCAACTGTTAACACTTTGGAGCCATTTGGAGATGGATAAAATGCATTTTGCAACAACATGAGCGTCAGGGGTGGGACCGTTACAGAATAAGGTATGTTTGGGTGTCAAGGTAAAAAGAACTGTGATGGTTAATCTTGGTTGCCAATCTAATTGGCTTTAAAAAAAAAAAAAAAAAGCAAGCAGGCTAGGAATATGGCCTAGTGGCAAGAGTGCTTGCCTCCTACACATGAAGCTCTTGGTTCGATTCCCCAGCACCACATATATGGAAAACGGCCAGAAGGGGCACTGTGGCTCAGGTGGCAGAGTGCTAGCCTTGAGCGGGAAGAAGCCAGGGATGGTGCTCAGGCCTTGAGTCCAAGGCCCAGGACTGGCCAAAAAAAAAAAAAAAAAAAGCACCTTTGAGTGTGTAAGTGTGTTTTCACAGAGGATTAAATAAGGAGAATAGACCTGTCCTAAATATGAGTGGCTCCATCCCATTGGCTGGGGGCCAGTGAAACAAGGGAAAGAGACAAAGCTGGCTACAGCAGACACTCTTTCGCTGCTTCCTATACCATGGGTAAGCAGGCTATGCCTGTGGGCCTGACACTAGGATGCTTGGCCACACCATGGGGCCTAATCAACAAAGCCAAAGAATATGGACTGAAACCTCTGAAACTAGGCCAAAGGAGATGGTTTGTATTGTCTAAGCCAGGTACAATGAGAAAGACAAAGAGTGTACCGATGCAATAGCTATTTACTGATAAGACTCAGAGGAAATATTAGGTCCTCTTAAGACTCGAAAAACTCTTACAACTTTGAGTTGAATCTAGCTCTGTTTCTACAATACTTTGTAATCACCTCTAGTAGTAATGAGTTATTCATTACCTATCTATCTAGACTGTTAAGCTCTCTAGACCAATTACCAACTAATATATGGTAGTGATCAATTAATGCTAGGAGCACAGAAGTGCATACCTCCCAATTTATAACAGAAGAATTGATTAGGTATATACACATTCATTAATATATAATGATTAGATATTAACCTCAGCTTGAAACTGCTATGGGACTAACAATGAAGAAGCAAATGAGATATTTATTGATGTTGTTATACTTGTAATCACTTCCAACAGAAAAGAAGATGGAGCGTATGAGATTGCCTTATTAATTTAGAAATTCTCTGATCAAGAATTATGAAGTCAAGAATAGAAGTGTTATAAAATTACCAATCATTAGCTCATGCAAGGACTAAACTTTTCACTTTGCATTAAGTTAATGAAGTCTTAGATTGTATTTTTCAAAAGCAAACATATGCAAAAATGTTCTTAAATCTGCCAGAAATCACTGTAAAAAACTACCTTGCCTTTGTACTCTCCCTCCCACATAAACACATCAGAAAGAAAAGATGATCAATCCATTACTGAGTTATTATGAGCTGAATGAAAACACTGTTTGCTCTTTTAGTAAAATGAAAAGATCTAACACTCAACGATAGGAGGGGGAAAAAAATTACAAAATAAATTCACCTAACAGAACATTATGTGCCAAAAACTAGACTTTGAATCCATATGCTCTTATTTCTAAAACATTTCTCTGCCTTTTGAAGCTTCAAGTTGGCATTACAATAAGCATTAAGAAGTAGGTCATGAGACATAGCAGTAAAATCAGTTATAGATTCTTGTGTGTAATATAATTCTAATGACCCTAGGTAGTTATCCCAAACCACAGCTACCATGCTAAACAATATGTTGTTGTTTCACAAGAAGTGTACGTTCCAGTTGTCATGGTAAATTTTGTGTCAGTACCTAGGTATTTAGTCAAACATCCTGGACATTTCTGTGATAAGTTCTGGATATAATGAACATTTAAATCAGTAGGTTTTGAGTAAAGCAGATTTTCCTCTATACTATATATAGGTAGGTCTTATCCAATCACCCAAAGACCTATAGAGCACAAAAGATTAGCACTGCCTAAAGTTCTATTAGCAGCTTTCAGATCTGAACTACAACCTGAGCCCTTCCTCAGATCTCTGGGAATTTGGCATTACTAGCACCCATAAAATAATACAGCAAAATGTACATTACTGTATAAAATCTGATGCCAATTTGATTTCCTTTCCTTTCCAAGCAACTTGATCTTTTAGCATAGAGGGTCAAAAGATTTTTCCCTGTGAATTATTTTTATCTTTAAAGTCTGAAATTGTTACTTGGCCCTTTCTATACATCTATACCTCTCTCTATATATTCCAATCTTTCTTTACATCTACAAAGTTTATGGCTTTAAATATCACTTCTTCTATTTAATTGTTTTTCTGTCCACTTAAGAACTACAATTGCATGTATGTCAGATCTTTTTTTTTTACTATGTTTGATTTTGATGATCTCTCTCTCTCTTCTTAAGTTTCACCCTTCTGTCTGCTTTCAATCTTTTCTTCCTCTTATTTTTAAATCACCTCTATTCTTCTTTTGGCAACTTGTAATTTAGCAGTTGTTTCTAAAGTGATTCTGTAGTGTTCTTCTATTTCATTAATTCTAACTTCATACATTCTTAGTGTTTATCCACCTAGGTTCTAAATATGACAAGTTTTTACATTTCATATCTGCACAGGTTTATGTAAAGATATTTTAAATAATCATGGGGTTCTGCTATTGCTTCACAAACATTTTTCTTAGGAGAAAAAGTTGAGTTGATTTTTTTTCTTGAAACCTTTCTATATGTCTCTCCCAAAACTCACTATTTAGTGTATATTTTTTAGTTTCCTTACCTAGTAACAATGGCTATATGCAGTAAGATAAACAGATGACTACCAAGGCTTTTGCCTCCAAAGCCTATGCTTCTGTAGAGACCTAATGTCTCTACAGAAGAGATGTTTGGTGTGTCCTCTGACTTCATAGGATTCCTATTTCTACACAAGATCTAACTTCCTTTCATCACTACTCTTGCTTTTCGTCACGAAGCATACCATAGTAATAATTCAGTCATTCCTAAATGGCATTCTCCTGACCTATCACATAAGGTCTATGCATCCCCCCCACCCCTTGAAGATGCAGTCATGCTGTTTTCCATCTCCGGTGCTCATCTAATACCGTCTTCTCAGCACAAAGCCCCTCCACTCCAAGAAAGGGACTATAGATGAGTACCACCACGCCTAGCTTCCTATGCAATTTTAAGTAACCAATACTCTAGATTATGACTACATCTTAGTACTTTGCTATCAGGAATGTTAGTAACCAAGAAACACTAACCAGGGTAACTGTTTTTCCTTCTAAATGCAATTTTAATTGTGTGCTATTACCCACAGCTCTCAAAGCTGAGTAGACTAGACTTGGAAATTACCTTCCCTCTCTCATAAAGCATAGATTCTTGTTAGCTGGCTTTATTTGATATCCGTACTCTGTGCAGAAAGATTCAGATTTAGGTGGACATCATAGGGCTATTGAGGAGTCTGATGTGTTAGGCCTTTTTAGTCAACTGCTTTAGTTCAGAAGAGGATTATAATACATGCTCCAAATGCTACATTTATTTTGTAAAAACTGCATCCATGGTATCATTAGCTGATGCTAATTGCTTATGCTAATGATACCAAGCAATCAGCTAATGATATTTTATAAACAATGGACACAGTAGTTAAAAGGCATGTGATACAAAATAAATGTAAAGAAGGTGAAAGAATAAATTCAGCCTGCAAATGAAACAACTTTGGTGCCACATCTGACAATAGGATCAAAGGGTAAAGTCTAATCTACATAAAGGCTTAGAAAAAATGAAATATAATAATAATTTTTTCTCTGAACACCAACAATACTCCACATTCAGTTATTGTAAATTCAATAGGTTACTAAAAAACAGTTGATAAATTTCAAAGTCCCTTCCTTAGGTAGTAACTTTGTTAATGAATTAAGTCTGTTCAGAAATATTAAAGGTATTAAGCAAATTAAGAAGCATTTAGAGAAGATACATGAGGTAATCTACATAAACACCAATGTATACTTAGATGTACTCTACAGGGAAGCCAAAAAACCAATACAACATTGTAAATAGTCAAAATAGTATAATGGGTAGGAAATAAAAGAATTTATCTGGTGTACTGGTACTATCATATAAACTAAACACTTTTTCCTCTAAATAAAAGTCATTTTATATTGTCTCCGAAAGCTATTTTATAGAAAATAAACAATTACATGACTGATAGAAATAAGGAACTGCCATCAGATGAATTAAAAAGTTATATAATAAAGAAAAAGAGGTAAGGAGAAAGTCAGTTAAAACTGCTGGTGTGAGGGCATTGTTTTATGGCTCCCTCAGTAAAATGGATATTGGCCTCACACTTTAAAGTGAAATAGAATTAACAGAAATTATGATGAATCAAATGTTAATTTTTCTTGCCATTAGGCCTTTATTTAGCTCATTTTTCCTGCAAGGTGACTGAGATAATAGGTAGAATATTGTTTTAAATTTTCAAGTAAGCATGACACTGTAACTCTACTAGAACTGTGCAATATTTACTAAGAATCTTTTCCCTGTGATGTGAATCAGGAGACAGAACAAGCCAGGCTGATTTCTTGGCTGGTAGCCTTCATGTATTTACTGAAAACATTTAAAAGTGAGATCTGAAGTGTTTGTATAAGTAAATGAATGCTTCTTATTAAGTTAGATCAGAGATTTAAAAGAAAATACTTGTTTAAACAAAATTTATTCCATAAAATCAAGAATTCAAATCTTCTCTTACCTCTTAAAACTGACATACATAATACATTTAATGAGGAAAGGAGGAAAAAAAGAGAGGGAGTTTAGAAGGAAGAAAGAAGAAAGAAATCACTCTATTCAAGTAAAAATACTAACTTCAGATTATGATCATTTGTAATGCACAATTAGTATATTATAAATCGACAAAACAGATATTTCAAAAATCACACTTTATAGAAATATCCTTTCAAATGACAAGTTGGTGGGTTATAAAATAAAATTTTTAATTTAGATTTTCCTTACACATATTATCACCTTACAGTTTAAAAAATGGAGAATTCTAGAAAAAAAAAATGGAGAATCCATTTCTTAGGTGCAATTTTTATGCAAACAGTGACATTTTTAATTAAAACATCTCACACTAAGACTTATGAAACTAGTTCTCTGTTTAAAAAAATAAACACTACAGATTTATCTCAGTTAAGTGTTTTCTAATTTTACCTTTTAAGAAGACAGAGTGGCAATGGGCCAAGCACTTTACTAAAGTATAAACAACTGTAGGAAATATACATATTACTGGTATATTCTTACTCTGGCTTAAGATGCTAGTTTTATAAAATAGCCAGGCGCTGGTGGCTCATGGCTGTAATCCTAGCTACTCAGGAGGCTGAGATCTGAGGATCGTAGTTCAAAGCCAGCCTGGGCAGGAAAGTCCATGAGACTCATCTCCAATTAATCACCAGAAAACTGGAAGTGGCACTGTGGCTCAACTGGTAGAGCACTAGCTTTGAGCTGAAGAGCTCAGGGACAACGCCCAGGTCCAGAGTTCAAGCCCTACAACCAAAAAAACAAACAAATAAAAACATACTGGTCTATTTATGTCAAGGAAAACAAGGCTATCTTGCTCTTTTTTGTTTGTGCTGGTTCTGGGTTTGATGTCAGAGCTTGGACGCTGTCTCTGAGCTTTTCTGCTAGCACTAAAGCACACTTGAGCTACAGCTCTACTTCCATCTTTACAGTGGTTACTAGCAGATGAGATTCTCACTTTCCTTCCTGGGCTGGCTTTGAACTGCTATCCTCAGATCTCAGACCCCAGAGAGGATAGGATTCTAGGTGTGAGCCACCAGAGCCCAGCTTCTCCTCTTTAATAACAAAATTTGGAACTATTCTTAAGAAAAACAAAAACACAATATAAAACTTGGTGTCTTTAAACAATTTCACAGCATATAATCTCAGCAAAAAGACTTTATTTTGTTAACTAAGAATTCAAATACCAACAGTATTATACCAAAGCGAATCTGTCCTTCATTCTGTAAACGGTCAAAAAAGACCTGGCTCAGAGGAGCTACAGGAAAGACTAGAGGCAGACTGGGCCCAAAGCCACCCCACAGCATGAGCTGCAGTTACAGCTTCAGCTCCAAGACAGAAAAGGAATACCTTAACTCTTTTGCCTAAGTAGTCTTACACATGAGAAGATTTACAAATTGTTTCAGACTGTTAGGCCCTTCTTTTTGCTCCCTCGCTTGATAGTAAATAATTGATATTGTTCGCATTTTTGTTAAACACTTGTGTAGCCCTAAGATTTTCTAGGACAATTTTCAATAAATAAGTTTGATCAGTAGGCCCCCACATTGACCCGAAATTTAACCCAGCAGTTATACACTTTCTCAGTGCTTCTTGAATCTGTTTTTAAAAAACTATACATTTTGCTTCCTTATTTCATTTCCCTTCTTCAATTTTGTCTCTTCCTTCCACAGAGAGATTAGCAATCTTCTCTATATGACCAAGGAGGACAACACTTTCATGACCTTCCTTGTGTGTGGGGTGTGTGTATGTGCACACGCACATGCACACATAAGCACCTGCCTGTGTGCATGTGCTGGTGTTAGGGCTTGTATACAGGGTCTGGACACTGTCCCTGAGCTTTTTTTGCTCAAGCGTAGCACTCTGCCACTTGAGTCACAGCTTCACTTGTAGCTTTTTTGGTTGTTAATTGGAGATAAAGAGTCTCACAGTCTCACAGTCTGGACTGGCTTCAAACCTTGATGCTCACATCTCGGCTTCCTGAGTAGCTAGGAGTATAGGTGTGAGCTACCAGCTCCTGAGGATGACCTTCCATTTTTAAAGCAAATGGTCCCTTTAAAAATGCTTTCCTAACGAAAGAAAATAACAGGAAGCTGAGAAAAAAAAGCCAAGTTTATAAAATAATCCTTCAAAGAACAAAAGAGATAACTTACTTCAGATAATTATTATTAGGTAAGGTTGCCTATATTATAGGCACATTGTGGTTCTTTCCAGTTGCAATTTAGTTTCTAGATCAAGGCCCTTTAAGAGAATTTTCTATGGTCATGGAAATAGATTTCATTTGTGATCCTCAATAGAAGTCACCTGCGGTGTGGGCACAGTGGCTCTATTTGTAATCTCAGCTACAATGGAGGTAGTACAGATAAGGCAGCCCAGGTAAAAAAAATTGATAAAACTCTCATCTCAACAATTAGACTGGTTATGGTTGTCCATAGGAGATGAGTAGGATAACATCTCAGGCAAAATGGTGACATACTATCCATTGGCAGAGTATTTGCTTACCAAGTGCAAGCCCTTTAGCAAGCTCCAAGCTCCCTAATACTTGTCAAAAACGAGTGAAACTAAGAAATTTCACTTTAAACTTTATTAAACATGAATACAGTCACATGTATACAGACTTAGACATTTTCCTTTCCCTCCTTTTTCTTCTTGAGTCTTATGTACATGCTCCTATTGTTCTTTGCCTCCTTTTTCTGTTATCTGTAAGATTAAATAGCAAGATACAGTTGTAATCTCAAAAGCTAATAGAAATTAATTTCAAAGGCTATGTTATGGTTTCAGTGTGAAATGACCCCCACAGGCTCCGGTATTGAGCACTTGTTCTTGCTCAGCTAGCAGAGCTATTCTGAGAGGATAGACATGTCAGCAGGTGGGGACAGCTACAGAAGGTCACTGGGCTGTTTCTTTGAAGCTTATGGGTCTCCCCCCCCCACTTCTCTCTCTCTATACACACACACACACACACACACACACACACACACACACACACACACACATCTTGTCTCTCTAAATCTGATTCCTGGCTGCCATGGAATGAATAAGTCTGCTCTACACCTATGATAGGTTGAAACCATGAGCTAAAATAAAAATCTTCCAACATTCATTTGTCTCTGTCACAGTGATGAGAAAAGCTACCTAACCCAGGCTAACTTTAAATGTGCTCCGTTAATAAAGAATACTATAGTCAGTTATTTCAGAATTTCTTGTTAGTTTACTAAAAAAAAAATTAGTAATAATAAATTAAATAAAAGAGAGACAGAAAAAACAACATGTTGGACTATAAGGAACAATGTATACTCTCCCTTACATTTCTGTCAGCTACATAATTAGCCCTACAGTAAAAGAAAGGCATAACTAAGCTCAAATACAGTACAATCAAACAAAATTAGAGGGAACAACTGAAAATCATCTTATACCTATTGTATAAAAGGGAAATTAATTAACAAAAATACATTAAATTAAATGTAAATTTTACGTGTTAGTCAACAAACAATTTCATGATTTCTATCTGTAGTATTATATACCACAACACTGAACATCAAACCTTCCCTAAGTTTCAAGGAATGTTTGGATGACTGTTGATGGTTCTGCCTAATTCTGCCTAAGCATACATATAAGTTTAAAGTGAAATTATTGTAAAAGGTGACCATAAGATCCCAGAAAAAAAAAAAACACCAAAGTATTTTAAGTTCCTTCTTCTACTTCTCTGCCTCCTCTCATCCCCATTCTCCTACATATCAATCCAATCTTTGAGCACAAATGTAGTATTAAGAGGAAAGCAACTGTGATGTTTGTGTGTCAGGAATGGATTCGCAGACCTCACTTCACGGGTGGAAATGTCATTACCACCAATCACTTCCTCCACTCTCTGCCAATCAGTTCGGTTTTGAGTCAGGGGGGTGGGGGGTGGGGGGGTGGGGGAGGGAGGAGGTGGTGGGAGGGAGGCACAGTGAAAACAACCGGATTATTCAGGACTAGGATTCAAAATTAATGCAAATACCAGTTATGTACTTAACTGTAACTATTTCTATAGGGCTACTGATTTGGATCTTTTTCATTTGCAATTAAACATTATAAAACTTACTATTTTGAGCCAGGGCTTGAAGCAGACAATCTAAGCATCCTTCTAAACTATCCTCAGTCCTGTCAACAGCCGTTATCTTCAGTTTCTTTAGCGTATCACTGAGATTATCTGTTAACAGAAAAAGAAATTTTAGGAACTTCACCAACCTTAAGACCATCATATGTTACACAGTGAAAGCATACCCAAATACCACTACAAGAGGACCATTATACTCACTCAATAGCCCAATACCTCCTAAAGTCTCACTGGAATCTGCACTGTTGCACATTTTTGTTCTGTTTTGTGCCAGTCCAGGAACTTGAACTTAGGGCCTGGGCACTGTCCCTAAGCTTTTTGCTCAAGGTCAGCACTCTAGCACTCAAACCACAGATCCACTTCCAGCTTTTTTATAGTTAGTGAGAAAAGTCTTGTAGACTTTCCTGCCTGGGTTGGATGTGAACTGTGATCCTCAGATCTCAGCCTTCTGAGTACTAAGGATTAGAAGACAGGCATGAGCCACCAGTGCTCAGCCCTATTACAAATTTTAAACAAACCTCTGTCCATCTAATTCAATATGAAATGTTCACTCTATGACCACATAATTGCCAGCGATATCCCCGATTATCACTGACCATCCTTTTCAATATTTTTATACTTTATTAAGCTTGTTTAGGAAAACAGGTAAGGTTGAGAAAAACTACACATCCACAAAGAAATCATACAGCTTTGTAAGAAAAACTTAATTTCATTTTTGCCCTCCTCTATTGTATTTATAAATAAAATGAAATGAAGATTTGTACAACTTTCAAAATAATATGATTTTAAGCCAGGCCTGGTGGGACACACCTGTAATCCAAGCTAGTCAAGAGTATGGAGATCAGAAGAATGGTGTTTAAAGTCCAGCCGGGCAACAAATAGTTGAGAGATCCCCATCTCCATCAATAAAAAACCGTGTGTGCTGACTTGTCATCTCAGATACACAGTGTTAACATAAATGTGAGATTCTATTCAGAAAGTTCTAAAGGCACAAGGGTTGGGGGCATGGTTCAAATGGTAGAGGGCTTGTCTGGTAGACAAACTCTGAGTTCAAAACCTAGGACCACCAATAGTAATAAAAAGGAGAAAGAGGAGGAATAAAGAAGAAGAAAAAGGAAAAGAAGAGGAAAGGATGACAACAACTTCAAATAATTCGAAGTGTGATACATTGTATCTTTAATGCTATCATTAAAAAAGAAATACCTTATATCAAAGTCCTGCTTTAAGCCAAAGTATGTCCATTTGGATTATGAAGCAATGCTCCTAAATTATACATCAATTCCTCTAAACCACAGACTCCCAAAATATTTTTATGCTAATAAAAATTATTGAGAATCCCGAAGAGCTTTTGTTTACCTTGTTTCTATTGATATTTGACATATTAAAAAAAATCAATTTGAGGCTTTTGGAGATTCAATAATCCATTCAAATATAAAAATTAAACACATCATATATTATAGCGACAATTTTAAACACATTTTATATAGCAATAGAAGATATCTACATAGAACAACATATTCTAAGAAATCCCATTCTATTCAATGTACATTATGTATTATATTCAATGTTGGGTAGGACATAAATTCTGTTACTTGAGGACAGGAGGGGATAATGGGGGAAAATAAAGGACCAAGAAGCATTGTACTCATAACCTGATTTACAGAACTGTAACCTCTTTATACAACGATCATGATAATTTTTAAAAATTCCTAGTCAGTAAAAATAAAAGTGGTTCTCTATGGAAGTAATGATTTGCCTATTAACAATGTGAAAACTTTTGGGAGAAAGTTCCTTAAATTCTTCATCCAGAAACAATTAAAGGCAAATCGGATGTTGAACATGTGAAATTCACTAAGAGGTCAACTTCAGAAACCTTTATATAACGTAACACGAGTACACTTGTCAAAACCTAATAGTGCGTTCAAAAATCTGTGCATCTTAGTGTATGGTAATTATTATAGTTCATATAAAGAGCATACCAGAGGGAAAGGTGGCTTAGTGGTAGCGTGCTTGCCTAGCATGCATGCGGCCCTGGGTTCGATTCCTCAGTACCATATAAACAGAAAAGGCCAGAAGTGGTGCTATGGTTCAAGTGTAAGAGTGCTAGCCTTAAGCAAAAGAAGCTCAGGGACAGTGCAGACTGAGTTCAAGTCCCAGGAAGGGGAGGAGGAAAAAAAAAAGCATACGAGGAAATAAAAGAGTTGGGGCAGGCATGCCTTTGCTATCTGCCTCAAGCTTTCTTTTGGAGGAATTTCCATCCAATGACACTTCTTCCTCACTTGTAAGCTGCTGTCACTTCTCACTAGGTTAGGAATAACTGATGAAAATAACTGAAAAAGGGCTCGTGCTATAGCATGTGCTTGTTGCACCATCTATTTGAGAAGCTGAGGTGGGAGGGTCACCTGTGCTTGAGACCAGCCTGGATCGCTATTTTCAATTATGTGTATTACAACTGCAGCAAATAATTCCCAGGCTTAAATCTCCAGTGGTTCTCTGGACCTGGGTATTGTTTTTGGACATCATCAAACTATGACAGTAAGTCTCAGCTGTGACTCTTTATCATCCAAATTATTTCTTATGTAAGCCCACATTTGTGTAGTGGGACAGTAACTGAAGAATGAAATGGATAATTTCCTTGAGATGTTTCAGTAACAAATACTCTTTTAGTTTTAATTTTTGCAGTAGTAATGACCAAATCCAGGACTTGGACACACTAGACAACTGCTATGCTACTGAGTCATACCCCAGCTGGAAAAGCATTAATCTCTCCCCTTATAAGACAATTTGTCTTATGAAATGAAAATGTGACATCTTCAAAGGACTAAGGAAAAGTTGACTTTGGCTCATTAATTCTAAAGATGCTACTCAGTAACCCGTTAGTTGCTTCTTTCTAAAGCTGTCAAGTAACCTAGTCTTCTAAAACTATCAAAATTTCTCCTGCAGAGAGGCCTTGAATGTCTTGACAAAGCCAAAGCCTTGTCCCTCAAGCTCATTGTCCATTGCAGCAATGGACTCTTCCATGGTCTATGGGCTTGTTCTTAGCCTCTAAACACAGTCTGAACAGTCATTCTGGTTCTTCAGCAGCTCCTCCTCTATCTCCTCTATCTGCCTGAGTGGTACAGCTTTTCCATCAGAGAATGAGGGCTGTGCTACACATTCCATTTTCCCTCCTGTGCTCTGCTCCTTTATCTATGTACTCATCTTGGGCATTGCCACATTTTAGGCCTTCTTACATTAGGATAAAATCAGACTGCAACTTCTGATAACCCCAATCGACCAGCTGCTATCATTCCAAGAGTTTCCTAAAAGTGTCTGTTAAAGACAAAATGACAGTTGTATTTTCCTGACAGACTTTACAAATAAGCTTCCCAAGCACCTTTTCTCTTATAATCAATCGCATGTGCTATTTGATATCAGCTTCCTTTATGTTTTAACCTCTCTCCTCTGTAAAGTAGAAACTCAAATTATTTTCTAGTGAGAAATGTAACAGTTTTTTTTTTTTTTTTTTGGCCAGTCCTGGGCCTTGAACTCAGGGCCTGAGCACTGTCCCTGGCTTCTTCCCGCTCAAGGCTAGCACTCTGCCACTTGAGCCACAGCGCCGCTTCTGGCCGTTTTCTGTATATGTGGTGCTGGGGAATCGAACCTAGGGCCTCATGTATCCGAGGCAGGCACTCTTGCCACTAGGCTATATCCCCAGCCACGAGAAATGTAACAGTTTTAATAGGTCTAAAATTTTACAGTTATTAGACCCTTTAATATTGATTAAAGAAAAATGAGTGGGAAAGTAAGGCTATTTTAATATTTAAGTTACTTGGAGTACGTAAGACCTATGTAAGATCATCAGTTATACTTGGTTTTACATTTCCTTCAACTATTTTTCCATATTAATGACAGTATACATTTGAAAGTGAAGACTGTTCTACTGCATATACTACTGGATGTGTGTGTGTGTGTGTGTGTGTGTGTGTGTGTGTGTGTGTGTGTGTGTCCAGGAGCTTGAACTTAGAACTCTCTCTGAGTTTTTCTTTTTTGCTCAAGGCTAGTGCTCTTGAGCCACAGGCACTACTTCCAGCTCTTTGGTGGTTAATTTGAAATAAAGAGTTTCACAGACATCCTTGCTCAGACTGGCTTCAAACCACTATCCTCAGATTCCACCCTCCCAAGTGGCTAGGATTACAGGAATAAGCCACTGGGGTGCTGGGCAGGTTAAACAATTTTAAAAGAAAACCAAGAACTATACTAGAATAATGCTGGCCAAAATGTAATGCATCAATTCACAAATAGCTCGGTGTTAAAGAATTGTTTAAATGACTTCTAGAAAGAAGGGTAGCTCTAAAAGATGCTAGCAAGTAGAAACTTTCAAACTTCACTCTGTACAGGTAACTTAATTACATTCACAACACCAACTCTCTAAACACAAAAGCAACTACTTGAAATACAGCTGCCTGGCTCCAGCTCCTCATACCTGTCAGGTATCTACCTACAAACTCAACCTCAGACTTCATAGCTACCACTATTCCATCACCAGAATTCTTTCAGAACAATGCCTTACTCCTTTAGCCTGTTTCCACTCTCTCATTTGCTGTGTCTCTTAGCTCTTACACTCCTTAGCCCTTGAGGTTATTAGTACATTGATCTTGGATTACCATCTTAGCGGTGAGCACTCCTAAAGGAGTGGATATACTACTCAAGTACATGCCTACAATGATGGTTTCAGACACTTAGATTCAAGGGTAAAACATATCCTTCCCTCCAGGTTCTATCCCATGCTTGGCAGTAGAGAAAAATCAGACAAGAAGAAAAAATAAAAATTTTAAGAAGAGGAAGTTGTGCCCCCAAATTAGGGGAATTTTCAAAAATGAGGTAAAAGATAAGTGCTTGGGGAGGTAGTTTACTTTGAGCTTTACAGTCTCAAATAACATTCTTTCCTAGAACAAGAGCTGGGAAGGGCGTGGGGTGAAGGACATGGCTCAAGTGGTAGAGTACTACTACCTCTCTGATAAATATGAAGCCCTAAGTTCAAACCCCAGTACCATCACCACCAAAAACAATTCTTTACCAGACCATGTTCAAGCTAACAACAACAACAACAACAAAAAGCAGGGGAAAGAAGTATCCTACTTTTAAAGATTTTATTATGTAGAATTAAAGACTGACATATAAGCTTAAATAAATGGGGCAGAAGAAATACAGAGAAACATTTCATTAAGATTGGTGTAACATAATCACATTTTGTAATCTAATAAATAATGTAGAAGAAATAATGTACACTAAAGTTTATAAATTTGTAGGCAACACCAACTTTTCTAGATAATAAAATGCCAAACAGAGAAAACTGACAGAGATAAGGAGTAATAAATGTGACAGATGAGTAAAGAAGGTATTAAGAATTTTTAAAAATCTAATAAAAATAACATTATCCTTACTAACACTTATGAATCCAAAAGAAATACTATCCAAGATACTGCTGAAGAAAAGAAAAGGAAACTTGGGGCTGGGGATATAGCCTAGTGGCAAGAGTGCCTGCCTCGGATACACGAGGCCCTAGGTTCGATTCCCCAGCACCACATATACAGAAAACGGCCAGAAGCGGCTCTGTGGCTCAAGTGGCAGAGTGCTAGCCTTGAGCGGGAAGAAACTTTAGGGTCAAGATAAAATACAAGAATTCTGACAAAGATTAAATTTATAAACAAAAGAAAATATGATCATATAAAGCTATTACGCTCCAAAAGAACATAGAGGGTGAATAACTTTGAAAAATATTTTGAAAAATGATAATTACATTTGGGAAGGAGGATAAGGAGAGTGACAGAGGTGAGGTTGATTAGAGCATATTGTAAACATGTTTGAAAATGAAATTCCTCTCTGTATAACAAAAGAAAGCTAATGATGAGTCTGGTGATGGTGGCCTGTAATCTTAGCTATACAGGAGACTGAGGTAGGAGGATTGTGGTTTGAAGCCAGGTAGGAAAGTCTTTGAGTTTTAAATTTAACTTTTAAAATTTTATTGTAAAGGTGATGTACAGAAGGGGTATAGTTACATATGTCAGGTAATAAGTACATTTCCTTTTGAACAGTGCTTCCGCCCTCAAGTTATATAGTTCATTTCCAAGATAGTATCTAGCAGGTTTCACTGGTGAATTGGTTCACCCTTTGTCACAACATTTCCCCTACACCTCTTGCAATCAGATAAGCTTATATACAAGACAAAGGGTACAGAAATCAGCAATAGTGACCGAAGGGAATAAACCAAAGAAAAAAGGAAAGAAAAAACAAAAAAAAACCCTGCAAACAGTACACAAAACAAACAAACAAACAAACAAACAAACAAACAAAAATCTCAATTCAACGAACACAATACAGGCTACACTAAATCCACCAGCACAACCATGTTCCTTGTAGCACTGTTTACCATAGCCAAGATACGGAATCAACCCAGATGCCTGCCCCTCAGTGGACAAATGGATCAAGAAAACGTGGTATATATACACAATGGAATTCTATGCTTCCATCATTAAAAAATGATATTGCCCCATTCATAAGGAAATGGAAAAACCTGGAAAAATTATACTATACGAAGTAAGCCAGACATTAAAAATAAACAAAACAGGCTGCATGGTTTCCCTCATTTGTAACAATTAGAATGTGCCTATAAATCTACAAGTAAACCCAATGGATGGTAACAGACAAGTAATCACACTTGGGCATGATTAATTCAATAGCAGTCTAAACATTCACACAGTGAGAACAAAGGAGGGTTCAATAGCTATGTGCATATGACCATAAAAAATGATGCTTGGCTGGGAATATGGCCTAGTGGCAAAAGTGCTTGCCTGCTTACATGAGGCCCTAGGTTCGATTCCTCAGCACCACATATACAGAAAATGGCCAGAAGTGGCGCTGTGGCTCAAGTGGCAGAGTGCTAGCCTTAAGCAAAAAAGAAGCCAGGGACAGTGCTCAGGCCCTGAGTCCAAGGCCCAGGACTGGCCAAAAAAAAACAAAACAAACAAAAAAAAAATGATGCTTATCAGAATGAACTCCAAAGAATGCCCTGAGACTTTTACCTCCAATTAGCCACCAAAAAACAAACAAAACCCCAGAAGTAGCCCTGTGGCTCAGAGTGATACAACACTAGCCTTGGGCTCAGGGACAAAGCCCAAGCCCTAAATTCAATCCCTACAACTGAACAAAAAGAAAAAAAAGAGTAAAATTCAAGCAATAGATTATGTCAATTATCCTAATTTGTCTCTCAGCTCTAAATTCACTCTTAAGAGACTGATCTGTGAAAATGAAGCTGGACTAGCCCTTTGCAGGTGGTCTGATCAAAGCTTTGTCTATAGAGGATAATGGCTAGAAAGTTGATCTCTTTCCCTTTCATCCTACATGATTTTCTCCAGAGCCTGTAAGTCATGATTTTCACCACATATCTCCCAAGCCCCCTTCAACTCATATACAGAACTCATGTACGGAAAAATAGTATCAAGTCACTGCCACACCGCCTCCTGATTTTTGTAAATACACATGCCAGAGGACAGGGCACCCAGGCCGCTCTGACCTAACCTGTACACAGACATGTATTCTATTCCTGAAGATTCTATAGTAGTAGAATTCTAGCGGTGTCTGCCCTTGTCCCCCAACTTCCTCTGTGTGTCTAACTCTCTATGTGTCCTCCCAGTACTGTCTGCCAACTTGTTCTCCAAAGCAATGTTCCTGAAGGTCCAAAGACAGTGGACCATCCCTAGCCTGGGAAACCCAATGGAATTCTCTGCTATCCTGAGTTGGAACTATTTTTTTTTTCCATCAAAACCTGCCTTTCCATGGAGCTTCTCCTTCCTTGGATACATTCCCTCAGGTCTAGATTACCCTTTATAGTTCGCTGTTCACTTTTCATATTCATTCTATTATTGCTTAAATGCTTTACCATAAATGTCCCCTGTTTAAATTACTGTGTGGGAAGACAATTTCCCCTAGACTTCTTGGCATTCCTGTAAAGTTGGGATTTTTCTGAGCAAAGGAAATTGGTAAGTTATAATAAAGATAAGCCTCTCACCCTGGAGATATTCCAGTGTCATAAAAAAAAAGTCCCCTCTCCTTCCTAGAGATTTGCTTTTGGCTTATTTTTAAGGTAATAAACTCAGATATGCCTACTTCTTCCCTAAGGAGGATTTATTTAATTCTAGCATATGTAGCATATGGATGTATGGGGAGGAATGGTACTGGCTGGGCAGATGTGCCAGCAACCTATATATGCTTCCAGTGTTATAATTTTAGAGTCCCTCCTCTAGGGTGCAACCCTGCTACCTATGTAGGGTAACATCAGGCTCATACAGCATTGGCAAACTGAGATTTGCAATTGGGGAAAGAGCACTAAAATGTTGTCTGGGCAACGGAGAGAAGGCATGTTTCCTGTCAAAATCACCACTCCCTCAGTCCATATAAATAAACATGTGATATCAGTAGTGTTCTGTCTTCTGCTTTGACCTAAGATGATATGCAACTGTAAACAGACCTCTTAGAAAAAAGGGCTATGCATAAAGTGATTGATAAAATAATTTAAAATTCACTCACATTTCTACTTTTTCCCAATATGAACAAAGTGCCTACCAATCACCCACCACAGTAGGCAGTGCTAGAGAAACCAAGCTGAATACAATATACCTCAACCCCCCCCCAACTTGCTCACAATATAACCATTTTTTCTTTTTGCTTTCATTTTATTTTGGTAAGAATTACTTTTCCATATCTAACTCCTAGAAGCCATGTTAGCAGTTTCTTAATGTCCTCCCATCAGTGGCCTGTGAGATTGTAGACAATTATACATATAATTTCATTTGTAGTTCACACACACACACACACAGGCCTCAAGGCATAAGCAACCCAAATGTTATTACAGCCTTGATTACCTTTATCATGGTAACGATCTTAATAAAAAATGATTAGAACTATTATTTGAAAAAACGCTCAGCATAGAACTGAAATTCCTTGGTAAATTTATGACAGAGTATTTTGCTCAGTAGAAATTAACACAGAAACACCAGCTTCCAAGAAATTAATAGGAAAGATATGCTTTAGAATAATTTTTCCCATATACTGATGTAAGGTTTCAGCCATGAAATTAACATTAAAATCAACTCAAGAACAACAAAATTTTCAGTTGGGGAGACTGGTATAGATACTTTTGTTCCTAAAAAGTTTTATTAGCCCAATAAAAATGTATAGACTTTAATTTATGCATTTAAGAGTATTATGTGGCATTTTTGTCCTTAGCCAAATTGGTTGAATTTAGCATAAAGCTATGGTGAAACTTGCAGTAATGTTTCAACATGTCTATTTCTGCCCTGGCTGCTTAGGAACTCAACTAATTGTTCATCAAGGGAATTACTGTAAAAAAAAAAACCAACAAAAACAAAGGGGAATGCTATTTACTAGGCAAAAGTAGGCTAGTCTTAGGCTACTTGGGCTGTCTTCATTTGAAGCAATAGAAAAACTCAGTAAACATATTCAGCAGGTAGTTCTTTGCTTTGATGAATTTTAATGGCAATCTGTTTCTTACTGAGAATATGTTAACATTTAGGTAACTGTTCCAATTATTGCTATTATATAACATATCACCTCAAACTTATTCCCAGGAGCCAAAGGCCATTTTGTTATGCTCACAGATTCTGTTAACCAGGAATTTTTCACAACAGAAATTGAGGATGGCTGATGGCTTACCTCTTTTCCATAAGGTCTGGCCCTGGATATAGTCTCAAAGGTTAGGAACAACTCTTGGGGTAATTCAACAGTTGGGGCTAGGCATCATCGGAAATGCTGATGGTTCCTTAACTCACTTATCTAGAGACTGTCTTGGAAGGATTTAAAGACTAGAAGTATTGCCTTAAGATCTGATTGGGGGAGGAGGGGGCACCCAAGTTCTACAAGATGAACTGGTGCAAGAGGACTGTATAGTGTGTGTGTCTGGAAAATCTGCTACTAACTATTCACTTCTTGGCTTGGTAAAAGCTGTACAATACACAGCATTATATTCTTTGCCTTTATTTCTAAATACAAGATAAAGTATTTTCAAAAATGACATTTTCAGCTTTGAAAATATAAATCAGTATTTACATAGCTAGTACTCTGTGTGTCTTTAACTTTCCTGGGAAATAAATGTTATTCTCAGCATTTTAACTAATGAAATCAGAAGCTGAATAATTTGCCCAGAAAAAAGCACCTAAGCTCAGGTAACTCCAAACATGTGTTTTCAAAGTCCTAGCTCCTGGGGTTGGGGACTTAACTCAGTGGAAGAGCACTTGCTGGGCAAGTACAAGGGTCTGAGTTGGGACCTCAGCTCTGGAAAAAATAATAATAAATTCCAGCTCAAAGTCTTAGCTTCTGTATAGGCAGGCAGAGTTGTGTACAGTTAAATAAAACACATATCTCGTGCAGATTACAAAGCAAAAAGTGTTTGTCTTTTGCTTTATATACATGTAATCCCTTCAAGAATGAATTTACCCCATCATGCTATCTAGTTGTACTAGGTAAAACCTACCTAATGTGCCTAAATATGTAAACTAAAAAAGAAAAAAATAACAATAAAATAGAGCAGGAAGCAGTTTCCACAGTACCGTCACAAGGATCCTACAGTGCTGGACAACTTCTCTAGCCTTTGCTGTTTAATTCATCAAGTACATAAATTCTAGAGAATGCCTGAAGATCCTTACATGCAATGAACAGAAAAAGCTGAAGAAGCTGTCATAGGTGTGGAAAGATTAAATAACAACCTAGACTCTCATTCAAATTCTTAAGTCTGTGTTTTCTCTTTGGGGAATTAAAATTACAGCCTTTTCTCTTTCTACTACTCATTTCTTTCTTTTTTTTTTTTTAACCTACAGTAGAGTTTGAGTTTTAAAAAGTGGAAAATATGACAACCTGCTCTAAATTCTCACTTGCTGTAATGCCTAGCATGGTTAATCTTGTCTAGAGCTCCTCATTTGACTCACATTGCTTACATAAACCATAATAAAAGCAGAAATGTGGCACAGTGGGCAGCTGTTAGTCTTTCTTTTCTGCTTACTACCACACTAGCCTTACCCCACAATGCATGTTTGCAATAAAAAGGAATTCAATCCACCCATGCAAATGTGTTCTTTATTCTGATTTTATATTTTGACTAGATATATCTCGTAATTTTATGAGTGCAAATAAACATTTATATCTCATTCATGTTTGTTTTTAAATAATGATCGGTTACGTCTTTTATAATAGAATTGCTAGAGGCATCTTCAAACAGGATTATTTTTCAAAAGGGTGAATGATATAAAGAAACACTTCTCATACACACCTCTTGTACAACTAATGTATGTGAACAAAATATCTTAAAAATAAAAGGACAATTTAATATTTCTTCTTTAGAAAAGATCGAAAGGAAATAGCCTTTAAAATGGGACAAATTCTCTTCAGGGGGTGTAGGCTTCTCACAGCCTCAAAGGGAATCTTTTAAAATAGAAGTATGAGTCCAGTTTTGTTTTGACCTATGGAAAAAAGTAATCACATAACAAATTAAGGGAATTTTCTAGTTATCTGAAACTGCCTGAAATAATTTTATGTAATTTTATACAATCATAAAAACTTGGAGTTTAAATGACAAATGTAACATTCCATACTATCATTTTGTACAATTCTTTCATACATAATTTTAAAGAATTATATGAAATCCTTGTGCTAGTAAGTATTTCCTAGAATATAAGAAATACTCCTTAGAAATAATTTATCAGCCTAGGTGAACTCTGATGACCTTCTGAAATGCCATGTCACTATTTTCCCTAGAAAATGTACTTAATGCTCAAAGGTCAAGAATAAGGAAAGGGAAATCACTGCAGATCTTAGTTTGAAACAGTTATAGTCCTTACCAAGTAACTGGGCTTCAAAAATTTCAAATTATAATTAGTATTAGTTCTCCCTGAAGTAGGCTTCTCTCTCACTATTAGAAATCTATTTTTAATTTGTATTCACAATACTAGTGATACTGTCTTTACAGTACCTGTATGAAATGGTACTATTTAAAAAATTAAGTAACTTGACAAAGGTGATATTACATATGTTATGGAAAAGCAGAGGTTTCATTTCCCCTTTTTCTTCCTTTCCCCCTCCTCCTCCTCTGCTCCTTGCCTCAGAATTCTCGCATCATTCTAGACAACTGAAAAGTCAGGTTAACCATGACTGATGACTGTACATCATTTAGACTGTAGTTAGCTGAGATGACTAGTTGCATGAGGTATTTTTTTCTTCTTAATTTTAAAGACAAGTACTCCTAGCAACTCAGGAGGCTGAGATATGAGGATTGTGGTTCAAAGCCAGCCCGGGTAGAAAAGTCTGTGAGAGTCTTATCTCCAATTAATCACCAAAAAGCTGGAAGTAGAACTATGGCTCAAGTGGTACGGCGCTAGTTTTGAGCCAAAAAAAAAAAAAAGTCTCAGGGGCAGTATTCTGGCCCTGAGATCAAGCCCCACGACTGGCACAAAAGAAACAAAAAAAAAAAGTACCACTTTTTAAAAAGCAACTTATACAACTTGACTACAAAACCATTAGTACTTACTATTTCAGCAACAATAACAGAAATCTCAGACAAACTACAAATTCAGATACCTCCATGATTCAAACATGAAGTATTAGTGAATATTAATACTACTGTATATTAGCACAATATTACTGAGTCAACTTTGTAAGACATAAGAAATGTTAGAAAAGGTATAGAATTTGCAATCAACCCACTTACCTGAATGAATCCTTAGCATGAGCTTGTCTGTGTTGTGTGTGTACACACCCCTGTGAACATATGAATGCGCTTGCCCAGTCTGAAAGAAGAATTGCTACTCAACTTCCATCAACTCTGAGGTAAAGGAAGCTGGGCCGCCGGAGGCCCAATCTTGGGACTACTCAAAAGAAGCGAGCGCTTCATTGTGACTATCAGATCAAAGAAAGGAAAATGTCGGCTGGGGATATGGCCTAGTGGCAAGAGTGCCTGCCTCATATACATGAGGCCCTGGGTTCGATTCCCCAGCACCACATATACAGAAAATGGCCAGAAGTGGTGCTGTGGCTCAAGTGGCAGAGTGCTAGCCTTGAGCAAAAAAAGAAGCCAGGGACAGTGCTCAGGCCCTGATTCCAAGCCCCAGGACTGGCCAAAAAAAAAAGAAAAAAAGAAAGGAAAATGTACGTGTGGCCCCAACTTCCAATCATTCAGCTTCATCGTGGTACAAAAATAATAGTCATTCAGTTTAATCCTTCAAAAATTGCATCTTTTCTCAAGCTAATGAAAGTTAGTGTATTAATACCCTTCATGCTGAGCAGTGAGCAAAGGGACTGCCAATTTCAAGAGATCATCTTCAATGTATTGTGCTGTTACCAAAGTCAGGAAGTTATTTATATGAATTTTGGCTTGTGATATTTTCAACTTACATTTAACTTATAATCCCACTATAAATCAAGAACTGTCGTTACTTCAAATGTCATATGTTCAAGGCATTTAAAGTGTGTGTGGACTATTTTGTTACTGTGTTGGATGGAAAGTTATTTTGATTATACAATGACCACTACACCATATTAGAAAAACACAATACACATCATTATTGCCAGACTAAGCATTCATCATCACATTTTACTCAGAAACGCAGTCATCAGAGAAATGGTGAAATTTTAAAAATTATCTCATCACAGCAGAATGTCTTCACAAACATAGCAAAAACAAACCTGTAAACTAAGTTTCTGAATGGCTCATTTATTATCCAAGCATGGAAAGCTATCCGTGGTGAATTAATTAAATTATATTTGATGACAAACATATACTACAAATAAAAGCCATTGCCTTTCAGCTGGGCACGATCACACACACACACACACACACACACACACACACACACACCCCTATAATCCCAGCACTTGACGTAGGAGGATTGCAAATTATTAGGTTAGCCTGAGCTATACAGCAAGATCTCAATGTTTGTGAGAAAGGAAGGTGTTTTACATGTAATGTTTATGAAAAGCCTAGGGTTGGCTCATGCCATTATTCATCAACAGGTCTTTCTTACAGGCACTCTATTTTGATCTATCCTATGTCACTGAACTCATCCTATCACCAGTCAACTTCATCCGTTCTCCTAGTGCATCTCCACCAGAAATAAAACAATATCCTGACTTTCTCCTCATCACGTAGATGCCTGAAAACTCAGGGCACAAATGAAATTTCTGGGGAAAAACAAAAAAGAATTTCCTTCAACCAGTACAATGAACAATAAATATCTCGCAAAATTAGTCTTTGTTGTACATTTGAGGTTTCCTAATGAATTTGACCTAAAAGGAATTTCAGAAATGTGTACATTACCACAATAAACACATTTTGCTCGCACTGTCCAAATCAGAAGCTACATCTGATATACTTCTGGTGTCATCAAAAGTTAAATAATCTTATCCATGTAAATACAAAATTTTAACAGATATAATTTGCAAGTTGCAACTGGAGTTGCAATAGCTGCTTTTCAGATCTTCCCACAGGTACAAGGGAAATTTCCATATTTCAAAATTCATTTAATTATCCAACTGAGGCACTCCCACAAAGCCTTCAGAAGTATTAATAGATAACCACCAGACAATGGAATAACTTAAATGTCACTTCATGAAGTGGTTAATCTGTAGGCAAGATGGCTATACAAGGATTCTATAAGTGCTTCCCATATAGAAAATCGGCTCATTAAAATCATGTGCAGGCCAGTGGATATAGCTCAGTAGTAGAGTGCTTATCTAGTTTACACGAGGCCTTGGGTTCAATATTCAATATCACCCAAAACACATACATAGACAATTGAAAATACCTATCTATGTGAAAAAAAAAATGCTTCAAAGATGAAACTCATAAAACCGCATTACAGACCTGCATTAACGGATAAACACCTAAATCCCTTCCCATGGTATGGTAACTTTGAACCACAATCAAGTGAAATCTCCCTAACAGAATCTCAGTCTTTTCACTTTGTGTTACAAATAATCTGAGTTCAATTAACGTTCCCACATTTTAAATTCAGCACAAAAACTGTAGACATTTTCTTTCATCACATATATTTTTTTCTTGTCACTGTCTTACCCTTGATTCTTCCTCTTAAGCCCACAAATCCTAAAATACTTCCCATCCGGCCCTTTGGGGAGCACGTGTGCCAACCTCTGCTTGATGGGTATATTCCCAGTGCCAAATCACTCTGAATCAGAATGTGAAGGTAGCCCAGTGATGGTCTGAAAAATTAACTCCCCAGAGAATTCTTAATCAAGCTAAAACCAGAAAAACACTACTTTAAACTAGGCTTTTACATGATTCTGTTCTCTTGGATAGATTAAATTCTTTAAATCAGTAAAATAGGAAGTGTTGGTCCAACTCATAGAACTATTGAAGTGATTAAGCCATTCTAAAAATGTATAAAGTGCAGTGCGGCTAACACCAACAATTCTTAATAAAATGGCAGTTATTAACTCAGTGGGGTATTGGAGATTCCTATTTTGGCCTAGGAGCCAGAATTATTAAACTTTCGGAAATTTTAATGTAAGTTATTAAAACAGATATTATTGAAACATAAATGACATATATTTTAAATGTGACACTGACAGAAGTATTCATATCCAAACCATCGTTACTTAATTACTATATTTTACTATCATTTGTCTTCATGAGATGATTATGCCTGTATAGTGGCTATGCTACAATAGTATGCTGCAGCTCAGGAAGCTGACAACCACCACAAATCAGGGCTGATATAGAAAAGGACTTTTGGCTAACAGACATTTGCCAGTTTACTTCTGGTTAACATTATAAAAAAATTCACAATAAATTCAGTTTTGAACTCAATAGGTTTGAATGAGTTACCTAAGTACAGATGTCTAGTAATATGCTAGATACAAAAGTGTAATACGCATGAACATGCACACATATATGGTACCTACTTAAAATCATTCTGTGAAGAAAACAACTTCAGAATTGAGTAGTACTGCTACTCATAGCTAGTAGCTCAAGATAACCACTTTCATTTATCACCATCCTAGTACTTGCTTTTAACTTCTGGAATGCTTCTGGTAACAACTGTCTAAGTAGATGTAGTGCAAGAATTATATCCTTCCAGCAACCTTATCTTAGCCAGTGTAAAAAATGGCTTTCCTAGGCCACTTGTTTCAAGAACGCTAACAAATTGTTTCATACCCGTAAGTCGTTCCCTGAAGTAGAGATTATCATTCAACACCAAAGGAAATGAACATGAGACATTAGTCATTTCGAGCAGTTCAAACTTTGGTTTTAAACAAGCATAGAATTTTAGAATGAAAAGACTTTACAGCTGCTATGGTTTGAATGCTTCCTTCAAAACTCAAAATATAATCCCCAATGACAGATATTACAAAAATAAAAATTGCACTATCCGAAGTCATAAGGATATAAGAAAGTAGAATGTTAAAGAAATGTGAAACACTCTGGTAAAACTACAAATTATTCTCAGGCCAGAAAACAGCCTGTGTCATTTCCTATGAAATGTAACATTTTACTACATAGAACTATCTAAAGGTTCCTCCACAAGCAAGGCAAGTCCAAACCCTTCTTCTAAGTTGGCATTTAAGTCCTTCCATTTTCTGATAATTATCTATGAACAGTTTTTCATCTGTTACCTACTATTTGCTCTAGCCAAACATGCCTATCTAATCATATCCCAGAAACTCAAAGGTTCCCTAACTTTATGTATGTCATTTCTTCCTCCCACTCCACCCTACCCCAATTCTTTAAACAAATAAATTATCTTCAAATAGTCATACAGAGGAGATTCAATTCCACATATCAGTTCATAAGTTCAATGTATCTCAATCAATGCAACCCCTTTTCATAATTCTTCCCATCTTTCCCAACCCCACCCATCCCCTCAATTTTCACATATACCTTGAACATCATAATTGCATTTGCCCACTCTTCCTCTCTTCATTCATTTACCTCTCTCCCTTTGACCTCACTTCCCTACCACAAATTCCATCTTCCTGGTATTCATTTTGTTAAACTGTAAGGTTATTACAGAAGGGAGTTACACCATTGGAATCCTCCCCTACGCATACCATGCTATAGTTAACATGTTTTTGTATACATGCATATAGCCCTATATATCTTTACATATATATTTGTAATTCAGATTTAACTCCCACATATGAGAGAAAACATGTCTTTAGTCTCTCTGAGCCTGACTTAGTTTACTTCACTTAGCATCATTTTCCCCAGGTACATCCATTTCCTTGCAAAAGATACATCATTCTTTCCTTAAGAATGAGAATTTACACATACACACACATATATTTACATACACACATATACACAAACTACATTTTCTTGACTCATTCATCCATTGAAGGGAATCTGGACTATTCCCACAACATGGCTCTGCCTACTCCCAATTCTAATTAACAGTCTCATCTACACCTTTCAGAAGCTTAACTGACCTTTGGTTCAACTAGCAACAATTCTCTAAAATCATCTTTATAGTACCAGAATCTGAACATACATAAAGGCCTTTTATATGATTTATATATCTATTTCTACAGTAGTTATCTGTGTGATAAACTGTTCCTGTTTGAGATGATAAGAAACAAGCCAACACTGCTAGTTTATGCCTACTAGCTAATGCCTCCTAGCTAATCAAGAGACTGAGGTCTGAGAATCAAAGTTTGAAGACACCTCCTCACGCAGCAAAGTCCCTGCAGCTCTTCAATTAATTACCAAAAAGCCAGAAGTTGTGGTGTGGCTCAATGGTAGAGTTCCAACCTTCAATGTTCAAGCCCTAGTACTGGCAAAAAAAAAAAAAAAAGAGAGAGAGAGAGACTATAAGAAATTTGAAACATGTCCTATTCAACTTTGCCTTCCCACAGTACATTGAACATAGTACAATAAATAATAAACTGAACTTATGATTAAATATATACATAAAATAATAACTGTGGTTATAAAGAAATTTGCCTTCACTTTCTTGTGGAGAAAATTATTGCTATACAGATACTATTCCCTACTACTATCAACTAGCGTATCCTATAAATTGTCCTAATAACTTCCTTGACCCACATATAAAATTATCTCAAGGTTTCACTTTTACAATATGATATGTATATACTGATCCTTACCCAAAACCTGCGGAGGTTGACCCAAAACCCAAATCTCTAAGGCAACTCAATGTGGCGTATGTGTGTGTGTGAGAGAGTGATATGTGTGTGATTTGTGTTTGTGTGTTTTAAAGAAAGACTACATTCCAATCATTCTTCGCTTTTCCTCCTGTTTCTACAGCCTTATAATATTTACCAACCCAGATATTTCCCCAGAGGTTCAAAAGCTGGCAATAATAGGTACCTTAAATAAACTGCCAAAGACTTATAAATACCTACTATGCAAAAAGCACTGGGAGAAATAAAAAAATCAAGGCCTAAACTTCATCTTCTAAAATTCAGATGAAATGTACAACACATAAACAATTCCATTAAGAGGTAGATTATGTAAGTGCCAAAAGGATTCTAACAAGGTACACAGAGTACTATAGGGAAAGAAAGATTAATACAACCAGAGTGTCTGAGAACTTCAAAATGAGATGGGTTTCTATTTTGATGTTTAAAAAAAAAAATCAAACAGTACCATTCAAGATGATTAAGTAGTTCCATTTAAGTTGTTTCAGTTGTATTTTGTTCTAGTTTTGCAACAATAGTTAAAGAGTTTTTCTCCTACTTAAAAAAAAGTATTGATGCAATACTCGAGGTAAAATTTTAAGTGGATTTTTTTAAGCTCATCTCGAAAAAATAAAGCAACGTTATCCTACAAGCCCAACTGGTGACCTGTAATTAGTAAATCTGTGTATGTTCAAAGCAAAGACACAGTCTGCTCAATATCTAATTTAATATTCATTAGGAACTCAGTCCTAGGGGAAGGGGGGGGGCACAGACAAACGGGCCATCCTCTCTGTACTGAAATATGTTTGCCTATCAGTAGGTATTCACATTAAAAGGGAAATTGTGAAAAACAAAATTCAGGGCCCTGTATTTTTTTTTTCCTTTTTGCATTCCTACCACCTCCTCCTGCAAACCCTGTATTCTTCCTACTATGCAACCAAAGGGTCTGAATCAGAGCTTGGAGCATTTCCTTTTCCAGGAAGTGCCCCCGGCATCATTTCTCCGTTAGGATGGCTTCCTGGAGTTGCCACCACGACCCCAACTCTGGAAGTGTCGAGCCGAGGACTGACAGCTCCAAGAGCCCCACTCAATCTCAAGCTTCACATAACTCCCACAAGAAGAAGTGGGGAAAGTCAGCGTGGACAGATGCCAAGGGAGCAAATCAGAAGGGGCGCACAGGATGACAGCCATGGGAAAAGCAGGGTATTGCACGCTGCCACTGTTAAAAAGAAACTTTGGGGTTCTACTAATGACGTGACAGAACTCCATCAGGCGATTGTGGTAATTACTGAACTGAGCACCTGCACGAGGGGGGGATTTTTTTTACGTAAAATTATATATAGTTACCTGAAACATTTGCTTTTGCTTTTTTTTTTAAATGTCTCATTCAAACCAGCCTCTGGAAACTGTCTATAAATGCAATGGAACTAAAAATCAGATTATGCAGATTGAAGGCAGGGGACGCCGGGAAGGAAGAAGGCGCCTGTAAATTCCCTAACAATAAATGTAGCCGGGTGCAGTTTCCTGCACCGAGCTAAAAGCCGAGAAGGAATCGAGAAGGAGGGTCGGGGACAGGAATTGGGTAACAGTGTAAATCACCCAGCCCGGAATTCAACAGCTTCGCGTGCAGCTCGGTCCAGCTTCGGCGTGTCTCCTCTTGGCCTCTGACAAGTCATCATTTCCAGCTAAGAGGAAGGGAGGCTGGAGAAGAATTCCCCGGCAGGTTGTAAAAAAAAAAAAAAAGAAAAGCAAGGAAGATCGCCCAGGCAAAACTACTTGCTGGCACTTCCCCGCCCCAGAAGCCGCCGTCCCCACGCCCGGGGAGAGGTCGCCCCGAAGGGGAGAGGAAGTTGCACCAAGTGGTCCCGGCGAGCCCGGCCTCGAACCCGGACTCCGCGGGGCGGGGGGGGGGAGGAGGGGATGCAGCCCAAGGGCGGCCTGGGGTGCACCGGGGGTTCCGGAGGCAAGCTCCCCCCCCCCGGGAAGGCAGGCAGCTCCGGGGGACACCGGGCACCGGCAGGAGGATCGGGGTGCCCGGCGATCGGGTCCGCGCCCCCCATCTCCTCCCCCCCCCCATCACCACCACAGACCCTCCGAGGGCCCCGACTCCACCCGGGCTCGGGACCCTCCCCAGCCCGGCTAGCCGGCGTGCGTTCCGCGTGCGCCGCGCCTGCCCCGGGGAGGGTGGCGAGCCACCACCCCGCGCCCGGGGAACGGAGAGATAATCCGGCAAGTTTGCGTGAGAAAAGCCGGCCGCCCCGCGGCCGTACGCTGAGACCCAGGGAGGAAAAAGAAAATGTCAGGCGATGCCGGCGGGAGGGAAGATGCTGACTTACCCATGTTCCTCCCGGAGCGTGAGGACCCGGCCGGGCCCGGCGAAGGTCTCCGGCGCGGTACGGGGCGGCGCGACGGGCTGTCCTCGCTCTCCCACCGATCTCTCCCGCAGCCAGGGAGGGACCCGCGGGGGGCTGCCGCCGGGGAGGAGCAGCTGCTGTCGGGGCCGCTGCTGTGGCTGCTGCTGCTACTGCTGCTGTTGCTGCTGCTGCTGCAGGCGGCGCGGCCGCGGCGGGGACGAGCGGCGGGGGGCGGGGTGGGGCGGGGCGGGGCGGGCGGGCGCAGCCTGCGGCGGGCGGGCGCGGCTGCGAGCGGGCGGGCGGGCGGGCGGGCGAGCGGGCGGAGACGCCGAGCGGATCGGGAGGCGCGCCGGCCCCCGCGCGCCGCCCCGCCCTCCCCGCCGCGCATGCTCCGTGCCGCTACGCCCCCCGCCCCCCAAGGCGAGCAACGCCCGGCGCGCTCGGGTGGGCGTGTGTTTGCGGACCGGCTGCAGAGCTGCCTGATGGCGCCCGTCTGAGGGGCGATGGGCGGGCCCGGAGAAGACGGGGTGCAGAAGAAACACTGGAGCCTAACTACTGCCCCCCCTTCCCAGGCTTGCTTTCCCACAGACACCCCTAACGCACGCTCGGGCAGGGAATTGCCCCCCCCACCGGACACCCCCGGCTGCCTCCGACCCCCGAGGCGTGATGGGGAGCAAAGCTGATGTCCGACACAAAGCTGGGGTGCACGAGATCGTCGCGCCTGGGGGACACCTGGACACTTGGGGCGGTCCTAGCTGCGGCTGGTCGAAGCCGGCTGCGGGCCCGGCCGCTCCCGGAGGCGCTTTGGGGGACGGGAGGGGTCCCTGAAACTGGGGTGCCGTCGGGCCCCGCCTTCCGCCGGCTGCGCGTGGGAGCAACGGCGTCCTGGGGCCCCAAAATCAAAGTCCGGGCCAGGTTGGCGAAGGCTCCGCCCGGTAAAACCGTGGGTCCCGGGGTGGAGGCAGCTCGACCGCGGAGCGCCGCCTCCCCGGCCGCCGCAGGGCGACCTGAGTCGGGGCGGGGCGCTGCCTTTCGAGCGTGCCCTCTCCACTGGGCATGCGCACGGGGCCCGGGGCCGGGGAGCCCTGGATTGCTTGTCTAGCTCTGCCTTGACCCGGGTGTGGGTGGAGTGCCGACCTGGACGAATGTCCCGGGACTGCCCGCCACCAAGAGCTCCGGCTGTCAGCAGTCCAGCCTGGGGGGGACGGGGGGACGGGGGGACGGGGGGGGGCGGGGAGACACAAAATACACAACCCTGGCTTCTTTCCCCTGGTTTCAACTTTTTCCATCAGATGTTGAGAGGGTTTTTTTTTTTTTTTCTGCATCTCTTGGCTTTTATATGGTCTCATGCATTTCTATAATTGTGCGATCATCTAAGTGTTTCAATAATCGTACAGGAGGGGCCCTTAGTTTGGAGAGCGGGGAGGTTTTGCGTGCTTTTATTTTCTAAAAGAAAAAAGTGCAACATGGTAATTATTACCAAGAAAGAAGGTTGGTAAAGACAGGAAAATGAAGTTTACAGAAGGCAGAGAATTAGACTCCGCTAATCGGTAAGTCCGCTAGAAAGACCTTCCTGTTTACCTCACAGTCATCTTGCAGAGTGAGTGTCTCAGAGCTGCTGTACCAACTGCCATAGGCTGAAGGATTTAGAACAATGGGAATGACTGGTGCTGAAGGCTGAAGGCGGAAGGTCAGGGTGTGGGCAGGGCCCAGCTCTCTCCACAGGGAAGGACCGCACACTTCAGGATTCTGGTACACAGTTCTTTGGCGGTGGCAGCGGAACTCCAACCTTCACATCGTGTTCTCATTTCTCTTTTATTGTAAGAACAGTAGTCATAGCTGATCGGTGGCCCACCTACTCCAGTATGACCACACTAATTTTAATTATACCTGCAATGACCGTATTTCCAAGAAAGGAGACATAGTGAGATGCAAGGGATTAGGATTTAAGCATATCAGTGGGGAGAGTACAGATCCATAAGGCACCACTGTAAATTTTACTTTCCCTGTGTGTGTGTGTGTGTGTGCGCGCACACAGATCCACTACTAGTTTACACAGTTGGTTTTTTTATGTCTCCAGAAGACTGCCCTGGGCCTTAGTATTCTTATTTTTAATCACTCCTTTGACTTTCCTCCAGATTCTCAATTTTACTTGCTTTAATTCTGCTACTTCCTTTTCTCATATTTTACAACAATTTTATAGACCATTTTCTATTTTTCATTTGAATGCATGAGTTGAAATAGAAAAGCAGTTGAAGTGTTTCTGGGATCTTCTACCCAACATTAGTTTGAGTAATGCCCTTAAGTCCATAAGCCATCCCATCAAGCCTTCTTACCAATTAAAACCACAACTGTTCAGGCACAGGGCACTGGTACAAAACCATAGGGAGCTCCCATACTGACTGGCATACAGAAGTGGGGCCAATTACAGATTAGTTCGGTGTCCACTTGAATACACAATTCTGCCTCTCTTCACCTTTTTTGTCATTTTAAGGAGTGTAATTTGTTCATGCTTTTATTCAAAAATTAAGACCTTCACAAGGCATCTTATGTAAAACTTCAACACTCCCACCTCATATCCCATACTTTCATACTTTATTTTTTACTTAATACTTCCCATAGGATGATAGATGTGTTTTGTCTTTTGGCTATCCCTCACATTTAAATGTAAGTTGTTCAAGGGCAGAAGTTTTTGTCTTCGCCTTATGCCCATTATATCCCAGTGCCAAGAACAGGGTTAGTACATAGCAAATGCTTAATTAAAACTTGCTGTATACGTTGAAGTCTTCATTTTTTTTCAGACTTTTTTACCCTAAAAGAGGGCAAGACTGGTATTAAATTTTTCTTCATAAACAGGAGTGCCTCACCAAGTAAAAGTAATTATTCAATAAATATAATGGGGGCTGGGGATATAGCCTAGTGGCAAGAGTGCCTGCCTCGGATACACGAGGCCCTAGGTTCGATTCCCCAGCACCACATATACAGAAAACGGCCAGAAGCGGCGCTGTGGCTCAAGTGGCGGAGTGCTAGCCTTGAGCGGGAAGAAGCCAGGGACAGTGCTCAGGCCCGGAGTCCAAGGCCCAGGACTGGCCAAAAAAAAAAATAATAAATAAATAAATAAATAAATAAATAAATAAATGATTATGAGGAGGGAAAAATGGGAGAAAAACAAGGAAGGAGGGACAAGGGATGTACTTACTACCTCATGCATGTAATTATAACCCTTCTATACATCACCTTGACAATAAAAATTTTAAAAAGTAAATTGCAAATGTAACACAAATCATTAACCAAAATATCCATTTAATACAAAGGTCATATCTCAAAAAATATACAATGAATATAACTCTCCTCTCTGTTGTTTCTGTTGTAAACACTGAGTCCTGGTCAGTGAAGTCTTGGTCCTAATTTATTCACTCATCTAGAGTAGCCGAATGCTACATTGTGCCAAGAACTGTGATAAGCACTGGGGATATAAAATCAAGTGAACGATGGGTCCTGCCCTCAAACCCTATCAGCAATTGTTTTGATAATATTTCTGGCCATTGGCCACAGAAGTGTGTAAAAAATATTCTCCAAATATCGAGATTTTTTTTTCTGGAAACCAATTTACTAACACTCATACTACAGATTAGGCAATAGTGAAGATGTGATTAAGGACTACCATAAAATAAAGAAATTCCAGCCCAATGCTGAGATTTTCATATTCTACACATGAAAGGTATTCATAACATCATATTTATTTGAGTAACAAGCTCTATTGAAAATTGGTTTATGATTCAATAAATGGCTCTTCTTTGAAAAGAAAAATGTATTAAGGAAAATATCTATTAGGAAAGATCAAAAGCAGTACATTCTGGCAATGCTTGTAACAGAGCTTACTTCATTGATGCATTTAACCTCAAAGAGGTTAGAAGGTGATTCAAATTCTTTAAAGGAAATGTTCTGGGCGGGGCAGTGCAAGAAGAAGAGGAAAGAGGATGTCTTTGAAAGAATAATGGTGAACTGATTGCCTCTTTTCTTTGGCATGATGTTCTGAATATCATTCAAGAAGATCTCACTGGAGTAGTTAACTGAATACTGCAGTGATAAAAAATGATTTGACAGTGAACATTGTCTACCTAAACCCTTTATTGTTTAAAAGCCTCCTTGGCAAAGTTAGATTAGTCCAGGTTGGACAACTGAAATGTCTTCAGCTTATTAACCATTTACATTGTGAAATCTAATTTTCTTCTCCTTTTTCATATTCTATCCCCTTTAATGTTGGTACTTTTCAAACAGCTGTAGATCTAAATTTCATACATTTTTACATGGGACATAACACTTAAAATTCATTTCTTATAAGCTCAGTACTTTGCTAGAAATGACTATATGTATCATGCAAAACAAGAGAGCAAGACCAGTCTATTTTTAAAATCTCCTAAGCCTGTGAATGCAAAGCATACTTTAAAAAAAATAGTCAAAGAAACCAAAGATGGCTTTGTAAGAAGAAGATATTTAAGGAAAGAATTGATTTTTTTACATGATTGGAATTAAAAAATGAATGAATTCCCAAAGAAATAAACGTCATGAGCTATATCACAGATATGTCATAATTAGGAGGTCATCAAAAGGATTACCTTTGTGGCATATTGGGAAAGAAGATTGGGAATTTAATGTGAAAGACTGACAGTGGATGGCTCAGAAAGCCTAGCAGAAGGATTTCAGCTTGATAAAAGTATGGAACCAGGAACCTTTGAAAGCTTCAGCAAAATGGAGTTCACATGTTAGATCAGTACTGGGGGAAGAGAAGGAGTGCATTACAGGAAGTAATATGTATTATAATTTAAGCAACATTGTAAGCTAAATAATGAGATTCATGTCATTCTGTCTAGAAATTAGATACACAGGGGGAACAAGGCAGTTTTGACCCTTGAAGAGTAGAGAAGCAGAGAGACAAGTCAGTACAGTAGTTAAAATAGATGGCTATGATTACTCTAGAAGGGTAGTATGGAAAGATAAAGAGAAAACCTCCTGCAGAGAGGACACCATCAAAGCAGAGTGCTGAAGAATGATTCCAAGTCAATTAGACAGAAGGCAATGTGCCACTTGCCTGGGAGCAAGAATCTTCATCTTCAAGAACTCTGTTCCTGTCTAGAGGCCATGGGATACGAAAGGACAAGAGGGTTCAAACCTTGTAAGGCTGTGATGGCTGAGCAAAGGTATTGGGTCTTTTCCTGAGGGCAGCTGGGAGCCATTAAAGAGTATGAATTGTAAAATGGTACTGTTACATTTCTATTTTAGTAGTTGTAAAGTAGAAAATGGGTAAGAAGAATCTAAGTTGATTACGAGATGGGTTAGAAACTCTTGTAACATTACAGATATGAGCTAAACTAACAGAAAAGCAGTTAAACAGTTGAAACAGTTAAAGAGATAATGGACAGAAATACTAAAGTATACCTTGGTGATTATTCAGGGGTTGTGCGGTATTTGTATTTTAAATAATAAAACATTACAATTCGTGAGTTATTATTTCATCTAGATAAATAGTAAAACATGCTCAAAGGTGAAGTAATTTAGGGTAGGTTCTATACATAATAAGTAAAAAAGGCAGGAGTAAAAATCTATGATTTTTAAAAATACTATGTCATAAATATCTTTATTTAAAGAAAGAGTTTCATGTCTCAAAAATATGAGGCTTTTTGCTCCTGTTTCTCAAGAAATTTACAAATTCAAAAGAAGAAATCTCTCCAATGCTACAGTATCATTTCATATATAGATGCTTAACAAAGTTACTTTTCAAAAGGAACTAGAATCAGTTATTCTTGAAATTGCAAAAAAAATATTATGCCAAGTTTTCTCACCTCATTTACTATTCTGCATTTCATAATAATGAGAAGATTGTGCCAATATAAAATAAAGGCTCAAAAACACCAAGAGACCTGATAGTTGGGAACATTATGAGAGATGGACTGAGTTTAGGAGACAGGAATGGGGAACCCATCCTTCCACTACCTACTCTGATTGCAGTTAATGTTTTCCTTCCTGGCTAGCTCACTTTATCTAGGACAGATTTCATTCTGTGAAAATTGTGAATTCTCTCTCTGTCAAGGGGAGAAGCCGCAGACTCTGCAAGAAAAACCGTGTGTGTGTGCGCGCGCGCGCATGCGTGTTTATGTGAGCACATGCCGCGCCAGGCCTGAGGCTTGAACTCGGGGTCTGGGTGTCATCCCTGCGCTTTTGTGCTGAAAGCTAGCTCTCTATCACTTTGAACCACAGTTCCATTTCCTAATTATTAGTAGCTAATTGGAGATAAGAGTCTCAAGGACTTTCTGCCCAGCTTACTTTGTACTATACTTCTCAGATCTCAGCCTCCTAATAGTTAGGATTCTAAGTGTGAGCCACCAGCACCCAGCTAGGAGTACCGTTCTTTTTTTTTTTTGGCCAGTCCTGGGCCTTGGTCTCAGGGCCTGAGCACTGTCCCTGGCTTCTTCCCGCTCAAGGCTAGCACTCTGCCACTTGAGCCACAGCGCCGCTTCTGGCCGTTTTCTGTATATGTGGTGCTGGGGAATCGAACCTAGGGCCTCGTGTATCCGAGGCAGGCACTCTTGCCACTAGGCTATATCCCCAGCCCCAGGAGTACCGTTCTTAAGAAGTTGTTGTTGTTTTTTTCTGGTAGGATTTAGCTCTACCACTTAAAATTGTCACCACAGATCTTCCAGACTCACTAAAGAAATCCTTCAAGTCTTAAAACATTCCATTTTTATTAACCTGGGCTGGCCTAACGCAAAACTAGATAATAATTGCTCTTGGAATTCTTTAATGGTAGGAAACTCATGTAATGCTAATAAATTACATGTTTTACAGATAAGGAATTGGAAAATCAGAATACTGTAATCCATGACCAATAAAATATAGAACTAGGTCTATTTGGTTTCAAAATTCATGTTCTTTCTATTTCCTCAAAGTGCCTTATGTATACTGTAACCTCTCTGTACGTCAGTTTGATAATAAAAATTTGAGAAAAAAAAAAGTGCCTTATGTAAATTTGTTTCTGAGCTCACCTTGTCTGTAATATCCTATGAGAAAGAGACCTCTATATTTTGTCTTACCCATTTCTCTACACTGGCAAGTTTACTTGTCTAATTTGGTTTCCATCTGGAATTCTGTACCTTCTATGTCACTGTGACCAAATGCCTGACAAGGACAACTGAAGGGAGGAAAGATTTATTTTTGCTCATCACTTCACAGATTTAGTCTATGATTGCTTGGCCCCAAGCCTTTAGGCAGAACGATATGACAGTAGGAGCATGTCTAGGAAGAGGCTGTTCATCTATGGTGGACAGGAAGCAGAAAGAGGATGGGACTGAGAACCCGGCATAATCTTCAAAGGCCCAGCCCCCCAAACCTAGTTCCTCTAAGGAGATCTCCCTTCTTACAGTTTCCTGATCCTCCCAAAATAGTGCCACCAACTCATGTGTGCAACACATGAACCTGTGGGGCCCATGTCATATTCAAGCCATAAGAAGTGCTTTCCTTTTCAGAGTACTGAGAAGCTAATCAAGGACTTTATTCCAACAGGCTCATAACTCCCAAAAGCTTGTGGAATGTATATATTTAAACATTTCAAGTGCTTAGACTTGAAGAAAAAAAGCAATATGAAACATTATGCAGATGAGATTGTCTTACTTTCTTATACATAGGTCAAGTCACCATTAATTTGTCATTTTCCATGTTTTTAGGACTTTTCCAGAGACATATTTTAGGATTTTTCCAGATAACTATTAAAAGTCTCCAGTATCTACTTTACAAGTGCTAGATTTAGCTTCTTGAAAATTTACCTAATCACTCAGACTCACTTCTTTTAGGAGATATTTCCTAATGTAATATCCTCCAGCCCTGATTAGGCAATTTTTAATGTTTATAAGCTTCTTTAATAAAAGTTGGTTTATTCAGCCTTCTTAATAGAAAAGCCCCATTAACCAGCATGGCTATTTACTTATAACTCAGCAATAATTGTTTCTAATAATAATGACCCTGAGGCGGTGCAAAAATCTGCAGTAATCAAGGCTGAATAAAGTTTATTTAATGTACTTGTATTAGTTTCTTGTGGCTGCTATAACAAAGTACTCAAAATCCAGTGGCTTAAAACAATGTATTTATTATCTTACAATTCTGATGGTCAGAAATCCAAACCAAATCTCACTGAGCTAACATCATGTATGGACAAAGCTGCATTGCTTTCTGGAAACTCATAGGAAGTCCATGGTTTGTTTTTCAGCTTCTGAGGTTGCCCACATTCCTTGGCTTGTGTCTACCTTCTGTCTTCATATCATTCAAACTCTGTTTCAGTTCTCATACTTTTTCTCATGCTCCTGCCTCATAAATCCCCTCATAGGGACTCTGGTTGTATTGAACCTATCCACATCACCCAACATCATCTTCCAATCTCATGATTCTTTATATGACCACATGTACAAAATCCCTTTTGCCTATTAGGTAACATTTTCCCAGGTTCCCAGTGTTAGGACCCGGTCACTGGCATCTTGTGAGGTTGAGTAGCATTATTATACCTACCTCAGGAGGTAATACTAAATTCCTATTATTAAGCTTTTGAAAATTAGTAAAAAACTTGTAAGTATACATATGGGCTATGGTTCTGCAAAGTTATCTGGTACATTCCCTGGTCATGCTGGAAAAGAGACTTTCACTTTTTATTTTTTGTGTGAGCTTTGGTTATTTTGTGGATATACGTTTCTATCTTTTCAGGTCTACCACATATTTCTTTTACATGTCGTTTTTTTTTCTTCGAGAAAAGTCTATTAAGCAAAGGTTCTATATAAATTTTCAATGACCATCATTGATTAAGCATTCTTGAGGCGAATATCTCTCTAAAGCACTTGCTTTTTTGGAATTCAGTTTTATGATGGGAAAAAATTATTGTTTTGTAGGAGCAAAACAATTAGAAGAGGGTGAAATTTTCACATGGGAATGAATTGAAATAAGCATTTCATAACTATTAAGTCACCCTGCCAGATACTAAGTCTAAGTTGCACATTCCATGGAATCACTCATTTATTCAACTAGCCTATGCTAATAAAGCCTCAAGAATACAGTAGTGAACAAGAAAGATGCGATCCATTCAAATTAGGAGAGCCAACATTAAGTAAGGAGCACATAAAAGCATGACCAATGAAAGATGCAAATAAAAACCTACCATAGACCAAAATGGTAGGGCAAAGCAGTCCTATATACCAGTGAGTGAAAAGGACCTGTCTTGGAACATGATAAATAGACTAAGACCTGGAGATGAGAAGGAACCAAACATGTAAACAAAAACAAACAAACCCCAAGAATCAGCTTTCTAGGCCGGGGGAGCTGCCACTATCAGGTCCCAGAGGAAATGTGTGACTGTGTTTTAGGAAATGAATAAAGGCCACATAATTAAGCCTAGTAAAAAGAATAACAAAAAGGCAAAAAGGAAGTTGCAGAGGTGATAAAAAAAATGAAAGAATGTAGAAGTTGGGGCTCTAATGGGTACCAATAATTAAAAGCTCTGTGTATTGCCGCAGAATTTAGAACCAAGTGGGAAATGAGTCTGGAGTGTATGGGATGGAAGATTTAGATAGAAACCGACACAGTGTCTTCCCTGCTGATTGGAGCACTTCAGCCAGGTGGCCACTCCCCCAACCCTCCTGTGAGGACAGGTTTACCTTAGCTGAGGGGCAGGTTTCCCCACCCAGCGACAAGGACCTTATTAAAAGGAAAAGGAGAATAAAGCCCTCTGAAAGAATGCACGACGTCTTGGAGTACACCTGCTGCTTCTGTTCCCCTTCTCACCAATGCAAGATTGTTCTCTCCTGAGAGGAAGACGAGTACTAAGCTGTTCCAGGAGAGGAGGCAGTTACTGAAGCAGGCTAGGAGAGTTCCTGTGCTTTCCTTTCTATAGAGAGAAGAATCTGTATGAACTGTGTAGACTGGAGGAGGGGATTAAATATGACCCCGGCGCTTCCATCAGATGGATTTTTTATGAGTGTGAGGCAGCATGGATCTCATTTAAGTAGCACAAGGAAGCACTGGGAGGCTCAGCGGTGGACTGACACAGGCTGATAGTCTGGGAAGAGCCCGCTGGCTGTTCTGGAGTCGGGGAAAGGCAATGGCTAGGAGCTGTTGCAGTGGTCAAGCGAGGTTAGACTCTGGCTGCTGCCAGGTAGTCAAGAATATAAGAAGCAAAGGGGCCTTGAGGTAGAAAGACAAGGGTTCCTGAAGAAGAGCTGGATGTAGTGAAGACTTTAGACCAAGTTTGAAATTTCTGGCTTAAGGGACTGGGTAGATGTATTGAAATGAGGAACACTATGAGAAAACCCAAATCATAATAAAACGGTGCTTCTTGGATTTGACAGTGTGAAGATTGTTGATGATTTGGCAAGAATTATTTTTGTGAGTACTGGAAAGGGGAAGCCAGATTTAGAATTCGAACAGGAGCTATAGTAGATGATGGCTTGTATTTTCTTTCCCTTTTGATAGCACTTGGGCTTTGCATTTGCTAAACAAACACTTTACCCACTTGAGCCACACTTGTAGACGGTTAGCTTTTAGTTTGTTTTTAGGATGGACTCTTGTGCTTACTTGCCTTGCTGATCTTAGATAGTTATCCTCCTACTTCTGCCTCCTTAATAGCTAGGATTACCACTGTGTACCATCAAACCTGCTTGTATACATCAGCCTGCTTGTCTACATTTTTAAAAGAAGTTTTGCCGTGGAAATATGTAGAGAACTAACATACTAAGGAAACCTTTTATTTTTAAGTTCTTACACTGAAAGGAAGGATATGTTGGTAAAACAAAGTAGTCAGAATAACTGGAGGTACAGAACTTTTGGGAATTTCCAAAAGGGAAGCAATGATAAAGCTCTGCTCAGATAGATGATGGGTCTGAAAGAAGAAAACTTGAACTTTTGTAATAAGAATGATGATGCAGACTTAGATGGTTTAGTAGATTGAGGATAGAGAATGAGAAATATCCTCTAATAAGCTGCATTTTTATTCCTGAAGCACAAAGGACCTTTATTAACAGAGTGATAAAGGGTACTGAACAAAAGCTTTTCCTTTTTGTGATGGTACTGGGGCTTGAACTCAGGGCCTAGATGCTGTCTTTTAGCTTTTTCAATTAAGACTAGCACTCTACCATTTGAGCTATACCTCTGATTCTGCTTTTTGCTAAATAATTGGAGATAAAAGTCTTAAGAGCTTTCTTGCCTAGATTGACCATGATCTTCAGATTTCAGCTTCCAGAGTAGCTAGGATTACAGGTGTGACCTAGTAAGAGAAAAAACTTTTAGGGAGAGAAGAAAACATAAGGTAGTTGTGTTAAAAAAATATGAATGTGAACCTAAAGCAGAAATTAAGTACACTTACTATGTAATAGTGAGTGTCCACGTGAGGGTTGTAATTACTGATGAAGAGTGTAGTATGTCAGCCTGTTTGTGTGGTTTTTCTTTCCATTTCAGCACTTCTTAGAGCTCCTGATGTGGTACGCTGAGAGGATCATAGATGTTTTGTATGTATTTCAGAAGTGATTCCATTTATAAATTCTGGTATATGATGACACAATCTGTGGTTGAAGAGGAATAGAAGAAACATTAAGAAGCGAAAGAAGTGAGAGGAAAGTTACAGGTGACATCATCCACCTGAATGTTCAAATCATAGAGCATAATAGAAAAAAATTAAGAGTGGACTGTGAGCCAGGAACCAGGTCATCTGTGAGTAAAGAGGAATGGCCGAGAGAGCAGCAAACAGCAGCAACAAGAAGTAGCACCAGATGGCATGGGCGTCAAGAGAGCAGAGGTCTCTAGGAGAAGACCGCAGGGAGCCAAGGAGAACATCTGTGCTCACCACTGGCCTGAAATAGGTGCACCGTGAAGGGAAAGACAGATGTCACCTGACAGGGTGATAGAACTAAAGGTTGTCTTGCAGTGGAAAGTTACTTTATAGTCAAAAGGCCGAAGGAGAAGTTCCCAAAAGATTGAGAATGTAAGAGAAGGGTTTGCTATCTACTGCTGCTTAAGAAGCCACACCAAAACTCAATGGCTTGCACAACTATTTTACTATATCTCAAGGTACTCTTGGTGGACTAGACCCAAATGGGTGATTCTTCTCCTTCCCGGGTGTTAGATGAAGCTGGAATCACCAGGGGCTTTGAATGAACTAGAACATTCCAGTAGCCTCATTGGCATATGAATGGTGACTTGAAGTGAGGGGCTCTGATAGTATGGCCAGATCTTTCTCTCTCATATCTTCCTTCTTCGGCTCTCTCTGCCTCATAGGCACTTTGCACATGACAGTCTAGGGTTCCCAAAAACCTTAAAATAGGAGTTGACAGATTTTTCTTGAGGCTTACATCTAGAGTTGGCACAGTATCACTTCTGTCACATTCCCTTGTAGTGAATCACAGAACCAGCCTAGATTCCAGGAAAGGGAGCTTACAATGCCGACAACATTAGAAATGTGATCCATGGAAATATCTGTGCAAATTAGCAGCAAACAGATTATTGACCTCAGCGCCAGAAGGTTTTGACAGTAGAACAGAAAGGTTGAGGTGGGAGCAGGGACTCAGGTGGTTTCAGAGATTGGAAGAACAGGCTGGTATAGAGGAAGAGAGGGGGATCTGCCTTTCCAAAGAAGATTGATGTGAATAGATATCTGAGGCATGATGGGGCAGATTCTACTAAAGCAATGGTCTCCAAATTGCTTTCTGGTCATTCATACCTAACCAAAAACAAAAACAAAACCATTTTTCGTCAGTTGTGGGACTTGAACTTAGGGGCTGGGCCTGAGCTTTTTCACTCTACCACTTTGAGCCATGGTTCCACTTTCAGTTTTCTGATGGTTAATTGAAGATAAGAGTCTCATGAACATTTCTGCCCAGGCTGGCTTTGAACCATGATCCTTAGATCTCAGCCTCTTTAGTATCTAGGATTGCAGGAGTGAGCCACCAGCACCTGACCCAAATATTTTCTTAATTCTGCTCAACTTTAATAATAATTACATTATTAATAATTATATAGTTAATAAGGTTCTACTATAATATGCACTTCATAAAAAACAAAAACAACAAAATAATGAGCTGGAGGCTGAGAAAATGATTTAGTGGTAGAGTGCTTGCCTTGCATACATGAAGCCCTGGGTTCAATTCCTCAGCACCATATAACCAGAAAAAACCAGAAGTGGCGCTGTGGCTCAAGTGGTAGAGTGTTAGCCTTGAGCAAAAAGAAGCCTGCAACAGTGCTCAGGCCCTGAGTTCAAGCCCCAGGACTGGCAAAAAGAAAAAAAAAAAGATGATCTAAACGAAATAATAATCTTCAGATTACTTTATCAATGGTTTAATAATTTTTTTGTCCTGTCTAGGGAAAGCAATTGAGTTAAGAATGCCAGAGGCTGGGTTCTAAATTCAGTATATTCCCACGACTATTTTTAATGGCTGTTTTAGCTGAAAGAGAGATCAATGAGATTGAATGAGTGCTCTATTGGTAGTGCTTGCTAAATCATGACACTCATTTTCGGTCCCATTCCCAAATATGCAAAGAACTTTGCTGAAACTCAGAAAATATGTTTCATCACCAATATTAGCTCTCCTTTGCGAATAATCAAAATGGTTGCTTTTTTATCTTAAAGAAATGAGTTCAGAAATTCAAACTACTCATTGGGAAGATTTTTTTTTTCAAAACAGATTTAAAAATTCGATTCCTAAGTTTTTAAATGCTCAAATACTAAGAGATTCTTGCTTTTTACTTAAATTACATTCGCAACACATTATACAATGATGGAATATTTCCAAGTGTCTGCTTTTAAAATGGTCTCTCTGTATACAAGATCCTGAAGAACAATCACTATTTCCTTCATTGTTAATATTATCTTTATCTTGAAAGAACTGATTCAAAAAAATCTGGCAGTCACTTATGTTGATAGAAAAGGTAAACTTAGCTACTTAGGAGGCTGAGATATGAGAAGTATAGTTCAGGCTAGTCCAGGCAGAAAAGTCAACAAGATTCTGCTTCCAATAAACCAGTAAAAAAAGCTGTATGGAGATACATAGCTCAAGTAAGTGGTAGAGTGTCAGAAGAGAATAAAAAAGCTGAGTAAGAGGTAAACAGAGTTTAAGTTCTAGTAACAGCACACACACACACACACACACACACACACACACACACACACACACCCTGTCAACATATTATGAATTCTGCTCAACTTTAAAAGATCAGTATTATTCAGCATTAGGTTGATGATGCAAACTCTAAGACAACTAGTGAACTAGTTACTATGGAGTCAAAAGACTTTTATGGTTGACATCAACCTATAGCACATAAACTTCAGCACTATATCACACAGGGAATGAATTTAGGAGGGTGTCTGACTTCCAGGTCCTGCTGTGACCACCCTTCTGTCCTTCCTCTGTGTTTGAGTTACAGAGCAACCAGGGACAGCAATGTTTATCAGTACATGTGGAGTATTGGAAAAAACATAAGTCCTTCCATATTTTTGATACGAAATAAATAAAAGTATAAAGTCTGATGTTTTCCTCTAGTTCCTCCTTGTTTCATTTTGCCAGCATCACTTTAGAAGCCATATTTGCTGAGGAGAAGTGAGAAAGGATAGTGATTGCTTGTTTCTAGCAATATGGTCCTAAACAAAACAACTGAGCAGCTTCTTCAGTGTTACTATTCCTTGTGGAGATAGCTACAGTAGTAGAGGAATTGTACCAGAAAATCTCAGGGCCATATGATTATCAGGTAGACAAAGTAGACAATGACTTTAACAAGAGTGAGCAATGAAAGAGAAGGATGAATGGATTGATATTAATAGCTTATTTTTCTCATGTAACACTGTTACATAATGGATCTAGGGGAATAAAACTCATAATGTTAAGCAGGACTCTAGATTCAAAAAGGTCTGGGGCTGGGGATATGGCCTAGTGGCAAGAGAGCTTGCCTCGTATACATGAGGCCCTGGGTTCGATTCCCCAGCACCACATATACAGAAAACGGCCAGAAGTGGCGCTGTGGCTCAAGTGGCAGAGTGCTAGCCTTGAGCAAAAAGAAGCCAGGGACAGTGCGCAGGCCTGAGTCCAAGGCACAGGACTGGCCAAAAAAAAACCCAAAAAGGTCTGAGACAACTCTTAATCTTCATAGGCCTAGATATTATAGGCATTTATAAATGTATTCATTCACCTTTTCAGAACTTTTTGGGAGTATGTATTTTAGAAGTGTGGCAAATGATTTCAAGGATTTACCAAATTTGACACTACCAGTCTGCAGAGAACGCTAAGCTAAGCACCCAGGTTTTTTTTTTTTTTTAATCAGAAACACTCCTGTTAAGAAGCACTTCAGTTACTGAGATGGGATTAAATTAGGCATGAAATGCTAGAAACCAAAAGAAAACATCTCCCACAAACAAAGGTACAACAGCCTAGATGCCATCAGGAACAGTGTGAAGATCCAGACGCTGATGTCTGATAACAGTATGTATGCTGAGTTCAGCGATAACCGCTCAGTGGTTTGCAGCACACCAACTATCAGTCAAAAGGAAGAGGTCATGGGGAGCATTTGCCTTTTGGGAACGAATAAGTCCATTGATCCCATGGCTAATAGGCAAATCTGAGAATTTCTGCAAAGAATAACAAGAGAAAGATTTTACTGGCTATCTTGGAGTGATTGTAAAGTGGGCATTGGACATCAGAGTCAGGAGCTCAGTAAGCAAGAGCTAGTTCATACTCAGTTTCCTCACAACCCAGATTCTCTATCGGCCTCTAAATGTTGCCGGGTTCTTTTTCTTCTCCTCCCCTCCCTTCCCCTTCCCTTCTCTCTCTCCTCCCCTTCCTCTCCTTTTCTTTCCTCTCCTCCCTGTCCCTGAATGTCTTTATTTAGGTCCAAGGCTATCAGTCATCTCTGACACTGATACAGTTCCAGCCATGTATCTCATCTACCTACAACAATATTTCTTCCATGAACAATTCAGACAATATATAACAAAACACACGTTTTGATTGTTTCCACCCCCAATATTTACCATCTCATTTTACTTAAACCTAACCCCTGGAAATTGTTGATGCTTCTCTTTGTTGTCTCTAACCCTGCCCCCCCCTTACATCCTGTTCGTATGTTTCTTCCTTTTTTTTTTTTTTTTTTCCAAAACAGATTTCAAAACCAGGCATTGATGGCTCATGTATGTAATCCTTGCTAATTGGGAGGACACAGTTCAAGGCCAGCCTGGTCAGGAAGTTCATGAGACTCTTTCTTTCATTTTGTGCTGGTTTTGGGGCTTGAACTCAGGGCCTGGGTGTTGTCCCTGAGTTGTTGTTGGTTTTTTGTACTCATGGCTAGGGCTCTACTACTTAGGCCACGGTTCTGCTTCTGGCTCTTTTTGGGAGTTAATTGGAGATAAGAGTGTCATAGGCTCTTCTGCCTGGGCTGGCTTTGAACTGCAATTCTCAGATCTCAGCCTCCTAAATACCTAGAATTACAAGCGTGAGCCACCCACACCCTGGGTAAAGTAGCAAGCACTTCTCAACCCACATGAGAGAATGAGGTTGGGGAAAACGTGATTTTAGGCCAGTCTGAGCATAGAGGACCACGAGACTCCGTTTTCATGGAGGAAAGCTGAAAGTGGTGATAGTGGAGTCCCATCCTGCCAATGGGAAACTTAAAGTAGCGGGTGGTTCAGGGGCCTCTTACCACAGCCAGGAAATGAGACCTTATCTCACTCTCCACAAACTTCAGGGCTGGAAGCACTGCTCAGTGGTAGTGTACCAGCTGAACAAGCTCCAGGCCCCAAGTTTAAACTCTAGTCCAGAAAAGCAAAACAAAATATCTCAATCACATCTGTCCACGTACAAGAAGATGGAAAAAAAAAACCCAACTTCAAGAGCCACCTAGTTGCTCTTTCTAATTTATCTCTTTTTTTTTTTTTTTTTTTGCCAGTCCTGGGCCTTGGACTCAGGGCCTGAGCACTGTCCCTGGCTTCTTTTTGCTCAAGGCTAGCACTCTACCACTTGAGCCACAGCACCACTTCTGGCCATTTTCTATATATGTGGTGCTGGGGAATTGAACCCAGGGCTTCATGTACAGGAGGCAAGCACTCTTGCCACTAGGCTATATTCCCAGCCCTCTAATTTGTCTCTTGACCTCTTATAATCTAATCTCCACATGACCAGATCTCCAATTATGACCAAAGTCATAATTATAAAACATAAATGAAACCCACCACTCCCAAGCTTAAAATCTTCCAAGTGTTTCAACTTTATTTATAAGAAAATTCATATTTCTTAGCCTACTTGCAAGATCGCATGACATCTGCCCCATACTTGCATTTATGACATCTTCTTAAACCTTTCCTCTAATACCACTTCTCATATTCCTGAACATGTCAAACCCACTACTGCCTTAGAGCTGCTCATTCAATCAGGATTTTCCTTTCTTCAGACATTGCCACAACTCTCTCCTTGTCATTCATGTCCCTTATCAAGAAAGAATCTCAGAAGAACTCATTAGTCAAACAAATCTGTACCAATCACTCCATCACATGACCATGGCCTTATTGTTAATCTGCTATTTTCTTGTTTAGTTTAGTTGCTTTCTTCTTGCAGCAGCAATGGGAACGAGGATTTTGTCTTTCCTGCTAACCAGTGCTATGGGGATCATACTGGGCCTTGAGTTAAACATCAATTGTGTGTCCTGATTGTAGTGGAAGACAGAACTTTAAAGAAAGAAGATCATGAGCTCATGGGAGTAATGTTTAATGGGAGAAGGAACCATATCTAATAAAAGTTGCTTGCAACAGGAGAGATGGTACACTTGTTTTCTAAAGAGTCTGAATGGCTATAGACTTCTGATCAGAGGATGAATGTATAGACCAGAGCACTTCTGAGTATGTACTGTGTGCTACTGACAGACAGGATTACATAGAAGATAAGACTGTGGAAGGGAGCCAACTCACTTGTCCAGTTGATCACTCTAGGAGGGACAGAGAGAATAGAACACAAAGATAGAATTAAATAGCAATTATAGGAGAAATACAGGATAAATCCACATTGAATTTGAATCAGTTGTATACACAGACATGAGTGACAATAAAATATGACTAATGCTTTCAAGGAAATTTACAACACAAAGTACAGGGGAATGTAAGTTGTTCAAGCACAACTTCAGACTGAACCATTCATTATTAGCCCTTAAATAAATCTAACAATGCGAGTGTCACAAGGAAATATAGACTTACTAAAGCTATAATGGGAGAGCAGAGGAAGGAGTCATAAAGAAAAACAATCTAAAACTCTCTGTAAAGTTTTTCTTTTGCAATTGCCTCTATTGCTCTGGTTCTTGCTCAGAATATCTCCAGAAGTCTAACTATGTGCTCAGGTCTCCCTTTCAAAATACAGCTAGCTTGCATGAGTCTTTCCGCAGAGCAAAGACTTACTGTCAGCCACATAGTAACTGTCTATTGTGTATTGTAAGGTCTTCAGCACGGAGAAGAGGTGAGAAGGGTTTGGCCCTGCCACAAATATGTTCAGACAACAGAAAAGAATCCAATGTTATTAGTGCCTATGCTTCCTAATAGAATTTACTTGGAAATAAATCTGAAAAGGTAGTTCCGGACATAAGTAGCCTTTAACACCACTCCAAACATTCTTGCTTTGTAAGCTACTGGGGAATCTTGCAGAATTTTGAAGAGAGCTATTTCATGATCCAATTTGCATCAGAGGGAGCTGAGTGTAGAAACAATAATAAAGTACAGAAATGGCTAAGTGAGTAAGGAACATGGGTATTTGAAAATGAGGATATGAAATAGAATACTGAAAAGGTATTTCATATTCAAGAATATTCAGAACATTAAGATTGATTGGATGTAGATGATGACAGATTCCCTTGTTTCTGGCTTGACCAACCAGTTGGAGGGTGATAAAATTCTAGGTCAGGAATATAAACAATGAACAGCTGTGCTGTTTCTATGAGCTGGTTCTTACCGGAAGAGACAATAATTTAAATGTCACACCAGACAAGTGTGAATAAGAACACAGCACACTCATGGGAAGATGTAATATGGTTGAAAACGAAGGCGTGGTGTTTTAAAAGAAAGGCTAAAATGAATGGGAATTGGTTATACAGAATGATAGTGAAAGCTTTGAAAACAGGTAACTAATGCACACAAACAGGTGTGGATCTGGAAGAAAATGGTGCTGAGAACATAGCCAGTGTTGCATGCAAGAAATTTGTGGGAAAAGAAAAGCAGAAAAACAGGCTGACCACAAGAAGGAGGAGAACAATTGACATCATAGAAACTATGATGCTTAGCCACCCCTCAAAAAATGGCAAACAACTGTTCCAAGAATACAGGACATGCCAGGTATGTGTGGCTCCCACCTGAAATCCTAGCTACTCAGGAGGCTGAGATCTGAGGATTGCAGTTTGAAGCAGCCTGGACAAACAGGTCTGTGAGACTCTTATCTCGAATTAATCACCAAAAAGCCAGAAATCAAGTGGTAGAGTGCTACCTTTGAGCACAAAAGCTCAAAGGAAGCACCCAGGCCCTGAGTTCAAGCCTAAGTACCTGCATGCGTTGCACGCATGCATGCACACATGCGCACACGCACACACACACATTCAGGACACATATAGAGATATCCTTTGCTTCTCTGGTTTAAACTTAAGGCTTAGAATCAACTCAAAACTACTACTTCTCTACTTTTTTCATCCTGGCATCTTTAAGAAAATTGCACTCTTCAGCCTGGAAGCTTCCAAACTTGGAAGTCTTCAGCCTCAAAAGGCAAAACCCAACCAACTAGGACACTTAAAGCCACCACAGTGCAAAAACCCCAAATCCATGGCTTCTTCAGTTTCTTCTAATTGTTCTACAAAAGTACGCCAGTTCTACCAGGCACCAGGTAGCTCATGTCTATAATCCTAGCTATTCAGGAGGCTGAAATCTGCCATCCCAGGCTTACAAAGCTGAGAGACTCTTATGTTTAATTAATTAATGAAAAGTTGGAAGTGGAGGCATGGTTCAAGTGGTAGACCTCTAGCCCTGAGTAGAAGAGGCTAATTGAAAGGGTGAGGCTTTATTTCAAGCCCCAGTACCAGCACAAAAATAGGAAACTTTGCCATAATTCAGATCTTGAGTGTTTCTTGAAAGTTGGTGTGTTCAAGGCTTGGTATCCAACCTTTGTTCAATTGGGAGATAGATAGTGGTCTAGTGGGAAGAAATTAGGTTATTAAGGCTGTTTCAATGAAAGGTATTGAGACCATGGTCCTTTCTTTCTTTCACTTTTTGGTTCTTAGCTACACTGAGGTAAACTTAGCTCCTCCATCATATGTCAACCATAACATGCCACAGGTACAGCCCCAAAACAGGACCAAATACCGGAAGCCTCCGAAGTTGTAAGCCACAAATTAAGTCTTTCCTCTATTTAAGAAGACTGTCTCTGGTATTTTTTCACACTACTGGAAAGCTGATTGATATTTTTAAAAGCCTTATAAAGATGATGGGTTTTTTTTCCCTGCCCAAATAGATAAAGGAAGAAGAAGAAAGGAAAGTATCTGCTCCTCTGTCTTCTGAGCAATGTCTTCATCTCCGTCGTTACATGGTATGTTGTCTTTTTTAAAGCATTCCCATTCACACTGTTCTGGATTTAAGATATTTTATGATAGATCCACATTGCTCTCTTCATACCTTCCTCTAGTGTATTTTTAATGTCTACACCTTTCATCTTCCTCTGAGGCTAATGGGAGAAAGACAAGATGTGGAATAAAAAAAATATAACCATGAGTTTTTAGTAACCCCGATTTAAAAGGTAGGCTGCATTTATTGACAGGATTGACAAGATCTGTTATCATTTCATACTGACCTAAGGAGTCATGGATGGGAGTTAATTGCTGCTCCCTACAGAAGGGCCCCAAACTGGTGTCCTGCAGGTCAAATTCTCTGCCTGTAGATTTGTCTCCCGCAGCCCACACAGCTTTTGAATATTTTTAAATGTGACTACTTTTCATCCAGTGTGAACTCCTCAGTGCTCTGCTGGCTGTATCAGCCTTTGCTCCTTGACGACATTGACGAGCTCCATCCAGATCTTGAAAATATTGCATGGAGTCCCCTGCTAATGCTGATCTGTAGCGATCAGCATTTCCTCCCACATGTTTGCAGTGAGACTTGATGGATGTTAGTCTGTAGTCACTTGTATTTTTTTTTATATATATATCATCCTTGTCTATCTCTTTTTTCTCCTTGCAAGATAGAGATCTTTATCCCCAGATTCATTGCAGGTAATGTAACGTATCCGATTGGATGCTATGCACTAGAGGTGTGTAGAGCTGGTGAGTGTCTCAATTTGGACACAGGTCCACCTGTTTCTGGAGCCTGCATTTCTCCTGCCACACCTCTCTGCTTCCTGCAGGCATCTTGTGAGCACTTGTGATCACATCTGCCGCTCTGCACCTATCTTTAGATTTCCGACGAATTCCTTCCTGTTGGCAAGAGTCAGATGAGCTGTTCACAAAACCTTCTAAAAATATGAATGGTCTACGGTTAGCTCGCTTGATTTCAGAGGAGTTGTTTCGGAAGTAAATATATTTTATCTTTATTAATAAATTTGGTGTGTGTGTGTGTGTGTGTGTGTGTGTGTGTGTGTGTTTTAAAGGATTTGATTCTGTCTCCCTCTGTCCTAAAAGAAGAGTATCCCCACACGTGGGTCAAGGTTATGAACAGCTATACTTGGAGCCCCATCCTTTCAGCCTTCTTCTGAGGCTTCTTCCCCTTTGGCCCACTTCTGTGCTCTCTGCTGTCATGTCACTGCAGGAGTAAGTTAGATGAGCAGTGAGTTTTCAGGCCTTTATCTTGAAAGCTATGTGGAGCCAGGTGCTGGCCTACCTTTGATGAAGGCTGGAAAGTGAAGGGGGTGGCAGGAAGTTCCTCTAGGTTTTCCCCTGCTCCAGACTACTTCATCTGAGCAGGAAGAAAGCAGTGCGTAGTAGAGAGGGAGCTTTTGCCTGAAGTGCGCTTTGGGATTTGTGCTTGGCAGCTGGCTAGGAAATGGAGCTTAGCATGCTGCCATATGTCTTTCCTCAGAGATGCATCTAAAAACACATTCCATTTCCTGGTTGATTTGCTAGTTCCGAAAGACACATTTTGTCCTATTATTTTACATTTTCTTTTCTTCATTTCTAATTTTTGATTAACAAATGATAAGGCAACTTCACAATAATTTCAATAGTGTCCTGACTGGGTTACTGAGTATCATTCTTTGACTTGTTATGCTGATATTGATATAAAATGCTCAGGGAGGCATGATCCTTTTTCTTTCCTGTAATTACCATTACCTACCTTTCCCTCCTTTTTTTAAATTATAAAGGCAAGACATACTATTTAGTATTTTTACCTTCATGCTAAATTTTTCTCCAAAAATTAGACTTTAGAATTTCTTCCAATACATATTTGCTGGTAATATACCTCTATTAAATTGTGAATAGGGATTTTTTTTTTAATCTCTACCTACCTGAGCTGACCAGTTATTGTATATAGATTGGGAAAGTTTTCTTTTTTTTTTTTTTTTTTTGGCCAGTCCTGGGGCTTGGACTCAGGGCCTGAGCACTGTTCCTGGCTTCTTTTTACTCAAGGCTAGCACTCTGTCACTTGAGCCACAGCGCCACTTCTGGCCATTTTCTGTATGTGGTGCTGGGGAATTGAACCCAGGGCCTCATGTATACGAGGCAAGCACTTTTGCCACTAGGCCATATCCCCAGCCCTGGGAAAGTATATTTTAACTTCTTTATTTTCCCCCTTAAATTCTTCAAAGGGAAGAGTCCTGAGGGAAGTGGGGGCATAGCTTAAGTGGTAAAGCAGCAGCCTTGAGCTAAAAAGATAAATCTTCCTTGGGATTAAACAAAAAAACTTTAGTAGTACTGTCCAATTGAATTTTCTACGTTGGTGGAAATGGTTCCTTCCTTCCTTCCTTCCTTCCTTCCTTCCTTCCTTCCTTCCTTCCTTCCTTCCTTCCTTTTTCTCTCTCTCTTTCTCTCTCTCTTTCTTTCTCTCTTTCTCTCTCTCTCTTTCTCTCTTTCTCTCTCTCCTTTCTTTCTTTCTTTCTTTCTTTCTTTCTTTCTTTCTTTCTTTCTTTCTTTCTTTCTTTCTTTCTTTCTTTCTTTCTCTTCTCTCTCTCTCTCTCTCTCTCTTTCTTTCTTTCTTTCTTTGCCAGTCCTGGGGCTTGAACTCAGGGCCTGGGCACCATCCCTGAGCCTCTCTGTGCTCAAGACTAGCATTCTTCCATTTGAGCCACAGCACCACTTTTGGCTTTTTCTGTTTATGTGGTACTGAGGAATCGAACCCAGGGCTTCATACATGCTAGGCAAGCACTCTACCACTAAGCCACATTCCCAGCCCAATGGAAATGGTTTTTATCTGTGCTGTCCTATAGGAAAAGCAGACTTCACCTGTGGCTACTAAATATTTGGGTTGTGGTCAGTGCAATGAAAGAACTAGAATTTTAATTTAATTTAAATGAATTTAAATAGTCCTATGCACTAGTGATTTATTGGATAGCACAGACTAGAACATATTAGCTTTTCAGTTTCTGCCTTTTACTTCATTTTCATAGTTCAAACTTGATAAATTAACAGAATAATACCATGTTATGACTCCTAGGCTTACTTAGGCAATGAAAGTAAAAATTTAGCATTTCCTGAGTTTAAAACCTATAGTCTAAAAGAGAAGGTCCAGCTCTGAAGAGGTTCTTTTATTTCTCTGTATCCCTGGGAACATTCTGCTCCAATTGAATTTAAAAGCACGAACAACTTCATTTCAGAACTGAGTGATACAATCACAGTTTCAATTGCGCATGCGGCACTGGGAAATATGAGATTTCTGTTCCATGCGTAGTTCTGCCTTTGGTAAGTGGGTGACTCTGGCCAACCACTGGCCTCCAAGTGTTTAACCACAGCATTGGGGTGACCTCAGCCCCACCAGAATTAGAAGCCTGGTGGACTATTAAATGCGACAGAAATACGAGAGACCATGGCTGGGAATATGGCCTAGTGGTAGAGTGTTTGCTTCGCATACATGAAACCCTGGGTTCAATTCCTCAGCACCACATATATAGAAAAAGCCAGAAGTGGCGCTGTGGCTTAAGAGCTAGAGTGCTAGCTTTGAGCAAAAAAGAAGCCAGGGACAGTGCTCAGGCCCTGAGTCCAAGCCCCAGGACTAGCAAAACAAAAACAAAAACCCCAAACAAACAAAAAAACCCAGGAGAGACCAACCTTATCTACTGTCATGTTTCTAGTTATCATTTACAGTGTATCAGTCTAGGAGCTTTAAGGCTCATAGTTCACATGACTAGATTTTCTTGATTATATTTCTCAAACCGTGTGTAAGCACAGCTAGGTGCATCAAATATCAAGCCCTTGTGGTCTAGTTCACCCAAAATTAAATACTAGGAAAAATAATAAACTGAAAATTACTTTAGATTCAAAATGCATAAACTTATTGGCTTATTGGTATAAAGATTTCCAGTTACATGCTTGATTTCTGAGCTTACTACACCAGGCAGCATTTGTAGTTTTGGGGTCAGTACCACCCTTTAAATGCCTTTAGAGTAACATTGTTCTAAGTAATCCAGGTCAAAGGGGTAATACATTGTTTAAAAATGTTTGTACTCATTTACCTATTACAGCTAAGGTATCATGTATCATTAATTACTCAATACAAAACCTAAGGAATATTTAGGTGCCAGTGGCTCATGCTTGCAATCCTAGATACTTAGGAAGCTGAGATCTGAGAATCGCTGTTCAAAGCCAACTCCAGTAGGAATGTCCATGAGACTCTTAGTTCCAATTAATCATCAGAAAACTGGAAATGGAGCTGTGGGTCAAAGTGGCAGAATGCGAGCCTTGTGTGAAAAGGCTCAGGCCCTGGCACTGAGTTCAAGCCCATGACCAACAAAATAAATTTAAAAAATAATAGAGTAAGGATTACAATGAGTTAAGAAATTTTGCTCTCTAAAATCAACTTTTGTTGAGCCCAGAGTGTTTTGTATTGTTTTTAACCCAGGTCTTTGTATATGCTTAAACACAAGTGAGCCCGGAATGTTATTGATGTATTTATGTGGAATCTGTCAGTGAAATAGAGACCTATGTATTTCTGTAAAAACTGAGGTAAAATAGCTGGACACCAGTGTCTCATACCTGTAATTCTAGTTACTCTGGAGACTGAAATCTGAAGATCATGGTTCAAAGGCAGTCTGGACCAGAAAGTCAGTGATACTCTTATCTCCAATTAATTACCAGAAAACCAGAAGTGGTACTGTGGCTCAAGTGGTAGAGAGTTAGCCTTGAGCTGAAGAGCTCAAGGACAGAGGCCAGGCCCACATAGTTCAAGCTCCAGGACCACCCCCCCCAAAAAAAGAAAAAGAAATACTAAGTCAATAAAACTGTGGAAATATATGGGTATCAAAAACATAGTCAACTTATCTAATATTTAAAAAATACATTATATCCAGTCATGATTTTTTTTACTCAGATTTATTGAAAAGGCTGAGCTGTGGTAGAAGTTCACCAGTGGTTAGCTGAACTTGAGCAGTGTAAAAATATTGAAGATATTTTTAAGACATAGAAAGATTGCAGTGTTTGTGTAGTTGATTTGTTGTGATACATTCAGAAAATACTGAATCTAGATGGAAATTCTACTTTTAGGAAGCGACAAGTGTCAATCTTGCAAACACATGTTTAAATCCTTTTGCATGTTATTATTATTCACTTAGAAAAGTTACTTGTTTACTTGTATTATGACACATTGCAAACCTACAGAAAAGTACAGAAAATAATATAATGAATAGACTCATAATCGCCACCTGGATTCTAATTTTGACAGATCCGGATTAGCTATTTTTTTTTTTTTTTGGCCAGTCCTGGGCCTTGGACTCAGGGCCTGAGCACTGTCCCTGGCTTCTTTTTGCTCAAGGCTAGCACTCTGCCACTTGAGCCACAGCACCGCTTCTGGCCATTTTCTGTCTATGTGGTGCTGGGGAATCGAACCCAGGGCCTCATGTATATGAGGCAAGTACTCTTGCCACTAGGCCATATCCCCAGCCCGGGATTAGCTATTTTTGAACATCCATTCAAAGTTTCCTGTGTGTCCTTCCATATCTCTTTGCCTTCTCTGCTTTAATTCTTGTGACAGAGACAGTAGGTGGGCCCCCACGACCTCCTTGAGTTCTTTGGTCCATTGTACTTGAAATGTGGCCTTAAAGTAAACACATTTCCCAGCTTCCTTTGCAGCAAGGCCTGACTAATTTGGGACAATTATAAGTAAGTTGACATGATCCTTTGCCCCCTTTGGAAAGAAAGTAAGCTTGGGGCTGGAAGAGTGACAAACAAGCTGAGTGAGCGTGAGACCCTGAGTTCAAGCCCCGGTACTAAAAGGGTGTGCAGATTGGTTTATTTCATACTGTCTACATATGTCAAAGTATGTTCACTGAAACTCTCCTAATTTGTACAATAAAAATAAAAGTTTAAATTTATAAGTAGAAAGTGGGTAAGTAAAATAGACCTAGTAAAGAATGTTATGAAAATTAGAAGCAACTGAATAAGTTGCAAATTACTGTACAAACAGTGATGGAGTAAAGCAATCATAAGTATAGTAAACAGCCATCAATAAACTATAAACTAGAAAAATTCGCCCCTCATCTACTAAATAAGTAATCGACACTTACAGTAAACTAAAAAAGCTCTGAGGATCTATTGGAAAAGGCCCCCAACACAACAGAAAATAGAAGCGTCGATGGATACCAACCACATTTTTCTTTTACTTTTGCCATTTGCGATTTCATGATTTCAGAAATAAATTTTGAATGCCAGTTTTATAGTAAGTAGCTTATTCCAGTCCTACCTGTTCCATCAATCTTCCACTTCCTTCAGTACTAGGATTGAACTCAGGGCCTCTCCTTTGCTAGGCAGGTACTTGACCCCTTGAACCATGCCCCCAGATCTGTTTTGCTTTAGTTATTTTTCAGAAAGGAACTTGATGTTCTTGCCCAATGCCAGTCTGAACAATGAGTCTCCTGATCTCCAACTTTTCAAGTAGCTGGGAATATCACTGCATCTAGATAAGACTTCTTAATGGTATAAGTTCTCTGCAACACTGCTATTTGTATATGTGTAAGAAGATAGTATCTTACTACTGACAAGGTGTACATACATTAGAGTTATAACTACAGAAATTATCATAAGGATTTACATTTTGATAAACTCATAGAACGAAGTTTTTCACTGGATGCATTAAACTAAAGAAATAAATACCCCAGTAATTCAGAAGGCAGATTTATTAGCATACATTAACATTTTAAATTGGAAACCAAAATTAGGGTGCAGATTCTTCACACTTTTAGAAAATCTTTTCAAATTAAAAATTAAAAGCTTTACTTCCACATTCACTAGTCAGTAAGCATTATCATAATGGTTTGGTAGGTGTTTAAGAATTACAATTTGGTGACATGTTTTAAATTAAGTTATCTGTATGTTGGATATAATTTTGCTTTGTTTATTATGCAGTGATGAAAAATGTAAATGTTTCTCATAGGAATGTTAATGCTGCAAATCATTAAAATGTCATTAAATCTTATGAAATTTATTATGAACATTAATCTTGCCTTAACATTTATAGGTGGGTATTGCCAAAGCAAGGACTATTTAAGTAATATTATGCTTTGGGAAGAGTCTTTATTACTTTGTTAACTTAAAGGCTATCATAAGCACCAGTGGGGTGTGTGTGTGTGTGTGTGTGTGTGTGTGTGTGTGTGTGTGTGTGTATTTTGGACCAAGATAGACAAAGTAACTATAACTTTCATGTTTCCAGAGAAAGACTTTTGCCTGGAAGTTACTATTGTCTCTGGACAGAGGATAATAGAACTTGAGACTATGAAACAATTTCTACTTTGATGATGCAGAATATGCTTTTAGCTTCAACATTTTGACTTAAATTCTTGAATGCAAGTGAATTCATTTGCTATATTTATTTTTTGGTGTCCCTTTTCCCTGGGGATTTTTCAAACTATTGCATCACCTTATGTTTCCTAGGCTGCAGAATCTGAGAATTTGAATAAAACCTCCCAGATAGACTCTACCCAAGTGAAATCTCATTGTTTAAGTACATTTGTTTTGAGTATAAACTCTATGTTTTGAATCATTTTATTATCAACCCTTTTGTGACCTCAAATATCAAGGTTGTTCAATGTTTCCCAGTCATCATCATCATCATCATCATCATCATTATTATTATTATTATTATTATTTTGGCCATTCCTGTTCCTGGAGCTTGGACTCAAGGCCTGAGCACTGGCCCTGGCTTCCTTTTGCTCAAGGCTAGCACTCTGCCTCTTGAGCCACAGCACCACTTCTGGCCATTTTCTATATATGTGGTGCTGGGGAATTGAACCCAAGGCTTCATGTATATAAGACAAGCGCTCTTGCCACTAGGCCATATCCCCAGCCCCCCAGTCATTATTTTTAATAACAGAAAGATAGTACTTTTGTGGTATGTATGCCAGTCCTGGGACTAAAACTCAGGCCCTGGGAGCTGCCCCTTGGCTTTTCCACTCAAGGCTGGAGCTCTCCCACTTGAGCCACAACTCCCCTCTGGCTTTTTGCTGCTTAGTGGGAAATAACAGCTTTACGAACTTTTTTTGCCCTGGCTGGCTTGGAATGACAATCCTCAGATCTCAGCTTCTAGAGTGGATTAAAGACAGACCATCTTTCAATGACCTGGTCAGAGTGTAGCAAGGGGAGGTTAGTTTATCCAGGTTACCCAATTCCCTTCTTTCTCCTGGGAAAAGATTTGAGACTTTCTTGAGTTTGAGAAGTTGCTGCAGTAGCTTTTCTTCACAAGGCACAAATGAAGAGGTGAGGAATTCCCTGGGGGGCAGTTTCCATTGTAGCATGGAGAATATTGGGTAAGCAAAAGAATTCTGGCAGAAGACTTGCTGATTGGGCTCAAACTACTTTGCAGCTTTGTTAGAATATCCTTTGGATTTCCTTTTTTTGTGTGTGGTATAGACATTTGAGTTCAGGGCTTCACATTTTCCAGGTAGCTATTCCCACTTTTAAATCATGTTGCTAGGTCTTTGTTATTGTTGTTATTGTTATTGCTATCTGTGTATGCGTGCGTGCGTGCGTGCGTGCGTGCGTGCGTGTGTGTGTGTGTGTTGTACTGGCGCTTGAATTCAGTGAGGCCAGGTGCTGTCCTTGAGCTTTTTGCTAAAGCCTTGTGCTCTACTACTTGAGCCACAGCTTCACTTCTGGTGTGTTGGTGGTTAGTTGGCTCTAAGAATCACACAGACTTCATTTCTGGGCTGGCTCTGAACCACATTCCTCAGATCTCAATGTTCTGAGTAGCAAGGATTATAAGTGAGACATTGGTACCCAGCTCTAGTTTTGATCTAAAGAGTTGTTTTGTTCTAGGGTTGGCTTGCTCTCTAATCCTCTTACCATACCTATGTCTCCTGTATGGCTAGTATTGCAGGCATGAATCACTATTGCTGGGTTTATTGGTTAAGATGGGGGTCTCCTTAACTTTTTGACCAGGCTGGCCTTGAACCATTATCCTCTCAATCCATGTCTCTGGAATAGCTATGATTATGGATATGGGCTGACATTCCTGGCTGGTTTTCTAGACTTTTGAAAATAACTAATATTATATCTGAAAGAACCAGCCTTCTTGTAGAACTGCCCAAACAAATCAGGAAAATGGAGGTCTTGGAGTCCAAGGACCATGGAAGATATGACATCGAGAGGGCAGTTAGACATGTCCAGGTCTACTTAATGATTCTCCAATACAGGCCTGCAGGTGTGAGGAGCCAGCTCCAGGGCTCTCCATGAGACTTTCAAAGGTTAGTTTTCCTTATAGCTTCACCAAGAGTGAGAGGGTTGGCACTGGTGGCTCATGCCTGTAATCCTAGCTCCTCAGGAGAATGAGGGCTGAGAATCTTGATTCAAGGCAGTCTGGCAGAAAATTCCATGAGACTCTTGTCTTCAATTAACTTGTAAAAAGTCAGAAGTACAGCTGTGGCTCAAGTGGTAAGAGCTCTATCCTTGAGTACAAAAGCCAAGTAAGGGAGAGAGGCTCTGAGTTTAAGCCATAGTACCAGTTATCGCCCCCAGTAACCCCCACCCAAGAAAAGTGATTAGTGATGTGTAATAAAGTGACTGGATTTTAATAGGGAAAATATAATGTTTCATCGTGGGCATTGTTGAATGAAAGACATAGTAACTCCCTTCTCACCTACACCATCATGACCAATATAGTTTGTCATTTTGGCTCCATAAGAAAATGGCTTAGGATACTGAAGTGTAAGTCATCTCAACCAGTGTCACATCTGTCAGTGCAGAGGGACAAAAACACCTTGTTCAGACACCATGAGCCTCGCAGGCACCACCCAGGCTTCCTCTTCACTGTACAGTCTATCCCAACTTCACTAACTATAAATATAATTAGATAATGATGTGTACAAATATGGGGAAATCTTTCCCTTTCATTATGCAGCACTGTCTTTGAGGATTGGAACTGTGATTGTCTTATTAACTTCTTCAAATTCAGTATCAGACAAAGTAGTTGAGAATACATACTTATTGAATGAATTAATGGTAGTAAATTGAGTGAAAGCAAAATGCCCAGCAGTAAATGCAAGCTAGATAGGCATGAAATTGAACTTCACTTATCTTCCAGCCCCATGTCCTCCAGATCTACTATTCTTCCCTTGTTCATCAATATGATTAATGGCATTATCATGTATCTGATATCTCAAATTAGAAAGCTTGGAGCCATCTTGAATTCCTCTCTCCTTCTTAACCTATGTCTAATGACCTGCAACATCTTCCATTTTGCTTTAGACTTTTTCTATATTTTGATTATTCTCTCTCTTTGTAATGACAAGGTCTTCATCCAGCTCTTATCTATTACCTGAAATATTGCAATGGGCACTAAACGGGACTGTCAGGAACCAATTTCTACCCATTTCAATGTAGAAAATGTACTGTGATATCATCTAAAAGAGTGATGTGTACACTCCTTTCTTTTTTTTTTTTTTTTGGCCAGTCCTGGGGCTTGGACTCAGGGCCTGAGCACTGTCCCTGGCTTCTTTTTGCTCAAGGCTAGCACTCTGCCACTTGAGCCACAGCGCTACTTCTGGCCATTTTCTGTATATGTGGTGCTGGGGAATCGAACCCAGGGCCTCATGTATATGAGGCAGGCACTCTTGCCACTAGGCCATATCCCCAGCCCAATATACTCCCTTCTGCTTACCAATGTTCACTGACTTCCTGTTACCCCACTGGTGATGACATTGTGATACTCGTTGTGGAAGCCTGGCCATTTGTCTGGAACCTTAAATTCCTTTCAACAGTGTGCCTGTCCTGTCTGTAGGCTACATTGGCCTGCTGACATTTACACTGAGGCTCCTTCACTAAAGCACTCAGTCACTCCTGGGATCTCTTTTGGGCATTCATCATGTTAGCCTCATTTCCCACATGGTGTTGGACATTGCATTGAGTCAAAAGTGTGGGGGTTCTTCTTGGGACTGTCTTCCCCAACCCGAAATCCAATGTCCTTGGCCTTAACCATTTTTGTTTTGATTTTTTCTAAGTGTTCTTCCTTCTCATCCCCTCTCCCAACATAACCACCTCCAATCTGCTGCCTCAAAGTGTAACCCAATCACTTGTCCTTCTTCCTTTCTCCATCTCCTTCCTTCCTGCTATAATCCACAAAAGAAGCAGGCTCTTTCAATTTAGCTTTCCTGCTTGAATGGAATCTCCCCCTAAGTAAACTATGTAGGCTCGCTTTTGAAATATTAAAGGGAGAGATCAAATAATTCAGTAAGTCCTTCCATCTCTCTTACAAAAAAAGGTCCAAAAAAGTCTACTTTGAGATGCACAGGTCACCAAAGGCCACTTTATTTATTTATTATTATTTTTTCAGTCATGAGGCTTGAACTCGGCCTGAGTGCTGTCCCTGAACTCTTTTGCTCAAGGCTAGTACTCTACCACTTTGAGCCACTGCACCACTTCCCACTTTATTTATTTTTAAATAGTATTTCCCCTTTTCCTGGATTGATAAACCCCATAGCTTGACTCTGTAAGTGGAAAAATGCAAAGAAACACACTTGAATAGAGACATTATAATGTATTAGTTGTACTTATACAATACTTATTTCTAATACATGGATAAACCGGGCCCCACTCTGCTTTTGCTTCTTGCCCTCATTCCATTCTGACCTCCAGCTGTCACACAAGCCCCATTCTTTAGGCACAATAAAATTTCTTACCATTTTTGGAGGCTAGCACAATCCAAGAATTAGAACAGCTGTGTGCTTTGTCTAGAATATCATTCTCCAACGGATCCTTTGCTTGGCAAACTCGTTCTTCATTCTTTCAGATTTAGCTCAAATGTCATGTCCCAGTGAAGCCTCCCTTAGCCTGGGTTCCCACAATCCATAGCAGTATGTAAACATTCCACTTGGACTCTTGATAATTATTGTTTATCGCTAATTTGTTCAGTTCTTCAACAGTGGGGCAAGTTTCACCCCTTTCTTTACCATTAACCTCCAATTCTTTAACTCAAAACGCCATCTTAGCTTTTATTTCATTTTGACAGCAGAACACATTGGGCCTTGCATAAGAAAGGTTACTGAATTCCTGCAATAGTATAATTCTTTCCTTAGTTTGCTACTTTGAAAATGTGAAAGCAACAAAGAGTAAGAAATAGACAGTTCTTGGAATCTAAAATCCTTTCTTATATTAACTCCTCCTTTGCAACAATAAATAATTCACATTAGGGGAAAAATCATGATAAAATTTTAAAAATTCAACATTTTACATAAACTCCAAAAAGAATTAGGAGCGAATGTTTCATAGTCCTGCATGTTCTTTTCTCCACTAATGAACAGAGTGGTTCAGATCAAATAAAATATTTTGAGCATGCTTAAATATGCTGAACTAGATAAAGGAAAGGAAAAATCAAGATAATCACCAATTGTATAGTTTAAACATCAATTAACAACAAAACAAAAGGTTTTTGTTTTATAAAACGGGAAGTCAGATAACCGTGTCTGGGGAGCTAGTTGGAGCTTATCTTCCTTTCTCTTCTTCTTTCATAGTGAATAAAAGCAGGACTTGTCTGTGACAAGTAGGGAAAGTTTGCAAGTAAAACACATGTCCTGTCATTACTCAAGGGAAGGCCTTATTCTCAGGGTAGCACAGGAGAACTTGTGCTGTCTCTAATCCACCCCCGTTATTGTCTCTTGGTGGTGACTTTGCTATTTGAGCTTCACAAGCAGGACACATTGTTTCTGCACTTTCAGAAAACCCAGAAACTGTGAAATTGTAACATTTTATTAAAAACCAAACCAAGCAAACTGCCATAGCCTGGTTCTGAGATAGTTTCTTTTTATTATTATTTTTTATAGCTATGGGTAATGGCTTGTATGGTGTTCTCCTAAAACTTCATGTACATCTGGAACCTTGTTTAGGTAGATAAAATTAGTAAAGAATCATGAAATAGATCATACTGGATTAGAATAGGACATAAATCCAATGACAGGTTTTTGTTTTGTTTTAAGAAATGAGGATAGAAGAAAACTGGGTAGGGTGGGGTGGTATATGCCTGTAATCCCCATTACTTAGAAGGAGAAACCAGAGATTGTGAGTTCAAGGACAGTCCAGGCAAAGTTATTGAGAACCTATCTCAGAAACAAAATATAACACCAAAAGGGCTCAAGAGGTAGAGTACTTGCCTATCAAGCCTTAAGTCCTAGGCTTCATCTTCAGTACTGCAAACAAACAAACAAACACCATCACATAAATGAAGCTGGACATGGACACACAGAGAAGGCTTTGTGAAGTTGGAGGCAGAGATGAGAATGGTGCAGTTGTAACCCAAGGGTTACCCTGGATGGATGGAGGCATCAGGAACCAGGAGAGCTCTGCCTTTCCCTCAGCCCTGCAGAGAGGACAAGGCCCTTTGACATTCTGATTTCAGACTTCCAGCCTCAAGAGCTGTGCGAAAGTCAACATCCAATGTAGCAATCTGTGACTAGCATGCAGATACTGCTGGAGCTGAGCAGGTCCTTCTTATCCTCCATTCTCTCCTAGAGATCTGGGGGGCTGGGAGACTTGGTGGAGGGGATTATCACTCTGTATGAACTTGCTCACAGCAAGGTAACCATCCAGTTGATCTTTCTCTTACTAGTAACCATATATATGTGTATGTATACATATATATGCATATATATGCATGTGTACTTATTACTTATGTATATGTGATATACTTATGTATATGTGCATACATTCATGTATGTATTGATATATACACACGTGTATACATATGTATGTATAAATATATGCATATACATACAAATATGTATATATTTATGCATATATGTGTATAAGGATGATGGTCCCTTGGGAAATTAAAGAATTCTTTCCAGCCATCCCTAAGGCATTTTGAATAAGACACCATCTGAGGAATGAATAAGTTAGGATTTCCTCTTTTTTTTTCAACTATTTCCAAAGGCATCTACACACTATAGTCAGAGCCACAGTGTGCAGTATAGTGGATTATGTACTGCACAAATATGGGGTGGGGGGTGGGGAGAGTAGCACTCATATCAGTATATACAGTCAGGGGAATCCAACAAGACATGTGACCAGAGTTACTGAGGTGATTCGTAACAGTTTCATCCAGAAACATGATTGTATTCATGACATTTATTTGTTACACATTTTTTTAAATTTTTTTAATTTTTTTTTTTTTTGGCCAGTCCTGGGCCTTGGACTCAGGGCCTGAGCACTGTCCCTGGCTTCTTTTTGCTCAAGGCTAGCACTCTGCCACTTGAGCCACAGTGCCACTTCTGGCCATTTTCTGTATATGTGGTGCTGGGGAATCAAACCCAGGGCCTCATGTATATGAGGTAGGCACTCTTGCCACTAGGCCATATCCCCAGCCCTGTTACACATTTTTTTTTTTTGCCATTACTAGATGTTTAAATTATAAGTATTATCTTCCAGGTGGCATGACATTTTCTTTTCTTTCTCAAGTGCAGAGATTACAGATGCACCCTACTAAACTCAGCCTAGTGACTTTCTTAAAACGATGTCTGTACACATCATGATTTCATAGATTAGGAATCTCTTTTATTTATTACCCAGGCTAGCCAGTCCCAAAGCTTTCCTGTTCCTTCTTCATAATATTTCTTCAAAGCTATCTGTCTTCTGTATAAGAACTACTCAATTCCAGATACTTAGGACCTGGATTCTTATTTCATTTGGCTTCTCTTCTCAACTTTGTTTATATGTGACAGAGCTGCAGATTAATTTTTGCAATGTTAACTTTTTCCTACAGGAATCCCTTGAATCAGGAATTTTCACTGACTTCATTTTACTTTTAGCATTAAATTCAAGTTGCTCAACCTTTCATCCCAAGGTCAGTTTATGCATTCTGTCTAATCTCTTGTCTTTCCATTTGTCTTAAAGTTGGCAAATTGACTTTACAGAATGTTAAACAGTAGCAGCACAATTTTAATTTTCCTCTATTGCTTCCCTCTTCCATCTCTCAGCCCATCACTGCATTGAAGGGAGATCTAGAAAGAGATCGTGCATGAGGAATATAAAGAAGATCCGGCCTCAAATTATTTACCCGTTTATAGCTTTAGAGAGCTTGCTTTGTGAAAGCATTAGAAATGAAAAGACTAATAATTTTGCCGCCATTAAAAATAATTAAAAGCAGTTAGTCATACAAAGGAGTTTCATTTGTCCACACATGTCTACAATGTACCTTGATCACACTCACCTAGAAAAAAACAAATCTAAGGAGCTACTGGAGTTGTTTTGTTTTGTGCTTGTACTGGAGCTTGACCTTGGGCCTCATATTCTTTTTTTTTTTTTTCAAATTTTTATTAGCAAACTGATGTACAGAGAGGTTACAGTTTCATACGTTAGGCATTGGATACATTTCTTGTACTGTTTGTTACCTTGTCCCTCATACCCCCCTCCCTCCTCCCCATTTCCCTTTCCCCCCATGGGGTGTTCAGTTCACTTACACCAAACAGTTTTGCAAGTATTGCTTTTGTAGTTGTTTGTCTTTTTTTACCCTGTGTCTCTCGATTTTGGTATTCCCTTTCAATTTCCTAGTTCTAATACCAGTATACATGGTTTCCAATATACTCAGATAAGATTACAGAGATAGTGTAGGTGCAACCACAGGAAGGTGATACAAGAACATCATCAATAATAGAAGCTACAGATACAGATGGGACGTTGAAAGTAATTCCAACTGTGATATAACAATCGTTTCCTTAACACGGAGTTCATTTCACTTAGCATCATCTTATGTGTTCATAAGGGTATAGCCATTGGGCTCTTGTGATCCTCTGCTATGACTTTTGAGCCTCATATTCTCACTTAGCATTTTCACTGAGGGCTGGTGTTCTACCAGTTAAGCCATACCTCCACTTCTGGCCTTTTGCTGGTTAATTGGAAATAAGAGTTTTACAGATTTTTCTGCCCTGGCTGACTTTGAACCTCAGTCCTAAGGCCTTGGGTAGCTAGGATTACAGGAGTGAGCCACCAGTGCCCAGTAGAAATATTGTTTTTCTTCCCAGAAATGATAATGTGATAAAACTATGAATGAAGCAAAACGCTAATGATAAATTACACAGTTATTATCAATTATATTTGATCACAAGATGCAGATTATAAAGTCATAAGTTAAAATTAGATTCCATGAATATTTCCATGTATTTAGCAAATACATGTATCTTAATGAACCTGTTTTTAAAATATTAGAAGCATTTTATTTCTCAAATAATCATATCTTTTAAAGACAGGAAAGACAGCATTCATAAATGGCAGTATTTTCCTTAGGATACCATGCTTATAAGTAAGCTTTCTATTTTCCTGTTACATCTCAGGAGATGTCCTAGTAGCAGTCCTTATAAGCCTACATAAGTGTTCATTACAGTTCTGTTGCAGATGTTTCATACATTTTACAGTAATAAGTTTATTATATGTTCAATGTTGTTCCCAGTAGAAGTCATTCATTCATTAATATATGAAATTCCCAACTTAGAAAGTTTTTAAAATAGGAGACTAACCCATTATATAAGGTAAAAAATAGGAGACTAACCCATTATATAAGGTAAAGGTTTTTTTCCTGAGCAATACACATGTATTGATCTATGTGTTCATGTGCATTAGTGCATTTTAAATGTGTAGGAGAGAGAAGAAAATTCTACATAGAACCCAAGCATAACTCAGGCAAGCCCAGAAATCCAGGGGCTTCACAATGGAATAAAATAAGGAAAGGCAGATCATGGAGTTGGGAAAGACCATTGCTAAGATCTGTTTGATATATAAAACCCAAGTCTGGAATCTGCTGGTCACTAGAGGCAATGGTGATGCGTACTGCATGTCTGATAGTGTCAGCACATCACAGTAGTGGTCACCATAGCAATCTTTTCATCCTTGAAAGCTTTCACTCAGCCAATTGGAGAACTGGATTTCCATGGTAATATATCTTCTGCTCCATAATTAAAATATGAAGTAGAATTTTGATGTCAACAAATTGGCCTTCCAGACAGTTTTGTAAGGATCCCATCGGTCCTTACAGAGTAGGTGCCTGAGGTATCATTTTGATACTGGCCTAATGTAATTACTGAGAAAGTAATAACTGTGTTTTGGCACAAGACATCCGCACTTACTGGCACTGAAACCACTTTCCTGACATTTGGCAGAGTAGGAAAGCACCACATATGTTATTTAGGCTGGTGCAGAATATCTATTTTTTCCTCTTTTGTGTTTATCCACTTGGAGCTGAAGGAAGTAGAAAGGCCACATGGGAATCTGACAGTTATTCAGCTGGAAGATGTCAACAAATCAGGATTTTTTTCTTTTCTTTCTTTCTTTCTTTCTTTTTTTTTTTTTAAGAAAATTGCTCAGAAATAGATGTTAGACAAAAAGGCAAAAAAAAAAAAAACAACGGTAAAGGTTAGGAAAAGCATGTAATGAGTTTGGGCATCAAAATTGGCAGGTACAGCTACAAACATTGTTTTATTCCTTGTGAAAATGTTGGCAATGCCATTCTTTATTAGTAGTAACTTGTTAACAACTCGAGTCACCCATCATTGTAGCAGAGATAAAACATGCTTCATGGAGATGGGCAGGGGAGAGTCCAGGGGCGGGGGGGGGGGGGGTGGACGGAGTTTAAGAGGATTAGAGGACAACAAATGCAAGAGAATCTCTCCCTTGCAACCTACACATGGTCCCAAGTCAATCAGAAACAGTATTCTCAATCTCTCTGCCTTCTGAAGGCCAGTAACAAAAAAATATGACCACTTTCATGAGCTGGTTCCCAGTTCTGTTTTGTTTTATGATATAAGGAATACTTCTGAGCTAAGCATACATCTGCACACACTGATGTGAGCCACCTCTTACATAATCCTACAACTTCATAATAAAACACTACTTGGCTATTGTCTCTCAATCCAAAAAGAATGCAAGGCTGTTATGAAACATGTTAATGAAGTCTATTTCTTTTCAATATTGCAACAGCACCTGCTATAGGATAGTGTTTTTATACTTGAAATATAGTTGTATTATCCTTACGTAGTGGTGCAAAGGGGTTTCAATTCAACAGGTGAGCTCTTGAATACAATGCATCTTCAGCAATGCTTCATTCTCCTCATGTGTACCAACCTCACCCCTCCCTTCAGTTTGCCTTGTTGCATTTTCACATCGATATATTGAGTATGGTCCATTTTGTGAAATCTTCCCCTACTCCTTTGGTTGAAGCACTAGGAGGAACAGGAGCCCTAGTGAATGCAGATGTTCCAGAAGAGGTCCTGGTTTTAATGGAAATTATTAATGCCATGGACATTATACCCAGGATAAAAGTTATACAATCACATAAATGCATAACATAAAATGTAAAATCTCTTGATTCTTCTTCTATTTCTGCTCCTGGAAAAAGCTATTTGTTAAGTTTCTAATATACTCACCCAGAGGGATGGCACTGATCGAGATGCATGATACTGCAATGGTTATTTTGGGTTGAAACGCCTGTATATATCTACTTAAAGATAATTTTAAAAAACAATTGAATTTCAAAAAATCTAATGTACTCATCCAAGAACTTCCTATTAATAGACAGGTATAGGTTGTTTTTTTTTTTTTTTTTGCCAGTCCTGGGCCTTGGACTCAGGGCCTGAGCACTGTCCCTGGCTTCTTTTTGCTCAAGGCTAGCACTCTGCCACTTGAGCCACAGCGCCACTTCTGGACATTTTTTTGTATATGTGGTGCTGGGGAATTGAACCCAGGGCTTCATGTATACGAGGCAAGCACTCTTTGCCACTAGGCCAAATCCCCAGCCCCATAGTTTTAACTTTTAAAATCCTTACTATACTTACTGTAATAAAGTGTAACATAGACAATAACTTCAGAGTTCCCAATGTAGATAAACAAAATAAGTGAAGAGCTAAAAAACCCTGCATCCAAGCAAAAGGAACCATTCATTAGGAAACATTTTTTCTTATGTTCAGTGAAAATTATAGAGACTAAACTAGTTAATTGTAACCAGATACAAAGAAGAATATCTTTAAAGCAAGCACACAGATGCCTTTTAAAGAACACTGGATGTATATAATCATCTGCATTTATACTTAGCTTTATTTTCCTTAAGCTACCAATATTTTTGGAGCTCTTTGCATATTGTCCTGTGCAGATTTACCTTACACTTTTAGGTTACTGTACAGTTGCTGTGTTTATTTATCTAAAAATTACCTTTAAGTAGTTGTACTAAGAGGTTTCAACATACAAGCATTTTCTTAAAATAACCAGTTCACTGTTGTTCACACTGAGCAAAAACACTTTATTATTTCAGACAATGGTTCAATAAGTAATTTTATGGTGTTTTGCACAATGTGTGAGTAGATCTATATGTTAAGTTCCTTTTAAATGCAATCACTACATCTGATTTCAGATTTGAATAGATAGTGACTAATTTCCCTCCACAGAAGTTGCACCATCTTACATCCACTGAAAGTCAAGGAATATGGCTGGTTCCCTCTGACTCACTGTCACTGATTTTCAGCTTTCTAATCCTTGCTAATGGCCCAAGAAAGAAAAAAGTACATTTTTAAAAAGTCCTTTGAATTAATTACAACTTGTGGGAGTTGATTATTTTTTCATAAGATTCTTAGCTATTTTTATTCTTTTTTTTCTTCTCCAGTCTCTTCTCAAACTTCCCTATGGTTTTTAATTTTACCTAACAGAAATGTTCAAAGTTTTTACTGTGGCCTTCAAGACATGAAAAGCTCTTGCTTTTGGTATCCTCTGACCTAATTTATCAACTCATTTCTTTCTCTTATTCCAGTGTGGCTTTTACACTAGATGTTCCACAGAGTCATGTTTTGGGGGGCTTGGCTTTTGCTGTTTCCTCAGATCCTGGTTCATTTTTCCCCCCAAGGGGCTCTTCCATTAGCATGCAAATTAGCCCTCACTATACCCTGGAGGCACACTTTGTATACCAAGAAGAACGGAGGAAAAACATCAGGTTATTAGATGGTTCCCCTAAGAGCAAAACAGATCTCCAAGGTGATGGGTGACAGATACCTAAACCAGTCTTGCTGCCAACTTGTCACTCAGTGTTCTAAATTCAGCCTCTCCTGGAGCATTTTGTTCCACATGTAGGCCATTAAAATCCAAAGCAGGCTACCAGGAGGTGGGAGAGTGTAGGGAAGAATAAATGGGAAAGTACAACGAGAATCATCCAAAACTTCAAACCTCAGTGCATTAGCTATTTTTACGGTGAATGAGAGGATAGATTAGCCAGGTGCTAAAGGCTGCAGTCAGATGTGACACTATATAAACGGAGTGGAATTTGCAAGTTGTTAAAACAGTCCACATAAGCTCTGTTATGAGTTGCATACAAATGCCACCTTTTCTCCCTATGACCAAAAATTACATTCTGTTGTACATGTCGCTTTAGGCATTTCACTTACCAGCACATTTGGACATCAAATAGACATAAAAAGTAAATAATTTATAGTGCATAAAAATCCCCCCAAATGATTATTGATTACTAAATTAGGATAATATATTTTAGCTGGTGCAGTCTTTTATCAATAAAGCTTAATTGAATTTTCAAGTAAGAGCCTGAAGGGAAAACGTGCTCTAGTTTTATTTTTTCCATTTCCCAGTTGTCTCACATATTCCCTGACTAAATGTAACTCGATCACATTGAAACAAAGATGACTCAATTGTCTTAATTTGCTCAAATGAAAACCATTCACATACTCAAGGCGTAAGGTTTTCATCCACTCTGTAACCATAATGAGCTTTTCTTGCAGACTACATTCCATGTCATAGAATAGTACTGAATATTGCTCTTCTGCTTCCTATAAGTGCTTTCATAATTTTCAGCGGGGTGCAATCATACGTTAAACCTTTACCTCTGGGATAAACTGAAAAAATGACTTGATCCATTAAAAAGACTAGTCCTTTTAGGAAACTCTGCCAACTTCTAATTTTTTTTTAAAGATAAATAATGTATGGCAATCACATTAGTGGCATAGGATGGGGACAGTCTCACAATTAAAAAAAAAATCCAGCATTTTAGCAGTTTGACCTAAAGAAATCAGTGATTGGAACATTACTTTGTTAGGTTTGCTTGTTTTTTGTTTTTGAGACAAGGTCTTGCTATGTAGTCCAAGCTGGCCTCAAACCTGTGATTCTCCTGCCTCAGCATCCAGAGTGCTGGCAATACAAGCAGATACCACTACCCCTGACTAGAATTTAGTTTTAAATGAATCTTATACTGTGAAATGTTTAATATCAATGTGTATAATTCTCCTAGAATAGGACTCCCATCAAGGTAGCCTATCTTCACTGGATTTTCTGAAAAGCAGCTGTTGAAACAAGAGCTTAGAAGCAGTCAGTGCATTGGGGAAATGCATGGTAGCCAAATGGAGGAAGCCAAATAGGAAAAGGGAAAAAGCAAATAGAGAGTGCATTCATGAGCTAAGTGTAGCAGCAGGCTCTTAAGAAATTGTGTTGAACAGAGAACAAGGGGCATGGAGATCAGGTCTGCAAAATAACAAACTTCTTTTCAAATGGTATTTCCACATGTTTGGGTCAGCGACTTTACATTATGTATCTAAAACCAAACAACTACTGAACAAACATAAAAAGGTCTAGAATAGACCTATCAGTGGATCACAATAGTTCAACAGTTATGTACACACGATCATATAAGGCGAGGATAAGCAAAAACAACTCCAAGAAAAGGACACAGGAGGATTCTATTGTTGATGTTACATTTAATGTTCTAGGTGAATTTCCTTTAGCATACTCCACATGGTTACTGTATATGTTTTTGGTACACTGGATATTGTATATATGCCTACATGATCTAGGGAAGGGAAAGAAAAATGAGGGTGTAACAGATATCACAAGAAATGTACTCACTACCTTACTATGTAACTGTACCCCCTTTGCACAACACCTTGTCAATAAAATTTAATTCATAAAGAAATTGAAATTAAAAAAAAGAAATTGTGTTGAAACCCTCAGAGAAACTCTGGATGCCATGCATGGAAATAATGAAGACCAAGGAAGGGTAGTAGGGAAAGGGCTTGGAGGGAGTTAGTCACAACAATAAATTCAGGCATCATCATTTTGTTTTGACTACAGAGAAGTGGGACTGCTTTAGGGTGGGTAAAGGGAGAGCTTCAGATATGCTCCAGTCCTACGCTGCAGAAGTGGGAAAGCCATCAGCAGTAGTAACTGTAACTGAAGTATCCTATGTGATTGGTGAGGTCTATGTATTTGGCTCTCCTTGATTGGCTCTAAGTTGGAAGTTGGGAGGAAAATCTGGAAAGCAGTAAATTATTCAAATTCTGGCTATTCAGAGTAGTTTAAAGGATTACCACTTGACATCACAGATGGTTTCATAGAGATAGTAATTTGACTTCCCCGAAATGTAACTTACAGAATAGGCTGTCTTTTTGGAAATAATGGATTTGTTTCCTGGGCTGTTTGCAGTAGATGACAGGTTAAAGTTTTATACACACACACACACACACACACACACACACACACACACACACACACACACACACCCCATTCATTCTATGTATCAATTTTCTTACGTGATCTAGAATTATCTTCCTGGAGGCTGTAAAATTAAAGGACACTTAACCTGTCCAATCCCCATTGGTTGTTGGATTATTTCCAATCCCCATTGGTTGTTGCTCTGAATGACTTGAGTAGAGGAAACTTTCATCATTTCAGTGAAAATCCTCAGACAGGAAAGAGAGACAGAAGTATCTGAGATGAGAAGGTGTCCACGTATTGGCGCTGTCTACGATGGTGTTAGGATGTGAGGAACTAGAACGCTGCCACATTAGTGATGGAAATATAAAATGCTACAATCAGTCCTGTTTCCCAAGATAGTCCTTTCCTATTCAACTAATTCATAAATTATTCATAGAATTTTAATTAATATTTAAAAATTAAAATCTCTAACTGGGTACCAGTGGCTCATACCTGTAATTCTAGCTGATAATTCAGGAGGCTGAGATCTGAGGATTACAGTTTCAGACTAGCTGAGGCAGGAAATTCTGTTAGGCTCCCACCTCCAATTAACCAGCAAAAAGCCTGAAGTGGAACTGTGGCTCAAATGGTAGGGTACCAGCCTTGAGCATTAAGCCTAATGGACAGTGCCAAGGCTCTAAGTTCAAGTCCTAGACCTAGTGTACACAGACACTCACACATCTCCAACCTAAAATCTCAGTATTTTTAAATTTCCACAATTTTATCCTTAAGAATGGAAACATGTGAACAGACAATGTCAGTAGTTTTTATCAGCAAAACATTAAAAAAAAAAAAACAAATAGTATTTGTATCGCTCCTGTGATGCAGATTGTTTGATTTGCTTTCATTGCCTTGTTGGTTTTATCTGTACATGAACAGACTTGAATTTTTTGCTTTCTGATGTATTCTTTTAAGAAGTTTAAGCCCATACTGCTTTTGTGGAATAGAATTTTCAGGAATTATTCAGTGCAGGGTGGGTATTATTAGGGAAAGCTGTGGTGAAAGTGGTTGAATGTCTGGATGTGTTTCAAAAGGGATCCTGCTAATCTGCAGTTATTTTTGCTAGACTTGAAAACTAAAATGCTCACAGTAATTTCTTAGATAGACTGGTTTGTAGCCAGGATTATGATGCTTTCATAATTTCTAAACAGAGGAATTTCATATTTGGATTGTAATAGACTGGTTAAGAATGAAACTTTGAGCCGAGCTGCGATCCTAATTCAAGCGTTGCTACGTCTTTCCTACGTATAATCCTGGGCAGTTCCCTTAGGTTCCCTAAACCCTGTTATTTTGTTTTTATCTGTCAAATCTGATAATAATATTACCTATTTCATAGGGTATTTGGAGGTTTAAATATACTATGGTTTCTGTTACAGAGTAAGTGCACAGAGAAAATGGATGTAAGAGCTAAGAGTAACTTTCTAAATCATATAGGCAATTAAAAGAACTATTTTACCTATCCCATTATTTACATCAACCTTATCACCTACCTAGTGAGCACTATGCTCATTATTTTATGGACATTATCTTACTTGAATTTTATCTCACTTTGAGTAACTTTGAAAATGAAACATGTTCTTATTTTACATATAAGATAACTGAGACCCAAAAAAGTTATGCCTGAAGTTATATATTCAGTGAAACTATTTTGACATGATCATTTGAAGCAGACATTTTAATGTCAAGGATATTTTGGTGAAGTCTATAAAAGCAAATCTTTAAACTTTCTGTTTCTCCCTGGAAAATGAGAATAGCTTTATTATGAACTTTTCAAACAAAAAAAATAATACATAGAGAAGAGTTCAAGCAGCTTAAGATATTGTCCAGGGCTGGGTCATGGTGGAGGTGGAGGGCTCTTGGGAGGTTGAGGCGGGAGGATTGTGAGTTCAAGGGTAGCCAGGACTACATGGTAAAACTGATTCAATACAATGAAAAACAAAACTGAAAACAAGTGAAAATCACCCACGATTTCATCATTCAAAGATGTCCATTGTTAACATATTTTGTACAACCAAGCAACATCAATACCTCATATCCATTCTCTCTTTGTTTCTTAATAACAGATACAATTTTTCTTTGGATCAAGCTAAACTACCCAGATTAGTAGTAGCTTCTAGAGCCAGTTTTGGCAAATGATCTCCAAGCAAAGATTGGCTACATAGGAACTGTTGGAAAGATGTCTGGCATCATCTTTTACAATTTTCTCCCATTTTCCTTCTCCTCTCCCTGCCTCTCACAGTACAAGCATGAGGAGAGTAAATGCCGTTGTGTGTCTCAAAGGAAGAAAGGTGCATGTACTCAGACAGTGAAGCCTGAGTCCCCGTGGCCATATGGAACCATTCTATCAACCCTGAAATGCCTACTTTACAACTTCCTCTTATAAGTGAGGGGAAGATTTTTGACCAATTATAATCTTACTTCTGTTACATGCAAGTAAGCTCAACCTTAACTTTTACACTACTGTTCTGGAATTTTTCATTCAATTTCATTAAATACTAAAACCTAACTTCATTATAATCTTATATATACTATAAATATAACTTTGCACCAGTTTATGATTTAACTATATATGTTCCTGTAGGATGCTGGCTACCTGTTCAACCCCTGCTTCCAGTTCTTTAACAGATTTCTGAGAGGTGGCTCACCGGGCTGTGAAATTTTGGTACATGCCAAGCAGAGGCTAACAATGCCACTACTGCCCAGTAAGCAGTGTGCAGGCCACCTCCCAAGCTTCTCTGGCTCACAGTATTTCACACGTGCTGTCATAACTCGTGGCTGTGGAAATTAAGCACATATTATTGGTTCTTCTGGGAGAAGATCCTGGGAAACTTGTGCCTGGATTTCTCTGGAGTCTGCTCACCCACCTTTTATTGATTACTCTTGGTATTCTTTGACTGTAGTGAATTTCCACTATACATCGAGACCTGGGAGTCTTCATAGTGAACAACTAAGTCTTGAGGAGTCACCAACGCTGATTACCCTTTGGCTCCATTTGTAATATTAAAATTGCTGCACATTTTCAATCTGATTTTGTAATGTCAATGATAACAATACCAGCAATGCTGTTGCCAGTAGCCCTTGAAATTCTTAGCAATCTCATAGCTGAATATTATATATTTTGTTGTTTAATATGTGAAACATTTTGATATACTTACTGATCATTTTTATTTCTTAGAAAATAAACCTTTTAAAATTATGTCCTATTCAAAAGACCTATTAAAGCCTAATTTTTCTCTCAAGTCTATTTAAGGTCTGAGACAGTCTTGGACCACTATCCTGCTACTTAGTCCATGATCTAGATGTTAACTACACTACACAGGGCCCCATTGTGACCTCATCCTTGGACTTCTCAAAAACATGGCTATTCTATGGGACATCAAGGAGTACATTTCCAAGTTGTGGCTTATTTAGTCTTATTTAGTTTCAGGTGTGTGACCATTATATTCTCTGACACTGACAGCGGTCACGCACATTCTAGCTGCTCCATTGCCTCTTGGTGAAGTGAAAACCAACCCAAATAAACTTCTGGTTTGAGCTTTGTCTTCTTGACTTGTTTCAGTAATTTAAACTTGCACACACACACACACACACATACACACACACACACACACCGTAGCAATTATATATTGTATAAAAAATTATCCTTGAAGGGTAATCTGCTGCAGACATAAATTTGACAAAATGCGCACCCCATTTACATTACAAACAGAACCCTCATTTCCAAATACTAGGGGTTTAACTCTCTACCTTCTACTTGGTAGACATTTGTAGAGTTCACTGCAGTAATTTCAAGGGGCACTCTCTTAGTGAGTATGCTGAATTTGTAAAATTTCTGTTCTGTCACAACAACTGAATATCATTGTCCTTCAGTGACTGGGATGGGGGCATGTTAGATATCCAGTACTGTGAGAGGCAGTCTCAGTCAACAAAGAGCTTCTATGAGTTTGCACCACATTTAAATGTGTCAATGCATATTCATGAGTTAGAAAATCTGTTTATAATTTTCAGGCTGGAATATGATATCATGTGACATAGAAACCAAAGTATATCCAGAGGATTTTAATATGCTTGCAACTTTTTAAAGAATGTAATCACTAGGCAAATGCTTGGTTTTCCTTGTAAACCTTACTAGGAGTTGTTCACTATTGTGGAGAATTATGTCACTGGTATGTAACATTATTTGTGGCATTTAAACTGCTAGTGTAACTTACTCTGATCGGTGTGTATCTGTTGCTGTTTTCAAAATGACTTCAAAGGACAAGCTAATAGAAAGGGTCAATAATTGTTAACTGAATATCTCCTATGTCTTCTATCCTCAGTCTATTAAGTATAAGTAGGTGTAAGAGTCAGCTTACTTTATACATTTTGAGTTTACTTGTGCTTACATGTTTATATCATGAAGTATATATCATTTCAAACTAAATTTCATTTATTTTTCTTCTGTATCATAGCTAGGCAACAAAAATTGGCCTTTTTTAGGTGCAATTGTGTGTTCATGTATTATACACCTACCAATTACATTTCAGGATGATAGGAAAGTGTTTATTTCAAAGTATCTCACTTTAGTAGGCGAAACACTTGGGCTCCTTGGCATAGGACAGAACTTCCTTAACAAAGACCCAGAAAGGCTACAAATCAAAGAAAGGTTGGACAAATGGGAATGCATCAAACTGCAGAGCTTCTGCACGGCAAAGGACATAGCTCGCAAGATAAACAGAAAGCCCACAGACTGGGAGAAGATCTTTACTGGCCATTCAACGGACAAAGGCCTCATATCTAAAATATATGCAGAACTAAAAAAATTACATTTTTCCAAAACAAAACCGCAAAGAACCAATAGCCCCCTCATCAAGTGGGCTAAAGACTTACAAAGAGACTTCTCTGATGAGGAAATGAGAATGGCCAGGAGACATATGAAAAAATGCTCTACATCACTGGCCATAAAAGAAATGCAAATCAAAACAACATTGAGATTCCATCTCACCCCAGTAAGAATGTCATATATCAAGAAAACTAACAATAACAATTGTTGGAGGTGATGTGGCCAAAAGGGAACCCTACTTCATTGTTGGTGGGAATGTAAACTGGTTCAGCCACTCTGGCAAGCAGTATGGAGATTCCTCAGAAGGCTAAATGTAGAACTCCCCTATGTCCCAGCAGCCCCACTTTTGGGTATATATCCAAAAGACCACAAACAAAATCACAGTAATGCCACCAGCACAACAATGTTCATCGCAGCACAATTTGTCATAGCGAGAATCTGGAACCAACCCAGATGCCCCTCAGTAGACAAATGGATCAGGAAAATGTGGTACATATACACAATGGAATTTTATGCCTCTATCAGAAAGAATGACATTGTCCCATTTGTAAGGAAATGGAAGGATTTGGAAAAAATTATACTAAGTGAAGTGAGCCAGACCCAAAGAAACATGGACTCTATGGTCTCCCTTATTGGGAATAATTAGTACAGGTTTAGGCAAGTCATAGCAGAGCATCACAAGGCCTAATAGCTATACCCTTAGGAACACCTAAGATGATGCTAAGTAAAATGAACTCCATGTTATGGAAATCATTGTTATATCACAGTTGTAACTACTTTCAACGTCCCATCTGTATCTGTAGCTTCTATTATTGATGATGTTCTTGTATCACCTTCCTGTGGTTGTATCTACACTATCTCTGTAATCTTATCTGAGTATATTGGAAACCGTGTATACTGGTATTGGAAGTAAGAAATTGAAAGGGAATACCAAAATCGAGAGACACAGGGTAAAAAAAGACAAACAACTACAAAAGCAATACTTGCAAAACTGTTTGGTGTAAGTGAACTGAACACCTCAGGGGGGGAAAGGGAAAGGGGGAGGAGAGAAGGGGGTATGAGGGACAAGGTAACAAAGAGTACAAGAAATGTATCCAATGCCTAACTATGAAACTGTAACCTCTCTGTACATCAGTTTGATAATAACAATTTGAAAAAACCAACAACAAAGTATCTCATTTTAAAAGAGTATTGTTTTAAAAGAAAGAGTGTTGGCTTAAAAAAAGTTTCATCACCATTGGTGTTCCTTTAATCTCTATCAAGAGTTCTAAATAGTTTTTAATAGTCCATTTTCAGGCCTCTATTTAGAGTTATACCATCACACATGTAAAATATCTTAAGAAATTTACAATCTAGTAGGGTAGGTAAAAGAAATATATGGTGCATCAGCAGACAGCGAGTTCCTCCTGAGGAAATATAGACCAGTGCTTTCTCCAAGTTTTTATTTTTACAATTGTGGGCAGATGATTATGCAACATGAAAAAAAAAGACCTTGACAATGAATATAGAAGAACTAAGCACATTGAACTTTCAAAATTCAAATTTGACACATATTTAATCATAATGTATAATTATTATTGCCCTGGAATAATAATTAGGGATCTGCAGCTAGCAATTTTTTGATGACTGTAATTATATTACTGCTACTGAGTCAAACTGTTTTCTCCCTCTAATTTTTTTGTCATGGTACAAAAGTATTTAAAAAGGGAGATATCAGAAGAGAAACAACACACATACCTTATCATTCACCCTTTAAAACAAGAATAACCAAGAAAAAGTCAATAGCTCATTTTTGTTAAAAAAAAGTAAAAAGGTATACATTGCAAAGAAACTACCACATTTTTGTCTTCTTTTTAGAGATGTATCTATTTTCTGATCAGGAATATTCTACCAAACATCATACCAAACCAAAGTAATTCACCTTTGCTGGATATATTCTTTTACCAGCTGAAGTCTCTGAGTTTATTAAGTCAGTGACATCCAGAATGTTCCAGGTCATTTCCTGGAGGTGGAATGGAATTCCACAGGTTATTCTGGGAGATCAACATATAAGACAATTCACATAACTAAATTTCCATTAAAACACCACTAAAGTCCAGACCTTTCTTTTTCTGCTGTCTTCAGGAAACTTGTCTTTAAATCCAGAAAAAAATCTGTTGACCTGAGCATCTACTTCACAGTTTCTGGTGCTGAAAGCAGCCATATTAAATCAAGGAATCCACTTCCAACAACCATTCTTCAATGTTCTTTCCTAACAGGGAAATACATTTGTTAATAGTAAGTATGTAGAGCCAGGCACTGGTGGCTCACACCTATAATCCCGGTTACTCAGGAGACAGAGATCTGAGAATCCTGGTTGGAAACCAACCTTGGGTGGGACGTCCTTAAGACTCTTTTCTCCAGTTAATCACAGAAAAAACTGAAAGTGGAGGTGTGGCTCAAGTGGTAGAACATTAGTCTTCAACAAGGAATGTTCAAGGACAAGGCCCAGGCTGAGTTCAAGTCACAGTACTGGCAAAAGGAAAAAATAAAAAAGCCTCAGAAGAAGGCTGAAAGGATGGGGCTCCAAGTATAGCTGTTCATAACCTTGACCCACGTGTGGGGATACTCTTCTTTTAGGACAGAGGGAGACAGAATCAAATCCTTTAAAACACACACACACACACACACACACACACACACACACACACACACACACACACACACTCCTGTCTTCAAAGGCACAGCCAGGAAGAGCTGCCCTATGCCCCAGATTGCTCCTGTTTTCTGGCCGAGCACATGTGCAAGGTTGGCTTCCATTTTTTTCCATGGAGCCTGGACAAGATCTATACACCATAGCCATGGATCCCAAGGTTGGCTTCCTTCTTTCTAAAAATTGATTTTCTTCTCACCCTATGTAACTGACCCAAGCCACTTAAAAAAGATAAAAGTTAATGTTCCTGAATTTTTGAATGAAGAGATAGAAGATGAAAAGGTATTACAGGTAAGTTAGATGTCGATCACTCTTTTTTTTGGGGGGGGGGGCAGTCCTGGGCCTTGGACTCAGGGCCTGAGCACTGTCCCTGGCTTCTTCCCGCTCAAGGCTAGCACTCTGCCACTTGAGCCACAGCGCCGCTTCTGGCCGTTTTCTGTATATGTGGTGCTGGGGAATCGAACCTAGGGCCTCGTGTATCCGAGGCAGGCACTCTTGCCACTAGGCTATATCCCCAGCCCCTCGATCACTCTTAACACATTCCAAAACTCAAGATTGAGGATTCCTCTTCTAGAGGATCATATGGTCATGTTTATGCTGTTGAAGATGAATTGTGTCCCTTGAACCTTTTTTCTACTTTTCTAAGTCTGTGAGCAGATAAGAACACCCTGCTCTCTACTTGTTGACACAGGCAAAGTCCTCACAGGAAGAGAAGGGAATGGGAACAAAGTGTTACTGGGGAAGATCAAGGACAGGGAAACACTCCATCAGGATTTACTTTCATTCCTTCACTGACAAGATTTCTGGGTCCTTCTTCATGTTAGTGTTCAAGTTTGAGTGACATGTCTGTCCTTTCTTTCCTTAGGGTTTGCCTGAGAGTACAAGACAGTACAGATGGGACTCTGAAACTGTGGATCTATGCCCAGCACTGGGATATAAATCCTACTCAGTTTGCATATAATGCAAGTGCTAGCTTTTGCTTTTAGCTGCCAAGAACACTGGTCATAGTATTTACCAGCTCCTGCCCCTTTCTCTGCTGAGAAAAGTCATATCCCTGGCTCTCGTGTGTGTGTGTGTGTGTGTGTGTGTGTGTGTGTGTGTGTGTGTGTGTATCAGGTCGATGAGGATAGTTCTTCCTGTATTGAAGTGGGTCAGGTGATCCTAGGTACATTGTTTCACCAAGGGTATTGTTACAGATGGAACTAACAAAGAAGACCTTACTGTTTATTTATTTACTTGTTTAGTTACTCATTTATTTAATGTCAGTACTTGGGCTTAAACTCAGGGTCTGGGTGCTATCACTTAGCTTTTTTTGCTCAAGACTAGCTTTCTACCACTTGAGCAATAGCTGCACTTTTGACTTTTTGATGGTTAGTTGAAAATAAAAGTCTCTCAGACTTTCCTGTCTGGAGCTGGCTTCAAATTCCAATTCTCAGATCTCAGCCTCCCAAGTAGCTAGGATTACAGGGCGAGTCACCAGTGCCAGATTACAGCCTTGTTTTTGAATGCTAGAGTTCAAACTGTGCAAAGAGATGTTTGTGATCTTATTTCTTGGTCTTGTGAAGAATGACTTGGCAGTAGGAGGTAATAAAATGGTCTGATATTAGAGGTGAAGAAAAGAAGAAGGAAGTAAGTAAGGAGGAGGAGGAGGAGTGAGGGGAAGAGGGGAGGACGTGGGGGGAAGGAGGAAGAGGAGGAGGAGGAGGGGGAGGGGTAAGGGGAGGGGGAAGAGGAGGAAGGGGAGGGGGAGGGGGAGGAGGAGGAGGAAGGGGAGGGGGAGGGGGAGGGGGAGAAGGAGGAGGAGGAAGGGGAGGGGGAGGGGGAGGGGGAGGAGGAGGAAGGGGAGGGGGAGGGGGAGGGGAGGAGGAGGAAGGGGAGGGGGAGGGGGAGGGGAGGAGGAGGAGGAGGAGGAAAAGAGAAGCAAGAGGAGGAGGAAGAGGAGTCATTGTCCTTGAATAATGCTGTTTACAGGTCTGAAGTTTTAAAATCTGACAACACTCCTCAGGGGTGTTAGCCGATGAAGGATTCTGGGCAGAGGAGCTGCTCCTCATCTTGGTGTGACACTTTACCATCTGCACCTCAGAGCAACCCTGTTGCTGTCTCCAGCTCAGAATGCATCTTCTAGAATGTTCTTTCAGCCTCTAGTCACAGGTCCTGTTCGTCTACCAGAAATGGCCTCAACTCACATCTCCTGAGACAAGCAACCACATCTAGGCACAGAGGAGCCCTCTCATCTCTGGGGAGACACCCTCAAGAGAGCCAAATCTGTGGAAGTGCAACTCTTGTCTACGGAGTAAACAATCTTTTACATGATTTAACAACCCCCTCTTCCATTTGTAGCCTTTGCTGTATATTTACATGACAGAAATTCAAGAGATTTAATCAAAACAAAGAAATCATTTGTCTCAAGTCTTTTTCTGTGTGTGTGCGCGTGTGTGTGCGCGCGTGTGTGTGTGTGTGTGTGTGTGTGTGTCTCAGGGGGAGTTGGCAGCTTTAAGATGGCAGCTTATTTTGCCCCTACTCAAGTTACAGCTCCAGGTACCCAGTGTCTTTCCTCCTTCTCATAGTCATCAACTCTCCCCTGTGAATGGAAAAGAGCCGCCAGCACTAGCTGGGCAGAAGATTTTCCATTTTCATTCAGTTATCACTAGCTTGTTTCTGTGAACATCATAATTATCTGTGAGTTGTTAGAAATGTAAGGCTAACACATAGGGAAATGACCAGAAAATAAATAAAAGGTTCTATTTCTATTCAATTAGAAATAAAGTTGAATACCTCTATCACACAGTAGGTTCTAGAATCAGAGGATGGGGCCCTGTGATGAAAAAAATCAGAGTAGATTTTGGGGGGACACAAAATGGAGGGACAAAGGGTGAACAAATGCAGCAGTGGGACCCAATAGACACTATGTTGAAAATGAACTATGAAATTTGTGGGTGGAGATAGGAGGGAAAAACTGAGAGGGAGGGAGAGGGTGACATTGTTCAAAAAGAAATGCACTCATGACCTGACTTTTGTAACTATAACCACTTTGTCCATCGTCTTTATAATAACAATAATAATTTAGAAAAAAATTAAGTAGATTCTTCAAGGGCCTGGGCAGTGGATGGAAATGGAGCACAGATTCAAAGAAGGAAAGCAATATAGACTAATGGAACCAGAGCTTATCTTTAGAACAGAATAAAACAATAGGATCTGGCCTTATTTAGGTCCCAGGTTTTCTCCTGAACTTCATAGAGAGGTAGCCAATGATTTGCTTTGCTAGTGACTGTAGGAACAAACTTAAAGCCTGTATGGAATGACAGGACTAAACAGCATAACCCTCGTACAATTTCAAGAGGCAGGTCTGGAACATGACTACTAGTTAAGTAAAACTTTACGCAGTGGTATGATGCCCTACTTAGCAAGAGAGACCATGTAAACAAAAAGTAAGTTCTGCTTGGAGCAGAGCAACTGGAAACCCAAAGGGAAAAGTTGCTAACATCATCCTAAGCATTGTCAGGGAAGGGAATGTTCAGATTGATGAAAATAGCCTAGAGAAGCGAGAGCTCCTAGCCTTAACCTGATTCCATTAATCATTTGAATTGTATAACTGAAGTTCCTATTGTAATTCCATGCTTATTAAGCAATATTATAATTCTCTTTTGGCTTCCTGTGACTGTCAGAGAAGCAAATCTTGGATATAGCGACAATTGCCTTGTCTGTTCTAACCATGGCAAAACTGAGCTGCAACCAACCAGGCATTTAGCTATTTCATCACAGATATATCATTAACTCTTCCACCCTGGAAATTGAGACTGAAAACAAACCTACGCAGTAATTTGGCTAGAATTATATTTTAGAAACATATTGAATGAGACACATCTCTGATGAGACAGAGTTTAAGAACTACAAGACTAGGATCAGGCAAGCAAGTTTAGATTTTTCTAGGTAGGCAATAAGAAACACCTAAATTAAGGTTGTTTAGAGCTATAGCAATGTGGAATGAGAAAGGGCACACATTTCTCTGAACCTTTCTCAGTAATAAATATAGTTTTCTAAACCTGCTAATTGAATAGGTAGGCAGTGTTAGCTATGTCATTAAGATTTTAAAGGTGGAAAATCTTTATTTGGCTAATTATTTTGCTTAACACTTATTTAGTTATTTTATTTTGTTTTGCATTTTGTGGTGCTGGGGTTTGAACTCAGGGCCTCACACATGCTAAGCACAACCTTTTCAACTGGGCTATATCCTCAGCTCTGTTTATCTTTTTGGGATTAAGTTTTCTTTCATAATTCAGTTTTGTTTTAAGTCTGAAATTTGTGAGAGATTCAAACTCCCGAGAATAATCAATAGTGGCAAGGAGGACGTTAAAGTGTGCAAAACCAAATAAAGAAGCTGAAATGTAAAGCAATCTTATTTTGCTTTAATGGAATGCATTCATTTTGATCTGACCTTCAGTTTTGATTTACAGAAAGTTGCCTAGGAGACAGAACTTACTGACTCAGCATAGACCAAAGGACTTGTAAGAGTTCAAAAAATGAATTCAAGGGAATGGAGTAAATTCTTTCAGAATTTAATCAATGGAAAGCTCAAGACAAAAAAGTGTATTAAATGAAACTAGACTGACAATCCATAAGAAAACCTCCACTGCAATGTTTTTCTTCCTAGTGTTTATTGTGTAATAAACAAAGGTAATAGCACTAAAGGACTTACTGTTTTTTTTAAGAAGTTGAATCAACCACAGTTACATCATCGTTACAAAAAGTTATATTTTAATATCCTTAAACTTCAGTTTTTGTGTTTGTGCATCATTTGTGACTTCACACAAATGGATATCTCTCATCTCAAATGTCTACCTCTTCAGAAGCTACTGGATTTTTAGAAGTAGTGAGAGCTCCTGTTTCATTACAACTGCAGCAATGAACATGGACTTCTCTGTCCATGGATTAGAGCTTTTTACATCCTACATTTAAATTTGAAATAGCATCTTTTAATCACATTACAAATCATTTTGTGCTTAATCATTTCCTTTTCCTCCCTTGCTCTCAAATACTTGTTTGTTTGAAAGCAATGGGGAGTACATTATAGCATTGGGAAAAGAATTCCTGAAGTTAAATACGGGCTTTTATCTTAACTCTATACCATGTAAATTACATATTTACAGAAATAGTTTTCAACTGAAGTTCTGTCTTGGGTAAATAAAAAAATTGCATGATTCTTCTATGGATGAGATGGTGCCAAGTCATAGATTATGCATTCAGTAAATGTTAATTTGCTCTTAACCTTTGAGTTGTCTTAAAATATGATGATCCCTTATACTGACTTATGAATTGACTTTATGAGTGTGGTTAAAAAAAATAAATACAGAAAAATCTATGCATTTTGCAGCTTTCCTGAGAGCATGAGATTGCTCTTGATTAATGCCTATGGTTAATATCTGAAATGTTTTATCTTGTTTCTCCAATACTGCCTCTAACTCAAGCTTGATCAAGCAATCAAAGCCTAAAAAGATACGAAAAATCAAAGCCTGATAACAAGCAAAGGGAAACTTATGAAACCATAATCATTTTTTTTTGTGTGTATATTTGGAGGAGGGAGGCATGTACTCACTGCCTGGGCTCGGAACCTGAGCTTTGATACTCAAAGTTAGCATTCGACTCCTTGAGCCACAGCTTCACTTCCAGTTTTTCGCTGGTTAATTGGAGAGTCTCATAAACCTTAATCCTCAGATCTCAGCTTCCTGAGTAGCTAGGATTACAGGCATGAAGCACCCTGATATAATCATTCTTTTAAATTCAACACAACTAGTTGTCTCTAAATGTCCTTAAAGTTTTCTCATTTGTATAAGACCCCCTCCCCCCTTTCTTTTTGGTGCAGTTCTGGGGCTCAAAGGAGAGCCAAGGAACTGTCCTTTAGCTTTTTTTTTTTTTTTTTTGCTTAAGGCTAGCACTGTATCATTTGACTTTTTGGTAGTTAGAGATAAGAGTCACACAGACTTTCCTGCTCAGCCTGGCATAAAATGGTGATCCTCAGATCTCAGCCTCCTGAGTAGCAAGGATTGCAGGTGTGAGCCACTGATGCCCTTGCTTTGTATCATTATCTCTGTTATTTTCTAGCATCTTGCTCTACCTAACATATTTGCTATAAAAAGTCTCCTACTCATGTGTTCTCTGTATCCTTATACTCATAGGATGCAGTCTTTCTTCCTGGAAAGAATATCCAGTATTATTTGCCAAACTAGGTTCTGACATGCCGGAATAGATGCTGTGTTTTTCTATATAGAACCAGTCAAACCTGAGCCCCTTTCTTTTTTGATATAATTTAAGGCTCAAAGCATATTAAGGGAAACAATTGGTCCTAAAATATCTTCTGTTCTTTTCAATTTGCATGAAGGATATTATATATATGTACATTTTATATATACACCTATATATACATGCACACAGTAAATATATATACTCTATTCACATATTATACATAACTATACATAGTGCATATATAGAATATAGATAGATAGATACTGGGTGTATGTATATGTATATATAGTTACTGAGAATATTATATATGTACTATATACTGTAGCATATTACTCGGTAGTATATGTGAATTCTTATAACTTACTGTGTCCTCTTCTAACCAATGGCCTTTCTTCCAAGGATGGAAACATTTTTTTTCTGCCAAGGGTCATTTGTGTATTTATAAAACCACTCCTGGGCCATATAAAATTATCAGAGAGCTAGGTAGCCGCTGGCAGCTGAGAAGCATTTGTATCTGTTTTGTCACATACCAAATGGCTTCCCTAGCTTTATATAGCCCAAGGGCTACATGTTTCCCACTCCCACTAAAGTCTACTAGAATCCACATTCAGGGTTCCTGCAATTCTCAGCTCAGGTATCTGTCAGACTGTACTTCTTGAGTCTACAGCGTTCTTGCCTGTTAAATCTTTGAGTTATTTCTCTGTAGTGGAAAGTCTGATGCTTCATTTAAGTAATCAACTGGATGCTAAAACTATTCCATGGATAAAGAACAGGATATTTACACAGCCTCAAAAAAAATCTACTATAACTCACCAACTAATTATGTAAAGGAAGGATGTAACTTTAAGTGAAGAATATGGCAGACATCACTACAGGATAAGTGACCTACACATTTCAAAGACAGCAGTGTCGTGAAAGGCTAATGTATTGTAGATTAAGGGGGGTGGGGGGAAAGAAGATGTAAAAACTAGGTCCACAACTGGTTGTTCATATCTGTAATCCTAGTTACTCAGGAGGCTGAAATCTGAGGATTGTAGTTCAAAGCTAGCCTGGGCAGAAAAGGCCATGAGACTCTTATTTCCAATTAACCAGGAAAAAATAAAAGCCAGAAGTGGAGGCGTGGATCAAGTGGTAGAATACTAGTCTTCAGTGAGAAAAGGTATGAGACTGTGCTCTGGCCCTGAGTTTGAGCCTCAGTACTGGCATACACACACACACACACACACACACAAATATATACTAAAGTTTAAGGATATAGCTCAGTGGTTGAATATTGCCTAGAATGTATGAGGTATTGGTTCAGTCCTCAGAGTCAAATGCACACTCACAGAAGCAGTCAGGGGTAAAGGGACATGATATATGTACTTTTCTCTTAAATTCATGAGTAAAATAATACATATATACATTTATATGTTTATATATACACACAAATGTATCTATCTGTAAGCATGTAAAGTGGCAAATATTAGTAACTATGAATAAAATGTATAAAGGAAGTTTTTGTATTGTTGATATTAGCTTTTCTGTGTACAAAATAAGTGAATTATTAGTTACTTTTGCCATGCTATGTTGAAACATCTGACATTAACAATTTGCAAGAGAAGAAATATATTGTGGCTCAGTTTTAGGGAGTTCAGGCCACGATCACTTGGCCCCATGAACAGAACATCATGGCTGTGTGAACTTTGGGAGCAGGGACATGTAGTGTTGGAAAGCTGCTCACACCATGGAAGCCAGAAAGCTGAGAGATGAGATTGGGCCAAGGACAAGATATCTCCAAGGACCCTCCCCAAATGATGTACTTCCTCCAGCTAAGCTCACCTTCCAAAGCATTTGGAACCTCCTAAAATATCACCACCAGCTGAGGACCTAGACTTTAATACATGGGTTTATGGAGAATATTTCATATTCCATCAGATCGACCCAACAGGAACAGGAAGAACAGCAGGAAGTCATTAATGAGGGTGCAACAGACATTTTGGTATTGCGAAGAACAAAATAGGCTTCACAGCCTATGTGACTTCCCAAACTATGTTCTGGCATAGCAGAAAAGCAGTCACTGACAATAAAACAAGGGAACATGACTATGTTAGGATAAGACTTTATTGGCAAGAACATGTGGTCAACTGGGTTTGAAGCAGGGATTGACATTTATCTACCTCTGCACTAGACAAAATTTGACACTGTGGATGGCATCTTCTGATTTTCCTGTTTCTTCAGTACCCAGGACTAGATCTACCACCCAGGAAATTCTCCACAAATGTCATTTACATGAAGATGAGTGCTCTTCATGTTAGTTTGGGATTTTGATTCTCACAAGCAGTATAAACGTAACCAACTTACTTTTTACTTCTTTCCACGGTTGCTTGCTCTTAAATAACAGTATGACATTGGATGTGCCCACCTTTAAGTTGCTGAAATAAGTACACTACTCATGTGAAGGAGAAACTGATGGAAATACTAATATGGTTGTAAGAGATGGCACATTCTACCTATTTGCTAAAAAAATTAAAAAAAATCTGTGTTCCGGTATAACTAGAGCAACTGATATTGACACTTTCTTTTTCATTATAATGTTACTTTGGGGTCCTTATCAGGAAGGGTTTGAAAACCTAGAAGACAAAACACAGGCACAAATTCTGCCAGCTAGTTCAGACTTTGGACTAAATTACTTCCCAGGCCTCTGGCCTATTCTGCAGAGTTTGGCTATACCAAACCTTACTGTTCCTTAAAACAAAATCCTTGCTACACACATCATCTTTATTCTGTTTTTCTAGAGAATCCTTATGCCAGGTTGCCAATAGGACAAACATATTTATTATCCTCTTGCCTAAGTGGACTTGCCTGAGTAATTTATGTCTATAGCTGATCAGCACCTCTCTTTCCTTTTTATGGATATATATGACCATTACTTACATGAGTATACTCAATAATGTATAGTCAAATCTTGTTGACAGAAATTCTGCCATGTGATTTTGCCTATAAATCAAGCTTATGAAAATATATAGTTTAACTCTTTAGGGATAATCCCATTTACCCAATAATTAGGAGATCACCCACTAGAAAACACTTCCTGACAATTGTACAAAGTACATTAATGTTTTTACTTACAGCGGCATCTGAGGTCTGGCTATCTATTTCCTGGACACAACGACCATTCTGATTGTATAAGATGGTGTTTTAAGAAAGCTCTCAAGCATTGTTCTCCTCTGTAGTTACTTCACTTGAGCTTAGGTACCCTGCTGTTGTATTATTTTCCTGTGCCTACATTTGCATATTTCCATTGTGATAAACATCTGCACTCATTCTTCCTTCCTTCCTCCTGTCTTGGGGAAGACTTAGTGTCCCTCCTACTGCTCAATGCACCACAATGTGGTTTCAGCCCACTTCCCACCCTCCTCATCTCCTACCCCAAATATTTTTCCTGAGATCAAATAATGCAATCAGTTCACCAAATTCAGTAGAGCCTTCTGCTTCTAATTGTTGGATGAGCATTTTTCAAAATTCAATCCTCTCTAATGTCAGGTTTCCCTGACATTATTTATTCTAATTCTAATCACAAATGTCCATATGCCTAAGTAATTCTACTATTTGCCTTCACTGGTTCATCCTCTTTTCTTATAAATCTTCACTCTTGATTCATTTTTGTCTTCAAGCACTGCTTTTCTCTCATTATCTTGTAATGTCAACTGACCACTAACAAGGTTTTTTATTTTTTGTTTTGTTTTTTTGGACAGTCCTGGGCCTTGAACTCAGGGCCTGAGCACTGTCCCTGGCTTCTTTTTGCTCAAGGCTAGCACTCTGCCACTTGAGCCACAGCATCACTTCTGGCCGTTTTCTATATGTGTGATGCTGGGGAATCAAATCTAGGGCTTCATGTATACTAGGCAAGCACTCTTGCCACTAGGCCATATTCCCAACCCCACTAACAAGGTTTTTTTTTTTTTTTTTTTTTTGGCCAGTCGTGGGCCTTGGACTCAGGGCCCGAGCACTGTCCCTGGCCTCTTCTTGCTCAAGGCTAGCACTCTGCCACTTGAGCCACAGCGTCCACTCTGGCCGTTTTCCATATATGTGGTTCTGGGGAATCAAACCGAGAGCTTCATGTGTAGGAGGCAAGCACTCTTGCCACTAGGCCATACTCCCAGCCCCCACTAACAAGGTTTTAATGCCTCTTTTATGCTTACTTTTAAATCTCCATTTTCATTCTTATCTTTCCATGTACTCAAACTTACATAACTGTCCAGATGCAAATTTCTGATTATAGTCAAAGATTTGAGATTTCCTACTCTAAAAAAAAAAAATCCTCCCTTTTATTGAATAAAGTTTAAACATTTCATGTCATCACTGTTAGGTTTTTAAAGTAGGTAGCCGGTAAAGGAGAACACCACGCGGTATTCAGGCAGGAAAGAAAGTTTATTACCGAACTGCTGGCCTGTGGCCAAGATGATACGTGGCCGGAGAGAAGGGAGAGAGAGAGAGACCCCCACCCAGCCCTGCCTTATATCTAGGGCAGGGGCAAGGGGTGTGGCCAGGTGGATTAGGATGTGACCTCAGGAAAAGGGGAGGTAACTGCCTACAGGTCTGCAGGTTACCCAGGTAACTGGGTGGAGACTTAATGAGGTGGGGGCATCTTCATGGAGCCCTCAGGGAGAGGACCTAACAATCATAAACATATCTTCTATTGAATTTGTTCAATGTAGCTAAATGTGAGAAAAAAGAAGAAAATTAAACTCTTAATTTTATGAATATTATATATGTAACTATAGCTGGATATATTTATGTTGATATAAATCTCTTAAGATAAAATGAATGCAGTTTAATTTAAACAAATATTGAAACTTATAACAGAACATTATTTTTGGAAAACACCAATTTGGTATTGTCCCAAACACATTTGAGAATATAATTGGTGAAATGTGAATACTTACCATGGTCATTATTGCAAAAGCAATTTTCTTTAAATAGTTTATTAAGTAAGATTATTGGGCACTGGTGGCCCATACCTGTAATCTAGCTACTTAGGAAGCTGGGATCTGAGGATCATGATTCAAAGCCAGTTTGGGCAGGAAAGTTCTATCTCCAATTAGCCACCCCAAATTCCAGAAATGAAGATGTGCCCAAGTGGTAGAGAGCCATCCATGAGCGAAAAAGCTGGAGGGCAGTATCTAGGCCCTGAATTTAAGCCCTAGTATGCCATCAAAAATAACAACAAAAGGGCTGGGGATATAGCCTAGTGGCAAGAGTGCCTGCCTCGGATACACGAGGCCCTAGGTTCGATTCCCCAGCACCACATATACAGAAAACGGCCAGAAGCGGCGCTGTGGCTCAAGTGGCAGAGTGCTAGCCTTGAACAGGAAGAAGCCAGGGACAGTGCTCAGGCCCTGAGTCCAAGGCCCAGGACAGGCCAAAAAAAAAAAAATAAATAAAAAAATAAAAAAGAAGAAAAAGAAAAAGACAGGAGAAACAGAGTTGCCGGCGTTATTGATCAAGTGGCTCTCTTGTATCCTTTTGGTGCTTCAAATCTTTCTGGCTTCCATTTTCTTCCCCATCTCCTAGGAATACCTCTCTTTTCTTGTGTTTGGCCCATCCAGATATTCTCCTTATTTGAAGATTAAGCCTATAACAACCTAATCATGGAAATGACATCCACTTCTATCTAAGAGTTTTAAGGGACCTGCGTGGGACATTTTTGGGGAGTAGGGCAGGGGCAGGGACATATCTGCTGACCACAACTTTCTTCTGAACCAATGATCACTGACAAGGGGAATGAAGTACTGTACTTTGCTCAGATAAGCCTTTTGAGATGAATGGAAACACTGGGGAATGAACCACAATATTCATTATATACCCACATTATGATGCGTCTCCCAAGGAATGCCAATGTCATATAATACTCGGTTTTCCTGCGTGTTTTTCACAATGCATAATTGTGTGTGTTGGCTGAACATTATTTTAGAGGAGACAAAAAGGACAGATTTTATGTTAAGTTTAGCATTTAGGAAGAAACAAATGTTTTCCATCCTATTACAGTAAATTATTTTAAAGACAGAGCTGTTGAACTTGTTAAGGTGATAGCTGAATGATGGACACAGTCTGGGTTTTCTGGCAGGTCTTTATGTGACAATGGTATGTGAATTAGGGTAGCTATAGAGGACATTGATCCAGCTGTCACTGGTAGTCATCTCAGATGTCTGTGAATGATTTTCTATAAGCAATCATTGCCCACCTCACATTACCATCGAAAAGCCATTGATGGCATCATCAACTCTTAATGATGTCTAGCCCTGCTATAGGATTTCCTCCACAGCAATCAGGTAGCTTCACTCCTCTCCGACCCTTTCCTCATCTGCCGCTCTGCTCTGTCTGGTTGTTGAGGTGGAAGGGAAATCGGGTTAGAGCTTGTCATTCCTTCATATCGAATGTTGCTTGTTCTCTCCTTTTCATGTGTGACCTTTATCTTGACCCAAGATAAAGCATTTATTCTAAAGAGAATTTTTTTTGATCTGGCATGAATATCTACACAGGGGCCCTTTCCTCTTAGATCCTCTGAAGTAAGGATTTAGCCCTGTGGATTGAACCAGCTACGAGATTTCATGAAATTGGTAAGGTAGGAATCCTTCAAGAGTCTGAATCAGAGGTTCAGGTGAAGTATACATTTTCCTATATGGTTGAATTGCTCTCTGTTTTACATGCCCAAATGAGGCTTCAGAGCTGATAAAAATTTCTACAAATAATGAGATTTAGGGATAATGAATGTATTAGACAGATCTAGGATTGCTATGAATGTAATACTCTTAACAAATGAAAGGTCAACAGGAAATAAAATCTGATAGATCCCCATCCTTGTCTTTTTTTCAATTAATTTTTTATTTTAAAATACAAGCAGGTCCTAATTGGATATGATTACTTTAAGAAGTTAATCAAAAGTTACTCAGAGATTTGAGTTCTTATATGGTCTTTCTAATACCAGATTTTTTTTTTTTTTTGTCAGTTGTTGGGCTTGAACTCAGGGGCTGGGTGCTATCCCTGAGGTTTTTCACTCAAAGCTAGCACTCTACTGCTTTGAGCCACAGTGCCACTTCCAGTTTTCTGGTGGCTAGTTGGAGATAAGGGTCTCACGGACTTTCTTCCCTGGGGTGGCTTTGAACTGCAATCCTCAGATCAGTAGGTAGGATTATAGGCACGAGCCACTGGTCTATTCTAATACCAGATTTTGAAGCATTCATTGCCAATGGAATCACTAGGTCACTAAATTTCATTATCGGCTTACTATATGTCAATCATATTATAAAATATATTCTTGATAGAAATTAATTTTTATGATATATAAGTATGCATGTTTTAAAATTTTATTATTGAGAAACCATTATTTTCTTTGGATTACTTAAATTGCTCATCTAGTTTTAGAACTGTTAATACTGGCCTTATGAATAGACATAAAATAAATGTATTAGAAAGTGTATATTCTCAAAAACTTTTCTATTACTTGTTATGTAGGTTTCCCATTGCATTATATAGGTGAAATTATAAAATTAAATTATTTTAGATGAGAATTAATGAGAGTGAATAACTTATTAGCATAAATTGGTGAAATTGTGCCATCTAGTGCCCTTTACTAAAAAACAACTTGTATTTCCTTTAAGATAGACTTTTCAGTTTCTAGAATATTAAATGTGACCAATTAAAATGAATTTAGAAATCTATTTGTCAGAGGCCTAATATATGTATAAAGAATGTAAAGATAAATAATACAAAAGTGAGAATAAAATTGAGACACATTTCTAAAAGAATATTCTAGGAGCAAAAAAAAAAATTCCTAGTTATTTTCTAGGAATTAGCATGGTCATTCCAAGTAGTTCTAAGATTTGCTACAAGAAGCTTCATTCTGTGTGGATTGGGTGCTTTAATGGGGAGAGGAATAGGGAAGGAATGAGATCATGGAGACTGAAGTTTCTTCTCTTCCCTGCTTTTCTTAAAGTCTACTGTATTGCCTCCACAAGCTCTGTTCTGATCTCTGGGGGACAGAGTTTTGTATGTATTTGAATTAGAGAAGGAAAAGATGAACCTTATTGCATTAGGATAAATAGGAAATATAAGGGACACAATAGAGAAAAACGTGTGTGTGTGTGTGTGTGTGTGTGTGTGTGTGTGTGTGTCCTAGTAGCTAGAGTTGATTGATAGAAAACTATTCAATGTCCATATCTGGGTCTGTATGACTTTGGAATTGTCTACTTTTGGAGACCGAATTGTTTTTAATTCTCTCTCTCCCTTTCTCTCCTTGCTTCTTCTCTGCGAAGGTACTAGGGCTTGAACTTCAGGCCTCATTCTCTCTCTCTCTCTCTCTCTCTCTCTCTCTCTCTCTCTCTCTCTTTTTTTTGCCAGTCCTGGGGCTTGGACTCAGGGCCTGAGCACTGTCCCTGGCTTCTTTTTGCTCAAGGCTAGCACTCTGTCACTTGAGCCACAGTGCCACTTCTGGCCGTTTTCTGTATATGTGGTGCTGGGGAATTGAACCCAGGGCCTCATGTATACGAGGCAAGCACTCTTGCCACTAGGCCATATCCCCAGCCCCAGGCCTCATTCTCTTGATTGGCTTTCTTCTTCTTCTTTTTTTTTTTTTTTTCACAGCTGGCCCTCTACCTCTTGAACAATGCCTCCAGTCCAGCATCTTGCTGGCTAATTTTGAGATGGATTCCTGTGGACTTTTCTGTTTTCTTTTCAGAGCTCAGTCTCCTGAGTAGCTAGGATTATATGCGTGAGCCAATTGTTCTGGCTTCTAATTTTCAGATTTTTAAAAAATGTGTAGGTGGAAACAAAGGGGTAAAGCCTTTGGGTACCTTATAATATATTGTGCAGAAACAATGAATTCTTTGAAACCACAGTGTGTTAAAAATTTCTGAACCTTTTAACTTATGCTGTACATAGGATATAGCAATATCATTTGTGTCAGTTGTTGGGCCTATTCTCTTAGTCCTAGTTAACTAGTAACTTACATTTAAACATTATGCACCTAGCATCTTGTGACTTGCCTTGTTTTTGTCTAAATGTAACTTGTGTTTTGGGGAGTTGAATTAGCAGCTGTCTATCCACGAGCTATAAAATTCCTTTGAATTCACAAAACACACATGTAACTGCAAGTTATTTTTACTCATAGTAAAAATCATGTAACTTTAAGAAGTATATATATGGCCAGTCCCAAGGCTTGAACTCAGGGCCTGGGCACTGTCCTTGAGCTGCTTTTGCTCAAGGCTAGCACTCTACAACTTGAGCCACAGTACCAATTCTGGCTTTTTCTGTCTATGTGGTACTAAGGAATCGAACCCAGGGCTTTGTGCATGCTAGGCAAACACTCCACCACTAAGCCACATTCCCAGTCCTTTGTTGGATATATATATATATATTTTTGCCAGTCCTCGGCCTTGAACTCAGGGCCTGAGCACTGTCCCTGGCTTCTTTTTGCTCAAGGCTAGCACTCTGCCACTTGAGTCACAGTGCCACTTCTGGCCATTTTCTATATATATATGGTGCTGAGGAATTGAACCTAGGGCTTCAGGTATATGAGGCAAGCACTCTTGCCACTAGGCCATACTCCCAGCTCCCCTTGATGGATATTTTTGAGATAGAGTCTCACCAACTTTTCTGCCCAGTCTGACCTTGAACCATGACCTTTCTGCTCTTCAGCATCCTTAGGAGACAGTATTACAGGTACAAGCCACTCATATCCAGCAACCATTCTTAAGTATACACTTAAATAGGTTAACTGTATTCACATTGTTATGTAATGAGTCTCCAGAATTGTTTTATCTTTCAAAACTGAAATTCTTTAGCCCTTAAACAACAAGTCCTACTTTCCACCTCTTCAGTCCTTGGCAACTACGATTCTGCTTTCTCTTTCTATGTCTTTGATTTCTTTAGCTACTATGTACAGTGGAACTATGCAGTTATTTGACCTTTTGTGACTGGCTTATTTCATTTACCACTGTTGTTATATTCATCTGTGTTATATCATGTGACAAATCTCCTTCCTCATCAAATGTAGGTAAATGTAAGGCAATCATTTTTAAAGCAGTTAGATATTAGACAGAAGACTTAACTAATGAGGACTATAAATCAATTTGATATGGTATGTGTATATAATTGAAATGTGTATCTAACTGTAGTAAAACACAGTGACAACAGTCTTCTAAAACTATAAGAAATGTCTTAGTGGCCATAAAATAGAGAATAAAATGTCCTTTTTTTTTAGATTAAGAATTTATAAGTCGAGACACCTGAGATTTGAACTCATGACCCATGTAGTGTCCATTTTAACAATCTGAATTTAAGTGCCCCATCTACCAGTTGTAAATTTTTGAAAGCAATGTATTTTCAAAAACTGTTATTTGCTCTTCATTTTACTTTTTTTAGAAGGAAAAGTAATATGCTATATCATTCCATTCACACATTTTAAAAAGAAATAGTGCTTTTTTTTTTTTTTTTACTAATACACAACTAATAAAAATGCCACTAGATAATCCTAGAAAAACTCCGGATTTTTCTCCTGTCGCCTCTAGAGTCTTTTCTTTCTATGGTAGGAAATATGTGTTTTCTTTTCAATGTGACACCTAGGGAAAATGAAGTTAAAGTAACATTGAGATACTGTAAGACTACAGAGAGATTTGAACCTAACATGGAATATTATTAATTCTTATGTAGTTTCTTATTAGGAAGAAGAGTTCCAAAATACTGATATGTTAATTTTTTTAAACATCAATTATATTCTTGCTTGTTAGAGCTTGTCATTTTCCACTAGAGAACAGTGAAGAACAGCCTCATACCTATTAGTATTTTTAAGACAAGTTAATCCTACAACTACCTACCAGCTAGAAAGGAAAAAGTATTCTATTTCTAATTGTATTTCTGGTATGGGGACTTGAACTCAGGGCCTTCCTCTTGCCGAGCTGGCACTCTACCACTTGAGCTACAATTCCTAGCTAGCTTTTTGCTGGTTAGGTGGAAATGAAGTGCTCCAGACTTTTCTGTCTGGGATAGCTTCAAACCTTGATCCTCTTGATCTTAGCCTCCTTAGTTGTTAGAATTACAGGCATGAGCCATGGAGTCATGTTCTTTTCTTTTTACTACCATAAATGTACAATGGGGTTTTATTGTAACATTAATATATACAATATAATGTACTTTGATCAAATTACCCTCTCTGTACACCGGATAGGATTCTTGATGGAAAATAGCCCGAGACTATTAAAGGTGGATTCTGACATAGAGTTCTTGGGCCCTATGCAGAAGCTTAAAGTTAGGTGACTTGGATTAGTGGGGTGGACAGGGTGTTTGCAAGACCTTCATTTTGCTTTATGAACAGAGAGGGATGGATACTGCCTGGCATCTAATCACAGCAGCACCTGAAGCTGCTTCCAGTGGCCAGCTTTTCCCTCTGAGCAGTTTGGATAATGGCTGGGTCAAAATCAGGAGTGCATCTCCTGTGTTGCCCAGGTAGCTTGTATAACAGGAGTGGAGGGCAAGCTTGACCAGGCTAACCTAGGCTCTGCTTTGCACCGCTGCGCTTCTCTTTCACCGCTGTGATTCCTGATCTTTTCCCTTTTGCTTCAATTGTTTTTATTTTGCCTGTGCTGGGGATCCAACTAAGTCCCAGGGCTCAACCACACTTTGCTAAGTTTCTTCCCTGCCAGGGGAAAGGGTTCAAGGTCAAGTTAACCTTCACCCTCCTCTCAAGGTTTGTTTAAAATAGGAATATATTCTAGGTAGAGTACATAGAGAAGGTGTCCTCGCTAGTTGTTGGATAGGATCAAAATCTGGATTTAGTTATGAATTTATTTAATTTTATTTTGGTCGGTCGTGGGGCCTGGCGCTGTCCCTGAGCTCTTTTTGCTCAGAGCTAGAGCTCTGCCCCTTGGAGCCACGGTGCCACTTCTCTCACTGGTGCATTTAGGGCTGTTTTTGCACGGTGAAGCAGTCCCGGGAGAAGAAGCACCCGGGGGCCCAGTGCACACCTTCTCCCCTGCGGCGCTGGAGGGCCGGGGTGGGCCGGCTGGGAGGGCCTAGGCTCCGTGCGCATGCGCCCAGGACACACTCCCTCAGCTCGGCCTGGAAAGGCAGGACCCAACTCTCTTAGAGACCCCGGGGTGCTGGGGGAAGCGAGAAAGAGGAGGAGTCCTCAGACTTCCGGGGGCGGGGGAATGGGCGGAGCCAGAGCCGGAAGCAGCAGGTCGGGGGCGCCGGCTTCCTGAAGTCCCTCCCAGGGGAGGCGCTTGTGCTCTAGGGTGGTGGGCCAGGAAGGTCGTGTGGTTTCTGGGTGTCTAGCCATTCCCTCTGCCCCACTCACTTTACGGTAGGGCTAGAAATCGCCGGTGGGACCATTTGACACCACGATGGGCGGGGCAGCTGGGGCCTCTGCCGGCTCCCGGGCGCCCGCGGTTCCTCCTCAGGTCCCGGAGTGGCGTCGGCCTGCGGTGGCGCCGTAGCGCCCCTAGCGGCCGGGCGTGAGCCTCCCGGCCCCGCCCACCCCCGCCATGTATGACCGCGCGCCCCGCTTGCTCAGGCTGGCCGTAGGGGGCAGCACCGAGGCGCATGTGGGTCCGGGTTCCTATCAGGTACCTTTCCCCAAGGAGCAGGTGGCAGGTAAGATGCGCGAGGCGCCGTCCCCCCGCAGCCTGCTCGCGGAAAGCCAGGTGCTACCGCGCCCTCCTAGTCACAGAACACGGAACAAGCCGGGGAAGGGACACATCTGCCTCGTAGGCCCTGTCTTCCGCCTTCACCTGGCCATTTCCTATTAATTCTTTGAGAATCAGTGCAAATGAACTAATCTACCTGTCCTCAGGTATTTCTTCTGGCCTCTTAATATTCTTTTTATCAACACGTTTGATTCTATGTTGCAATTACTGTCAAAATACCGGAAGCCCCACTATACTGTGAATTGCTTCAGGACAGAAATCATGATCTTGACTCCACTATTCTCAGTTGTTAACCCAGTTACATAACATCAAGATCTCAAAAAAAAAAAGCATCTTGAAATAAAATTAAGATTTATGAACCACAAACAGCACAATTAGACATCCATAATTAATTGCTCACTCTGCTTAGAAGACAGTTTAAGTAATGTGTGATCAGGCCCTTGAACTGTTTTGAAGGACCATACTTAGTTGGCCTATGAAAGCAACAAGGAAACTCCATGTGTGGGAACACTGAACAGCCACATTGTTTTAATGGCATTCAGGGATACTATGCTGATAGTTGAGAGAAAAACAAAAATAGGTATCTCTAGTCAACTATCTGCTGAACAACTAGGCCAGATAATTTACAAGCAGCTACCTACCATCTGTACCTCACCTATCTTTTAGACCTCTAATGCACTGGACTATGCAGAAGTGTACACACTTATTTCAATTTAGTAGCAGGTAGATTATACATAGTATGATATGGCAAGAACAGATGTTGGGACATATCATTTACGTGTTACATTGAACTTTACAAGAGCTGGAGATCTTGGAGCTTTAAATACAGATATTTTGTTCCCATCCATTCTCTCTTTTAATTCCTTCTCTTGTATTAGCCACTTGGTCAATCTGCTTACTTTACTTTAATATGCTAGTAGCTCCTTTACCTTGGTTTAAAGCCATTTGATGAGGAAGAATCTCTTCTACTTAGGATTTGCAACCTAGAAGGGACATGACCAAGCTGCTCTGCTTTCATGAGTAGGAGCAATGTTGTGCTTAGTTTTTTCACATTTATCAAAGTAAAATTTCCCCATAGACAACTGACCTACTATACTGTGATAAAACATATTCCTTTCATAACATGACTGCTCTTGATACTATTGTGCTAAGTATATCATTGCTTAAGTTTTTTTTTTTTTGGCCAGTCCTGGGCCTTGGACTCAGGGCCTGAGCACTGTCCCTGGCTTCTTCCTGCTCAAGGCTAGCACTCTGCCACTTGAGCCACAGCGCCGCTTCTGGCCGTTTTCTGTATATGTGGTGCTGGGGAATGGAACCTAGGGCCTCGTGTATCCGAGGCAGGCACTCTTGCCACTAGGCTATATCCCCAGCCCATTGCTTAAGTTTATTTGTACAATAAACAATACTCCTCTCTAGCTGAATATTATTTCACTATATTCATTCTGTGTTAACATTTAAGTAGGGTGATGTTATCTTTCCCAGATTGCTTCTTTAATGGAGGAGCTTCATCTGCCTCAAAAGCATTAAGGGTCCTTGAGCCCAAACTTAAGTCTATGTGCTTATGTCAATAAGGATGACCTTATCTACTAATCAGAATACTGGAAAGCCATATCAGGAAGTGTGATCGTTGTGCAGATACTACCACGGAAGGTTTTAAAGGCCTAATTCTTTCTGTTTTCTGTGTGAAGAATACTCTGTTGTCTGTCTGTCAGTGTGGCTCTGAAACTTATCTTTTAAACCCACTCTTTTTTTCCACCACAGACTGACTTTTATTGCTCATGCCAGTTTGATTTATCTTTTGCTGTCAGTGCCTCAAACTCAATATCTCCCAAACTGAACTCATTTCTTTCCTCTTTTTTTCTCTATTATATTCTTAATTTTTTTCTCTGTCAGTTTGATTTATTGTTTGAATTTGGTGCCTCACACGTCAATTTATCTTGATGTTCCAAATCAAACTCCACTAGACTCAATTCTCCAGAACCTTCATTGGTTATTGTTTGTAGCATATTTATTTACCTCATTTCTCCACTATTTGTAGCCAAGTTTTTAATCTTATTCATTATTGTACCCTTACATACATGTGATATATGTAACAGAGATCTCAATATTGTTGAATGAATGCCTGAAGGTGCAATTTAGCCTATCAGATATTAACTCTTTATTATTTACTATGTAGAACACAATGCTAAGGTGACCAACAGACCATACTGACTTATCTAGGACTATCCTAGTTTAAGCACTAAAGGTCCATGTCATGGAAAACTTGCATAGTTGGTCACCTTAACTTTAAAACATTTGGTATATGGCTACAAATAAGAAGAAAAGTTCCTTTTGTGGAACTATCATTACAGTTATTTAAATTTTCCTGTGGAGATGTAATAATACTTTTATAGAAAAGTTACATTAAGTTTTTATATTGTCAAGGCAATTATCTTCTCTACACTCCAACTCTAGGTTGTCTCTGTAAGCTTATAATTATTATTTTCAACAATATATGTTGTTTTAAGTGATAAAACAGGTCTTCTGAGGAGGAAATAATTTACATTAGTTAAATATAAATGCCATTTTTATTCCAAGAAAATAGAATAGAATAAAAAAGATATTGTTTTGTCTTTTATTTCCTCTAGATAATTTTTTCTGTTATTAAATAAAGTTAGTTCTACAGATTCTTATGCTATATATGTATGTATGTGTATATATATATATATAGAGAGAGAGAGAGAGAGAGTTGGGATTTTGCATTCAAAAATTTTAATGCATTAACTTCTGTGACTAGCCACTAGTTCTAAAACTATAATCTTAACATTGAGTTACTATGTGATTACATGTATTTCAAGTGTCTTTTCTCTGATATCTTTGGAATCCTGTCTTATCTGCCAGTGTTATGATTTTATTTTACTAGATGGCTATGCACCATTTCTCTCCTGGAGTGCCAGAGAAAGTTCTTTTACTGTTTCCTCCAATACTGGAAAAGCTCTTCCAGGCCCAGGACAGTATAATATTTCAAAATCACAGGTACATTTATAAAGTTATGATCATCTCAGTTAATAAAAACCATATTTTCATTTCATACTCTGAATTACCATTTGCCATATTCAGGTTTTGTTTATGCCATCTTCTTACTCTTTTCAATCTATACTTTGTAATTCAGATAACAAATTAAATGCATTTCATTATTTTGATATTATTATTATTCCGATAATTTTCTATACTCTATAAGAGATAAAATATTGTCAGGTAGTGAATATTATTATTGTTATATGTTATTATATTTATACTAATTATTCTGATATTATAATGATTCTGATTATTCTCTATACTTCATAAGAGATAAAATATTGCCAGGTAGTGAATAGTACCTGAGATTGGAGAATGATACTCTTGGATAAATTAGGGTTCCTTGAAGCTGTGCGAATGGTCCAGGTATGTACAAAAGGCGTGACACTAGAGTGAAGGAGTTGGTTTGGTGTCAGTGTTTTGGCCATTGTTTCATCTCTGTTCTGTTTCTGCATAATCTCCAGAGTCTATGGCCAGAATATTTTCTGTGGTACTACCCATTGATGCTCAAACATAGTAGATATAGCAGAGCCAAAATAGCTCGGTTGGAAGAGCATTAGACTGAAGCAATAATAGACATAGCAATGTCAGTACCTTCATAATAATGTATGTTGTGTATTATCCTTTTGGAATTTTATTTCACTTAAGTGATTACCAATCACTTGATAGTTTTCAGATTCTTTAGAATTGAGATATGTGGTGTGATGAGCCATGGAGGATTCCTTCCAATGTGTGCTAACTATTCATTAAACAATGCTTAAAAATAATCTCAGCATCAAATCAAGTTTTTCTGGTAAGCACACATAAAATTCCATGGAACTATCTAATGCATTATATATGAAAATAACTAAACAAGCTTGGAAAGCTTGCCTTTTCCTTGTAATATGAATTCTAGCATTTCAAAATCTTGGAAGTGTAAACTTTTCAATGACTTGCAAGACATGCAATTTCCCCTTCTGTTTTATAGCAACTGTTTTTGGCAAATGCTGTCTTAGATTCCTGTTTTAAAGCTACATTTTTTGATATTTTTGTAGAATGTTGTACCTACAGTAAATATTAGTCCAATTTTGAGGTTAAAACTGAAAGTTGTAATTGTTATCTCATTATCCTCTTACTAGAACTGTTTTCTGTTCATGGTCTTAACTTCCTTAGATTGAGGTTTAAAACTTTTATTAATATTGAATACTTATGAAATAAGAATTAGTTATAAAACACTTTTAATTATTTAGTAATATTTTTCTGTTTATCTTAGAGTAATATAAAAGGAGGCAACAGTCTACAAAACCGAGAAATACGTTTTAAGAAGATTATTTCAGATAATCCAGGACCTGCAAGCTATAATCATTGTTATCCTGGTTCATTACATATGAACCAGAAATTACTAGATGCTAAAGAGCAACTTCAGTTTGTATGTATTTTAAATTATGCTTAATAATGATATTTCTCTTAGATAAAATCAAATAGAGAAGCTCTTCTATTTAGCTGCTTTCCCAGGTAGCCTTTCTATTCTTGATAAATCTGTAATAACTTCCAGTGTCCACAGTGTATAGGATGTAAGGATGATTTAAAAAGAACTACCTGTTTACTTATATAAAGAGTAGTCTACATAAGTTCAGAGGCTGTTCCAAGTTCTGTTAATAAAATGGAGAAATTACAAACATTATTCCCTGGCCCATGGATGTAGGTAGTACAGCACTTGCCTAGTGTGTATGATGTTCTGCAGTTGACCCTAGCACCACAAACAACAACAACAAAAACCCTATACTAAACCAAACCATAAGACCAAAATGTCATGAAATAAGACAGCTGAAACAAGCAAGTCAGAAATTTAGATAGGAGAGACATATTGGTAGATTGTTATTCAAGACAACATGTGAAAGGTGGTAATTTAATGATCATGTAATTAAATGCTGTAAGAATTTTAGGGAGGACTGCTATTTTATGGAAAGACATAATTTATTGAGGATTCATCAAAATGGTTGACCTACTCATTCACAATAAATAATACTTAGTGGGCATGGTCACATTTTATTTATAGTGGTTCCCTTTTGTGATAATATCCTAACAGCCCATGTTAAGTATATTTTAATCAGGTCACTGTTTAGGAATTTATATTTTAGGGCTAAGTCCTTGGTTGGATAATCTCAGTATGGTGATAGTGAAGTTATGTTTAATAACCTGTATTTAAACATCAGATATTTTATGTGTAGGAATAAAGTAAATATTCACTTGCTTATGTTAAAGGTTTATCAAACTTGCTGAGTGACTGTATGCTAGACATAGTGCTAGCTGCTTGTGACACATAGAAGATAAGCTTTGCTTCTTGAGATTTATGTTTTTAACTGAGTAATAATGATTGAAACATGGTACAATGCAGTTGCAATCGTATTTTAGAGTCAAAACAAAGGGTTTACTATTAACTCAAAGTAGAGTCTTTGGAGGAATAGGGAACCCCGTCTTAAAGAAAGATTGACAATGTAATCACAAGAATTGTAGTCACAGAAAATCATATGAGTAAAGACATTGAGGAGCTTAGTAGCATAGGGTGACATATGTGTGCCACCATATCCGGCTTAGGTTTGTGGAGATGGACCTCTCACAAACCTTTTGCTTGGACTAGCCTCAAATTATAGTCCTCACGTCACTACCTCCTGAGTAGCTAGGATTACTGACATGAGCCAGTACACGTGGCTATAAGAACGTTTCTGAGATGGCTATAAGAATGCTTTTAAAGAATCAGGAACATTGTCTTTACTAAGAAAGATAAATAGCTGACCAAAATGAGGTCAATCCTATCCTTGCTTCTCCTTTTTTTTTTTTTGGTCAGTCCTGGGTTTGAACTTAGGGCCTGGACACTCTCCCTGAGCTTCCTTTTTCTTTTCTTTTCTTTTTTTTTTTGCTAAAGGCTAGCACTCTTACCCCTTGAGCCATAGCACCACTTCCCACGTTTTCCATTTATGTGGTACTAAGGAATGGAACCTAGGGCTTCATGCATTCTAGGCAAGCACTCTACCACTAAGCTGCATTCCCAGCCCAAATCCTTGCTTCTTAAGTTGCATTACTAGTATCACTCTCTTAGTTTATGAGTTAAATTGTGAATTCATTCTTTAAAGCTACATTCACAAAAAGTACATTTTTGGTTCATATTATAGAATCTATTAAGTCAATATTTAATAGTTGGCTTTTAGTAAATTTTGATATTTCATTTTTGTTCTCTTTCCTTTTACCTTTGAATAAATAACAAAATATTTTTTCATCTTTGTAAAATATTTTATCTTTGAAGAAAAGTTCAAGACCCTCTACAGTTAACAGAAGTCTCGATATCCCTTCAATTCCTTCCTATAGACAGTCACATGGTTATGAAATTAGTGATGATGGAAGTATCAAGAGACTCTCTCCACCCTGTACTGATAGCACACTAGGTCCTGCTTACTACAGTCCTCAACTTGTAAGTATAATGTGTTTTTCTCATGACAGTTGGAGGATTAGTTATGACTGTTTTAATTCACATAATACTTACTGACTGCCATAACAAATAGTCTCTCAAATTTCAGTGACTTCATGCAGTAGATTTTTAAAATACTTGTATAAGATCTAGAAGAAGAAATCCCAGTAAAGTAAATGGCAACAATTAAGCGGAGAGTTAATGAAATTCTAAAGAGACATCTATCGTAACTATATTCTCAGTATTTAGTTTGACCTTCATTCCTAGTATACTTTAGTTATTTATTAGTAGGCATCTTTGTCTTTGGACTTAAGCTCAAAACATTAGAAGCCATTTGGTTTGTGGCAATTGATAATCTGGGGAGTTTTTAGACCATTTGGTCTAAAATTGAATTATTAGCATCTTTTTCCTAAAGTATTTTTATTGTTACTTATATAATTAATTGAATACATAGTATATAATAATAATGGATATGCATGTACCCATCACCCATTTATATACATGTACACATATATACATAGTATGCATATATATATTCACATACACATATATTCACATATAAAACCCATGAAACAATTCATTATACTTGAGGTAGTTGTATTTTAAAATGTTTTAAATATGTTGCTAGATATTACTTCAATTTCTCTCTTAAAATTTTTATTATGCTGTTTTTATGACCATTCTCATATAAATCATAACATCTGCTCTGTTCTTTTTTTTTTCTGTGTCAGTCCTGGGGGTTGAATTCAGGGCCTGGGTGCCCCCCTTGAGCTTTTTTGCTGAAGGCTAGCCCTCTTATCACTTGAGCCACAGCTTCAACCTTTGGCTCTTTGGGAGAAGTTTATTGGAGGAAAGAATCTCACAGATTTTTCTGCCTGCGCTGGCTCTGAATTCTGATCCTCGCATGATTACAGGTGTGAACCACTGGTGCCCAGCTTACACCTGCTTTTCCAAAGAATTAAATAAATGTTATCAGTAGATATGATGCCCTTTCATTTAGAGTTTTATTTTCAGATTTAATCATATGTATGTATTAGACCAAATTCATATCTTTCCTCCACTTGTATGTTTCTTAAAAAAACATGAGTTTACTTTTTAGTTCCCTCCCCACTGCATATTTTCTTAGCACAAAGGGGATGGATTTCATTTTGACATCCCTATATACATACAATGTACCTGTATTCACCTTCCTGTCACTGTCGGTTATCCTGTCTCCCCTCTTCCCAAACCAATTTCAACAAACCTCTTGGTTCCATTTCCACTTGTACACAGAGAATAAAAAAATCAAAGTTTATAGAAATGTTTCAATAATAAAAATATTATCCACATGTCAATCACACAGGTCCTACAATTGTTAATATTTTATTAATATTTTTTTCTTCATATATTTATATTGTTTATTATACCATTTCAAAATACATTTTGGACATGATGCCTAGTTATACCCTATAGACTTCAGTGTAAGACATTCCCTTTTATGACAATAATGCAATTATCAGAGTCAGGAAATTCTGTACATGTGATGTTATTATCTAGTCAACAGATCTCAGAATATGTCTCTCAATTATGTCAATTATATCTTATATAGAAAAAAGGTCTTGGTTTAGAGTCCAGTCTGGTATTACAAGTTGTGTTTGATTTGACATGTCCCCTTAGGTGCCTTTAATTTGGAACTTCTCTTCATTTGTTCCTTGCTTTTTTTCTTTTTTTGCCAGTCCTGGGCCCTGAACTCAGGGCCTGAGCATTGTCCCTGGCTTCCTTTTGCTCAAGGCTAGCACTCTGCCACTTGAGCCACAGTGCCATTTCTGGCCATTTTCTGTATATGTGGTGCTGGGGAATCGAACCCAGGGCCTCATGTGTATGAGGCAGGCACTCTTGCCACTAGGCCATATCCCCAGCCCCTGTTCCTTGCTTTTTCAACATTGATTCTTGCAAGGCTCGGGATTGCTATTGTGAGGAAAGATGCACTACTTTTGGGTTTGGTCTATTTTCTTATGAATAGATAAAAGTGGTATATTTTGACCCGAGTCTTGATGGAATTTGCTTATCTTGTAGTTGGTAATAGTTACTAGGGGTGGGTGTTTTTAGTTCCCTTAAGTTTTTTATTTTTTCAATTTATAAATATTTTTGGACAGTTATTTTAAGACAAAGTGGATACCCAATTTCATCAGATTGAATTAATAATTGACTTATCTTCAAGTTTACTGATACTTTGTTATGCAGTTCAAATGTATTGCTGGATTCATCTAGTAAAATTTTCATTTTTATTATTGTAGATTATTTTAGTTTCTTCCCCATTTTTTTCTTTTATAGCACCAAGAGATTTGGGTTTTGTTGTCTTTACATAGTTTCAGAGACCCGAGAGAGACTGTCAAACTCACCAGCATGTATATAATGACAAACCCAGAAAGAGAGGCAAGAGGGAAGGGGTAGTAGACACTATTTCAAGAAATAATGTCTAAAAATGATAAAAATAATATGTTTCTGTTGTGTCTCTAAATAGTATATGTATTCTGTTTTCTCTCTAGAAAGCTCTACTCTTGTCTGTCCATGGAGACTCTGTCTTAAGAGTATTTCATTCTTTTCTCTAATCCATGCTTGGTTTTTCAGGCCTTTTTTCTAACATATCTTAATAGCAAGCTAGTAATTAGTCTTCATCAATAGAAGCATGAAACTTAGATCTTTGTTTATATATATATATATAATATATTATAACAGCAAAAAAGTTATGGTGAACTTTATTGAAGTTTTATGGTGTGAAACCAGAATATTCTCTGCAAGGGGAAAGACAAAATATGAGGTTCAGTACATGGAGCTAGACTGCCTAGGTTTGTTTTCTGATTTCATCACTTAGTAGTTATTTGCAAATTACTTAAACTCTTTGTGCTTAGAGTTTTATCTGAAAATAACCTGGGGAAAAGCTATACTTTAATATAGTGGAATTAGTATTTATTTTTTCACCATAGTCATAGATCCTTGTCATTAATATAAGTAATTTCTTGATTATTCTTAAATTTCAAAGTATAATTCTTGATTTAAAATGGTCTTTTTATGTGAACTCTTTTTTTCTGTTTTGGAAAAATGTATCATCTATCTTAAGTCTAGAATAATGCCTCCAAGCTTTCCTTGATGTATGAAGTCTTTTTCTCATATGAATAAGCATTACTTTGACATGTAAACTTTATTTCTTTCTGGATAAATTATTCATAGAAAATAGAGAAAAGGAAGAAAATTCATTTCACAATAGGTTCAATTTATTTGATAACCTGTCTTAGTAATTACTGAGTCAGTTCAGCATGTACTCAGTAGAATAAAAATCTAAATGTAATTTATGAAAACAAGTTATGTAAAACACAGATTTACATATAAATTAAAGGCATAGTTCTTAGTATTCAAAAAGATTCAGTGAAGTTTAATTGGAATTGAGTTGTGATTTTTTTTTTTTGAGAAGTCCTCATCTTGAATTTGAGAGCTTGAGGTTGAGTGGCAAAGCTTAGTAACTGAAGGCATTATTTTCTTCTGTTTCTCCCAAAGAGTAGACATTTCACAGGCTACTAGGTAGCTGATTCTGTAGTAATGTTAAATCAAATAGTACTCAAATTTCATATATATATATATATATATATATATATATTTTTTTTTTTTTGCCAGTCCTGGGGTTTGAACTCTGGGCCTGGGGTCTGTCCCTGATTTTTTGCTCTCTATCACTTGAGCCACAGCACCATTTTAGGCTTTTTCTGTGATTAACTGGAGATAAGAGTCTCTCAGACTTTCCTGCCTATACTGGCTTCAAACTACAATCCTCAGATTGCAGCCTCTTGAGTAGCTGGAATTACAGATGTGAGACACCGGTGCCCAGCTCAAATAATTTTTTGCAGCTCTTTAGCTGCTTAGTGAGGCAGTAGTGTGTGTGGGATCAGCTTTTTGGTGTGAACACTATTAGAAGATTAGGAAGGCAACATATGGGTAGTTATTGGGGTTCTTCCTGTACTATCCAGTCACATCTACTGAAGATATCTGAAAAAGTGTAAATTTAGAATCAAGAGCTATAGGACTGAGGCCAGCAACTGTTATGCTGTAGCTAAATTTAAATGAGAAAGAGAAATTCACTACGTAAATTAATTTGTATATTTTGAAAGATAAACCCTAGCTTCTTCATGTTTATAAAAGCCCAAGTAACTGTCTGAAATAGATGTGTTTTTGAAGATGGGCTTCATAATAAAATTAGTATTGGCATGATGACACTGTGCTCTTGGGTAACGATGACATGTGGGAAGGTACCTGGGCATTTCCATGGAAAGCAGTCCATTAGTGTTCAAATGGATGCACTTTGGGCTGTTAATTCTTCACAAATTCCATTTCCATATATAATTATGGAACAATATGGGATAAAAATTGCTCAGTCCTTTCTTCATTCATTTAAGTGTCAATGAGAGTGGCAGTTCATAATTCTTCTTTAAATTTTATTATGGCATTCACTTAAAATGATGTAGCTCCATGCTGGTTATGCTTCAATTAAGTCATATTTTATTTGCTAATAACTTTCCAAGTTGACAATGACCTTGAAGTTGGTACTGTCAATACCTTTGAGATAAAAGCAAATGTGATTTAGAATTTAGTACATTCATTTATTCTTTGTTTTCTTTCTATAGTTTTAAAAGATAAATTTAATTTCATATTGGATGTTCATCTCAATACATTAAGGAAAGTCATTAAGGAATTGTTGCTCACATATTAAATAAATGAAATTTTATTGTATAATCTGGAAAAGGGTTTTGCTAAGGTTTTGAATTTTTTGTATGTTTATGCACACACATCTATAATTTTTCCTTTTATTGGATTACATTTTGAATTGTTTAATAGTTGGCCAATAAAAATCTCAGTAATGTGAATGTGAATGTGAAGAAGGATTCGTAGGATTCTTCTCAAAGTCCTGAATCTCTCTGCTAACAGTTATTATAGCCAGGCACCAATTTTGCACCAATAATCCTAGCTACTCAGGAAGATGAGATAATGGTTCGAAGCCAGTCCAGGAAGATAAATCCAAGACTCTCCTGTGTCCAGTTAACTACCAAGAAGCCCAAACTGGAGCTATGACTCAAGACTCAAGTGGTAGAGTTCTAGTTATGAGCAGAAAAAGTAGAGCAAGAACTATAGGCCCTGAGTTCAAGCCCCTGTACCAGCACTTAAGCACATGTGCATGTGCTTGCATACATGTGTACACACACATACACACTCGACTATAAAAGCGTAACACATACTTAAAAGGATAACTCAGTGATACAGCAGTTGTGTAGCATCCACAAGGGCCTAGGCTCAATTCCCAGCATTGAAAGACACTTGATATGATCTTTTTTAAGGCCAAAAATTGTAACATAAGGGGTACTCTATCAAGATTTGCTTTTGTTATTATCTAAGTAGTTGTACAAAGGGGTTCCAATTTAACATACTAATTGAAGAGTACAATGCATTTTGTTCAATGTCACCTCTTCCATCATTGTCTACCCATCTATCTCAAGGTACTCTTTTAAAATATTGATTTGTGATGTAAGTTATGGTAATTAGATATGTTCTTGTTTGCATTACATAAAATATCGAATATATTCAACATGGCTATATTGTAGAACAGTAAATAGTAAAAAAAAATCTGTAAAGTTACAGAATTTTGCTTTTAAGTATAGGTAAAGTACAGCATTCATAGGAATTTTTGTTCTTTCTATCATTGAAATTGCCCATGTAGTTCAAACCCATGACACTGAATAAAAGGAGGGCTGTCTCTTGTGCTAAGCCCTGTTGGATGCAGGATACAAAGTTACACTGACTCTTTTAAGAACAAGCTACTTTTCAGGCAGCTCCTTTTGCCTGGTGCAGAGCCTTTTCCAGTTCTAGTTGGCTGTGCTATGTCTTCTTAAAGTTTGTTAGTGTTTGGCATGTGAATAATTCCTTCTAATTTCTGACACTGATAATTGTGTCTATTTCATGTACCTCTTTTGAAATGTTTGGGTGAGGCAGTGTCAGATATAGGTTTGAACTGATAGGTTCTTGTTACTAATATTGCTATTTATTGCATTCATTACGTTAGAATGATGATCACTTATACCACTCTGAAATAGTAATAGTCATATAGAACACTTGCAACATTGTTTTATATAATTAAAATATGTGTTTATGTTAGGGCATTTTATTCAATGTATAGTAATTGTTTTAATAAAACTTACCTTAAAATATAATTTATTGGTGCTGGGAATGTGGCTTAGTGGTAGAAGGCTTGGAATCCTGAGTTCAATTCCTCATTGCCACGCACACAGAAAAAGCCAGAAGTGGTGCTGTGGCTCAAGTGGTAGAGTGCTAGCCCTGAGCAAAAGAAGCTCAGGGACAGTGCCCACGCCCTGAGTTCAAGCCCCAGAACTGGCGAAAATAAAATAAAATATAATTTATTAAAAGTCTTTCAAATGAGGGCTGGGGATATAGCCGAGTGCCTGCCTCGGATACACGAGGCCCTAGGTTCGATTCCCCAGCACCACATATACAGAGAACGGCCAGAAGCGGTGCTGTGGCTCAAGTGGCAGAGTGCTAGCCTTGAGCGGGAAGAAGCCAGGGACAGTGCTCAGGCCCTGAGTCCAAGGCCCAGGACTGGCCAAAAAAAAAAAAAAAAAAAAGTCTTTCAAATGAATTAAAATAACTATATAGTTTATTTTCTACCATTAGTTAAATTTTTTAAAAGAAGTTTTAAATGATTTTTTTTTTTTAAATTTTGCCAGTCCTGGGGCTTGAACTCAGCGCCTGAGCATTGTCCCTGGCTAGCACTACTGCACCACTTGAGACACAGTGCCACTTCTGGCCTTTTCTGTTTATGTGGTGCTGAGGAATTGAACTGAGGGCTTCATGCATGCTAGGCAAGCACTCTACCACTAAGCCACATTCCCATTAATTAAGAATGATTTAGGTTAAGAGAATTCCTACAAGAGAAACTATTGTTCTTCCAGTGTTACTCTTCACTATTTTAGTTTAACATAGCACTCTAGCATTTTATGGTATTTATTTATTTATTTATTTGGTGATGTGTAAATGAACATAGCATTTATCAGTAGTACCCATGAATCTGTATTTTTCCATCCTTTAGCTTTAGACTTAAGACATTGTTTCATAACTTACTGAGCCTGTGTTTCTTCCTCCCTCCCTCTCTCCTTCCCTCCCTCCCTCTCTCCTTCCCTCCCTCCCTCTCTCCTTCCCTCCCTCCCTCTCTCCTTCCCTCCCTTCCTCGCTCTCTTTCTCTCCCTCTCTTTCTCTCTTTCTCTCTCTCTCTCTCTCTTTCTTTCTTTCTTTCTTTCTTTCTTTCTTTCTTTCTTTCTTTCTTTCTTTCTTTCTTTCTTTCTTTCTTTCTTTCTTTCTTTCTTTTGTCGTTTAAGGATGCATCCAAAGCAACTCTAAAATACAAAGGTGTACATTTCGGGACATCTTCTAGAAGTGGGCAGTTTTTACCGGTACAGGCCGGTCCTGGTCCTGGACAGTATGATATAGTCCAGTAAGTGATGACAACAACAAAAACGTGTACCTTTAAGGCTGTTCGTACTAAATTGTATTGTATTAATACAGACTAGACTTCCTTAACTGTAAGGAAGGAAAATTAGTTTAAAAACCTCTAATATGTATTATGTTCTGGAGCAACCCATCTGGCAAATATTGCTGTTTTTATGAGGCAGATCCTGTGCCACCTACTGTATATATATTACTTAACTTAGTGCTTACAATGGGTCTTTGTATAATTACTATTGATTTAGCTATAGTATCTGAAAAATCCAAGGATCAGTGAGGATAAATACCATGTTCAGAACAATACAATGGTAAGACTAAAATACTAAATAAAACTTTGTCACCCACTGGGGGAGAGCAAGGGAAGGGGGTGACATTTTCCAAGAAGAATATATTCTTTACTTATGTAAGTGCACCCCTTCTACATATTACCTTTATAATAACAATTATAAAAACATGTCCAAAAGGGAAATCATCACAGTTAGAATAGCCTAAATAGACTTTCTTTGGTGAATAGAGTACATGGAAAACTTTTCTTAGCTTTTAATGTCAGTTCATGATGTGTCAGATTTTGTTTTCATTTTGGAATCATTGTTCAAACAGTTATCTAATAATGCTCTGAGAACAACTAGCTACAATAAGAAATACATTTATATAAATTTGAATATATTAGTCTACCATCTTGATACTTTTACAAACTTCTAAAGCAGGAAATGTTTCTACAAATGTTCTTTTTTGCTGAAACAAATACATATTCAGAATTCAAAACTCCATTTCCATCTGAATTTTCTAAAGGGAAAAGACACTGCATTATGAAAATGTTAACGTCAAGAAAGATCAACAACAAAGTTATTCCTTATTTCTCCCACGATTTTATGAATTAATAACATTGCAGGAGAAAAAAAGGGTAAGTTGAAAAGTAGCTATTTTTATTTTTCCAGATTCTAACATCATCAAGTTCATTAAGATAAAGTTCCTTTTAGATTTTCTTAGTCTACTACCTGGGAAACTCAGTAAGTATTGCAAAAGTGGTCCCCGTGTCATCTTGAATACTTCTTGTCATAAGGAACTCACTACAGTACTCTGAACTTTTATTGTTTCAATAGTAAACAATTCTTCTTTCTTAAGATGCTCTTCTTAACCTCACCTAAATTTCTCTTCCTCTGCCTATCTTTTGTTCTCCCTTCCCTATGATTTCTTTTCAATATCTTTTTCTTCCCTTGGAGAGTTAAATGTTTGGACTTTTATGTAATTTCAAGATCATTTAGTTTGTTTTTGAAATCATATAGGGTCTTCAATTAGTGAATGTTTCTTGTTTTTACATAGGGTATCTAAAACTCAGAGTACTATTTTGAGTGTAATCTGACCATAGAATTTTGTAGTAAGATAGAATTCTCATTTTCAATATGTTATTTATTAATATAATACAATTTAAATATAGATTCTATTCTTAAAAAGGTAGTTACATTTCAAATTATTCCTTAGAACTTAAAGCCAAAATCTTTGGATATTTTTCTGTAGTATATTATATTTAAACTGGAGATATAATGAGTATAGTATGAAAACTTAAAAAGGGATGCATTTAACATAAAGATAAGTGAATGATGGAGGTGTGGCTTAGTGATAAAGCACCTGCCTAGCAAGTACAAGGCCCTGAATACAAATCCCAGCATTGCCAAAATAAAAATCTAAGTGACAGTAAAGTCGGGATAAGACCTGCAACTGTATTTGGGTAGGTGATCTTAATTTGCTAGGGCAGGAGGGCGGGGTGTGGCTCAAGTAGTAAAACACTTGCAAGTATGAAACTCCAAGTTTCTGTGTTCAAACCCCAGTACTACCAGAAAAGAAGGAAAAAAAAAAAGGTAATTCCTCATTGGAAAAATCATTAATTCTTTCAATAAGAATTTGCTCCAAGTAATCAGCAATGGAAAAAATAAATTATCAGAAATGAGGCATAACAGTAGAAAAAGGTACTAGTAAAATTACAGTGGTTTATATGAAATAATAGCTGTACATTTCAAAGCAGACAAAAATATGAATTTAGGCTCAGTAAGTTCTGATGCACAAGAAAATATAAAAAAGATGTTTTCTCATAAATATTTTATTTTTATCATTCTTATTTTTTATTTTTCCCTACATATTTTATTACTTTTACCATTTTATTACCCACTCTCCCCCCCCGCCGAGTTGTATAGTTCGTTTACAGCCTATAGTTTTGTAAGTATTCCTGTTGCATTGGTTCTCCTTTTACCCATTGTCTCTCCATTTTGATGTTCACCTTCCCTTTCCTACATCCCATAAATCAGTACCAAAATCAGTTACAGTGACATCAGGGGTAATACCATGGGGAAGAAAGACAAAAGAAAATGGCATAATTTCACATGAAAAGTTGAGCATAACGACAACAATGATAAACTACTTATTTCCATAACTTGGAGTTCATTTCGCTTAGTACCATCTTATGTGTTCATATATACATAGCTATTGAGAGCTATTGAGCTATTGTGCTCCTCTGCTAGGACTATCCTAGACGTTTACTAATTATTACCAATGAGGGAAACCATAGAGTCTATGTTTCTTTGGGTCTGGCTCACTTCACTTAGTATGATTTTTTTCCACATTTTTCCATTTCCTTAGGAATGGGGCAATGTCATTTTTTTCTGATAGAGGCATAGAATTCCATTATGTGTATATATTACATTTCCTTGATCCATTCATCCACTGTATTACTCTTTTTCAAAAATATTTGATAGTATTGTGACTTGAATTTAGGGCTAGGTGAGCATTCTACCACTTGAGTCACAAACCCTGCACACTTTTTGCTTTCACTTATTTTCAAAGAGGATTTTGAACTTTTTACCAGGTTTGACCTCAGACTGTGATTCTTATGTACCTGTCTGTCAAGTAGCTGATTACAGGTGTGAACCAACATGCTCAGTCCTAAATCCATGACTGTTTTCAAGCACAAACATTTATTTTTTCTGCTTTTGTAAAAAGATTTTGGTATCTTAACTCTCTAATTCAATTTCAAGAAACCAATTTATTTATTGATTGATTGATTGCCAGTCCTGGGGCTTGGACTTGGCCTGAGCACTGTCCCTGGTTTCTTTTTGCTCAAGGTGAGATGGAGCAACCCCCAGAACAGGGCAAGACCAAGCTTTGTTTCAGCCCAAAGTTTGTTTATTAAGAGAAAATGACCGGCTGGGGCTAACTCAGCTTAGGAGTGAGTAGCCCAGAGCCTCAGTTCCAGGGGGGTTTATAAAGGCAAAAATCACAAAGAGGTGCAAGTGAGCTAATTTACAGAAGTGGAACGTAGCAGTTATTTTTCAAGCAAGCAAATGTACAGAAGACAGAGGTTGCGATTAACTTTATCTTGACATAGAACAGGTGTAGTAATAACTTGTTTCTCTCCTTTTGTTGTGCAGCCAAAATCTGTCAACCATTTTGGGGATGGATTTCAGGCAGGCCATTTAGTGATGGATCAGGAGGTCATAATGAGGCCCTGCCTAGAATCCGCAGGAGTTGCAAAATTTGCCAAAACTGAGAAGTGGGTAGAGTACCGGACATTCTGAGAACTGTGCAAGTTTTCAGGCAACTGTGACCAAGAAACTCCAGGTGTTGTTGGCCTAAAGCAAATTAGGGTCCCATGCTTACACTTCTTTTCAAAGGCTAGCACTCTACCACTTTAGCCACAGTGCCACTTCTGGCTTTTTCTATACATGTGGTGCTGAGGAATTGAACCCAGGACTTCATGCATGTGAGGCAAACACTCTACTATTAGGCCATATTCCCATCCCCCTTTTTTATTTTTTGTTTTTGTTTTTCAATACTGTGATTTGAACCTGGAGCCTGACACCTGTTAAACAGGAATACTGTTCCTTGAACCACTCTGGTAGTGCCTTTATGTGTTTGCCATTTTTTGGGACAGAGTCTTGCTTTGTGGATTGTAATCCTATGATTTGTGCTTCCCTTTGTCATTAGCATGGCAGGTACTTATCATTGTATTTAGATGGAGTCCTGAGAACTTTTATCCCTGGGCTGGCCTCTTAACCATAGTATCCTAAATAGCTCTGGTTATAGGCTTGAATCACCCTGGATTTAATCGTTTTTTCTTCATCTTCACATACTTATACCAATACACTTTTGCTTTTCTCTTGTGTTATTTTCCACTTACAGTCTAAAACATATGTTAATATTTTATTTCTATGCATAATTTGAACATACATATCATTCTAACCTACTAAGACCTTCGGTTTAAAAACACAATTATTAACTTTTATTCAACTTGGACATTTTTTTCAGGAATATGTCTTCTTTTGATAGTGAAAAATTATTATAGTATCTTTCACGATATTAATGAAATATATAAGAGGACTCATGACTGTGTAAAAATGTTTGACAATTGTTATTGAAACATTTTGATTGGTAATATAAAATTTGTGAAATTTATTTTGTATTATTAAGAAAACAGTAAAATTCCACTAGGTGGCGCCAGTTTACTGGCTTTTTACTGACATAACATCTTCATTTCTCACATTTATTAAAACAAATCTTTAAAAATTATGTGATAATATATACAAATTTGCCTTGCAGTCTGTTTGGACAGATGCGAATTAGAAGTTTTTAGTTTCAAAAATTCTTCCCAATGTAGGTAGTTTGGAACTCTGAATTTTAAAATTTTATTCAAGTTTTTCAGTTGCAAATTGTTATTTCTATTGATTTATCTATTTAAATCCATCAAATTTGTTAGGCTCTTAAATGTTGCATTTAGAAATGTGATTTTAGAGAAGTAATTATTCTCTGGATCAACATAAGATTACATAAGAATAATTTAATAATATCAAGTAGATTCTAAGTAGAAACTAGTGTTAGTTTCATGTAATTGCAATTATGCTTTAAAAAGCATAGTTACTAGGGCTTGGTGCTGGTGGCTCATGTCTACAACTCTAGCTATTTGGTAGCAGAGATTGAGAGGCTTGTAGTTTATGGCAATTATTGGCAAAAATTTGTCCTACTCCATCTTAACCAATAGCTGGACAAGATGGTTATGCCTTTCATCCAAGCAAAGTGAGACAAATAAATAGATGATAAAGGTCCATGTTGGCCATGGTGAGATCCTATTATGAAAATATCGAGAGACCAAAAGACTTGCGACATGGCTACAGTGGTAGAGTACCTACCTACCACCTATGAAGCTCTGGGTTAAAAGAAAAATTGTATATGTGTGTGAGTGTATTTTCAAGGACAGAAAAAGCATACTCTTTTTGACATTCTCAGTTTTCACTTATGGGTAAATTGTTCTATTGTTTCTGATGCAAAACTTGAGCATTTTCACCTACTTTTGCTAGTATTTAACAGTTATTAAGTTACCCCAATGCTTGGGTATATAACAGGCATCTGACCATTTCTTGAAGCTACTAATATATGCTGATAATCATGAAAGAGTTTTAGCTTGAGGATGGCCAAAGAATTAATTAGGACTTATTCACAATCATGTATGTTCCCCCAACACAAAATAGTTACTAGAAGAGTTACTGCATCCAGAAGACAGAGTGCATTTCTAATTTTCTATGAAAACTTAAAAAAAATAAGTTAATTTTCAAAGTGAAATAGGAGGAAAGGGTTGATTTAAAAAAAGTATTCGGATAAAATTATGTGTGAGAGTGAAGAAGTTGAAAATAGTGATTGCTTCAGTATCATTAAATATTGCGTATCGATCAATTTTCTTTTGGAATAGTCTGGAAGAGCATCCTATGCTATACTATTGTCAGCAAATATTTTTTATAGAGGAGTCACATTCATTCATGATGAAGTGATAAGAATATAAAAAGAATAAAGCCCTGTTGGATTTAGTGATGGTTTAGTGATGAAGAATTTAGGTTTTAGGGTCATATTGCATTTAATTTCTTGCCCTTGTCAAATGCTAACTCTGTGACATTGAGTTACTTTTCCATTCCACTCCTCTAAGATATAAGTAATAATATCAATAAAAGGCTCGTCAGTCAGATGTGAATAGACACATACATATACTGCCTAAAATGGTGTATGATGTGTATGAGTGCTTACTAAGTGATACTTATTATCATTTCTCATTTAATGAACTGCTGAATACTTGCTATATAATGTGTTTAGAAATGATAATATGGAAGTGTTTCTTAAAGGATCCTTTCACACTCTTTGCTGGAAGATGCAAGTATTTAAATAAGTATTCATTTAGATCCAAATAAATTGAAGTGGGGCGTCAGGAGATCCATATTGACCCTTGCTTTGTGGATGACAGAAGGATGAAGGATTCCAAGGTACATTTGAGTGTCATTTTGAGGAACAAATGGACATTTATCAAATGGAGCAGAATATTGTAGGTGATGAAGATGTATAAAGCCATGAATGTGTGAGAATGCAGTTTTGCTATTTATTTGTAAATGATGATGAGCGAGTAACTATTTTAAGCATGTGATTCATGAACAGCTTTGTAACTTCAAAAAGATCAAAAAGTCAGCAATGAGTCAAATGGGAACTGAGGAAATGAGAGAGAAATGGGATGAAGGTTACTGGTTCTCAAGTGAATGCCTGTATTACTTGGGAAATGGAACTGGAAATGAGAGAAAAGCAACATATAGTTGTTAGCATTGATTTTTTTTTTCCTTTTCTTTCTATGCTGGTTCTGGAGCTTGAACACAGGGCCTGGATTCTATCTCTTAGAGTTTTCGCTCAAGGTTGGCACTTTACATTTGAGCTGCAACTCCGCTTTGGATTTTAGATGCTTAATTGGAGATAAGAGTATCCCAGACTATACCACCAAGGTAGCTTTGAGCCTCAGACATCAGCCTTCTGTGTAGCTAGCACTACAGGTGTGAGCCATCATCACTAGATTAGCATTGATTTTTAAAATTTATTTTGTTTATTTTTCTTGACAGTTGTGGGGCTTGAACTCAGGGCCTGCGTGCTGTCCCTGAGCACTTTGCTCAAGGCTGGTGCTCTACCACTTTGAGCCACAGCCCCACTTCCAGTTTTTGAGTGGTTAATTGGAGTTAAGATTCTCATGGAAACTTTTCTGCCTGGGCTTTGAAGTTCCATCCTCAGATATCAACATCCTGAGTAGTTAGGATTACAGGTAGGGCCCCCATTCCCAGCAGCATTGATTTTTACCTAGTGATTAAGTTGATGTGGGAGGATGAGGTACTGATGATGACTTCTAGGTTTCTCACTTAAAATATTACGTGAGTAGGGTTTTGGGAAGTTAGTGAGAAAATACAGATAGCAGGTTCCAGTGTGTGTGTGTGTGTGTGTGTGTGTGTGTGTGTGTGTGTGTGTGTGTGTGTTTTCGTGGACACACACATTTCTGGAGAATCAGGTTGTTTTAAGTTTTATTTGCTATTTAGTCTCTATGTAGACTACCAGGAGTGAATCTCAGAGCATGAATGAGAGTCAGCCATCCACTGAGAAATGGAAAAATCCTAGGAGAAAGAATGTCTTGTAAGACAGAGAACATACTTTCTCTATTTTTTAAATCTATGAAGTGGGAATTATGGTAACTTCTACTTCACAAGATTATTAGTGAAATACAAAAATGGAGATGAAAGAACTTGTTGTATTTAAAATGTTACATATTGTAGTTTGAAAATATCCCCATCTATTTTTCCAACTGTTGCACCCAGTATTATTTGGGTGACAGAAGCAGACATTCATCATTTATTTTGGGGCATTGTTGTTGAAGCAAGGAGTAGTGAGAGTGATACAATAACCTTCATATCAACAGAACTACCATTCACCACTGCATTTCATAATGTTATTACTTTGAGTTTGTTAAACTTTGAGTGGTTATATTCTCTTTTCCTATTAAAAAAGTTCACATGTATTTTGATTATGTACTTAGACTTATTAGCCTAAAGGAAAACCTGTTTTTCCTCTAAAAATAGTTAATGGGATAGTATGTATATACATATGTGTGTACAGTGTGTGCATATGTGTGTACAGTGTGTGCATATGTCGGTACTGTGTGTGCATGTGCTCTTCTGAATTGCGATGGTTGGGGATTGATCATTAATATCAACAAATTCTCTCATGGTGGCCCACTCTAGCCATTTGATTTTCTATGATAATAAATCATCCTTTGCAAATGAAGCAATACATTATCTCAGTCTTCAAGTAAACTTGATAACGATACATTTTACAAGCTATCGGAACTTCTTCAAACTCAATTAAGATTATTTACATTGGACAGTATTTCCAAGTTTTATTTATTCATGAAGTATATAAATAAAACATTTATGGTTTTAGAAAAGTTGTATGGTTTCCCTATCTCGTATGTGCTAATTTTTCAAACTATCAGTTTCTATGGCACTAGATTTTCTTCAAGAGTTTAGTGTAATATAATACAGATTTTATTCTAAAAAACAATGGCATATATTATGATTCTTGAGTTATGTCTTTAGCATATTTCAGAAAGTGAAGTGATTATCTTTATACGTTTTTATAGCTATATTTATATTTTATAAGTTGGTCTCTGTAAGTAAACATGTTTTTTCAGAATCTAGAGTGAACTTCAATTTAAAGGAGCTAATGACATTTAATAATATTTAAAAGCAACAGTTTGGGGAGATTAATTTTGATTATAAAATCCTTTGTGAATATAGCTAAGCAGTTTTATGGCAGGAAAGATTACCTTCTGTGTTTCACATGTATTGTTTTAGGGTGGACTTGATAACTTGTGAGTCATCCAGTAGAGAAATTGAGGGGAGCTAATGACTTGAAAAGTATTGGCAAGGTTATTTTAAAAGGCTGGGTCTAATAAGTAACAGTATTTTCTGAGAATTGATGAAGACAAGTCATAAAGAGTAAGTGTGTAAGAGAAACTGAGAGCAGTGCGGGGAGAAGCCTAATGAAGGTGTGAAGCACTCATCTTTGCTTTTCAAACTGAACCTGTTAGGTCATCCATCAGTCACGAGTGGCAGGTAGTGACCATTAGGTGAACTCATTAACACTCTGCAGCCTGCTTGTACAGAGTAACTCACATTTGTCTTCATTAGAAGTTTCCTTGTTGCCAGTAGTGAACAGATGGGTCATTATTACCCACACTGCCCTCTGGGCTTACCTGGAGGACGCGTAAAGTCGCCTCATACAACACATCGCCACATTGACCTCCTTACCATGGGAGAGAAGCAGTTGGAGTAGTGGGGATGAAGATGCTCTTATCCAAGAGGCTGCCCAAGGAGATTCATGTTTGTGGGTGGTTTATGCAAAAGTAGTTTTGGAGAAGGAAATTATTTAAATGCATGTTTTAAATAGGACTACTGTTGATATCTGGGCAAGCTAGGTTATACTTGAATTGTAAATTAGTTGTAGGTTGGTATAAATTTTTATTCAAATTATTTGAATTGAATAGTATACTGAAGGACTTTAATAGAGGAATAATATGTATGGTTATTACTGATGATGCTTCTACACAAAAATTATATATTTCAAGGTTTCCTTTGAAAGATCTTTTAGACTTCAACTACACTTGTACCTTGTAGCTAGCATACTAAATTACAAATCTATCTATCTAACCATCATCTGCTTTTTTTCAGTCTCATTTAAATAAAAGAAAAATCATGCTTGTGTACTTTTACTATTGAATTATGTCTTTAAATTGACTATTTTCCCTAGTGGTAGCAAGCACTTTTGTAAGGGCAGATTAATTGTATTCAGTGTAAATACTGAGTGTAAATGATGAGATGGTATTGACTGTACATTTATCTTTGCACTCTGATTGTATCTCTCCCTCCGCCCCCATGTCTTTAATCTACAGAGAGGCTTTTGTTCATTAACATTGAGGGTTACCACAAGGGCAAATTACCTGCTTATACTTGGAACATTGAATCATGAAAAATACTTTTGGAAGTGGTTATTCACATAATATGATAAAGCGTTATTTTAAATCTAGTATTCCCTGTTTAGAAGTTTGGAGGCTAGAGCCCTGAGAATGAGAGTACTTAGCAATCCTAGGAATTAAATTTTTTCCTTAAATATAGCTAGTAAGGAATTTCTTTTCTTTCATGTAATTCTCTAAGAGGATTGACTATATTAGGAAAACTTTCAGATTTTATAATAACACTAACACAATAGTGTTATTCTTTTTTTTTCTCAAATTTTTATTATCAAACTGACGTACAGAGAGGTTACAGTATCATACGTTGGGCATTGGATACATTTCTTGTACTGTTTGTTGCCTTGTCCCTCATGCCCCCCTCCCTCCCCCCCAGAATAGTGTTATTCTTAAGTGAAGATATTTCCACTTAAGGAATCTAATGAGAAATTGTAGGGACATTTTTTTAATAGAAAGTATTTGTTTTTGGAGCTATCACTTGCTTTACAGTTGAGAAGTGAAACAGGTTATTTAAGTATCCTATCTGAGAAGGAATTCAAGTTCTCTCTCTGAGGTCAAAATTATTTTCTTTTGGGAAATCTGTCCTTTCATTGAGTCTTCATATGCTCTGGGGTTTTGATAATGAAGGGGTCAAAGAACAGGTCATGAGGCAGTTGGATAATACTTTTTTGTGTGTGTGTGCCAATCCTGGGGTTTGATCTCAGGGCCTTGGTGGTATCCCTGAGGGTTTATTTTATTTTATTTTATTTTATTTTTTTTAAATTCTTCTCAAGGTCAGTGCTCTACCATTTGAGCCATAGCTTCACTTCTGGGTTTTTTTTTTTTTTTTTTTTTTGGTGGCTAATTATTAGGAAAGAAAAGTCTTACAGACTTTTCTGCCTGGTCTGGCTTTAAACAGCTATCCTAAGATCTCAGCCTCCTGAGTGGTGAGGATTACAGGCAAGAGCCATTGGCACCTTGTACAGTACATTTCTTATGCCAATATAATTCTCAAAGTGACAGTTTCAAGTGTTCAGTAATATGATCATCTTTTGTCCTAGAAGTAGATTTAAATATTGGTGAACTTTGCTTTCTTTTTATTTTTTTATTTTTATTGTTTGTTTGTTTGTTTTTTTTGGCCAGTCCTGGGCCTTGGACTCAGGGCCTGAGCACTGTCCCTGGCTTCTTCCCGCTCAAGGCTAGCACTCTGCCACCTGAGCCACAGCGTCCCTTCTGGCCGTTTTCCATATATGTGGTGCTGGGGAATCGAACCAAGAGCTTCATGTGTAGGAGGCAAGCACTCTTGCCACTAGGCCATATTCCCAGACCCTGAACTTTGCTTTCTGATTTAACTTTTATTATATTTGCTTTTTATTTTTCAGCATGTAGAGTTATCAAAATGACATAGGATTTTTTTTCAAAATAGTTCTGTACCAGCAAAACTCCAGAAATGGAGATGTGATACAAGTGGTAGAATGCAAACCTTGAGAGAAAAGTCAAGCATGAGCTACAAGGCTCTGTGTTTAAGCCTCAGTACCAGTGTCTGTGTGTGAATGTGCCTGCACCCATGTGTACACACACACACACACACACACACACACACACACATTTTAATGCAGAGCAATATTTCTTTATTTTTATCATTTTCTTATCCTTTATGTTGTAGGGCACTACGACTTTTTGGCTTCAGGTTATCATTATCCTGTTAAGACTATTAAAAGACCTCAAATAATTGTATTTTATTTTGAAGAAGTTTATTGATATGTACTATACTAGACATTGAAACTGAGAATGTTTAAAGTTCAAGCATAATCAAGCAACTATATATAAAAGGATAAGAGTCAAAGCGGTGAGAAAAATTTTAATATTGTGAAAATAATTCTTATCTTGAAATTTGTTTGAAAGAATATCAGGGAATCCCGGAAGTTACTGAAGCAAAATTCAGAAACCATGACTGTAGTGTTTTTGAAATTAGAAGTGGCATTATTTTGTTTACTAAATGCTTAGACCAGACAGTTAAATATATGTTAGTAATTCACAGCAAAGATTCTATTATTATACATAGCATAAAATTATATATTTTAATAGAATCATTTTTATTTTAAAAGTAAAATTGTGGTGTGAACATACGTGGCATTGTAATTTGGAATGAGAATAGGTTTTCTAACTATACCTGTTAGAGTTACAGTGACCTTTAGAGCTATGCTGGCATTTGCAACTCTTATATCAAATGTCTTCTAACATTTTACTGTCAGCAGGGAACATGAGAATTGACTAGCTTGAAATGGCAGTCTTTGGAAAAGACATAAACTTTGAAATATCCTTAACTACTTTTAATGTCAAAAAAATCACACATGGCTATTCTCATTTATTTTAAATTTATTTTTATCAACCCTCCAAATTTCAAAATTATCCCTTTCAGGAACATCTTTTATCCCCTTCCAATTCATTTAAAATTGACATCTAAAATTACATTTATTTACCATGTAAAGTGATGTTTTGAAGCATATGTACATTGTAGAATGGTTAAATCTAGGTAATTAACAAATGTATTACCTGGTAGTTATCATTATTGTAGGGAAACCACTTAGAATCCATTTTCCTAGCATTTTCTAAGAATAAAACATATCATCAGCTCTAGTCATCATGCTTTACAAAAGATCTCTTGAAGACATTCTTCTTAACTAAAAACGTGTACCCTTTGACCAGCATTTCCTCTCTGCCCCTGCCCCCCTGCAATACACCTGTAACTACCATTCTACTCTCTTTCTATCCACTTTCTACATTCTACTTAGAAGTAATATCATACAGTATTTGTCTTCATATGCCTGGCTTATTATCATGCCTTTTATGTTTATCCATACTTTTGTAAATCACGGGATTTCATTATTTTTATGACGGAATACTAGTCAACTGTTTGTATTTTAGTTATCTGCTCATCCATTAATATACATGTAGGTTGGTTTATATGTTAGCTCTTGTGACTAGTGCTGCAATAAACATGGGAATGCATATATATATAAAACACACATACATATGTGTAACATAATTTCCCTTTGCTTACGATAATGAGATTGCTGGCTCAAAAGATAGTTCTATTTTTAATATTATAACATCATCAATATGGCTTTTCATAATGGCTATACTAATTTATATTTCTGTCTTCCATCAGGGTTTCCTTTCTCTTATTCTTATCCATACTTGTTCTTGACATTCTAATAATTGTGTTTAGACATTGTAATAGGAGGTGATCTTGTCTACTGGTTTTCATTTGCATTTCTTTGATGATTCGTGAAGTTGTGTGTTTTTGCAAATACTTGTGATCCATATATATGCATTTTTTGAAAAATGTATGCTTTGTGTTTTTTTTTCCACTTTAACACTGGATATTTGGGGGCTGGGAATATGGCCTAATGGCAAGAGTACATGAAGCCCTGGGTTGGATTCCTCAGCACCACATATGTAGAAAACAGCCAGAAGTGGCGCTGTGGCTCAAGTAGCAGTGTGCTAGCCTTGAGCAAAAAAAAGAAGCCAGGGACAGTGCTCAGTCCCTGAGTTCAAGGCCTGGGACTGGCCAAAAAAAAAATTGGATATTTGGAATGTTTCCCCTCTATGTTTTCTCCTAGTAATTTCATAGCTTTAGGTCTTCGATTTGAATCTGTAATCCATTTTGAGTTAATTTTTACTGTCTGATAATTGGTCCTGTTCTTCCAGGTTTCATAGTCAGTCTAATGAAGGTATCACAGAAACAAATGGGAAGGTACCTAGCCTACTGAGGTATTAAGCAAAGAAATTTGGCCTGAATACTAGGGGGAAAATAGTTATCTGAGGTCAAAGCAAACATAAAATAGAGGAAAATATAAGGAGGAGTAACATAGGATAAACCATCTCGATTTTTGTGTGTGAATGTGATAGTGTGGTTTGAACTCAGGGGTCACACTTGCAGGCAAGTCCTCTACCACATAAGCCATGTCCACAGTTCTTTTTTACTTTAATCATTTTGTAGATAGGGTCTCATATATTTGCTAGTGTAGGACTCACACTACATTCCTCATGCCCTGTGGCCTCCCTTTGACTGATACCACAAACATGAGCCACTGTACTTCACCTGCTCATTGAGATAGAGCTTACTAACTTTTTTCCACCCTTCTGGCCGGTGTGGAACAATGATTTTCCAATTATTACTGGCATAAAGCACCACACCCAGCCTTCTAGATGGTTGATGATACACATACACTTTCCTTAGAAATATACTAGATTATAAATTACCTTGTAAAATAAAAAATTCATTGTGAAATAATGACTATGTTTAGACATCCTGGGTCTTCTAAGCTCACAACCATGAACAGGTTTAGGAGAGAACTGACCCCTCCATTTCTGTTCACATAATTCAATGGTAAATGAGTGGTTGATGATAGAAATTGGAAGTGTTAAAGAACAAAAGGATTTATTTTTTTAAGATAATAATCAATAAAGTGCACTTTTAGTATGATTTCAACAATCAGAACAAAACTGGAAGTTCTCATTGTTGATAACCTTTCTAAAATATTTTAGCTCTGTTTTTCATTTTTAAACTCTATATCTAATAATTTAGGGCACATCACAGATGACCTTCATGTGGATTCTTTAAGGATATAACATAAGATGTAACACATATTTTTTTGCACTCACATTGCCTTCCTTTTCTGCTCTAAAACCTTTGACACCAATTTTTTATAGTTTTGGCTAAAATATTATTATATGATTTATTCTAATACCAGGAGAACAGGCCTTCTGGCTTCCAGATGTATAACAACAAGAGGTGCTCTTAAAAAGGTTAAATCATTTAATTATTCATTATTTTATTTTTATTGTCAAGGTGATGTACAGAGGGGTTACAGTTACATATGTAAGGTAGTGAGTATATTTCTTGTCAAACTTGTTAACTCCACTCTCATTTTTCTCCCATCTTCCTTCCTCCCCAATTCCCACCCCCCAAGTTACACAGTTGGTTTACAACATATTGTCTTGTAAGTATTGCTGTTGCATTAGTTTGCCTTTTACCCTTTATCTCACCATTTTGACGTTCTCCTTTCCTAATTCAGATAAACATATATCCAATACCCAGGGTACCAAAATCAAATACAGTGACAACAGGGGTTAAACCATAGGGAAGAAAAACAAAAGGGCATAATTTCACATAGTACACTGCCATAACTTGGAATTCATTTCACTTAGCATCATCTTAAGTGTTCATATGTACATAGCTATTGAGTTACTTGTTTTTAACTGCTAAGTAAGCCTAATTGTCTCATTGGATTGGAATGTTCTTTAAAAGGGGTTTTATAAGAGTGATACCAACAATTCTACTGAATGTTCATTCTTCGCTCATGTTCTAGAATTATTTGTATTGTGGAATTTCAGACAAAACAGTCATTTGAAATACAGTTCTAGAATTTCCTTCTGTAAAAAGCCCACCCTACCTTGTAACCAAATGTACCGTTTTGGTCTTCTATTATATAATTGTTTTTATTTGAAGGGAAGAATGGCCTTAGAAACCTGGACAAAATGTTTAGGTTCCTGAAGACATTAGGAAGGAACATTTCCTCAGTGTGTTGTTACAATTGATGGCACCATGTTTGAATCTTGAGTCTTCTGTTATCTATAAATGCTAAGCTCCACAAAAGGAATTGGGTGTTGTCATGTTTCTGAATACATATTATGCATTTAATAAAAAGAACCATAACTGATATTGTTTGTCAGAAGCAATCAACTTATGAATAAGTAAAGCAGTCATGTACACATCTACAGTTAGAGAGAATGAATTAGGTAACCTGTGTTACTTGTGATACACAGAAGAGTGAAAATGATTTATGGATATCTCATCTTCTGAACTCATGAATAGTAACACTAATGGCTCTAGTGGAAAGGAATATGAATTTGCTACCATTTACACTGGCTTTTGTTAGTATTTCTACAGATGGAGATATAGTTTTCTTGTTTAGACATGGGTAAAGAACTGTGACATAAGTTCTTTTCCTCTCTGGAGTAAATATTAAAGTGTGTTTCCTCGTAGATTTTGACGAATAACTTTTTCATTAATATATACTATATCTCATACTATGTCTTTTCTGAGCATCAGGCTGGGTTTAATTTCCCACCAAATGTGCAAGTTTGGAAAATTCAATTACACGTTTAAATATAAGCAATGTTTTTTTGATATGTAAGTCAAACTTCCTTCAGCTTTAATAGATATGTTCAAAATCATATTATTTTCTATCTAAAAAGCCAAAGACAGAGGCATCAGATTATTGATTTATGTTCAAGTCATAGTGTAATCCAACAGAAAATACTAATTAAAATTAAAACTGATTTATCAGTTTATATTTCTTTGCTTACAAATTTCAATGTAATACTGTAGTATACTGAGGATAGGTAAGTACATGGGGGTGGGAACATGTGCACAAGATGGTTGCATCTCATAAACACATACAGTGTAGACCATTAAATGGCCCAAGTCAGTATGATAAATAGCAATGATCTGGTTGTATTCTTGCTTACACTCTACATCATCTAGTGGATGAACAGCAGAAACAGGCTGGGGAGACTGGATGGTTCTTTAGGGAAAGTGGTTTTCTGCTGTTGGAAGGAAGTATTGGTGGTGGGAGAACATTGATTTATCTCTATTGTTGGCTGAAATGCTCTAAATACGGATTTTTTTACTTAAGGTGTTCCTTCCAAATGTATACTTTTCTTGGTGGATGGATGAAGTATCCGTCTTTTTTTTTTTTTTTTGCCAGTCCTGGGGCTTGGACTCAAGGCCTGAGCACTGTCCCTGGCTTCTTCTTGCTCAAGGCTAGCACTCTGCCACTTGAGCCACAGCGCCACTTCTGGCCATTTTCTGTATATGTGGTGCTGGGGAATCGAACCTAGGGCCTCATGTATACGAGGCAAGCACTCTAGCCACTAGGCCATATCCCCAGCCCACGAAGTATCCGTCTTAAATAGAAATGGCCTTTACTGGCAAAGCTCAGAATAAGTGTGGCTCTGGCATTGTTTTGGCTTCACTTATGTCAGCAGGACCTGGTTGGCTTCTCTCATGTACGTCTGGAAATCTTTTCTTCTATACTTCTTTTGTTCTCAGATAGGACTAATTCTAACAGTGGCAAGATGTTGTTGTGAGAAGCATAGAGTCTCCTTTTGTTCAAATGTAGTGGGAAGAGAGTGACCCTGATTTTAGCTATTTGAAACGAAAGTCAATATTAAGCCATTTTTTTTTGAATTTCTGAAAGACGATGCACCATTTTCTCAATGTAGTGCTGAATCAATTTTGTGAGTCTATGTCTCTCTCAGAGGATATAGCCCAGGTTAATGTTTTCACAGTAGGGAATGCTTAATGCTTGTAAATACATTAATGTCATGAAGTTCACATTCTCACAACACAGTACAAAACTTTAAATAAAAGATGCATAGAGTAACAAACAGTACAAGAAATGTATCCAATGCCTAACGTATGAAACTGTAACCTCTCTGTACATCAGTTTGATAAAAAAAATTTGAAAAAAAAATAAAAAAAAATAAAAGATGCATAGAAGCATATGTAGGCATATTCTACATTTAGTTTTGGGACCTTATCAGTTCAACTGTAGATGTGTTGTAAAGTGCACTGAGTTATAGAAAAGGGATGTTGTTCTATTGTTGACATTTAGCACAAAATATGTGTATTTCAGGGAAAGAATGAATGGTGTTTTCATTAATTATTTTAATCCTATGTCTTACTTGGATTTTTGTACTTGCTATGTTAAGTCTGTAGTGGTAATGGGTATGTCAGCTTATGGCATTAAAGTTACTTATTTTATAAACAAGGTAACTACAAATATCTTGGTGACAGAATTTTCTGATCTGAATGAATTTTAAATTATTAGTCAACTTTTATAGTTCAGTGATTATATATTTAATTTAATAACATCAGTGTAGATCAATTAGATATCCTAATTTTATAAATTCATCTCTACATTTTGATAGAATCAATTTCAACTTTGATAGAGTAGAAAACTAACTCTAAGGAATCTAAAGTAAGGTCTTTCATTAATTAGGCAAAGATTTGAACAAGACTCACTTATACATTGATTATTCTGTTCTCCAAATTTCCAGAGAACTGCAGTGGGGGCCCAACTTTTTACACATTCCAAATAGTTATTTGGGATCAGTAATAATACATGCTCTATGATCTTGAAGAACAGCACAATGTGTAATTGGCACCAACAGGAAAGCCCTTTTTGCCACCTTCTGTTAAGTCATGGCTATTCTGTCTGTATACCTGATGAAATCCGTTTAAATAAGTGCCTGTGTGGCACAGTTACAATGATCACTTACCTTGTACAGCACAATGTATCAGCTTCAAACCTGAATATTTCACAAGACAGTCTTTAGCAGATGACAGACTATGTTTTTTTTTGTGTTTCTTTGTGTTCAGGTGTAGGAACTAGCAGTGGGTTTTACTGCATTTGTAAAGTTGTAAAATATGACAAAAGAATACCCAGGAAATTAAATAAGTCTCCATTGTGATCTACAAAGCTTAAGATATTTACATTTTGGCTGTTGACAGAGAAAAATTTTGCCAAATTCTAATCTATGTAACAATGATACTGGATTAAACTTCTTGACACATGTTACAAACCATTGGCCTGGCTTGGGCACAAATGTTCCAGTTATGCAGTTCTGAGAATGAGACCCGTGATACTGAGAGGTCTGTGTTCTCCCTCATAATAGAATGTCTCAGATGGGGCACATCAGAAACAACAGAAGTTTAGTTGGCTCCTGGTTCTGGAGAATTTAATATACAAAATGTAGAATGTATAAAAAAACTTACTAGCAAGAAAAAAGACCCAGTTTAAAAACTGGCAAAAGGCATGAATAAATATTTCTCAAAGGAAGACATATGCATGGTAAACAGTTACTATAAAAAAGATGCATAAAATTACTATTCACCAGGGACATGGAAATCAAAACCACAATGAAATATTACTCCAGTTAGAAATGGTGTTCTCAAAAAGTAAACCCAAAAGAGTAGGTGTTGGTGAGACTGTAGACAAGAGGTAACTCTGTTAATGGGATTATAAATTAGTGTAATAATTGTGAAAATAGTATGGAAGTTTCCCAGAAAGTCTGAAAGAGAATTCCATGTGATCCATCATTCTTTTCATTGCATTGAAATGTTATTCACAATAGTTAAGATAGAATAGAATAAGATAGAATCATCCTACATACCCAACCATGGACAAATACACAAAGAAAAATGTGGTGTATTTATTCATTGGGAATATTCTGTAGCCACACAAAAGAAGAAGGAAATGCTGTTACTTGAAATAACATGGATAAACATGGAGGATATTGAGTTATGTGAAATAAATCAGATATACACAAACACACACACAAACACAACACAAACACTGAATGCTTTTACAATGTAAGGAGTCTATAAAATGTTGCTTAGAAGAAGAGTGATGATTACCAGATGTGGCTAGTGTGGGTGGAGATAAATATTAGAACATACATGTTCTCTGTTCTACTGGATTTTGGTCAAAAGAACTTTTGTTTAGCATACTTTCCTATAGTTAATAATTTGAACTGTTTTATACTGTCAAGTTGCTAAGAGTATGTCTTACATGTTTTTAACATACCTCGCTTAGTGAGGTGATGGACATATTAGGCTGATTTTTTGCAGTCATTTCACAATGTGTGGGTATACTAAAATATCACACTATAATACCTTAGATAAATAGAATTTTCATTTGTCAGTTATACTTCTGTAAAGTGAGAAAAAAATTTAAGAATAAGAATTCCAAAGCTTCATGTCTTCCATTTTAAATTGGATTGGAAGTAAAAAGTGAAAGTATATATCTGTTGAAAGTATCATCAGTTATAGATAATGAAGACATAAGTGATTTATACAACCATCTGACCACACTAAAGTAAGAATATTGTTGCAGGAACACATAACCCCATGAATTGTTGAAGTGAATTATAAGGCTAATGACGGTAAAGGCCATTATTTTTTCCCATGACCTTTTTATCTTAGTATCCACAGTGACCTCAACTTTTCCTCTATGTTGTGCTTTTTTAATGCAGAAGTTGTTTCCTCAGGAATTTTTGAAGGTAATCAAATGAAAGCACAAGTAGCTTGAGTCTGAGCTTTGGACTTTTTCCCAGCTTAATGTCTTTTTTTTATCTTTAGGAAAAGAAACCAATGATATATTATTTAGCGAATACATAAACCACTTCCAAATGCTGCAACAGAGCATGAGAAAATAATTTCCAGAATTAAATGCCACTTTAAAGTGAATTATAAATGCATTCAACTGTTGTTTTCTAAGTTGAAACACCCAACCTACCAGCTTCTATCTATAAAACATTACAACTTATCGTCTGTTAGAGTACTGACAGTTGCCTCTGCTGAGCCATCTCTCCATAATTTCTGCGCCATTTGTGTTTAATATGAACAGACATACGTGATAGCCACTATGCTTTTGGTGCTATTTACAATGGTCTATGACTGTGAATTTCAAATGTAATAGAAGCCAATATGAGAAACCAATGGGATATATAACATAAATGATAAATTAAACTACTCATTGTGGAATTGTGTATAGCAACCTTAGTGAAAGATTGAATAATATTGTCTTTCAGATGAGATAAAAATGACCTCGTTACTAATTAAAATGTTTGATTGATTTTTATTGAAAATTAAGAACCTTATATAAAAATCACCTAATATTAATTATCTTAATGTTCACTGATTACTTATTAAAGAGTGTACAGGTGTCTGATTTCATGAAAAACGATCACTGTTAAGTATAGACAAGGAATTTCCTTCAGTCTCAAATATCTAAGTGCTGTCAGCTCACTTTTTGTTGATTTAAAGGCATACTTGAGACGGAGTCATTTATGAATAATGGAGGTTTATTTGGGTGTACAGTCATAGCAACTGGAAAATGTATGGTTGAACAGCCACATCTGGTAAGGGCCTCATACTGATTCAACTCGTGGCAGAAGGGCAAGTATGTATGTGCAGATGAGAGTAAAGGAGTCAGACACCAATGATAGCTAACCAAATTCTAGTCTATTAATGAGGGCTCCACCTCATGATCAAAACATCTCCTAGTGGCCTGTACTTCTCAACATCGCTGCATTAAGATTTAAAGTCCCAACACATGTGCTTTTTGAGGGATATATGCAAACCACAGCAAATGATTTGTTTCAGTGATAGTAGCATAATTGCAAGTCGTCTCAGCTTACAGACTCATAATGTCTCCATTGTCTTGGCCTATGTAGTATGTAGTCCATAATTTATCTGTATACAATTCTATTCATCCATATTTTATTATACAGAATAAGGAAAAAGTTCTTATTCTAGTACTTTCATTATTTGATGACTTGGTCTTCTCAGAGGTCTATAAATCTGGCCAGTAGGACATACTTAACATTTCATTTTCTGATTGTCACTAAGCAGTCTCTCATATACTTTCTGGACCAGAGGAGTATGGAAAATTCTAATTTTTCCTGTTCACCAATTTGTGACTATAAAAGGAAGATAAATATTTTGTCGCATAGCACAAGAATTATGAAGACAAACCTAATCTCTTTCTAGTATCAGGTAATGTTTGATATAACTCAATTGTTTATATAATTAATCTCGTGGAAAAGTATTAGTAATTGGGTCTCAACACTCAACACTACATAACATTTTGGAGATTACTTCAAATATAGACAACCCTAGTCATAAAACTACCAGGGACTGTAAAGATTGTGAGTCTCTGCTGTCTGTCCACTTATAATTATGATTGTTATCATTTCACCATGGTAAGACTCTGAGTATAGGTATTCTAAGTTATTTAGAATACCTTTTAGACTTTGGTTTATATAAAATCTCAGATACATGCAGAAATTTATATGTGGAAGTGTATTTTAGATATATTTATAGTTAGACTAAGACTAAGATATTAAAGACTAGAATATGGAATCTAGTAGCCTGTGGGGTGAATTAAATCTATTTGTGCTGGTACTGGGACTTGAACTCAGGGCCTTGTGCTGTGCTAAGCTTTTTTTTTTTTCTCTATGGCTAGCACCCTACTGTTTGAGCTATACTTCCACATCCAGACTTTTTATATTAATTGGAGATGAGTCTCATGGATTTGTCTGCCAAGGCTGGCTGTCAACCATGATCCTCAGATCTCAGCCTCCTGAGTAGGATTTTAAGTATGGGCCAGTGTCAGCTCCATGGGTGTATTTTTTATTAAAAATTGAGTTCATTGATTAAAAGTGAGTTAATTACCTGCACTTACAGTTTGTAAGATTTCGTATACCAATCCAGATTTTCATTATTTTTTTTTTTAAAAAGCAAAACAACAACAATCAGTCAATCAATTGTAGCTGATTAAAAGCTGCCCCTGGGGACAAGGGTGAATGATTTCCAGTACCCCATTCTGCATTCAACACTTATTTGCTTTCTTGGCCCCAGCAGGCATTTGAATTCTCTTTCTCTGTGAGTATAATATTAATTAATCTAATGCTGGTTCTTTAACTTCATTTCAGATTTATAACCCTTAACATTACTTCATTTGGATGTGTTCAACTGTCTGCATATTATTAATTAAACGATAACATTTCTTTTTCCTCTGAAAGGGGAATTTAGGTTGTAAAAAGCAGGAAGAATATCCTCACATTAAGTAACTGTGTGGAAGGAAGTTCATGTTGCATCGCACAGTAATAAATGTTAATGAACTCTGAACATTTACATAGCACTAATTTGCCAAAATGGGCATAATAAATCTTGACTGCTACTAGATAATTCACACATAGCATATAGCAATTATAGGGAAACCATACATTCTATTTGTATATGTTTCCACTTCAATAACAACTCTTTTTATAATTCCTGATTGTGGTGGTGAGATTTCTAGGCTGGCCATATTTAATCACACTTACTTTATGTTAGATTTGGGCAGTGTGGCTTCAGGATTGCTGTATTCAATTTTTGACTTAATAGAATCATCAATATCAATGTTGACATGAGTTACCAGTCAGCAAAGCATGGAATTTGTTATTAGCTTTCCTAAATTCCATGTTTGCCTGTTTCCTACAATACATGACAACTGTCTATGTTAGGCAAATAATAGGTAGCCAAACTTAGCAGCTTACATTTAATTGTTGCTTTTCTTGATTTACTTGCCTAGATTTACATTAAAGACTACTTCTGTTTTCTGTTTCTGTCACTGAACATATGGTTGGTTAACTAGCAGATGATTTATTCTTTATACAAAGCAATTCTTGTTGCTTATTAAGTTTTCTCATTTGGGTGATATGTAGCTAAAGTGTGGCCTCTGTGATGCAGTGACATGTGCAGTGTTACTGTTGATTAATATTAAAATTATTTTTCAAATATTGTTCTCTTGAGCTCTTTTTTTACCATGCTTATTTGATCCAGGTCTATTTTAATTTAATTAACTTTTAAAACTACATGGAGGTTTGTTTCCTGATCTCAAAAACAGAATGCATTCTGGCTTCTGGATGAGCCCAAATTAATATTACAATGATGCAAACAGATGTGACAGACCCATGTTCTCCTTAATAGTCCCAAATTGTGTATTATTCCATTCAATCAATCATGAGGATAGAGTCACTTAAAATTGTAACTGAATCTGAGACATACATTTAAAATATGTTTCATTTTAAATGAAAACTTTGATTACAAAAATGATGACTGAGACTCATACAAATATCAGCTAATGTGATTATCCCTCTTTCTTTTCTTTCTCCATGAAACCAGATGTGGTTTCATGATTTCAGGAGTTCCCTACCCCTTTCAAACTCACTGGTCACTTTCAATGTGTGTCTGAAGCCCTGACTTCTGAGTACCGAGACTCTGTGCTTTATTGCGTAAATCATGTTTTATAGATGCTACAAAAATAACATTTCAAAATTGAAGTACTCCTCCCAGCCGTGCCTTGGCTTCTAATTTCTCTGACATTGTTGGTGTGTGTTTGCCAGGACTGATTAGTTCAGCTTCCATGGCTGGAAAAGGGAAGTCGGCAATTGGGATTGGGCTCCTGATCAAGCCTATCTAGCCCAGTCACTTATAAGCTATGTTGCCTTGGGAAAGAATTGAACTTTTTCATGCCATCGTTTTCTTACCCATGAATTGAAATTTCTGCCTGGAAAGTAGGTGCTTAGTAAATGTTGGCTGTAGTTTTAGTTACCTGTTAATGGTTAACGTTGGCTGTAGTTTTAGTTACCTGTTGATGGTTAACCAATGACTCTAAAATGTAGTACATCAGAACAACAATTCGTTCACTTCACTTAGTATAATTTTTTCCAAGTCCTTCCATTTCCTTACGAATGGGGCAATGTCATTCTTTCTGATAGAGGCTGAAATTCTATTGTGTATATGTACCACATTTTCCCGATCCATTCATCTACTGAGGGGCATCTGGGTTGGTTCCATATTCTAGCTATGACAAATTGTGCTGTGATTAGAACTAGGAACTGAAAGGGAATACTAAAATCGAGAGACACAGGGTCAAAAAGACAAACGACTACAAAAGCAATACTTGCAAAACTGTTTGGTGTAAATGAACTGAACAACTCTTGGGCGGGGGGGAAAGGAAAAGGGGGAGGGGGAGGAGGCAATGAGGGAGGAGGTAACAAACAGTAAAAGAAATGTATCCAATGCCTAACGTATGAAACTGGTCCTCTCTGTACATCAGTTTGAAAATAAATAAAAAAAAAAGAATTGTGCTGCGATGAACATTGTTGTGCTGGTGGCTTTAGTGTGTTCTTGTTTGTGGTCTTTTGGTTAGATGCCCAAAAGTGGGGCTGCTGGGTCATAGGGTAGCTCTATGTTTAGCCTTCTGAGGAATCTCCATACCACTTGCCAGAGTGGCTGAACCAGTTTACATTCCCACCAACAATGGAGTAGGGTTCCCTTTTGGCCACATCCCCTCCAACATTTGTTATTGTTAGTTTTCTTTTTTTTTTTTTGGCCAGTCCTGGGGCTTGGACTCAGGGCCTGATCACTGTCCCTGGCTTCTTTTTGCTCAAGGCTAGCACTCTGCCACTTGAGCCACAGCGCCACTTCTGGCCATTTTCTGTATATGTGGTGCTGGGGAATTGAACCCAGGGCCTCATGTATATGAGGCAAGCACTCTTGCCACTAGGCCATATCCCCAGCCCGTTAGTTTTCTTGATATAGGACATTCTTACTGGGGTGAGATGGAATCTCAATGTTGTTTTGATTTGCATTTCTTTTATGGCCAGTGATGTAGAGCACTTTTTCATGTCTCTTGGCCATTCTCATTTCCTCATCAGAGAAGTCTCTTTGTAAGTCTTTAGCCCACTTTTTGAGGGGGCTATTGGTTCTTTGCAGTTTTTTTTGGAGGAATGTAATTTTTTATTTCTGCATATATTTTAGATATGAGGCCTTTATCTGTTGTATGGCCGGTAAAGATCTCCCAGTCTGTGGGCTTTCTGTTTATCTTGCGAGCTACGTCCTTTGCCGTGCAGAAGCTGTGCAGTTTGATGCAGTCCCATTTGCCCATCCTTTCTTTGATTTGTAGCATTTCTGGGTCTTTGTTAAGGAAGTTTCGTCCTGTGCCAAGGAGCCCAAGTGTTTCTCTTACTCCTTCCTTTAGTGTTTTCAGGGTGTCTGTTTTAATTTCAAGGTCTTTGATCCATTTGGAACTGATTTTGGTGCAGGGTGATATATAAGGATCTAGTTTTAGTTTGTTTCATGTGTTGAACCAGCTTTGCCAGCACCATTTGTTAAAGAGGCTATCTTTCTTTCAGACTATTTTTTTAATCTACTTTATCAAAGATTAAGTAGGCGTAGTTCTGTGGGTTCATTTCTGGGTCTTCAATTCTGTTCCATTGGTCTTCACACCTGTTCCGGTGCATGGACACTGTGGTCTCCCTCATAGGGAATAATTAGCACAGGTTTAGGCAATTCACAGCAGAGGATCACAAGAACCCAATAGCTATACCCTCATGAACACAAAAAATGATGCTAAGTGAAATGAACTCCATGTTATGGAAATGATTGTTATATCACTATTGTAATTACTTTCAACATGCCATGTGAAACTGTAGCTTCTATTGTTTTTTTTTTTTTTTTTGGCCAGTCCTGGGCCTTGGACTCAGGGCCTGAGCACTGTCCCTGGCTTCTTCCCGCTCAAGGCTAGCACTCTGCCACTTGAGCCACAGCGCCGCTTCTGGCCGTTTTCTGTATATGTGGTGCTGGGGAATCGAACCTAGGGCCTCGTGTATCCGAGGCAGGCACTCTTGCCACTAGGCTATATCCCCAGCCCATGTAGCTTCTATTGTTGATGATCCTCTTATATCCCCTTCCTGTGGTTGTACCTGCACTATCACTGTATCTTATCTGAGTACATTGGAAACCGTGTATTGGAACTAGGAAATTGAAAGGGAATACCAAAATCGAGAGACACAGGATAAAAAGACAAACGACCACGAAAGCAATACTTGCAAAACTGTTTAGTATAAATCAACTGAACAACTCATGGGGGGAAAGGGAAAGGGGGAGGGAGGAGGGGGGAATGAGGGAGGTTGTAACAAACAGTACAAGAAATGTATCCAATGCCTAATATATGAAACTGGTCCTCTCTGTACATCAGTTTGGCAATAAAAAAATCCAGAAAGCTTTTTTCAAAATGCATAATAAAAAAGAACAACAATTTGTTATTTTTTGTGATTGTACTAACAGTGGTAGACAGTGTTCAGTTACTAAAGCAAAGTGACAATTCCTAAAGTTGATTGAAGAAAGAAAATACACATGACAATAGTCTTCAAGTAAAGGATATTGGACATGGTGAAAGCCTGAAAGGGATGCCAGGAGGGAACTGTGATTTCTTTCTTCACTTTGGTTAATTAGGGTTTCCTGACTTGTGCATGAATACCTCAGAACCATGGGGCTCCGATGGATTGATTCTTGTCAAGGTTCCTTGAATTCTGTTGGCCATGGAGGCATCTTGCTACAAAATCAGCACCAACAGTAGAACCCTTCTTGGGTCTCACGAAGACCATGTTCAAATAATCAGTGTCTCTGTTATCAATTAACAGTGCTGACAAACTGGTATAAACCACTCCACAATTCACTGAGCCCATAATTACAAGCACGATTGTTAATTCTTCAACCAGTGATTAGTACCTTGTGCATGCTTTTGCAAAACTGTTCATCCTGATTTCAAGCCTACTGAAATGAGTGCTCACAACATCATGATTCTCTGAGTCCACAGAGGTCAGATAGTTTCCTGAGTGATATGGCAACACTTAGGGTGTTCATCTCTTGGCTGTATTCATTTGGGGTTTGAGCTGATATATCTAAGATATTTACGTATTTGTATGTTTTCATGACTAGACCTGATTTTCCTTTCAAGTAGTTGGATTTCAGAGCTTGGAGAATGCAAATGGGAAATGTACGCTTAAAATGTCTAAAGTCACAAGTCCCTTGTAATAACCACTGTGTTGTCTTTCAACTGGAGTGGCCTGGTGGTCTGGTATGACAAAAACATTGTCCCTTCAGCTATGACTTCTTTAAGGGGTTTAGCACCCCTATGATGCAAGTGCCTGTCAATAGAGCCACCAGCTGGGAATCCCTCTTTTAACATATGAACTGGTAGAGGACATTTCATGTCCAAAGCATAGCAGAGGCCAGGCCCTCACGATCTCCCTTCCTCCAGGAAGAATGATTTATCAGTACAAGTTAGTACATATAGTATCTTGTGCAGCCTAGAGGTTGATGCAGTGACTAAGCCTTTAACAAATGAGTTTTGGGGAGATATATAAGATGTAAACTGTATAGGCAACTATCACAATTAAAAACAAAGGTGAGAATATGTAGATACTAGAAATGTCATTTCAGCTTACATAGCTGGTATGTTCAAGATATCATGCCTCTATCGAAAGCAAGTTGATGGCTCTTGAAGTAGTTAAATATAGAATTGTCATATGACTTGTCCATTCCATTCCTAGATAGAAAAATTTCCTCGGACATTTGTTACATGTTTGCAACTGTACCAGGAAAGCCGGTACACATGGCCTTTGCATAAGATTCCAAAATAGAAATGCTTTTCCAGCCTTCCTCACAAGTTAAACTCCTTCTGTTTAGATTTCAGCATCAATGGTTTTCCTTCCCTGTCATCTGCTATTATTTCCTGTTTAGCACTTTGTATCCTTCATGTTTGTGATTAGCTGATCTGATTAGTTATTCATCTTTTACAACTGCACAATTTCATAATGGCAGAGTTATATCTTGTTACCCATCTAATAACCTAACATATGACTGACACAGTGGCTGGGAATATGGCCTAGTGGCAAGAGTGCTTGCCTCATATACATGAAGCCCTAGGTTCGATTCCTCAGCACCACATATATAGAAAAGGCCAATACAAGAAATGTATCCAATGCCTAATGTATGAAACTGTAACCTCTCTGTAATTCAGTTTGATAATAAAATATATATAAAAATATATAAAAAATACATATAACTGACACATTAGGTAATTCTATAAATAGCTGTAAAAAGAATGAATATGGCCTAGTATCAGTGGCTGATGCCTATAAAACCCAAGGCGACTAAGCCTAGTGTCTTACATTTAGGGTTTTTAGTAAATAAAAATATTTTCTTAGTGTTAATTTTTAGAAAATAGCAGGCAGTAAGTTGATTAATGGAAATTTGAAAGGCCTAGTACATTTATTTTTTCTTTTTGTGGTTGCTGGGTAAATCTACTATTGAGCTACATTCCTGGGCAGACAGCCTTTTTTTGTTTGTTTTATTTGTTTTGTTTTTGTTGCCAGTCTTGGGGCATGGACTCAGGGCCTGAACACTGTCCCTGGCTTCTTTTTGCTGAAGGCTAGCACTCTACCTCTTGAGCCAGAGTGCCACTTCTGGCTTTTTTCTGTATATGTGGTGCTGAGGAATCGAACCCAGGGCTTCACTGTATACGAGGCGAGCACTTTACCACTATGCCATATTCCCAGCTGCTTATTTTTTTTAAATAGAAAAACTAGATGTATACTTTTAAATAGAAGAATTACAAAAATTATGTTTCTTCATGTGAAGAATTGGGTAATTTATTTCTGAGCTCACCAATAGAGGGCAGCAAAGTCTCAGGTAGTGTGTTTTCAGGTTCAAGAGATGTTTGCTAAGGAAAATAAAATTTTCTTTTAAGTTTGCTCTGGCTTGTCTCTTAATGAAGTGCTTTCATATTATCATATAGGAATTTTCTTAAAAACTCTATAGATTTGGTTCAGATCTTTAGCTATCTCTTCCCTTAGATGCTATAGATCATTTCCTAATGAGAACATGTACTTCTTTCTCTGTAATCTAGGGAGTACCAGGGCCTGGAAAATATGAAATTAAAAGTCAATTTCAGAAGACTGAAGGTACAACACAGAATGTAAATGACGCGTCCCCTGCTTTTCTTTCTCAATCCCAGGTAATGGTGTATAGCCATTTTCATATAGAGAATCTAATAGGCATAATATGAGGCCAGCCATGAAGCCAATGGTGTTTAAGAGGATTATAAAAGGAAAATTAGGAATGGAGATGAAAATTAGAATGGAGATGGCTGGGAAAAGCATATTGTCAAAGAATGTGGGTAAATGAAATAAAGTTAGAATATTAGCAGTAACATATGGGTGAATAATTTGCCTTTGAACCATCTATTAAATGTTTTCTTTTGAGCAAATTAGCATATGTGAACATATACTTTAGACAGAAGGGAATGTCAAATTCAGACTGAAATTTGAAGTTCACCCTGCCCTGTGTGGAGGGTTAAGTGTAACCACTGGGGACACACATATCTTTTAGAGAAGTTCTCAAGGTGGCCCGTGGAGGCTGCAAAAGGTTAGACCTACAGCTGTCACTGGGCCTTTCATCAGGGATGCTGGAGTTCATGGAGATGGTGCAAGTATCTCCATGGAACTTATTAAGGTGACTTGAAGGTGTTTAACTATTTCCAAGGCTAGACAATTTAAAGTACTGGCCAATATCTATACTGCTGCAATCTCCAGATAGTTGTAAAATTTATTCACTGGTGTTATGTACATCTCTGGTTATTTTATTTAAGTTGGGAAAGTTATTAACTTTTGGGTGACTAAAGATGACTACTTTGGTTTCATTATACCTAAGAGGGGCCTCCTTAGAGACAAGTTCTGCAGGTATACTTTGTAGATATAATTAAGATTACTTTTTAATGGGCTAGATGCTGTCATGAGGGACTGGGAAGAATCAGAAATGAATACTAGGTTTCTGCTTTGAGCAACTTAATGGTACTTAAGATAGCACACAAGATGGATGTGTAGGGGCTTGGATAGGGTTTGAGTGTGTGTGTGTGTGTGTGTTCATGTTCATCCTTGAATGTTTTAAATGTAGTTTCACAAGAAATTCATATTTTATGCTATTTCTGCTTATATATAGCCCTAATTTCATGTCACATAGCACCAATCTAATTTTAAATATTATTTCAGAAATGAAAAAGAATGGGATTGTTGTGCATTACACATATGTATGAAAATAGAGTCATAAAATCCAATAAAATTGAAAAATGAGAAAACAGGAAGTGGTAAGAAATGTCAATATAGTGGTGAATATGATTGCAGTACATTTTATGTATGTATGGAAATAGCATGATAAAACTCCTTTGTATAATTAATATACCTTAAAATTTTTAAGGGTAAAGATGATGTTGGTTTTGTTTAAAGTGTTGATGAAGTGAACAGTAGTGGTTCTGAGGTCAAAGACTTGGAAGACTTTAAACCAAGTATAGTCACTGGATCACGGTCTTAGTGTTCAGTTGCATATGAACAGTTGCATATTAATGATTGTGATAGAAAGAGGAATAATACAAAAGGAGATAGATTTAGGACACAGAATTTATTGAAATAGAGACAGTTTAGTATACATTAATTTCAGGAGTTGTCTTTTTTGTGTTAATCTATTTGTATTGACCTGTTTTATGTCTTGAACTATTAATTTAAAAATTTCAAAACATAGTATTTTGTTCATGATATTGTCAGTACTTAGATACACATTAGAAATATCTAGGAGAACTTTTAAACTTATTTCTACACCCAGATCCCAATTTTCCCTGCTATTTTTTTTTAGAGGCCAAAATGTCACCTTTATTAGTAATTATTTCTTTAGAAAATCCAATATAACTTAGCATTAGATAAACAAAAATGGAGACTATACTTGATTTTTTTCACTTGGCTTACAAATATCTAAAGGTGGAAAAGCCTGGTTGAGTCTTGAATAGAGTAGGATTTTTAGAATCTATGTAACCATCTACAGTAATAAAGGCCCATGTTGAATTTAAATGCATGTGGATTCTGCATATCCTGACTCATCTTGAAGAGAAGCATATTAAAAGAGCAATAACATTGACTAAAGCAAGCTTGATCAACCATAATTTTAGTGGTCATTTATACATATATTTGTGTGTGCCAGTACTAAGGTTAATATGAGGTCCTTGATCTCTTATTCAGCCTTCTTGTTCATGGCTGGTGTTCTGCTTAACTTCATCTCCAGTCTAGCTTTTTGCTGGTTGATTGGAGATTGAGTCTTGTACACTTTCTGCCAGGCTGGCTTTAACCTTTGATTCTCGGGTCTCTTCTTAGTAGCTAAGATTATAAGTGTAAACCACTGACACGTGACTGGTCATTTATTTTTTAACTGTGAGCTGTTTTGATATTTTTATTTTTATTTTTTATTTTTGTAGAATGCAACTTAGATGTAGGCTGTAAAGTGAGCTTCCTTACGTTGAAGTCTAGAATTTAGCAGAGTTCAGAAAAGGTGGCCAGAGTGGGACAGAAGTAGATATCCCAGGTCCTGGGCGTGGATGAACATAGTAAATGTTTGCTCTGTGATGGCTATTGCTCTGTGATGCCCTGCTATTTTTTCTTCTTAGAGATTGGTTCAATTGGTGTGGGATCAAGCCCTGGTATCAGTAAATTATTTAACTCCTTAAATGATTTAGCTAGGGTTCAGAATGATCATTTTCAACAAAAATTTAGGGAGTTGTTTTTAGGCAATTGTTTTTAGTGTTTCTAGTAATAAATCACACTCGATAATGTTAATATTTACCTATTGTACAATGTGCAGAAGAGTGATACTACCTTTTGTGTATGAAAGAATGGAAAATAGGAAACCCACATAACTGCTTGTCTTTAAGAAAATTGAGCTAGGATAATGTTGTTACCTGAGAAACTAGTGAGGAGATGAGCAGCTAGGTATGGGAACACACACTTGCATTGGCCTTCAAGTGTTAGTTGTTTGTAGGAGTTTTGCAAGTGGTTGAAATTTTGTTGGTCTTAACTGGAAGTGTGAAATTAGTCACTGCTCTGAAATCACAAAATGTTACACACTGATAGGATGCACATCATTGCATCAGATGGAGGGGAAATGGGAAACAGTATTGCTTCCTTGATTGTCTTTTGGAAGCATGTCCATCTTTTAGATATTAAAAATTGAAAACAAATTACAGTGGAAAGAGCTAGAAACTTCTAAAACTGAAAGTGACTAGAAATAAATGGACCATTATATTGCAAATGAATATCCTTAACCAAATAATAATAATATCTTTAACAAAGAAATAATCCAGACATTCACAGTGTTGACTACCTCAGTCTTGGGTAAGATTAAGGAAGTGGGTAGAAAATGTAAGACCTGTAAACAAATTCTGAATTACTTTTAGTAGATTGGCTTATTGTAATGGTATAAGTGACACAATTAGGAATACACTTTAGATGTGTTACTATCTTAAGCACAAAGTTGTTATGATTGCTAAGATTTTCATTGTGGAAGATGGTACCTATCAGTATAGATTGGAGCTATAAGAAAGAATCCTGTGATATGACTCTGAATTGAAGAATTCATTGTTAGCCTGCACGTATATGTGTGTGCACATATAAATGTATATATATGTGTTTATGTGTGCATGTGAGTCTTCTTGTGTGCTCATGTAGCATTTTTTTCTGCTAAATGAGTCATGAAGCAAAGGAGCATTTCTAGTACCTAGATCATGGTCAGTACTTCCATTGCCTGTTAGGCCTCCTTTGAGACATGACAGATTTCACTATAGGTAGAATATGAACCTGTAATATCTTGTTATATCAGAAAGTAAATCCTAAAAACAAAGACAAAAATGACCATATATCAAAGGGACATAGGAGCCAATGTGAACCTCCTCTCGTTACATCACTGGTATAAAGTTTGGTAATAAAGTATAAGCCATTCAAACTGGCATTCATGAACTCACAAGGACATGAAACTGACAGTTCAATAAGTAAATAGAAAGACAATGAAATAAATAATTGAGAGGGAATAGAGGGCTCTTGTTATAAACAAGAACTTTTAATGACAAGGATTCAAGGATTGTTGGATTAGATCAAAAGTAAATACCAAGGGCCAGAAGCTACCATGTACCCACAAATGTGATATCCTAAGAAAGTATTGGTGTTCTACCAGTTCTAACTAAGATGTAAATACAAGGAACAACTAGATAAATAGGAACATTCTATTATCTGCAAAGAGCATATAAGATTCCTCCAAACTGTGTAAATCAGCAAACAGAGAAAGACTGTGAAAATATTCCTGCATAAGAAGAGGCTAAGGAGACACAATGACTAAAAGCAACATATAAACCTATACCTGATCATGGAAAATGCAGTAGAGGCGTTATTAGTGTGGAATATGAATTATTAGACTTATTAGTGTGGAATATGAATGGGAAAAAGTATTGTATCAGTGATATAGTTACTGTACTGTGGGTATATAGGAAAAAATTCCTATTATTTTTTAAATACATGTGGAAGTACTTAGAAGTATAGAACCATTACATTTGTTTCCTTTCATTAAATACACACACACACATATATATCTATATATGTGCATACATATACACATATATATTTGCACATATACACACATTGGTGTGAGTAGAGAGAAAAAGAGAAACACAGGTAGAGAATGGACAAACAAAAAGTTAATGGTAACATTAAAAACAAGTGAATCTGGGTAAAGATTTGACAGGTATTTTCAGTTTTAGTTAGCACTTTTCTGTAAAGTTGAAATTATTTTCAAATAAGAAGTTCAAAAGTAAGATTATAAATATTATATTTCATGGGAATCCATAGTTGTATATATAAGCATACATATATTTAATATTACTATATTTGGAAGATAAACTGGATTTATAAACTACTTGAATATAAGATTTTAGTTTTCTTAAGACATTTAATGAAATTGTTGAGTTAATTGAATATGTATGTTGAGGATCACTGCTAATTCAAAATAATTGAATTTATTAAAGAAATCACAATTTTTTAGTTCTTACTTAGCTTTTAGATTGGGTCTTTTAGGTCCTGGGCAGAGCCTGGGCACTGTCCCTAAGCTTTTCTGCTCAAGGCTCTCACTTTATCACTTGAGCCCCAGGTCCTGTGCTACCTCTTTTGTTGCTTAATTGGAGATAAAAATCTTTCATATTTCCTTCCTGGGCTGATTTGCAACCAAGATCCTCAGATCTCAATCTTCTGAGCCAGTAGGTCCCAGCAACTCCCAGTATATTTAACATTTAGACTCTTGCTGTGTGCTATCATTCCCACTACACATTCTCTTGTTCTTCTCTAGAGATTTGTACCTATTAAATCAGTCACCCCAGCTCCTGGTGCATATAATGAAACCCAAACTGTTGTCAAGTCATCAAAGAAAACACAGGTGAAAAGTACCCCATTTGGTCAAGGTGCTGCTCGATTCACACAGATCCACAAGAAAGAGGAGGTACCAGGTAAACAATTAATAACAAATTTCAATTCTTAGCATTATGTATCTTAATATTCGGAACAAGCTGTGTACAACAGAGAGAACATGTGTGTGTTTGCATGTGCACACACGTGTGCCAGTAATGGGACTTGAACACTAGGCCCGAGTACTGTCTCATCTCTTTTGCTGAAGGCTGGTGCTCTACCCCTTGAGCCACAGCTCCACATTCAGGTTTTTATGGTTAATTGGTGACAACAGCTCCCAGACTTTTCCTTTCCCTGGTGGGTTGGTTCAAACTGTGATCTTCAGATTTCAGATTTCTTAGTACTAGAATTAGAGTCATGAGAGTATTTTTTTTAAAATACTATGGTTTGTTCTACCATTTTAAGCCATTTTTCCTTAAAATATTAAGTATGCAATAAATATAGTAAATAAATTTAAGGTACCATTTTAGTAATGCTTCAGTTTTAACTTGTCACCATAACTTTTTTTTTGAAGTACTGAAATTTGAATTCAGCTTCTTATCTGTAGATTCAGGGAGGATATAAACTAGTCTTCATTTTTGCACTGTTACTGTTCCTTTTGTCTGAACTTGGTAAAATTACTCATGAAAATGCTTGGAGTTTCTTATTGTGTTAATTTAGAATCAAAGCTATTAGACAAAGCCACACTGACATTTCCTTCTTAGAAAACCTCTTCTCTGTTTTGAATAACCTCTGGAGCTACTGGTTGCAGCATCCTTCAGTTCTTAGGTTCAGTAGCATCCTGATGAAGAACATCTAGGACTCTAGACCTTAGGATTCTTAACTTAAGAAGCTAGCTAGTCTTGTATAGTTCTAGTGCTGAATATTAGAGTTTATGATCACAGCCTACTGGAGGCTGATTATTACCAGAGCCATGGCATCCCAGGCAGACTGGAATGGGAGTAGAAGAAGGGAAGGAAAGGAGGGAGGGATAAAATAATTTGTATTGACATCAGTCAAGATGCATTGTATTTATAAACTGATTTGTTGAATGGTAACTCCTTTGTACATAAAGATAATAAGAATATAATTAAAAATAATAATTTCTTTTTCTCGTGAAACACCATCCTAAATCTTTCTGAAAAAAATTAACAGAAGCTCTTCGAGACAAATCTTGCTTTTGGCCTTTAAGCTACTTCTTACAGAGGTTTTAATTAATTAATTGTTATGCAAGCACTGGGATGAAAAATAATTTTTAAGTCCGGAAAACAGTTCATTTTGTAATTTTCTTCATATTCTTCTTGCAAGTGAATGTTTTAAAATGATTTCTTTCTGTTCCTACTCTTTTACACATAGATAAAACAATCTTTAACACTTTACATTCAGCCTGGGAATTTCCTTAGTTAGAATTTTTTTAGCTCAGTAGGTATATTCTGTATTGCTTCCAGCATTAATTTAGTGAGAATATCTGTTACATAATACAAATGGCTGTATCTCCACATTCTGATGGTGTTGGCCTCAAGTTGTCACCAGCAGTATCTCTCTAAGATTCTTTGGCTAAGTCTTGGTGTTGTTTGTGCTTTCAATCCATTCCCTGATTTCAGTGTAGTGGCTACACATTTTAGAATTTTGTTGTAGTAATGTTCTTCTCCTGAAACAACTATTGGCTACTCATTTCATTGTGAGGCTGAATCTCACTCAACTTCTGTTTCCTTTTGCCTGTCCTTGGTGGTTTTCTTGACCAGTGCATGCAGTAGAAGTGACATAGCACAACTTAGGCAAAGTTGTGAGCAACTTAGTTCCTTTAAGACCAGGTCTTTCAGTTTGGTGGTCCAATATATTAGAGATTTCCCACTGGGTAACTTACTATTTGCAAATCTATTATTCATTTCTGCAGGATACGTATTATTGAAAATGATTTGAAAATAGAATTTGGAATCTTACGTAGTTTGAAGAATAAAAAGTATAGCTCTCGTGTAAAATTGTTTCTAGTTAGTAATTATGGGACAGTAACGAATTAGACCTATCAGCCAACCATAGAGCAGAGTTGATCACCTAAATAGCAGTTACAAGTTACATCATCTCAGATCCTCCTAGTTCTCTCATAGTAGATTTGATCAGAGATGTTTGTGCATTTTTTTTTTTTTTTTTTTTTTTTTTGCCAGTCCTGGGCCTTGGACTCAGGGCCTGAGCACTGTCCCTGGCTTCTTTTTGCTCAAGGCTAGCACTCTGCCACTTGAGCCACAGCGCCGCTTCTGGCCGTTTTCTGTATATGTGGTGCTGGGGAATCGAACCTAGGGCCTCGTGTATCCGAGGCAGGCACTCTTGCCACTAGGCCATATCCCCAGCCCCATGTTTGTGCATTTTATCTGCCTAGTAACCAATGAATTAATATGAGATAATTCTAATCTATGTATTCAGAATGGATTTCTAGCTCAGAAAGTTAAAGAGGTAGTGCCTGACATGTATTTGTACAGGAGTCCCTTGTTCTGAACTCACGCTGTGAGCAAGTACCTAAACTTACATGAAAAGTGTTGCATTCTTCCCTTGTGCCCGAAAAGTGACAGTGGTACATAGTGACTCAAATAGATTTTTAAATTAGAATTTCTATTTATATTATTCTTAAATCTTATTAGAGGAAGAAATGTTGGGATGATACATGTTAGCACTTAGGTTTTCTAAGAGCTGGTGCAAGAGAATTTTGGTAGTCATATTTAGAGAATAGGCCTTAGAACAAGAATATTTGAAAGGATTGTAAAGATGGTGTGCTGCTTGAGAAAGACCTTAGCTGTATTAGGAAATATGAAGTATTCCCTATATAGCATAATTTGACCACTTGTAGGTCTAGAATGAACCAAAGTTGATTCTAGCCTAAGAATCTAGAATCTTCTTAGAGAAGCTTCTATCATCTCTTGCTTGCCTGTGATAAGATAGGAAATTGTATCAGGATCTAAGTCTGAACAGTGCTTTCCTCATTGAGAAGGAAGACTAATTATAACACGTGTAGTGAAGTGATCAGTTTGCATGTAGTTGTATGTTCTTCATCCTGCAGGATATTCTAGCACAGGCAGCAGACTATGGACTATGCCCTGAGGAATGTTGATTTAACCATTTCCTATGATTTTCAGATGAAGAACTTGTAGTAAAACAAGTGAGAGTGGTGGAGCTAATTTAGTGGAATCCATATAACATGATAATATGGGTATAAGCAGGTTAGAGTGTTTTTCAATCACATTATATTTCATCCAGTGGATAGTACTAGTTACTTGTTGAATTAAAAAAAAAACCCCACAAACCTTAACTCAACTTAAGTCAAATAATTGTGAGACATTCCCTCCCTCCCTCCCTCCCTCCCTCCTTCCCTCCCTCCCTCCCTCCTTCCCTCCCTCCCTCCCTCCCTCCCTCCCTCCCTCCCTCCCTCCCTCCCTCCCTCCCTCCCTCCTTCCCTTACCTTCCTTCCTTCCTTCTCTTTTGCCAGTCCTGGGCCTTGGACTCGGGGCCTGAGCACTGTCCCTGGCTTCTTTTTGCTCAAGGCTAGCACTCTGCCACTTGAGCCACAGTGCCCCTTCTGGCCGTTTTCTATATATGTGGTGCTGAGGAATTGAACCCAGGGCTGCATGTATATGAGGCAAGCACTCTTGCCATTAGGCCATATTCCCAGTCCAAATACTTGTTTTATATATTGGCTTGTGGTAAATTTTCAACTGTGTAGAAGTTATTTATTTATTTATTTTTATTTTTGTGCTGGTCCTGGGACTTAAACTCTGGGTCTGGGCACTGTCCCTGCACTTCTTTGCTCAAAAGCTAGTGCTTCTACTTGAGCCACAACTTTACTTCCAGTTTTTTTTTTTTTGGTAGTTCATTGGAGGTAAGAGTCTCATGGGCTTTCCTTCCCAGGCTGAGCTTTGAACCAAGATCTTCAGGGCTCAGCTTCCTGAATATCTAGGATTATAGGCTTGAGCCATTCATTATTTTATGTATGTTATTTATTTATGTATTTATCTATTTATTTAGTTATACTAGGGTTTGTAAACAGGGCCTCATGTTTGCTTGACAGGTGCTTTACCTCTTGAGTCACAGCCCTACCCTCTTCTGTTTTCATTATTTTTCCTATTTATCTCTCTGTGTATCTGGTATGACATGCTTGCTGCAGTTCTCAGCTTGTTGGTTGACATGAGGGCTTGCTAAATATATGAATGCTTTTTCTTAAAAAAATTACTTAGTTCAAAAAACAGAATTAATTCTAAAAACTGAATTTATTCTAATATATGATAGTCTTTACATTTTTAGGTCCAGGATTTTATGACATCCTACACAACAGTATAATTGGCAAAATTAAAAATATCTACTTGCAGAAACAAAAAAAATGTGCATTTGGTTCTTCTACTCCTCGAAGTTTTTTTGCGATCCGGAAAGACTCTCCTCGGCCCTCAGATGATCAGGTAATATGCCAGTAACCACAAACTATTCCTTCTACACAGTACCAAGCTCAGAAGGTTCTTTTAAAATTATATATGCAAACAGAACTGTATTCAGTAGCTTAGGGAAACCAGGAGAAAGATCGAGCATATTAAAAAGAGAAATGGCAGAAATGAAAAAAAAAAAGACACAAATTGAAGTTCTAGAGATGAAGAATGTAACACTTGAAGAACTGTGCAGTGGGCATGTGTTCACACAGGGTAAGCAGAATGGTAAAGGCCTGCAACTTTGACCCAACTAGTGAAGATATCTGCTGGAAACCTGTGAAGGCTTAAGGAGAATGAATCACACAACTGGGTTTAAAATGGCAAGTTTTCTAAGATGGAAGCATTCTTTGTGACAGGCAAATAATGAAGTCAGTGGTGGAGAGCGATAGTTTCTGAATTCACTTCAGTGGAAGTAATAACTAGATTTTGGTTTAGTTCTGTTTTAAGATGTATATGATTCTCAGATGTGATCAATGGTAGCAACAATGAAGATAAAAGAAAAGATATTTTATTTACATGCTAGTAAATAAAATGCTTAACGATTTAAAGGAAATTGCTATATAATAATGATGCATGGGCTATTTTCTGTTTTATTGCACATCTCATACTCCCACATAGCTAGTTGAGAAAGGAGGCTCATATGTTTTCCTGGCTGTCCTTGAATTGTTCCCATCTCAACCTCACAAGTAGCCAGGATTACAGGCATGAGCACTGGTGCACAGCTTAGGAGAAATTTTTCATGTTTTCAGCTATTCTTTTAATATGTTTCTATTTTATTGAGTACATTAATCACATTTATTTTAAAGTTCTTACTTGATAACCTTAACATCTGTGTCCTCTGTGTGCTCTGTTAATTTTACTTATTTATACTTATGTCCTTACATATTTATTGGTACTGTAGATTTGAATGCAGGACCTTTTGCTGGTTGGCAAAGTACTCTACCCTTGAGCTGCAGTTCCAGATTTTGCTTTTAGGTTTGTTTTTCAGAGAGAGTCTCATACTTTTTCTTGGGCCAGTCTCAGACAGTGATCCTCACTTCTGCCTTTTGAGTAGCGGGATTACAAGTGTGTGCCACCACACCTGAACTGGTTTTGGCATAGAGTCTTGCCTTTTGCCTTGGATGCTCTTGAATCAGTGCCTTCCCATTGGTGCCTGACATTTGTTCACTTGCTATTTAATCATACACACACTTTGCCTTTTGAAATGCCTTATAATTATAATAAGATGACATATATTGTGTCTAAACCATTTGTAGAGATTCTAAATAGTGTGAATGTTTTACTGGAGAAGTTATACTTTTCTTTTTGAGACAGATTGAGCCAAGAGCTGATCAACTTAATCCAATCATGTACAATGCTGGCTACATTTTTTTCTGTCTGTCTGTCCTCTGTCTGTCTGTCTTCCCGCCTGCCTGCCTGCCTGCCTGCCTACCTACCTACCTACCTACCTACCTGCCTACCTACCTGTCTAATTTTGTGGTGCTGATGATCAAATGAAAGGCATCAAACATGCTAGGAAGGCATTCTACCCCTAAGCTCTGTCTTTACATTTTTGTCAGTTCTTAGTTTACCTCTGGTTGTTTCACCTCCTTAAATGTAATTTTTTGGGAAGGTCCACAGTGAACTTGATGTGTTTGTTCACTGTCCTTCTTTGTGTCAAGTTAGGCTCTCTAGTCTTTGAGGCGTCTGCATTCTAATTTTGTGGACTTGCCCTGCCTTTAACTTTTGCAGATATTTCAGATATTTGGTTTTGTCATTCTGGCCCAAATTATGGCTAATAGATTGTAGTATGTATGTATGTATGTATGTATGTATATTTATTTGTTTGTATTTTTGTTTCTAGTCCTGGGTGCTGTCCCTGAGCTTTTCTGCTCAAGGCTAGCACTCTACCACATGAGCCATAGCTCCATTTCTAGTTCTTTTGGTAGTTAGCTGGAGATAAAAGTCTCATGGACTTTCTTGCCTGGGCTGGCTTTGAGCCACAATCCTCAGATCTTAGCCTCCTGCATAGCTAATATTATAAGAGTGAGCTACTGGTGCCTGGGGATTTTATTTTATGTATTAATAATGAGTAACAAATAATATCTTACTGAGCAAGTACATTGTACATATTGAGATTGCAACCTATTGGTTATAAAATACAAGCAGAATTGATGTGTGAGTTTTATGGCAACACTGCCCCACCTGTGTGCCTAACCAGTGTATAAGGTCCACCAACCTTGCTTGGGGTTCATATAGCCAACTGTTTTGGGCTTTTATACTATTGGGCTTTATATGTCAATATTCTATGTCAATTAAAAATCTTTCTGAGCATGTGTCTATTTCTAATGAAGGAGCAACATTGGTATGTGCTTAATTGTGAACTTATTTATAATCCTACATGCATTTATGAAATAGTTTTTTTTTTTTTGGTCAATTGTGAGGCTTGAACTCAGGGCCTGGGCTCTGTCCCTGAGCCTCTGTGCTCAAGGCTAGTGCTCTACCACTTGAGCCATAGGGCCACTTTGAGTGGTTAATTGGAGATAATAGTCTCACAGGGACTTTTCTGCCTAGGCTGGCTTTGGACTGTGTGCCTCAGATCTTAGCCTCCTTAGCTAGGGTTACAGGTGTGAGCCACCAGTGGCCAGCTCAAAAATAAAGTTTTTAACCCTTCTTCAACCCTTCCTTTCAACAGAGAACTTGGAATTCATCAGTCTCTGTAATTCCAGAAGAATTACCTAACTTGAAAAACAACTATGCTGTTTTCTTGTCAAGAGCAAAAAAAAAACCTTGTAAGGTGGTACATACGGTAAGAAGACATCCCCCCACCCATTCATAATCTAGGTAACCTGAGCAAGACTCTGTAGTGTAAATATTGTGTTGGGATCTGAGAGAGGTACTTGAGTAAACTATCTACTGTCTTTAGTGAACCTGATACTTCCATATTTTTAAAGTTGAACAAAATTCTTGAACCTAAGCAAAAGTCCAGCATTGACCAATTAGAGGGGTTACATGGAACTTCCCATTTTGTCAGACAGCATTCATTCTTAAGACACACATGAGAGCTGAACTTACTGTATTGAATTGGGAATAGAAGGTTTAACCTTAGGTTCAACTCAGTTTACTCCTAGTATGCTTTTTTCCCCCTTTTATAATGTGTGTCTGTCTTGAAACTCAAGATGTGTTTCAGTGCTGTATTTTAACCTGTATTGATACCTGTTTTTTAAGCTAAAATACCATTTTATAATTAGCTCATATTGAGTACATTGAAAGCATAAAGCAGACTGAATTTCAAAATTAGTACCTGGTAGATCTTGCCAAGATGTGTACCTTGGCTGGGTGAAGATAACCAGTGAAAACAGGGGAGGAAGTATAGCTTAGCAGTAGGAAGCTGTCTAGCAAGCTCAAGGCCTTCAGTTCAGACCCCAGTACCACAAAATAAATTAAACAAAAACATTTGCTTACAATTATCTTGCAGTGTTTTTGATATGTAACATGTTTTCAGTAATTGTTAAGTAAATGTACCTTCCAATAGGTCATTTCTTTATCTTAGGCTATTTTAGGGCTGAGTTTTATTTCCTCATTGCTGTACATACATTATAATTCAATTTAGATCAAATATACTGTACAATTTAGATCCAATATACATATTTTTAGACTAGACTGGATTACGAAGTACTGTGAGGCAAGAAAGAACAATAGAAATTTCTGAAGGCACCTGTTAGAAGTGTTTATATACTTTGTAGTTGGAAAAGAAAGTGCAGGTCTGTTCTAAAGAGAAAGAGTTGTTCCTCTGATTTTTATTTTTTATCCTCTAATTTAGTTTCTTTTTGGATCTGAAAGATTCTTTTCTAGTGTTGTCTTTTTTTGACATCAAGACTTACAATTAGCCCTGGCTCCCCAAAGGGGAAAATTTAGTCACATAAACATTTGTGGTTTTATTCACTTTATAGATCACAAGACCCTTCAAATAGCTGGGTGTGTACTATGTATTTAATCTCAAATTAAAATTTAAAATTTAAACATGTATTTAATCTCAAACTAAATTTAAATAATCCCTCAAATATATGAAATAATGTAATAGTTTTATAATTTAAACTTCAAATAAGAGTGTTAGAAAGTTTACCTCCTAGGGCTGGGGATATGGCCTAGTGGCAAGAGTGCTTGCCTTGTATACATGAGGCCCTGGGTTCGATTCTCCAGCACCACACATACAGAAAACGGCCAGAAGTGGCGCTGTGGCTCAAGTGGCAGAGTGCTAGCCTTGAGCAAAAAGAAGCCAGGGATAGTGCTTAGGCCCTGAGTTCAAGGCCCAGGACTGGCCAAAAAGAAAAAGAAAAGAAAGTTTACCTCCTAGACATTATATACATGGTATTTATGATATCTTAAAGAATATATATTTTAATTTCCCAAACATTTTCACATTAAAAAACACCTCTCAGACTTCTGGTTCTACAGAAACTACATGTATACCTCTCTTTATTTTATAGGGTCCCCTGTGAATTTTTTTTTAATTTGTAGTATCAGCATTAGTTGAATATAAGAAGGTAAAGGTACTAAAAATAGGATAAATGGAGGATGAATACAAACCGGGTATGTTCATTAAGCAGTTTAGAAGCAGAATGCAAGAAATAATAGGAGTAGTTGATGTGAAAAATGCACAGTTATCCCAGGCTGAGTAAACACATGAGTAATTTATTTGTGGAGCTCAACTAAATGCCAAGGAGGATGAATCTTAAAAGATCTATGATTCTTTCACATTCTTTAGCATTTTCAGATGGTAAAGACAACACATTTGATACTTCCACAGAGAAACATAATGGGGTTATCTACAAAATAACCAGAAAAGTAATGGATAACAGCTACTTGCTTAGTAGTGGTACCAACATTTTCGGTCTGGAGATGATGGAGTAATAATGTTCTTAGATTTCTCAGAGGAAATGATTTTGGATATAGAATTCTATCTCTACCTAAAATGTTAATTAAATGAGTAAAAGAATAATTTTTAGCTATGCATATAAGAGCTCAGTAAGTTTAGTGCCTTTATTAACCCTGTGTATGGTTGCTTTAGTAGAATAAAAAACTAAAGCAGAGACTGGAAAACAAATGAATTAAGAACAAAAACCAATTAAAGAAGAATGTATTGGAGTGTGTGTTTCAGCTACTTTTAAAGGGGTAGGAGCTTGAAATCAGAATTTTATTTACCTCTGTCTTTAGTCACTCTACCTGGCACAATAGGTAATAACAATGATAATTACAATCAGGCTATTACAAATCACAGGATTTCACTAAATAGAAAATAATTTAAATATTGGAGGCTTCGGTAATAATAATAAAACAACAAATCAAGAGGTTGAGTGGTAGCATGTGTGCCCAAGTTCTCATTTTATAGTACAAAATTTAACAAATGCAAAATCTTGGCCTCGAGTTTTATTTGGTGGGGGGGGGGGGGTTGGCAGTGATACTCTATAATCCTAGTAATTTAGGATCTCAGGTCAAGCCAAGATGGGCAAGAAAGTCTGTGAGACTCTTAGTTCCAATAAACTATTAACCCCCAACCCTGCAAAAAATACAACAAAAAATAAACAAACAAAAAAACAGCCTGAGTTGAGCTGTGGCTCAAGTGGTAGAAGGCTAACATTGACAATAAAAGCTCAGGGACAGTGCCCAGACCCTGAGTTCAAGCCCTAGGATTGGCACACTCGTGTGTGTGTGTGTGTGTGTGTTCATGTGTGTGTACACACACAAATGAAAAATAAAAACAAAACAAAAAAAGATCCCCTTGAGCTATTAGTATCAACCCTTATATTAAACATGTAGTGGTGAATATGAAGAACAGACAAACAATCTTTGCCCTCCAAATCCTCCCCCCAACAATCCCCAGACACAATTCCTGCTGAAGGAGTTCCTGTCAGAATGGAACCCAAGATGAATTGGAGCAGGTAAGTTTTGTGCAGTTTGGACTTCAGCCTGAGACCCTCTGTCTCACAGAATAAGCTTGTCAAAGGGATGGATAAAAATCATGGTTAGCTCATTTCAAAGCCAAGAGATGTGTGTCAGAAGGCTTTATCGTAGGCTTTGTATAAAGGGTAAGACATGTTTGCAAATCCAAATGTTTACTTTTAAGTAAACCGGAGGTTGGTTAAAGCTGCCAACTTCTGATTTGATTCGCTATTGTGAAAGTCAGCAAGGTCAAACCCACAACAAAATGTCCTATTTACTCACAATCTCATGAGTTAATTTTGAGGTAAAATAATATGCGGACAAATGGATCTTAGAGAACTGAAGGCAGAGGGAACACTGAGGTATTATGGAAATGGTAACATGGGACTACTAGCATCTCCAGGCTGAGGAAACAAAACAAACGGGTTAGGAATGCAACTTTAAACTTGGAAAGTTTAGAGTGCTACCTGTGGAGTTGAGAGTTCAGACCTTTGAAGAAGAGTCATGGGCGAGTTGGTTATAGCATTTTAGGAGCTCAAATAAAGATCCTTTGGGTCTGCAGCACAGATCACCGGGGCCCCGAGGATGGTACAAATATGTTAGAAATAGATTTCAACTGCACTATGTCATAAGAATCAACATTGCTCTAAAAATTGTTCTTCTACCTCCCCCTTTCTTTCCTTACACTTACCCTCTAGAATATTTGGTAGTACTACTTGAGCCATATCCCCAGCCCCATGCCTTTGGGATATTTGGAGAAATATCCCAGGGCTTCATGTATACGAGCACTTTACCACTAGGCCGTATTCCCAGCCCCGAGGGAGTTGTTTTTTCCTATCTTGATGAGAGAACTGTTCAAAATGTACTTATAGACATCCTGTGCTTCCACTGTGTTTTAAAAGTCTGTCAAGTTTTCCTTTTTCCTAAATTTATTAGTTAATAAAATGGTGCTCATAAGCTTAACAGTAAGAGTAAACGTGCTGTTGGGTGGGAAGGAAGAGTGAAGGTAACAGTGATGCACTTTCGTAATCCAGATCCAAGCAGTTGCTTCCTCATTGTCTGCTGGGGGCACTCAGTACATGCTCAGTACATGTGTAGGTAGTGTAAAGACAATCCGGTTCTAGATCCCCGCTATAAAGTGTGTGTGTGTGTGTGTGTGTGTGTGTGTGTGTGTGTGTGTGTGTGTGTGTTGAACTTATTTTCATCTCCCCTACATAAACCTCAGAGGTAAATGATAGGCTTATGAAGAAAAGATTTTATATTACTTTTTGGTTGATAACAATTTTTGTTTACACTTTAGTGTACATTGGGAAATCTTGTCCCAGTTTTAAAAATGCTATCGAAACTTAAACACCATAAAAATAAATGATTTGTGTCCTAAATAATATCTGAGACTTAACTTGTCATTTATGGAGCCCATCCAAATCCTGTGTCCTATGTTAACTAGTCATTATTTAGTCAAGCGTGTGGGTGTTAAAAGAAGGACAATATGTTCAAATGATTCAGAAATCTGTAGTCAAGACCTTTAACTTCACCATTTAAGGTCCTTGATACCAATGCAACTATATATATATCACCTCTCCATATGGCATAAGATGGTTATTAATAAAGTTAAGCCCTGTATAAAAAATCCATGACTAATGAAACATGACATTTCGAAATATTCAAGTGTCTAATTACCTTAATTTAAGATGAACATATTCATGAGGAGTCACTTAGGTTTAGTATATTTAAGTATTTGGGAATTTATATCTTTTCAGAATGTTCTCTAATTGTTAAGAAAGTTTGAATGCTGCTTTTGTGTGTAGCAATCTGATTTCACTGATGAGAATATCAGTCAGCCTTTGGCCCATTTGGAATACTAAATTGTGAGCCTCTGCTCATCACTGTATAAAAAGTACATGTTAATGGCTCTTCTGTTCAGATGTTTTTAGAAACAGATATACGTTTCACTGTACCACAACAAATTTTACCCTAAAATATTAAAAATGTTAAATATTTAAAATGTTAAATACTTTTTTTTTACTAACAATTATACTTTGATATAATTAAAATAAAGTTGGTAGAAAAAAATACAGTGATAGATGTAGAGAATTTAGAGGAAAGCACAAAGGCAAAGGTATGAAGTTTTATAAAAGAGAAACACTGAGAGAATGTACTCATGTTAAAAAAATTCCATAGGGTATACAATTGCATAAGAAGAATTGCATAAAGCAGAAACATTGAGAAAACTGCAGATGGATTGAGAGTATTCTCAGTATGGGATAGAGCTGTTGATTGTGGACTAAAGAAACAGATGGAAGCGGGGGAGGGGTGGGTGATGGGGGGTGGTGGAGTCCATTCTTCCACCAGCCTTGAGCATATTCTCTAGATACCCTGGTGGCAGTGCCCAAAAAGGACAAAACACTTTACATACATTTTTTTGGTAGTGAGAATATTTAAGATACACTTTCTTAGTAATAATAGTATGTTGCAAAGCAGAACTGTTTGTAGATTCTGAGGTTTAGAGCTGAAAGATAGTTATTTGAGAGATACTACATCTTACCCCTTTAGATGGTTACCATACATTTGCATCTTTCTAAACACATTTAAATTTGTATAAAACATGGCAAATAAATGTTTCTTGTGTCTAATGAGATACAGCAATCATTTTCTTTTCTTTTTTTTTTTTTTTAACAAGGAATGCTTGTGCAAATGCTCTCTCAAATGAGGAGACAGGTTTTCAGCAATCATTTTCTTTGTCTCTGGGGAAAATTAGTCTGAGACAATCTAAATATTTTGTTACTTCCATATTAAATTACAGTTTAAAAATTTATAGCTCTTGTTACCTAAATACAACGTTACACTGCTTTATGTATTATAACACAATACCTGACACCAGGTCATTGATAAAGAACAGACATTTAAGCTTGATATGGCAGCACACAGATATATCCTAGGACTTGGGAGGCAATGGCAGGAAGATCACAAGTTCAAGGACATCCTGGACTACATAGTGAGTTACAGGCCTGCTTGCCGCTCATAGTGAGGCCTTGTCTCCAAAAACCAAGTAAACTTCCAGTTGAACTTCTAGTTTTGTTTGAATATGATTTTCCTGACTTCTTTGTTTAGCTGCCTATCAATGTTTTCATGTCGCTCTCTGTATTTCTTTAAGAGGCCATTTTGAATTGTTTGTCATACTTAATCTTTTGAGGCTGGGTCAGGCCTGGATACTGAGCCTACAAGGACTTCCTGGAGCTCAGAGTCTCTGGGCAGGCTTCCCTGTAGGGTGGGCCAGGTACATTAGGATTAGGCTATGGCAGGTTGCTCTATGCAGCTATATGTGGCAGTTAGGTGCTCATGTTTGTTTCCTTCTTTCTTGAGGAGAGAGCTTTCTTTTACATGGTACTCTCTGAACATGGTGAATGTTTGAAACTGTCTTCCCTATTGTACAGACACAAGCCCATGACTACACTTCTTTTGCTATGAAGTGAGTTCCTGATCAGAAATAACGTTTAGAAAAGCATGGTGGTAGCAAGTTATTCTGTTAGTCCAAGAATTTTGGTCCCCCAAACCCCCCACATAGGTACAGAAGGCAGGTGCCCTTCCTTATAGTCATCTGTTAAGACGTTTGAGTCAAAATTAAGTTGGATTCTTGAGAAAAATGAAATGTCTTTCTCACTCATGAGGAGATATTTGTTTGTTTATTTACTTAGGATTAAGTTGTTCTTCCTGAAATGCTTGTAAAAAAATCTACTTGTAAAGCTCTGGGCCTTTGACTTTCTGTATTTGATTTTTTTTTTTAATGATAGGCTCTGTGCCCCTAACAAATATCAGAATTTTATATCTTTCTCTTTTCCCCACTTTTCCTAGTTAATTTTTGAGAGACAACTAGTGGGGGAAAACCATTATTTGATGTTTCTAATTGGGTGACAGAGACTCCTCACATTGGTTGCGTTTGCTTTCAGAGGCATGTATGGTGAGCATTAATTTAACTGAAACAAGAATTTTCCCTCAGACAAATATTATTCTGAAAATAGCTCTGGAGAGGAAGATTTTTCTCAGGCTTCAGATAAATCATTTCAAAGACTTGATTATCTGACATGTGTATATCTACATTTCTTAGCTGTTATGTTTTGGAAATTTTATTTTTAGTACCTTACTCTAAAAGTACAGCTTTGATTTGAGCCTTAGGATTCATAGGATTTGCAATTACAATTTTTGTTATTTCTGATTAAAATAAACACCCCAAATCAGGAAGTAACCTAAAAATAATATTATTGTAAATGTTAAACTTTTCTTCAACTTATTTAAATTTCCTTATTAAAATTAAAATATTCACACTTAAATTTCAAATTTAGCTTCAGGTTGTATAGAATGTTTTGGCACTTATGCACTGGAAAGTTTTAATATTGAAACCTCTTGATTCCGTGTGGTATTTGTTCTATTTAGTAACGCTCTGAAGCCCCTGTTCTGTAGTGTTAATTGTGTGGTCCAGTATTAATGACCGTTGACAATATTGCCAAACTAGGAATTAAATATCAGGTAATCTTGTTTTTATTTATATCTTTCTTGAGACAAGGTCTCAAATAAGATTAAAATAAAATTACATGGTTGTAACTTATTTTTATATAAGATGCTAAATTATTTTATTTATATAAGATTACACAATGACAACTTTGTTTTTGACAACTTATTTTTATTTGTGTGTGTTTTGAGACAGGCTCTCTTCGTGTAGCGCAAACTGGTTTTTAACTGTTGATTTTCTTTCCTCAGTGATTACAGGAATGTACTACTTTGCCAAGTCTGAGATTTTAGTGCTGTGCTTCTATGATTAGACTTCTAAGGGTGAGGTGCTTTTTTTGTGAGGACCCAGTAGGTCAATTTTATCTACAACCTGCCCAACCTGATTTCAGATGTATTTGCAACGGCTTTCTGACTTCTTTCCCTGTTTCGTATTTTTTATTTCTAACTTCAATGCATCCATATCAGAAGTTTCAAATTTTAGTTCTTATACATTCTTCATTTGCTCTAATTCCAGAAAAAAATCATGTAATTATTGTAAAATACAGCTCAAATGTAAATCTACATTTGTGTCAGAGAAAGTTTTAAATGACGTGAAGTTTGAGCTTCTTGTTTAACTCCCAACATGAAAATCCTAAAACCAAAATGTTCCAAAAATTCACAAGCGGAAACTCTTTCAGCTGACCCAATGGGTTGGCTCAGTGTTAGAATGCAGGTGCCCTAAAATTAATGTACAAAACGGAGTGCAATGTATGTCTGCAGCATCAATTTTGTTTTTAGACTTGAGTCCCACCTCCAAGGTACCTTATCTTCTTTACAAGAGAAGGGTGGAGCTGGGAACCTCCAAACATGGATTATTTTATCTTGTTGCCGATTGTATTGTCATATTTAATTCTCCTAACCACACTTTATTTTTTGGAAGGCGCTTTATGTTTTTCTGGAGGGTAATTTTTACAGCCAGTCAGTGGCTGAGTTGGAGATTAAACTTGGACCTATCTGACTCCATAGTCCATGGTTTTAACTCCATGTTTCATAATAGAAAGATTATGACCTAGTGTGATAAGCTTGTTGGCACAGAACATTTTAGAAGGAAGTAGACACCTGAGTAGGAGTTACTTAGATGACTTGGGCAGTGCAGAACACTGGTTGCCATGGAGATGGGCAGAGGAAGCCTCCATCACTTACCCAGTAGCCAGCCTGGGGAAGAGGCTGATCTAGTGAAAAAACAGATCTCAAAGTCTCTGGCCTCAAAGAACTTAGCACTTCTCTGGCTTTGTAATTAACTTTATTGTTTTCTCTATTTGAATGAAATATTGCTAGATTATTAAGTTTATTCTTCCTTGAGAGTTAACCTCAGTTCACAAAATTCATTCTCTCCATCAAAAAACAAAAGCAAATCAACAACAACAAAAAAACTCAAACAAAAACTAAGTAAGGGAGCTCCATGCAAATCGTATGTTCTTTGTCTATCCTGGAAGGTATTTATTTTTCTTAAGAGTATAAAAATGATTAAGATCAAGATATATGTTTTGCTTTTCAGATAGTACTAGAAGTAATACCTAAAGTAAATTTAATGCTAAGCAATAAGAAATAGATTTCTAATTTTCATAAAATAATATAGTCTGATTTATATATCAATTGTGATTGACATGTAGACACCTCATTTCTTCACTTTCCTACTTTGATAAATAAAGCTTTATTTTTTAATGCACCTTTGTTCCCAAGAGAATATGTGAACTACAAAGTGAAAGAGCTATCACTAGTCTATTTAAAAATATTTTATTGTCTTTAAGTAATTATAAAAAAGAGTTGCCATTTTACACAGCAATATGTGAGTACATACAATGTATCTTAATCAGTGTCACTCCTCTTAAGAATATTTTTCTGAAAATATTGCTACATTTTTATAGCTTGAGAAGTTTTGGCATATGTTCTTAGCTCCCAGATGTTTCTCACATGTTTTTTTTCATGAAATTGTGTATTTGTTTATTTTTGCAACTTTATGCTCTTTTTCTTTCCTGTAATGGTCATGCTCTACCACTTGAGCCATACCTCTACTGCTATCTTTTTGTTGGTTAATTAGAGACAAGAAGTCTTACAACCTTTTTGACTCGGCTGGTCTTGAATCTTGATCCTTAGATGTCAGGCTCTGAGGAGCTGAGATTACAAGCGTGATCATCCTGCACCCAGGGAGAACTTATGTTCCCATCCAGATAAACCTGCAATGATCATAAAGTGAGATTAAATAATCAGCTTAAAACTCAGTGGTTGGGTGATTAATGACACTACTTATACATTATGCCATTCTTGATTTATAAAATGTTGCACATCATTTCAATATAATTTTAGCTCACATTGCATAGCTTTTTACCTATGGAAGGAAGATTATTCCTTCTAAAATAGGAATTACATCAGTTTACTTTGAATTTCCATTTAGTGTCTAGGGAACCTAACCTTGAAAAGAATAGTTCCTGTATTTTTAAAAATATACATTAGAAAACAGAGTTAATAGTTATTTTAAAATACAGCATTTCCTTTAAGGTTGTTTCCTAACACTGACACTTGATTTATGCAATTGAAAATTATTTGTATTACGGTGGTAGTATTTTGTATGTTGCAGCATTTCTATGTCTCTTGGGGAAACTGGTTACTTTAGTATTGTCTGAAACCTTCAGAATACCCCTTTACAAGTTTTGCAGTGAGAATTCTGTGGGGACATTGTAGCTCTTTAGAGCTAGCTTTTGTTTGAACCTGAATCTTTGCAAAGTTCCTTCCTTGTCACCAGACCACACAGAAATAATTTCAATTGTTTGAGTGACTCTACATAACTTTTAAAAGAGCGAGCCTTTAATATTTTATCTTTGCATTTGCTTTATATATGGCACTATGCAGCTTTCCCATATTTAAAGATATATATGTAAATATATATATATTCCATAAGATCTTTAAATATATATGTAATATATAAACACACACATATGTATATATATCATACATATATACACGTATATACATATAAAACATATATATACATATATACACGTATATACACACATACACATACATATATACGTATATTTACACACACACATATATATGTATGTTAGTTGTAGGGCTTAACCTCAAGGCCTGGGTGCTGTCTCTGTGTCTCTGAGCTCTTTTATTTAAGGCTATCTCTCTACCTCTTTGAGCCACAGCTCTACTTTCAAATTTTTGAGCAGTTAATTTGAGCTAAAAGTGTCATGAGGATTTTTTTCTTGCCCAGGCTGGCTTTGAACTGCAATCCTTAGATCTCAGCCTTTTGAGTAGCTAGGATTACAAGCGTGAGCCACCAGTGCCTGACAGGACCTCTAACTTTTAAATCATTATTTTAAAATAAAAAGGCTGGCACCAATGGCTCACACTTGTAATCCTAGCTCTACTCAGAAGGTTGAAATCCAGAGGAAAACTCGAAATAATGGTGACTACAACTACACACTTACATAGAAAATTTTACTTTAGTCATTTCAGGCTACTTAAGTGTATACGCCTAGATTTCTAGATACTCTATTTCACTTTTTCTCCCACTACTTGGTTTTGAACTTAGGATCTTGCACTTGCTTGGCTGACTTGCTTGGCTGGTGCTCTACCTCTTGAGCCATGCCTCCACTCTGGCTTTTTGCTAGCTATTTGGAGATGGAGTCTTGTGGGCTTTCCTCCCCAGGGTGGTCTTACTGCACTCTTACTCACAGTACTCAGCATTGTTGGCATCTCCTGTATATGGGTTAGGCGGGACTCTCATTCATGTGCTACGTGTGCGGACACACCCTCTTGAAAGAATCAAAGTGCTCAATTATGTTTATGTAATTTGATTAACAAAACTTCTAGGAACTTTTTGGGGGGAGTATTCTGAAATACGTCAATATATGTCTCGGTTTTACATTCCTACTTTAGTTTTCTAGTTCTTTGAGCAAACCAGTATCATTAAACATGGTAAAAGCAAAAGCAAAAGTAAAAACAAAAACAAAACTAAATAAAAAGAATTAGAAAATGATGGTGGTTTGGGAGAGTTTCAAGACTTATTGTATAATACAAATTAAGAGATTTGACTTCCGTAGCTCATTTTTCTAGTATGTGGTTTGTACTCGGGACCTAACAATTGCTAAGTTGGTACTGTACCACTTGAACCATGCCTCTGGCCTGGTATTTTGCTGGTTACTTTCCAAACTATGATCCTCAGATCTCAACTTCCTGAGTACTTAGAATTTACAGGCTTGAGCCATCAATGACCTGGTTTAGATAGTTATTTTTGAATCTTAATATAATCTTGAATGTTGTTTCTATTTGTAAGATTAATTTGTGAAAATCTAACTTTATGTATTTGTACTATATTAATATAAACTTAAAATATATTACAGGATCTTTTTATTACGGAGGTATTAACACTTGAAAAAGGAATATGTTTTTATTTTGTAAGGGAATGATTGATGATTTTTGTCAAGTTTTTAGTGAGTGCCACTATTAAGAACAAACATCATAGCCATAAACAGGAACAATTTCAGTTATATGGCTTGAAAGTAGTTTCCATGCTGGCCACCCTTTGCCAAATTTAATGAAAATCAGCATGATGTTGAAGCAGCTAGCATGCGAGTGCTGCTATTATCTCCATGAGAGAGCGTCAAGTAATAGCTAATAAACTAACATCTCTATTACATCCCTCACCTGAATCAGACTCAGGCGTAGGTCTCAGTGAAAGTGCTTTTCCTTCGGGAGGATCCTTGCTTTCTCTGTTCTCTGTGACAGTACACTGGCTCTCTTCTTGCCAATTTAACATGCATGTTGATGCACACTGACTATCTCAGAGCAAGCGACATGCCTGGCAGCCTTCTGTGATGAGTACACGAATAAGCTATGGTTCTGGCAATGCTGTGTTGAATAGCTCCATTGATATCATTAAGATAAAGCAATTGTAAATTATGCTTTTGTATCTTGATGTAAAAATCCCTCACCTCTTGAGCTAATTTTACCTCTCCAGTTTTGGGTTTCTTTATAGTAGTCAAAATGTCAGGTTGCTAAGTAATAGTGAATGCTATAGAATTTGGTACTGTTGGCCTTCAGAAAAAACCAAATGGTATATTCTTTGTGGCTATGCTTTTAACTCTTTTGAAAATAATTAATATAAAATAGTTTAAAAATACAGTTTGAAATTTTGGCTTGGGCAAGTTTTTAAAATTAATTAATTGATGAATCAAGCTAGTATCAGGACTTGAACTCAGAACCTTGTGCTCTCGCTTCCGTTTTTCTGCTTATGCCTGGTGTTCTGCCAGTAGAGCCACAGGCCCAGCTGGTATTTATGGTATTTGTTGTTTTCAGTTTTACTCTTCTTGTTTTTTTTATTTTAAATTAGCCTTTTTCTTATTAAGACTAACATTTATCAGAAAAGAATTAGAAGGCAGCTGCAACAAAAAGGGCATTTTACTTCCCCAGCAATGGAAAAATGCTTAGCATTCACTAACTGTATATCCGAAATAGTTACAGAAATACTCTTAAAAGTATCCTGTACTCACACCTACTATTCACCTTGAGCACATTGCCTTCCTTCCCAAAGGTTTTTCTCTGTATCAATGCAAAAATGTACAACAATTTAGGAAAGGAACCATTGAGTAGCAATGGGAAGCTTCTATTTCTTAGAGCCCTTACATGAAGGGGTGACCACTCCTTATCTACATCATAGGTGATTCTCTTAAAGGGCTTTGTCTTCTTCACCACTGAGGTTATTTCTGGTCTGGTAGAGCCTGATTTTTGGACTATTTCTGATGTTGCATTATAATAGACCCTGAACTAGAAGTCAGGTATCCTGCTTTTCTTCCCAAGGCCTATTTTCTGTATTATCCTATTTCCAAATGAAATAAACCTAACCATTTCCCCCCCTGATATGTGAAGACAGTCTTAATTCTGTGCTAATTCCTATTTGTCTAGCTACATTTCATCTGACTTTTATTAGTTGGTATTTTGCCTGTTTGGCTTTTTCTTTTCTTAAATTTAAAAGAGAGGCTCTCAATGAGCTTATGCCATTGGCATAAAATGTAAAAGTTTTTTTTATGATATTACGCATATAAAATGAGATCATGCAGTATTTATTTTTCTGTGTCTGGCTTATGTCATGTAGCATAGAGCTAGATCCAAATCTCTTCATTTCTGAAATTGTCTTTTATGAATGTTTTGTGCTTGTGTTAAAATTCTGCTGTATAGCCTTGTTCAAAAATTTTTCATTCTTTTTTATTTCCAAGTAAAAGAATATTGATATCTGTTGACAAGAGAAATATTTAGAATTCTCTTTAAAAACCTAAGCTAGTGTGAGATAACTACTTAAATAGTAGTAATAAAAATGAAAGTGGAGACTTTATAGATTCTTTTACTTTATCTTCTCTTTAAAATATACACAAATCAGATTTTTGTGTGTTTATTTGTTTTTGGTGCAGCTTTTTCCTAGCTCAGGCGGCCTCAAACTTCCAATCCTCTGGCACAAGCCTTCCAAGTGCTGGTATTACAGGCGTGTGGTACCATCATGTCTAGCTTCAAAAATAGTTAAAAAATATTTTACAGCATATACACAGTGGAATATTCCTCACTTTTATTTATTTATTTTTTGGCCAGTCCTGGGCCTTGGACTCAGGGCCTGAGCATTGTCCCTGGCTTCCTTTGGCTCAAGGCTAGCACTCGGCCACTTGAGCCACAGCGCCACTTCTGGCCATTTTCTGTATATGTGGTGCTGGGGAATCGAACCCAGGGCCTCATGTATACGAGGCAAGCTCTCTTGCCACTAGGCCATATCCCCAGCCCTCACTTTTAAACATACCCTGTGACTAATAAGGAAAAAAATTTTTGAAGGAAATGTAAAGCACTTCCCTCAACACTGGCAAACAAAGGAAGCAACATGTAATTTCCTGACAAATATCTCCAAAGACTTTCTAATTACACTCTAATAAGGCATTTATATTTAGAAGATTAATTTGCCCATTTTGTGGTCCAACATTCATTCTATAAATGTGGTTTGAAGACCACATTGCTTAATTATGAGAGTGCATCAACCAAGTTGATTTGAAAACCTGAATTTTCGCATTTGAGCATTTCCACTGAGGTTTAAGACCTTTTCTAGACCTTTGACTTGCTATATCCAAAAATATTCACATATGAAACACTTGCCAAGAATTTCCTAATGTTCAACGTATTACATGATTCCATCTGCTTCTTCATATGAGTCTCAGGATGCACACTTAGGGGGCTTTTCTTCTTTTAGTATTCAATTGATTTAATTAGGCAAGTCCCAGTAATGTGCTAATTGGAAGACAGACTTTTTACCATTCACTTGAGATTAGATTGCTTTACGGAATCATAATTATTTTGATGGCTTGCCACAGTGAAATAGATGAACTGTGTACCAACTAAATTTTTAATTGTTAACTTTTCACCTTTAGGATTCCTATATAAATAAATCCTGTTGCTATCACATTTTTTCTCAAAGTGTCCTTCCCCCCCCCCAATTATAACTATCTGTTGTAATATGTCATTTCTCAGATACTTGAATAGCATTTTGTTGAATGTTTATGAAACAAAAGAAAGATGCAACAATGATAATTAGAAGAGTGAATGCTGGGAAATAGCAGTAAAATTATATGAAAGCTCATTGTAACAAACATTTTGCCATATAAGTTTTAAATATTTTGCATATTATATGTTATAGTTTCTGTCCATTAATCTCCTATACTTACTTATCTGAACACAAAGTTCTTGAAAAAAATACTGCTATAATCTTGCTATAGTCTAATTGCTCTGATGACATTTAGGATTAAGAGATGACTGTGGCCTTTCTAGGTGCTGTGACAGAACCTAGAATGATTTCCTTTTACATGTATACATATATTCTACTATTGTTTAATGTTACTACTTATTGTCAGTGTTTTTGCATTTATTCCATAAAACTTACTAGGCTCTGATCTCTTTGTCTTAGCCTAACATTTCAGAGGTCTGTGGCCATTAGAGGAAAATATATACAAAATTTGATGCTGTTATATAAATTATCATATCAAAAAGAATCATTCACCACATTTTTGGAATATACTTGCATTCAAAGTTGAATAGCTAAAATTTCATTTATTATAGACCTAAGGATTCAGTTCTAGAATTTATTAAAGAGGAATATAAACAAATAACACATACAATGTATGTGAATGTTAATGGCAGTATTATTAACCAAAGCCCTTATTGTTTCCTCTAAACTGTTCATTAACTAATGAATGATTAGCAGACTAGAATATCCATAGGATGGAATATTTCTCAGCAGTTAACATCAGTGACTTAGGTAGGTCAGGTTCTTTAACAAACTGTCATAGACTGAGTGTCTTAACAGGAATTTATTTCTCCACAGTCTAGACAGCGAGATGTTCGAGATGTACGTATACTTACATGATCGATAGTGAGAGAGGTCACGAATATCTAAATATCTAATACTGTTTTGTATGTATTATGTGTATGCAAAAATATCAGTTTTTATACTTTAAATAAAGCTTACTGGAAGTCATTCATATATAAAGTTTCAACCAAATAGTTAGGGAAGTAAGAGAAATGAGTATGTGGTGTAAAAAAACCGAAAACCTCTGCAATGATAAAAAGAAAAAAGCATAAGTTACTAAGATGGTCCTGGGCATGAACTGATAACCCCGGGCAGCGGTGGAGCCCATGAAGTGTTTCAAGTAGAGTTTTAGATGTTTAATTTTTTATATCAGATGTTCAGAATGTTTTTCATTATCCTTTTATTTTCATTGCTGAGTGAACGGAGCTTAATTTTACTTATTTTTTATAAATTTGTGCAAAAGAAATTGACTCAATATTTTAGTTTCTTTTTGTTATCTCAGTTTGTACATAGCCATTATTTTATTTTAATTATAAGCTTATAGAAAAAATGTAGAGAAATACTTGAAGGAGAAACTTATTTGTACCAGCTCTTGTTCTAGTGTGGCTTCTGAGCATCACTCCCCTATGGGAAAACCTTCTCTTTGAGCCCAGTCCAAAAGGACAGATCTTTTTGCCTGCTTCAGCATTTAGCAAATACTCCCATCATAAGTCACCTGTGATGAATTGGGTTTTTTCTTTCCTGCTAGTCTTTGTGGCCTTAAAAAGTTCTTCTAAATTCTTTTTCTTTTAAAATAACTTGGGACACACCTATTTAAAGTTAAAAAAAATCTTTAAGTAGTTGTACAAAGAAGATACCATACAATAAAGCCATTTATGAGTACAATGCATCTTTATCAGTGTCAACCCCTTCAATATTCTCATTCCCCTTTGACCCATCTATTCCCTTACTTACCAGATTTTCTTGTTCCATTCATTCATTGAGGGGCATCTGAGCTGATTCTGTATCTTGGCTATAACGAATAGTGCTTCAAGGAACGTGGTTGTGCTGATGGCTTTACTATAACTGTGTTTATGTTCTATTGGGTAACTGCCAACAAGTGGGATTACTGAGTCATAAGGTAGTTCTATGTTTAGTGTTTTGAGGACCTTCCATACTGTTTGCCAGAGTGGTTGAATAAGCTTACCTTACCACCAATAGTGTATTATAGTTCCCTTTTGACTGCATTTGTTGTTGTTTGGTAGGGCAAACCTATTCTTTGGATCTTGCTTTGACCTGCTACACGTGCACAGGAAAGAAGACATCTTGCAATTTTGGCTTGTATAGGAAGAGTTTCTTCCTTTTGGAAATTTATTGCTTAAAATTCTTTTTCACAAATCAATGATATTCTAAAAACTATGCCTCTTTAAAGCCATTTTTTGAAAGTTCATACATAGATAGCAATATTAAGAAAAGATGAAGTTTGGAAGCAAAAAGTCACTTTGTGTCAATATTTCTCAAAGGTTTAATTTACTAGAATAATGTAATTTAAAATTTGAATGTCTTTCTTCACCATCTTGGAGTCTGTGGAGGCTGCTGGGGAACAGGACTTGTAAAAGACAGGGTGTCTGGAAGGCTGTGGTGCAAGGCCATTTTGGCTGGCTATAAGCAGGGTCTCAGGAACCAAAGGGAGCACGCAGCATTCCTTAAAATTGAAGGTGTTTATGCCGGAGGTGATACTGATTTCTACTGGGACAAGACATGTGCTTATGTTTACAAAGCAAAGAAACAACACAGTGACTCCTGGTGGCAAACCTGACAAAGCCAGAGTAATCTGGGGAAAGAACTCCTGCCCATGGAAACAGTAGCATAATTCCTGCCAGATTCGAAAGCAACTGTCCTCCTAAGGCCATTGGACACAAAATACATGTGGTACTGTATCCCTCCTGAATTTAAACTAATGAAAATCAAATAAAGTGAATCGTGTTCTTGTAAAAAAAATTATATGCATAGTGCTACATATACGTAAAGCAAATAGTGATATAACTGCAAGGAAAAAGAGACACATTCCAAAGTAAACCTATTCTCATTTAATTAAGGGAGGTCTGTTTTATCTTTAGGAGATGAAATAGAATAGGTTACCTTGTGATGTGATATATCAAGGAAAAGTGACTAATGATATTAGTGACAAATATCAAGAATGAAGAGGACATATATACAGATTCTAGAAGCAACAAGTGAATAACTAATTTTATTAATAAACTTGAAATTTGAACTTGTGTGAAATAGAAGACATTTCTACATTATTTTAAATGTCTAGCTTTCCACTAAAACTTATTTCATATTTAAATATCAGGAAATGCAATCCAAACACAGGGATGTGAGGATAAAATGGTAGAGAAATAGTGTATGTAAAAATAATTGCTGAAAACTTAACAAGTTTAACAAATAACATTAATCTTTGGATCCAGGAAGCTTAATAAAGTCCAAGGATAATTGTAAGTCGAATTCACACTTAAGACATCTCATGATAAAACTGGTGAAAGGAAAACAGACATCTTTTTTTTTTTTTGGCCAGTCCTGGGGCTTGGACTCAGGGTCTGAGCACTGTCCCTGGCTTCTTTTTGCTCAAGGCTAGCACTCTGCCACTTGAGCCACAGTGCCACTTCTGGCCATTTTCTGTATATGTGGTGCTGGGGAATTGAACCCAGGGCCTCATGTATATGAGGCAAGCGCTCTTGCCACTAGGCCATATCCCCAGCCCCCAAAACAGACATCTTGAAAGCAGCAAGAAAAAAATAATTTACATACAGTAGAAATGGAGGGCAGAAATTTATGTAATAACATACTCAGAATTTTAAGGGAAGAAAAATTCAGCAAGAATTCTGTATTTAGTAAAACAGTCATTAAAAATGAAACAGAAAGGTAGGGAGGAAAGGTGAACAAAAGGAATCATGGCATTTAGTACATACTGTGGAAAATGAACTGTGCACCTTGTGGGCTGGGATAGGAGGGGGAAACTGGAGAAAACAGTGAAAAAACAATGAGGCAGGAGTCAATTACTTAGGCCTATAACCCTAGCTGCTCAGGAGGCTGAGATCTGAAGATCGTGGTTCAAAGGACAAGAAAGTCTGAGATTCTTATCGTCCATTAAGTACTCATACACAAATATAAGCTGTCAGTGGAGCTGTGGTTCAAGTGGTTGAGCAAAAAAGCTCAGAGGTAGTGCCCTGTTCTTAAGTTCAAGCCCCAGAATACACCCTCCTTCCCCCCGCTGCCCCCCCCCTCCCCCGCCACAGAGCAAGCCAGACCACTAATGGCTTACATCCATAATCCTAGCTACTCAAATGGCTAAAATGTAGAGGATTGCAACTGAAGCCAGTCTGGGCAAAAATGTCTGTCAGATTCCATCTCCAAAGTAGCCAGCCAAAAATGGGACTGGAGGTATAGCTTAAGTGGTAGAGCCATAGTTGAGCAAGCATAAGGCTCTGAGTTCAAACTCCAGCACTGCTAAACAAAACAAAAACCAACTACGAAAGAAAGATACTTAGGGACCAAATCTTAATTTTAATTTCCAGTGTATTAGAAAATGAGAGACAACTCAAATACTTTTAGTTGTCAGTATTTGGGGATACTAGTTGTGAAAAATCAGTGCATGCTTGTGCTATCCTATTTCTGAGTTCAGAGGATAAATGAATTTCACATGTTTCAGTGGCAGGAAACATTGGATGGAATTTGAAAAATTCTGAATTTAGGTAAAATCACAAAGTAGTTTCGTGTAGAGTATGTTAAGTTTAGATTGTAAAGAGGGTTAACTTATGGGAATGGAACATGAGGAATTTTACATGGAATTTGATTTGTCAGAATTTCGTACCCTGGATATTGTATATATGTATATTGGAACTAGGGAATGGAAAGGGACTATCAAAATCAGGAGAGAAAGGATAAAAAGACAAACCAATGAAACAGCAATACTTACAAAACTATATGTTGTAAACCAACTGTCATGGGGGGAGGGGAAATGAGAAGGGGAAGGTGGGGGGCTGAGGCAGGAGGTAACAAGTTGGATAAGAAATGTACTCACTGCCTTACGTATGAAATTGTAACCCCTCTATACATCACTTTGACAATAAAAAATGAATAAGATTTTTAAAAAAAAGAATTGAATAAAATTACTGAGCATGTGAATTGTTTTTGCCAAAACATAAACAAGCTAACCTGGTTTTCTTTCAAGGTAAGTGAAACCAGTAAATTTGTTTTTTAACTGCGTAGGATATGGGGTGAAGTCACAGCACCTTCACTGCTTTGGATTTGCCTATTTGTTTGGCACTTAACATACATCAGCTTTTCTTTAAAGTATCTGGTCAGTGCCTCTTCTCAGATATACAAGGTATGTTCTCATTGAAGGTTTCACATAGTCCCAGACATGATAAAAAATAATAATACTAATGAGAATGATCACAGTACAGAAAGCTAACTTCAGGGCTTCTGGAGTTTTACAAACATTAATTGTACCAATTATGTGAACTACCTTAGTTTTAAATTAAGAGTTAGCAGCACGTGGATTTGATTTGAATCTTTAAAGAATTTTCCTATTATCCCAAATCCGGATGAGAAAGTTAAGATGCCTTAGATTTACTTTTACTTTGCACTGAAGCATGTCTTTTATTTCAGTAGACATTCTCTGTCATTGTTTTCCTTGAGTTAATAATTCCTTGTTTTATCCCCCGCCCCTTTACCTGCTAACGCGGCTAATCCGCTCAGTGGCATGCAATTTTAAGTGTTCTATGTTTCTTTGAGTAATGAGTTGCCAACTTAAAGGCTACTAACATTTAAGCCCATGACCTAGATTCCTGTCCTAGTTAAGAAAAATGAGATCAAGAAGATGAGAATCAGATATTTTTGGCTTTTGTGTTGAGACCCAGATTCCACAGTATAATATTTAGAACTTCCCATCATAGCAACTGGATTCAAATACTGGTAATGAGGAAAGAAAAGACGTTGAAAATGTCTATTATATTCCACACTTCATGCCTATTTATCTTCTGTGATGTATGAAGGAATGAGAAGAGTTGCTGTGCTTACCTGCACGTAGTATATTTTCTTGACATGGTGTTCATCTCATTTAGGATAATGTATATATAAGTATTTATATAGCATCCCTCTATTTATAGTTACACAAGTACATAAAATGTATACATATGTAAATACACATATATAAATATATAGATGCCTGCATGTGATATATAAGTATCTTTTGAGTTCTTACTAGTAGAAGCTTCACCTTAATCTTATTAATGTGGGATTATTACTTAAATTGTTAGTCTCTTGGTCAGATAAAGTGTAAACTGAAGATAAGTAGGAAGAGGTCAGTAATATCAGTGGACAAGCAATGAATGAAATTTAAGGGTAGCAGAAGCACATTATAGAATGAGACAGGAGAGCTAGCAAATGTATTTGAATTCAAGGTGTTAATGAACCTTTCTAAGTAGGAACAAATTATTATTGAAGAAAAGTGAATACTGATATAATCTTGTTTTTGTTCCAAAGCATTTTAAAGCCTGTGTGTCAGTTGCCAAACATATTAATTGTATGTAGTCTGAAAGAAGGCCCAGGCAGGAATACATGATTTATTTGGATCCTTGTACTCATTAAATTTTACTTTCACATTTACCACCAAAGCAGCTCCAAAAGATACGAAGTCATCTATGGGAAATACTGTCACTATTGTTTATTTTTAGCCTGCCCTTACTAAATACACTCAATATAGGTAAGAAGAAAACAGCTGCTAGGATTTCTTAGTTGCCTTACCCACTATGACATTTGGTATTTGACACTGGAAGTAGACATGTGAGAATTCATGTAAGAATCTCCTACCAGGCATGATCAGGCCTTTTCCTTTATCTAGTAGCACTTTGCGAATAGAAGACAGCACAGTGTATGCTTGAGGTTGATATTATGGATGGAAGAAGAAAGTATGTTTTTTGAAGTATAGCTCCTAGAGAGACTTCATCAGTATGCTTTTCAGTATCAAATTTGTTTTATTGACTTGAATCATTCTTGCTTTCTTGTACCCTCTTTCCTTCCCTCCCTTCCTTCCCTCGGTCTCTCTGTTCTGTCTCTGTCTCTCTCTTTTGTTTTCTCTCCATTTCTTCTTTGTATGTTGGTACCAGAGCTTGAACTCAGGGCCTTTTCCTCTTGCTCAGTTTGCTTGCTCACAGTGTGTGCTGTACCACCTGAGATATGTCTCCATTCTGGCATTTTTCTGGTTAATTTGATAAGTCTTCAGGTGTTTGCTGCCCAGGCTGTCTTTGTATTGTGAAGAGTGTCTCAACCTGAGCAGCTGGGATTAAAGGCCTGAGTCACTAGGACCTAGCTCTGATGGAAACTTTCAAATATTTCCTTATTAGTCCCAATCCTGATTGTTTAGTCCCAGTTTTTATTTGCATTAAAATAAAATAAATTCAGGTAATTCTACCATAATCTCACCCATCTCATCAAGTTACCAGGTTTCTTTTTCACATATGTACATTAAGTATTATGACTGTATTTGTGTATCCTTCTTTTCTCCATTCATCTGGCCCCTCTTCTTATAATGCTTACCAAACATGTTTCAGTTTCCTGGTATTTGTTTTGTTAAATTATTAAGTTTAATCAACTGTAGATTTTTTAAGTTGTTCAGAGTAGTTACAGCATTGGAATTCTCCCTTGTGCATAAGATACTTTAGTCAATCTGTGTATAGATATGCATGTGGCCCTATGTATGTTTCATGTGTGTTTATAATTTAGATCTAACTTTTATGAGAGAAACCATATGAGAGAAACCATGCTCCATTTGCCTCTGAGCCTGACTTACTTCACTTAACATCCATCTCTTTATAAGCCCATCCATCTCTTTATAAGTGATATAATTATTCTTTCTGATGGTTGAGTAAAATTCTATTCTTGCTCTCTTTCTCTCACCTCTCTCTATCTCTCTATCATATTTTCTTAATTCACTTATCCATTATAGGGCATCTGAGTTGTTTCCTTGAATTGTCTATGATGAATAGTGCAGCAATGAACATGTGTGTGAAAGTGTTCTAACTGTATCCTTACCTTTTTTGGATAAATGCCCAAGAGTAGTATTGATAGATAACAGGGTAGTTCTTTAGAGATTTTTGAAGACTCTTCAAACATCCCTCCATAGTGGTTATACTAGTTTACAGTCCCACCAATAGTAATAATAAGGTCTCCTTTCCCTCACATTCCACTGTACTACTTCTTATTTATTTATTTATTTTTGGCCAGTCCTGGGGCTTGGACTCAGGGCCTGAGCACTGTCCCTGGCTTCTTGCTCAAGGCTAGCATTCTGCCACTTGAGCCACAGCACCACTTCTGGCCATTTTCTGTATATGTGGTGCTGGGGAATCGAACCCAGGGCCTCATGTATACGAGGCAAGCACTCTTGCCACTAGGCCATATCCCCAGCCCCTGTACTTCTTATTGTTTAGATTTTTAGTGGAGTGAGATGGAGTCTCAACGAGAGAATAAGGGAAAGGGTGACATTAGTCAAGATATATTGTACTCTAAGTAATTTGTACAATTACTTAAAGGTAATAAAAAGGTGAAAAATTCAAGAAAAGAAATTAGCTTTTCTAGAATAGTAAGATTTGCTTAACAGTTCTAGTATTAGGTACAGCCAAATCAGGCACTTATTTTTAAAACTATTTTAATTATTATAATAACCCTATGATATAATAACTATAATTTTACCCACTTTACAAAAAGAAACTGAAGATTATGAAAGTTAAGTGGTTTGCCTAAGGTTTGCTAGTTTACAGCAGATATTTGTAATGCATGGTGAGCCACAGTACTCTCCAGTCTACTATGAAATTATTAAAATTTATACAGTTTGGTCATTATACACAATATAGGTGAATAGGTTTCAAAATAATGAGAAAACAGAACTTAAAAGTTTCACTGAGATAATTGGCTAATGCTAAGTAACTAATGGTTAAAGGCATTAATTGTGTAATAAATATATAGCACTTGTATTTAATTTAGTTTAGAATTACTATAATATTTAATATCTATGCTGGTTCTTGTTGATTAAAAATATAAATAATTGGAGACCCTATGAAGACCATAAGTGATGAAAAGAGAAGTCATTTAATTTAATTGGAACTTATTAAAAATGAAATAACCAGTCTCCTTTTGTAGACTAAACAATGCTGTCCTTGAACAGAATAGCAAGAATAGTGTGCTGCTTATGATGAAGAAAATAATAGCTTCTCTCATTCCTGTAAGAAATGTTATTTTCACTGTTAAACTTGAATGTGAAAATTTGCTCTCTATATCATGAAGTCTATATTTTTTAAACTGCGGATAGTGGGTCTTAACTCAAGATCTTGCATTGTGTTTTTCTTCTGGTGCTCTCCTACTTGAGCAATACCTCCACTTCCAGCTTTTTGTTAGTCAATTGGAGATAACAGTTCCCTGGATTTGTCTACCTGAGGTGGCTTAGAATCTCAATCCTCCGATCTCAGCCTCCTCAGCTCTATAACCCTCCTGCTGGGTTTATAGGCATGAGCCATAATTTACCAGTGCTCAGCAGTAAAACTTGCTGTTGTTCTTTTTTTTTTTTTTTTTTTTAGAATTTGGTCCTGGATTTCATAATTCTGTTCATTTTTAACTTTTGACAAGTGAAGTTATGTTTTTCATATGAGAACATAGATTTGAGTAAGCCTCATTAAAGTTTTTATTATGATGATTAATTAAACACGTTTTTGTTTTCTACTTATACCATTGTTGAGTGTGAATGTCTATGTCTTATCTACTTGGATATTTTTTGAGTATAGTATATTTATACTTATCTGATAACATTTTTTTTCTAGGTTTTCCCAGCTCCTGGCAGTTATGAAGTTCGTAAATCATATGAGATTTCACATAGTAAGCGTAAATACATGCCACCTCGAAGCATTGTGGCTGAAAAAAAGCATTCCTCCTTTCTTAGTGGAACTCCTCGGTACCAAGAAAAAGTAACTGTAGGACCAGGTAAGTGCAGATTATTCTCTGAAGTTTATAGGCAGCAGTTGAGGGATTCCATATTAAAAGAAGTGATTAGAAACAGTTACATTGACTACACCTCTCTAAGTGAATAGGACAAGTAAAACAAAAAGCCCCAACTCTGCAAAACAAAGTATTTTATGAAAAATTTAGTATATTCTTTCTTAATTTTACCAAAAACAATTTTCCAGTGTTACTGAAAACACTAAAGACATGTAGCATTCATTCTATGAGGGAAAAAGCCAGAATTTTTAATATGTAAAAATTTCAGAGAGACACTTTGTCCTGATTTGGCAAATCAATACCATATAAGAAACGTATGCCATTTACATAGAACTATTTTTATTTTCTCAAATATTAAAAAAAGCAAGTAATTGAAGAAGATATTTACCTGAGGCCCTGCACTGGAGGCCCACAGCCATAATCCTAGCTACTTGGGAGACTGAGATCTGGGATTGTGGTTTGAAGCCAGCCTGGGAAGGAAAGTCCATGAGAATGTTACCTCCTATTAACTAACAAAAAAAGCTGAAAGTGGAGCTGAGGCTCAAGTGGTAGAGCACTACTCTAGAGCAAAACAACAAACACAAAAATAACTCAGGGACAGTGCCCAGGCCTCGAGTTCAAGTCGTAGTAGCACACACAAACACACAAAACACTTGAGGATCTAAAATTCTGCAAATAACTTCAAATTTTCAAATTAAGATTGATTCAGTTCTTAGTATTCTTTGTCTAAAAATGAATGTAAACACTTTCTCTGATAATGAAGATAAATTAATTAGGATGGTACAGTAAACCAGTGAACTTCCAAATTGATGAAATGAACCTTTATGAGAATCTGAAGAAAAACAATGAAACATGATAAAAACAAACTTTCCCCAGAGTTTTAAATGAAATAAGAAAATCAGAAGAGAAGAATACACCTGTCAAGAGCAAGTAACACTATTTGGGGAGCCTGAGACTCATAAAGACTTGCTTTATTTTTTATTGTCTTTTAAGAATAGGTTAGAATTTCCAGCATAACATTCATTTTCAGGTGAAATTTGATTCTGCTTATTTTCATTTTCTGCTTTTATATTAGTCTACCACTATTGACATTTTTGGGTGGAGCATTATAAAATGGAATTTAAGATGATTTAGTGTGCCTGTGAACATACCTCAGTATATGGTAACTCAGAGTGTGTAGGGAAATTAACTCTTTGAAGTTGTGTACCATCAACATGACCATGAAGAGCCAATTAAATGAGAAATGAACAACCATATCAAAGGCCTTTGAAATAGATTTTCATAGCTGTTTCCTGAAGTTTTCTTTCTCTGCCTCTATTCTCATCTGTGTAGAAAAGTTGGGTAGATGGACTATGTAATTGATATTACATTTCATTACTTCAGTATTTAGTCCAGGGCAAGTAAATTTGCTAATTGTTTCATTAATTTCTATTTTCCAAAGATGAAATAATATTTACTTTCTTTCTGCCTCTCATAAGGTTGCAAAAATTGAATAACACAATATTTTCAAATCATTTTCAGAGTCATTAAAGCTCCTTAGAAGTACAAGTATAATGTGATAAATGTAACATGTCTCTTTATGCTAAGCCACATTCGAGAAGACTTGGAGAGATGAGAGGAATGTTTTCATCATAGACAGTAATGATTTGAAATTAAAGACACATGACTGTAAAAGTCACTATTTAAATCCAGAAGAAATGGCTTGTTAAAGAAAGAAGTTATTAACATTTATTAGCCAATGGTGATGGTTAATGCCAGTAATTTTTCAAATTTGTCATCCTGCATCTTAAGATCATCTACACTTTAAAGCAATAACACAAATCCCACATGCCTCTATTATCAACACATTAGAAAAACTATAGGGATTCCTTATGCTATTATCTGATACCATGATGTATGAAATTTGATTTCTTTTGACATATGCAGATATTACAGTAATTATAAAATTGCTTATTGTTTTAAATTTAATCTATTATCCTAAGGTATTCAGCCCAAAATATAGCTCTAAAACATACTTAATATGTGCCTAGGGAAATTTAATTAATATCTAGGTTTCATTTTAGTAACTGATGATTAACTTCCATTTGTACTAACTCTGTTAAGTCAGTTCAGTCAAGGAAGAATATTGAAATGTGATATTATCAACTGTCTAAATAAATTCCTAATTTTAATTGACTTTTTTATACTTAGGTTATTAGATTTTCTTATTGATCAGTATATTAGATTTTTAATTTTTTTAATGTATATGCATGAATACAGTTTTCTTCTCCAAAATGAAAATATTTTCAGTTATTAATATCTAGCTTGTTTATATGTGAAATGATTAAAAATCATTGTTATAATGAGGTGGTTTGTGGCATTTTCTATGCAGTGCTTATGAAAGATATACTTTTATATTCTGTAGTTTTAGAAATAAGGTAGGAAGAATCTACAATATGTCTTATTTTGCCATTGGTAATTTTGTTTCACTTTAATACCAATCAAACACCTTTTTGTGTTAAATGTAAAATTTATAATAAATCAGATAAAATTATTTTGTAGTACTTTGTGTACATACAGATAAATGAAACTCTGAGCCTTAATTTTCATATCATGGTATGCATACTTGTTATTTGAGTCCTTTACTTAATATAATTTAAAGAAAATGTATGTTATTCTCTTTCTATCCAGATAGAATCATTGGCAAATTAAATTGATGACTGGATATCTTAGATTTGTAGATAAAAGTCTTAAGAACAGAAGTTGATAAATATAAGAACATCTACTTATGAAAGTCACAAACATAGGATGTTTATTGTTCAACATTTTATTTTTATTTATGATATTTTATAGCCTTGAATTTATTTCAAATTACTTCAGAACTTTATCAAGTATAGTTTTGTTTTATTTAAAAAGGAAGGTTTTTGTTTGACTGCATGTGTGTAAAAAGGACCAAAATAAAACTCATTTGCATTAGTCTAAATTAAAGAGGGAAATAGTGTATTTGCAATCAGTATTCTGTATACTATTAAATGTTGTGTAACCAATAAGAACACATTAGAATCATTTAATGAAGAAATGATTAAATGAAGTGTATCACATTATAAAGCAATCTCCTTTTATTACACCAACTTTTAATTCATGGATATGTAAATGATATTGTGAATGATCCAGCTCCTCAGGTAAAGCGAAATTTATGTTAAGTGGAAAAGTACTTACACATCTCTTACATTGTTCGTTTTTGGATATTTAGAGGGAGAAGTGTTCAATAATTTTCAAAAGCAAAAAGGATGTGGAAAATTGGGGACTTGCATACATTAGGGTTAAAGTATAAATTGATGTCTATGTTTTTTGATGATTAAGTTTACAGAGTGTTTCAAATATACATGTCACTTGACCACAAAATTCTACTTTTTGGGATTATCCACATTAATGATATTCTCCAAATGTAAACATCAATGATATAGCTCAAAAACCTAATGAAAGTTTAAAGCAACCCAGATGGAAAGGAAAACAGTTTAATTTATTTTGATACATCAATCATTAGTTATGCTATATATTTTATAAGCCTGTGAAATTTTGGTAAAAAGATAGGATTCATCTATTCCACTGATTCACAAATATGTAGAGAGCCTCTTCCTATTAAGTACTCTTTTAGTGATAGGTGACTCAGCAGTGAACCAAACATAAATATTCTTATTCCTTAGAGTTTAACTTTAGGTGTAAGAGACTGTAAGAGACATTCAATCAATAACTGAAGAACTACATGATGAGATTAATAGATAAAAGCAGAAGGAGGCAGGAAGGAAGGCAAGCAGGAAGTTAGGTATTTAAACATACCATGGAGTCAAAGCCCAGCAAAAAAAGTACAGAAAATTGGTACTTGGAAGAGGGTAGGGTGGGGCCAAAAGGAGAGGAATAGAAGAATGAAGGAGGAAAGGTAGGAGAATTAGTTGTATAAATCACAGAATTGAGACATAGGAGGGATCAAGGGGGAGAAGATGTTCAAGTAATGATACAGATCAAGATGTATTGTTCACATTAACTTCTTTGTTAAATGGCAAAAAATTCAATACATAACTTAAAATTTAGGAAAGTGAGGGAAGGGGTGGACAGGTGGGTGAGAATGTTAAAAGGGTGATGTTGATCTAGATGTATTGCATTCGTACACTGCTTTGATGAATGGCAACTCCTTTGTACAACTACTGAAAGGTAATAAAAACATTAAAAAAATGCCATGGAGAAAAATAGAAAAATTGGGTTGAGTTATCAAAGAATGATCAGAGAAGGGCTCACTGAGAAAATAATATCTGAGCAACTCTGTGTAAGGCTTATAAAAGACTTCATTTTTAGTTTGCTTTTCTATTTTAAAATTGCTCTATATGAACACACATTGCTTAACAGGAAATAAATAAAATGTGTTTCAATAACATTAATTTCAAAATAATATATATATTTTAGAAGATTAAATTACTATTTTTTTTCTGTTTTGCTAGGTTTATTTATGCCAGGCTTTTTCAGATGTACCTTAACAATCTATTATCATGGTTTAGCTACTGGTAAGGATAAAATCAAGTAAAATTTCTAGAAATGGAATTGCTATGTCAAATAGTAAATACAGTTTTATTTTGACAGATAGTTAAATTGACCTTAAAGATTAACACCAATTTAGGGGGCAGGCAGAGGGAGTAGTCCAGTGGTAGTATTTTTAAATTTTTGAGTGAAGAAAAACAAAGTTTAGAGCACATTTTTATTAGAAACCAAAGATGATTGATATTTTCAGCAATGGATTGCATGTAACACTACATTCTTAGGGCAAATCCATCAGGTACTGAGTCTTATTTCACTCGGAGAGTATAGATCATTTCTCATGAAAATAATATTGTGATTTCTGCATCAGATTCCCATAAGAAATTATTTTAGGAAACAAATATAATTTATCTTAGAAGTTAATTGAACATATCCCATGAAGACAGTTTTGTTCACTTCTTTCATAAACATAAGTTATACCTTTGATATAAAATCATTGTAGTGTGAAAACTAATTATTTCTTCTATTTTCTCAGTGACTTGTATTATTCTCGCTTCTGCAGTACATAAAGCTTATCAGAATGCAGTTCATTCTTCTGGTGTGCTGTTGCTTGTTGGCGATAAATGTGTAATTTTTAAAGTTTTTTTTTCTATACCATCCAGAAATGTTTCTGAACAATTAAGAGGCCAGTGTAGATCAGGATTGACCAGTTTAATTTGTGTAATTTTTTCCAATTTAAAAAAATTTTTTTTTCAAAATGATATTTTTGTCCTTGAAAGTGACAATTCCAAGTTATTTAAATCTGTTAGGGCACCTTTAACTACGTCTCAAGTAAATTTTCTTTGTGCTCAGCTGGAGAATGATTGTATTGGTTAATAAGAATAAATTATGAATGAATATGTACCAAACATTCTGTGGAGATTGCTAATATCCTGAGAGAGAATGAAGCAAGTCAATTGTTTCATCATATTCCCTCTATCATACCCAACCCAACCCTTCCACGCAACTTTCTTAATTTCATAGGATGTGCATTGTTTATAGCTGCATTCTTTCCCTTCTCTTCATTCATCTACCTCCCTCCTTTGGCCCCACCTCCATCTTTCAAGTTTCCTGGTATTGATCTTGTTGGATTATGAGTTAGTCTTTCTAAGGAATTGTACCATTTGAATTCTACCGTACAGATGCCATATTTTGATTTAATACACTTATGCACACTTACATTCAACTCCGTGTTTACTTATACACTTATTAATTAGTTCTAGCTTCCACATATTTGAGAAAATGTGTCCTTTGTCTCCTAAGGCCTGATTTACATAACATTTTTTCCAGCCATTTCTTTGCTAATTTTGGGGATCGTAGAGTGTGAAATAGTTATTTTTTACATGTTATATGTGAGGTGTATTCAAACTTTAAATAGCTGTATGCAAAGCTCAGAGAATTGTCTGGGTTGAATATAAAAATAGGGAATCATTCCATTAAATATAGATGTCACTAAATTCAGAAGACTAGCAAAGTTTCTAAGGAGAGCATATTGATCAATACGAAAGAAATGTCTTAATTAAGATGAGGGTATGAGAACAGTACATCTTTCAGATTTTTACAAAGGGAAGAAGAACCCATAGAGCTTAGAGCTTTGTGTGTGGTTTTTCTTTTTAGGTTTGTTTTAACTATCAGATTCAAATCCTTGTTTTGGTGATCATGAAAAAAATATTGTTCAAATAATTTTAGTTCATTATATAAAATAATCATAAGCAACCTCTTAGACACACTGAATTAAAATAACTTCCTAGTCTTCAACTTTATGTGGAACAAACTATAAACATTACATACAGAACTGTTCCTCTAAGTTTAATGTAAATATTTAAGTCTTAAGTATATTTGTCAGCTAATATAAAATACCCAAGTAGGTATAAAGGGTTGACTCCCATGATAAAGCATAACACATCTGCACTAATTTGAACTTCCGACCATTACAAATAAAGAGCTGGTAATATATGAGGAAATAAAAATACGTATACACAAAAGATGATTTAAGATTCATATTTCTTTTCTTAGTAATTGCCAATACCTAATGGTTAGCAATATAAATTAGTATTTATTTTTGTCTTTTCACACTGCATTTAACTATGTAGGACTGTGACATATTTTAGTAATACTTTTTTCAATGTTTGATTCAAATTTTCCAGTTTAGTAACTTTCATTTACCTTTTTTTTGGTTCTAAAAGAGGCATGTTATTTTAAGGAGAGAATAAATGAATATATAAACTGATACTTGACAATAATAATTTTTCATGGGGAAAATCAGTATCGTTGCAGTACCTCTTACTGGTAGTTGTAAGATGTTTTTAAAATTTTATTTTAAAGCTTTTTTTTTTTTTTTTTTGGTAAGTTCTGGGGCTTGAACTCAGGGCCTAGGCACTGTCCCTGAGCCTCCTTGTGTTCAAGACTAGCACTCTACCACTTGAATCATAGCACCACTTCCTGCTTTTTCTGCGTGGTTTATTGGAGATAAGAGCCTCATGGACTTTTCTGCCCAGGCTGGCTTTGAACCATGATCCTCAGATCTAAGCCTCCTGAATAACTAGTGTTACAGGCAGGAGCCACTGGCATCTGACCAAGTTTTTAAAAAGAAATGAAAATGAGTTGTTTTTTTTTTCTACAATATTTTTTTCAGTAAATGAAGATTTAACCCTTTCTCATGCTAGGCAGATACTGTACCACTTGAGTCACATTCCCCCAGCTCTTTTATTTTTATTTTGTTTTTGAGATGTGTTGTTCTGTCATAATTCTAAATAGAAAAAATAGCCTTCTGGGTCATTTCATTTAAACATGGAATAATGACATAGTATTTAAATTAGTGCATTTCTCACCATGTATCATTGTGAGATGTAAATGTGCTTTAATGTTACATTTTATTTAGATTCATTGAGTCAACATAGGCTTATTGAATAACTTGTACCTTATCAGACAGCATTTGCTGCTGGAAAGTAAGATCTATGTCTGTTCATCTGTGTATTTCACAGCCTGTCTGATGGGGGTATGGCCCTTGGGAGATAGAAAATATTATATATGCATGCACTCAGGAAATATGATCATAGAAATTAGGAGTATCAAGGATGAAATGCCACTAAATGGTTAAGGAAAACTGAGGATTGTGATATTCTTGATATTCTTGTGATATTCTTGTTATGTGTAATTATTACAACTTTTGCAGTCAGAAAAGATCATTTCTGCAACTGTTAATTTAACACTCCAGGAATTAGAAAACTTAGTTTCTAATTTGTTTAATCATTTCCATGTAATGTACTGTTGTCATTGAATACGTGAAAAATATGTTCCAGTCAGCTATAATGGCCTTTGCAAAGCAAGCCCTCTTGTATAAATTTGTAGAGCACATCCTCTTTGAAAATTCTACAGCCTTGCTCTAAAGTGAATTAAAAGTGAAACTCAGAGAACACAAACAACCCCATTTATGTTAGAAGAGATAATAAAGATTTCTGCATAGTTTAGTGTTGCTGAGCACCGATGGCTCATGCCTGTAACCCTGACTACTCAGGAGATTGAGAGCTGAGGATTGTGGTTCAAAGCCAACTCAGGCAAAGGAAAGGCAGTAGGACTCTTACCTCCAACAAACTACTCAGAGAAAATGGGAAGTGGTACAGTGGCTTCAGTGGTAGAGCACTAGTTTTGAGCAAAACCCTAAGGGACAGCGCACAGGTCCTGACTTCAAGCCCCAGGTCTGGCACACACTCACAAAAAACCATGCACCAAAGAGTTCAGTGTAATAAAATTGTATTAAGATGTAGCTACACAATATTGGACATTTAGTAAAATTCACTGTGTCTTGTGATGGTTTTATATGTTAGCTTTACACATACAATTTGTTATACTTACTGGAACTGCTTTTCAATTAAAACATTTGGCAATTTTCTTGTTCTTTTTGAAATATTTTGACATCCATTAGTGTGTCAGTGACCTGGCATTGCTCTCTAATCGCAATGGATTGCAAGTGATAAAAATTGATTTTACTTGCCCACTTTGTAGAGTCAGCATTGGTTACCTGAATACATTGCACATCCTATAACTTAAAACATCATACTATGCTGTATTTCAGATTTTTGTGGGAAGTTTATTCTTCACCGAGGGAGATTTGTATTTAGAAGAAACAATGAAATTTAGAATTTTAAGAAATGTTAAGATACTAAAAATGTATATGAAAAACCTTTGTGAAGTACATAAAAGTTGTTATGTGATCATAACATCAATGTATCCATCTTTCAAAAACTAGCATTTTGGGGGGCTGGGGATATGGCCTAGTGGCAAGAGTGCCTGCCTCATATACATGAGGCCCTGGGTTCGATTCCCCAGCACCACATATACAGAAAATGGCCAGAAGTGGCGCTGTGGCTCGGGTGGCAGAGTGCTAGCCTTGAGCAGGAAGAAGCCAGGGACAGTGCTCAGGCCCTGAGTCCAAGCCCAGGACTGGCAAAAAAAAAAAAAAAAAAAAAAAAAAAAACTAGCATTTTGGGAATGATGTTGTATATGTAAGTTTTATTATTAAAAACATCACAAAACAATTACAGAAAACAAAATATTATATTGCTAACTATAAAGCCCCATATCTGTATTTATTAATTATAACCAACAACCACTAAATCAAACATGTTTTAAAACAAAAAAATTAAAACATACTTAGGAAATTATGTATATTTAGTGTACATCTCAGTGTATCTCAGTGCACCACACATATAACCACTATCAAGAGCAAAAAATAAACTATCCCAAGCCATTTGTAAGGAAATGGAAAGACGTGGATAAAATTATGTTCAGTGAAGTAAGTCAGGCCCAGAGAGACAAAGCATCTGTCTTTTCTCCTGTACATGGAAGCTAGATTTAGCTTATAAACTTGTAAGTAAATCATTGGTTGATATAGATGTGTCTCCAACTGTATGAACTGAAATATGGTAGACTCAAGAGAGATCTTAAGTAGATCTCCCTTAGAAAGGCAAAGTTCAAGTTTGGCAAAACAAAACACCAGGAAGCTGGCTCTTGCAATGTACTTTTTGTTGGCCGTGTTGCTGTATTTGATATTCATATATTCTTAGTACTTACTACTTGAGTAGATATGAGAGTTGTGTGCTCTTTTATTTATTTGTCCTGCTTGGCTCTAGATTAGCTCTCTTCATCTGCGTACATATGCCTTTATCTCAGATTATTAAAAGTCTAATTCAGTTTGTTTAGTAGTGGTTCATAATCGTAGAAAGAGGTTAGTTTTTACTAATTGCGTAGTGTTTATATCTTAAAATTCAAGTATATTTCACATTATAGGAGGAATGTAGTAAGAGCATAAGAAATTGAATCTCTAAAATTAATAGAGCACTAAGCAGCTGGAAACCTTGAAAAATAGTAATAATGAATTAAGTGATTGCTGCTTTTAAGATGCAAACCTCAGAAATAAATTTATTCTTGGAAATACTCAGCAATATTTTGTTTCCATATTGTCTCTCCAGCCTTCAAGTTTCGAGATTGCCTTTCCTCTCAATAAAATCTAATATTTTATGCCCTTGTAAATGTTTGGAGTATAATCTGTCCCATTTTCAGGCTCATTCATTTGCAAAGTGATATTAATCTGTCCATGTGCTTATACTTTTATATTTCTGTTTTGTTTACTTATGCTTTTGCTGCATAATCTGTCCCTGTTGATACTTTCCCTAAATTTCTCAATTTATTTAATCTCAAATTTCCTAGTCTCTCTCTTTCTCTCCATATATATATCTCACTTAGGATATTACATATTTTGGTTTGAAAGTATGACTCTGAATGTTCATCTATCTCACTTTGTTTCTTTGATTATGAATTATTTATTAAATGTATCAATTAAATTGTGTTATCTTTCTTCAAATGCTTGGCCATACTTAATTTTGTCATCTCTGAAGTTGAGATTGCTAGTGCACCTGTAATTTATTGTTCAAATATGGCCACTGTTTCAAAGATAAATGGTAAATTGAATTAATACCAGAACTGTCAGGCATAAAGTTTCATACCAACTGGGACAGAAGTCACCTATCTAGTCATTGGTCTCTAGATTGTTGGACTTTGCTGGTGTAATTTACCTGGTCCAGGAGAAGGAGCTAATTGTGTTTGAACATGCTCACTGTAATTTTTCCATTGATAGGAAAAGCTAGCTCGTACCTGCCTCTACCATTCTTTCATATTTGGTCTTTACATACTGTATTTTACTTACTGTATTGTCTATACATTGGTCTATGATTTCTCTCCTTTTTTTTTTTTTTTGCCCTAGTTCCCACCCTGGAAAGAGCTCTTCCTAAGAGAGGAAAGTAGTAGCATCACTTGTTTCTTGCTCAGGCTCCTCAGGTAATGATTCTGCCCATCCTTCCTCACTTCTATCTTTCATGCTTAGTCCTCCTTCAGTACATAAGTGGGATATTATTTTTCAATCGTAGTTTCTTTCAGCCTTTCAGGAACTTTTCATGGATGATAACCTATTTTGTTGCCTCTGCTTTATTTTTGGGAGTACTCAGTTATTTAAAAATATGCACATATGGGGCTGGGGATATAGCCTAGTGGCAAGAGTGCCTGCCTCGGATACACGAGGCCCTAGGTTCCATTCCCCAGCACCACATATACAGAAAACGGCCAGAAGCGGCGCTGTGGCTCAAGTGGCAGAGTGCTAGCCTTGAGCGGGAAGAAGCCAGGGACAGTGCTCAGGCCCTGAGTCCAAGGCCCAGGATTGGCAAAAAAATAAAAAATAAAAATAAAAAAAATGCACATATGTGTATATAAACACATACATGTGTATTTCTTTCAGTTTGTAGAGCTTATACCTGAAATGTGACAGGTACATTGTTTTTTAAAATAATTATTTATTGTCAAAGTAATGTACAGAGGGGTTACAGTTTCATATGTAAGGCAATTTGTTACCTCCTCTCTTATTCCCCCCTCTCCTTCCCCTTCCCCTCCCCCTCATGAGCTGTTCAGTTGTTTACACCAAATGGTTTTGTAAGTATTGCTTTTGGAGTAATTTGTCTTTTTATCCTTTATCGCTTGATTTTGATATTCCCTTGCACTTCCCTACTTCTAATACCAGTATATACAGTATCCAGGGTACTCAGATGAAATACAGTGATAGAGCAGGGACAACCACAGGAAGGGGATACAAGAGGATCATCAACAACAACAACAAAAAAGCTACCATTTCACATGGCATGTTGAAAGTAATTACAACTGTGATATAACAATCATTTCCATAACATGGAGTTCATTTCACTTAGCATCATCTTATGTGACCGTAAGGGTATAGCTATTGGGCCTTGTGATGCTCTGCTGTGACTTACCTAAACCTGTGCTAATTATTCCCTATAAGGGAGACCATAGAGTCCATGTTTCTTTGGGTGTGGCTCACTTCACTTAGTATAATTTTTTCCAAGTCCTTCCATTTCCTTACGAATAGGGCAAGTGACAGGTATATTGTTTAGAAGATATTTCTAATTATTTAGAAACTCTGTCATTATTTTCAAGGTCCAGTTTGGTGTGGTGAACCTGGGAACTATTTATTTCTGACATAATGTTTTATGGACTGTTGAATTTTACCCAATTAGCAAAGTAATCCTCTTTGTCAGATTGCCAATAATATGAATTTTGTTTTTTTTAAAGAACAGTATGGTAAAAAAATGGTAGATTTTGTATAAAAATCTGTTTATAAAAAACAGAAAAATTATAGCAACATATGTAAAATGAATATCTATATCTCTCATTTCATCTCTCATTGTCTCTATCTGTATCTCTATGTCTCTGTAATCCTGCTGTATATTGAGGTCACCTGCAAAATAGTTTTTGTATAATTATTCTCCCCATGACTTTTAGAACATTGCTCTCCATATGATTTATAATTCTAGATAAATGAGACACTTTAAAGTTTGACTAATCTTTACTAATTGAAATGGAGTATAAGAAACAATGAGATTGCATATTGAAAAAATTGGAAGGAAAGCTATCAGCTTGAAACTTTAATATGATCTAAACTATTTCACAGAGATTATTTGCATTGTAAAGTATTTGTCTAAAGTGTCTTTGGCGTGACAACTTTAAAATTGCATTCAGTGCTAGTCAGGAAAATGGTGTTCCATTAAATCATAGCACTCATATAGTGTATGAAGGAGAGATTATAGTTGTTCTCTTAGCCATTTTATTTTGCTATAAATGAAATTCATCGTTCAACATGGCCTTCTGAACTGTTTTCCAGTCAAATTATTTTGTAAAGATAAATTAAATTCATTGTAGGCTACATGCTTTTAGAGATTGTTATAGTTCTTATTGTTTGAACTAGACAATGGTTTTTCTTCCTTTTTTTATAGTGTGGGAGAAAGTTCAGAAAGACAGTTTTCCATCTCATTGCATCTTTTCAGAGCAGTTCTCCTCAGCCATAAGGTTTTATTAAATATAAATTGAAGTGAACCTATGTCACTAAGAAATAATGAAAATATACCTTCAAATATCTGTTTTGCTTTTTCAGGGTAGATGTAGAAAGTGTACTTCTAGGGTTATGTAGAGAACATTTGAAACTTTAGTCGCATTTGAGTAACTCATAGTTTTAGAAATTTTTTGCTATACATCATTGGTTTTTCTAGCCAGGAACTGTGACTTCCTTCTTGGAGTCATAACCATGATAACATTTAAACACAAAATTTGGCAGACATCTATTCTCTTATTCCAGGCATCAGCTTCTTCACTTGTATGAACACAAACTATAAACATACAACTTGAAATAGAAAATGCTTGAGAAAACTTCTATTCAGGATGTAAAAATCTCCCTTTTCATGTGGTAAGAGTAATCTGTGATAGTGTAATCTGTGAATCTTTAAGGGGAGCCCTCTTGTGGAAACAGAGGAGTAGTTACTATGAGGGCCCCAGTGTATTTCATCGTGTGTGTGTGTGTGTGTGTGTGTGTGTGTGTGTGTGTGTGTCCGTGGCTTGAATTTGGGGCCTGGGCACAGTCCCTGAAATTTTTGCTGAAGGCTAGTGCTCTACTACTTGAGCCTTGGCTCCACGTTTTTGGTAGTTAATTGGAGGTAGGAGTCCTACGAACTTTCTTGCCTGGGCTGGCTTTGAACTTCATTCTCAAATCAGCCTACGAAGTAGCTACTGGGGTGAGCCACTAGTGCCCAGCTACATCTTTATATTATAATGAACAAACTGTCTGCCCTTTTACTGACTTTCATAATACTTCTGTGCGGCCATGTATTTTTTTTTATTATGAGCAATTTAATATATATGTTAAATTTTATGTCAATTTTCACTAATTAGAAAGTTTCATATCACAAAAATATTATATGATTTATGTAATTATTTATCAACTTGGAAGATTAGTAAAATTATGCCATATATATGACAAGCAATTTCTCTATAAATATATAAGCATAAATATTCATATATAATATATAAACACACACATGCAAATTTGTTATCTGGACGAGTCATAGCAAATTGTAAAACTTTCTCATGCAGACCTTTTCTTTTATTCATAATCAGAAAGCTCTAAAGCATCTTAGGGAATTTAAAAAAAAATCTTTATAGTTAAATTGCCTACTGAAGAAATACAGAAAGATTAAATTAGAACAAATGTCAGAATTTATAGATGCAATTCTCATGACTTGTCATATATTTTGCTTCCCTTTGTTGTTTAACAATGCTATTTATAACTTTGAAAAATAACATTTTTCTCTAGTATAATATTGTCTCATGCTTTAGTAGCTCTTGTAAACAAGACTACATAAAATGATACGATAAAGAGCCTGATTTCACTATCTTTTCAATCAATCTTTCTCAGATATTTATTGAGATTAATACTATGAATGCCATCGCTGAGGTATCTAATTTTTTTTTTCTGTACTCCATAATAAAGGTCAACTATAAGAATGTAGGGGCAAAAGTTAATTGTTCAAATGGGGAAAGTAGCTTCCAAATAAACTGATAGAGAAGTTGGTCATGTGGATTCCTTTAAATGTTATTATTAATGTTTATAAAATTTGTTCTAAAGCTACAATAGAATCTTGTTAAGTCTATATTTATTGCTGAGATTAAAGTTCTAAGCACAGATGAAGTGGAATGAATGGAAATAGCTTTTTCATTCATGGGCCTTTCTGATGGTTAAGAGTGAAGCTGGTGGACTGCTAAATCAGAAGTTGTATTTGTTGGGCATCTAGGTCAGATTTGATGGAATGCCTTGTCACAATGAAGAATTGAACAAATTGCTCTTATGTTTCTATCAGTCTTAGTTATCTTTGATCAAAATGAAATAAAAAGAGATGAGTCATGTGAATTTCATCTAAGCACCATAAAGGCTTTGGCCATCTTTAAATTATGTATTATGAAATTGTAGATTCCTGTAGGTAGAGAAGACTATCACTTGATTGAATCTGCTCCTGTTTAGGAGTGTCAGAGCTCAGGGCTAAGGAATTCTTAAACTACTATTTTGTATGTTTTGAGGAGAATCAAACGGAACTCTAGGTGTTCTAGTATTCATTCCAATGGCTCTTCTCCTCTATCCACTTATCTATGTATACATACATATATTGATATTTATGTAATTTTTCTTTCAATAGAATAATATATATAGATACAAATAACATAAACATATATAACTATTAATATGTCTTACTCTAAGGAAATATTTTTTGTAAAGCAGGCAGTAAGGATTTGTTCTCAGATTATTTATTAATTCCTGTAAAATTTACTTTAATCATTGTCAATTAATTACATTAAGTCCAAAATTATTTGAACTAGTAAATATTTCTTTATAGTTTTTTTCATGGATTTTCATTACAATAATAACATGAATCATTGAATAATTAGAAGGAGTTTCCAGCATGGAGGTTTTGCTATATTCTTGCTGCTTGAATGTGTGCCAACTATTCATCTTTCCGTCCCTTTCTTTTTTCCTCCCTCTGGCATTCCTTCTTTTCTTTCTTCTTGCTTTAGTTCCTTCCCTCCTACCATTTGTAGTTGTTTCATTTGAGACAAAATATTCTGGGGTGAGGAATTCTACATTTTATTGCCAGTGTGTATTCGTGTTCTGATCCTCCCAGTGATTATTTTCACATAGAGTATCACAAGTTTACAATAGTAAGACCAACATCATTTTTTAAATACCAAACACTAAAATGTTATTACCATATGTAACTGGCAGAGGCAATTTAAAGGTGAATTAAGAAAGTTTGTTTAAAAATGTAGCATGTAGTACTTCAGCAAAAATTGAAATCCTGACACAGAAAATTTCAAATTACAGAGTTATTCAGCTTGTCTTAATTTTATGCAATTAAATTTTATTTATTTTTTTTTACAACTGGGGAGTAGGTTATAGGTGGAGAGTATAATCTTCATCTTCAGTGGATAGCTTCTAAAAGCATAAATTTGATAACCAGTAGTTTGATATCTTAGGTTGCTGTTCTATTAATAACATAATATTAGAAATAAGGAGAATGGTTTGTCCACCCTGAGTTGAAAAATTTAAGAGATAATTTTTCCTACTTAAAGCACAAGGTATAACAACATGTATGCAAAGATCTTAGTGTGGACCAGAAAAGTGCACTCTTTTTCTTACTGTAGAAGGTTCACATGCAAGATCCCTCATAGGAATTGGAATCCTTTGAGTCAAGTTTATGCTGCCTGAGAAGTACAATTAAATTATTCCTTAGTTCATATTTTTAAAAAAAGTAGTCTCTAAATAGAATCTTTAAGTTTGATCTAAAAGAAAGATGTTTTTTGGGGCTGGGAATATGACTTAGTGGTAGAGTGCTCGCCTTGCATACAGGAAGCCCTGAGTTCCATTCCGCAGCACCACATAAACAGAAAAGGCCGGAAGTGGAGCTGTGGCTCAAGTGGTAGAGTGCTAGCCTTGAGCAAAAAGAAGCCAGGGGCAGTGCTCAGGCCCTGAGTCTCAAACCCCAGCACTGACAAAAGCAAAACAAAATAAAACAAACAAAAAAACCCCTAAAACAAGAAAAAACATTTCCTCTTTAAGTGGGAGTATGTTATAATATTATTTTGATTAGATATAATGGGGAAAATTGACAAACCAGCATAAGCTGTTGTTGGTACAATTTAACCATCAGCAGAAGGCCCAGCAGTTTCTCCTTGTTTAAACAGGAATATCTGTGATTGCATTTCTCTGGAATTGTTCTTGGGTCACTTTTTTGGTAGTAAGGGCATTGTGACCATTTGTTAACCTTTATTTGTTAAAGATGTATAATGATAGTGATTACTCATAGTTGACCTAATCTTTTGTTCTTATATATGTCATAGTTTCCAAAATACTTTAAATGTTTTTCTTTCAGTTCTTGTAACAAACTTTTCAGGTAAGCAGCACAGGTTGATATTCTATTACTCTAAATCTTAAAAGGCCCTGCCCTGAAATATTTTCTTTGCTTTCATAGTATTGCTTCATAAATGCTGTTATATTGAAAAATAACACCAATAATAATAAGGATAATATTTATTCTTGGAGATATTCCAGAGATGCTCTTTTTATGTTTGATTAATCTGTTTAATTTCATTAAAGTGGTAGATATTAATGACTTCTATGATTTAAAGAATGTTCTTTCCTATAACCCACATTTTCTATTGAAATACCACCTATTATTTTAAAAATATTAATTTTTGCTTCCTCTAAATACTTGACAAATAGAACATTATTCTCCTCCCTCTAAACATTCAGGTCTCTTTAATATTTTGTTTAAAGAATGGCTACTTTACACTTGGCTGTGGTTAAAGGAAATTTAGTAGTAACAAATTAAGAAGAATGAGAGTGGGGAATAAGGTTAAGGAGACTGAATGAAAAATGCAGAGAAAACGTAATGAACTGGCTAAGATAAGAACACAGATTTTGAAACTAGGATCCCAGAATGGGGATATCAGCTCAGCTACTTGCTTAGTCACATGATCTATTGCACAATAAATAGTTACTCAAGTTTCTTGTTTGTAAAATAGTATAATAATATTATTACCTACTTTATAGAATTTAGAATATATTCACTGTAAATTTCATACATACATGCACAAATACATGTATGTTTAATCTATACATATACATATATAATAAATTTTAAAAAATTATTTTAAAATAGAAACAACATTCCAAAATTAAGTGTAAATGTATAGTTTATAGAGTAATAATTTGGATTCTTTTACTGTATTATAATAAATAATTTTAAAGTATCTTCTTTTTCTAAAGTTTTAGTGATAGTGAAGATTTACTTTGTTTTAAGTAAGAAATATATCAAAAAACATTTTACTAATGTGTGGCTGGTCTTCTAGCAAACCACTTAGGTCCATTGTGTTTATAACTTGGATAGTGCTAGAACATGAATTCTGTGAAGGCAAAGATTACATCACTCTTGTTTACCACTGTATGTTCAGTAACTTAATTTAAAAGTAATCATCAACTGAGATTAAGATTTTTTATGTCCAGTATTTATTAATTAAGTCTTAATTCTGGAAATGAAATGTATTCTTAAAATTTTGATAATTGTGATATGAATGATTCAATTTAGGGACGGTTTTCTTTCTAAAGGAAGCTTTGTTAAGTGCCAAAATAAAAACATGAATAGTTTAGTTTTGCCTTGGTATGTTTGCTCTGGATTTTTCTGTTTATGTGGTGCTGAGGAATTGAACAAAGGGCTTCATGTATGCTAGGTAAGCACTCTAACACTACACCACATTCCCAGCCCCTGGTATGTTTGATCTGTATGAATAGAATGGCATGTGTACTAAAGATTTTACTTATTATTGAATAATGTTATCTCTCAGGCTTAAGTTTCTACAGTCACATGGACAATTATTTATGAAATTGACTTTACTTCTTTGCAGGCTTCTAAGAGCAATACAGTTTGTTCAATTTCATTGTTAGAAATGGTATCAACTGCAGTTTTATTGTCAAACGTATGAGTTAAAGTACATTCTCTCCATCATGAGAATCTGTATTCTAAAATAGAAAGTAAGAATGTATTTCTGAAAGGAAAGTCAAACAGAGCTTGAAACCAAGAATGCATGAAACAGAAAAGGCATATAAAAGAAATGTTTGTTGACTTTATATAAAAGCCATAATGAGGATAGAATTTTATTAATGCACGACTCATATCTTTCTGAATATTTTTCAAGGACAACTTAAAATTGTTGCCCTTAATGAATACACCAGTTACTTCACACAGTCACTTGAGAGGAAATTTTCTTTAATCTTTTCACTCTTGGATCTAAAAATTTGACAATGAAAAAGGCTTCCTAAGTTCAAAATTACCACTTAGTCTCTAATATATTATTATTTTAGTATGTTTACATCCCTCTGTATATTTAGTAGAATGAAGTTCAAAATTACTTATTTTTGGACATTTTCTTTTGGTTAGTTTGGAGTTAATATTTTGGCTTTATTTCACGGTTATAATTGTTATAATTTCCAAATAGAACCTTTTCCTTTAAGACTATGTCCTGAGTGAAATTAAGTGACTACAGAATGTATATGCTTCAAAGTTGGTTTTATTTAACATTATCAATTTATTCAATAAATATTAAAAATTATAATGGTTATGCAAACACTTGAGTAGCTGCTGATTAATCCACATATGATGCTTTGTTTTTCCTGTAATTTGTGCTGCTGACAGGAAATGATGGCAACATGTATGTTCATTATGCCTGATGCTGTGGTACTATGAATGGCCAACATTCTGTGTATTCACTTCTTCAAGGTCAAATGGTTGAATTGACCTCAGTACTAAAGCTGAGTCAAAACTATAAGGCAAAAGAAGGTTACTGCATACTAGTAAAGGGATCTCTCCTAAAAGTAGATATAACCATTCTAAATATCGACACACCAAGTGCAGGAGCACCCAACTTCATCAAACAAACACTACTGACTCTAAAAACACACATAGACCCAAACACATTGATAGTTGGGAAGTTTAACACTCCACTATCACCTCTGGACAGATCAACATGCCAAAAACTGAACAAAGAAACCACAGAACTAAACAATTGCATAGACCAACTAGACTTAATCGACATCTACAGAATATTCCACCCAGCAACAACAGAATACACATTCTTCTCCAAAGAACATGGAACATTCTCCAAAATAGATCACATCTTAGGGCACAAAGAAAATCTGTACAAATTCAGAAGTATCAAAACCATTCCCTGCATTCTCTCAGACCACAATGGAATAAAATTAGAGCTCAACTCAAACAGCCACCACAGAAAATGCTACAATTCATGGAGACTAAACAACACACTGCTGAACCATCAGAGGGTGATTGAAGAAATTAAAACGGAAATTCAAATGTTTATGGAATTCAACCATGTTGAGGACACAAAGTACCAGCTCCTTTGGGACACAGCAAAGGCAGTACTCAGAGGAAAATTTATATCTCTGAGTGCATACATCAACAAACTGGAGAAACAGCAACTCAATAATTTAAGGAAGCACCTTAATTTCCTTGAGAGAGAACAACAAGCAAAACCCCAAATCAATAGACGGAAGCAAATAATTAAAATCAAATCAGAAATAAATCAATTAGAGATGAAAAAAACCATCGAAAGAACAACAAAACAAAGAGTTGGTTCTTTGAAAATATCAACAAGATAGACAGACCCCTGGCAAACCTGACCAAAAAACAAAGGCAGCACACTCAAATAAACAAGATAAGAGATAAAACAGTTAACATCACCACAGAAATAACCAAGATTCAGAAAATAATAAGGGACTATTTTGCAAACCTTTATGCCAACAAATTTGAGAACTTGGAAGAAATGGATGATTTCCTAGAAAAAATTCATATCCCCAGACTGAACCATGAAGATTTAAACCTTCTAAACAGACCCATATCCAGTATTGAAATAGAAGCAGCAATAAATGATCTCCCATCCAAGAAAAGCCCAGGTCCAGACGGATTCACTGCAGAATTCTACAAGACCTTCAAAACAGAACTCACACCAATATTTCTCAAACTCTTCAATGAAATTGAAAGAGAACGTTCACTTCCAGACTCATTCTATGAAGCCAGTATAACACTCATCCCAAAACCAGGCAGGGACTATGGAAAGAGGACTATAGACTGATCTCCCTGATGAACATAGACGCAAAAATTCTCAACAAAATTCTGGCCAATCGACTTCAACAGGTCATCAAAAAAAATCATACACCACGATCAAACTGGATTCATCCCAGGGATGCAAAGTTGGTTTAATATACGCAAGTCAATTAATGTAATCCACCACATCAACCGGAGCAAGCTAAAGAACCACATGGTTTTATCTCTGGATGCGGAAAAAGCGTTCGATAAAATCCTGCACCCATTTATGCTAAAAGCCTGGAAAAACTGGGATTCCAGGGAACATTCCTGAATATAATCAAGGCAGTTTATGACAAACCAACAGCAAGCATAACACTAAATGGTGAAAAACTAAAGCCATTCCCTTTAAAATCAGGAACAAGGCAGAGATGTCCACTCTCTCCCCTGCTCTTCAACATAGTACTAGAATTCCTAGCCAGAGCAATCAGGCAAGAAGAAAAAATAAAGGGGATCCAAATAGGAAAAGATGAAGTTAAACTTTCTCTCTTCGCATATGACATGATCCTATACCTAAAGAATCCCATAGACTCTACCCCCAAGCTACTAGAGCTGATCCAAAACTTTGGCAAAGTTGCAGGATATAAAATAAACCTTCAAAAATCAACGGCCTTTCTCTATGCTAACGACCCGAAGACCAAGGCTGAAATCAGGAAAGCAACTCCTTTTGCAATAGCCCCCCAAAACATAAAATACCTAGGAATAACCTTAACCAAAGAAGTGAAAGACCTCTTTGAGGAGAATTTTAAAACCTTGAAAAATGAAATTGTCAGAACTAAGGAAATGGAAAAACCTCCCATGCTCCTGGATTGGGAGGATTAATATAGTCAAAATGGCAATATTGCCAAAGGCTATCTACAAATTCAATGCAATACCCATTAATATCCCAACACCATTTTTTGATGAAATAGAGGAAGCAATCCAGAAATTCATATGGAACAATAAAAGACCTAGAATAGCAAAAACAATCCTAAGCAGAAAGAACAGTGCTGGAGGAATTACAATACCCAACTTCAAGTTGTATTATAAAGCTATAGTAATAAAAACAGCTTGGGGGGCTGGGGATATGGCCTAGTGGCAAGAGTGCTTGCCTTGTATACATGAGGCCCTGGGTTTGATTCCCCAGCACCACATATACAGAAAATGTCCAGAAGTGGCGCTGTGGCTCAAGTGCAGAGTGCTAGCCTTGAGCAAAAAGAAGCCAGGGACAGTGCTCAGGCCTTGAGTTCAACGCCCAGGACTGGCCAAAAAACAAAACAAAACAAAACAAAACAGCTTGGTATTGGCACTGGAACAGGCCTGAAGACCAATGGCACAGAATTGAAGGCCCGGGAATGAACCCACAGAACTACGCCTACTTAATCTTTGATAAAGGGGCTAAAACAATAGTTTGGAAGAAAGATAGCCTCTTAACAAATTGTGCTGGAAAAACAACACATGCAACAAACTAAAACTAGATCCTTATATATCACCCTGCACCAAAATCAATTCCAAATGGATTAAAGACCTCGAAATCAAAATAGACACCCTGAAAACACTAAAGGAAGGAGTAGGAGAAACACTTGGGCTCCTTGGCACAGGATGGAACTTCCTTAACAAAGACCCAGAAAGGCTACAAATCAAAGAAAGGTTAGACAAATGGGACTGCATCAAACTTCAGAGCTTCTGCATGGCAAAGGACATAGCTCACAAGATAAACAGCCCACAGACTGGGAGAAGATCTTTACCAGACATTCAACGGACAAAGGCCTCATATCTAAAATATATGCAGAACTAAAAAAATTACCTTCTTCCAAAACAAAACCGCAAAGAACCAATAGCCCCCTCATCAAGTGGTCTAAAGACTTAAAAGAGACTTCTCTGATGAGGAAATGAGAATGGCCAAGAGACATGAAAAAGTGCTCTACATCACTGGCCATAACAGAAATGCAAATCAAAACAACATTGAGATTCCATCTCACCCCAGTAAGAATGTCATATATCAAGAAAACTAACAATAATAATTGTTAGAGGGGATGTGGCCAAAAGGGAACCCTACTTCATTGTTGGTGGGAATGTAAACTGGTTCAGCCACTCTGGCAAGCAGTATGGAGATTCCTCAGAAGGCTAAATATAGAACTCCCCTATGACCCAGCAACCCCACTTTTGGGTATCTATCCAAAAAACCAAAAACAAAATCACAGTAATGCCACCAGCACAACAATGTTCATCGCAGCACAATTTGTCATAGCGAGAATCTGGAACCAACCCAGATGCCCCTCAGTAGACAAATGGATCAGGAAAATGTGGTACATATACACAATGGAATGTTATGCCTCTATCAGAAAGAATGACATTGCCCCATTTGTAAGGAAATGGAAGGACTTGGAAAAAATTATACTAAGTGAAGTGAGCCAGACCCAAAGAAACATGGACTCTATGGTCTCCCTTATAGGGAATAATTAGCACAGGTTTAGGCAAGTCACAGCAGAGGAGCACAGGAGCCCAATAGCTATACCCTTCTGGTCACATAAGATGATGCTAAGTGAAATGAACTCCATGTTATGGAAATGATTGTTATATCACAGTTGTAACTGCTTTCAACGTCCCATGTGTATCTGTAGCTTCTACTATTGAAGATGTTCTTGTATCACCTTCCTGTGGTTGTATCTACACTATCTCTGTAATCTTATCTGAGTATATTGGAAACCGTGTATACTGGTATTGGAAGTAGGAAATTGAAAGGGAATACCAAAATTGAGAGACACAGGGTAAAAAAAAAAGAGAAACAACTACAAAAGCAATACTTGCAAAACTGTTTGGTGTAAGTGAACTGAACACCTCAGGGGGGAAAGGGTAAGGGGGAGGTGGGAGGGGGGTATGAGGGACAAGGTAACAAACAGTACAAGAAATGTATCCAATGCCTAACGTATGAAACTGTAACCTCTCTGTACATTAGTTTGATAATAAAAACTTGGGGAAAAAACTATAAGGCATTCCTACTATTAGCTTTCAAATTCTAATTTATATATCCAACCTACATTTATTTTCTAAATTCCAGACTTCCATATCTATGTGCCTTCTATGCTATTCCTCTTCTCTCATTAACAAATCAAAACACAGGCAATCAGAAAGAGAAGTTTGTTCAAAGCTAAGTGCCAGGCTCATTTTATCCTGAATCCTGATCTTTAATGGTATTTCCTAGGACAGTAAAGGCAGTGCCATTTCTCATGTTTCTTAGAGTAGAACATTCATTCATGGTTTCTCATGTATTTTTCAAATATTTCGTTGAGAACTTACTATGAGAAAGATTCTCTTCTACATAATAGACACAAGAATTCAAATATACAATGGATGCTTTAGGAGTGCACTTCCTTATTTTTATAATAGTTGGGAGGATGCCTAAAATTTGTAGAAATAATTGCATGTTCACTACCATTTGCCATAAATAGGGGAAGAAAAGTTAAGTAAAATAAGCTCCTTTGAACTCATTTCTAATCTGCTGCTAGTCATTGATTCTTAAGATTTATATGACTAGATTTTACACCTGTTTCACACTTATTATACACTTACTATCCACATTCTATTAAATCCTAACATGATCACATCCAAGAATTTGTTGTTTTGCACATACATTGTGGCTGACTTAGAGTTACTTCTCAATATTTTTCTTTGTGGAAAAAATTTATCTTTTTGTGTTCTGCCAATAGGTGAAATTATTTGGTCCCATTAGACAAAGCTTGGGACCAAATAATATTTTTAGAATGTTTTGCTTTAAAATTTGAGCATAGAAATGAGCTTCAAGTTATAAAAACAAGTAGTATATCACTGTTGTAGTTACTTTCAACATGCCATGTGAAATCATGTCCTTTTTTATTTATTTATTTATTTTTTGTTCTTTTTCTGTATTCCCTTCATATGGTTTTACCCCTGATAGCACTGTAACTGATTTTAACATCCTGGGTATTGTATATACATGTATTGGAATTAGGAAAGGGAAAGGGAACACCGAAGTCTAGAGACTAAGGATAAAAAGACAAACCAATGCAACAGCAATACTTAGAAAACTTTATGATGTAAACCAACTGTATAACCCATGGAGGGAGAGGGAAATGGGGAGGAGGGAGGCTGGGGAAAATGAGGGAGGAGGTAACAAGTTGGATAAGAAATGTACGTACTACATTGTGGATGAAACTATAACCCCTCTGCACTTCACTTTGACGATAAAAAAAAAAAAAAACGTGAGCATATTGAATGTGAGCATTGTGCAGCCAAGTACTATGTATCTTTAAAAACTTTTTAAATGATGCCCTTTAACTTAGAATGCTAAAGATTCAAATTGACTTGAGTTTATGTATGTCCAAGGAAACCCCATATATGTAAAAATCAGAATGAAGTAATACTTCCTGTAACTCTTACTGGTTTGTCTGTTTTATAATCTTTTCATTAGCCACACTTCATTTATCATTAAGTGACCAAGGGGGTTGAAAACTAAACCAAATATAAAGGTTATATGATTACACAGAAGCAGGTTGGAATATCCAATGATACTGGATGAGGAGTCAAGCCCAGAAGATGAATTATCTCAAAAGACTCGTCTTCTCTTACTACATCTCAAAGAGAAGATTAAGGGTCTAGATGTGAGGATTAACTCTTTGTTTCTCAAAAAATATTAAAATGTAGTGAGGTTTTGAGAGCCTTAATTTTGTTACTCTTTTTTTTTTTTTTTTTTTTTTGGACCAGTCCTGGGCCTTGGACTCAGGGCCTGAGCACTGTCCCTGGCTTCTTCCCGCTCAAGGCTAGCACTCTGCCACTTGAGCCACAGCGCCGCTTCTGGCCGTTTTCTGTATATGTGGTGCTGGGGAATCGAACCTAGGGCCTCGTGTATTCGAGGCAGGCACTCTTGCCACTAGGCTATATCCCCAGCCCCTGTTACTCTTTTTTAATAGCTTTGTAAATCATAGATACACGTTTTTGTGAAGGAAAAATTTTGCAGGCTAAAATGTCAGCGAGCAAACCAAATACCAAGTTTGAGTTCCAGTCTTGGACAAAAAAACACACAACATACAGAATGGGCTCACTCTTGATTTTGTCAACTGAATTTTGATCTAGATTCATTAAGCAATATAGTTATGTATACATCAGCATAAGAATAATAAACACCAAGAAGTAGGTCGTTGAAAGGAGTGGGGTGGAGTCAAGAAGTGGAAGAATGCAAGGCAGAGGGGGAGAATGGAATCAAGAATCTAAAGTACGTTCTTCAAAATTAAGAAGAGCAAGGTGGGCAGAGGGATGGGTGAGAATGATCACAACGCATTCTATTCATGGGCTGCTTTGTTCAATGGCAACTCCTTTCTACAATTACTTAAAGGTAAGAAAAAAAATTAGGCTATTTTAACCAACCACTGTTTCACTAGATTCTAAGCTTGTTTTCCCAAAGATGTTAAGCTAACAGCTGTTTTGACATTTTGTTTATGGTCTGTTAATATTACTGCAGATCTTATGTGATTAAGATGTTTATTTTAATGAGATCTGATTGTGATATTTTGTAATTGTAACATAGTTTAAGGTGCTCATGAACTAGTGTGACATTTCTCATGAAACTGATAGACAAAGGGGGAAATGAAGTAGGAAAATACCTTTAGTTTAAAAAATATCTTTTGTATAGAGATTAACACAGAATTTTATAGATTGATTTAAAATGGAATAACATTAAATATTCCATAATTGCTTTTTACTGATGTGAGGTTGATTTATTGGACTGATCAAGGATGCTTTTCTGTAAGTTTTTCTCTATTTTGAGGAATGATCTCTGAAAGAGATGGTAAGGACAACTTAAATTTCGCTTGAAGCAATTCTGGCTTAGACCCATGCTTTGAAGTGTCAATACACAATAAATTACACCTCCTTACAAGCACTTTTCTTGGGTTTCTTCTTAAACTATTGATAGTCTCTAAATTGACAGAATAGGTAATTTTATCCACGTTGAGAAATACCATTCAGCATAACCAGGAATGAGGGAAATCTCATTGGCAATGCTTTAATATCCAAGACAGATAATAAAGACAAAAAATAGTTTACTGGCATCTTCCATTTGACCCCTATAATTTGATTTAGTTTCCTGAATAGGAACTTAACAGGACAAGGTGTCTCAATCAGTACTTTAATTAAAAGGATACTAGCTATTTTGGTAATGTTTAACATAATTGGAATACTCTTATTTAAATATTTACAGAAATTTAATGCACATGGATAAAGGAGTCTTACAATCCTCAGCCCTACTCTACTTCCTCCCAACAATGAGACATTTGACATCACTTAAGACCATACAATAACATTCTTGTGTTTATTCTTATCACTGCTGATTCTAAATTATTTAGGTCACTACATATTGTATATTCTGAGTAATATGGTTCAAGTTTACAGGAAATAATATTTGATATTTGAGTATACAATATGAAGCTTTTATCAACCTGCCCACATACTTTGATCATTACTACAGTCAATCTAGTTAGGATATCTCCCATTTATATAGTTGAATATTTTTGTGATAAGAACACTTATAAAATCTCTCATTAAGCTTTCAGAATGCAATGTGATATTATTAGCTATAGTTTTAACATGCTATCTTAGACTTCCAGATTTACTCATCCTGCATCATTAGAGCATTTTACCTTCAATGTCCATCTCCCCCGATCACTCCTCTCTTCCTCCTCCTTTATCCTCTACTCTGCTATTCATCATTTGGAGTTCTTTTTCTATAAATTTTTACTCCTTTGGACTTTTTCATATATTCTGGTTAAAAGAAAGATTATGTAGTATTGGGCCTTGCTTATTTTGTTTGAAATCCTAATTCACACACACATTCACCAACTCTTTTATTTTTATTTATATATATATATATACTTATTATCAAACTGAATTACAGAGAGGTTACAGTTTCAAACATTAGGCATTGGACTCTCTTTTATAAAGTTAAAAATGTTCTGAACTTCAAAAGGTTGTGCCAAGGAGGTTACAATTGAATGTGTCCATTTAAGTGTCTAATACTTCCTGTTCAGAGTCACCCTTTCTATCATTCTCCCTCATCCAATCGGCTTGTGCCCCCGAGACTCATCTCATATTTTCTACTTCCTTTGTTACATATATACATCATGTATTCTGGGAGTATTTGTCCCCTGTTCTTGTTTTCATTCATCTTTCTTCCTCTTACAAGCGCATCCCCTCTTAATATCTTGTTTCTGCATCTGGTATTCATTTGTTAAATTGTTCTAAAGCCCAGATGCTTAGATTTTTGTCCTATTTTTTCCTCTGTAAATAATTCCAAATTGAACAAGTATGTTCAGATATCTCTATGAAGTGCCGATTGTGTTTTCTTTGTAAATAAATCAGAACAGAAACTGGTTTTGCAGTAGTTCTACCTTAAAGTTTTTTGAAGTATCCCTACATCATTTTCAATAATGAGTACACCAATATACATCCTACCAACAGTACACATGACTCCTCCTTTCTCCTCAGAAGGTGTGTCTTTAATCTCTTTGGTAATAGCTAGCCTAATATGTAAGAGAGGATATTACATTATATTTGTATTTAATCAATGATCATGAACATTTTGCACGTACCTATTGATTGCATGTCTTCAGTTTATTTATTCAGGCCTTTGGTCCATTTTTAATTAGCTTTTTTGCTATTAAATGTATTCCCTAGATATTGATATTAATCACATAATCATATATGAATCACAAAATATGATATTTTCCATAGCTTAATTACTGATTGAATGGTTCTGTAGGATATGCTGAGAGGTCTATTCAAAGTTATCAAATAGGCTTTTATAACTCTAAATGAGGTTTTGCTATACATAACTCAGCTTGAGTTAGTTAACTGTTTCAACAGATGTGCTGAGATTTGAACGTCATTCTTTCCTGAGCCAAATATGGCTTTTCCAGATTATATCTGTTAAGAATGTTATATAAACTGATCTGGCCATACAAAAGAGGAGTAATTAAGTTGTCAAGATAATTGCATATTGAAAAATACTATTATGGGTAGATTTTATTGAGACTAAAATAAAATGATTTATATCTATTTAGGTGACTTTTGCCTCATAAGAAATAACAATAAATAAAATTAATAACAATAACAACAGAATTAAAATATTTACCACCATTTATAAATAAATTTCTAGAAATTAAAAATCTCTAATTTATCTGATTATTCATATATTCTTTGAAGGTATATAATATGATTCTATCATAGCCATTGTGTTTCTTTATACTTTTCTTCCTTTAATTTTTGGTTAGAAGAGAGATTTGTTGAAAAGAGCATATAAGTATATATTTTTATATTCATTGCATGCTCATATAATAAATAAGTTACTTGAAGCTGGGCCATTTATAGACAATGCCATTCACTAGAGATAAAATCCATTGGTTCATACTTTATGGCTATCTGAATACATTACAAGCTGAACTTATGTGGCTGTTGTTTGACTAGTAACAGTGTGCATTTGTGAAAGATGACTAATTATGCAAACAAGGAGAGTTCAGTTTCAAAATATGCAAACTCCAAGATTATATAAATGGCTTTTTGATGTGTACTATTTAGCCTTAATTTACTTTTTGAATTTCATAACAGTAGAAAATGTCTTTGTTGTAATTATATCTCTGCTTCTTTTGTTTGTCATTTCTAGCAAGTATCATGGCTGACTAATATTACAGTTTTAGAGTTAGTGTGTTAGAAATCACATGAGAAACGGAGTGACAAATGTGGCTGACTTGGGAATGAAAAATTTACTAAGTATCCTACACAAACCCCAGTTGTTTGAGCTAAAAAAAGGAATTCTGTGATCAAAAATGTTTTCGAAATTTACGCACTATACTTTTTTGCATAATTTACCATACCATGGTCTTTTAATATTATCTACAATAATAAAGCTTGTTTTAATCTCATTTCATATGTTTTCCCCAAATTTATTTGGCCACAGAATAGCAACCAACATTTTGTGTAAATGTTCATTCTGCAGGAAAAACTTAGGAGATTGTTCAGTGCTTCAAAATTCAAGTTTTAATGTATGAGACCCCTGTCTCAGCCAATGGTTAGTGGTAGTATGTGCCTGTCATCTTAGATATGTGGGAAGTATAAACAGGAGGGTCTTGGTCTAGGCTGGCTTTGGCAAAAAAAATAAAGAATCATTTAAAAAAATAACTGAAATTAGGGCTTAAGTGGTAGAATCCAGGGCCTCGTATGAAGCCCTGAGTCCAACTCCAATACTGTGAAATACCAAAAGGTAAAAACTGCCAAGTTATTAGAAAAAATGGTTATAGAATGCCATGCAATTCAAAGAGTATAGGAAGGCTACTACATTTTAAAAGCTTAAAATAAAAGACGAAGTCAGAATGATTGCATCAAAGTGAACTATTTGAATCATTGAGAATTCTAAGAAAAGGTGAATAGATAGATGACAGGGTGAAAACATACCTATGTCTAAAATGGGCAGAAGCTCAGATCTGGACCAAACATGGAATATATCCACTGGATAACAAGAAAAAAAACCCAAAGGAAAAGAGATAAGACATGAAATTATTGTATAGGTTTACTGATATGGCTTATTTTTCCTCTATGAAAGTTCACCTTTTCCCTGAGTCATGTTTTTTCTTAAAAGTCATCTATTTGTGCATTACTCTTATTAGAGCTTGTGAAAAGAATGTTAGTGTTTTAAACCTTAAGGAATAATACTTATTATAACAGCGTAAAATCACCTTCCTTCCCCAATTCTGGCAATTATGTGATAAGCACATGGGATTTTGATTTCAAAGATGAAGTTCTCTAAAAAGACTCACTGGAGATCCACTCATCATTTCTAAGGAAAGGATAAATGTGTTTTATAAAACAAATTGGCATGGGAAATAATGTAGTATCAGGTTTCATCTATGTGTAGAATTCACCATTTCCCCTTGAGGCTTAAACAAATATTACATGAGTGAGGGCTCTTGTAAAATGTTATGTTTTGAAATAGATTTCATTAATGGCTTCTAGTGATAATTTATTTCTTCCTTTATGCACAAGTCTCTTCTCATACTAATAATGGGTAGCTTATTTGCATATAAATAGATTTCAGCATTTGCTGAAGCAGGACCAAATATGTTTCTCTTTTTTCCCTCTGGACATTGTTAAAAAGAAAAAAATAAAGAAGAGGATATTTTACAATAATAAGCAATCATGGCTTATAATAATTTTCTCCATCAATTTTTTGTAAGGAACTTTTTTGGTGTTTTAGTGATATATTACAAGTCATAAGTCTTGACCTTTACTAAGGTAATGAAAGAGAAAGTCTGCATATTTTTCACTAAGGCTTTTTGGTATATCAGTGGTTTAAAAACACATCATGACTTTGGCTATTGAAAGGTCTACTATAGTGCTCCAGTTATAATCTTCTAATTAGGTTTTGTCATTTCTGATAAGGTAGCATGTGCTGTTCTAGAGAAGTCAAATGCCATTTATGTGATGATATTCTTTAATTATATAAACCCTTTCTGAATATGCTTTTAAAATCAAGTCATGCTTATGATGGAGAGAAATATTGCTCATTTTACTTAAAAGTGTACAAATGTTAATTTCCACTTGACATATGGTTGGCAATATAAAATATTTTCAAAAACTTATTACAGAGTATATTTCCTTCCTAAATAAGTTTTTGTAATAAGATGACTTTTTGAGGTGATTTTTCAAGGGTGGCCATCAATGAAGATAATTCAATAAATTTAAAGATAGCCATTTGATTTTTTCTTCTTGACTTTCGCTGTTTAAATTATATATAGTATGTGCCTTAATTCTTGTTTTATAAGTGGATAGCCTGCATCATTTTTAAAACATGCGGTGTGTAGGAGTAATTCTTTGAGGAAATTAAGATAACTGCTGCTGTCTGGTAGGTATACTGTCTGTTAATGTGTCTTTCTGACCAGCAGAGGTCACTCGCTGTAAATTGAATAATGACTTCAGCTTCCAAAAGGGACAGCAAACATGAGCATTCTATTTGAGCAATTCTATTTTACTTGATTTCTATTACTTGTTCCGTTTTCCTCTCTTTTTTTTTTTTTTGGCCAGTCCTGGGCCTTGGACTCAGGGCCCTAGCACCGTCCCTGGCTTCTTCCCGCTCAAGGCTAGCACTCTGCCACCTGAGCCACAGCACCGCTTCTGGCCGTTTTCTGTATATGTGGTGCTGGGGAATCGAACCTAGGGCTTCGTGTATCCAAGGCAGGCATCCTTGCCACTAGGCTATATCCCCAGCCCACCGTTTTCCTCTCTTGTTATGCTTACTTGCCTAAGTGATGGAGACTCTTCCTTTGGGAGAGTTGAAAGATGTTTGAAGCCCTATTATAAGAATCTAAAAAGGAGTGGCTAAAAATGGTTCTTAAATCTGGGTACTTTTAAGTATTAGGCAGATCTATCCTGTCAGCTTAAAAAAATATCATAAAATGGTCCCTCAGAGAACATGAAATGTCGAGTTCTACCACGGAGAGGCAGTCTTCCCCAAAAGATGGGGTGGAGGGCTGTAGTCAATGGAAACAGCGTTCAGCACAAGATGCTTTTCCTTGTTATTTAGAACAGGCACAGGGAACAGTAGTGTGGCAACCTTGACCAGACACCTAGAAGTGCGAAGGAAGCTCGAAGGCAACTTGCTTTTTAGGTTTCATGTGCCCTTCTTACAACTTGTAAAAACATAGCTGCAAAGCACAAATAAAATTCACTTTGGTTCCCTAATGAATTAGTATTCAAAGTAAAAAAGATCTCTATATCTATCTGTTGTGCTTTAACTTATTCCATCTCCTAGATCCCAACTCACCTTTTAGAAAAAAAGTTTTCACTTAACAAAAGTAATATTTTATAAGCAAATTGGATGTTTTTGGATGCTCTAGGGATTAAGGAGGCAATGTGAAGTAATATACATATTTGCTAAAATCATAGAGTCAAAATAAGGCTTTGAAATTTCACTCAGTTACCTTAAAAAATTAAAAATATTATTATCTTAAAGAAGCTGTACACAGGAGTTGCCATTCAACAAAGCATTTTTATGAATGTAATGTGTTTCGATCGATGTCACCCCTTTCAGTTTTGTTACCCATCCCTCCCAACCCACCCTTCCCTGAATCATCATTCTTAGTTTTGTTGGATATGCATTGAATTTTATCACTACATCCTCCTCTTCCTCTCTTCATTCATCTCCACCCTCTCCTTGACAAGTATGCCTTTCCTGGTGCTTTTTATGTCAGACTGTGAGTTAGCCTTTCTACAGACTTACACCCTTTGAGTTCTCCCCTGAATCTGCCATATTTCAGGTACCCCCACCTTCACACACCTAGATAGTGCTCTAAAATTGAGTTTTTCTCAGAGAAGGGTTAGATTCACAGAGATTTCCAATGTACTCCATGTTCTGTCACAGACATAGTCTTTATCACAATCTTTGTCCCTCACAGATAGGGATCTTGGCTGTCACTGATAAGCCCACTATACATTGCATTTACCTAACCTCCATAGTTGTCTTTAGGTTCGCTTTTGCTGATGCTGTACATCCTGTAGAGCGGTGCTAGTGTTTTCAGCAGCTATAGTCTCATAAAGATAACTTTCAGTACCCTAAACCTAGTCTCTGTGTTCTGCTCATCCACCCCCATTCGTTACAATCTTACACTGGAACTGAAAGACTTGTAGTTTTTAAGAAGTTGAGAAAATAATAATCACAATAAGTATGCATCGATAAACATTACCTCCAGAGGCGATATTTCATTCAAGCCAAATCCACTTGCTTTTGTATTTGTATGTCATAGTAACGACAGCTCCATAGCTTAATCTGTGCTAGGAACACATGTTTCATCAGGTGAATGGTTATGTAAATTATAACATATGTTTCACAGTCCACTTACTTTGGAGTACATTGCAATAGTCCATTTTTGGGGGCTATGCTGGTAATAATTCCCGGACATTCTGTGGTAACTTTAAGATACAAAAGAATCTAACACTTAAACATTTAAAGAAGTATGTAAGGAAAAAATCCTTTATTTCTTAAAAATATCTAAGACCATTTTGTTTTTGGAGAAAGAAGTTCATAGGATGGTAAGATAATACATGGAAGTTTGGTTAAAATAATGTCGTTTTGAACTCCATTTTTTCATCATTACCTATAAGTTCAGTTTCATAGACTATAATTCTGTGATCATGAATTGTCATTCAATGAAATGTAGTCTTAGAAGCAATAGAAGAACCTTAAACTTACACAGGTGGCCCTGACCTTTGTGATGTGTCTTTCTGTACTGATCTTTTTTATCACTTCATTTGTAAAGCTGAAGAATAAAATCAGTGTGACTATGTGTTCTGTAAAAATATTAACTTTCTAGATTGCATTTTAAAGTCATTCCTTTAAAAAAATTCCTAAATGCTTTTCCAGCACTATAGATATGCTTGCATATGGGATATTTACTTTTCAGTAGATTTCTGTCTGCTTGAAAACAAAGCTCAGTACTGCTAAGGAAGAATTCTCACATGACCTGTGAATATTAGCTCATTGTGAAGACAGTCATTTCTTTAGTCTGAGATTTTTCAGATTTATTTCTAGAAGTAGCTATTTCTGAGTCCACTCTAATGTAACAGAATGATCATGGTGGAGGAAAGAAGCAAAGATTTTTATTTTAAACCACTCATTGTTCCTGTTCCTTCTGTTTTTGCCCTGTAGCATGAGGTGACATTTCATAGAGAGTGAGTTGGCATAGGGCTGGAAAATATGTAATTATAAGAATCACCTGCTCTTGAATTTCCCATTATATACCACTCATGATTCAGGCAGACTTTTCATAGGTGTTTGATTTGGAATGAGAAGTTGTCTTCTATCATAACCCATGATTAAAATGTGGCATTTGGAGTATAAATAGGAGATAGGTTCTGCATACTCCAGCTGTGAATCAAAACTGATGAAGCAATGTAAGTCTTTGACCTGTATCACAGAAACAGTAGTGCTCATAATTGAAAATATATTTTAAGGTTAAGTGGAATAAAGCTTTAAAACTACTCTCATTGTTGTTATTTTATAGTATTATGTGAAATGATTTCTTTATCCTTTTTTTTTCTTTCCTATGGTTTATCCCGTTGTCACTGTATTTGATTTTGGTACCCTGGGTATTGTATACACACTTATCTGAATTAGGGAAGGAAAGGGGAATACCAAACTGGTGAGACATAGAATAAAGGGTGAACCAATGCAGCAGCAATACTCTGAAGACAATACATTGGAAATTAACTGTTAATTGGGAGGAGGGTTTGGAGAGGAGGGAAGGTGGGAGAAAAATGAGAGAGGAGATAACAAGTTTGACAAGAAACATACTACCTTACATATATAATTGTAACCCCTCTGTACATCACCTTGATAATAAAATTAAATAAAAAAGCTTCTCATAGACTAAGTTCTAAATTGTAGCAAGATGCATGTGAATAGAAATTTTGCCTCACTTAATACTCCTCAAAGGAATTCTAATATAAGGAAACCTACTACATGAAATAATTTTTGTTAATAAGTTATAACAATGAATGTGTGTATCAGTTGCTATAGCATGATAGCAAGGGGCAGAGGATAGACTACTTTATTTCTTCATAGTTAAAAATGGAATTTACTGGGCTGGGAATGTGGCTTAGCGATAGAGTGCTTGCCTAGCATTTATGAAGCCCTGGGTTTGATTGCTCAGCACCACAAAAACAGAAAAAGCCAGAAGTGGCACTGTGGCTCAAGAGATAGAGTGGTAGCCTTGAGCAAGCCAGAGACAGTGCTCAGTCCCTGAGTCCCAAGCCCCGGGACTGGCCAAAAAAAAAAAAAAAGAATTTACCATCACAATCATATTTAGATAATAACCCTACTATTGTAGTTGCCTTTATAAATCTTTATGGTTATAGGTATAATATTTTTTTCTTTTTTTCTGTGTCAGTACCATGGCTGAAACTCAGAGTTTCACACTCTTTCTTGGCTTGCTTGCTCAGCTAGTACTTTACCACTTGGGACACTCAGAATTTTGCTGGTTAATTGGAGATGGAGACTTGTAGATTTTTTGTGTTCATGTTGGCTTTGTACCTCCATTGTTCAGATCTCAGATCTTCTGAGTAACTAGGATTACAGGTGTGAACTGCTGGCACCTAGATGAAGGTACAGTTTTCATTTGATTGGAATAAATGATCTAAGATGATAATCTGTTTTCTCATTTTTTTTTAAATTGCACTCATGAATGAAATTTGTCATACATAGTTTGATTTGTGTGTGAAAGTCTGTTAATATATTGTGTATACATGTATATGCATCATCCCTTTTCATCTAATTATAAATTATATGATTCTAATATCATGTGTGTTACTATTTTATAGAAAGATTACATTAGCTAAAATACATGACTTGTCAGTTGGTCGCTCAGAACACATTAGCTTCCTCCAAGTGCTTTGTAATGGGATATCTGTAGCATCAATTTAATTGATATTGGAATGATTGGCCTAGAACCTAAATGTCATCTTCTATTTTAAACTTTTAGGACATTCTATAATAATGGAGCAAATGAATTAAAATGATTTATATGAATCCATCAATGCTTCCTTGGGAATGTACATTAAGAAGTATCATTTTCTCGGTTATTGGTATAGAAGTTATTGGTATAGTACATTTCATGATCATGAAAATAGCTATCCTCATATTCTGCTTATATTTCAAACCACTGAATGGAATGATTTTAAAAACATTCAGAGATTGTGGCTTATATGACATATTATGAACATAAGTGTCAGAGGAAAATTTATGTGACCAAATCAATAATTTTGAAAACATACTTAAATTACGTTTTCTGCATTCTTTTCCCTTAGGGCCTGGAGAATACAATCCTGATTTAAAGAAATCTTGTCCCATTCCCTTATTTGTTAAAGTACCGAAGCGTTTTGAAGATGCCAGAGAGGACTCTCCTGGCCCAACAACATATGAGGTTTGTCAATAATGTAACTCTTACATCAATAGCATAAGAGAAAGTTGATTTGTAGAAAGTACTGACAGTATGTCCATTAACTTCTTTCCAAATGTCTTACTCATACTATTGATTAATTAAATTTTTTTACTTAAGGAAGATATTTTGAAGATAGAGTCTTAAGCTGGGTGTCAGCGGCTCACACCTGTAATCCTGAGATCTGAGAATTGTGGTTCAAAAGCCAGCCTGGGCAAAAAAATCCCTGTGAGACTCTTATCTCAAATTAACCACTCAAAAACTGGAAGTGGCTCTGTTGCTCAAGAGGTAGAGCACTACTAGCCTTGAGTAAAAAGACCTCAGGGACAAGGCCCAGGCTCTGAGTTCAAGCCCTACAACAGACAAAAAAAAAAAAAAAAAAGAATTATTGAAAACTTAATTAATTTCCGTAGTTTATTTTATAAAATTCCTGTATAGTATTTATTTACACAAATTTTATTTACATTCCTAAAAACATTTTAAACATATATATGTACTGAAATTGAATATTTATTGCAATTTTGAATTTATTAGAGCGACTCAGGACAGTTTACGGATCCAATAGAGTTGAATATTTGTGTTTTATATTACCAAATGCAGGTGTTACAGTTTTGATTCACAAGAAACATGTGTCTCCTAATTTCTGAGACTTTAGAGTGCGAGAAAGAGGGCTTCAGAAAACTGCAGGGTTTTAGACATTATGTTTTTATAACTCTTTAAGGCCTTTCTGAAAATTAGAATGAAATAAGTCTATTCCTACATTGCTAAACATTGAAAATGAAATACTTACAATGGTTGCAGCAATTACTTTAATGGTTAATTTTGAGTATAAAAGAAGAGGAGTGTTGCTTTTGGAGTTAGTAGCAAACTTCATTGAATGTATATTTTCAACTTTATTTAAAAGGTACCTACATAATTATTCAATATTCAGTGAACGGTAGATTTGTGGTATATCATCAGGAAATAAAGAAAAGAAAAAATACAAAAATTCATGTTTTAGTTATTGATCATTGATATTTTAGTTGTTGGTTATTTTTTTCATTAAATAATTATGGCCAATGTTTATTGATTAAGCAGAACTAATTTTATTATTAGATGTCAGATTAGTTTGGAGGATTTGTTAGAATCTTACTAGCGTTCAAAAAGATGGAAGCCACGAAAATATATTTACAAGGCTTTAGGACCTTCCGTAAAGGTGAAGGTGAAGTCATGAAATCAGCTGTGATGCCTATCAGTAGGTAAATGGCTAAAGAAAATGTATATATATATATATATATATATATGTATATATATACACATGCATACACAAATATGTATGTGGTCCTCAGATCTCAGCCTCTACTGAGGCCTGGCTAAAATCCAATTTTTAGTTTAATATTTGGTTGCAAGTTAGCATTAAATGTTTCTCTGAAAGATTTTGGGTAGAATTGAAGATATCTTAGTCAATTTATAATGTTCTATACTAATATAAATCAAGTAAAACTCAGGCTTTCTTTTTGAAAGATTTCAAATATTGTTTTTTTCATATTTTTGATAAATTTCTAATAAAGTATGACAAAACACAATTTAAATATATGTTCTATTGATATGTGTTAGAGGTCCCTCTCAAGTTTGTTTATAAGTGTTGAGATATGTGCACAAAATTTTGGTTTATTAGGTACTGATTTAAAAATATGACTAAAATTGTGCTTAAAAATCAAACTTTATATCTTTGCTTTAACATTTGTTGGACTGTATTTAATATCCTCTGGAAACATGGTTTACACTTTTGCTTTAAGAAATCGCCGGGTTTTGCACCTCAGTTGTAAAGGGTATAATAATAACCCCAAGTGAGTGCTTAGAAGCTACCTGTCACTTGGCATTCTTAAAAAAAAAAGGTGTTTAGCTCTCCAAGGACTTACTTTACTTCTTCCTTTCTGCTTACTGAAACCATTATTATTTTCTTAAACTTCCTAAGTTACTAAGTTTTGAGAGATTTGTTAAATTTTATCCTGGAAAATTCTATTTACTTAGTCTATTGTAGTAAGCCTTGGGACTTCTGTCTCAGGTAAAATATGCTCCCAGTTGTGTTGACAAGATTCCAGGCTAATAGTGTAGGTAGTTATTGTTAGAACTGAGTGGATATTTGTATCTTGAAGATAAATGAAGGTAACTACAGGGTGATTATATGTTATAGATAATTTTCATGGAATCATGAAATGCTTTCAAGGATGCAGAACTTGTATGTTTACGTAAATGCATATCTATTCAGGGATGGTTTTCATAACATTCTCAAGGGAAATTGTAAGCAACCCTTCAGAGAAAAAGATATTTACAAATCATTGTTTTTAAGAAAAGATTACTTCTTCAAGCAAGAGTAGAGAATCACAGTCCATACCATACGTGATGCAGAAATGCAGTCAGGGCTATGCCAGCTGTCTTGACTGTAAACCTTTTTATGTGCTAACATTGCTATTCTGTGTATGTACTTTGGAGTTAACAATAATCTAGCTGGCATCATTTCAAAACCAGGAAATTTACATGCGTTATTTTACATTGACAAGTGACACAGTAGTAAAAGAATTATGGCGTTTTCCAACGTCACTGATGATGATTTGAATGTAACTATACCCAAAATAGAGATAGTGGAAAGACAACAGTGATCTGCCTCTTTAACTTACTTTTTCTCTGGTATAGTGTTATTTTAATGCAATATGTTAAATGCACAGGCATTTTGTTTTGTGTTTCAATATACTAAAACATGTTTTCTAAGCCATCCCTTTTTTTTTATTACCAAAGCATACTTTTCATCAGAAGTATTCAGCTTAATCAATAAAGGCCACAAACAAAAAATTGTGTCGAAAGAAAATGCTATTTTCTTTTCTGTTGTTCTAGCCGCAATGCATCAATTTCATTATTTCTAGCATTTCAGCTTGAATGTTTTGTAAGCACAAAGTGTTTTGTGAATAATAAAATTTTTGTCACCACTTTTAAAATAATAATTTATACTTTAATGTTTATGTCTCCTAAAATGTCAAATAAGGTTTATTAGGCCACATAGCTTCCTCATAGTTGGCTTAGAATCATTGTTAGAAGGTAACAGCTAATAACTGTTGGAAGGCAAATAAGCTTGGTTGTGAATTCTCAACAGCAAAGCCATTAGATTTTCTTCTTCAGGAAGTTAGAAATGATTCTCCTAATCTAAAACGAATCTGCTGAGAAATACCAAAGCACATCTTTGGCCCTTTCTCCTGGCACTACTCAGTTGGACACATGATGCCCTCGGCTTCCCTCAGGTTAATGTGGTCCTTGGTTTGCCTTTGTTGAACTACTGACATTCTGACTGGATGGTGGCACTCATGCAGCAATGCTTCATCTCACTGATGCTGTCAGTGATGCTGACCCAGTCGTTTCTGGGGCAAACGATATTGACCTGTTAATGTCCACATTCAATGATTCTACTTTTGAAGAAGAATGGGTCTGAACTCACATTTTTTTCCCCCTGACTCTCAATTTTGGTGAAGTTTGATCTTTCTTTTTTCTATTTTGCACATTTATTCCTTAACTCTAGAGCAAGTTGGAAGAAAAAACACTAATGGGATCCTACAATTTAATAGCCACAAATAGAAGTGGATGCTACCTATGGCAATTCTGGTTGGTTAAACTCATGCGAGGATCTGAACTCCCTCATATTTACAGTGATCTGTCTACTTACCACATATGAGATAGAGACACGTATTAGATGACTGTTTCCTCAACACTGGTTTATGCTATTGGATGTGGGAGTAGACTTTCTCTTTCAGCTTTATGTAATTTTTATGTATCACAAAGGATCCTTGGTTTTCAAATATGCACGTATACATATCACCTCCTCTTGGCCTGTCTTAGATTAGTCCTGAGTTCCTCAAGGTATTTGAAGTTTTTGCTTTGAGGACTAGCATACACCAACCAGCCACCTCCTGAGTCAGTATCTTGTGAGTCGATTTTCTGTACTGGAAAACATTAACTCTATGATAATTGACTAATATAATAACTCAAACTTAATTATCATGAATCTGAAATACATCTCATTTTGAGTAGCCGTTGTCAGTAAAATGTAAAAAAAATCAATTTCTCTAATTTACTGGGGAAAATGGAGAAGATAATATTCACCTTGTAAAAGCAAAGTGCTGCTTTGTGTTTCTAATTACTGGAAGTTACATTTAAAAAGTGCTGGTGCTGGCCTAGATGTCATGATATTGCTTCAGTAACAGTTTATTGATTTAAACATCTTTATATACAAAATTAGCTGTAAGAACCCCAAACTCTAGAAGATTAATGGTGATTTGGATTACAGGGAAATTATTTACAATTACATGATGAAGGAAAAATTTATATTTAAGTATAATACTATACAGCATAAAATTACAGAAAAATTGTATGTTATTTTGGAGTTTTCTATTCCATTGATGAATGTGTTTGATTTTGTTCAAATAATATGGTGTTTTGTTACTTGTAGATATCTACTATTTGAAACTGGGCATTAGGATACTTCAACATTGATATTTTTACTTAGGATTGCTTTGGCTACTTGGAATCTTTTTGTGTCGGAATCTTTTGTGTTTCTATGTGAATTTCAGGATTTTCCCTCCTATTTCTTTGAAGAATGTCAATGAAATCTTAGTAAAAAGTGAATCTTTATTGCTTTTGGTCCCCAACCATTAATTTAACTCAATATGTTAAAACCTCTACAATGAAACTATAAAGCAATGAAGAAATTGTAGAAGGTACCTGAATATGGAAAAAACACATTCATGGTTTGTCAGAATTGTTATTGCTAAAATCTCTATAATCTTTTTACTGTTCTCTTACTTTTATTGTCTTATAAGTATTGTATACTTTGAGTCACACAGTATGTAGCTTTTCAAAATAGATTCTTTTACTTATTGGTCATATAATTTTCCTTTGTGTTTTCTGATAGATTGATTACCCCATTGCTTTCTTTGACCAATATTCCATTGTCTGGTGTTCTATATTATGATTATCCATCGTCTGATGGACAGTTTTGGGGCCTCCATTACCTGCCCATGATGAATAAAATTTCCATAAGCATTCCTATGTAGATTTTTTTGGATAGAAATTATTGTATTCTTTGCAGAGATAGATTACTGGATAATATACTGAAATATATGTTGTTGTTTTTTTTTTAAAGAAACTAGTAATTGCTTTCAAAGTGGTTGTTGTTTGGCCTTTCCTCCAGCAATGAGAATTCCTGTTGTCCCATATTCTCAATGCCATTTTTATTTTGTTTGAGATTTCATTCATATTGTTTTATGACTTAGTACTTTTCTGATGACAAATATGATTCTGAGCATTTTTGTATATTTGCTGTCTATGTATCTTATTTAGGCTGACATACATTTAGTTTTTGTCCACTTATAAATTTTTAAAATAAAATTATTGAGTATATATTTTTGTTATAGTCTCTTATTAGCTTCATGGTCTCTTATTAGCTTTTTTTTTTATTTGAATGAAATACAACCTGACATTTTTTTCTCCTTGTCTTGCATTTATGGCTGTCTAAAAATTTATTGCAAATACAAAGTCACATAGCTTTTCTTCCACATTAATTATAGAATCATTTAGTTATGCACTTTATATTTATATCCATGATCCATTTTAGATTAACATGTGTAAAATAGATAAATTCTATATTTTTTTTCTGTTTTTAGCATATGGATTTCTGTTTGTTACAGCACCATTTATTGAGAAGTTAGTTCTCACTTTATTGGCGTCCTTGCCAAAGATCAGTTGTGTTAGTTTAACTTGAGACTCTATTCTGTTGCATTGATCTATTTATGTCTCCTTTAGTCAATATCACAATATCTTGGTTACTGTAGCCTTATAATTAGCTTCAAAGTCAGATAGTGTTAATCATCTGTCTTTGTTCTCTATTAGTACATTTTGTGTTGATTCTTCTGAAATTTTAGCTTTTTAACCTAAACTTAGAATCAGTTTGTTAATATACATAATGCAACTTTGGGGATCTTGTTTGGGAATGTATTAAATGATAGATAAAATTGAAAATAACAATTATTTAAAATAAATGCAATCTATCTATGAACTTGGCACAGTTACTTACTGTTATGTAGCCTTTAAAAATTTCTTTCATAAAAATTTTAGCATTTCCCTCTTGCAAATCTTGTACATATTTTGTCAAGTTTAATAACATTTCCATTTCAAGAGGTGATATTTTAATTTGTAAATTAATTGTTTTAATTTGCAAATTTAATTGTCCACTCCCAGTGTATAGGAGAGTAACTGACCTCGGCATATGTTTTATATTTTGCAGACATGCTATAGTTGCGCATTATTTACAGAAGGCTTTCATTGATATATTGGATGTTTTAAAATAGGCAACCATAGCATCTTTCAACAGACAGAGTCATATTTCTTCCTTCTCAATTGTATACTTTTATTCACTTATCTTTTTACTGCATTAAGTAGGGTTTCCATTATAATTTTGAAGAAGACTGATAAGTATGGACATAAATTATGTGTTGCTTAAAGAAAAAGTATTTAGTTTTATTACCATTCATTCTGGGATGGGAGCTATAGAATTTTTGTAGTTGTTCTTTATTATTTAGGAACTTCCTGTTTATTCCCATTTTGCTGAAACTTGTTATAAGTGGATGTTGAATATTTTTAAGGGCTGTTTTTTTCATATAGAAATGATTGTGTGGATTTTTTTCTGGACAGATCTTCTTATAAATGTGTATGTGACAGATTACTTTGCAACCACACTAGTGGTATTTACTAATAGTAAAGTCCTCATCTCTGGAATACTTTCATACATAGGAAATACCTGGCTTGTCAGTGTTGCTAATTGTAAATAAATCCATTATTTATTTCTTTATGAAGAATGACTCTGGAAATTACACTTAATTAATGCCATTATATGAGTATAATGATCTTGAATTTGACACAAAAATTTTATATTTGTTACTGATAATGATTTTCCATATTTGTTATTTACTGATACCTCTAGCAGTTAAAGATCTAGTGAAACATTGAGATATTAAAACAATTTAGCAGTCTGGGCCACCTTATGAAAAATGTGGATACACACTTGAAAATGGTAAAGACAATCATTTAATCTGGCTTTATAAACTATAGAAAATTGGTCAGGCTATTACAACCGACTTGTCATTAGTTTTTTACCATTAAATTATTATAATGGCTATAATTGGTTCTGCATCATCTACTAAGAAAATGGTAGAGTTATTAAAAAACAAAATATGCTCTGTCATACAGTTCATGTGTTCAATACAACAAACCTTTTAGAGTTCATTGAAAGCATTTTCATTGAGGAGCTAACAATCTTTGGTTGCAAAGAACATTTAACGGTTTACGAACAGTTAGTACCTGACTCTCCATTAGGGATACTGCTTCAGAACAATATTCATGGTGAGACAGGGTAACAAACAGTACAAGAAATATATCCAATGCCAAACGTATGAAACTGTAACCTCTCTGTATATCAGTTTGATAATAAAAATTTGAAAAAAAAAGAACAATATTCATGGTGAGTAAAATACTTCAGTAATTGACTTTAAGGGGAAAATTTGACTTTATACTTTTAATCTTGAAAAGAATGCAAAAATGAAAAGCACTTTGGCAAGGATTTAATTTGAAATAGATACCTAATTCAGAAAGTTGTTTGTATGAGTAAATTCTGCCTTTCCCTAGTCTGTGATGAATGTGTTAAGATATGAGAGAGGTCATTAGAAAAATTTAAAAGGCAAGTTTTGTCTGTTTTGGTAGAGGGAAACAAGTTCTTTACCTCAGAAATGAAGAACCTTTGGCAGTATAGCTAAAGATTTAAATCTCCTGAAGACCGAGGCTGAAATCAGGAAAGCAACTCCTTTTGCAATAGCCCCCCAAAACATAAAATACCTAGGAATAACCTTAACCAAAGAAGTGAAAGACCTCTTTGATGAGAACTTTAAAAGCTTGAAAAACGAAATTAAGTCAGAACTAAGGAAATGGAAAAACCTCCCATGCTCCTGGATTGGGAGGATTAATATAATCAAAATGGCAATATTGCCAAAGGCTATCTACAAATTCAATGCAACACCCATTAATATCCCAACACAATTTTTTAATGAAATCGAGGAAGCAATACAGAAATTCATATGGAACAATAAAAGACCTAGAATAGCAAAAACACTCCTAAGCAGAAAGAACAGTGCTGGAGGAATTACAATACCCAACTTCAAGCTGTATTATAAAGCTATAGTAATAAAAACAGCTTGGTATTGGCACTGGAACAGGCCTGAAGACCAATGGAACAGAATTGAAGACCCAGAAATGAACCCACAGAACTATGCCTACTTAATCTTTGATAAAGGAGCTAAAACAATAGTATGGAAGAAAGATAGCCTCTTTAACAAGTGGTGCTGGCAAAACTGGCTCAACACATGTAACAAACTAAAACTAGATCCTTATATATCACCTTGCACAAAAATCAATTCCAAATGGATTAAAGACCTGGAGAGCAAAACAGACACCCTGAAAACACTAAAGGAAGGAGTAGGAGAAACACTTGGGCTCCTTGGCGCAGGACGGAACTTCCTTAACAAAGACCCAGAAAGGCTACAAATCAAAGAAAGGTTGGACAGATGGGACTGCATCAAACTGCAGAGCTTCTGCACGGCAAAGGACATAGCTCGCAAGATAAACAGAAAGCCCACAGACTGGGAGAAGATCTTTACCGGACATTCAACAGACAAAGGCCTCATATCTAAAATATATGCAGAACTAAAAAAATTACCTTCTTCCAAAACAAAACCACAAAGAACCAATAGTCCCCTCATCAAGTGGGCTAAAGACTTACAAAGAGACTTCTCTGATGAGGAAATGAGAATGGCCAAGAGACATGTGAAAAAATGCTCTACATCACTGGCCATAACAGAAATGCAAATCAAAACAACATTGAGATTCCATCTTACCCCAGTAAGAATGTCATATATCAAGAAAACTAACAATAACAATTATTGGAGGGGATGTGGCCAAAAGGGAACACTACTTCATTGTTGGTGGGAATGTAAACTGGTTCAGCCACTCTGGCAAGCAGTATGGAGATTCCTCAGAAGGCTAAATATAGAACTCCCCTATGATCCAGCAGCCCCACTTTTGGGTATCTATCCAAAAGACCACAAACAAAATCACAGTAATGCCACCAGCACAACAATGTTCATCGCAGCACAATTTGTCATAGCGAGAATCTGGAACCAACCCAGATGCCCCTCAGTAGATGAATGGATCAGGAAAATGTGGTACATATACACAATGGAATGTTATGCCTCTATCAGAAACAATGATATTGTCCCATTTGTAAGGAAATGGAAGGACTTGGAAAAAATTATACTAAGTGAAGTGAGCCAGACCCAAAGAATCGTGGACTCTATGGTCTTCCTTATTGGGAATAATTAGTACAGGTTTAGGCAAGTCATAGCAGAGCATCACAAGGCCCAATTGCGATACCCTTATGAACACCTAAGATGATGCTAAGTGAAATGAACTCCATGTTCTGGAGACAATTGTTATATCACAGTTGTAACTACTTTCAACGTCCCATGTATATCTGTAGCTTCTATTATTGATGAGGTTCTTGTATCACCTACCTGTGGTTGTACCTACACTATCTCTGTAATCTTATCTGAGTATATTGGAAACTGTGTATACTGGTATTGGAAGTAGGAAATTGAAAGCGAATACCAAATTTGACAGACACAGGGTAAAAAAAGACAAACAACTACAAAAGCAATACTTGCAAAACTGTTTGGTGTAAGTGAACTGAACACCTCCGTGGAGGGGGGGGGGAAGGGAAAGGGAGAGGAGGGAGGGGGGTATGAGGGACAAGGTAACAAACAGTACAAGAAATGTATCCAATGCCTAACGTATGAAACTGTAACCTCTCTGTACATCAGTTTGATAATAAAAATTTGAAAAAAAACAACAAGAAAAGATTTAAATCTAACTAATGTACAAAGGTCTATTTCAAATTTTGTGGAGGTCTTTGAGAAAACATTGATCATGTTGTTATTTACTTCTTTTTTTTTTTTTTCTATTTATGTGGTACTGAGGAATCGAACTTAGGGCTTCATGCATGCTAAACAAGCACTCTACCACTGATCCACATGCCCAGCCCTGTTATTTACTTATTTAATTTTTTGTTCCAGTCTTAGGGCTTGAATTTAGGGTCTAGGTACTGTTTATGAACTTTTTTGCTCAAGGCTCACACTCTACGACTTAAGCCAGAGCTCCATTTCTGCCTTTGTACAGTAGTTAATTGGAGATAAAAGTCTCATATGCTTTCCTACCTAGTCTGGCATCAAACTGTGATCCTCAGATCTCAGCCTCATGTAGAGTTAGGATTGTAGGTGTGAGCCACCAGTGCCTGTCCCCCATGTTCTTCTTCTTATTTTTATCATCATGGAGGTACTGGAAAGTATAAGTGAGTTGATGGGTTCCGTTAACAACTTAGGAGAAGTGCTGAAGTCAGGATGGCATTTCTGTGCTGTTCATCTCTTGCATTCTTTCCCTCCTTCTCTCCATTGTTCTCTACTGCACTCCCGCTCCTTTAGTTCTTTTAACTGTTGTATGTATTTTAATTCATTAGCATTAAAGGTGTTTTTATTTAAAATAATACAAAGTTCATATTCAGAAAACAGTAAGTCAGTTATTTTGGCAAAAATAATTTAATACAAAGACTAAGGTTGCTTATAATATAGGTTGAGAGGATTGTAGTTACTTTCCAGCTTGCGAATACAATGAAGTCATAAAATAAAAGAAACTCAACCTCATGGAAACTTTAGTGAGAGTAGGCCTCAGTGCTTTCAGTTATCCTTGGAACAGGTGAGGCAAAAATAGGTTGAATACCTCTACCATAGGTGATAATGGTTTGTGGCAGTGCTGATGGTAAAGCTAAGTATTTCTTCTCTCTAATACCTTTCTATTTTAATCTCCCTCCTAAGTGCATTATCATCACTGATATGCTGGATATTTTATGTTATATTTAAATTCAGAATTTAGATCAAAAGCCCTTGGAAACATATGTTTATAAATGAGGATGAATTCTTGCTCGGTTACTCTCTTTTTAAACTGCAAATAAAGTCATCAATAGCACTGTAATGCTTTGTGGTTAAAGCAAATCATGTTATCAGGACAAAATTGATTATTTGAGATAAGGGAAATTTGAGCTGTCACCACTGTGAAAAACCATAGGCATATTTAAAGGATTGATAGCAAAGGATCCAGAACTTTTTAAAAAAGTTAAAGTGTTTGGTTAGCAATGAGAAAAACTCATTGTGCATTCCAGAAATCGATATGTGGGACATATATATTTATATATGGGCTATTTTCAACAAATTTGCTATTCTATCATACCAGATTTCTAAATAACCTAGAGAAGTCCTATTCTCTCATATCCTCAATGAATCCTGGAATCACGTATTTCCTAAATTACTGGTTTGCCACTTCTCTGCCTTTCCCTCTTTCTTCTTTTCATTACAAATAGCTAAGGAAAATTGTATTGAGCTAAGTGCCAGTGGCTCATTCCTATAATCCTGGCTATTCAGGAGGCTGAGATCTGATGCTAATGGTTCAAAGCCAGCCCCTGCAGGAAAGTCTGTGAGACTCTTATTTTCAATTAAGCACTCAAAAAAATGGAAGTGGAGTTGTGGCTCAAATGATAGAATGCTAACCTTTAGTAGAGAAAGCGAGTTCAAGTCCTAGCATCAGCACACACAGAAAAAAAAAGTATAGCCTTTTGTTGTGTTATTGATGTATTTGTACTTAAAACCTGTGGATTAAAAAAATAAAGCCTTGTCTTCAAAATATTACTGGTTTGAGGAGCTACTGCTTAGTGGTGGAGTGTCTTCCTCACAAACTTGAGACCCTGTACTGCCAGAATTAATAAAGGAACTTGAAGACTCATTGAGGGACAGTAGTTATCTTTGTTTAGGAAAGGTAATAAAAATTATTCTTAATAATAAGAAATAGGGAGATTACTACTTTTCAGAGACCAATATCTATTTTATCCTAGGTTTGTGAGATTTAGTCAAGATATAGTATAATGTGCATATATTTTGTTAAATCCCTTGGGCTAGTGTTAGGTGGGTGTTTTGAATACATTTATGATAACCTACTTGACTTTATGAAGTAAATCATCTTTAACACATGAATTTAAAACATAAAATGAGAAATTTCCTTAAATGATATAAACCAATTACAAAAAGATATATCTGAAGTATGTGTATTTATTATAAAATGCCAGAAATATTTTATACAGTAAAGAGTCAGGATGTGACAAGAATCTTGCATTCCTACATCTTTATTCTTTTTGTACTTAATTACAGGATCTTGTCTATGTAGAAAGAAAAACAATATGAAATCTCATATTCTTAAATGTAATTCTAATGGAAAATATAACTGAAGCCAGAGGCTACAAGCCTCACCAGACAATTTTATGAAGGCTTGAATTGATGGAGACTATAGGTGCATTGGGAAAATAAACCCCATTAGTCATTACATCCTTTTAGTCAAAGAAAAGGTTACTGACTATATATGTGTCAGTTGCCAAACTATTTAAATGAAATTGTTTCATTAATAAATCTGTTTTTCTTTAAATTGTTTTTCTTTAAACTGGTATGCAGGTGAATGATCTTACCAGTAATACTGAAACATTTGCTTTAAAAATCCCAATGGCAGTTGACGTGTGAAAACATAAAGAGGCATAATAGAAGAGTCCATGATGGAATATTTGTTGTAGAATACCTGTCCTTTCCCTGGATATTCCATTATTAGATGCTGATTTGTCCATAACACCTGTAATATCAGTTACATAATCACTAATGCTTTTCTTGTAATTTTCAGTGAGTAATTGGTTCATGTTGGTTGGCTAAATTGCCAAGGCAGACTTCCTATAGGCTCACTCCAAATAAATGCAATGACTCAAATACATTATCCTGGAACACATCACAAGTAAATTTTTTTCTGAACTATTACACTATATTGTCACAATGTAGATCTTTACTCAAGTTCAGATTCTGAAACTGCTGCTAATGTAAGGGTAACTGGAAAATTTTGAAAAACGGAGCCATTCCACGATTTGAAAATCAGCACATAAAATATCAGCACATAAAACATATTAACAAGCAATCTCCAATTCTCATTCCTTCCCACCCTCAGTAGATTTTCACATGAATTTTATAGAACATTATTAGCTAGTGTAAATTGTTAGCTCATACCTTCCTGTGAGTAGAGCAGCTGACGGTTCCCTCTTCTCCAGGCAATCAAACGTACACTGGTTTCCTTAGGATAACATCAGTTAGGTCCTCCTGAGATCTGTTCCTAGCTTTCCTTTCCTTTCATTCTGTGTGCCATTATACTCCTCAGATTTTTTTTCCAATTGTTATTGTCAAGTTGATATACAGAGGGGTTACAGTTACATGAATCAGGTCATGAGTAATGAGTTCACAGAATGTTCATGCTGTGAACATCCCTAATACACAATACTTCCAAATCTGAAATTTTTGTGTCTTCATGACTCTACAAGTGGAAAATTTTATACCTGACCTCACAATATCAGTCCAGTAAAAATTCAGGTGCACTAAAATATTATGTAAAATTACCTTCAGAGGATGGGAATAAGGTATATATGATTCATAAATAAATCTGAATTTCATCCTCAAGATAACTCAATATGCACATGCAAACATTCCCAAATCAAAAAGAAATCTGACCTCAAGCACTTCTGGTCCTCAGCACTTCGGAAAAGTGATCTCCAAATGTTAGATAACCACTTTATATCAGGAACATTGGTGGATATATTTCATAAGGCTTGCTCCTCATTATAATTTGAAGGTCTTATTTGTTAGAAAACATAATGCGTTAAGTTTCTTATCCTTAGAGTTCTTAATACTGAGTAAGAAAAAGGGATTAGAATTCCCAGCTGTGTAAGAAATTTACTCTTTCAGTTTTACTATGAAAAATAGAAATTAAAACAATTTCCTTCTGAATTTTTTATGCCAATCATAATTGTTGAAAGTCCTTCCCAGTGACTGGCATGTAAACATAGTAGGCAAAGGCAGAAGCAGCTTTGCTTAAAAAAACAATAATAATGGTAATAATCATATGAACAGTACTAGCAGCAGCAAATAGCAATAGGTCCTGGATAGGGTTTTTATTTTTAGTGGTATAAGAATGCATTTTTCTCATTTTAGATTTTAGAAATCTAAAAAAATTTCTCATCTCTGAGATCCATCATTCTTCCCTCTTTAAAAAGATGGCAAATCTAAAGTACAGAGAGTTTAAGCAACTTTTTCTAAGTCCACATAGGTGGTTAAGAGAAAACGAGAATCTAGCTTCATTCTGATCAATTTCTGTGGAGGCCATTGGTCACATGCTAGGTATGCAATAAATATTTGGTAAGTGGTTGATCTTTATATGTTGTGTCAAGTTATCTGTTTTACTTTAAAATATCTTCTCTGACTGTGAATATGTCTGCCATCTCATGTAAATTTAGTTGTGGAGAAGACAGGGTCACTGCTAGATGCACAGTTGACTGCATAAGGCATTATTGCTTTATTATGGGGAAATCAGTAACGTGCAATTGAAAATGGGAAGTGTGCTGTAAACACAAGGGTCCCATGTATAAGTCTGTAAGTATCTATGCACTTGCCATGGTATTTGTCTAATTCATACAAGAAAATCAGTCCCTTTTCAGTCACGTATCCTATCAAAATAGGGGTATTCATGACACAAACTAGGAGAGTAAAATATGTATGCTAGCACAAAAATATTATTTGCCTTTCGGATGGAAGCCTCTGTTCTCCTCCATTTTTTGTATCAATTGAGGCCTCCCCACTTTTTAAAGGAAGGCTGAATAGAAGAGGTTGAAGTTTGGTATCTATTGTTTGGCCTTATTACAGTCATTAACCGCAGCCAAGGTGCCTTTCAGGAAGAAAGCATGATGGATAGGCTGTGGTCTCCTGATCACATTCACTGTCATGGAGAACAAAAGTCAGGAAAGCGGGAGGTAGCAGAAGACAGAGTGCAGTGGGATACAGGTGCATCTTTTCCAGAGAAGAACAAGATGAATGTTCCCATTGTCACCGCTCCCTGCATTTCCTTAGTCATTAGTGTGACAGGTCTGTAATTGATGACATGACATGGGACCTGTTGTGAAGCTTCGTTCCCTTCCTTTGAAGCTACTTCTGTGTCCTTTAAACAGTGTCTGGTTATCTAATGTGTCAGTACATCTGCTTTCATATCTCAATCTAAGCTATCTTAGTAATGACAGAAAATCACAGCACTTGTAAAAAGGGAAGATGATATTAAAGTTTCATAGCCTTGTTAACCACAATTCTCAGCAGTGGTTTCTTATGTAATAATAGGCAAGGTCAAGAATAAATTTATAAGAGTACGAGAAAATAGTATAGTTGGAGCTCTCAATCTGCCACACGCGAATGCTTTGTAGTCTAATGCTCATCTTCTTTTCTTACGTTTTCTTTAGTTGCACTGTTTAGATCATGTTTCAAAGTTACGTTTCAAGAAATAAATTACATAGATCATTTGAGTGGATTATTTAAATTATTGAACAAATTAAATAAATGTTCTAATCATGACTAACCACTCTTGATTCCATTTTAACAATTGCTTTAAAATTACTGAATCTTTCATGAATCACTGGAATGCATTTGATTTTAATTATACATTTAGGTTTATTTTATAGTTACTTATTAATTAATCAGTATTATACATCTGGGAATTTTTAAAGGAGAATCACTATATGTAACCAAGGTACAACTTATGTATCATTAAAGTAAATAAATGCATATTAAACTTTCTCATATGAATCCTGAAGACTGGACTTTTATTAGTCACTCAAAAATGATACCAACAATTTAATTAACTTTGTTTTTCTTGAATAGACTTTTAAAAATGTTTTTATGGATACATATTTTTTCCTTTATGGTTGTTAGGAATACAGCAATGATAAAAAATGTACTTTTCAGAGTAATTATCTGTAATGAGAAGCTCTCTACATTGGGAAAAAAATCCAATTTGTTATATATTAAATTTGGATAGTGCACATGTAGATTTGTTTTAGTATAACTCTTTTAGTATGTATAGCCTCATTAGCATTATAATGACTTCATGCTGAAACTTGATGCAATAAGTTTCTAAAGGAAAAATTTCAATAAAAACAGAATAGGACATGAGTGTTGATGGAAATCAAAATTACATTTTACAATGCATTTCTGATTTTCTTATTCTCTCAACTATTTTCTCATATTTGATTCCAAAAGATTATGTCTTCTTTGAAAAATTAATAACTACTGCTTTAAGAGATATATCTAATGAAATAAGGAAGTCAGGTCTGGACTGTGCCATCTTGGCCACAGTGTTAAATGGTAGGGTCTGGCATCTTGTCATGGTAGAGGTAGGGAAGTCCCACCCCAGGTGATGGGTGTGCCTGAATCCTTGGAGATAAGGGGTACTTGGCCTATAAGTTACTGAACCTCTCAGTCCAGTGCCTGGGACTTGGCGCTTCCTGTGACCCTGCCCTCTGACCTGACCCTGTTTAAGCCTGGAACAGCTCAGGTGCCAGTACGTATGACATGTGTCTCCATGTTTGCATCCTCACCCTGTCTCCTAGCTCCTCTCCAGTCACCATGGCATTCCACTTCAGCTCTCCATTGGAGCTGAACTGGTTTGTTGGTGGTGTTTTTGTTCTTTCGTTCCTCTTTGGCCTGTTTTCTAACAGTGTTAAGTGTGTTTGCGGGCTGCAGGCCCTTATAACAATTGGCTGTCAGTAGACTGCTAGCATTCTAATAAAGACTCCAAGATTTGATCCTTCAAAATGTGTTTTCTCTGATAATATACCTTATAACACTATTAATGTACTGAGCATGAGACTTGAACATATGGCTTTCAGATGACCTTTGAGAGTCATAAAAATATGCACAAAACTAAAATTTCACTTAGCTATTAAAATTTTTGGAAAGATCCTTCAAGACATATTTAGCTAAGTGCCTCCTAATTCAGAAAACACATTTTTAAAACATTTGTTTTGAAGCAAGACTTCCTCCTGGCCATAGGTCACTTCCTTGATAGTCTTTCTACCTTCATGTCTCCTTTGTCTGTAGCTTTAGTGCTAATCCCTTTTTTAAAATGAGCATTAAAGGCATGTTTGTTTTTCTGCTAACATCTGTTCCAAAATACCTTATGATAAGGCAAACTCTACTTTGCTCTTCAATTCTGTCCAACTTCTCACCCATTCTTTCAAATAAGAAATCTTGATGTTAAAGTAGTTTTTAAATATTGTCTGAGAAAAACCAAAGTTAATGCAACCGAGTGGAAACTGTAAGACCATTTGAGTATTGTTTCTGTTTTATTGATGCATTTGGTTTTTGTTGTTTGATGGAATTTGAGCCAAAAAAAACAAAAACAAAAATGCAGGCTTTCCTATTTCTACAACTGATTGTACTTATGCATTTTGTACCAGTGGAACTTTTTATACTGGAGATTAAAAAAAGAAATGGAAATTTCCATAGCTTAACTCTTGTGGACCACCTGACAATGACTAATTTCAAGTTTGATTTCTGGTTGACAGAAAGAAAGTTCTTTTGAGAATTAAAAACTTTGGCTTGATTTCTTTTTTCCCTTTGCTTATATCTAGCATTAGAATTTTGTCTTAAAATACAGCGGTAAGTTTCACTTTTTATTCTATATTGTGCAGTTACACAATAAGGTAATTAGATTTAGAAGTACTCAGTCACTTTAAGTGGATAAATGTATTAAACTTTAGGGGTTTACTTTTTTGCTGTTTAGATCAAAGTTTTTTTCTTATTCTTCTGTCCTCATTGTGAACATAACCGTGTAGTTGAAACAGTCAAACTTATTTTTGTAATGTATGTTATTGTGTTATGTGGTTTTTTGCTTCTGTCTCCAATATTAAACCATTTTCCTAATAAAAAAAAAACAACAAAAAAAGAAATCTTGATGTTATCTTCAACTTCCTCCTCTTCCTTTTTCTCCTCCTCTTCCTATGTTGTGGCACAGCACTGAGTTTTGAACTCCGGTACCCACTTTTGCTAGGCTGTTATGGTTTTACTGTTTCCAAAACTGATTTTTGATGGTTATTTTGGAGATAGAGTCTCACTTCCTGCCGAGGGTGTGCTTGGGTATGGTCCACCCATGTTAGGCTTCCTGTGTAGGTAGGGTAACCCCGTGTGCTATGCATCCAGCTCTTCATTGAGAAGCGGTCTCAGAAACTTTTCAGCCTGGACTGACCCTGAATTGAAATTCTCAGCCATCCAATAATGAAGAAGCTGAGCCATCAACACTCATTATTTTCATTCAGATCTTCCAAGTCATCTGAACAGTGGACTTGTTTCTCTTCTCTCCAAGGGCTAGAAGACTTGTTGTCTCTTACCTGGATTATCACAGCCAGTTTCTAGACCTATTACCAAACCCACTGACAGGCACAGTTACTTTCCTAAGCCATAGATGGGATCATTCCATTCTCCTACTGAATCAATTTCCTGGCTCTCCAGCTTCAATATGGTAAAAGTTTTCTTTCTGCCCTCCATAATGTCTGCTTGGCACAACCATTTTGATATTTCACAGTCTGCTTATTGTCCACTTTTCTATTTGCCTTTTGTGATCATATCCTGTGTGTGGATGCTGCATAGAGCTCTGTTTCTTTTCTTTTACTTTGGTTTGATTACTGTCTTGATACTTTATTCAGGTTTTTTTTGGGGGGGGGGTCTGATGCACACCTCCACAGTCTTAAATCCATTTCCTAAATACTCTTTATGTATTGTTCATACACATACATACATAATCACACATGTGTATATTTATTTAATGAATTGTCTCATACTATTTATAAGATTGTTAATCCTCTTCTTTTTCTCATGAAGAATGAGTTGGTGAGGAATATTGCCATTGTATCTTTGGACATATGTGCACAATTCATTAAGTAATTAATGAATTAGTTTCAAATGGCTAATCTGGGGACCTGTGGAGAGTAATGAGAGAGTGCTTAAATGTAGACACCTGCCATCATTTTCAAAATTTCTTCACTTGCAATGTCCTTGTATGAAGTATGATACTGTCAACATACACATGACATGCTTGGTTTGCCAGGTAGTTGTGTAATGCAAATATAAGGAATGGAAAATTTGAAAAAAAATCTGTTAATAGAAGTTTTCTTTTGTGCCTTGTCAAAATGTAATATTATTTCATTGAATATGGTTCTCATTATCATGCCTTACCTGCAAATAGAAATGCAGAATTTTAAAAGCCAATTTGTATTGTATTGTTTCCATTATTCTAAATTATGGAAATAAATTATTCAATTTTACTTTGAAACTCACTATACTCTTGTCTGAAAATTACACTAAATAACACTGTCTCTAATTGCACAAAATGCCAAAAGATAAGCAATTGCCTCTATACTTAAATATTGTTCAATTTAATCTCTTTTCTTTATATATTTGTAATAATTAGAAATGATTTTTTTATTGTCAAACTTATGTACAGAGAGGTTACAGTTTCATACGTTAGGCATTGGATACATTTCTTGTACTGTTTGTTACCTCCTCCCTCATTCTAGAAATGATTTTTAACAATTGAAGAACTTTATACAAACTACATTACCACTACATACTATAATGGCCCTTTCACTTTTTATAAGAATGATCTAGGAAATGTGTTCAAGTTTATATTTCTCATTCCTACTGTGAAGAACTCTGCTGTAGTAGATTGGGGATATTTAATATAAAATTTATCACCTTGTAATTATAACCACTACTATTGTGTTCTAGAAAGTGACTGCTTCGGGAACATTATTTGAGAGCCTAGTTGGGATATTGATAGTGGTGGTGATGGTGATGGTTGGGAGCTTTGATGGTGGTGATGGTAGAGAGATAATATAGTAGCTAAATGATAGTGATGGTGAAGTAGAGATGGCTTTGTTGATGGTGGTGGACCTGACTTTAGAAATGGTGATTCTGACAATGGTGATAGAATAGAGCTTGTATAGTTCAGCTCTTTGGAATCAAGTTATCCTGAATTTGGATGTCAGGTCTAATACTATTTTATTATATATACATATATGCATATGAATATATGCATATGTGTGGATATATATATATACACATATATATGGGTAAACTTCAGGATTATCTATAAGAGGGATATAATTATTTTATCTAATCAACAATGCCTTCCTTGTTTAGTACATAACAAATGAAGTTGGTATATAATCCTGAAATATATTTTATGCCTCTAAATGCCCATTTGAATGTGGATTTTTTTTTTTTTTTTTTGGCCAGTCCTAGGGCTTGAACTCAGGGCCTGAGCATTGTCCCTGGCTTCCTTTTGCTCAAGGCTAGCACTCTGCCACTTGAGCCACAGCGCCACTTCTGGCCGTTTTCTATATGTGTGGTGCTGGGGAATTGAACCCAGGGCCTCATGTATACGAGGCAAGCACTCTTGCCACTAGGCTATATCCCCAGCCCCTGAATGTGGATTTTTAATGGAGTGTGAAACTCTAGGTCTCTTATTTTCTAAAGTGAAAATCAAGGAATATTTCAGATCTTTATTTTCTTATTACTTATTTTTCTTTTAACTTAAGAAAACTTAAACTGTCTATTGTTTTTCCTGAATGTGAACCAGTAAAAGAGGTTAGTGTTACCATAGCATGTGCTGGAGACTAAACTTTCCCTTCCTCTGACAGTCTATGAATATTCTGCTTTCATACAGGAGATGCCAAGGTGAAAGGCTAGAAAACACTTCTCTTTTAAAGCAGACACACGTGCACATGCACATACACACTCACACACACAATGTTGTAACCTGTATAACACCTTCAGAAACTCAATAAAAGCATCTTGTCTTGTCTCTTCATGGAGCTAGTGCACACGGATCTAACTTCTCAATAAGATCTGGTGACATTAGATGGTGTCCATAGACCATACATTGAAAAAAACGGAGAGAGGAAAATTTATGAAACTGTAGTACTTACAGGTAACAAGCGTTGTGCATTGCTTTATCTGTAGATTGAGAGAATATGTGAGGTTCCTAACTCATATTAGAATGTCATTAAGTTAATTTGTTTATGGAAGGAAGGCAGTGTGCTTTTTGGAGTCAGACTCATACTACTTAACAACTGGTTCAACCATTGCTGAACTAAGTGACTAAACAGTACCTAAGATAGCTATATATGGATTTTTTGTTTAAAATGGGATGCAACTCATATTTATAGCAATATTTTATGACATTTGAAGAGTAAATCAAGGATCAAAACACTTGAAAAAGACATACTATATAAAAGTACTTAATTATATGTAAGAACAGTAAAATTACTATTTCCTGTTTTCCTATATGAATATTATGTTGTCAAATTATGTATAGTCACATCGATAAGTTTATATTATTCATGGAGCACTGTTTTGACAATAGAAGAAAAATTTCATGTAGGATACATTGTATCAATAAGTGTTACTGGGACATTTTGATTATTTGTGAGATTAGTGTCAGCTTTTGAAAATGCAAATTAATTGTGTGTGTTGTAAGGGGTCTTTTACTGTTTCAATTTGGCTGTTTGAAGTAACATCAAATGATAAGTTCCAAGAAACAGCAGGCCTACAGTGACAAGACTAACAGTGTTCAGATGTAATGAATATGTTCCAGAAATGCCCAACAAATGTATTCTCATCTTGCTATATTTTGAATATATTTTTGTTTATTTTGGCGGGTTCTGAAATTGTGCCTTTACACAGTAATCTATAGAAAAATAATTCAGCGGATAGGTTTTAGGTAAGTTTAGCATTTGTGGAATTCCATGTAAACAAATGACTTGAACTGCATAGAAGAGGGAAAATTTTATACCTGCCTTATAAGAATTTTTTTTGTCATTCCTGGAGCTTAAATTCAAGGGCTGGTCACTGTCTCTAAGCTTTTTTTCTCAAGGCTAGCACTCTATCACTTTGAGCCACATCTCTACTTCCAGTTTTTTGGTGATTACTTGGAGATAAAAGTCTCACAGACATCCTTCTGAGTAGCTAGGATTATAGGCATGAGCCACTGGTGTCCAGCTGTTAATAAGAATTTTATAATTGGGTCTATGCAATACACTGACAGTGTACAAATTAACAACAGAATATACGTTTATTTCACTCATGAAGTTATCCCATGATTATGTGAATATTCTAAGCCCCACAGCTGACATCTAAATATTTATATGCTCTTGTACAATAGAGAGGACAAGAGGTATATATGTAAATTAGAGGAGAGTCAGTGTTATGGGGAAAGATGAATGCATTTTAAGGAGAGTCACTGGTAGTGAGTGTAGCTCTGGTGTCAACATCTCACCTGGGGAATACCCCCAAGCCCCCATGATCTCACCAAATTCCTGGTTAACAAGGCTCTTGGGTAGGGGATTCATGACAATTGAGTCTTCAGAGATTGTACAAGAACTCAAGTTTCCTTCTGGTCCATGAAAGTAATCAGCATACCCAAGTGGTATATTTTGTGATAACACTTGTTGATCTATGTTAACTAAAAGTAATATGGATAGAGTGAGATTTATTTTACAGAGTTGGCATAATCGAAAAGATGATGGAACTTAACCATTATATGATAGGCATAGTGTAATAGGAATAGGGAATAATCTGAGGATTGGTCATTAGTGTTTTATCTGAGTAATAAGTAGCTACCATTAGCCTACTTTTCTTATTTGCACTTCAACCAAATCAGCAATTATGTTATAATCAAAAACTTACAAGATTTTGTCCTTTTGAAAAGTAAACAAAGATATATTCAAAACATACCAAAATGAGTATACATTTAAATTTTAAATTAAGTATGAAAATTTATTAAAATTAATTTCCATGTGCATTTGAAAAATGTTGCTTCTCTTAAGTAATTTAATTTATTAAGATCAAAGCATAAATATAATTTGTGAGTAATAAATACAGGAAATGAAATATATGGTGCTGAAAGTCTTACTTAACATTTCAAAACTTTGGTGAAATCTTATCAAATGTTTTCATTAAAATGAAATACCCATATCAGCATTCAGTGTGCATCTACTTGCCTACATAATGAAATGTCCATATTATGACTTATATTTAAAAGGTAATATGAGTTGTCAGTGCTTTAATGTTCTGAGTAACAGCATGATATGCAACTATTAACAAGGTGGTGCCAATTTGTGGTACACAAAGAGAAGCAAGGAAAGCAATGCTCAGTGCATTCATCCAACCTAAGAGGAAGGTTCCTGCAGTTAATGCATCTTCTCTCTTACTTAAGCAAGTCATGACTCTAAAAATCCCCTCGCTGTGAAGTGTGTTTTGGTCCAGTGTTGGCAATAGTACTTGTCACAATCTTATATGACATTAGGAGAGAACCAGCTTTTGTTTTTAGAACATACTGAGACATTTCCTTGGGATAAATGTATTTGTAATGTTCTGGTTCACAGCAGATTATGCTGAACATGCATCACAAATGACGGAAGCACCCATATACACATGAATACATTTATCCTGTGAGCTTGCAGTATGCAGTCTCCAGGTATAGATCCTCAGGAACAGACTCTCTTGCGCATGCTGCAGGGTCCTACAGCTTTGCACTTCACCATTCTTTAATCACCACTTGTAGACAACTGATCTCACAATATGTTTTCAGATTAATAGTTAGATAGCTTTTAAATATATGTAATAACAATAAGTACTATTTAATGAGTAGAGAAAATGGATGGGCTCCTAACTAAATTGTGGCTTTGTGCCACTACTTGGTCTTAAAAGTGTGTGTGTGTGTGTGTGTGTGTGTGTGAAAATGACAAGAGATTAGAAGACCCCTGTGGTGTGAAGAATAGCATAATTGCTGCTTCTTTTAAAGGGATTAGTTTGTAACATTACAGCAAGTTCAGTGATGGATATGTGGTTAAAACTGAAGTTGGAAATGAAAATAATTCTCCTAGCTACTCCAAGTGAATTTCTAAAGTCTAGGGCCCTAGGCATTGTTGAAATACAGTTAGAGTTGTTTTTATAAGTTGTTGATATTTCTATACAAGCAATAGAAATGTTTCCTACATTGGGGATTTTAGTTTCTTTTCTTCTTCTTTTTTCTTGCCAATCCTGGGGCTTGGGACACAGGGCCTGAGCACTGTCCCTGGATTCAAGCTCTACCTCTTGCGCCGCAGTGCCCCTTCTGACCTTTTCTGTTTATATGGTGCTGAGGAATTGAACCCAGAGCTTCATGCATGCTAGGCAAGCACTCTACCACTAAGCCACATTCCCAGCCCTGGGATTTGATTTTCTTGTTTATCTAAAATAGTAATATAAGAAGATGGCATTAATATGAATCAAGACACTAACCAAAATGAAAAGTTGTGCTTTGGTTTAGTCATTGATTTGGTTAGACCTTTAAAAGGGTAAAAACAAATAACTTTGATTTTATTTTCCCCCTACAAACACAATAAATAGATAGATCCCACTAGAGAGCTTTATTTGATCAAATTATATTGGTACCAAGAGAAATGGTGCTGACTTTGTCCCTCTGTTGTAAAGGTCTAGATAACATGAGAATTCATAAGTTACTATCATCAGGTAATGTATACAATTTTTTGGCCAGTTTTCAAAGATTTGATGGATTTTTGGTAATTCACCACATTCAAGTATAAGATTGGGCCTTTTAACTATTATAAACTTTCTCCTTTGCATTCTCCATGTTTTCACTATGAAAATAGCTTTATAATTTATTTTGAATAGTGTACACAAAATGTATGAACTCATAGTAGAAAGTAGTAAATCACCTATAATTTTACTAAGAGATTATCATAATATTTATGTTGCATATTTTACCAGGCTTAGATTTGTAGTAAGATTGTATTTGTAACCAAAAAATTGAATATAGTGTGTATTAAACTGCAGTGATGTCTTGATAATTAATTGTACACAATATTTCCATGTTCAGCACATCTGTTTAAAACACATATGTCACATTATTTAATCATAAGCTTTTAGTATACTATTTTTGATTAATTAATATTATAGACAAAATTAGGATTACATGTACTTAAATATACTTTGATTAGTTTTAAAATTTGATTAGTGTTAAAAAGTTTTAGAAATATGTGAATCAACTACCTGTTATTTTGGGACCACTCTGCTTGGCTTTATGTGGCAGTAAACAAAAGGCCCAAATGTCTTGTCCTTCATGTGTCATCTATCATATCAAAGATAATAAAATAGACAAAATAAAATAAGTAATAAAAGGTGTCATTATTCCATAGTGATATGTAATACAGAGAAACAGAAACCGTGGTGGTCAGGCATTGGAGATGTTGGATCAATATTCATCAGATATTATGAAACACTTTGGCAGTTATTTCCCAGAAAACCTTTATCAGTTACATTCTCTCTCATAATATGTAATAGTGCATTTTTTTGTATTATAAAAATAGTTTTTAAGAATATAATCATGAATTTGCAACCCCTCCACCAAATGTAAAAATTGCATTTCTTAATTATTTTTTCATGCCTATCAAACATTTTGGTAATTTGAGTGGAAACTACCAGTTAATATTGGCTTCATATAGCAGATAGTATGGGTCCCTGATCATTTTTCTTGACGTATACAGTGTCAGTATTTCGAGATGACTTCCAATTTCCAGTATCCACCTCTCTATCCTTGAAAGTCTTCTCGAAAGTCCCCCTTTTTTTTTTTTCAAATTTTTATTATCAAATTGATGTACAGAGAGGTTACAGTTTCATACGTTAGGCATTGGATACATTTCTTGTACTGTTTGTAACCTCGTCCCTCATTCCCCCCTCCGTCCTCCCCCTTTCTCTTCCCCCCATGAGGTATTCAATTCACTTACACCAAACAGTTTTGCAATTACTGCTTTTGTAGTTGTTTGTTGTTTTTTACCCTGTGTCTCTCGATTTTGGTATTCCCTTTCAATTTCCTAGTTCCAATAACAGTATACACGGTTTCCAATATACTCAGATAAGATTACAGAGATAGTGTAGTTACAACCACAGGATAGCTGACTACAAGTGTCATGGAATAACTATTTCTTCCTCAATTTACTTTTTACATTCAATCAATTTTCATAATGTATACATGTTTTTATCAGATTATCTCTATTTCTCCTCTTTCACTGTTCTATCATGTATCTTTGCTTTTATCTGTTACTTATAAAAAATGAGAGCGAAACATGCTTTTTTTTTTTTGCCAGTCCTGGGCCTTGGACTCAGGGCCTGAGCACTGTCCCTGGCTTCTTCTTGCTCAAGGCTAGCACTCTGCCGCTTGAGCCACAGCACCGCTTCTGGCGGTTTTCTGCATATGAGGTGCTGGGGAATCGAACCTAGGGCCTCGTGTATCCGAGGCAGGCACTCTTGCCACTAGGCCATATCCCCAGCCCGAAACATGCTTTTTGTTGATTGGAAAATAAGAATGTGCACCAAAGTTAAAATTTTATAATTTCAAGGTTAAATTATTTATTTTCTATATTTTTCAAATGCTAGCTAGGCTGCAGAGTAGAGGATCAGTGTCATCTAGATGTATGTGTTCAATTGAAATTCCCCTTGATGATATTAATTTTAAATTTTCCAGATGGCTTAATTGACATAAATTTATTTAAAATTTGTGTTATGATTTTAAATTTGGAGGTATTTTACAATTGAGATTGGATTTTTTAGAGTCGTGATTTAACCTGTTAGTACTGGTTGACATAGTGTACATCTGTAATCCTGGTACTTAGAAGGAAACACAAGTTCAAAGCCATCCTGGGCTACATGGCAAGACCCTGTCTCAATGAATCCATCAGTCACTGATGATCAGATAATATTTCAGGATATTTTAGTTTTCTTATGCAATAAGAAATAAGAAAACTTTCTTATTGCATAAGAAAACTTAAACTTATATATATAACTTGAATGACATACTCAGGACTTTACTTTTGTCAACATGCTTATACATTCACCCACCAGTTAGTGATGGCTTCTCATCTGGTCTAAACTAGTTTAATTCTATTAAATGTTTTTTTATTTCCTAGGTACTGTCATTGTATTTTAACTGGTAGCAGCAATTTAAATATATAAAAGCATCTCAGACTTGAAGCAGATTATACTTAAGTGGTATGTCTGTTAATTTAGTGAAGCTGAAAAAGGAGTCACCACTAATAATAGTTATTACCAACAACTATAGTTGAGAAATTATTTGTTCATTGAGACATCTAATGATTGTCATAATGACAGCAATAACTATCAGTTTCATGGGATAAATGTCTAGAAAATTTCTCTACATCAAATTGTGGACTCAACAAGAACGTTACTTAGATCTAGCTTTGGGAAACAGCAGATTGTACCAAACATGTCCCAAATTAAACAAATGAGTGAAATTATTAAAATAATTTTTGAATACCCTTCTTGATTATTTTACTTGTAAGGTTTTGTACTATATATATTCATTTATAGAAGGAAAGTAACTTTATTTTAAATAGTATATGCATATATTAGTTTATATAGCATGTCAAATTTTTTGCTGAGTGATTAGGTAGAGGAAGTAGGAGATGTTAATATGAATTGAAAGCATGTGGGACATTTCTATAGGTTCTGTTTCTAGTTTTTATTATACAATCACATTTAGTTAATTTCGAGCATAATTCAAGTTTTATATAAAGAACCAAAATTATCAAAGACATTGAATATATTGCATTATTGATTTCTTCCATGAAATGAGGGGAAAAATAAGTGGACTTTAAGACACTAGTGTGGCTGAATAGAACATGAAGTCATTGGGATACAAGTGCGAGACAGAGGGTTAGATTTTCTTATAATAAATCTGAATCTTTTCTTCCATATATTCTTGCAGTGTGTGCAAATAAAATTTGTTCTTCAGCAAAATTAAAAATTATTACTCTCCTAGAACCTTAAGGACTCTAGCAAGCTTTTAAAGCCATATATTTTTAATGGTGAAAGCTCAGCTTGGGGTCTGCTGGGAGCACCACAAAGCGTATGAATGATAGCACATGGGAAGAGTCATACAATGTGCATTTTTCAGTTAGAATATACCATATCATTCAGCTCCAAATATTTTATCTTTCCATTCTTTTTATTTACTTATTTTGGATTTTTGTTTATTTCGATTCTTGTATGCTAAGCGGGTACTTGACCACTGATTGCATCCTCTGTCCTTCCTCCATTTTGTATAAAGCCCTGAGACTTTGAAGCAGAGACTAAGTCACTGAGAGAGTGGTCCTAGGGCTCCAAAAGTTTTTGTTTGTTTGTTTGTTTTGTTTTTGGTAGGGATAGTGATGCTTGTAAGCTCAGATGCTTGGGAGGAAGTGATAAGAGGATAGTGGCTTATGACCAGCCTGGCAAAAAGTTAATGACGCCTATATCAAAGAATAAGCCAGGTGTGGTGACACAGGACTATAATCCTAGATGCACAGGAGGCAGAGTTGTACAAGTGTAACTCTGGGAAAAAGCACAAGATCCTATCTACACATTGAGTAGAGCAAGTGGTATAGTACTTGCCTAGAAAGCAATCAGGCTCTTAGTTCAAATCCTAGTATTGTCAGAAAGAAAAAGTGTGTTTGTGGCAAGTTGTGGATAGGTATGCATGATAGAAATATTTTTTCTCTTGTTTCACATTGCCTTTTCAATGCAGTATATGTAAGAGAAGCATTATTTATAGTAAATTTTTATACCAGTGAAGACTCTTGAAATAGCCTGTGTGGCCTTAACAATTAAGGCTATAGTATACCAACTTTCAGTAATGCAGGAGCCTTGAAATTGGCAAAAAAGCCTATGAAATAATCCTGAAAAAAGGCTGTCTTCTACAGCTGTGTAGTTTGGTGGTAGGACATGCCATCTGGCCAATTTCTCAGAGTCTGGAATGAAACTAACAAAGGGTTGCCAACCCCCCATGCTCATGCGGAGAGTTCTGACAATGCCTATTAATTATGTCATAAAACTCCCTAACCAAGCCCCATTCACCTGCCATACTTAATATGCAGCTGATGAGTAAGTATTTTAGAGTATTTGACACTCTGATAGCAGTAGCATGGTAGATATCAATGGCTAAATTAAAAGATTCCTTGTTTTGATTTTTTTAATGATTATTACAAACCCAGGCTCATGTCTTCTAATACTACATATGACAGAGCTTGGCTATCATGTGGTTGCATTTTTACTTCTTTTGTTTTCCAACAAGATACTTTCTTTCCACTCTATTCAACAGCTGCCATGTAGCAGAGGATTTTCCTAATGAGAAGAGAGAGGTTTTTTATTTTTTAATATACACCTATAAAAATAGACTATGCGTACTTCTCCATCTGTCTTTTATGTTCTTCTGGATTGCTTAAAGAGACAAGTTTATTTATTACCTCCAAATTATACTCTAAATAATATTTGACAAAGACTATTTTTTAAAGCTATCTCAGAAATTACATAACTGTGCCTTCACGATATGAGAAAAAACACATTTCAGTACCCAGTGGGTTTCAAAATACTGCTGAGCCATGAGACTTGCTTGTAGACTTGATCCAATTTTCAGCCTGACATTGTGGGGAACACAAGATGACAGCACTTCATCCAAAATCTACTGTTGTCACCAAGGAAAGCTTACTGTCTCATAAATTTGTGCTTGAGAGGAGGTAAGCAGAAAGAACTTCCCTTTCTTGACTGAAAATTAAAAAATACAGATGCTTTAAAGAACATAGAGTACTAATGATGCACACATCCACTGATTGTGTTCTGGTACATCACATTGGTGGCTTCTAAAGTTGGGGAGTGTTGCACATCATCGACCTCTTCCCAAGTGAGATCTGCTTGGTGGAAAAGTAATCATGTTGCCAGAAGCTAGTTATTCATGCCTGTAATCCTTGCTACTCAGGAGGCTATAAGATCTAAGGATTGGGTTCAAGTTAGCCAGGGCAAGAAAGTCCATGAGACTCTCATCTCCAAATAACTACCAAAAACAAAACAACAAAACAAACCCGGAAGTGGGGCTGTGGCTCAAGTGGTAAGAGTGCTAACATAAAGCAGTGCTCACAAAAGAAACTCAAAGACAGCACCCAGCCTCCAAGTTTAAGCTCTAGGATGGGCACAGAAAGCAAAAAAGAAATGAAAAGAAAAGAAAAAGAAATAAATTGTGTTATGTTTTAGGGGTTGCACACTACTAAGTGTCATATTTATTCAGGAATTTTCATGCATGTTTGCAGCCCTATGATGTTTGCCTGTTCTTATTCCCTTGATTTTTATTAAATGATAGGACACATCAGATCTTTGATCAGATGCCAAACATTCCTGTAGCACGTTGACTATACAGTTTGTTCCAGAAAGTGGTCCATTTGAAGAGTGTTCATTTGTTCCTTTTAAGGTACTTATTTGTTTGGCTGGGCAACTCATTTGTCAAAAATAGTGACACTGGAGAGACAGAATGCTTATTTTCTCCATGAGTTCTGTGACAATTTGACTTGTATTTTCTTGGAAATGGAAAGGATCTAATGCATTGAGATGCTGTAGGTATTTGAGATGCTTTACGAACGAATATTTTCTCATCTTTTTGTCAAAACAAGTGAGGCAGGTGCTGCTTTTAAATAATGTATAAGTATGTTTATATTAAAATGACAGCATTTTACAAAAGCTGTATTTATATTCCATAAATTATTGAAAAGAAGAGAGCAAAGGTCACAATGTTATATATACTTTACACACTTTCAGTTCACTTCTTTAAATCACAGTGTAGCACAATCTAGATTTTCAGAATTATAAATCTTTGATATTGGAAAGCTTGAATGTACTTTAAAAAGCCACTGTGTACTTCATGAACTGAATTCATTCTCTATCACTTCTTGGTCATTCTCAGTTTGTATGTCCCAGTTTTCAGCTCACAGGTATTGTTAGAAAAGTAACTCTTCATGGAGATAGGACAAGTTTTATCAAAATGATTTTTGTACTAGAGAGAGTTATCTCAAATTGCTTTTATATGATCAAACACATAAACAAAGTTGTGTTTGGAAAAGACCCATCAAAGAATCCATGAAGAGTTAAATACATTTAACATTAAATGTCTGGCAATATAATCTCACATGGTTATATATTAAGGTACTTACAAACGTTCAATGATTCTTGTAAAAAAAAGCCATTTAAAGTAACTTCAGGCTGGACATATAGTATAAGTCTGCAATCCTCTACTCAGGAGGCAGAGATGGGAGGATTGCAGTTGTAAACCAGCCAGGACAAAGTTAGCCAGAGATTCTATTGGAAAAGCCCTAAAGCAAAAGGACAGGGAAGTGTGGCTCAAGTGACAGAAAGTCTAGGAAGCTCACAGCCTGGATAAAATCCTCATTTCTAAAACAGACAAATGAACAAAACAGAAACCTTAAAAAACTAAGCAGCTAAATAATTTCATTGTGAAGATTACTTAGGAATAAGAATAGAATGGATACAGGTTAAAGTATTGTTGAAAGGTAATGTAAATATAGCTTGGGTTACAATTTACCTACCCCTGCACCCCCCCATTGCCTCTCAGTGTAAATATTTGTTTCAAGAAGTGCTGTACTTTCAACTGCTTAGATGGAAATGAGGATAAGATGCCCCTAGACACCTGGTATGATTAAAAATGTGGCTGCACAATGAAAGCTATTAAGGCTTAAAATGCATGTAAAGAGTCTTAATTAAACTACGTCATTCAATGTAAAAGCTGAATCAAAAAAATTCCCTTTAAAATTTTTAGAAGCCTGGGCAGAGAATTGACACATTTCGGCATCATCTTTTTAAACTGATATATTTAACTTGAATAACATCATTTAAAAAATTGTGTCATTAAAATTTCTATGGGACTATAACTTTATAAGGTCACAGTCTCGTATTTCAGACACATAATATGCATTCAGCAAATAATAAGGTGGATTTTCTTGTATCAGTTCCCATGAGAGAGGTACAATTTCAGGTACTGATTGATTCAATCATTTATCAGATAAGTTTTTACCACTCAGATTCAGGTGTTTTTCAAAGTTATGGCTAATGTCGCCTTAATTTGAAAAATTCTGTTGTTCAGGTATAAGTTTATTTCAAAGTTATTCTCTAAAGTTTACTTTTATCTTCCCATTTTACTTTAATTTTTTAACTACTTTCAATTAATATATTTCCACTATATCCTAAGATGTAAAAGTACTGTATAAAACAAGAAAGCTTCATATAGAACCTGATTTTTTTCATTTTTATGACTATGTTATACTTTGATTTCCACACTGAGAATTGGAGAATTAAATTGTGTGTACATTCACTGTAATAACTGAACTCAGTAAAATAATTTTATTAGATTAAAAAATTTAATTTTACCATAATTTTCATGGAATCAAGTTATATATCATTTTGATTTTTTTTATTGTAAAGGTGAGGTACAGAGGGGTTACAGTTCCATAAGTAAGGTAATGAGTACATTTCTTTTTGATCAGTATTACCATCTCCCTTGTTGTCTCCAGCTTTCCATCCCCCCTGACTCCCCTCTCGCCAAGTTGTAAAGTTCATTTTCAACACATTTCCAATGTGTCTGTTGCATTGGTTCACCTTTTGTCCTTTGTCTCATCATTTCTGTGATTTCCCTTTCCAAACCCAAATCAGATAAACTAATATAAAATACAATACAAGGGGTACCCAAATCAAAAACAATAATGATATCAGGTGTAAGCCAAAAGGGGGGGGGGAGTAACAGTGTACAGTACATTAAGAAAAAAAGCAACAACCCCTCCCAAATCTTGTTTCCATATCATCTCAATTGGCATCATTTTATAAGGTCATATGTATATAGCTCTTGAGCTATTGTGACCCTCTGCTACAACTATTGATTACAAATGATTTTTTTAAACAATGTACTTCTTTTCTTCTGAGAAATAGATAGAATAATAGAAATTCAGATTTTGTTGGTTGTAGTACTTATAGGTCTAATGTTTATCATAAGGTGTATTTATATTTCTTGTCAAATACTACTTATAATAAATGCCATCAATGGTACTTTCTGAATGTTAAATAGATTATCTGTCACAAATTATTGGTTATTAAAATATTAATTTATTTTCCTAAGCATTTTAAATGGCATCAACTAGATGTTGAATGCAAGTGAAGAGATTGTACAGAGGAAATAATTTGTGATTTGAAAGCAACTTTTATTTGTCCTATTTACCCTTTGCACTTCTTTAAACCCCCAGACCAGGAGGTACACATGTATTTTCTGTGACTCTGTTTGTGCTGAGCAGTAAAAGTCATTGGCAAGTCATTTTCCGTTAGACATTATTGCTAACAAAACAAGACACTATGTTGGAAATGAGGGAAAGCAGGAAAAAAGGAGGAGTACAAGAAATGTACTCATTTCCTTAGTTATGTAACTGTAACCCCTCTGTACATTATTACCTTTACAATAAAATAAAAAAATAAGGAGCATAAAAATCACAAAAAATAATTTTGGAGAGAAAACAAGATTACTGTTTATTGGTTCAAGAATAATATAAGTAAAATGCCAGATAAATTTAGGAAAATAAAGAATTGGTATCTTACGTATGTAATATATCTTAGTTTCTTACAAATGTTTCTTACAAATGTACTTGTTCAACAGAGTATGCCTATAATTTTTAAGGTCAGACTAGTTCCTAAGTGCATTGTTAAATAAGATAAAGGGAAATGTTTTTAGGAAGCATCTCATCTTTTAGCAAATATTTTTTTTTTTAGCAAATATTGCTTATTTTCCAGAAAATAAGAAATAAAACAATATGATGAATAATTTTAAATGTTCACTAATTTTCTATTTTATTGTAGTGCTATGCATTTTTATGTGCTTTGAATTTTTTTTCTTTTCATTCATTTGGACATTCATCCATGGGGTGTGTGTGTGTGTGTGTGTGTGTGTGTGTGTGTATCTGTGTGCATATGTAATGGAGCCTTTTTTGCTCAGAATTGGTGCTCTACCGCTTGAAGCAAACTCTCAAATCTCATCTCCTGAGTAACTAGTATTATAGGTTTGAGATACTGGTTCTGGAGAGTTGTTGATTTAATAACTCCTTTTCTGTCCTGGTCTATTCAAAGGTGAAAAGAATAGTAGTAAAAACCATAATAAAGTACATTGATAAGCTACATTGATTTTGCAAGTCTACCTTTATGTTAGCTACAGTATGTCCAACCACAGATTCCCAGCAGCAATATATAATGTAGAACTGGTAGGTTCTGTGCACACATCTGAATGTTTGTATATATCTCTATGTGTATACACCACTCATATATGGTTTCTCATGCATTCTACAGTGTTGATTCATCTTAGTAATGCTGATGATAAATAGAATTATATTACTTTATAGACTATATGCAGGCAAATTTATATCATATTCATACAATTTTAATTTCTAATTAGTTCTTTTAAATCTTGCACATAAATGTTTGCATGATAATAAAAATGAAATTTTTCGTTAGGAGCTTATAGTGTGGAACAATATTTTTAATATTTTAATATTCATATTATTTAATGTTAATATTACTCTAATATTAATACAACTTTTGGGTGTATTTGGAATTTTCTAACTAACAAAAGTGAAGCCAGTAGAGCATAAAGCCCTTTTTATAAAAAATTTAGAAGCAACAGCAGCAGAGCCTTATGTATCCAATGTAATGTCTTTCTGTACTCTTTCAATTAATTCAATTATTATAAAATTGTAAGAACCTATAGATGGTGGAGGTACTAAAACAAATTGATGTGTGAGCATATGGAGTATTTTTATATGGTTTTTCTAAATATTTGAGAGAAATGTTTATCTCTGTTCATCTGCTTACCTATATAGGCCCATAAGTTTTTGAGACATGTCCCCTATAAATATAATCAGAACAATGCCTGATATATAGCTTATATTCCATAAGATATACTTGTATTAGTAGTTGGTAATGCCTATGGTCATGTTTCATAGCACTTGTAATTAGAGAATATAAAAAGTTTTTGCCCTCTCCTGAATGCTCACATGTTAGCACTATAATATTGATTTAAGGAATTGATCCTACTTTTATGTTCTTTCCTAGACATGGGCATATTCAGCACAAGGTATGACTCTTAGAGCCTCCATATATTGTCATTCTGAGCACAGTGGTTGATCGATACAGCGTAGTTTGTTGTTCATATTAGATACTGGTTGCTGTGTCTCAATAAATGTGTTACATCCTTGCTGTTGAAAGCTGAATTTTGTGGCTATGCACATTGCATTTCAGAGGAAGGACTTACGATAATAAAAATGTCATTTTATTGACATATCATGCAAAAAACAACATCTGGTAATTAGAAATCTTTGTCAAATAAACATTAAATATCAACACTAAATGATTTTTATTAAGTTTTTTGCTATTATTATGAACATTAACCGGTACTTAGTTTTTAATTCAGTTTTGCTGTTTAGCTTTTCAAAGTAAACCTTTCATGTATTTTACTATTTTCATGTAGGTAGGAAATTCACAAACAAAAAAAAAATAACCCTGATAAAACTTCCATGACATTTTTATAGACTTGAATAAAAGACAAAATAAAATACCATTATTACTTATATATTTGAAACATAATAGTGATTTTAAGAATGGAATGAGACTGTCCTAAAATGAACAACTTAATTTTATTATTTTAAATGATTTTAGATAGAAGTACATATCAACTTGTCCATAAAAAGGCAGATTTTGATGTTCTTAAAGGCCTGTGTTACCAAAAGAAAAATTTTAATGCTTATCTTTTGAATATAGGCTAAATTGATATGATATTCATTGTTAATATTTTCTGATTTGATAATGCATTTTTAATGTAAAAGAAAATCATCTATTCTTCAAGATAGGTTTCGTCTAATCTGTTTCTTTCTTCATGAACACATTTCATCCTTTTTTTCTTATTTCTATTATAAATTGGAAGATAGCAAAGAAAAAGTCTACTTTTCTCACAGCACATAGCCTTGCACTGTCAAAAATGTCACAGGTTAATGGTACAGCTCAGTTCCATTTATCTTATTCTGACAAGTCAACCAACCTAGCACAATCTAACAAAAACATTCTTCCTAGACCAGGTGACATTCTCGGCCTTTGTTCCTGTAATACGGTGGCTAGAAGAGCATTTGGTGTGCAGAAACTTTGTGTGGCAACTTTTTGCTTCAGGTTTCTTTAGGATCATTAAAAGAAAGGCATCTCAGAATTGCAAATTAACACAGTGCTTTTTGGCTTTCTGTTACCTTAAGATTATCAACAATTACAGAAACTTATTTTTTAATATTTGGTAGATTAAAAAATTACACAATACATTTCAATTCTCTATATTTTTGATTGAGTAAACTATTAAATTTTATTAAATTATTATTCATGTCTTCAAAACTATTTTAACTTCAGAATTGATATGAAGTTGTGTAATCATTTATCCAGACCATTTGATAAGTGAATTTGAGTATCTGACTCATATTTCCTTACTGTACTGATGGAAATTTAAATAAGCAATGACACTTGAATAACTTTTAAGCATATTATTTTGCTCTGAATTTGATACTGTGTTTCTTACTTTCTCGGTCAATGAAATAATCATATTAAAATAGTGATTGCAATATTTTCCTTTCTATTTCTTATTGCCTAGATTTAGTGAGATATATTTTTCCTACTCAAAAGAATAAGCAATATTTTTGTTTTAGAAACAATATGTCATTTATATGTATGTATAACTTGATATCATATTCAGAATGGTTTTTGTATTTTAAAATAAATTAAAATTATAGTCTAAATAGTTTATCTCTTTTCTGATCACAGAATACATTCAATGAGATTTTGTGGTGTTTTGTGTCAGTTTTACAAATGTGTTCATGTTTAAATTTTCATCAACATTACAAAAGTTGTGTTTTGTTCAATAACATGTTATTTTTATATGTTTTGTGGTAATTTTAGTAATACAATAGTAAAATATACTTTGGGAAAATAAATATAAATGTAGGTTGCAAAGCAACAACCTACATTGAGTTTGAATGTGCCCTTTCATAGATCACTCTCTCAAAAGCTACATTATTTTATAATATACTTATTTATGTCAGTATTTCTACCTTTATTCCACTAGTGTTATGGAGAAAGCTAATATTTATTCCTGCTAAAGGAAGCTTGTTTTAGTTCTTTCTAATATGAAATTCATGCTTGTGTACTATGATATACAAAAATTTAATTGTGGTATAAATAAACATATAAATGATAGCAGATACTAGTTATAGTTATTTCTTATAATTAACAATGAATACAGTCACTGGCTGCTCATGCCTATAATCCTAGCTATTCAGAAGGCTGAGATCTAAGGATTGTGGTTCAAAGTCAGCCTGGTCAGGATATAGTACATGAGGCTTTTATCTCAATTAAGAAGTGTAGCTGTATGTAGTTCAAGTGTTGTAGAGGTAGCCTGGAGCGCAAAAACTCTAGCGACATTGCGCAGGTCCTGAGTTCAAGCTCTATGACTAGTACACAGACACACACACACACACACACACACACACACACACACACACTTCTCTCTCTCTCTCTCACACACACATCTGAGGCATAAAAATTTATACTAAGAGCTATAATCAGATTTGAACATGTTTTAAAATCGTTTTTTTCTTTTTGGAAAGGAAGTGGATTTCTTCATTACTAAATTGTAGGCAATAGTGCTTTTTAACATGAAGAAAATTTTAATAGGGGGAGGTGGGAGGGGGGTATGAGGGACAAGGTAACAAACAGTACAAGAAATGTATCCAATGCCTAACGTATGAAACTGTTACCTCTCTGTACATCAGTTTGATAATAAAAATTTGAAAAAAAAAGAAAATTTTAAGGCTGTAGTTAAAATAGTTTCACATTTGACACACATTTTTATAGTACAAGTAATCATAATTTTATTTTGGGATTGTTAGTATAAGAATTTAACAAGTCAATCAAATAGAGTTCTTGTGCCATAATATTTTAGGTAAGTCTAAACATAAATTTGTAGTTTTGAAACAAAATTATATATTCTATTGCAATCCTCTGAAAATTGCAAATTATTTTCAGTTACTCATTAAGTCCTTTTTCTTTTATATTGGTAAACTAAATTAGTTTTGTCTGGGAGAAGCTCGCCTATATTTATTGGATTATAGATCAAACAACCACGGTTAATATGTGGAAAAGTATTAATTCACAACACAGAGTTGGAAAGATAGATTTGCTGTCTGATTAACAGTTTGATCTTATCTATTGATTAATAAGCACATTAGCTTCACATAGCTAGTTTGTGTCCTTTTGTAAATTCAGTTTCTAACACACGTGCTTAGATTATTCTTAGATTTGTCTCTGTCATTTGATATGAGTAATTCATTCTTAAAAGTCTATGTTTAAAACTATCAACAGAGTAATTGTGGAAACAAAGCCATTCCTTCCTATTATATTTATCTTGTTTAATCTCTCAAACTTTCTATAGTGTGTGTGTGTGTGTGTGTGTGCGTGTGTGTGTGTGTGTATTTGACCCAGTCTTCAAAGTGGTCATCAGGTAATGCTTTCCTATATTTCCTCTTGGATAAAATGATTTTTCCATTTGAGTTTTGATAATAAGACTGACCTTCACATAATTAGATACTAACCATCTAAGTAGTTTGTGTTGCTTTAACAAATATCTAAGACAGAACATTAATAAAGACCAGGAATTTATTTTTCACAGTTCTGGAGGCTTCTGTTCTCTGGCCAGGGCTGCCTGTCGTGAGGGGAGGGACGCTGTGGTCCCAGGGAGGAGGAGAGAGCAGTCTGGTGAAGCAGTGTGTGATGCTTTTCATCAGGCCCCTCCTCCCGTGCATGAGGAAGAAGGCCTGGCGGGATCATCACGGAGCTCAAGCTTCACACTCTCACATAGGCAAATGAAGTCTAAAAAGAGCACATTCAAACTGTATCCCACATCAAGCACACACACACGCACACACACACACACACATACACACCCACGCCCACACCCACCACGGTTTCTTCTTTTTAAATTTATCCATTATTTGGTATTTAAGAGATAGCAGTGACATGTTTCTGTATGTTATGTAAAATTAGCTTGTTAGATCATCCTTAACATTTGTTTTTTCGTCCTCAAGAAATACATGCAATTTGTGAACAGGAAAAAAATATAACAAAAGTTATGTCCTGTCTCAGTTTATGTGTCATTATAATCATGCATATGATAGCAGTGAATCATTGTCCTATATGCTGTATCTCATATGTAGGAAGTCAGAATATATGTATTGCTCATATTTAACACCACGCTGTTGATGGATATCAAATAACTTGTAATAGTAAAAGACTTTACTATTAATGAATGCCATTGCTCTTTTCCACTTACCTGACAACATATGAGAATATAAAGTACACAGTAACCAGCCACCACAGCATGAGTCCTCAAATTGATTCTAGCAAGTAAGCTCCTTGTGGTGAATGAGAACCAATTGATTAACAGGAAAACAGCCTCCTATCGAATAACCCAGTGCATCATGCATTTACATTCAGGTCACCCAGCCAGATGGCATTTGCATTTTATGGGTGAGCTGTTATCAGAATGAGCTGGAACCATGACTGTTCTCATTTATTCAAGCCTTCCTTATATCCTGAAATACTTCACATTCTTAATGACTTAAAAGCACTCGTGCCCCTATCTATTATCTTTTGCGATTTATCCAACTCCCCAGATAGGTAGTGGCTTTACAACAAATTTATAATCTCTTATGGTCCTGTGTGTTGACTGAGTTGAGCTGGGAAGTGTTCAGTTGAGTTCTCCTCTTGAGCTGTAATATGGTGTGAGCTACAGCTACCATAAACACTTAATGGAGCTGGAGTTCCAAGAGGGATTTTTTTCATGACCGGAAGTTGACATTGGCTTCTCATAGCTGAGGGACTTGTGAAAGAGACCCAGATAAAGCTGCAGGATTCTTAGTACCCAGCTATGGAAGTATCAGATGGACATCCTGCCTTATTCTATTAACAAAGCAAGGCAGGAAAGCTATCCTTGGTTCAATGGCAAGACAATTAGACATGTTGGAACGAACAGTGAGCTCACACTGTAGAATACAGTAAATTCTCTATAGAGAATCCTGTCATCTAGAGTTACTTAGCTTTACTTACTTAGGTTTGATAAGTCTAGACTTACCAGTAATGCTGATTAAACAAAATTGAATGGTAGTAGAGACCTAGTTAATCAGCATTTTTTTAAACTATGGTGTGGTGTCATCATAATCCTGTGTAGAGTTCTGTCACATCTTCAACTGCTATTTTTTTTTTCCAACCACTGCTTAGGTTATAGTCACTGCTGGTGTTTCATCTCTTTCCTGAATGCTCTGCCTTCTTTATCACTTAATAGGACTTCCATGGCTCAGAGGTTGCATTTTCTTATGATTGTGGGTGTAGCATATTCTCACTTACCCAGTACTCTATATAGAGGAGGCAGAGTGTTCAAGAGATTTTGTGGTAGGGGTTATTTAGTTTTACTCTGAAATAATCTCCGCCAAGCCTCCCAAGGCTAACAAAGTAGATTGTATAAATTTTCAAAAGGGTGTTTATAATGCCATTAGAAAGTTTCCCATAGACTTCCTGCTAAGTACCAGCCCCATTGTATTTGCTGTTTACAGGAGATGTGGATTATTCCAATTTCGAACCATAAACTTGGTTATAAGAATAAATAATTTAAAATCTTATACCCTGAGGGTTCTTTTGTATAAAATCAAAATTCAAACAAATAAATTATAATACTAAATTAGTTAACCTATGTTACTGATCATGTGTGGACTTACATAATATCAAGTTTGGAGGATACAGTTTTAAATAAAAACCCACCAAAATTCTTGTCTTATGGAGAGTAAAACAGAGAGATCAACTTTAGTGTATAAAATAGTATGATACATTGAATGTTTAAATTAATATATGACACATTTTATCTAAATAATTACATCTTTTCTGTACTTTAGCAAGAATGGAAATTGGTCAATTTGCTTATTAGTAAGCTTAGTCAACTACTATAGCAAAATGATATAATATTCAAATGTTTTCATATTTTAGAAAGTTCAGAAAGTAGTACAAGTACTACTTGTATTTATGTTTTGAATTTCATGCATTTAAAGTATTATGTTTCTCTTTTCTTTAAATAAAATAATTTGAACCTCTTGATATCTTATAACCTAATTAAAATATTTGTATGGAACATACAAGTTTTCATGCACATACTAAATTTTGCTAAAAAACAAATATTTAAAACCTAACCTTTGTTAGTGTATTGTATTTAAGTCATTTGGAGGAGAAGAGAATTTGGAGGTTACCCACTGTTGAGTCTGAGTTAACAAATGTTATTTCATAAGCCATACCGGTATGTTTTTGACCAACAACAATTAAACAATCAGTCCTTATGCAATTCTGTGCTTAGGAATGCATAGTAGAAACAAATCAATAATGCCAAATAGAGAAAGACAAAGGCAATAATAATAAAAAATGATTTCCTAGTCTCTAAGAGAATGTTACAAGTAATGGAAAGAAAACTCATAATTGTAACTGTAAAGTTTTCTCTTTCTAGATAGGGAGAAAAATGTCATGTTTTAAAATTTATTATGGGTATTTCTACTGCAACTTTGCTTGTGAAAATAAGACTATAAAAATCAAAACATTAGTAAGAAGAGAAAAACACAGACGAGTCATTATTGATCCTATTTTGTACCTTTCTAATTAGGGTTATGTTGCTCAATACTTTTTCATCTTGATTTCACCTCCAAGGATATAGGAAACAACATGGAGTATTTCCAGGAACCAAACATTAACTAGATATTTTAATTACTATAACTTTTAAAGGAAACTTTATGTATTTCTGTAATTTTCCAAATGATGTCATCTTTTATCATCCTCCACTAGTGCTTCACATAAAACAGATGATTTCATCTTGCTAAGAGAATGATATTCGATTTCCATTTTTGCCAACTCAGGGGTATAAACTATGCCATCATGTAACTAATTTGATATTAAAACCCTTCTTTAACAGGAGACAGGAGCTCGTGGCTCATAGTTGTATCCTAACTACTCAGGGGCTGAGGTCTGAGGCTCACAGTTTGAAGTCTGTGACACACTTGTTTTCCAGTTAACCAATAAGAAACCAGATGTGCAAGTATGGCTCAAGTGGTAAAGCACCAGCATTGAGCAAAAAAGCCAAGTAAGATTGAGAGGCCATGAATTCAAGCCCCTACTGGCATGGTAAATAAATTAATACAATATAACCTACCCTTCCTTCATATGTGCACACAATCATTACACATCAGTAAAAATAAATACATTACCACATATTCTGTGAAATGGTTGGCGATTTTTTTTGCCAGTCCTGGAACTTGAACTCAGAGCCTGAGCACTGTCCCTAGCTTCTTTTTGCTCAAGGCTAGCACTGTACCTACCACTTGAGCCACAGCGCCACTTCCAGCTTTTTCTGTTTATGTGGTGCTGATGAATTGATCCCAGGGCTTCATTCATGCTAGGCAAGCACTGCTAAGCCACACTCTCTGCCCCATGATTAGGGATTTTAAGCTGTGATCAAAACATGGAATAAAAAATAATATGGAACTTTATTATCAAAAGAATTTACATCATATTGTGAAATCAAGGATTAATCCTTTATCTTTCAAAATATACACACACAGTATACATTAATTCCAAGCTAATAAATTATCATCAGTGTTGCACTTCTTGTCATTCATGAACAATAGCAGCAAGCCTGTGTTAATTGTAGCTAAATGAAGATAGGCTGAGACACAGATCTTCATTTCTAGATGCACGTTTTGTGTTGGTATTGGGTCTTGAACTCAGCATCCTGTGCTATACTTGTAACGTTACAAATTTAAAACATTCATGGCTACTATTCTTCTCATCCAGAGCCCTTGGGAAAGCAGGAATTGTATGGCATTAAAAATGTATCTTGATGTGCATTAAAACTACGGAAGGGGAAGGGAATACCAAAATGGAGAGGCAAATGATAAAAAGACAAACCATTCCAAAAGTAATACTTAAAAAACCATTTGGTGTAATCAACTGTACAACTCATGGAGGGGAGGTAACAAGTTGGATAAGAGATGTACTCACTGCCTTACATATGAAACTGTAACCCCTCTGTACCTCACTATGACAATAAAGAAAAAAATAGTAAAAAAAAATATCTTGAGGGGCTGGGAATGTGGCTTAGTGGTAGAGTGCTTACCTTGCATGCATGAAGCCCTGGGTTCGATTCCTCAGTACCACATAAACAGAAAGGCCTGAAGTGACACTGTGGCTCAAGTGGTAGAATGTTAGCCTTGAGCAAAAAGACTCCAGGGACAGTGCTCAGGCCCTGAGTCCAAGCCCCAGGACTGGCAAAAAAAAAAGTATCATTAATTTTTAAGTTTTATTTGGCCACTTATTTTTCTATAACGTATAGTTTACTATGTTTTAAAATGTTTTGGTATGGATTTATAAATGTTATTACTTTATACCTACAGAAAATTTTACATGACTTCTAAGTTTTACCTTTATTTACAATAGGTTTTAATTATTCAAGAAGAATATATATATATATATATATATATATATATATATATATATATATATATATATATATATATATTTGGCCAGTCCTGGGCCTTGGACTCAGGGCCTGAGCACTGTCCCTGGCTTCTTCCCGCTCAAGGCTAGCACTCTGCCACTTGAGCCACAGCACCGCTTCTGGCCGTTTTCTGTATATGTGGTGCTGGGGAATCGAACCTAGGGCCTCGTGTATCCGAGGCAGGCACTCTTGCCACTAGGCTATATCCCCAGCCCCAAGAAGAATATTTTAATTCTGGAAGTCTAGCTATGGATAATTCCTCTTCTTTTGTATCAGAACTGGCATGTTACTTTTTTATCTCAAAATTGCATGAAAAAAATTCTATTTCCAATCAACAGATACGTTAATCTTACTTATTCTACCTCACTAATTAACATCAAACACTGTTTGAGCCTTCCTTCCAGATCTAGTATGAATAGCTTCTGTTTAGCCATTAATCTAATGAGTTTTGCTGGACTGGGTTGAATGCTTCTTTCACTACTTGATCATGTATGTGATTGTATAGATAGGAATTAATTGGGGATAATTTGAACCAGTCATGAAAACCATAGCCCTGAGAATATGCACTATTCTCATAATTATTTTCATCTCATTTCTCTACCACTGCCTTCATTCTGGTGTATAATTTGTTATTTTCAGTCCAATTCTATTGTGGATTCTGTTGGTTATTGGATTGGTAGTCTCAGTTGTAGCAATGTAGGGCAATAGAATATGTCTTAGAACACACTCTCTGCTCGTTAACAGTGATTCTTTTTTTCCTGTACTCTCTCAGGGTACCATGTCTCTGAGGTAAAAATAGACATTAAGATTTGATGGACATAATTTATTTTCGCCTTCCTAAGTGATTCCACTTAATGGCTCCATCTACCCTTTAGTTATTACGAATTCCCTCTGAAGCCACGCAGATGCCTGCCCATTCATCCTGATCCCATTGCTTTGGTAGCTTCATTTCCTTCATTGGTTTTAATGCTTGTCTGTAGGATAACTGAGTAGGAATTGGGACTCCTTAACTCATTTAAACTTGAGGAAAACTTTTTCAGAAGAAGAACGCTTTCTTAGTGAACCATAAGTAGTCCTATTGTATATGTGCACATGCATGTGGTAAGAAAAATAAACATATTCATATACTTTTTTAAATTTTGCAGTGATGGTGAATCAGGATGGTGAAATTTTATTTATGATACTGACCTTTTTTGCTATAAAATTAACTCAGTATATAAATAAAATTGCCTTAATTATAAATTATAGTAGGACCTAATTTGAATTATATTTTTAATTCTCTAAACTTTAATAATAAATTGGTTATGGAGAAAAATTGAATTTTAATTTAGGAATATATGGAAATTAAAATGCACTTAAATGTTAGCTTAGTTTTACAGGAAGGGATTTCATTGTCATATTTCTACACATATTTACAATTTATACCAATAAATCTCACTGCCCTCCCATCACTGTAAATGGACTTTTTCTTTAGTTTTTAACTGTATTTTTTTCTGTCTTTTCTTTTTGATTCTTGGAATCAAACCCAGGATGTTACACGTGGTAGGCAAGCACTTTGACACTGAGCTACATCCCAGCCCCAAATGTACTTTCTAAGGCTTTAGAAACATTTCTTCAGACAGACTCATGACAAGAATGCCTGTCGAAGCTGGAGATCATATTGTCATTTTTTTCTTACAAATTTAGGACTTGTTAGCCTAATGATGTTACTCAACGATACACCCAAACATTATACTGGTATTTATCCGAGTGGTTATTTGCTGCTACTGCCTATCATTCATCTCTTCCATATTTCTGCTGGCATTTGAACCCCTTTTCCTGAATGAACAGGGAACAGATCCATTCTTGGTCATCTTTTGGCTGGCCTCAAGTGATGATCTGAAGATGACGAAAAGACTTGGAAAGATCCAATTAGGGTCTACAGTGGGAATGGTCTAGGATAGTAAGGAAATTATTTTCATTACCATGATAGGTAAACTACAGTACTCAGTAATCTGAGTGAGCACAAGTATATGGATTTTGTCTCTTGCCATTCCTTTAAACGGTAGTCAAGGATATGATTCCTTTAAAGTTTTCCATTCCTGTAAACTTTTGCCAAAGCTATGATTCCCTTGCTTCTTAATTAAGAACTCCAACAGGCTCATGACTTTCAGTGCTAAAAGTTTGTTTAAAATTTTTATTTTCAAATATATTTGTTAGCATATATGATTTAGGATAAAATTGGTCTTTATAACTGTAATGACTTAATATTTGCAACTATTTGACTATCTGAATTGATATGTCACAAGCACAGACCTATGTGTAAAAAAGATAAATGTGTAACTATTTTCTGAGTCTACTAATGTCAGTGAATAAAGCTTTCTAAGTATGCATCCATACTTGTCTTTCTACTTATTATATTTTTATATTGGCTATCCATATCTCAGATAATAATATAAACTGATGATATGAATCTACATTCTCAAGGTCCCAGAATATTTACTTAAAATTTGTTGTCAGTTTTATATGACTTAAAGATTACTAACACTTATTAGAATTATTGTTGTTTTTCAGTTATTTCCTTTTAATTTGTATTTAATGTAATTAACTTAGTAAAAGAACCTATTTTAATATATTTTCTTTTTCTCCTGATCACTTTGACAAAGTTTATTTAAGTTATATAATTTAGAAGCTCTGAGGTGTATGCGTTGGGAATATTTTAAAGCATAGGCCGATATCATCTACTTACAGTGATATTTTCAAGCCTTTCTTAAGATGTATAGTCTGGAAATGCTCATGTCCGCCCGTGTCAAGGCAGCACGGAGAGCGACCAGCATCCTGACTGATGACATTCACAGGATTAATGAGTAGGTTAGTGTAAACCTTCGGAGCAAACCAAGATTTGGATATTGATACAAGAAGAGAAAACCAATTTGGTTGCGATGAACCGTGGCAGACGGGTTCCACGTGCGCTCGAAAGGAATAAAAAGGTACATTGTTCAGAACTTTATCCCCTTATCTCTCACTTCACATCATTTTTCATCTTCAGGGGTGATGATCTGTGGAAGAATCGGGTTATCCAAAAAGTACACCATGTATTTATAGCTACAAGAATTTCACAAATGGCTACAACTTTCCTTCCTTTTGTTTCAAAAGTCCAGTGAGTCATTGGTGGGTGGACCTGCATAAGGCTGAGATATCATGACATTCATTTTTATGAAAACTGATTAATTTTAGAAAAGTTGGAAGATCAAGTTTTTATTATTTCCAGAGTTGTACTCCTCCACTTAGATATTGAGCTGGGTTTTCTTTTTTAAAGTGGTTCACCCTCTTTTCTCAATATGGTGTCTCTATATTCCAGAATAGAAATGTAAATCCAGAGGGCAATTCATTTGATTTTTACTTCTTCGATTACTTAGATGAGCATATTGTATCCTAGTGTACAAGATAGGCATAGGGAAACAAAGCATACTTACAGAGTGATGGAGATACTTGTTTTCATCATATCTATTTGCCAAGTGTGATTGACTTGACACTTAATAATTGCTAATAAGCTATTCATATGTAAAATGATTTTAATGGCTGCATATGCATAAGTTAACAACTTGTACTTCAATGAAATTGAATTCAATGGTCCATTATGGAACAATATTATGTTCATTTCTTATTTTTCTTTTGAGAAAGTGTCTTTACTGAGAAAAATTTCTGCAAATCTAATTACATGAGAGAAAACCAAGCTTCATTTCTGAAGACCCATGCATAAAATTAATGACTCTAGGCATCATTGAAAGCACAGCTAAAGCATGGTCTGTGCATGTCAGGTGTGGTGATACACACCTGTACTCTTTATGTCTGGGAATCTGAGACAGAAGAACTGGAATTCTAAGCCCATCTGGTCTGTATAGGAAGTTCCAGAAAAACCTGAATAAATTATGAGACCCTTTCTCAAATTCCCTCCAAAATACAAAAGAAAAACCAAACAAAGAAAGCCAAAGTGAAGAATGACTCTAGCCAATGGTATTAGCAAGCACATTTTGCTCATTAAGGAAACAGAGGCTAAGAAAATGCCTTGCAAGTTATATAAGATCTACTTCTGTGTGTGTCTGGTTGACCAGGTTAAATTTCCTTTGTCTGATAAATTAAATAGAGGTATTGACCTATTGTAAATAGGAGTTTGATGTGAGCAAGACTCTATAAATTATTATTTTTCTTGGTGGTACTTGGATTTGAACTTAGTATTGTGTGCTTACTAGGCAAAGGCATTACCAGTTAAGGACTACCATTTGTGCCTTTAGCTTTAGGTTACTGTTTTAGATTAGGTTTTCCACTTTTTGCCTGGGGCTGGTCTCATTCTTTCTGCTGCCAGAGTATCTGATTACAGGTGTGAGTCACTCTGCCTAGCTTATAATACTGTGGTTTTGAAAATAGGCACATATCTAAAGTAGTAGGTTTATATGCATAGTGTAGCTTTCTTTAAAAAAATTACATATATATTTTATTATCAAACTGAATTACAGAGAGGTTACAGTTTCATACATTAGGCATTGGATACATTTCTTGTACTGTTTGTTACCTCCTCCCTCATTTGTCCCTCCCCCCGCCCTTGTTCTTCCCCCCCCCCCCATGAGTTGTTCAGTTCATTTACACCAAACAGTTTTGCAAGTATTGCTTTTGTAGTTGTTTGTCTTTTTTTACCCTGTGTCTCTCGATTTTGGTATTCGCTTCCAATTTCCTAGATCTAATACCAGTATACCCAGTTTCCAATATACTCAGATAAGATACAAAGTGTAGGTACACCACAGGAAGGGGATACAAGAAGATCATCAATAATAGAGGTTACAGTTACATATGGCATATTGAAAGTAGTTACAACTGTGATATAACAATCGTTTCCATAACATGGAGTTCATTTCACTTAGCCTTATCTTATGTGTTCGTAAGGGTATAGCTATTGGGCTCCTGTGATCGTCTGCTGTGACTTGCCTAAACCTGTGCTAATTATTCCCTATAAGGGAGATCATAGAGTCCATGTTTCTTTGGATCTGGCTCACTTCATTTAGTATGACTTTTTCCAAGTCCTTCCATTTCCTTACAAATGGGGCAATGTCATTCTTTCTGATAGAGGCATAAAATTCCATTGTGTATATGTACCACATTTTCCTGATCCATTCGTCTACTGAGGGGCATCTGGGTTGGTTCCGGATTCTAGCTATAACAAATTGTGCTGCGATGAACATTGTTGTGCTGGTGGCTTTAGTGTAATTATGTTTGTGGTCTTTTGGATAGATACCCAAAAGTGGGGCTGCTGAGTCATAGGGGAGTTCTATATTTAGCCTTCTGAGGAATCTCCATACTGCTTGCCAGAGTGGCTGAACCAGTTTACATTCCCACCAACAATGAAGTAGGGCTCCCTTTTGGCCACATCCCCTCCAACAATTGTTATTGTTAGTTTTCTTGATATATGACATTCTTACTGGGGTGAGATGGAATCTCAATGTTGTTTTGATTTGCATTTCTTTTATGGCCAGTGATGTAGAGCACTTTTTCTTAAGTCTCTTGGCCATTCTCATTTCCTCATCAGAGAAGTCTCTTTCTAAGTCTTTAGCCCACTTGATGAGGGGGCTATTGGTTCTTTGAGGTTTTGTTTTGGAGGAAGGTAATTTTTTTAGTTCTGCATATATTTTAGATATGAGGCCTTGGTCCGTTGAATGGCCAGTAAAGATCCTCTCCCAATCTGTGGGCTTTCTGTTTATCTTGCGAGCTATGTCCTTTGCCTGCAGAAGCTCTGTAGTTTGATGCAGTCCCATTTGTCCAACCTTTCTTTGATTTGTAGCCTTTCTGGGTCTTTGTTAAGGAAGTTCTGTCCTGTGCCAAGGAGCCCAAGTGTTTCTTCTACTCCTTCTTTTAGTGTTTTCAGGGTGTCTGTTTTGATTTCTAAGTCTTTGATCCATTTGAAATTGACTTTGGTGCAGGGTGATATATAAGGATCTAGTTTTAGTTTGTTACATGTGTTGAGCCAGTTTTGCCAGCACCATTTGTTAAAGAGGCTATCTTTCTTCCATACTATTGTTTTAGCTCCTTTATCAAAGATTAAGTAGGCGTAGTTCTGTGGGTTCATTTCTGGGTCTTCAATTCTGTTCCATTGGTCTTCAGGCCTGTTCTGGTGCCAATACCAAGCTGTTTTTTATTATTATAGCTTTATAATACAGCTTGAACTTGGGTATTGTAATTCCTCCAGCACCATTCTTTCTTAGTGTACCTTTCTTGAGGACCTTTAATGTCTTGTAAGTTGTAATTTTGAATATACGCTGTTGTCACTGTGCGTATTACTAAGTGGTGTTTAGAAGCAGGCAAGTATATAGTCTAATCAGGTACTTAAAATTAGGATTTAGAGAAAAGCTTTCCAAGTTAATAGATTTAAAAGGAAAGAAAAGAAACCTAACTTTTAGACAAAAAATTGAAGTATATTGGAAACCTTTTATAGATCTTAAGACAGTGATAAGCAGTAGAACAGACTATTCCAAAATATGGTAACGTGGCCTCATGAGGATTTTCAGCTGAAGAAAATCTTTTATAAAAGCAAAGCCATAGGAGGAGTTGATCTTCGTCTGCCCTTTACCCTGAAGTGGGCCATAGCCACTGAAATCTCTGACTTTCGAAAGCAGGTGATAAATCTTAGGAGGGTCACTTTCCCACCTTTCCCTGGCTTCTCTTCTGAAGAACTTCATTAACAGGTGTGTTCTCCACCTGGAAAGAGAATTGGAAGGGATGTCACACAGAACATAGGCAAACAAGTCTGTCAAATCTCCTGGTTTGTTGCCATCAGGGCATGTCTTTTTGCCTCTTGACATCACCATGCTTTCTAGCTGTCCAGAAAGTTACCCTGGCCCTGTCTTCTTAGATCTTCATTTCTGAAGACTATATGTTACTGGAAGTTTATATTAAACCTGCGTGGTTTTTGCTTGTAAATCTATCTTTTGTTATAGAACTTTGTGGTGGTTTGAATATGTTCCTCCCAAAGTTCATGAACTGAAAATGTAACTCCCATACTAATAGGAAGATAGAATTTAAGCCTTTGGGATTACAGGTGGCCACACAAGTACAATCTCTTATGCTGGACTTAATGTCTTTATTATAGCGTGAGATGACCTACTCCCCCAAACTTTTGACATTGGATACCTTACCCCACATTATTTAGTTACACTGTACTAGTTAACTAAGCACATGATGGAATTTCCATGAACTACCAATCTTCTAGACAAGCATGTTAATTCTCCACTTTATGAATTAAAAAACATAAATATTTACTAAGAAAATCTGAAGTTACAATATGGAATGACACTATGACTCTATGACATAATATGGACTTGTGTGTATGTTTGTGTGTGTATATATAATATACATATATACGTATATATGGAATATACATAGACACAATGGTGATTACACTTCATTAAGAACATGTAAGAAAGGCTGGTTTGTTTAGGAAGTAATCTCTGTTCTACTTTTATCCAGATTTCTTATTTTTGTCTTTTTTCCTGTGCCTTTCTTCTTTGATGTTGAAGTCTCTGTATCAGGCCCCTTGTTCTATTCGCAAGAAATTCTTAGTCTCTGCTAATGTGATTGCTCAAAGGTCACTAAAACTCCAATTGGTTTCTGTAGAACTTTGCTTCCCTTGCTGCAACACACCCTGCAAAGTGACTGTGCCCCGTTAGTTGTTAACCTCAGGAATGACTTTGGTCTGTTTGGTTGCCCTGGAGCTCCATCTCTTGCCTGAAAAATCTGTGTCTTCCCTTGTATCTTCTCTGCCATCATATTTCTCTCTCTGAGGTGAGTTTAAGATGTTTTACATTCTGTTGCCTTTGGCAAGACGAGTCAGTTTTGGGGAGATGGAGTTGAAATGTGACACTGCTGTGTTTTTAGTACCACAGCACAAGAAGAATCTCAACAGTAACCCTCTTTATGGTATTACATAGTTTGTTTATTCAACAGTATTCTGATGGTAAGAGAGAAATAACTGCTATGCTCATCTCATCTCATCTTATGTATTTTAGAAAACTTTATTATTATAGCAAATCGTTCATTAATTTTGATTCCATTTATTACTGTGATAGTTAACTAGAAACTTATAAATCTAAAAACCTTCAAGTTTAGTTTTCTAAATGAATAATGGTATCCAGTTAATATAATTTATCTGTACATTTAGTTTTATACTTGCTTAACAAAATGTGCTCTGTAGTTATGTAAGTCTTGTCTCTTTAGTTCTGTTATTTAATAATGTTTAATTCCAAAGAATATGGATTTAACAATAAATATATATAAAATTTTTAGTCAATGTCATGATCTTATTCCTTCTGTTTTACAAAAAGTAGATATAGAGGCAGGGAAGTACTTGTGCTTTTATTCTAAAATTAAGAGAGAAATGACAGAATGTTTTTAATAATTTGTTTATTAAGTGCAGCTGTATTTCCTAACTTTCTGTTTTAGTTAAATGTAGTAAAATCTCTAAACCAATGTTCCAGCTTAGTAAAGACTTGGATTTTCATTGAGAGAACTACATTAAATATGCAGATTGTGTGAATTCAGGTGTGTGATGTTTTCAACAGCCTACAAATCATAAAATGTAATTTTCTCCTTTTAGTGCCAAGTTCATGATACTAAATGGCTTAGAAAATTGTATTAGGTAATTTTCTCTAGTGCATTTGATGCAAATTGCACTAATATTGTGAAGTGCTTTTGTTTAACATATTCTTTTAAGTTAGATAAATTAAAATTTCTGAAAGATAGAATTAGATCAAGATGATTATGATTAAGAGCAGGGCTTATTCATATCCAACTTCATTAACTATGGCTGATTCCATGCATTACTGATGTAAACCTAAGTAAATTCACCATTTACTCTAATGACCATTTTCTTGCTTCTCTATTAGTAAATTAAGAGTACTTTGTCTAATATTTATGCAATAATGCCTATTTCTGCAGATGTACATAGCAGATGTTCCCAGTGTTCTTCATAAAATGTTTTTATCTCTCAAAGTAGCTCTTCTTAAAGATATGTAGTAATGACTCCATATCTTTAGATTTAAAAACAATTATAGTGGAAGAGGCAAGATAAAACTACTATGATTTAAAATGTTAAGGAAAAGCATGGGAGTTTTGTTAAATAGTCTGTGGAAAGATAAAAGACCTTTGTTAAATGGTAAATGTGTGGAGCTGGTGGAATGAATTGGTGGAAAAGAATGGCTTACTCAGTTTGTCTTTGTTGTCTTTCATTTATGAGGAAAAGCACTCTGTCCATGGGGTTCCAAGAACCTAGTTTTCCATGCTGTTCCTAGTCAGTATTATGTTACCTATTTTGAGATCAACTTAGGTGTGGCCTAGCATATGTTGAATATGGCTTAGGAATAAGCAAATACTCAATTAATAATTGTTGATTTTACAAATGAATTTTACAAAATTATAGTTTTCCTTTTTATGAGTATACCACAAGCAATTTTTTCTTAGCTTTTAGATGAACAGAAGTAACATGAAAGTATGAGTGCAGATAATGTGTTATTGCCTCCTTTCTCACTATTATTCTTTCAGTAGCACTTTTGTTTTTACAAGGAAGAAAACCCAACAAATATAATTAAACTTATCAAAATATCAGTTAGACAGACTGCTAATATCCTCAGGATCATGTTGCTTAGTTTGGGGGAGGAAAATGACTTTCTTTTTTGTTAGTCATGGGGCTTGAACTCAGGGCCTGGGTACTGTCCCTGCGCTCTTTATGCTCAAGGCTAGTTTTCTACCATTTTGTGCCACAGCGCTACTTCTGATTTCATGGTGGTTTATTGGAGATAAGTATCTCTTGGACTTTCTGACCAGGCTTGCTTTGAACCACAATCCTGAGATCTCAGCCTCCTACTGAGTAGCTAGGATTACAGGTGCAGGCCACCAGTACCCAGCTTCTTTACCCTTTGATATTGTTATGGGAAAGTCAGATTAACTACAGTAAGGCAAGCACAAGTTTAATAACATGTATATTTCTGTGTACTAGGTGAAATCACTCAGACAAATGAGTAAATCTCTAGAGTCAATCTCAAAAATTTGTCTTCAACTTAATCTTAATTGCCATAGTCATCTGGACAAAGAAAGGTGTGAGAAAAGACCAGGTTAGGATTAGAAGGGTGATAACACAAAGATAAAAAGGTTATTTTAAGGTTTAAGTAGTTGATTTCTCCATTGAGAAGAGTCTCTACTGATGTAGTCATCTCTTCTTTTTCTGATACAGAAAGACCCAAGAACACAGGTATTTCCTTTATAGATATAGTTAGCCTTGGCTAACTTTTCATAGCTTTGTTGCGTCTGTTGTTTTTGAAAATAAGTCAAAAAGGTTGATTGGGGTGCCATATTCTTATACTATATATTAGTCAGGGTGTCTTTTATTGAGATGGAATGAGATGTAAGAATTTTTCACCATTTTTGAGAAAAAAATGACACATTCCTTAACACATAGGTCTTCTTTCATTTTTTTTGGGTTCATGTTGTGTCTAGATATAATACTGTGACTTCTGGAGTTTTAAACTTTCTTTGCCATTTCTGAAGCCCCAGGACTGATAACTCTTATATGTGAATATTATTCACATCTCAAGAAGTTTTGTTTACCCATCATTTTGTTGAGTGAGAACTAAAACTAAGAAGTTCAAGTCTAAGAACAGAGAACTGAAAGTGATGTTGACAACCAGCCCCATTCTTCCTGCTCTACCAAATATAGAGTGAGTGATTCGTGGCTAAAGTCCATTTTTGAGAAACCTATACACTAACATGAAGGTTCTTAGGCTTTCAGAGAACACAAAATCAGACTTACTGAAGCTTGTAGTGACATTTGGAACATCCTTTCACCAGAATTCCTATACATGGCACAACACTGTAAAATTAGATAAAGAAATCTTGACTTCTAATCCTTTTCCAAAGGAAGGAAGGTATTGGTTTCTAAGTCTAGCATCCCAAATTGTCTAAGGAGACTGGGCAATCTTGGCCTCATTTTGCCATTTATGGAGCTCTGATGGAAAAAAATACAACAGTTTTGGGCTAAGACAAAACATATATCCTCTTAGCAGTCAGCACCTAATAATCAGTTAAAAATATTTTACTCTCAGCTTCTTCCGAGAGAGAATTGACCTTTGTCTTTAACACCTCAACTCCTACAGGGCTGCCTATAGAATAAAAAAAAATAAATGAAAGTATGTTTAGCAATAAGTTACTTGCAACAACATTTTAGATGAGATAAAGGTTATAGTAGATTAAACACAGACAGTAGAACTATTAGGATGTAGGGAGTTCAAGTTCGAAGTTGATTGTGTGAAAGTCCCACCACAACTTTCTCAGTAACCCAACCCATAGAGTTGAAAGAGATAGTAATAGGAAAAATGTCCCATTATTACTCATTATTTAGCAAATGCTGTCAAACAGATGGGGTCAGGAAAGAACAGGCAAAACTAAACAAAAGATGTTGTACACCTAATTGGTCAGAGCTATTTATTCTTTTCCAGAAAGATGTAGTGCTAAACAAAATGATCTAGTGGGGATCATCAAGAAAAGAGTAGGTTTTTTTTTTTTAAAATACTGCTGATCTTGAGTAGCAAAGTTGAATCCAATTATTAAACATCCAATCCAGTGTTATTTCCTATTTGCCCCAAATCATATCTATTTGATTACTAGGTCATAATTAATGGGAATTTGTAACTGAACAGGAGCTTAGAAATGATTGTGAGGGTTTAGAGGAAACATTCTAAACTGGTATGCATCTTTGTACCTCATTTTCTCATGAAGAAATTTAACACTGTTTGATAATGATTTTTTTTGAAGCATAAAGACCTTACAACATCTACAAATCTATTTTCCTGAACATTTATAGCAACACTTAATTTCATATAAAATGAGATGGCTATGATACATTGGTATAGTAGAAAACAGAAGAAAACAGAACATTTTCATGTTCTCCCATGATAAGGAAGGTTTGCAACACAGCCACTCATTTCCCATGTCATCACTTACTTCCTAGACCCTTGCCGTTAACATTCGTGCCACAAAGAAATGGAAGGTAAGCCATTAACTTCTCCATAAAAGAGAAAATTGGAGATGCACTTGAGAACAGTAAAGTGCAGCATTGATATCTACTTCCATAATGGAGCTAGATTATTCAGAAAAAGGGTTCCTGGAAAAGAGTCCTGAGATTGAAAGTTAATACTATAGCAGAAGTGATTAAGTGGTAGATCAGTTTGATTTGTTTTAGAACGTAACTCATAAAATGGCTTAATCACTCTTAAGACTTAAGGTCCAGATATCTGAAGTGTCAAAGTAGTTCCAACCAAACTGCTGCTGTGAAAAGCAACTGCTTTTATGCTTTTCAGATTTTATGAAATACGTTTTGTATGTTCACCATTTCTTGTAGTCATATTGGAAAGCTCAATATCATTCATTCTTCTCTATATTAGTTTGTTCAAAAGTGTGAAGTTTTATGTTTAATTTTCGTGAACTAAAATATCCAAATTCCTAAAACACCTTAGATTTCTACAGATATATTTTGTTTCTCTTACTCTATAACTAAATTTATGTTATAGGTTCAATAGCAGAAAAAATTTCCCACATTTTGATTACTATTTTTTCCTTTGGTAAGATTTTTTTTTTGCCCTTCCTGGGGCTTGAACTCAAGGACTAGGCATTATTTGTGAGCTTTTTTCTGTTCAAGGCACTCTACCACCTGAGCCATAGCATCATTTCTGGCTTTTATTGAGTAGTTTATTGGAGATAAATGTTTCATGGACTTTCTTGCCTGGGCTAGCTTTGAACCAAAATCCTTGGATCTCAGCCTCCTGAGTAGTTAGGATTAAAGATGGGAGCCATCATTGCCAAGCTTGGTCCAATGTTTAACCACAGAAAAGGGGTATCTTTAGAAATCAAAATAAGACCTGGCCAAAATGTGGCAAGAGATGGAAGGAAGGACGAACTAGCTAGGATAGTTATTCAGTAACTCATGAATTTCTAGATCCAACTTGGTTGTAATTGCTAATGCAGTTCTTTATCATAAACATCTGTCTCTAGTAATTATCCTAAGTAAGAACTATAAGTGCTTCTCATATTTTCTTCTCAAAATTCATGGTGTAAATGATTTTACTGTATGTGTTTAAGTTCAACTGATTTGGTCTTAGCTACATGGAATAGGATAGGATAGAATGCATATGGTCATGATTTGAATATTTACTATACAGTGTTTCTTCTATTTATGTAGAATAAGGTTCAGTTTTCTTTCTTATTAGGAACCAGTCACTTTAAACATCAATAGGGTTTGTAGACAACCCAGACTCAAGTATTTTTGGCATGAACTAAATTTAAAGATTCACTTATTTGTGGTTTTTAAGTATGTACATTTAATTTATCCTCATTAGATTTGAGAATGTTTCTATTTATTGTATTCTGATACACATAGAAGAAATCAACAGATGTAGATAAAAAGCGATCATGAAGTCACATTTTAAGAAGAAAATTTTAAGTGGAAAATTCCCAGAAGTAGCACAGAACATAGTGTATTTACCTGTGGAAATGGTCTAGACCAATTGAAACCCACATCTCATACTGAAAGAACTTGGTACCAGTGAATTTTTTTTTGCTACTTTTTGTTGTCAGTTAAGTGCTTGAATTTTTAAATGAACCTACTCTTTTTTAGAGCTTCCTAGGGATACGTTATTATCTCTAGTGAGTAGCCTTAATCCCACAGGTAATCACAAGCATTAGTGTTATAACATTCCACACATGGTAGTAAGTAGAGAATTAGCATAGGGTTTTTCTAGACTAAGCCACTCCACTAAGCTATTCCTAAATACAGCGATTACCTGTGTACTTTCTACTCCACATATGCTGTTGGGTCTATTCATAAGATCAATAACACATTGTTCCAAATAGTTTTCTTTGCTTCTTTATTTCTTACTTATTTCTCCACGATACCATAAATGTTAAAAAACTATTTTTTTCACTTTGCTCATATCCTTTTATCTCAACCTATTCTTAAAGACCTGATACTACAGATAAGACAACATTATACATTTATAGGACTGAGTTTTGCCCTAAGTGTTTCTGCATATTGACACAACACTTTATTTGGCAGCATATAGTTTTACTGTTTTATGAAGAAGAAAATTAAAGCTCATATAGGTTAAATTGCTTGGTCAAACTCATAAATATCCCGTATTAGTTTTCTAGAGTTGCTATAAAAAGTCACCACAAACTTGGTGGCTTAGAACAACAGAAATCTATTTTTTCCACAGTTTGGCAGGCTAGAAGTCTGAGATCAGAGGATCAGGAAGGCTCTGCCTTGAGAACAGGGATCTCTTCCTTCTTCTTCCTACTTCCTTGCCTCCTCTGCCTGAGGTAGTATCTTCTCCAGCCTTTCTCTGTGTCTGAATGTGTCTTTATGTAGCCTTCATTTCTATTAGGTCACTTATTCGATTTAGGAGCCATCTTTTTTTTTTTTTTTTGGCCAGTCCTGGGCCTTGGACTCAGGGCCTGAGCACTGTCCCTGCTCAAGGCTAGCACTCTGCCACGTGAGCCACAGCGCCGCTTCTGGCCGTTTTTTCTGTATATGTGGTGCTGGGGTATCGAACCTAGGGCCTCGTGTATCCGAGGCAGGCACTCTTGCCACTAGGCTATATCCCCAGCCCTAGGAGCCATCTTAATCCAAGTTTGTTTCATCTTGAAATCGTTAAATATATCTGCGAGGACCTGTCCGCAAGTAAGGTCAAGTTATAGGTTCTGCATAGGTCTATTTTTTGGAGGGAGCGGGGAAGCAAGGCTAGATGACATGTTATGTTATTAGATGACACATTGTAAATGTGCACTGCACTCACGTTTAATCTAATGCTATTTAATCAAGTCTAGGCTCTGGAACATAGGACAACACTAAATAGGATATTTGTAGTTTCTTTCACCCCCTTAGATATGGGAGACGTAATTTTGATCTGGTCAGAGAAAATTCATAGTGTTATCCCTGCTTTTATTTAGTTCTAAATTTATTCATTTTGTAAGTGCATTAAATATACATGTATATGTATATACATATGTACACATGCACACACATGTATATATATATATGCTTTTATAAAGGAAACATTTAATTCTCATAAAAGTGAAGCAAGGTACACTGTATTCTACATTGCAGATAAATACATGGAGATTCTGCTTGGCTGAATAACATAAAAAAAAGCCACAAATTGGTAAACAGTAGTGATTCAATTTGAGCCTGAACAGTTCACCATGAAAGTCATTCATGATACCATTTCTGAACTTATTTTATTTCATTTTATATCTTAAATATAATCATGCTAGACGTTTCTAAAGTTCTCAAAGTCAGCTGTCTAAAGTGGTAATTCTCTCTAAATCAACTCAAAGTCTTATAGTGGTTTCTAGTTCTCTTTTGGTTCATCTAGTTTCATATTTTCTATACTCCATCTTTTAATGTCTCTTTTAATGTCTTTGTGCACATGCTTCCTTTACAACAATCCATTTTCACTGCCCATTCCTTTGTATTTTGCTTGTAGTAGAAGCAGAAGTTTTTTACACCCTGACTATAGAAGGGGGTAATGGCACTTCAGTCAGCATTATTGCTGTAGCTATATTATGACTAATGTAGAGCATCACAAACTATTCTTGCACAAAATCAGTTCTACCCATGATCACTTATTTCACAGACATAAACTCCTATGTAAACTGACCTTCAATCTTTTTACCTATCACCACCTTCAGTCTATACACCACAGTATAGACAGAGTACTTTGTAAAATTAAAATGCATCTCCCCCAACAATGATGAGAGCTTCTCATCTTTTCAGGATACAATCCAACCCCTTTATCATGACATTTACGACCAGGTCTTGATTTATTCCTAGTCCGTTTTTACTTTTCAATTTTAGTTTGTACACAATTAAGTTTCTATTTTGAAGACAAAAATATGTCTTGTTTCCATTTCCTGCCTTGTATTTATTTCTTTGTTTGTTAGATTTTTGAAATTTTATTGTAAAGGTGATATACAGAGGGATTACAGTTACATAAATCATGTAATGAGCACATTTCCTTTTGAACAGTATCACCCCTCCTAACTTCCTTCCCCCCTCAAGTTGCATAGTTCTTTTCAAACATAGTGTCTAGTGGGTTCCACGGCTGAATTGGTTCACCCTTTGTCTCATTGTTTCTGTGCTTCTCTTTCCCCTCCCCACATCAGACAGACTTGTACACAAAACAAAGGGCACCGAAATAAAAAACAGTAGTAGAAGGGAATAAACCAAAGAAGAAAAAGAAAAGAACTGCAAACAGCCCAATAATAAAAGTCTTACTTCCATTTCATGGAGTTAATTTCGGAAAGCATCATCTTATAGGAAAATAACTTGTAATTTCTTCTGTTGAACAGGATTGCCTTGATAATTTTCAAGATTCATCATATTAGGAATCATGTGTTCCAGAAAGCTTTATGTGATGCCCTAAATTTTGGGTATGTGTCTGTTGTATATGCTCTTATATTTTCATATTGTCATATACTTTCGTGTTTTTCTGCTTCATACAGTTTAATAATACTGCTTATAGGGTTGGCTTAATGAATTCACAGACAATGTCTTTCCCGTTCATTATGTATTTCTAGCACCTAGCACAACTACTAGACACAATATGATGGCCAATGAGTGATTTGAGTCTTTTGTTTTATTTTATTTTTTGCCAGTCCTGGGGCTTAGACTCAGGGCCTGAGCACTGTCCTGTCTTCCTTTTTACTCAAAGCTAGCACTCTACCACTTGAGCCACAGCACCACTTCCAGCCTTTTCTCTTTATGTGGTGCTGAGGAATTGAACCCAGGGATTCCTGGTTGCTAGACAAGCACTCTACCACTGAGCCACCTTCCTGGCCCAATTTAAGTATTTCGACTTAGACTTTTTCAATGATAGCTACTTAGTTTGAAATACATATCTTTTATGCAACTTGGTAAATGAGTTTTTAAAGGGATGTATATGTATATTTGTACATATATGCATATTTATTTAGAAACAAAGAGTTAGATCCTTCTTGCTTGTCAGGATGAACACAGTAACCACATTTCATTTCCATTCCTTTTCTACTCTATAGTGCTATGTGCTGGAACAAAAAATTATCTTTCCACTTCTAAATGATCATATTACTTAATATATTTCATATCATCTTCAGATATAGCTGTAGGCCATTGTTATTAAACACTGTCTGCTTACCTTATTCTGTCATTTTATTTACCTGGATAATACAGAGCCCTTTACACGGACTTTTCATAGAAAGGCATTGTTAATAACCAATGAGCTCCTTTGTCTGTAATATTTGTCTATATTGTAATATAATTAGATTATGTTTCTATCTATTAGTAGAAAATGGTCTTTAGAAATATGGGTAAATTGGAGTGCATAATTGATTTGGGCATTACTATTCATTAACTTATATACTATTATATATACTTTTAATTTTTCCTTTTGTCAACTAAATGTGTTTCAATGTTTTGTCATAAAGAAAGGCTCATTTTCTCATGAGTGTAATAGTTTCTCATTGCTTTCCTAGTTCTCTGCTATTTTATATGGCTTCAACAAGCTAAGAAGACTAAGATGACCACTATATTACTATAGTTAAGATAAAGAGATATTATTGATTTAAAAATTGAGGCATTATACTATGTGTGTCCTATTTCTGGCCTCTTTTAATATGGCTTAATACCTCATTCCACTTTTATTGCCTCTAGGTGGTGAACAAATGTCTTCATTGAATTGCACACAGAGATACATAAATCTTATTCCTGAGAAAATTACATTTTAGTTCAGAGCTCATCAATGTGTATGAGTAATTTGAATTTATTTTTCAAATGTGCAATGTGCTTTGCCTTTACATATTTGAAATGGATTTTATCAACCTTTATGTTTCTTAATTACCTTATATTGTTAGGTCCTTTTGGAATCCAACCAATTTCCCTAATCTCAAGAAAATTAAAATAAAAATTTCATGCAAATTTTAAAACTTCACCTTCTTTTCCAGATCATTAACAAAAGTATTGAATAAAAGACACAGGCTTCTGGATCCTAGACTACCCTGCTAATTAACCTCTTTGCTTCCTGAGGATTTGAAACTTATTTCCACTCCATTTCTACCACTTAACTTGTTTTTAATGGCTTAGGGCCATTCCCAGGGGGGTGGAGGGCCCAGAGCAAATCATTTTGCAATCTCCTTGCTTAGCATTTTAATTCATATGAAATCCTGTGAAAGTTAACATCAAGGACAACCTTAAACTGTGCATGCAGCTCCTAGGAGCTCTGTGTAGAGAAGGCTGCTGTTTAGAGGCATGAATCCATTCCCCAGCTCTCGCCCAGTCCTGTTTGTGTAAACTAGAGTCTCCCTAATTTAGAATTCACAAAAATCACCCAGGGAAGCATGTTAGCAACGTAGATTCATATGCCTCTCCTTGTATATCATAAATCAGAATCCAACATTGTTGGTTGACTCACTTTACCTTTAAAAACACTTGCGTTAAGTCCCAATGGTCCAAACTTGTTTTCACAGTGTACTCCATTGTTAGAAGAATCAGCAATGAGCTGGAGTTTGTAGAAATGCAGTGTTCAGATGCCAGTTTGGTTAGGCCTCCATGTGAGAATCTTTTGTTTCTCTATATTACTTGATTTTCATCGGTCTGTTTCTACGTTACTGGCACCTACTTTTAAGGCACATACATTAGGAAGAAATGTGGTGGGTGTTTCCAATCCATCATCTTGCTGGTTCTCTCTTCCTTTTTCTTAAAAAAATATTTCACATGGTGATGTTTTATTGGACAGTTCTAATTGCTTCAGGCTACTTATTTCACATCACTTCCTTTCTCACAAATTTTAGTTTTTCTAGTTAGTGTAAATGATTGCTGTGCTTCTCTCTTAAATCTGCTTTGAATGTATGGACATCTAATATTCTTTCTATTATCCATTTTAAAAACTATCTCATCTATGTATCCTGATTTTCTTTCATGATAAAAATCTTATAATAAACATCATACAAGTAGATATAATCCACAAAGATAAGCTACGAAATGACACTGTTATTTGAACTTGAATTGTGAGCTTTAATGGCACTTAGGTAGGTGCTTTTGAGATTATGCATTCTGAGATATGATTGGAAATGTAATTAATTGGAATTGTCTGTCTAATTTTGAATTCACAGAGCTCTCTTTGGCAGTTTATTTCCTGATGAAATATATTTGCTTAGTTAAGTTTATTCGGAAGCTATTTTATAAATATAGTTAATTTCAGGTTCACCTTCCCATGACCTCTTTGCAGTTCTTTTATGCTAAATCATATTATGTTCAGTAGGGATGCTTTCAATCTTTTAACATTTCTGTGTTTCTCACTTTCCTATACTAATGTATGAACAATCACTCACATACATAACACCCAGGGGTTGCTAATCATGAAAATACTCGACCCACATCAGGATGCACTGAAGCTAGCCATCTATGCGTTTCATAATTGTTCTAGGCTCTTCTTTATAAAGTGTAGTGAACTTTAAAAGCCCTAACTTCTGCTTTCAGGAAGTCTTTAGTGAAATAGAAGGTTATATGATCAGTTTATGATGCCACAGAATAACATTCGGTAATCACATTTAACTGAGATTATGAAAATAATGGTATCTTTGAGAAGTCATACATAATTCATGTAAATCTAAGCAAGACATTTTTCTCTTGTCAGAAATTTTCTATCTGTCAGAAGCCTTAAATAAGACAAATGTCAGGCAAAGTGATGGTTTGTAGAATTGCTTGATATTTTTCTTCATTAATTATTAGGATTATATGACTTTGTAATCTAAAGTTCTCCTAAACTACATTTTGTTGCTATGTTAAAACTATACTTTAACAATAAAATTAAATTATAAAAAATAAAACTGTGAGTTTAATTTGGTGATACTTTAGGTAGGAAAGTTGACTTTGTGGATTTCTATGTCTTTCTCTCTCTATGTCTTTCTCTCTCCTAGCTATAAGCAATCAGTCCCTCTCTCTAATAACAAGTTAGAAACCTTGATTTATTTTTTCCACATGTTTCTGCCAAAGGGAATTTTTTTATACATCTAATTTCTTTCCCAGACAACTACATCTCAAGTGGTTATACCAAAGCCCCAAACCACTGATGTGAGATTTATCAATTTTTGTTAATGAAGAGTACTAAATCTGACAAGTTGTTTTTCAGAATGAACTTCTAGGAAATACATTCGCATGAACTCTCAGTGGGCTTTCTAGGAGAGCAGAGACCAGTGACTGACGGTTATGAATGGAGCACTCTGGAACAAATGACCTCAGAAGAGAGGGTGGAAAAGCGTAGCCTTCATTCTTGCCAAGGTTGTTTAAAGTGGGCATAGTTCCTACCAAGTGAGGCGTTATTAGAGATATAAGACTGCTGTGGTGGGACAGGTCAGTAAATATATGGAAGGAAATTGCATATGAAGGGCAAAGCTGGTGTCTTAGGGGGGCAGACAACATTGCCAGCCAGGAGAGCATGCTATCATGTCACAATATGGTTCATAACACATTTTGGACTATTCTCTTCCTTGCTCATTCTGCTTCACTTACAGTGACTTTGAAGAGATTGGGCCTAGCTACTTTGGGCCTACGAACTTTGCTGCTTTCTTCACGTCTTTGACTTAGTTATATTTTCAGTTCATTTATTTCTGTCTACTTAACATATATGGCAGCACATTTACCAATGAATGTGTGTGTGTGTGTGTGTGTGTGTGTGTGTGTGTGTGTGTGTGTGTGTGTGTGTGTTTCCTGGAGCTTGAACCCTGCTGAGCCTGGATTATCCCTGAGCTATTTTTGCTCAAGGCTAGCATTCTGCTACTTGAACCACTGCTCCATTTTCGGCTTTTTTGTTTTTTTTTTTTGGAGATTAATTGGAGATAAGAGTTTCACGGACTTTCCTGCCTGGCTTTAGAACCACAATCCTCAGATCTCAGCTTCTTGAGTAGCTAAGTTGACAGGTGTGAGCCACTGGTACCAACTATCAATGAAATATTATAAAGCAGATTCCAAAATATTATAATGACTCAAAATACATGGAAAAATTTTTAAATGAAATCTTCAAAGTTTCCTGACATTCCAGTCTGCTGATTCTGCACAGGAAGAGGTCTAGACACCTTGCTACTTTGCTACTATGTAGAAATTCAGAATCTTCCATGAGTTAGCATTGCACAATTTTACAACTAGTGTGTGACTATCCATTTTTTCTCCTTTTATATGAAGTGGTGTAAGGAAATAAGAATTATGTTATGCATGTTACTATTCGTAATTGTAGGAAAGAAAGAAAATTCTTCATATCTATAAGACAGAAAGAGAATCCCACTTTGTAGAGAAAGAAAGTGAATCAGGCATTGAAATTTTTAGCCAGGCATTGGTTGCTCCTATCTGTAATCCTAGCTACTCTGGAGGCTGAGATTATAGGATGGCAGTTCAAAGCCAGGCCAGGCAGAAAATTCTGTGAGACTTTTATCTCTGATTAAGCAGCCTAAAATTGCAAGTTGAAGTGTGACTTAAGTGATGAAGTACCATTCTTGAGTGAAAAAAGCCAAGTGAGAATTATGGCCTTGAGTTCAAACTCTAGTAGTGGAAGACACAAAAAAATATGCTTTCACACCATCAATATTTGGAGAAGAAAGAAAGAACAAAAATGTAACTACTTTTTGAATTTGGATTCATTAGGAAGTACTATTTAGACATTTCCTAATAATTTCATGGATTGCTTTGGCATAGAAATCCTTTTCTTAAAAGTTAAACAGACTTTTATAACAGTTTAATCAAGTAGTAATAAAGCATTAAGTTTGGAAGTGTATTTAGTGGTTTTAGTGAGTAAAATTACAGGGCTTAAATATATATATATATACACATATATAGTAGATTTGTTAAATTTCACTGTATATAAGTTTGTAATGAACATGCTTGTATAACCTATAAAAGAATTGAAATAATTTATTTGGATTATTTCACATTACATTCATTTTAGTTTTAAATAAGCTGATTTGTCTAGTGTCTTTATGTATGACTATATTCTTTCAACAAAAACAAAGCAGAAAGTAGCTGTGTTCTGCTTGATGATACAAAGCAGCATACATAAGAAACAGAAGTGAATGGATCCATCACCAACCACACGTTCACACTAAAAATGTGCTTTTCTCAAATTAAGAAAACCCAGAGGAAAGAGTACTTCTTGAAAGACATGTTGAAATGTAATATAGATTAATTATAGTCATTACAGTGCGGGGGTGGGGAGGGAATGGAAGGAATGCACCTTAAAGGGATGATAGAATCTTTCGATAAAATGTGCTTGTACTGGGTTAGATGTGGTTGAATATGCATAGAGGACTAAAACAATGGATAAGACTGAGTTCAGTTTTCTATAGAGAATATAAACATTTAAACACTCATAATGCTAAAAAGTTTATGCTTGACATATTTAAGCAATTGTTTAGAAATACTAATTTTAAGCCAACTTCAGTGGTACAAGCCTTAATTTTAGCTACTTAGGAGGCAGAATCAGAGAATTGAGTTCTAGATTGTGTTTCTTCTGAAGTTGATAGCTAAGTTTTCCTTTTTCTTATGTATAGTGTGTGCACTTTCCACCCTATTGATTGCAGATCTTTTCTTTTAAATAAGTTATAATTATTAAGAACTGGTGGTATGTTTTGTTCATCTTGCTTTAGGATTATTGACTTTGTATTCATGCATTGGTGTTTATTTTATTTACTGTAACATTTCTGTGTCTTCCACTGCTTTTCCTCTAAAGATTTTTGTCATATATATATATACATCAATATATATCTATATATATATATCAGTTACCAAATATTGCTCCGCAGACCACTAGAACACTGTTATTTTTCAGCATCTACTTTTTTCTCTTTGAGATTTAGTTGAATAATATTTATTACTCTGTCTTCAGGGTTACTGATCTTTTCTTTCATAATACCTTTGCACTTAACAAAGGAGGACTTAGATTTGTAGATCTATGGGTTGATCTTTTTATTTGAAATCCAAATTAGAAAAATAATTAACCATTAATTGTTGAAGCATTTTTTAATATTCCTCATTTTAGGATTTCTTATTATATGTGCTTTATTTCTTTTAATCCTTGAATATAATTCTAATAGATGCTTACATATCCTTTATGACAAATGTCCATTGTCAGCTTTGACATTTCTGGTTTCCTTTCCTTTTTCTTTGAGACAGTCTTACTGTGCAGGTCTATGTGGCTTTAAATTCCACAGCCCTGTCTCAGCCTCCTGACAGCTATGTGCCTCCTCTCCTAGCTTCCAGGGTTCATTTCTGTGGAGTGCTTCCACCCCTACCCCTTACACTGATGGTAGCAGAATTACAATCTTCTTGTTTAAACACATTTATGATAATTTTTATTTGGATACTCAGAAGAATGGCTCCTATTTAATTTCATACATTGATATTGCTATTGTCTTCAAAGACTAGATTAATTCTGGTGAGCAGCTAATTTATTTGTGTATCAGCTCTCCCTCCTTTCCCTCTACCTTGTCCAGCCTTAAGTAACTCCTGACTGGGTGTGAGAATGTGGTACTCATCAGGTGCATGGTTCAAACTTACTGAGTCTTACCGATGCACAGCTTCCAATTTAGACAGACTCAAGGGATCCTCTTTCAACTTTCAGAGTAATTTGTCTCTATAGCTGTCACTGTTAAGTTCTCTGATACTCACATTCTAGTTGCCATTGACTCTATAGTTGGACTGCCAGTATTCCCAGCCCCGTGAGCCTATGCTCTAGTTGTCTCTCCATGCCTTGGGCTCCAGCCCAGTGGATGCAGCTCAGACAGAAATCTAGGTAAGCACAGGCTCAATTTGCTGCTTCCCTTCTCTCAGAAAAGCTCACATTTCTCTTTTGCTTATTTGTCAATGTTTACAAAGAGTAATTTGGTATTTTCCCCCTCAGTTTTAGTTATTTATACCAGTAGAACTAGTCTGGCTACCCAAGTGAGCTCAATTTTATTTTTATCCAAGTATGTCTATACAGAAAATTTGAGAAGTTGTATTACATTATATGTATTTTTGTCTCTGATAACTAAACTCTCAAGCTTATCATTCATTTTTTTGCTTCCATTACATATACCTGAATCACAGTTGCTAGAATTTATATATTGATGTTAGACTGACATGAGTTTAAATATAACGATTGTATTACAAGGAAAGAAAGATATATAGGTATATTGGCTATTGAAAATGCCATCATTGTATAATTTATTCTACTTTGTGAAAAAGACTCTAGTGATGATTCCTGACTCCAAGTATTTTCAATGTTTAATCATATAGCAATTGCAATTTGTCTTAGAAGGCAGTGAAAATTGGATATTTTCCAGTGATATCAGTTACACCAAATTTAAAAATAGTCATATAGGGGCTGGGGATATGGCCTAGTGGCAAGAGAGCTTGCCTCGTATACATGAGGCCCTGGGTTCGATTCCCCAGCACCACATATACAGAAAACGGCCAGAAGTGGCACTGTGGCTCAAGTGGCAGAGTGCTAGCCTTGAGCAAGAGGAAGCCAGGGACAGTGCTCAGGCCCTGAGTCCAAGGCCCAGTACTGGCCAAAAAAAAAAAAAATAATAATAATAGTCATATAAAGGCACAAATGGATTTAGTATTCCTGGTTGGATTCCCCAGTGCATACCTAAGTGCAACTACAACAAAATTCTAGCATGGTCCAAACATTTATCTTACTGTAATTAATATCTTCAAAGAATCACTGTCACAATTTGGAGAGAAAAAGATCCTTTCAATAATGTTGTTTTAGGAATATAGGAAGACCACTCATGAAATGTAGCTTGTTTCTGCTTGTTGCATGGTTCATTTTTATTCAGTGCACAAGTTCTATATTAAGACAGTTTTATAATTGGAAAGTCAATTTGTCATTGCACTCATCTTGAGCTGTCTAAGGAAAAAGAAAAACATGATCACAGACTACACTTAAAAAAAAAATGTTCACATGGTAGAATACTTGCCCAGCAAACACAAGGCATGAGTTCAACCTCCAGCATCTCCCCCTCAAATAATTCTGCATGAAGCATTAGTCTCAGAAGGTTAGTTTGTTTCAGTCTAGAAGCCCAGTGATTGGTTATACAAAAGCTCTTCAGAAGAGAAACAGAGAGCTCTCATTAAGAAAAACCAGTTGTTGTATGTTAGGCCTTCTATTAAAACAACAACAACAACAACAACAACAATCTGTCTACTTTAAATCTCATAAGAATATGAGGCCTAGGATAAGACCATTGTTGAATGTTTGCATTTCAACAAAACAGTAAATTGTGAAGTGTCATTCTTCTGAACAAGAAGCAATAAGAAATTAAAAAAAAATAAAATGAGTTACTTGAGTGTAGAGAAAAAAATAATAACACTAAATGGATCCTGGTCATTAAGGAGATTTTTAATTTTTTTTCTGTCAAGAAAACTGGTACTACAAAATTTTGTAAATTAAAAAAATTATTTTGCATTATAAAGTTCATAGGAAAGGAACAACTCTATCCTATCTGAAGTCTGGCCAAATTTAGGATTAATTAAAGCAGTGTTACCAAAGAGAGATAATACTGTTATAAAAACTAGGCATATTAAATAGTAGGTAGCTAAGTTTATTTTTATTTTCTCTGCTTCATATTTTTCTAGCTTTTCTATTGAGAAATGAATAGACCTTTTGTAATATGCTGTGGTATTTTACCGGGAGTATCTGTCTTCTACTTGTTACTTTTCCTTTTTTTTTTTTGTTTTGTTTCCTGGTGCAGTACTGAAGTTTAAACTCAGGGTCTTGCGATGCTTCTTGAGCCATGTCATTAGCCCTCTTTGCTTGTATTATTTTTCTTATAGCGTCTTTCATTTATACTTGGGCAGGCTTGAACGGTGCCACTGTGCCCAGCTTTCTATTGGTTGAGTTGGGGAGGGGTCTCACAAACATTTTACTAGTGTTGGCTGTAAATTGTGATCCTTCCAGTTTCCACTTGCCAATTAGCTAGGATCACAGGTATGAATCACCAGCTCTTGGTCCCAGTTACTAAGTTTTATCACTTTGCTGGATTCCTGACTTACCAATATATCTACTCGCTAAGTGTCCAGTACCCAGGTCTCATTCCTCAGACACTCAGATTTCTTATCTGAGATTTTAATTATGTACTCATGATTGTGATTATTTATAATGTTGTTTATGCCCTCACTTAACTATAAGTCCTATGACCTCAGTACCTGTATCTGTGTTTATCTCAGTTTTGCCAGCATTATAGTTTCTGCCAGATAGTAAGACTAGATATAAATGAGTAGTAACTGAATGAAAGTAATTTGATTTTGGTGAAATAAAGGAAATATTTCAGCCTAGGGAAGGCATACTTAATGCCCACTTCCTTCTGAATGTTAAGTATTATTTAGATAATATTACTGAGCAACTATTTCCACCCTCCCTCCCTCGTTTCCTTCCTTCCTTCCTTCCTTCCTTCCTTCCTTCCTTCCTTCCTTCCTTCCTTCCTTCCTTCCTTCCTTCCTTCCTTCTTCCTCCCTTCCTTCCTTCCTTCCTTCCTTCCTTCCTTCCTTCCTTCCTTCCTTCCTTCCTTCCTTCCTTCCTTCCTTCTTCCTCCCTTTCTTCCTTTCCTTTTTTTTTTTTTGCCAGTCCTGGGCTTGGACTCAGGGCCTGAGCACTGTCCCTGGATTCTTTTTGTTCAAGGCTAGTGCTCTACCACTTGAGCCACAGCACCATTTCCGGCTTTTTCTGTTTATGTGATGCTGAGGAATCAAACCCAGTGCCTCATGCATGGAAGGCAAGCAATCTACCATTAAGCCATAGACCCAGCCCTGAGCAACCATTTTCTTTCTTTATTTTTAAATTTTTATTATCAAACTGATGTATAGAGAGGTTACAGTTTCATACTTTAGGCATTGGATACATTTCTTGTACTGTTTGTTACCTCCTCCCTCATTCCCCTCTCCCCCCTCCTCCTTTCCCTTTCCCCCCATGAATTGTTCAGGTCATTTACACCAAACAGTTTTGCAAGTATTGCTCTTGTAGTTGTTTGTCTTTTTTTTACCCTGTGTTTCTCGATTTTGGGATTCTCTAATACCAGTATACACAGTTTCAAATATACTCAGATAAGATACAGAGATAGTGTAGGTACAGCCACAGGAAGGGGATACAAGAAGATCATCAATAATCAAGCTACAGTTACACATAGCACGTTGAAAGTAGTTACAACAGTGATATAACAATTGTTTCCATAACATGGAGTTCATTTCACTTAGCATCATCTTATGTGTTCATAAGGGTATAGCTGTTGGGCTCTTGTGATCCTCTGCTGTGACTTGCCTAAACCTGTGCTAATTATTCCCTATAAGGGAGACCACAGAGTCCATGTTTCTTTGGGTCTGGCTCACTTCACTTAGTATAATTTTTTCCAAGTCCTTCCATTTCCTTACAAATGGGGCAATGTCATTCTTTCTGATAGAGGCATAAAATTCCTTTGTGTATATGTACCACATTTTCCTGATCCATTCGTCTACTGAGGGGCATCTGGGTTGGTTCCAGATTCTTGCTATGAAAAATTGCTGAGCCACCATTTTCTAAGCTCTAGTTTTACAGTAGATTCAGGAGGAAATGAAATGATTACACAGCCAAATAATAAGTATTGTCATGGGTTATCATCCCTTTGAAGTTTTTCAAATGTAACAAACCATTTTTGATGACCCTTTATGGGTAGTTACTTGTTGAGAGTCACAAACTGCATTTTAAATAGCCATATCTTGCAGTCAAATAAATCCTATTTATTGAGCATCTATATTAAACTCACTTAGGATCTTATGTAGTATATTTCACATAATCATTAACAACTGTCCTAGGATACATAGCTGGTCTCCACTTTTATGAAATATTACATGAGACTGAATATTTAAAATGTTTGTACTGCTGATAAAGAGATATTAGAGTCCAAATCTGTTTGAGAACAAAGCTCCTGACTCCTCTGTCCACCCTCCTGGCACAGCAAACTGAATCTTTGTAGAGAATTTCAGGTTATGTGCCTGAAGCTGTAGAATAGTAGGGAAATGTCAAGCACCACGTGCTATTTATACTGTGGATGAAAATGCTTTGAATTACATTAAAGTTGTAACTTTAAAGCAGTATGACATTTTAAATTGTTTGATTACCGGGCTTCTTTCAGGAGCTCTTTTACTGTAGTAAAGGAAATTCATCCATTCACATGCAGCAGGGATCTTAAATGTACATGATACTTAAATTAAAATTGTAGTATCCTAGCTGAGAGTTTTATGAATGGCTGATTATTCCTTTTAGTGATCTACCTTGATATGTTAGGCTGTTTTGTAGTTCATTATATTTGGCAAGCTGTTTTCCTTAAGTGTTATGACCCCCTAGGTTATTTCAGTATTTCATTTACTCTTCATATGTCTATCCAAAACTTCTGCTTTGTCTTGCCCATGTGTAGAAAAGCTTATGTGTGTATGTGTATGCACGCCCATGCAGAAATCATTTTTGAACTATGACTTTTGAAATCTTTTTGGAACTAATTTTGAACTGTGACTAATCAGACTAAACTAAGACTACAACCTCCACAGATTGGCTTCTCAGGCATGTCTAATAACATGTGTTATTATAAGTGACACAAGTCTTAACAATGTTAACAGATTAACTTCAAGTAGCTGAATGAATATTACTTAAACAGTATAAAAATTAATTCTAACAGATTTTTTGTACAGAAAATTTCATTTTCTACCAGGTTCCATTGTAAAACACAGAAAAAAATGTTCAGGTACTTAAAACGATAAAAGTGCAAAAACCTATACTTCCCCAATTCCATGCTAAAAGAAAACTAGTAATGGCTATGACAAAATAATGATATTTATTTCTTATTTCTCAGTGGAAATTAATAAAACATATATAATTATACTACTACAATTCTTTAAATGTATGCTTGAACATTGATATACTTTTTCTATCTTAATAATAGTATCAACTTATTAAATAATAGTCACAAACCATTATCCAGTTTATTAGATGTTTGTATCAGATTTTTATTGTCCCTGCTTTTGGCTATTGGCTTTCAAAAGCTGAGACTTTTATGTGTGTGTGTGTGTGTGTATGTGTACATACATATATATATATATATACCTACATATATAGGTACATAAATATTTACAATACCACTTTATGGTATATATGTATATGTTTACATATAACCCTGGGTATTTCATATACATATATACAAATATATTTATGGATGTATTTGTGTGTGTATATATCTACATCTATAGATAGATAGATATACCTTAGAACTGGTATGTTTATATAATCATATATAAAGCAAAAAATACCAAAAATTATACATTCAAACCTAATCTACTATATTACTTAGTTTGTTAGTTGTATACCCTTGTAAGTGCAGGCCTTAACATTTCTTTATTGGGCTCCACTTCTCCTTGGAGTACTACGGACTCACAGGAGTTGGGTCATGCAGGGGACACCTGAAGAAAGTTGTGATGAAAAGTCCTTCTGGGGAAAGCTAATATTGTTCCCTTCCTCACATTGTCACCAACTTAGAAGCAAAAATTAAATTGCTGAGTCTGAGTTGGAAGAGATCTGGGTATTCAAAAGATTCTTTTAATGTGATAAGATAACAGGACAGCTTTTAATATTTTTTTCCAGAAGTCTCCACATATACTTCCTTTGGATTAGAGAAATTTTGTTCATTTAGCCTAAGGTATATTAAATGAAAGAGAGAAATAGAAAAGGTAGATTGCTAAGTACTTTGTTGACAGCCAATAGTCCCACATGCATGGGTCATATTTGGTAATTTGACTTTTTCCTCAGAAGGACCTAACTTTCTGGGAAAGGTGAATGCTTTATTTATTCATTCATTCATTCATTCATTCATTCATTCATTTTTGCCAGTTCTGGGGCTTGAACTCATGGCCTGAGCACTGTCCCTTACTTCTTTTTGTTCAAGGTTAGCACTCTACCTCTTGAATCACAGTGGCCACTTCAGCTTTTTCTGTTTATGTGGTGCTGAGGAATCGAACCCAGGGCTTCATGCGTACTGGGCCAGCACTCTACCACTAAGCCACATTCCCAGTCCCAATGTGAATGATTTTAAAGGACAATTCCATTTTCACTGTATTTGTAGACCTTAAATGTATACTCAGTTAACTTAAAACTGTACTAGCTTACCGAGTTTTCATGTTATCACATTAGAACTTTTAGCCCTGCTTTATAAAAAGAAAATGAATAATTGAAGGTTCCTTCCTAATTTCTAAGTGAATGTCTGTTATTCATGGCTGTTTCCTCTAATGAAATTTTTAGCAGTTTTTATCATGGTGTTTTTATAGTTTCTTAATTATTCACTGTCATTTTAAAATGGATGCTTCAGAAATACTTGAGTATTTACATACTCTTTGTCACCTTGCTTAACTTGGTATGTCTCATAGAAGAGTCCTGATAATTATTGTAATAGAACTTGGAAGAAGTTATGTCAGACTGCATACCATTAGTGCATTAATGTGTCAAAATATCAGTGAATGACACAGCTCTTAGGCAGTCTTAAAAGCTCCTAATGGCACACCAACTCAAAGGAATTGATTTGTAAGCAATACTAAAGCTATAAAACTCTCTACTTGATATATAGTTTCAGAAAGTCTTATTCTATTATTCACCTTATTTTTAGTACATGAGTAATAGCTATTTGAATAAGTGAACAATCTATAAAAGACAACATAGCTGATGTTCTTTTTTTGTTAAAGCAGTAATAGAAAGTTTCAAATAGGAAAACTAACAAGGTACCAGCATATTAAAGTTAATTCAGTTGTTAACATTTAAACCACAATCTAATCATGGGTCCAGCCTTTTAAGTTATCCTTCTGTGGTTAATAGAAATGGATTTGGCAATGCAGTTTGTCAAACTAATAGCTTTCTGACACATAGAAAGACAGGGGAAAATACTTGAAGAGTAAAGTAAGTAATATTATAAACATATAGACACATACACATATGTATATGTCTATCTCAAGAGCATAAAAAGTTCAACATCAAATAACCTGATAGACTTGTGTGAGTTACAAATCAAAACTTACTGGCATTGTTCTTAGGACAGTCAGAGACTCTTATGACCTTAACCTCCTGCTGTAAGGGTCAAGTTCTTTGTTTCCTAGGGAGCCCACTAGGTCAGGTGCCTGTCTCTTTTGCTCCTCATTGTAGCCAGGACAGTTTCATGTATAGAGCAAATTAGGAACTCCATATTTTTCAGTGAACAGATGCATGCTCTATCAAGTACCAAACTAATTTTAATAAAAGGCAATATAAGAAAAATAAGTGTCGCAAAAATAGCACAGAAAGGCAACACTTGTTATAGGAACATTGTCTCAGACGTCCCAAAACTTGTGTAAAGGGGGCAGCTATTTAAAATAAAATGAATGTTGCAGCTTCATATACTGTGCACTGCTACTGACATTCCAATTTGCACCAATAATGAATGAGACACCACTTTGTGACTAATGGTCTGAGTTCATGGTCAAAGTTAAATAGACACATAGAATGATATTGCAACAAAATTGCTATTTTGAGTCTCATAGGTAGAAAGATGAAGCTCAGATGCAGCTTTTTTGTGGTACAAGTATTTTATTTCATTTTAAGTGAAAGTAAAAGGAAGGTAGCATTTCAAAGAAAATTTTCTGTAATGCACGAGGATGATAATCGACAGAAAAGAGACTTGCTTTTTCAGTTGTATTTTCTACCTTACATTCTTCCTTTTTTCATTAAGGGTTGAAAATACAACCTTTCTGAAGCATTGTAGTTAATCAGGCTGGAAGTATAGTATCCCAATCTAATAACAAAATACATGACATATTTAACTTGGAAACTTAGATGTCAACAACAAATAATATGTGCATATTAAGAAATGAAAATAATTGAGAGACACAGGGTAAAAAAAAAGACAACTACAAAAGCAATACTTGCAAAACTGTTTGGTGTAAGTGAATTGAACACCTCATGGGGGGAAAGGGAAAGGGGGAGGAGGGAGGGGGTTGTGAGGGACAAGGTAACAAACAGTACAAGAAATGTATCCAGGGGCTGGGGATATGGCCTAGTGGCAAGAGAGCCTGCCTCATATCCATGAGGCCCTGGGTTCGATTCCCCAGCACCACATATACAGAAAATGGCCAGAAGTGGTGCTGTGGCTCAAGAGGCAGAGTGCTAGCCTTGAGCAAAAAGAAGCCAGGGACAGTGCTCAGGCCCTGATTCCAAGGCCCAGGACTGGCAAAAAAAAAAAAAAAAAAAAAAGAAAAAAAAAAAAGAAAAGAAATGTATCCAATGCCTAATGTATGAAACTGTAACCTCTCTGTACATCAGTTTGATAATAAAAATTTGAAGAAAAGAAATGAAAATATTTTTAAGACATGTTTATCCTATCAGGTTGAATTCATAGGGAAGCTGACACTCTGTTACAGAACTTAGGAAAGTAAGTGAAAAAAAATCAACAAGCATGGCACTGTTCCCAAAGTTTTAACTTAAATTCACTGTAAAAATCCTTATTAGAATTTTACAATATCCTACCTATAAAACTATGCATTCTACCCCAACTTTTAAATTGTTCTCTCTACTTATAATTTACTACTCTGGAGACAGTGGCTGACGTTTTATGGGGTGATAATTTTTCAGTTCTTTTTTCTTTTAATTCCCTTTTCTGCTTTTCCCTTCTAAGCACCTACAAACACATGTATGTCTCTTTTCTCATTTACTTGATATGTGATCTTTCCAGTGAGGTTGTCTTTCTGGGAAAATGAAATTTTATATGTTGTTAAAAATCTTAGAACACTCATCCCCAATGAGTATGCATGGCTGAATACAAGACCCTAAATCTGAAAAGCTAGAAGGAAAAGTGACTTGCTGGTAATATCCATAACTATTTTAATAATACAACCTAATAGATTTACTAAGGTCATGATTTATGAATGTGCAAATTCCTATAAGTAAGGCTTTCATCTCTGAAAGTGCTTCACACCACAACAAAACAGATTTGTAGTCCACTTAATTACAACTGTATATCTTCATAGCGCTTATTAGTCATGTCTCAGTTCCTCTTAGGAAGATCATGCTCCAGATATATTTTCCGTCCCCTCCTTCCCCCAGCAAAGGTTTATTTTGTACTTGACTTGATTTCACTGATCCATTGGGCTTAAATAACTATGTATATTTAAAAAAATCTCATTTCTCCAAGTCTAGTTTCCTTTATTTGAAGCAGAAGTGGTTATCAGCCACCTGATAGCTCCTCGAGTTGATAGTATTACATTTTCACAGTGCATTGTGATGTTGTGAGCTATGTTACCACATGGTGTTTGCCCTGTATCTTGGCCTATAACGCCTCAAACCATTGGCATCTTAGGACTGATGATAGGAGAGGAGTTCCTAGATAGCCTCAGGATAGATGCTGGTCACTTGAAAGACCAAACAGGATTCTAAGCTTGTAACTTTTAGACCCATCCCTCAACATCTGCAAAACATTGTGTAGAAATAGTTGGGATGGGGAAGACGTAGTCTTGTGAGGTTGAGCCTTCAGCCTGCAGGATCTGGAGTGGAGGGTAGCCAGCTGGTATCTGTGGAAAATCATTTGCAGAAATGCTTGGTGTGTGTGAGGTTGTCTGCGCTCACAGGTGTTCTGTAGTATGAGAGAATTGTAGGAGACAATGCCTGTCTTTTCTGCATACCTAACCTCTGGTGAATGCTGAGTCTTCAATAGGTGAGGACTACTATCACTGTTTATATTTGACAACGAAGAAACTCTTCTTCCCTTTTCTATCATTCTTATCTTTTTTTTCTTTTCCCTTTCTCTTTGTAACTCTCCTCTGTTTTATTCTCTTGTAACCTTTCTTCTCATGTCTACTTAATCTCTCCTCTCAGTGCCCTCATATCCTCAAATTATAATCTGGGCTTTATTTACTGAGAAATCAAAAATCCAGTCTACATTTCCCCCAAGTGCTTCCAAACCACGTATTGGGTTTTGCTAAAGGTATTGAACTAGGGATTTCCATGGATACCTCAAAACCAAAATCTAACATGAAGGAAACCTATCTCATTCTTCCTCTTACATCTGTTCCTGTTTTCATTACTACTGTTGTTGTTTTGGTCATGATGCTTGAACTCAAAATCTGGGCATTGTCCCTGAACTTTTTCACTCAAGGCTAGTAAGGCCATTTAGGGCCTGTGGGAAACAGGAAATGGAAAGCCATAAGGTTGGCCTTAGAGAACTGGAACAGCATTCTCTGTCCCTGGGAAGGCTGAGGGTGGACCAGTCAAGACCTACTGTGCTTAGCATTACAATGGCCACAGTTTCCACCCTATAGAATCATCACCCCCCCCCCAACTAACACCCTTATCTCTTTGATGTAGCCACCTTTCTGCCCTTATTAAAGTAGTCTCTTCGATGTAGCGACCTTCTTGCATGTACTCTTGTTTGAAAATAAATGAAAACCCTGTCCATGGGGCCCTGGGGATCTGTTCCTGCAGAGAAACTACAGGTCCCCTGGTACCCCGAAAACCAATCCCACGGCCCAGTCTCCATCGTTGCTTTGCTCCTGTCCTTGCTCCCGGCTGCAGCCGAACAAGGCACTCACCACAGTTAGTAACAAGAGCCAAAGGACCACTTCAGGTTTTCTGGTGGTTAATTGGAGACAAGTGTCTCACAACTTATCTGCCTGGGCTAGCTTTGAATTGGGATCCTCAGATTTCAGCCTCCTGAGTAGCTAGGATTACAAGCATGAGCCACTGGTGCCTGGCCAGGAATAATTTTTTGGTAATTGGTACAAATGATTTAGTCTTGGTGATTTTTTAGTTTTACGATGTCATATGTAGCACCTTCTCCATACCCATTATTACTTTTCTCATTAAAGAATATCAGTTCCCCACCCCACACCCCTAGATTACACAGTGGCTTGCTCCATGGTCTATATGGTCTTGCACACTTCTGACCCAATTTCCAAACTGTTGCCTGTTTGAAACTTCTAATGCAAGGCTGACTTTCTTATATACCTCACAAACTTTGTAATTAATATATAACCCTATACAATTCATAATTGCAAAAGAATCTAGCAAGGAAGGTAATGCCTTTCATAATGCTATTCAAGAATAGACAGCTATTACCTGTGTGACCCAGCATGCTTTTCACAGGCTCCACTACATACCAGCATGTTCTTCCTGCTTTCCAGCTCTGCTAAGTCCCACCAATCACAAAGCACGGTTTTCTTCATGTTGGGTATTATTCGCCTTATTAATTGCTTGTTTTTCTCTCTGCATTTATTTTGATAACCACTGTATACTTGGAGCAAGTACTCATTTAGTCATGTGTGCTGCTAAATGTTCTATATGAGCTTGATAATAATTATGTTTGAAGGTTTTATGCACAATGTTTTATTGATGCTAATGAATTCAAGCTGGTTCATCTAATTTAGATCTATAGTGTCATTAAGTTTTTTTCTTTCTATTCTACCAATTTCTGAGCAAGGTGTATTAAATTTACTTGGATTGAAAATATGTGTATTTCTCCTACTCTTCTGTCACATTTGCTGTATATATTTTGGGACTTGTAAATTGCATAGAAAGTAAAGGTTATTTTCTTTCCTTATTAAAACTGTTCGATATACCCTTATGAACACCTAAGATGATGCTAGTGAAATGAACTCCATGTTATGGAGACAATTGTTATATCACAGTTGTAACTACTTTCAATGTCCCATGTGTATCTGTAGCTTCTATTATTGATGATGTTCTTGTATCACCTTCCTGTGGCTGTACCTACACTATCTCTGTAATCTTATCTGAGTATATTGGAAACCGTGTATACTGGTATTGGAACTAGGAAATTGAAAGGGAATACCAAAATTGAGAGACACAGGGTAAAAAAAGACAAACAACTATAAAAGCAATACTTGCAAAACTGTTTGGTGTAAGTGAACTGAACACCTCAGGGGAGGAAAGGGTAAGGGGGAGGGGCGAGGGGGGTATGAGGGACAAGGTAACAAACAGTACAAGAAATGTATCCAATGCCTAACATATGAAACTGTAACCTCTCTGTACATCAGTTTGATAATAAAAATTTGAAAAAAAATAAAGAAAAATAAAGAGGTAACAAAATAAAACTTTTCACATTATGAATTATCGTGTTTTAGTTTCTAGTAAGTTTTCTTGACTTAAAATTTTCTCAGCTACATATGAATATAGCCATACATCTTGCCTTTACTTGGTACTTTGTCTTTATTCTCTTTTTTGCCCAATCTTCTATATTTTTGTTTCCTTATATTTTAAGCATTTTTTGTTAGTATGTACTTTTGTCCTTTGAAATCTATTCTGCAAGTCTTTATCTTTTAATTTTAGCATTTAGTACTTTTAGATTTTTGTGAACATGGTTGTGTTTAAATCTATCATCTTTTCTACATTTTCTTTTCTCTCTTTTCTTTTTTTTTTTTCCAGTCCTGGGGCTTGAACTCAGGGCCTGAGCACTGTCCCTGGCTTCTTTTTGCTCCAGGCTAGCACTCTACCACTTGAGCCACAGTGCCACTTCTAGCTTTTTCTATATATGTGGTGCTGAGGAATTGAACCCAGGGCTTCATGTATATGAGGCAAGCACTCTTACCACTAGGCCATATTCGCAGCCCCTTTTCTACATTTTCTAGGTCTTCCATATTCATCTTGCTGTATTTGTAATCATTTGCCTTTTTTTTATTATCAAACTGATGTAGAGAGAGGTTACAGTTTCATACGGTTAGGCATTGGATACATTTCTTGTACTGTTACCTTGTCCCTCATTCCCCCCTCTCCCCTCCCCCTTGCCCTTTCCTCCCCATGAGTTGTTCAGTTCATTTACACCAAACAGTTTTTCAAGTATTGCTTTTGTAGTTGTGTGTCCTTTTTTACCCTGTGTCTCTCGATTTTGGTATTCCCTTTCAATTTCCTAGTTCAAATACCAGTATACACGGTTTCCAATATACTCAGATAAGGTACAGAGATAGTGTAGGTACAACCACAGGAAGGGGATACAAGAACATCATCAATAATAGAAGCTATAGTTACACATAGCATGTTGAAAGTAGTTACAACACCTTTTTAAGTGGATTTTAGTATTTTAATTCCTTGTTCCTTTTGAGTCAACCTAGGTTAGTTTAATTTTCTAAACAATGCTAAATCTGTACAACATTTTAGATCCATTTAGTTCCCTCTCTGTTTTTATGCTATTGCTGTAATATTTTTCTACCACATTATATTGCCACAAAACAAATGATGCTATCTTTTAATCAAGTGACTAGTTACTAGCATCCTTCAAATTTTTTTGCTGCTTTTGTCTTTTTCATCTGGAGGAATTTATCTTTGAACTGAGAACCTCCTGTAGTATTTGTTATTTAGTAGTTATCCCAGCTGCCGATTGATGCTTTTTTGTCAGAGAATATTTTTGTTACTCACTTATCTTTGAAAAGTGCTTTTGTTTGGTTAAAATGCATATTGTTAAGCTGAGCGCTGGTGGCTTATGCCTGTAATTCTAGTTTCTCAGGAGGCTGAGATCTGAGAATCACAGTTCAAAGCCAGCGCGAGCATGAAAGTCTGTGAGACTCTTATCTCCACTTAACCACCAGAAGACTGGAAGTGGTGCTCTAGCTCAAGTGGTAGAGCACTAGCCTTGAGCTGGAGAGGTCAGCCACAGCACCCAGACCCAGAAAGCATTGTTTTTACTTTTTAAAGGCTCTTTAAAAGCTTTCATAGCTCATCACATTTTATACTGACTTACATGTTTCTGCTGATAAGCCAGCCATCATTTTGTTCTTCCTGCTGCAATTATTTCAGTCTCTTGATTTCAAATGTTTACCTTCCCAGGATTAGTTATAGTCTTCATTGTATTTAACCTGCTTGTAGGTCATTGATCTTGTAGAATATGAGAGTTGATATCTCAAAGTTTCTTGAGATCTCAGCTGATATCTCAAAGTTTCTCTTGATCACTATCTGTTGAGAGATTAGCTTTGCTATAGTCTCTCTGGTTGTGTCCTTTGAATTTTAGTTATGTTAGCCCTTCATGGTTCCCCATATTTCTCTTGTACTCCCTTTGTTATCTCCATATTTTCTTTGCATGTTTTAGGGTGCATTTTTTTCAATTACCCTTGGTTTTAGTTCTACCAATTTAATACTGTTGGCTTCTCTATCCAGTTAACTGTTTTTTTTTTTCACCCAATGAGTTTTACACTATATTTATATTATATATTGTACTTTAAAATGTTTACTCAATGCTTATTTTGTAGATTCAAATTCCTCATGGAAATTTTTAGTTCTTCTATCATTCTTGCTATTTACCATCTAATGACATATTGATCTTAGCACTTTTAGTGTTCTTCTTGGATAGCTCTGGTGTCTGGGTCATTTGTTCATGTGCTTTTATCACTTACCTCCTGTGTTGATTGATGGTCATATTTTCCTTCCTCTTTGCATGACTAGTAACTTTTGATTGTATGTCAGACCTTGTGTATAAAACAATTATAAAAGCTCCAGCTCTATAATTCATCTCGTAGAAAGGAGATTTTCCCATTAGAGGCTAGGCATTCTGTTCCAGCTTATGACAGAAGATTTCAGGTTCTATCATTTGAGATAAGCCTTTATTCACCTTTGGTCTGACCTTGGCCCTTGGCTATGCCACTTCTGAGCTTTTCAGCATGATGGATATTTGTCTCTCTTTCACTGGAAGATTAGCTTTGAATGTTGGCCCCACTAAGTTTTGAAATACGTCAAATTTGTATATGTAGGGGCTGGGGATATGGCCTAGTGGCAAGAGTGCCTGCCTCATATACATGAGGCCCTGGGTTCGATTCCCCAGCACCACATATACAGAAAATGGCCAGAAGTGGCACTGTGGCTCAAGTGGCAGAGTGCTAGCCTTGAGCAAAAAGAAGCCAGGGACAGTGCTCAGGCCCTGAGTCCAAGCCCCAGGACTGGCCAAAAAAAAAAAAAAAATTGTATATGTAGTAGGACCCTTTACTTAAGAGTATGTTATGCATGAGTATAAGAAGAAACTATAAATTTCATACTTTCAAGTTTCATCCTTGTCCACCTAGGTACATAAATTTTACCCATAGACAATTTTAGTCACTGTTCATTGACTAAATCTAGTACCTGCACAATGATGATCCACTCACCAGCAATTCCTCAGCTTCCTCTTTATTTCAGTAATGTCTTATGTGATCATGTTCTGATTCTCAGATTGTACCCATTATCAAATGCCTTAAATAAATCAGTGTTGATAAGATCTCCTGGGACGTTTAGTTTACGTAGATGATATCTTCAAAAAGAGAGCACTTGTTTCTTTGGGTCTGGCTCACTTCACTTAGTATAATTTTTTTCCAAGTCCTTACATTTCCTTACGAATGGGGCAATGTCATTCTTTCTGATAGAGGCATAAAATTCCACTGTGTATATGTACCACATTTTCCTGATCCATTCATCTACTGAGGGGCATCTGGGTTGGTTCCATATTTTAGCAATGACAGATTGTGCTGCAACGAACATTGTTGTGCTGGTGGCTTTAGTGTGTTCTTGTTTGTAATCTTTTCGGTAGATGTCCAAGAGTGGGGCTGCTTGGTCGTAGGGGAGCTCTACATTTAGCAGGGAATAATTAGTACAGGTTTAGGCTAGTCATCACAGGAGCCCAATAGCTATGCCCTTACGAACACATAAGATGATGTTAAGTGAAATGAACTCCATGTTATGGAAATGAGTATTATATCACTATTGTAATTACTTTCAACATGCCATGTGAAACCATAGCTTTTTTTTGTTGATAATCCTCTCGTATCCCCTGCCTGTGGTTGTCCCCTACCCTGGATACTGTATATACTGGTATTTGAACTACAGAAGGGAAGGGAATATCAAAATTGAGAGACAAAGGATTAAAAGACAATTGACTCCAAAATCAATACTTACAAAACCATTTGGTGTAAACCAACTGAACAAATCATGGGGGGGAGAGGGAAAGGGGTAGGAGGGAGGTGGGAAATGAGGGAAGAGGTAACAAATTGTACAAGAAATGTACCCACTGCCTTATGTATGAAACTGTAACCCCTCTGTATATCACTTTGACAATAAATAAATAAGTAATCATTCAGAGAAAAAAAGAGTGCTTTTCAAGTTATTCATTGAGTTGTTAGCATATGAATATTATCATCTGTGATTTACTTAATCTGTGCAGAAACTAGAGCACCTTCTAAAGCCTTGTGTTTGTAGTTTCCTAAGGTGCTGTAACACTGTGATCAACTGTGCTCATCTTTGTCATAGAACTTTTCTCATTTGCTCATGATCCAGAGAGAGAGAGAGAGAGAGAGAGAGAGAGAGAGAGAGAGAGAGAGAGAGAGAGAGAGAACACAAACTAGTTGGGATTTTTTTTTTTTGGCCAGTCCTGGGCCTTGGACTCAGGGCCTGAGCACTGTCCCTAGCTTCCTTTTCCTCAAGGCTAGCACTCTGCCACTTGAGCCACAGCGCCACTTCTGGCCATTTTCTGTATATGTGGTGCTGGGGAATTGAACCCAGGGCCTCATGTATAGGAGGCAAGCTCTCTTGCCACTAGGCCATATCCCCAGCCCTAGTTGGGGTTTTGATTGTGCGTGCTGGTTGTCTCTCTGCCTCCAGACTCTGGAATTTCTGGAGTCAATTATTCCTGGAAATATTTGAAGTGGCTATTGAAAGCTTTTCAGAGAATACTACTTCCACATGCTAATATATAATTAAGCTCCAGAGATGGAAATTTGGCTTTGACAGAAGTTTATAACGTTATGTTCTTCAGTTTTCAAAAAGCAAATCTAGTAACCAGGTAAATAATATTTGTTACTTCGAGTAATAGATGTTTACAATATCTTTAGCTTATGATATCTACCATTCTGATTGAAATTTTCCTCCTCTCAAAGTGTGTAACCCCTTATCATATTAAAGTGAGAGCAACACGGGAGATATCACAACTGCTTAGAGGCAGAGATTTCAGGCTTGTGCACTGAAGCCAGCTCAGATAAATGAAGCATGGCATCCTACTAAAGCAAAAGGGCCAGGAGTGTGTGGATCAAGTGGTAGAGTCTGCGATGCATGTATGAGGCCTGCGTTGAAACACGTATCAACTAAATCAATAAATAGAGAAAACAATTGTAGTGAATTATTATTTCTTTGGTCTTATAAATTTTTTCATTCATTTAAATTAACATTTTATAAGTAACTTTCTAGTGCTAACACCTAAAAAAGCTTTGATTTTAATTTTTTCATATTATATTCCACATGTCCTCATTAAGCTATTTGTTATCACATTTTTCTTTCCTATTTGTAATTTTCCATGATACCCTGAACAATGTGCTAATGAAATCTCACAGTTACAATTTATTTCAGGACAAGCACTACTACAATTTCTTGTAAGATTTTTCTGAACCTAATTAAAATTTAGAACATCAGTTCCCATTTTTTTTTCCATTTTTATAGATTGAGAATCCAAAGCTCATAATGATAAAAGCAATTTCACTAATTTTTTTAAAGTTTCATTTTTACCACTGCTAAAAGTTCCAAATAAGGCAAGCTACCAGAGAAATGTAATCATAATCAAGGTACTGGTTTATAAATTTACAAATGAGAAATAAAAAAATATTAAGGGAACAAATACTTGAGAGCTCTAATAAGCACATTTTCTCCCTAAGTACAATGAAGGAAACAACATTCTAATTGAGATCTGGCTTTCTGAGCACATAATCACAATAGCTCAAATTAGTTATGTGATTTGAACTTTGATGGGCTGAAATTAAAATGCTTTTAAGGATTGTGGGGAGCCACATTCCTTATTCTAATGGCATCAGGCATTCCAGGGGTTAAAAAATACCATCAAATAAATGTACACTGTAGATAGAATATATACACGTTTGCACATGCGTAGATACATTCCTATGTATATCTTAGGTGTTAGAGAGTTATTTAAACATATGCATTGAATGTATTTCTGGTAGTATATATTAGCATTAAAATAATTGTAGCAAGAAAAAAATGTCTAAAACAGTAGCTGGTTAATTTTAAATAAAAATCTTTTAAAAACGAACATAAATATACATTAAACATCAAAGTATCAGAATTAATAAATTAACAAATCCACTAATAAATATATGTCCATCATTGCCTACCTCTAGAGGAATCACTTATAAATATACTGGAGAAGTTTTGAAACTGTAGTGGTACTCACCTACAGTAAGGTTAATTTTATATTCTGAGAGAAGAATAAGAAATGTAAAGTGGATTATTTAAAATAGGTGCAACAGTTACACATCAGGATGTGAAATTACTAAATCATGAAGGTATTCATCAGGGCATGATTTTAATGTACTGTGGTCAAAAGAGAATTTGGGATCTTTATATTCTGTAATAATGGGATCTTCCTTATACATCTTATTTTGCCTGAATTCTTCTTTGGCTTTTTTTTTTCCCCCTAGTTTTGGGGCTTCAACTCAGAGCCTGAGCCCTGTCCCTGAGCTTTTTTTGCTCAAGGCTAGCGTCCAGCCCCACTTCTGGTTTTTCTGAGTAGTTTACTGGAGATAAGTCTCAAGGCTGGCATTGGGGATTTAGTTCAGAGGAAGAAGACTTGCCTAGCAAGTGCAAGGCCCTGAGTTCAGTCCTCAGCTCTGGGGGCAGAAAGGCATTTTCTGCTTGCACTGGCTTCAGACGGCAATCCTCAAATTTCAGCCTCCTTAGTAGCTAGGATCAGAGGCATGAACCACTGTTGCCTGGCCTTTTTTTTTTTTTTTTTGCCTTTTTGTTATTTCTCCTTTCCACAAATATTTTAATTTCAGTAACCAATGTCCTACAAACGTACTAAGGCTGTCAACGTCTATCTTCACTTTCTGGGTTAGATGTTGACAAGATTACATATTGCTGATGTTTGTTGTATGGGTGACAGTGACCGAAGAACATCCAAGTAAAATCATATAAAAGTCACTGCTTGGGGAGAGTTGCATCATTTAGGATATTTACAAGAGTGTCTTAAAATATGGAAAACCACATGAAAAAAAGAAACCAGACTTTTTACATATCTGTGGGCTCATTTTGAGTAAATGCTTTGCATTGACCTCTCATTAGGTTGGTGCAGTCTTATTTTATTAGCTATTGCAAAACCAAAGCAGCTTCTCAGATTATCTAAAGGAATAAGTACCTCGGGAATAGACCACTAGGTGTGGCTACCCTTTTTACAATGATAATTTTATCATTGTAAAGGTGGTATACTGAGGAGTTATGGTTACATACGTCAGGTACTGAGTACATTTCTTTTTGAACAATGTCATCCCTTCCCTCCCTCTCTCTCCCAGTTTTTCCCTCCAGACAGGCCCCCACAACCCCCCCCAAGTTGCATAGTTCATTGCAATATAGTTTATGTTTAGACTTTGGACTGCCACTTTCAAGCCTAATTCCTATAAATCCTTGGCTTGCCTTGTTTTGACATGTAATAGCAATCACATAGTTAACACTGAATAGTCCTTGGGACATTATAATTTTGTTTTTCTTTTGGTATTCAATTGTTTATAAGACCAAAGGATTCTTTCTCATAAAAATTCTGAGAACATTGCTTTTTATGATGTGTGTTTTTAAATATCTCATCGGAAATTCCATTGAAGTACTTACATTATTAGCCTACAGCATTATATGTGATTTTTGTCTTTTATTTTCTTATTTTTCAAATATCAGTGTATATGAATAAAATATAATACTCAAACATTAAGATTTTACTGAGTAAACAGTTTATTAAAATTATATATTTTTTTACAAAATATAAAAATTGTTCATAAAATGTAACTTAAAATTTTAAACTATAAGGGATTTAATCTCTCATAATTTCCCATGGGTATAATTTAAATCTTTCTCATTTTCCAGTGCCTCTCACACCCATTCTTTCTATGAAGGCAGAAGTATAATTTTAGCATTAAAACTAGAATCCTTTAGTGGACTATAAACTATAGACCAGTTTTAGTTATATGTTGCAGTAATCTTGAACTTAATATTTGTTTCCCATATTATCTGAATTTCAGGAACCATTTTAGGGAAGTAACCAAAAACCAGAAGGGGAGAAGTATAATTGTAAATATTCTGAAAACGCTAAATATTCCACAAACTCAGGGAAATTGTACACACCATTATCCCCTATGGTGGAGTAGCTTATTAAAGTGTTGCTTAGTATAAACACAGGAACATACTTAGGCTACAGTGTGAAAGACACAATTATAAATTTTTCATTTCAATTTTTATAAATATGTGTGTTTGTAAGGACTAACCTGAGTGACTAAATATAGTAAGTTTTAGTGTTAAAGTTATAACAGCTTCTAAACCCCGGTGATAACTCCATGCCAGAGAGCTGCACCCCAACCCAGGAGACTAGTTTCTTGTAGTTTGACATTTAAAAATATAGGGAGCCCTTGTTCCTCTCTGTACCTAGGTAGCAACCATGGTAATGAACAGTAAAAAATGATCGTAGTCATAGACTATAGAAATAACCATAATAGTAGTAGAAATGCCATGGTAACTGTTGGGTTGGTTTACTTATGATTGAGTACTGGATTGTTCTGGCCTGCTCATGCTTGTTTAGTGGTAATGGGAAAATATGGTGGCGATTGTAAAATAAAGTTGGTACTAGGTCAGCCTGACTGTAAAATTCTGCTTCTGTAAACGGCTTGCTTAACCCGTTTGTGACTTTGTCTACCCCGTGCCTTAACCCCCTGGATCATTGGGCCGTGACCACCTGCTGTCAGTTCCTGATACCGAGGCCAGTTCCTGATATCAAAGTCAAAATAGATAACTATAAGGGTAGATAGCCAATCAGGAAAACCCACACTGGAGTGTCCCTTGTGTGAGCCAATGGTGTTAAAGGGCAGCTGCTGACAATGGAAGCTTTGCGGTCTGCAGTTCTTTTTGCCTGTGAAATCATGGAGGGATGGTTCTCCAAGGAGCCGGCCCTGACTAGTCAGCTAGTGATCTCCATGCTTGATGTGAAATAAACTTTGTTATGCTTTCACATTGGGTCAGACTCATTCCTTTGATAAAAGACCCTATCTGTATTAAAGTTATAAAAATATAGCTGAAGTTTCCAGCAATTGTTAGCTGTAACATATATTTTGAAGTATGTGGTTTTCTCATAGTTCCCAAATAAGAATTTTTTAATAAGTGGAAACATATCTAAATTATTATTGAATGTAATGTTTATAAGTTTTGTCCCTAGCATTCAACTACTTCCATGGTGCTAAAATCTCCACGATGACCCCATATATATAAGCTTAAGGAATTAGCTGGTAGACACTGACCATTTGGTAATTGGTATTTGAACTGGTATGAGACAATGAAGCTCACTGATTTAAGGATCCAGTATCACCCTGAAAAGGAGGTGAATAAAAGGGGATAATAAGCATTTATATGCCAATGTACTTAAATAGTGTATAAGAAATATCTCTTTATAAAGAATTACATCAGCTATAAGCAAAATCCAATCTAATAGAGCTAAACATGACACTTTTTCTGTTCTTAGTTCATTAATGGTTTTACGCTTTGAGCATCATTGAAGTCGAGGAGGTAAATCACTATCAAAAGAATAATGAGGGAAAAACAGGGATGAATGAAATATTTAACTGTATGTTTCAATTTAATCTGTATGCAAATATTCCCTTATTTTAAATTTGAAGTTATTTGTTTCTCTCTTCTTTTTTTTTCATTTCTTTATTGTCAAAGTGAAGTACAGAGGGGTTACAGTTCCATTAGTAAGACAGTACATACATTTTCTATACAACTTGTTACCTCCTCCCTCATTTTCCCCCTGCCTCCCCCTTCTCCACTTACCTGCCCCCCATGAGTTGTACAGTTGGTTTACAATATAGTTTTGTAAGTATTGCTGTTGTCTTGGTTTGTCCTTTTATCCTTTGTCTCTCCATTTTGGTGTTCCCTTCCCCTTCCCTAGTTCCAATATATGTATATACAATACCCAGGGTATGAAAATCAGTTACAGTGATATCAGGGATAAACCTTGGGAAAGAAATATGAATAAAATGGGCTGGTTTCACATGGCATGTTGAAAAAAACAATGATATACTACTTGTTTATTTCTAGGTTATATTTGATTTCCATTCTTTGTCTTGATTTTCGATATGTTGCACTCCTCACTTGCTTCTTTTCTCTCCCATACCATACTTCTTTTCTTTTCTTTTTTCTTACTGTAGGATGTTTATGTAGTTAACATATGGACTTTCCTCTTACTGCTTCAGCTGACCAGTTTTATTCAGGCTTTGTATATGTCCTGTTTCATGCCATTGAACATCCTTGAATTATTTCCCACAGAGTAAGGTAATTTTCTCTACATCAAGTGCATTTGAAGGCTAAATAAAGTGATCAGTACAGTTTGTTAATAGTACACAAGAGCATTTGTGCACCCATCTATGGGCTTCTCTCTAGAAGTGCACCGGATCAGGTCCCTTTTCATTTCATTTGAGGACATGTTTTACAACATTCCAACATCACACAACCAGATTTTCATAGGTCACATACATACATTTATTTATTTATTTATTTATTTATTTATTTATTTATTTATTTATTTATTTATTGTCAGTGGTGGGGCTGGAACTCAGGGCCTGGGCTCTGTACCTGAGACTCTTTGAGCTCAAGGCTAGTTAATGCTCTGCCTGAGCCACAGAGCCACTTCTGGTTTTAGAGTTAATTGGAGTTAATTGATTTCTGGTTAATTGGAAATAAGTCTCATGGGGACTTTCCTGCCTGAGCTGGCTTCCAACTGTGAGCCTCATATCTCAGCCTCTTGAGTAGCTAGGATTACAGGCTTGAGCCACGGGCAGGGCATCTGGCTCTATTAAGTTTATTTTTTAAACATGTAAGCTAAATTAAGTCTAAATTTCCCCATGTTTTCATGTAAGTAGCATCTAACTTTTCTGAGTTTGCATTAACCAGCAGTTAATTCTGTATGTTGCCTGCCTATACTTGTTTTCTATTTTGATTCTCCTGAGAAGAAAGGGAAGAAAAATTTCAAAATTAATTCCTCATTCTTTATTTTAAATACTGCTTATTTCTCTGTTATACCTCATTTTAAATGACAATTCCTTTGTCTTACATAAAAGTCACATGAACTTCTGCTTTTTTGGGGAGGTCATGAAATGTGAATATTCTATCTAGTTCTTTTTTTCCTAGCTTTCATAAGACTATTGCTTTTTCTCCTTTCATGGGTTCAGGAACTTCTACCTAGAGTGTAACAGCAGCAAAACAAACAACTTCTGAAGAAATATTTGGCAGACAAAATGAATGCCCCATGGTGGGTCTCACCTTTTAGAGGAGGGAAGCAGCAAGCAAAAGTATATTTGCAGGAGATTATTAGATAAGAGAAATGATGCACTCGCCACTGTGAACCACGTGCAGCGGCTCTGTGGGAACTTCCTTCAACTTAGGCTGCTACTGAGAGAGTGTGCTAGCTGTGCCCATATCTACCTGAGCATAGGGGCTAGTTGATGACTTTGTACCGGAAGACCATTTGATTTTCCAAACCCGTTTTCTCACTCCCTTCTAGATTATGCAGTCTATTTCACTGGAGAACCATGGCGGTGCAGTGTAATTCTCAGGTTAAAGCTTTTCATGAAACAAAGGGTACATTTGTTCTAGCAGCAGGAAACATTTGACTGAAAAGCAAATCACAGTCTTTGAAACTGAATGCATGCTGTGTAATTCTGAGTTCAGCGTGTGTCTTGGGGGCGTGTTTAATAATTTTTTTCCCCAGGTAGCTATATTTTGTTTGCCGAGAGATACAAAAAGTATTCTGTTTAACTGTGAAAACTCCATATCCATCTAGGCAAGGACTTATAGCTGTGAAAATCTAATGAAAAGTTGCAAATTATTTTTGATATTCTTGTTATAATGGAGCTCTTGAAAATATTTTCTCTTTTGTGGGGATAGGTAAAGAGGTTCTTAAACAATTTTCTTCTCAAGTTTAGGATAAGAAAAATTTAACAATGATGCCATTAAAGAAAATTTACTTTTGTTATTTTATGAAAGTTTTATTATAGCATGTTCTCTGATTTTTTTTCTCTTTTTTTGGCTCCTACAGTGATTTTAGTACATTTTATTTGTTATTTATTTATTTCTTTATATTTTTGTGAGTCCTGGGGCTTAGACTCAGGGCCTGAGCACTGTCCCTGGCTTCCTTTTGCTTAAGGCTAGCACTCTACCACTTGAGCCACAGCTCCACTTCTGGCTTTTTCTGTTTATGTGATGTTGCGTAATTGAACCCAGGGCTTTGTGCATGCTAGGCAAGTACTTTCCCGCTAAGCCACATTCCCAGCCCCAGTATATTTTATTTACTACTTATTAAATCATTTTTTATTCATAATTTTACATTAATAAAATTACTTGTTATATATTGATATATACATATCAAGTAATATATGGTCATATGCTACGTATGACCCAGTATTCTTGCTTTATTTACTTTACCCATCCCATTCCCATTCCCTCTTTCTCTAACCATCTTGTTTCCATTTTCAAAATCTTGTTTCAGAGTACATTTTTTTTTGCCAGTTCTGGGGCTTGAATTCAGGGCCTGAGCACTGTCCCTGGCTTTTTTTTTTTTTTCTCAAGGTCAACACTCTACCACTTGAGCCATAGTGCCACTTCCGGATTTTTCCATATATGTGGTGCTGACAAATTGGATCCTGGGCTTCATGCATGCTAGGCAAACACTCTACCACTAAGCTACATTCCCAATCCCAGTAGTTTGAAAACTTTAACTTTTGTCTATATATAGTTTTTACAGTTTTAGTTTCTCTGTGGAAGGAGAAGCTAGATGGTAGAGTGATGGCAGTGTAGGGTTTTTATTTCTCTGTGAGAAATCTGAAAGTAACTTAATGAAATAAAATACTTTTCTCAAATATCTTTTTCTTCCATCCCCAGTTTCATTCTATAGGCCAAATTATCTTGAGGCTATTGATATATGGAAGAACTTTGTCTGCCTAAGCAGAAGCAACTGGAATGCAATTGAACTAGGAAGGAGTGATTTGCTGCTCTGTAGTATTTATAGGGCAGAAAAAGAAAAAAATAGCAGTCTCAGGATCCTGTGTATAATGACCACCTCTAGAGAAACTCTTTGAACTATTTATTGCTATTTTGAGAGATCTTCTCTTCTATAAAGCTCAGAAGTACCAGAAATAGAACTTTTATATAGTAGTGCATGCTATAGGTTTAGAAATTGGAGAGAGGAAAATAGTGTAGCACTAAAGCAGACATGCTCCGGTCAATTTCCACTCTAGGTGACATCAACAGTAGCAACCTTCCCAATTAAGTTCCTTTTCCAGATAGCCCAAAGTGTCTGAACTTCTCTTTCTTCCTTATAGTCAATCAGGAAAGAAAAGAGTGCTTACTCATGACTAATTAAAAAGACAAAGAAACACTTTGTTGCATATAAATATGAAATTTTCATACCCAAAGAAATATCTTTCTGGTTTCACATTCAAATATTATTAAACCTTAATATATGTAATTTTAAAGGAAAAATGTAGAAATGAAAACTGTCAGAAATCATTTGTGCACTAGATATTTTCTTCTTTGTGTCTTGCAGACATTTATCTAGAAGTAGTTTTTATTTTATTCTTCCTTGATAATGCAAGAAAGATATGACAGCCTGCTAATGCATAATTGGATCACAGGATTAATTTTTAAGAAGAAATGTAGAAACATGATTTAAACATGGCAATACATCTTTCCTCCATTGTCTTAGTATTTCTTAGATAGTCTAATGTTTATTCTCTACATTCTATAGTATTTTAAAGAGATGCTTTCTAGAGGATCGGCTCTTAATGGCAGTGTATCAAAACCCAGCTTTAAAATAGCACAACAGTTTCAATAACTCATCAGCAAAATTCTTATTCAAACTACAAGATGACTTTGATTTATACTAGATTTCCCGGTAGTGTTTCCTGCTCACAATCTGATTATTTTACATTAGTCTACTCTGAGTTTGCATTTATATCTTGGCCAAGTCAACAAAGCAGTCTAAAATTTTTTTAACTTACTTGCCTGCATTTTCAATTTTTTTCCAATTCCATTTGTAGTATAATCTCTTTGCAGACTGGTCTCTTTTGAATGGGTTTACAGAATCACTTTATTATTAATATGCTTTGTGGTTCATATAACATGAATACTGTATGAATGTGAAATTAATGAACTCATTATACATGTAATAGATTTTATTTTAAGTTTAAAATTTCTCTTGGTGAGTCAGACTGGTGGTTCTGTTTTACTGCTGCTATTAGTATTGAATGATGATGCTTGTGGATTTTTAATATGAATAAAGGAAGACGAGTATTTGATTATGGTAATATATAACATATAATTAAGAATTTATGTGCTTTTATCCAATTTAAACTATTAAAATCATAAGAGTAAAATCTTACATTTCAACATTATAATTTAAGGAACAGAATTTTTCTTTCATAGTTGCCATGAAAATCAAGCCAGGCTCCTTGTTTACATTTTGGTCATAATCAGTGAATCTGACTTATATCCCCTGTAATAATGTCAAACTACTTCATGGTTAAGTGAGGCTTCCCTGAAACATGGGGCTAAGGCAATGGCTGTGTGATTCCCCATGACCTTTTTTTAGATACTGGAGATAACTTAGTCATTTTCTGTTTCTCAGCTATAGTATTTCCATTGAATGTTGTGAACTTTTTAAAAATGTCACTAAAATGTTAACTATTTTTTTCTTCACACATTTGTGGGTTTTGACTATACCAGCATGGACACCAGATAGTCTATTACCAGTATCCTTAACAAATGCTGCAGCTATTTCTGAACTTAACCAGGTAGCTGATCCTATTTCATACTTGAATGCATGATTCATGACATGAAGTAATCTATGATGCAGTCCTCTGATAGGACATGTAGAAAGGTTGCAAGTTTCCTTTTCTATATTCACTAATTTAACACCTTTATTTATTTTATGTAGCTCATTTTTAATTCTACATTTTTACTGCTTACATACTTTCTGGATGATTTTGTAGAACTCTAGGAGAGAATGAATAATATAGCCATTAGTGCAAATGGAAAATGTTCACAAAAATTACAGTACCATTATCTCACAAGTTAAAACTTTTATTTGAAAAATAAACACACTTAAAACTCAGAAAGAAGTAAAGAAGTATAATTATCACATACTACAAACAAGTAACTGATGTAGGTTACTAAGTATGAATTGTTCTAAAGGACTGCTCAGACTTATTCATGGAACAGGAAACTGAGCACCTGGCCCTGTACAAAACTGATCACTGGTAGTGCTTGATTCTAAATCTATAGAGGATAGCCCCAGATAATATACTATTCTTAGCTATAATCAGGTAACTCCTCTTGCAAATTGCAACAAATAAAATGTTTCCATTACTAGTAGTCAAAGCAAATTCATTAAAAGAACTAGATAAAACTTTGTTTTAATCAAATTATCAAAAGATTGTTCTTTAGAATCAGTTTAAAGTAGTCTAAGATAAAAGACAAGGTGAATCAGCCATCTTGACATGATTCTCTATGACTCACTATATGCCCAATAACTATCTATCTGAAAAGTGAAAATTTGAAAATAATGTTATATTAACTAAATGTCCAAGGAAAACATGATGTAACATACAATAGATTATTATACAGCCCTAAAATGTGGTTTGGAAAGGATGGGAATAGCAAGGGGAAAAGCCTTGGGATATAAAGATGTACAGTGTAATCATTGCTATATTGCACAAAAATACACAATAGCAATAATAAATTCATGAAGAATATATAGAACATGTATTAGGAAATACTTTGATATTAATAAACTAAATCAATAGGTTTTGAATCCCAGCTTCTATCAACTACATACTTAGAAGAGCTGTACAAGTTCACAAAAGTTTTATTCTCAGACATAATGGCTAGTTACTGGAGGGCAGATGTGGGTGAAACTTTTGCAGAGGCAATTGAAGTGCTAAGCCTGATTAATCACACATATGGATACCATTTTATTGCTTTTAGAATAATAATAAGTGTATATAATAGATTGTTTAAAAATCCTGAAATCTATAGAGGCCAGCACAAAATTTTTCCACATTTTTTAAAATTTAATTTTATTGTCAAGGTGATGTACAGAGGGGTTGCAGTTACCTAGTAAGGTAGTACGTACATTTCTTGTCAAACATTGTTACCCTCTCCCTTGTTTTCCTCCCACTGTCCCCCAGTCCCCCTGACCCATTGTAAAGTTCTTTTCCACATTACTATTATGAGTATTATTTTGTTTTGAGCAGATTTTTTAAACCTAACCACAGAGGAGGAGCTATGATTTTTTTAAAGGAGCTAATAAGAAAAATAATGCTAGAAAGCACCACATAAACAGTTGGAGAGGCAGAGATTCTGAGAATCACAGTCTGACCCCACCAGAGACAGAAATTTCCGGTTCCTCCTGGCAGATTTCATGGTGATGGGTGAAGAGATGCACATGCAGAGATGATTCCTTATTTCATACACAGATTGAGGAATATGTCTGACTACAGAGATAGTTACACTGAAGGTGATTGGCTCACAGCTACATGAAAGCGGTTTCAGGGAAAATAAACAAAAGTGTACATTCCAAGAGGTAGCTAACAAAATATCCAATAGTAGTACTAAGGCAGGCAGTTTCAGTAACCCATCCAGCATTTCAGCACTTACTGAGATAAGTATATTCAGGGCTACTCCATTCTTTTGATAGAATTACTGAAGAAGGTCAAACTCTCATAATTGTGTGCAAACAACCACACAAACATGGCTTACCAACTGTTATCTTTCAAACGCCAGTCAGATTTCTTGCAGCCAGTCACAGTACCCCACAAGGCTCTGGAGTTCCACCCTAAAACACAAACCTCTCACTTAAAAAATAATTACAGCAAAATAAAGTAACTGTAAAATATTTAGGATTAATTCTATTCAATTAATTATGTGATAAAATGTTACATGAAAGCTCTGGAGATAAAAAGCCATTGGGGCCATAAGCTGATAGCAATACTTTCCTGAGAATGTTGACAAGTGTGGACTGGCTTAAAAATGAGAATTTCCTGGAGGCTGCAGCCTTAGTGAGATGTCAGCATCAATCTACTTTTGGTCAGGTAGCCAAGACCAGGGTCTTCTGGTGAGAATCTTATGATGAACTCTTAAAGGAATAACCATCACAGTGCCACACACTTCTCCACAGTGAAGGTCTGCTCTGTAAATTCTGAAAATTTACTTCATCTGGAGAAATGTGAGGTCCTCCAAATTAAGTCAGCTCCTAACGGTGTATGTTAAAAGCATTGAAGTCCTTTGGTTGGAAATAGATTTGTCACTTGTGACTATAATTATATACCTATGCACTATGCACTTAGAATTGTTACAAATACGTTAAATGCATCAGTTCCTCAGTGCTTATTGCCATTCTTCCATTGTAACATGTACTAAACACAGTGACAAGGCAAACAAATATGTTGAAATACTACTAAGAAATTCAAAGTAAAACGAAAATATGATACCTTCACATACCTGTGAAAATCACTAAGTTCATAGGGACGAAAATTGCAAGAAAAAAGAAATAATTTCATATAGCACATTAAAAAAAACAACTACTTGCATATCTGTTTGGTGTAAGTGAACTGAACACCTCATGGGGGGAAAGGGAAAGGGGGAGGAGGGAGGGGGGTATGAGGGACGAGGTAACAAACAGTACAAGTAATGTATCCAATGCCTAACGTATGAAACTGTAACCTCTCTGTACATCAGTTTGATAATAAAAATTTGAAAAAAATAAACATAATAACAATGAAAAACCACTTGTTTCCATATCTTGTAGTTCACTTTGCTCAGTATCATCCTATAGGATCATATGAACATAGTACATAGTCATTGAGCTATTGTGATCCTCTGCTAAGACTATCCTAGACATATGCTAATTATTACTAATGAAGGAAACCATAGAGTCTATGTTTCTTTGGGTCTGCTTCACTTCACTTAGTATGATTTTTTCCAAGTCTTTCTATTTCCTTATGAACGGAGCAATGCCATTCTTTTTGATAGAAGCATAGAATTCCACTGTGTATATATACCAGATTTTCTTGATTCATTCATCTACTGAGGGACATCTGGGTTGGTTTCATATTTTAGCTATGCTAAATAATGCTGGAATGAACAAGATTGTGTTGGGAGCTTTAGTATGGCCCGGTTTGTGATCCTGTAGGTAAATTCCAAGAAGTGGGGTTGCTGGGTCATAGAGGAACTTTATGTTTAGCCTTTTGAAGAACCTCCATACTGCTTTCCAGAGTGGTTGAACAAGTTTACACACCATCAACAGTGTAGTAGTTATTAGTGTTCTTGATAATGGCCATTCTTACTGGGATGAGGTGGAATATCAGTGTTGTTTTGATTTGCCTTTCTATTTAATTTTGATACCCTGGGTATTGTATATGTGTTTATCTGAATTAGAGAGTGAAAGGGGAACATCAAAATGGTGAGACAAAGAACAAAGGGTGAACTAATGCAACAGCAATACTTACAAGATAGTGTGTTTTAAACTAACTGTGCAACTTGGGGGAACGGGTTAGGGAGGAGGGAAGGTGGGAGAAAATGAAGGAGGAGGTAACAAGTTTGACAAGAAATGTACTCACTACCTTATGTTTGTTACCGTGACCCCTTTGTACAACCCCATGACAATAAAATCAAATTTAGAAAATCCCAAGGACAGAGGATCGGGGAAGGTGGAAAAGTGGGAGAAAAATGAGGGAGGAGATAACAAGTTTGACAAGAAATATACTCACTACCTTATGTATGTAATTGTAACCCCTATGTACAACACCTTTTCAATAAGATTAAATTTAAAAAATCCCAAGGACAAAGAAAAGAAAAAAGAAAATCACTAAGTCCAAACAATGACTTGTTGGTGAGTATCCAGAGCAGCAGTTCAGTTCCACTTGAGAAACAATGTGACACTTTCTTGTAAATCTAAATAGTATCTTGCCCTGTAGCTTAGCAACTGTGTTTTTAAATATTTACTCAGCTTAATACACAATTTCCAAAGTCTAAGGGAAAAGGATAGAATTCAGAAAGAAAATGGAGGATACACATTTTGGCACATGTATGTACTGAATACACTACAGCAATAAAAGGGAATGGAGTACAAAGCCACACAAACACATAACTACTGCATATAATAGGGTATCAGAATGAGATACTTAAAGGGAAAAAGGACATTAGGTAAAAGCTAAGGAAAATATGAATATACACAGGTAGTAATAATACTAGAGTTTGAGGAAGTGTCCTGATGTGTTGACAACTTAGGCCCTGGCTCATGTCTTGGTTTCTGTTAGTAACTTTTTAAAGAACTTATGTCACTGGGCACAAGGGCTAGAAAAGGGTATCAGGCCTGGGAACCTCCTGTTCTGTCTTTGCTTTCCAGTCACTGTGAGGTAAGTGGATTGATACCTGCAAAAAGTGTGTCTAGAAGTAAGCTAAACTAATTGAAAAGGAGCAGATAACCCAAAGAAAATGAACCAATGACTTGAGCAAGGTGCATTCAAAGCAAAGAACGTAAAGAGTAAATAGGCAAAAAGCACTTTATTGTGTGATAGCCAAATTTAGATGATACTGTTTATTTTCTTGCAGACTTTTGCCACAGAAAATAGCAGCAGTAGTGGTAGATAGACTGAGTGATGAATGCATAGAGGGAATTGGTCACATGGTTCTGGAAGTTGGAAGTGTGACCCAAGGCTTTAGTATGGTTGGATTCTGGTGAAAGCCACTTACTTCTATTTCCATGTGGTGAGAGAGAGCTAGCTACTGTTCTGGCTTCTTACTGCACAGGATGAAAAGAGCTCTACCTTTATAATCTCAGTTTCTTCCAGTGGCTCCACCTCTTAATACCAACATTTTGTAGAATTTCAGCATGCAAATTTTAGGGGAACAAAAATATTCTATTTATAGCAATATTCTATTCTATGTATATACCGTATACCTTATGCTCTATACAAGACAGTATGGATTTCCAAATACTATATTTTAGCTACACTGAATATATAGCATGTATACTAATGGTGTACAATATTTATATATTCTCTATAGTATACATATTACATAGTGATAGATATTCTCTGTATACTATATAATATATAATATATATCTACATATTATACAGTAATATATAGACTATATAATATCTAATGTATACTGTAGTATAATTAGTCAATAATATGCCTGTACTATATTATGTAGTTTATAATACATATATGATAAGCAATATATCATACATAATATAATATACGATATAGTGTGTATAGTACATAATATGTACTATGCATACTGTTTAGCATAGCTAAGTGTATTATAGTGTGTATATGTGTATATACAGTACATATTCAGTATATCTAACATATATCATTAGAAAGGGATAGAAAAGGAAGCTAAGAATAGGAAAAGATGTGGAGAAAAGTGAAGTACTTATATCCCCTGGGAAACTGCTTGGTAGATTTTGTAAAACTAACTGTATAGATTGTTTATGACCCAGTAGTTACTTTTTTAGTTTTATAACCAACAGAAATGTCAGCATATGTGTGCCAAAAGACACATACAAATGTGGACACCAGCACTATTTTAGTAGCTGAAACTGGAAACTGTCCATAAATGGTCACTAGAAATAGAATGGACAAAATACTTTGTAGTGCACTTATAAAATGGAATGCAAAAGAGAACTGAGGATTAATGTTATACACAAACCACAAAGATCCATATGAGAAGCATAATGTCAAGTGAAAGAGCCAGGCACAAAAAGGAAATGGTCTATTTGATTCCATTAGGTAAAGTTCAAAATCAGGCAAAGCACGTCTAATAATGTTAGAAGATACTTGTAACTCTCGCAGGCTCTGGAATTGTTCTGTCTAGCTATGCCTATGAGAGGTTCAAAGGAACCTTCTAGAATACTGGTAACATTTTGTTTCTTGACCTTAGTGCTGCTTACACAGCACTGTTCTCTTTTTGAAAATTCATAATTTCCTACTTATTTGCATACTTTGCTACATAGTAAGCTAAACTTTTAATAAATGCTTATCTAAAACTTACATGACAAGTACTTTAAAGAGGTTAAATCTTTAGAAGCAGTTCCACAACAGGAAACAAAGCAGATGCAGAAGTGAATCATAATATAATCTTATATGAGAATTTTCTCGAAACCAGTGAGGACCCAAAGTTCTCATAATTAAACAGGCAAAATTGCAGGTGTCTATGCCAGGCATCATTCAAAGAGTTAGAAAACAAAAGGATAAAGACAGATTCTGGCATACTAGGTAAGAAATAAAACAAGATACAAATGCCATATGTAAAATGCAAGTGTGTAGTGCACAGAAAAGAAGCAGAAGAAAGCTGTCCTATTTTGGGTTACAGAAACAATAGTGAAACCTGAAGATATTCCCAGAGAAAACACTACTGACTGTAAAAAGTCAGAATATACAGCTACAGGTGCAGACCAATGGGTAGGTGGTGGAAGGATTGATGGAGAAAATTAAAAACATCTACAATTACTGTAGCTAATTCTAATAACTTGGCTGTGTGTAAATGTCATGATGTATGCAATGGCTATGTAGAATGCTACTTATTAAAGCACAAAGATGACTTCACTATCATTGTCTATTTGCAAGAGCAAATTGTTAAAGGAATATATAAGACCCCCAAAATAAAGAGAATGTGCTCTTCCCAATACATGGAATCGATGTAAATAAGACTGGATGACCTGAAAGAGCCAAACATTCACTTAACATAGATTTTATAGACCTCCAGGTTAAAAAAACAAGATTGAAGACATCTAAGGGAGAACTCAAATAGTAGAATTCCTTAGAACGGCAAAGTCAAAGCCCAACAAGTAAGTACCAGGAAACGGGTACTTGAACGTGGTAGTGAGAGCTTAAGGGCGTGGGCTGGGAGAATGAAGAGCAGAGGGGGCCAAGTCAGTCAGGGATTCAATGTATACCCTACAAAATTAAGACAAATGAGGGAGGGGTTGCATAGGGAGGAATGGGTGGAGAATCTTGAAAGATATATTGTATTCATAATCTGCTTTGCTAAATGCCAACCCCTTTAAAAGATAAAAAAAATGCAGTAAAAACACTTAAGTATCAACAAAAATCCCATCCTACTTAGACTGGCAGTGTAGCTTAGTGGTATATCACATGCCTAGCGTACATGAGGCTGTCTGTGGGTTCAAGGCTGAGCAGCAAAATAACAGCGGAGAGAACAAAAAGCTGACACTCGAAAAGGATTTCTGTTTCTTTAGGTAAAGGTGAAGTGTAACCATAGAAACTAAAGAATAGTTGAACTGCATGAAATCTAGAGGAAAGCCTTGGTTCTGGGATCACATTTTGTTTCAAGTTTACTGTGGAACTGAGCCCTGCACATGCCAGTCAAGTGGCTCGAACACGGAGTTACACGCCTAGCCCTTACTTCTGTGGAGAGGCTCTTGCTGTGTAGCTAAAGCAGCTCGCTTTGTACTCACATCATCACCCAAGCCAGCCTAGAATTTGCAACCTTCCTGCCTCCACCTCTTGTGTTCTGATTACAGTGTTCTTCTTATATCCAGCTTCAACATTCATTTTGATAAAATTCATTTGTTGGTGTACCAATTATTGCATGTTATATATCATTTGCTATTCTCCTTTCTCTTTTGCTCTCTGTCTCACCCTGCAGTATAAGAAAACATATATTATTAGGGAAAACATTGTGGAATTTTTATTCCCTGTAACCTTCTGAATCTAACTTCTGTCATAATTTTAAACTACATTTATAATACATCACCATTTATTTCCTAATAATGAAGGCATTCTTACAAAAGTTCACAGCAGTGATCAAATTCAGGAAATTTTACATTGCTACAATACTATTACCTATAATATAGGTATCATTCAAATATTGCTAAGTGACCTAATAATATTTAACATACATAAATGCATTTAATCATCATATTTAAATTTTTCCTTAGTGAAGAACATGTTCTCAGTCTTTGTCTTTCAGAACAGTGACTTTTTGAAGTTATTTAGTAAGCTTTGTTTAAATATTTGTTTATTCTTACTAGTCAATAGTATACAAATTAGCATACCATTATTCTTTTACTTTCCTCTCACACAGAGCAATGTAATAAGTGTGTGTGTGTATGTGTGTGTGTGAGAGAGAGAGAATGAAAGAGAGAGAGAGAGAGAGAGTACTGGAACTTGAATTCAGGTCCTGGGTGCTGTCCCTTAGCTTTTTTGCTCAGGACTTGAGTCACTGCTCTACTTCCAGCTGTTTGCTAGATAATTGAGGATAAGAGATTCTGGAACTTTCCTGTCTGGGCTGGCTTCAAAATGTGATCCTCATCACAAGAGCCCAATAGCTATACCCTTATGAACACATAAGATGATGCTAAGTGAAATGAACTCCATGTTATGGAAACGGTTGTTGTATCACAGTTGTAACTACTTTCAACGTGCCATGTGTAACTGAAGCTTCTATTACTGATGATGTTCTTGTATCACCTTCCTGTGGTTGTACCTACACTATCTCTGTATCTTATCTGAGTATATTGGAAACCATGTATACTGGTATTAGAACTAGGAAACTGAAAGGGAATACCAAAATCGAGAGACACAGGGTAAAAAAAGACAAACAACTACAAAAGCAATACTTGGTGTAAATGAACTGAACAACTCATGGCGGGGGGTGGGAAGGGAAAGGGGGAGGGGGGAGGGGGAATGAGGGACGAGGTAACAAACAGTACAAGAAATGTATCCAATGCCTAATGTATGAAACTGTAACCACCCTGTAATTCAGTTTGATAATAAAAACTTTAAAAAAATAGGAAAAAAATGTGATCCTCAGATCTCAGTCTTTTGAGTAGCCATGATTACAGGTGTGAGCCAGTAGCACCTGGCTATAATACATTAAAAAGATAATTCTGTGCTTTGAAAAGGTATTCACAGGGAAAATATTTATATAGTTTGTATACTTCCAAACCAATGAATACAAATAAACTCTGGTGACTAAAATATTTCAAGCATTGTATTTTACTGCACATAAGAAATATAGTGAAATATACTATATTCAGCATAAATATATATCCAACATTAATATAGATTCAGCATGCTATAGATTCAGCATTCATATATTTCAGTGAAAACTGTAAACAATGACATGTATTCTAATGTATTTCATTACAATTTAAGCCCAAAACATAACATTGTATTGATTATTCCTCAGTTGGAATTCATATTTCAAACACATTCATTATAATTTCAATGAAATGGTTTATATAAATTGTTCTTTAGTTCAAACAAATTTTAAATCAATTTTGCCAACCATAGAACCCAGAGCATAAAAAGCCTAAGTGGGCATTAGGCTACCATTTGCTGCAGACAAGTACTTTCAGATATTTTGTATTCTGAAAGCTACAATCTGAACATGATTTCAATGCAGATCAAGAAAAATAAGACCCATCTCCCATTCACTCCTATCTTCAGATGGAAATGCTTTGAATACAAAACAACTTCTTCCAGGATTTTGACTTTCCCCACTTGCCTGTGCTTTAAGAAGCAAGTTGTTAATCAGATGATTTTGCGTGCTTAAGAACTCAGGATGAAGTGCTGTCATCTACATTACTCCTAGTTTTCCCCTAAGTACTGATGACTGAGGTTGAGCTTTTTACTCATAGCACTATCTTTATCATGGTTTTTTTTTTTTTCAGCCAGTAACCTTTGTTTATCTATGGATTCCTAGTAATGTTACCCCCAAGTTTATCTTTGGGGCTCCATTTTTGTGTTCGCTCCCTCGTCAAATAGCAGGACAGTATTTGCATGGGTTTATTTCTGGGCTCTGTATCTGTCCCATTAATCTTCATTGCTTAGCTTCCTAGTAATTATTGAAGTCTTGTAGTACACATATCATTTGATATTAAACAGTATCCATGTTTCAGAATCAAATATGTTCATAGTATAGAATAACTGTGGTACTGTTTGTCTATGCCAATGGTAATTTTTAAGATATTCAAAGTTTTTTTTTCTAGAAACTTGGAAATACTCCTCTCCCTCCTTCCCTCCCTCCCTCCCTCCTTTCTTTTCTTCCTTCCTTCCTTCCCTCCCTCCCTCCCTCCCCCCCTCTCTCCCTTCCTTCCTTCCTTCCTTCCTTCCTTCCTTCCTTCCTTCCTTCCTTCCTTCCTTCCTTCCTTCCTTCCTTCCTTCCTTCCTTCCTTCCTTCCTTCCTTCCTTTCTTTCTTTCGTTGTACTCAGGTTTGAACTCAGTGCCTCACAACTGCTAGGCAAGTGCTCTATCATTTGTGCCACTTCTCCAGCCCTTTTTGCATTGCTTATTTAAGGTGAAGTCTTACTTTCTGCTCAGGCCAGTCTGGGCTGCGATCTTCTTCCTTGTGTTTGCCTGTGTCACTGGACATGGCAGGCATACGACACTGCACCTGGCCATTGGTTGAATCAGAATCTCACAGACTTCTTCCCAGGCTGGCTTCAAGCAGAAATTCCCTGACCTCTGCCTCCAAAGTAGCCAGGATAATAGTGTTGAGCCTCCGCACCTGGCGGTAGCTTTTTTTTTTTGACATGTTATGATTGATATACTTTACATGTGCTAATTCATTTTACTCCATATAACAATACTGCAAAATAGGACATTTTATTGTCCCTATTTTACAAGGTGAAAACCAAATTACAGTGAAATTACAAATTACTTAAGAGCACACAGAGGGCAGAGGAGGGCAACATTGAAAAGTCCATGCTTTTAATTACTAAGCAATACTATGGCTCCAAAACAAGGGCTGTTTTATCAACTTTAATTCACTTAATATATCCATAGAGCCCACTGAAGGTAGTGTAGCATTGCCTCCATTGAAACAAGTTCAGAAATGGGAGGTAGCCTTCTGAAGGTCACAGGCACTGACCGTGTTCAAGTGAAAATCTGCAGTGATATCTGTTACTCCCCTCCCACTGGCAGGTGATGGGACATGGATGGCTATCATCTGGTCTCTGACTGACAAGCCAGAGACAAGGAGAAATTTGAGCGTGAGTATTCTTGGCATTCTCAGCTTGTGTTCAGAAAGCACTCACCTCATTTCCCAACTTCTGCAGTGCGTCCTGTTGTTTGATGTTCTTGGGAGAGGGGTGAGAATAAAAATGAGAGGACTAAATGGAAGGACTTGGAAAAAAGTAAACTAAGTGAAGTGAGCCAGACCCAAAGAAACATGGACTCTATGGTCTCCCTCATAGGAAATAATTAGCACAGGTATAGGCTAGTTACAGCAGAGGATCACGAGAGTCCGATAGCTATACCCTTATGATCACATAAGATGATGCTAAGTGAAATGAACTCCATGTTATGGAAAAGAGTGACATATCACTGTTGTAACTACTTTCAATGTGTTATGTGTAACCGTAGCTTCTATTATTGATGATCTTCTTGTATCCCCTTCCTGTGGTTGTACCTGCACTATCTCAGTATCTTATCTGAATACATTGGAAACAGTGTATACAGGTATTAGAACTAGAAAATTGAAAGGGAATACCAAAATCGAGAGACACAGGGTAAAAAAAAAAAAAAAAGACAGACGACTACAAAAGCAATACTTGCTAAACTGTTTGGTGTAAATGAACTGAACAGCTCATGGTGGGGAAAGGGAAAGGGGGGGAGGGAGGAATGAGGGAGGAGGTAACAAACAGTACAAGAAATGTATCCAATGCCTAATGTATGAAACTGCAACCTATCTGTACATCATTTTGACAATAAAAATTTAAAAAAAAGAAAAAAATGAGAGGACTGGGTAGGCCTATCACAAAGGACACACTCAAATGCTAGTCGGATGAATACTCCACTAATTTTACTTTTCAGGGCTGGGAATATGGCCTAGTGGCAAGAGTGCTTGCCTCACATACATGAGGCCCTGGGTTCAATTCCCCAGCACCACATTTATAGAAAACGGCCAGAAGTGGCGCTGTGGCTCAAGTGGCAGAGTGCTAGCCTTAAGCAAAAAGAAGCCAGGGACAGTGCTCAGGCCCTGAGTCCAAGGCCCAGGATTGGCAAAAAAAAAAAAAAAAAAAAAAGAAAAAAAGAAAGAAATGATACTAATTTTACTTTTCAGTAATCTTTTAACAAGATATTAAGTAGATATGCCTCACACTATTTGACTAACTGAAATTCACGGAGAACATGTTTGTTTTTTTTCAATTTTTATTTATTTATATTTTATTTATTTAGTTTCAACTTTTTATTATCAAACTGATGTACAGAGAGGTTACAGTTTCATACATTAGGCATTAGATACATTTCTTGTACTGTTTGTTACCTTGTCCCTCATACCCCCCTCCCTCCTCCCACGTTCCCTTTTCCCCCCCTGAGGTGTTTGGTTCACTTACACCAGTTTTGAAAGTATTGCTTTTGTAGTTGTCTTTTTTTACCCTGTGTCTCTCAATTTTAGCATTCCCTTTCAATTTCCTAGTTCTAATACCAGTATACACGGTTTCCAATATACTCAGATAAGATTACAGAGATAGTGTAGGTACAACCACTGGAAGGTGATACAAGAACATCATCAATAATAGAAGCTACAGATACACATGCGACGTTGAAAGTAATTACAACTGTGATATAACAATCGTTTCCATAACACGGAGTTCATTTCACTTAGCATCATCTTATGTGATCATAAGGGTATAGCTATTGGGCTCTTGTGATGCTCTGCTATGACTTGCCTAAACCTGTACTAATTATTCTCAATAAGGGAGACCATAGACTCCACGTTTCTTTGGGTTTGGCTCACTTCACTTAGTATAATTTTTTTCCAAGTCCTTCCATTTCCTTACAAATGGGGCAATGTCATTCTTTCTGATAGAGGTATAACATTCCATTGTGTATATGTACCACATTTTCCTGATCCGTTCATCTACTGAGGGGCATCTGGGTTGGTTCCAGATTCTCGCTATGACAAATTGTGCTGTGATGAACATTGTTGTGCTGGTGGCATTACTGTGATTTTGTTTGTGGTCTTTTGGATAGATACCCAAAAGTGGGGCTGCTGGGTCATAGGGGAGTTCTATATTTAGCCTTCTGAGGAATCTCCATACTGCTTGCCAGAGTGGCTGAACCAGTTTACATTCCCACCAACAATGGAGTAGGGTTCCCTTTTGGCCACATTCCCTCCAACAATTGTTATTATTAGTTTTCTTGATATAGGATATTCTTACTGGGGTGAGGTGGAATCTCAATGTTGTTTTGATTTGCATTTCTTTTTTTTTTTTTTTGGCCAGTCCTGGGCCTTGGACTCAGGGCCTGAGCACTGTCCCTGGCTTCTTCCCGCTCAAGGCTAGCACTCTGCCACTTGAGCCACAGCGCTGCTTCTGGCCGTTTTCTGTATATGTGGTGCTGGGGAATCGAACCTAGGGCCTCGTGTGTCCGAGGCAGGCACTCTTGCCACTAGGCTACATCCCCAGCCCCTTGATTTGCATTTCTTTTATGGCCAGTGATGTAGAGCACTTTTTCATAAGTCTCTTGGCCATTCTTATTTCCTCATCAGAGAAGTCTCTTTGTAAGTCTTTAGCCCACTTGATGAGGGGGCTATTGGTTCTTTGCGGTTTTGTTTTGGAGGAAGGTAATTTTTTTAGTTCTGCATATATTTTAGATATGAGGCCTTTGTCCGTTGAATGGCCGGTAAAGATCTTCTCCCAGTCTGTGGGCTTTTGTTTATCTTGCGAGCTATGTCCTTTGCCCTGCAGAAGCTCTGCAGTTTGATGCAGTCCCATTTGCCTAACCTTTCTTTGATTTGTAGCCTTTCTGGGTCATTGTTAAGGAAGTTCCGTCCTGCGCCAAGGAGCCCAAGTGTTTCTCGTACTCCTTCCTTTAGTGTTTTCAGGATGTCTGTTTTGATTTTGAGGTCTTTAATCCATTTGGAATTGATTTTGGTGCAGGGTGATATATAAGGATCTAGTTTTAGTTTGTTGCATGTGTTGAGCCAGTTTTGCCAGCACCATTTGTTAAAGAGGCTATCTTTCTTGCAGACTATTGTTTTAGCTCCTTTATCAAAGATTAAGTAGGCGTAGTTCTGTGGGTTCATTTCTGGGTCTTCAATTCTGTTCCATTGGTCTTCAGGCCTGTTCCGGTGCCAATACCAAGCTGTTTTTTTATTACTATAGCTTTATAATACAGCTTGAAGTTGGGTATTGTAATTCTTCCAGCACTGTTCTTTCTGCTTAGGATTGTTTTTGCTATTCTAGGTCTTTTATTGTTCCATATGAATTTCTGGATTGCTTCCTCTATTTCATTAAAAAATGGTGTTGGGATATTAATGGGTATTGCATTGAATTTGTAGATAGCCGTTGGCAATATTGCCATTTTGATTATATTAATCCTCCTAATCGAGGAGCATGGGAGGTTTTTCCATTTCCTTAGTTCTGACGTATTTCATTTTTCAGGCTTTTAAAGTTCTCATCAGAGGTCTTTCACTTCTTTGGTTAAGGTTATTCCCAGGTATTTTATGTTTTGGGGGGCTACTGCAAAAGGAGTTGCTTTCCTGATTTCACCCTCGGTCTTCGGGTCGTTAGCATAGAGAAAGGCCGTTGATTTTTGAGGGTTAATTTATAATCCTGCCACTTTGCCAAAGTTTGGATCAGCTCTAGTAGCCTGGGGTTAGCATCTATGGGATTCTTTAGGTATAGGATCATGTCATCTGCGAAGAGAGAAAGTTTAACTTCATCTTTTCCTTTTTGGATCCCCTTTATATTTTCTTCTTGCCTAATTTCTCTGGCTAGGAATTCTAGTACTATGACGAAGAGCAGGAGAGAGAGTGGATATCCCTGCCTTGTTCCTGATTTTAAAGGGAATGGCTTTAGTTTTTCACCATTTAGAGTTATACTTGCTGTTGGTTTGTCATAAACTGCCTTGATTATATTCAGGAATGTTCCCTGGAATCCCAGTTTTTCCAGGGCTTTTAGCATAAATGGGTGCAGGATTTTATTGAACACTTTTTCCGCATCCAGAGATAAAACCATGTGGTTCTTTACCTTGCTCTGGTTGATGTGGTGGATTACATTAATTGACTTGCGTATATTAAACCAACTTTGCATCCCTGGGATGAATCCAGTTTGATCGTGGTGTATGATTTGTTTGATGACCTGTTGAAGTTGATTGGCCAGAATTTTGTTGAGAATTTTTGCGTCTATGTTCATCAGGGAAATCGGCCTCTAGTACTCTTTCTGTGATGAGTCCCTGCCTGGTTTTGGGATGAGGGTTATACTGGCTTCATAGAATGTGTCTGGTAGTGAAAGTTCTCTTTCAATTTCATTGAAGAGTTTAAGAAATATTGGTGTGAGTTCTGTTTTGAAGGCCTTGTAGAATTCTGCAGTGAATCCATCTGGACCTGCGCTTTTCTTGGATAGAAGATCATTTATTGCCATTTTTATTTCAATACTGGATATGGGTCTGTTTAGAAGGTTTAAATCTTCATGCTTCAGTTTGGGGATATGAATTTTTTCTAGGAAATCATCCATTTCTTCCAACTTCTCGAATTTGTTGGCATAAAGGTTTGCAAAATAGTCCCTTATTATTTTCTGAATTTTGGTTATTTCTGTGGTGATGTTACCTGTTTCATCTCTTATCTTGTTTATTTGAGTGTGCTGCCTTTGTTTTTTGGTCAGGTTTGCCAGGGGTCTGTCTATCTTGTTGATTTTTTCAAAGAACCAACTCTTTGTTTTGTTGATTCTTTCAATGGTTTTTTTTTGTCTCTAATTGATTTAATTCTGATTTGATTTTAATTATTTGCTTCCGTTATTTGACTTGGGGTTTGGCTTGTTGTTCTCTCTCAAGGAAATTAAGGTGCTTCTTTAAATTATTGAGTTGCTGTTTCTCCAGTTTGTTGATGCATGCGCTCAGAGATATAAATTTTTCTCTGAGTACTGCCTTTGCTGTGTCCCAAAGGAGCTGGTACTTTGTGTCCTCAACATGGTTGAATTCCATAAACATTTGAATTTCCGTTTTAATTTCTTCAATGACTCACTGATGGTTCAGCAGTGTGTTGTTTAGTCTCCATGAATTGTAGGATTTTCTGTGGTGGCTGTTTGAGTTGAGCTCTAATTTTTTTCCATTGTGGTCTGAGAGAATGCAAGGAATGGTTTTGATACTTCTGAATTTGTACAGATTTTCTTTGTGCCCTAAGATGTGATCTATTTTGGTGAATGTTCCATGTGCTGCGGAGAAGAATGTGTAATCTGTCCTTGCATTTCTGTAGATGTCGGTTAAGTCTAGTTGGTCTATGCAATTGTTTAGTTCTGTGGTTTCTTTGTTCAGTTTTTGGCGTGTTGATCTGTCCAGAGGTGATAGTGGAGTGTGAAAGTCCCCTATTATCAATGTGTTTGGGTCTATGAGTGTTTTTAGAGTCAGTAGTGTTTGTTTGATGAAGTTGGGTGCTCCTGAATTTGGTGTGTAGATATTTAGAATGGTTATATCTTCCTGTAGGAGAGATCCCTTTACTAGTATGTAGTAGCCTTCTTTGTCTCTTCTTACCTTTTTTAATTTGAAGTCAATTTTGTCTGATACTAGGATTGCAACTCCAGCCTCCTTACGGGGGCCATTTGCTTGATAGATTTGATTCCAGCCTTTCACTTTTAGAAGATGTTTACTTTTGCTGGATAGATGTGTCTCTTGGAGGCAGCAGAAAGATGGATCTTGATTTTTGATCCAACTTATGAGCCTATGTCGTTTGATTGGAGAATTAAGTCCATTAATGTTGAGAGTTAGGATTGAGAGATGATCGTTTGTTCCTTTCATTATCACTATCTTGTTTAAAGCTGTGTCTTCCCATTTCTTGATCTGATGTTTACTATTTAGGGTTCATTTCTCTGTCTGTATTGGGATCTTGATTATTTTCCCTGTATAGTACATCTTTGAGGATTTTCTGTAAAGCTGGTTTGGTGGAGATATATTGTTTCAGTTTTTCCTTACTGTGGAAGACTTTTATTTGACCTTTGGCTATGAATGAGAGTTTGGCTGGGTACAGAATTCTTGGTTGGAGTTATTTTTATTTAAGGTTTGGTATACTTCATTCCAGGCTCTCCTTGCTTTCATGGTCTCTGATGAGAAGTCTGGGGTAATTCTGATTGCTTTTCCTTTATATGTGATTGTTTTCTTCTCCCTAACCACTTTAAGGATTCTTTTGATCACAATGGTCGGTGTGATGTCCTTTTCTGGTCTGGTCGGTTTGGGGTTCTAAATGCTTCTTGTATCTGTATAGGCCTTTCCTTCTGGATATTTGGGGAGTTCTCAGCTAATATTCTGTTAAATAGTTTGCCTATCCCATTAACCTCTTTCTCCAAGTTTTCCTCAAGACCTATTATCCTTAAATTGGGCTTCCTGATCATGTCTTGAATCTCCTGTAGTGATCTGTTTTGTTCATTGGACTAGATTTGTATTGATTTTTGATCTTTCTCCATAGAATCTAAGGAATCTTCAGCTCCTGAAATTCGATCCTCTGCTTCAGTTAGTTGGGACTGTAGACTAGCTACTTGATTTCGAATCTTTTTTCCTTCTGACTGGTCTTTCCTGATGATTTCCATGTCATTTCTTAGGTCTTGTATGGACTTCTTTACTTCATTAATTTCATTACTTTGGCTTTGAGTGTTGTCTCTCAAATCTTTAAGCTGGTTAGCTATCTTTTCATTTGACTCTTGAAGTTCATTTATCTTTCTACTTGTGGATGCCATGAAATTCTCCATTAATTTTTGCTTTGCCTCCTCACGCTCTAAAATAATTGACTGAAGAGATTCAAACTTTTCATTTATCATGTTTTATCAGTAGACTTTGTAGAGCATTTTGGGGGTTCTCTTCTATGTCTTTGATTGACTGCTCTGCTTCCTGCTTGTTTTGAGTGGGGGATAAGACTTCATTGTTTGCCATCTTTCTTGTGTTCCTTCTGCCCATTTGGATTGGGAATGCCAGTCTACTAGCAACTGTGAGCACCGTTTAAGACCCAACGCAGCCCTTACCAGGCACTGTTGTGTAAATCTTACAAGTTCACAATTATATACAGATACCTTGTATACCTGTCTATAAAATTAGATTTTGTGTTCCTAAAGAATACAATTTCAACATAACAACCGATCCTGGGCCCTGTATCCTGTAGTTACTTATTTACTGTTACAACCCTATATGCAATTCTTGTTTTTATATTAAGTTCTTTTAGGACTGGCTTTCTCTATGAACCCCTTTGAGTCACTCGGATTAAGCTGGGATACCCTGTATCCAATAACCAGGAGTCAATGGAAACTGGAGGTCCAGGCAGTAAGTCAGGAGGGTAAGTTGGAGGTAGTAAAGAGAATAGAGTAAAATGTATTGGGGGGTGGTGATTTTGGTTTAGTTTCAGTGATGTGGAAATGTGGAGAAGAGTAGAATCAGTAGAAAGAACAAGGTTAAAATGATAGACAATGGAGAATTAGCAGAAAAGAGTGGAGGTGTTATTTATAGGAAAGTAATTTTTAAAGAAAGAGAATGAAAAGAGAGAAATAAAGTAAAAATAGTGGAAGACAGATGCACAAAACAGAGAAAAATTATTTAAAAAATAAAAAGGAAAAAAACCAGAAAAGGAACAACCCAAACAAACAGAAAAGAAAAAAACTTGATAAAACAGACAGGTAAAAATGGAAAACAAAAAAAAACAACCAACGAGGTTTCAGAAGTGAAAAAAAAATTTTTATATAAGTTTAAAAAATGCTTGAAAAGAAAAACTAATAGAGTCCTCCTTGTTTGGGTGGTCTTTCCCCAGTCTCTCGTTTCCTTGCAAGGGTCTGCAGTCTATTTTCCTGATTGGCTGGGTTTGACTTGATTTCAGTTTGCAGGGGGTGGATCTGTACTGACCCTTCTCCCCTGTTGGTGCAATCCTGGGTCTCTGTGGTTCGCACAGCTTGCAGGTAGGCCTTGGGCGTCCTCTGTAGATGGGGACATGAGCAGTCTCGGGAACTGTGGCTCCTCTGTCTGCTGTGGGGCCGCTGCCTTTAACACCTGGCTTTGAATAGGCTGTGGACTCAGCAGGGTGGGGCGCCTCTGCCCTGTTTTACCCGGCGGAGAGTTGCTTGCCTGGGGGGGGCTCCTCCCTCCTGGGTGGGGCAGCCTCCTTGGCAGAGGTGGCTATGGAATGCAGCTCCGTTTCGGGCTGGGAATTGGGCTTCCTCTGTGACGGGACCGTTTAACTGTCTCAGGAACTGTTTGTTCCCCCATCTGGTGTCTCCGTGCTGCTGGGAGCTGCTGGGAGCTGCTGGCCGCTTTCGCTTTAAATTTAGAAATTCCAGAGGGCAGGGCGGGGCACCTCTGGCTAAGCCAAGGCCCAGGACACACCTCCTGCCTGGGCAGGGGGCGTTCTCCTGGGCGGAGCTGGCTCTCACTGTTCCATCCCTCTTGCCCTTTTCAAAGATGGCTCATTTGACCTAGCTTTCCCCAGGCCCGCTTTAGTTCCAGTCTGGTCTGACCCTATGCCAGTGGCAAAGGTCGTGCTTTGCTCTGGCAGTGGGGGAAGGGCTGCCTTCCAGAAGCTGCTCTGATGGGTACTCACGCTTTCTCTGCGATTTCAGGTCGTCCATGCTCAGCCGCCGTCTGGAGGATTTCTCCCTGGTCTACGCTGCGTGCTTTAACTGCGAGGAGTGCGGGTTGCTGTGCCGGTGCCGGCACTGGCGCGGCGGCGGGATGCCATCCAGAGCTCAGATCTGTGTTTTCAGACGAGCAAAGTGGATTTTTCCTTCCTGGCGAGAATCCCTGTACTGTTAGAACTTACTCTGGCTGTCTTTCTAGGAGTAAAAGTTTCTATGGGGTGAGAAAACTGCGATGCCAGAGGGAGCTCAGCTAGGGCTCTGCAGCTCCTCCGCTGTCTTCCGCCGCCCCCCCCCCCAAAAAAAAAAATCCATGTTTGTTTTTTAAAAATAAATTTAGTAGTTGTTTCCAGTTCCTGTTGTTCTCAGTGATTTCATTGGTAGGTTGACTGGAGAGAGCAGGGAAATTCTGTCTTAGTGCAAAAATGGTCTTGGGCAGATGATATACATACCATAATTATTTAGTGGGAAGGAAAATGTTGATTAGAAGACACATGTGGAAAATTATCTGCCTTCCTTGAAAGCAAAATTTATGTTATAGTAAAAGTTATTGTAAAGCTATCAATACACATACATTTTTAAATTCACATATTGAAATGTATCCAGATCTTTTCTTTTTTCAAGTTACAGCTTTCATCTTCTTGTTCTGTTTCTAATATATGTTGTGAAAAAAGCATCTCTCTCTTTAAATCAAATAGTTTGTTTCCTTTCTGTTCATCTTGAGAGAATTTTTTTTTCTAAAAACTTACTGCTTTGGCCAACGGGCTTGGTCCTTGTTAATTAAATTTATTTACATACAGGGGCTGGGACTATGGCCTAGTGGTAAGAGTACTTGCCTCATATACATGAAGCCCAGGGTTTGATTCCCCAGCACCACATATATAGAAAATGGCCAGAAGTGGCGCTGTGGCTCAAGTGGCAGAGTGCTAGCCTTGAGCAAAAAGAAACCAGGACAATGCTCTGGCCCTGAGTCCAAGGCCCAGGGCTGGCAAAAAAAAAAAAAAGTTATTTACATACATTCTTTTTAAAAGCGCCTTGAATTGTATGTATATCTTATTAAGCCACACCCTTCTGCAGTTTGTCAACCTAGACTCAGCCAATCGGATCAGAGGGTCGGGGCCTTCCAGGTTCTGGTTGAAAGGCAAGCAGCTGCTTGCTTGCCAGAGTTATGACTGCTGGTGATACCCTTCTGCAGAAGTAAACTTTGCCTTGTGGCATTCTTTTGGAGTTGGTATCCTGTTCCTACATGACAGTCCAACATATTTCTAACCGTGTGACATTTGTCAAGAATAATAAGCACACTTTAATTAAGCTCATGAATAACAACATTTTTTTTTGCATTATAAAGCATATTTAGAGATACTAATCCTAGGAATCCAAACATGTATGATTTTAATGTAAAATGCTGTTTAATTCAATTAGTGAGTTCATTATTTACTTATAGGCAGTAATTTTTCAGTTTGTGAATGATGTGATGAAAGCATGCTGTTGTTATTGTTTGATTCTCCACAGCTCAGTCCGTTTTTAAGACATTCTGTCCTGAAGAAAACATTTAACGTCACTTTGCCAAATTTTTCCTTGACTGAGAGAAAAAATACTATTACCAAAGAAAATGCCAAACCAAAGCCAAGTAAAAAAGCCCAGGAGACCAATCAGAAGCTGCTATTCGGTGAGTGTTCCGCCAGGAGTCACGTGGGGGTTATCTAGTTATGATGCATCCATTAACTGTTAAACACACCTCTTGGTCAGTTGTTTTTTCTTCTGTTGTCAAAGCCATACATTTCCTAGCTTTTCTAGTGACTGGTTTTGTTAGTTATCTTTCTGGTCCCAATGAGTAACTAAGAGATGAGGGTAGAGGATATACTTACTGCAGGCCTCCCCACATGCTAACCACGGTGCTAATCTGGGTTTTATAAATTCTGTTGTTCACTTTCTTTTGATACCACCCCCCCAAAAAAAAAAGAATTACTCCAGTAAGGTAAAAATGACAGCCTATTAATTGACCTGTCTTTCTTAGTACAAAGGCATAAAACTTAAAATATACTTTCATTATTGTGGGATCACATCTCATTGCAAAAATAAGGCTTGTTTTTTCCCTAAATCAAGCTAGTTTAGCTCCACATAAATATTCTCATATAAAGAGCTAGTATATGAGATAAACTCTTGAATGTATTATGTTTTTTGTTGTTATTTATGTTGTTGTTGTTATGGGGTTTGAACTATGGATCCTAGGTGCTGTCCCCGAGCTCTTTATGCTCAAAGCTAGGGCTTGACCACTGTGAGCCACAGATCCACTGCCAGTGTTTTAGTTCTTAATTGGAGATAAAAGTCTTATGGACTTTCCTGCCTTGGGCTGGCTTTGAATTGTGATCCTCAGATCTTAGTCTTCTGAGTATCAAGAATTACAGATGTGAGCCACCAGCGCCCAGCTTTGATAGTGCATCTCAGAAAAATATTGCTTTCCTTTCAGAGTATATGCCATTAAATGGCATTGTATTATTTGAGAAACATACTGTAGCTATATTAATTACAGAGAAGTAGATTCTAAAACATTTATTGAAGTAATTAAATGTGACATTCAATATATAATATACCACTAAATTAATTGAGTAGTAGATCAAATTTGTAAACTGTAGAAGTTGATTCTTGCTACAAACAAAAAATCTCTTTGTCTACAATGGAAGCCAAAAGAAATTACTGAGTACTTGAAATGTGAGAATTTTAAGTTGATTGTACTCTAAGTCAGACATGCCTAGAAGATATTTAAACATTTTTTTGTACAAAAAAGGTGGAAATATTTCAGTAAGAATATATTTTAAATTATATGTTGCAATAACCTTTCAGATATACTGGGTGACATAAGATATCCAATTAACACTGTATTTATTTTTATCTTCTTTTGGGTCAAAATTCCATTTCTATTAGTGATTATCTAGATTATGCATGGTATAGAATGATGAATATATTAGTATTTTCTCTAGAAAAACAATGCCTTTGCCATGTCCTTTATTTTCCTTCAGAAAATATTCCAAAAATGAATATAATTTCTCTTTATTTTTCTGTGCTAGTGTTAGAATTTGAACTCAGGGCCTTGAGCTCGCACTTAGCTTTCTCACTCACATTTGGCTTCCTACCTCCTTGCTAGTCCAGAATTTGGCTGATTAATGGTAGGTAAGTGTCTCCCAGATGTTTCTGATCTGTCATGGAAATTTGATTCTCAGATCTCAGCCTTCTGAGTAGCCAGGATTCACTGGTGGCAGACTAGATTTTCTTTCAACATTTTGAAGAAATCATTGCATTTTGTTCTGACTTCCATGCTTTGTGATGAATTGTTTTTCCTTTGAATATTAATGTCTTTATGTAATTCCTTTGGTGATGGTTCTTTATACATTAAAAATCAGTGTTCCTAGATTTTCCTATTCTTTTTCCATCAATATTCCTTGATGTTTGCTAATATTTGTGAATGGTAATATCCATAATTAGTTTGTGATTAGATAACTCCAACTGTGATTCCTCTTTGGATCTGTTCATATTGCCTATTTATTAGCTTCATTTTTCTATTTTCAGCGGCATATTAATAGGCCTAATAAGTTTGATCAACTGTTAAAAATTGTTTATGAAAACTGATAGCAATAATTTGGTACTGCTTCATTTTATCTTCCTTTCCTAAGATCTTAAACTGGTACTCATAGTGCCACTTCTTAAACTGTTGGCCCTACATCAAATACAATTCAGCAAATAACTTATGGAGAACACACACACACACACACACACACACACACACACACACACACGCATGCAATGCCAAGCTCCTGAGTTGTTCCTTTGTTGTAATCTGGCCCGTCACATTCTGTTTCCTTGAGCTTGGGCTCCATGTTTGTTTTTGTTGACCTGGCGAAGGCCAGGATGTCCGCTTAGATTCCTGTCCCATCTGTGCCTGCCTGTTGGTTTTGTGCAATTTGGGAAGGGAGGGGTCTTTACGGAGAGTGCAGCTCACCTCACTGTCTCCTCCTCACTTTCCTAGTTTCATGGCTCTGGGAGGCATGGGTGTCTGTATGTTCCACCATGTGTTTAGCCAATTTAGACAGAAACAAATTATCCATTCCTGTCAGTAATTGTCTGCCACAAGTTACTCTCTGCCATACCTAAAATCCTTTATTCTTTTTGAAATATTTTTTTCTGGAGTACAGGGGTTTTCAAGACCATACTCTTGGTAGGTAAACACTCTATCACATAAACCACACCCTAAGTCCCTGAAATTTTTCTTTACAATTGTTTTTTGAGCTTTGTTCCTTTGATCATTCAATAATTCTTGAAATTCTATATTATCAATGACCATGTACAATTAAAATGAGTATCTTCTAGCTGTAATTCATCCTGATAAATAACTTTAACATAAAACTTTACAATGTAACTTTACAACTAAAAGTACATGTTCTATTTAAGGAAATGGATTTAGTTTCCAGTTAATTTATTAGTTTTGGGAGTGTAATTATATATTACAGCTAAAAGAATATTTTAAAGTTATGTGGTTAATTTACTATTTTCATTGGTGCTGTACAAAACAAACTTCAAAGATGCTTTTTTGTTGCTTTTTTTGTGCCACCTCCATTCTAAGCCCTCTGTGAAAGAGGGTAGAACCAAATATATCTATTTAACTTTGCCATATCAGATGGACTGAAACACTCCCTTCTGTCTTTTCTGTTTCTACTCATTCCTATCATTTGCCATTAAAGGCTTTCAAAAAGCAACTAGATTTGCATTCACAATTATTCTGCATTCAAGTAAGCATAGTGTGATTTTTGGGGCTCTGATTACTTTCATGACAAACAGTTTTATTCTACAATCAGAGAGAGAAGTTTAATCACTAGCTGAATTTCTCCACTACTGAAAGAAAAATGAATTAACATGTTTTAGTGACTGATAGCAGCTCAACTCATGTTTGAGCAATGGGGCAACAAGCTGTAAGAGTATTGTATGTTTGAAAATGGGCAGAGTCATTACCTAAATAAGACAATCATGACTGATAGCAAGAGTGATGTCATCAAGACAGATTCTCTGGACTTCACAGGTTACCTGTGTCAAGTCATATTTTATTCAGCTGTTCGTGATTGTAGAAGAAATCAACTAAAACTATCTTGGTCATGTTTAATCTCACAAACATGAAGCTTGGTAAAAACTGATATTTCTCCGAAGATGAATAGTCTCTTTTGTGTTAGAATACATGTTACTATTACATTATTATAAAAGAGGTTTGTTCCCAAAACATTCATGAGGAATGAAATCAGTGCACTAAATTATTCTGTGAAGCTTTTAATAGCTCATATGATTGCTGTTTGTTGCACTCAGTTGACATTTAATTTTATTCAATGCACTACTGTCGGGGCATTCTGTCCACACAACTGCAGGTATAATGTATGGTGTAGGATTTACTTTTGACCAGCTCAAATTGACAGCAGAGTCATTAGGAAAGTCCACGAGCCAGAGTTATGGCACTATATGAACGATTTGATGCTCTTAGCTAATTTGTGAAGGAAAAAATTCCAGAATTTCATAAAAATTTGTGCCTTTTCACTTGAGGTACACAAGAAGCCATTTGAAAGAATAGATTGGCTCAGGTAGAGAAGTGTAGTAAAGACACAATTTACTAAAACAGCCTTTCTCCTCCGTAGATCCATTCTGAAGGTAATATCTGCTATATAAAGGTAAGCTGACAGTTTTCACAGAGAAGCGCTTCCAGTACGATGATGTCCTCCATCAGCTGCCCAAGAGGTCATAATTCTTCTAAGCCCAAGAAACCGAAAACGGGTCTTACAAGACATTTAATTCTTTTCCCCACTACAAAATATTATATATGTTTATCGGAACTTCATGCTTCCATATAAGATATAGTGCTGAATAAAGACCTCTGATGAAAAGCCTCTCTTTAATTTATGTGTTTACTTATTTGCTTTATAATCTCATTCTCTCACCAGAGAATCCAGTTACTTTCTAACCCACACACACGGAAACCAAGTAAATGACATTACTATGTGAGTTTTCTTCTATTTGTTATCTTAGGGTCTGTTTCTTTCAAATTCTAAAACTGCAGAATAAATGTCATAAGGAATGGTTCAGTATTTTTATGTTGTGTTAAGTTTCTGTACAAATAGGAGAATGAGTAAAAAGTGATTAAATTGTGGTAACATAACATATTCTGTTCCGCAGCTATTTATTTGGTGGAGATGGATATGGTTATTTATTTTCTCAAATTTTTGTGGTACTATGGATCAAACTCAGGGCCTCATGAATGCTAGACAAGTTATCTGCCACATATGATATGCCCCCAACCCTATTTTCTTAATTTGTTGAGACAGGGCATTGTTCAGTCTTTATGAGGTACATTATGGTAACTTGAAGCATATTACAATATGAAATAATCCATGCAGGCAAATAAGCACTTCTGTCTCTTCAAATATTGATTCTTTGTATGTTTTGGAACTTTATACTCTTCTTGTAATTTTGAAATGTATCACAGATTGAATCACTAGTACCCTTCTGTGCTGTAGAGCAAAAACAACTAATTCGTCCTCTCTCCATGTGTTCTGGTACCCCTCCCTCAATGTGTTTCTCTCTCTTGCCTTTCTCCCTCTCTAATGATCACAACTACATATTCCTTCATCTAAGACATTGACTTTTTAAGTTCCACAAATTAATGAACACCAGTAGCTTTCCTGTATCTATGTTTGGTTTATTTTGCTTAACATCATGATCCCCGGTTCTATCTAGGCTCCTGCAAAAGACAAGATTTCATTCTTTTAATGGCTGGATAGTATTCAGTAGTGTCTATTAGCACATTTGCTTTATCTGTTTTTCCTTGGGTGTCCAGGTTGAGTCCAGAGTGTAGTTACTGTTAACAGTGCTGCAGAAAACAGCAAAGTACAAGCATCTTTTCTGGTATAATGATTTCATCTGGACATATATCCAGAAGTGCAATTGCTGAGTTATGTGGTAGTTCTATTTTTAGCTTTTTAAGCAATCACCACCAAACTTTCCATAGTGGATGCACTCATTTGCATCTTCATCAACAGTTCATGAGTTTCCTCTCTTTCTATGTACTCTCCAACATTTGTTATTTTTTGTCTTTTTTGATGATAGACAATCTGACATAAAATGATATTCATTGTGATTTTGATTTGCATTTCCCTTGTGATTAGAGAGACTTGAGTATTTCCCCCATATATTTGTCAGTTATTTGTATGTCTTCTTTAAGGAGCAGCTATGTAATTGATTTTTTTAGCTCATTTTAAAATCAGATTTAGTTCAGCTTTATGAATTCCTTATATATTCTCGATATCAATCCTTCACTGGATGAATAATTTGAAAATATTTTCTTCCTTTCTGTAGGGTTTCTCTTAAATCCACGGATTATTTCATCTTCTTCAAAGAAGCTGATTAGCTATATAATCCCATATATCTATTTTGCCTTTTCCACTCTCTAGTGAACACAATTACATGTTCCTTCATTGAAGACATTATTGATTTTTTTTAAGTTCCACAAATTAGTGTGACCAGTGGCCCTTTTATACTGCATTTGGCTTATTTTGCTTATATAATGATCCCCTGTTCTATCGAGGCTTCTGCACACAAGACTTGGTTGTATACACTTTTGAAGTTACGTCAGTGCCCTGAAGATTCCACCTGTGTTCTATTGCAGCAATCTTATAAGGCCATGGTTTACATTTAGGTTTTTGTTCCATTTTGATTGACTTTTATTTAGTTATTTATTTTGGCATGCAGTGTGACAAAGATACTTAGTTTCAGTCTCCTGCATATGAACATAAAATTTCACCAGCAGCATTTATTGAAAATAATTGTATTTTCCTTTCTGGCATCAGGGGATAGCTGTTAGTCCCTAAAACAAGATGATAGCTAAATTCAGGATCTATATCTAGGTCAGGGTAGTATAATCATTAAATAATAACATGAAGAAACTTTTAATAGACTTTTTCTTAACATGACAGTAAAGAGTGCCATGGACTTAAGATGAACACCCATTATAAGCAATGGAATGTTTTATTTGATAGCCAACACAGCTCATTGTTTTTAAGTAATTCAGATATCCAGATGGTATACATTTTGAGGATTATAAATTTTTTCATCTTGTGAGGCATTGAGCAGCTGTCTTTATGTCACTGTGGAGTCTATGCATAGTTTTGTTTAGGGCCAAATAATAACAACTCTGGAGTTGTCTTGGTGGATGATGTCATAGGGGAGAGTAAGTTCACTGCTGAAGATTATCCTCTCCTTCCAGGGTTTAAATATGTCTTAAATATTGTAGAAAAATAAGAATAAAGAGAGACTGTATTCCAAAAATATAGATTGTCTCAGTTAAACTTTAATCTTGTAAATTGAGTCAGAAGCAAATAGGGCCCCTGTGTCATCTGCTGGATTGTGAGGGATGTGGCATTGAAATTTGCTTTCTTAAAGAGTGATTCTTTCCTGTCTAATTCTTAATCTTTAAAAAAACTAATAGACAAGTTAATCACAGACAGCATTATTATATTTGTACTAGGGTAATACGTATTGTTTACTAAGGAGTCACAGAATGAATTTTTAGCAGAGGAAAGATGACTTGCCCAGATTCTATGCCTAAAGCTATTGCTTTTACATAGGGGATGAAATTCATACCTAAGGGTAATGATATTGCACTACAGTGTCAAGTAGGCTGGCTGGTGCAAATTTTTACCACAGCAGATATGAAGATAAAAAAAATCTTTGTTTTTGTGAAATGCTAAATCTTTGTTGTTGCTAAATGCTCAACCAATTAAATGGATCATTTACTTTCTTTGGAAGTTTGCTTTCTCCTTAAAATAGAAACTTCTTGCAGAATGGTGGTGGCTCATGCCTGTAACCCTAGCTACGTAGGAGGCTGAGATCTGGGGATCTTGGTTTGAAGCCAGTATAAGCTGGAAAGTTTGTGAGACTCTTACTTCCAACTAATCAGCACAAAGCCAGAAGTAGAGTTGTGTTTCATGTGGTCGAGAGCCAGCCTAGAAAGAAAGCAATTAAGGGAGAGCACCCAGCCCTGAATTCAAGACTCAATACCAGCACAAAAAGAAAAAAGAAAAAGAAAAGAAATGTCTTTCTGAATATATATGTAATGGCCACTTAAAATTCAATTGAAAAAAATTTATGTGTAGATTCTGCTTTTCTTACAAATGATCTCATATACTGGGAAATACATTTGCTTGTTCTATCAGAAAGTTATTTTGCTTACTAGATATTATCACCACCACTAAACCAGAAGTTCTATAATTTCATTAAAGAGAATGATTTGGAAGATGTGCTTAAATCTAGTTATATGTTCAATAATTATTAAATAATAAGCTTATTAAGATAAGTTTGGTGTATTCTGTGTCATGGATTTATGGTTAACAAACTTGTTATTAATAGAGGTATAAATTCAGTCGGTAAATCTTTATGACATACAGCCCTAGCCTTGAGTGATATCCTTATAAACAAGCAGTCACAACTTCTGCCTCATTGTGGTAAAAATTGATCAAGTTCCAAAGGACTACTTTTACCTACCAGCCTGCTTTGATAGAGAATTGTGTTCTGTAAGCCCAGGTACCACCTTCCTTGATTTTAGGTTTCAGGACAACATCAGATCCCTGATTGATAAATAAGAAAATAGATTAGAAAATGTCAAACTTGGTCGATAAAGTCAAGTAAACATTAAGTTACACAAAAATTCCTTTCTCCTCTGGCTGCTTGTATCTTTGGATTTAGCTTGATACATTACACATTCACCTCCACGAATTTGAAATTCAGCCAGCCAACCTGACCTTAGAGCTTCATGCCTAAGATTCCAGTAGAGAATCAAATGTTGATTTACTCTGAAGAGCTCTTGCAGATATTTCATTTGAAATTTTTATCAGTTTTCAAGAGCTGGATCTTTCCATACAGGCTTGAATTTGAAAGTACTCTCCAAAAACCACTCACACAACAAAAGGCCCCGTGTTGTTTTACAAGCAATATTTTGACAAATGCTGTTTATATGCTGGAAAAGTAGTAGAGAATGCTTAGTGGAAGAAATTCTAAGTCAGTGTTAGATCTTGTAATTAAGTGAAAACATAGAAATTGTGATTTTTTTCAAATTCATGTGGAGTTTTAGATGAAATTTAAGAAATGGAAAGTTTTTGTTCTTAGGATTATTTCTAAGCAATTCCTGACCCACCACCCATTCCTGTTCAGATGTTTTTAACTGGATTTGTCAAAATAGCATGATTTTTTGTCCTGAGTCTTCTTACATAGGCATAGAGAATCCACTCAGAGTTCTTATATATTCCATTTTAGTTTTGCAGGTTTCTGTAATTCTGAATAACTAAAAATTTAACATACTGTACATAATTTGTTCTTAACTTTCTTTGAACCTTCAGTCTTTGACAGATGGCTGCTGCCAAGAATCAGCTTGGGTGGGAGCTAAAGTTCCAAGAAACATGAGAATTTGTATGCATAGCTAATATCCCCCAGGTTTATTCCTGTACTTCACATAATAAACAGAGACCTGAGCCAGAGCTCCTGCCTTTTGGGATGGCCCTTACCAATGATGGCTTTGTCTCTAGCCTGAGTCCCAGCTCCCTAGTCTGTAAATCAGACATAATTGTGTTTGTCAGCCCCTTTCCTTCACTGGGGGATTTCATGGATTGCAAAACCACATAGCACTTGACAATATAAAATGCTACAGTAATGGGGAAAATGAAGAATGACCTTGTCTTGCCAATGAGCAATCCAGTCCTAGGGAATGAGTGAGGCATCTGGGATATGAATTAACTCTCTGGCCATTGGGGCACCATTTTTAGTGGAGTGCTAGAAGGCATGAAAGAATATACTATTTTCACAAGAAGCTAAGGTACTATGCCTGCCCTTTAAAAGTGAATAAAAATGTACGGGGAGGTGCGGTATTGGATACCTCCAGGAAATTTTTAAAAACTAAATCTGGGAAGTCAGTCAATTCTTATAGATCATTATCAAAATAACAAATGCCCAGTGTTTGTCTCTTTAAAGTAAAAACTAAGTCCTCTGAAATCTGCAGCAGAGACTAGAAGCATAAACAACATTGCAACTTTGCTTTAGCTCATTACTGCTTTAGGGTGTATAAATATATACAAACTTCATTTTGTTAAGAAATTATTAGCTAGGTGCTGCTGGCTTAGGCTTTTATTTTATTTATTTATTTATTTATTCAGCCCAGAAAAACAGTCATTTTATTTTATTTTTTTTCCAAATTTTTATTATCAAACTGATGTACAGAGAGGTTACAGTTTCATACGTTAGGAATTGGATACATTACTTATAATGTTTGTTACCTCATCCCTCATCCCTCCCCTTTTCCCTTTCCCCCCATGAGGTGTTCAGTACACTTAGACCAAAGAGTTTCGCAAGTATTGCTTTTGTAGTTGTTTTTCTTTTTTTACCCTGTGTCTCTCAATTTTGGTATTCCCTTTCAATTTCCTACTTCTAATACCAGTATACATGGTTTCCAATATACTCAAATAAGATTACAGAGATAGTATAGGTACAACCACAGGAAGGTGATACAAGAACCTCATCAATAATAGAAGCTACAGATACACATGGGACGTTGAAAGTAGTTACAACTGTGATATAACAATCGTTTCCATAACATGGAGTTCATTTCACTTAGCATCATCTTATGTGATCATAAGGGTATAGCTATTGGGCTCTTGTGATGCTCTGCTATGACTTGCCTAAACCTGTACTAATTATTCCCAATAAGGGAGACCATAGAGTCCATGTTTCTTTGGGTGGCTTAGGCTTTTAATCATAGCTGCTCATGAGGCTGAGAAGTGAGGATCATAGTTTGAAGCCAGCCTGGGTACACACAAACCCCATAGCCTCTTATCTCCAATTGATCATGAAAAAGCCAGAAGTAGAGCTGTGGTTCAACTGGTAGAGTACTAGTCTTGAGGGAAAAAGCTAAGGAACAGTGCTCAGACCTTGAGTTCAAGCATCAATACAAATACACACTTTCACACACACACACACACACACACACACACACACACACACACATTGCTTTGTAGTGAGATGTATTCCTTAAGTTTACAACCCATATTTTAACACTCAATTTGTATTCATTTGCTAGGCCTACTGTAAAGAAGCAGCACAAACTGGATGGTCTGAAGGAGAGGAAATTATTTTCTCCAGGTTGTAGAGACCCGGAAACTGAGCTCAATGTTGTTGACAGGATTGACCCCTTTGAGCTCTGTTTAGGAGATTTTATCCCACAACTCTCTACAAGCTTCTGCTGATTTGCGTATAATCTTTGGGGTTCCCAGCCTTGGGTTGCATCACTTGATCTCTGCCTTCATTTTCAAACATGCTGGGTTCCTGTAAGTCTGTCCACATGTCCCTTTTAGAAAAATCATTTTAATTCTATTTTCAAAAAAAGAAAGCCACATTCTGGGACACTTACTACAAAATTGGAGAAATAATTTAGCCCATAACAAAATCTTATTAAATCTAAATTAAATTTGTCAAAACAAGAAAAACATACCATATTTGAGGCTATTTTTTTCCTCCACAATCTACATAGCTATTCAGATTTCATTCATATTTCCTTTTAGCTTTTGCTTCCCGAGTTTATAACATTTCTGATGATTTTATTCAAGTGTTCTACAGATGCTCTTTCATAGCCTTTGTAGAATAACTTCTGCAGCTTTACCATTGGCGGATTACCTCTGAAATGCATGTGTTCATTCCAGATCTGAAGCTTGAAAGGCACACACTTAAAGCCAAGACTTTAATCTTTGGTAGTTCATATATAACCTCAGGGAAGTGTGTTTGTTTACCTGCAGAGGGATTAATAATACTTTTAAACAGAGTTTTAGAGACACTGAAAATTGTAGGAAACCATTTTATAGAATGCTCATGACTTATTAGTGCTTAGGCAATGCATTTGTTTTTATACTGGCTTAGTGATATCTGTATACTATAGAAAAAAACTATGGAGCTCTTTATCCAAGTTTTCAACCAAATTTACTAAGTTTATGCCAGTGTTTTATATTAGGTTGCTATAACAGATACGTACTCCATATTCAATTTCAAGAGCAGTGCATTTTTGGCTTTGACTTCTTAAATGATTTTTATTAGCACATATTAGTTGTATAAGAGGGGTTGTCGCTGTGACATTTCCATATGTGCATACAAAATAACCAGATCAAACTCACCCTTCCATCTCTCTCCTTCACACTTCCTTCTCCCTTCTTTGAACAAGTCCAACAAGTTTGCTTGTTCTATTTTAATACATATATGAAGTACTTTGACCTACTCAGTCTCAATCACCCTTTCTATTGGTGTTCCCTCTTGTTACTCATGCCTCCATCTAGCCTAATTCACTGTCCCACTGGACCAGAGAGAAGCATCCACATTTCATACATGTCATAATTCATGTTAATATGTAGATAAGTGTAGAATTCTGACAGAGCTATTGTGGAAGTCAAATGAAGTGATTTATGAAAAAATGTGAAAGTATATAGAAATCACCATTCTCACTGCCTGCCGTGCCAAAAGGTAACCTCAGCATCAGCATTTGCTTCAGTCGGAAGCAAACTAATAATATAGACTCCTGGCATTCTTGGTACAAATTTTTAAGAGTAAGATGAGGAATATATTAAAAAAAATCGATCCAGAGAATAATTGTGATGCCTATGTTTAAAAGTTTCAGTCTTTTTAAAAATTACATTTTTGTTGTCTTTAAATGGCCATACAACTGAAAAAAAATAAGTGGCTATACAAAGAAGCTATCATTTAACACCTTCAGGTATGAATAGAAGGTATCTTGATCAGTGTCACCCATTTCATCGTTCTCCCCAGATCAGGAGTCAGAAAACCTGAAGTGCAGAATGCTTTAGGGAAGGGGAAAAAAGAGAAGAACTTGAGATAAATGAAAGATGATTCTTTGGTGACACGGAAATTTAAGAAACATGCAAGGGAGGACAGGGCAGAAGGTTGACAGTGCATAATTTTATAAAATAATAGTTAAGTCATGGTCTTAGTTCTCTGTCTGGTTTTGAGTCTCAAACCATTACTTAGCCTTATCTGTATACGATATTCATGTATTTAAACTTAGCCATTAACATTATCCATGATATCTAGCTTAAGAATGGAGAGACTAATTATAGGATCTTAAGTAATTCTGGATGCGTTGACAAGGAGAAAACAGTCTTGGATCCTGAATATATCAGAACCAAGACTGTTTTCCTGCATATCCATACACACAGATGTGTGTGTGTGTGTGTGTGTGTGTGTGTGTGTGTGTGTGTGTTTGTGTTTGTATATCCCAAAGCCACATTGCAGGTCCACTCTACCTTGGAAATTGTTGACTCTGGTCAGAAAGCCTCTTCCACAGCCAGCAATCACCACTATACCTCCTACTATGTCTCTCTATCACAACAGAAAAAATGGTCATTTACACTTGTATATCTCTTTCAGCTTCATCCAGTTCTGGCATAAGTTTTGTAGGAAAGAATGCACAGCTAGAAGTATATTCGAAGTATATTAGAAACTAAAAGATTGTTCACTTGGACCAGAAATGGAATCAATATGTTATTGTTTTTTTATTTCATTAATTAAAAAATCTTTAAATTAGCCGTGGAAAGTACATGCAACCTATTTTAAACTGTAATACATTTATTTTCCTGAAAACTTACTGGGAAGCAAGGCCAAAGAATTTATTGAAACCAAATGCTCAGTTAGGATGTCCAGCTGAGCCATGAAACAAGTGGTAGAGTTCTCAGTGTTTCCTTACAGTTTGTCAAGGGGAAACAATCATTCATTTAGTACCTTTTTGTACTTAGCAAATGAATAATGGCCCCGTTCTCTGATCCCTAGTCAGGGTCTTTGGCTCTCAATCTTACTGGCTTGTGTTCACTGCATTGTTCCCCTTCCATTCTTCTGCTTACATTCAAACAAAGCAAGTTAGTTAGTTTAACTAATGTCTTTTACTGGTCATTGATTTCTGTCTCCTTTAAAGGTTTGTTTGGCTGGAACAAGGTGACACAGTGCATTGTGTTTCCCTGCACACCTTCTGAAGGAGGGCAGCTCTTTGGGCAGCATATTCAAGACTTGTTTGTTGTTTTTCTAACCTCTAACCTCATGTATGTGGCTCAGATCCGGAGTGCATTGCATCATTTAAGAATATGCAATACGAGGTGAATTCCTATTCCTGCCCATGTTTTTCTCTTGCACACAAGAAAAGGCACAAGAATTAAGCTAATGGTGACAATTTGGGAGGTATGAAGGATTTGAACATGTTTATATTGCATCAATAGATTCCTATTCAGTGTAGCTATGGAAAACGTAAAATATAATACAAATAATTATTTATTTGTTTATTCCCAGAAAGTGTTCAACATCTATACATATATCTATATATCTCTCTATATATAATTCTAATGATTCTTACAATCATGTATTAAAGGCTACTATCTTCATTTTACAGACTAGCAAATTGAAACTTAGATCAAGAACCTAATCCAATGTCATACATTACATATGCATTTAGGAAAGCAGTGTTAGCATTTAAACCAGGAAGCCAGATTCAGAGATGAGTCTCTCTCTCTCTCTCTCTCTCTCTCTCTCTCTCTCTCTCTCTGTCTGTCTCAAACACACACACACACACACAGAGATGTAAACTAAGATCTTAATTTCTTGATGCCAACGTGAGTATAATTCACTAAGTAGTTTCTCAGGAAAACCAAAAGCAAATACTAAATGTCACAGCAGATGGACTGCTAGTTCATTGTTTTATTCTGCCCTTTGGATGTCTCAAACTACTACTTCATGCTTCAAAAGTTCAATGAGGAAAGGCAAAGTCAGGCAACGATGAAGAGAAAGACTGGAATCACAAGAGGAAAATCTATCAGAAAAACATTCAAGATATTCTTCAATAAGCAAGTGAAAAAAAGGATCCTGCTTATCTATAAATGACCCTTTAAACAAGAGTATTAAGAAAAAAATAATCTAACTTTACCTTAATAGGTTGCAATATCTGTGTCGTACAACATTAACATTATTTGCATATGTATACTCCAAGGATTCTTAGCTGTCAGTTGTTTCTATTTCCTTCTTTTCAGATTTATTCTCTCCTAGCGAGGAAGCAGTAGTTTGCTGCCTATGACAGCAATGGAATTCATTTGGATGCTTCAAGACAAAGAGACACAGAATCTACCAGCCCGTATCTTATGCATCCTTCAACCAAACAAGTCTCAGAAAATCTGGTGGTCACTAGCAGAGAAGGTGTCTTTGCAACTTCCTTTTTGATTTCCTACCACTTCGAGGCTTTACAATAGCTGATGACAGCTGTGCTAGATGCAGGCTTTTCTGATGAGATCCTCAGCCTCTGTTTTGTCTTCCTTGGACCCAGCTTATGACAGTGAAGCCAGCCTGAAGAGGTCATCCTGGCAAGCTACATCCCTAGTGATTTATGCAATGCCACTTTCTTAATGATTAACCTGAATAAATCATGCTGGTATTTTCAGCAGTGATGTAGCTGCCCTTTATAGTCTTATCAATTCTCAGGGTGAGAAAAAATTAGCCCAGTCCTCTCTCATTGATCTCGTGAGGAGAATTGAACTTCATAGCAGGAGTTCTACTGGTAAACAATGAACACTACAAATAACTTACTGGTTTACTTTTTCATCAATAAAGTTTCTCATGATGTTTTTTTCTTGCAATTGGTCTAAATCAGTGGGCCTAGAACTGTTGTTTTCAAAACCTTTTAGTCTAATTGGAAAATCTTCCTCTGTACTAGTAATAAACAGTCACTAAACTGTCTGCACCTAATTGAGAGATGGTAATTTATGGGTGTTCTCTACTGATTTCCCCTCTTTAATCAGGCAGACTGCTTTATGTCTTTAACTAATGAAACCCAGAATCCACCCAGATGATCTGATCAAATATCACTAGCAAATAAATCTTCATTAACATTGGCAAGTACCAAACCTGGTTTCCCATCTTGAGCTAATTATTGTCTTACAACTGTACTTTTGTCAAATGGCAAACACCTCTTACTATGTTTCTTCAAATAATGCTTTCATCACCAAATCCCTGTCAGCAAGACGGTACTGGCCTGGAAATAAAAGTCCAGTTGACTGGTCCCTGGCTAGTTCTTAGTAGAGGGTTGTTTTACAAGCCAAGCCATGGTCTCTGCCTATCAGGTGATTGTCTGGTCATGTGATCATTCACTTCCCACATAAGCCCCACCCATCACCTCTGCCAGGAGGGGGTGAGCCGAGAGGATCATCACCTGGCTGAGGAGGTGTTTGTTTACTGCCCTGAATCTTCAGACTGATAAAGACCAGAGTCACCTGCTTGTGGGCCAGAAACTCCTGCCCCCGCTTCCTCTGTGACGTTTCTACCAACATTTCCCAGTATGAAAAGGTTCTCTCATTTCACCCTGGTAACTCATATGCTAACCCAGTTTAGGAAAGAACAATAGATACACCAATGTACGGTTATGAGAGTTAGCCTATTTCTTCTATAAGTCTTTATCCCAATAGGTTTTCTTGGGAATCGCATTGATGTGATGTCTTTCAACTTAGGACAACTGGAGAGAAAGACAGTAAGTGTGGAGGGGTGTGGTAAAGCTTGGTCTGTGCCAGTGAGAATCAGATCACCTGGGAGCGCTTCCACCAACTACAGTGATACTAAACTGACATTTATTCCCCAGTGGTTCTCAGCAACACAGATGAAGTTTACTTGGAACATTTCATGTTACCCTGCCTGCTGCATTTTACAGTATTATTTATATAATCTCAGAAAGTATGCCACTCCCCAATAACTTAGTTGCATGAAGTTAACAAACCAATAACAAGCAGGAAGGGGATCAAAATAGAAATAATATTATCCATGAGAATTAAATTAACTTGTGCTTAAATAATGTTGATTCAGCAGGTGCTGTTTTCTTGGTAGTCTTCTAAACATACTGTAAATATTATGTTCAAAACCATCTCAAGGGCTGGGAATATGGCCTAGTGGCAAGAGTGCTTGCCTCCTATACACGAAGCCCTGGGTTCAATTCCCCAGCACCACATATATAGAAAACGGCCAGAGGTGGCGCTGTGGCTCAAGAGGTAGAGTGCTAGCTTTGAGCAAAAAGAAGCCAGGGTCGGTGCTCAGGCCCTGAGTCCAAGGCCCAGGACTGGCAAAAAAAAAAAAAAAAAAAAAAAGAAAACCATCTCAAGAGGTTCTCTCATTAAAAGTCCCATTTCAAATCCCTTTTAAAAAGTCCCATTTTCAGGTGAAGGGATAGAGTGACATAGCTAACACCTTACGGAACTAGAATGTGAAACCAGATAGTTTGGAGTTCTTGCTTTTTCCTCTAAACCTCATGTGATTCGAAACTCATGCAGGAATAGTGTCCCCTCATGAACTGTCTTTATGGACAAGTGGTGTTAAATTTTCATTTACTGAGGTTCTTAGGAAGGGATTGAAAGATATATTCAGCGTTTCTGTTGCAAAGTTCCAAAAACAAATGCCTCTCTGATATTTCTGTTTACTTTTTTGCATAGTCAGTTTATGAGTCTCCATAGCCAAGTATCTGACAGTGAATACAATGAGGGAAGCCAAATGCCTATGGAATGCAGGAGTCATCTTTTTCATTTTCTAAAATTATGGCTGCTTAAATTTATGTGTTAGTTTAGGTGCCTACTATCTAAGATTGTGGGAAATGCTTATTTATTCACAGAACTTGAAAACATGCTTTACGATAGGACACAGTTTTTAATCACTGGACATGGGTTTTTATTTCTTTAATGGAGGTCCTTTTTTTTTGGTCTCAGCACTAGGCAAATTGCTGAACCTCAGATGCTTGTGTTTTTGAAGTTTTATATGGCCTTTTTAAAAATTTGGACCTATAATTGACTTTTCCACAATCCCCAAAATGTCTCTACACAAAATTGTAGATCTTTCTACATTTTTCTTTTGTCCTTAGGTGTTATTAATTGGTTAAAGCATTAGAATGGTGAGAATGTGGTTGGAAACTTAGTTCCCTCTTTGTCACCTATGTAGATTTGACCAAGTGACTTTATATTAACAAACCACAGATACATGACTGAGTGACCAACTGTAATGATTGGCTGACATGTAGGACTACAGTATGTGACAGTAGCTTATACTCATATTCCTCATATCATAACCTGAAACTTTGGCTGGTATAAGAAATTCTGTTAAATCTGTTAAAACAGATTTCTGACACTGTCCTGAGACTTTCCAAGTTAGTTGATCTGGGATGAGGCTGGAGGACCTGCTTTTCTAGTAACTGCTCAAGTGAGTTTGAAGCTGCTGGCTTGAGGAGCACACATTGAAAATCTCTTCAATAGAATGACAAAAAATGGTCCTCTGTAAAAAAAGAAGCTCTCAAAAGAATCAAGCTGTATTGTGATTTTTTTCCATGGATTTTCATCAGATGCATATATCAGAGACATTTAAGAAAACTTTGGGCCAAAATTATCTTACCTAGAACCTGTTAAGCATATCATTTCTGCAGAAATATACAAAAGTCTTCAATAGTCATCACTAGTTTTTGTACTGACCTGTGTTTTGGCTTTCTTTTTATGAAGAGATGTGTACTCAAGATGAATGCTAAGTAGTAACATTTGGTTCCTTTGTTTTTCTAGCAAGTTTTCTTATAAAATCATGGTTATATGACAAACTTGATCCCAATTTTCCATCTTCCAGGTTTGTCTCAATGGTATTGTTAGGCTGGTTCCTCCCTAAAAATTATCTGCCGAATAGGAACATTCATGAGTCATTAGGGGCCTCTGTGTGTGAAGTCTGGACTGGAGTCGCTGGATAGTTCATCTTTCCTCCTTAGAACAGATGGAAGCAGCTGGAGCAAATGATAGACAGAAGGAGAGCAGACTTCATTATACCTTCTGAGTTAATATTGACCTGGGAAAAATATGATGATTTGAAAATATATCCCGATAGCTAAGATCGCTTTCTTAATTAGAGGTAATGGAAAAAAGGTGGCTATTCCCCCCAAATCCTGCTCAACTACCATCTGCTGCTAATAAAGATTTGTCAATTAAGTAATGCTAAGAACTAGTTTTCATCATCTTCCTAGCCCTGTAGCTGGTTCCCTTGCTGCCGGGCTAGATTTACCTCCCCTGGTGCGGGGATGCTAAGCTTACTCCCTATCAGTGCTCCCCTTTTCACCCTCTCCCTTGGGCACCTGACCAGCAGGTGGCCAAGGTGGAGCGAGGGACACGGGCTAGCCTAAGGTGCATGTGGCTGAACGAGATCCCCTTTTCTTCCCTCCTTACCCACCAAGGAAGCCAGGCGCAGACAGATCTTGGAGACACTTCGGAGAGCAATCCGATTTAATCGGGAGGGACTCACAGTAATATAGTAGTGATGACGAGGATTGAGCATGAGCTGGCGATAGGCTGGCGAGCTTGTCCATCCAAGAGCAGCTCCCAAGGACCTCCCTCATGGGCTAACATCACTTCCCATAGTACCGCCCTCTGGGCAAAGCTCGTGAAAGGGGAGCACATGTGCTCGCTGACGCAAGGTGGGGGATGGTCTCAAAGCTACCCCTTCTGGTTCCGGACCCAGAAGGAGATAGGTGTGGCTCACTTCCACACTGCCCCAGGGTTGGGGGAAGGGCGGCGTCTTGGGAGCGCTCTCCTCGCCCTTCCCCCCTTAAGGCCAAGATGAATCCCCAACACCTCGCTACTCTTAGATGGCCTTCATTGAAGCCTGCATGTGACTCACAAGTTCTGTGTTTTTGCTGACTCTTGCCTGGATATAAAGAAATCACCATCACCAGAGTTGCCCTCTGATCAGTGATGTTTGAAAACACAGATTGTAGACTTGGTGCCTTTTCTGTGGCTACTTGAATTCCTCTGTGTGATGCTGATAACAGTGCTAAATACAGTTCCTAGGAATGGCATTGTCAGTTGGCCCATTTCTCTCCTTGGTATTTTTTTTTCATTTTCACCAAACTGTACAAGGGTGTTTCAATTCAATATGGCAACTTATGAGTACAATGCATCTCATTCTCTCCTCAGTCCATCCCAACCCTACCCATTCCCTCAACTTACCTGTCACAAATATACACTGAGTATTGTGACCATAGTCACCATTTCTGTGTGCCTTTGTCTGTCCTGCCTCTCCTTGTGACCTAACCCTTTCAGACAAAACATAGTTTTACTTCCTGCTATTCATTTTGTTAAACTGTCAGTTAATTGGCTAAAGGAGTTGTACCATCCATGGGAATCCCTCCCTGTGTATGCCATACTTTAGTCAGTTTATCTTTGGTAAATCTGGTGATGGGGTCTTTCTTACTGTTCCACATGTGTGGTAAGGATGGTGTTCTGGTCTACTGTATCACTTCTACCTTTAAAAATAATTGGGACATATTTGAGAATTTTTATTTTCAGTAGGGAAACTTCATTTCCTCTGATTTGGTTTCTGACCATAGAGAACAGAAAAATAAGATCAGAATTATTTTGAAAGTAATTTAAGACTGCCGGGTCTCTGGTTGTACAGGAATAATAGCGTTTTTGCCCTTTGAGTGCCAGATAAAAATGATGACATTCACGTTCTTGTGTTGCCATGGTGTTCTAGAGAAAGGATTCACCCCACTGCTTCGATCAGGGGAAGTAGAGAATGATTGTTGTACTGAGCCTTTTGTAAGTGCACCTCTGTAAGTGGTTCCTGGGATCCACGGGAGGGCCACTAATATCTGATTTGATGAGTTTTCTTTTGGTATTTAGCATCTGTTCAATTCTTGCAGTAATTATTTTAATGAAAGCTGGAGAGGCAGATCTTGATTATTTTCCTCCTTATCACATGATCCAAAAAAAAAAAAAAAAAACGTAGCAAGATTGAGGCAGATCCCCTTCATGGGAGCACTTATAGGAAAACCCATATGCCATTCTTTAGAAAAACCATCACTATCTTAGAATCTAAATGCAGTTGTCTTTAAAATAGGTATTAACTTCTCCAAACATCCAATTTAACATGAACAACCCAATGCCTAGTATATCAATGTATAAAACAGCTTATTAGGTTTATTCATGTAAACAACTGCAATTTTTTAAATGTGCTTGTATAAATAACTGAGATAGAGCTGTAAACTCATACACTGAAAAATGTCACCAGGACTTGAAGCCATCGCATTTCAGAATCAGGACTTCAAAATTGTCTAGTTCAACAATTTTCCAGCTTGACTGTGTGTTAATAGCTTTGGAGAAATATAGAACATAATATAAGTCTCACATCTGAGTCTCTTATTTATTATGCTTTTGCCACAGGAACTTGGCATGCATAGTTTTGCATGTTCCACAGATGATTCTCATTGAACTTGTAATTATTTCCTAGAGCTTCCATAAAAAATTACTACAAGTTGGGTGGGTTAATATAATGACAAATTATTCTCTCACAACTTAGATGTCCAAAACCAAGGTACGGAAAGAACAATATTCTCCCTGGGAACTGAGAAGAAATTATTCTTGGTTCTTCCTAGCTTCTGGTAATTGCTGACAATTCTTCACATCCATTGACTTGCAGATGCATTACTCTATATTCTTCGCATTCCTAGGCCATAAGCTTTTCCTGTGTGCATCCATGTGTCTAAGTTTCCCGTGATGCGATATTACACATTAGTTTAAGAGATGATCTTAAACCACATGTTCTTATCTAAACTTTATCTGCAGAAATCTTCTTTCCAAATAAAGCCAGATGCACTAACAGCTCAGAGCTGAATATACCTGCGTGGTGTTTTGACCCTTTCTAGCACCCTAAATGCAAAGTAGAGGCTAGACTCTAAGTGGTACTGAGCTTAAAATGTCAAAGTAAATCAACATGCACCCGTTCTCTATCCATAAGAAAGTTTTCCACAAGTTATAACAATAAGCCTAAGGGTCAAGAATCCAGAATTGCCATAATTGGGTGGTTGTAGCCTCTAATTTTCTGGAGGTCATCTGGAGTCCCAGGCTTCTGGTAAGACTGTGGTAATATCCTCTTCTAATCTCATATTCTCTTCTACTGTTGGTTGGCTACCGGCCTCAGTTTCTCTTTATAGAAATCATACTAAGTGAAGTGAGCCAGACCCAAAGAAACATAGTCTCTATGGTTTCCCCAACTGGGAATAATTAGTACACATCTAGGATAGTCCTAGCAGAAGATCACAATAGCTCAATAGCTATGTACATATGACCACATCAGATGATGAACTCCAAGTTATGGAAACAAGTGGTATATCATTGTTCTTTTCAACATGCCATGTGAAATCATGCCCTTTTTCTTGTCTTTCTTTCCCATGGTTTTACCCCTGATATCACTGTAACTGATTTTGGTACCCTGGATATTGTGTATATGTGTATTGGAACTAGGGAAGGGAAAGGGAATACTAAAATGGAGAGACAAGGGATAAAAAGACAAACCAAGGCAACAACAATACTTACAGAACTATATGGTGTAAACCAACTGTACAACTTACGGGGTGGGGGGAGGTAAATGGAGAGGAGCGGGGAAATAAGGGAAGAGTTAACAAGTTGGATAAGAAATGTTCTCACTGACTTACATGTGAAACTGTAACTCTCTACTTCACTTTGACAATAAATATATATATATATATATGTATATATATGTATATATAAATGTTGCTGACATGGCAATCACATCTATCCGAATATATGATCTTGTGTGTGTGTGTGTGTGTGTGTGTGTGTGTGTGTGTGTGTGCGCACATATGTGTGTGGTACTGGGGTTTGAACACAGATCTTACACCGTTCTTGCCTGGGCTTTTTGCTCCTGCTAGATCTTTATCACTCGATCCATGCCTCCATCCCAGCTTTTGGCTGTTCATCTTGGAAATGGAGTCTTGTATTTTTCTACCGAGAGAAACTTAATCCTTCAGTGTAACCGGTGTCTTGCTTGTATGTAGACTATATTTTAAGAGGCATTTGGAAAATTAATTGCCTTGGGCTGTATATTTAATTCAGACATCGTCCTTATGTGAAATCTGTGAACTTTACTTTGGGCCAGATCATGATGTACTGTGAAAGTAGAGCTTTCCTTTTGTGGCCACACAACAATACTGTAACCATCCAATTATTTTACCCTTTGTATACATTAATTTAAACAGAATGAAAGTACATTTAAAGGATAAAGTCTATTCTACTGTAGGAGTATTAAATATGTATTGAATCTATAAGAATGATTCCCAAATCATAATTCTCTTCAGAAATAGTGCTGCACATTTTTAACTGCTCCACTTTGGAAGGAAAGCACATGAGCCTGCTGCCAAGTAATTCAAAGCCAGTGATTAGCCGAATCCAACCAAAAGGGCAACAAAACTCAGACCCAAATCCAATATACTTTGGGGGCATTTTCTTATATAACAGCTGTCACATGATTATGCATTTTAATAAGGAATGAGATATAGCTCAGCAGTAAAGTGCTTGCATAGCATATCTGAGGCCCTTGGTCCCATCCCCACTACAAAAGCAAAAGAAAAAAAGATAACAGATGTGAAAACAAATTAAGACATTAAAAATAAATGAATGATGTGGAGTCAAAAGAAGAAGGAGTCAATGGAACCAGACTCAGAGATGATCCAGATGTTAGAATTTAGAGACAAAGACTTTAGAATAATTATGAGACATACAGTATGTGTTTTAGAGAAAAGGTTAGCAACATACAGGAACATTAGGAGAAACGATGGAAAATATAGAATGTAAATAAGCATAATTCCTAAGGATAAAATAAATGATACAAAATGTGAAGAATCTATTTGATAAACTAATGTCATCTGGGTATAGACAAGGAAAGACTGTGTGACTTTGAACTGATACCCATAATCCTGTCAAATTGGAAACCTCTGATGATAGACAGGGAAATGCTACCAAAATACTAGCAAATCAAACTAAGCCACATATAAAAATGAACAATACATTCGGATCCAGATTTTATCTCTGTAATGATAAAATTTGTTGAGCATTAATTTGTTTTTTGTTTTTTGCCAATTAAGTTCCCTGTACTGAGAAGACAATATTAAAGAATCTCAAAAAGAATCAGTACTGACTTTTGATAAAATTCAGACTCCATTTGAGAACTTTATGGAAAGTGAGAAATAAGAAGAAACTTCACCTTGACTTAGAACATTTATGAAAAATTTACAACCACCATCTTACCTAATGATAAAACATCAATCATTTGCTTCCTATGAGGCTTGACACAATGCAAGGATGTCAGCCCAGGTGCCAGAGTTATAAAATAATGTATATATTGGAAGCACACATTCTTACAGATAAACAGAGGCATTCTTATCCTGGTATGTCTTGTCCCCTACTTGACCTCTCCCCTGAAATTTGAAGATGCATAATTTATTGCAAGTTTCTCGAGCTTTTTGTGTCTGGCTATGTGTGGTCCTGGGGGATGAATTTGGGCCTTGTGCTCGCAAGGCAGGTAGGTGCGCAATCACTTGAGCCATACCTCCGCTTTTGTTCTTTTTTTTTTTTGCCACTCCTGGGTGTGAGCACTCTCCCTGGCTTCTCTTTGCTCAAGGCTACCACTCTGCCACTTGAGCCACAGCACCACTTCTGGCCATTTTCTATATATGTGGTGCTGGGGAATTGAACCCAGGGCTTCATGTATACGAGGCAAGCATTCTTGCCACTAGGCCAGATTCCCAGCCCCATACCTCCACTTTTATTGACTGTTGTATGTGTTTCAGATAGGATTTCACCCTTGTGGGCCACCCTTAGATAACAAGCCTTCTACCTCTTCCTCCTGAGTAGTTTGGATTAGAGGTGTTTGTCACCATGTCTACTAGCCAACAGTTTTTTGCTATATAGACCCAAATTATCAACACCGAATCCACTGCAAATATAAGCATTTTCCAAGGATTCTTATGTGCACTTAGGTTATCTTTGACTTACTTCCAGGGAAGAAAATTAATGTCAAATCCACTGATTAATACTTGACAGCAGGGTGTGAATATCTAGCCTAAACATAGCTGAAGTTCAATTGTACAGAGAAACATACTGTTGGGCTTTCTCCCAGTCCAGCTCTTACTCATGGGCGTTCACACTTACCAGTTCTCATCTCACTTCGTCAGGGAACCATCTGATTTTCCCATAATTTCTTGTATATACTATACTCAACCCTTGCATAGAGAGAGAATTGGCTAGTAAACAAATGCAAATACCTTTGTAGGGTCCCATAGAAGAAAGGGAAGTAAAGAGGTGTGTTGACAGAAACAACTGCAATTATAATTTCAGTAGTAAGAAAGAGAATGGATTTTTTTTCCCTTGGGGGACTGCATGCTTCAGAACAACTGGAATTTAAATGGTGGGTGGAGAGGGAAGTAGAGGCTGGATCATGTGATACTCCAGAGCCCACACTCTTATTTCCCTTAGGCCAATAGAAAGCTATGCAAGGGTTTTAAGCTGGGAATGGTTTTGCTGCATGATTCACTTTCATTCTAACAGATATTACCGCAGTGACAATATCAAAAGTGAACTTAAAGGGGCAAGATGAGAGTCTTCGAAACCATTTAGGAAATTGTTGGCATGCTGGGCTGCAGATGATGGCATTATTCAAGGTGCTGGTGCTGGGGTGGAGGGAGAGGAAGATGGAAGACTGAACAGATAGCACGTATTGGTTCATTGGACATGAGCCTTGACATAGGATAATTATATTTTAGCCTATTCTTCACCATAAATCAAAGGCCATTTTTGTAACACTGTGTGTTACCCTCTAGGTTTTATACTTCTTCATGAAAGCATGCGTTTTTCAATTACCTTGTTGGACATGTTCATCCATTTATAATGTTTTCTTTTTTATTGTCAGTTCCTAAGGTAGCAAAGATAAAATGTATCTTTGAACTCACAATCACATTCCTTCCCAGCATGAAGCCCTAAACATAATGTTCAAGCATACATATGATAAATGCAGGGAACAATTTTTATCTGTTGTGAGATAGCTTTGCATGTTGATCTCAGTGGAACTTGAACTAAAGGAGATATAAAGAAAGAAATATTTCAAAGTATTTTTCTCCTTACCCCTAAGTTATCCTGGTTCTCTCTTTATATTAATATCTACAACTGAAAGTCTTCTTAAAATTCAAGGGTTACTCCTTTGCTTTACTAATTATGCTATACCAAATAGAATTCAATTTTTATGAGTCAAAGGTATTTTTATACCCTTAAAGTCATTATTGTAAATATCAATGATTAATTACCTTTCAACTCGGTTTATATTCAGTAATGACTTGGTCCATTAAGCATATCTATGGAAGAGTAAGACTAAATTCTTTCAGATACTAATGACATACTACAGAAAATAGCATCATTTCAAGGGTGCATTTAAACACCGAGCTTTCAGGAACACGGCTGAGAGCACACCGCATGGGGGGCATATGTGTGGAGGGGAAAGGCAATGGTAGAGCAATGGCCAAAGGAAGGGGTATGCTCCTTCACGGGACCTACCATGCCTGGTGTGTTCCAGGAAGAACTAGGACTTAGTAGGAATGGAGATGGACTGGCCAGAAGATGTAAAGGAGCTAAGATCTGAGAAGCAACTCATTCTCCTGGTTTTAAAACACAATTTCTAAGTCCCATGATCCTCTCCTTATGAAGGAAGAAGGCCTACATCCCATCCCTCGAGTCTTGCACTGGTGAATGCTGATGAACCTGTAGCAGTGTGCAGTGTTGTAGCAAATGGTACCTGCCTTCAGAACCTTGAACTGCTGGCTCTTGTACTGTCAGCCAAAGGGAAGTACAATCCATACAGACAGGCTATATGCCTAATCATCTTCAGACAGCATGGTGGGAAGCTGCCATTGTCAGATTTATAATCAAGAAAGTCATCAGATGATTCGAGCCACTTGTTAGTCCAAATGAACCCCAGAGAAAAGGATTGTGTTTGTCATCATCTGTTCATTTTGGGTGTGATTTGTGACACAGAAACAAGCAAATGGTCAAAACAAAGATCTACATCCAACAAGGATGGCTAGACACATTATCTAAGAACTGGTACAGTGCAAGTTCATGTAATGGCATGTGAGAAGGCACAAGAGGATGCTAGCAGTATGTCAGTGTGAGAGTGTTTTCCCATATTTTCGAGCAAGTATATGTTCATGTGTTCTTTGGCATGTTCAAGTTTGCATGTGCAAGACCCCATCCAAATGTTCAAGATCGTGTAACCACATGTAAAAGTGTGCAAGAGGAAGCATGGTGTGCAAAACTCTGCAAGTGTGTGGTTGTTTATCTCACTGTGTCTGTGTGAGTGTGCCCTTGTTTTCAAGCGTGTATACGTATGCATAACTACAGGGATGTGTGTGCTCATGTGTAAGAATATTCAATTGACTGTTTGTGACTTTGCCCTATTTGTAAAAGTGTATAAGTATGTGCATCTTTCTAAGAAAATACATGAGTCTGCATTTCTTACAAACTGAAAATGGACCTGTGGTTTCAGTCTACAGCACAACCAGCCCAACCTACTGGAATCTTTGAGTGAAGGACTAAGTGTGTTGTTTCAAGGTATTAAGTTCTTTTTTTTTTGTTTTGTTTTGTTTTTACCCAAACTGCAAATAATAATAAGTAATAAATAAGGAAACTCTGAAGTGTTTGTCAATGCATCTATCCAAATTTCTCACAAACATTATTCACATTTTAACAGTTATCAAAAGCATATCACTTACATGCTGGGCCCCAGTGGTTCACGCCTGTAATCCTAGCTACTCAGGAGGCTGAAATCTAAGGATTGCAGTTTAAAGCCAGCCTGGGCAGATGAATCTGTGAGAATTGTATCTCTAATTAATTACCAAAATCCTAGAAATAGAGCTGTGGCTCAAGTAGTGAATGCTAGTGTTGAACAAAAAGCATCAGGGACAGTGTCTAGACCCTGCGTTCAAGCCCTCGACTGGCAAACAATAAAAACAAAACATCGCCTGCAAATACTTTTAAATCTTTCAGATTATTCTGTAGCATTCATAGTCTCTGAAAATAAGTGACTCAGAAGTCTCTGAAATTCAGCTGTTTTTCCCTGGATATATTTTGACTTTTTATAAAGGTCACCGAGCAAATCAATGAACAACAAGAAAAAAATACTTTTTTTTTTCAAGTAAATTAGCAAAGTCTCATTTCAAACACCGTACATTTGATATTGAATAACAATGACTCTGGAGATGATTTTTTTTTTAACTTTCAGAATAAAAGCACTTTAACAACTTCAGTAACAAGAGAACTTTTATCTACTTCACATGCGTGCTCTGAACACTAGTGATGTTTGGATTTTCTCTAAACCTCAAGTCCAAAACAAGTGAAGTAACCCCAGAAGTCTAGAGCAGATTTCTCAAGAATGGAAATGTACACAAAGATGATTTAGCTAGAAATAAACTGAAACAGAAATGCCTTTGTGTTCTTCTGAAAACACTCCTGCCTGTTCTGTTTCAATCCAGAGTTTTAGTTCATAACACATGACTATAACCTTAGTAATTAAAAACATTAGTAATTAAGAACATTATTAGTAATTAAATTAGTAATTAAAAACATTAACTGCCTCAGGGTCTCCATAGGTAGAAGTCCAAACACAGCTTGAACAGCTTCTCTGTTCATGTTTTCATCACAGTTCAACTGAGGTATGGGCCGTGCTCCATTATCATTTGGAAGTTCAACTGAGAAAGTGTCTCCTTTCAACCTCAATCAGGTTGTTACAGGATTCATTCCCTTGTGGTTGTATGACTGAAGTCCTTGATGTGTTCTGGCTGTCAGCCATCTGTGGAAGGCTGCAGGCAAGTCCAATGGAGCAGGACCTGTTTCATGGAGAAGTAACATCAGCAGCTCCTGGCCAAGTGTGTGGTTCGGTTCTCACCATGGCCACTCACTTTCTCCATCAAGGCAGCTAGATGAAGACTTAAAGCAAATAGGCTGGTTTTCATAATGTGAGCGATCATAGGAGAGACATGTTCTTGACCATTACACATGGTCAAGTTAGAAACTTGACCATGTATGGTCAAGTTCATATATGGTCAAGTTCATATATGGTCAGTTAGAAACAAGTCATAGTCTGACTCAGGCTGGAGCTGGTGGGGTTGGGGTGGATTATCCCGCTGGGAACTGGATGGTCACTCTTAGAGTCTGTGAGATGCTAATGTTGCTTCTCTATGCTTAAAAAAAAAAGCTACACGTTGGTTGCTTTTTAAAAGGTGCCTATACACATTTGGAGACCAATGAAGCAAGTGTTGGTTATGATCTCTGAGTGGACTAACTATATGAGGTTAGGATCCAGTACCTGTTCTTGTGGGAGATTTTAGACTGTTTAAGTATTTGAAACCTACTAACTAATATTTTCTATGGGAATGAAATGATAGAATAATAACTCATATATTTAGTGAAGTGAAACAATGAGAAAGGTTTATTTTTATTTTATTTTATTATTTTTTTTTTTTTGGCCAGTCCTGGCCTCGTACTCAGGGCCTGAGCACTGTCCCTGGCTTCTTCCCGCTCAAGGCTAGCACTCTGCCACTTGAGCCACAGCGCCCCTTCTGGCCGTTTTCTGTATATGTGGTGCTGGGGAATCGAACCTAGGGCCTCGTGTATCCGAGGCAGGCACTCTTGCCACTAGGCTATATCCCCAGCCCCGAGAAAGGTTTATTTCATATACTCTTCGTTTTAGTAGCAAGCTTTTTCTGACTCTCATACAAGCATCAAAATTACATTCTGGGCACAATCATATTTGTTTCTTTGGTACGTAGCATACTCCAGTCTGCCAAATGAATGCCATATTTACCATATTTACTGTGTTGAGAGATTTTTTTTATTTTTACTAACTATACATCTCATTTAAGTCATTTTGTAATTCTTTAACACAAAGTTTTTAGAAAATTGAGTTTCATAAATTTCTGTTTTAAGAATTGTTCAAGGGCTGGGAATATGGCCTAGTGGTAGAGTACTTGCCTCTTATACATGAAACTCTGGGTTCGATTCCTCAGTACCTCATTAAAAAAAAGCTGGAAGTGGTGCTGTGGCTCAAGTGGTAGGATGCTAGCCTTGAGCAAAAAGAAGCCAGGGGCAGTGCTCAGGCCCTGAGTTCAAGCCCTAGGACTGGCAGAAAACAAAACAAAAAAAATAATTGTTCACATTATAGCTTACATTTTAAATAATTCTTTATTCTTTCTAAAAGTAACTCGAACTTGATTTAATACTCATTTAACAGAAATACAAAATAACAAACTGCTGAAACAATTATACTTCCATTTCTTTAGAGACTTTGTACTCATGATGCCTGACATCAGGAGTCTTTAAATCTACACATCAAGTGATATGTAGATTTAATTGTTCTGACAACCATGGTTTCCTTAGACCATGTAGGCCCCATTTGGTTTCACATACATTGTGGAAGTATAGGCTTGGTCCATGGTATGAATATATATATCAGGGGAATTTATTTTTGTCAATGAACAGTTATAAATACTGCTTAGATCTTTTACTTGTACACTGAATTTCATTCATATTAGGGCATCTGGTCTACATCCCAGCAGGCCATGACTGACAATTTTTATTATAGACATGATTATGCTCAAGAAATACTTCCAGCTTTTTATTCTTGTACTTCACTAGTGATAGATATGTAAATAACCAGGTAGGTAGATTGGCAGGTAGACAGAGTGACAGATACTTCTTATAAGATATTCATGCTGGATGTTTTTGGTGATAAAAGCAATTATTTACAAATTCTCTAGTAATGAAATTTATGAAAATTAGTTTTTGAAGGAAAAGCATATACTAGAATTAGGGAATATGTCTTCTCCTTCTATATTGGCAAAGTGTTTTCCTTGATGGTTCTATGTCCTTTCTGACTGGTACTTAAACTAATGTACAACTCAGGAAAGAGATTCAGTCTAATATTTCTAAGACCAGGGACTGGATTTTATAATTATCTCTCATTTTATTGTAACCATGAAATTATTTCCTCAGTTGCTACTTCTATAAAAATGAGGTTGAAGCGGGTGTCAGTGCTCATGCTTCTACTCCAAACTGTTCAGGATGGTAATGATTATGGTTCAAAGCCTGTCGGAAAAATTCAGATGCTCCACAGTAGATGAGTGGATCCAAAATATGTGGCACCTATATGCAATGGAATTTTATGCAGCCATTATGAAGAATCAAATAATGTCATTTGCAGGGAAATGGATGGAATTAGTACAAATCATATTAGGTAAGCCAAGCTCAGAGAGACAAATGGTACGTGTTCTCTCTGATATACGGAAATTAAGTCTAAACTACACTGGGATATGATGAATTCTACAGCATTCTATATACTCACACACAGTGGGACCAAAACAGGATACTCTTAGGAGAGAAACACAAAGGCATAATGCCTAAGTGCCTCTTCATATTTATATAAAATAATATATACATTGAAATGAGCGCCAAAATAAGGAAACAAGAGATTTCTTTCTTTCTTTCCTTCTTACCTTCTTCCTTCCTTCCTTCCTTCTTCCTTCCTTCCTTCCTTCCTTCCTTCTTTCCTTCTTTCCTTCTTCTTTCTTTCTTCTTTCTTTTTCTTTCTTTCTTTCTTTCTTTCTTTCTTTCTTTCTTTCTTTCTTTCTTTCTTTCTTTCTTCTTTCTTCCTTTCTTCCTTCTTCCTTCCTTCCTTTCTTCCTTCCTTTCTTCCTTCCTTTCTTTCTTTCTTTCTTTCTTTCTTTCTTTCTTTCTTTCTTTCTTTCTTTCTTTCTTTCTTTCTTTCTTTCTTTCTTTCTTCTTTTCTTTCTTCTTCTTTCTTTGTTTTTGATGATTGTCTTCTGTTCCTTATGTGCATTCAAGTCTACACCTTTGGGAGGGTCGGCGGGAGGCACAGAGCTACAGGGAAAATGCGTGAAAAAGTGCAGCACTTGGAGCTCACTGGACACTGATTAAAATTGAAATATGCAACTCATGAATAGAGAGGGAGAAAGAGAGTGGGAGAGAATGAGGGAACAGAAGACATGAAAGGAAATGGACTCATTACCTGACTTGTGCAATTGTAATCCCTCTGTACATCACCTTTATATTAACAATAAAGTAAATTCATAAAGTCTGTGAGATATGTCTCCAAATATCTAACAAAAACAGGACTGGAGACAGTTCAAATATACAACCTATGAAGTGTTTGAGCAAGAATGAGGCTTTGAGTTTAAACCACAGTACTACCAAAAAGGTAGGAAGTACTAAATTTCTGTCCTACATACCAAACAAAAGTTGTTGGGATAATTCAAATGATGTAAATAACGAGTGTATCTTCAAGTTCTTACCTTAATATGTCTTAAGGTTCTATGTGTGTGCACACATAATTCTGAGATTGGGCGATTAAATCAGAACCAGCCATTTAAACACAAATTTTCTTTATAAGTTTTTATATGAAACATGCATCTAACTTTAATTTCTCCCCACACATTGAATTAGCTTTCATAACAATGCTTCATATTCTCTTCTGAGTAAAACAGACATCATGCAATGATGTGCTTTATATTCAAGAACTTTATAGTATGTAGTTGATTGGAATATGCAACTGATTTACAAATGATATTTTCCACATCTGAATGATTGTCATAAGTAAATGAAGATAGATAGTAGGACTTTTCGTGAGAGGTTAGCAGATGATACTTTCTATTTCTCTAATAAAAGGCTATGCATGGATAAAATGTTGAAAGTCCAGAAATCTGTGATAGAAGGGTAAGAATATTTTGTAATGGTTACTCAGAGTAACCTCCAGGAGTTATTAGCAACCAACAAAAAGATAACAAAAATAATCAAGCAAGATCCAATGCCTAACGTATGAAACTGTAACCTCTCTGTACATCAGTTTGATAATAAAAATTTAAAAAAAAGAAGTTTTGCCTAGAAAAAAAATAAGCAAGCCTTCTTGATATCTATGTTTAAAGCCAGGTGTGCTTAATGCTCCCTGTGTCTCCTTGTGGAATAGCGCTAGCTACAACCATATGCAATGCACTGAATCTTTTACCGATCATGACAAAGTAGTTGTAGGAGGCAATTTAGTGGCAATTTAAATAATTCAATCTTATCAACAGTTATCAAGGCTGTTCCGAAGACCAGTGGGAATATTAAGCAACTTAATTTGCCCCTCAAGATGAAGGATTGGTTCAGGTACAGTGTGACTTCCTGGTGTTTGGAAGTCTGCCCCATTATTCATGACTCCATTGCTGCAGCCCCATGGAGTAGCCAGGACTCCATTGCTTTCCAAATGTGCACATTTGTCCAGAGTTGTTCTTCACCCAAGAAAACCTTAGGTTAGTGAACATTGAAATGTCACCAAATGACGGATATCACAGGGCTCCTTTGCATTTCAAAATGATGAAGGAAACCACGCAAGGCCACGTGGGGCACAGATGAGGTCATGTTCTTCAGTGTTGCATGGCTGTGTCGCTGGTGCTGTTCTTCTAAAAATGGGTTTTCTGGGAAGCAGAATCATTTGATATATGATACAATAAATAGAGGAGAGAGTATAAATATGAAATGGGGAAAATTTACAAGGTGACTATACTCCTTCAATTTCTATGCTTCTACATTATATCATTATAATTCCATTCAGCTGTTCATTCGTTTAAAGTTGGTTAAACTGTTCATTTAAAGATTTATGACCAGATTTCTCACAAATATGGGACATAATTGTCTGTGAATTATACTCTGAACATAGCACTTCTGAAATCATTGTCACTTGGCGCTGAAAGGTAGAAATAGAAGGTCATTTTTATGTTTTATTTTGAGTTTCTTGTATCATACAGACTTGTATAAAACATGAGCAAAAATCCTAACAGGTGATCTTGTTGAAATGCGAATTAATCATATCTTTTATGATTTCATTTTGTTATTATTGTTCCCTCAACCCTGAATATACAATATCTTTGCCAAAAGCATTTCCAATCCAGTAAAAGTAACTGCAAAGGTAAATGGCTCAATGATTGTACTTATTCTCTTCAGTAAATTAAATCCTTATTAGGTAGATCTTTACACTGAAAAATGAGCCCTTCATGTCCAGATATTGCTAGATACCCCTCTTGGTATTTTGCAGCATTAGATGGGAGTAAAGTGTTATGACACAGCTGGGTTGTGCCAAGATTGCCAGAAATGACAGTGCAACTTGGTCTCTGAAAGTATTTTGACTGTGAGGTTAATAACTAGAGAAAGTGCATCAAAATTAACTGATAGTTATTCATTTCCGTTTCTCTAAGCCCTTTAATGGGTATTGTACCTGTATTTCTAGGTTATTCTTATACAACCTCCCTCCCTCCTTCCCTCCCTTCCTCCCTTCCTCCCTCCTCTTCCTCCTTCCCTCCCTTCTTATTCCCTCTCTTCAGCCCTTTCTTCCCCTCCCTCTATTCCTCCCTCCATACCTCCCTTTCAAATCAAGCACAGCTTTGGGGTGATGATTGGTACTTTCTATATGATGTTCCATAATAATCTTTTCTAGACCACATCAGCTCATGGGAAGCAAAGGAGCAAGAAGCAATTGCATGATTAATAACTGATTCTATAATCTCCTTTTTGAGATTATTCATCTTGTTCACTGCTCACGAGTGCCCCATTAACAGAAGTCATGTCCAAGATATGAACCATCTAAATATCTGCTATGCCATTGGTATCCTTTATCGATGACTAGAATTCAGATAAATAATTGGCAGGACAAAACTGCATATATAAAATTGTGTATTCCTGGATAGGTCGTGTGTGTATTTTCTAATATGAATTTATATATTTTCAACTATAGAGTTGTTGAGACTTTATACTGGTTAAATCCTAGATGCTTGGACTTTGTACATAGAAAAATAACTGGGATAATTTTAAGAGTAGGTAGGTCAAAAAGAAATCCAGAAGTGTGAAAATGTCATCTGTAGGAAGTGAAAAGGAAATTTAGAAATAAATATGGAAATTGGCAGCTAAATGGTAAGCACCATTGCATTTGACCACATAAGTAGATCTTTACTGGCTTGTCATAGTAACAAACAGTTGTCAGATTTTCTTAATCTTTGGAGGTTAGAAAGAATGGAATAGCCGTATCTTATGTGAACAATGTATAAAAACTTTCCCAAGCATCTTATGTGAAAAATTTATACAATTCATCCCAAGAAGGCAAAAGAATAAAGATACTTACCCTGAAGTCTCATTTTGCCTCATGGTTTTATGTATAACTTCATCTTTCTTCATTTATTAGCATGTCTGAGTAACTTTCTAGGAGCAGATGTTGATTTGTCAGATTTAAAAAAAGTCTCAAAATAATTTGTAAACTTGACTCCCATTTGCATTTGTTGTCAAGTATGAATTTTTCATATTTTGTTTCAGTGTACAATTTTTCTAACAAAGTCAGTTGTTACAAAAGAAACTGTAATGATAAGTAGAAAGAGCTATGATTTATCTTTCTGTATCATTGCTTTAAGAATGAACAGGATTTTCTTATGCTAAGAATGGCAAAACCCTGCCCAACTGCACCGAGTAATTCATAGGAACTGCCAAACATCAGACTCAGCTTGACAACAGTGTTCCATGGATTCTCTGGTAGCTAGATTTCTGCATTGCCCCAATTTTTCCAGTATTTGAATGAAGTAACTGGGGCAAAGGTCAAAATTCAAAGCTGGTCATATGGTTTCTAATGATTGTACATCACTTTTGTAATCAAGGACTCACTCTGTCATGTGGCATGCTTATTTCTTAAAATCATTCTGGCATCATTTAAATCTTTGATTTAATAATACATAGTGCTAACATGGTTAGTGTTTGTTTCTTTTATGTTAGCTAGTACTTTTTGAATTTTTGCCATATGTCAGCCACTAATGTATTCATCTCATATTCTCACAGAACTCTGTGAGGTTAGCACTGTTTTCCTTTTATGAAAGAGGAAATAAAAAGACAATGGGATTCAGAATGCCTTAACCATCTCACTGTGGGGGGATTCTCAGTCCTGAGCATTCATTCTTTTTTTGTTTGTTTGTTTTTTTGCCAGTTCTGGGCCTTTGACTCACGGCCTGAGCACTGTCTCTGGCTTCTTTTTGCTCAAGGCTAGCACTCTGGTGAGCATTCATTCTTAGCACTACACCTTTGCCTTCTCCTACTGAGCATAAACATTTATAAATTCCATGTCCTTGATGCTGGTTTTCTATAACACCTTTCTTCTATATTTATTTTTGCTTTGACTGCCTTTTATTTTCTTAAAGATTTGAAAGAAATCTTTAAATAGTGTGGGAAAGAAAGGAGTACTGTTAGGTAGATGGAGTTTTAAAAAAAAGTGGTAGATAACAATATGCGGCTGATAACATGTGGCCTATCATGGTGCTTCTTATTCCCATAATGCCGCTGGCTCAAAGGCTTTTTCTTCCCATAATGCCCTGTGTGCCTACTCAACCAATGAAAATAAGCCAAGGCAGCTCACACACAAGCCATTAAGGAAGGGGGGAGGGATATGGGAGACGCCCTGTACTATAAAAACTACCCTCCAAGAGGACTCGATAAGACTCCTCCTTGGGGCTTCTCTATGAACATCTTTGCTTTCTTACCTTTCAATTCCTTTTTTTTTTTTTTTTTTTTTTGCCAGTCCTGAGCCTTGGACTCAGGGCCTGGGCACTGTCCCTGGCTTCCTTTTGCTCAAGGCTAGCACTCTGCCACTTGAGCCACAGCACCCCTTCTGGTCGTTTTCTGTCTACGTGGTGCTGGGGAATTGAACCCAGGGCCTCATGTATATGAGGCAAGCTCTCTTGCCACTAGGCCGTATCCCCAGCCCCACCTTTCAATTTCTTAATGGGTCCAGAAAAAGAAATCTATTCCCCTAGAATGGCATCCGCAATTCTGCCTTGCTACACTTTAGTTTGCATGTTGGTTTGCTTTCACTGTGAGCAATAATTCATTATACCTACAGGATTCAATAAAATTTTCTTTTAATGGAAATCACTGTTCAGAATCTATGCCATCAAGAGGACTCAAGCATTCCTTAGTGGACATGGTTTAATCCCTAAATTTCTTGTGAAGGATCTCTTTTAAGTAGGATCTACTTTTAAGGATATTCCAAACCACAGCCCATTAGGTAACACAGTTTCTTTTCCATAATGTTCCTTCCCTGAATAATAAAGGCTCATGGGAAGCTTTTAAATATTTCCAGGAAAAATATATGTTAAAATGGGGGGTGGGAAGAGGGAGAAAGATCAGGGAGGCTGATGGAAAGGATAGACTTGATGAAGGTACATTGTATGCATTTATAGACATACCAAAGGAAACCCCTTTGTACAACTAATTGATGGTAATGAAAATGTGGGAGAAAAAATTGTATGCTATTCTTTTAAGTGCTAGGACAAACACCATATTTGCTAGATAAGAGTGACACTTTGCTTTGAGAAAGTCCTTTAAAGACATTCAGTTATAGATCTAGGAATCAACTTCATCTTTACATTCTTTTGCATCAAGGGAAAACAAAAGGATTATAGAAGTGTATTTGAGCAAGTAAAGAGATCTGAATGATTACCAGGCCAATAATTGCATTAGTGAATGGCCGCAATGAAGATGGATAACAGCCAGAGCCTTAAGATCCACTCAGCCTTCTTCTAAACTCTTTAGTGCAATTTGCAGACAGAATTATCCTTCTCCCTTTCTAAGGACCATCTTAAATGTATTGGAAAGCTTTCTGAAGTTGTTCAGCAGGAGTTCTATTAAATGTATCTTTTTTTTTCTTTCTTCTTTTAGTTCATCTAAAAACAGCTTGAGGATACTTGCCCAGTTGGTTGTTTTGAGAAGGCCCTGTAGTAAACACACTCTGTGCAGGAACTCTGCCTCTTGGAAAAGACAGCTGGCTCTTATTAACAAACTTTGCATTACAAAAACAGGCAAGCATATCACTCCTGGGGGCTTATGAGTCTATTTTTCTCCTAATCCAGGCAGGTGTTCTTCCCACAGAGGCCAACTCACAAGCACTTTAATTTTAACTATTGATGAGTTATGGGGAACATGTACTCTCATTTTGAGAGCCCAGAGTATCCTGGAAGTATAGTTACCCAACTCCAACTACAAACAAGGAATGCTAGCTTGTCTCCTCTACCCATACCCCTACCCTGATCCCCAGAAGTAAAATGGAGTTATATTTCTTTGCAAAAGGAAAATACGAATAGCTGATAAACTCAATAAAAAGATGCATAAAAGCACTAATAATAAAGAAACTGAGTGGAAGCTTTGGACTAGATGAGTTCCCCCTAAAAATATTGGTAAAGGGGTATCAGAAGAATTCTTAAGTGGATGTTCAGGATTTTAATTTATAAAGGTGACTGAGTGACGTCACAAAAATGTTATGCCATTGAAAAAAAAGATTACACATTTTCAAGAGAAAGGGACACATAAAATACTTCCTAGAGGGTAACAAGGAGGGCAGGATGCAGATAGGTGCCAGGAAAAGGTAAAGACCTCTGCTTGGATTTTTCCACGGGGAGATAGGACAGGGTTCGATCAGTAGCCTAGGATGGACTCTTGGTTAATTTCTGACACACTTTGGCTATTGTTGTAGTCTATGGCTCTCTGATATCTAGCCCTAGCATGACATAGGAAGGGGAAATAGGACTTAGTGATTAAGAATTTGATCAGAGTATGTTTGGGCCTGGAAATTCTTTATCAGGTTTAGGATTAGCTTTTCCTGAGAAGAACCAACCAGTCAATTCTCAGCCTAGAAGGTTCCCAAATGCCATACACTGAAAAAAAAATGATTGCAATAATGATTAGAATTGAAGCTTAAATGATTGTCCATATGGGATTAATTAAATACAACAGGGCACATTTGTAGAGTAGACTACTAAACAACTGTTAGGGAGAAAGAGGGCCTCTGTTATTCTCTTCCCAGTGATGTGACCTTGAACGAGTTATCTGACTTCATTGCACATCATTTTTTCTCATCTGTAAGTGAAGATAATAATCCTAATGAATGCTGATTTTCACAAAGAATAGAATAAGTTAATTCCTGCCAAGTGCTGAGAAATATGCCCAACATATAGCTGTTATGTATGCCAGATTTTATTATTGATAGTGAAATATTGCTGCCTTATATAGTTGGAAATAGGAATAAATCAGGTTACAGAATAATACATTTTATAACTACATGCATGCATAGTAATTTTACATACACATACATACACTTATACATGTATATCTGAGTATTTATTTATATATATAAAAATTGAATAGATAGCTACCAACTGAAATATGATGGTCTAGTGTAATTTAGTGAGCAACTTCCTTTCTCCTTCATATTTTTCTTTAGTTTAGACTTTTTATGTAAATCACCTCTTGTTTAGTATAATTCAGGATATTTGGTATGCTATTTTATCAAGTCCATCAACATTAAACCTACAATTTTGTGTTATTGTGTGTATACACACACACACACACACAGCTACATACATACATTCATATTTGGTGCTAGTCTTGGATCATGAACTCAGGGTCTGAGTGCTATCCTGAAACATATTTTTTGTGCAAGGTTAATGCTCTACTGCTTGAGCCATAATTCCATTTCTGGATTTGTGTGTGTGTGTGTGTGTGTGTGTGTGTGTGTGTGTGTGTGTGTGAGGTAAGACTCTCATATAATTTACTGCTCAGGCTGGCTTTGAACTTTGACCCTCAGACTTAGCCTGATGAATAGCTAGGATTACAGGTGTGAGTCACCAAGCACCTGGAAAATTTGTATTTTTAATATACTGTTTCATTTACAATGAGAGGATGCTATTCTACTTCATTAACAATATAAAAATGTACAACAACATGCATTGCTCTTGTCACCTACTTCTATGTGGTACTTAATAAGTCAAGATTCTTTTTTTTCTTTAATATTTTATTGTCAAGATGATGTACAGAGGGGTTACAGTTACATACATAAGGTAGTGAGTGCATTTTTTGTCAAACATGTTACTTCCTCCCTCATTTTTCTCCTACCTTCCCTCCTTCCCCTTCCCCCCAAGTTGTACAGTTGATTTACTACATATTGTTTTGTAAGTATTGCTGATGCATTGATTTGCCTTTTACCCTTTGTCTCACCATTTTGATGTTCCCCTTTCTTTCCTTGATTCAGATATATATATATATAATATATATATAATATATTACAATACCAAAGACATGAAAATCAAAACAGTGACAACAGGGACTAAACTATAGGGAAGATAAACAAGAGAAAAAAGAAATAATTTCACATCGTGCATTAGAAATAATAACAACAATGATAAACTGCTTGTTTTCATAACTTGGAGTTCATTTTGCTTAGTTTCAGCTACTATGATCATATGTACATAGCTATTCAGCTATTGTTATGATCTGCTAGGACTATCCTAGACATACACTAATTATCCTAGACATATACCAATGAGGGAAACCATAGAGTCTATGTTTCTTTGGGTCAGGCTCATTTAACTTAGTATGATTTTTTTTTTTTCCCAGTCCTGGGCCTTGGACTCAGGGCCTGAGCACTGTCCCTGGCTTCTCTTTGCTCAAGGCTAGCACTCTGCCACTTGAGCCACAGCACCACTTCTGGCCATTTTCTATATATGTTGTGCTGGGGAATTGAACCCAGGGCTTCATGTATATGAGTCAGGCACTCTTGCCACTAGGCCATATTCCCAGCCCAACTTAGTATGATTTTTTTCCACAAGTCCTTCCATTTCCATATGAATGGGGCAATGTCATTCTTTCTGATAGAAGCATAGAAATCCATTGTATATATATACCACAATTTCTTGATTCATCCATCTACTGAGGGACATCTGGGTTGGTTTTATATTTTAGCTATGGTTGTGCTGGTAGTTTTATTATGGTCTTATTTGTGTTCCTTTGGGTAAATGCCCCAACGTGGAGTTGTTGGGTCAAAGGGGAGCTCTATGTATAACCTATTGAGGAACCTCCATACTGATTTCCAGAGTGGTTGAACAAGTTTACACTCCCACCAACAGTGTAATAGGGTTCCCTTTTGGCCACATTCCTGCCAGCATCTGTTGTTATTCGTTTTCTAATGGCCATTCTTACTGGGGTGAGGTGGAATCTCAGAGTTGTTTTAAGAGCCACAGCCCCACTTCCAGTCTTTTCTCTTTATGTTCTACTGTGAAATCAAACCCAGGGCTTCATGCATGCACAGCAAACACTCTACCACTAAGTCACATTCCTAGCCTCAGGGTATCTGCTTTTACCATGAGGCCTTTGATCCATTTGGAATTGTTCCTGGTACAAGGTGATAAATAAGGATCTAGCTTTAGTTTTTTACAGGTGTTTAGTCAGTTTTGCCAGCACCATTTTTTGAAGAGGCTGTCTTTCTTCCATCCTAGTTTTTTAGTTTCCTTATCAGAGATTACGTGGCCATAGGTCTGTGGGTTCATTTCTGGTTCTTCAGTTTTATTCCATTGGTCCTCAGCCTGTTCTTGTGCCAATACCAAGCTGTTTTTCTTACTATAGCTTTGTAATAGTTTGAACTTTGGTATTGAAGTTCCTCCAGCACTTTTCTTCCTGCTAAGGATTGTTTTTTGCTATTCAGGGTGTCTTATTGTTCCATATGGATTTTTGAATTGCCTTCTCTATATCATTAAAAAATAATGTTGGGATATTGATGGGTATTGCATTGAATTTGTACATAGGCTTTGGCAATATTGCCATTTTCGTGATGTTAATGCTCCTAATCCAGGAGCATGGCAGGTGTTTCCTCTACCTTCTGCTTTTAGTTTCTTTTCAGTTACGTTTTTAAAGTTTTCATTGTAGAGGTCTTTCACTTCTTTGGTTAAGGTTATTCCTAGGGTTTTTATTTTTTATTTTTGAGGCTATTGCAAAAGGAGTTGCTTTCCTGATTTCAGCCTCTCTCTTCTCATTGTTGGCATCCATAAAAGCAATCATTGATTTGGGGAATCAACTTTATATCCTGCTACTTTGCCAATGCTTTGGATCAGCTCAAGTAACTTGGGAGTAGAGTCTATGGAGTTGTTTAAATAAAGGATCGTGTCACGCTTTCTCTGATCTTTTAGGCCGTCCACGGCCTACGTTTTTCTATGGCCAGCAGGCTGAAGGTTTCTGCTCCTATCACCGATGCGCATGCTCTTATCCTGGTTTTGCCTGCCGCTGGCTCGGGCTCAAATCTGTCTTCTCAAGCAGGGTGCCTAAATATTTCCTCTCTGGCCAAAATCTCTATACTATTATGGCTCACTTGGTGTGACTCTAGCTGTGGACCTTTCACTAAACAGGGTTCTTAGAGAGAGCTCAGGTAATGCCCAAGTGCTCCTCCGCCATTTTCCTCCTTCCTCTCCTCAAGAACCTTTTAAAAATATAAAATTGTATGTGCATATAAATAAAACAAAAAGGAATTTGCATATATTCAAACTTTACTTAATCTCATGTCTGTTTCTCTCTCTCTCTCTTTCTCATATGTTTTGATTTCTTCCAAATATTATCAATTCCTGAAGAATGTCTCAGCATTGCATGTGGCAGAGGTCTGCTAGGAATACATTTTCTCAGCTGCTGTTAGTCCAAAACTCTTTCTTTCACCTTTGTTTTTGAGGAATATTTTCACTGGATGTGAACGCATTTGACAGTTCTTTTTTTGTTCTCTATCTTTTTAGCCCTTTAGAGGTGTCATTCAATTGTACTAGCTCTTGTTTCTGGTGAGAAGCCTGCTATAACAAAGCTCTACATAATTATTTTTCTTTTTCAGCTGCTTGTAAGATTTATCTTTTACTTTTTTTAACCAGTTTGTCATGAAGATAGATTTTTTTTTCCTTTTGTTTTGCTTGTATGCTGCATGTGGTTTATTGAGACATCTCAGATTATAGAGTAAAACAGTTTACTGTTTTGGAGAAAAATTTCAGCCATAATATTTTCAAAAATTTGTTTAGAACTATTTTTTGTTCCTTCTACAATTTAAGTGACCCATGCATGATATGCTTCCACAGACATTGGGTGTTTTTGTCCCTTTTATTTATTTTATAGTATAGTCATAGTATAATTTCTTTTGTTATCTTTAATTGCACAAAGAAGTTTCAATTCAACATGGCTGTTTATGAGTATAATGCATGTTGATCAATGTCATTTTTTCATTATTCTCCCTCATCTCTCCCAATTCCCATTCATCCACTCAATTTTCTAGTTGCATTTTCACATATATACATAGAATCTTATGCCTATATAATTTCTATTAATAGTGATTATCACATTCATACATTCTTCTGCTGTGACTTGTCCTGCGTTAACTTCACAAAAGGCATTTCCAATATTGTATTTTTTGTATTGATTGGGATTTTTTGGTAGTGTTGGTCTCTCTGCTGAATTTCTTCATCTGTGATTGCAAGTTTCTGCTTTATTTCCTAGGCACATTTCTGCTAGTTGTTGTCAAATCCCTATCTGATAATTCCAGTCTCACAGCCAATTCTAGTCCTATTTCCATTGATTATATCCTTTCTTCACCAAAGGTCACATTGCTTGTTTCTTTTTCTCTCATCATTACTTTTTAAATGACAGACATTGTAGGTAAGAGACCAAAGTAAATGATATTTGTCTCCAGAACAGAGCTGCCCTTTTTTCAGCCTTGAGTGATGAGAGAGAGCTAAATGAGCCTAATCTGTATTTGACCTCCATCGGGGCATTCTTACAGCTTTAGTTAAATTCGTTTCATCGCTGGCTTCAAATGCTTTGAAAACGAACGTAAGATGTCTCCCTTCTATAACACTGAGTTAACAAAGATCGCTTTGTCCTGCAGCATGGCCTTCTGGCTTCGGAGCCCTGCTACTGCACACGTGGGCTAGGATCAGAGTTTCTCAAATGGCCTTCTCTGTTTTCTGTGGCGGTATCTCCAACCTTTAGCAGACGACACTGTAGTCAAAAGCCCATAGTCTTTCTAGGAATTTTTCATTTCTCTTCCTGTAACCTAATTTTAGGGATAGCACTTTGCCCATGGAAATGGTTCCATGATCCTTTGTAAATATCTCTATTAGCTTTCCAACATTGTCCCCATGATTAGGTTTACCTGACTGTGAATGCCCGGGCAAAAGCATTAGTAACTGGTACCGATTCTCATGTCACCGCAGGCCACGCATTGCTGCAAAGTTCACTCAAGATGGGTCAAGTTTCCATAGACTTTGCCCTTGTCTCTGGAAACTTCCTTCTTATCTCATCCCACTGTTGGGTTGAAACCCACTGCCCCAACAGTGCTTCCTGAATCTTCTCATACTCAGTCCTCTGGTTTTTCTGATTCTTCTCAAACTCAGTCCTCTGGTTTTTCTTTTAAACAGTGATTTTTCAGTTTCCTGGGGTCATTCAATTTATTTGAGTGGAGTATTTACTTAGGACTTTTTAAATACTAACTCCAGTTGGTGATTTTCTTGGACTCTGGTGTTCTGAGACACTATAAAATTCACAGGAAAATAAATTCAGGAAATTGCAAAAAGAAATACTCAAGCATTCCAATCTTTTCTTTAGCTTCTGATTGTGCTACCTTTCTGTATTCAGTGTTCTTCAATGTAAGTCCTTGTACTGACTTCCTCAATTGACTTGAATTAACGTATTTTCTTTAGGACAGCCATTTTTATTTTCAACATAATGACATACAATTTTTTATTTTAAATCTGGGTCTTACAGTGTTCTCTTTTCTTGTAAACTGTTTCCCATCCCTTGGAGGCTTCAGGCATTTTGATTCTCAGTACAGTTTCTACTCTGAATTTTTTCTATGATATATTTCATGGCCCCAACAATCATAAGAATGTTGCTATAATTAATTAACTTATATTTTCTCAATTGTTTTTGCTTGATCATTTTTCCTTGCATCCATCTGCAAAGAATTACAACAAAAAGATGATCAGTTTTAGGAACTTTCTTAATGGCTAGGGAGTATATTTTATATTGCCCCAAATTTTATAAATTTACCATGTGATCAAGTACTGATTATTTGATGACATATACACTAGCATCTTTTCATTTTCAATATTACTGTGGCAATTCAATATTTGATTTAGTACTACAGCATAGATCTTCGTTTCATTCCCAGCATACTGGAAAGTATTATCAAACTGAATATGAGAAGATGAATTCTGTCTTTCTTTAAAGTGAAAGTGTCATGTTGCAGCATTTACTACAAGATGTGAACAGTCCAGATACTAAAATACAGTAGCAGAATTTAAAGGTTAAATATAGTTATTAGTGCTACCTAAACATGTGATATGCTTACATGTTAGAGTCAAAATAAACAAGTTGGTCAGGAGAAAAAAATGCCCATTTAATTTCACTCAATAAAATTCTATTTACCACATTCTTTTCTTATATGGATTTTTACATTTATTTTCAATAACTAGTTTACAAAGGGGTTTCCATTTAATGTGTCTGTTTGTGAGTAAAATGCATCTTGATTCTTAATCTAAATGCTGAGATTTAAATGTTCAGTTCTTCCACAGATCTCATTATTATACATTTGAACAGATATACACACACCTACCCTCTCACAGAGAAGAGATTTGAAAGACATTTGCTAAAAAATTGAAATGTGGCTGCATTCCAGATGGTGAGTCCCTGATTACTATCCAAATGGACATTTGAGTCATGTATGTATTTTAACCACATTATACTCTAGAGTGAATTTGAAGGTAGGATGTCCGAGACGGTTGCTATCACCATTTTCAATTTCTCAATTTTGAGAAAAGAGGGGGTCACCCTCCTATGCCTCTACATTAAATTGAATATTTTGAGATGAACAGCTTCTTAATGAAGATTGGAATGAGGGTTGTCATACATTATTCCCTAGGGAAATGCCTTAGCAAGGAAAATAGAAGTTATAAAAACATCTGGGCTGTTTTATTTTTATTTTTTTGGCACAAGCAACCATACATTGCACTCATGAGGACCAAGCCTTCACAAAGAAAACACCACTGAAGCTGTCTGCTTTTATTAATGGGCCTCTCTAGTGAATCTCCGGCGGTGATGAATCACCCTCATTTAAGGAATGATGTGCTGGAAAAAAATGCATTATTTTCAAGAGGAAGAGAGTGGATTAATGTAACTGTATGTTGAAAACATTCAGAATACTCTCATGATCTATGCTGATTTTGGGGTGTTTTCCATTTGCACGGCTGTTTAAGCAAGCACTCTAAATGGAAATCCACTTGACATTTTTTTGTGAGTGGATGTAATCAAACAACATTAGAATTTAGCTGATTTTTCAGAAAAAATGGTTTAAACAATTTCTTGCTAATTTTCAAAACTTGCAAAGGAATAATATGAATAAAAGAGATATTTATAAAATAGACCCTCCAAGTGAAAACCTGCTCGGTAACATATGAAGAAGTTGTTATCTTCCCTTACTCCTTTCCTTCTCCTGTCACAATAGTCCTGGGCTGCATGTATCATCGAGGAAAATGTTCATCACCTGTTTTCAGGCCTTGGTAAAGCAATTCAGAATAAATGTTCCATAAGTTACCTTGAGATTGAATTATGCTTTCCATTAATGTCTATGTCACAGGACCTGTTAATACAGAAATATTCTTAAACTCTCTGAAATAAATGATTTGGGCCTTGCAATGCTTGGTAATAGACAATTGAGCATTAAATTTTTTCCAGGGAGGCAAGAGAACACATTTGAGATATGCTGTTTGCCACAGCAAACCCACCAGCCATAAATGATTGCTATAGAAGCCAGCACAAATTCAGGGAGCAACCAGAGGAAGAGGATGAGGAGGGCCGTCATTTCGAAGCCAGGTAGTAGCCTTTCCTTCCAAGAGATCTGTATTGTTTTATTGAAAAGAAGGCACACGAATTATTATTCAGCTATTTTTCATAGCATAATAATTTTTCATAGGCTTATGTTGTAACTTAAACCACACTTACCAATAACCTAACAGTTTCTGTGGTTAGGAATCAGAGCCTGAGAGTTCTGTACTAAGTGCTCTCACCAGGCTGCGGTCTAGGTGCCTACAGTGAATGGGATTTTCAGTTTACTGAAGAAAGATCCAAGTTCATATGGCTACTGGCAGGATTTGGTTCCTTTCTGGGTGTTGGCTAATGGACTCCCTCCCTCTCCCTCTCCCTCTCTCTCTCTCTCTCTCTCTCTCTCTCTCTCTGGCCATGTAGCCTTTCTATAGACCAGTGTTTTAAAGTGACATCAACATTGAGAGTCAGTGTCAGAATCAGCCAGAAAAGGAAAATTACAATAGCATGTAATAGTAATAGTGGCATATATCAACTCTGTTGCGTTCTGCTGGTGGAACGTAAGTCCTGGGTTCTTCTAAAGCTCACATGAAAGGGATTACAAGGGTGTGAACACCTGGAGGCAGAGAGTATCTTAGAACATTTTAGAATCGCCCTCCATAGTTACTGAGCCTCAGAGTATTGCTCAATTTTTGGGTCCAGTTATGTGTAAATAGCTTCAGATTACATGACGGTGTAAATAACTCCTGCAAAAAAGAATTTGTAGGCCTGAGGAATTCAAAGTAACACATTACTAAGTCAGTCCAGAAATCAGAGGACAAGTATATTTTTAATCATTTTATACCTTTTTCTAGCTATATAACATGGACCATTCATTCTAAGCCTTTATGCTCACGTTCTCTATAGGAAGAATAATAAAATTATGTCTACTCTCAGATATGTCCTTATAATTATTATACATAAAGAAGTGTCTCGAACAACTATGTTGTTTATCAGAGCAATCAGGCTATGGGAACTATGGTACGATGGCTGTGTTAGCCTAAGAAGAATGTGTCAGACAGGGCATAGCTCTGATGTCCATTTGTAATAGAAGAAACCCTCAGTGTTACTGAATGTGAGGTTTACTCTGTGCAATGAACCAGGTTGGGCCAAACAGCAGTGTAGATAGGAACAGCAGTAACTCTTGCAAACTCACATGGTTTTGCTGAATGCCCCGGGAAGGCAACATTTACCAGGTCATTTCAGTGGTCACAGTTTGCTGCAAACTTGAATTCAATCATACCTGGTAGAGTTCTGTTGACTGGGAGTACTTTTCCTGTTTTCGATTTTGTAAATCACAGGTTGTTTAGTGTGTCTCTTAAGTTTTGGAAAACTACAACAGTGCTGAAGATATGCTAAGGCAAAGGGAGATGGTTTGCAAACTATTTTCAGAATCCCATGTCTGACTCAGACATGTCAATGATGAGCTCAATGGAAAAGTGAGCATATATAGAAAACAGTAAGTAGAAGAGGATTGATTTCACTTTGTTCTCATTTTATACGCACACACACATATATCTGCACATGTGTATACCCACGTACACTCACATGTATCCACATATGCATATGTGTATATATGCATATTATGATGTATATGTATATGTTAATACACACTCACACACTGAATGGAATAAATAAAAATATTTTCAACCTGTTGGAAGCAACTAGTAAAACTACTTCAGGGAATTCTTATGTCCTTCAGTAGCCCATCCTGTTGCTAGGCAAGCATAGATAGATTGATACATAGATTGATAGATAATACAATGATTTGGGGGGACATTTCATTTGCTTTGTACCTACTGGTTGTCATTTTAGTGACTGGATCTTTTTGTTCTTTCTATTGAAATAATAACAGTGGTCTCTAAATCTGAATTATTTCCCAGGAAACTTTAGTCTTGCACGAAATTCTGCTTCCTTCAAGTACTCCAGTTATGACCAAAAATTCTAGCAGTTTAGATTCAAGTCAGACTTTGTGTTATCCTACTATTCCTCATCTCCACCCTTTTGCAATTATGATTTAGGAATATAATGATAGAAAGCAAACTAAAATTAGGGGTTAGGGATAAGAGGTGTTAGCACTGTTGCTTTGGAGGAGATGGGGCTCCATCATTTTGATTAGATAGCTTCATCAAAGATTTGTCTGTAGAAAAATGGCAATGGCCATGTGTTCAGAACTTGTCATCATTTGGCCCGCTTTCTTCCTGCGATGCCTGGGCCCCTGTATTTTCTTAGAGAGCTACACAAGCACAAGGTCTTCTCAAGCTGAAGGTGAAATCTAACACGGCATTTTTCCTTTGCACTTGTGCGAGGTTGATCTTGACTTTGAGATTTAAAATGCATTACATTGCAGGTGTTGACCCAACCCTCACTAATGCAGAGGAAAGGGCAGCCCCTCGACAGGAGAGGGAGCTAAAAATGTCTCCTACTGTGCTTATAGCTCTGCCATCACTGTCCATTAGTCTTTGTAGATGGTTTTATTGGCTGCTTTGCTTCATAACTCTTCTGCTAAGCAGTTCTTACCTCAAAAACAACTCAATCATCCACCTGCCCATCACCCATCATGAGTCCCGTTGTGTCATGACTAGATGGAATATGACTGAGTAAAATATCTCGTTTTTAATACAGAACAATAGCAAGACTGTGCTTTGAGTTTTCTCTAAACCTAACAGTGCTGATTCTAACTAGCACACACAACAGATGTTGCAGCAGTTAGATTATTTATACTCATAGTAGAACTCTGCAAATTAGTCTCTTAATTTACACCTCTTTCCCAAATGCTGAGAGGACTATTTTAATAAGAAAAAGGTCATGTATACAATGAAAAGAAGGCTTTGTCTTTGGGTTGCAGAATTTCTATTTGTGTCTGACCACCTAAAATCACATATTCAAAACACCAACTTGGACCAGGATACATAAGGGACTAGACTATATACTGTGTTATATAAAGTCATTAATATTGTGAGATAAGAATAAGGTAGACATATATGTGCTGAAAACAATAAATATTATTGCAAATAATACCAAGAAGTTTTACTTGCAAAAATTGCAAAAATATAATTTTGAATCCAGATAATAAACCCAATAATTATACATATGTGTTACATACTCTCTTTTTATAAAACCTTATCTTCTGAAAAGTCACAGTCATATACAGATAGCAGTCATCAGAGTTCTAGAAATTGTAATTGAAACCTCAGGGACCCTCGTCCACACTCAAGCTGCTCTTAAGTTATCTTCGATCAATTTGTTCCTAGATTTTTCTTTTATTACACAGTACCTTCCTTGCTGGATGTGAGAGACGATGCACTAAGAGCACAAATCTGATTATAGGCTCTAATAGGTCATTTTGTTTGTTCAAACTGGAGATAATACTTTGATATAGGTTTATAAATCTTGGGCCACGTGACCCTAGCAATCAGAGCCCGCATTTAATATCTGAGAAAGTCTTTTCACTGTGTCTTTTACTCACCTTAACAAGTGTTTATTGTGTGTGTGTATGTGTGTGTGTGATGTTTGCCCTTCACCACACATACACAAAGCTAGACCTACAACCACACATGCACCATGCACATGCATTTTCTTGCAAGTTAGAAATGTTTTTTATAGTGAAGCTATGCATTTAATTAATTAAAGACTACAGGAATATTAACTGTTTAATGCAAATAGCTGTCACACTCAACGTCTTTGTTCTCCTGCAGTTATTTGAAATCTGATAGATGGTGCTGGTGCTTTGTTTTGTGTTGCTGAAAAAAGGCCAGATATTTCTTTGTTTTTGCTTTTGTAGTTTTCTCCTTTTTTTTCTCTGAATCTCCCGTGTTTGGTTTTGTTTAATAGATTCTTGCAAAAAGGTAAGATCTTGCCCTTGGTTTCTAAGGAAGCATTTTGTTAAGTTCAAGCCCAGTAGTCACAGACAATGTAGGAAGTAATGGAGTGTGATAGATGTAGTGTGCACTCTTAAGGATTTCAGTTGCACTTCCGTTTTTACATTCAGCAAATGAGAATGCATTTAAATCCCCTCATCTGTATATAAAAGTGAGTAGAAAAGAGAATAGGAGCTACAGCTACACAATTTGTGATAGAAATATAGAAAGCATTAGTCCGCGAAAGGAACAGAAATACATTCCACGTGTTTTTAAAGAAAAACCACTCTTGATTGCCATGTGTATCCCACGTGATCAGTACAGATAACTCAAAAGAATGCGTGAAGGTGTTGATCGCCTGGCCAGCTTGGGCTTGTGCAGAGCTGAAGGGAGTGAGCTGATAGTGAAGGTGCCCTTTCCCACTGCTCCATGCAGGCCAACAGGCCATTGCTGGAGCCTTGCCTTTCTCCCACTCCCCACGGGTAGTGCTGCTGTTCAGGTGAGTGGCCATACTTACCCTCTCCCTGTCCTTGATGGGCTCACTCAGGCAACTCAGATGCTCTCCTTACCTGCCACACGGCCTAGATGGCTGTGCCTGTATTTCAAAGTCCTAATTAAAGTTCCTTACACTTTATCCACTGCTGATTATCTCCCTCCCTCCCTCCCTCCTTCCTCCTTTCCTTCCTTCCTTCCTTCCTTCCTTCCTTCCTTCCTTCCTTCCTTCCTTCCTTCCTTCCTTCCTTCCTTCCTTCCTTCCTTCCTTCCTCCTCCTTTTCTGTCTCCCCCCTCCCCCATGCCATCTCAGTCTATTTGAGAATCAAATCCAAGGCCTTGGGCATGCTAAGGCCTATATTGTGCTATACTATTGAACAATTGGACTGCAGGTTTTGTCATTCATTTGTTTATGTATGAACACAAAACCCATTAAGAAATAACAAAAGGAAAGAGAATTTGACTAATCGAAGCTGTTTTTGGCTTCTCTAGAGGGCAATGAGAAATACAGGCACAGATAGAAGCTGTTAGCCCATTGTCCCCCCCCCCACTAAAACTTGGAGGTAAAGACACCTATGTCTTCAGTCACCCCCACCAGATCACAGCAATCATGAAAACACTGAGATGAGGCTATTGCTTGTCATTGTGCGTACTCAGAACAAAGTGAAGGTTCTATTCCCTTAGGACAGGCAAATGGAGGGGGAATATGACTGAGGTACATTATGGTACATCATTTGCCTATAATAAAATAGAATAACAAAGCCTATTATAATTTCCTTTAAAAAGCAGAGATAATAAAGAGTAATAAGGGGGTGAGTATGCTCAAAGTATATTCTAGACCTGTATGGAAATATCACAATGAAATAAAACCCCTCCATACAACTACTATATGCTAGTAAGAAAGTATTTTGAGCAGAAGAGACTTGAATTGTTGTAGAACCTCCACAAAGAAGTCAAAGATTCACTTGTCATAAATCCTCTCCTGGAGGTCCACCTGGAGCCATTGATTCCTCCTTGGAAACCACAGCCGGCAGCACCACACCGAAACGACCTCCTCACAGGTGCTCCAATCTTCCATTGTTCTCCTCAAGGCCCATTTATCTTTCAAAAAATGATCTGTTTTCCCATAAGTATGTCTTTTTTCCCCTGCTTCTCACCATCTGTGTTGTCCTTTGCTTTTCCAAAAATGCCCTTCGCCCTGTACCTGTTGAGAAGTTGTATAAGCCCCAACCTTTAACCATTGCTTTTCACTCTCCTTGCTTTGTTGAACTCCATTATGTGCATACATGAACAGAATGTGTCTTTTCTCTTACTCATCTTCTCTTTTTGTCAGTCTGACACAAGTCACCAGTGACGGAACTTAAGAGTGCAGAAGAAAATGTTTTTCTTTGTTACAGGGTTTTATGCTTATGCTTAGCAATTTTAGCAAAATTTTTGTCACGTTTTTAGTTGGCTACCAAGCTTTTGTATATACAAATGTGTGTACAGAAATAAATGAAGTTATAGTCAATGTACACATATGCAGCCATAGCATTTCACATCTATCTATTCATATAAAACTAGTGTGGAGGCAGTTTTGAAACAAAAAGAGTTGAATGAGAACAATGTGTTTATTATAAAACCTACACTTTCTTGAAAATAAGAATTTTTCTATTAAATCTTTTTTTTAAACCAAGAAACCCAGTGATACAAAAGAAGATTATTACATTTCAAATGCATAGAAAATCTTGAAGTTACAGTTCACCTTAACAAAGAATTTCTGAGTTGACACTTCTCCTGTCTGTTTTTGTGTAGTTTGATGCCTTTAGGAAAGATAGAAGCTTGCTATCTTTGTTTCTTGTCTGCCATTTGTTTTAGACTCTGGGTGGTTGGTTTATGGAGGATGATAAACATAACATGTCAACAACATCTAGCAAAGGACACAGGGATATGGATGGATGAAAATCTGGACTTGCAAAGAGAAAATGATTGGCATTGCATTCTCTGAGATAGGTTGCATTCTGCAATGGAGTGCTCTATGAGGAAACTCTTAAAATATTTTCAGCAGAATGCCTAATCATTTCCTTTCCTTATGTAATTGTGCTTACAACTTTGGTATGTCACTTCACATGCTGTTGAAAGCTAATTATTTCTCTCCCTCTGCTGTTCTTTAGTTCCATCTTTGTATCTCTCACATTCTGTGAAGATTATATTTCTCTTTTCTTTACTAAATTAATATCCCATCATGACAGGAACACTTAATTTCTGTATCCCCAGACACTACCACAAATTGTATCTGTTGTATGCCAGCTCCCAACTCTTTCGTTTAGCACACAGCAGGTGCCCAATATATGTATACTGAATGGACTTACATCTGACATAAGTTCTTTGATCTTTTTGCCTGCCTAGCTCTTATTATCCATCCATGTAAAGTAAGAAATTACCTTGTTTTGTCTTGCTTCATCTTCTGGGCTGAATTAATCACATCTCTCTCTTTGTTGAATACCTACCTGCTCATATCACTATTATCACACATAAATGTGGTATTTTCAGTATTTGTTTTTCCAATCTCTTTTTAGATAAGAAATAGATCTATTTCAGTTTTATTAGTCCAAATGTAGCATTATAATTTAAAAATAGAATTGCCAGACAAGTGACTTTGCACTGAATAAAGAATCAAGCTCTGTGACGGCAAACTTATAAGGTTTTACTTCCCAAGTGTACAGTTGAAACTTGTCCCCCAAGTAATATGCTGAAGTCCTGAGTCCCAGGACCTCATGATGTAATGTTCTTTGCCAATGAGGTTGTTAAAAATGGTTGTTTAAAATGAGGTCATCATCGAGGAGGCTGAGTTCATAATTCTACTTGACAGGTGTCCTTGTAAGAAGTGACAGACAGACACAGAGAGATGATGGCATGTAAAGGTCAGAGACTGGGTCAAGGAACACTTGGGCTTGAGAGACACTGGAAGTGATAAGAGAAGAAGATCTGGGGGACTTAGGGAAATTATTACATCACCAGTATTTGGACTTTGGACTTTTGAGCTTCCAGAGCTATAAGTTTTGCTTGTTTATATCCATCTTGTTTATGTTGCTTTGTTAGGGTGGTGATAAGAAACTAAGATACCAAGTATAGTTGAATAATCTTATGGTTATTAGTCCACTCCAGATTATTTCTAAATGAAAACAGATTTAAGTAGGAAAATAAAAGCAAATATGGTATTTGAGGATTGCCTCAAACAAGTAAGGCCACAAGTGTATGATGTAAGTGGTTTTCCAACATGGCTTCCCACGGGAATTGTTATCTCAAATGAACGAGCTGTTAAGTGTACAATTGTGGAATGGAGGACTTTTGTTTCCAAATGTCTTACAATCGGAAGGAAACTCTCTTCAGAATCACAAAAAAGTGATGACATTTTAGTTGCCTTTTCCTTGGATTTATAGTGGAGGGAGAAATGAAAGGGAGAATAATATGTTCATTCACCTGAGCACCCAATTATCCATTTTTCTTTGTTCACTCACACTTCTTTTACAGAGACAGCAATGAGCAAAATACTTATTATCGCTTTTCATGGAGATTCCTTTCTATTGGAGTAGAGCAGAGCAATCAAAATTTAGGTCAGACTTTTATGAAGCTGTGGTAAAATTAAATAGGATAAGAAGATGGAGAGTGAGTAGAGGAGGAATGGGGGAGAACATTGAAAGGGGTGACGTTGGTCAAGATATATTCTACTCATAAGCTGCTTTGTTAAATGGAAACTTCTTTGTATAACTACAGACCTAATAAAAAAGGTAGTAGAGAAGATGGAGAATATTTAGAGAGGTTGTGACCTGGGATTGTCCAATGGTGTATCGTAGTGACATGACATAGTGACTGAATGAACCACATCTATCTATTTGCTTGTCTAGTAGGGGTTCAAATCATACAACCCCAATATAACACTTTGATGTATGGTTATTGAGATAAAAATATGTGAAAAACAGCAAATACCATGTGTGCAGTATGACCTGTGAAAGCAGGAGATAAAGCTCCTCTGTGAATGTTCCCTGTTTTATTCCGGGATAAAAGAAGACATTCTTAACACCAGAGTGAGGAACAGAGGCTGAGGAAAATCTGTATGAAGAAGCCCCGCCAAATGGACACTTTCTTCTGACTTTTCCACAAGTAACTGCACTGACCTAAGCCAAAGATCTTTTTTGTCTTTTCACATTTTCAGTTTACTACTTTGCTTAACCTAGTATGTAAGCTTTTAGCTGAAACTTCTTTGGGCTCTCTCTCCTGCTCCCCCCTCCTCCTTTTTCTCTCTTTCAGGTCATTTTTTATGTATATGTAAGCATTACTGAACTGTGTGTGTGTGTGTGTGTGTGTGTGTGTGTGTGTGTGTGTTTCTCTTATCCATAGATAAGAAATTGTCTTTCCTACAAGATATATAGTATGTGTATCTATGCATGTAAACATGGTGTGTGTGTATACATGTCAAGTGTGGACGTAAAATGATTGGGCAGAAGAAAAAAATGCTAAAGTAGATGTGCATTGTAGGAATAGGAAAGGAAATCTACTGCTGATGTAATGTGAGCAAGAGGGAGAGACAGGACAGCTGAGAGGAAACTGGGGTCCTGATCGCGTGGACTAGGTAGGTCATTGCAAGGCTTTCTCTTAACTGAGCTCATTGATGAAGTATAGGCAGAGAAACCTCTCCATTTCCATGGTTGCTAGCTTATGATTTTGTTGTACACAGTTAACTGTGATTTGAGCATTTTAAATGAACCAAGAAAAGCAGGGAACAATTGTAATGCCAGTGCTTGGGAGGTTGAGGAAGAAGGATAATGAGTTTGAGACCAGCATAGGCAAAGTTAGCCAGACTCCATCTCAATTAATCAGCAACCGATTAATAAATGAAAGAAAAGGCCTGGAGTGTACCTTAAGTAGCAGTGTACCTAACATCTTGAGTGTCCACATCTTGCATTTCCACCCTGTGTGGAACTGCTAGCCAGTTAGTAGCAGTCTGGATTATCACATCAACTATCATGGGATTGTGCTTGTGTTTGAGTAATTTTTATTCTACTTATCAATGCCCCCAAAGCATAAGATTAGTGATCTTGGCAATTTTTATGTTACAAAGAAAATACGTTCTTTCTAAATTGAAAAGGGAAAAGTATAATGAGATATTTCAGAATGAGAAGACCTTCATACAGCTTTTATTATAGTATTTTTTTTTATAATTGCTCTATTTTACTCAGGCATTAAAACTTCTTACTGTGCCTCATTCATACATTAAGTATTATTATGGTATTTATGAGGAAAAAGTATGGCATGTAGTATTTGCTATGTCCAGACCCAGTGAGTGTGTTCATAATGTCTCCTGCAGAGTACAAGGGCAAGGCAATATAATCTGATATGATGCAAGTTTTCAAAAGCCTTTCTGGCTGATGCTTATGACAAGAAAAAAATAGCTTGGATTGAGCAAGAGCAGAAACCAACAGAATAGGTAGGTGGATATTGATGTAATCTATTTGAAAGATCATGGTGATTGAATTTGGTTGGAAGGAGTGAAGCTTCTATGGACACTGTTGAAATGTGCATGTCCTTTGAACATGGAGTCTGTGAGGTTTGAAGATTCTGTTTGTGGGTAGACCTCCACAGACTTTTTAGTGCACTAGTAAATACTGTGCTAATGAAGATGATGTTGAAAATGGAAAGTGGTCTACGCAGTGTAGAACACATAAAGGTTTAGGGATGACCAATGAGGTACTTGAAGAATTACAAATCCTTTAGGAATGAGAAAGGGGGAACAACAAATACTTGATGAGGTTGTGAAGCACGGTGGTACTTGCTTATCTTGGACCTGTTGCGGTGTTATGGAGGTTGGAGCACATCCTCAAAATGGGGAGGAAGTTTTGAAGGATTTTTCAGGAGTAAGAGCAGTTTCTCAGTTCATATATTTATACTTTATGTCTTAGGGTGCTCAGAGTGGCATTATGAAGCAGAATGAATGGCAGAGATCACAGGATTCGAGACATAAGTGATAATAGCATTGAAGCCAGAGAATTGGTAGGTAGGAGATACTTTGTGTGTAGAAGTGGCAAGACTTACTCATTTATTGAGTGTGGCTTGTGATAGAGAGGAAGAAAGTAAAGACAACCGAGGTTTTCTGCCTTTGTTAGACCATGTCTAGGCTTGCCCATAAATAGCTCCTAGGAACATATAAGTGGTAGTAGAGGGAGGCACAGATCAGAGGTTGGTTGAAGTGTTGGCACACTGAGACTATAAGGGCCTGGGGGCTAATGTACCTTAGTAGTTTTGTATGGTAGTTTTCTTGAGAGGGCAAATGTAGCAATAGCAAAGAATAGCAAGCACAGAGCTCTGTTATTCTCTGGTTATCAGATAAAATTGAAGATATCTCTCTTTTGATGGCTTAAAGAGCAAATTTTTATCACTTTTTCCACAAAAAAGGGGGAGAGAAAGGGCCGGGCCTACCTCTTGTATCCTCTGTGTTTCTTACTGCCACTTATGAGTATACCAGACGAAGTACACTTGAGACTAGGTCAGCTATTACTACCTCTAGTTTCTTGTTTTTGTTTTTGCCAGTCCTGGGGCTTGAACTCTGGGCCTGGGTGCTGTTCCTGAGTTTCTTTTGGTCAAGGCTAGCATTCTACCACTTGACCCACAATGTCACTTCTTGCTTTGTCTGAGTAGTTTATTGGAGATAAGAGTCTCATAGACATCCCTGCCTGGGCTTGCTTCCAACTAGGATCCTCAGATCTCAGCCTCCCTGAGAAGCTAGGATTACAGGTGTGAACCACTGGCACCCAGCCCTCTAGTTTTTGTTTTTTTTTAAGGTGAACAAACTTTATAATCGGGCCTTGCTTGTGAGTGGATAAGAATGTTCTTAATGAGCTTTGTGTGTGTGAGAGGAAGACATGATACCAAGATATTTCCTAGGTTCAAAGCCTGTGTTGAGCTCAAAAATAAGACCTGGCTTCACCCATGATTAGATGCCATTAAGGAACATGGAAGAATCATGAAGAAGAGGGTAGTCTAAGGAGAGAAACAATGAATCATTACTAAATGTAATGTCACATCAGAAGTCAAGCTCTGAAGGCACCAAGAACATTCTTCACACTCTTTTTTTTTTTTTTTTTTGGCCAGTTCTGGGCTTGGACTCAGGGCCTGAGCACTGTCCCTGGCTTCTTTTTGCTCAAGGCTAGCACTCTGCCACTTGAGCCACAGCGCCACTTCTGGCCATTTTCTGTATATGTGGTGCTGGGGAATTGAACCCAGGGCCTTATGTATACGAGGCAAGCACTCTTGCCACTAGGCCATATCCCCAGCCCCACCAAGAACATTCTTGAAGAAGAGACTGAGCTGGAACTGCCATCGAAGTAGAGAACAGAGAGCGCATCTTGGTGCGCTGTTGGTGTACTGCTCTACCAAGGTTAGCACCTGGTGGACATAGAGGATAAGTCTGTAAGCACTTTGAAAGAGATGGGAAAATCAAATTTCAGGGAGCTCATTAGACTACAGGGCAAGAACTGGAGATTGTGTAATACCATTTCTGGAATATAGACTTTGAAGAGAAAGAGAGAATGGGAGATGCTGATAGGAGCTTAAGGATTTATTAAACACGATAGAGGCTGTGGCATGCTTCTGTGTTGAGAGAAGCAAGTGTTAAGAAACAGGGCTGGGATGAGGCCGATGGGGTAAGTTACAGAACAGAGTGGGGATGGCTTGCGTGGCTTTGAGATCTGAATTTCCCCTAATGATTTTAGTGGAAGGGTATTTGCATGGAGTGTTAAAGGGAGAAGCCAGCACTAGAGATTTTAGCTGATGGAATACCAGGTTTAGGCAAGTAGAATTGAAACCACTAAGGGGCTCACTAATTAAAATTCTCTTTTTATTCTCACAAATGCTGGGAGCATAAAGTCAGGCAAGGAAACTTTTGTGACACATAGAATGCAGTCCATGAATGCTGGTTCTTTTCTGAATATCCAGAAATAGATAAAGGACTCGAAGATGCCAAAATGTGTCAAAATTAGAGAGCTCATTATCAGGTCCTGGCAAACTATCTCAAATAGGACACTATAGAAGTGGAACAGAGGGGACGTAACAAAGGCAATCAAGGATTCACTGTGTGCTTCTGCACCTGAATAAGAGCAAAGGTTTGAGAAAATCCAGGTGACAATGGCACACGATTCAGACAGCTTTCAGGAGTTGATGAGATGCTGTACTGGAGAGTTCTCTTCAGATACTCTTGAGAGGAAAAGAAACGCTAGAAATATATCAAGTGATCTCTGAGAGAAATGTTGCTGACCAGTGCTGGCTGACTTAGGCTTTATTTCTGTTTCAGAGTAGATGTCACTAAGTATGCACCGATTCACAGTCGACAACGAACCCATCATATCACACACACATTTGAAAGTAGGCTTTCTTTTTATTTTGTGCCCATTTTTACATTCATTTAAATTTTTTTTTCTTCATAAATCTTTAAGGATTAAGTCTTTGTTGGCATAATCTAGATTTCAAGCAATTTACCTTCCCTACTCCAGTCAGTTCTCTTTCCTTTCAGCCCCCTAGATCACTTCCTCAGGTGAGTCAATGTCCTTTGCCCTTTGCACTGCTTAGGATAAGTCTTCTAGAAGAGTGGACCTCAAATGAAAAAGGAAATGGTTATTTGGAGGATTTAGGTCTCTGCACGATGATTATATTTTTGGAGGGTGAGCTTTATAATAAAGACTTCAAAAGGCTTTCAGTAGGAATGATGGGAAATTTAATTACCTGGAGCCCCAAATCTCGTTTTCCCTTTAATAATCCAAGGTTGCATTTTAAAAGCAATCAAATGGAGTGCTGTTAGGCAAATAGTCAGCTTTCTTAAAATGCAGAATGTAATTAGGTGGCTCTCCTGTCTGTCATTAAAGACAAATTGTTTGTAAATGGTTAACGTTGGAGTACTACACAGTGTCCCCAACCTTTATTGTAATTATATTTCCAATATTGAATGAAATAATTGAAATTAAAAAATGGAAGTTTATTACAAGGTTAATTGCTTGATAATAAATTACTATTGCTCTTAAGCAAACTTGTCCTATTTATTATTTTGTGTGTATTGTCTTTAGGGGTTTTGACATTTGCAATTCAAATCTACTCAGAAGAAGCCTTCTGTGAAAAGAACCATTCATCCTGTGGTAGTGGCTAATTTTGTCCCTAATTGGGGCTGTGAACCATTCAAAGACAATACTCTCAACCCTGTCCAAAATCCACTGGCTTGCAAGAACCCCAGATGTCATTAGGAGAGGCAATGCTCCCTGGTGACAGATAAAGAGGAATACAACATTTTTGACTTTTAGAAAATGTTTGCAAACTGTGACATCACTGGCTTCTCTCATGCTTCATAGCAATTTACTTCACTACATTTTAATTTAGTTATTTGAGTATGCATGATTTAGCCACAAAGCCAGATAGCTCCCCCCAGAGAACAAAGAGACCAGAGATTCAAGCTCTGGATTACATTGTAGTTATATCACTGTAAACTCTGCATCCCTCAAATGACAGTTTCAGAATGCCCATTTGTTCCTGCTTCATCTTAATGATTGGAGAATTTTGAACAAAATATTATGGCCATGTTCCTGGTAACTGTACATTATCTATAACTATAGTTATTATAATTAAAACAGGATATTCCAAAGTGCAGATAGTAAATCTATTATAAGAGGATTAAGATAATTTAAGTACATACTTTCTGCTATCTGCCCAATAAAACTAATATTTAATAATAAATAATAAACAATAAACATACTTTAAACAGTTTTTTAGAGATGACTATATATCAGGAAATATGCTATCTTTACATATTTTAACTTAATTTTCACTACAGCTATGTGAATGAGATATTATTCCTTTTCTTTTATAAATGGTAAACTGAGTTTCCTTTAAATTAGAACACATTTGCTCCATAAAAGATTTTGTAGACATGATAAAAGGAAAAGCTACCTATTTGGTGAAAGTATTTGTAAGCCACTTATTGTGAAATAACTTGTACCTAGAATACTTAAAGAAATTCTTATAAATATGTGCATGGAAATGTATGCATTGCCCTATGTATGAAACTATAACCCCTCTGTACATCACTCTGACAATAAGGAAAGGAAATAAATAAATATGTGCATAGCTATAATTATCTCAAATCATAATTATTACTTTAACCAAGGCTTTATCTGGTTATTCTAACAGAACAAAATTGCATATTGGACAGAACTTGGTTTTGAGATGATCTACTGATGGATTTTTCTTATAACTTTCAAGTCAAAATGAATGACTGAACTTAAACAGGTGGCACTTTGGTGCGGGAATACAATGATCATCAAGTTGTGTTCTTGGAGCTCACGATCTTTGGAGAGACAAAAACCTATCCTCAGAAGCATATTGAAAGGCAGCTAATGACACACATGATGGTTGAAATCTGAGGAAAATAGTGTAAATTTATGTTCAAGGCATGGGTCAGCCATAATCATGGGTTATAAATGCCACACAAATTCATAGTTGAGGTAGTAGATGGCATGATCTGTGAAGATTTAGAAAGGAAAAATTTCCTTAACTAATTACACACATACACATTTGCATCTTCTTAGCTAATTATGGATGCTAAAAGATAATCTAGATGGCACAGAAAATTTTCTGAAATGGTTGAAGTTTTCATTTTCTATTTAAAGCAATGGCAATGTAGTTGGTGATGGTTGGCGAAGAGATGTTATAGGTTCTCTTCATGTACAACTTTCAATATAAATTTAATGTTAGAATGTCTTGTCTCTGGATGTCATGCGATTAGTTACCTCCAGAGTCAGTCAGGACAATGATCCAAATGATAGTGATAATTATTACAACAACGCAAACAGAAAACTAGAAAACATTACATTGCCCCCATAAATGTAATTGTTATTGTTTATGAAGACACAGAGAGATCTCTTTCTTCCAGTTTTCACCACAGGGTGGGAATCAGAAGGATACAGCCAAAATGGAGGGAATTATCTCCTGAATGAGAAACTGTGCAAATTTCCCTTCATTCTGATGGACTGGCAGGATCCTGGGACAGAAAGAAGGAAGGCCAGGATTAGTAAAATTGTTGAATCAACTGGATAATCCCTTAAGGCCCTCAGGAAAGAGTCATCTGAACATTTGTCCTTCTTGATCTACAGCTAGTAACAGTACTGAACTACACAAACCATGTAGGCCATACTCAACATTCAAAGGTATCACACCAAAAGATCAACCTACCACCAAACAGTTCTAAAGTATTGTCCCCAGTTCCTTGTTTTATTTCTTTCTCCTAAAATATGACTGGAAGGTAAAATATTTTAAGTTTTATCCACCATGTGGGTAACACTGTTCTTTCTCACTGCAAATTTCTCCAAATTCCTTCCATCTCCCATTCTTCCTTACATTATTAGTAGAAGTATTTTAAGTAGTAAGTCTGTCATGAATCCCTGGTGACATCTTTGTAAACAGTATTTTAAAGGTTATTTCTAGATCATTGTTAAATGTTAGTAAGCCTTTAGGGAAAATGACAAGGTTACTCAGTGATAGATTCAGACAAGGGATCTTTTTAAATATGATGAAATTTCCAATAACAGTTACCAGGGTGAAATGTTTCCAATATGAACTAGCGTGGCTGGTAGCTTACCTCTGAAATAGAAAACCTAGAATAGAAAAGAAAATGACCCCAATATAATTTACACCTCAGGTAAATGCTAAGTAGCCTCTAGGGAGGGAGAACTGTGAGACACCACCTGCATTGCAGACCCTAGAAGTTGAAGTTTGAAGAAAATCAAAGCTACAGAGAGTGTGAACACTTTACTCCCAGTGTGCTTGTTTTTCCTGCCTCTTACATACCATGGTGATATGCTTGAATCTGCACCATTGTGAACTAAAAAACCACAGCACAAAATCAGAACAAGCAGTGAGTTGGCAGTATTGAGTCCCTGGGAAATGGGGAGAAGTTACCATGGAGAGTCAGGAAATGCTGGGAGAATTTTCTTGTCCTTCTCTGGGAGGGCTGGGAGGGCCGGGGTACAGGACAAGCAGTTCAGGGCAAAGAACAGTGTCAAGAATCAGAAAAAGATAAAAAAGGATACAGCAGAGCCTGGTGCCAATGGCTCATGCCTGTAATCCTAGCCACTTGAGAGGTTGTGATTGTTAGGATCTTCTAGTCTAGCCAAGACGCTTTCTCAGTGAAGATCTGGGTACATTGCTGAATCAGTTATCCCGACCTCAGGCCAGCTTATTATATATGTTATATAATACTAATATATATCATACAGTATAATGTAGACAGTGTATATTTATATATCTGGAATATTGATAACTGATAAACTGATAGGTACAAAAACAAATATACCATATCTGAACCTTGAAAAGCTTATGCTTACTGAAAGAAGCTGGTCGTAAAGGATTGTTGACTGTGATTTGAAATGCTGGAATTATGAAATTATGGAGGGAGAAAATGCATCAAAATTGTCTAGAGTTGAGTGAGTTGGAGTGAATTTAGAATTAAGAAATGTGTAAAGGACTTCTGCATGGTATGGTGAAAATGTCCTAAAATTGGAAATGAGTGATATTTGTATGATTGTGAATATACCATAAACTGAATAATGGAGTTTGTGCATTATATGCATGTACACAATTATATCTTTACGTAGTGTGTATTAGCCCTCCACACAATTAAAGTACCATGAAAACAAGTAAAATAATAAAATAAGTTCATGACTTGAGTGGTTAGGTGAGGAATTCTCACAGAACACCCTGGGAATATTACAAATGGATAAAAATGTAGAAAGTATTAAGACATAGAGAATAGACTTGATTGGGGTCCATATCCAGGCAGAAGATTTCTTGGAACAAGGTAACAATTTACAAGACAGATGAGGACCCAAGAGAAGTTAAGAATGTCAGAGTCATGATAGTCTGAAAATATGTTGTTTCTCATGAAGAGGAAGATGAAAAACCAGGGGATAATAAATACCAATATGAATATTAAGTAATCAGTCCGGAATTCAAACTGAATCTATCAGTAAAATAGCTAAAGTAAGTAAAGAGAAAAATAGACACTAGAGGAAAATAGGAAATGTAAAAGCAGGATGTGAAAATAAATCCCAACGTAACAATAATTGCTATAAATGAATGTAGATTAGACTCAGCAATAAAAATCCCAAAGATTAAATGTTAAATTTAATTTAAAAAACATGATCCAGCCATATACATATTAAGAAAGATAGATTTGGGATTACAGAGTCACAAGGTTTGGAAGTGAGGGATGAGTTTATCTAGCTTTAATTCCCACTGTTCCTTTCAAAATCTACTATTTGATATTGGGTTTTGTCTCAGACATTGGAAGGGCAAATAGCTGACTGCTCACTTCAATATTGTTCTGCCATCTCAAGTTGATTTATATTCATATAAGATTTTCAAACAAGATGAAATATCAGGTTTTACATATCTAAAAGACTGCTTGAGGGAAATACATTCTTTAATACCAACTTAACAGAATTTATTACCAATGAAATGCAGCTTGCATTTAGAAGTATTCTTGATATTGGTACTTGCTGAAATATCTCTACCTTGGTAGCTCGATGCTTCTTTGAGAGTCCAGTGGTACCAATATTTTTTCCAGAAAAAGATTCAGATTCAGTTATCGATTACCTACATACACTTTCATATTTCACATGTAGCAATCTTAAATAAATAGGAAATGCTTAGAAATGTGTCCACAGAGTGTATCAAGCCTTGTTGGAATTGCATCAATGACATTGCACCATCAATTTCTCTGAATTTGAAAGCATGATACACTTTTAATCTGTTAAAAAAAAACCAAAAACGTGTTGACAATGCTCCATCAACAGTCAAAGAGGGCAGCCATCAGACATTTACTTCCCTAGCAGACTACATGGGAACCAGGCCTCTCTTTCAGTCATCCAAGAGCATGATGAATACAGGAACAGCCAAGCCGTCAACGGTGCTGAGAAAAGATTTCTGCACTAAAATGGCAGACATTTACAATTTGACCATTAAACAAAATGGCAACCAATTCCAAAATTTTAGAGAAACTATCAGATTGTCACAGTTGTTTGATGATATTTGATTTTAGCCACAGTCAAGTACTAATTTTCATATTTGGCTGTTGTCTGTATGGTAAAATTATATGTTTAGAATATTTTTGTAAATAAATGTGTGGAATGAGACTTATGAAGAAAATGTCATCCATTCATATGGGGTAGAAATTATAAAACTAAACTGACAAAACATTTATAGAGATGATGTATTTGTTTCAAGCATACATGGCCTAGTCAAAAAAAGAAGCCATGTTTATAATTGCAAATAAAATCTGAAAACATCAGGGGACTGAAATCTGAGGGTCATGGTTTGAAACCAGCCTGGGCAAGAAAGTCTGTGAAACGTTTATCTCCAGTTGATCACAGAAAAAGCTGGAAGTGATGCTGTGGCTCAAGTGGTAGAGTGCTAGTCTTGAACAAAAGGAACCTAGGGGCAGCACTCAGGCCCAGAGTTCAAGCCCCATGGGCAAAATAATTAAATAAAAATCTCAAAACACGATGTATAAAATCTTGCATTAAAAATTACACAAATTAAAACCTGAAACAAAAATGCTAAGAAAATGTTAAATAAATTAAAATTGAAAAGGTCTGCTAAAATGTTGGGGTTATTGAAAATTAGAGATTAAAACTAAAATCAGATCAAAACATTAAATGTCAGACATTTTGAAACAGGTAAGAACATACAAGAAATCTCGTATCATCAAGTTTGCAAAGATAAAAAGCAAAAGTGCCAAATGTTTATCTTCACAAATAAGAAAATAACAAGCAATTGGATCTACTAAAACAGAGAAAAATGTGGAATACATATAAAAAATTCCCAAATAGGACTTTCCAAATATAAAGCTGTAAAACCCTAAAATAAAAAAGTGAAGAAAAATATAAATAAACAAAATAATATTAAAAATAGAGTGCTTTTTGGTGTCAGTTTTGGTCAAGTAATAGTTTTGAGATCAGACACTATCCATAGAGTAAAGTTATGTATTCAGACCACCTTTGTAAATAAATATATAAAAAAAATTAGGCAATTATCCTTCAAAACAAAAATGCTTACAATACCATATAAAAATAAATTATCACCAAGTAGAATTTATTTCAGGCATGCATAAACAGTTCATGATCAGAAAATATGTTAATGTAATTCATCACATAAATAGTCTAAATTGTTGAAATGGTACGACTATTTTAATATATGAGATAAAAATGCCCAAAATGAATTTCATAGTAAAAATTATTAGAATATTATGAGTGAAAGACATTTTATCTGGTTGAATATTTACTATAACATTTAATCATGATAAAGATGCCTTTTATCTCTGCAACTATGCAGTCTAGAAATCCTGGCAGTAATATAGGTAGGTAAATGAGTACATAGAGGTAGATAGACAGATAGATAAATAGATAGTCATACAAATATATTGTTATATTTCCATTGTTCAAATGGCATGGTTACATAGAAATTACAATAGCAGCAAGTTATTAAAGCTAAAATAAGTCCTACTCAATACAAAACAATATAAATATTTTGTATTTGTATATTTTATCAGTGAACCATCAGAATATCCTGTGAATTCATAAATATTATTTGTAATTTTCCATTTTAGCTGTGAAAAACAGAAAACAAAAATGACAACAGAAAACTTGTTTGATAGGAACTTAGCTAGGTATTCTCTTGTTTCTACTGTGTCTATGAGGACATACCAATGTTACATTTAATGAACATTCTTTGACAAACCACTATTACAAAGCATCATCCTAACTTTTTAAAGCACAAAGCTATCAAAAACAAAAATCTCAGCCTGTTTCAAGGGGAATTGTCTTGTAAAAATGGGGACCATATGTACCCAAGGAAGTAAGGTTTTTTCATTTATGTGTATACAATAATATAGCATATTTTTCCAAATATTGCTATTTGAAAGCTATTCTTTTGACTCAAGTAAAAGTATATGAGAAAAGAATATAAAAATCTTATCGTTACTTTCCTCATGAGTGTAGCAGTACCTTTCTGTAAAACATATATCCAATTATCAGCTCTCAGATAATCTTGTTGTTGTAATCTTATAGCAAGTAGTATGCGCAGATCTGTCAGACAGGAGATAGAACATAGATTTTTGACTATGAGGCCAAGGAACTAAACTGAATCATATAAAACAAAGTGGGAGAAATAATCAAACAATCATCCCAGTGCTGCAGTGGACTTTTTGATGCTGTAACGAGAGCTAAGCAGAAGTAATCCCATATAAATTATGTAAGTATGTGTTTTTATTCTTTTGAGTATATACAGTAACCTGTTCTGGGCTAAATAATGTACCATAAATTAAAGTATGCTAAAAATTACAAAGACTGATTTAATTTCAGAATGTTAAGTCACACATGAAGGTATATCTTCCAAATTTCCAAAGTATTATGGCTAGATACTCAAACACTCACCTTGATATGAATGAGGTGATTTAAATGTTGGCTCCTTCAAGACAAACTGTCCTCAATCAAAGGCTACCCTGTCCTTGTTTGTATGCCTTTTTATTCCTACAGTAGTTGTGCTACTAAGAAAACAACAACATCATCCTCTTCTATTCCAGTTAAAACACTTTCAAGGTTGTCAAAATTAAGAATAGCAAATAGAATTTCTGAATTTTACTTAGAATAATATTCTCAGCTTTTCAACTGTGTTTGTATCATGATCTTCGTTAAAATATTCTTTCATTTCACATTCATTTGAAGAACAGGCTACTGTTTCCTCATCTCAGTAGTGTTCTCATAAAGCGAGCAGTAAGGTCCTATGGTAGAGTTTGCTGTAAATATTCCTGCTGTAGTCAGCTCACAGTGGTTATTGAAATCTGTGAGTATTGAGGTACAGAATTTACTTGGGGCTCTCCCTGCAGGATACCGCAGTCTGTATGTGAAAAGCCCACACGGTTCCTCTTTTCTTAGAGTTAGTTACCACTTCTTTTTCCCCTTTGGTTACTTGGGAGGCTTGCAGTTAGTTACCACTTCTTTTTCCCCTTTGGTTACTTGGGAGGCTTGCAGATGACTGTTTTTCTGGACAGTGGAAGTGTCAAGAGTATTTTTCATCATAAAAAATAAATTCTGAAAATGTCATCTGAGTTATTGAAACCTTACAACATATGAAGCCATTCCCCAGGACTGTTTATATTTAACACAAATTGTAAATTACGTGACCTGTGTAGGCTTTCTTGCTTGCAATGATATGTAGAAATTTCTGTATTTCACTGATGCTATGATAGATAAATAGTCTCATCAGTGAGTCTTTTCCTTCTCAGGGTCCTTGAGCCAACCATACTATTCTCTTCTTATATTAACTTTAAAAATGCTTTCAGTAACTGGGCATGGTGAGACATACTTGTAAGCCCAGCAAGGGCTATAGAACCAGATTTTATCTCAAAAAATAAATGACCACCTCCTTCAGTGTTTCACAAATGTAGGTATTTAGTTAGGAGAACTCTTGAACAGAACTGAGTTGGTTTTATGGTAGATGCTGCTTTTTTTTGTGTGTGGTTGTTGTCATTGTTTTTGATGATGGGAAGTTAGAGTTGCAGCTGGAGACCATTGTTTGTGACACTTGTTGTGTGGATGTGTTGTCATCTTGCTACAGAAAACTGTTAGTTTTCTGGGGGCCTTAGACATAACTCTGTTAGTGCCACAAGTAAGTGGAAGTGTTAGCTTTGAGCTTGTGGCACATTGAAAGCAGGAGGAAATGTAGACAGTTGTACTGTCTCATTTCTTCACTAGCTGTCTACCTCCTGTGTACATGGAGAAATAGGCTGACAGTCAAATTATTTTACTTTATGGGAGAAACACTTATTTAAATTATGATACCAGGTTCATATCAAAGCTGTATTAAGGTTCGTTGCTTTTTAATCTCCATAAATTGGCCACTTAAATGGAGAAAATAGAATATAACCTGCCATCATGTCACCTGGGCATGGGTAAAAGGAAGATTGGAGATTAAAAACAAGGAAGGGAAATATCCCACAAATGCATTAACATATATTTTATTACAGGGATACATTGTGAACTATTCAGTTTGATAAGGAAAGTATAAAGAGTACTTATTTATATCCAGAATAATAGGCAAGTATGTGGAATACATATTGAATTCTTAAGGAAAAAAGTCTCTGGAAGAAGATTTTTTTAGGCACTTGGGTATAATATAGGCAAAGGTATTGAGGAAAGGTATGATTTTATCTTTCCGGTAGGGGTGTGAAAGCAGATGTAAAAATATGATCATGGTTTTACAGGACCGGTGATCACGATTTTATAGGATTAATGTTGGTAATGATCTATCAATTTCAACTTAAAATGAACAAGTATTCATTATACAGTTCATGGAAAGTATCTGAAGGGTTCTGTGGTGGATACAAGTTTTAATAAAACATGTCCTTACCCATTAAAATCATATACTTCAGCAGAGGAAATGAAATTACATAGAATGGGCTTTCCTGTGGCAGGCTGTGAGAAAGGCTTTGTAGTGGTGTAAATTGGCCATAAGAATTTAGGTCTGAACTTAATTCTGGGAAGAAGGTACTTAGAAGAAAATGTTAGCAAAATGCCTAGCTTTGAAGTAGAGTTGGCGAAGAATCCTTTGAGTTGCAGAGAATATATCTAGTTATCAGGGGCACTGAATATATAGCATTTTATTTATGAATCACACTTTATTGATTGTGGAGGGAGGATGAAAAAGGCATCGCTTCTGCCCTCAGAGAAATAATCGTGACTGCCCTTATTATGAAAGCAATTTATCTCTTCCCTTTTTCCTCTCATAAATACCTTGACACAAGATTTTTTAAAAATCTGTGTTTAACTCACAGAGGGTTATAAATGGGGAAAATAATCATGGAGGGGACAGAGGTTGGGAATTAATAAATCAGAGAAGATACCCCCAGCAGGTGATGGAATAGGAAGGAACCTGGATTGTGCTTGTTTGTGCCCACAGAACTCTTGAACTTTAAGCTTGGTGCTTGGAGAAACTGAACAAATGTGACCTATTTTTGATTCACATCCCTGTTTATGATAAAAAGAAACACTTAGAATAATAATTATGTTATAACAATCACTCTAGATTATTTGCTAATAAAGTGGTTGTTTAAAAAAAAGAATTACTCTATTCTACAGTTAAGAGAAGAAAACAATAGTTTCCTGTTGTGTAAACTTTCTGTGGCTCTAGCCACAAAATCGCCACAGACACCAGCTTATACACAATACAAGTTTAAGCTGAGAGCCAGTGGCTCATGCCTGTAATTGTGGCTCAAGTGCAAAAGAGCTCAGGGACAGTACCAGGTCCAGAGTTCGAGCTCCAAGACTGGCAAAAAGAAAAGATACAATAGATCAACCTTAAAATAACTTCAGAAGATACTGATAAAAAAATGAACAGCAAGTTTTTTTTTTCAGTTAGCAAAACCTTGAGCATTCTAAGATTGATGACAAATTGGCAAAAAGTTAAGAACTCTTGTCTAGGATATAAATTGCCCGGCTACAAATTTTCCTATCAATGGTACCACATTCTAAAGCTTTAGTTTTTTTCCCCAAAGGCACAAAAGTACTTCCTTCATACTATCCTGCTTAGACAAGAAAATTCATGCTCATAAACATATGCACAATAATAAAGCTGCCCAGGAGGGACTCGGCTGAATGTTGGCAGAGCTCAGCGTTGATTCTGTCGTAGCCATGCCAGTTACATGATACCTGCTGGAACTGTTGGCTGGGAAATTGTTTAAATTCAAAGGCCTTGAATACCAGTGAAGGTTCTCATTCTGGTAAATAAATGATACTGCTAAGCCAAACTGAAATGGAAGTCAGAGAGTCAGGAACAGCAGAAGAGGAAATCATTTTTGCCTCAAGTTAATGGTGAGGATGTGCAAATTCACAGTACACATAGACCGAGTTGAAATCGAGTAGTGTCTACTCTGTGCTGATGAGGAGCATATAAATAATAATTATTATTTTCATGTTATTTTTACTGTAAAAATGCTATTCTATGGGTATTCAATTCTTTTAAGCAACTCCATACTTGAGGGAGTAAAAGTGAAAAGTGAAATGCTGCTTCTTCAGCCTTCATGAAAAGTTGTACATTCTGTGTCTGAGGCTGTAGAGAAGATAAATTTGATTCTATTGAGAGAATATTTCCTCCAGTGTGTGGAATGAGACTATATTTTCTTTTATGTTGGAACACTTAAAGGGCAGGGATTGCCCCGGAAGGCAGGGTGTTTTGTAATAAATCTCCAGGAGTACACTGCTTGGCATTTTCAATCACTCAATGTCAGTCTTGGGCTCAGTGTCCAGGATTCTTATTTTCACGTGTCAGTGGCAACAGGTTTGATGGAAAACAGCAGACAGCCGAGTGGTATGTTGCAGTGGCCCCAGTATCCAATGAGATGGACTTCCTGCTGGAAGATGTCAATACGACACTATCTGGGCTACTCACCTAAACCCAGCGGACTTGCCATCTGCTCCACAGTAGAACTGGCAGTCTCTGTAAGGAAAGACACTACCATGCTAGAGTATGGCCTTTGGGATGGAAAGCCAGTTGACCGTTGTAAGTTAGGTTCATTAGTTGTTGATGTTAAAATCAAGATTGCCAGCCAAAGAAAAAAAGAAAGAAAAATCAAGAAAGATAAATAGAAATGATTATAAAACTCTTTGTTTATTCTGAACCTTTTTATTCCACTTTGAATTTTTACATTGGAAATTATTTCTGGTTGCCTGTATAGCCCCTGTGTTTTCAAAACCATATCTGCAATGAAGTGCCTGTCACTACAAAGTAATAGATCCAGCTCAGGCAATCATTGATTATACACTGCTAGATACTGAGATACAACTTTTTAGTTTTCTGCTTACTATAGCCATACACAGACACTAGTGCACAAACATGTTCTGGATTCACATGAACATTCAGTGAGGTCAGCTTGACAGTTAACTATCCCTCTGCTGAGAGAAAATGACCTCTTAGCTATGGCCACTAAATCATATCAGTGTGCACCTTAAAATTGCATTTTATAAATGAAGTGCCATGTTAGAACTCACACAGTTCCAGAAACACAGAATGAGTTTTGTGGATTTCACTTGTATTGGATACTAATATGATGAGCTATGTGAATGTCTCAGAATATAATTTGATTACACTGATTTTTGGCCACCAGAAGTCTAAGTCTATATTCATCTTATAGATCAGGGTTAGTTTATACTTATACTTGTTTTTATAGGGTAAGTCTATTCCATTTCACAGCTGAGATATATGCTAAAATGGTAGTTCATACATCGTAGTTTTCCATTTGCTGGTTTTATATTTAAACTGGTTATATTTGTTCCTTCATAAATTTTCTAATGAACTCATATTTCATCTACATGAGAGGTGAACCTGCATTTGGGGCTGGAGGCAGCTCTAGTCTATAAGAGCAGTAGAGAGACAAAAACAAATCTGAATGACCCTTGGTCAGACCTGGGCAGGTGCACCAATCAAGCCCACAGCAAGGAAGCTATAATGATGAGATATGTTATGGACTTGTTGGCTTCAACTCTATCAATTGTGGGAAACACAGAGAGCAATTAACTGTGACATTGATAGACCCTCACACCAAAATCTCTAGGGGGAGAAGCCCCCTGATAACTGTTCTCTGAAATGTCCGTGGATCCTAAAAGTATGAAAGTAAGTTGTCCCTGGAAAATGCTTCCGTGCTTTTGGTTTTGTGTGTGCACACAGAAATTGATAGGACTTAATGGAGGCAAATGGTGTTGGTAATTTATCACATGGTTCTGGTTTTTTCAGTACCTTTCAAATTAATGTTCTCATAATCTGTGAGTGTGAAATGTTCTTTGCTTGTCTGTGTTAATCAATGTATGGTTCTATTTTCCTTTTTTACAGGAGATTTTTTGTAAATCCTTATTTGGGCTACTAACTTATTTGTAATGGAGCTATGTTTTGGGATGCAGGCAATTTCTGAAGTTATCCAGAGTCATGGTTTTATTATAAACATTAATGAGATAAAGCAGTTCTAGTAAATCTTATCATAAAGCACATGCTCAATAAAGATTAGCACTAGTGTTAGATGTTTGAAGTAAAATTAGCTTCAGACTTAGAAGTCCTCTCACAATAACATTCTCTCAGTGTTGCAAGCTAATGAAATTACAGTCACAGAGGCCTACTAAATAATCTGTCCTATTAGCTCTATTAGTTATCCTGTAAAAATGATAACGAATATTTACTCTTTGCACAGTAACAGGCACGTTATGTGCTATTGTTGTTATTAGTTCATTTAGCTATATTAAGGACTCAATTATTTTAAGGCTAAACCATTTATGCACAGCAAGCAGGTTGTTGGGGAGACAATGGAACCCTATGCACTCATGAGAGACTCTACTGTCTGTGGACAGTTCTTTACAAAGCACAGCTTGTTGTGTCTCCCCAAATCCAGATCATGATATGCGCCTCATCTGATCAAGAAGCAATGTCATTTTCAGAAATTGAACTGGACTATGTTGTTTTGTTAAGGTTGTCTGTTGCTTCCTAACACTCATCAGTGAAGCAGGGCAAGAGGGGGCTTTGGGCACAGTGGCACCTGTGTGTTCAAAAGCTTTTACTCCCCTTTCTCAGAACTTGGGAGTCTGTCCAAGCTCTAAAAGTCATGTAACAGCTGGGGAGGAGGAGAAGATAAAAGTCAAGCCAGAGAGCTCACCTCAGACTACCTGAAGATGGATGTCTAAGCGTATTAGTTGAACTGAAAATGTTCTAGCTAAAATGAATGCGTGTACCACCTAACACAAATGAATGGGCAACAGAACACATTTTGGTTCACAGTGTAATAAAATTAAATACAAGAATTTGACTAGTTCATTCTGCTTATGCTAGTATCTCAAGTATTTGACAATATACTTGTAATTAGCCTAGCTAGAATATGGCATTTGGGGAGTTTATTAGGTCTCTCTCTCTCTCTCTCTCCTTTTGCATGCATTTGGGATCAAATACATATTATTGACCCTAAGTGTGTAGTTTTCAGAGGCCCATTTATCTTTGTTTTGTGGTCAGCATTTCAAGTTTATTTATTTATTTTGGGGAACTGAATTCTTCTGTCTTTTATGGTAAACTCTTTACAGTGTATTTTTGGATACCCTGTTAATAGCAAATGAATTTACTTAGGTTAATAACAATTGAAGCAGAAGTGAGGAGCAGTCTATACATTTTGGATTTAAAATGTAGCCATACTAATATTTCTTAAATTTCAAATCTTCTGTAACACTTATACCATTATGTATTCTTGACTGAAGAAAAAATTTAGCCAATAAACTCTTCTACAAGTACAAAGTTTGTTCCTACCTCTTAGTGAATTCGATTTTAAATGCAGGCACTCCTTTTTGCTCTCTCAGATGTCTTTTTCTAAAGCAGTTTTAGTCAGGAGGAAATTGGGTGAACTCATGACTAAAACCCTTTAGAGAATAGTCTTAAATGTCTGGCATCATATTTCCCAGGCAGTCTTTCTGCCTAGAAAATGATTTATTAACCAGAGTTCAGCTGCCTTTTGCTTTTGTGGTGGATGACAAAAGGCATGTTTAAGCATGTTAAATTGGCTTAACAGAGTGGACAGAAATGATGGTTTACCGTAGGAGAATTTTGCTGCCAATGCATATTTCTTCTCTGTGTTGTATATAAGGAATAGTTAATCTGACCTCAAAGAAAAGAAACATGTGCTCCCTCAGATAAGGTTCTAGAGATGAATGAGTCTGTCTGCTGTATGGCATTTGTTGGTGAGGGAGAAAGGAGGAAAAATGGAAGGTGGAAAATAAGCAGAAAATGAAACTCCATGAAAGTGAATCCGATGGGAAAAAGTGAAGCTAAGCAGAAAAATGGCACACAAAATGGAATGGAAGTGGGGAAGGGAATAGGGAAGGTAAAGGCAGTACAGTACATTGGCAGTCAGCAGTGTCTCTGGGGTCATATTTGTTATGTGTCCCCAAGCAAATGACTCTGGAATGTTCAACAGTCAATGTGCTTGCTCCAGTGAATTAGGCTGTCAAAAATAAATAAATAAGTTCAATGTGGGCACTGGGGTCCATTAATTATATAATTGCAAGAGACGAAAACATTGTCCTGGTTCTTTGTGAGGCTTGTTGTACATGTACAGAACGAACTGAATTAAGACATAGAGCTCTTGGCCCAGTCTGATGTGGTTCACATGATGGGAGGTGGAGTGGTAGTGGATTCACCTCACCTGCAGTATGAGCACAATTCAGGTGATTGTTTTGACATTGCACAACTGTTTTGTCCTTGTTGGTACTGTCTCATTGTATACCTGCATCTCTTCTTCAATATTCATTTTCCATTCTCCAACTAGTGGTTATAATTTGTTGTGATAGAAATACTTATGTTTGTCAAATCCTTCTTGACCTTCTAAAGTTACTCCATTTATTGAATACCAATACATTTTAATCCTTTTCAAGATGGAAAAGGATTTATTTTATTTACTTGCCTGTTATATTTAACCTTCTGATCATTTCTTGTTTAGCTTCTCTTTTTTCCTTCTTAAATGATAGTTTGAGAAAAAATAATCTTTGGTCAACAACTTCCTAAAAAACTGTACATTCAAATTTCTTGAAGATTCACCATAATCTATTAGATTCTCTGAAAGGTCCTAAAATAATTCAGCCTTCTTAAATATGTTTACTCAACATCTAGCACTATTTGAACCTTCTTTTTTCATTGCTTTTTGCTCTTCTTCTAAGAATCATGTGTTTTTAAACAACTCCATTATCCATGCAGCAGATTTAGTTTCTGTCTCAAGTATTCGTTCAACCTTTCCAGTTGCCTGTTGGGTATATTGGTCTGAATATGAGAACAGAACTTTGACTTTGATATTTTCGAAGAAAGATTTGCCATTTTCCCTGTAATGAAAAATATTTATCAGTATATTTCAATAAATCCAGGCATAGGTGGGCCCTAAAGGTAACACAGTCAACAAGACTTCGTTTCTGTGGTGAAGACAAGTAAAACAGGAAATGATAGGAGAGCTGGAGACTGGGGAGCATAACTAAGTAGAAATCATGAAAAGCACTGATTATGTTTCTATAGTGTTTGAGATTTTTCCTTGATAGCAATGGTGAAGCACTGAATGACTTAAAAGCAAACAATGATTTGATAAACATTTAAAGACCATTATAACTGCAGAACTCGGTGTTAATCAGGACAACGCAGGACTGTACAGTATATCAGTTAACCTAAGCCTTAAGATAACACCATATATTAATAACTCCTTGAAACTTCTAGAATATTATTCTTGGGTGTGAGTATTTTACTACTTTGTCTGCTAAGTACGAGATCCTCAAGAATTGCAACTTTATTAATCCTGTACTTACCATTCTTAACACATTACTTTGTCAACCATTGCTGCTTTCTTAATATGTTTGTTAGCAAATAAACATGATCTGTTTAAAATCTTCAAATGAGCTCATTTTCTCAAAGAACTGATTAAAAAAATGTAAAGCAAACAGTGAGAAGGAAGAGAGATGAATTAGCAGTGAGTGCAATCCTAAAGAAAGAAACTGAAATTTGATCAGAGGAATCATGGATGTAGAAAAAATAGTGCTTCAGATGAGTGCTAATTTAATACAAAGACTCTTACTTGTAGTCATGGAACGCTGGTACTCCTGCAATAGTAACAGCAAAAAGCTAACATCCTTTTACTTGAGTACTCTAGACAAAACCAGAGCTAATATTTTATGTCATCTGAGAGATCTTTTACATTCTTGTTTTCAGTTTTTGAAATATGGTGTTTGAGAGAATAAAGCTGCTACTGAGATTGGTACATTTTTTGTTTTGTTTTGGTACTGTGCTTAAATGGAAACAAATACTGTTCTTAATGGTCTGCAGGGACACATGTAAAGACAATGAGTGGATTGCTCTTATGAGGAACAGGGAAGTCCAGCAGCCCCAAACAGGGTTGTTGAAACCAACCTCATCTAGTATCATAATCAGTATCTACGGAAAATTCAGTGGTATCGCTCTTCTGTATTTATGTCATGTATTAAAAGAAAATCATTGATCCTATGTTTTTTTCAAATCCAACTTAGAAATATATAACAAGGCACGAGAAAAAGAGAAAGAAGCTATTGTGACTATTTTTTTTTCCTGAGACAGAAGCTAAAAAGACACCTAATAGACAAGTTGTGTTCAAAAAGCTATGACTGTTTCAATTCAAACTAGCATAAATAAGATGCTTAACCTTGAACAGCTTGAATGAAACCGAAGAGCTACTCTAAGAAGCAGGGATCCCATATAGAAGAGTCAATGAGAAATTCTTTCAATATAGGTTTTTAGGAGACATTGTTTATCTGAAACTTGACATCTTCTGCCATCATGTTATTCAATTCTGTTTTATATTCTCTTTAATGAAAAGCACCAGAAGTTCTGGTTATTTGAGTCAGAGAATGCCTTGAATGTTCCAGAAAGCACACCTCATTCATACTAACCCAAAGTTGATCCCTTTTACTTTTTTGATTGAAGCAGATGAGGTAAGATAAGAACTGAACTATTTGGGGGTTTAGATACCAAATAGGAATGATGATAAAAAGGAGGGAAAGACATGTGGATCAAAACTTTCAGCAGTATGAGACCACTGCTATTTCTTCAGGACTTGTGCAGGCATTGAGCATGGAGTGTCCTCTGTATTTGCTGTGCTTGAGACCACTGAATATATGGGCAGAGGGGAGAGCCAACATTCAAATTCATTTTACCCGATAAGCACAAAGGTCAGGATTTGTCTTTAGAATGATTGACTTATTTGAATAGTATCTACTAAACCATAGCAATAAGGTTGTGTCTGCCTAATCTCTAGGTAGAAGTTTTACTATGGCAATAGAAAGAGGTAGGGCTCCCTGAAAGCAAGGAGCAAATGTTAATAACGATGCAACAGTGTAGAGCCGCAACAAAATACAAGTCACTACCCAGGTTATTGAGGAAAATTGCCCTGTCCTTACTAATTCAATTAGGATAAAATGGAAACAAAGGTTCTATTCCACTTAAAAAAAAACCCAAACCACTAATACTAAAAATGACCCCACACAATTTGGGATTTTATCTTTTTGGCTTTACTAGTAGAGGAAGAAGACTTTTTAATGTTAATTTTAACATTTAATTAAATTTTAACAGCAACCCCAAAAGGAACCCTTGTGTAAGAAGGACTTAGAATCGTATTAACATTTAAAACATCAATCAAATTCTAAGTCACTGGTTTGTAACTTGGATCCTATTCTAAGTCATGGGCTTATATTTGGAAAGGGTGATCTAGATAATTCATCTAAATTTGTCCTAAAAAATAGTCGACATTTTTAACCTCTGGTTTGCTGTGTGATGGGTTAGTACACTCTGGAGACGTCCAGCTGGTGCATCTGGCTCAGTGACAGAGTGTCTCGTTGAATTAGTCAGGATGCTCCACATGACATCATGGATCAGAGAAAGGTACAGATGATGAAAGGCCACCATGTCATCCCACAGTAGGAATTCTCTTCTGGGCATGTCTCAGAAACCCTGTAACCTAATGCTTAAATAACACAACTTAGAAATAAAGTGTTCAGCTTGCTCAGTCCAGGATGCCTTGAACTTAGTTGGTTTAAAATTTATTTCAAGGCAAGCACTCTTGCCACTAGGCCATATTCCCAGTCCCTAAAATTTATTTCAAGAAATGAGAGAATATAACATAAACAAAGCCTACAAAGTTGGGCCATAGAATTCAGGTTGGTTCGGAACCCGGTGGTAGAATTTTCTCACCGAGTTTCAGTTCCATTTTATGGCATACTTGCTAAACTCCTTGACTTATCTGATCATTATTAAAAATATATATATTTCAAGTGAGTAAAGTCTTTCTTGGTTTTCCAATTGATCATGCTGATTACTTACATTGATCTATTATATCTTTCTGAAACAAGCTCTTTGATTTTGCATTTGTTTGTCTTGTTATTGGTGTAAAATATACACCAAGATCTTCCTCATAGCTCTGTTTCTATGATACATTATTTCATATGGAAGGAACGAACTAGCTTGCTTAAGCAGCAGTCAGAGAGAAGAGAAGCTAGGTACCAGAGACTCATGCCTGTAATCCTAGCTACTCAGGAGGCTAAGATCTGAGGATCCTGGTTTCAAGCCAGCCAGGACAGAAAAGTCTATGAGATTCTTATCTCCAGATAACTGGCAAAAAGCCAGAAGTGGAGCTCTGGCTTAACTGCTAAACTTGAACGAAAATACTGCAGAATCCAGGCCCTGAATTCAAGCCTCAGTATTAGCCCGCATGTGCATACACACACGCACACAGTCAGAGAGAGTGAGCAACTACAAATAAAACTATAGAAAGCTAGAATTGGAAGCTTTTTCTTCTGAAGGAGAGAAATCACATAATTTCTAGTTATAGACAATTTCTACAAGGTGGTCTGAGAAATGGAATATCACTATTAAAGCAATAGAAGTGATGCATTTTATGTACTTGGCTTGAAAAAAGCTTGATTTATTAGTGTAGATGGACCTTAAAATTACTTAAAAATGTCTAACATAGCTTTGCAAACCATTTTATTACTAGTTCCCCAGAGTATGATAGTGCGGAGGTGATTGCTCAAACCAGTTCATCCCGGAACACTGCCTTTATGGCTCAGTTACTGTCTCTACCTGCAAATCAACTTGCACACCTAAAGCTTTGACTTTCTCATCAATGGTCCCTTAAAAGAAGAACAACATGGTAATAGTATTCACGATGCAGTGTTAGACTGAGAATTAGATGAGAAAATGACACCAGTGGACCCCATTTGCCAAGTTTTTAGAATAATTTTTATCTTCTTGAAGTCATGTACTGTGAATTCTTAATTTGTTTCAGATACTGTAAGAGTTTTCTCTGTGTGTAACCTTTAGAATCTGCTTTTCAATATCCACATATTTGCTTGCTGATATATTATTTGAGATTACATTGAATCTGTGGGTTGTTTAAAAAAACTGACATTTTTGACAATTATTAAGTCTGATCATAAACTTGTCCATCTTGCAATTTAGGTAGTTTTTTGATCACATTCATTGTAATTTTATGCTTTTTCTCATGTAGATTTTGTACATATTTTGTTATATTTAGATAAATCATGTACTGTGATACATGTGTGATAATGCATTCTGTGATAGAAATGATTTGTGTGTGTGAGGGGTGGTAAGCTGGTGATAAAATCAAAGGTCTCTCACATTCTAGGCATGTTCCACAAGCTACTTCCACACTCTGTATATGCATTCTTCATTTAAACATGTACATGCTAATTCCTTGTATATAGGAATTATTAATCTTTAACCCTGAAACCTTGCTATATGTTACTTATCAGTTATAGAATATTGTTGATTTTTTTTCCTTTTTACACTGACGTCTTGTTATCTGCAAAAAAAGAAAAGAAAGCCTTCCCATTCTGTTTCAATTGAGTATTTGACTTTTCTCTCTTTTATTTATATACCAATTATCCTTTTAAACTTATTTTTAATAAATGTTGCCCCAGAACTTACAATACACATGTATGGTTAGTCCATGCCCACTTAAATAAAACAATATACTGTTCACCAGGTAGTGTATTTTATAATAAAATCATCTGAATTTCTCACTCTGTAGTTTGTATACATAAGCACACCTGCACACACACACACACACACACACACACACACATACACACATACCGTCGTTATCATTGCTTGTTGCATAATTTCTTAAATATCAGTTCAATTAAACCCAAGAGCAATGAACATTGTTACTTGCTTTCAAATAGTGCGTCTCCAGTGCTCTGGCAGTCTTTATGTGGCTATGACTTTCATTTTCCATTTTTTCCCCTCTGTGCTGGAATCAGACCTTAGAGCCTTGTGTATGCAAGGAAAACACTTTATCTCTGAGCACGTTCCCTCCATGAGTTTGGAATTTTTTCCTTTTTCTCTAAAGAGCTTGTTCCTCATAAAGAGAATTGACTGATGATGAATGCACTTACTTCTGGTTGAGTAAGTTTTTCTTTCTTCATGTGCTTTGAAGGTTGATGTTGAGAAATACAAGTGACTAGGTGTGGACAACTCCAAAACTATAGGCCAAAATAAATATTTCTTCTTTTTTCTCTTTTTAAATGATTAGCTCAGTTTTTTCCTCCTGTAATGAGAAAATATCTATAGTGTCTGAGAAGTTAGATAGATTACTTTGCTCCTCTGTAAGTAAGCAGTTTATTTCCCTTTTATTTTTTTCAGGAGTTTTCCCTTTATTTTGATTTTCTCTAGTTTGAAAATGATATGTCTAGATATAGCTATATACTAATAAATATTTCTTCTGCTTGGTGTGTTTTGAATTTTTTAAATCTCTGCTTTGGTATCTAACATACATTTTGGGTGAAATTCTCAAATATAATTTATACAAATATTTTTCTATTTCACTTTTTTCCTGGCATTATCATTATGTGTATGTCAGACCTTTTCTGATATATATTTTTTTTATTTTGTAGGTGTACTATACTTTTTTAAAATGTATTTTGCTCTGTTCCTCAGGGCTTTGTTTTTTCACTGCTGGATGTGAGTCTGATTCTAATGCTTGATAAATCTTTTCAAACTATCTTTTGCCTTTAATATAACTTTGTAATATTTTCCTGATAGCCAGATATAAAGTGCTGCGTAAAAGGAAAGCACTATAAAGAAATGTGTAGTTACTGATAAGATGTAGGAGGAACTCTGAGCACGAGTTTCACGTGCATCCTAGAGGGCCTTCCTAGCAAGCTCAAGCCCTGAGTTCAAACCACAGAACTATCCAAGGGGAGGAGCTGAGGAGGCAAGGATATTCTGTAATCCTAGGACCAGATCTCAGGATTTTAATGAGGCAATGCTGCAGGATGGTGAGCTTCACAAGTGTGTTTTATTATGGTTGTCCCTCCTTTGGTGAGACAGGATGTTGCATGGTTCTGTAGTTAGGTATTTCCTTCCCTCAGGCATGTAAAACTTTGATAAAACCCCAATCAGATTAGGCTTTTATTAAACCCTTTCACCGGAAGGTAGACGGTGTTAAGAACAAAATGTTCTGGTTTATTTCAAAATGATGACTGTGCCTCTTTACGGATGAAAAACAAAAGACTTTTCACTGAAAGAACATGGTAGAATTCCAAGAGGCAAAAACTCACCAAAGTGGGGGAGGAGGTCGCTCCCTGAGACCTCAGGAGTTTGGAACTCGCAGACTTTACATGGGGCCTGCAGTGGTTTGCAATTATTATTTGCAACGTCTATTTATTTCTTCCATTTTCGCTCGTCTAACTCTCGCTTGGTTTGGATTATTCAACTGTCCCTCACTCTGAATATGAGTTTCCCAGGGGTCGTGGTCATCTTGTCGCCCACCCCAGGAGCTGATTCCCTGCGTTTCTGGGCACCCACAGCAGTGAGCAAACAGTGACTTGGATTAGTTGTGGGTCAGCTGTGCTGCCAGGCGAGGCTTTTTAACCCCTTGCAGACTTGATCGGACGAATTCTCTGTGCTTGAGCCTTCCAGTCACTGTCTCTCCTCTCTCTTCACCAGGCCATATTTTGCTCTCCTCTGCCTGCGAGCTTCTGTTTTCCGCCTGGCTGAGCTCACCGCCTTCCTATGGCACCTCAGGGAATTGCCCTCTTATTACCACAATTACAATCTGTACACATTTCATTAAACTAATATCGCTTCGCACAGGCTTTCTCCACAGAGCTGCACAGCTGGAGGCCCATTTCTTTTCCTCAGCTTAAACACTTTGACAGGTTAAGAAAGCTATTATGGCTGAATAACAGGTGTTGCAAAACAATGTGCATTTGATGTTTAAATGAGAGAGCTTCTTTATTGACTGCCTTTATTGCAGTGAAGACTCCTTTTTTAAATCCACCATGACTGGCTTTTTATTGTCTTTTTTTTTTTAAACTGCTTTTTAAAGTGTATTCTACTGTTGCAGAGTAAGTCCGAAGTGACTGTGTTGTGGCTATTGGTTATTCTGCTGGCCTTTTCTTTTGATAATGATTATTGTTATTTGGGCTTCTTGCTTTCCAGGTAAAGAACAGTGGTGGATATGTAAGGAATTTATTAGGTCGACTCTAGCACTCTCTGTGATATGAAGGTCCTCCAGTATTTTGCCTCTGTGTATATTGTTTCTTTCAGTCCACTCATTTATTTTCCAGTGACATAGTGAATTAGGTCCCGAATGAGAAATGGGGAAATTCAAATGGAGGAATGATTTGCTGGTGGAAGTTCCTTCCCTAAACAATCAGCATCTCATTCTTTGTTTAGAGCCCCAGTGAGGAGAACCACACACACAGATAGTTTGAGCTATTTATCTCTTGACATTTTGTTTATTTGTCTCATCAACATTAGGCAAGTCTTTATTTGTTTTTTTTTCCTCTTTCCTCTTAGAGTATCATGCTCAGCAGGATCCAGTCTGCTTTATTATTTCAATAAGATGACTTTTGCTGAGAAGACAGTCAAGTGTTAAAATATCATTTTTCAAAAGCAAGTGCTCAGTGAGAGAGAACAGGTGATTATAAAAGCATAGAAATGGATGGGAATAAAAGATGGCTTTGAAATATCTAGATTTGTGTTTTATAGAAGTTCGCGTAGTGCTTTACAAATTGTAGGCACTCAAAAATGCTTATTGACTTGACTATAAGCCACAACATACTTTTATAAAGCAAAAGTTAAATTTCACATGTACTTACATTTTATGCTAGGGGGAAAAAGCAAGAAGAAACAACAACAACAACAAAAAGACCAGAAGGGAAAAGATAAACCTTATATCTCCTTTTGCATCTAATCTTCCTATTTATTTGAAATCATTCCTTGTCATATAAAGTTATTTCTGTGATGCGGCAACATTCACATTTCTTTCCTGTATATATTGTATGGTATTGTATCCAGGAATGGTGGGCAGGGCCAATTTCTTTGTAAGTCCTCATTATCTATAGCTTTGTAGAGTATGATGGAAGTTCTCAATGACCCCTGAAGCTAAATCAACCTTCTGGTAGATTCAAATGGTTTAAATTCCTCTGAAAATTCTAAGTACAATTTTGTACACCACATTCCCCATGAGCAGAAATGACTGCTGAGAATTCATGGTTTCCGTTTGATTCTCAAGCGAATCTGTGAACTAAACGAAACTGTTGTTTTTGTGGTAAGTAAATAAACATGTGATAAAGGAATTATTTATTGAGCCAATAGAGTCAATATTTTTTCAACTCTGCGGTTACACTTTGAAATGAAATTTCAGGAACATGGTAGGCTTTCCTACATCATATGTGAAAGTACTCTCAAATTAAGGGATAGTTTTTTTTTCTTCCCCCTAGAGAGCCTATCACCCCTAACCTACCATTGTGACATAGATACATTTTTTAATAATAGCATTACAACTTGTACTCTCTATAAAGTCTATCCTGTTTTGAACAGTGCTTCTACTTAGGAAAGAAGCGCAAAATTCATTGCGGAAGAATATGGGTTTTCATTATTGATGAGAACAGAGGAGGTGAGTGTTATTTTTGGTAATTTCAAAGTACAGTATGTGTCTGAGTCATTGTGCTGTCAAGCTTCATTATTTAAAAAAAAGTTAGCTGCCTTACATTTATGAGGTACAATTTTACAATTAATTAATTAATTAATTTTAATGTACTGGTCCTAAGCTTGAACTCAGGGCCTGGGTGCTATCCCTGAGATCTTTCTGCTCAAAGCTATTTCTCTACCAATTTGAGCCTCAGGACCAATTCTGGTTTTCCAGTGGTTAGTTGGAGGTAAGACTTTCAAGAACTGTTCTGCCTGGACTGCCTTTGGATAACAATCCTCGGGTCTTAGCCTCCTGAGTAGCTAGGATTACAGCATGAGGCACTGCCATCCAACTTCTACAAATTTTTAATAAATTTCATAATATAAAACAGAATCTTTATTCTCCTTGTGGCTAGTTAGGCCTCCCAGTGAAGATGTGAGCCAAAATATTAACCCCGATACTTTTAGTTGACTATTTGCTACTATGGTGATGAGTGTAGAGAGATATCTCAAAATATCTTTAAAAAATGTTTGAGATTAGTTCATATAGTACATTAAAAATAACAACAATGAAAAACCACTTGTTTATACATGTTGGAGTTCATTTTGCTTAGCATCATCTTATATAATCATATACACAGACTCATTAAACTATTGTGATCCTCTGCTAGGACTATCCCAGATATATACTAATTGTTACCAGTGAGTGCTTCTTTGGATATGGCTCACTTCACTTAGCATGATTTTTTCCCAAGTTTTTTCAGTTCTTTTGAATGAAGCAATGTCATTCTTTCTGATAGAAGCATAAAATTCTATTGTGTATATATGTCACTGTATTTGATTTTAGTACCCGGGCTATTGTATATATGTTTATCTGAATTAGGGAAAGGAAGGGGAAAATCAAAATGGTGAGACAAAGGATAAAGGGTGGACCAATGCAACAGTAATATTTATAAGACAATATGTTGTAAAGTACAACTTGTACAACTTGTACAACTTGGGGGGATTGGGGAGGAGGAAAGGTGGGAGAAAAATGAGGGGGATGGTAACAAGTTTGAAAACAAATATACATACTATCTTATGTATGTAACAGTAGCCCCTCCATACATTACCTTAACAATAAAATTAAATTAAAATATATTTGCATGTATATATATATGTATGCATGCATATATACACACATATTTATATATGAAAATATCCCCTAAAATATATTTCTTTCTGGATTCAAGCTTAATGAAAATTTTACCTGAGAGAAATAGTTTATAATAAAAGAAAACTCTTATTAAATGGTTTGATGTCTGAGAAAAGCAAGTTAAATAAATCTTGTAAATACTCATCGACATATAAAGTAAAATGAATCTCAAGTAGTCCACTGTAATATGCTTTAGTTAATATATGTTCTTTTCATGTAATTCCATAGATATAGGTAATGAAAAGAATTTCAGGGACAGATTTTGTTCTAAGAAAAGGTAATTGTCAGATTTAATTTTGATGTTTTTCCTTTAAGTTTCCATCATGCTAATTCAGTTTATTTTAACATGACATCAATGCTATTTGTCAATCTTATAACTTAGACTATGAAATTTATGTGAAAGAATCTGAAAAATATTAAATTGGAAAAAGTTAAATTTGGTTTTGCCTGTGTGGATGCCTTTATTTTGAGTATTATTACAAGAAATGATAGTGTTTGAACAGATTCTCTGATTCGCCCTATTGGAAATAACAGAATCAGTTGTCCATAAAGTCTGTCTATTAGATTGTATCCGGGCTGTCTGTCTCTTGTCCTAGATATTCATCTTCTTGAAAGCATTGTGTTATTGAAAGCAACAGACCCTGGTAATGCTGGCCATTACCTTTCCTTCATTTACATTTTTGCCCAATCTTTTCCCCTCAAATTCCTTTCTCTCCCCTGAAGTCTCCATCACTCCAGTGCGTCTCATCAAGTGGGAACTCAGCCAAACACAGGCCACTTGCTGTGTGAAAATGAATTGGGTACCAACACAGGTACCCAGGAGTTTGGGGCTTGCCTGTGTGTTCCTACATCAGCCGCAATTGGGGTGACCCACATACAGGAAGTGCTGTCCCGTCTCCGTTTTACTATTTCTAGAATGATCATTGTTGCGTTACTTTGAGGATGTGAAAACAGCGGGATTTCAGTGGGTGGTACAATTTCCTCTGATGGAAGACTGAGCACAATAGGAAACTTAAAGCCCTAAAGAGAAAGCGGGCTAGTGTAACAAAGCAGAAAATACTTGCCTGGTGTTCCATTGGACCATTAAGTATCCCTTCCTGTATGCATGGAAATAGTAAGAGCATTATGCACTCACCTGTCTTTTTATTGGTTGACTGGGCTTGACTGGATTTTGAACTATAAAACCTCCAGGCTTCACCTCCCGAGTAGCTAGGATTACAAGTATGAGCCACCAGGCCCAGCTAGTATGTTGTACTTTTGAGGACTGATATATAGCCTATTTGACCACTTTTATCACCTTTACCACCAGTCCACCAGTCCTATTCAGTCACCTTTGAAGCAGCAGAACAGTGTCCTTGATTCGGTCCTTACTATTTGTCACGTCAAGTTATTCCTCCACATACAGCCTGAGTGATCTGCTAACGTTTATGTATGACGATGTCTGTGCCTTTCAAGAATTCCACAAGGCTGACACTGTAATTTGGAGTAAAATCTTTTGCGTTCTGGACCCAATTAGTTCTCTTTCCACCCTGCAACTTACTTCTTTCAGCTATACTGACCTCCTTTACTGATTTTGCACAGGTCACTTTTCTTTCTACTTCAGAATACCAAGCCCAGCACCTTCCTTGGCTTAGAACACTTTTGTATCCAGGTAACCACCTCAATTACTAGCTTGTTTCCTTCAAACTGCTACAAAGCCGGTTCCTTGTCAAAGAAGACATTTTGACCATCATTTATAGGCTGTAACCTCAGTCCACAGAAATGTAATTTTCCCTCAACACTGTGGCTTTGCAATATATTATATGTTTATTTGTCTGTTTGCCCTTAATAGTTGGTGAGATTCTAAACCAAAATCTTATCATTTATTATGCCCTTTGAGGCTTAAAAACTTTAAATTAAAAATGACTTGGGAAACCTTATTTTGCATGATAACAATAAGAACTTGCATTTTGCAGTCATTCTGCGAGGTCACGAAAATATATTTAAATTGCTTAAGAGAGTTTGGTGATTGTGGAACTGAGCTTAAGTTTTAACTTGTTAAGAATATAAGTATAGGGCTGGGACTATGGCCTAGTGGCAAGAGTGCTCGCATCATATACATGAAACCCTGGGTTTGATTCCCCAGCACCATATAGAAAAGGCCAGAAGTGGTGCTGTGGCTCGAGTGGCAGAGTGCTATCCTTAGGCAAAAAGAAGCCGGGGACAGTGCTCAGGCCCTGAGTCCAAGGCCCAGGACTGGCAAAAAAAAAGAATATAAGTATATTCTTAGACAGACAAAGTGTGTGAATAATTGAACTTTCCTTGTGGCATTCCTGTAGCACCAGGTTTACCCAGGAATCTGTATATGTGTTTCTAGTGAGTTCATTGGCTCTGGTCATTTCAGCAAAGCAATATTTATGCATATTCACGGTCCCAGTCTCAATGCTCATTGTGTTTTAGTTATAAAATGGCCAAATTCCATATAATACACATGAGTCATTATCCCACACAGGCACTGTTGTTTAGCTGGAAATGAAGTTTTCCTGTAGATTCATTTACAGACACTGTGATGTGCTGTTTGTCACTGTAGATTCCTGTTTTTCTCCTGTGTGGCACCACTGGCTGGTTTTGTCAATAAGATACCTTGATGATGGATGTAATATTACTCGTGGGATGATATATATGATATATAGGACATATATGTTATATATATGATATATGTCATATATATATATGCCCATCAGAGAAAGGGACGAGTTCAATCGAGAGATGAAATAGAAGCAGACATTTCCATCCTCTGCTTTTAAGGGGTTAGGCTGTGCAAGTTTTGCCTGGAATGGTTTGGATCAGCTCAAAGGGGACATTCTAAGGGACAGCACGAGAACCTCACAATGCAGCAGGGTAAGTGCACAGAGGCACTGATCCTGTCTTCTGACAGGATTACTCTAGAAAGTCAAGCTCACAGGATATTGTATCTTTACTTAGACACAATATAAGCAATCACACAACCAGTAGTTTCCCAGAGGCATTAGGATTCTTCATGTGCAGGTCCACCCACAATTCCTTTGCACAGTTCCCATGGGGGCTAAGGCTCCATGGATATAAGCAAAAATGATTTAACATAGTGACCCAGGGTTAACTTATTTTGTAAGCTAATATCCAAATCTACTATGAGACATTTTTTTGATAACTCTGTGAATGAGTTACTTTGTCAGGAGGCATATTTAATTCTGAGAATAATAGAACAGACTAAACTCTTGACTATTTCAGATAATATAATAAAACTCATTCCTGATTTACATTTATTATTATTAATAATAATTATTATTTTGTCAGTCCTGAGGCTTGAACTTAGTGCCTGGGGACTGTCCCTGAGCCGCTTTGTGCTTAAGGCTTGCATTCTCACACTTGACCCACAGTGCCACTTCCATCTTGTTTTGAGTAGTTTATTGGAGATCAGAGTCTCACAGATTTTTCTGCCCTTGGCTGGCTTAGAACCATGATCCTTAGATCTCAATCTCTAGCGTAGCTAGAATTGCAAGCATGAACCACCAGCACCTAGCATTTATAATTATTTTTATACATGTTATGGAGTTATAAAAGTTAGGATCTTTTTCATTGGAAAGTGTATGTTACGATAGAAATAGAATACAATACCACAGATGTTTATGACAGAAATATAAGCGGCAACACAAACATTAAACAAGGTATCTACTGAAGTTTTACTTTTGTTATATCTCAGAGGGATGGATTGAAACAAATATTACTGGTGGAGGATAGGATATTCTCCTCTAAAAGAAGATTTCAGTCTGGCTTAGGTGAGTCTGTATCCACTCTTAGTTTTCTCTCAGGTTGAATGGGTGCAGAGTGGTGATAGAAATGAATGAGAGCTCCAATTGATGCTGTGGTTGTACGGAGGCCTGACAGGTGCATCAGCCAAGTGAGTGTTTGGATAGGGAGCTTCAGAACAAAGCACCAGCAATACACCAAAGAAGGCGGAGCTGTTTTTCAGATGTCTCACATTGCTACTTTCTGTTCCATGTAGTTTCTATGTAGTTTTGCTACATAGAAAGCTAAGGAAAGCTATACACCATCCTAGAATTAGACTTCAGTGAATTTCTTCCATGTATGATTATTATACTCTATATGCTGATAAGTTATCAACTGCAACTTATATTAAAATAACTACAAAATACAAAATGGCTAAGATTATAACTGAAGATATGCATCAAGTAAAAAGTTATTTCATATTCTAATACCCAATTTTCAATATGTTTATGAGGAGTACGTTTCTGTAAGTATTAGGGGAAATGGAAAAACCCATTTTATTTCTGCTGTTTATGTAAACTTAGTTATTATGGTTCCAAACTTTGATATTCTAGCTCTTTTTGCAGTATATATCATTTGCTAGAAGAACTCTTCTCTTCAGTAAGCAATTATACTCATTTTTAAGCAATAGTAATATAGTACTATGCTATGGAGGAAATATAAACAGTATCGTTTTCATTAGGATTGTGGCTTAAAATGAATCAAAATATGCTATCACTTAAGGGAAGCAAACAAGACAGAAAAAAATGAACAGACAAATTTTTTTTCTAGCACATATCTAATAGAAACAATTTAATTTTACATTGGTATTTTCCCACTTAGTAAGAAAAACTATGTTCTGAAATGAAATACTATCTTTATACCCCATTTGAAGTTAAATGTCTGAGTTTTACAGATTATCTTACAATATCACCTAAGCTCTTGACTAGTCTTAGGTCTTAGCTCTCAGAAAAAAAATCCCCATGGAAAGCAATGTTTAAAAGGGCTTTGTCCATTTCCCATTCCAATTGCATTTTTCAGTTTCTTCCACCTATCAATATATAAAGCACTGCTTCTGACAGTAGATAGTTACTTTGGCTAATAAGTTTTAGGCAGCTTAACATGCCTGATAGTTTTTTTTTTTTAAATGTTTTACCTTTTAACAGGACTCCTCTGGTTATTCAAAATAGCCAGGGCAAAGTAAGATGACTGAGTAGAGGTAAGTTTAAGTCATTGTCAAGGTGATGAAATTCTTCTTTTCTATATATTCCTTTTATAATAGTATAGCGCATTCTATTTTGTGACTGGAAAACAACTATTTCCATTCCTGTATGATATTCTGGACATGTCCCTTCCCACTCATTCATCAGAGATTAAAGATGATTTGTCCTTAACTTAAAATTGGCCAGGACTTTTGTAAGTCTATCAAATGAAATGCAATAGAAAACAAATAATACATGGTCAGGAAAGGCAGTACCCAGCCACCACTCCATGAAGCACTTCAGGCCTCATCAGAACTTCTTGACCACTATCCCCAGAGTTTCTAGTGACCAACAGCATCAGTTTTCCAACATAGGCAGTGTCAAACCTTCAGGTAATGACAGCGTGCATCCTTTGGGCCACTCCACACGGTGCTAAGAAGAGCAATGCAGGTAAACAGCCCAGTGGAATCACATATCCTAGAAGAAAATGTTATGTACGCTGCTAAGATTTGACATAACCATAAATGACTGGAAGAAAGAAATAAGAAAAAATAGAAAAAGAAAAGAAAAAAGTAAGAATTGAGTTTCAAGAACTAAAAGTATAAACTCTTCAGTATTTCTCCAAGCTTGTTTTTTTCTTTCTTTTTTTTGTCAGGGATGGGGCTTGAGCTCAGAGGCAGGGCTGCTGTCCCTGAGCTCTATTGCTAGTGGTAGATCAGTGCTCTTGCACTTTGAGCTCCTGCTCCACTCCAGCTTTTTGATGATAAATTGGAGATAATAAGAGTCTTATGGGGACTTTTCTGCTCCAGCTGGCTTCAAACTGTGATCCTCAGATCTCAGCCTCCTGAGTATCTAGGATTACAGGAATGAGCCACTAAGCATCTGGTTTTAGTTCTTTAATCTTATATATGAATTTGTTGAATCCTCAATACTGCTCACTTTTATTTTCCACACATGACAATTATTAGGTATATGCATACATGGAACCACAGTGTTGAAGTGCCAATTAATACTTAATTAAAAACACTTAATACTTAACATATATGTATACATATTTAATTTTAGAGTACTATTTGATTTCTATACTCTAGTTCTGGGTCATATATGTTGTGTTTTATTTCAAGCTCTTTTTTCATTAAGAATTACATTTCTTGTAAAGTGTTGATGGAGAGCTTTTCTTTAATGCTGTCACTACATATATTTTATTTATTTACCTATTTATTATGAAACAAGGACTTGCTTTGTAATCCCAGCTGTCTTGGAATTTGTGATCCTTTCATCTCGGGCTCCTGAGTGCTGAGGTCATAGTCGTGGTCTACAATGTCCATCTTGTTCAATTTTTGAATTCTAATAGATCTATTTATTCAGTTAACACTTACTGTGACCACCAACATATTTTTGTTTACTATAATAATTTTACTTCCTACTATTGTTATCTAGTTTATCCTTGCTGTTTCCCCATTGTTTGAATTTTATTTCAATTTAGAAAATTATACCTTCTGGGTTTTTTTTCAAAAATTTAGTGCATATTCGTATTTTAGGTTGCATTCATAACAAAAAATGAAACGAACCCTTAGTATTATCGTTCTGCTGGGCAATGCTAGAAGTTTAGAAGATTTAATTTTGCTCATTGCGTGACATTTTTTATGTGACTTGTTTTCTGTTTTTAATGTGATTCTAATTCTATAGAGCAGTCACATTTCATGACTATTAGGCAGCTAATATCACATGGGAGTCTAAGTTTTTTTTCATATCTCAATCTTTCCTTTGAGATTTAATTTTGATTTTTCAAAAAAAATAATCTTTGCCTTCATTCTTAAGTAATAGTTATGACAGAGCTCCCTATATCCAGGTAATCTGGCCCCTTTATGAACTCACTAGGGAGGTCTGTCAATCTACCTGTCTTGCTTCAGGACATTTTACCCCTTAGTTAAATCCTTCCTCACATTGCCAAGATAATGACAGAACTCTCCAGTTCATGCTTATATTAGAAACCAGACACCCTGAAGTATCACTGTAGGACACAAGTGTTTTACAGTGTCACAATATACCTTTCTGGAAAAAGAATTATGCTGAAAGACATTAAGAAGCATGAAACATAGGAAAATTCCTTTTCTGCCCAAAGACAGGAGATAAATTCTCCTTTACTGGTGATGATTTTAGACTCTTATTAACCCAGACATGGAACCCAAACAAACTTTTACCCCATTAACCTCCTCCCATAAATTTACCTTTCCACAGTGTGTTACCTTTGAAGATGTAAAAGTACTTTCCCCTAGCCTGTCATTTCTTAACAAAATTACATTCCTACATTCATGATGCCATATATTAGCCTGAGTTTTACATTATCTATTTTTTAGTTGTTCTTTTTTTTTTTTTTTTTTTTTTGTCAGTCCTGGGGCTTGGACTCAGGGTCTGAGCACTGTCCCTGGCTTCTCTTTGCTCAAGGCTAGCACTCTGCCACTTGAGCCACAGCGCCACTTCTGGCCATTTTCTGTATATGTGGTGCTGGGGAACTGAACCCAGGGCCTCATGTATACAAGGCCACTAGGCCATATCCCCAGCCCTAGTTGTTCATTTTTTGAGTATTCCTCTGTTTAATAAATAGGATGCTAATGTAATGAATCAACATGGTTGATTTTATTCTTGCTAGTTTGTCTTTGGATAGAGGGACAAACACTGAGATGGAAAGAAGAAAGTTTTTTATTTTCTTACATTTCTAATTCTTGTGAGTGACCTTTTTGTTTAAAAATGTGTCTTATTTTGGTTCAAATAATTTACATTAAGTACACTTAGAACCAAACCCAGTGTTTCACACTCACTTCTAAGGTCCTGTCTGATTTGTTCCCTGCTCACAAAGTCCAGAATACCATTGTCACTTTCAAAGGGAAGAGTGTTAGGAAGATCCTAATAAAGTACAACTATAAGAAAAAAAATCAGTCATAATTACTATGTTTCAGACTTGTGTACAATTCATAATCTTGATTTCTCCCCACTCTTTTGTTTCAAACTTGATTTTAAGATGCATCATTAGGAATAACATTATCATAATTTAGGCTTTAGACTGGACAAAATTATAATGTATTTGAGATAGTGTATATATTCCCATTGTTGTTGAGCCCATTCATTAAGGCTTGAAAAATTCTCACTGTGATATCCCACATTTGGCGATTAATTCCGTCATGAGCATTGAAGGATAGTACAGTCACCATCTGAAAGTCTAGCTTCATTACTTCAGGCAATCTTGAATGTAATTATCCTTTCTCTAAAGTATCTTTCAATTCAAAGTGTATTGAAAAAATGCCAAAAATAGAAACACCTAATGGATACTAGGCTTTGAATTCTAGCATCGTGTGTGTGTGTGTGTGTGTGTGTGTGTGTGTGTGTGAGAGAGAGAGAGAGAGAGAGAGAGAGAGAGAGAGAGAGTTAGTTCTGCAGCTTGAATTATGGTCTGGCTTTGTTCCTGAGCTGTTTTTCTCAAGGCTAGAGCACTACTGCGACTTCCTCTTACAAACTTTGCTGCCAGGCTGGCTTGGAACCTCCATCCTCAGATCTCAGCCTGTTGAGTAGCTAGTATTACAGGCCTGAGTCACCAGTGCGCAGAATTCTTCTATCTTTTTAAAGTCATTAAGTAAGCAAATAAAAATGATAGCATCCTTTAAATCATAAGGTTCTCAAATTTCCAAGAATATCATTTCAAAGTTACCTTGAAATTTAATTCCTCAAATTGCTAGCTCATTAAATGCTTCTAGAATTCTTTGAGGTGGCTTTGTTGTGGTCATTTTCTTTTATCACATGTCTCTCCTAAGCCAAACAAACTTGTTCTCATAAGAGGAGATATATTTCTATTGGCCATTTGTAATATTTATGTAGCTTTTCATTGGCATGTAATACAGTGATGTTTTATGAACTTATCATAAGCATTCTTTAAGGAACATACTACAAAGTCAAATTTCTGGTTTCTTTTCTGGATATTCTGTGTAGCAGACATCATTACTAACTGTGTAGCCACTCACAACTAACATTGTTCTAATCTATTATCTACTACATCATAAACACTTGCAATTATCCATGGAGGAACTTTACAAATATATATATACATATATATGTTTGTGTGTGTATGTACATAAATATATATATACATATATTTGTGTGTGTGTGTGCATGAGTGTGTATGTAGTTTGTTATTCAATTCAAACCAGGAGTGCTAGAGACAGTAATGCTTCTAGGAACAACCCTCATTGCAACCAGTAGGGGGCATATTTTTCTCATTTCTTCACATAGGATAACTGAGTTCCAGTGTTATCCAATGATATTGAGGCACACCTACTCATAATGGTCACCTGTCCAATAATGTACAACCTTTTGTCTCTCTTACTCTCTCTGTCCCACTTTTGCAAACTCTTTCCCCTGCTTCCTAGGAAAAATTCCCAATTATATTCATAGCAATAGTTAATTTTCTCAAGAATTCTCTTCTGTAGAAACCAAGCACAAGAGAATCTGATCATATATAGATTTAGGGTTAGGATAAGGTTACTACAATTAAAAACCACACCATATGATTCTTGTCATAAGATAGGAGTGGTGTCCCCCACAAGATAATAGTCATTTTATAACAGCTTTATTCTAGTCAAAGCCTCTGTGGTGGACAATCGAACTATTGATTATTCTGTCATAAACATATTTTTATGTTCCTTTGCTGGATACCTCTCTGAAGCATTTCTGTGTCATTGAGCCCAATCATGTTGTACTCTGATTTTTTACAACCCTTTGGTGTGTTTGCTCATCTTCATGATTATCTTTAAATACCATATTAAAAAATTAAGGCCAGAGGTTTCACATACACATGCTTTTTTTTCCAACTAAAATTTGTGTGTCTTTGGGTACAAGGTACAGTACTAGCTTACCATGTTCATCCATAAGCCCTAGTTACAGGCACCCTGGAAGGGAGGCTACCTCAACACAGGTCATGGTGTTTTGTCAGAGACAGGATCCACCCAATGACTGATTGATATGTAGGTATAAGAGTCCATCTTCCATGTCCCAAGCTGGTCAAACGTAAGGGCTTATTCTAGCTTGCATTCCTCCTGGAGTCAGTTAAGTTGTATGTGGGTTGTGAACAAGCATAGCTTCATTTTCATTTCCTTGTACCAGGCATGGCTTCCAAAAATTATCTCCTCGTACATGTTCTTTGTATTGAGATTCACACCTCATGCCTTCTTCCAGAAGAACCCAAATGGTCATGTTTGATTCCCTGGGCTCTTTTGAAGAGTATTTAAGAAAGTCAGTTTTAATGGGATTCTGGAGTTGCCAATCCTTCCGCTCTCCAGTATTGAGAACTCTTACAAGCTCTGGGTAGGATGTGCATGATCACTGATGTAAGGCAGTGAGTAAAATTCCTGAGATGTCCACTGACTATTATCTGTGATAATACAATGTTGGAAGAGATTGTATCGATAGGTCAGCGTGACATGGGATAATAATAAGTAGTGGGATAATAAAATTGGACATCTGTTGCAAAAGCACAGACAATCCATTGTGAAAGATATTATAAAGGTGGGAGGAATAACCAGGAACGGAGATGGCATGTTATAAACCAGAAGTCCTCCTGCTAGGATATAAACATGTCTTTAAGGTAAGGAACAGAAAAACATTTAGAGCATGTCTGAGACTTAATTGTCAGAGAGCTCCAGCAAGGCATCTGTGCAGGGATCAGGTGCTCGAAACTCAAATACACAATATTCAGTATTCCTGAGAACTTATTTGCTCCTTCTTAAGAGTTTGTGATGACCCTGATTTGAGGAAGATGCAGAGACCTGCACTTAATAGCAATAGCGAACAATCCCCATGCCATCCCCTCTAAATAACTTGACACGTGGAGTAAGATTGGGATTAGAATTTGGAATCATTCTGTTTCCTAGTAAAATCATTATCTTTAAAAAAAAATATCTTTCCAAGCACAGTGACATTCTGAAGTCGTGGGCATTATAATAGCAATGTGATTTTTGATTTTTGATGGGACAGAACTTACAGGTAGTTTGTGCTTTGTCCTGCCTTGCTGAGGTTGTGGCACTTCTTGCATTCAAGCAATCACATTTTGTCAACAATTAATCTTTCCTAAAGTGGCTGAATCATTAGTGCAAAACAAAGTACTTAGCTGCCCGAAATGCTTGGAAAGCTAGTTTCATTTTGTAAGGAAATTAGATTAATTTGCTAGCCTTCATTTTGGTTTGTCAAATACAATTCACAAATAGATAACACTTGTTCTCCTCAGATCGCCGGTACTTAGATCCTGGGAAAAATATTATATGATGTTTAGTTGTATAAACATACAGCCAGTAAACTCTCAACTCTGAATTTGTGGCTCTGACCTCTTCTGCTTCTTTTTCCCGCTATAAAATATGACTATTTGTTCATGATATGCTCTAAGTAGAACATTATGTTTCTTTGTGTGAGTGAATAAAATTTTATTGTTTAGATAATCAAAATGTGTGTAAGTGATCTTTAACAACATACTGAGAATTTCAGACACCACTGGGATCCTGAACATTCAGATACACTGACCTGAAATATCACATATTTAGACCTTTCTTCATCAGCTTAGCACACCTCTCACTGAACCCCATAGTACTCAGATACAGAGGCATACACAAGTTTATGAGAACATGGTGCAATAGGACCTATAAAAACTGTCTGTCTGATACACTGCTAAGGGCTCTACCCGGATTTGTGGTATTTTATTACTGTTCAAAGACTGACTCTCCTTTAGATGATAAATTTATCAGGAAATTAACATCCTTAGGAGTGGTTATTGAAGAACTATCCAAAGGATCTCCATTATTGACAGCAGAGGAAAGAAAAATACAATGATATATAATTTTAATTGGGCTCTGTTATGACAGGCTGACCACTTTCTGATAGTTATCATAAGGAAAAATGACAAGATGGACTGGAAAACTTGTTATATGGTTTTCCAAGTTGCTTAGAGCAGTGGTGACAGTTTCTAATTTGTTTAAAATGACCTTTGCCCTGAGCTTTCATTTTTTAAAAAAGTTTCTTTTACGAAGAAGTAATAGAGGAAGGGGTCAGTCTAGACAGTATGAAATTGTCTAATGAGAAAACCCTAGGCTAAATTTCCTATGACTAAGGGAATGACCCTCATCATAAAACGTATGTCTTCTCATTTCACTTTTTAATATGTGTGACATGAAGGAATAAATGGAAACTTCTATGCCCAGACTTTCTGTTTCAGTGCCCCAAACAATGGATAGAATGCAGTTAACTGAATAAAACAAATGCTGGGTCTGCGCCCATATTGGGACCCTACCAGCCTCAAACCTTGGTGATATTAATCATTTATTTCTCTGGTAGCTCCAGAGAAAAGAAGAATGTCTTCAGGATTTGGGCCATTGGGTTTGGCCATTAAGATATCATTTTTAGGTGGATTAACTACTAGAATATTAACTCTTTTTAGGTAGGGTCTATTTTGTGTTATTAAAGGAAATTGCAATATTTAATAATACTGCTTTCTTATTCCTAATTTACTTCTGGGAAGACATCATCTTTTGAGTTTATCCTTAGAAAACTCAAAAAAATAAAGTTGACTTTTGTTTTCATTTTCTGAGTACAGATTATTTACTTCTTCCGAAAAGGTACTACTGATCCAATCTGAAGTTTTAGTCTAGTTCATTTTTTTTCTAGATAACTAAAAGTTAAGAAAGTATCTATTATCTACTACCTAGAAGCCCTCAAAAGAGGTATTCTATGTGAGATCATGCAGAAACACATTAAAGTGACCTCAAAGAGATTGTAATTATGCACTTAGTCATCACAGGATGTATATTTTTCTTTTCAACTCAATATGTTATTATTGAACACCTGTACTGAGGTCAAAACTGTGCCATGGCTCCGAGAGATGCAAAAAAAGATATGTGACAGCACGTTCAATGAGGGGATTAAGAGCTTTTTTAGAGCAATATCCAATGGGTAAATGGAATCATACTGAAAATGATGAGAGATCAAAACATATTGCATAGTAAATTTTATAAGCTTAGAGATGATAGGTCAATTCAAAGCAGAGTTAATGGTAAAATTACCAAGAGGTGATTCATAAGTTGCATATGTTAGATTTACAATCTTATAAAATAGGAAAGAGTATTTAAAATAGTGGAATATGAAAGCTCTGCTGAAAAATATAAACATGTCACTGGATAAAATTCATAATAAAAAGTTAAAGCAGTATGGCTAATATCTTAAATTCCATCTTTAGCAGCTAGTGATCTATGATATAATATGATATATGATAATAACAGGATATGTGATACTATAGATAATGTAATGCAATGTATATGACTAATGTATGACACATGTCAAAATGATTTACCATATATGATATATGACATACTGAGATATAATAGATGATATGATGTTATATATGTTATGTGATATGATACAACTCAGAAAGTACATGAGAGCTCTAGTTATTTTTCTGTCATATCTTATCCCCGCGGAGGGATGAAAAGATTATCTTCTCATTAACCATTTGGGTTTAGATGATAGAAATCCAGATCAATATATTCGCCACTAGCTGTGCACATACGATCATTCAGGGATCAAGAAATCCTAGCTCTCAAGGGCCACACAACTGTGCACAAGAACAAAACGTCCAGATGTGTAAAGCTCTCTGCATGCAAAAGAGAAGTGTCAGTTAAACAAAAGAGTTAAATGCAAGTCACATAACAGTGGGAAGGTTCATAAAATGGAAAAGGTGAGTTGCAATTAGGATTTAAACTAAAGAATACACCTTCCTAAGATAACTAAGACTTCACGGGGTAGAGTAGGCAAGAGAAATGAAGAAAGCCATACAATACTTACAATGTTAGGGAAGACACAGGTATTTGGATTTTGGAACTTGGCAAAACAGATCAGAGTCCTATAAAAAAAGTATCCATAGGCTTGGTCACTAAAGAGTTACAGCTTCAGTTCCTGTGTGAAGGAGAGCCATTGAGATGTATGGCCAAGCTAGGAAATAGGATCCCATCCATGTGCTAGAAAGATCATTGTGTGTGAGGTAAAGGGTGGGTTACTATGGAGGAGCGACAAGAAGCTCAGCTCAGTGGCCACTCCAAGAATCCAAATGAAATGTAAGGAACTAAGCTTGGGTTGATTAGTAGTAGGGATGGAGAAAGAGTGTGCATGTGGGCTTTATTTAGGAAATAAAATTTATGGAATTAATTTTTAATTACAATAGTGGTAATGGTTATACCAATACTTAAACTTTACTGAAAGCTTATTGTAGATAACTATCAATCATCTATCTATCTATCTATCTATCTATCTATCTATCTATCTATCTGTCTGTCTGTCTGTTTGTCTGTCTGTCTATCTATATCTTAGTACCTTGTAGTTTCTAGGTAGGTGATCTGCCACTACCTCCCAGCTCTTACTGATTTTAGTTTTAAGATTTTTTTGTAATGTCTCATGTCTATTTTGGCTTTCTAGGCTGGCCTTGACTGTGATTCTCCTCTTTGTCCTTACATAGTTGGGATTACAGACATAAACCACCACACTGGACTACGTGGCTTAATTTTATTTCTTTTAGATGAGGCTTGCTAATTTTGTGCTGAGGCTGACGTGTTGTGTTTGTGTGTGTGTGTGTGTGTGTGTGTGTGTGTGTGTGTGTGTGTGTGTGGCCAGTCCTAGGACTGAATTCAGGGCCTGAGCACTGTTCTTGGCTTCTTTTTGCTCAAGGCTAGCACTCTACCAACTTGAGTCATAGTGCCACTTCTGGCTTTTTCTGTATATATGGTGCTGAGGAATCGAACCCAGGGCTTCATGTATATGAGGCAAGCACTCTACTGCTAAGCCCCTGAGGCTGACTTGGAACTATGATCTTCCTTAGTGCCCCAAACAAATAAGTATAGAAACTTTTAATTTCAATAATATTTACTCCACAACGTGCACGGTGGCTCATACCTCGAATTCCAGCTATCAGGAGGCAGAAAGGAGCATAAGAGTCTCGTGATTCACCATTAAGGTATCTTGAGTTTATACAGTGAGTAGATGTGAAAGGCTGGCTTTCCAACCTGGCTAAGTGATTGTAGCACACACGTTTAGAACCATACAATATCTTTGTGTACCTGGTAATGAACAGTGAAAATTCTAGTGTATAAGAGAAGGTATTAGGACAAGGACCATTAAATCCCTTCTCCATCTCCTCTTTACCTTTGTTTCAGATAACAGTTTTAATAAAACATCAACACTAGATGTGATTTTATGGGAATGGCAAAACTAACATAAAGAGAATTAAAGGTAGAATTAGTCATTGTGGTGTAGGCAAATTGATTTTGGAGTCAAATCATTGCTTTCTTATTAATCTGGAACACATCACCATAGAACTGGATTTCATCCCTTCTATAAATAAAATGGATGAGGACAATGTTTACATTACAATATTATGAGATCAAATGATGATCCATGCACAAAAAAACTTGTAAAGCAAGAATAATGGTAGTTCTTTTTTGTTATAAGGGGGCACAATCATGTCTCACTACAAATTATGAGTTAGAGCAGGTCATTTATTTGCCTTTTGTTTTGCATTACATAGGCTATTGGATAGGTATGTTGGCTGGCTAAACACTATTTGCTCAGATGCTTTTGGCTCGGCAGACTTAGCCATTCTCCTGAGAAGCCACTTACATGCTGTGGAAATTTGGCTCAATATGTGCTAACTAGGTGATGTAATTGACCTTCTGTCTACACTGCATAATTGCAGTTCTTCTATCAAGATTTGCTAACAGTGAGATCCACAAAGAAGTTCAAAGACAAACTAACCCTTTTTACTATTCCTTCCCCTTTTGAATTCATTGCCATTTTTCTTTTTTGTTGTGGCTAGATAATTTAAACCAGCAAAGGAATTTAAAAGAAAGCCTCTTATGTTCATAAATGACATCAAAAGCAAAGTGGGATGTCTAGAATTGTTAACTGTTTATTAAAGTCAAAGAATTTTAAAGGGCTTGTTTCATGATGAATAAAGGAGAAGATTTAAAATCTTAGCTGGAACTATTACAGGGGCCATGTTTCCTGTCGCTTCTTGTAGAAACCCGTGCATCTTATCCACGGTGACTGCCAGCCTTCTTGTCAGACCAATTACTTTAAAACAATTGTTTCATTTGGAATAGATGCCACAGCCCAAGTGATTGTCCCTCGTCAGTGACACATTCAATTAATACCGTTCTGAATAGGAGTTCTGGAAGGCCTACTGTGCCTTGTCCAATCTTATCAGTCAACAAAGAACAACCTCTGAGACTTCAGCACCGTCTGCTTCCACTGTCAGGTGGTTTGAACATGTTGCACCTTCCTGGGGTTCCTCAGAGTCTTCCGTCCCTGTGTCTTTTACAGCCAATGACAGGCGCCATCTCAGCAGTATCTGAGTCCACAATGCCAAGAAAGCTTATGGCAGTAAATAAGATGGCAGCTGTGACGGTACTGACAGCTGGCTAGAGCTCAGGGTGGCAGGCTGAGCCGGACTGTGAGCAGTTGGAGTGGCAGTGAGGTATGACCACCATTACTGGTTGGCAGATGTCAATTTCCACGCTGGTGGTTACATCAGGATGGAGCAGGCACACTGACATCATTACACGGGCAGGCAGAACTTTAAACAAACTCCAGGCACCTACAGGTTCTGTACCTTCTTCTGAGTGGAGCAAAAGGTGATGGACACTCATTGAAACAGCAGTGTCTCCACTCACACACACTGACTCCAAAAGGTGATACTCTTAGGAGAGAAACACAAAAGCCCAATGCCTATGGGCCTCTTTATAGTTATGTAAAATTATATTCATTATATATATAATATATGAACTCCAAGATACATAAATAAGAAATCTTTCCTTTTTTATTTTAATGTTTTGATAAAGTCTATTTTCTTTATGCATGGTGTATTTGAGTGCACATCTTCAAAAAGGTTGGTGGGAGAGCACAGAACTCGAGGGACAAGGGTGAAAAAGTGCAGCTGTGGATCTCAGGGGACATGGATGAAAATGAGCTATACAACTCATGGGTAGAGATGGGAGAGAGGGACTAAGATAGAATGAGCGAAGGGAAGACACCGGGCGAGAGGAAATGTACTCATTCATTGACTTATGCAATTAAAATCCTTTTCTGTATCACCTTTATAGTAACAATAAAGTAATAATTAAAAACAATGTCTGAATTTCCTGTTCTTGTACAATTGGAGAAGGGCTCTGTAAAATAGCCATAGGAAAGAAGGGAGTCTTTCAGAGAAACATTATGAATTAAGGAGGAAAGCACTGATTTTAAAGGAAGTTTTCATGTGTTGGTTTGCATTTTTTGTTTAAAAAAAAAAGAGCTACTGTAAGCTCCCATTTACATATTGGAGGATTCCCTTCTGTAATGACAAAATGTGTTCCCATACATTTGGGGATTCCCTGTATTTTGTATTTTTAGGCAAACCAAGTCTTCATCACCTTTCCTGTTTTCTGAGTGACTTGTGATAAAAAGTACTCCTTATCAGAGGAGAGGGGAACTGGAAGGAGGCTGATATAATAAATAATGTACAACTTTGTAGGCACATAGGCATGGAAAATAGATTTCTGGGGCCTTGGCAAGTATGTGCAGAAGCAAGACTCTTACTACTTTGCTGTCTGTCTTTGGGAGAAGGATAGCTAAGGTGTATGAGCTGGGGCTCAAGTGTAGGAGTTTGTCCTGGAGCTAAAGATGTATGCCGCACAGTAGATCTGACAGCAGGCAATGACGGAGCTGCATGGAGTAACAGAGAAATCAGCAAAATGACATCAGGACAAACTAACCATGCTGTTTCCCACTTAATTTGTTAAGAGATCTGAGGTCAGTTCACCTAACACCAATTCTCCTAATGTCCAATCCCCTGAAATACCCATTATCCTAAGAGTCATACCTCTAATTAAAATCCATTATCGATATATCAATTCATATGTAATAAGATACCACTCTAAACATTTTGGAGATCAATCTTTTTTGGCTTTTAAAAATGCATTTTAGAACACTTTAAACATTTACTCTTACTTGGTGAGAAGCCTAGGAAAACCGTAAAGTGTAGGCAAAATTATCACTCAGAAAGTTCACAAAAATGCCTCTGAGCTAACCTAATTTTAGCACAGATGAAAAGTACATTTGATAAATGGGAACATTTTAGATGACTGTGTGTCATTAGAGAAATTAATAATTATACCAATTGATTTTAAGCAAATTAGCTTCAGGCAATTTGACCCCTTCTCCCTAAAGTTGCTTTTCCATTTTGAAATTCTAGGATTCATGATGTGCACAACAAAGTCACTGCCTAAGACAAGGTTTGCCTAAAGAAAGGAAACTGCTGCTTTGTCTTATGATATTCAAAGTAATAATTAAATCAGCAATACAAATAAATGAGCATCTATTCTGGACCAGGAATATATATCTATCCTCTTTCTTTCTTCCTTTCTTTCTTTCTTTCTTTCTTTCTTTCTTTCTTTCTTTCTTTCTTTCTCTCTCTCACTCTCTCTCTCCCTTCCTTCCTTCCTTCCTTCCTTCCTTCCTTCCTTCCTTCCTTCCTTCCTTCCTTCCTTCCTTTCGTTCTTTCTTTCGTTCTTTTGTTCTTTCTTTTTTCTTTCTTTCTTTCTTTCTTTCTTTCTTTCTTTCTTTCTTTCTTTCTTTCTTTCTTTCTTTCTTTCTTTCTTTCTTTCTTTCTTTCTTTCTTTCTTTCTTTCTTTCTTTCTTTCTTTCTTTCTTTCTTCTTCCTTTTTGCCAGTTAAGGGCTTGAATTCAGTGCCTTGAGCTCTAACTTAGTTTACTTGTTTATGGCTTGTATTCTACCACTTGAACCTGGCCTTCAGTCTGGGATTTTGCTGATTCTTTGGGATATGGAGCCTCACAGACTTTGAGCTATGATCGTCTAGTCTGAGTCAAATAGGATTTCAGACATCAGCCCCAAGTTCTGATGCCACCTACATACTTTGAATTTGCTTATTCAATAAGCTCTTATTGATGGTCCCTTACATGCTAAGCACTGTTGCATATCAACTGTTAATCCTCACATTGACCCTATGGGTCAGCCTTGACTTACAGTTGGACATGGAGCTAGGAACTGAAGCAAGGAGAAGTTAAATAACTGCCTAATTACATGGTAGTGGTGGGTTTTGAACCTAGGCAGCCTGGGTCAATGCTTTACTGCACAGAAGATTGTCCTTGCCAGTATGTCATTAGTAATGCAACTCTAGGTGATTTTTCAATCTGGTCAAGGACAAGGGCAGGTGATGAGGATTAGCTGATACCTTCTGACTGGTTAAAATACAAATTTAAGGGCTATATGTTTTCAACGACCATATTACTGGAGGATCAGAAATCCTTTCTTGAGAATGATTTGTACTTTCTCTGAGTATATCAGAGTCCAAATTCTTAGTCTGAGAAGTAGACTATCTATGCAAAAGAAACAACAGTGAGCAAAACATTGGAATGGATCTTGTTAGCAGACTCATAGTATAACAGAGGGCTGGTGGGAGCTAGTGAGGCAGATACTTCCGCGTTTTGTTTTTCTTCTGTGCTATCGCACAGGTGAGTGACCAAAACCACTTGAAAATCACTCCACAAATACAGTATCTAGCATTTGAGGTTAGAAAATAAAAATAAAAGTTAGTTCCATTGTAACTGACAGTAGTTGGAGTGTCATACAAATATTCCATTGTTCAAGAGTAACTGAATCAGAATCATATAAATGTATTGAGAAACAAAATATAGAAAAATAAGATTACTAACAGGATATTTGTGAATCTATTGTTTTTTTTTGAAAAGATGAGTGCAATGTTGGTCAATTAAAGTAAAGTGAACATCAATAATTTCAAAGGTGAACTGAAGAACAAGGGAGACCATCAGTATAGTAAAGGAATATTTATAAAAAGTGAGCTGTACCTGCAATGTACCTGAACCCTTGGGAACAGACCTTGTATAGCAGCAAGATGTCTTCCTGAGCTCAGCTGGCTATCAGTTTATGCCCCGAAGCATGGTTATAATGTTAACCTTGAAAGGTCCTAATGAAATGAGCTTGGTGGTCTCAGCCTATATATTTTTAGATGCATCGGTGCATGGCTTGGAACATATCTCAATGGACTGTCTGTGCAATAGCACAGCATGTTGCTGAGATTACTGTGCGACCCATCCTCTCCTTACCATAACTCCTAGTTTTCCCACATGATGCACCTCTCAAAATTCAGCCCAGAAGGGAGAAATGACTTCCTAACGACAGCCTATACATTATTGATGGGGCCATAGCGTGGTAAAGAGATAACCCTAGGTGTCTTGTTTGCCAGTTGATTAACCACAGTGTGTACTTTCCCGAGGGAAAACTTGCTCCGCAGAAATTCGGTTATCCATTCTGTCTCACTCATAGCAATATTGCAGAATGGGAGCTACCTCTCCACCCCGAAGCCATGCACTTTCTCCATTTCTTCATGGTATAAATGAAGACATAAAATTAACATTGAGATCCCTCTGGGCACTTGGGTAAATAGACTACTATATAGAACTTAGGTTTCAAGTGACACACCTTTACATGCATTTCATGCATGTCAGGCCTTTTGGGTTATCCTAAGTTTTAAGGAAAAGAAACACATCTGGAAAAGATGGGTTTCTATGCCTATAACATAAGATTAAAATAACATACTTAGAAAATAACTCTTGAGACAATTATAGTCCAAGACATAGAAGACGAAGGATTGTCCAGTGATGTTCTATTGTGAGAACCCTTCCACAAAAATATGCCACTATTTAACAAAAACAAGGAATATCAAGTTGTCACTTGTCTTCTGTAACAACTTTGGAATCAATTCAGCAGTGTCAGCCAGTCATTCTGTCACCTAGGAGAAGGGACATTTAAATTCCCCTAACTCCATTGCTTCATAACATATAGCAGCTCAGGACACACCTGATCACTTGCCTGAGACTTAAATAGGGGGAAAAATTTGATAGCAAAACTTTTTTTAAACAACTTAGTGAGTTTTTAAAAAACTTAGTGAGTTTAACTCCTTTGAAAAAAGTGTCAGACTGATAAATAGCTTGCATTCTTTATATTTAACTTGTCTAAGTGGAATTCAAGACTTTCTTCTCTCTCTGAGGCCATTAGGAATTTATGAACCATTTTCCTTTTCTCTGGTCTTCTGAGAAGCATCTACTTGTACAGAAGGCTCCAGGACATTTGTCATTTTATAGTGAATTTAGTTAGTAGTTAGTTGATATTAAACAGGCAAGTTTCAGGAATTGTGAGGAACTGGGGAATATGGCATATATAGCACAAAACCTTTTATTCTCCCTCATTAAGCATCATGTTTTTCTATGTCTTACAGAGAAATCAAATTGTGAAATTATTCAGATGTCAAACCATCTTAAGACAATTTCCATTAGTTACTCTGCATTGGTAATGGTATCTCCACACACTGGTGCTGCCTTCTCATTACTCATAAGGTACTTAAGGAGTGTTGGGTTAAAAATCCCCTGTGGCTTCAGCATTTCTCCTCGTGGCTAATGTGAGAAACTCAGACAAGACTGAGGGAAGAAAGAGAGATGAATTATTTAGCCTGCAGAAAAGGCTAAGTGGTTTTGAGGATCATGGAGGAAATGTAATAGCAGTCTTTGTGTAAGAAACAGATATGATTCAAAGATAGATGGCTAGGTACTCTCTACATTTACTGAGATCATAATGAAAAGAAATAAGGAGAGACTAAAGTCATAAAGAGGAAACATTTTCTGATGTTGAAGTTTGTTGATCATGAGTTCTCTTTGTTGTTCAATATTTATTCACTTTAATATATGAGTTTGTAGTTAGTTGAAATGGAATAATTTACTTGGAGTATTTTTAGAATATATTTACATTGGTTCTGGCATAAATGAATTATTTTTGTTGAGAGATAAACAGATAAAAAGGCTTTATGGTTTTCATGGTTCCTTGAAAGACATCCCCGAAAAAATATGACAGTGATAGAAGAGTTCACAGTAAAATAACGTAAGTATCCTCAGCTCTCAACTTCAGAATACACCAAAATGTATTAGAATTATCATCAAAGGGCAGTGTGTAAGCAAAAGATAAGACAGTCTGTGGTAGCCAACCACTATTCTATATTGTAAGGACATGGAGTTACAAGGTTGTAGTTTGGGAGCATAATTTTCAGATAAGTATGGAAAGCCCTTTGAAAGTAAGGGATTTTTATAGTACAACACACAGAGAGGGACAGAAACATAGAGATAGCAAAAGGGAAAAAGAGAGAAGAGGAGATCATTTTGAGATATCAGATCACCCTGATAGAAGTTGAAGATGGAATTAAAGACAGGTTGAAGAGGTTGAAAAACTTATTTTTTTTTATTGTATTGTTTGCCATTTGTGGCACTTGAACTCAGGGCCTGGGCAGTGTCTCTGAGCTTTTCAGCTCAACGCTAGCACTCTACCACTTTGAGCCACAACTCAAAAACTTGCAGTTTTCTAGTGGTCAATTGGAGATAAGAGTCTTGCCTGGGCTTTCCTACCCGGGGTTGGCTTTGTACCATGATCCTCAGATCTCAGCCTCCTGAGTATCTAAGACTACAGATGTGAACCACCAGCACCCAGCCTTCTTGCTGTACATATATTTTTAAAGATTTTAATTGGTATCCATTAGTGTGCAAAGGGTTTCACTATGATATTTTCAATATATAATACAAAATACATTCATCCCCTCTGCCACACTCCCTCATCCCCCTCCACCTTAAGGCAATTTCAGCAGGTTACATTGTCATATTTACATGCTTGTGATATGTGTATGGAAGTCCAGTACTGTCTGTCTTCCTCTCAGTGGCTCCTGCCCCTCCACAGAGCCTGTTTTACTTTCCTGTCATGCATTTTCAATTTAATGTAATTGTACAAAAGTGTTTGTTTCACCATATTTTACATGTGCACATATTAAGGTTTTAGTCAGATTCACCTCTTCTTTGCACTCTGATTTTACTGTCCTAACCGGCCTCCTATTGGTGAAGAGTTTTTAGTGAGAAGCCTTATGCCATTTACACCTATACACACCGTGCATTCCAATATTATTCAGTTATCATCCTTTCCCTCTCTCCCCTTCCCCTCATCTTCCCAAACAATCCTACACTTACAATGAGGACACCACACACACACACACACACACACACACACACACACACACCTATGCATATATTTATGAGCAAGTCTCTACATTTACAGACATAACCATATATATTGTATATATGTATATGTATACAGCATATATACTGTATATCCACATACATAACCACATATACTGTATATAGTGTGTATATATGCTTGTATTTTTGGTCTAGATTGCATGAAGGAACAAAAATATACAACATTTGGCTTTTGAGCATCTCTCAACATGATGATCTCCAGCTTTATTCACCTTCCTGAAAATGACATGTTTATGTTTTTCTTTAGTGCTGAGAAAAATTCTATAGTATGTATGTACAATAATTTTTTTATTCATTCATTGATGATTGGCTACATTGTCTGACTTGATGCTTTGGATATTGCAAATAACTACAATAAACATGGTTACCCAACTACCTCTCTTATGAATGGATCTCCACTTTTTGGATATATATATATTTATATATATTTACTCAATATATATCTGATATATGTGTATATATATATATGGAGTAATATGGTGAGATCATAAGGTAGAACTACATTTATTTTTGGAAATGAGAGTCTCATGGACTTTGGTGCTTGGGCTGGCTTTGAACCGTGATCCTCAGATGTCAGCGTCCTCAATAGCTAGGATTACAGGTGTGAGCCACTGGCGCTCGGTGTTGCTCATGTACTTTAAAACGTTTATTTTTTACTGTTAAATAGTTGAACAATTTGCTTATTCTGGGTATTAATTTGTTATACATTGAATAACTGGAGAGGATTTTCTTCTGTCCCATGTTTTCTCTCGGTTCTGGTAATTATTTCTTTTACTGTGTGTGCCAGTACCATGTTGTTTTGGCTACTATGGCTCTGCAGAATAATTTGAAATTTGATACTGTAATATCTACAGTATTATTCTATGTATAATTACTTTGGCTATTAGTGGTCCTTCATAATAATTTTATTATTTATTTTATAATTCATTTTTTTCAAAATTTGTGCATAAGAATGGCTTTAGATATTTGACTGTGTTAAAAACTTTAGGTAGCATTTTGTAAAATTCATTAAAAATGAATTCCACCAATCCATAATCATGGGAGGTCTTTCTGTCTTCCAGTGACTTCTTCAATTTCCTCCTCATGCTTTCATAGTTTTCATTCTAGAATTCTTTCACCTCATTGGTTAAATTTATACTTAGGTATTTTATTTCTATTTTTAGTCTGTTGTGAATGGAACTATTTTTCTGATATCTTTCTTCTGATTGTAAGAATACACAAAAGCTGCTGTTTCTCTGAAAGGTAAGTTTATAACCTGTTATGTTGCTAAAAGTTTTTTTTTTTTTTAATCAGATATAGAGGGCTTCCATGGTGGAGTATTAGGATCTTTTAAAAAGTAGGCTCATAACATCTGTCAGTAAAGATCATTTGAATTCAAATGGGTATATATATATTTTTTTTGGCCAGTCCTGGGGCTTGGACTCAGGGCCTGAGCACCGTCTCTGGCTTCTTCCCGCTCAAGGCTAGCACTCTGCCACCTGAGCCACAGCGCCCCTTCTGGCCGTTTTCCATATATGTGGTGCTGGGGAATCGAACCGAGAGTCTATGTGTAGGAGGAGCACTCTTGCCACTAGGCCACATTCCCAACCCCTCAAATGGGTATTTTATTTGAGTAGGGATTGCTATTTGAATTCCTTTTATTTTTTTCCTCGCATACGTTTTTGCTCTACTAGGATTTTCTGCATTATCTTAAGGAAGAATGAAGAAAATGGACACCTTTCTGTCATTTCTTACTTTACAGGAAATGCTTTATTTTTCCCCATTTAATATGATACTGACCATAGGCTTTTCATCTCTGGCCTGTATTATATTGAGGTCTACCTTCTGTATTCTGTTATTTAGAGCTTTTAATAACAGGTTTTATAATTATTGTGCCAAATAAAATATTAGTATTTAATTATATTAATACTACTTTGTTATATAAACAGTTATTTTACTATCTAATAAAATATAATTTACAGTATTATAGAATTACTCTATTATGTAATTTTATAATTTTTTCTGCATCAATTGAGAGAATTATGTCACTTTTCTCTTTTATTCTATTTGTGTGCTATATTACATTCATTGACTCACATGTTGAACTATTGAAAAAAGTACTTATGATTTTACATTAATATGTAAATTAAAATGGGCTTGCTGAAAATGTGCTGATCTGATCAGCCCAGCCCAATTAATTCCATAGCTGTATATTCACAAGGAGTCATCTTTTTTTAGTAATACTAATGTACTGCAGCTTGGGGAAGCCCCAACTCGATCCTTATCCCAATATACTGGGGGAGCAGAATGTTCTAGGCTGCCTGTCGTGATCTTGATGCTGTTCATCTTTCTGCTAACCAGGAAGCAGTAGTGAAACTGGAAGACAGGACATTCTGTTACAGTGTGTGTGTGTGTGTGTGTGTGTGTGTGTGTGTGTGTGTGTGTGTGTGTATGTTTATTGATTCTGAGGGGGCTGTGTTAGGAGCTGAGCATAAATCTGATGTGAAAGCCATTTTCCAAGTCTATACAACCAATCTTTTCCTACTGGATGTATTATCTGGTTGGAGAAACACACGAGGGAAGCATTTACTTACAGAATTAAATCTGATGAATGGAGTAGGTGACCTACCTGTCTGTTTTGCCCTCAGTAACTGTTCTTATGTACACCTTACTAAACGGCATAGCATAAGATAAACACAATGCAGTTCCATTTGTCTGTATTCAAAATGAAAGCAATAAAATCAACAATTCCCTATATTTGATACTGACTTTCCTTGACACTCAGAGCCTCCAGACACATTTAGAATTGATTTAGTCAAATATTTGCTTTTCTGTTTTTAAAAAATATTTCCTATGTAGTTAACTCATCATTTGTTCTTAATGTCAATTCACCCTTCAAATTCAAATTCTGTTATTTGTTTATACCACTGTTATTATTCCCATTGTAGCATTAGCGCTGTATGCTAAAGTATCCCCACGACCAAGAAAAATTTCTATCACAAGAAACATAAAAAGTCATAGACTTTCTTAACCTATAGTAAAGAACCATATACCATCCCAACCAACCAAATTATCCAAAGGTTTATTAACAATTTGATAATGACTGGATTTAAAGATATAAACACTGTCCTAATCTCATTGATTTGTGTCAATGTAATTTATGCAGATGCATAGCATACTAGAATAGGTATGTACGCTGGTTATCACTTTTCATTCCTGTGTGTGTCTGACATTCCTTTAAATAAGGGGATATTAATGAAGGCTGTGTGTGTGTGTGTGTGTGTGTGTGTGTGTGTGTGTGTGTATTCTTTTTGTGTCTTGAAATTTTCAACTGGACATAACAGAGTCTGGTGCCCTACAAATAATTTACAATCCAGTCAATAGTAAAAACTGTGCTCTGGTCTCAGGTCTGGGAATATACAGCCCACCAGAAACCCTCTTAAGAAATTAGGATCTAAAAGCAAACCCTTCACACCATAATGTCTGTACTTTGTTTTTGAATTGTGGACCTGATCACATCCATTTTCAAGATGTACTCTTGGAGGATATTTGGTTCCTTTGTTTTCTTCTCTTTGTCAATACTTTTTACTATTTGAACACACTTTCCTGACTCTCTTGATTGGTAGGAAGAATATTTCTTCTCCCACTCAATAACTAGGACAGTATTTTGTGGGAATGGATGTTGAATCAATTTGATTCAATAACTAAAAATAATTTGTAAAGTGAATAAAATTAACATTGTAGTTTTTTCCATCAAAACTTATAGTTCTTCATTATGTTGCCAAATGGCCAACTCTATTCTTCATTGATTTTCTATCAATCTAAAATTAAATTTATATTTTATTGTTCTACTTTACTCCATTGTGAAGAATTTCCCATTTCAGCCATAATTTATTATGTATGCTATGCGATTTAGGTCTGTGTGCTGGTTTTAAATGACCACAATATCATTTTACAGATATAATTCACACTAGATAGAAAGCTTAATATAGTTTCTCAACATTTGATCACTTCATAATGTCATGTTTGGGGATTAATGGTGCATTCTATCCTATCTCACTAAGATAAAATGTGATTCTAATAAAAGTGATAGGAGCTTAAAAAGTATAATTTTTATATTTAAAATAACTAAGATAATATATATCTGGAAGGCACAATGTCCCATAATAGATCATTGTAGGGATGGTGATTCTGTGGGATGATTATTAATGATGTCACCGTCAAAGCCATGATTTGATAGTATATTGCAGGGCTTACAGGCAATTGTAACTTAAATTGGATTTTTCTAGACACTTCTTGATTTTCTTCCATTGCAAAGATTTATAAGTATCTAATTGTATTTTTCCTAGTTTCTTATGAGTTATTTTCTCTTGGAAATAAACAATTGTTTATTAAGAATTGTTAATAAATATTTTCAAACAATATTATACAAAATCATTTTTTAAAATATGGGGTCAAATCATTTGCTGTGATACAATATCAATATTAAGTTGAACAAAATTCAGCCTGACATATTCTTCTTATACACAAATATTCAGTTGATAATAAATTCATGAAAGAAAAACTGTAAATCTAGTGAGAAAAAAATAGATTTAAATTACCTGATATAATAGCAAAATGAGATTATTAAAGCAAGGATAGAATAGTATGGAAAGTATAGCATGCATTGATAGACTGAAGGGAGTCAGGCTTAACAATTAACATTCATCAGGCAATGAGCCAAGTTCTTTTTTTTTTTTTTTTTTTGGCCAGTCCTGGGCCTTGGACTCAGGGCCTGAGCACTGTCCCTGGCTTCTTCCCGCTCAAGGCTAGCACTCTGCCACTTGAGCCACAGCGCAGCTTCTGGCCGTTTTCTGTATATGTGGTGCTGGGGAATCGAACCTAGGGCCTCGTGTATCCGAGGCAGGCTCTCTTGCCACTAGGCTATATCCCCAGCCCGATGAGCCAAGTTCTTGACCAAAGTAAAACAACAGGCATAATTTGTTTATAGAGATTTAAAAGCCTCCTTGACCCGCTATCTCATCATAGTGAGGGACATGAAGTTAGCAAGTCATGTGTGAGAACATTATTCATCAAATGAAAGCATGAACACACTGGAAAAGGGCACTGGCAGGCCTATTCCAGAACAGAAAGGTAAGGATCTCCTCAGGAAGAGGGGAGCAGGTGTACCCACAAGCCATCTCCACTATGAGATCCAGGAAAGGAAACACAGTTGCAATCTACTAGGATACTAGCATTGCTAATCAACAGTGTTGTCAAATAAGAAGGAAAATTATTCTTTGAAGGTCCCTAGCCTTTGACTTCTTCAGAAAGTAGAAGAGTTTTGTATCAATGATTGTTGTCTTTCAGGACCAAACGGATTTCAGATAGATAAGTTAATAGAAAATCCTGTCCAAGGATACACAGAAACAATAGCAGGTCACACATAGAGACATATGTTTACATAAAAATTTCAATACCTCAGTCATGAATTTCTATGTTTTCTCCTCTTTCTACTTCATACCCATTTTCCCTATAACTAACTGTAAGCTCAGTGCATCCCAGAATATTCTGCATCCACAAACTGAAATTATTAAATATGTAACTCTAAGAACAGATGAGTTATTTTTCCTGTGATCCAAACTATATAAATAATATAATTAGTAATCAGTTGCACAATTCAAGATGAAGCATTTTGTGGCTTTTTTGAAATGGAGTGTATTATTCAGGGTATATAAAATATTAAAAGTAAGATAAAAAAAATCTTCCAGATTACTTACAGACTATATTATATGTATTTTCCAGAGGTTATTGATATATAATACTATGTATAACATTTGTAATATATACTATATAACATAGTATATGCTATAGTATATATATAATTGTAATACATGCCATGTATTATATAATATATAATGTATATCATATATCACAATATATATTATTGATATATTAATTATATTATTAATTAATATAGTTTTGTTTTATAATATATAATTGTATATAATAGATAAGATTATATATATATTATGTATAATACCTACCTTCCAGAGATTTTTTTTTTCAGGCAGGAAAGTTTATTACTGAACTGCTGGCCCAGAGATTTTTTTTTTTTTTTTTTGCCAGTCCTGGGGTTTGGACTCAGGGCCTGAGCACTGTCCCTGGCTTCTTTTTGCTCAAGGCTAGCACTCTGCCACTTGAGCCACAGCGCCACTTCTGGCTATTTTCTGTATATGTGGTGCTGGGGAATCGAACCCAGGGCCTCATGTATATGAGGCAGGCACTCTTGCCACTAGGCCATATCCCCAGCCCCAGAGATTATTTTTATATCTCCTTTCCTTTACCTTTCTGGGGATTTCTTAATTTGTTTGTACTTCATATTCTTCCATTATTTGCCACCAAATTTATTAAAACCTCTAACCATTTTTCTTTCCTTCTTAGACTAAAACTATAGCTTCACTACTACAGTATCATTTGTACGTATGCAGAAAAGATATAACAAGTCAACTTGGTGAATCATCTCTTCTGTCCTTTACTTCAGGAATGTCTTTATCACCAAAGCAGGAAAGAGATGACAATACACAAACCGTTAGTTTTGTCAAAATAAAAAAAAAAAAAACCTCCAATCTTTTATACCACCATTATTGTAAATTCCTTAGCAAGTCAAAGCAAACTCTCCAATATCTGGCTTTTTTGTTCTCATTTGTCCCAATGCCAAACTAAATAGCTCAAGCCATGATAAAGTAGTATGATCTTTTTTTTTTTTTTTGGCCAGTCCTGGGGCTTGGACTCAGGGCCTGAGCACTGTCCCTGGCTTCTTTTTGCTCAAGGCTAGCACTCTGCCACTTGAGCCACAGCACCACTTCTGGCCATTTTCTGTATATGTGGTGCTGGGGAACTGAACCCAGGGCCTCATGTATATGAGGCAAGCACTCTTGCCACTAGACCATATCCCTAACCCTAGTATGATCTTCTTGTTCCCTTGGAATATTCTCTTTGGTCACTGGAAGCTGGGTGGCTTCCAGAGTCCACTGTTAGTAAGGTTCTTTCAAGGGAAAGGTTGCCACTTATTTATCTGACCTGAAGGTCTAGTACAGGAATTTCACATAAGAGATACTGGGTCAATATATGGATTTGACTTTGTAATTTGTTTGCCTTAAATGTACTGATTATGAAAATACTAACTTCTACTTCTACTCTGAATTAAAATATGTTGTTTTGTATGCTCCCATTTATGTATGTCCTCATATATATTCAATTGTCTAGGTAGACATTTTCAACATTATAATTTTCCTAATATGTGAGGCAGATGTGTACCATTATTTCCAGGTAATATGTTTGATTTCTTCTTTGTTGTTGAACTTTAAGGAAACTACATTTTAAATACAATTATATTTAACCCCTTCCATAATGAATAACACCACAATGTACACTAGCATTCAAATATGTTTTAAAAATTATGTATGTAAATATCTTGAGACACAACCTAGCAGTAGGTTTAGTGAATCAGTGCATTTAACAAATAATCCACAAGTTTATTCTTGTAAATGAAGTTTGATTGTATTATTTAATAGCCAGACTCATCCAGTAGGGAAATGTGTATGGCTGATCAAATGGAAAAGTTAATAGTTGAAAAGTTAAAAGCTGAAAAATTTTTTCTATGATCATTCCTAGAAAAATGTGCTAATTCCCATATAGGCAGATATTAAACTTCTTTCTAGAATGTAGTTTTCCTTCCAGCAAGAAGGTAAGTATTGACCAATTTCTCCATATTCCCATCAGTGACTGGAAGTATGATAGTACAAAAATATTTCCTGAATTTTCTTTACTCTGTTTTTTTTTTTTCAACTTTGCCCTGACATTTAGATAGTTATCTGTACAACAGGACCTGGAAACTTAGAAAACTGCTCTGGCTCTTGGTTATGTATATTTCCAAGTAAAGTACTACTTTTGGAGTTATGATTAGCATACCAGTTACTGCCAGGTACTTCCTTCCGCTAGCTAATGAGTTGTGTGGAGAAAACACCCTTAGCTAGTTTGCCATGCCAACAAAACTACAATAATTACCATCTAAGAGCACTACCATCAGACTGTGTTACATGATCTGTTTTAGCGTGTTGAACTCTTGCAGATGTTTCACCAGTGTGTTTAATATACATGCAAGTGCCTTAAAACAAGATTTAGGTTGTTGCATAAAAGTCTGCTGGCTTGCTTTGCCCTGGCATTATGCTGAGACTGCAAGCCAAGTTCAAAGAGGAGATCCAGTTTCATCCTTTGTGTGTTGCAACATCAAGTAACATGGACACATTAGAGGAAAGATTATCTTCTTGTAATACAATGTGACCCAATTTGCCAAATAAAAATGGAATGAAAACAGCAGCTTGTAGCAACACCTAAAATATCTTTCAAGTCATTATCTTTTTAATGAAAAGCAACACTGGACAATTTCAACACAAATTGTAGTTTAGCATCTCATTAGCTGAATAATGGCTTACACACACCATGCATTCCTAAGCACCTGAAGTGTTGTAAAAATGAACACCGCAATGAATCTACATCCCATTCTTCTGTCCTATTCAGATGACAATTAAGATCTCTCTGTCCTTCATTATTTCATGATTATAATTTACATCTATTTTCTTCAGTTGTTAAGTATGCCAACATGAAATTTCCAAGCAGCCTCTTTATTAACATCCAAGGTATTCACATAATTTTTCCACTGTGGATTTTCTGAATGATTCCAACATGTCATTTGGCTGGTACGTACGTACATATGTATGTATGTATATATGTATGTATGTATGTATGTATATATATTTTTTCTTCTTACAGGCTTGGTATGGGAGTCTGGAATAAAAGAGGAAGTGATTTTGTGTAGAAAGGCATCCCAGATCATAAATTACTACTGGGCATCTCCTAGTACCAATAAAACACATGGAACACCTATTTAATTGAAACCAACTGACAGCAGTATCTCTCTTTCTTTTTTTTTTTTTTTTTTTTTTGGTTCATTGAAAACATCCTCCCCGCCCCCACCAATAAAGGATATTTCTTTTTCACTAATCAAGTAATTACTAGGCTGATTTCACTTCTTTTGTAAAAACTTTGCCTTGTTTTTCTTTTCTTTTTATCAGTTTGCATCTTTTACCCTGATAAGCCTGGGCTATTGGGGTTGGAATAGCTGATCCCTACCAAGCTGTAATATCTGCACTGCAGGCATTTTTTCTCAGAGCTTCACACTGAGTTAGCAATCAATCCCATCTGTTCTTTATCATTAGGAATTCAGAATGTACCCAATGTCATTCTTGAAGTAAGGTTGCACACTTTTAGCTTTTTAGCTAGATAAATAGATATGATCGGTCTATCTCTATCCTCTTAGCTTTATAACTTGAGGTTGTAACCTACACTTCGAATAGTACGACTATCTAGGCATCTAAGAATTGTGGGAAAAGCTCATGTGTTTGTATTGCTAAGCTTAATGAGAAAGAAAATGATTTTTTGTCAACTTTTTCCCTTTTCTGTGAAATACTATCAAAGGACTAATTGTGTGACGTACACAATTCATGCTATTAGTAAAAGGGATCAAGTTGTTTTTCAAAACACTGTGGATCTAAGCCAAATAATCAATCAGACACATTAGCATTCCTTGATTTTTGCTCCCAGGAAATGTTCATTGACTAAGACAATATTTTCATACTTCATGGCTTGTCAGAGTTCAAATTAATCAGCACTAAATTCTTCAGTCCATTTACATTAGCAATATTAAAATATAGTAGGATATGCATTAGCTTGTGAGCCACATCATTTTTCCAAATAAAGGGAAAAAACAAAATTATATTACCGATTACTAAGCTGTTCCACATTAGGTAGGGAATATAAGATATATATGATGTATCTTCCCTAATCAAACTTTCTCTAGTAACTGCTAACGTTGCTTGAAGACAAGTCTGGGTAGGAAAACCACAAATATAAATTCTCTTGAATAAGACATAGGAATAAGGGTATAGTTATTGAGCTCTTGTGATCCTCTGCTATTACTTGCCTAAACCTGTTCTAATTATTCCCTATGATGGAGACCATACAGTCCACGTTTCTTTGGGTCTGGCTCACTTCACTTAGCATAATTTTTCCCGTGCCATGTGTAACTGTAGCTTCTATTATTGATGATCTTCTTGTATCCCCTTCCTGTGGTTGTACCTACACTATCTCTGTATCTTATCTGAGTATATTGGAAACCGTGTGTACTGGTATTAGGACTAGGATATTGAAAGGGAATAACGAAATCGAGAGACACAGGATAAAAAAAGATAGACAACTACAAAAGCAATACTTGCAAAACTGGTGTAAATGAACTGAACAACTCATGGGTGGAAAAGGAAAAGGGGGAGGGGGAGGGGGGGAATGAGGGACGAGGTAACAAACAGTACAAGAAATGTATCCAATGCCTAAGGTATGAAACTGTAACCTCTCTGTACATCAGTTTGATAATAAAAATTTAAAAAGACATAGGAATATTTTAAGATTATAATTGAAAGTTTTAAGTCTCATTCACCTGCTATGAGAGCTTGAACAAAAAAACATTATCTGTGAAATTTCTAAAGGGTTAGCTCCAGGGAATAAAGTAGATTTGTGTGCTTTTTTTTTGTTTGTGTTTTATTTTAATATTTGAAATCTCTGTCCATTGTATAATTATTCTGACAAGTCTTTCTTCATTGGTCTTTTAGTACTATTAAAATATTAGCTTGTTTTTTTCTTATTGTCAAAGTGTGATACAGAGGGGTTACAGATTCATATGAAAGGCAGTGAGTGCATTTCTTGTTTTACTTGTTACCTCCTCTCTCATTTCCCCCCTCTCCCCTCCCCCTTACATTAACTTGTGAAAAATGTGACTTGAAAATATAATGAGATCTGTGATGCAAAGATTCATGACCATTTGTCCTAAAGCTCTGTTAGGGAGGATGGAATAGACCAGAGAGAAATAGTAGAGGCAGTAACAGAGGGCACCTAGCAAGATGCTGTATGCTCTTTACTGTGTGTTTCTTTCATTCCACACCTCAATACAAGAGAAAAGCAGAGTTGATATTATCCTATGTATTTTTAAGTTTCAACAGAGAGGAAGACAAAATCTTGCAAACTATTAGTCATTCTTGCAAATTTTAAACAAGTAGCTCCTCCCATTTCTCCTTCTTAAGATTCATTCAGTCATGGATTCTATCAATTTTTTTTCAGGACATCTCTTTATTTTATTTTATGCTGCTACTTGGACTTGAGCTCAGGGCCCATCCCTTAGCTCTTTTGCTCAGGGCTAGTGCCCTAGGATTTGAGCTGCAGTTTGACTTCCAGGTTTTTGGTAGTTAACTGGAGATAAGAATCTTATCCACTTTTCCGCACAGGCTGGGTTTACATCACCAGCCTCAGATCTTAGCCTTCTAAATAGTTAAGGTTACAGGTGTGAGCCACTGGCACGTGACTCAGGGTATCTCCTATCCAAGTTTCATCTACTTTATTTTCATTACAAGTCATTACCTGAGAAATGATGTATGAGAAAACAATGCAGGGTTTTAGTACCAGTCTCCTCCATGTGACCTCTTCTACATGCAAATGACAGATTCCCCTTAATTAAATCATTAAGAACAACAACACATTATTGAATAAAATACTTGCATCTCACAATGATTGGACATCCCATTAAGAGTACACCCCTAAGGTTTCTTTCCAAGCCAACGATCATATATTATCTGACTTCACAAATATAATGTTAGCTTAATTTATGTCAGTATCACTTATCAGGATTTTGCTATCTACTCTGGCTTATTTGGACTTGGTGATTGAAGTTAGCTTTAATGACTGACAACATAATTTCATTGCTAGAAAATGGTGAGACATTTTAAAGATAAGCTTTTTTTTTATAGTAGCTGCCTTCCCTGTTTTCACAACTTCAGTCTAACTTTTGATTTAGTGCTAATAATTTATTCATGAAATTCGCATCTAACATTTTAAATGCTGTTAGGTATCTTTTAGATTATATTGAAAGGTCCTAAATTAAAGGTAGTGAAGTGATCATATATACATTTAGACAGAAGGAGATTTTCCTCCATAATTATCAAAATGTTGCTCTCTTCTTTTCTTTGTGGTGATTCTTCTATATTATTAAGTAGGTTAAGTACCAGTACCTTAAATTCTGTAATAGAGGAACTCTTGATATGTAATTACATCTACATGAATTTATATTTTTCTATTAAATGAGACTTGATAGATTCTCTTTCTGTGGAACTATTATAAAGAAACTCACTAAACAGGGATGAAACCATCACAGGAAATAACAAGTGTTTAAGTGCTCTTTTCTTTTCTAAAAGTCATCCTAAGCACATCAAATAGACATTCATTTCAGGTTGATCTGTGTCCACCAAAAGAGTCACTGAATTTCTTACCACTTAAGCATGAAAAGGTATTTGTAATTTGAGTGTTTCAGAGGTAAACAAGTTTCTATGAGTTTCTATTGGCCTTTAGTCTGCTGTATTCTTCCCAACCAGATATCTTTATAAGATGGCAGACATAGGGTAGACAGACACATGGGGAAGAAAATCATGGGATAATAATGTCGAGCATGTAGTGACATATCTACTAGCCAAGGAACGACAAAGATAGAAAACAGACAAGGAAAAGAATCTTCCATAGAGTCATTAAGGAAGAATCAGTGTTATTAAGCAACTAAAATTTGAAATTTTAGTTTCTAAAACTATAAGAAAATATATTGCTATCATATTAAGCCACCAAGCATGTGGCACTCTCTTATAACATTCTAGGATATAAAAATGGTTTCTAAGTGCATTATTTAAAAACAAATACAAGAATCTATCAGTCTACTCAAGTTACATCTATCCATGCATTTACTTTTTCATCATAATCAAAAGCAAAAATACTAAAGTAAATCAGAGCCAAATTGCAACGAGTTCTTGATTTTTCAAGGCTTCAGTTTATGTAAAATGTGCATATGTTTTAGGATAAAGAAATATTAGAACCAGAAATAAGAATGAATCAATTATTGTACACACACACACACACACACACACACACACACACAAAACTCTCATATAGTTTTGTGGTACCCACTACTGATTATCTGCTTTCCATGTTCTTTGTCCATCAGTAATCTATGTACTTTATCTACATGTTTGTACATACATACATACATACATACATACATACATACATACACATGATTAAGTAGTTTTGTATAGGAACATACTAGCTGTTCTTCAATATCTGTATCTCCTTCCATCAAGGCCTCACTTTATATACATAAAACTCTAAAAAAATATTATTTTCCCTAGGGGCTGGTGACTCATGCCTGTAATCCTAGCTACTCAGGAGGCTGAGATTTGAGGATTGTGGTTTGAAGCCAGCTCAGACAGGAAAGGCATTGAGACTCTTCATCTCCAGTAAACTACTCTGAAAAAGCTGAAAGTGGCTCTGTGGCTTAATTGGTAGAGCTCTAGCCTTGAGCAAAACAAGCTCAGGGACAGTGCTCAGGCCCTGAGTTCAGTCCCCAGGAGTGGGGGAGAAAAAGTTATTTTCCATCCTCTTAAATTCACAATTTGTGACCATGGAACATATTTGACCTTTGAGAAATAGGTGTATTTGTCACCTTAAATTCCATTCACAATGTTTATCAAGAGACAGGGTACATTCTCTGTCATGTTGGATCTGTTTTCTGGCATGTGAATGTGGAGACTGGAGCTCAAATGCTCTTTGTGGCTGTCAGGTGCAAATTCCAGGGTGGAAACTGAATTTCTACTGAGGGGTGGGGGGAGGAGAGATGAAGGGGACTGGTCAGTTACAGCTTTTGCAGAAGCTAATTCTAACAGATGACTATGCACCAATACTTGAGCATATTTACTCCAATTTAAAATTAATTCTGGTAAAGATTTTATTTTCCTCATCAAGGTAACAAATGGCTCACATGAACTTCTCCTGTGTGAAATCTCTCAGTGGCATTCTAGGATTTCTAGAGTAGAAGGTTTATATTTTTCAAAACTCTCTTATCTTGCCATCATAATCATTGTACTATTTTTGAGAGATGGGGAAAAAATTCCGAGAGAGGCTTTCTTTCAACCATCACCTTTGTGTGTCTGCTTTCTTAAATAGGTGTTCATCATTTAACACAGTGTATACATGCCAAGTAATTTTGGATCTAATGCACCTTTCGGGCCATAGGTCAAACTCCTAATCAGTATTCTACAGGAGGAAAGTTGTTTCCTCTATCGCCCAGTTTCATCAGTGCTAAAACTATGAAATCAGTGGATAAGAAGAGTATAATAAATGGATACAAAGAGAATATATAAGAATGTATACAAACATATTCATTTTTAATATTGCATTTCTGGGGGCATTACAAAAAAAAGTGAATAGGTGAGATGTGGTAATATTTGAGAGCTCACAGGTCATTTTAATGAGGTCAGACATAGGACATTTTTGAGGAAGAACAAACACATGCTTAAAAATTGATGAGAAATATGACAACTTCTAACATAGTGTGTCTGGTGTCTTCCAGTGGCCACTTCTGTGATGGGTCCGTGTTCTCTGATTGGCGCAGCTTCTCTGTTTAGGTTCTTAAAGAGGCTTCAGAAAATCTTCCCCCTGCAATTGCTCAGCTCAAGATAATATATTAAGGTAGCCTATTTGGGTCTCCAACAGAGTGAATTACCTAGTAGCCAAATGGCTTTTTATAGTGTAGACTCTGTAGAATATATTAACTAAAGGAAAGATTCAAAACCTAGACAACTTTTCTATGAATAGCATAGGCCAAATAAAACATAAAAAGGCCTTCCAGTAGGAGGATTGGAATAGTGCTGTTTGTACAGTGATGAGGCACAGAAGTGACCCATTTTTCTTTCTATCTATCCTGAAACCACTAAAACTAGTTATGGAAGTTGCTGAGAGTCCAGGGTTGAGATCACCAGGAAGATTTGCATCTTTGTTTTACTATTTATTTGGCTCCATGAATTTAGCCAAACATTGTCTCTTATTTATTGCAATTAATTATGGTATTCATGCTTTGGAGATGGAAATACTGAATCAATTCATGTGAAGCACTTGCAAAAGCGCTTGATGCATCGTAAATGGCCCACAAATGTTAACGTTGCTGATTGCTAATATATGCTGTTCGTATGTTGGGAAAGCTTTCCTAAGCACACTGCCTTTTCTCTAGGTGACTATTTTTTTCTTATCAATTGAGAATAATGGGGGGATGATCAAATTTAACATCAACAAATTAGTCTAGAGGAAGGGGAGAGAGTAAAATTTCAAGATAAGAGAGTATATCCTGGGACTATAAAGAAATGAGATTGATAATTTTTCCCCATAATTGTAAGGGGCAAATTCTCATGAGGAGTTTTATTCCAAAATACTCTGAGCAAAGACAGAAAAATGGAATGAATTTTGTCCCTCCTAGGATATTCTGTGCAGTAAAACACACATTTTGCCAATGCATCCTGTGATGTTTACTAAAAAACATGTTTACTAAAAAAACTGTTATTTTTTATAGACAACTTCATCCTTAAAATTGCATTCCAGTAATTTGATTTTCAAGCAAGCAAAGCACAAGATACATTTAAGCATGTGCACACCTGCCCGTGTGTCTGCATGCATGGGTGTGTGTGTGCACACACACACACACATACACACACACTTCTTAATAGCAATTTTAGAAATCCCTATGATAAGACAGAGATCAGAGTTTCCATGGAAGCGCTTCTGATGTTATGGACAGTATCAAATTATACTTCAGGCTATACAGTTGGGGCACATTCATACATCTGCCTTGCTATTTCAGTGAATTTTCAACAAACATTTGTTGAGTTTCTGTTCTATTCATTAATGCAAGAGGTGCAGGGAGATTAGACAAATCAATTTTTATCTAGTGTGTGAACCAGACACATCAACAGTTAAAACAGTATTGCTACAAGTCTACTTCTGATAGAAGAGAGAATGTGTAATAAAAGTAGGAGCGAAGAGTACAGTGATAATGACAGTATGGGAAGATCTGAGGCTTTCTTCAGGAAGTGTAACTTAAGCCTGGTCCTGAAATATACCTAGAAAACATGCTCATATGGTTAGGACCAGCTGCCCAAATTGCCTGGATGCTGAACTATCAAGATATTACTGCTATGATGTCATTTCCTGTCACCACCAAGGTATTATTGCTATGATGTCATTTCCTGTTGCTGTCATATTCCAGACTCTAAAAGAAGTTAAAAATCCAGCCTCATTCAAGATCCAATTAATATGTATGAAAATGAGGTAAGTCAGGTAAATTGGTTTCCAGTGACTTCCAGCACAAAGTTCTTGCACATCCTGGAAACCATGTGATATACTGAGCAGTATGAATGGAGTTTATCTAGCTCAGGAAGATGTGAACATTAAGAAAACATAATAAACAAAACATTAATGACCAGTCAGTCCTGTGCCCCTTATGCCTACTCTGATGAATCTTTTAAGAAGGAAACAGTGTGAATAGCAAGTTCAAGATGAAGATTTCTAGCTGCAGAATATAACAAGAATTTGCTCATGTCAATAAAACATCATGCCTTTTAAAGTGTCTTTAGGTGACTACCTTGTCAAAAATGGGTTAATTGGGAAAAGCCTAGGAAGGTTTGTCACTGAAAAAAAACTTTAGGAATGACAATTTGTATAAATACTACACGCAATATCAGAAACAGGACTTCTACTAGCTTGTGAATAGTGCTTTTATTGCTGAAAATAAGAACAAGATTTTAGCTAGCATCATCCCATCGTGTGTGTGTGTGTGTGTGTGTGTGTGTGTGTGTGTGTACAAGCGGGGAGATATTTCTCTGACTTTGCCTACTTGTATTTTGATTTTCTGCTAAGGATACTTAATGTAACGATAGAAGTTACTTTAGCTGGGTGCCAGTTGCTCACAGCTCTAATCCTAGCTATGCAGGAGGCTGACATCTGAGGATCGTGGTTCGAAGCCAGCCCCCATGAAAATCTTATCTCCAACAAAGCACTCAAAACGTGGAAATGGCATTGTGCTCAAAGTGGTAGAGGGCTAGCCTTGAGTGAAAGAGCTCAGAGACAAAGCCCAGGCCCTAAGTTCAATCCCCACAAGCAACCACCCTCCCCCACTAAATGAAGTTGCTTTTACTCATGAGGTATTTGTTTTGAGATAAAGCTAACAATGAATAACCTCAGCATTTTAAAACTAACTAGAGGTGCTCATAAGAAATGAAGGATGAGGATGACACTTGCCACAGGGTTAAGAAACAGAAAAGGCTTTCTGCCTTAAAACCAGGTCATCTTATCTCTGAACTACTTAATTTCCCAGTAATTCATATTTATACTCTAGACACAGCAAATATGCATGTATGTATGTATGAAACCATATGTTCTATATTAAAAACCTTTCTAATCTCATCAAATTTTCTTTTTTTGGGGGGGATACTTATTATTTCATGGCATTATAATACCATGAGGCACTGAGCTGTGTTGGCTATTCTCACATTAAAAATTGTCTGATTTTCTCATTTTTTTCTCTGTTTAATCCTTCAGTGCTTGCTTTTCTCTTGGTGTCAAGCTGTCAGGAACCATCCTGTGGTTATTATACCTGCCGTAGCAGTAACATCTTTTCTTCCAAGGGGAAAGGGAGCAGTATATTTTGTATACTTACAGTGCAAACAGAATGAACACACAAGCAGAACAGACCCAACCTGCGCCAGAGATCTCTTCCAGTTACCACCCTGCTCAAATGAAACGAGACTCACTATTTTTACCCATAAATCCGGGCATTCCCGTGTCTTTCATGTGAATGAAGCGAACAGTATCCTACCAAGGGTGTAACGGGGTTGCTGATCCATAGGAAACACTCAGTAAAATGTTTTCTCCTTCTGTGTCCTCTCTCTCCTGGCAAAAGTGTACCTTCACTGTGGCTGGAGAGCACTAATCTAGCTTGAAAGAATGCTGCTTGGGATAACAGTGAATTGGCTCTGATTGAATGCCTGAGAGACTCTTCAGTAGATTTACATTTGTCTATTTTGGCTGACTCCTTCTAGGTTCTTGGCAATATTCCAGAGAATTGAGGTTATTTGAATAAGTGAAATGTCACCACAATTCTGCAGATCTTCATATTCAGTGTTTCCCATGTGCCAATGTGAAGACAAGAAGCTCATGTGCAAAGTTGAGAATATTCCCTAGTCACATAGCATAGCAAAATTAGCTACTATCATATAGCTCATTAAATTTCTAATTCTTTATTGGACTGAATTTTTTTCATAAAACATACTTCAAATAAAACTGGTTTCACATATCTTTTCACTGGAGATGCTTCAGTGGCTTCTACTTTAACATCTGCCATTTATTTTAGGTTGTGAAATATTTTCTGAATTATAGCCTAGTCACTGAGCGATTTGAATACATTTAAGGAATTCTAGAAAATGAGTCTACATAAATGAGTCCTGAGAATGCTTGTTTACACAAATGAGAGTTAATTTTAGGTTTAAGTTTAGGTCTGGTTTGCATCTGAAATATCTTGAAGAGTTGTAGGTTGAAGGCCTGGTTCCCAGTGGGAGGCATGACTGGAATTGCCAGAATCTTTTTTCTTTAAGTTTCCAGAACAGTTTTATTAAAGTTCCATGCTGTATATAAACATACAAGCGATGAGAAAACAGTAACTTGAAACATGCACTTATCTGGCACTCTCTAAAATACCATTATACAAGTTTTCATTGACTTAGAAAAATATCCACTAAAACAATCACAGTTATTCTGAACGATTTAAAAAAAGTGTGTTGGCCAGAAGAAAGTTCAGGAGAATAAACAAGATTCTGAATTATATGTCAAAAAAACTGTACAAGATTCTACATAAACTATAGTTTACAAAAGCCTTGGATATAGTAAGAATACTGAATTAAGATTTCCAAAGTTCTGCTATCAATATCTATTAATAAAATCCTTATGAAATAATTGACTTAGAAAAAGTGAGATGTTGTATCTGTAGCTTCTATTACTGATGATGTTCTTGTATCACCTTCCAGTGGTTGTACCTACACTATCTCTGTAATCTTATCTGAGTATATTGAAACCGTGTATACTGGTATTAGAAGTAGGAAATTGAAAGGGAATCCCAAAATTGAGAGACACAGGGTAAAAAAAGACAAACAACTACAAAAGCAATACTTACAAACTGTTTGGTGAAAGTGAACTGAACACCTGGGGGGGGGGAAGGGAAAGGGGGAGGAGGGAGGGGGGGTATGAGGGACAAGGTAACAAACAGTACAAGAAATGTATCCAATGCCTAACGTATGAAACTGTAACCTCTCTGTACATCAGTTTGATAATAAAAATTTGAAAGAAAAAAGAAAAAAAAAAGAAAAAGTGAGATGTTCATGATTTCCATGAGTATAGAAATTAGTAAATATCACTAAATACCACTGTCTGAAATAAAGTGTACTCAAACAGCACAATGTATAGTCTCAAAGCAAACTTTCTGTCATTCATTTAAACTTTGCTTCTATTGCTATGCCAGTCTTACACATAAACTTTCTCTTGCAATTTTTAAAAAATTAGATTCTGATTTATTTCATAGTTTTATTATAATTTGAGTTCTTAAAGCCAGTTGTCAATGGTAACATGTTTGGTTTGCTTTATTTTTCCATGTTAATGTTTTAATTACTGCATTCAGATTTAGAAGTTTAGTGGTTTCCCTATGTCTTCTAGAAATTAGCATATCCCATAAGCAACAAAACAGTGTCAACCATGAACACATTTAAGTGTTTTGGTGACTTAATCCTTGCTTTAGAAAATAAATCTAAACACCACAAAGTAAGTGTGGAAGAAATTAAGTTGCTAATTAAGTCATCAAGCTGTTTGGCAGTTTTAAAATTATTCATTAGACAATTAGGAACAGTTTTATACTCCTTTTCCCTTTTCTTGTGTTAGAAATAAGAGGCTATGCAACCATCTTACATTCTGGGTTTTAGATAGTATCATCACTCCTTAGGTAATACTTGGCAAATGCTCGTCCATGGTCTTAGGATGGTTGTGGCATATTATGTATTGTACTGGCACCTTGTGGAAGGAAGTGAGGTCATTGGAGGTGTGTCCTCTGCCTTTTGTTTGCCAGTTGACATGCTTTGAGCAGTTTTCCTCTTTCCTCACACATTGCTTTGCCATGAACCATACAACAATGAGGCCAAGAGGCCATGAACTGAAATCTTTACACCTGTAGGCCCACATAAAACTTTCCTTATGGTGAGTTGTTTATCTCAGGTATTTTGTTGCAGTGATGGAAAATGAGCACAAGGCATTAGTTCTTATCTCACATTTTTACTTACAATTTGTTATACTGTATATATATTATATATATTTAAAGATGCTTACATCTAGCTGTAAGAAAATACAAACACCAATGATAATAATGCCAATGTAATATCTTAAAAATATGAGTATCTTTCCTTTTCTTAGGATAAATAAATGCTCACTTTTTCCTAATAGAAAACAAAACAAAAGAAAAAAAAATAGGAAAGTGTCTTCTTTTGAAGTAAACTTTACCTTTTTATTTTTGTCCTGGGACTTGAACTCAGGCTCTGGGGTGCTGTTCTGTAGCTTCTTGAAACTCAAGGGTAGCACGCTATCACTAGAGGCACACCTCTGCTTACAGATTTTTGGAGGTCAATTGAAGATAAAAATCTAAGACTCCCCTGCTTGGGCTGGTTTCTAAGTTTGATCCACATGCCTCAGCCTTCGGAGTAGCTAGGATTACAAGCTTGAGCTACCAGCCTTTGACCCTTTTTATCTTTTTATTATTATTTATTTATTTTTTAAATATATCTGCTTACTAATGGAAAAATTATCATGCTACTGTTCCTGATACTAAATGCTTTCAAATATGATGTCAAGATTCCAAAATCATGAGGGAATATCTGTCTGTCTACCTATCTATCTATCTTTCAGAATAAAAACTGAAGGTATCAAATACCGTAGGAAAGTGCTTTTACTTGATTTCATGTATATCTGGATTTAACCTTTCTTATAATGACTTACTCAAGTGAGTGACTGTAAGGAAATTTGAATTACTAAGTCATTTAAATATACAATGTGTTTTCAAAGTTTATAGAGACTATTGTTCCAGAAATTTCTCTTTTCCCAGAAATACCATGTAAAGTTTAACAGATTTTCATATACATTTTACATTGCTGACACGTTTAAATATGCCAATGTTAAAAGGATTTCCAGTCATATACATTTCTAATGAAATCCTAAACTATTTAGATAAAATGTTAACATATATAGATATTACTTTCTTATTTCTGCATCTACGCTAAGGATTTTTCCATAATTTCATGACTTTTAATGAATTGTCTACTTACCTATTTAATCTTTTCTATTTGCCAAATACTTTTAAAGTTCATTATTTTCACTTCAAAATATTTTTTATAATTTTTCCAGTTCACTTCATGTAGTTGCTGTCTAATCTCATCTATAATCTGTTGATTAAACTAAGTGGATCCATTAATTTCTATTCAATTCAAAGCAATTATCTTGTTGAGTTATGAATTGCTTTTGAGATTATGGTCTTCATCTGGTATTAGCTTGCTCTGCCAATTAAAACTTACTGGCTATAGATGGTTTTGTATGTTTACTCATATTAAATTTACAACATTGCTCCTTTAGCCTTCTTTTGATCCCCGAAGTATATGCACATTCTGTTTTAACCTCTTTCTCTGAATTTCATTTAATATATCCCCTAGAAATGCAGCTATTCATGTAGGATTTTGTGGATTTATCCAACCCACTGTGTTTTCTAGCTGCCTGGGGAAGATGGTTCAATGAATAATAATATTTAAGGTTGTTTAAGTTTTGACATTTGTTGAACCCACTACTTTAGGGGAAATCCCATTAAGTTAAGTTAGGGTAACTTATCCCATTAAGTACTGATTTATTTGATCTGTCACTTTATGAATAGACCTATTTTGGTAAGAAAGGAGCTAAGCTATTTTAATTATAACCACATCCTTTCTTTATAAAGTTACCTTTATATTCACTGCTGTTGAGTCATAGCTGTAGCAAATGGCTCTTAGGAGACACATTCTTGAAGATGGAAAATTCCTCTGCACAGGAAGTATGGAAAAGTCTATACTGTCTGCATTGAATTGAAAGAAAACTTCCTAGCATCAACAGTTGCTGCATAATATCATATGTCTCATAATACATGTTTGTATTATACCTACATTCAAATGGATATATATATATATCCAAGGATATATACACATACATATACATATATACATATATATATAGATATATAGATATATAGATATAAGGGAAAGACTTGGAAGAAAAATCATACTAAGTGAAGTGAGCCAGACACAAAGAAATATAGGCTCTAAGGTTTCCCTAATTGGTAATAATTAGTACATGTCTAGGACAGTCCTAGCAAATATCACAATAACTCAATAGCTATGTACATACGATTGCATAAGATGATGCTAAGCAAAATGAACTCCAAGATATGGAAACAAGATTTTTTCTATTGTTATTTTAAATGTACTATGTGAAATTTCTTTCTTTTTTTCCTTCCTATGGTTTATCCTCTGTATTTACTTTATTTGATTTCAGTACCCTGGGTATTGTATATTCTTTTATCTGATATTTTTCTAGAGAAAGCAGAGGATAGTATCAGAGTGTTTGTGTGCTTTGCCTGTTATTGGCTGCCTTTGGGAAGTTATAAGGCAGTGTTGAACTCAAGAGACTGGTTGGTCTGCAGCTGAATGCAATAAGAAATTTAGAGAACACACCAATTTATAGCAGAAGAATTTGTAACACAGTTTTGAGACCTAAACAGTGAAAGATGAGGGTAAAAAAGTACTAAGCACCAGAGATGCGGCAAAGCTTCCAAATGGAAAAGAATAAATCCTCCCTGTGGTAACGATCAGAATAAATGTATGGACTGCCCATGTACTTTAATGTGAAATATTTTTATTATCATATAGCTAAATGTACAAGTACCACAAAGTGTCAACCAGAAACCTGTGCACACATACCTGCCCACATAATAAGGGCTAAACGAACTGTTTGCTTTCTGTAAATATACTTTTCTAGGTGGGATCAATTAGGGTGATTTTATCTCAAAATTGCCTGTAAGTAATATTCAGCCATGAAAAGCAAACATTTCATGTATTCCAACATCATAAGGAGAAATAAAGTTTATAACAAAATAAGCCGACCAGAGAGGGAAGATGGTGCTGCCACAGTAGGGAGGCACCCCAACTCGCTCCAACTGAATAGTGAGCTGGGAACTCCAGCACCCAACACCCTATCAAGAACCCAGCAAACCCAACATCCAGAAGCAACAGAGAAACACAGGAAAAAAAAAACAACAACAACAAAAAGAAGAGCCTGTAACCTGCACGGAGCCGAAAAATGACTGTTAAGATGGGGTGACGGGGAAACAGTAGAGACCAGGTCTGTGAAACCAAAAACTTCTTGTCAAGTGGTATTTCCCACAGGTTTGGGTCAGCAACCCTACATTATGTAACTAAAACCAAACAACTACTTAACATATAAAGGTCAAAAATTGACCTCTCAGTGGATCAAAATAGCTCAAAAGCTATGTATGTACATTCATATAAGACTATTGTCGACATACTGTCTATTAGTAGACATTACATTTAAAGCCCTAGGCGAATTTTCTTTGGTGTAGGCCACGTGGCTACTGTATATGCTCTTGGTACATTCTGTATTGTATATATGTCTACCTGACCTAGGGAAGGGAAAGAAAAACACGGTGTAAGATAACTCAAGAAATGTACATATTGCCCTACTGTGTCACTGTACCCCTTTTGCACAACACCTTGTCAAAAAAATTTGTTTAATAAATAAATAAATTAAAAAATAAGCCGACCAAAAGAAATACCCATTTATCTATCTTTAAAAATAGTCAATCTCTATATTTTCTGACCATGACATATTTTTTCCTTTTACTTTCTATAATTTCATTCACATCTCAAATTCTCTGGTGCTTCCAGTTCATTAAACCCTATGATATATATTACTGGGTCATTTTCTGGTCTCCACTCCATCTCTATCCATTCGAGATTCCATGACATACCTTCATCTTCCTTTGCCTTCTGTCTTTTGTCACACACATGGATGAACTTACCTATTTACCTTGGTGTCTATACAAAGGAATTTCATTTGGCATGCAATACCAATTGAAATTTCAGTATTCCCAAGTAATTATTCTTGGCACTTTACCTATTTGGGTACCTTATTTCTTTTCTTCACCTGTACGTTTCAGTTCTTCTATGAGGATTTCAGTCAGTAGGTGACATATTTCTTTAGCATTTTGGAAACTTTCTTTCTCTTGGCTATAATTATTCTTTCTACAGGCCACTTTTTCGCAGCTTCTTTTTGAGCACCATCTAACCACTACCGTATAAGGCTTGCATATTTGGTAAACCTCAAGATTCTTACTAAATCTATTCAGAACTGCTCATTTTCTACCTTCATATTATTGAGATGTCATTGTGGTACTCACTTCCATAGTCTCGAATATAATTTCTGTGTTCAAGAACTTTTTTCATCTCTAACTATGTATGGATCTATGATTTTCACTATATGAAGGTTATATATCAAACAATCTAAGAACTGGGCCACTGCTGGCTCACAATCGCTATTCCAGACCAGCCCAGGCAGGAAAAATCCATGCAATTCTTATCTCCATTTCATCACAAGAAAACTGTAAGTGGAGCTGTGGTTCAAAATGGTAGAGCACTACCTTGAGGAATAAGAGTTCAGGGACAAAGCCCAGGACCTGAGATCAAGCCCCACTATGATTGACCATCCTACAACAAAAAAAATCTAAGAGGTGCCTTTGCTTCAAGATATATCACAAACAAGATATTGGCAGATCATTTCTTCATCTCTACCAACAAACTATCTTTTCATTGCCAAAGGTCTATTAATGTCATTTCTCAAGCCCCTGTGATACCAAACATTATATTTTTCCTCCTTTCCTTTTTCAAACACCAGCATTTTTTCATTTGGTTATTTGAAAAATACTTATTGAACAACTACCTTATCTCAGACATTGTGCTTGATGCAAGGTCAACTATGGGAGCACGAAGAAGTATGATCCTGTCTAATGGAGTTCACATTCTGGTGTAGGACAAAACTTATAAGCATTAATCCTATGACCTTATAAATATGTAAAATTTTGTTAAATATGATATTATGAATGGGAGAGATTTGCCACTAAATTAATATACTTTAATTTAGATGTTCTAAAAATGGGTGAGAGGTGAAACAAGGGCTTTCCAGGTGAAAAGGAAAGAAGGGAAAGTATTGGCAGAGGCCTGTGACAAGAAGAAATGTCATTGGGACAGTGTCTGAGAGCCGGTCATATGGTGTGAGACGAGCTTGGAGATATAAAGGCATCAGGTAGAGCAGGACCTCAGGAATCTTATTTCATAAATTGTATTTTCATTCTAGGAGATGGGTAGCTGTTGACACATTTTAAACATAGATGGGACAGAATGTATTTCTCTGAATGATTAGTCTGCAGGTAGTGAGAAGAGCAGGTGATAATGGGGCCAACATCGACCACTTAGAGATAATGGTAACTTGGACAAGAGTGATATTGTTGAGAAATGAAGCAAGGCAGACAGAATTAATGAAGACTTAGGAAGTAAAGGTGACAAGATCTGATAAAGATTTACATTTGGTATGGGAGGTATGAGAAGAGGTGTCAGAATGAATCTAAACTTTGAGCTTGCATAATTGGATGGAAATCAGTGTGGATTATTCAATGCTCAGTGCGTCACTATCTCAGGTTTCTCTTTCTGGTGACCTCTTTCTGGTCTCCTAAGAGTTCCCACTCTTGCCTGATAGGTTTGCTATCACATTTTGGTCAAATATATCCTTTCTGAACCTGAAGTATAATCTATTTTTGTCTCTTTATGTTCAGGATAGAGCCCAAATTCTACTTTCTGAAAAATCCTTTTGTAAGTTGCGCTTTCTGAATTTTCTCAAACTCATTTCTTGTCTCTTCCTGCTTCTGTCCCTTGTGGTAATGTTCATTATTAACTATTTGAGGGTCATGTGTTGGTTTTTGGCATTAGGATTTGCACAGGAATTCCAGTTAATAAGAACTTTCTCCCACTTCCTTTTTTTTAATCTGGTAGATTTGCATTAAGAGGACATGGTCTTCCATAAGACTTACAATGCAACAATTTGTTACTCATTTGAATCTGTTAAGCAGCACTTGTCTGAAAAGTTACTTTTCAGCAAGTCACATATTTCCTATTGACTTCCATGCACCACCTTAAGTACATTTCTAGAATTTCAGCACAATACTATACTTTCACTTTGTAGCTTCCCATTATAACCATGCCTTATTCACCCTACAAGGGTCATCCTAGCCTTTGTACCTCCAGGCAGCCTCTCCTGAAAAGCTCATGATGGATACTAGCTACAAGGCCGCCATCTGTTTAGGTTCTCTTAGCATTCTATGCTTGTTTCAAACACATTTTTTCTTATGCTTATTTTGTTTATTTGGCTTTGCCATCATGAGTTGCATATACTTTGAAGGAAAAAGTCATATGATCATCATTTTTTTAATAATGTGGCATTGAAAACTCCCAAGAAACAATCTTTAAAGAAAAATATTATAATGATGAACAAATGAATGACATTTTAAATTGTACAATAGAATTTAAAATTTAATTTTTTATGCTCCAGAGCATCAAAATGTTCAGTCAAGGATGCACTAAAAGCCTTTCTTGATAAGAGACAAGCTTGACAATATTTATATAAAAGTTTCCTTTTATAGCCTACTTTATATTGACTGACTAGTTCCCCAGAAAATTCTCTATAATTTTTCAGTAGAGTGTACGCATATAATTCAAAGTTTGTGTGAAAATTATCAAATGAAAAATAGTTAGACTAATCATAGATTAAAAATAATATATAATTATATAATAGTAATAATGATGATAATTTGCTGAACATGAATTACTGCACATATTCTAGGCATAGTTCCAAAGGCTTTGATTCTATAAATTAATTTTCACAGCAATGCTATGTAGAAGATATTAATACTCCCATTGTGTTTACAAGGAAAATGATGCATGGGGGCTTAAACAACTTGTCTACAGACATATTTGTGAGGACCAGGACCATAATTTGAATTCAGATACACAGATTCTGTCCTTCAACTACATTACCTCAGTCTCAGATATGTTGTGGAATATCCACAGCATGTTTGTTTATTTTGACATTTCAGGGATCAAAAAGGAGCAAAGAAAACCACAGGGTACTGATAATGTCACATGTCCCCCCTAAGACAACATGTAGTCCTTTTCCTGTATGATTACATTTGCTCCATTCATTTTCACAGTATCTCAGTATACTTTGAGTATAAAGAAATTTTGTTTAAGATCTATTATTAAAACAAGAAAGTAAAGCACCTGTGACAATGAAAGAAAGGTAAACTGAAAAAGAGGAGTATCTCTGGGTAAAATCCACAGGAATTTATGCTTCAGGCATGAAGAAATGCAGTATGGGGTACTATGTACCTCTTGCTTTTGTTGGAGAAGGTACTTAATATAGAAATTTGGGTACCAGTGAAGGGTATATTTGTTATATTTGTCAAAGTTTGTGTTTCTGATTTTCTTTTAAGACTTTATACACTGAATAGAAGGAGTGGTTAGGTGATGTCTTTTATCTTTGGAATAAAATAATTACCCACTCACAATTATAAATGTCAATTATATGCATGTGTTATGTAATAGCAATAGGTTCTGAATAATTAGAATCTTGACATTTGCAGTAAGCTGGGATGGAGAAAACTTGAAGATAGGTTCCACAGTGTTGGATTTTTTTTTTTTTTTTTACACGTGAGAAGAGAACTCAAGGAGGTACTGTGTGGATGTGGTAGGCACTCAACTGCAAATATCAGGTAGTTAGATTTATATCAAAGTATAAATTTTTGTGAAAAACCTGACTTTATAATATAAATTTGGAAGTCATTATCCTATGGATTTAATACCATGAAATAGGTAGGGAACCTCAAGGGAGTAAGGATAGAAGACTATAGTGTCAAATATGGCCACCCAAACCTCAGGTTTATACTGAACATTTAAAAAAGATTCTTCGAATTGAAATGTGCTGTTACATATGAAATATCAGATTATATACCATCACATTTTACTATATTGTTAAATGTTGAAATGAGAGATACATAAATATAGAGAGCATGGAATACCTACCTTACTACAAATACTTAACTATTTAGTTTTATTTTTTGTCAATTGCAAGGCTCAAGGCTAGTGCTCTACCACTCGAGCCACAGTTCCACTTCTGGTTTTCTGCGGGGGAGGCGGGGGGGGGGGGGAAGGGGGGATCAATTCTTGTACATAAGAGACTCATGGGGACTTTCCTGCCCAGGGTAGCTTCAAACGGCCATCCTCAGATCTCAGGCTCCTGAGTAGCTAAGATTAAAGGTGTGAGCCACCAGTGGCTAGCATACTACTTACTTTTATTTTTTAATGTAGCTACTAAAATTCTTTACACTTGTGGCTTATATTCCAATGGTACAGAGAAGAAAAATAGATATCAATAGCTATGTATATATGATCATATAAAATGATGTTAATCAAAATGAACTTCAAGATATGGAAACAAAACAGAAATAAATGCAAGCATTCAACCCTGGGAATTATCTAGTTTAAGATGCTAAGAAGGTAAGAGGGTACCAAAAAAACAAATTAAATGGGTCAGCTCGAAATGTGGGGAAAATATTAGGAGACAGTTACATTCATAAAACCGAAGGAGAAAATTAGCTCAACGAAAAAGGAAGAAGCTGCCACATCAACTCTTTGATTGTGATGTTGCAAAGTAAATTAATTGTAGTGTAACAGTGGGGGATTAATAGCATCAGAGACCATTCGTATTTGCGAAAGAGTAGTTTCTTTGGAAATATAGAATGAAATCCTGATTGAAATGGTTACAAGAAAGAATTAGAGGAAAGAGGTTGGAGGAAATTTAGGAAAATTGTTTTGAAATGTATTGCTGTAAACGGGAAGATGAAAACAAAACAATAGTTAGAGGGGTCAGTATGGGAAGATGAGAGAAGAGAAAAACAGAATGATAATCCTGCTCAACTACATAGAGAATAGCTGTCCATGGAAAGCAGCTGCTGGGGTGATTTGCTACTCAGTCTGCAGAAGATGAAACATTAGTGAACACCATCAGCTCACTTATGTGCAGGACACATAAAGTCTAGGCGGGTAATTGTGACAAAGCAAATCTACAGGGAGACACTTCGTTATGTACAAATAAATGCAAACAAGGAATAAGAATTTGAGCTTCTTCCTTTAGAGCTGCGATGAGGTGAGAGATTGGAAAGGAGGTAAGTACTCAAAAATTCAAAGCTTTTAAGTGAAAAATGGTTTGGACTATTATAGGTTAGTGTGGCCTAAAGTATTATTTTTATTTGAAAATACCATGAATTCTAGGGAAGAGCAGATTAAGAAGAAAAACAGTCTCATTTCAACAATGATATGTAATACTTTGGCTTTACTCTGCTCTCCTGGCTTGGGCAGACTTTGAGGGTTTTGTTTTGTACTAGTTACTGGAATTACATGGAATAAGACTTAACCAACACACTTGATATTAAAGTCAACACAAAACTCATTTTTGTTTAAAAATTAGTAGTTACTTTGCAAAAGAAAAACTTAACTTTTTTTACGGAGAAATAGAGTCCGTTCTCTGCTTCTTCCAAGCCTGCTTAATATCCAAGAATGGATGCCAACTATTAAGATACAGAGGTACATAAGACAGTTTTTCCCTTTAAGACTGATACAAAATCTGATGGCAGTTAACACATAATACACAAACATCTATTATTTATAAGGCTTAATTCTTACAACAGTCATGCAAATGGGCATCACATTTAATCAATAAGGGGACCGGAAATATAATTTTCCCAAATTCCTTGTGAACTATGTGACTTGGAGTAGAATTTAACTCAGTTTAGTTTTGTTCCAATTCTCATTCTTTCCTCTACTATATATTATTCTTGACAAGTAAATGTTTTATGTGTATATACACATATATACCTAAATATGTATATACACATACATATATGTATATATATTATATATGTCATATATATAGATATATGACTTCTTGAATAATTGTCTTGATACTTAGTGGGCTTATAACCACAACACGATTATCTCAAGTTCTTATGTGTCAGTATAATACAAAGATCTTTCTGTGCCATCTCGCTTGACTATAGTCAAGGGTCAGCTGTAACTGTGATTGTCTCAAGGATTTCTTACATACTTGTTGACTGGGTCCAATTTGTCCTGAATTGTTAGACTGGAGGCATTGGTTGGTAATCTTCTGAAGCTCTCCAGTGAGCATTTCCAAACATTGCCAAAGAATGAGAACAAAAAGGGTTAGAAAGATGATGGCAAGACTCCATAATTAATGGCGAATGTGACACTGCATTACTTTCTCTGTATTATATGCACTAGAAGTAAGTACCTAGGTTCAGTACACACTGAAAGGGAGCATGAAGCATATGAAGGTATACATGCTAGGAATTAGGAAGCCTTGGGAAACATGTTAAAAAGAGCATATCACAAGGAGTAAAAGTCAGGAGTATATAACAAGGAGACAAAAAGTCAGTAAACCTGTTGGCATAGAGGCAAGAATTGAAGTGAAACCTGCATTATGAGATTATGGTTGTATATTTTATATAATATATTCATATGTAGTATAAATTCTTTAAAAAGTTACTGTATTTCATGGATTTATTTCTTTGTATGTGGAGAGGTACAACAGAAACATTAAAGAAGAGGAAGCCATTAATAGAACCTGAGCCATTCTATGAACCAAGTTAACAATGATTGAAGAACAACATCCAAATCTTAAATTTTGGAGATGATGTGGATATACATGAATAGTCAAAAAATCCAGATGCCATCTACAAAAGAAAATTGTGTTTAAATCTAACACTTCCAACTTTCCTGACATTGTATGTGAACCCAATTAAAAAAACAGCAAACCAACAACAATCTTACGGGTAAATCTATGAGAATTTGAGGGATATCTTTTAAAAGAAATTAAAAATTTATCCATTAAGGCAATGGCCACTCTGAAAAACATTCAAGGGTGAGTCAGTATAAAATGCCCTTAAAATGTTTGAAATGCTACTAATAATGACAGGGAAGGAAAAAGTTATTATAGTATTATGACAATAAGACAAATAAGTTTGAGTAGTCAAAGATGATTAGGTAGCAAGAAAGCCAACCTCTAAGAAGTTTAATCAATTGAAATTACGAACTAAGTTAAAGGTGATACTGAAATGAAAACAAATAACTTCTTAGGTTCAGAATGTAGGTGATATGAAAAATTTGAACAAGAAATGTACTCACTGCCTTACATATGAAACTGTAACCCCTCTGTACTTCACTTTGACAATAAAGGGAAAAAAAAGAAAAGTATATTTTGGAGATAATAAAACAAAAACATATGAATATAATATATATACTTATAAACAAATATAGCAATTATACTCAGGAAAAAATAAGGAAAATATTGATGAGAAGGGTTTTTTTTTTTTTATAACTTGGTTGTAGGGCTTGACTCAGGTGCTGTACTTGAGCACTTTTGCTCAAGGCTCACACTCTAGTACTTTGAAACTCAGCTCTAGTTCTGGTTTTCTGGTAGTGAATTGGAGATAAGAGTGTCATGGACTTTCTTGCCTGAGCTGGCTTCAAACCAGGATCCTCAGATCTCATACTCTGAGGAGCTAGCATTACAGATGTGATCCACCAGTACCCAGTAAGATATTCTTACATGAATGGTTTGAAAGTCACAGCATTTGCTGTGACATAAACACATTTGCCTGGAATAGAAATAGAAATTTTACTACATAATAGAATCTGGAGGAAATCACTGCGAAACTATCCAGAACAGAAATTAGATAAGAAAAAAATCTAAGAATGCCTATTGAATATATTAGGATGTTGTAGTCTAAATTAACTAATGAAATTGTACTTCAATTTAATTAATGAAGCTTAAGCTAGATAAAACCTTTCTCTGTTATTTTCAGTGTAACAGTTAGTTGATTTGCATACATCAAAAATATTTAAACTCACCTATGCTCAGGGTCATCTTCCTGTCATTCTTTTTGGCCTCCTTCGATCCTCTTGGATATCCTGGCAGAGATACTGTGAACAGAAAGCATAGGAAATAGTGGAGCTTTGAACTGATTGCCTTCTTTGGACAATGACAAACTGGTGATATTTTAAAAATCATGGCTATAAGGATGACCAGAAGGTCTAGGCTTTGGACATCAGTTCCCTGGCCTTCTGCCCTCCAGCTACCTTCTTTAACCCTGGCAGATTTAGGAGTTATAATTTAGAGAGCAATGCTTGGGTCCTTAGAGAAGTGTGTTACCATGACAAAATGCCATATGAATTCTGATGGTCTTTCATCTGAGCTTTGGCCTGATGATGACTTCAGCTTAATTTCCTAAGAACGTGAGGGCCATTTGGCTGAACTATCAACAATAAAACAACTGTTTACTGAGTTCTTGTGCTAGGAATGTGGAAATTAATGTATTTACTAGCTATAGCCATCACTTCAAGGACTATAAACCTAATGTGTATTAGCCAATGTCATTAAAGTAGATGAATAATTACAAAGGAAAGGAAATCTTGACTAAATCACATTTTAATAAAAAAAAATAGTGCTATGGAGATCCAGAAGAAACTTATTGTAAATTTTAATTGAGATTGTCTTCCTATTCCTAAAAATATTTATGCAAAACTATATTTTTATAAAAAAATTGAGAAAAAATTTAAAAGTACATTTCTATATTTTAAAAATACTTTAAAATAACCATTTATTTTTTACCTAAGTGGTTATAGATACTTTTGCCAGTAATGGCAAGTTGTTTAAGGGAACTTCTTACTGATAACATTCCAAGCTCACAGTAAATTTATCTTCTTGGTGATAATAGCAATATTCTTATTTACTTTTAATCTATTGTTATTGCTTTTTACCAATAGTCCAAGATGGTACTATTTCCATATTTAGAGCAGATTGATAGTAATGCATTAAAAAACTTTCAGTATTCAAATAATATACTAAATTTTAAAAAGTAAGATTATCTAAAATTATAGATATGTTTCGTTAGTAATATGCCCACTGGCATGCATTTGTCTTTCTCTTCTTAAATGAATGACAATGCTTTTGAAATTTATGTTTGGGAAAAATACTGCAGTATTAATTCACATTCACAATACAACAAAGTCAATTCTGACATTGAAAAAATATGACAGCAGGTGCAAAATGTTTTCAGAAATGATATTATCAACTAAGATAAGCAAACATCTCTAAAAATTACTGTAAAGGTGATTTACAGAGGGGTTATAGTTACATAAGTTAAGTAATGCGTATATTTCCTTCTGAACAGTTTCACCCCTCCCTCATTCTCTCTGTTTCTTCTTGCCTGACTTCCCTTCCCCCTAAGTTGTATTGTTCGTTTCCAACACAGTGTCTAGTTTCACTGCTGAATTAGCTCACCGTTTGTCCCATCATTTCTGTGCTTCCCCTTCCCCTCCCCAAATCAGATAACTTATATAACAAGACAACAAACATCTCTTATTTTGGAAATATTTCTCGTCCCCCATTTTATCCAGACATAGGTTATGTAAATGAGCTGGTAATCATATATTTTGCAATTTCTGAGTTTACACCTGTCATTCATTAGCCGTCAATTTAACTCTCTAGAAATACTGAAATATAAAATATGAAAATTTTTTATCTTTTCACCTGATTTAATTGAAATACCAAATAAGAGAGAGAGAGAAGAAACCTAAATTAAAGACTTAACCATGAAAACTCAAGTTTTGACTTAACTTACTAACATCTTGATTGAAATGAAAATGCCCATCACAAATATGAATGTCTTTTGTTCCCAACAATTTACAGCATTTTATGGCCTAGTTCATTGCATCATAAACGTCATAATGACCAAATGTTCTATGAAATGCCATAAAATGACATGAATTACAGTTACCATCTAGGTCTGTGTCTAGAAAACAGACTTCCTGGCCCAGGATCAGCTAACATTGGGCTTACCGTATTTCAAAATCTCTGTGTACTGTGACACTGAGCTAATGAATTTTACTTCCTCTTCCAAATGGACCATGGCTTTCTTTCAAAAAGTAAATCATTAGTATGAAGAATACCTACTTCCCTGAATCAAGCATCTCCTATCACACACTGTTATTTCTTTACATATTCAGTATTTAAAGATTCAAAATATCTAGTCTAAACAAAGCTCTCTGTCATTAGGATGCCATACAACTGTTTCATTTCCACCATTAAGACATCCTCAGCTCTGGGACTTATTAAGGCATATGAGGTTTTAGCATGCTATTCAAATTCAGTAACGAATGCCATGTTCTTTGGCCACCATATTCTCCCATTATCTTGTGCATGCGAGGATGCTATTTGATGTTTGCCTAAATGTGAATAAAAAAAGAGGGAAGGATCATAATGTTGCTATTCATGCAATTTATGCAGCCTACAGTTGCATTACTAAACCTATTTCCACCATTTGGTTTTTATTACAAATCTTTGTCCATCTGGAAATTCAGCTTGCTAGCGAAGAAGGAGTTTTTAAAAATTCATTTTCAATTTACATCAATTTTTTTTCTTAGTACTTTTCCTCTTTCCTTTCTTAATCGAAGCAAGGAAATGATACAGCTCATACATAGACTGGGGTTTAATGCAGCTATTCATTAATTCAACAAGCATTTATTGAGCCCCTACTGAATCTGGATATTGTGGCTTAGAGGAAGAAATAAACATAGCAATTTCTGTTTCTCTTTCATATATTTATTTGGGCACTCAGAAAACAAACACGTATTCATAAGTTGAGTTCTCAGTGTTTGGCTTTGGTGAAGGAGAGTATTTTCTACAGAATGCCATTTTCCAAATCCACAGAGGAATAAAAATTTAGATACTGGAGCCAGCAATTTAACTTCTGAAAGCCGTTCCTATTTCTTTCTGCTACTTAGTGGATTTTCCCTCTTTGACCATTGAATAAATTACAAGCATACTAACTCAATCCTTCCTTTCTGGCAGGAGCATATCCTGTGGGGGGATAAATGTGATTGTAAGAATGGATACTTTGGTTCCCTTGATTTTCCAATCTCACTTAGTATGTTTCTGTTTGGGAGAGAGAGTGATGAGCAACTAAATGGTAATGTCTGTTTGGGATCTCAGCATCAATTCCTCTTTTCTCTACCTTCCTTAGCAAACCATTTTTCTTCCTTCATTTCTTTCAATATGCAGTCAATTATTCATTCGCCCATGATTGTTTTTTATCATCAGTTCCTGTCCTGAAGCACAGTGATCATTCAATAAATGAACTGAAATTACTTCCCTCCCCTATATGCATAGCTCGAAAAAATTTATGTACAGAAAAATTCATTTTATTTGGCATGCACTTCTCTTTCCAAGAATTTTATTTTTCCCTAACACTTATTTTCTCTTAGTAGGGTTCAGAGAATGCTACCCTCCATTTTTTTTCCCTTGAAAAACCAGCAGAAACAAGCAGCTCTTTCTGACCTGTCTCCCATTGTTTTCCCTCAGAGCAAGCCATAAAGGATTCTCTGATCTTTCTCTAGAGAAGAGATGAGAATTTCAGTCTACCATAGGTGCTCTCTGCATAATGGAGAAAGAAAAAAAAGCTAAGAAACAAACTGCAAGAAGATGCTATAGTGAGTTTGCCACGTTTAGAAAACCCAGTTTAATAAATCCCATCTTATCTTTTTGTTCCCAATTACTTCTTTGTGATGATCTCTAATAATACAGCCCTCTCTCTTTCTTTGAGTGTTTATTTCTGAAAGTTCATGTGTCACATAAAATTGATATCAAACACATCTGTATGCTTTTCTCTTGTTAATCTGTGGTATGTTCTAGGGCTTACCCATTTACTTTTTGATGAAGGAAGGAAGGTATATTTGTTATTTATCCTTATGCTCTCAGAAAAATTGTGAAATGATAAACACTTATTGGGGTTAAACAAAGGCGATTTCAAATAAGAAGAGTTGCCATATTGAAAGCTTATCAGGTTGATCAATGAATTTAAAATATGTATGTGTGTGCTTAGTTTATGAGGCTCCAAGAAAGAGGTTCTTAAGCCCAACTCCGCAACAACAGTCAGTTATAAAAGTCAACTTATATACTCCTGGGTTGCATTTATTACAGAGATTTATCATTTTAAAATGTGGGAAAATGCAGTAGTAAAACTCAGTCCAATGCTTCAAAGTTATTATGTGCATATGTGGACAATTACACATATTTCAGTCTCTGCTAAATAAATTTCATTACAAAAGAGAAAAATGGGGAGGAGGGATGTTTATAAAACTCTGAAAAATGTTTCTATATCCATTTGTCTCAACTCTGTCATGTTAATATAATTTAAAATGTCCATGTTGAGTGCTATTTAAAGTTTAGCGTATCTTCAAGATTACTGACTATGAAAATCTAAGTTCTGCATTTTTCTAATTGGTAATTACAATTGTCAGAACTTTTAATCCATAGTAAAACCTAACAAAAAACTCAAACAAGAAAATGTAGAAACATGTAAGTGTTTAGAGGAGAGATATGCAATAATGATAAATGAAATATTTGGTCTTCCTTGATAAAGCCAATAATAAACATTGATATATAAAGAATGATATATTACTTAAACTTTGTACAATTGCTTGAATTGACATCTATTAATCTTTTCATTAACTTGGTTTCTTGCTGTTATTTTTACAATGTCATGCGTCTGATAATTTAAAAAGGAAATTCAACTATATTTCTATAATGTTATTTATTAATAACATGGTGTTAAGTTTATGAAAGAATATGAAAGCTAATGAGGCCATCTTTTCTGGAAAAGAATACAAGCAGTCTATAAGGAAAAATGAGCTATGCATATTTGTATTAAATGACGTTTGTGCAGCAAAAGGTACTTTTTTGTGAGTGAAAAAAGTCCTTCTGAGTGCAAAAGACCCCAGAAAGCAACTTACAGGTGGAAAGGTTTATGTAGCCAATAGTTTGATAAGGTTCAATCAATGGCTGCTTGATTGACCCTATGCATATGAGCAGAACATGTAGGGTGTGGTAGAGGAAGTTCTTTCAAGTGGTTGTTGAGGTGGGTAATGAGGGGAAAAGGGGAAGAGGAGGAGAAGAAGGAGGAGGAGGATAAGGTGGAGAAGAGGGAGAAAGAGGAGAAGGAGGAGGGAGTGAGGGAGGGAGAGAGAGAGAGAGAAAAAGAGAGCTTGCAAGATACTCTTAAGGACCTTCAACTAATGGTCTACTTCCTATAACTAGGCCACACCTCACGAAATTTCCAGATGCTCCCCAAACACAATCAGCAGTATGGAGCCTGTGGGGGGTATAGCTCATATTTAAACCATAATAACACTTAATAGAAAAGAAAAATGCGTAGTAGCATATGGTAGGGAGATGTTTGGAATATTAAGTACTCTTCTCATATTTTTGTTTTCAAGCACACGCTAAATATTTCAATTGCTAATAATAGAGTAGAGAAACATTAAGACTCCATCTCCAAAACATGAGTAGCAATATATGTGCATTCATTATAGTCTGTTTGTCAGTTCCTTTTTTTTCCCTCTCATTTTATGAAAGCCCAGCATAGGTAGAGATTTTAGAACTCTGAAAACATTTCACACCTTTGTCTATCTTTTCCATCTTACTGCTTCTTGGGGAAGCCTGTCATTTCTTAAAAGACAAAATTAACATTTTAATGTTTAATGTATGGCTGTGTCTTGTGATATTCACGACTTGTGAAAATGGAATGAATGCCACATTGAAGTGGGATGCTCCCAGAACTTGAACTTTAAAGTAAAACACTGCTGTTTGTATGGCACATTTTTAACCTCCCTTTGTTAAATTTTTGGCATTCAATACTACTGTGTTCTGCTAGTCCTCATTATTTTGGCCAAGTTTTTGATGTTTCTTTGCTGTGAAAATTGAATTGGAGCTAACATTGACTATGGGATAATAGACCGACTTGCTGTTTGAATTGAAGCAAGTTCTTCTGTCTGACATATATAGGAGAAATATTTTGCATGCAGCAATAATATGATAATTTAGTGGGAATAGAAACAAAAATAATCCATAAAGCTTGCCTGTCATTGAGCTATCAATATTGTTACAAGAAAAATCTTGCACTTTGTGGATTTGATCTTAAAGCGTAGAAGTCATTTAAGGTTGGAAAAAATGTGTGCAATTTAGGAATTGTTTTATTGAAAGAATATTTTGGCCAAGAAGAAAAGTTTTTTTTTTCATGAAAACATAAGGGATAAATATTTTTAAAGTGACCTGGAAAGTAAATTCAACTAAACTATGGTTAATTTCTACTTCAAATATTTCCAGATTTCCCAACCAATTCTTTTTTCTTTTTTTTTTTTTGCCAGTCCTGGGCCTTGGACTCAGGGCCTGAGCACTGTCCCTGGCTTCTTCCTGCTCAAGGCTAGCAGCACTCTGCCACTTGAGCCACAGTGCCGCTTCTGGCCGTTTTCTGTATATGTGGTGCTGGGGAATCGAACCTAGGGCCTCGTGTATCCGAGGCAGGCACTCTTGCCACTAGGCTATATCCCCAGCCCCCCAACCAATTCTTAAAGATAAGTGAAACCCTGACAGCAGAAATAATAAAAATGATGTAAAATAAAAGACTGCAGAGAATTTCACATCTGAATCTAGAGAAGAAGCAAAGCAAAGTATCAGGAAGTTGAGCCTGACTGGCACAACAGTAAAAGGTTGTGGTGGCCCATGTCTGTAATTGCAGTAATCAAGAAGCTGAGTAAGGATTATGAGTTTGAGGCCATACTGCAGTAGTGAGAAAGTATCTAACAAAGAATCAAAGAAAAAAATTAAAAAGCAAGGAAAATAGCTTACAAAATAGTCTGTGATATCAAAAATTAGTTGATGTTGGATAATCTAATATTATGCTGTCATAATTTATGAAATAAGTAGACTAAAGAAGAAATAAAGGACAACTTGATATCATTAAATTGATTTATATTTAATATCATTTTAGAAATTGTAGTCTCTACTATCATCATCATCCTCATCATCTCCAATGAAGGAAGTGCTATGTTCTGAGAATGTAAAAAATAATCAGTTTAATAAAGAGTTTAACAATTACTCCATTAAACAATGGGCTGATAACATGAATATAATGAAGAGATTAAGGCTCTGGCAATAAGGTACATAACTGCAGACTTTTTCCTTTCTCTTCCTTTTGTGAGCTTAAACTCAATCATAAGTTAGGTACATGGTTGTGGATTTTACCTCCTGTCCCTAAGTTCAAGAAATAAAGACCATGTATACCACGCAGTGGATAGGTGAACAGAATCTATGATTGCGAACTCTATGGATACATGTAATAGAAACTTCCATGGCAATTCTAGCCTCAGACACAGCTGGATACGTGTGCTTAGACAATGACTGCACAAAGCTATTGTTGGGGCTCTGAAAATGAGACCCAAGAGGCGCAGTTCTGGACTTCAAACAGAGAGCACTTACAGAAGGACTTTCTGTGAAGTTCCCTTATCTTAGCAAAGCCCGGATCTGCCAAAGAGGAATACAATTGCCTTCAATCTCCTTACTGAAATTTCATTAACCAGGAGATTGAACTCTTATCACAGAACAAGAGACTGAAAAATCAAACACCCTGCTTAGAGCTCATGGAGAATTTCATCCTGGCCCGCTGTCTGGTTTTTTTTTTTTTTTAGGGTCCATTCATCACCCCTAAAAATCATTTCCTCATTAAAAATGCCACAACTCCCAGTTCTCTGTCTCCTATGAAGGTAGTTGTTAAGCCTGAAACATGTGTCTGTTTGTTTGTTTCATACTTTGTGTAGCTCTCCTGTATGTGCCAGCCAATCTTTATACCCTTTTCTCCTGTCACTCTTTCTATTGTCAGTTCAACAGAATACTCATACCACGCAAAGCAAAGTTTGAATTTCTCCACATTGTGTTTCAAGAGCTCTTGTGCATCATGGAGTGACACAGGTAGCCAATAGTGTCCTCCAAGGTCACTTCCTTCCCGGTAAGTGATTCCAAAGAGAACAATGTGGTTTCTTCTATATTCCTCACAATAAAAAGATCCTGTGTTCCAAAATCAATTACTGTTCCTTGAACTAGTCACTCCAGGAGGGAAAAATAGAGTACCTGCTGTTCACAACTGGTTCATGCATTTGACCTTCAAGTAGACATGAGATTGGACTTTCCAAATCATCCAAGCTCCGTAGAACTGAGGTTATAAGAGTGCTTATAAAGGAGAGACAGGATGATCTTAATTGGGAAATATAGAAATAGGCGAATGGTGGATGCCTGGGAAAGATGTAGGAAATGACAAAGGCAATCAGGGTACTGAAAATCTAAGGGCCTGAAGAAATTCAAGGAGAGGAGATGGAATTTCTAAATAAATACTAGTTCTAGTACAGGATGAAAAAATATGCTTTGTATCTCAACATAAAATATGAATCTGCTGCTCTAGGAGCATGTAGAGGTCAATAAGCATTTAAAAACAAGAATATAAATATTTTTTAGCAACTTAAAGTTGGATAATCAATGGGTTAAAATTATAATGACTGGAATTATATTCATGGAAAGGCATGAAGTTTTCATGAACTCACTGAGTATAATTTCTCTTAACTGTGAATCTGTCATCATCTGTACTCTCCCCCCAGCTCCCTATAGTATTAAAATAAAGGGGAATTGAACTCAGGGCTTCATACTTGCTAGCCAGGCACTCTACTAATTGAGCCATCCCCCTAGTCACTTTTGTGTTAATTACATTTCAGGGCTTGAACTTTTTAACCTTGTACCAGCCTCAAACAGATCTTCCTGCATTAGCGTCTCACGTAGCTGGGATAACAGGGGTGCACCATCTATCCTAGCCCATGATTTTATATAGTTAGTATTCTGGAGACAAAAATAATATAATAAAATGGACAGAAAATTCTGGTACCTTTATTAGTCCATTTGCATGTAGACTAAGATGGGAAAAAGATGTACTCATTCACGATCATCTAAGACTTCTAATCATTTGCTTCATTTTCCTACCTTTCAATTTTTTCCACGTTATAACACATAGAATAAGAGCCAACTTCTTTCAAACACCCTTTTCCAGTTTTTAGGAGGGAAAATACCCACGAGTATCCTTGAACATGAAAAATTTCAAAGTTTTGCTTCAGTTCTTCTTTGAGTGAAGTGAACAGTTCAGTGTCACTAGCATCAAGGGTGTTGTAAATCCTGAATATATTTTAGGGGAAAAAAAAAAAGAAAGAAAAACCCACATCTTTGTTTATTGCAGTCTATTGAGATTTAGCCACCAGGTGTCAGTAAGACTTGAAAAAAGTAGGGTTTTTCCCAAGTTCAGTTAAACATCTCTGAAATATCAATTACCACACTTAGAACCCACTCTTCAGGTTTTACAAGGAAATTAATACAGTCTTTGCTTGTATCTGTCTTCTTTAGCTCTAGGGAAAGAGATATAATTCATTGACAGACTCTGAGTATAAACAGAATTTAAGTTTACTCTTCCTCTATGCTAAGGCCTGACTTCACCACATTTACAAAATCTGAGCTCATTTTGAGTTTCTAAGAATTGAGTACTTCAAGATTAGTAGTGAATAAGACAGTTTACAGCCCTAGAAGGAAAAGGATACAGCGGCAGGTGTTGAACTGGTACAGTATCTTGTGAGTTACCTAAAACTACCAAGCTAAGTCATTTAACAAAGACAAAAACTTGAGAAGGTAAACAACTCCTTATGGTCCTTGTTATTACTTCTACTATTATTCTCACTTTTTTTATCCTTAAGTAGTTGTACAGAGGAATTTTAATTCAACATATCAATTTGTAAGTACAATGCATCTTGATCAATGTCACTTTCTCTCAGCCCTACTTATTCCCTCAAGTTATTTATGACTTTTCTAGAACTTCTCAATCTTCCTGCCTCTGCCTCCAGTGTAGCTCAGGATGTAGGCTTGTACCACCACATCCTGATTCTATTTCATTTATAATATTACCCAAATCAATATGCTGGAGGCACTTTTAAAACTTACATAGAATGATGTTTTCTTCTTACTAACCATCTACATGGTTAATGTTGTTGTTGGTGGTTGTGAAGCTTGGACTAAGGGCCTGGGTGCAGTCCCTGAGCCTCTTTGTGCTCAAGGCTAGTTCTCTACCACTTGAGCCACAGTACCACTTCACGGTTTTGAGTGGTTAATTAGAGATAAGAGTCTCATGGACTTTCTTGCCTGGGCTGGCTTTGAGCCACGATCCTAAGATCTCAGCCTCCTGAGTAGCTAGGATCACACGCATGAACCACCACGGTCTAGCTATGTTAATCTCCTTACTTACTAATGTTATTTTTTTTCTTTCCTGCTACGGTTTTTGTACACCTTGAACAATAACTTATTTTGACCTTGAAATTATTTTGCTTTGTTCATACAAATCTGAGTTAACTTGGAATAAAATACATATCCACAAAGTCACTGTCAAAAATTATCTATCTGTTGTTCTGGGTTGACACCGATAAGGTTTTATATGTTCTGTAAGTTATTTATTTTAATTCTGCTTCATTTTCAATTATTTTCTGAGACAGATATTTCAAGTATCTTGTTACACCAGGCACTCTAGGCTAAATCTGAGCAAGGTCACAAAATCTGTTGACTTGTGTGGCAATTCTTGTATGGAGTACAAAATGTGCCATCATTTTTGAGTCAAATGCAACAGTGTAAGATTGGAGCTGTCCTGGTGTCTGTTGAAAACACAAGACTGACCTACTTTAAATTGGTTCTCAGCATTATTTTGAAGAACATTCTTTTTTCCAAGACTGCAAATTTTCTTTCAGAAAATTTGAAAAACATGGCCAAAACAGACAACAGCTATTCATATGCTGCACTCTAATCCTCAAGCTTTTGCTTTGTTGTTTCACTTGTTTCAGTATTCATGGTTTTGTACAAAGAAGCAGCAATGGATTCTGCTAATTATGGATCTGAAATTACCTAGACTTAAATAAACTGAGACTTGATAATGCTTCTCATCCCATGATGCCTAGTGGAAAACTACAATGTGCAGATTGTATTGTTCCTATTTCTCAGCAAGGCTCATTCCCTTCCAGCAATTGCCAGACAAAAAGCATGACTTACATCTTTTTCCTTCAAATACAACATGTTCCTGGAAATTGAAGTAGGAGAGAGTTATTGTACAGAAAGAGATAGAAGGCAGAGGAAAGCATTCAAACAGCATTGGATGCTAATATTTGATATGAGTTCTAGTATATAGGAAAGGAACTAATTTCCCTTTGTCACCAAAATATCTGAAGGGGGTGTGGCCCAGGACCAGGGAGAATGACTGCAGAACTGAATTGTGTGATGCTTTTCTCCAGGTCCCTGTTATTTTGCTCCAAGGCATTACCAGAAGTTTGGCTCCTGAGCATCTTCTTGGTACTTGCTACGCTCTGTAAGAAGTTGGAGTTTTTCTGTGCTTTTTGCATTGGAGGCTTTGGTTTGTCCTGTGTGTCATTGGGATTGTACAAAGTGGTCAATCAAGCACCCTGAACTTTCAGCCCTTAATTCAGAAGACCTTCCTTGTCACTGTGGATCTTCTTACATTGCATGCCATTAGTGGGCCCTTGACCACTTAGACATGTATGTCACTAAGATATAATTCAATGTCTAGCACAGTGCAAGTCAGAACTGGCAATGAAAACATATGAAAACTGTCCATGAAGTAGCATTGATAACAATCTATTGCTAGTTATTTATGATATAAAACAAAGCCTATTCTTTATTTGGACTTATGCAATCTATTAAGTTGGAACATCTGGAAGATATTGTCCAAGGGAGATACTATTAATATACACCAGTGGCAGATGGCATGCGTATATTTGATAAATCAGACACAATTATAAGAACATCATATTTTGACATTTAGATTATACACCATATCAATGCAGTTTTATTTGGTGGTGAGGAATAATCAAACTTTGGGAGGGTTCAAGGTTTGTAGGACTGAGGGAATGGATCCTTGGTTAACAAAGGCGATTCTATCCAGAAGGAAACCATACTTGGGTCACAGGTAGGAGAGAAATAGGATCACAAATTAAACTTTAGTTTTACTCAGACTGGGAACTTGGAAGATGACCTGAGCAGATCACTAGATTGATCATTTTTGATGGTTTCAGATTTTTCAGGCAGCCAGGTTGCCCTTTTAAACTCTCCATCTGCCTGCCTGCTTGCATCTTTGCCTACAGAGCACAGGCCTCTGCCATAGTGATCCCACATTTATCATGTGGAGATGTGTCTAGTGCAATGTGTTTTTCTGAAACTAGAGCAGAAAACCATGTGGAGTTTGCAGCTGGTACCCAATGCAAAATTTCACCTTATGCCATAAGACAATATTCCAGAAAAACCTTCTCAGACGCTCCTGTGCCCAGAAAGAAAGCATTTTCCTCAAGGGAAGATTTCCAGCTCATTGCATGAAGGATCTGGCTGAAGACTTTTGCAAAGTGACATGGAACTTCTACAAGGATGTAGAAATACCTTAAATACACATAATGTGCATGCACTTCTAAGACAACTTGAATTTACAAGGGCATTTTATTAGCAAATATAATCTAGATTTGAAATGTTGAGGAGGAAATTCTTTTTTATTTATCCTTGGCTGTAGGCACTAGTCCTTTCTAAGATTTTTGGCTCTAATAGGGATTTGCAATTTTGAATTCTTATAATAAGGATATACCTAATTTGACTTACTCTTTTTGTTTGTTTAATAAATATTTACTGACCATTTCTGGCTCTGAACAAATTCACTATACCCTATGTCCAATAGAAAATGTTTCACATACAAAAATACTCCATGAGTATTCAGACCAGGGCAGAAAACAAGAAAATCATAGCAACCTCTGTAATATAAAGTAGAAAGTAGGAAGCTACCTACTGAGAAAAATGGAAGTAAGTCACTCTCCGATGGGCTACAGGAGGTGGTAGGTTTTTTTTTTTTTTATTTTAAAAATCACACATCAAACTCCTTTGAAATAAAGCCAAAAGTTAATTGAAGTTGAAACCAGTGAGCATAACAGTCTCCAGGAGTGAACCTTGCATGTTTAGATTTAATTGGCAAAAGTTACCTGATTGAAAACCTGTCCATCACAGCCTTGTGAATGGTTGCCTCGACCACCTGAAGGACGGATGCAGCATTCCAGGAGGAAGATTATTGTTTCAGTGGCTGGAGCAGTGTCTGCTCTGCTCTAAACAGATCAGTCAGTTGGCTTGAAATGCTTCATCTCCAACTTCATGTAATAGGTAGGAATCTTGGTTCAATCAAAAGTTTGCTTTTTCTGTAACTCAAACTTCTACTAGAATGGCAAGTGTATAATTTTATTCAAGATATAACTGACCTCCCCCATTGTCCTGAGGCTGTACTAAGTGTTGCCAAAAATTTTGTAACTCAAGAGAGATTAACTGGGTCCTCAATGTTATCATCATTGTCATCCTTTTCCTTTCTTCCCTTCCCTTCCCTTCCTTCCCTGTCCTCTCCCTCCCTCCCTCTTTTCCTCCCTCCCTTCCTTCCTTGCTTCCTTTTTCTTTTTCTCCTTTCCCCTTCTTCTATTTTTCCTCCTCCTCTTTCAATTCTTTTCTCCTTTTCCTTCTTATTTCTTCCTTCTTACTAGGGCTTGAACTCTGTGTCTCTTGCTCCTCTCATTCAGCCTTTTAGTTCATATGTGGCACTCTATTACTTGAGCCACTTCTCTGGTCCAGGCTTTTTTGCTGGTGAATTGGACATGGGGTTTCAGAGACTTTCCTGCCTGGGCTGGCTTTGAACTGTAATCCTCAGATCTCAACATGCTGAGTAGCTAGGATTACGGGCTCAGCATGCTTCCCTTCTGAGAAGTGACATTCCCACCAAGCAGCATCATCCCATTGCCTTCACCCTTTCCTCACTGTTTGTCATGACCTGCAGGCATCGTATCCTTTGGGCTCTGGCCACTCTATCATCATGCTAATAGTACTAATTCGTTCTCCCCAGAAATTAACCTTCTTGTTCCCCAACGAAGCAGCACTGATCTTCCTAGAGCCAGCTGTTATTTCTTGAAATCACAATATAATCTCCATACCTCCTATCTCATTATTGTCAGGTGGTCCTAATTTCAGTGTTTTCTCCTCTGGGAGATGGCTGAGGGAAGAATGAACTTTCACCTCCCCAGAAAACTCTTCTTGTACATGGCTTGTCCTTTCCTAATTGTATTATTATCTCCCTTCATTAGAATTTAATCTACATTACTGCCATTCTCCTTGCTGTTATGTGCAGTACTATTGGTAACACTTTGACGTGTCTGGCAATTAATATTTGTTGAATAAATGAATGCACGAATGAACTCAAACTAGCTCATTACAAAGGGGGAGAACAACAATTTTAGACATTTTGAACTCTGCAGATTTGCAAACACAATCCATTCTTAACAAATGGTCTCATAAAGGTAAAGCTCATTTTTTTTTACCTCTAGTAACAATCCAATGCTGTATCTTACTCTTCATGAAAGAAACATCCTAATAAATAATAAGCTAGTTAAATTAGTTAAATTAATACTATTATTCAAATGCTAAGAGATGATTTATCAACTCTCATAACAGCTCACATATTAAAGAGAAGACTGAAAGGAACAAGTAGTTATTGAACATTAATCATGTGCTGCTTGGCTCTAAAGTAGCTAGTTGTTTGGTGTGCTTATTTACATCTGGAGTATCTATTGGGCTACCACATGTTGTATGTCTAACTTTGTATTGCCAATGGGAAAAAAAATCATCTTTCACATTTGAGGAGCTAGTTTTCACAATATATTCTTAAATGAATAGAGTATTACATATACACAGTGTGAACTTATTTTAGAACCCTCTTAGTAGTATAATCAATTCTTACAGTGACTGTAGATAGGGGATGCTTTGATTTGGGGTGACTTCCATTTTTTCCCCTCTTTATTGTCAAAGTGAAGTACAAAGGGGTTACAGTTTCATATGTAAGGCAAGTACATTTCTTATCAAACTTGTTACCTCCTACCCTCATTTTTCTGCTGTCTTCCTCCACTCCCCCCCCCATGAATTGTACAGTTGGTTTACATCAATTGGTTCTGTAAGTATTGCTGTTGCAATTGTTTTTATCCTTTGCATCTCAATTTTGGTATTCCCTTTCCCTTCCCTCGTCCAAATACACATATACACAGTATCCAGGGTTCTAAGATCAGTTACAATATTAGCAGCTGGAAAAATACCACAGGAAGGGAATATGAGAGAAATAAAAAAGGTATGGCTTTACATGGCATGTTGAAAATAACTACAACAATGAGATACCACATATTTCCATAACTTGGAGTTCATTTCACTTAGCATCATCTTATGTGTTCATACCGGCATAGCTATTGAGCTATTGCGATTTTCTGCTATGACTATCCTAGAAATGTATTAATTATTCCCTATGAAGGAAACTATAGAGTCCATGTTTCTTTGGGTCTGGCTCATTTCATTTAGTATGATTTTTTCCAAGTCCTACCATTTCCTTACGAATGGGGAAAATTCCTCCAAAACAAATCCTCAAAGAACCAATGGTCCCCTCAACAAATGGGCCAAAGGCCTAAAAAGAGACTTCTCTGAAGAGAAAATGAGAATGTCTAAGAGACACATAAAGAAGTGCTTGACATCACTAGCCCTAAAAGAAATGCAAATCAAAACAGCATTGAGATTCCACCTCACCCCAGTAAGAATGTCCATTATGGGAAAACTAATAATAACAAATGCTAGAGGGGATGTGGCCAAAAGGGAACCCTAGTACATTGTTGGTGGGAATGTGAACTTGTTCAACCACTCTGGAAAGCAGTATGGAGGTTCCTCAGAAGACTAAACATAGAGCTCCTCTATGACCCAGCAGTCCCACTTTTGGGCACTTACCCCAAAGATTACAAGTAAGACCACACTAAAGCCACTGGCACAACTATGTTCATCGCAGCACAATTTTTCATTGCTAAAATATGGAACCAACCCAGATGCCCCTCAGTAGATGAGTGGATAAAGAAAATGTGGTATATATACACAATGGAATCTGATGCCTCTATCAGAAAGAATGATACTGCCCCATTCATAAGGAAAAGGAAGGACTTGGAAAAAGTCATACTAAGTGAAGTGAGCCAGACCCAAAGAAATATGGACTGTATGGTTTCCCTCACAGGGAAAAATTAGTACATCTCTAGGATAGTCAGAACAGAAAATCACAATAGTTCAATAGCTTGCCCATATGAACACATAAATTGACTTCCATTTTAATCAACATATATTTTCTGCCTTCACAATCTTTCTACTTCTAATACTTTTGCAAGGCTAGTGTGAATTTAGGGCTTTATGTTTTGTAGGCAGGTACTCTACCTTTTGATCCCCACCTCTATCACTATTCTTTGGTTATTTTCGAGACAGAATAGTGAATTTTGCCTGTGCCAATCTTGGACCATAATCCTTGTATCTTATGCTTCTACCACTATGACAGATGCTTGTCTCCATGTTGAGCGTTTCGTGCCAGGATGGAGTTTCAAGAACTTTTGTGCCTTGGCTGGACTAGAACTGAAATTGTTCTGATCTAAGCCTCTCACAGAGCAGATATGATAGACACACTAACATACCCAGCTATTGTGTGAGATAGGGACTAAAGTTTTTGCCTGATCTAGCCTTGAATTGTGAGCCTCCTTATTTCGCTTCTTGACTATCTAGAATCATAAGAATGAGCCACCATCACCTAGATTCAAATACCTTTATGTTTGTTTTGTTTTGGGTTGTGGGGCTTGAACTCATGGCTTGAGTGCTGTCCCTGAACCTCTTTGTACTCAAGGCTAGCATTCTACCACTTGAGCCACAGTGCCACTTCTGGTTTTTGAGTGGTGAATTGGTGATAAGGGTCTCATGGGCACTTTTCTGCCCTGGCTGGCTTCGAACCACGATCCTTAGATCTCAGCCTCCTGAGTGGCTGGGATTACAGGCATGAGCCACCAGTGCCTGGCTCCTCAAATACTTTTTAATAAAAGACTTTTTTAAAATGGACCTACAAAAATAGTGGGTGAACATCCTAGATGGAAATCAATGAGTAGTTGAGAACAATGTTGATTTAAGTACAGAAATCCTTTTAAAATAAGAAGGGTGTGGGAACAAATACTTTAAGCTTGCTTAGGCAGGGACACATGGACTTGTAATGGTTAAATATCATTTGGACAGGAAGTGTTTCAAGCAATGGTGATGTCTGTGCAGAAAACTCCACTGACAAGAAGAGCAACAGAGCAGTGCCATAATGGCACTTCAGAAGAGAGAGCACACTTAACAGGAGAGCCCCTGGGCTTTACTGTCACAGTAAAGGCTGGCTACAAGCTCCTGGGTAGTCCAGCAGGAAGTTGTGAGCATTCCACCAAATCATGGTGCTAGATGCAGGGACATCTAGAAAGTATAGAGGCTTACAGCACAATTTGGTCAATATTTTGTTTTAAAGATTTGTTCTTCCCAAAGACAATCCCACACATCCCTTTAACAAAAGTTTCTAAGCTTTCCTACTTGCTAATTAGTTTTCCAATGAGTCGCACAAAGGAAGGGAAAAGCTTTTCTGTTAATAGCACATTCACTTTTACATTTCTTCTAGTCCTACCTCTTCTCCATTAACACAAAGATTCTTTCTATTTTATGTAGCTGTAAAAATCCCAGCAGGCTTCTCTCTTAATCAGTGTTGTCTAGGTTGGTCGCCTGAGGCCTTAGGTCATTAGTAATAGAGGTCATTAGTTGATGTTCCTAGTGTACTGAGACTGTCAGTGATCCACTCATTTAATCTCTCTGTGATTAGAAACAGGCCCACACTTGTAGTATTTAGTAATTTTATTTTCTTGCTGTGGGAGAGGTAAAAGGCTACCTGCTGGATAAGAAAGCTTTTAAAAAGCAATAGCTGTTTCCCAGTAGACTAGAAGAAATGACAGATTACATAAAGGCATTCAAAGCCTCCCTCCCCACCAAAAATGGATAAATTCAAGGAACTAGTATGTGCTGTACCTCAGGTTTCTTCAAAGAGCTGAATTAAACGTGAAGGGAATAGTCCCAGAGAGCAGGAGGCAGCCTTTCCAAATGGCCTGCCCTCCTTACCTCACATCTTGCCACTTTCTGATTTCAGCATCCTAACTGAAAAGGTACTGTGTAGTAAAAAGGTCTGAGTCACTTTGAAATCAGGATCCTCTCAGGATCTGTTTCTCACAAATCTCTCTTGATCACTATGCTTAGTAAGCAGTTCTGTGCTCAGAATCTTGGAATGTTGGAGCAAGCCTCATCCTGATGATCACTAGCCCTGGGTTCCTGGAAGAGGCCCTGTGCCTCCCACCCCTCACATGTTTCCTGGGGGTCTCAATCTCATGAACACCAAAACACCCTGGCCAATGTCTTCAGTATTGTATTATAAGGAGGCCAACCACTCTCTCTTCTGTGATAGAAACCTGATTTAGGGAGAATAGGAACTTGCAGAGGATTTGAAAATTTGCAAGGGAGGAGAATAGTTATGGTCGTCTGGAACTTAAATAATCTTTAGGGAAATAAAGCATTTATAAAGTCAGACTGCACAGCTTTTTGCAACTGATTTTCAAATGTTGAAAATAAGATTAATGAATGCAATTATAAATTTGCTTCTCGATTCTTCTAATTCTTCCTCCAGCATTATGCAATAACTTTTTTTAAAAAGCATAATAAGTATCCTAAGAAAATGATATTTAATGGAATGTGTTTACAGAGTTCTTTTTCAGTGCAGAAAAATTGCCTGGTTTATATTTTTAAACTTTCTTCAGATAGGAAAATACGCAAACCAATTGAAAAGGATAAAGAGTATTTAAAGCCCCTCCTAACAAAGCACAGTTAGTTTGTCATTGGTGATCATCTCAGAAGAAATCCTCTGCTGGATTAGTTAATCTAGTAGTCTGGGAAATTTGTTCTACTCTGCATGGTCAACATATCTTTCAGCATCCTGACCTTTACTCACTTGAAACTGAGGAAGAAAGAAAGAGTCACTTGTTGTTAATTGCTCTGTGGCTTGAATTCAGGTCCTTCCAGTACACTACCACATGAGCTACAGCTTTTTAGTGGTTAAGAATTGGTTTTGAACTATGTTATTCAGATCTCAGCTTTCTGAGTAGCTAGAATTACAGACATGAGCCACCAGTGCCCACTGTAATGTGGTCCATTTTATATGTCACCTTGGCTGGGCTAAGGAATGATCAGAGCCGAAAGCCACTATTTCTGAATGAAATGTCCCTTTGAAGTGTTTGTGGAAAATATTAGCAGGATTGCCTCTTCAAATTCAGCCCAGTATTCTTCTCAAAAGTAGCCCCCACCCCCAAATGTTGTGCCCTATTCTGAAGTTGGTCATGAGACACTTGTGTGAAAAATGTCCACTCTATGATACACCAAGAGGAAAACAATGTCCCTAAAGATGCAGCAGAAGAACTTGAAGCAGAATCTGAATATGTCTCTTCCAGTTTACTGCAATTCCACTGTAAGTCATTCTCCAATCCATATTCTTCATATTGAGCCACATCTTTAGCCAAACTGCCATGAAAATGCTCATTTTTTCCCTTTGGACCATCACTTCTAATGGTCCTATGGCCTCTACATTTATTAAATACATATTTGCTTTTTCTCTTTTTAGTCTGTGTTTTGTTATACTCTCTAGATCTTGAAACTGGTAATAGGTGAGAAAATAATATGTTTTCCCTATGCTTCCCTTTATCTTCTGAGCCTTTCTTTTAAAAGTTCAGCTGAAAGAAGGAAGAGGTATAAAGTTCTCATCATGTTTGAGAGACTAACCAACAGGGTGGATCAAGTGTCCAGGCCAATGACAATTCATATCTGTAGTCACTCATGCAACTCATACACAGAAAGCCTCTCTGTTGCTGGGCCCAGACTTCAACACTGAGAATTACAGAGTGTAATAGGGCAAGATTTAGAAATGAAAAAGACAGTGACAAAGAGGGCGGCATGACCAAGGTAAGTGTACAATGCTGGGGAGAGACACTAATGGGACCCTTATCCACAATGAGCACAAAAGATGGCAGGGAATTTTAGTTCCATAAAGAATTGAAGTTGCACAGGAATCCTGGAGTCCTGAATGGTGAAGGGAGTCCACTATCTGAGCAAGAATATTTATCTGTGCTTCTAGGTAGAGTGCTGGTTGCAGCTAAGGACTGTGATTTATAAAAGCCAGAGTCTAGGAAAAAAATGTCCTTTAAGCATAATGTATTCCCCCTTTGCATTTGTCATTCTTAATCAGAAGGCCATGCTTGGAGTAAAACGGTGAGATCCATTTATTCTGCCAATTGTTCCTAGTCAGCACAAGGCTGTCCACTTAAGTTGTAACTGTTCTTTGATATTTATAGAAAGAGCAAAACTCTTGTATAGTAGCCTATTCTTTATATTGACACTTCACTTTGCTTGAATATCTTGTTGGGTGATGAAGTGTGTAAGAGTTGACCATGATGTTATCAAATAAGACTGTTTTATCTGACTGATGGTTAGAAAATTTTAAATAGGTAGATTTCTTTCTCAAAAGGGACTTTAGTAGGCAAATTTTCCAGTATATGTATATTCATTCTTATTAGTTAGAGAGCTGACAGTGTATCTCAGTGGTAGTCCACTTTTATACCATTCACTAGGAATTAATTCCTCATTGCTGAGAAAAATAATCTTAGTTAATTTTTAGACAATAAAGGTATGAGGCCTCATAATCAGATTTTATTTTGTTATAGTAAAGTGTTCAAAATAACAAAAGCTCATATAGCATCTTTTTACAGATTTTGGACCAATATTTGATATAACTTGTCATTCATTAGGGAGAAATTCTTAGTAAAATAGAATTAGATGTTAAGTTCTTACATATATAAGTGTATGTAAGCTCTTGATTATCTTCCCAAAAAGCATGCTACGTAAAATATTCTCCATCTAGAATAAATCAACTTCATCCATTTAGGCTTATGGACTAAGATAGTTGAAGTGATGTTTGATACCCAGATGATATCTTCATTAAAAATCACAGTTTATTACCACTTCTAAAGGTGTAGTTTTGATGTTAGCTTTCAAAATGTTGAGGCAGTTTTATTACCAGTAATATATTAAGTCAATCATCATATTACAAGTTAATTTATCATGACATGTATGTTTTTTTAGTTTCTGATTTATCTATACATATATGGACATATATTTGTTTTGCTTATGCAGATAATAGGAAATACATTTAGAAGAATGATAGAGAACTCGATTGGAGCAATGAGTTTCTTGGGATCTAAGAGCAGGAGGACTTTTCTTTTTAATACTTATCAGCCTTCCAACTCTATGCGAAATGAATGTATTAACGTTCCAAAATGAAATTTTATCCAAAAACATCATTTTTTTTTCCTTCATGAAGTACGTTAACTTCTGGAAGAAGTTACTTAGTACTTTTATTAAAAGATTAAACATCTTAAGGTATACTTCCATTTGCACAATAAAATTGGAAACAAAAGTACCAATTTAATATTCTTTTTTATGAATAAAATTATACCATGATCATTCTATGTCACTCTCTTATGTAGAGAATGTAGTTGTTAGAAGATGGAGAGAAATTACTTAAGCCATTATGTGGTCTTACATTGAGTGAAAATGAGATCAAATTAAGGAAATGGAATGTATGTTTTGTGTATAAAAGGAAAAAAATCATAAAATCCATTAAATTAATAATGGGTCAAATGATGTTTCAGGGAAAATTATGGAAATGGCATCTCTGGGGACAATTGTAACTGAAATGGGCAAAGTGTTAGAAAGATCCTTTAGGGAATAATCCTGCTATCAGCAGGGAAAAATACATGAATTCAGACTGGTTTCTTTATTCTTTCTCAATGATCCAGTACTATGATTATGAACAGTAATTAACTTTAAAACAACAGGGAAGTTGGATGGAAAGAGCCATACCTAAAATGGTGAGTAATTAAAGTGAATGTAACAGGAAGCATCCTCTAGGGACATAAAATGTGCTACTCTAGCAGAGCTATTAACTATTGCATTAGAGACTCTAAATCATGTGCACTTTTTACCTGCAATGGCTTAGGTCAACCTGGATCTTTTCACTAAAAGGAGTCAAATAGCTTAGTGCTTCAGTGTGTTGATGCCCATGGCAAAGAGACTGAGGGAGATAGATGATAAAGAAGGTGTATGCTTTTCTACCTTAGTGCAACAGTCAAAATAGCACTTATTTTTGAGTGTTTTTTATCTATAGTGCATACTATGCTTATCATTTAGCAGGGTTCACTCCATATCAAATATGATCATTTATTATAGTTTTGATAGGACTTAGTAGAAAACAGGGAATCACAGAATTGAAGCCTCTACAACTTGCTGATAGTAAGATAAGCTGGTAAGTCATATCCTGCCAGACAAAGAAATAGGGACAGGATCTACAAAAGAATGAAGAAGTAATAAGTTCAAAAGTATGAAAAAATAACGAGAGAACATTAAATCTTTGGCACCATGACCTCAAAGGGAGCACAAAGTAGAATCACAGTCAGAAAGCTACCCTCAAGAGCCCCATTATTACCCTTTCAACCCCAAAGATGGCACAAGGTGGAGGAAATAGATTGAAATGTTTTGTCTTCTTGTAGCCTATCTGTGCCATATGCTCTTTCTCTGCCTTTTTTTATTGTTGTTGTTGTTGTTTTGAAATTTGGGCCTGGATTCAGGACCTGGGCTCTGTCCTTGACCTTTTATGCTCAAGTCTAGTAATTTACCACTTTGAGCTACAACACCACTTCTGTTTTTCCAGTGGTTAATTGGATATAAAAGTCTCTCAGACTTTCTTGCTTGGCCTAGTTCTGAACCATGATCCTCATATCTCAGCCTCCTGAGTAGCTAAGATTACAGGCATAGGCCATAAGTGCCCAGCCCATATTTTCTTTTCTAATGAACTTTGTATTCCATTTTACTATATCTGAGTTTTGCCTAAATTCTTCTCTTGCCATATGTGAGAACTTGAGGTCAACTTAGCTGACTTAAATTTTTAACAGCCTCAGGAAGGAGTTCTCTTGAAAAGGAGTTTCAGTATTTTAGAATTTTTAGAATGCAAATGCTGCAATTAAATCCTTCTCTTGCTATTTTACATGTGGATTATACAATAAATGTTTATAGAATTCATATAAACATTTTCAAATTTTAGAAGAGATATAACCATAGAATCAGAAATATCAGTACTTGTTAGGAGGCAATGCGAATGGAATTGAGTGAGAGGAAAATGCCAACAAATAGTCATGTAATGCCATAATTATTATTTGATTTTTCAAGCTTAAAGACATTTTCTCATTTTCCAGCATCTAAAGGAAGAAATTATGTGAGGACCCCATGTAGAAAGAAACAACTTATGCAACCTGTGCAAGCCCTACATAATTTTACTTGTATATACTATTGAATATTTTTAGATTAAGTTTTTCATCATCAGAAAATCTGGAAAGAATCCTAAATGAATCTTAGATTTTAAAAAATCTAAAATTTAAAAGAGCAGTTTGGCAGCAAGTCTCATAGTAACAAGGAAGTGGTGGAAAAATAAAATAAACTGATTATCTTTGTTAGAAAAAAAAGACATTTTTCTCATGCTTGCTACCAATGACTTATATGAGAAAAATAAATGTGATCTAGATCTAACACTTGGTTCCATACTGAAGAAGAGATCTGATTGCAAGTTTAATTATTCAGTTATTTTTTTATGTTTAAATTACTAGATAGTGTGAATACTGTGGTATCTTTTGTCAGAAACATGTAGTTTTGGGACAGAGATGAAATCAACAACAAAATTTTGAGTGAAATAGAGGGATTGAGTTGTTACTGAATCAGATACAAAGGCATTTGTATGTAATGAGTGATGATGTATACACATGGTAATTATTGGATACAATGCAGTAATTGGAGGATGCAGGTTTCTATAGAAATAAGAGCATCTGGAATTTGAATAAGAAAATCTGTGCTTCATATTTTGCTTATGTCGTTTTCTTTGTGGAAACTGAGCAAAGTCATTAAGTATCTCTGAACCTTTATTTACTTATGGGGAAATTGGAGTAATACTGGTAATAACAATTCCTAAATCACGGGGATATTACAGATGTTAAAGTACTCATGGGCAACATCTGGCAAAATAAGTGCTCAATAGCCATTGTGGACTGTAAAATTTGCTAAGTCAAGCAACTCTGAGTATAATTGTGAATGTATTTTATTTCTTTTGCTAGCTAGCAACCTAATGATAACTATTAATCAAATATTAAGCTGTAACAACCTAATGTTAACTATTAATCAGGCATTAACGTGTCAATGTATATGTGTAGGGTAGGCCTTACCCGAGAAAATGAGTGACCATTAGGCTGCATAAGGAAGAATTTTGGATCTGGCTTGCCCGTGAGGTCATTCACATTTTCCCATAGTTCTTTTTGTTGGGTTTTGAAGCTCCACCTGAAGCCCTTTTGATAGAGCATCAAAGGAGTGTTGCGAGTAGTTCGTTGGGTAAAGGAACTCTGGAGAGAATGGTGACTGTGAATTCTGTTTCTGCTGAAAGAAACTAATTTATTGCCTGACAGTGAGGATAATGACAGTACCAAGCTCCAGGTTTTGTTAGGAGATAGTGAATTTTGTTGCATATCAGAGTAACTTAAACAGGGTGCAGGATAAATCATGAATAAGCTGTTTGTAATATTAACTCTCATTTATAGTGATTGCCATTTTATTTTTTTGTTGTTGTTCAATGACTAGAAAATAAGTTTGAAATATTTGAGTACTTATTTTTCATTGAAAACTCTTGTGGATATAATATTTATGTAACATTGTACTTAGATTATATAGTTATTACATAAAGATAACCAAGACATTCTACGGAAATTAAAAATGTTTCCCCTGTATGTATATTATAGGCTATATACTTAAGATCAAATTAGAATAAAATAGAGTTAGCTGAAGAGAAAACTTTATGTGAAAAATATGAAAACTATTTATCATTCTGAGAAAGGGCTTGGAATCTCAAGTGAAACAAAAAATTCTTTCAGTGTATTTAGCTCAAATGAATGTAAATTCTGCTAAATGCATTAGAACAAATTGTTTAACAACCAAAATTTCCGGGAAATTATAGCAAAACAACTCAGCCCACAGGTTCTTGAATCCTCTGGTCAGGGCTAACTGACCTTACAGGCTGGAAATTAGAAGGGTGAATGCATTTGAATATCCATCTTCATTATCTATTACATTTTTCCTTACATTAAGAAAAATAGCATTTCTAGAAAATGGAAGTTTATTTTGATGGATCCAGGAAAGCAAGATCTTGGCTTATGTTAATACAATATATAAAGATCTGTTTATATATTTTGAAACCAGATATAGTAAATTATAGATATTTTCAGGTTTTAGAATTATAAGTAATTTTAAGTTATCTATGCATCTATCAATCATCTATCTATCTATCTATCTATCTATTATCTATCTATCTATCTGTCTATCTATCTGGTGCTAGTCCTGGGGCTTGAACTCAGGAACTCAGTCCTTGAGCTTTATCCTCTCAAGGATAGCACTCTACCACTTGAGTCACATCTCCATTTGGTATTTGTTTTTTGTTTTTTGAAGGGGTGGTTAATTGGAGATAAGAGGCTCACTGATTTTTCTGTACGGGTTGTATTTGAACTGTGATTCTCATATCTCAGCCTCCTGAGTAGCTAGCATTACAGGTATAAGCTACCCACACGTGGCTTCCATTTTATTTATTTACTGTAGTGTTGGAGTTAAACTGACAGCCTCATACATGCACTGTACCATGAATTCTACCCTCCAAATCTATAAAGCAATTTTTATTTTACTTTGTCTTGCTTAGTTTCATATTCTATAGTAAAACAAAATATATTTCTTACATGATGAAGACATATATATCTATATCTATATCTCTCTCTATATATTATTCTTAAAGTGGTTGCACAAAAGAGCTGCGGGACCTAACGGCCGGGATCGGATGTAGGCAGCAGGGGAACCGGGTGGTGCAGACGGGGAGAGCTGGGGATGCCACCACCACAGGATTGATCGCCGCACCCCAGCACACAGCCCCGAGGAGCCTGCGGTGGCACAGGATGCTCACACAACCCAGGACCAGTAAGTTCCCCATTACCCTCCCCCCCCATGGGAGACCAGCTCTAGCAGAGACCCAAGGCCTCTCCCTCCCTCCCTCCCCCTCCCCATCCCGAGGGAACAAAGGAGCCAGCCACAAGTCAGGCAGCAAGGGGCCCTTGCAGACTCGGGGAGGACACAGGGACTAGCAGGGGCAGAGCAGCGCCAAGGCAGCAGAGGAGCCTGAGCCGGGCGCACCAGCCCCGCCCCCTCCCCAACAGGGGCCCCGGGACCGCTGGGCATTGGAAGCCCCACCTGAGGCGCCTGGGCCTCAAGGACTTTTTGAACAGCAGTCACAGGCTCACTGGGCCCGAACACACGCCCCCCTCGCAGCTGAGGCACAGAGTCTGTGGGCACCAACTCACGCCTGGACACTTGGCCCAGCAGGGGCTCGTGCATATCGCCCCTCCACAGCGGACTCATGAGAAGGCACAAGCGCCCTCCGGCAGCTCGGGGCAGCACGCCCCCGGAGGAAGCACTAGAGTGCACAAGCACGCACCCCCCCCCCCCCCACCCAGGGCCAACGTGGGCCAGCATGCTAGCCCTCCAGCAAGAGGATCTCCTGCCAAACCTCCACAGGAGCTTTGCACATGTGGGCGGGGCCCTGAGCAGCAGCGCCGGCTCTGGTAGGCACATTTCACACAGGTGGGCAGGGCCCCAAGTGGCGGTGCCCCTGCAGCGCCCGCTCTGCTAGGCGCATCTCACACAGGTGGGTGGGCCGCCCCTCAACAAGACCGGCCCCAGAGCAATCCACACAGGTGGGCGAACCACCTGAGTGGTGAGCTCCTCTGACCAAGATACCGAGTGGAAAAAAGAACCAAAGAAGAGAAAAGCCTCCATGCCACGCTGAATCAGCAACCCGCAAACCCCCACCAGGGGCACGATAGGGTCAGCACAACACAGTGGCAGGACAATATCCCATAGAGAAAGACACAGAACCTACCCACCCCCAAGTGCAGTGAGGGTGACCACCTCAGCAATAACCGAGACAGTCACGCTCACCCATTGGGCAGCAAGGTTCAACAGCCAAACTCAAACCCAGAGCCAGGACACAAACAAGTCTCCCACTGACGGACCAGCGGGAACCAGCACAAAGCCAACCCAGGGAAGCCACCCACAGAACTCCAGATGCACAAATCACAAAGAAATATAACAAATTTCATCAAAGGGCAAGCCAACTTGCCAGCTCCAAAAAGCAATACAACTGAAGAGGAGATGGAGAATAAAAAAACAGCTGAGAATATGATAGCAGAAATGATGGAAAGCCTCAGAAACAAAATCAGAAAACAATTCCAGGAGTCTAGAATGGAAGTCTCGAAGGACATCAGGAAGCCAAGAAAGAAATGGAAGCAAAAATGGATACAGTACAAACCTCCGTTAAAGAAGACCTTAACATCCTGAGAAGTGAAATGCATGAAAAAATAGATTTAAAATACAACTCTTTAAAGGAAGAACTTTCCACGATCAGAGCTGATCTGGCAACCATAAATAGCTCCCTGACATTCATAAACTCCGCACTTGAATCCACAGCAGAAAGAATTGACCATATGGAAGCCAGAATCTCTCTCTTGGACGATGATGCAGCAGATAAGGACCAGAAAATTACCACAGTCCAAGAAATGGTAAAGCTCCAGGGCAGACTAATCCAGGAGCTAGTGGACAAAGACAAGAGATATAATCTGCACATAATTGGAATAGAAGAAGGAGCCGAATACCAGAGCAGAGGGCTTCAACATATTTTTAATAAAGTGATTGCAGAAAACTTCCCCAATCTCACAAGGAACCTCATCCAGGTAAATGAAGCATATAGAACACCTGGCAGACCAGAACCTAGAAAAGCCACGCCCAGGCACAAAATAATCATGACTTCAGATCTCAAGAATAAAGAGCAAATTCTGAATGCAGCCAAAGTGAAGAAAGAAATTTATTACAATGGGAAGAGGATCCGAATAACAGCAGACCTCTCCACACAAACCTACCACGCACGAAGAGAATGGAAGAACACCATCCAGGTCCTACAGGCCAACAACTGCCAACCAAGAATAAAATATCCAACGAAGCTGGAGTTCATATTCGAGGGGAAAACCAGATCTTTCCATAGCAAAGAGGATCTAAAGGAGTATGTGAATAAAAAACCAGCCCTACAGCGAATTCTAAGAGGGGAACCCCATCCAAAAGAAATCGTACAGGACACACAGACAGAAACAGAAAGAAACTACAACAGTCAGAGCCCAACAGAAAGAGCAGCTCACTAAAGACAAGGAAAAAAAAAAGAGGAAAAACAGCCTAACAAGAAAATGGAAGCAGAAAAAACACTCTTATCCTTGATCTCTTTGAATATAAACGGTATAATCTCTCCGATAAAGAGGAGCAGACTGGCAGAATGGATCCGCAAACAAAAAGTTGCCATCTGTTGTCTACAAGAGACCCATCTTACAGCAAGGGATAAAAACAGGCTCCAAATGAAAGGATGGAGCAAGATCTTCCAAGCAAAAGCACCTACCAAAATGGCAAGAGTGGCCATTCTGATCTCAGACAAGCTGGACTTCTCATTAAAATCAACTCAAAAAGACAAAGAAGGTCACTACATTTTAATACAAGGAAAAATCCAGCATCAAGACATCATGGTGAGGGCTGGGGATATGGCCTAGTGGCAAGAGAGCTTGCCTCATATAAATGAGGTCCTAGGTTCGATTCCCCAGCACCACATATACAGAAAACAGCCAGAAGTGGCGCTGTGGCTCAAGCGGCAGAGTGCTAGCCTTGAGCAAAAGGAAGCCAGGGACAGTGCTCAGGCCCTGAGTCCAAGGCCCAGGACTGGCTAAAAAAAAGAAAAAAAAAAAAGACATCATGGTGATAAATGTATACGCGCTGAACAAAAGAGGCCCTACATATGTCAAGCAAATTCTCACAGAACTACAGAACAAGATAGACCCAAACACAATCATAGTGGGTGACCTTAATACACCACTCTCTCCAAGAGACAGATCCAACACCCAGAGGATTAGCAAGGGAGCTGAGGACCTAAGAAACACCATATCCCAAATGGATCTGACAGATCTATACAGAAGCTTCCACCCTACAGAGACCCAATATACCTTCTTCTCAGCAGCCCATGGATCATACTCCAAAATAGACCATGTCATAGCCCACACAAAGAACCTCAGCAAATACAAAAGTATTGACGTCATCCCATGTATTATGTCTGATGACAGTGGGTTAAAGGTAACCCTCAATAAAAATGGCTACCACAGAGGCTATACACATTCTTGAAGACTAAAGCCCACACTGTTATCCAACACTTGGGCCACAGCCCAAATTAAAGATGAAATCAATGAATTCATAAGCCACAATGACAATGAAAATACATCACAGAGAAACCTATGGGACACAGCTAAGGCAGTACTGAGGGGCAAGATCATTGCCCTCAGCACTCATATTAAAAGAATGGAAGCAGAGCAGGTGAATTACCTCACAATGAAACTAAATCAACTGGAGAAACAAGAAATGATCGAATCTAAAATGACTAGAAGGAGAGAGAGAGATCACAAAGATTAAAAAGAGATAAATCTGATTGAAAATTGAAAGACCATTCAACAAATAAATAAGACTAAAAGCTGATTCTTTTAGAAAATAAATAAAATTGACAGACCCCTCGCAAGACTTACAAAAAAAGAAGAGAAGAGACTCATATACGTAAAATCAGGGACTCCACCGGAAAAATTACAACAAGTATACACGATATTTAAACAATCATAAGGAACTATTTCCAGAACCTCTACTCAATAAAAAACAATAATTTTACAGAAATGGATCAATTTTTAGAGAAGTATAAACTGCCGAAACTGAACCAAGAGGAAATAAATCAACTAAATAAACCAATAACTTACAGCAAGATACAGGGGATAATCAAGAACCTCCCAACAAAGAAAAGCCCAGGCCCAGGTGGATTCACCAATGAATTCTATAAAACCTTTAGTGAGGAGCTAGTACCAATACTCCTCAAACTCTTCTGCGAAATAGAAACAGAGGGAGAAATCCCAAACTCATTCTATGAAGCTAATATTATACTCATTCCCAAACCAGGCAAAGACCCAACAAGAAAAAGAGAACCACAGGGCTGGGGATATAGCCTAGTGGCAAGAGTGCCTGCCTCGGATACACGAGGCCCTAGGTTCGATTCCCCAGCACCACATATACAGAAAACGGCCAGAAGCGGCGCTGTGGCTCAAGTGGCAGAGTGCTAGCCTTGAGCGGGAAGAAGCCAGGGACAGTGCTCAGGCCCTGAGTCCAAGGCCCAGGAGTGGCCAAAAAAAAAAAAAAAAAGAGAACCACAGACCAATATCACTAATGAACACAGACGCAAAGCTCCTCAATAAAATATTAGCTAACAGGATCCAGAAACTGATCAAGAAAATTATACATCATGACCAAGTATGCTTCATCCCACAGTCACAAGGATGGTTCAACATCCGTAAATCAATCAATGTAATTCACCACATAAACAGAACTAAAATCAAGAATCACATTGTTATCTCAGTCAATGCCCAAAAAGCCTTTGACAAAATACAACATCCATACATATTAAAAGCTCTGGAGAGAACAAGAACAGATGGAACATTCCTCAAAACAATAAAAGCCATATACAACAGACCAACTGCTAACATCGTATTAAATGGAGAGAAACTAAAATCATTCCCCCTAAACTCAGGAACAAGACAAGCATGCCCACTCTCCCCACTTCTTTCAACATAGTGCTGGAATCCCTAGCCATAGCAATAAGGCAAGAGGAGGACATCAAAGGGATCCACATCGGCAAGGAAGAAATCAAGCTATCCCTATTCGCAGATGACATGATCTTATATCTGAAGGACCAAAAACATTCAGTCCCCAAACTCCTATACCTAATAAACCATTTTGGCAAAGTAGCAGGATACAAAATCAATCCACAAAAGTCAGCAGCTTTTCTGTACACCAGCAATGTACAAGCAGAAAAGGAAATTCTGGAAACAATTCCATTTACAGTAGCCAAAAATAAATAAATAAATAAAGTACCTAGGGATCAACTTAACCAAGGACGTGACAGACCTATTTAATGAGAACTATAAAAATCTAATAAGGGAAATCAAAGAAGACACAAGGAGATGGAAAGACCTCCCATGCTCATGGGTAGGCAGAATCAATGTAGTGAAAATGGCCATATTGCCCAAATTGTTATACAAATTCAATGCAATCCCTATCAAAATCCCAGCCACATTCTTCACTGAAATAGAGAAAACAATCCATAAATTCATATGGAAAAGCAAAAGACCTAGAATAGCCAAAGCAATTCTAGGCAAAAAAAGCAGTGCAGGAGGTATCACAATACCAGACTTCAAGCTCTACTATAGAGCCATCATAACAAAAACAGCCTGGTATTGGTATAAAAACAGACCGGAAGACGAATGGATTAGAATTGAAGATCCAGAAATAAAACTGCACTCTTACAGTCAGCTGAATATTCGATAAAGGAGCTAAAGACATACAATGGAATAAACAGAGCCTCTTCAACTATTGGTGCTGGGAGAACTGGGCAGCCATATGCTGAAAACTCAAAGTAGACCCAAGCCTATCACCATGCACCAAGATCAACTCTAAATTGATCAAGGACCTCAATATCAGACCTGAATCCTTGAAACTACTGAAGGACAGAGTAGGAAAGACGCTAGAACTTATAGGCACAGGAGGAAACTTCCTGAATATAGTCCCAGGGGCACAACAAATAGGGGAGAGACTCGACAAATGGGACTACTACAAAATAAAAAGTTTCTGCACAGCTAAGGACATAACCACCAAACTAGAAAGATAGCCAACGATATGGGGAAGGATCTTTACCAGCACAGCAACAGACAAAGGCCTAATATCTGTCATCTACAGAGAACTCAAAAAACTAAGCCCCTCCAAGCCCAGTAAACCAAGTAGTAATGGGCAAAGGAGTTAAAGGGAGCCTTCACAAGGGAAGAGATAAAAATGGCAAAGAAATATATGAGGAAATGTTTAACATCCCTGGTAGTAAAGGAAATGCAAATAAAAACAACCGTGAGATACCACCTCACTCCAGTTAGAATGGCCTATACCCTGAACTCAGGCAACAACAAATGCTGGAGGGGGTGAGGGGAAAGAGGAACCCTTCTGTATTGTTGGTGGGAGTGCAAATTAGTACAGCTACTTTGGAGAACAGTATGGAGGTTTCTCAAAAAGCTCAATATAGACCTACCCTATGACCCAGCCATACCACTTCTAGGCATCTATCCTGAACAGCAGGTCCCAAGATATCAAAAAGACATTTGAACTTCCATGTTTATCGCTGCACAATTCACAATAGCCAGAATATGGAATCAACCCAGATGCCCCTCCACAGATGAATGGATCCAAAAAATATGGTACCTATACACAATGGAATACTACATAGCGATTAGGAATGGTGAAATATTGGTATTCTCAGGGAAATTGTCAGAACTTGAACAAGTAATGTTGAGCGAGACAAGCCTAGAACACAGAAAATAAAGGGGCATGATCTCCCTGATATATGACTGTTAAGATGGGGTGATGGGGAGACAGTAGAGACCAGGTCTGTGAAACCAAAAACTGCTTGTCAAATGGTATTTCCCACTGGATTGGGTCAGCGACCCAACATTATGTAACTAAAACCAAACAACTACTCAACATATAAAGGTAAAAAATTTACCTCTCAGTGGAATACAATAGCTCAAAAGCTATGTATGTACGTTCATATAAGACTTTTGTCGACATACTGTCTATTGTAGACATTACATTTAAATCCCTAGGCGAATTTTCTTTGGCGTAGGCCACGTGGCTACTGTCTATGTTCTTGGTACATTGTGTATTGTATATATGTCTACCTGACCTAGGAAAGGCATAGAAAAACATGGTTTAAGATATCACAAGAAATGTTTACACTGCCCTACTATGTAACGGTACCCTTTTTGCACAACACCTTGTCAAAAAATTTTTGTTTAATTAATAAATAAATTACAAAAAAAGTGGTTGCACAAAGGTGTTTCAGTTCAGGTACAACTTTTCAAACAAGATAAATACACAAATGTTTTCAGACTTCCAGTGTATTGTATGATTTTTTAAATTACGTTAAATCTAGATTCCATAAATGAGGTTGGTATTAATTAACTTAGTTCTAGATCCTGCACATAGTAATATCTTCAATCTATACAGGACATGAATCTTTCCCAAAAGCTATGGTTAGGATTCATTTCTAGTTAATCTGCTAATATCTATGTCTCCCACTTTGGACCTAGAAGAGGGTGGTAGGATCTTAGATGCCAAAAAGATTTGAATAGAGGATTCAGAGTTGTAAAATCTCCCAAGACTCTCAAGGTTCCAACTACAGTAATTAAAGGAGCATTTAATACCCTAATCGTTTCTGGTGTATGCTGCCTGCAAGAATCGCTCATTACTGAGCACAATCATGATACACATGCTAGGTACACATGCAAGGTCCACTTGGCTAGAATGAAGGATCTGTTTGGATTGTGTCTGAGTGGCCAAGTGCTCCAAATAGAAAGCTCTGTAATGTGCTGCAAACCTTATTTGGAAGCCAAATTTGGCGTAACTTTGATTTATTCTCAGACACATATTTTGTTTCTACCTCATTTGCTACTGTAAGGAAAGAAAAGTGTTTTCCTTCGTGTCTTTCCTACTACTTAACGGAGACAAGAGCCCTGTGATAAATGAAAAATTAAGATGTGGTTTTTTAACATGAATATTTCTTATGCATGTGAGTGAATAATTGTCAAGAAGATGGCGTGAAGATCTGGGATACGGAATTGCTTCAACAACAATAGTAAATTTTTAGAGTGCGTGTGTGTACATGAAACGCTGAGTATCTCAGGATTGCAACTTGAGTGAAAAAAATACCCTGAAATTAGTTATATCCAGAGATAATGATGTTATTTTTCCTTTTGGGTTGGGGAGTGAAATTTTTTACTTTTAAAAATTATTCTTTTATTCATTTTATATATTCCCAGTCCTGGGCTTAGACTCAGGGCCTGAGGACTGTCCCTGACTTCTTTTTGCTCAAGGCTAGCACTCTGCCACTTGAGCCACAGCGCCACTTCCAGCCTTTCCTGTTTATGTGGGTGCTGAGGAATCGAACCGATGGCTTCATGCATGCAAGGCGAACACTCGACTGCTAAGCCATAGTCCCAGCCTTCTTTTATCATTTTAAATAGTTGTGCAAAGAAGTTTCCATTTGATGAAACAGTTTATGAGTACAGTGCATCTTGATCAACGTCACCCCTTTCAACATTCTCACCTAACACTCCTCAACCTAAGCCTTCTTGCCCTCTTCTTCTTTTTTTTTTTTTTTTTTGCCAGTCCTGGGCCTTGGACTCAGGGGCCTGAGCACTGTCCCTGGCTTCTTCCCGCTCAAGGCTAGCACTCCGCCACTTGAGCCACAGCGCCACTTCTGGCCGTTTTCTGTATATGTGGTGCTGGGGAATCGAACCTAGGGCCTCGTGTATCCGAGGCAGGCACTCTTGCCACTAGGCTATATCCCCAGCCCCTGCCCTCTTCTTAATTTTGGAGGATATACATTATATTCTCAATTGCCTTCTCCCCCTCTCCTCTTCATTTGTTCATCCCTTTCCCTTTTTTCTCACCCACCTCTTTAAAGGATCTGCTTTCAGTTATTTTATTTGACTGAGCACTGACTTTGCCTTTCTAACGAATTGTACTATTTGAAATCTCCCTTGAACCTACCTTATTTCAGTTAATACATTTTTATACACTTGCATACCTCCCACCATATTTACTTATTACTTTATAGGCTAAGTCTAGTTTCATATATAAGAGAAAACATATGTCCTTTGTCTCTTTGGGCCTGACAAACCTCACTGAACATATTTTTTGCAGCTCTTTCCATCTTTTAACACATAGTACAATATCTATATCATTCATTGTAAATATATTTTGTTTTTAGGCAAGTATAGGAAGGCACAATACTTTCTTTTCCTTTCTTCCTGCTTTTCTTCAGTTTCCTTAGTCTCAAAATAATCATAAGCTTTGGTAGTTTATTTTGGCTAATATTTTGATCCTTATACTACTATATTTCTTTCATCAAACCTTTTGTGGTGGCTGGGGATATGGCCTAGTGGCAAGAGTGCTTGCCTTGTATACATGAAACCCTGGGTTCAATTCCTCAGCACCACATATATAGAAAAGTCCAGAAGTGGCGCTGTGGCTCAGGTGGCCGAGTGTTAGCCTTGAGCATAAAGAAGCCAGGGACAGTGCTCAAGCCCTGAGTCTAAGCCCCAGGACTGGCAAAAAACAACAACAACTCCCCTCCCCCCACCAAAAAGAAAAACCCAAACAAAAAAACCTTAATGTGTCTTTATGTCTTTCTCCTTAGCTTTTGTTTTTCTGAATGATAGTTATAACCATAACTTAGCTCCTTAAATTGAAGAATTTGATGATCTAAATAGAAACAATGTCCAGAGCCATGGTCTTGCCAAATTCTTTGTCTCTGGCTGAGAAGTTTGTAAGTCTCTGCTGCCCAGTAAAACTGCAGGCACAAGACCCAGATCTCAGCTCCTAGCACTGCTATGGAAACAACTGGGAAATAAAAGCAATTGCTTTCATGTCATTGTATCTTTAAAACAGAGAAACCACAGTTTTGAAAATGGTTCCCTTAGAGCAATTACCAGTTACATGCAGTTATCCAATCCCCCTACCCCATCATATTAAGCTGTTACATTATTTTACAAAAAGGTTTGTGCCTTACATTGCAAGCATGGGTTTAATGAACCTTCATAAAGTAAACAAAATACTTCCTTCAGGCCAGTAGAACCCTGTGTAGTGTGCTTATAATTAGCCATGTGCATTTCCTGAATCTTAGTATATTAAGCAAGAATGAATTTCTCTATCTCTCTTAAACTAAACAATGTTATTCCAGGCAATTCAACTTGTCTTAAAGAGTCTCAAGTCACCTTCGTCTATTTTACAGGTGCCAACAGGTAGCTTACAAACTATTAAACACAAGATAAAATGATTCTCTGTCTTCTGTTCTCATGTCACTTACCCCCGTGAAAGAGGCATTTTCCTCACATCTGGTGGCAAGGCAAAACAATAAGATCTTTATAAAAGATAATGTTGCATAATTAAGCATTTCAGGTATATGGAAAGTGAATCTTTAAAGACATTAGAGCTGTAATTTGTATTTGGTTTTGAAGATGAACACCTGTAATATCCCTTTTCCCTGTGGGAGCTATCTTCATAAAATTAGCAGTGATTCAGATTTATATTTGAAGATTAATCCATATTAAAGTTGAATGCGCAGGCAATTTCAAGTAAGTAAAAATGCTTTTTTTTTCCAATCTGGCATCCCCAAACAAGTAATGTGAGGGTGCAAAATTGTTTTTAAAAGCTAAAAGGTAACTAATATGAAAGTGATATTCTTACCTACAATTTTCTCTTGGAATATGTAAATGCCTGCAACTAAAGAAGTCATACAACACACGATGATTATGATTATTTACTACTACTATGTTGTTTTATGTTAGTCAAGTTCAATGCTTTTTAAAAACTTGTGGTTGAGACAATGTGGAAAGGTAATGGTGCATTTTTTTATTAAATATAATCCATAAAGTGATACTCAGTGTATAAATGTATATTACTTCCCTTATTGAAAGACACAGACTTTGCCTACTGGAAGAAATGAAAACTCAGGTTATTCCTAAATAGTCAATAGAAAAATAAACATCATTGTTCATTGTATTTAATAATCTCCCAAAGACATTCATGATGCCCTGTATATCATTACTTACAAGCAATATGGCAGGTCATTTGGGAGTGTTGGGTCTATACCTCTTTGCCAATAAATAGTTCAAGACAATCTCTTTTCATTTTTAGCTGTGCTGACTCAATGCAAATGCTTAACTTCTCAGAGTTTTAGTTCCAGTTTAAATAGAGAAAAATTATATTTTCTATTTAATGGGCTGTGGTTAGAATTCAACAAAGTAGCATACAGAAATTCTTCAAAATAATGGCCAGCTCATGCTAGTGATAAGTAATTAATGGTTATGTAGATTTTTGCTAGGACTCCTGGATGCAATTCTCCCTTTGTGGCACTTTGGCATACTGAGCACCTCATGCTGAAAGACTTTTAGAATACTTGCACCTACTTGACCTGCACCTTCTATTTCTCTCTGAAGCAGCTCTAAGTCCAAGCTAGGTCACTTTCTGATCTTCTTTAAGCTTTCTCCCCTGAACAGTCTCATTCCCCAAGTGTTCTGCCCTGTACAAAGGACAAATGTCACTCTGGCACACCAAAAGTAATCGGAATAGTAAGTCTCTCTAGTTTATCACTAACTAATCAATCTTTTTGTCCTTTAATGACTCTTCTGTCTAAAAATACATTATTTCCCTGAGACTTTGCATAATAAAATGCAGTGGATTTACTCCAGATGGATGGAGAGTCAAAAAAACACAGCCAGGAGATAAGAATGAAGGAAGTTTTGTTAGTTAAAGCAAGGAATGAGAGCATTAAAGGGGTTTCCCAAAGCATTATCTCTCTGAGCAAGGAAAGCACAGGGCCTTCATTGGGGGCATTTGTACATAGTTACACAGCAAAGCTCTCCATCACATACTGCTTGAGGTTATGGAAGAAAGATGTAAAACAACTGTGGAGGAGAGCATCTTGGCCTGGGAATTTAGTTCAAGCTAAATTGAACTGCTTATTATAATAAACAGCATGTACTCCAAGTTACCTGAGAACAAGTTAGAATAACTCAATGAATTTGGTTAGTTCTTTTTAAGTGTCTCTCGAAAGTCTTATTTGAAGCAAAGGGATAAATTTGGTGGAATATCAATAGATATTTTTAAAGGTACCTCAGGCCCGCCCTCACCTATAGATGTAGTTAATACCCTAAAGGTAGATGCCTATCAGCTATCATTTTAATCTTCATTTCTGAAGAATGCAATGCATATAAAACTTAAATACATTATATATATATATTACTTTTATTCATTTGTCTTTTGTGAGAGAGGTGTCAGCCATGAACTTTTAAGAAAGTGAAGAAAATTATTTTCTTTCTGGTATTATTCTATGTTATCATTTGAAATGATATGTTGTTTGAAGGAATTGGCTTGAGTTTTAAGCTTGAGTCACTAAGTGATTTAAATGGAGTGTACACCTTCAGTAAGACAGAATTAAGCTATGGTAAAAACAGATGATTTACTTTAGCCTGCATCAGTGGATATGTCATATTTGTAGCATGAGAGGTTGAAAATATTTTGTGTAAGGAATTTCATCAAATATTGATTCTAGTTTGTACAGGACATAATTTAATAAGATTGAGAAAAAATGTTCTTGGATTTTTGAGGCTTCCACAAATTGTATGATGATCTATTGAAAATGATAGGGGTAATTTATTGGGTGGAAATTTGGGCTAAATAATTTTACTTGAATTTTTAAGTTGTCGTGGTGACCCCTGTCTATATTAGCTTCAAGATAGTTGAAACCTGTCTTCAGTGACATTAATGTAGTGTGTATGTGTTAATCATCATAATTTGAGAAGATTCATGTAATTCCCAGGAGAAATCAGTGACCAGTGGGTAGAATCTCCAAATGCTGGAATTTAAAATTTACTTTCTTGCTCTTGGGATTAGGAAATGTTAGAAAGGAAATAAGATTGTCTCACACATATTAGATAGAAGCACTCTTTCCTCTCATGAGATGAAATAGAGTTGGACATGTTTTATGCATCAGTGGGTTTTATTCTACATTTTAAAATATCATATAGACTATTATATATAAGTATGCATATAGTTTTAATATTTTACATAACTTTCAGAGTTGTGGAAAATGTACTATGGTAAAAATACTTTTGTGAAAGTTTAGATTTATGCCTACTCTTTTAGTTATGAAATGTTTTGTGACCATGATCTTTGACAAAATATTTACACCTAAATCAAGAAAAAGAAATTAAAATCTGTTGCAAAAAAATCACTGGAGGAGCCCAGTCTTTTTCATCTGAATCAGTGCTTCATCTACATCTTTATAGCAAAGAAGAAAAATTATTAAACATACAAATACCAATAGGACATTTCCTCAAGGTTTACATTAGTAGTTAATTCTCTAACATTGAAATCTATTTCATAAGATAGAGCCCTTAGTTCAATAGGTGGGCCTTCTGATTATTGTAGATTAATGTATAGATACTTCTTAATTTTTAAATGACCTCAGATTTTGCCAGAGTTGATAGCTTTGTGGTTTGTATTTGGGATAGCAACACTCACAAAATACTTTGTATTTGTTGAATTGAAGTGAAATTAAAAAGTCACTTCTTTTGCAATGCATATTAGTACTTTAATTTCCTTGTAAGTCAACAAGGAAACAAAAGAAACTTAGTTATTTTCTCTGTGATTCATGATATGATTTTTAGATCTTTAATGGTAGGATATTAATTTCCTTATAATAGTAGTCACTACTACTTCCTCAAAGATTTAACATTCCGCCTCTATTTTGGCTAAAAGAAGTTTACAGAATTTATATCATTCTTTTTCTAAATTCAACTATTTTAGTCCAGTATTGTCAAATGAATTAATTAAAGTTTACTTAGCTCATTTAAAAATCTAGTTACATTTTCTACACATTACTGAGTCTATATTTGGCATTCTATAAGCTATGCTATCAGCGATATTACATAGTTAGGAGAAGGTTTTATAATTCAGGTACTATATTCTACCAAAAGAGGAAGCCATAAAATAATAATTACATAGATGCCTGGGAAATGGTAGGCCACTTTAGCAAAACTTATTAGTTACTACTTAGTATCTTTCTCTTGTTCTTTCTTGAGGAAAACGATTCCTGCCCCTACACAACTTTATTCAATTGGTCCTGTGCATGGTTAAATCATTAAATTTGTAGCTCCTTTTTTTTTTAATTGTTGACAAATGATTAAATTCTGACTAGTGAGATTTACACACAAAACTTTTGAGTTAGCTTTAAATAGAGCTAAGTTAGTTGAGAGTCACCCTGTGTATCTCCAACATGTACTTGGGTATCTGGAATCCTGGACTTATCTCCTACCTTTGTGGGTAGACATAGAAGGATGTGGAGCAAGAAAAATGGAAAGAACCTGAGTGCTTGATGACAGAACATTGCCCTGTCAGTCCCATAATGCACATGATATGCAAGTGGTGCATGCTCATTTATTTTTGCTGATGTGATCTTGCTTATGAAAAACTAAGCGTACCTCAGGATGCTGGAACAGTAATGAAATGTAATGGTGGATCCAACTCTTATGTCTGTGGTGAGATTTAAATGATTATTTTTCTCATGATGCTATGACACAGACATTTTTAAATTGGGAGAGTTAGTGTACAAATGATCATTTTTATGACCTAAAATGTTAATTGTCATGAATATATAAAAATGTGTATATATTAAATATATAATTTATGAGTTATTTGTTTTTCTTATGTAAAACATCTGTCATAGGCCCGAAAGAAATACTTAGGACAGGCATAGATTTCTAGAGCACACATCCACAGTCAAGTCTTTAAATATTTCTGTCAAGTAAAATATGGCAAGAAGGGACTTCAGACAGATGACTTTTGATTCCATAAAGTTATGGGCCTACCATTTAAAAGACAGAAAGTATATTTCTCAAAACAGTATTTAGTAATTTCCTCATGTTGAAGCTAGTAGAACAAAGAAGTAGAGTTAGACTACTGGCCTATAGTCTGTTTTTCATTGGGTGTGTTCATTCTCAGGGCTTTGTACTCTTGTGGTACTTATACATTCAGAGCTGGAGCTCTACCACTGAAGCCATGACTCTGGCCCAAGGAGAATGGTTTTAAAACCATTTCCAACTGAGCATGTTCAACTGAAAAGAGAAGGAATTTGTCCTAAACTTTTGAATTTCTTCAAAAACAGAAAACACTTAGCCATCGCTAAGCATTACAGGAATAAGCTAGGGAAATAAACAAAAATTCAAGAAGAAAGTTTAGAATATTGTTTTTCATCACCCACTATGAGCTGGGTTCTTGAGTATACAGAAAAAGCATGAAACATAATAACCTCCTTCAAGGAACTGATTGTTTTGTTTGGCAGAAAACACAAATATGTGTGTGCCCCTGTGTATGCATGTACACACACACACACACACACACACACACACACACACACACACACACACACAGAGACCATACAGGATGTGTTTAGAATAGATAGATATTACTTAAATGTTGTGGAATTTCATCAACATCTCATTATAGTTCATAAAAAGGAGGAAAATTCAGTTCTTTCTTAGTTTTTGAAGAGGTTGAAGTCCAAACTCTGCTGGTCAAACTCCTATATAAAAAACCAAGGCCCTATCAAGAAAGATAGATTGCATGACATAAAATAGATTTAATATGAATAAGAACTAAAATGAAGGGGGTAAAAAATGGACCTAGGAACTTAAAATATTCTAATGCTTCTTTCCTGAATTTAAACTGTGAAATGTTCTCAGAAATTTTAGATACTTGAGATTCATGAATCATTTTTTTTTCCTAAATGAAGTATCTACATTCAAGCAATTTTTAACTTTTGTTTTACTTACTGGAATTTTTACTATTTATTTTCCACTTAAATCATTTTTTGCATACTCTTGCTCCATTCATTAGTACACACATGTCAGATAGATCATTAACCTTCCTAACACCCATTTTTATTAAAGGACTTGTTAATTGTTTAAAGGGGCTTCAACCATGGCAACACAGGCACATACAATTCTTCAGTTATATTTCTTCAATTGCATTTCTTGAGCAAATCAAAATAAATGGGTACTAAATTATCTTTTTTAATTGGGACATACAAAAAACAAAACATGATAGATACCATTAGGATGTTGAAACATTGTAATTTGTGGCACCCAGGAGTCTTATGGGTAAGGTTAAAAATAGAAACCTTCAACATTGCTGGGCTTTTTAGTATATTCTAAAGACGAAAAGGCCAGTGAGTGGAGTTTGGGAGCCAAAATCTTTTTAAAATCAATACAAATTTACTATTTATTAGTTTTATAGGTCAGAAATCTAGTGGTCTCAGCAGATTTCTCTGCTCTATGTTCAGTCTCATTTTTACTAGTGAATGTCCAGTTGCCCTTGGCTAAAGTGAATGGATGGAAACCTCAATTTTCTTTTCTGGTGTCTACAAAGAAAACATGATTTTTCCCAAGATGTCTATCGTGAAAGTTAAATAAACCTAGGATTGGTTCAAAGTGTGGTTTTAGGTGCAACTAGCTTTAATATTTGTTGTGAGAAATTCCTCTTGTATTTACCCATATGGCTCTGACTTAAGAGAGATAAATAATTTTCTCGATGTGAACTGTTTTTCCTATCATGTTTCCAGCCTTGTAATGCAGGTGTAGATGTATTTCAGAAACTTCCAAATAACTCTCACACATCGGGGAACAAGAGAAATTCAGTTGGTAAATGATACATGTGGGAAGTATAGGGTTTGTTTTCTCTGACATTAACAGGATCTTAATTCCATCTGAAAAGCTGATTTAACCCAGGTTTAATCTTTTATGTGTGTTATTATTGAGACTGAGATTGCTTTTACATTTGATAGAAAATATGATTGTGCTCTGATGATAGTGACATTTAAAATTGGTTTTCTCGACCTGATGTGCTCATGGACACCTCACAGATGGAAGCGGGGGGGGGGGGGGGGGGCGAATGTCAGAGAATCTGATGCACTTGGATTTACTTCTGATACTTAAGCTTTCCTCCTGGTACCTGCTTCTTGGCACTGCCTCTAGTGCCTCAACAGAAAAATATGTTGCAAAATGACATAGTAAAGCATTTTGCAATATGTAATACAATTAAAGTCCAACTTTCTCTTCTCTTCCCCTCTTTTCCCTTTCTTGGACTCATTAGGATGGACTCTTGCTTTCCTGAAGGCAAAAGAAAACTTGGTGTGTTGGTGCTTTTAACCAGACTTAGATGTAGCAGAGAATTCCCATTTCTTACTGTCTCTTTCAATAGGTGTTCAAGGATTCAGAGTTGCAAAGACTGATGTGTCTATTGAGCAAAAATAAAGAGGACAAGCAAAATGCTCTCTTCCATGTCAAAGATTTTTTTTAAAGCCCATTATTTGATGACCATGTCTTTCTCTCTATGGCAAACTGAAGAGGTTATTTTTCTAGGAAAACCCTAAGACAAATGATCTGTATGGTTTCAGTGGTTAGAATTGTTACAATCTGTAAGTCACATGACATTAAGAAACCAATCTGGCCCAGAAAGAAAAGGTTATTCTATTTATTAGATAACTTCCATGTGGAAGACATAAATTCAAAATGAAACAAATTGATTTAATCTGGTAAAATTACGGTTCATTTTGGATTCATGTATTCCTCAGTAATGACTTTATGCTTTCTTTCTTATTCCTCATCATTCTCTTTCCCTAGTCTTGGATATAAAATCCATATGTATCTGTCCGTTTTCATTGACATTGCTCTAAAATTTCTTAAAGCATTGTATTTCCAGAGGATATCAATCTCCTCCAACTTCATGGAAAATGCAATGGTCAATATTAACATTCCTATCCTTTCTTCAATAGAAAAAACTATTCTGTGTGTGGCTTACTAAAAATGGAAATGTGCTCTTCTCAGTTGGCTTTGGAATAATAACTTCCTTGGAGCTGTGGCTTTTCCAGGCAGCTATGTTAGTTTTAACAGTATCTTCTGAGCTAAGTGTCTTAGGTGTCAGAAAGCCAGAGGGATGATACATTCCTTAAAAAAAGAAAAAATCCAGGGCCATTCAGCACAAGAAAAGAAGAAAAATTAACATTATTGGTTGTGAAAGAAGAAGAGAACAGAGATTGTGAGTGAAATGAGGCTTTTCCTTCAAGAAATGTAAAATGAGTTAATCTGAAAGACAAATTGGGTGGACAGGTCTACAAATGTGTGGGCTCCCCATTCCTGGAAATTCTTAGACAGCAGATGGACACTAATCTATGGGAATCAGCTATTGGCTGGAAATTGCACCAGGTGAGCTCTAAGCTTGTCTAATGCTGAGATTCTGTGGTTCTAGGAACCATATGGTGAGTGCATGGCAAACAGGGCTGAGGGAAAAGAGATACTGTTAATAGCCCAGCTCTCTTCCAAATTCTCTCTACTTAGTAGATCTTGTAAAGGCAAGACCATGTTAATTTACAAAATGGTTAGTCAACTGAACAAGTATTTTTTTTATCTTATTGAAAGTGTGCTAATCTATTTCCTAAGTTTCTTTCCATACTATCCTAGGAAATATTTTTTAAAAGCATTTTGATGACATTTTCAAATGTTTGTGGGCATATTTTCAGAAAAGAGGCATTAGAGGTAGTTGGAGCTTGGAGTGAAGAATACAAATGGTACTTAGTTGGTGGCAGAAGGGAGAGCATGGGAGATTAGCCCCCAGTTCACATGATTTTTACCTGATGATTTACAAGGTATGTAAATTAGGAGACAACCGCAGAAGGTACATTTAATGACATCTTAATGCATCATGGAATTTACGACACGGCATGAATAGCTTGTGCACTCAGCCATTGGAAGCAGATGCTGCAATAATTCTACTTAATACTTAGGAGCAAAGTAAAACATATTGTCTTGTGTACAAATGTTTATGAAACATTAATAAGAATAATATGCACCATTCAATGCTGAAGATATCATATGAAATCCTTTCTTATAAATATTTATAAAGGAGACATTTTTTTTTGTTCCCAACATAAATTGATTCCAAGCTCAGATTCTTAGATGCTGCAAGATCCCCCCCGCCTCCCCTGACCCCCGGGTATATATTTAACTAGAGTAAGACAAACTGACGCATGGGGTGGCATTGCTTTTACCTTACCTACTTAGTGAGAACCTACAGGGATTGCTCTGAGTCAATTCATAGAAAAACATTCTCTACAACAATAGCTTAATGAGTGGTTTAGAAATGGAACTTTTACTATTGCTTTTGCCAGTCATTACTGTGTTTGGAAGAAATAATGAGCTCCATTAAGTTCTAGAAAGTAGCCAGTTTCTAAATTACATGATAATTCTTGATAGGTATAATACACATAACTTGTAAACAAGCCTTTCCCGTCAATGCCTGAAATGTTGGCTTGTTTAGCTTCAGCGATCTGTTATGGGAATGAAGGAAAGTAGGATATATCTGTGCATTTCATCATTACAGTAAGTTTGATTTACCGTTCCGAAGCCTGCAGCTCTTCACTACTAACTGCAGTGGTAGAATTCTTAGTCAGATTTTCTTTCTGGCAATATCTTTTCTATTTTCAATCATATTGATGATTTCCCCCCCCCCATGATGATTACTAGCCATTGTCAATCTCCATTCACCCTTTAAATGGAGGTGCTCTTTCAGAGAAATAGGTTACTCTAACTGCGACTTTCTTCCAGTTAAAATGATCCTAATTGCTAATTGCTCTTCAACATGGCAGACTTGTCTGTCCTCAGCTTCTCAAGTTTGGTGGAAAACCACAGGATTATGGAATAAACCATGTTTATAACTTCGTGTGTTTAAATATGGAATGAGTTTAATTCAGCTTTCCCTAGCTGTTCAGTGAGGTTACTGAAAGACATCAGATAAACTGTAAAGGAGTGAATAAGTGTAAACAGGGTAAATTAATGGTAGGTTTTTCTTTTGAGTACCCCCTTAAATCTGCCCAACTTACTTGAGAACAATGTGATCGCTTTTTCAGTCATCTTGCAGACATTTCATACTTCCTAATGTTGTCAGCAACCCTCAAGCCTATCACTCCTCATCCTTCATTATTTAAGGATGTGGGGATTTTGAACATTTCTGAACTTTATATTTGCCTTAGGTTTCCATAGTTTGCTAACACACATACAGTGTCCAAATCTAAAGAGATCTCTTCTGTGGATTAGAAAATAACACATGCCCCATTTGTAAGGAAATGGAAAGACCTGGAAAAAAATTACATTAAGTAAAGTAAGCCAGACCCAAAGTTTCATGGTTTCCTAACTTGTAAGAACTAGGATATGTCTATGATATTCTTAACAGGGGATCTTAACAACCCAATTGCTTAGGGCATAGGACTATACACAATGAAGCATATAAACATGAATGACTAGATATGGAAACAAGTGATTCTTATTATGTCCTGTCTTTCATTTCTCTTATCTTTCTCAGTACCTTGTGTCTTGTATATATGATTATTCAACCAGTGAATGGGAACGGGCATCACAGAAAGAGCAGTTCAAATGATGAACTAATGCAAAAATGATACTCACTTGACATTAGAGTAGATATGAACCTTACAACTTGGGAGGGAAGGGGTAAATGGGGTAACAGCCTTTAAAAACAAATGTAATCATTACCTCAATTATGTAACTGTAACCCCCTTATTCGTCACCTTTTCAATAAAGGTAAAACATTAAAAAAATATAATGCCACATCTAGAATACCTACAAAGCTAATTTTTACCTATACTCACCCTAAAAGTGCCAGAAATAAGGAAACCATAAGACTGAATTGGTGAAAATTTCCCTCTTTTCTATTTCTGCATATTCACTTTTACAATACAGCATTCCTTAACATACTACAGAGTTTTAGTATTTTTTAAAATCTCAATTGAATATAGACTACCTCTGTGAAATAAATTACATTACTAAAGTAAATAGCCTTAAGAATATAGTAAAAATATGATGGGTCCTTAGTGTTTATGCAGATGTTTATTCTAATAAAATAAGCTAGACTAAATTGGGCTTCTATCAGAAAATAACAGAGGCTATTTTAGAGCACAATTGTTGTTGAATAAAGACTTCCTGAGTGTTGAAATTTTCTCAGCATCACAAACATTGTTTTGTACCTGGAAGAGAAAGTGTGCAAATGATGGGCATCTTGTGTGGCCTGGGTGCAGCAGAGAGACAGGTGATAGTTTATATAAGCTTTAGAGTAAATCAAATAAAATAATATTTCAGAGCCACATTGTCATCTGTCTAGTTCTCCTTAAGTTGCTTTGTTTAAAAAACCTGTGCTCTTAATTCCTTCACTGGACTCCAACCAAGGAACTGGCTTGTTGTCTAAACTGAACCCACAGCCAGCATTTGTGTATTTAATAGTGGATTGTGTGACTACAGTGATGACTAAAATATGATGCTTTTCTCTCCACTGTCTTTGTCATCATTATGGTCTGAAGTGAGACATGAGCCTCCAGTCCCCTACCTCTTATCTGGGATCATTCCTAGAAATATCTCGTCTGATGCCTTTGGCCTGAGTGTAGCCGGCACCAGAGTGGCAATATAATGGGAAGTGTTATATATTTCACTGAATTTAACATTCTTTACACTCTCAGTATAAAAATAAAAGCAAATGCTTAGGGAAGTTAAATTCAAAGTCACACAAATATAACATGATAAATCGGGTTTTGGGATGTATTTTTTATGCCAAAGATTTCTATTTTCTCTCATTGTCCTAATGCTGGCAGCGTGAAGTGAGGATGTCCTTATGTATACAACCCCCCTGGTAGCATTACCAAAGCCATTGCAAATAGCTATCGTGATGTCTTCTGCTATCTCACATTAGAAAATGATGACCAGGGTAATACAGCATTTAATTTGGTAACATAATATAGATGAAGCCTAAAATCCTCAATGACTCTGAGTAATGAATTCCTTCATAGAAAAGGCAAATATTGTTTCAAAGATAGTTGTAACTGGATTGTTCTGATCATTGGAGTTCTGTAGATAAAAGTTTCTGATCAATCTACTTCTGTAAGAGTTTATCTTCTGTGAAAGAAAACGTACCTTTTGACTTGACATTTGGCATATTAACAGGTGTCTGAAAAAGAGAGTGGGCTGAGGTAATAAAGGCATGAATGATTCCAGAAGAAGGCTTGAGGAAATGTTGGAGGGAGATTATGGATTGTGGTGCTGATATCTTATTTTCCTTGGCCTTTTGACATGCTTTCACAAATAGTTTCTTTGTCTTTCCTATAGCTCTGATGTCTCACATATATTTGTTACTTAATAAATAAATAATAATAATCCTGTATATTTCGTACTATAGCATATTCACATGATGAAGACCTGTCTTCATGAGTACGAGGAATAATTAAAACATTTATGGAGCAAAGATAGAGTAATCAGAACAAAATCATTTAAAAATTATCCTTACAAATTTGTGTGTGTTTGTGTGTGGATTTGTGTATGGTACACTCAAATGTGTGTGTGTGTGTGTGAGAGAGAGAGAGAGTTATACTCTGTGCAAGTCTAGCATTTATAAGTAGAAGTTTTTTGCAGAGGGCTTTCTCTCCTTCATCTTTGTGTCATTTGAACAACCTTGGGATTTGTGCATTTCTTATCAGCCATAAAGTGTAAGCAGTCTAGAACTTGCTTTTTACCTAGGGACATGAGAAGAAAGCCTCCTCACAGGGATGGCTGATAGCAGTCCCACACTGAAAAACAACCCATGGCTGATAAAAGTGATAAGCACGATAAGAAGGTGTCAGGAGCCCCAGGCTCTGATATGGCAGCTATGATAGAAGTAAAACCATTAGTCTTGAGCTCTAGCTACAATCCTTAAATGCTGGATTTTCCAAGGGATGCCCTAAAACCAGTGGACTCATTTCTCTTTTCTCTGTTTTGTTACTTTGAACTAACATGGATTGGATTCAGTCATTTTTTTTCTCTTTGCATAGATTTCTTCTGTAAAAAACCAAGACTGTCAGGTTCCGGTTTGGATTCTGCAGAAAATTCTATTAAAAATGTCATAAGAGAAAGAATGGCTGGATTTTATATTGAGATGTATGCTATTACAAAATGTATGGATCATTAACAAACAGGATTTAGGACAGAAATGCTGTTGCATCTTTAGAAGTTGAAAGGAGAAAGCAAGGTATCCTAGCTGAGGGAAGGTAACAAATGAGGGTAATTTGTTAGAAGTAAAAGCTTCCATTTCACTTGAGCTTATGAAACTACGCTGCTCAGAACTGCATGAGGGAAGCATGTAATGGCGATTTCTTTTCTCTTTGTAGGCTGACTCAATCTGGTCGATATTATTTATAAGAGAGAAGTTAAAACAGTGAACGGAGTGAGTGATCTCCAAGAAGACAGTCTATACTAGTTAGTGGTTACTAGAATCCAAAAAACGATTTAATAGATCTTGATGATCATTGTTGAAAATGAAATTAAATAGAATCAGACAAAATCAGATAGAAGGCTAGACTATATTGGATGGAGCAAAACCCTTTGTGAGATATTTGCTTAAATTGTATGTGTGAATATCTATGCATGTATATATATATAAGCATGTGTATTCTTGGCCATGATAAAAGGGTGCTTCTTACTATAAATTGTGATGTTACAAAGCTTAAACTTGAAAAAAATGCAAAGAATGAGACCATACTGGAAAAATATAAAGTTACTTGTGATTCATCCAAGTTAAACCACTGTGGATAAGTTTTTTTTTCCTTAGTAGAAGGAAAAGAGGAGAGGACTCAATGATTTAAAGTGTTAATTTCTTGTTATACTATTTATTTTTGCCTTAGCTTTGTTTTTCCATGATCATTTTACTATAGATTAAAGAACCTGAGCCTGTTTCAAAGCCAAGCTTTTTCATGACTCTGTAGGTCTACCTCCCCTGGCATCATTTAGATGCATCTTACTGATTGGCAACTCCTTCTACTTAGTGGTTAGTTATTTGTGAAGTCTTGGCATCCTAACTGCACAGAATATACATTTTTTATTTAGCATTGGGTTAGCAGGGACTGGAGTTATGAATGTTTCAAAAGGCAGAAGATTGCATAACTTTCAGGTAATCTGTGAGCCATCAGAGTATGACAACTTGATTGTGGAAGGTAGACTCAGAGACAATACCAACTCTATCTTACCTCCTGGTGTTCATGGTCTTAGATAAACCTCCTTCTTCAGTAACTTGTGTCATACTAATAGAACATAACAGTGGTGATGTGAGCACTTTGATTGAATTACAGAAGGGTGTGCCTCCTGCCTTGCTGGTAGACTCTCTGTTTTACATTCTCACTTTGCACAGTTAGATTACATTGTTTATGGAGGGCTGGCTATCCAACCTCCATGGATTGGATGCCAGTCACAGCCAACAGGGATCTCATGCCCATGGAATCCAAGAGCTGAATGCTGCCAATAAATAGGTGAGCTTAGAAGAGGGTCCTTCTAGAATTCAACCTGCAGATGAAACCTCAGCTCTAATCAAAAGCTTGATGGACTTTTTTTTTGAGTGATTCCTAAAGGGTGACCTATCTATACCATAGCCAAATCTGTGATTGAAATACACAGTGGAATTATCAGTATATCTTGTTCTGATCTCTACCTACCAAGTAGCCAGATTTATAGGCAAGTACCACTGAGCCTGGTGTGTGTCTGAATAGCTATATTACATAGCTAATTCTAACTAAAATATTGGAGTATACTACAACTCTCAGAAGACACCTGACCATTTGTATAACTATTATTCTGCGCACTCTTGGGTCTACTAATTTAAGTCCATTTCTGAGAATCCTATGGTAGAATTAGTAGTATTTAATTCATTTCTGAAGGACATCACAATAATATTTCATTTGAACTATACCAGAATTGAAAGTATAAAACCTATCTCCATGAAAACACTGTCACTGTATTAGTTGCAGAGATTTGTGCATTTTTCAAAAGTAGGGGTGCGATGGAAGCTGATAACAAAACACCCAAGTATGGCAGAGAAATTTTACACATTCATCTACCCTAACACCTGAGCAGCCAGATTTCTCTTCCACTACACTTAGCAAGTTTGCTTCCCCTCATGCTAAGTCATTATGCCAAGTTTTATCCTACATTGGATTGGCTGACACACAGTTAAGGGAGTTCCTAAAAGGCTGTGGGGTGTGTGTATAACTCATCACACTCAAAGGGAAGTTCTTTATGAACAAATCTATGAAGTTTGTCTCAGAGAGAGGTGTACCATTTTTCCACAAATGAAACTCTCAGCTACCAGTGCACATGGTGAAGAGCTGGTATGTTTCATTTATGACCTGTCCTATCACGGAAGCAGTACAAACTCTATCACTCACCATCGAATATATTTCTAGTATATCAAGACAGTCTGAATGGTGAGGAACTAAATACAGCTATGTTTGTGTCTCAGGTCTCCTTAAGTGCAATAATATAATTACCAATTGTACTTTTCTTTAGGGAACAGGAGTGATGGCAGATATTCCACTGGGATGAGGGGGTGATGGCTCCTCAAATTAAAGGCAAGGGCTGTCATCACCTTCTGATTTCCACAAGTACATAGACTCAACAGCATCTTTAAATTCCTTACCTCCCTGACTGCACCTGCCCACATTCACTTTTGACCATATCTCCAGGAAATGCTAACTTAGAATGCAGTTGCAAGAGTCTGTCAAATTCCACATGCATCTCTTTAGTAAATTTAATATCCAGACTAGGGACAATGGAGGGGTTAAGTCTCCAGAATGGCTCTGATTGGACAACAATCAGGAGTAATTATGACTGATCAGCGCAGACCTGAAAAATAATGTTAAGACAATGGGCAAAGTTCAAAGTATCAGCTTAATATCATCTCTTTTATTTGCTACCCCAAACTCCAGTGGCTCCTTACTCAACATGCAAATGTTAATATAGTCCTGTCATTTAGTACTTTTATGCCAATCGCTTATTTAAATTTTTTTCTTAACATTTCCTATCACACAACCTTGATTTCAGTCTAAGTGACCTGACTCTTCTCTTCTTTATTCTGTCTGTTGTCACAGCTCCTTGGGTTCCTAGGACCTGATGTAATCTTTTCTCCTTCAACAAAATGTGTAGCCATTTCAAAAATATGCTTAATATTTCATTCCATTAATAATACTACCTACATCTCCAACAGGAAAATCCTACAATGATATTTGCTTGTCTGCAGTTGCTATTGTGCTTCATATTCCGAATGTCTTAACATTTATTTCTTCAGTGCATAGTAGCCACTAGGCACTAATGAAATGCAAAGCCATTAAGTGCATTCTCAAACATGCATCTCTTTTATCCATTCATTAAACCTGTAGTTTTTGTTTGACTGGCTTGACTTGACCATTCCTTGAGGGTATCATGTTCTTTGTCCCCTCCAAAAAATCATAGGACTCACTTACATAATAATTATCTGATTAATTAGTGTCTGAGGGAAGCACAGCAATCTTATGTATCAACTTTTAGTCTAATGTCCTCTAAATAACACATTCATTTTCTTGCATTTGCTTCAAAAGACCCAATTCATCTGAAAGATCCATTTGACCTTGAAAGTCTAGGTTGTTGAATAAGGCTTTCTTTTCTACAAGGGGAAAAGCAGTGTGGTTAGTGGGCAATTGATATGATGTGGGAGAAAGCACAATTAGATTTAATTAAGCAGATTTTATGACCAAAGTGTTAATATGGTTCTTGTTTATTATACCCAGCCTTAATGTGCAGTGCTGGGTGTCATGAATTCCCCAGGCCTCTCAACCTTCCTTTGCTGGGCTCTGCTGCCTGTCACAAAAGGAAGTCAAATGGTTCAGAGGGAAAAGAAACAATTCTTCTTTTTATATACACATTTATGCATGATGTATGTGGTTTATGGTGAAATAGACGAATTAGGCAGAATAACATCTGTCCTGGAAAACCAGACACGAAGAAGCTAAAAATGAAAGTGAAAAAAAGGCAATTAGACTTCCTTGTTAAACCTCATTGCAATCTTGTAAATGCAAGGAAGTATCTTGGCATGTTTAGAGAACTGAATGCATTCCATTACGAGGATTTAGCTGCTAATAAAACATAATATTCTGCTTTATACATAGAAAGTCAAGTTAATTCCCAGTGTCTTACCATCAAACCCTAATGATTCCAGGCAACTAACACTTACCATCTTCTGAGAATAAAGAGAAATCCTAAAAGCTTGTCTGTACTTATTTCCTGCATTTGCCTCTTATACTGAGGCACTTTAATGTGAGACAATTTAAAGATATTTCCACATTTTCTGTCTGGCTTTTGGAGAAATATCTATTAAAGATCATAAAAATAAAAGTTATCTTTTTTTATATTTCAAGGACAATAGGTTAAAAAAACATACCCCTTTACTTAAATATGTTTACATTATTCTATTTTAGTACTAAGTTCTCTTGGAAATTAAGATACATCGTTTATAAGTAGATAGAGGAGAATCAGATAGAAAAACAGCTTTTGTCACATGTTATATGTAATATATATACATATATATGTAATATCTAATACATATACACATATATGTACCTATATATGTGTATATATGTGTATGTATACATATATGCATACATATACACAGATATACACATATATACTGGTATAAGAAGGAGATTTGTTTTGAGGAAAGTGGTTAGATGATGACTTCAGGTTCAGAAGATCTAGCTTAAACTTCTGAATGACAGAAATGTAAAGTAATTGATTTGTGTAATTTTAACCACTAAATACGTAGAAATTAATTATAGAAAATAAAAAACTAATGAATACTTATGGAGATGATAAGGATAGATACATGTACTGCTGCAAGTATACACATAGAATAAACTAAACATACAGGTTTCAGCATATTGAAATTCCCCAAACAGATTGTATGATCAAAATAACTTACATAATAAATTCATTTCCATTCCATTTATAAAGTTCATTTGTTAAAAGTAGAAATTCTATATTTGTATTTGGACACATTTAGTAAAATTCAATAGAGAATTATCTTAATAGGCTGGGCGTTGGTAGCTCATGCCTGTTGGTAGCTCATCCCAGCTACTCAAGAGACTGAGATCTGAGGATCACGGTTCAAAGCCAGCCAGAAAAGTCCCCATGAGACACTTATCTCCAATTAACCATTCAAAACTGGAAGTGGAGTGTGGCTCAAGTGGTAGACCCTTAGCTTTAAGCACAAGGAGGCTCAAGGAGAGCGCCAAGGCCCTGAGTTCAAGCCCCACAACTGACAAGATAAAATTTTTAGTCTGCTAAATTCATTACAGTAGTTACTTTTTCTTTTCTCAACGTTGTAACCAAGTTGGTCCAATCCTACTCAGGTAAAGAGAAGAATCAAATTGTAAGATGGAAAAGGAAGAATGTTCTCTAAAACTATTTTAAGAACTTACTGTTTTGGGTCCCCCACACACATCTAGGTAATTGATCTTCATTTTAGCTCAATAGTGGTAAATTCTGGAAGGCACTGACCCAAGCAGTTTAAGTGTGGGGAAATTGGTAGTAAGGGATGGAAATTTTGTTTGGCTCTAACTGTTCCGTGAATTATGCCGTGAATTATCATATTGTGCCTAGCATTATAGATGAGATGTACCTGGCCCAGATGCTGGGCTGAAGAGCCTGGGCCCAAACAACACTGTATCTTGAGTAACTAAGCTACATTGGGCCAAAACAAAAAGCTTATTATCCCCTATTTCCTGGAGATGGAAGTGGAGGTTTGGGGAACATTGATAGATATACTTTGTTTTCAAATACCTGGCACATCTTTGATTCTTTAGCCATATCCTGTGCTGAATGTACCAAAGTTCCTGGTTCTTGTGATTACCCGAAGCTTTCCTGATCTTGCATCACCCTGATACTAGTGTTTCTTAGATGATCATTACTGCCATTATTCTAGAAGTGATAGTCTTTCTTGTAGAAATTTTAGGTATGTTTTATACCTAAATTATGTGAGTAAAGAAGCAGTCAGGTATTCAAATGGGGGGGAAAATGTAAGGAAAAAGCACAAGCTGCAGGGGAGTTATGCAGTGAAACATGAGCAAATGCAACCAAGGGAACTAATAGTGTAGCTGAATGTCTGTCTAGTTCCTGTGTAGGAAGCACAAAGCCCCGAGTTCAAACTCTAGTGGCGTCCTTTCCCCCAAAGCAACCAGGTTTTAACTGATCTTGGAAGTAATTGAAGAGTTACAAAAAGGAAGCGTTACAAAACATGAGAGGAAAAAAAATGACCAAAGCCAATGGTACACCTATAGAAATTAAAACATGTAAACAGATTTAGACTAGGATCTCTGACAATTTAAGGAGTAAAATAAAAAGCAAGCATACTGTAGCCTACCTCTGGTACTCCTCTTCTGCCCTATCTCTTCTGTGACGATTCTGTCAGTTTCAAATGGACTTCTTGCCTCTGACAAAGGATGCTTTTTGACATCCCAATCTGCTTCGGGTTTTATGTCCTCTCGTCAAACACATGCTGCGTTTCCTGAACAGTGCTTTGTCCCATTTGGAGTCCCAAACTGTAGGGACTCTAGCGTACTTCATTTCTGGGAAAACTCAGCGTGAATTTTCCTTTTACCATGTCCAATGATTTTCTAACACCAACTGGGATATTCAATAATTCAGCTTTGACCCTAACTACCTGGAGTTAGTACAGTATAGTGAGTAAAGGGACTGGAGGTCCCATTATCATCCTCATGTTAAATGCCTTCCTCAAGCAGGGTCCCTGGCTATGGTGTACTACATTTTGGATACAGTCGTTAGAAACTCTTCCTCACATGCATTGATGAACTGCATGGACTCAGGAGGTGGTTTTATTTTTTTCTTTTTGCTAGTCCTGGGTCTTGAACTTGAGGCCTGGGCTCTGTCGCTGGGCCTGTCTGTGCTCAAGGCTAGTGCTTTAACACTTGATCCACCATGCCCCTTCTGCCTTCTTCTGAATAGTTTATTACAGATAAGAGTCTCCCAGATTTTTCTGCTGGGGCTGGCTTGAACAGCAGTCCTCAGATCTCAGCCTCCTGAGTAGCTAGGATTACAGGTGTGAGCCACTGGTGCCTGGCAGCCTTACTTGTGATGACTTGCTATTGCAAAGGATGTAACTCACCAGAAGCCATGTGGAAGATCTGTGAGCAATGCAAGTGGTAGGCTGGCATTCGTACCCTCTTCAGATGGGTACCCACAGAGGACATCCTATTCACGGTCCTGGGATATCCCACCTCCAACCACAGCGATCAAAGTTTTCATGTGCTTTCATCACAGAAGGTCGATTTGTTAAAGTTTTGGCCATTGGTGAAGGATTTCAGGTTCTATTTCTGTTTTCTTGAAGTGTAAGTGGCAGACTGACAGTTTCAATGGTGATTTTTCTGGTCATCAGTCTCTATGGGCTCCTACCAGGAGTCATTCATTTATTATCAAGGGAGGCATACCAATCAGAAAATTCCAAAGGATTCATAAGGTCTCTCCCACAAACCTAGAACAGAAAATGAATATATATAAAATATTATTATAAAATATATACAAATGTAATATTTCTTATTACATCATAGAATCTTTCCCTAAGTTCCTGTTGTATAGGCCAGTTCTAACCTCCGTATCTCCGTCAGGACCTCCCTCAGATTCTTCTTATTCTAATCTTCGTTGTTTTTCTGGAGAGATCCAAACAGTGACTCTGAAAATTAGTTAACACTTCCTAAGCTGCTTCCTGATCTTAGATGAAAAAAAGTTATGTATGTGCATTTACTTAAATGAAAATGTAAAAGTTCATCATGATTTCTACAATCAATCTCATTTGTTTTACCCATTCTATTCAGACATGCTATAAAAAGTCAGAAGAATGGCTCATCTCTTCACCTTGGTCATGGTTGTTTTGGCCTCTCCTCTTTCTGTATTATTGTGGAATTTCATTTTCTCAGTTTGTGTTTCCATAGTTACTGCTATAATATATAACACCTTTAGTTTCACAACTTGATTACAGACTTGTCTTATTCCAGAGGCTAGATGAAAATGACCACAAAACTCTGTGGTTATTTGATGCTGTCTCCACGTTTTGCTTTATGTATTCTACCAATACACATCCCAGCAAATGAGGCTTTCACTGTGTCTTTGTAGTACCTGTTTTCCAGATTGCTATGACTAAGAGAAGACAAACTGGAAGTTTGTGCAGTAGCTCCTCGAGTTCTTCCCAGAATTAATGCATGTGCTTACATTTTATTGACCCCCAAAAAACCTCATGAATCAATCTCTTAACTTAATTGCAGGTATTATGATTCTATTGGGTTTTAGTAGGAAATCTAAACATTGAATTTATTTTCCTGGAGAGATTTTGACTTACTGAAAGAGTTTTTTTTTTTTTTTTTTTTACATGTGCAACTACAACTGTTGGGAGGATTTCATAATGAACTCAATGGCCATATCCTTGGTTTGATGCTTGCCAAGAATCTCAGTTTTAATTGGCCTTTCTTATGGCAGAACACTTTATTTTTCACTGTTTGGAATTGAGAAGCAGTTTTGTTTCCAACTCAACAAATCTTTGAGTTTATGGATTCTTCCAATATACTGTAAATATTATTTTCCAGGCTCCTCTGATACTTGTTGAATACAGTCAGTAATAATCCACCACCTACTGTTACCACAAACTAGCTTCAAGAGAACATGAACATATTACCAAAGGCTTGATTCTGAATAGCACCAACTAGCCTGTCAACTAGCCTATTCTCTCTCAGCTTTCATCCTCCTTGCCAACTAGCTAGGATACCAAATCTATGGTATAGCATTATCTCATATCAGTTTTCTGTATCAATGGGAGTAGGTTTATTGCCCTACTACAGCTATACTTCACCCTTCCATTGATTACTCGATGGGCAAGGCTGAGAGAAGTAGGTCTCAATATTAGTATCTGTACTGGTAGATACCTTTGTTTCCTACTTGCTAAGAGTTCATCAATTAAAAAAAGCTAAATGAAAACTAGAGGATGAAAGGTAATTATGGTTCAGGTTCCTTCTATCCAAAGGCCACTACAGGTTGGCTGATTTTTCTTCCTGAAAACAACAGCTTCTGTCAGGCCTTCTCCATATAACTATACATTTGGGATCTGGTAATGAACTCTCCTTCACACCAATTTCCAGACTAGTGACTATAGGATCTCTTCACTGTTAGAATCTCAGCATAATTAGGTCCCTCTTTCTAAGCTCTGAAGCCCAGAGGTGTGAAAATACTTCCTTCATTTCCTTCTGGGGAAGGTTCCCTGTGACTAAGTTATGTTTCAGTGTTATGCACTCTCTACGACTTTGTGGCTTAGTAGATAAGTTTATTTCCATTCCAGGCCTCCGAGAGGAAGTTCTCACCTTTCTTACCTAGATTGGCAGGCTTCAGCTTGGCTGTGGCCTCTGAGATCAGCCAGGCTGTATCAAGCATGCTCATGTTTGTACCTCCCACTCACGGGATGTGTCACATGACAACTTTTGCTCAGTTACCATATCAAAGGAGCAAAGGCTTTATTCTCCCATTTCACTAAAAGAAAAGAGGAATACCGCAATAATTTAAAGATTACTTACAAATTGTTCCATTGTGGCTTTTTGGGAATACAGACATTTAATTAAGTGAAGGGAGAAATTAAAACTCACATTAGCTTTATATTCATAGTAAGAGAGATGACAGTATATATATATTTATAGAATAGGATTCTATTTGTGCTCAAACAAGTAAACATCTGTTAGTATAATGCTGCACCATTAGCCAAAAAGGAAGCTATGAGCTCAGTGACAAATAAGTGAAAGATGAATGATAGGGAGATGAGTGTTTAAGCTTTCCAGATTCAGTCTTTGGCCAGTAACTTACCTTGCTGTCCACCCAGAGTGAAACCAATGATAGCTCTTAAAGTTAAGTACATGGGCTTAAAAAGTACACTTGAAGTAACATTGCTTTTTCTTCCTGTTCTGACATTTCAAATTGTCATACCACCACAAGCCAGAGAGGAGTTTGTGCATGTACGGTATAGTTATAATATAAGATGAAGCAGTTCCAGCTCATAAGTGTGACCCAATAACCACAATTAGACTCAGGAGTCTACTTGTTTATAATTCCTTTTTTGTTGTATCATAATAACAAGCCCTTTGACAACCCCTTTTTTATTTTACTCATTTTATTCTTCCAAAAATCAAAGAAAGTAGAAACTACTATTGTCTTCATTTTGCAGAGACAAAAGAAAAAATACCAGTCATTGCAAATTTGCTTCTCTCAAGGTTTTGCAGCTATTGAAAAGATAAAGCTTAGATTTGAGTCTAGCCAGTCCAACTACAAAGTTCACAGTCAGCCTTCCTGTCTTTCTGCTCAGTATGTCTCTGATGTTTATTTCAAATGATGCGAAGAGAATATTCAGATAAAAATTACAGTCTTTCTTAGTGTCTGAGTTTCCATTTCTGGCAGTTACCTGCTTCTGCAGTGCTTTGAAATGTAGAAATACTTTCGAGCAGGGGTACAGTGTAACAATTTTTCTACTAAAATGGCAAAAATGATGGGTGCGCTATAAACTCCATCAGCATGCAAGATGCCTTAGTTTCCCCAAGGTTTTCATTGTTTCTGCTCATGCTTTATCTTCCTTTGGGGAATTCTGCTAACTTAGCTCTCAGAATACTTGGAAATTCTTGGAAAACACTTCAGAAATTGTTCTGCCTGGACAAAGCAATACAGAGATTTAATTTTAATGTAGTAGTCATTATCTTTTCTTGTTCCATTTGTGTGTGTGTTTGCGTGTGTGTGTGTATGTGTGTGTGTTTGCATGTGTGTATGTGTGTGTGTGTCTTTGCGTGGAAGGGGCAGTACTGGAGCTTCAACTCGCCTCACACTCTTCTATGCGTCTGGCTGGAGTTCCCTCATTGATGCCTCCTCTGTAACATTTTGCTGGTTGTTTTAATTGGAGATAGAGCCCATGGGCTTTTCTGCCCAAACTGACTTTGTATCATGACCCTCCAGAGTTCAGCCTCCAGAGTAGCTAAGGGTATAGGTATAATTGTGTCTTTGTGTCCATAGTGATATAGAACTAATTTGTTGTTTTTTAATCCAAGTTTCATGTAGTTTCTATTTAGTTCCTTTTTACTGGGATATCATGGAATGAAATACATCCACTTTCTGTAAAATGGCTTTTTACCTCCATTTATGAAGGACTGTAGAGTTACCAAAACTTGAATTTTACTTTCCTTTATTCTGACTGGGCAAAGAGCCTGCCAATGGGTTATAAGAAAAAAAATGGATTTGAAGAAAGAAGTAGGGTTTCTTTTTCAAGTCTAGCATCAACTAGGAACCCCTATGTAGCTCTAGCAACTGATTCTATGCAGTTATCCACACTGATGAAAATTCGTTATTTTTATGCAAGTATGTATTGTGGATAAGCCATTGTAACCCAAACAATCACAGCTATTGATTTTTTTTAAGTCAAACAAGAACCGTTAAAGGATTTTTTTTGCCACATATTCCTTTTTCCCTCACAGTTCTCTTTGCAAAATTGTATTTTATTTTTTTATTTCCAGTTGTCAATATTAAGTCTCCATGATTCTCTTACCTTTTATACTAAGGGAAGTTTCTGAAATGAATGAAAGAAAATATTGCATGAAGAATTGTCAAGGTCTGATATTCCTAAGGATGCACTCATTTATTTGATTGGTTGTTATGCTATTATTTCCACATTACCCTGGCTTGGATGCAGATAGTTCTTATGCGGCCTGTGATAAAGTATGATTTCTATTAAAATTGCAATTGATTTTTTCATAAGAACTACCTTTTGAAATAGACCATCCTGGCTTTCTCTTGGCAAGGCCTATTTATATTTTAGAGTCTATATGGACTTAGAACTGGTAGTCAATTGAGTTTTACTACATTTTAATTTTCCCAAAATTGTGATGTTATAAATTAAACTAACCTCCGGTGTTGGTGTTTTAGCCTTGCTATTAGGATCTGACAAACACTTTTATTTGTTTTACAATGGTTTCAAAATTCTAGCTCTGTTCCTATCTGACAATGTAATATTGGGGGTCCCATGGTTGCTTTCAGATTTAATTTTCTCCTCTCTAAAATGTTCCTGGCATGACTTTTGATGGGTGGCTGTCATGACACAAATTAAAGACTTGACTTTCTTTAAATTGAAAGTGAGAAATCCTAGGAAGGAAAATTTGGTAATTCAGAGTCAGAGACGTGTGTGTGTGTGTGTGTATATATATATATGAGGAATTGAACCCAGGGCTCCATGTATATGAGGCAAGCACTGTACTACTAGCATGCATTTTCTAGAAGCAAGGATTTTCCTGAAATATTTAAGGAAGGAAAATAAATAATTTCAATTAAAGCAAGTACACATCTATCAATCCACAGAATTCAAAACTTACGTGCATGTTTAAACAGCTCAACAGTAACAATGAGAACACGGTTCTGACACTTCACTTCCTTTCTTTCCCCTCTTTTAACCTCCAACTCCTACAAAGTGTGTGTATTTGCTTTTCTCTATTTCACTTGACAAACAAACATACAAATCGCTTAAATATATCTATAAAATAATGATGTTTACATGTAACGTTAGTACACCCTTTGGTCTCTCTGAAAATGTGTGGAAATCCTTCCACATCACTGGAATTTCCTACTTCACATTGCTGTCTTCTCTCTTATAGATCACTTGCACCTGTCTTGCAACCAGCCCTTTGTATCCATTCTACTCTTTTGCCATCTGCAAGCAACACAGTGTTAATTACTCTGCTCCAGTTATGGCAGTTCCCTACTTGCAACCCAACTGTAGCTGTCCATTTTATTGTAGGCTGAATACAAATGTCCTTAACATGTTTTCCTGAGTCTATTCTTCACCATTATATGAAGAACCCTCTGTTTCTCCTCAACTTCTGATAGTCTCCAGTAATGTCCAAGTTCTGTCTTGCCACAGGGCCTTTGCACATACTATTTAGTGAAACAATATTTCTTCTCTATACATAATTGACTGCTGCCCATACTTATGATCACCTATGAAGCACATACTTCTGAGGGAAATATTTCTCTGACCCTCCCAACTTGGTAAAATGTCATTATCAGGCTTCATAACAATCCATATTTTACCATATGGCCTTTACTGTAATTGAAGTTGTACTTTACCACTTCCATGTTTAAGTTACCAGTTTACCTAATGTCAAAGCAGCAGCACATAATAAATCTGTCATTTCTATCTATGTATATGTCTATTATTTATCTATCATACATATTTGATAAGTAAATGAATAAAGGCAACTGTACTATGAACAGAATATTTATCAGTCATTTCTGTTAATAAGAATTGAAAAATGGGACTGGGAACATGGCCTAGTGGCAAGAGTGCTTGACTTATATACATGAATCCCTGTGTTCGATTCCTGAGTACCACATATATAGAAAACAGCTAGAAGTGGCTCTGTGGCTCAAGTGGCAGAGTGCTAGCCTTGAGCAAAGAGAAGCCAGGGACAGTACTCAGACCCTGAGTCCAAGGCCCAGAACTGGCAATAAATAAATAAATAAGAATTGAAAAATAGAATTATAATACTCTCCTTGACTGGTAATATTATGATATTGAATCTCATTTATAGCTAATTTAATTGTTTGCATGCCATTGGCTATATAAGACAATGTGAATAAATTTAAGTGTATTAAATGATACACTTACAGGCAAATGTGCAGCTCTACATTGATTTTTGTTTGTTTATTGATATGTTTTTGGATTGGAATATAAATATATATTCATTCCACTTGGGAAAGATCTATTGCATTACCCACTAACCTCTATATGTTGTAATGAAGAAAGGAAGAATGGTATTAAATGGAAATAGTAATGATGCATGGAAAGTTACAAAGATGATTAGCCTTTAATACTAGGTGGATAATTACCTACTAAGAAAATTAGATAGAGACATTGGAATAGATGAATGCCAATATGATAATTTAATTATATATGTGAGAAACAGCTCTCATATGCAAGAAACATGGTTGGCATTACAGTGGAAACAGGCTTATTTAAAAAGATACCTCTGCTCTTTTTTATTTTTCAAATTTTTATTATCAAACTGATGTACAGAGAGGTTACAGTTTCATACGTTAGGCATTGGATACATTACTTGTACTGTTTGTTACCTTTCATCTCTGCTTTTGTAGTTAAAACCCTAAAACCATCATGTATAGTGACATAACTGTGATAAGGACTGTAGAACAGTGTTGTAAGATGAGCTGTGTCCCTCTCTTTCCCCAAATTCATTTGTGGAAGCCATATGCTTTTTGGTTCCCTATCTTTTCTAATATCTGCATGCACTGAAATAAAAGGGACGAGAAGAATTTCCATTTGAAATGTCCTCCAAAAGCTCTTTTTTCCCTCACTGGGAAAAGAATTTATCTATTTAATAATAATTACTTGTTTATTGTCAAAGTGATGTACAGAGGGATTACATTTTCATATGTAAAGCCATGGGTACATTTCTTGGTACTATTTGTTACCTCCTCCCTCCCTCCCTCCCCCCTCCCTCTTTCCCTCTCCTCCCATGAGTTGTTCAGTTGGCTTACACCAAATGCTTTTGCAACTCTTTAAACAAAACTCCATAGAGAACCTACCTTATTTAAAAAAAATAATCGATCTCAACTAGCAGAAAATACCTATATTCTTTTGCTCTACCACCTACAACATTCTAGAAAAGAATTGGGAACCTCTTTGTCTCCTAAAAATCTCAACTAAACTGAATTTTCTTCAAAGATTGCAGAAAAGTTTGAGGGAGTAGTGTTCCATCTCTGCTTTCTGAGAAAATGAAGATGGGAAGGTAGATTAAATTGCATTATAATCCTGTTTAAAAATCTTTATTTGTCCTGTTTACAGAGCAATATTTTATTTCTTGGCTTAACATAGAAAGATGTTCCAAGTTCTCCTTTCTGTGGGCTACCATTTGGCATCTCCAGCTCATTTACCACCTGTACTGAAGTTCTCTCTGTTATATAGATATGCAAATCTACGATATTACACATGCTTGTTCAACTCTGTGTGTGTGTGTGTGTGTGTGTGTGTGTGCGTGTGTGTCTCCCCTCCCAGAAGATATCATCACCCTATGTTCTAATCTAGCAAACTTCTGCTTCTGAAAAATACAACTCTTGTTTTTTTTCTGGAAACTTTCAACTTTTCTAAAAAAAGTTAACACATTCATTTTTTCTTAAAACTATTAATTTAGTTACTCCTTCTATTGATGATACTAATGTTACAAACATTACCAATACTATTATAAATACTGTAACCATCTCCCATTGCTTTCAACATTCTAGTGTGTGTATTACTGCTTCTTTTGTACTCCTCTTTATCCCCCCCACCTAGAATTTAAGTGAAATTACCATTTTTATTTGCAGTGGACATCAAGAATGTGTTGGGTGGTTGAGTTTGCTCAAGGCTCAGATATAACATGCTTAAACCCATTTCTGTCTCATCCAAACCTGTGTTCTGTTATCTTCTTTGAACACTGATTGTATCACTAGGCTCGATGTACTACATTATAGATATAGCCGTGTGGATTTTTAGAGAAGGGGCAATACTGCAAAGCAATTTGTGTTGTATTGTTAAGCTAATTTATTTTACCTTTGCCTGTCAAATGTGTGTCTTGCTAGGAAGGTGTATATTAGAAGTAATTGTTATTACTTCAAATAGATGTTTTCTTACATAAACGGAGGTGCTTAGAAATTCACAGAAGTCTGTGTCATTTCCAGTTTCATTTCCATTTTTGGAATTCCTGGTGAGCAAACACTTCTAGAAGTGATGATGACATTGAAAGCATTCCTTTGTGCCACTTATGTACATTTGTTTAGAAGTAGGTAAGATTATAAATAATTGATAGGCATTGTTCTGGTGAAAAGAAGCTTGCAAAAACAATAGTATCCAGGATTATTTTTCCTTCTTTATTTAGTTTGAATTTTAAACGCATTAAATGTCTGGGACATAACATATAATGCATAGTCCCTTTTCCAGAGGCTTTTCACATATAGAAAATATATCATAACAGTGCTTTGTCTATCAAATGAAAGACTAAAGCCTTCCATTTGCATTGGCTTAGTCTGCAAAGTTTCACTCTTTGGAATTAAAACAAAAAAGATATTATCTTGAAAATTATCATTTCCTTTACAACTTAAAGTGGGGCAACAAGAGATGAATGTCCAGTTTGGGGACTTGCCAAAGAATGTATGTCACCCATTGCCTCCTAGCCTAGAGCTCTGCAGAAGAGCAGATGACAGGATGCAGAGAGTGAAGTCTCCACCAACAGACACCACCACTCATCAAATCCCGGTGCAATTGTCTCTTTATGGATAACATTTCCCTAAAGGGCTGGAGCTTCAAATCTAAAACTATGCCCACTGTGTATCCATTTCAGTATATGGCAGACTCGGCTGAAGATGAAACCAATAAAGCCGCAACCAGCTGGCATTATATTAGATGACATATATCAAATGCGTAACTAACTACATTCCTGTGGTTCTGAAAATGAAAAATGAACATAAATGAACACAGGGTTGGCTAGCTATGTAAATGTTATAGAGTTTGAACTATTCCTGCCTTATTCATGCTTGTAATTATTGTCGAGGGTTTGTGTACCACTAACAGCGGAAATGACCCCTAATGACCCCTGAAAATGAGGACTTCTAAACTGAACTTGCTGTTGTACCACGACTGGGCTCAGGGTCTGACTCAGAGGACTCCTGCTTTGCTCTGAGGTTGAAGCTAATAAATGACTTATTCTGGTTCCCGGAAGCCCCTTCATTCCTGTTTTCCCCTGAATATAATGGGGTTCATTTTCATCAGGAGAAATCAAAGAGCTCCAGGGAGAATATTTTACTGGAATATTGCAGAAAATTCATGTAGAACACACATATTCATGCAAGTATTGACAGTTAGCAAGAACATCCCTTATTATAAATCAAGAAATTAGAAACTCAAAAGACTTATATTGTTTTAAACCGTTTAGACAACTATACTATAGCAATGCAGTTGTTTGTGTGACAAAGGGAATTATAAAGTTAGGTAGCAATAATAATGAAGGGTTACTTGTTTGGTAAGTTTAAGCAATTACTTGAGTTAACCCTTGAGAATATTATATTTGTTTTCAAGCTAAACCCTTCCCCGTGCTGTTTTTTTAAGAACACTTACAAAACATGAAAAATCCTGTTTGCTAAGCGTAAAAATGCAGAGAATGCATACTATGGGAAAGGTTATGAATTTTTATTACCCAATTCTCAGAGCCCCATTTTTCAAACCATTATGGAGTCAGACTGTCTTAGTGGAAGTATCACACAACCAGGAGACCTCAGGATTAGATGTCCCTCTGCCAACTTTTACACAAGTCAGCTTGGTGCTTTTATATAAGCACTTAACATCTTAGAGTCTGAGCCAATGATCTTTTATATTTTGTTCTGATAGAATACTTTCTGGTTAAACTTGACAATTTTCTCACACTATATGATCTGTTTCTGTCTTCTCACCTGTCTTTGTATATCGCGTCTTCAAGAAATGCTTATTGAATACATAACTTTCTATTTACTTAATAGTAAAATTGCTAATATATACTACTGTGCTAAGAAATTTATAGTTAAAATGAATAGACTTTAAAAGATAAAAGAATTAACTCTTCAATCAAAGTACTGTTGCTTCAACATAGATGTATTGCCTTGGGGTCAAAAAAAAAGCAAAGATTATGCCACAAAATTATGATGTATATATTTCTTTCTTTTTTCTTTTCTTTTCTTTTTTTTTGATGCCCGTCTTGGGGCTGGAACTCAGGGCCTAGATGCTGTTCCTGAGCTGTTTTGTTACTACTTGAGCCACAGCTCAACTTTCAGTTTTTGGTAGTTCATTGAAGATCAGAGTCTCATGAACTTTCTTTTCTGGCATGTCTTTGAACCATGGTCCTTAAGTATCAGCCTCAAGAGCATCTAAGATTACAGGTGTGAGTTGTCAGCACCCAGCTGATGGATATATTCTACAGTTGCAAAAGGGATCTCATTTGTTTTTTTCCCACTGAGTTACTTGTATTTGTTAATGGAACTTATAAACTAGCTCAGATATACAGGATTTTATATATTTGATACTTTCAGGTTGTTTATTATCCACTCCATTGCTATGTAAACAAGTTAATAATCTATAAATTTTAACAATTTATTTATGATCCAGTGGCTGCTGGGGTAGGGTTCTATAATTATATCCTCCAGTATTACAGGCTGTATGATCAGAATCTGGTTCAGTTTGTCACTATAGAATACAGCATGTATGGTAACAAGAAATCATTTCTACACTTAAGGAATATTATGCAAGACTCTGGTCAGTGGTTTCTGTCATGGGCTCATCTTACTGAGTTGCTACATCCAACACCCATGAGGGAGAAGTCCATGTGACAGAGGTATGAGTCCAACAACTATGGGCAGACACTAAGAGTAGCCTTTAAGAGGAAGCAAAAAGGTTGTTGCTCTGCATTTGACAGCCAAAAATCAATGATTTCTATGATGGAGCTAAGAATGCTTGAAAACAGATGTTTTTCTTTTTCTCCAGATGAGCCTCCAGATGAGAATCACATGTTGGCTAGTGTTTTTTTTTTTTTTTTTTTTTTTTTTTTTTTTTTTTGCCAGTCCTCAGGGCCTGAGCACTGTCCCTGGCTTCTTGCTCAAGGCTAGGACTATGCCACTTGAGCCACAGCGCCACTTCTGGCCATTTTCTGTATATGTGGTGCTGGGGAATTGAACCCAGGTCCTCATGTGTATGAGGCAAGCACTCTTGCCACTAGGCCATATCCCCAGCCCACATGTTGGCTAGTTTTACCTTTGCTTCTAGTCTTATGCACAAATGGACAGAGAGTTCTTGTAAGTTGTGCCCTGACCCATAGAATCTATATATTTTTAAATTGATAAAGTGTAGTTTGTTTGATTATCTATATTACATAGCAATGCATGTCTATTATATGTGCTATTTTAGATAGAGGCAGAATTCAAACTAATTTGCAAGGCACTTAGACTAATTTTCTCTCTTTAATACCATGTTCTCTGAACTCAGGCTCCAGTTCCTTCCCTAATCACTGAAAGGAATTATAAACATTAATTTTGGGTTTCACAGGTGTCTAATGACAGAATTTCTGGGATGACTGTTGAAGGTTTGCATTTTTCACAAATTACTTAAGGAGTGCCCATGTACTTTATTGTTCAAACATTTCACTGTATCTTGGTACCTTTTTTTCAATTACTTAGAATAGACACAGGTCACATTCACTTACGTTATAGTATAGGATTGTTTACTGGGAGCGAGTCATCCTAAGTTTCTTTACAGCTCATTATTAACTCAGAATCCAAGAAAATCATGTCCTTTCAATGTATTCTGCATGCTTATAGTTGCATTAGCATGCAAAAAAGGAAATATGTCATTCACTTTATTTTATAGCCCCAAATAAAATGGAAAAATGAAGCATGAGACATTTGGGCCCACTATAGACTAAGAATTTATGAGAAAATTTTGACAGGTTAGGATACTTTCTTAAAATCTATTTTTTAGTTCTTGATTATCTTCAAATAATTTCACCAATAGGGTTTACTGTAACATGTCAATTAAAAAAACAAAGCTGTGTATGTTTATATGAATTAGGGAAGGGAAGAGGAACAACCAAATGGTAAGACAAAGGACAGAGGGCAAACCAATGCGATAGCAATAATCACAAGACACTATGTTGGAAATGAACTTTGCAACTTAGGGAATTGGGAGGAAGGGAAACTGGGAGAAAAATGAGGGAGAGGGTCACAAGTTTAAAAAGAAATTTACTCACAACCTCACATATGTAACTGTAGCCCTTCTGTACATTATATTGACAATAAAATTAAATTTAAATAGGTTATATGGCTCTCTCAAAGTCACACAACAGGTTAAAAAAAACAGTAATTCTTTCTTTTGAATCTCAAAGTCGTCATTTTAAATTGCATTTCACCTATGGAGAGATAGGAATAAGGGCTTAGAGTATGGGCATCCTATAGAGAAATTTGTCTGGTATGTTTGAAAACACAAAGTAACTCAGACTTGCAGTGAAAATGGGTGATAACTGCATGTAACTCACAGGCAGCTTCAGAGCTACAAAGTCACCTTTTCCTGAAGCTCAACTTAATACATTCAACAGGAAAAAACATATTTATATACAGTGTTATACACCAAGTGTCTCATATTTTGATTCACACACAAAGGAAAATCAATATGTATTTTCCAGTTGTTGCAATTGTTGACATAGTATAAAGATGGAATATGAATCTTTCTCTCCAGATATGTGTATATATATATGTGTGTATATATGTATGCATGTGTGTATATGTATATATTTATACATAAATACACACATATGTGTGTGCATATATAGTGTATAAGTATATATATATATATTTATTTATACAGTGTATAGTGGCGGTACTGGGACTTGAATTCAATCTTCCTACTTTTTTGTGTGTTCCAGTCCTAGGTCTTGAACTCAGGACCTGGCTCTATCTGTGGGCTTTTTTGCTCAAGATTAGGATTCTACCACTTGAGCCACAACTCCACTTTCGGGTTCTTGGTGGTTAACTGGAAATAAGTCTCACGGACTTAGATCACAACTTCCTGAGTTGCTAGGATTACTGTGTCCAGTGGGTCTTTATACTTTTTGAAGACATAATGATCTAGGAGAGGAGGTCTGGGCCTGAGTTACATGTGTACAGACATTTAGATTCTCAGCATTGACTAGCAGGGCTGTGAGTGGTTGGGTCAGTCAACCTGTTTATACTTTCATGTGAACAACTTTATCCCTTTACCTCAAGATGTCTACCATTACTTTGTGTGCTGTAACTATAGGCATAGTTGAAATTTTACACTAGGCTTTTTATATATAAAGGGTAAAAAATCAATACTTTTGCCAAGAAAAGTAATTTCTGAGAAATATTTTGATAAAATTTAGGATCTTATTCATTTAATTTTCCTGGTTGCTTCATGTCCTGAATGGTATAGGCAGGTGTTTTTGAAATATCATTGGAAATATCTCCAAAACCAATGAGGTAAACTCAGCCTGTGTCCTACAATCTATGAAAATTAATTTAACTATTCAGGAATTTCACACTAGTACTCTAATATCATAATGTGATAGTCTTTAGAAGAACTTTTTTGTCTTCTTCAGTGTTAAATTTAGCTCAGAAGTTATGAAGAATCTTATTTGGATATGAATTTTAATTTTTCCTCCGATGCACATTTTTAATACTGTTTCAAATTTTAAGCAAAATAAACTTAAATGACTTAGAGATTAAGAAAAAAAATACCAAGTAGGATTTGTCACCTAGGGAAAGTAGAAAAACAAGTTGCTCGCTGCTGAGAAATGCATACTATATGGAAAGAGATATATGGGGAGGCATTTTGACAATTATAGGTACAGAGGCTGTTTCACTTCATGGATTCTCTCTAGAGGAGTCTCAAACATCACTCCAATATTTTTGTGCACTTATAATGAAAGTATTAGGCCTCAACATATACATGCATGTGTGCACACATACACACACAAAATCACACCCTTCTCGAGTAGTGAAAGTTACAAATTCAAAGGAAGATTTGCCTTCTGGTGTCCTCTTGAACTTAGAACTGATAAGTGATTTGCTTTGGCAAGGAAGGCTCCAAAAGGAGATAGAGTATGCAATATTGTTACTTTTATAATTAAAATGCAATCTATATATATTATATTTCAATGAATAAAGAAATTAAATAATCTTACCATTTTACACTTTGTATTTCCTAATTCTTGTCCTTTACTCCCCTCGTGCCCCAATTGGTCTTCAAGTAATAGGAAAATAAAGGATGATAGAATACATCCTAGGATCTTGTTGCCACAATACATTCTGGAATCCCAGATTAACTCTGGGTTAGTACTTTTGATTAAACATAGATAGGGTGAATCATATCATTTTATCTATTGTGAAAGAAAAGCTTGAAGACATCACTGTGGTATGGTAGGTTTAAGGCAGGAGAACAAGAGAATCAGCTTTACCATCTGAATAGAAATATACTAAGAAAGAAGGAAAAGGAAAGACATGTGGTGTGAAAATTCAAGTAACTCAAATTCAAAAAATTCAAATAGACTATACATAAATAAAGAAAAATGAAGCAGAATAGTCAAGAGATGTTTTCTATTTGGAATTGTATAATGCTAAAATAGCTCTGCCAAGTACCATAGTCAAATTATGTATCCTGAGTTAAAGGTTATACAAACAAAAGATTAGTAACAAAACAGAGAAATGCTAGATTAGCATCACAATGGATGCACACCTTGCTGAGTTTTGAGCAGGACTGCAGAAATACATATACATGAAAAACTGAAAGGCACTCTGTCAATATGAACAACATGATGTGGAAAATTAGAATAATTGTCTGGATAACTCCAGCCCAAAATGCTAATGAGTTAAAATATTTCCTTATGAATTGATTTATCTAAGTTGGCCATCTACATTTATTAAATTAACTGCACAATTATTCAAGTCTCCATTTTTTTCAAGCTTGAATAGACGTTAGTATTGATTTCTTGTTTGTGGGCTTGAAGCAGACAAACCTTGTGTTATCGACATTTCCATATTGGTTACAGACAATATTCATTTTTAATCTCACTGTACAACTTAATTACAGTGGAAGTAATTGTAGTCTGTACTTAAATACTCATACCATTCTTGAAGTAAGTTGGTTAGATATCAATTTCCCATCTAGACACATAGTCTATTAGCAAGAGGAACTACGTTTAAATGGCTACAAATTGCCAGAGAGTCAAGAGATCTCTCAAAGAAACCAATGATGCCATTTCCGCATCCAGAGATAAAACCATGTGGTTCTTTAGCTTGCTCTGGTTGATGTGGTGGATTACATTAATTGACTTGCATATATTAAACCAACTTTGCATCCCTGGGATGAATCCAGTTTGATCATGGTGTATGATTTTTTTGATGACCTGTTGAAGTCGATTGGCCAGAATTTTGTTGAGAATTTTTGCATCTATGTTCATCAGGGAGATCGGTCTGTAGTCCTCTTTCTGTGATGAGTCTCTGCCTGGTTTTGGGATGAGGGTTATACTGGCTTCATAGAATGAGTCTGGTAGTGAATGTTCTCTTTCAATTTCATTGAAGAGTTTGAGAAATATTGGTGTGAGTTCTGTTTTGAAGGCCTTGTAGAATTCTGCAGTGAATCTGTCTGGACCTGGGCTTTTCTTGGATGGGAGATCATTTATTGCCGTTTCTATTTCAATGCTAGATATGGGTCTGTTTAGAAGGTTTAAATCTTCATGGTTGAGTTTGGGGATATGAATTTTTTCTAGGAAATCATCCATTTCTTCCAAGTTCTCAAATTTGTTGGCATAAAGGTTTGCAAAATAGTCCCTTATTATTTTCTGAATTTCGGTTATTTCTGTGGTGATGTTACCTGTTTCATCTCTTATCTTGTTTATTTGAGTGTGCTGCCTTCGTTTTTTGGTCAGGTTTGCCAGGGGTCTGTCTATCTTGTTGATTTTTTCAAAGAACCAACTCTTTGTTTTGTTGATTCTTTCAATGGTTTTTTTTTGTCTCTAATTGATTTAATTCTGATTTGATTTTAATTATTTGCTTCTGTCTATTGACTTGGGGTTTGGCTTTCTGTTCTCTCTCCAGAAAATTAAGGTGCTTCCTTAAATTACTGAGTTGCTGTTTCTCCAGTTTGTTGATGTATATACTCAGAGATATAAATTTTCCTCTGAGTACTGCCTTTGCTGTGTCCCAAAGGACACAACTTGGTTGAAGTCCCTGAAAACACTAAAGGAAGGAGTAGGAGAAACACTTGGGCTCTTTGGCGCAGGACGGAACTTCCTTAACAAAGACCCAGAAAGGCTACAAATCAAAGAAAGCTTGGACAAATGGGACTGCATCAAACTGCAGAGCTTCTGCACGGCAAAGGACATAGCTCGCAAGATAAACAGAAAGTCCACAGACTGGGAGAAGATCTTTACCGGACATTCAACAGACAAAGGCCTCATCTCTAAAATATATGCAGAACTAAAAAAATTGCCTTTTTCCAAAACAAAACCGCAAAGAACCAATAGCCCCCTCATCAAGTGGGCTAAAGACTTACAAAGAGACTTCTCTGATGAGGAAATGAGAATGGCCAAGAGATATATGAAAAAGTGCTCTACATCACTGGCCATAAAAGAAACGCAAATCAAAACAACATTGAGATTCCATCTCACCCCAGTAAGAATGTCATATATCAAGAAAACTAACAATAACAATTGTTGGAGTGGATGTGGCCAAAAGGGAACCCTACTTCATTGTTTGTGGGAATGTAAACTGGTTCAGCCACTCTGGCAAGCAGTATGGAGATTCCTCAGAAGGCTAAATATAGAACTCCCCTATGACCCAGCAGCCCCACTTTTGGGTATCTATCTAAAAGACCACAAACAAAATCACAGTAATGCCACCAGCACAACAATGTTCGTTGCAGCACAATTTGTCATAGCGAGCATCTGGAACCAGCCCAGATGCCCCTCAGTAGACGAATGGATCAGGAAAATGTAGTACATATACACAATGGAATTTTATGCCTCTATCAGAAAGAATGACATTGTCCCATTTGTAAGGAAATGGAAGGACTTGGAAAAAATTATACTAAGTGAAGTGAGCCAGACCCAAAGAAATATGGACTCTATGGTCTCCCTTATTGGGAATAATTAGTACAGGTTTAGGCAAGTCATAGCAGAGCATCACAAGGCCCAATAGCTATACCCTTATGAACACCTAAGATGATGCTAAGTGAAATGAACTCCATGTTATGGAAACAGTTGTAACTACTTTCAACGTCCTATGTGTATCTGTAGCTTCTATTATTGATGATGTTGTTGTATCACCTTCCTGTGGTTGTACCTACACTATCTCTGTAATCTTTTCTGAGTATATTGGAAACCATATATACTGGTATTGGAAGTAGGAAATTGAAAGGGAATACCAAATTTGAGAGACACAGGGTAAAAAAAGACAAACAACTACAAAAGCAATACTTGCAAAACTGTTTGGTGTAAATGAACTGAACACCTCCGTGGGGGCGGGGGGAGGGAAAGGGTGAGGAGGGAGGGGGGTATGAGGGACAAGGTAACAAACTGTACAAGAAATGTATCTAGTGCCTAACGTATGAAACTGTAACCTTTCTGTACATCAGTTTGATAATAAAAATTTGAAAAAAAAAAAAAAACCAATGATGCCAAACCTGTGTATTTGGGCTTATAATCACTTGTGTATAAGTCTTCTCAATACTTGAAGAAATCTTTTTAAAAAGGCTACTTTGGCCTGTACATGAAGATTTGAGTTTAGCATTATTTATAACAATATCAAATTCAATGATTATATTTTTCTACCTAAGCAAAATATTGAATTTTTTCCTTTGAAAAGACTAAGAGCAAATAGAACACAATAATATATTTTAGGATAAGATATGTACAGCAAAATGAAGTTATTATCTTTAAATTAACTTTTTCTTTATTTTTATTATCTTGCACTAGTTGTACAAAGGGCATTCCGTTCAACATAGCATGATGAGTGTCATGCCTCTTGATAAGCATAATCCTTTTCATCATTCTCATTTCTCCCAATCCTACTTTTCTTTTAAATAAACCACTTAATGATTTGAAGCATTTGTGTCATAATAATTATTATGTGTGTATATATGTGTTTTTGTGTGTGTACATGTATGTGTACTTACTGGGGATTGAACTCATGCAAAAGGCCAACACCTCTTGCTGAGCAACCCTATCTATTGACCCATTTATTTTATTTTAAACACTTGTCTACTAAAGCTATGAGGTGAAAGACATATCCTAAATGTACAAAGAGTCTTTGCTTTGGAGAGTTCCACCAAACTGTAAAGGGTTTCTCTTCAGCCCGTTGAGACAGATAAGACAGTAAATATTTCCCAAACTTTTATGGCTTTCCAGGTATTGCAAAACAAATGCATGCTTGGAGAGACCAGCTCTAAAGAGAGCTCATCCAAAAGATGGTCTACAGATCTTATACCGGGAATAAATGAGAAGCCATGTAACCAATGCTTATGAACACAAATGAGCTCATAAGGAAGAGTTTTGCATCCTTGTCAATACTGACATTTTAGGCCGGCTAATTCTTTGATGTAGGGATCAGTCTTATGCACTGTAGGATATTTGAATCATGCTACATCTTGTTAATGTTAGCAGCTTCCTTTCAAACAAATGTGACAATTAAAAAATGTCCCTAAATATTGACAAACATCCCCTGAGACAATTTTCCCGGACTGATAATCAATGTGCCTGGTGCACTTGCTCTTTCCCCTTTCCAATCAAATTTTAGTAATTACAGTCAAGTAAGGGTATAATGCTGTTCAAGTTACGACTTCAATTTTGTCCTAGGTAAGGGATGCCTCTAATCACCCCAAGAGACAAGCTGGCTCATGGTAACTCTACTATGCAGAGTCTTAACTTCAACACCCTATAAGCAAAGCACAGGCAATTAGCACTTTAATTGTCTTAAGCCCTCAAGAGACCTCCCAAAGAAAATAAGGAAGCCCACCCTAGCTATTCTGAACTGAAACTTTTCTGTGTGAAATATGCCCTCCTGCTGGGAGATGTCTGGTCCAATTGGGAGTGGTACATTTGTTAGCATGTTGCAAATAGACTAGCTTTCTGCCCTTAGTGGATTTTCTCATCAAGACCCAAAGCCTGAGCTCTAAACCTTTGCAAAGAAATTATTCGAGGCCTGAGCTAAGCAGCAATAGAGTCATTAGAGATGCCTGATTTCCTTGAGCTTCTGTCATTCCTTGCTAAGGCTGTTGATTTTTCTAATAACAAAAGTTTGTAAAAACCCTGTTTAGGTAGTGTAGTTATATTAACTTTAGGGTGATCATTTGTTTTCCCACAGAGACTGAAGCAAATGCTTCTACTTCAGAATAGAAAGTAGTGGAACAAGGATACACACACACACACACTTTTGCCAGCTGGCTTAAAAGGCTTGCTAGTATAAAAATTATCTTTTTAAGTTAAATTGGCCACATTAAATGATATTAACAAAATCATTTAACTCTTCTGATTGGTTAGATAATTGAGAAGTGATTTTAAATGATCATAGCCAGGTGTGGTGGCTCACACTTCAGCTCAGCTCAGGTGGCTGTGATCTGAGAATCTAACTTTGAAGCTAGCACGGGCAGAAGAGTCTATGAGACTTTCTTTCTTTTTTTTTTTTTTTTGCCAGTCCTGGGGCTTGGACTCAGGGCCTGAGCACTGTCCCTGGCTTCTTTTTGCTCAAGGCTAGCACTCTGCCACTTGAGCCACAGCGCCACTTCTGGCCATTTTCTGTATATGTGGTGCTGGGGAATCGAACCCAGGGCCTCATGTATATGAGGCAGGCACTCTTGCCACTAGGCCATATCCCCAGCCCCTATAAGACTTTCTTATGTCCATTTAATTAGCAAAAGACTGAGTGAAGTTGTGGCTCCAATGATAAGAGTATCAGCCATGTGCAAAAAGCCAAGCAAGAATGTGAGCCTCTGAGTTCAAGCCCCATACTCATGCACATACTTGTACACACACGTGTCTCACATGGAGAGGGGGGAAATCATATCAAAGGAGTTTCATAACCTTATAACTAGTGTTGTATTAGACGGATTATTGCCATGAGGGAGACCCCCACGTGCCTTGGCGAATGCTTTCCACCATCCCTACTTTCTAGCATTTCACATCATGATCCCTCTTTCTAAAATTTCCCAAATATTACTATCTCACATGGTGTCGAATATGGTATTCGCTGTGCTAGTTTGGCTTATAATTATTAACAATAGGAGTCTACAGTTAACATTAGTTTTTGTGTTTTGTGTTGCACACGCTGGGAGTTTTTACTATCATATAGTGTTATATATTTACTAGTAGAGATTTTTCAGGTATAATTTCCCTGTCACAGGCATCCCCCATTGCTCTGCCATTTAATCTTTCTTCCTCTCTAAGTACATGGCATTAATTGATCCTTCTTTCACTATCTTCATGGTTTTGATTTTTGTTGTAAGTCATATATTTTGAACCATAATGTATGGCATCTTTTTACATTGTTTCTTTCACTTAGCAGTATCCACTTGACATCCTGCCATGTCTTCCCGTTCATTTATATTGACCCTTTCTTTTAAGAATTGTGTCTTATTATGGAAACATTACAGATAATGATATGTTTATGACCATAGTTACCACCTACTTAACCTGTCTTTGTAAAAACAAATAGATTCATTGCAGAATTCCCTCAAGCAGTGTGTGCATCATGACAAACACATTTTTGTTTGGTCCAGGTAAATCTTATTTACAAATCGTCTTCAATTTCATCAGGTGACTAACTTGTACATCCATTTAAAAGGGGGCAGGTAAAATAAGCTTATCGAGTCAAGACCCAGTGATGTAATGATATAGCAATGAAAAGATGTTTTTTGTCCAGAAATGTCTCTGTGTGCAGAAAGCTTTGGAAACATTAGGATTGCAAATATCAGCAAACCTCTGAGGAGATAAATTAAATAATGAACATCTAGGTGTTCCAGAGAGAAGCAGACCTGGTAAATCTTCCTGAAACAACAAGGAAATACATGTGACTATTTGTTTTTATTTAAATTACCTTAAAGGTCAAATATGTCTTCGAGGTTATTACTTTCAAACAGCTCTGGAAGCAGTCCTCTTTTACTTTTTTAAATAAAGATACTTCATTTTGTAAAGAAAGTATTCAATAATACATCTTTATACCACCAAGCATACAGAGTTATTTCAATTCTAGAAAAATTGAATGATTTGTATTAAACCTAGGTGTATAAAACCAAAATATACCTTTGTTTTTCAATCCTCAGTTCAAAGAAACATGAACTAGACTGAGAATCACATGGGTTTCTATTGTCCAAAATTTTTCTGCAAATAAGACAGAACTTATCTGTGATTCAAAAATACAAATGATAGAAGAGATATTAGGTTTACTGTTTATGCAACATGATAGCTTCTATATAATAGTCTTAATTGTTCAGACAAGCTTGCAAACCTACACTGATCTATACAGCATTATCGACTATATCTTTACTCACTTAACAACTTTGCTTATATACCTTTTCACCCCACATAGATATTGGCCATTAAGTAATTGATTTCTAAAGGCTAAATTTACTCATAACTAATACAGAAGCTCTGTTTGGGGAATCTTTATAGACAGATTATCATAGTGAGTTAATTCTCTTTGCAGAAATTAGCATGTTGATTATGGCTTTGTTTTTTCATCAGGTGACATTTTGATTTAGAAATTGTATTTCACACAAAGGTACAATGGCTATATTTATATTTGTGTAAAATAATATACATACTGAACTGAACTCAGATATATGGGAATAAAAGACCTCTTTTTTACCTTTCTTTTTTAGTTTTTAGTGTTTGATGAGTCTGTCTCTTTTATCTTATATGTGATGTATTCAAGTGAATATTTTCAGAAGGGTTGCAGGGAGGGTACAGAACTCTAGGAAAGAAAGGGTGAACAAATGCAGCAGTGGAGCTCACTGGGCACTGATGACAGCAAACTATACAATTTGTGGGTGAAGACAGGAGGGCGGGATGGGAGAGGAGTGAACAGAAGACACTTTTCTAAAGGAATGTACTCATTACCTGACTCATGTAATCTCTCTGCGCATCACCTTTATAATAACAATAAAGTAAGTTACTACAAAAAGAAAGGCTATCTTGTTTCAATAGAGTTGCATAGTGTCTCCCATCCTGACATTCCTTGATGTTGAGAAATATAAAAAATGACCTTAGGTAGTAGCAGCAGTTTTGTTCAAACTGTACCCAATATCTCGTAAAAATCAATGTGTCTTAACTTAGAGTATAACTAGATGAGACTTTGATAACTGATGGAAATAAAGCAAATTGCAGGTGTGAGGTGATTATTGTATGTGTATAAAGAAAGACTTCTTATTAGGCCTGAGGGAAAGACCATCTTCAGAGTGGTGGCACTAAAACACCATGTTCCATATAGTCAGTGCTCTGGGTTAGTCCAAAGTAGCAGGAGTTGAGTGGGACTCCAAAGACAGTGACCCCTGAGGACTTAGAGGAGAAAGAGGAGGAGGAAGGTGCAGCCATCGTTTAGGCAGTGTGCCCCAGCCAATGGACTGAGCTCACTAACCCACCACTTGTTTACTACTGAGTTTGTGCAGTGTGACAGATATGATGGTAGACATTAAAATAGAGCCATGAACAAGGTAGATGTGATAATTCCTTCCCCACAGCCAGTGAGTTTACTGATAGAAATAAATAAAGATTTACATAGATAATTACATAACTCTAATTGGTGTGAGAGTATTTTTGAATAAGTGCCATATTCTTCTATGAGACCATATGGCAAGGAAACATAACCTAGTCAACAGAATTATGGAAAGATTCCCAGCGGATGTGATATTTAAGCAGCCTCCAATCTGCAGAAAAGAGGCTGTCAAGAATATGACAGGAATAATTCTGTAGAGATTGGGCCAGTAGGTCATTGCTAAGACACAGCCTTCAGAATAGGACAGGCAGGAGCCAAGTTTTTAAAAGTTGAAGCAGAAAGACAAAGTGGGTACAGCTATAAGAGTGATTTGATGCCATCCTAGAGAGCCAGGTTAGTACAATTTAGATAGTTTTGTTCTTTCTCCCCTGCCTGTATACAATTGCCAACTGTTAACTGGCTTAGGCTAAGAATTGATCATCAATGGAAAAATAAATGACTGAAATGGCTTTGATTGTAAGAGGAGGAATGAGGGAAGGGTCTAGGAATTTCTTGGATAGAAGGACATTTTTGTTGTAATAAATCAAATTAACTTTCCAATCCATGGAAATAGAGAGTTACTGAAGATTACCCAGTTTTTCAATATTTTTGTATTAAGAAATATTTTGGATGGCCACCACGCACATAGCATGATGCTACTCCTTCAGTAAGAAATTGTGAACAGGATTAGTTTTGTTTACATGCAGATGCTCATGGTCTAGGGAAGAAATGGCTGCACTAGAGATGGACACACCATTACTATTATTGAAAGACAAACAGAGAGTCAAAATGAATTTTTTGGAGAAAGTAACACCAATAGCTTTCAGGGAAATGTCTCGAATCAAAGGTAACAGTATGAAGAATTACCAAAAGGAAGGAAAAACACCTTTTAGGAAATCAATTGATAGAGTATAGAAAGCAGAATGACTTTCTTACCCATAAAAGAAAATGTGCATGTGATATACCCATACACCCTCACACATGTAGAATGTAAGACGAGGGAAAATGAGCTGTGAATTCTCTTCAACGCCTTGACAGTTGAGTTTCCTTTTGTTTCAGTAATGAGCTTGGCAGCAGTATAGGTGAAGGTGTAATTTGAGGTCAAAGTCCGAAGCTGACCTGTAGGACACTAAAGATGGTTTAGGAGGGAAGAACATAATATTAATAAATGGTTATACATCTCAAGTCCCTCTGGGTTGCAGAATATTTAGAGGTGAGCCATCTGGTTTTCAGTCTACAATGATCACAGTACTGTCTACAAATTAGCTGTGTTAAGAAGACAATAACCAAACTCATGCTCTGTGGATTTACTGTGCAGATATGTTTCATTTTTACTTTCCAATCGCTCTCTGGGTATCCCCTAAGCAAGCACCCCATTCTGAAAGCTTGTCATTCCCAGCACATGATAGGACTCAGATAATCTTTGTACCTTTCACGTTTAGAAGGTAAGGTCTCCCAACCATTCCCATTTAGGAAGTATTTTTCCTTTCTCTGTTCTCTTCTCAGATAATTTAATAAAATGACAAAGTCCTTCCACATTAAACCTAAGAAAGAACTTATCTCCTTGAATCAGGAGAAAAATATGTATTACTCTGTAGATTTTGAGTGAAGAAAATATAGTGAATTAATCAGACTACTAATTTCGTGAGTCTTTGCACAGTTTACACTGTTGACCTTTCTTTGTGTGGAGAATTTAAGGACAGCTTATTATTTTTATTACACTTATTCACATTTATTACATTTATTAAAGATCATGCAACTACGTCAACCTTTTATATTCAAAGTCCAAAGCCCTTAAGGTTTAGTTTCCTTAGTAACTTCACTTTTATTGTGTGAAATCACTCCATGTTTTTTTTTCCCTTCAAATTACAGAGGCGTAGTTCCCATGCACAGAGAGTATTAATATAGTTAAAGAATTAATGCATAAATTCAGCACACATTTTATCTCTACTTAAATTAGGTAATTGTGTAAACATTTTACACAAAGGGAACTTATATTTTAACTATAATGGAAAGAGAAGCTGCCAGCACCTGGGAAAATTCATTTAAATAAAGTCTCTGCACAAATTAGAAGTATTCTCATTACCATAAAGCTTTTTCATGCTGTATAGAGGTCTAAAGATCAGACATGTCTCATGAACATTCTTACACTTTTGTTTTTTTGCTTATGCTGCCCTTCTCACCTATGGAAAAGCTAGGGAAATGTGATGTTTCAGATGTGAATAATTCACCTTTTTCCCTTTGGATTCCAAATAAAACAAGAATTATGTAAATTCCCGAGTATTTCTGTTCACCTCGCTCGATTTCTTCCAGTTTACAGTATTCTGCAAACCAATACCATATAATATATTTGCTATAGAAAAAGTTTTGCCAAACATAATATTAGTAATTGAAAAATAATCAACAATTCACCACAATTAGAGGGTAATCACTTATGACTCCCAGAAATGCTTGGTTTGGTTTACAAGATTATTTATGATAATTATTAGTTGGAGTCATTTGTCAAGATTAAAATGACAAAATATTACATTAGAACATCTGAAGTTTTAAACTACCCCAGACAAATGAGATTTGGAGCAGTGTCATGATAAATCCAGATTTGGTCTTGCAGGAGTGAATTGCAGATCAGAAGCTCCATCCAGACAGAAAATTGCCATCCGTCGGCTCAGAAAGTTATTGGTTTGGCTAAGGGGCAGGGGGTGGGGATCTTATTTCCAAATTACCTTTAGAGGTAGAATAATGCCTCTTTAGTAAAGAAAACAACAAAAATATGTCAGTTGGTCAACACTAGAGACCAAATTGACCTTTTCATCTCTTTTTATAAGTCTTCATAAGACTGTGAGATATCTGTCTTCTTTGTGTCAAGAGTATAGAATTGTCCTTCAGAGTCCCTGGGGTACTGGGTATGGATCCTTGTATAGGTACCAAAGTCTATACATGCATCAATCCATCACATGAAATAGTTTAATATATGTCTGCATCCTGCACATGTGTTCCTGAAAAGCTTACTTCATCCCCGCTGCATAAAATTTGATATGAACATTATGGAAATAATTGATCCAAGCCATTGTTTGGAGAATAATGCTAAGGCTCAAAGGTGGCCATGTGTTTAGTATATGTACATTAATACATAATTTAATCAACACAGTTGCTTGTCTGAACAGATGTGGAAATGTTGGATTCAACAGGGTGACTGTCATATGAAAATCTTATAGATAGACAAAAGTAATACAATTAATTTATATTTCACAAATTGATTGGAAAAGTATCTAAGGATCTTTAAAGAAAAGTTTTATGCAGCATTATATGAAAAATATTCTCCTAGTGTCCCAGAGATGGTCACACATCTATAATGATATTCTCCTATTCCATGATAGTAGGTCAGAGATATTTTTGCTCTCTTTCATTGTGTCTCTGTCTCTGTCCATTTCTCTCTGTTTTGTTTATTGTTTACATATTTGCAATCGAAGTTAGCAATTAGGTATGAACTCAGATATTTGTAATTTTTAGACAAGTATCCTATTACAAGTCATACCTATGGTACTTTCTGCTGGTTTTCTGAGTTCCAGTTATTTGTTTAGTTTTTGTCCTGGCAAGTTGAGACTATGATTCTCCTATGTATATTTCACACATAATGAAATGATGTGTACATGCCACTATATCCAGCCTTTAATTGGTATGCATGAGATTTCATAATATTTTTAAGTTTGTCTAGCCTCGAACCACAATCCTCCTGGCCTCAGGCTCCTGAATAGTTAAGATTACAGGTGCAAGCCACCATGCCTGGAAATACAGTTTCAATTCTGTGTAAAATATTGAGCTACTTCATATGTAATGAGAAATGAAATACCACCTTATATATTCATATATTAAGTCATTTGTCTCCTATTATCTGCAATAGATTTTGTTCTTCCAACTTGATGAATCACGACTCCATCATTAAAGATACATATGTTCTCTAATGTGTAAAAGACAAATATATTCAGTCCAAGGTCACTGTCACGAGTTTATACTTAAAAGATAATCACATGAGAATTGGAAACCAACTCTTTGAGACTTTTATTATCTTGTGTTTGTTCAATTCTGTTTCAATATAATTTAAATTCCATATTGGTATAATAGCACCACAGCCATGAAATATATAAAACTATGTATTTAAACTACTTTTCTCTTAAATTTTTCTTTTATTTGTAACTGATTGACCTATATAAACTTTGTTTTTACATTTGTATTCTGTGATTTTTGGAGAGATGGCTATATGCTAAGAAACACAGCACTTAACAGTTACTAGCATGTGTGCAGTTACCAGGTTTGAGTCCTTTTGTAGATTCACATTATCTAAAAGCCTTATTTTTTTCCCCTTCCCTGCCTTTGGCCAAGAGAGCAGATGGATAATTACACTCCTCAAAAGATAAATTAAAGAAAGAATTTGGACCAACTGGGCAAATGAAATATACTGCTAATGGAAGGCTGTGGAGAAATGGCCAAATAAGAGTCACAGATGACCTTATTTTCCTGATAGTGACAGTGCCTTCCAGATTAAAAGCTGTTTTCTTTTATTGAAATAGAATAGTGCCAAACACTGAACCTGCATTGTAAGACATACATCAAGAGAGAAAATATTTCACCACCATGACATGACCTGACATTTTAAAGCAGATAACAAATGACATCTTGTCAATGGCACCAATTTATTATTCCCTCTCTTGTACCTTGGTGCCACAGCAGGATACACATCCCTTTTAATCATGAGACTGTGTTAAACAAATTTTTTTACCAGCAGAGACTGTAAAATGGACCTCATCGTTTCCAAGTCGCCTGACCTCTCTGCTGTTCCCACGATAGCACATAAAGACAAAGGCTATGCTAAATTTTTTATCATTTTATTCAATTTCAGATCCAATTATGAGAGGGTCTTCCATCACTTACATGGTGTCTATGCTATCACGTGGAGTGCCACACACTAATCAGATTCTTTTTATCCTGCAGACACCAGTGCTAAATCACATCACTTCCTCAAAAGAGAACATGAAATAGATGTAGATGTCCAAGCAAGGAGTTCTCTTCTATTCAGTTACAATAGGAAATGACTCCTGGGGTGGCCTTCCCATTGATGCTGAGGAACTCAAAGTCCCTGGTGTTTTTCATGTGCTCCTCCCCTAAAGAAAACCCTTCTCTTACTTGCTTTAACAACCCTCTTCCAGTTTATATCATAGAGTCTACTACTATGAACAGTGCCCTGGGCCATGACTTTCTAGTTGAACTGTTGTAACTAATCAGCATGGAAGCTGAGAAATGACCAGCTTGCCACTCAGCCTTCTCAGCCATGAAATTATCCCTTTATTTCAACAGTGTTCTGACATGCACACAAGACCAACACCTTAGATGATGCATATTTTCAACTGATGGCGTTCAAATTGTGCGCCATAGCAAGACAGGAAGATTTGTATTACTAAGGAACTTAATGCTTTTAGAGTTAAGTTTAAAATAAGTATTTGTGAACCAAATTAAAAAAATAATATTTTGTTAACATTGTAATTTATGAATAAACTATATTTAGGTGGAATTATATTGAGGTGGTAGTTTCAGGCACCACTATGAAGGAGATGAATTAGTTTCTTAGAGTTTCGAAGGAAATAATATGAAAAGTGCATAGGAAAAGTTAAATAAACATCACATGGAAACTGACAGAGAAAACTGGAAATATTTTCCCTTTGTGCAATATAATACTTATAGTGTAGGACAAACACAGGTTTAAATGCCACTGTGACAGCTTTAAATATGTGTGTCATACATAATTATGTGTGCTGTATAACCTTTAACAGTCTAGTTTGTTACATTAGAAAAGGGCAATGATAAATGCTTACCTCCCATTGTTTGAAAGGATTAAATATGCTCATCTATATAAAACACCAGTTTAGCTAACAGTGCACAAACAATCCCTTAGTATTAGCTTTCATTATCACTAGGAAGTTCTGAGCCTATGCCAGGTTACACACTCACGAGTGAAATATTCCCTGTCTTGTGGTGCTATTTTGGGAAGTTCTGGCAATGTCAGGAAGCAAAGTTAGAGGATGTAGGTCATTTGTGGCGGGCAGGCCTTTGGAGTTAATATCTGGTTCCTACTTCCTTTCTTCTTCTCTACATCCTGTCTTCCATGAAGTAAAAAGCTTCCTGGCCCAGTGGTCCCCTCCCATCACTCTCATACCACTCTGCCTGTGTCCATGGAACCCAGACCTGTGAACCAATGCCTATGATACCGTGATCCAGAATAAATCTTCCCTCCTTTCCTCCTTGTTCTCTCAGGCATCCATAACAGTAATGAAGGCAACTAAAAGAAAAGAAATTTAGCTGTTCCTTTGACCCCGTAGGACTGATGAAGAGGAAGAAACAAGAAATTAACCTGTGTTGTGAAAATGAAAATGTAAATAGGTAAAACTACAGAAAGCATTGTCTGACTCAATTTGTATAAATGTTAATGACAACGGCTAATATTTTTCTTAAGATTTTGTTCAGGAGTTTGAGAGTATTGGTAACACTTTGACACAATGAAAAGTATGGCAGAGAAACTCCTATGTTGAGTTTGAGGCCATAATGGGACATGAAAGTAGAAATATCCAGAAAGTATAGTGGTCACAGGTTTGACACAAGCATTTCAGAAAGATACAGCGGGGTATAGAGATTTGTGTCTCATTTTTGCTGAGAAATAGAGGAAAATCTCTATTGTAACAGGTGAGGAAAGGAAGGAGAGAATGGCCAGGAAAAAAATGTACATTCCTATTCAAATGATATTAGAATTTATGCCAGAATACCAAAACTAGTATGAGGAAAACCATGCGAGTCCAGACCCTTATAAACCAAAAGAAATTTGAAATTCAGAAACTGTTGTTAAGGGTCCAAGTAAAGACAGTAATAAAGATTTAGATACCTCAGTATTTCTCCATCGATTTCAAAAAGAAAAATTTCTGATGAAGATGTAGGGTGAGAGTCTAGATTTACGTTGGTAGATATTAAGGTATGAATATTACTTACAGACATATTTTTGGTCATGACTGGCAAAAACATAAAATATAACTCCACATCATTTATTTACACTAAAGAATGAACGTGTCTGATAAAGATAAATTACCTTGAATACTTTATGGAATTTCTAAAGTGACCGCAAAACCATTTTAATTCATTTTCAATTTTCGAACAGCCTCATTGGCTTTTTCTGTTCTCAGGAAACTCTTGCCTTTTCCCTTGCTTCTGTCTCTAAATCCAAGGGAACTTGCTTGCTGCCAGCTATGTAGCTGGGGAGGCAGGGGCCTATGTTATTCTTGGTGAGGACTGTATTTCCTTCTTCCTTCTAAGGTTGCCTGTCCCAGTATGGTTCTTGTGTTGACATCTTTATGGCCTTTGTCTTGCTACATAAAGCTTCACCTTTTTCTGTATTTTCTTTTCCCTTACTCTTTCTTTTTCTCTTGTCCTCATCTTCTCCCTCTTCCCTCTCCTTTGCCTCTTTCCCCTGTTCCTTCTCCTCCTCTTCTTCCTCCTTCTGTTCCTCCCCCTTTTCCTCTTGACCTCCTCCTCCTCCTCTCTCCCCTTCCTTCTCTTCTCCTTTCCCCCTTCATCCTCTTTCTCCCCTCCCTTTCTCCCTCTCCCCCTTCCTTTCCCTTCCTCTCTCTTTCCTTCCCTCTTCTCTCTTCCCCTTTCTTTTCCTTCCTTCTTTGTGTGTGGGTGGGGGGGTTACTAGGGTTTGAACTCAAGGGTTTTGTGCTTGATAGGTAAGCATTCTATTTTTTTTTTTTTTTTTTTTTTTGGCCAGTCCTGGGCCTTGGACTCAGGGCCTGAGCACTGTCCCTAGCTTCTTTTTGCTCAAGGCTAACACTCTGCCACTTGAGTCACAGCGCCACTTCTGGCCGTTTTCTGTATATGTGGTGCTGGGGAATCGAACCCAGGGCCTCATGTATACGAGGCAAGCTCTCTTGCCACTAGGCCATATCCCCAGCCCCAAGCATTCTATTTTTTAAGTCAGGCCTTTGAGGCTGTGGTTAATTTTGTGATAAGATTTCACTTTCATGGGCTGGGAATATGGCCTAGTGGTAAAAGTGCTTGTCTAGTGTACATGAAGCCCTGGGTTCGATTCCTCAGTACCACATATATAGAAAAAGCCAGAGGTGGCGCTGTGGCTCAAGTGGCAGAGTGCTACCCTTGAGCAAAAAGAGGCCAGGGACAGTGCTCAGGCCCTGAGTTCAAGCCCCATTACTGGCAAAAAAAAAAAAAAAAAAAAGATTTCACTTTCAGCCTGGACTGGCCTGGTGGTCCTATTTACATTTCTTGTCATATAGTTAGGGTGACTAAGACACCTTCACATCCAGTCTTTTTCATTTGAAAAGGAATTTTTCTGTTCAAGCTTGCTTGGCACTATGATCATCCACATCTCTGCCTCTTTCCCTTCCCCCTTTCTTGTTCCCTTCCTCTCTCCTTACTTGGAAATGAACCCTTTTACTACTAGATTCTAAGAAGTTTTATTTCTGTTTGTTGTTTGGCTGTTTTTTTTTCTTTCTTCAGCACTGTTGAGGACCACTTTTCCTGTGACAATTGCTGCCTTATTTTCTCTCAGAAATAAAGAGAAACTTACAAGGGCAAATAGAAATGTTTGCTGTTTATTATCTCCTCTTATTAATCTTTATTTAGCACATTCTATTTCACAAAAGGAAGGATTTATGATGGCATGTTTTATATTTTTAGATATACTGAAGTGAAAAATAAGTTAATGCAGGCAGAAAGGGAGGACAGCAATGCCAATGAAGGGATTGAGAGATAAATTCTACAGTGCCATGAACTCATTTGAATTTGCTTCAGGCAAGTCACATGTTTTGCTCTTGAGTTTCAAAGCAAAGAGAAGCAGAGAACATTAAACACTGTACACAGTGTCCACAACATAGGAGATCACCTGTTGCTTAGAAGAAGCACAATTATTCTTGGCACTGAATCTAAAGAAAAATGTCTCCTTTGAGTCCTCATAAAAAGGAGAGCACAACATAGAAAAGAGAATCCTTCAGAAATTGTTGTAGGTATTACATCAAGGAATTTTATAGTCAGCTTGATACAGAACCCTTCAGTGCCTAAGGCACCAGGCCAAGGTGAAAGCACAATTTATTAGCAGTGTTTCTGTGGGGATAATGTTTTGTAGTCTACATGTGCATTTTCCCGTTCATCAAGCTTAGTCCATGGCTAGGTTTTAATGGTTCCTTGGTGGAGAGTGAATTACATCTCAGGAAAACTTTCCCAGATATTATTTCTGTTAAATTTGGATGGGTACTGAACAGCTGTAAATTTGCAGTTCAGCTTCCTAACAAATACTTGGGGTGCAACTACTTTCAGTTATTGATGAAGAGCAGATGCACATAGTGTGTTTTTATGTAAGCTGGAAGCAGAACAGCATTTCTAGTGAAGAAGATGAAGTCTTAGAAGAACTGGGATAACAAGAACTATCATGTTTCTATCCAAAAAAAAAAAAAAATGGCTGCTGGGAAAAGATGTTGAAAGAAATTCCCATCATAGAGCAGTTTGGGAACTACTTTAACTCACTGATAAAAATGTCCCTTTGAATGTGGTTCTGAAAGCTTAAGCCCAGTATAGTGTGTGCCTTTAAATACTCAGAGAAATTGTGAAATCCATCATAATCTCTGTTGACCATTTACCTTGAACATTGTAACTTAGATATGATTCCCACAGAATAAATTTGTTTTGAATCATATGTAGATATGTGAGTCAACTACATCTAAAATTAAGGTATAGTGAAAAATGTCATTATCATGTATATATCAAAATTAATGATAAACATCAAGGGATGGCATTTCTATATAAATGTTATATGTTCAAATCTAAATAACATTGAAATTCTACCTCACCCTAGCAAGAATGACTATTATCAAGAAAACTAATAACAACAGATGCTGGTAGGGATGTGGCCAAAATGGAACACTACTAAACTGTTAGTGGAGTTTAAACTTGGCAAAGCAATATGGAGGTCCCTCAAAAGGCTAAACATAGAGCTCCACTATGACCCAGCAGCCCTACTTTTGGGCATTTACCCAATGGATCACAAACAAGGCCATACTAAAGCTACCAGCACAACCATGTTCATTGCAGCATTACTGGCCCTAGCTAAAGTATGGAACCAACCCAGATGTCCCTCAGTAGATGGCTGGAGCAAGAAATTGTGGTATATATACACAATGGAATTCTATGCATCTATCAGAAAGAATGACATTGCCCCATTCATAAGGAAATGGAAAGACTTAGAAAAAAATCATACTAAGAAAAGTGAGTCAGACCCAAAGAAGCATAGACTTTATGGTTTCCCTTATTGGTAGTAGTTAGTCTAGGAGTCCTCACAGAGGATAATAATAGCTCAATGGCTATGTACATATGATCACATAAAATGATGCTAAGTGAAATGTACTCCAAGATATGGAAACAAGCAGTTTATATTGTTGTTATTTTTCATGTACTATGTGAAATTATTTTTCCTTTTGTTTATCTTCCCTGTGGTTTAGCCTCTGTTGTCTCTACATTTGATTTTGGTACCCTGGGTAGTGTATACATGTTTGTGTGAATTAGAGAAGGGAAGGAGAACGTAAAAATGATGAGACAAAGGGTAAAAGGTGAACCAATGCAACAGCAATACTTACAAGACAATATGTTGAAAACTAACTGTACAACTCAAGGGGGAGGATTGGGGAAGAGGGAAGGTGGGAAAAAAATGAGGGAGGCGGTAACAAGTTCAACAAGAAATGTACTCAACTACCTTATGTATGCAACTGGAGCCCCTCTGTACATTACCTTGACAATAAAATTATTTTAAATTATTTTAAATGACCTGAAATGTTAAAAGTACTGATATATATTTCTATAAAAGCATACAATTCCTTTGACTTTCTATTTTCATTAAATAAGAGGTACTCACAGTTTATTCATTTGCCTTGATTTACATAGATATATGATATAGTAGTATACTTTTGTTTCTCCTTTGAAATAATCTTTCTCCAATTTTTTCTTCTGAAATAAATGTCATCCAATGATTTTCCATCTAAGATAGTGAAACATTTTATTACAATGTATTAGAAAATTTAATATGAGGAATAATGCTATTCCCAGATTATCAGGGAAAGTAGTTCTGTGGGTTTTGGATCATTATGCTAATTAAAATATGGCAAGTGCCAGACATTTTAAAAATGTTTTCTAGTTTATTTGCTCATGTTATGATGATGCGTTTGTGAAGTTGATTAAGTGCTGAATAATTATTAGACAAAGGTCTCTTAGATTCAAAGGCCAAAGTTAGAGCCTTGAATTTAAGTTCAAATGGCTCTAGGTTGTCATTTGTTTACTTGCTACTTGCTAATAACCCACCTGAAATGCCATAAGTGATACAAATTTCATCTCTGCCAGCACCACCAACTGTTGAATGTTAAATATGAGATTTGGCAGGTGCAGAGATTTTTCAGTCACCTTCAAAAAACAGTATGTAGATTCTGAAGCTGAACAGCTTACACACTCACAAAATCAACATCCCAACCATGTGGCAAGGAAACAAACATGTCATTCATCTTTCCATCTTTGACTGACAGTGTTTCCAGAAATGCATGGTTTTAAATAGATTATTTTTTCTGATGCTCATAAAAATACATGTACTTTTACTTGGCAGATGACTTGACTGTAAGCAAAATTATGATGTTAAAGAATGACTTTTCAGCTTGTTCCTTGCATGCTCCCATAGTGACACTGTATAACCTACAGACTCAACTCTCTATCCTTTATGCATTCATTAATTGCTAGTTGAGGTTGCACCAAACATTGACCAGGAAGCAATCTTGAAAATGATTGATATCTTTTCAGAAAACATGATTTGGTTTCTTTTAGGATTCTGCCTATAGGTAAACTATATCTGCCTTAGGTAAACTATATCTCAATAATTTTCTGTCTAGTAAGTTGCAATTTGAAGAAAAAAAGATTTTCTTGTGTAAACATGACTTTTTTTCTTCTAAAAGTTTTTTAGACTAAGTATCACTTTGAAAAACTTTATTTTGTTGGATTTTCTTGGAAAAAGTGTTGGAAATTGTTAACTCATTCAGTGCTCCTGATACTACAGGTCTTAAGCAGAAATGCAAATTCTACTTATCTGTCTAACTTAAACTTGTTATGAAAATTCCTTTGACAAATGACTCCTGTAAATTTGACAGAGGTAGGGGAAGGTCAGAGCCCCTGTGCCTCTCAAATTTCTGAAGGACCTAGTTCCTCATGGAGCAGAATGAATGAAAATGCTAATTTATTGAACAAGGTGCTAGACTTAATTCCACAATAGTGACAATAACTGGGCTGCCTGAATAATTAACAGCACAAACTGAGCTTTTATTCTATATTTAAATTAGAGAATACTTGAATCAGAGAATACAAAGTAGATGTTGATTTCTGTCATTTTATATTTTTTTCTACTTTCATGTCAGATAATACAATTAGCATTTGTTTTTCAAAGTAAAATGTAGGTATTAAGAATTCTGTAGTATTTATTCCACTTTTCTTTCAGGATGGAGTATCTCTACTTATATCTTTTACATAATGCAAAATTCATCATCCCAGTGAACACATTTTAGATTTATGGAACAGAGGGATTTCAGTCATCTTTGGCATTCAACATTCAAGGCATTTCAGATATTTATTCAGAAGAGTATAACAGAAAGTACACAACAGATTGCAATTTGAATGCTGTACTTTTTTTTGCAACATATATCTGCAATCAGAGCTTGAAGGACATGCACAAATAAGATGTATTAAGAATATCACTGTTTCAACTGTATAATTTGCTAGAGGAATTATCACATACTTTAACATTTTCTCAGCATTTTTTTCACATTCTATTCTTGCAGAAATGGTACATTATTTTGTGTTGACTTTAGGGGATGTGAAACTTTAAAGAAACACCAATGCTCTCTATAGTAGAGAGAAAACAGTATTACATTTTGAATCTAATTTTGTCATGTAACCAAACAACAATGTAATACATAGAGAGGAGGGTAGAGGAACCCAGTAGGGAGAATGGATTTCAATGAGCATTTTCTAGGAAAATATGGTAAATGATTATAATTTAACCAAAAGAAAGCATCAGTGAAGTATAAAACAGATAGGAGTAAAGAAAGGAAAATAGCATGACAAGAAAATAACTTGAAAAATACATATATTTAAGGAACTAACAGAAGTAAAGAAGTAGCTGAGTGTGGTGGGGCTTTATAATCTTTATAATCTGGGTTATATGGGAGGTAGAGATGAGGAGAATTGTGGTTTGAGGCTGGCTCAGGCAAAATGTGAGACCCCATCTCACATCTCAATCAATGAAAGTGAGTCATGGTGGTATGCACCCTATTCCAACCATCAGGGAAGTATACCTATGAGAATAGAACACAGGTCCAGTTCTGGCCTGGAGATAAATAGAAGACCCTATTGACAATTAGTAAAAATGTGTTCAGTGCGCCTTTGTCAGCTAAAAATGACCAGCAATGAAAACCTTGAACATATTTATTAAACTTTACACTATGCATGTAGTCAAAATAAGACAGAGTTTGTAGTTTAGAGTCTTGATGCTAAATTCTACATACCCCCATATTAGAAATATGGAGCAGAAAAGCAAGCCATGTTGTGTAATCCTAATCATTTAAGAGAGTCAGGGTTTGGATTTGACTGCCTTTGTTTACATGTCATACATAGTTAACTAATTATCTCCTATATCCAGAGGTCCCACTGCTATCTTTGCTCAATCTTCTTTTAAAATATAAAATAATACTTCTTAGAAGGTCAGCTCACTAGGCCTTTAACATACTAGAGTATGTTAATCTAGATGCAGTATTTATTTTCTTGATATGGTATCATTGGAGCCCTTACATGTAAGGTAGGAGGAAGAAATTAACCAAATTTAAATAATAAATGACAAACTGGTCTAGTTCAGAATATTTTTCATGGGATTTCTCTAGCTACTGAGAAACTCAAGCCCAATAACATTTTGTTTAAAGTTCTACAGGGCCATCTAAAATAATTCCTTCTTTTTACCAAATTCCTAAGTGCTCTTTTTTCCTAGCAAGCCTAATATAATCAGGAAAAGTAGATCATGTGCAAAGCCTTATGATTAACATTGTATCTGAAATAATAGGCTATTTTGCCTCATATACTTGTCAATATAGCCATTTCTAAGTTAAAAAAAAATTGTGACAGACTTACAGCATTCTTGCATTTTATTTTAGAATGTAAGCTTATGGCAGGGAACTGTATCAAAAATTACATATTTTTATATAGCAACCATTGCATTATACTCCTGGTGCTTAATAAATGTTCATAATTTTTTTTTCATGTTACCTTATATATATTTTTTTGATTTTGATTTTTTATTTATTTATTTTTTCAAATTTTTATTATCAAACTGATGTACAGAGAGGTTACAGTTTCATACGTTAGGCATTGGATACATTTCTTGTACTGTTTGTTACCTTGTCCCTCATGCCCCCCTCCCTCCCCCCCTTTCCCTCCCCCCCCAGGTGTTCAGTTCACTTACACCAAACAGTTTTGCAAGTATTGCTTTTGTAGTTATTTCTCCTTTTTTACCCTGTGTCTCTCAAATTTGGTATTCCCTTTGAATTTCCTACTTCCAATACCAGCAAACACAGTTTCCAGTATACTCAGATAAGATTACAGAGATAGTGTAGGTACAACCATAGGAAGGTGATACAAGAACATCATCAATAATAGAAACTACACATAAATGTTCATAATTATTAAAAAAAACCCTATTAGGAAAATAACTCAAATGAAAGGGCTACAGGTCCAACTCACATGATACAGCTTGTGTCTGCCTAGCCAGCATGAAGTTTTGAGATTTCAAACCCTGGGGCTGAAAAAAGAAAGAAAGATGAAAAGAAAGAAAAAAAAGAAAAGAAAGTGAGAAAGAAAAAGACGTAGTTGTCAAGACAAATTTACATAAAAGAAATATATTTAAGAAAGGTTCATGAAGGAGATTCAGGATGTTGAGGGTGAAGACAGTTTTGCTAAGCACCAGTGCTCAAAGTAGGCCTGCATGATGATATAGTTTAGGAGTTATTACCTGTCTTTCAAAAGTCCATGCATTCAAAGTTTGTTCCAGTATGGTGCTAATGAGAGGGGTTGGAAACATTAAGCAGTTGGGTCTCCTGGGAAGCTGCCAGGGTTGTAACTTTGAAGGAATTTTAGGACCTGAATCTGAGACACTTTATTCTATTTCCCTCCTTCTTTTTCCCTCCTTCTTTCTCCCTTCCCCTTTCCTTCTCTTCCTTCTTTCTTCTCTTTCTCCCTCCATCTTCTCTCTTGTATTCTGTCACAAAGTGAGTAGTTTTGATTCACTGAGCACTTTTACCATGGCTTGTGCCATTACCACAGGCCCCACTCAAGAGGCCAAATAGCACCTTATACTTGACTGTTTGGGACTTTTTTTTTTTTTTTTTTTTTACAATGACCCACAGATAAATAATGTAACCTACTACTAAGATTCTCAGGTAAATAGAAGCCTGGTGGTCTCTGTTATCTATGCACAGTTGATAAGAGAAAGAAAAGACAGCGTACTAGAAAAAAATAAAAGCAAGGGAATAAGGACTACGACAGAAAATACTTTAAGGGTTGCCAATAGTACAGAAAAGGTTTTGGTGCATCAATTAAGTGAAGAAAGAAATAATTTGGAAAATAGACTATTTTGTGTCATTTGTGAATTCAATTTTTATTAAAATGAAAGAGTTACAAGTCAAATTTTAACTGACAGAAGTGTGGAAGATGAGGAAAATTGAGAAATCAAGTAGTATTTTCACTTAAGTAACTAAGATCTAGGAAAAAAGGTGGAGTGAGGATAGCTTTAAAATATCATAGAAATTCCATGGGGTCAGTCAGGCACTGGTGGCTCATACCTGTAGTCCTAGCTAAGCAGGAGGCTGAGATATGCAAATTGTGGCCCAAAGCCAGCCCAGGTCAGAAAGTCTGTGAGATTCTTATCTCCAATTAACCACTGGAAGTAGAGATATTGGCACAAAGTGCTAGATTGCTAGTCTTGATCAGAAAAGCTCAGGGTCAGTGCCCAGGTCCCAAGTTCAAACCCTGGGATCGGAAAAAAAAATCAAGAGAGGCAAAGTATACAGAAGACACTATAAATATTGGAAGGTGGGACAGGGTGCTATGAGATTGAGACAGAATCGAGAAGTGGCTAGATACCTTCTCTTGGCTTCTATCTTATTTATGAACTAATCAGAGTTAGGTTAGTGTGACAATTATAAATCCTTTAGGGACCATGAGGAGAGAGAACAGCAAAATTGGGATACCAGGTATTTTGGACACAGCAAACACTTAGTTACCAGTAAAGACTCCAGTCACTAAGGAAGGCCTGAGAACAGTGACTATTTTTAATACTCTCACTGGTGTTTATCACAGCACTCTTTATGAGTCTCACAAATATTTATTGAGTTCTGTCTATGTGCTTGGAACTAGATTAAGGTCTAGTTGGACTTTATAGGATGCAGAAGAAATGGCTCTTCAAGGAGCATGTGTTTCTGTCCTGTCAGGTAGCATTAGGCCAAGGCAAATTGTTTATTTCAGCCAACTCTATCCTTGTCTCCAATAACACCTCAGTAGCACATGATTCCATTTGGTGCTCCTGGGAGAATGTGCCTTGCTTCTTTTGAACTTTCCAAGGCATGTCATCTTTAGTTTGTGAATGGAGATAGAATCCATAATGTTAGCATTTTTCTTTCTCTTTATGCCTTCAAATCTTTTTAGGGTGCTTGTGTATCACTGCTGCCTGTTCTGAGCTGTTCTGTCCTGGTTAACATCATCAGTAATGATTCTATTACTGGTTGGCCCCGCACAAGATTATAACCAGGCAATTAACCATGAATCTCATTCCACTCATTGTGAGAACAACATTCATTTATTTTTAGCACACCGACTAACCTTTAAATTGCTTCTCCAGGCTTGCAACATCAAAACATTTCCTATTTCTGTAACGTTTCAACCTTTAATATTCTTCTTTTATTATTAACTTGGAATGCCTCCTTTCCACAATTTTTTAAAATAACTTAAACTATAATCCTTTAACTTTTGCCATTATGCTGATGTTGAATTAATATATTTGTAGTATAGCACACAAATCCTTGATTTTTGTAGGAATAGACTTAACAACTTTAAGATGTATTAAGTTACTACAAAATTATTTCCAGAGAGAAAATTTTTTTTTCAAATTTTTATTATCAAACTGATGTACAGAGAGGTTACAGTTTCAAACGTTAGGCATTGGATACATTTCTTGTAATATCCTAGGTCCACAATCACAAAAAACTGAGAGTAGAGATTCTTCATTGTCTTCTCTCCTGTAAACATTCATTCCCCTCCTAGGCCAACAGGAGACAGTGTATGTGTTGTGAGATGCTGATGTCACTTTGGGCCACAGGAAAATACTCAGGGTGGCATTGGCTACTAAGTGTACCTGCCTATCCTTCACTCTAGGACTGTTCAAGTTCTGTGGACTAAGTTGATCCAATTAGAATGGAATTGAGATGTTTATTTTCCATTTGGGAGGTTTTGATTTTATCTCCCAATGGTGTGACATCCAACATATGAGACAAGGATGTCTAGGCCTCATACTGAGGCACGAGCAGAGGAGAAGACTGGCAAACCTGATCTATGATACATCAAGCATTTAACTCTCAACCAAAGGAGTCAACTCTGCCCAATCTCCAGTCATGTCACACGCCATGTCAATAAAATCCCTTTGTAGATTATGATGGTCAATTCTGACATGCCAAGCTGGGTGAGCTATGGAGTACTTACATTAAAAATCATTTCTGATTATTAACACGAATGTCTAGTTTCTGTTTATAGATGAGTTAATGTTTGAGTACACAGATTCAGTTTAATAGATTTTGTTTGCTTCACAACATGAAAGGGCAGATTCCAGTGCATTGATGGCTTGGAAAAAGGGAGTGCTGCCTTCTCCCACTTTTCTTTCCTCCTCTCTGTACGTGGGCTGGGATATCTCTTTTCATCTTATGCTGACCTTGGGCTTCAGTTTGTATCATCAGCTTTCCTGGTTCTCAGACCTTTCAGTCTGGACTGAATTACCCCCTGGCTTTCCCAAGACTCCTGTTAGCAGTTGGAAGATTGTAAGACTTTCTCAAGTTCTACATATGTGTGAGCCAACTCCTCATTACGAATCTTCATATAGAACACATATGTAGCTCTTGTTTGTTTTGTTTCAACTGAGAAGTCTAACACAGATTGTGTAATGTCAGGTTCCTAACTATTACAAAACTCCATTATAAACAACATCATGGATGAAATCCTTGGGATCTGTAAAAACTGTTCAGTAACACAGTTGAAGGTGACACTAATACGTAAAGTATCTGAATCTCAAGTTTTCTTTCATAAAACAAGAATATTCATAAAGAATACTACATTGCAGAGTTTCATAAGAATAAATAAATATATGTAACGTTACTGAGATGTAGTAAGTTGACTGTCCAACGATTTATTAGAATGTATTGTCTCATGTCACCAATAAGAAAGCTTTAATCCAATGGCATCAGTGTAATACAATACGTTTTATGTTGATTTGGGGGAAGTTTGAGCTCCACTCAGCCAACATGCAAGTCTTTGCAGATAAGATGACCATTAGTTACATATAACCCACCAGCTAAAGCTCATTTTGTAATCTTTAATATTGTACTCTTGTACATTAATATTGTATGAATCTTTAGTATTGTATGAAATTCTGTGCCCACTGTGTGAAAGTTTTCTTTCTTCTTTTACAATTTAGCTTCTTAGTTGCTTGTGAGTATGTAAATGTATCGATATCTTCATTGTATCCAAAAGTTTCTGCATACACACACACACACACACACACACACACACACACACACACACAACAATTGAAAGATTTCTCTCACCTCTAGATTTCGCTTGCTGAATTTGTATTACAAACAATATACACTAATGAAATGTCAGCTGAGGGACAAACAAATTAAGATATTGGTAGCTTCAAGGAATCTCATCTAAAACATTTATTAATCACAATGCACACACATGGGTCATCATTTATTTCTGTTTGTCTAACGATAGACAGATATATGACCCCAGAAAAACCAGAAACCATTTATTCAAGTGATCAAGGCTGATATCCCCAGTAATAAGACATATCACCATCAAGTATTTCTCATAAGATGTACTGAGAAGTATACTTTGCCATGATAGCTTTCTCCAGATTCCACAACCTCAGTTCAACTATGGATTACAAAAATCTAAATTAAGTCATATGTGACAAAACAATTGATCAATAGCCTTTAAGACAAGGAAGTTGTGAAAGACAAGTCAGCTGTAAACCATTTCCCCAGAGTGGACAGACTAAAGAGACAAGAAGTGAGATGCAGGATGGTGAAAGAGATGAAGAACATAGATGAGGAATTGAGGGGAAAATCGGAGTGAAAATTGGAATTTGACTTATGTACTGTGTCTTAGTCTTGTGAATTACTCCATGGTTATGTATCATGTTAACATTAGAGGAAAGTTAATGTGGGATATATGAACTCTCTGTACTGTTTTTTTCCAGCTTCTCTGGAGTTCCAAAGCTTTTTCAAAGCAAGAGCATTTTAAGTTGGAAATGCTTGATACTTTTGGAGAGATAAGAAATTAAATAGTCTATAAATATTCTAATTAGAACACTATCAATTTACATTTATGTCAGTGTAGATTCAGAGATGTTTATTCTATTTGGGTAGAGTATAATTCAATACTGTTGTATCAAATGAAAGCAGATTTCAAGAGAACCTTATTTGTGTCAAATTTCAGGACCTTGGAAACAAAACTGTAAAAGAGCTCATGTATATGTGTATGTATAGTTGTGTGTGTGTGTTGTAAAAATGAAATTGCCCCTGTATAACCAATATAAGCAACTTAAAAAAGAAAAACATCTAATTGTTTCCTCAAATTAATAGCTTAAAGAACATTCAAAATTATACCTCTTGTTTTTCCTAATATGCAGGGAACATTTACTGTCTGCTGGGTGCTCTTCTAAAGTACGTCACTTCTGCAGCTCAATCCTTTTAATGATCAATCCCATTTAAAGAATATGATATTATTCCCAAAGTTATTATGTTCTCAAAATCACACATAATGAAATGACAGTGATAGAGTTTGAAGCCAATTAGTTTGTCTCCATGTTGCACATTATTAACAATGCCTTGAGAGCTGTCACATGATAAAAAAAAAAGTATTAGGGGTATACTGTAACCTTGTCCACAGATTCCCATAGATGATGAAAAAATTCTTAGGTCTATATTCAGTCTGCTGTTCATCAACTTTGAAGCTTTAATTCAACTCTGTGTCCCTTGGCTTTCTTCTCTCTACTTAACAAAATAGTTACTTGTTGGTGTTGAGACTGGAGAGGAATGAGCTGATGGAAATTCAAACACACTGGGAAGGCTGTTATACAGAATGTCCCCTAGCAGGTACTCAGCGATGTTAATTGATTTTACGTATGTATGCTAATGAATGGATATGAAGTTCAACCATTAATGGACCTGCAACTTGTTATTCTACCCATTGTACTTGTAGGGTATCAAAGGACAAATCATGGATATTTAAGGGAAAGTTCCATTATTCCACATGATTTAATGATTCAGAGTAGATAGTCTAAATTCTCTTAGAGGTCTACTACTTTTCCCAGAATCAATCTAGGATAATTATTCAACTGCTATGGTATATTTGACACTTCGGAGGAGAGAAGGTACTAGAAGTAAAACTTGGAGCCTTCTGCACAACTGCCATTTCCACCCCTTGAGCCACATTCCTGATTCTGGTGGGGTTTTTTGTTGTTGGTGGTGGTGGTGAATAGATAAAATTCTTGAGGATTTGTCTGCCTGCACTGCCTTTAAACCATGATTCTCAGATTTGGGCATCCTAGTAGCTAGATTTCAGGCATGCACCTGGGGTCTGGGATATTTGATACTACCCTTTCCCCCATGCTCTTTTCCATAGTATTTTGCTGTTTCAAGTTAATTTATGCATTAGAGTTCATTGGACTAGTTAAAATCATTCCCTTTGATATTGCAGCAAGAATAAGAAGCTCAGTCAGTACAATTATAATTCAGGGCTACAAATCTCACAAGGTTTTCAAATTAATTTGCTCAGACTCAGAATCACAATCAGAATCCATATAACTTCATTAAACAGCAACTGCTTTAAAACATTCAAGACATTACCACTTTTTAAAATTGTCTGTGGGCATTTCCCAAGTGACCAGAGAAACATTTGTGCCTTAGGGTATTAGTATCTGTTGTGAAGAAAAGTTGTTCCATAATGATAAAATACTTGGAAAATACTTAAATATTTCTTTACTTCAACATGGTTTCTAGAGTTTCTAATATGTTAGCTTATTCCTGAACGGGAGATATATCCTTTCTTTAAATTTAGTTGATGGTAACAATTATGTGTTGTGTTGGTTTGTATTAGGTATTTGTTTTGGAAGCTGCCATGAGGAAAAATATATTTCTCAGAAAAAAACCTTTAGGAACAAGTTCCTAACTTATTTAAAAACTCAGCGTTCATACTGGTAGCTCACTTTGATTTTCTATTTTACTTTTAGGTCTTTTACCTGTTCCTCCTCTCTTCAGTTGGAATTTCTCTATGGAAGTTAAATGAATTTTCCCCCTAGTCAATTTTTAAATTTTTTCTGGTATTTTTTTCTTACCAAAACTAAGACAATTTATATAAGTTCAGAAGTCTTGTCAGTAAATTAGATGTATGCAAAACTCATTTACTGTGAAAGAGAAACTTTTTTCTTTTTTATTATTCTCTTTAAGTATTTGTACAAAGGAATTGAGACTTAACAAAGCAGATGATGAATGCAATATATCTTGATCAGTGTTTCCCCTTTCAACATCCTTACCCAGTCCTTGCCCTACTGCCCGCTTCCCTCACTCTTACTAGTTTTGTAGGATACACATTAGATTCTTCATCAATGACATTATTTAAACTCTCAAAGTCACAACCTACATCAAGTTAGCACTGATCAGTGAAGTTTGGATAAAGTTCAGATCTGGGTCCAATGCTTTCTTTGAGTTAGTTTTGTGAAATAGAGATATAAGATTCTCTCTTCTCCTAGGTATTTTATTCTCAGAGGAAGAAATGAACAGTAGCCATATAATCTGCAGAAAAATAAACGTACACAACAGTTTTATCGGTTAGCTATTAAGTTTAACATGAAACAATACAAAATTTAGCAATGAGTCACTAGTCTAAAAAGAAGTTAAACACTGTTGTGTTGTTTTACAGTGGGTAACCTTGTTTGTTGCTCCTTTCTTCTTAATGACTAATAACATTTTGAAAATTTTGTATTCATCAACTTTTAATACATAATTATATAGTATACTTAATAGTAACTAAGCAAAAATAAGCTTTGTACTATATGTTAATAATAAAACAAAATACCGAAGCATTGATCTGCCATCTGATAGGAGAGTTGATGGATTGAATGCTAACTCAACATGTATTATTCACTCTAGAGTAACTCAGTATGTTTACATTAATACTTTTCTTACTGAGTCTACATGTTGTGATGACTAGGTAAGGGACTCTCTAGGAGAAAAACTACTCAGGGGAATTGAAACTGTATTAGAAATACTACCATCTGATGGGTCAAATTATTTGTACTCAGAGTTTCTTTTTTATTGGTGGGGGGAGGGGGTGTTGGCCAGTCCTGGGCCTTGGACTCAGGGCCTGAGTACTGTCCCTGGCTTCTTTTTGCTCAAGGCTAGCACTCTGCCACTTGAGCCACAGCACCCCTTCTGGCAGTTTTCTATATATGTGTTGCTGGGGAATTGAACCCAGGGCTTCATGTATACAAGGCAAGCACTCTTGCCAATAGGCCATATCCCCAGCCCTGTACTCAGAGTTTCTACATTTGAAATTTAATAGAATAAATTCACATTTGTACAGATAGTGTTTTTACAATTTTCCACTTTTACAATTCCACTTTTGACAGTTTGGGGATGGAATAATGTAGTTTTTGTTTTCTTTCTTACATGTGCGTGCACGTGTGTGTGTGCATGTGTGTGTGTGTGTGTGTGTGTGTGTGTGTGTGTGTGTGTTGTGCTGCTCCTAGGGTTTGATATCAGGGCCTAGAGCTGACCCTGAGTTTTTTTGCTCCAGCACTCTGCCACTTGAGCCACAGCTCCACGTTTCCTGTGTTTGGTGATTAGAGATAAGAGTCTCACAAACTTTTCTGCCTGGGGCTGCCTTTGAACCAAGATCCTCAGATCTCAGCCTTTTGAGTAACTAGGATAACGGGCATGAGCCAATGGAGCACAGCTGGATTGTAGTTTTTGTTTGTTTTTTTGTTTTAAAGCTTCCCTATTGGGCTGGGAATATGGCCTAGTGGCAAGAGAGCTTGCCTCGTATACATGAAGCTCTGGGTTCAATTCCCCAGTACCACATATATGGAAACGGCCAGAAGTGGCGCTGTGGCTCAAGTGGCAGAGTGCTAGCCTTGAGCAAAAGGAAGCCAGGGACAGTGCTCAGGCCCTGAGTCCAAGGCCCAGGAAAGGCAAAAATAAATAAATAAATAAATAAATAAATAAAGCTTCCCTATTATATTCCAAAGTTTTATGTTGTAAGATCTCTTGACATTTACTTTTTTATGAATAAATGGCCAAGCTACAAGCTACATTGGCTTAGTTTGAATCAGGACAAAAGATGTGATGATCTAAGATACTGTATTTTAAAAATTGCTAAAATGTTAAGTGGTATTTATAAATTTGGCCAAACTTCTAAACCCTAAGAAAATCTCTAAGAACATTTATCAAATCCAATAAATAGTAATATCTGCAGGGTAACTTTCAAATGCTATTTCATCACTAGTTTTATTTTGATCTATCTTTTTTAACTTCAATTCCTCATGAAAACAAGTTGTATAGCTTATGGTATTACTCTAGCAAAATGATTTCCATAAATAAAGCAAGAAGCAATGGAAAGAAACACATATAAAGATTAATGCATCAACTTTTAGGCTTATGGTGACTAGCTATAATTCCTGAGCCTGAAGTTATTGGAAAGAAAATCTCTCTTATGGAAACAGTCAACAAATCCCAAACTATCTGAGCAACACAAGCAATTTGCTTTCCCTTGACTTAAAGAATTGTGGTTTTATAGCCATTTTCCTCAAGTTTATTGATTTCATATGCAGTTTTGTACAATGACATAATGCATCTGGGCTTCACATACAGAGACAGAAAGGATAACTAACGTTTGTGTCATTCGTCAACTGAAAGCAATCAATAGGACCTCGTCTCAACTTAGATGTGAAAGGCAACTGGGGGAAAATTCTCTTCAATCAAAGTACCAGAGGGACAAGAAAGTGAAAGATATTTCAGAAGAGAAGCAGCAAAAAATAAAAATAAAACATTCTAAGGTCAACTGTTTCTTAGAATATAAAATGATGTATAAGAGTTAGTTAGCATCTTTTCACCACTTTTACCACTTTTAATGGTAAATGATAATTTTCCAGTAAATGGTGAATCGTAATTAAGTAGTTAGTTGTATGAATGTCTGCTCTCCATGTAGAAGATAGAATTCTATAACACCTAAAAGCTTATTAATGGTGATGTTCAGGGAATATGGGCTCATTTTAATAGAATCTATATTGTCCTACATGCTTTAGTGATACAAATTACAGATACAAAAGTAGTAGAGTTGTTTTGTTTCATTTATTCATAGTAGTCCACTTACATATTATTAGAACAAAACAAATATTTTAGCAGAAATGATGGTGATGAGAGATATAACTAGCTAAACTTCTGAAGTTGGTTCAGTCATTTATTCTTCATTCTAGCCTTTTATTTTTGTCTGTTACCCTTAACTTCTATTGGCCTTGCCCAATGGGCCATATTCTAGGGCTACCCTTTCACCTAACCTAGACAACTCTATTGTATCTGCTCTACTGTAATTTCATATTAAATAAGCTGCCTGCCCACAGCTGCCACACTTAAAAACATGTCTTGAATCCCAGATGACCAGGCCCCTAAGGTACCACTGAAAGACCTCTGCTTTAAGTTGGGCTGCTCTACAGAGTAACTGATAATCCCTGATTGGTGTAGTCTTTGTCCTTATGCAGACGGAGCCAATCAGATTTTTCTGTCAAGAACTTGAAGCAACAGAGAGGAAAGAGTTACAGAGGGATGTGTGTGCCTGAGTTAAGAAAATAAAAGGAAAAGAAAGAAAAGGACTCAGGATTGCACTAGCAAGAAGGAGGTGTTATGCATGAGAGGTTATGAGGGAGAAGAGCCTCAGAGGAGGCAGTTAAGAGAGAAATGAATCAGACTGACTTACAGAAAGCAGAAGCACTAAGAGAAATCATCTGACCCAGGGAAGTGAGAGAATATCTTCAGTCCTTAATGTTTTCATTTCTAGCTCCTATTCAAATTCAGATGATCTCCTGGCCTTTGAAGTCTGTGAATTTGCTGCATTCAAAAAAATGCTATCTCATTTTTTACAGCTACTCTGATTGGACCTTTGTTCCTCATAAAGTGTTCAATAAATGATTTGCCAAATTAATTTGCAAAACAAAACAGTAATTCTTGCAGTTTTAAAGGGCTACATTATTCATCAAACACTTTTGTATTTTCCTGTTTTTCTCTTACAGCAAGAATGTGAAGCAGGCAAGACCTGTATCAATATCTTCAATTAAAATGAAGACATAGAATTTTGGAAGGATGCAGGAATTATGGGCTTTGTGATTTACAAAAGTGAAGAAGTAGAACTAGGGCCTAGATTTTTCTGCATAGGTCAGGCTGCAAAGTAGTTACTAAACAGATATACACAAACCTAACACACACACACACACACACACATACACACACACTTGGAATTTCTAGGCAATTTCTTTCCATATTTTTGTAAAGAAACATGGAGTCTTAGTTATAACCATAAGTTATACCCATCCTCTTTGAGAACATTTTTATTTGTCATTGAAAGTCAGTTTTTCAATCTTCCAAATTTACATGTTTCCTTTTCCCCCATTTTATTGGGGGTTGAACTCAGGGCCTCACACTTGCTTGGCTGTCTGATTCGCTTGTTTGACTGGTACTCCGCTAGTTCAGTCACGCCTCTATCCTGGCATTTCAATGATTATTTTGGAGATGAAGACACAGACGTTTTTTCTGTCTTGATTGGCTTCTGGTTGTGATTATCCAGGCTTGAATTGAATAGTTAGAATTGCAGGCATGTGATACTGTCATTCTCCTTGGTTTCCTTTTCTGTCTTGCCTGTTTCCTGGTTCTGTTTCCACCACTAATGAAAGCAGCTACTGGACTGACGAGGGCATTTATGTGGACTGCTGAGATGTGAAGAGAACCAAGTTATGTTTTTCTCCATGTGGGCCTTCCTGCTGACCATATGAGTACACAGTCATTCCTGAAGGTTGTGTGTGCTTGTGTTTGAAGAAGCACATCTGTGTATTGACATCTGCTGCCAATATCAAATGTTCCAGAGGTGCTTGTAGCAGAGACAAATGCAAGTGTTGCTCTCAGACTGGATTCCAGTTTCCATTATGGGGAACATCCCAAATAAGGCTGCTGGTTCTTCAGCATTTATTATTATTTTTTTTTCCAGTCCTAGGGTTTGATCTCAGAGCCTGGCACTGTCCCTGAGCTTCTTTTGATTAAGGTTAACCCTCTATCACTTAAGCCACAGCTCCACTTCCAGTTTTCTGGTGGTTAACTGGAGGTAAGAGTCTTATAAACTGTTTTTGGCCTGGGCTGGCTTTGAACGGCCATCCTCTGATCTCAGGTTCCTGAATAGCTAGGATTACAGGTATGAGCCACCAGTGCTCGGCAACATTTTATTTTTTTCAAGTGAGTGAGATAATTCATGTAAAACAATCCAGGCTCAAAGGACTCTGACACTAGTCATTAGTGACTTCTTTCAGCTCTAAGGAAGCAACGCCCTTCAGCAAAGAAGAGCAGTTCCTGCAAGTCATAAGTTATTGTCATTTATTCATCTCATGCGCTCATTATATACTGGTGTGGATGTGAGAAAGTAAAGAAACACAGATACTCTTCTTGGATATGTTCAGTTTGAATCTGTGAATAACAATGTCAGCCTTTTATGCCTTTTGTGGATACAAAAATGCTTACATTTAATTTATTGTACTTTCCTCTGAGGAAGCTAGCAATATACAGAAACATCTATGTGGATTTAGGAGATCCCAGAGGAAGAGTAGCATCACTTTTTTTCTCTTCAGGCCCTGGAAAGAAAGTATCTTATATATATTTCTCATTAAAAAAATCATAGAAGCAATAAAATCTGTGATACAGCCTACTGAGCAGATGGAGGGCCTCCATTTAGTGAGTTCTTTGTGGAGTATATAAAACATAGAAGATGGGTAGACATATTAAGGGGCCTAATACATAGTCTGAATGGATTCCTTGACTAAGGAGCTTGTCACCTAAGAGAAAAGGTGAGTGGAAACTGAGAGTCAGATGGCAGAAAGCTTGAGGAAGGTACATATGGGGGTGGGTGGTGGATCTCAGCTGCTTCATAGACTTGAAGCATCACAGCCAAGTACGAAGTCACCCTGTCATCCTGACAGGGACTAGAATCAGTCTTGGAGATCCAGATACTAAAAATTCTTCTTTCCAATTTTTTTTCAGAATACCATAGCCAGAGCAGTGGGCCTTTGATTGCCATTAGTCCTATTGTCAGGGTAGACTAGTCACACTTATCATGGTGAACAGAGAGCCAGCCTGAACACCCAGGTACCAACAATAAAAAGATGCATGTAGAGGGTTGGAAAAATCTCAGGGCTTTAAAATTCATTCATAAGGGAATTAGTGACCACATACATTTATACCTATATGAATTACTAGATAAGTATCATTATATTATACTGTTTAGTGTAGTGTTGCTCTTGCACACATCCATTGTGTGTGTATACATATGTGTGTATGTGCATATGTAATTGAGAGAGAAAAAAGAGAGAATAGTGTTGTGAGGAAGTTTAGGTAATTGTGTAGAAAAATATGAAATCATTTATTCTGTATATAAGGTGGCATAGTATAAAAACTTTAGATATCTGAATGTTATCTTCAGCTCTGAGAAAGGAAATATATTTTGTGAAATATAGATCACAGCTTTTTTAAAATAGAAAATATACATGTGGACTTTTATTTGGGTTATATTCTTTTGAGTTTCATTTTGATGGGAGAGAGTGGAGAGAGAGGAGAGAGAGGAGAAAGCTACCACCAAAGTTACAATGACTAGTTACAAGTTTCCAAGGAATCATGGGAAAGACAGAAACCCAGTGACTCAGACCATTACAGGCATCTACCGACATCACAAACTCTGTGGAGCTATATTAACATTTCCTTTCATAGCAGTCAGAGTATCTCTCATTGGTCACATGTTAGCATTGATTTCAGTCAGATCCCTGAAACCCAAATCCATCCTATTTAAACTTGTCTTCATGAGCAAACAGCCCTACCAGTTCAAAGGCTCATATCTTCTCTAACTCCTGAGATAATGGCATTCTGACACCTTGAGATTTCCCCTAGACCAAACTCATTACCTCTGTACAAAAGAAAAAGTCTTTGAAAATAGAAATCAATAGCCTGATGAGTGTACCTTTAGGAGCAAAAAACATCATGTTGAAAGAATTGTCACTTTGTGGGTGAGTTGTTAGCCATCCAACCCGTGAACAGATATCTCCTACATAGATGGAGAAAATGACATTGGGAGAATCAAGGATTAAAATCTGCTTTTATAGTTTCTTCTCCATTTATACAAAAAAAATTAATTGAGTTGGCAGCCTCTACCATCAGTGCTCCGTGCTTTAGTGGTTCACACACATTATAGAAGACGTACTAGATGCCATCTGATTTTCCTCAGAAATCCTTGGATTTCTGTATTAGAATATCTATTCCCACTGATAACTTTGTTCTTCCCCATGTCCAGGGCCAATATATGGCCTTGGTACTGTATTTAGTAGGGAATTAATGACATGAGATCTCTCAGCCAATCAACTGTGAGAATTAGTGGCTACACAGGTCACTTTTTTCCTTCATGATGGAATAATCCTATGGAACTTCTTAGATGAACCAGAGCAGAATGGAGCTTCCTTTTTTCAGAGTAATGGTCCAAATAGTAACAAACTTTGATGGTATGTATTTTGATGTCTTATTTGTGTTTTTTCATTGTTTCCTCACATCACCGCCCAGTACAATGTAAATCCTTGCTTTAGGTTCCAGAGCATCCTAGTGAAGAAATTCGAAGTACAGGGTCAATATATCCCTGTATTACAATCCAAATAATTAAAAATCCAATGGACTGACATCACTTATTTCATAAAAAAATTGCTTGTCCTTCATTTTTATTGATTTCAAAATTTTATGAGAAATGAGTTCATCAGACAAAATTTTTTTTTATGGAAATGTCAGTGAATGTCAGCAGTAGAAATTCAGGAAACCATGAACTTTCAAAGATGAAGTGAAATCCATGGGTCTGACTTGACCATTCTTCAGAGTTTATCTTGTTCGTACCTTTTCTTCTTACCATGTTCTTTTTATGTGCAGGCTTACCTCTAAGCTGTGGACCTATTGCTGCCTAAAATTAGCTATCCGAATTGTCCTCTAAATCCCTTTACAACACTTCAAAGTTATGAAGTTTTCATCAGGGAGAAGCACAAAGGACTGTGAGTTTGCTCCTATTCGCTTAGAAGGATCTGTCCTTGGGAAATGTTTGTTGTGTTTAATTATGTACCTGTGTGTCTTGGAGAAGCTCTCTTTCTGTTAAAGCAATATTGATCTACCTCCCCTTTCTATCCAGGTATTCTATTCCAGAGATGACTGTAAACATGACAGGCATCTCAAGAAATTAACTCCAGAGGAAAATATGTCGGTAGAGCCAAGATATTTTTTTAAAGAACTTTTTTTTTTTGCATTTTTACATTAGTTTGTTGATACTACATAGAGCAAAGGTGATTTAAAAGAAAAGAAACCTGGTGATCAGGTTAAACAAAAAAAAAACAAATCAAATGCAAGCAGCATGTAAGCTAGATCGATGTACATAACTGTACATGAAGGGGCCAGTTTGCCCTAGTTATGATGGACAGGTGTCTGTTGCCTTCCTGTTAAATTCCCCTTTGCCTGTGGAGCTGAGAAGGCACTTGTCATTCTAACCACATCCAACCCCATTTAGAGATTATAACAAAGAATAATAAAAGAGCAAACATGAAAAATGGAAGGTACCTGGCACATTTCAAGGTGAATCTTGGGCCTGGGATAGTCTGTCTTTACAAGAAAGTATTGTAAACAATAGCTGTAATTTGTGTCATGGCACATTCTCGAGAGCTTTCAAGTTGTCTGAGGGTAAAAATAAGAATGATGCTAATAAAAATGATTAAAGAGAGGAAAAAACTGAAGGCTGGCCAAGACATTTAGTAATGGAATATGCCACTTTGCTTCTAGGCCACTGGTTCCAATTCAGCCTAAATCAGAAGAAACTGAAAGTTTGATCATAATGTGATGGGCTTAGGTCAGGGAAGATGAGTTTGGTTCAGTTGTAAATATATCCAGGTATCAGTCATAGCTGTTCATCATTTTTAGTTGTTTTGCAATTACTGAACAATGGCCAGATATTGCCTAGGGTAAGGGACTGCTCTCATCTTTCTTACTAAGACGTTAACATTGTCCAATGGGCCCTGAAACATTGAATAACCGTCTTGTTCCTCAGGGATTTGAGGCCTTTCTTGGTGGGTCTAGTTTGCTATGTAAAGTTTAAAGAGAGAATGGTGTCATTTAGTTGATATTTGAAATGAATTGCATTGCATTAATTAAATATTTTCTTTGCTTTCTTTCTTTCCCTTTCTCCCTCAAACTTTGTAATAGCATATCTTGGGTTTCTGGGTAATTTTAGGATTGTGAGCAAATTAGATTTTTTGATTATGTCATACAGATTCCTTTGGTACTTAGCTTAACAGTTTCTATTGAGAAGTATCAAGCTGGAAAGGTATCGACTATAGCAACCCCATAAAAATGTAGGATTACCAAAGGAAGTGAAGTACTATGTATTTAACTGATCCATACACCAGCCATGGGATATTTACCAAGTCCTGGACCAGTATATTTATTTAAAGTAAATAGTTATTTATTTCAGTTAAGGAGAAGTGATAAAACTCTAAGGAAAATAAATAATGATGAGACAATTATTTTTCAAATATGAACAGAAGACTTTTGAAAAGTTATTAAAACTTAGGTAAATTATTTCCATATGGCACTTTAGATGTGTTTTCCATTTTGAAGGTTTTTGTAGTTTATGTCATCTGAAGCATTAAGTAGGAATATGAACAAGTAGATAAAATTTATTTGTTATAAGACTATGTTGCAAAGATTTTGGTGTCCACTAGGTTGTAATCTTGGCTTCGTAATTTGCTACTCAGAATACTCTTAAACAATAGGGAGATTTCTGTAATCTCAACCAATAATCTTTTAAAAATGCTTTTATTATCTTTAAGTAGTTGCACATAAGAGTTGCTATTTTCCAAAGATGTTTATGAATGCAGTGCATCTTGATAAATGTCACCCCTTTCTACATCCTCACCCTTCTCTACCTACCCCCTTTTCTTACTTATCTTAATTTCAGGCTGTATATTTACTTTTCTTTCGCCTGTTTTTAGATTTAACTTTATTTTGTCATAAAGATGATGTGCAGATGGGTTACAGTTACATATGTAAGGTAATGAGTATATTTCTTGTTGAAAATTGTTACCTCCCTCCCTCCCTCAATTTTCTCCCACTTTCCCTCTGCTTGATTTCCTGCCCCCCTAAGTTGTAAAGTTCAGCTCTTTCCCCAGCATAGTGTCTTGTGAGCATAGTTGTTGCATTGGATCGCCTTTTGTCCTTCTTGTAACCATTTTTTATTCTCTTTCCCTTCCCCAAATCAGATAAACATATGTACAAGTCAAAGGCTAGCAAAATAAAAAAACAATGATGATATCAACCAATAATCTTATTTTCTAATTCTTAATCTAAGAAACTCAGCAAAACTGTATCAAATTAACCTGGCTTTAGTAATAATGCAGAGAATATAGTTGCTTCCACTCATTTGATCGTTAACATGCTTTTCCTGTATGATACCTAAAGTTAGGTGAAGTATACTGAAAATTCTAATGCAAATTGTCTTTGAAATAGAAAAAGTAAATCCAGGATACTCATTAATCTCCTTTGACCATTATGGATTATGTCTAAATATTTATATTTAGACTTGTATTAGATATACAAACACTAATTAAGTTAAAATAAGCCAACAGTAAAAAACAAGACCTTCATAACAACAGAACTCAGTTGTTATCATGATAACACAGGTAACTATGTTCAATATTCAAATGTAGCTTCTTTGCATTATTTGCAGTTTTCTCATTGTTGCTGTGTTTATTCTGTATTATTGTATGTTTGCGATATATTCCTTGACCTTTCAATTTTATAGGGCTTTACAGTTAAGAGTTTGCCTTCAATCTCAGAAGAGGCTCTGCATTTGAGCTTTTGAACAGTGTTGGAACTCTCAACTCTATGGGAACCCTGAGAGATGACTGACCACAGTTAATTCTTATGAGGTGGTCACTAGCCTTTGGTATCCAGGGATAGAAAGTTATGGGTTGATTATGATGTGTTCACAAAGACTCATGGTTAAAAGCTTAGTCCCCAGCTGGTGGTGCTATTTTTGAGGTTCTGGAACATCTTAAGAGGTAAAGGGTCTAGGTGGAGGAAGTAGCTGCGATGGGTCTGTTCTCAAGGGCTGTGCCTTGTTCCACCTCCCATCCATTTCCTGTCTGCTATGAAGCAAGTAGCTTCTCATCTGGGATCTTGATGCCGTGATGTTTTGCCTCACCATGAATCCAGAATCAACAGAGCCAAGGATTCAGGATTGAGACTTCAAATGTATAAGACTAAGAACTTGTTCCTCCTCTAAATGATGTATCTCAGGTGTTTGATTACAGCAAGAGAAGGGTCATCAACCAGGCATATGGGGAAATTTAAATGAATTCATTGTCTTCTCACATACACGTGAATGGCCACAAGGCAAGTTCTTCTCAGTTGAGGCCTTAGACACTAAGAACCTATTAGTAATCTTGACAACAATGTTAAGGAGTAAGCAAAGAGTGAAGAGTGACATAACCTCTGTTTACTTCCTTATGATCCTAGGCCCTGCTGATGTCCCTCTATCTCTGATAGTCATGTCATTAGCTTTTCTATGTTACAGAGTTAAAGTATTTCTTAAAGTTTATGAAATGGGATATTCTGCATGCATCTCTCATAGTTCTACCTTTCATCTTGAGAACAAAGCCTAAATGTCCATTTTTAAGAATGAAAAGAAGAATCTAACAGCAGACCATTTCTATTCTACTCTTCTAACTTGTGCTGAAAAAGTTATGTAGGGGAGTTGATAAATGGAGAATTCCATCTACTTCTCAGAATAAGGATAGAGTAAGTTTTTCCAAAATATTTATATCCACAGATTTTGGTATAAACCCCCTTTGGAGTATTATTATATAAAGTTTTGGTTTTATTTTGATACATGTATTTAGAATTCTTTCAAGATTCAATGGACTGAAAATGGTTAATTTCTTTTAAGGATTGTAAAGAAAAACGAAATTCATGTAATTTTCTTGTAGGCAAAGAAAAATTCCTTCTGCTAGTGAAAGCCAGCATCAGTAGCTGAGTTTTCACAGCTCATTTATATGCTTTGGCTCATATGATCATTCTAAAGCCTTAGGTGTTAGAAAATTATTCTCATTGTGTGTGTGTGTGTGTGTGTGTGTGTGTGTGTGTGTGTGTGGTGAGAAAATTTAACCTAGAAAGTTGGCTCTCATTACTCCTGGTCACCGAGCCAGAAAGTAGACGAGGCAGGGACTAAATCACAGGGCCCATAACTTCTGCTCAACACACTGGTACTAAATAATTACAATTTCATTGCATGAGACATTAGCTAGATTTTTATCATGTGAATATCTCCCAGAAATTACAGTGGAACTAATAGAGGAATCATTCAATTCAACACATATTTATGCTACACTTGTCAGGTTCTTTGAAAATATATCCTCTTTGTTTCCCAGGTACACAAATTAGATCAGCCTATACCGTATAGTTAACTCTGTAAAGAATTAGCATTTCAACCACTATTATTCTTATAGCAGTAATCCATGGCTAAATATATTCTATGTGGAAAATTAAAATAACAAGGTAGTTTACTAAACCAACAACAATAAAAGCGAGCCAAGTTTAAGATGATTTTAACATAGATAATCTTGAATTTGATTATTTTAAATTTATTTTAACATGGTTTATTTCTACAATATATATTTATCTATACACACATATATATGCATATATATACATATGTATATGTATATACTACCTTTGGAATCTAGAAAGTTATGTTACCATTTCCATGACATTACAGTTTTGTACAGAAATTTGAAAGGCTGAGTAGTAGATCACAAGTTGGAGAAAATCAGGGCAGATCCTAGTTGAGTAGCAAGGCAGTGAAAGATATCCTAATGAAAATTATTCTTATTTCCACTCACCAGGAAAAATGATTTCTCATTGATGTTCCTTTCATGTATTTTGTTAAAGTCATCTCTAATTATTTTGTATTTTGACATTATCTTAAGTGGAATAATTCATTATTTTATTTTCCAACTTTGTCTCTGCTATTACTAGACGCAAAAATTTGGTATTTTAATTCTGTATCCCCAATTTTTAAAAAAAATGTGTTACCAATTTGTCATAGCGAGAATCTTGAACCAACCCAGATGCCCCTCAGTAGACGAATGGATCAGGAAAATGTGGTACATATACACAATGGAATGTTATGCCTCTATCAGAAAGAATGACATTGCCCCATTTGTAAGGAAATGTAAGGACTTGAAAAAAATTATACTAAGTGAAGTGAGCCAGACCCAAATAAACATGGACTCTATGGTCTCCCTCATAGGGAATAATTAGCAAAGGTTTAGGCAAGTCACAGCAGAGGATCACAAGAGCCCAATAACTATACCCTTATGAACACATAAGATGATGCTAAGTGAAATGAACTCCATGTTATGGAAACAATTGTTATATCACTGTTGTAACTACATTCAATGTGCAATGTGTAACTGTAGCTTCTATTATTGATGATCTTTTAGTATCCCCTGCTGGTGGTTGTACCTGCACTATCTTTGTATCTTATCTGAGTATATTGGAAACTGTGTATACTGGTATTAGAACTAGGATATTGAAAGGGAATACCAAAATTGAGAGACACAGGGTAAAAAAAGACAAGCAACTACAAAAGCAATACTTGCAAAAGTGTTTGGTGTAAATGACCTGATCAACTCATGGGGGGAGGGGAAGGATGAGGGGGAGGCGGGAGGGGGGAATGAGGGACTAGGTAGCAGTACAAGTAATGTATCCAATGCTTAAGGTATGAAACTGTAACCTCTCTGTACATCAGTTTGATAATAAAAAAATAATGTGTTTTTTTTAGTAATTGATGGGGTACTAGGAATTTTCTATGTAAACAATAATGCTTAAACAAATAGTGGTACTTTAATTTGTTTCTTTTTAGTACTTATTCCCTTTTTTGTTAATCAATTCTTATTGCAGTGGCTCTGATATTTAGTATAAGGTTGAGTTATTATAGAAAGGACAGATATCCTTGTTTTATTTTTAGTTCTAGGGGAGGAAATATTAAATATTTGTTCTTAAGTAAAAAGGTTGGCAGTAACTTTCTTACAAATATACCTTCATAGTTTGTAAAAGTGGCACTGGTGTGTGGCTAAAAGATTTTAAAATGACATGGTAGTGAGTTTATTAATTTCCTTTGTTGAAATGCTTATGTTTATTTCTGCTTTATACCATCGAATTTTCATAATAAACCAGTCTTATGTTACTGAAATAAGTACAATTGTGTTACAACTTATAGAACATGATCTTCAGTATCTCACTGATAATTTTTGAGTGAATATTCATGAAAGAGATCTTTAGGTAGTTATCATTTCTTCAAAGGAATCCATTTGGATTCAGGACCCAGCTGCTATTGACCTCATTGAATGAGTGGAGAATTGTGTTTTTCTTGGTTTTTCTCAGTGTTTACATAGACTTGGCATTTATTACATACAATATTTTATAGAATTTCTTGGAGTAGAAAAATGATCATGGATCATTCTGGGCTGAAACATTTTAAACCATTTTTACTTTTTCTAGAACTGACATACTTATACACTAGTTTCTAATACACTGACACATATACATGTACACAAACAAATGTGTGTGTGTGTGTGTGTGCAAAGCTGTTTAATTTTATGAGCTTTTTCATTTTTATATTAAATTTACAATATTTTTTTCTACTGGAAACACTTTATGCTTAATTTTTCTTTTACGAATGTATAATTATACTGTAAAAACAGAGATAATGACATACTTGGATTTGTTCCCTAACAGTATAAGGCCTTTTACAATAGAGTTCAGTGTTGTAAAAGTTTATTTCAATGATCAAGTAAATGAGCCAATGATAAGGTCAAAACTAAGACTTATACTTTAATTCACAACCCCGTAAAAGGCACAACTTTCCCCTTCATAACATGAAAGAATATATGCAAATAATTCCAGCTTCAGTCAGCTTTGAAATCTCTTGGAGAATATTTATGTTCCGCTAATTGATATGAAAGAAAAGTTCTCCAGCAATGACTTCTTTAGATAAACCCAAAGACTCTTATTCTGAAAAAACTTCAATCTTTTACTGCCTTTTATTCCTTTTGAGGGAAGTTTTAGTACTAATATCTGCAAGTTGCTTCTCAGGCATTCTGGATCTCTGGTAGTTTTCTACTACATTCTGTAATTATAAAGTTTAGCAATAAAAATGAACTAAGAGGAGATCCAATCAAGACCCTTCATTGTGCAAAACAATTAACTCTGGCTCAGAGAAAATAAGAATGTCTTCACCTGTGTTAGGACCTGTGCTAATACAAACCCCCTGAAATACAAAATAGAATGGCTGATAATGGTGAAATGAGAACTTAGGTAATTGAAATTCCTCCATCTCACTTACTATACAAAGCAGAAATAGAAGAATATTATGACTGAAATTGACTTATAAAGTAACTAGTGGAGGCACCTTGGAGGTATAAGCTATTCAATGTAAAACCTTTCATAACAGGCTGAGCTATTCCCTCACATTGTGTTTTTTCTCCACATTAAGACTTAACACAAAAATCTCCTAATCATTTCTTCTCTGAAATGTTATTTATGTCAGTGCCAATCTTAAGGTTTCAGAGAGCCCATAGTTCTTACAGGTCCTACAATGAAGTTGATATTATTTAATATTGTGATTTTACATATGCATATATTCATTCACATATAATACATAATTCTATGCACTTTCAAGATTGCTTGATTATATGTTCTCCCAGATCCAAATCCTAATTAACCCTTAATATGTGTATTTTCTTTGACTATGCAAAAAATACCTTATATCTGTAGTCCAAACAACAGAAAAACTTTCTTTCTTGAGCCAGTTTTTCTGGTTAAGATGTTAGTCTTCTGCCTTCATTTCTATAAAAGAAAGCAAACAGAAAAATGCACCTACATACAGCTGAGACTTTTCTTTAACTGTTAACAATGAGTCATTTTCTAAAATTAATTGATTATATTTAATTCCTTTTGAGATTACTGGGATAATCTGTTTGTAGGGTTTTCTACACCAAGTGAACCAGAATAAAAGCTCTCCCTCAGTTATCCAGTAGCTTATGTGTTATTATGAAAGTAGCTCTTGGGTTTCTATAATAGGTCAGAGTAATTGAAAAGCAGCCATTTCCTGTATTGGGAGCAAGCACTACAGTGGGACACTGATGATATTGGTGACAGACAATTCAATTGTTCAATTTTTGTCCATTTAGAATCTCACCAGTCCTTAATATCATCTGACAGGGCTTTTAGTTGCATCACTTGCTAATTTAGAGGGCTAGGGAAAAATAAAAACTGACAAAATATCTTTTCAGTTTAATAGAGCAGAGGAGATGGAAACAGATAGAAAGGGTCGAGGAAAAGGAGATGGAGTAAGACCCACACATTCTTAAAGTTTACATGTAGTCTATATATGGTTGTAATATTTCTGATTTTCACTCTACAAAGCAAATGAAAACAGAAAATGACCAGACTGGTAATTGAACTATTTCCTTTCATCTTCAGTTTTAAGAAGTTATTGCATAGGCTGCTTCTTGGAAATGTTGTAGTAATTTGGATTTTCTCTCTTTTCAGCATGTGCCAAATTATAACTACAAGGAAGGGATGGAAAATAAATACATAATTTGTAAAGCATATAAAGTGATACATTTGAACGCATAATTTTTTTTTTTTTTTTTTTTTTTGGCCAGTCCTGGGCCGTGAACTCAGGGCCTGAGCATTGTCCCTGGCTTCTTTTTGCTCAAGGCTAGCACTCTGCCACTTGAGCTACAACGCCACTTCTGGCCATTTTCTGTATATGTGGTGCTGAGGAATTGAACCCAGGGCCTCATGTATATGAGGCAAGCACTCTTGCCACTAGGCCATATTCCCAGCCCGCATAAATTTTTATAGACTCCTATTAAAATGAAAAAATGAAAAGTTTGTGCTTATTATTTGAAATATTTAAACATGTTTCATTGAACGCAATTTGGAATGATTATTTTGGAGTCTTATTAATAAGAAAGATCCCTTTCAGAGAGTATAATGCTTTACACCAAGTAAGTAAATAGGGGCGGTATTTCATATGGATTAGCAAGTGTCACCTTGCTTACTAGTTCAATTCAGTCACCTTTGTTCCATGTCTTTGTCTCACATCAGAACAGCACACTGTGTCTTAAATTAAAGACAAATTTAATACTCCTACTTTGATTGCATTCCATCAATTCCTTTGTCCTATCTTCCTTCAGAACTTGCCTTTGGTTCTGAATGTGCCTGTGCTTCTCAGTGTCTTATTCTTGGTTCTGAATGTACACATTTGGTAACTTAAAAGTGAGGAAAATCAACCCATTCATAACTTAAGCAATTTTGTTGAAGAGCATTTTTGCTCTAGTCAACTGACTGAATAGTAATCAAATTTAAAACTATAACTTGAAAACAATATTCAAAATATGTTTTCCATATTGGTGAGATTTTTTACTTCAGTGCAGAATAACACTCATAAGCAAGACATTGGTTGGTTGCTCATGCCTATAATCCTAATTACTCAGAAGCTGAGATTTTAACATAAAGGTTTCAACAAGCCCAGGCCAAAAGAAAAATCCACGAGAATTTTCTTTCCAATTAACAATCAAAAAGCTGAAAGTAGAGGTGTGGCTCAAGAGGTAGAGCACTAGCCTTGAGCAAAAAAAAGGCCAGCTGGAATGCCTGGAGTTCAAATTCTAATACACACACACACACATACACACACACACACGACTAATATCCCTGAGTAAAATATGTATACAAAATTTAAATTGAGCCAAATTAATATGTTGCTATGAATGCGGAACTCATTGCTAATGTAATTAATTAGGAAAATGGCATAATAATTTGTGATGACTTAGAAGGAAGTTAAAATTATCTCTTTATCCCTGGGAACAATACTTTCTAGAAGTTCACTAATTACATGTAGATCAAATTTTATTTTAATATAATTTAGAAATATAAATTCATTGAAAAATAAGCAGACTTATGTTCTATGGCAGAACAGAATTCACACATAATCAATATTGAAACAAGATAGGATGCACTAATCCTTAAAGAAATAACACCAAGAGAGTATATGTTGGAAAGCTTCCTGGAACTGATTAAATTGTTTTCTCAAGTTCTAGGCCAAATTTACTCACTCTGAAAATAAATTAATAGTAATGTGAATTTATCTGTGTGGAATTTGGATTGAGAAAAAATTTCTAAGATGAAAGAATGAAACAGGGGCTTAAAAGGAGGTAACAGAGAAGACTCTTTGCATGATACTGATAGTCTGCTTTTACATTTCCTGTATTCATAGCTTTGCTATCTCTCAAGAAGGTTGTAAATTGTCTGTCCCTTAGCTGAAATCCCAATTAATTAGTCCTTGCAGTTGTTTTAACATGTTCAGATGTGTCTACTGTTTTTATCTTAAAACAATAACTTCTTTCCATTTATAGTTTGTTTTGTCTCCTGAAAATTCATTCAATTAAAAGATGCTTTGATACAGCCACAGAATTACAGGTGGCTCACACCTGTAATTCTAGCTACTCAGGAGGCTAGAGTCCAAAGAGTTATATATAGTTCAATGACAATCTAGTCAGAAAAGTCTGCAAGAGTCCATCTCCTAAATAATGAGCCCAAGTTCAGGCTGGGGCATGGTTCATGTAGTAGATTACCAGCAGATCACGTAAACTGAGCAAGCAGGAAGCTATATTCAAATTAAAACCCCAGGCCCCCTATCCCCCTCCTTCCCGTAAAGAAAAGATGCTCATTCATAACTTTACTCTGATTGTATGTATTAGAGGATCACTGATATATTTATTTTATATTATTATTATAAAAACAATATATTTTCCCATGCACCAAAATACTTTATTTTTCTTAGGATTTCAGCAAATATGTCATAAACAGCCATTTGAATTCTTTTGAAACAAAAACACATACTGCTTTTGGAATGTCATTTGTTATTGTCAGGTTCTAATATTACATTGCAACACAGATATGGTTCTTCTGCTCTGTATAATCTTTCCATTTTCTTTTAATTTTTTCCCCAAGTCTAGGCCAAATTTGCTGGCCCTGAAAATTAATTCACAGCAAAGTGAACAAGATAAAATCATTAGGCTCATATTCCTTCATATCTACTTCAACCATTTTGAGATAGAGAAGTTAGTTTTAGTTATGCTTTCACCATTTGCTAATAGGCATTTTTGCAATTCACTAGGTCAATATTCAGCTTCCTTTTGTTTATTAGCAGCATGGTTTCTTGTGGAGTTGATAGGATTCCTTTCCTTTCTACTTTCTCTCTCTTTTTTCTCCATTTTAATGCTTTATATTCTGTTTTGAATTTTGAGCTAGTAGCTGCATGTTTGAGCATGCATTTCTTGGTTTTCAGTGGAATAGCACATCCCTTAGGATAGTGCTTTGAAGACAAGATGACAGAAGGCCTGTTGGCTTGGCTTTGATGCAAATTATAGCCCGGCATCCTTTAGTTCAAGTCATGCTTGTGAGTCTTCTGACTACTTTTTCCCAGGATAGAGAAGTTATTTTAATCTCGAGGATGAAATAAAATTACTAAAGTCAGTTAATACTATCTTTTTCCCCAATAGGAGTGAATATCTAATCTTAAATTGAGCTACAGAAAATAGCTGCAGAAAAAATACTTTGCCCTGGTTCAATGGATTTTTTCAAAATCTAAGGCTCTTAATTCTGAGTGTCATGATAATGACTGAAGAAAAGTACATAAAATATACAAAAAGCTAGGGTTTTGTCTTTAGTCTTTTATGTGGTTGTTGGCTGTATGAGTATTGATTTGGCATCATATTAGAGGAAATGACAGATACCATGAGACAAAGTAAGTGAAAGACATTCGAGATAACTATTAAAGTGAGTGGCAAGGACCAGAAGGTTGGAACCCTACATCTATTCCCAGCCTTCTTTCTCTTCTATTATTTTTTAACTGCAGATATTAAAGATATTAACTACCTACCATTATCTGTATTTATTGTGCAATAGCTTTCTGCGTAGTAAAACAGACACAAACTTTATTCAATTATTCCTAGGAAAGCTTTTGATTTCCTTATAAAAAGGTTAAGCATCGGTCTCTTCTGAATATGCGTGTGTACCTCTAAAATTCATACCATGAAACCCTGGTGCCAGTGTAAAGCCACGATGAGGAGGAGCTTTGGAAAGGTGAGTAGATCATGATTGGAATTAGGATGTTTATATAAAGACAGCAGAGAACAAACCAACTCCATCCTTAATTTGAAGACTCAAAAAGTATCATCTAAGAAGAAAGCCCCCTGTCTTACACCTAATCTGCAGGTGCTGTGATTTTTTTAACTTCCTCACCTCTGACAATAAACGCTTTAGTGATAAATGTTTTGTGTTTATAACCAGCCTGCATGGACTGAGACAATTACGCTTCTTCCATCTGTTTATGCTTTAAATGGCATGTCATAGCTGAAACTTTGGCAGTCATTTTTGAAGCATGACAGAAAAGCCCAGAGAATTGCAGAGACCTTGTGTGGACATGTAAAACTGGAGATATGCTGCTTTCAAGGAAGGATTGACTGAGAATTGAAGGAAAAGGGGGAAAGTAGACTGTCCCTAACTACAAGCCCTTTAGCATCACATTTAGTTGTAAAGAGCCACTTGACCAATGGCCATACTCTTTCAATGACAAAGTGAGATGGAATTTATATCTGAAATGTTCCAAGCCATATTGGGCCAGTACAAGATACTCCAGCAAGCAACATCCACTCAAGAGCCCCTTTACAGATTAACCAGTCTAGTTGTGCTTTGTAGTTTTATTCTGCCCAATCTTGTTTCTTCCCCTCTTCTGTTTATAGATGTTAATCCCTGCTAAGCATTTCACATCACAAATCTTGCCTCTTACAGAAAATCCAACGTGTAAGAATAAAAACAGAAAATGGTAGTCATACACTTTCAAACAGTTTAATATGTGAGAAATCCATTTGTTCCATCCACAGTTCTTGTTGCCAAATTATTCCTAGCTTTATAGTGAGATGGGCCAAGTATTTTTTTCTCAGCATTTTATTTATTTCCCATCTTGATATTAACATTTATATTACCTTAGAATTTTAGAAGAGCCATCAAATAACATTTATTCCAAGGACCATAATATATTAATATGAAATTTAAGACCCAGAAACAGGGCCTCATGGAAGATTCAAATTTAAAGGCTACTAGGAAATTATAACCCACAATTTGTGTCATGACCATCCATCTTAACATATTGCAATTCCTTTAGTACTTTCTCACATCCTCAACTATGACCAGTGGCATCAGTTCCCACACGTGGCCTCCACAACGTCAGCATTTGTGTTAGAAATGCAACTCCATCTTTGGAGTCCTATCATGAGCACACAAAATCAGAAACGCTGTCATTGCAGAAGTAAGATCTAATCAACTGTGTTTTCAATGCTCTGGTAATTGTGATGCATGATAAAGTTAGAGGCTTCAGAGAGAAGCCAGGTTCTATCAGGTTCTAGCTCCATATCACCTTCAGAATGATGGCATAGTCTTGACATGCCATCTTCTTCAAAAGATTGGTGTGATTTGAACAGACACTAAATTAGGCATATGTAGCAAGCATTATCTGGAAAAACAGAACTAAAAGGGTATGTGTATGAGCATATACATGTATGTATATATCTATCTATCCATATGTCTATATCTGTATCTATCTATCTATCTGGGAAGTACCTGATATTTTAGCTGATACTAGTTGATATAAGAAAATTGCTTAGGCAAGAATTTGAAGAGATTTCCTTTAATTAAAAAGGTAATTGAATTGATTTGTCACTTGAATAAAAGTATGACAAATCCATGCTTATAAATACTTCTCCCAACTGGTAGTACATTGATCAAATCCAGCAATTATCTATTGGAAACTTAACTTACCCATATTTCTCTGCTAAGTTTCACTTTGCTAAATATTTAGAAGACTCATGTGATAAAAATATTGTAAAGGCACATTTTTGCTCAGTATGCAAACTTCTGAATATCTCAAATAAACAGGCTAAGAATGAATAAAATTTCAATTTAATAATGTGACATTTCTTCAGAGTATGGAAAATGCCAAAGTTACAAACCTTTAAATTAAATCAAGCGCTCTTGATCCAAAAATCAGTCACTGTGGGATTGAACAATAATGATTCAAAAAATAAAACCCTCTACTTCTTACCTTTTGAAGGCATGCTGTTTTTTCTAAAGGGATGCAAAGGGACATCAAAATAATCAAGTTTCCGTATGAAAGGGAAATTTCTCAATCCAAGCACCAAATCTTTAATGCCTGTTCCAAGAGTATCCAAAACCCTGCTCCAGTTCATCAAGAATAAAAAAAATTGGTTACAAAATAGGTTACAAAAATAGGTTTCATCATATTCATAAACTGCTTTGGTAAATGGCAATATCTCTAAACAACTACATAAAGATAATAAAAATATTTTTAATATGGCCTTATTTCTTTTGTGGATAGATGACAGTTCAGACTAAAAGAGTAATTTACATCTTGTTAGATAAAAGTTGCTGGGCTGGGAATATGGCCTAGTGGTAAGAATGCTTGCCTTGTTAGATAAAGAGTGCTATCTTACATTGTTTGAACCAAAGTTTATCTTTGGAGTCTCTGACTGGTTCTATCATATGCCAGTGTTACAGATGCAAAAAAAAAAAAAAAAAAAAAAAAAAGAGCAAACTATCCTATCTGGAAGATAGATGAGACCCGGAAGGAAAAGATCATGTCTTAAAAAGGATATCAAATGAAATTGTAAATGAGAAGGTAATTATAGCAAACTCTAAAACATATATTGGCTCTATTCTTTCCAACTTCTTTAAAAGATAAAATTATATGAAACAATAGTAGCAAGATATTTCTTAGTCTGATGGGTAGTGTGTGTGTGTGTGTGTGTGTGTGTGTGTGTGTGTGTGCCCATGCACAAATTAAGAAGATGGAACAGAGCTATATAAAATTTTTTTTAGTATCTTATTATATCTGTATTTCTAGAATTTGATTGGTTGTGGCCAATTCTGGTTTGTTAGGAGATAGCCTGTAATCCTAGCTATTCAGCAGGCTGAGATCTGAGCATTGTGGTTTGAAGCTAGCCTAGGCAGAAAAGTCCCCATGAGACTCTTATTCCCAATTACCCACTCCAAACGGAAGGGCATTCATGGCTCAAGTGGCAGAGCACTAGACTGAGCAAAAAGGCTCAGGGACAGTGCCCGGCCTGATGACTACCAAAAAAAAAAAAAAAAAAAGGAAGGAAGGAAAAAGGTGATGTTTTATATGTATGCCTTCTTTCTCCATCCCAAATTTAGGAACTGTGCCATTGTGATAACTAACCAAAGTTGATAAGAGAATTATCTGCCAAAGCTTCATAGGTAATGTTGGATTCCAACTTTGTTCCAAAGAAGCTAGCTTAAACATTAAGAAGCAATGTGGGTTCTTGGCTTTATATTTTCTGTTACATATGGTCCATGTGTTTATTGTCAGATCAGATTTACTCACCTACAGTCAGATGTCCAAAAAAAACAAGTAGTTTATCTGTGTGTTACTGTTATAAATTTCCTTACAATTCCACACTTTTCAGTATTCTAGAGGTAAACATGTAAATTTTAGTCTGGGTTTGTGTGTGCAATAATTCAAGGAACTCTTTTAGGCAACAATTCATTGTGCCTGTAAATAAAGGTTCTTAGAGTTCTACCCCTGATTCTTTCTAAAATAGTTTACAAGTGTGCCACAGGTTGATACAGAATGAAGGGAGTTATGACCACATGTAAATATGGTGTTCTTAGTAATCGGTGTCACAATGAGACTTTGGCCTTTGGCTCTAACATATTTCAGAAAATCTTACCCACTTTAAATAAATTTTCTGTTTTGACCATAAACTAGAGCAACTTATAAAACGTTGATGCATTGTTGGAAGAATGATGATAAAGATGGCAAAATCATTGTGGAAATTTATTTTTAAAGTAACATTCCCCAAACCTTTGAAGACTCCGTGAATCCCTTTAAACCACCCTCCTCTTCCAACCTCAGAACGAACCACTATACCAACCTCTGTGGTTATCAATTTATAGTTTCCCTAGTTGGATTTACCACAAAACTATAGTTTCAAGCAATAATACTTATAGGTTCATGTTTCCTGTCTTCTAGATTTATATAAATAAAGCCATATTTTCAGTGAATATTTACATCTGGCTACTTTGGTTAGTAAAGTATTCATAAAATCCACCTGTTGGATTTAAGTCGAGGTTTACTTTATGTAATGGAATGGTGTAATATGTCCAATATTTCTTTTCATTAATTATATTTCACTGTATGAACATGTCAAACTTAATTTTTCGTTGGGCATTTTCAAAGATAATTTTGGATTATTAAAATTGCTGTTCCTAGAAATAGTCTTTGATTTATTAATGAGATGAGGTGAATGGACAGAGCTGAGCCCTGGCTCTGCCACTGTCTAGTTTGTATTCTGTGACCTGTAGTATAGTTGAGCCCCAGAAATTAGTCTGGACTTTTGATATGATTTCCCAAAGTCTTGGATATGAAGGGAGACCTCTTGACCTAGACCAATTAGCTTATTTATGTATGTGCAGCAATCTCCTTGTTTCCTTTGTTTCTCTCATCCACCATAAACAAACACTACTGCATACTGCCCTCCAGAGCTGCACGATGGCCTTGTGCAGGACTGCTATGACTTGGAGCATGTGGTATACATCCATCACAGGCCCAAACATGCCCAGGGATATTGACTTGTAAGTCTTAGGTCCTGTTGAAGTTCTCAGGCTCTTTTACATATCTCTCTTCCTACACACACAGATTGAGATGAGAGGTAAGTTGGGGCTGCCATGACAAATATCCTAGTACCCTGATGTGCTCTGATTCCTGTGCTCTTCTGTCTGTTGTTGTCCTCTCTTCTGTCAAGATCTAAAGTGATGGCTGTAGGCTTTTACACTCTACTTTTCTGTGGTTTATCCAATCCTATGGTGGTAACACTATGTTCTAAGGAAAAGCATATTTTTTCCCTGTACTTAGGACAACAAAATTAGGATGAATCCTGTAGGCTAGGGGAATATAGAACTTTTCAATCTTATGCCTTAAAATATCTTGATTTTTAAAATCATTGTCTATGTAAAATCCACTTGGATGCTAAAAGCTGAGAAATAGCCACTTGTTCTAGCATGTCTTTTCCTCTGAAGCATCAAAAGTCATTGTTGTTTTTCTTAATTGGTGAGAATTCCACATGGCACTAAGATATACAAGCTTTTGAAATTCAGTAAAAATATTTTTCACTTGCAGTTTTGGTATATTAGGGAGGGACCAAGCTGACAGGAGAGAGAGCCTTGTTTCTCTTTGCACTACTGTGCCTCTTTCTTTGTTGAGCTCATTGATTCTTTGTAAATTGAGAGGGTCTGTGTAGAAAAACTTCTGTGTAGGTCAAAATTTCATGTGAAGGCTGTCTAAATTCCATATGATTTCTCAAAAATATAATAGAATTTACAAATGAGAAGAGTGTAAATTTATTAAAATAGCAAGTTGGTTATTTACATTTGTCCTCTATATTATAACATGTAAAACACAGAATTAGAATTATGTAACTACAATTAGGAGACTTAGGGATTTGCTTTAAAAATATCTTACAAATCTAGAAAGTAAGAAAATCCACCCTCTCAGAAATTTCTCAAGCATGTTGCACATCAAGACAGAGCAATAACTGCTAAGTTTTGCCAACTGCAGCATTGTTTTTCCATAAGCCACTGTTCTGGAGTTTGGTAAGTAGAGTTATAGGCAGATAGAGAAACAATCAAGTGAAGGTGAGATGCAATCATTAATCTAAAGGTAATTTAAGGTGGAATAGAAGGTCTTTTCTATTACCCAAGCTGAGAAGAAGACTGATCTATCTTATATAAGATAGAAAACACCCAAGACTTCTACTTTATCTAATAGAAGTACATTATAGCATGAGAAAAGAACATAGGGTTTAATTTCTGCCTCTCCAGTAGATTTGGAACATAACTAAACATCAGTAGAATTTTTAAAAAATGAATTAACTCAAAGTATGGAATAGCATTTGAGATCATCTACCAGAAAATGTTTAGACACACAGTAAAGTTAATAATTGACAAAAAAAAAACAAAGGAATGATAAACTATGTTTATCTTTGGGGGCTGGGAAAGTCACTGTTTTGGCAATATTCTGCTCATATTTAACAATGTTGCCTTTAATGAAATAACAAGTATTGCCAACATGGAGCAATTAGGTCAGACAAACTAGAAATTAATTATTGTAGACAGATCCATATGTCATAGGAGCACAGCACATGTTCTCCAAGCTTGGAGAGGAAAAAGATTTATTCTGGGAAAGCTCTTGAGATACGGATGGGGGCATGGCTACAAAAGTTAGAGTCAAAAGTGACTGCAGAATTCATATCTTAAAGGTATGGTACTAGACTAAATAAAAGTAGATTTTTTTCAATGTCCTGATTAAGTTAAGACAATACCTAGAGGGTGTGGGCTTAAAAGGCACAATGACCAGTTACATCATAGTATTGGCCATTGTACCTGCCCATATACATAGCAGTTCCACTGAGCTGTAGAGAAACCATTAACAAATCACAGCCATTGATTATATACATGGCATCTACTTTGAAGATATGACTCCACATTTAGCTGCTGCACAAATAACAGTAAATAACAAAACTGTATTTTTGCTTCTAAAGTATTCTTCAATGATAACATTTTAGTTCTTAAAAATGACTTCCACATTCCAAGTGTGGGACCTGAATTTTCATCAAGAGAATCAGCTATACCCAGATTTTCTATTTAAATGAAACAAGAAACCCCATAGACCTATGGCTACTTACTCTTTGATAAACTAGCTAAAAAAGGAGGATGAAAGAAAGACAGCCTCTTCAACAAATGGTGCTGGCAAAACTGGTTCAACACCTGTAACAAACTAAAACTAGATCCTTATACATCACCCTGTACCAAAATCAATTCCAAACAGATCAAAGACCTCGAGGTAAAATCAGATACCCTGAAAACACTACAAGAAGGAAAAAGAGAAACACTCAGGCCCCTTGGCGCAGGAAGAAACTTTCTTAATAAAGGCCCAGAAACACAACAAATCAAAGAAAGATTGGATAAATAGGATTGTATCAGACTACAGAGCTTTTGCACAGCAAAGGACATAGCTTGCAAGATAAATAGAAAGCCCACAGATTGGGAGAAGGTCTTTTCTGGCCATATAACACACAAAGGCTTCATATCTAAAATATACATAGAACTGAAAAAATTCCTCCAAAACAAATCCTCAAAGAATGAAATTTTAAAAAGTAAAAAAAAGAAACCCGACAATTTTCACACACATCTGCTAAATTGGTTATTACAGATGTTAAACATGATTGTTTCAGATTATATTTTAATGTTTAAAGAATTAAGTTTTGGGTGAATATAACTGATGCCATATCCTCACTGTGCTATGTGAAAGTATTTGAAATAATATTTGAGTCATAATATTTAGTGTACATATGTAGAAATGAAACCAGGAAACTTGAGATGAGTGAAGTGAAAAGAGATGGGGAGAATGATGAAACGGGTGACATTGATGAAGATGTATTGTACTCACAAACTAACATGTTGAATCGAAACCCTTTTGTACAACTTCTTACTGATAAGTAAAATGCAAATTATATTAAAAAGGTATTGTAAATTTATACATTTATAAAGACCCAAGCAAATTACAACCCAGGTTTATGAAAACAGAATAACCACAAATGCTAGTGATGACAGGAAATCATCTAGACTCATGGTAGAGACAGTAGGATAGGGTAGCAACCGGATGTCAGTTGATGACAATCTCAACTGTTATGCCTGGAATATACTGTTATAACTGGAATATATAACTGTTATAACTGGAATATAATATAATCTAAATCTTGATTTCATGTAACAATTCACCAATTTTGTTGCAATTAACTAAAAAACTAAAGACAAGAAAAATAAAATATGTTGGGAGGTGAAAAAATATTTAATATTTAAATGCAATATGCCACCAGATAAATTGACACTTGTGCTCTGCAGGTGTAAAAGATAGCTTCTCTTTTTTTGTCTTTCTTCTTTGCTTTTTCTTTTTCTTTCCTTTCTTTTTTCTTTCTTTCCTTTTCTATCCCATGTAGTGCTATTATTTTTTAGCTACAAAAAATAGTAGCTCTCTCGCGGGGCTGGGGATATAGCCTAGTGGCAAGAGTGCCTGCCTCGGATACACGAGGACCTAGGTTCGATTCCCCAGCACCACGTATACAGAAAATGGCCAGAAGCGGCGCTGTGGCTCAAGTGGCGGAGTGCTAGCCTTGAGCGGGAAGAAGCCAGGGACAGTGCTCAGGCCCGGAGTCCAAGGCCCAGGACTGGCCAAAAAAAAATAAAAAAAATAAAAAAAATAGTAGCTCTCAAATTTTAACTTGGGATCAGTCTTTGGAGTTTCCAAACAAAATGGAAAGATGCCTAATCAGATTTGAATTTTAAATAAACGTTATACTTTTTGTATACTCTAAATATTATGCATTATGTACTTATTCTGTACTTATCGAAATTCAAATGTCAATGGATGTTCTGCATTGCTACAATACAAATTGTTGGCCTCTCATAACCAGTGGTTCGACCCTTAGAATTTACATTGTTAGTAGTTTTCTAAATGTTGGTAAGTCCATTTCTAAGAACACTCATTCAGAACTATAACATAAGCTAATAGAGGACAATATCTTTCCAATATAACACTGTTTGCATTGTCTGTTATTCATCATTTACTTCATTTTTCAGACATTTAGGGACTCTGATTTCCCCAATGACTCAATATTAGTGCTAAACCATATGCAAGATTCTTACTTTAGATTCAGAAGAATCATTGTTCCCTCTTTTGCTTCCAATCTTATCTTGTAGGATCTTTGCACAATACTTTTGTTTACTCAGGCATTTTCCTTCTTGACAATAGTATTCTAGTAAATGAATTTAGCCTGAAAAAATAAATGAGTTCTTGGATGTCTAGCACCATCATATGTAAAAGTTAAAAGAGATGAGCTGTTAATATTTAAAGGGGGGTAGAAATATGCTTATATCCTTGAATCATAATCCTATTAATTTGGCTATATCATAAATGAAAATAATTTCAGAATACTATTAAAATTCCATCTTTAAAATTTAGTTTGCAGACCATAGGTTATTTTCATCTTGCTATTCACATGTACATGTTTTGTGACAAACTGCTTTGATTTGGAAAGGCTCTCTCCTATTGAAAGCAGGTGTTATTGCTGGCGTCCACTCTGCTTGAGACCATTTTCAGTCCTTGGCAGGAAGGCCAGAAGGATATTAAGTCTCCTTTGCCTCCAGAAGCCTATCCTGTCATCACTATTGCCATGCTGTTGCTTTGTGGCTTTTCTTCTTGGCTTGTTGCCATTCTTCTTGCCTGGATACCTCGCCTTTAAGGAAGATCTGGACTGTATTCTACGCTCTTTTCATCCTGATCTCCTACCTGGGACTTTTGAGTCTTTTTCTCATTTCCTGGTCCATGCAATCATCTGCCTGTTTTCTCTACTGCTAGTGTCATTTAGCCACCACCTGCAGCACATCTGAGGTTTTCCATCACAAAGTCCAGACACAAAGTGCTCTCACTGAGTCTCTAGCCTCATAACCCGTGGTTTCCAAGTCTATTGCTCCACCTCCACCTGGGTGGGAGTCCCTCCATGTTGAAGGCTGTGTGCCTACTCTTCTCAACGCTGCCAACAATGGTGTCTATCTCATACCTAGTCCAGGATCAGTCTAAAAACCATCTGTCTTTCTAGATAGTGCCTTGGTGGTTGCTACTGTATGCCCCGAAATCACGTTAGCCTGTCTTAATGCTGTCACATTCTATTGTTGCTTTCCCAACAGAAGGGGTGTAGGTGGTCCATACCAAGCAAGATACTTGACTCCTAAAGAGATAACACATTTAGAAATGCAAAAGTAAACTCATTTTCTCAGCATGTACATTTCTTATAAACAAATGATGGTTAACAACTAGCTATAATGTACGTTGGTTAATTCAGTTAAATGCCTATGAATGAAATATAGTTAGACTGTGGTACAATCTACCGGAGCCAATTCTGTGGATCGAGTCTGGCCCAATAGGGAAAATGCCTTCATAGAAATTTTTTTTTTTTTTTTTGGCCAGTCCTGGGCCTTGGACTCAGGGCCTGAGCACTGTCCCTGGCTTCTTCCCGCTCAAGGCTAGCACTCTGCCACTTGAGCCACAGCGCCGCTTCTGGCCGTTTTCTGTATATGTGGTGCTGGGGAATCGAACCTAGGGCCTCGTGTATCCGAGGCAGGCACTCTTGCCACTAGGCTATATCCCCAGCCCCCCTGCATAGAAATTTTAAGAATGGTCACTAGCATACAAAAATATTCTAGCTTTATGGCTACATGCATAAGTTTTGTACTACTAATAAGGATTCAAGTAGGTCACAGAGCAAATGAATTATCCACACAAAACACATTTGCCTTAAGTCTCAGGCATGGGAAAAACTCTGTAATGATTTACTTTTAAAAATCTTGTAATGATTGGCTCATTCAATCATTCATTGAACTCACATATTCCTAATTATCACAGTTAATCTCAAGTGACATTCCTCTGTCCAGGGAAGATGAGCAGTGCCCCAGAATTTATTTTAATGGCTAAGGGTAACATCCTGTCAACAATTAGAAACAATACACATCTGTAGTTTCATGCCACAACTGAATCATCGCTGTACCTGGAATTACTTGTATCATTAATCATTTCAAATTCAAATCCTCCTTATAGGTTTTCATGACATTTTTATGACTTCCTCTCAACTAGATTCTTAGCTCTTGACCACAAGAGCCATAAGTTGTTTGTTCTTGTGGCCTCTACCTAATAATGCTGAAATGTAGGATGTCTATATAACTCAGTGATAATGGCAGATGTGATCTTAGTTCTGATATCCGAACATTTCCATTCTGGGTGACCCTGCATGTTTCTTTTCACTTGAAACAGTGGCAGAATGCCCATGTGACCAGTATAGAGTCCCCACCAAATGCCCCAGTCCTTGTAGGCTTCAGTTTCCTGTCTTGCTCTACTCTGAGAAATTAGAATAGAAATTACTATGAAGGATTTTCTGTAGTACTTAGTGTGCTACTATATACTTTTGGCTCGAAGGAACTATGCCCAGGATATGTACCTGTTACTCAGGCACTGAAAGAGTTTTGAGGCTGTGTAACAGGTAGCACCTACTGGGAGGCTTAAACCGTAGTTAATTGTTTCATAGTGGTAGAGACTATGGGGTGTAAATGATCATGTCTCTGCATTGATGACTTCTCAGGCAGTGAAGGGAAAGCTGTTCCATGCTTGTCTTCTAGCTTTGATAGTTTGCCATAAATCTTTGTGTTTCTTGGCTTCTGGAATATAAAAGCACTCTCTGATGCATTTTGTCTTTTTAGAAGGACTCTAGTCATATTTAATTGACCTTCAGTATGACCTCTTCTTACCTAATTACATCTTCAATGACCCTATTTCCCAATAAGGTCTCATTAATTTTGGGATGACATAACTCATCTCATGACATGTACTGTACTTCATTTAATCCTCATAGCAACTCTATAACATAAGTATAGTCATGAATAAATAAAACTTTTTATATCTTTATGTAGCCTGGATTTAGGGCGGTGTCTCTAATATCTACATCTGTAGACTGCAAGGGATACTCTTATCCATCTAGAAGATCATAAAATCAGCTTCTGAAATAGAAATATTCTCTGTGAACTACTCTGAACTCTTGTGGTTTTATTTTTATTTGTTATTGGTTTTCTGGGCTACACAATTGCTTTGTGGGCAACTGGTTGAAGAGGTAACAGAGATAAAAATCATGCTTTCCTAGGGGATCCTGCCAGTTAACTTCAACCTTTACTTCTGAGGTTACTTTCTCTTGTTTGAGGGCCCTACTCATTTTTTATAGAGAAATTTTAAGCTGTTCACTTATCTGGCAAGTAAAATAATTAATCTTACATTTGATTACTTTTATATGTTAATGCATATGTTCCATTGATTTTTCAATATCCTTAGTCACAGGTCAGATGTAATCATGAGTTTGCTCAAGCAGCATTTGTTGGGAAACAGAAAACACTATATTATGTCTCTGTTGCTATTATTGCTTTCATTGCTGAGCTTGGTAATCTTTTGTAAACAGATGATATTTTATAGAAAATTCATCTTTAATTTTACTTGGCTTCTTTAATACTGGGGGTATATGAAACTAATATACAGTAGCCAAAAACCTAGAGAGATAGAATTGTATTTGAGAGTAAAAGAGATTTCATCTCTAGTTGCTCAGATTAATAACTATAATACACAGACAAGAAACAAGTACATGGGAAGGGCATTGTATTCCCAGAAAAGTTGTCCATGGACTATTTCAGATGTTCTGTTCACAAATGCTTTATATCTTGGAAAAGAAACATTGTAAACGGAAAAATACTATGTCATGAATGATTTTCAAACACATACCCTACCTGCCAAGTATCCCAACTGTATTATTTTTTTATTTTATAATTTTTTTTTTGCTGGTACCTGGCTTGAATTCAGGGATCACCCTCTTGCTTGGCTTTTTAATGCTCATTTTTGGATTTCTACTCTATGAGCCATACTTCCAGAAATGCCCCCTCCCCTACCTCTGGTTAATTGGCGGAAGTCTCTCAAACTTAGTGCCTATTTTATGATAATCAGTCTAATAAATCATACAATACATTAACTCATGTCACAAAAATGAAAATTGGAGTGTCTATATGTACATGCTTTTGTGCCATCACTAAGTATGAAATTCTTGAGTTGGACCATTGTGATTTGGAGACCCTCTTTAGTTCAAATCCTGTTTAGTCCAGAAAAGAAGATTGTTAGCATATGATATTTACATTTAAATTCAGGCATACCAGAAACCCGGAGATGAGTTCACCCCTTATCATCCACTTTTTTTTAAACCAGAAATTGAGAATAGAAATAGAAAGGCAAATCTACATGGATAAAAAAATAAGTTATCATTGAATTAAAATGTGTGGGAAACTGCAAAAAAAAGTACCGCAGCTTAAAGGGGGTGACCACTGAGTATAGAACAGCAGAGGGACAGATACTAGAACTTCATGATGAAGTGTCCCTGCCTTCCAGCAGCTGAAACAGTGAAGGGAAAATAAAAGAAGAATAAAGGTAGAATCAGATATGTTTCTTGATTTACCTGTAACCTGGTTTTCCCCAGAAGATCAGAAATATTAGTAATCTAGAGTATAAGGTATATTTTAAATGCCTATTACTATGGCATGCGTTGTTTCTTCATATCTTGGTTGTTAGTTTTTTACTTGGGTAACTTTTTATTTTCTCCCTCAAAAGCCCAAGTGAGAATTGTTCCTCTGTTGCTCAAGGAGAACTATGTCAACCAAATGGCAATGAAGTCTTTCAATACTTTTTCAGGTCAACAGGACAATTTATGATTGTCATAGAAGTGGTTCAGTGTTAAACTATTTTCAGTTTTAAATATCTCCATCATACCTCTTTTCTCAAATTTAGTTTATTTCTCCTTCAATCTTGTAGGTAGAACTACCTTCGTTCTTGTTTGTTTGTCATTGTTTACTGTGTTGTTCTCCTTAAACTATCTCATAGGAGATGGCATATGCTGTTTAAGTGGAAGACCTGGGATATCCTAAGTAAATGGAGAGGTCCAATACTTCTTATAAAGACAGAAATGAAACACAAATCCTAAAATAGAAATCATGTATTTGGTTATCTGGAGACTTTAAATATTGCCCTGTGTCTTTCAGTATCTAAGCCCAACAGAGAGGGACTGACCCTAAGCAAGGTCTTACACTTGCATTGTGACCACTGCCATCCTCTGAGAGTATACGTTCCATACTGATCCATATGTTCCTATATTCACAGAATTTATAAAGACAAGTAAAGGAAAAATGTGAGCATCTCTGCTTTTGAGTGGAAAGTAAGCGTTGTGATTGGGGATTTACAGCTTATTAAGAACTCAAGTGTTCCCTGTAAATATTTCAGATTTAGAAATTAAAATAGACTGCCCACAGACAAATATCCAATATAATATCCACAGTATAAATCAGGTGGCAGGGGAGGAAAAGGAAGCTTTCTCTTGTGGTGCCACGGATGGGGTTGATGGAGTCTCTACACACAAAGAGGCCAGGGAAGGGTGAACTGTGGGACTGAAAGCAGGTTTGGGGGTGAAGTGCAGATTGTTCAAGGAAGGGAAATGAGTCAAGATATGAAGCCAGAAATGGAAGCAAGAGCCAAACTATGTTTTGTACAAATTCATTTTCTAATCTGCTTGAGTGCTGTGAAGTCCCTCACTTAGGCTCTTGGACTCTGAGCTGATAGACTCACAGATGAAGGCATTAGATTGAGACTGCAGTGCAGAGAAGATCCCCATTTTCAGAACCACTATGTATACTAGCTATGAACACTCATAATTCAGATATTTGCAGAGATGAAACAGAAACCCTTATTGGTGGCAGAAGAATTTTGTAATGCTTTTGATGGAGCACTTCTGGCATCCACTAGTATACAGCACAATGTGGGGTTTTCTTTTCTTCTAAATTCAACAACATTCTGACTAGTCTTGTTCTGTGTATCTTTTATCTAACATTTCTCAAGGGAAAGGCTCCAACTGGCTTTATAAATTACCATCTGATATAGTATGCCACTCTGGGAAAGACCTTCCTGCCAATCACCTGGTCCCTTCTTCTGTTCAGATGGGAGTGATTGCCTGAAGGTTAGTCACAGATTCTCAGAACTAATTCTGGCCATGAGAAGAGTCAAATGACACGACCCACTTTGCTGAGAAGAAGGGCAACTACTTGCCCTAGATTATATATTCATTTAATATAATTACTAAGGGTAGATTCTTTTACTCTCAAAACTGTCCAAAGCATTGAGAAAATTACACAAATCACAATTGCCTAAAAAGATTCAGATATTTCTCTCATGCTAAATAGATGCCTATATGTGAACTTCATTTGCCTGTATAACCCTCTATAAGCACTTCAGTGTTTCCTCGATTTATCTCCTCATTTGATTGTGGCACTTTCATGTTTCGCCGGTGAAGCTTATTTCCCTATTGGGATGTTGGATTCTTACTTATCCATTTTCTCTTTAAGTAATGACTCCTCCACCTTCCTTAGGCAACTACTTACCAGTGTGGTAGGTTATAAAGTGTTGCCTCCATGCTTTTTTGGGAGGCTCTGAATGTGCTGTGTCTGTTACAGGCCCAGAGTTCCCTGATCAGTTAGCTGTAATGAAGTTTGGGCCAATGACTAAGTAGCACTAATCATAGCGATTCTTAGCACTTTTGTTCAGATAACACAGAAGAGTTGTTTCCTATCATTAAAAAGAGAAAAAGGAGAAAGAAGAGAAGATGGGAGAGGAGGAAAAAGAAAAGAGGAGGAGGAGGAGGAAGAGGGAGAGGTTGAGTAGGAGAAAAAGAAGAGGTTCTTGACATTCATGTCTCCATATGAATCCTATGCAGACTACTCAAGGAAGCTTTTCGGTATTCTGCTAACAAATTCATTCACTACTTAAAACAGTTGCAATACACGTCCCTAGTGCTTCTCTTTCCTCCCCAGCCCACTTCCTCAACTAAAATGTTCCATTCCACTCCTCTCTCAATCCAGCCTCATTACTTTGGGATTTGGCACAAGCACTCATTTATCTTCAGCGATCCTTTCCTGACTAACCTCATCACACCCTCATCAGTCATTTCCTCTGAAGACATTAGCCTTCACATACAGGTTCACGTTGCAAAACAACAGATGCTTCTTCCATAGCAACCAATGGGGATGCTGTTAGGGAGAGAAGAACAGCAGCTCTCCAGCCTGCACTATAATCTCTCTAGCAAAATTTCCCAACTGTAGTCACCAGTACACACCAGTGCACTATCAGAGTGTGCCACAGCTCTTCCCCTGAAACACAACTGACACTCAGATTGCACTAAATTTATTGGGTGAGGATTCATTGGTTTGCTTAACTGAGAAATACTGTCAGGATTATCCAAAGTTTCGATTGAGAACTTACTTGTTCTCGATTGTTCTGCCTTCTGTTTGCTGGATGTTACACATAAACTCCCCAGAGAAGTGAGGAATTTGGCTGTGATCATCGTTTAGTGTAGCCAGTAAGCACAGTATTTCAAGCTAACTGTGACACCCAAGTTTGGGGGAAGGCTCTGACCAACCATCTGAGAACTTGGGTGCTCCAAGAAAGAATAACTGGGGCAAGGGGTATACAGTTCTCTCCTTGGTAGGGCCTTTGCTGGTCCATATGGTGCCAGAGCCCTTGTACAAATAAGCAAATGATTTCCCCACGTGGTAGATTCAGCCCTGCAGGTGAACAGCTTGGCAAGCAGATGGAGCCTTTATGAAAATTAGAAAAAAGGTGACCTTTCTCCGGTCATATGCACCCCATGCCAAGGGACACAGCTTGGAGAGAGAAGCATGGCTAGATTTCAGGTCTTACTCATTTTCTTGGCCTGATACCTTAAGCACAACAAACTAGACAGGGATGTCCCCCTCATTGACCATTGTGGACCATGTGATTGCCCTTTGCTGGAGTCATGTCATGAAGAACATTGGATATAGGTAGGAAAGGTTACCATGACTACAGACTTCTAGGCCAAACTTGTATACAGATGGAATGGCTCAATGTCTGCTTAAGGAGACCTGAGATTCTTCACCTTAGCTCACCCACACTGAAGTCGGGCCCTTTTAAAATGTCCATTGGAAGGGTTGCTATTATCAAATTATGATAATACCTATTATGATAATATCTACTCAAATTATGATTATAATAACAGTAATGACAATAACAGTACTTGACTATCTGTGATATTACATGCTTCCAGTTAATTGACTTTCTAAGCCAAACCATGTTAATGGGAAATTCACATTTTCTCTCACATAAACATCTAATTCTGACCTCTCTGGAATTCATCTTATTTTCCTTCTTTCCTGATGAATATATCATTATTGATTTTATCTCTTTCTCTTCCATTATTCTTATTAATTTCTTATTAGAAGCTAATTTCTTATTAGAAGGTTCATGTCTTTTATTATTATATTTTGTATATATATTTTAAATACATATGAATAACCTGGAAATATATCATCCTGGAAGAGTAGTACACTGGTTTTCTCAGAAAATAACTTACTTTGTACTTGTTTTAGACTTAAGTATTTGTTAATTTCTGCTATACTTCTACTCTTCAAAACTTAGCTTTCCTTCATTCTCTAGATCTCTGAAAACAATTATTTAAAAAAAAACTTAAGCTAAATTTAACACTGCTCAGTTGTAACTTTTCATTTGTCATACAGTTTTATCACTTCCTTTTTGTATGCATGATGTACTTTTTGTGGAATAATAAAGTATTGGCCATATATATTATGGCACTCTTATACATTCTCCCTTTCTCTTCCAATTATATTCCCCAAATAGCATTAACTAATTTTGTTTTAGTCAATCTGTTTTAAATTTATGATTTTCCTCGTCCTAGGGCTTTTACTAAAAGCTACTAACTTAGTATTATGTTGGACATAATATCAAAATGATAAAGTTTCAGAATTTATGCAGTCTATTTACTGACTGCAATGTAAAGGAATCTATGGTCCAAATTTGTTGTTAGAGTTTAGCATTATCAAGAAAACATGGCATAATTGAACAGCCCATGTGAGAAGGTCAGGAGCAACAGCTGGACACCAAAAATAATTAGAGCAGCATCTCAGCTGCTCTGTAACTGCTTTTGAGATCAATTTCTCTGGAAGATTCAGTCTTTTGTATTTTGTATGGCAAAAGTAGTTTGGCTGATTTTTTTCCCCCCTCAAATTTGACATAAATTGTCCTTCGACTGCTCTGAATAGGTCAGAAGAAATCCAGTCTGACTGAGACAAAGCAAATAAGGACTAGTGTCTGACAAGACCATAGTTGAGACTGGGAAAGTGTTAACTCCAGGATGAATGGGGTGCTGTGGTAAGAACTGAGGCATTACCTAAAAATTATAATAATTGGGGCCTGGGAATATGGCCTAGTGGCAAGAGTGCTTGCCTCATATACATGAAGCCCTGGGTTCAATTCCCCAGCACCACATATACAGAAAACGACCAGAAATGGTGCTGTGGCAGAGTGCATAAAGAAGCCAGGGACAGTGCTCAGGCCCTGAGTCCAAGCCCCAGGACTGGCAAAAAAAAAATCTAAAAATTATAATATTATGTGGATGATCCTTGTCTTCCAAAATGCTTGAAGCTGAATCTATAAGGAACTGGAAATATGTTTTAATAGCATTAACATTTTTTTGGTTTTCCTTTTCCTTGTTCTGCTTCCCTCCTCCCTCTTTCCCTCCTTTCCTTCCTTCCTTTTTTCATCTTCTCCCTCCTTCTCTCCTCCCTTATTCGGTCCCTCCTCCCCATTCTCCCTCCCTCTCTCTGTTACAGTACTGGCAGTTGAACTTAGGACCTTATTCTTTCAAGGCACACATTCTATCATTGTAACCTCCAGCCCTTTTCTTTCTAGTTTCTTGCTCCACACTGGGACTATACGAAATTAGACCACTGGAAATTCAGGGATCGTTCTGAGGCTGTTATTTGCGGTTCATCTCCTAATACATATTCTTCACTGGGCTCCACAAAACCAATTCTATTAGTTCCTTTGGGCCACTGTGAAGAAATCAGGTAAACGGATGAGCTCTTTACATCTGCTAGGTAATAATGATTTATTTTTTTACTAAATGTCAATCTTGACTTGAAGAGCTTTGCTTTTGCAGTAAAGTGGATGGCAATACAATACCCATGATTCGATGAAACCCTTTGCCAAGTCTATAGAATTTTGATTCAAGAGATTTACAGAGCTACAGTATCTTACAAATAATGGGACTAGTCATTTCTTCTGTAGTAAGATGTAAGTAATGGAAGCTAGTGCTATCTTGAGAAAAAAAATCTTAGGGAAAGCTTTAAATTCCAGCACTATGCGCTGCGCAGAGCAGCTAGTGAAGAAGAGAATAAATAATTCCAGAGATTGGTATTAAATGTTCTAACACTGAATTGAATGCACTGGAGAGTTATTCTGGGACACCAAAAGATTTGGCGGTGATAGATGGGGATATAAATGTAACCAGAGAGAAGAGAGGTACTTCAGAGATTCCTGGCTAAAATGTTCCCATGTTTGCAAGAAAGAGGAAACTGAAAATCAACAGAAATACCAAATTGAATATTCTTTTCAGCTTGTTGTATCTTTATTTATGCCTAGACTTATATTTGTTTACTAAAGACTGTATAGTTTATCTCAGAATGTGGCTTCAGTTATAGCTTCACTGTTTATGCAATCTTAGATGTAAAGAAAATCAAATACCATTAAAATAGCCATATATACTGGGTGCAAACCACTAAATAACTTTATTCAACTGCCTGGTCCTAAGATCAATAAACAGTAGCTCTCCCATTACAGAATGATAATATAATTACTTCTTCTATATCTCATATTAAGAAAGTGCCTTGAAAGTTGTTAGTATTGATCCCATACAATTAAGAAGCATTCAAGTTATTTTCATTTAGTCCTATCACATCTCTTATCAGCGTAAAGGTACAATTATTCTAAAGCCATTTACTGATGAGAAAGTTGAAGTTTTATGTGATTCTATACAATCTGCACAAGATCATTTGACTAACACGAAGCACACAGATTTGAACCAGGCATTCCGGCTCTGGAATGTAGGCTATTGATACTGATAGCATGGTAGGAATTTTTTACTATTCTTATCTTGTACATGAGAAGAATAAGTCTTTTTTTTTTTTTTGTAATGATGAACACAGAGTTCTGGGAAGAGTGCCAGGACTTTAGTTCAAGGCAATGCCTCCATCCCTTTATCCAGACAGCTTCTTTTTTTCTTCCTGAGCTATTGACGAGAGAGAACATTGTCTTTGGTTTTATGGCTGGTGAGCATGGAGTAAGATATTCTCCGATACAGACTTGTGCTTTATCACTGGATGAAAATGACTGTAGCCGCAGCAGTCAAGTAAGTGAACACTGTTTCAGCATCCTGTCATCTATCATGTCAAGGAGCGACTTTCCAGTTTCTTTAGGATTTCCATAAGACTAGGCTTGGAAAGTCACACTTACACTGACATCAGTCAATGAAAAACACTCAGACAGCAATGGCAGTACTTCCAGGCCCACTTTTCTTTTTTGTGCCTCATTCTCAGACTTTGACTATCCACCTACTATTTCTCTCTCTCTCTCTCTCTCTCTCTCTCTCTCTCTCTCTCTCTCTCTCTCTCTCTCTCTTTTTCTGGATGCCATTTGTTCTTATTAACTTTTTGATGTCATCTTTCTTAAATCTCTCCATGAAGTGTAGGTATGTATTGGAATCTGGTCTCCTTATTAATGCCCCTACTTCATCTATGGTATACAGAAAAACACCCCAATCTACTGCTTTCAAAGCTCAGGAAGACAGTCCTGTTCATTTTGAGGGTTTTATATTTATTAATAGGCACAACATTAGATAGACTTTCTTAGACTAGGATTATAACTACTGGTGAAAAGAAGGAAATAGATGAAAACAATGGTCCTTAGTATTACTTTTAAAATATGATAAATTTTGAAAAATATATGTTCTATAAATCCACACAACAACCTTCCCCCCTTTTCCTTTCCACCAATTTTCTCATGTCTGTTTCTGTGTCAACTGTTGTCAACTTGTTTGCAAAAATATTTCTACCCCAATCTCTGGTCCTTCTCGGTTATTCCACATTTACTTTCTTCATAGATCCTCACAGTCTGAATATACTAAGCTTATTTACTCTTATATCTTTTATCTCTGTTTTATAAACCTTATCTAAGAGATTTGTGATGAAAGCTATTTCTGCTCCCTAGGAAGAATGTGAATTTATCAAATTGGCTTGCATAACTAAGCCTCAATTTGCACATGTACAAAATTAGGATAATAACAAGATCTCCTGTGAAAATTAAAAATAATAATCCAAGTTTAATAATATAAAGCTAAATATAATGTGTATAATTATATAAAATCCATGTATATGCATTTATATACTAATATATGTGTAGTAAAGCTAGGAACAGTGACTGAGCACATAATGGTTTATTTCTCACTTTCCTTGATTTTTTTTTTCACAGTGATACAATCTAAGCTTTCTCTAACTCGGAAGGGAGTTCCTTCTATTTTACCCTACTTTTTTCTTCTAGCTTGATAGAAAACATCTTTCTAAACTAAGAACATGAGGCTAGTGGAAAAAAATACTTAGGTGCTTAGTAGTGTGTTTTTTGAGGAGATTGAGATTCTGCTCATTCTTATTCTGCCTTCTTTCTTCTCATTTACCATGAAGAGAGTAGATTTTTCCCATGTTCTTCCAGAGTGAGGCTGTACCTCACCACAGGCCCAGAAGGAACAGAGGCAGCTGACTATAGACTGAAACCTCTGAAACTATGTGCCAAAATAAAGTTTATTTCAGTTATTTCAATCACAGTGATAGCTGACATGTGCAATTAATAGAATCATTTAGTTCTCATTGTAAATATCATGTGTTTTCATGATGTAAACAGTTCTGTTCTTCTATGTCAGCCTGCCTTTGCCAACAAGATTGCAGTGTGTTGTTCTTTCTAGTTTATACCATCCCTAGTAAATGAAAGCATTGCAACATGGTATACCACTGGGGCAGAGGTTTGACAAGAGCAAGGACCACATCCGGTTTGGTCATGTACTTTGCCAGAGTATAGAATAGATAGCAAGAACTCCAGTGATAGTTTATGAATGAATGGATAAACAAATGAATACCTCAACAATGTAGTAACTAATGCAAAAAAGTATTGTGTAAAAATTTTAACAAGAAAAGTCACAAAAATTATACTAATCTCATAGTACTGGTCTTGTTTCCCCACTGAGATGATAAATGATATGTATCACTTTGGAGTTAATGCTAAGAGAGTGACTCACTAAACTCCTTGGTATTCCCTCTCAGGCTTAGCAAAGAACCCAGATTTCTTCTTTTCAGCCCAAAGATGCAGTGTGGCAGGGAAGGCCAAGTGCCTGTTTCTCCAGAGAACAACCCCAATTTCTGAATTTTCAGACATTATCCCAGTTCAGTCAATGACACAAGTATTTTTCTCCTTTTAAAACCTAAATATTCTATTATTCTACTTTTATGTTTTTCTTAGGGGTTAAATTAGCTCTATGCTATGGTGTATAGAAGCTGGAGTATATAAATACATTTCTTGTAAAAGAGTTTATACACAGAATTTTAATGCATTAATTACTTCTCTGTCTTGTAGTAGAGAAGCCCTTATTTCATTATATTTATGCTTTGATGTATGAGTATGTGTACTAAGCAATATAAAATAAATATATTGTGCCTTTTATGATTAATTTTTCTTTTTAAATGGAAATTATGTTCATTATAGATTATATATTGATGTTTCCTTTTTAAGCTAATATACTTTGTGTTTTATACCAGTTTTATTCATTTTTATTTTTTTTTCAAATTTTTATTATGAAACTGATGTACAGAGAGGTTACAGTTTCATACGTTAGGCATCAGATACATTTCTTGTACTTTTGTTACCTTGTCCCTCATAACCCCCTCCCTGCCCCGGAGGTGTTCAGTTCACTTACACCAAACAGTTCTGCAAGTATTGCTTTTGTAGTTGTTTGTCTTTTTTTTACCCTGTGTCTCTCAAATTTGGTATTCCCACTCAGGAACAAGACAAGGATGCCCACTCTCCCCACTTCTGTTCAACATAGTGCTGGAATCCCTAGCCATAGCAATAAGGCAAGAGGAGGACATCAAAGGGTTCCACATCGGCAAGGAAGAAATCAAGTTATCCCTATTCGCAGACGACATGATCTTATATCTGAAGGACCAAAAACACTCAGTACCCAAACTACACCTAATAAACCAATTTGGCAAAGTAGCAGGATACAAAATCAATCCACAAAAGTCAGCAGCTTTTCTGTACACCAGCAATAGACAAACAGAAAATGAAATTATGGAAATAATTCCATTTACAGTAGCCAAAAAAAGAATAAAGTACCTAGGGATCAACTTAACCAAGGACGTGATGGACCTATTCAATGAAAACTACAAAAATCTAATAAGGGAAATCAAAGAAGACACAAGGAGATGGAAAGACCTCCCATGCTCATGGGTAGGCAGAATCAATATAGTGAAAATGGCCATATTGCCCAAATTGTTATACAAATTCAATGCAATACCTATCAAAATCCCAGCCACATTCTTCACTGAAATAGAGAAACCAATCCATAAATTCATATGGAACAGCAAAAAACCTAGAATAGCCAAAGCAATTCTAGGCAAAAAAAATAGTGCAGGAGGTATCACAATGCCAGACTTCAAGCTCTACTACAAGGCCATCATAACAAAAACAGCATGGTATTGGTATAAAAACAGATCGGAAGACCAGTGGATTAGAATTGAAGACCCAGAAATAAAACCGCACTCTTACAGCCAACTGATATTCGACAAAGGAGCTAAAGACATACAATGGAATAAACATAGCCTCTTCAACTAATGGTGCTGGGAGAACTGGGCAGCCATACGCAGAAAACTCAAAGTAGACCCAAGCCTATCACCATGCACCAAGATCAACTCAAAATGGATCAAGGACCTCAACATCAGACCTGAATCCTTGAAACTACTGAAGGACAGAGTAGGAAAGACACTAGAATTTATAGGCACAGGAAGGAACTTCCTGAATAGAGTCCCAGGGGCACAACAAAAAGGGGAAAGACTCAACAAATGGGACTACTACAAATTAAAAAGTTTCTGCACAGCTAAGGTCATAGCCACCAAAATAGAAAGACAGCCAACGATATGGGAAAGGATATTTACCAACACAGCAACAAAGGCCTGATATCGGTCATCTACAGAGAACTCAAAAAACTAAGCCCCTCCAAGCCCAATAAACCTATTAGGAAATGGGCAAAAGAGCTAAAGAGAGACTTCACAAGAGAAGATATAAAAATGGCAAAGAAACACATGAGGAAATGCTCAACATCCCTGCTAGTAAAGGAAATGCAAATAAAAACAACCCTGAGATACCACCTCACCCCAGTTAGAATGGCCTATACTCTGAACTCAGGAAACAACAAATGCTGGAGGGGCTGTGGAGAAAGAGGAACCCTTCTCCATTGTTGGTGGGAGTGCAAATTAGTACAACCACTTTGGAGAACAGTATGGAGGTTTCTCAAAAAGCTCAATATAGACCTACCCTATGACCCAGCCATACCACTCTTAGGCATCTATCCTAAACTGCAAAACCCAAGATATCAAAAAGACATTTGTACTTCCATGTTTATCGCGGCACAATTCACAATAGCCAAAATATGGAAACAACCCAGATGCCCCTCCACAGACGAATGGATCCAAAAAATATGGTACTTATACACAATGGAATACTACATAGCGATTAGGAATGGTGAAATATTGTTATTCGCAGGGAAATGGTCAGAACTCGAACAAATAATGTTGAGTGAGACAAGCCTAGAACACAGAAAACAAAAGGGCATGATCTCCCTGATATATGACTGTTAACAAAGGGAGACAGAGAAACAGTAGAGACCAAGTCTGTGAACACTGTATATGTTCTTGATACATTGTATATTGCATATGTGTCTACCTGACCTAGACAAGGGATGGAAAAACAGGTTGTAAGATATCACAAGAAATGTACACACTGCCCTACTATGTAACTGCACCCTCTTTGCACAACACCTTGTAAAAAATTATTTTCAATTAATAAAAAAAATTGGTATTCCCTTTCTATTTCCTACTTCCAATACCAGTATACACGGTTTCCAACATACTCAGATAAGATTACAGAGATAGTGTAGGTACAACTACAGGAAGGTGATACAAGAACATCATCAATAACAGAAGCTACAGATACACATGGGACGTTGAAAGTAGGTACAACTGTGATAAAACAATTGTTTCCATAACATGGAGTTCATTTCACTTAGCATCATCTTATGTGTTCATAAGGGTATAGCTATTGGGCCTTGTGATGCTCTGCTATAACTTGCCTAAAGCTGTACTAATTATTCCCAATAAGGGAGACCATAGAGTCCATGTTTGTTTGGGTCTGGCTCACTTCACTTAGTATAATTTTTTCCAAGTCCTTCCATTTCCTTACAAATGGGACAATGTCATTCTTTTTGATAGAGGCATAAAATTCCATTGTGTATATGTACCACATTTTCCTGATCCATTTGTCTACTGAGGGCCATCTGGGTTGATTCCAGATTCTCGCTATGACAAATTGTGCTGCGATGTGCTGGTGGCATTACTGTGATTTTGTTTGTGGTCTTTTGGATAGATACCCAAAAGTGGGGCTGCTGGGTCATAGGGGAGTTCTATACTTAGCCTTCTGAGGAATCTCCATACTGCTTGCCAGAGTGGCTGAACCAGTTTATACCAGTTTTAAATTTAAAGAAAATTCAACAAAGTTATAGGAAATTCTCCAATATTCCTATCCTTTCCTTTCTCCATCAAAATTTTTTCTATTGGTAACATCTTACATTATTGTAAATTTATTGTAAATACTGACAGAAACCTATATTGATAGATAATGAACTGATGTCCATAGTTTACTTTATAGTTCATTCTTTGTGTTTTGCAATTCTGTGGGATTTCCAAATGCATAAATCTACATTTACTGCCACAAAAATTCTGTGTGCGTTAACTTTTCTTCTATTCTCTCTATCTCTTGAAAGCCTTTGGCTCTTTTAATGTCTCTATGTTTTTTCTTTTTCAGAATTTCATTGAAATCACACAACGTATGATCTTTTCAATTTTCTTTCATTGAGCAAAAATATTCAATTCTCAAGACCTCATCTCATAAAATAATTAGATGGAGTGGCCCCCACTTATCATTCTAACTATAATGAAAGTATAAATTGATAGATTGTGGTCCGATCTAGCTGGGCCAGAAAGTAAGACTTTATCTCAAAACTAACCATAGCAAAAAAGAGATGGAATTATGACTCAGGAGGTAGAGCATCTGCCTAGAAAGTATAAAGTCCCAAGGTCAAACCCCACTACTACAAAAATCAGTCAAAAATTCGGTCATAATAACATTCATTAAAAATTGTATGAAAAATATAGAAGGGATGGTATGAGCAACTAGGATTAAAAAGAAGAACAGAGGGGACAAGGTTAAAGTTACATGCATATATATATATATATATTTGAAAATATCACAGTGAAACACACCCATGTAAAATTAATATACGTTAATGTAAAAGAAAAGAGAAAGGAAATGGTTCGTCTCTCTCTTTTCCGTTTGATAGCTAATTTCTTTTTAGCCTGCTATAATAATCCATTGCTTTAAGCATGTTACAGTTGATTTATGCATTCACCTACTAAAGGACATCGTCCTTGCATTTAAATCCTAGTAATTTTGAATATCAATGTTATAAATGTCTGGTGTACAAGATTTTATTTTTGTGATGATGGAGTTCAAAAAAAATGATACTCCACAGTGTGGTACATTGATAGGTTAATTGTTTTCTATTAAAAAAAAAACCACCAAAGAATCAACAGATGCTGGATGTGGCTTTTCTCTGAAGTTCTCTTATCTACCTACAAACTGCATCTACCAAAAAGGAGCACAGTCACATTCAGACTTCCTCCTGAAATGTAATTAACCAAGGAAGATTAAGCTCCTATCACAGAGCAGGAATCTGCAACTCAAACATCACACCTACAACCATAGGAACTTTGTTTCAGGCTACTGTCTGTTTTTGGGCTCATTCACCCCCTCCCCCCCACTCAAACACCTGTTACCTCCTCAAAATTGCCTACTGTGCCTACCACTCTCATTCTTCAAAGAAGGTATTTTATCTTCAGACATCTGGCCCTTCTTTCAGCTTTGCAGTTTGTGTGGTACCTTCTACCTGTGCATATTAGTAAATTGGATGCCTTTTCTCCTGTGACTCTGTATTCAATTTATTCTAGTAGACTTAGTGCCTTTTTTTTTGTCATTATAAGCCAAGCCAAAAGAAGGTACTTATTTATTTTAGAAGAATCAGCTTACAATCAGCTCAACCCCTATAAAGGACATACAGATTCAACTGATTTCAGATATAGTTCTAGGAGACATAAACAGTACAAGAAAATGTACCTAAGGCCTCACGTATGAAACTGTAACCTTGTTGTACATCCCTTTGACAATATATAAGAAAACAAAACAAAAACACAAACATACACACACACACATGCACACACAAAAGAAACTATCAAACTCTTTTGTACAGTGGCCAAAGTCTTTTGCATATTCACCAAGAATGAATGAGATTTCGTGCATGGTCATCAGTCAGTGTTTTGAGTCAAGTGGATTTTTACTATTGTCTTAGTTTGAAATTCCTTATGAATGTTCGATGTTAAGATTTTTTTTCAGGCTGTTCTCCCTGGCCTTTTTCATTCAAGTCCAGTGCCCTACCATTTTGAGTCACAGTGTCACCTCTAGTTTTCTGGTTGTTAATTGGAGATATAAGTCTCAGACTTTCTTGCCTGGGTAGACTTCAAACTGTGATTTTCATATCTCAGCCTCCTGAGTAGTAAGGATTACAGGTTAGAGCCACCAATGCCTGGCTGATGTAAATAATCTTTCACATGCTTATTTCTTATCTGCATACTTCTCTTTTTTTGTAAGATTTCTGTCAAATTTTTTACCTAAACTTTTATTGTGTCTCACTTTTTTTCTTTACTTACCATTGAATATTTAGTGTTCTTTGTATATTTTGGATAGAACTTTGTGAAGTGTGTGATGTGTGTTTCAAAAACATTTTTACCAGTTTGTGACTATCACTTTATTTTCTCACATATGTATATATGTGAACAGAAGTTTCACTTTTTAATTAAGTCAAAAAATAATTTTTGTCTCCATAGGTGTTGTCTTTGATGTTGTATCTAAAAAATTGCCACCTATCCCATAATCACATAGATTTTCTCCTTTTATTCATTTGGAATTTTTATAGTTTTACACTGTACATTTAATTCTGTGATTCACTTGAGTTTTTTCTTATGAAAATTATATGGTCAGTGCTAGTTTTATTTATTTAGTTTGGTTGTAAATGTTTCCTCTTGCTTCATTGATTTCATGCATCTTTACACTTGTTGGAGAATCAGGCTGAAATTGTGTTTATGTGTTTAATGGTATTAGGTTTCTCCTTGAGCCATTTCATAAATTAAATGTGGATATCTTTTCCTTCCACAGATGAAAATTGAAACTCAGTTTGCATATGTGCAAAGACAGCTTTATCACTTTTTAATTGTATAGGCTGTTTGGTCTTGAAGTCAAATGAGACCCTCCTAACATCTTCTATTTACCAGATGACTTAGGAAATTGATTCTATTTTCTTTTACAATTAGAAACAATCTGTGTTTTGTTTATTTTACCACTATTATCCCAGCCATAAACTGCTCTGGAGAGTTGCTGTCAATGGTATTTAAATATTCATTCAGAAAATTCTTAATAGCAGTTAGGTTTCAGAGGCTCAGCTAGGCAAGGATGAAGGTATCTTCAGATGAAGGCTGGTAGTCAGAACTATCCATTATTATACTGGGTCACCTGCAAATATTAGCAGGAAACAGGAGGACTCAACAAGTGTAGACGACTTTTGACTTTTACCCCCAATGTACAATAAGCAAAATTTAGAAATTCACTATGCACAATTCATGATTAAACTTCCCCCTGGTATTTAGAATTTGTTACAAATATGGTTTATATAAAAGCATATTTAGTACTGATAAATCAAGCTATGATACATAACAAAGATCTAAGTTCTGGGAAGGAAGATGCTTGCTTAGGAGGAATATGAACTGAGGTGATAAAGATGTGGAGAGTGTTGATGGAGGGTGAGGTGGAAGAAATAGACCTCAACAATGTCAGTTCCGGGTCACTTCTCTGTTGCTCACTTTCAAGTGTTCAATTTGGGTTAAAAATTGATCTAATCTAAAAATTAAAAAATAGGTTAAAAGGGCTGGGGATATGGCCTAGTGGCAAGAGTGCCTGCCTCATATACATGAGGCCCTGGGTTCGATTCCCCAGCACCACATATACAGAAAATGGCCAGAGGTGGCGCTGTGGCTCAAGTGGCAGAGTGCTAGCCTTGAGCAAACAGAAGCCAGGGACAGTGCTCAGGCCCTGAGTCCAAGGCCCAGAACTAGCCAAAAAAAAAAAAAAAAAAAATAGGTTAAAAGGTATAGCAAAGAAACATGCTATCTGTGACATGCTTAATATTTTAAACATGATTAGACAAGACTAAAAAGACAGCTTCCTGAGAAACATATATCTACCTTTCTATTTACAATTATCAAACTATATTTCATTGTTTTTTTTACATGGTGGAATTTTAATAACAAGGTTGACTTAAAAAGAGAAAAATATATGTAGCATATTTCCATGAAGTAGAGAACTACCCAAAATGAAAAGGCATTGTTAGGTATGTATGCAGGTGATAATCATAATGAAAAGCAAGGAAATTATTCAGAGAAAATACTGGGTGTTAGGATGGATATATTATGCATTAGGGACACTGCTAATCATTCTTCTTTTTCTTTTTTAAAATTAGTTATGGTAGAGTTGATATACAAAGGGATTTCAGGTACAGGAATCAAGCAATTAGTAATGAATACAATTGTTTTTAACCAGGTCTCCCCTTCTATCACACTCTCCCCATTTTTCCTCCAGTCTCCACCCACAAGATGTAGAGTTAATTTTCCACAAGTTGTCTAGTGAGTACCAGTGCTCTATTTGTTCATCCTTGTCCTACCTTTTCTGTCCCTCCTTTACCCTCCCCAATACAAACAAACACACTAGACAAAATGAAAAGAGAGCCCAAAACAGCACCAATTCCTGCCTGTGGTTTGAGGGAGACGTGGGTATGAGCAAAGAATGAAGACTGTCACCTGGCTGCAGTGAAGCTGGGCAGCGCGCATGAGTTAAGCAAGGTGGATGTGCTCTCAGCAAGGGATCACAGGGCTTTGGTGCTGGGAGTGTAGCATGTAGATCCAAGCAGGATGGACTTGTCGTGACTGAAGTCACTACTTGGTAGTAATTTACTTTGGAGGCAATAGAAAACTCACACAGGAGAGGAGGGAGTTAAATCCTAATTTGGGTTTGAATAATGTAAAAAAATAACCGAGATGTAGGCCTGGTTTGGAAGTGGTCCTGGCACAGCAGACTGGCTTGACAGACAGGGCCCAGACAGATTTTTGGCGTAGTCCTTCATATTTCTACAGCTCACACTTGGAAGCTATCTTTTGCTCTGAGTCAGGGGAAGATGATACATTCTTGCAGTTGCAGTAGAACATAAGAGCAGTTTGATGATGACAGCAATTTTGCCACATAACTACCTTAAACCTCAGCTACCTGAAATTGTAACATTTTCCCTGTAATCATAGATAACCATATTTAAGACCATCAAAGATAGGAAGAGATTGCTTGCCCAGGTCTCTGGCTTCCGACAGCCGGTTAATGTCATCTTTACAAACAAAACACTTGAAGAGCCAACACAGAACTTAATCTAGAAGACACTAGCTAACTTTACAATGCAGGCCGATGGCACATTTATGTGAGGAATTTCAAACAGGCTGAGATTCGCACTTACTCACTCAGTATCTGCTGCATTTGTACAAAGCACTCTGAAATTTTATTTTCACATTTCATAGCTCATCACACACATTGAAAGCTTAGTTTCTCTTTGTAAATAAATGTCCAGATGATCAGAAAATATGAATAATACCAAAATATCTGGAAATCCATGATTTCTTTCAACTTATACTTTCTTTCTTTTTTTTTTTTTTTTTTGGCCAATCCTGGGCCTTGGACTTAGGACCTGAGCACTGTCCCTGGCTTCTTTTTGCTCAAGGCTAGCACTCTGCCACTTGAGCCACAGCGCCACTTCTGGCCGTTTTCTGTATATGTGGTGCTGGGGAATCGAACCTAGGGCCTCGTGTATCTGAGGCAGGCACTCTTGCCTCTAGGCTATATCCCCAGCCCTATACTTTCATTTTTTGATCAATGGATTGCCTATACATTTTCTATGGTATCTATTGATTGCTTATCCTCCTAAGGGTATGATAAAAAAATCATCTCTTGGCCTGGGAATGTAGTTTAGAAGCAGAGTGCTTGCCTAGCACAAACAAAGCCCTGGGTTCGATTCTTCAGCACCACATAAACAGTAAAAGCCAGAAGTGGTGCTCTCGCTCAAGTGGTAGAGTGCTAGCCTTGAGCAAAAAGAAGCCAGGGACAGTGTTCAGGCCCTTAGTTCAAGCCCCAGGACTGGCAGAAACAAAAAAAAAAAAAAAAGAAAGAAAGATAAAAGTCATATCTTGAACAAATGAATGAGAGATTAATCCCAAGTATCATTGTTTGTTAATGTTGTAAGAACCACATTTGACAGCCAAAGAATGACCTTGAATATTGTGTGGAGAGAAAATGCCTGAAGTATGCTAATGCAAGCTTATACGTACATTGTTATTTGTGGTAGAACATGCTGATCTTAAGTATGATTATAAACACCATTATGAATTAAATGCCATTTATTTTGTTGTTCTCAGTCCGGCTTGAAGACCCAAGAGATTAGGAATCATCTCAGCATGCAGATTGAAAACTATCTACTATTAGTATCCTTAAACAGACTTAGTGTTCTTAATATAATTGTTCAGGAGTCCCTCTTCCTAACTCTGTACTAACAACATTCCAACCGTCATCAAACTTAGTCATGGAACTCTACGGTGGGCTATGTGGAGTGGTGAATGGACCTATGCTTTTGGAGTTGTTAAAACCTGGCTTTGAATTTATTTCTCTTGTTTCTAGGCCTTCCTTCAATGCCTCCCCTCCCTTCTCTTTCTGCTTCTTTACCTTTAAAAAATCCTCACTCTTTCCCTCCATTCTTTCCCTGCTCTCATTTTTCTTTCCTCTCATACATTTTTATTATAATTGACAAAGTGCTAGACTATTAATATGCTCCAGCTTGAGCAGCAATTGTTAAAATAGAATCTATATGTCCCAAGAGCACATAATGCAGTCGCATGCCATGGCTGGGTGTAAGAGACTGCAATAATTATTGCTCAACTTTTCTGAACACTACAACTAAACCTGATTAAGGGTGTGAACTACATCTCTTGATTCCTAATTCTTTGCTGGGGGGAAATATATACTCTGAAAGCATTTCTTCTCTTTCTTCCTATGCATCAGAAATGATGGTTGAAGAAAAGTGAGGGGCAGAAATGTTTTCTCTTCCTGTAATTTGCATCCATGCAGAGGAAGCTCTACTAGAACAATATTTAAGACTTTTTTGGTCACATCATCTGCTTGCACCTCAGTGTGATACAGAAGGACCTAGGAACAAATACCTCTTTTTCTCTTGAGAAGTACTCACCTGGAATTGAGAAGCTTTCCATCTCAGTCCCCAGACTGTCCGTTTTAAGGGCTTCATTCCCAGACAGATGTATACAGTCAACATCTACGTTTGGCACTATGGGTAAGGCAGTTTTAGTGCAGTGTCATCATTAGAAAGACCATTTCCCATTGATAAAAGTCCTATCTTCTGCCATCATTAAGAACAGTGCTTTGGTACCCATCTGCCCATCTTGTTTGGTTCAGAACTCAGATTGGGAAGAGTGATGATGGTTCTGTGTCACCATGAAGCCCATTAAGTGATCATTATTGTTTCCTTGGGACTCCTTTGCAGGATATAATTTTTTAAAATGACACTTGAACCTAATGACTGCAGATGGTAGCAGGCTAGCAATGGTTTGGGAGGCAGGCCTCTCTCTGTCTCTGTCTGTGAGAAAGGGCCTGCTCCATGGTCCCGTCCTCACTAATGAGACTGGGGAAGCTCACAAGGAAGCTTCTTCTTTGTTTTTCCTCCTCTTAGAGATTAATGGACGGGTTCCAAAGGACTTGTTAGAGTTTCCTACTCATTTTCTTAATTACACTTCTTAGTGGTGTAATTGCACCTTGGATGTGTGATCTTTTTGAATTCGTTGTAATTGTCTATATGCTTGTGAGGCAGCGCTTCTTCATTAAGAAACCAGCAAGACTAAGTGCCATGCCAAAAGTTTCACAGCAAAACTGTGCACAATGGATGCAGGGGATAAGGCTAAATTAGAACTTATCAATGAGCTCTGGTGCAAATGAAATCTGCTTGGAGGCCCATCAGCAGAGATAGCTGAAAGTCATTGAACTGTAGCAGAGAATTTAGTTTCTTATTGAGCTCTTCCATCTTGAATTTCGAGAATTTTGAACATAAATATTTGGTATTGGGGGGGTGACAAATCTGCAAAGGGGTTTTATCAGAAGTCTTAGAAAGAAGAATTTAAAAGACATTTGGCAGTAAGCGTCTGTGTAACTGACATAACAGACAAGAAAATTTGAAAATGTTTCTTTAATCATCAGCATCATGTTCTGATATTGCACAGAGGGTCAAAACCGGCTTGTGATGGCTTACACTTAGGTTTTCTTTTTTTTTAATTGTAGGTTTTCTTCTTTTTTTTCATTGTTGTTATTTGTTTTTTTTTGTTTTGTTTTGTTTTTGTATGTGTTGGTACTGGACTTGAACTCATTACCTCATGCTTTCCCTTGTCTTTCCACTCAAGACTGACTCTGTACCACTTGAGCCACACTTGCATGTCCGGCTTTTTGTGAGTAAATTAGAAAAAAAGAGTATAACAGACTTTTCTGCCTGGGCTGGCTTCAAACTGTGATTCTCATATCTCAGTTTCCTGAACAGCTAGGATTATAGGTATGAGTCACCAGCTAGTGGCTTATACCTGATTTTTGAAATAGAGTCCTTACTAAAAATTACATTATATATTTTTAAAATTAAAAATAATATTGTAAGTAAAGAATATTCTAGTTATTTCTAATTATTTTATAGTACTTCTCTATGAACTCAGCTTTGAGGCTATTTAATCTCTTTAAGGTAGAAATGCTATATATTTATATAATTTTGTAATTCTGATAATTTCTTCACTTCTGCTTTTTACGGTCTCATGTTAATAGTTTGAGCTAAGACAGAGTGGGAATATTTACAAAAGAAATGAGACAGTGCTACAACTCAGGATTTGGTATGTTGTTTTGATGGCTATATAGATCTAAGAAAGCAATGAAAAAAATGTTAATAATACAGATTAAACTTCAAAATCTTTTCTGTCTATAACTGTTACATTCCAGCCAGCTCCCCAATTTTGGAAGCACTCATTGACCAAAGAGTCAATTTACAACATCTGTCTTCATTAGTTCATGTTTATATTGCTTGTTAATATGACCCAAAATGTCAATCAACATTCCCGTTAGAAATTCACTTGTCAAATTAAAACTAAAGTTCTGCTGTGGCTACAAAGTCTTAGTAAGAATCAGTGAAAAGATTCTTTTAAGATTCACGTGAAATACAGTAATAATGAATGTTGCATATTTTATTATTATTGACAAATAGTGACCTTACTTGCTTTACACTAACAATATTTATGTCTATGTGTGCATGTGTGCATGTGCACACAGGCATTCACACACACACACACACTTTTCCCCAGAATTAATATATAGTGGGCTGCATAAACAATTGCTTCCCCCAATATTCCCTAATTCCAGGAATCTGTAAGTATCAAATAATTTGACAAGAGGGTGAACACTACACACTACAGAAACATTGTTCAGTTGCGGGATCTATAATGTACATAGGCCTAAGTACCATCACAAGTATACTTATAAAACAGCCAGGGAGAAGGTAACAAACAGTACAAGAAATGTACCCAAGGCCTAACGTATGAAACTGGAACCTCTCTGTAAATCACTTTGACAATAAATAAGAAAACAAATGCAAAAACAGTCATTCAGAGCCAGGTACCTGTGGCTTGTGTCTATCATCCTAGCTACTTAGGAGGTTGTGATCTGGTGGACTGAAGTCTGAAACCAGCCAGAGCAGAAAATTCCAGGAAACTCCTTCTCCTTCACAAATCTCTACTCAAACATGCTGACTTGGAGAAGTGGCTCAAATAGTCAGGCACTGGTTGTAAAAACAAGAAACCCAGACAGGAGGAAAAAGGCCTTGAGCTTGTGCACAGTAGTGTTACACACACACACACACACACACACACTCACACACCGGACAAAAAAACAGAAAGAGAAACGGCCACATAAACACTGAAAAAAAAATGCACTGCAGCTACAAATTGAAGTGTCCCAGACATAAGCCAAGCAATGACTGTCAGCACCAGAAGGTGGATGAGACAAGTAGTACACAGTCAACTCTATTCTAGATCTAATATATATGTCCCATCACCAATATTTTTAAATGGTTGTCCAGATTAACCATCCTCCATTTCCCAAGCTAAATTCCCCAAACCTTTATGTGACAATACTTGATTCCCTTCATCATCTTAAAGGACTTTTCCAGATCTCTTTTGGCAGGTATTTCTTTGTTATAAGGTATAAGGTATTTCTTTGTTGCTTGTTAGCAGTTTCACTATCATCCATAACAGAGATCATACAGCTTCCCAGCCCACTTATTAATTTTTGACTGTTGCCTTAGTCTCTTGCCCTGCATTATTGCTATTCTAAGGAGTGCAACACCTTGGAATTATGAAAAGCTTTTGCATCTTCCTGCCAGATTGATTTGCTAATTTGGAGGTTATTTAACCTTCTCCATGATTCTATTGCTTTTCTGTCATGTGCCAACTCTATAGCTTGTTAGTCCTAATAAACCTCTCCATTGTGGTTGTCTTGGTGATGCACTATTGTGTCTGGTCTCTCTTGTGTTATTCTGTCCTTCCTTTATTGGTTTCACTGACAGAAGAGCAGAAATATGCTGCCTGAGAACAGACATTTTAAAATTAAATTAATGTTGCCTGGAATAAAATATCAATATGCCAAGAGCTAGCTTTCCCATGAATTAAGGGAGAAATACTCAAAACCAAACATGAAACAATCAAGCATAGATTAGCTACAATTTGTTGGGTGCCAACAGTATGCTCTGGTTTGGCACTGGCTAAAAGATTAGAGGAAACCAAAACAGTAAGAATGGTTGGCCCCCACAGCCCCAGGTTCTGCCTTCAAGAACTACTATGTATGATTAACTCATTCAGATGTTAGTTCCCACAATTTTGTGGGGTTTCCTATTCAATTTCTGAGATACCTCATCATAGTACGTGAAGTTTCTTTTCTGATCTTTATTTACTGATGTGAACATTTACATGGGCAGCTTACATCCAACTTGAACGTCTCTTTAGGACCTATGGATATTTGCTATTTACAGAAAGCCCTCTGAGTAGATCCTGAACATTTAATCTCTCCGTTAACTATCTTCTCTGTTACTTCCAAATGATTGCTTTTACATTCATCCTTCAGTAGACGATATGGGCTTTTCAATTTGTACTCTGGAATTTTCATTTTCAATGCGGAGAAACAGCAACACATTAAGAAATGTACCATTTCCTGATTGTGCTTTTCAGTTCATGGATCAGTTTGCAGACAGATTTAATGATGCTTCCCCATATGTTTCCCGTGATTGTTGAACTCAGTAATTTCTAGAAACTATTATTCTGTTGTTTAGTGATTGTGTTTATGGTGGTTCCCTTCAAGAGCACAAAATTATCATTTTAACTATATCCATTGTCTTTACACTGCAAAATTTTATCCATTGAATGCATTCTTTTCTCAGATGAAATTAAAGAAAGTCGGAGTTAAGTAACAGGGCACTTCCATAACAGAATATTGGAAAAATAAGCATCTTGGAGCTAAAATATTGTTTCATACAACAGCTTTATTGTCCTAGAGTTAATATGCTATCAACTGCTCACATTTAACATGTGTTTGTATATATACATATATGTGTGTATTGTATATATATGTGTTTGTATATACATATATGTGTGTTTATATATATATATATTCAGCATCTGTCTGTCTACCTATCTATTTACCTATCTATTTATCTATGTTCATATCTGTAATTGAGCCAACCAGCCACCATCTATTTTAGATATCTAGCAGCTATTAAGTAAATAATTAGTAGATAAACAGAAGGACTATAGGTAGATAGATAGATAGATAGACAGATAGATGGTTAGATAGATCACAAAACAACCTTCACAATAGAAACAATAATCACACTTATCACTCTAAGTTATCTCATGCTATCTGGTTGTTTTCCCATTTAGGCTTTCTCATTCATTTCACAATATCAGAGAAATGTGAATATGTTTTCTTGCTCTATATGTTAGCTTACAATTACTACAATTTTAAAAAAAATTTTAAAAGGTAATCTTTTTTAACTTACCTTTTGGTCTCTTAGTGAAATATATTGACAGTAAATTACATTATTGCACATATCAAATTATCCATCTCTTTGTACAGCTGAATTGCATGGATATGCCACAATTTATTCATCCATTCACCTGATGATAGATATTTGGGTTGCTTCCAGTTTGCGAATGTTATAAACAGCATTGCAATGGATATTTATGTGCATGGCTTATGGAAATTTAATTTCTCCAGAATAAAATGATGAATGTAATGGATGGGTCATACCTTATGTATATATTTTTTATTTTAAGGAACTGTCAAGCTATTTGTCAATGTGATTGCAATGTTTCTTTCAGCAGTGATTTTTACTTACTCCAAATTCTTCACCATAACTGAGTTTGTCAGTCCTTTAGATTACAGATATTTTAATAGCTGTGTAGTAATATGCCTTGTGGCTTCAGTGTTTATTCCCTAATAGTTATTAATGTACATATTGTATCATATACTTACTTGACATTCCACATAATTTTTTCCTTAAGGTGTTTGTTTAAATATTTTGCAAATTGCTTACATTTTATTATTAAGGTTTCAGAGTTTTTCATATGTTCTGGACAGCAATTACTTACCAAATATATACTTTGAAAGTATTTCCCAGTGTTAAACATGTCATTCCATTATTTTAACTGTGCTCCATGGGCTTGGAGTTTCTAAAAAATCATTAATTTTTTACATATCATTAATTTGCTTTCTGGATTATGCTTTGTTTTATGCATTTGATAAATGTTTCCTAGGCAATGATCATAGATGTTTTCCTATGCTTGTTTCAGTAAGTACTGCAGAAATAATAATTTTTGTTTCAGTCCCTAGGATAGTGGTGCATTTCTGCAGGTGATTAATTCACTAGGCTACAGTGTGTCTCACAGAGCCTTTATTTTGCTCTAGGTTTTATGGTCTCTTGCTAAATTTTTAAGTTACAAATATTAATGTTTTTTGTTCTAAAACATGTTTCTATTGGATTCTGTCTTACATTTGTAAAAAAGGAAAAATAATATTTTTCCCTCTACTTATTCACATTAACTGACTGTGGTTCTATAGTTAGATAAATCACCACCAACACCACCTCCAACAAAAATAGATGCACAGCAACAACAACACAAAACCCAAACTGAAGTTTATTAAGACATTCATTGTGATACCCAGGAGTATATTCTATAATGACTAACTGAAAGTAGTGGAAAGCATGTCAGAAGATAAAACATCATTTACAAAGAGCAATAAATTTGTAGAAAAGTTAAGAGGCAAAGATAAAGGACTCTGAGTTTGTAAAGATTGCACAGTATGGGAAGGGAAAGTATGGGGAAATCAATGATAAATATGATGTTGTTAGTAAAGTTTGCTATGTAGGCACCACTGATTCCTGGAATGGTGAGATTTTAGAAAGGCCTCTAGTGTTTCGAAGCTTAACTAACGTCTTTCCAAGACAAATTAACAAATTTGTATTCTGCCTTTGGGAAAATGGTATACCACAGGAGAGGAGAGGCAGAAAGAGGTTTAGTTTTGTATGCATCTCCTTTCAATAGCCTTCAGCTCTAAATAATGATCATTGAATTGAAACACTTACACGACTATCTGAAGATTATTAAAAAATAAATTTAAAACTGATGTGCAATATACCAAAGGAGCATGTGTTAGAATGCTATATAATTATCTTAATAACATTATTTTTTGGGTGTGAAATTAATCTATCATCTTTATCTTGCTAGATATCTGTATCTACATAGATATGTAGATAGCTAGAGATATCCATATATTGATATATAGATACATATCTATGAATACTTGTGAGATTTTACTTTTTGTTCTCAATTTTAAGCAGTTCCGTCACAGAATGGAAATCACAAATCCATCACAAATCCTTGGTATAGATGGAATCAGACTATATCATCTTTTTGATTAGTTTCTTTCACTTGGTATTATGGACTTTATGTCTTTTTGTGTCTAGATAACTAATTTCCTTTTAGTAGTGAGAAATATTTCATTGATAGTCAGCACTTATGAAAAGTTAAGAAAATCGGCCAAAGCCTTGAAATAGCAGCATTTGTGCTGATTTCTGACTGGAAGGGTGACAGTATGCCAGAGCCAAGTGTTCATATGGTTTAGTTCAAGGAATGGAAATTCACTCATAAAGATGACAGTGTTAATGGAGACACACTGCTTAAAGCTTTGAACTGCTTTCTAATGTCAATGTGCCTGCCCCTCCAGTGTGTCTGAAAATTGGTTGTGTTGGTATTATTCCTGGGAGCTGAGTAGAAATGAGTATTCTCAAACCTGGCATGGTGGTCACCTTTGCTCTAGTAAGTGTGTCAGGACATTTCCAGTGAGGCTCTATCTGAGGACAATGTGGGCTTCAATGTCAAGAATGTGTCTGTCAAAGATGTTAATCTGGAAACATTACTGGTGACAGCAAGAATGGTCCATCAATGGAAGTAGCTGGTTTCATTGGTCACATGATTCCCCCTGAAACTTCTAGGCTAAATTGCTGCTGACTCTTCTCTTGTGCTGGATCGTCACACAGCTTTGCAGAGCTTGCAAATCTGCTGAGCTGAATGAAAAAGATGGATCATTGTTCTCGTCTTGAAGGTGACCCTGAGTTCTTCAAATTTGGTGCATGGATATAGTTCCGGGCATTCATTGCTATGTTGAGAGCTTTTCTGGAACTCTTCCTCTTGCTCTTTTGATTGTTCATGATATGAAGCTGACAGTTATGGGTGTCATCTAAGCAGTGGACAAGAAGGCTGCTGGAGATGACAAGGTCTTTGAGTCTGCCCAGAAAGCTCAGAAACTTAAACTATTATTATTGTTCATTAAAACCTGCCAGTTCAACTTTAACTAGTGGTGGAAGAATGGTCTCAGAATGGTTTGTCTCAATTGGCCATTTCAGATTAATAAATTGACCATTTAGTCCACGTGTAAAACCTTAGAAGGAAAGGAAAAATGTTTTGTGGATCTTTACTTGGTTTGTGGCAGATTTAACATATTAGTGTTTTTTTTTAACTACCAGTACTTTTTAATGGAAACAAGGGCCAAAATGAGTCAAAGAATTTTGAGACATACATACAAAATTTAATGACTAGAAAACAGGTTGGGGCCAGTCAAGATGAAAAAAAAAATGAGCAAGGCCTTGGCTGATACAAGCTAGCTGGCTGAGCATGGAGGTGTACACCTGTCTATAATTTCAACCATGAGGTAGGAGAAGGTATGAAGATTTTGGCCTAAGGACAGTACTAGCCAAAAGTAAAATCCTATATGAAAAATAAATGAAAGTAAAAAGTACTAGGGACACAGTTCAAGTGGTAAAGTGCTTGTGTAGAAAGCATAAGACTTTATTTAATCCCTAATACTCACCTTTAAAAAAGTTTCATATGCCTAGGTGTGGTGATCCTTGCTTGTGGTTCCATCTGCTTGGAGGATTGAGGCAAAATGATCACTTGAGCTCATGGATTCTAGACCAACTTGGGCCACATAGTAAGACTCCATTTTTTTTAAGGGGGTTGGATCCTGTAAATTAAAAACTCAATAAGGGGCTGGGGATATAGCCTAGTGGCAAGAGTGCCTGCCTCGGATACACGAGGCCCTAGGTTCGATTCCCCAGCACCACATATACAGAAAATGGCCAGAAGCCGCGCTGTGGCTCAAGTGGCAGAGTGCTAGCCTTGAGCGGGAAGAAGCCAGGGACAGTGCTCAGGCCCTGAGTCCAAGGCCCAGGACTGGCCAAAAAAAAAAAAAAAAAAAAACTCAATAAGTCATATAACAATGCTTGTTGAGAGTTTTGCCAATAAGAATGGAACAAGGTAAAGATAAAATATCAGGGCTGGAAGACAAAGTAAAGGAGATAGAATATGTAACAGATCACACAAGAACTTTGAGATACCATTAAAAGAACGAAAGGAGGAGGAGGAGGAGGAGGAGGAGGAGGAGGAGGAGGAGGAGGAGGAGGAGGAGGAGGAGGAGGAGGGGGAGGGGGAGGGGGAGGGGGAGGGGGAGGAGGAGGAGGAGGAGGAGGAGGAGGAGGAGGAGGAGGAGGAGGAGGAGGAGGAGGAGGAGGAGGAGGAGGAGGAGGAGGAGGAGGAGGAGGAGGAGGAGGAGGAGGAGGAGGAGGAGGAGGAGGAGGAGGAGGAGGAGGAGGAGGAGGAGGAGGAGGAGGAGGAGGAGGAGGAGGAGGAGGAGGAGGAGGAGGAGGAGGAGGAGGAGGAGGAGGAATAGAACATATATTAAAAATAATATCAGGAAATTCCCCAAATCTTGAGGAAGTTTACTCATCTGAGGCACTTAGGACCTAGGAAAGAATCTAAGGCAATTTATAGTTGAAGCATTAAGTGTTGGTACTAAGGAAAGAATACTAATATGTGCAAGAGAAAAGCACAGAGACATATATAAACATAAAACCACGAGGATAACAGTAGATTCCTCGACAGAAACTCTAAAATCAAGGAGCTCTTGGAATGGTATAGTATTTCAAGCTTTGAAAGGAAACAATTTAGATTTAGACATACTCCCACTTGCTTATCTTTTATTGGAACTACAAAGCTGAGAAGCTACTGCTAGCTAATAAATAATGTGTTGATTTGTAAATAGGAGCTAATGATCTTTTACTTAATGTCTTACCTGAATATGTGCACTTACGTTTAACATTGACTCACTGATATCTATTATGCTCCAGTCATAATGTCAATTGTTGTTGTATAGCTTCAGCTAACATTTTCATGCCACCACATAATAATGTTAAATATTTTTGAAATAGTTTGAAGATCAGGTGAGATTTTGTGACATTGGTGTCACCCTCTGTAGTTTTCATTTTGCTTACTAAAGAATAAGCAACTTTTCTACTAAAGAGTAGGGAAAAAAAATCCCATTAAGTAAAAGAGTGATCACAGAGTGACAAGTGATGTTTATGGGTTGTTGTTTTTTTCCTTGAGTGTACAATTTCTTTTCTTTTTTTCTCTTAAAAGGAAACATTTCACTCCAAAGTTCTCTTCCTTGGGAATGAAAAAGCAATTTTCGGAAAGGACTACACTCTGTTAGAAATGGCAGCACATAAAATTGTCCTTTATAGGAACAAACTGAGCACACATTGCACCTTCGTGCAATCTGTCGCTCTAGCATAGCATTTCACAGGGAAAAGGATGTGCAGCTGTGTTTTCATAACACAGTGCAGTCCCATCATCCCACGCGACACTGGGATACTCTTCCAGAATTGCTGTAATACGTCAATAGTAAACCACTGGCAACCTTTTAAAGGCTGCTTCTCTTCTCCGTATCTATCCTTGATCTAACTTCATTTTTCCTATTCCAGTTCTGCTTTCTAATTCTTATCATCTTCATCATAATTACCATATGAAAGTTTGAAATATGCTTTCTAATTTGATGTTCTTATATTTCATTTATTGGAAAAGTTGGAATGTGAATATCTGTGGTGAAAGTTATTTTTTTCTAGTATATAAAGAGACTTTGAGTTTAATGTTGCCCAAATATTTACATTCTCACATAGGAGCTAGCACAAATCATAACTATTTAAAATTGAGATTATTAATGTACTTTCAAAATTTGTTTCATTTCTTTAGTCTGCCACATGCTGTCCCAAACTAGTGAGGCATTTCCAAACATCGGATTTCATTTTGTTTCTACACTAGGAATCAGTAGCTTTTAGTATAAGTTGGGTGAAAGCTACAAGTTCGCTTTCTCATAGTTATGGTATCAGACAACAAATAAGATAAAAACAAGTTTGAGGATAGTACTACTTAGGCAAAACAACAACAACAGCAACAACAACAAAAAACACCAGCAGTAACAGCCAACTAACTCTCTTCTAAATTTCATTGAGCTCATTATCACTCTAGACATTGTGAGAATTTTGCATAAAAATTTATCTCAAGGCATTTTTGATAATTTTAGCAGCAAAATTTAGCTGTTCTGATTGACATACAGTGACATAATTTTTCATTAATTGTGTGAACTAAAGGCTAAATGGAAAATTGGGCATAGGGTGCTATATGGAAAAGCAAAATATACTGAGCAAAGATATACTTTTAATAAAGCAAATTGCCAATGGAGAAAATATTGCTATTACTTGTATTAGTTAAGAAACTTACAAGCACTGATAGAGCTAAAGGCCATGGAAGAAAGTTGGTGAGTTATATAACAAAGTATCTATATATTACCTATCCCTGGCATATTATTTATGTCTAGGGTCATTCAAAGTAGCCAGTGGTCCGTCTGTTCTTTTGTCTTCCTTCCTTCCTTCCTTCCTTCCTTCCTTCCTTCCTTCCTTCCTTCCTTCCTTCCTTCCTTCCTCCCTCCCTCTCTCCCTCCCTCCCTCCCTCCCTCCCTCCCTCCCTTTTTCTCTCTGCTTTTGAGACAGGATCTTGCTATGTAACCAAAGCTAGTTTTGAACTCCCAATCCTTCTGCCTCAAACGCCCTAGTTTTGAGTTGTGTCATTATACCTAGCTCCAAATAGCTCTTAAAATATAAAGCTATCTTAAACATACATATGCATTTATATGTATATGTATATGCATACACACATACCACCACCAATATCATACCATTTTAAGCTGTAATATATAAATTCACAGTACAAATCTATTTCAGATTAATCACCTTAAAATTAAGCTTTTTTATTTTTCATATTCTTTTATGGTTTGCATCCAGAATGATCCCCAAATGCTAAACCATTAATAACTTGATCCCTAGTTAGTGGTACTGTTGGGGAATGAAAGAGGCCTAATTGGTGGTGATTATCAAGGGGGTGCCTTTGTTGGGGGCATTGTGAACCTGCCTTCTCCCTCCTTTCTTGGCTTGCTGTCCACCACAAGGTGAGAAGCTTCCTTTGTTTTATGTTCCTGCTGCTCTAGTATTCTGCCTCAACTTAAGTCTAAGATCCATGTAGCCAGGTTAAATGGTGAGCCAGAAGAGGTATTTCTTCGGTTCTGTTGATTTTCTCAGGTACTTTATCACATTGTTCGATACAGTGAAGTGTGAACCTGTCAGCTTGACAGTGATGAGCACCTTAGATCTCATGAATCTTTTTTTTCCAAATTTTTATTATCAAACTGATGTACAGAGAGGTTACAGTTTCATACGTTAGGCATTGGATACATTTCTTGTACTGTTTGTTACCGTGTCCCTCATATCCCCCTCCCCCTCCCCCTTACCCTTTCCCCGCCTGAGGTGTTCAGTTCACTTACACCAAACAGATTCCATCTCACCCCAGTAAGAATGTCATATATCAAGAAAACTAACAATAACAATTGTTGGAGGAGATGTGGCCAAAAGGGAACCCTACTTTATTGTTGGTGGGAATGTAAACTGGTTCAGCCACTCTGGCAAGCAGTATGGAGATTCCTCAGAAGGCTAAATATAGAACTCCCCTATGACCCAGCAGCCCCACTTTTGGGTATCTATCCAAAAGACCACAAACAAAATCACAGTAATGCCACCAGCACAACAATGTTCATCACAGCACAATTTGTCATAGCGAGAAGCTGGAACCAACCCAGATGCCCCTCAGTAGACAAATGGATCAGGAAAATGTGGTACATATACACAATGGAATTTTATGCCTCTATCAGAAAGAATGACATTGTCCCATTTGTAAGGAAATGGAAGGACTTGGAAAAAATGATACTAAGTGAAGTGAGCCAGACCCAAAGAAACATGGACTCTATGGTCTCCCTTATTGGGAATAATTAGTACAGGTTTAGGCAAGTCATAGCAGAGCATCACAAGGCCCAATAGCTATACCCTTATGAACACCTAAGATGATGCTAAGTGAAATGAACTCCATGTTATGGAGACAATTGTTATATCACAGTTGTAACTACTTTCAATGTCCCATGTGTATCTGTAGCTTCTATTATTGATGATGTTCTTGTATCACCTTCCTGTGGTTGTACCTACACTATCTCTGTAATCTTATCTGAGTATATTGGAAACCGTGTATACTGGTATTGGAACTAGGAAATTGAAAGGGAATACCAAAATTGAGAGACACAGGGTAAAAAAAGACAAACAACTCATGAATCTTAACTTTTCCCACTTCTTGCACACTTGTACACTTTAATACTTTCTTCAATGGTTCAAGTTATCTTTTTTCTCTCAATTTTCCCTGTTTCCTTAAGCAAATTCCTTTAATCTATTTTTTTCTCTGTCACTGTTGAGACTTGAACTCAGGGCCTGGGCACAGTCCTTTGAGCCTCTTTGTGCTCAAGGCTAGTGCTCTACGACTTGAGCCACAGCATCACTTCTTATTTTCTGGTGATTAATTGGAAATAAGAGTTTCACCTACTTTCCTGCCCAGACTGGCTTTGAACCACATTCCTCAGATCTCAGCCTCTTGAATAGCTAGGATTACAGGTGTGAGCCACTGATGCCCAGCAAATTCCTTTACTCATTACAAATGGGAATGGCTTCAGGTTTTTCCTTTCCTGTCTTTAAACATTTTCTTGTAGCTAATATTCTTTTCAGATTTCAACACCAACCAGGTGCTGGACTGGAAGGAGAAGATGAGGAGTGGTCAATAGAGGATATTAAAAGGAAGAATGGTAGAGGGATATGGCATGGAGAGACAGTTTTTCAAGTTAGCTCATGGGGGCTGAGTTCAGGATCTCTTCATTATGGAAGGTTAAAATTACTGCACAAGTAACAATTTCAACTGCTGGCCAAAGAAAAAAATAAAATATAAGAAAGGGGGCCTTTAGAAAAAGCTCTCAAGTAGTAAGACAAAATATTTACTTTCCCGCCAAAGATGTCTTGACATTCTCTAATTATTTTATTTTTGTGGGAATATTGGCATTATAAACAAGTAAGACATTTTGAAGTGAATCCCAAACTTTCTCAGAAGACGTTTGCATGGTTTCAGTGAAGAAGAATAGGTAACACATGCAACTTCTATGTTTACATTTCTTTATGTAGACACCCAGATGGTTGGCCCATTTATATAAGTATCCTCTGCTACACTGAGGAGAAAGAGTAAGAAAAAGTAAAAAGTGAGGGGTGGTTGGACTTTGCCTGATGGATTAGGAGGTAGATAGAGAATCAAGCTCTCTTCCCTAAGGGAAAAAAAAATTATGAGATTGCATGTCATTTCATTCAGTACATTTCTGCTGCTCCCTAATCATTATCATCAAGAAGCTGTTGTGTGCAGAAAAAGATAAACTTAAAATCTGAAATTTTCCCTTTGGTCAAGAAACTGAAAGTTACCTGTAATATTATGATGTCTTTTTGAGTTTCACAGGGAAAGAATAGTTAGGTGCTACACTCAAGGTCAGCTTTTACCTGTTGTTATGTTAACATGTTTTGTTCATTGTGATTAGATGAGTTTAAGTACAATCTAATTACAAAGAGGGAAATGTCTAGATTTTGGCAGATTTTAGATTAGAACCCTTTATAAAGAAGGAAAAGTGATCATGTAGGAGTCCATTTTTACGGTTTCTCAAAGACCTGGAAAGATATGTTGAGGTAAAGTGTTGGAGCAAGCAACCAATGACCACATTTGAAGACATGTTCCCTAAGAGTTCAACAGGGCTGCTATTGAGGGGGAGATTCCATACTCTGGCTCAATCTCAAATGTGGAAGGAAATTAATTCCCAGCCTAGATGTTACTCAGTTTATGGCCTCCTTGAATTTCAGCATTTTCTTCCCATGTGTGTTCCATCATCTTCTCAGAAGAATCTGGTGTGTAAAGTTACCACATATTCACTATGTGAACCAGGAATTCTGCTCCAAGTTCTAGCTCCCCTTCCTCCCTACAAAGCAGTAAATACTCAAGCATGGCTCAAGGTTAACCTCTGACAGTAGTCAACTATTGACTAGCTGAAACATGGAAATCAACAAATTACAAATCAAATGATTTTTCCCTCCTAGAAAGGTGCATTCATTTTATTTTGTTTTACCATTTTACTTTATTGTTATCATAAAGGTGATGTTCTGAGGGGAGGGATTACAGCATGAGTCAGGTTATGAGTACATTTCCTTTTGTACAGTATCTTCTGTTCCCTCTTTTTCTCCCACTCCTTCCCTCCCATCTTTAGCCAGGAGTTATATAGTTTACTTTCATCAGTGTCCAGTGAACTCCACTGTATTTAAAGCATTTACCAGTGTATCAGTTATGATATTTGATGGTATGGAACTCTTACAAGAAATAAACTAAAAACAACAAATATACAAATTATATACATGAATCACAAAGACATTATACTTAGTAAAAGAAGCCATACAGAAACATAATAATATATGTGATTTCATTCATGTAAATTCTTCATGCAAAAGTAATCTTCAATGAAAAACACATGTCTATGGATGTCTGGGGCCTGAGTTTTCTGTTGGTTGGAAGTTAAATGCTTAAGACATAAACTTTTCAGAGAGAAATGTGATGGAAATATCCTACAATTTGACTTTTGTAGTATTTAGAAGAATACCTATCAAACCTATCAATGTAAGTCTAAAATGATGCACTATATTGAATGCAAATTATACCTCAATATAAATTAACTCACTATTTCTAAACATACTTGAGAGATATGAAGAATTGGGAAGAAATATTGTAAACAGAGACATCTTTTCAGCATTACAGTCTCTGCCTGAGGTTATCCTACTTTAACAGTACAGATTTAAAGAATCAATTTCAAGCATTTTGATTAAAAGTCCTGTCGCCTTTTTAAATGCTACCTGTGTTGGATAGATTTCCTCTGATATTTAAAATTGCTTAGCTTAATTTACTTCAAGTTAAATTGTCCTAGGAGGTGTGCTTCAGCAATTTTCTGGTTGGCCAAAGTATTCACTGCCAAAATCAATATGAATAGAATTCAACAGAGTGGAGACTTAAGTCACTAGAGTAGAGTGACATAAGAAAATGATAACCTACTGATAAACAATGACCTGCAAAATTGTACTCTAGTTATTTGTGATTCTTTGTCTTGACTTTTTTGCAAATAATAAAAAACAATATTTGGAGGAATTAGTAACACTTGGGATGTCTTTCTTTGAAAGCTGTGAGAGCATGCAGAGTATAAACATGGGTTGCTACTATTTGCATTCCATTTGTAATTCTGTCAGTTGGATTTCTCCATAAATTTCATATGTATTTTACATAATGTATTGTATCTTTCACACATAGCATGATAAAAAAAACCAACCCTAAGAAATCCTTGTATTTCTCTTGAGACATAGATTTATCTTTGTCTACTGTCTAAAAAAAAAAATTGCTCCTGAGGGGGAAGGGGGGAATGTACTCAAGGCTGTGATGTACAATCTTACAAAATTAAGAAGATTGCGGGCAGGTGTGGCCAGGGGAGGGATGTGTGAGAATGTTAGAAAGGATGAATCTGAACTCTTCCCTGAAGACTTGGTTGTTGGAATCTTAGACTCTGTTGGTGGTGTTATTCAGGGATAGTTAGACCTCTACTACATCTTCACCAATGGATTCATCCATGGATGGATTCCTAATTGAATACATTACTAGAAAGTGGTGGAAATGTGGAAGTAGGGTTCTGATCGCAGAAAGTAGCACACTGGGGCATTTCCCCTAGTGACTGCCCTGGCTGCTGTGAAACCAAGGAAATGACTGTTGAAGACTGAATCTGGATCATGGAGTTGGGACCATATTTTATGGGATGTGGATAGACAAAATGTGTACCGTTTCATGGACCAGAATTAAAGACATCTGCAGAAATCTCCTGGTTTCATTTTCATTACTATATGGAAATTAGCTTTTACAGGTGGTGCAATTAGGGGGTAAAACCAGGGCAGCCTAACCCACATCAGACATTTTGCTTGCTATGGGTTCTTCCTCTGGAATTTCAGGATTATCTGTGGCAAGAGATAGGGTAGCTCATCATAACCATTTTATTATGCCAGTAGCTTAATCACTGTGTAATAATTACCGAAAAAAATCAAATTCAATTTACTAAATACATTTCTGGATTTCCTCATTGTTTTTCGTTATCAGTTTGCTCTTAAAGATCCTTTGTCAAGAAAGTTGCTTGATTTCTCTATAATTTCTATTTCACACATGTGTTATAACCTTTTTCGCTATTGTATAATCTCATACTTAATAAGGAAAATCGGATTCCCTGTATCATTAATTGGAAATATCTTGCTATGTTTTTTAAGTTCAATATTTGTTTTCTGAGTTATTTTTCCCCTCCAAATGTGCCATGGTCTTGATTTGTTTTCTTCACTTTCAGGAATGTAGGACAGTAGTTCTTTTATCATTACATCCATATAGACATCGGTTAAGGGATTGCTCTATCTTTAAATTCAATAATTATATTGTTATTTTAATTCAAATAGAAAATGACTTGAAAGGAATTCAGATAATCTTGTTAAAATACATTTTAATTATTCTAAAGTATTCTCTTTATTGACTATAAATCATATTTCTTTTTGATTTTGCTGCTATTGTTCTTTTTTTTTTTTTTTTTTTTTTTTTGGCCAGTCCTGGGCCTTGGACTCGGCCTGAGCACTGTCCCTGGCTTCTTCCCGCTCAAGGCTAGCACTCTGCCACTTGAGCCACAGCGCCGCTTCTGGCCGTTTTCTGTATATGTGGTGCTGGGGAATCGAACCTAGGGCCTCGTATATCCGAGGCAGGCACTCTTGCCACTAGGCTATATCCCCAGCCCCTATTGTTCTTGATATATTAAATTTAATCTAAGGGCCTTCTATGTTGTCGGGTCTTTCTTTGCTTTAGCTTCCAGTAGGAAATCTTGGCATCCAAATGTCTAACTTAATCTTTCTCCCTCAGCATTGAATTCCTCCTTCTTCTTGCATTATAGTTCTCACATTTTTAAATATTCAAGGTTAATTTCCTATCTTTTTTCTCTTGAGACTAACTTTTGTCACAAAATCTTCTATTTACATTATGAATTTATTTTATTCATCCTTTTGTCTTGTTGCAGTTTTCAAAATATTCCAAGGATCTGAGGACCTCCTTTCTTCTATTGTAATAATCTCTGGTGGACAGCTTTAATTCTTCCTTTCTATTTTTCATAGATCCCAGAGGATTGTTTATTTGCTAGTAAATTCTTAATTATCCATTAAACAAAACTGAATTGGGTTACATTCACAATTTTATAAGTGTTTTTCATAGACACAACAATTGATTTAAAGGTCAAAATCTTTGCATATGCACCAATATTATTGATGACTAAGAGAATGTATAATCTGTCATTCATTTTAGCTGAAGAAGCACTTGAACTGCTACAAATCTTATTTCCTTGAAGGATGCTGGTATAGTGATTAAGCTCTTATATCAAGAGACAAACCCTCTGAATTCAGAGACTTGCATCAGGTATGATACTCATAGGAAATAAATTGGAGTGGTAAGCCTTTTATAGCTCAGGTTTTCACTTATTTTTTTAACATGTAAAATAGGAGTTGTTACTTCACAGATCATTGTCTGTTGAAGACCCTCTGTCTGATTCCAAGATGCTATCTTACTCATGTGTCTTTTGATGGGATGAATGTTGTATCTTCACAGAACAGAAGGGACAAAGAATAAACCCACTTCCTGAAGTTCTTTAGATTAGAAAGCCAATCTCATTCCTCAGTGAAGAGCCCTCGTGCACTGATCATTTTCTAAAGGATCTACCTTGAAATAATGTGGCATTGGAATTAAGTTTTAGTGTTAACTTTGTAGGACATATACAAGCAGACCATAGCAGCAATCATGGATGGCAAGAGATCATTTTGTACCAAACCCTAAAAATTTGATTCTAATGTTATTTTCTGCTATGGTTTCCTGGTATTTGTTGTTTGACTGAGCTTTCATGAAAGACATCCATGGTGCTCAAACCTTACTGCTACAGTTTTCTTATTAAAGCTCATAGGTCAGATGATTAAGTAGCTCATACTCCTAGTATGCTCAGATGTAGCATACAGAGAGGTAGCATATATCAACTTCCATTGATTAATCATCAAGCTTGATGATTTAAGATGACCAAGTGTGTAACAACTGGCTTACTGAATGCATGAACATTCAATGATGGGTTTGTGACAGCTAGTAAGGGCTGGTGGGCCAATTCAATCCTTAAATCTTTCTTTCTGTGTATGAGCTCTTCAGTACAAAATTTTTATAACCTCTAGTATCAGCTTCACAACTTCTGAGTGAAAAATAAATTCAGTATAAAAGGAATTTGGGGGCAAAGTGATACTAGAAACTTATTCTTCAGACTTTTCCCTGTCTCTTTTTTCTTGAGAAAGTTTATGCCATCTTTACAGAACACAATGAAAGACAGAATGTTCTGGAAGATTTTGCAACTCAAGAATGGGGCATTGGGTGTGAGTGGGATTCTATTCTTTCCTTCTAACCCCATGGGCAATAGGAGGCCTGTGGAAACATAATGGATGTTGAGAAGTTTAGAATACGTTAATTCAGAATGCCTAGCACAGCTTGCCCTTTCCTCTCCAATGTGCTTACCATTCTCCCTTAAGCATTCTGAAAAAAAAAGTTTGAAACAATTAACTACAATTTAATGCATTGCAGCTGTCTTACTAGACTTGCTCACCACCCTCTTTTAATGACTCGTTTCGTTTTTCAATTCCCTTTGCCCATTTATATTTTAGCATTCATTACATTTGAACACTACATGAGCTAGTGATAACAACAGAAAAACCAATTATTATTTGCTATTCATAACAATACAAAACTCTAAAGGCAAGGATTGTTCCATTACACTTACCAGATTTCCCTACTTACAATGAGGAAGCTCCATTATTTCTTTTTTTATATAGCAAGACAGAAATTGATGCTATTGCTTTTCCAGTTTAGCAACAAAATAGGCACGGATTACATTTTACAAGACATTCAGCAGATAAAGATGGGAGAAATTACTGCTAAACTCTGCAAGTTAGCCTATTCTCACATTTCCCAATAGCTGACTGATTCTTCATATTCATAGAGCTTCATTAGTCATTGCCAATTCGCTTGTTCTTTTATCAGAGTCCCATAATTTCTCTATTGACATTATGTTCACTTGATTCTGAATAATGAAGCTGAAAATCAGCTTGCTAATTTGAGCTGAGACAATATTCCTCATTATCATACTATTTTCCTATGTGGATCTTATCTAGAGTGATATATATTTCATACCTTTCTCTAAATGACTTACAATAACTTGATAACTATTGTGATAGTCTGAATGAATGAATTAGGCTGAGGCTAGGCCCCAGTGGCTCATGTTTGTAATCCTAGCTACTCAGGAGGCTGAGTTTTCAGGACCAGTTTGAGGCCAGCCCAAGCAGAGAAGGCTGACAATCCACCTCCAAAATAACCAGTACAAAGCAGGACTGGACACACTGTTCAAGGAATAGATAGCTAGAATAAAAAATGAGAGGTCCTGAGTTCAAATTTAGGTACTTCCAAGCATATTAATAATGCTTCAACAGAAGGAGAAGGATAACAAGAGAGGTAAACCTATATTAATCTCAATTTTACTGTCTAAGCAGGAAGAGAAGGGATCTTTCTGGGAGTCACCTGTGAGGCAAACCAGTCCTGAAAAAATTCAGACAGGATTTGAATGATGAATGTTGAGGATGCATTTTGAAATATTGCCATATTATTATTCTGGAACAAACATTGAATGACAAACATAGTACATTGAAATGTAAGTAGTTTCACTCAATGACTTAACTGAGGTAAAATAATCTATTGATTTGTGAAGGTAAATACAATCAAAATAAAAATTATGCAGTTAAAAAAGAAAGAAAAACAATAACTTTCAAGCTTTTGATATGTTATATAAAGAACTTAGATACTTCAGAAATTAAATTTTATGCCTTATGGTTTTCAACATTGGTCAAATATGGTAATCATTTGGAATGTTATAAAGATAAATATAAAATGATATATCAGCAAATACATCAATGATATTGCTGATATAATAAAAGATAGTAGATAGGCCATTCCAAAATATGCTGAGTTGACATAATTGGAATAATTGAGCTGAAGGTAATTGAGAGAAGTAGATAGAAGAAAGATCTCTCTGACCTCTATTTGTCTGAAGAAGGAACATACATTTTTGAAGTTGTCCTTGGCTCCTCTTTTTAACCAAGAATGACAGCTGTTAATCACTGAAAACAGTTCTATACCCTTACCAGCCTAGAATTAGATACCAACAGAAAAATCCATGAAGAAACTTTCCAGCTATCTCTTATCATGCCTTATCACAGGTTTTAGCCACTAGAAACTCAAAGTCCTTTCACAGCTTCCCTGTCAGAATGCTATGTAACTCCAAATAAGAACCATCCCTTTCGGTTACCCATCACTGAATCTTCCCTGCATACTTATCAATGTGTTCCTCAATAAGGTTTTGGGTTTTTCCTTATGTTAGTCTTTCTTTTATCCAGCCTATTTGTAGGATCCTAATCAATGGACATGTGATAGATAGAGGAAAAAGATTTTGTTCCTCCTTTATACAATTGTTCATTTTCTTTGGCCGATGTTTTTTTGTTTGTTTGTTTTTATTATTAAATTTTATTGACAAGGTGTTGTGCAAAAGGGGTATAGTTACATAATGAGGCAGTGAGTACATTTCTTGTGATATCTTATGCCCTCATTTTTCTTTTCCTTCCCTAGATCAGGTAGGCATATATACAATATCCAGTGTACCAAAATCATATACAGTAACCATGTAGGGTACGCCAAAGGAAATTCACCTAGAACTTTAAATGTAACATCAGCAATAGAATCCTCCTGTGTCCTTCTCTTGGAGTTGTTTTTTGTCTTATATGATCATGTGTACATAGCTGTTGAGCTATTGTGATCCACTGATAGGTCTATTCTAGGCCTTTTTATGTTTAGTAGTTGTTTGGTTTTAAACACATAATGTAAGGTCACTGACCCAAACATGTGGAAATATCATTTGAAAAGAATTTAGTTGTTTTGCAGACCTGGTCTCTACTGTCCACCTGCATCCTAACAGTCATATATCAAGGTGGCCAGGCCCCTTTGTTCTCTGTGTTCTAGGCTTGTCTTGCTCAACATTATTTGTTCAGCCATTTCCCTGAGAATAACAATGTTTTATCATTTCTAATTGCTATGTAGTATTCCATTGTGTATAGGTACCACATATTTTGTATCCATCCCTCTGTAGGGGGGCATCTGGGCTGTTTCCATATTTTGGCTATTGTGAACTGCCCAGTGACAAACATGGATGTGCAGATGTCTTTATGATATCCTGACACCTGTTGTTCAGGATAGATGCCTAGGAGTGGTATGGCTGGATCATAGGGTATGTCTATGCTGAGCTTTTTGAGGAACCTCCATACTGTTCTCCAAAGTGGTTGTACTAATTTGCACTCCCACCAACAGTGGAGAAGGGTTCCCCTTTCCCCGCATCCCCTCCAGCATTTGTTGTTGCCTGAGTTCAGAGTATAGGCCATTCTAACTGGAGTGAGGTGGTATCTCAGGGTTGTTTTTATTTGCATTTCCTTTACTGCCAGGGATGTTGAACATTTCCTCATATGTTTCTTTCCCATTTTTATCTCTTCTCCTGTGAAGTCTCTCTTTAGCTTTTTCGTCCATTTAATAATTGGTTTATTGGGCTTGAGGGGGTTAGTTTTTTGAGTTCTCTGTAGGTGACAGATATTAGGCCTTTGTTGCTGTGCTGGTGAAGATCCTTTCCCATATCGTTGGCTGTCTTTCTATTTTTGGTGGCTATGTCCTTAGCTGTGCAGAAACTTTTTAATTTGTAGTAGTCCCATTTGTCGAGTCTCTCCCCTATTTGTTGTGCCCCTGGGACTATATTCAGGAAGTTCCTTCCTGTGCCTATAAGTTCTAGCATCCTTCCTACTCTGTCCTTCAGTAGTTTCAAGGATTCAGGTCTGATATTGAGGTCTTTAATCCATTTTGAGTTGATCTTGGTGCATGGTGATAGGCTAGGGTCTACTTTGAGTTTTCTACATGTTGGCCGATGGTTTTGATGGACACTTTTCTGTCTTATTGGGTATAGAAAACTTCAGATCTTCCCAATTCCAACAGCATTACTCAACAATGAAAGACAAACATGGCAGCGTCCTATAAATCAGCAATGTCCATTTCTTAGATGAGTGAACATTCTTTTCTACTCTGAGCCACGAGCAGATCAATTTTCAGGAGTCATTCTGACTGGGCAATTTGATTGCATCTTAAGAGGTTAAAACTCCTCTGGAAAAATATGCTGATTTATTGCTTTCAAAATGGAAATAAAAATTCTAAGTGCTGGGTCAGCAAAACCAAGGCCTAGAAAGCTAGTGACCTTTAGACTCAAGAGATTCCTTGTTAGGGCAGCCTGGTCCCGAATGCAAAGAAGGATTTGGCTCCTTCTGTTTTAAACAAGGTTTGATGCACTAAATTACAGATCTTTGGCTTGACTTTGAGAGGAAAAATCAGCAAAACCTGGGCTCTTTTCTGCTAGGCTTCTGAGCTGAACTTGTCCAAGAAATAAGATATAATGACTTATTGACATTTCAGACTATGCCAATGGTTCTGCCTAGAGCAGTATTTTAATATTTTGTGTTATAAAAATGCAATGCTGTGTCCTGTTTGAGCATTGTGGCATTCCTCACAATGCCAGTCCATGTGCCTAACTTGATGAAATGCTACTTTTAAGGTTCTTCATAGATCCACATTTGTCAGTCCTTTTCACCTTTCCTCCTTGGAACATCCAACATATGCAATTGCTAATGCTAAGTCATACTGCTAAAAGTCATCTTACATGTTTTCCTTTCACACACCACCATTATTTTTGGTGTAGTTTCATGGTGTCTTATGATTTTGGTCTATCAAAGTGGTTCGATATTTTTCTAAAGATGTTTAAAATAATCCTAAAACAGAAAAGATAACTAACAGCTGTGTGCTTGACTGGGGTTGCCAGGCTGTTAAAAAGAAGTATCTGATTTCCTCAACAATTCTGTGCTATGTTCTTGCACCCAAGAAATCCTGTATTCTTTTTCTCTCTTAGGGAAATGTCTTTTTTCCCTGCTTCTTTAGAAAATTGCCCCTGAATTCTGTAAAATTGAATTCAAATTCTATATCTGTTCTTGAGAGTGCCTTGTCTACTTTGATCTAAACACTTCTCTTATAGAATTCTCTGCTGTTGTGTACATTTGTTCATTTTTTCCCCCAACAATCTAAGCATATGCTACAGGTAAAGGACTCTTCTTATTAATTACTGCATGCAGCACCACTAACACATGTTGGCACTTAATTGAACTTGAAGGACATTTGTTGAGTAAATGAATAATTGGCATACCTGGATCCCAAAGAAGGAAATATGATTAAAAAAGAAGAAAAGACACTGATCTTAATGATACTGAATATGAGGGTCTCCCTGACACTGAGCATGGAGAATAAACACACAAACACAATGGTGTTCCACTCTAAAAGATTTCATAGCTATACCACTGTGCACTGAAATCTAAGTGCCTCTGTGAGAAACTTGGAATGACAATTATTTTGGGACATGTACACAACTCATTTTAGAGTTTGTTAATATTCATAGCACTCCATTAGTGCTTGAAATCATCTGTGTATTAGAATCCCAGCTTTTAGAGGTGTGTTGTCTATATGCTTTTTCAAGGACACATTTAAAGCTTAAGCAATTGTCTTCAGTCTATAGGTCATTGATTGCTTGCCATCAATTGATAGCATAACAAAATGATTGAAAACTGTATCCAAAGGTGAGGAATCCGTAATTCAACATACTCACTAATGAATAGGCTTCATTTGGTTTTCAGTTCACAGGGAGCATGTCATTTGCTAATTGACAAGTCTGGTTTCAGATTGGGAGCTCATTGGGACTCAGAATATCCTCATTAGGATCATAATAACTTGACAAGATCTTCGCTTCACTTTATGCAAGGAAGGGAAGAATCAATAAGTCTGTAATACATAGTACCATGAACAGCTTAACATATGTGTGTGTATCTACATGGATATATACATACACACACACACACATATATATACATATGTGTGTGTGTGTGTATGCATGCATGGAGGTGTAGCTCAGTGTTATGGTATAGAATGTTTAAGACCCTGATTTTGATTCCCAACACTACATACACACGCACAAAATGAAAAATATAAACAAATGTGTGTGTGAATTTTAATACATTTGCTGCTATACTTGGGTTAAATAAGATCAAGTCTTTTTATGGGTATAGATTTATATCACCTATATATAGCACTTTGAATTTTATCCCAGTATGGGCTGACCTGCTTCAACTTCTATTTCTTTTACCTGTTCTTCTAGTATGGCATTGGAACTGAGGATCTCACACTTACCCAGCCTTTGCTTGCTTGCTTGGCACTCTACCGCTTGGGTCACATATCTGCCCAATGTGTTGCTGGTTGTTTTAGAGATAAGTCTTGTAATCTTTCTGCCCAAGTTGATTTTGTTGTGAGATCCTTTGGATCTCATCCTCCTGAGTAACTAGGATTACAGGAATGAATCACTGGAACCCACCTATTTCAATTTCTTTAGTTCAGTTTTGCATTTAAGAAATGTTTAGCCTCATTATTGCGTACTTTCAAATGCAGAGGTTTTTGCCAGTAGTCAAGCTTCTGTAACACTAGTTTAACATTAACCAGTTAGTTTTCAGAGAACAATTATTCACTTATAATATTTAGGATGGTATCCCATCACTTATTCATGCCATGTTGTTCCAAAAGACCGATGTCAATAAAGCAGATAGAGGCCTACGCAGGGCCTTGCTCACAGTATGCGGGCCTGTCAAGTATAGCCCAACTCTTGAGTTCTTATAGTGCTATCTAGCCCAGAGTCACTTCAAACTCCTTATCTTCCACCTCCACCTATCCAACTATATAATCTAAAATTAGGATTACAAGTGTGCATCACCAAACCAAGACTTTCGGAGGGAGAAAAATCTTGAAGTCTCACATGTGAAATGAAAACATAATGATTAGCATTGGCAGGTTTTTTTTTTTGTACTGCATTCTGTCTACTAAAACTCAATAGACAAAAATTTAACTGAAATTGACCATAGGTTATTTTTAGGGCTCGTTTTTTCCCCTTCTCTATCCCCCCTAATACCCTTTTCCTTTCCTGTCTGAGACTAGATAGTCAGTTCAATATCTAACAGGATTGCTCTTTAGGGTCCATTAAATAACTCGGACTTAAGTTGTAATAAACAAACATTAGCACATGTCAGAAGTACTGTAAAGAAAGCTGTATGCTAAAAAATCAAATTCATTTAAATGATTATAAAGTAAAAGTAAAACGTACCATAGGCAATCCTTAATTTTCACAATGGATGGTACCAGGTTCTCTTCTAACCAAGTCCTTAATAAATTGTTTAGATACACTTCCTGACAAGAAATGAGAACAGGGTATTTCTGTGTTTCATCTATTCATTGCTCTAAGAAAATCATTTCAAAAAGGTCTTCCCTGAAGGAGTCATAAAACGTGGGATTTCAGCTAAAATGGACACTAAGAACAAAATGAAGCAGGTTATGAGGGTAATGAATAAGGTGAGTAACTGGATACTAACATGGTTACCATGGCTAGCAAAGCCATTTCTGAATAGGTAGATACCATGGCTTTTTTTGCCATATTACTTTGGTATAGAACAAGCTCCAGTGATATAATCAAACAGTAATCCAAAATGTCCTGTGAATAAATTGAGCAGATATAGCTGAAGCCACTAATCTGTTGAATCTAAAGTAAGAATGACTCTTCTATATATACTTTAATTAGTTTAGAAGGCCTTTAAATCAGGATTGAGGCTTTCCTGTTGGATAGTAGCAATTCCACAAAAATACAACAGCTTTCTGCCTGTGGAATTGCTGAGCTCAAGGTCTTCCTTTTCATCTGATGACCTGCTCTGCTGACTGTGTTATGGGATTTTATAGGCCATGGAAAAGGACTGGTTGTTTATTTGAGTCTAAAGGAGAAGCATCGAAGGAGTTTTTAAGAGCAAACTCAACTTGTATGTGTTTTAAAATATGATATCTTCGTACCTACGAAAAGTGACTGCTAAGCAATCATGACTTGCACAAGGAAGAGCTATTCCAGTGGCATCTTTGCAGTGAATAATGAAGGTGGGACTGAAGTGGTGGTTGGTAGAAGTGGTAAAGGGGGTATGGTTGGGGGATATATTTTGGTGATAAAATGGCAGAGTTTATTGCTGAATCGCATCTATAGGGTAAGAGAAAGTTTTATGAATCAAGGAACATTAAGCAAATAGAGGCCTTACTTAGTGGGAATGCAAAAGTTAAAAAAAAAAAGAAGATAGATGAGAAATATTAGAATCTAAAGAAGTGGAAAAGCTTCTATTCTTTACAAGGAGTAAAGCCAGGTCTGGGGTTTCAGAATGGGATGAATTGTGCAGTGTAGTTGGACAGGATACACATTTGTTCCCACTGCTCCTATTTTCCAATGGCACTAAGGAAAGAAGAAAATTATCTGAGAGTGAGAAGTGTGTAGTTTGAAACAAATGAAAAGGATTGAAGTTGATGTGTGAGAGAGAGCACAGGCAGCAGTGGCAGCCAGGGGTCTCAGGAGAGGCCTGACATCAAGGATGCATACTTCTTATTCACCTGCCCATATGACTATGCGGAGTAGCAGATGTGGTGGGTACAAGAGAGGGAGAAATGAGAGGTACAAGAAAGTTTAGAATTTTTGCAAGGGATTGTTTCTTATGATGGGCTATGGAATCTAGCTTGTAAGGAGGTAACATGAGAACATAAACAGGGTGAGGCAAAAGGTAGGGGTGTGTGTGTGTGTGTGTGTGTGTGAGAGAGAGAGAGAGAGAGAAAGAGAGAGAGAAAGCGCTCATGGTACCTAAAACTAAATCTTGCAATGTTTATGTATAGGTGACAAAATCCTCAGAATACCTGAGGTTGGGAATGAAGGAGACTGGTAACAAAAGTATCTAAAAGAGATAATAAAAATCAATGACTTGAGAGACCAAAGGATTGGAAGTATCATTTATGTGGGTTTGAAAATTTTCAAGATAGGTGAAAGGATTCGTCCGTGAAGAGTGACAGGATCCTTGATGCTACATCAGATAGTTGTAGACTCATTTTATGAAAAAGGACTCCCCAAGCAGTTTACTGGGAGAGAGCTTCTGGGCTTGGTTTCTGAAGCAAATAATGAAAAGAAAATTGATGTTACAGATACAAGCTAGGGTTATTGCACCAAACACTCATGATAATCTATCAGGATTAAATCTTAAAGTACACAGTATTATGAGGGGATCTGTCCCTTAAAGAAGTGTGGAAGGCAAAATTTCCCCCTTAGAAGCATGAGGTTTTGTTAGCATGTTTCTTGTGCCCATACCATACAGGGTGTACATACATACACAATGCATTCACCAAGCTCGATCCTGGGCTAGCTTAGTTCTGGCCAGTGTGGGTCCTGTAACAGGTGTTATTTTTATTTTACCTGAACATTTCTCTATCCCTTGAATCCTTTTTGTCTTCAAACTGGAGACTTCCCTGCAAAGACTAAATTGTGTGCCCACAGATCAAGTATATAGAACAAGTCTAACAGATACCCTATTGTACTCAACATTACCCTACATTCAATTGTAGAACACTACAGTGGAAATACACTTGAGACAGACCCTATACAGTTCAGATTTATAAGGCCATTGCTTCTATATCCCATAATATAAAGCTTTTATGAATTGTACAGCAAAAGTTTAAGGCTATAGTTGCCATAATTTAAAAAAGATATACCTAAGAGACATTAAAAAGGGGAAATAGTTTGGTCTGTTGACATCTTAATTTAAATGTAGATAACAGATATTCTATGGATATTAGGATTCTATAATAGGCAAATACCCAAGATTATATACCCAAGAATATTGTTAGGAGGTTGGTTTTACTTTATTTTAGTAACTGTAAGAATAGTTCTACATAGTAGAGTCAGCCTATAAGATAGGAAAGTATTCACGAATTATTGTAAAATACTTTCATATACTAATCAGGTAAGCATATTTTATATCAGAATAATATTTTGAGTATAATCACTATGTGATTAGAGTGGGATTTAGAGCTACAACATCTCACATGCTAGTCTAGTGCTCTACTACTGAGCTATATCCCCAATCCTAGGCTAATTTTTACATATAAAGATTTAGATCTTACTAAACCCAGGGAAATTTTGTCATATAGATCTGAAAATGACAAGCATGGCATCTAAAACTACCCTTACCGTTTTCATACATCCATACATTTGCAATACTTTCTCTCTGAAATATTAGCTGTTCATTTGCTCTTAAGAATTGTTTGTAGATTTCCCTAAGTCCTTTTATTATCACTCTTGAGAGGTAACACTATTCGGAGAAAGAGCCAAGTTTTTCTGAACTTTTCTTATAAAACAATACCATATGTCAGGAACAGAAAATATGCCTGACCTAAATCTCTCTTTAGTGGAGGCCCAGGTCATTGGCTTGTGGACTATGCAAACAGTTTCTCGATTAAATTGAAGCAGTGAAGAAGCTGAGGAATTGCTCAGGGTATTGACTTTGTATCTCATAAACCTATGGGTCTGCACAGTGGCTATGCCAGTCCTATACTTACTTGGTCAGCACTACTGAGCTCTCACATTGCCTGCATTACAGACCCTTTGCAGGTTAGCTACAACTAGCTCTAGTCCAGATGACTGGAAAAACTACTTACCAATATATTCAATATTCTTATCTTACATATTACCAACTTTAATTTCAAACAACTCTTTTCCTTTATTGAAAAAATTTCCACTGCTAACGATTTCAAATCACTTTTCTCAATATAACCTACTGTCTGTCTTATGTTAGTATTTCACTTAGAGTAAATATCAATGTAATTGTGAGTATATGAGGAAAGAAAAGATCACAGGTGATCTCGACTTCTATTTTTTTTTTTAAAGACTAAAAGTCCTTTGGAAAAACTTAGCACATCAACATGTTAGCAAACCAGAATGATAGAATATTTGAGAGCAATTCAATTGAATAACGAGCAAAAAGTTACAAATTTGTTACAGATTTGTAGAGGCTGCTTAGAAATTCAAACGCTGAACAAAAACTGTATTTTTGAGGATCCTAATATATTGATTACTGAATTAATATAATAATTACAAAATAATTTGTTTAACAAATGAATCTTAATTTTACTGTATCTCTTTAAGTGGTTTATATTTGACAACTCTAGATGTGAGTCTAATAAAGAAGTGGACATTATTAAATCAATTTCTAAAACAAAATCACAACATTTCACCAAGTACACAAAATTTAAGAGGTTCTTATCTTTAAAACAGAATTCAATGTTTAAAGTTTGATAAAGGAAATAAAATCGTGAAAAGTTCTTAAGCATGGGCTGCTTTATATTGCCTTGAGCAGGCCTATTTTTTCTAACCACTATAATGCAGGTAGCCAACTAATGTGGAATTAATGCAATTCTAACTGAACTTTATAGCTTATAGTAAAGCTAATAAGATTTGGAGTTCAGATGTTAAAGATTCAAAGACCTATCAAAATACATAAAGTCTTTTTTTTTTTTTTTAAGAAATACATGCTTTAAGTCACTTTTTACAGTGTTTTAATCATTTGAATTTTGTGGCAAATTTTCCTGGTTAGCTCTTAACTCTATGCTCCCAGGTGAAATAAAAAGACTACAGATTTTAAAATTTCCAGATTCCATATTTTTCAACTTCTTGTGTAAATCAAAGGTGATAAGCTCTCTTTGCTCAAATAAATAGATTCCACATTTAATAAACTGTGAACACAGGGAAACACATGAGTAGAGTTTGCTGTACTAATCAAATAAAAGACATAAAATGCTAATGAAACATTTAATGGTCTACATAATCATTATTGTGCTGCATAGTAATTAGGTATAAAACCATCAGCAACTCACATGGAATTAGATAATCATGATGATTTTTTTAATGATAGTTTGAGTTTATATCATGTTTTGAAAGCCACTTTGTATGATGGTATGAGAAAGGTGACCCAAGCAGTGCTGGTAGTTGTGGTTATATAAAATATCAAAACAATTCATGGTGCAGTTTGGTTGAAGGAAAAAAAGAAGACACAAGAAAAAGTATACGGATGTTATTTTATGGTAGGTTATATATACCACATGGACACTGCTTATATTGTCTGATTTCAAACTAATTTTAATTACTATAGTCTCTTCAGCTGTTAGAATTAAGGTTTATTTAACACTTTTCCCTGCCAACACGATTGCATTTTCTTGCTTTCTTTCTTTTTGTCAATCTCGGGGCTTGAACTCTGGGCCTGGGTGTTGTCTCTAAGCTCTTTAGCTCAAGGCTGGTGCTCTACCACTTGAACCACAGCACTGCTTCCTGTTTCCTGGTGGTTAATTGGAGATGAGTCTAGTCTCACATACTTTCTTGCCTGGGCTGGCTTTGAACTGTGATCCTCAGATCTCAGCCTCCTGAATAGCTAGGATTATAGGAGTGAGCCATTGGTGCCCTGCATAATTGCATTTTCTATCTCTGTCTTTTTTTTTCTCCTACACAAAATTATGTCTTGTATGCTGAATTCTCTTCTATATTCTAATAAAGTGATAGTAGAACATTTCTCACATCTTGCAAAAGAGAAGACCACATAGAAATAGGAAGCTTTTAGAATACCCAACAGATGAGACCAGACTATAACCTTCCTGTGCTATATTACAGCTAAAACACTAAGTACAGCACACAGAACAACAATTTAATCTCACAATCTCACTGACATTGGAAAACCCATCAGAATAACAGCAGATTTCTCAACAGATATCTTAAAGGCAATAGGTAATCTCAGAATTATGTATTATGTTGTATATTGAAACATTATATATTGAAATATTACATATTTCAATTCCTGAAAGTTAACTACTCTGTGTACTCTACCAGCAAAGCAATCACCTGTAACTCACAAACAAAAAAAATCCATGATAAACAAAAACTAAAGCAAATAATGAATCCTAAAATGCCACAGCATAAAATATTCGAAGGAATCCTAAACAGAGTAGAGAAAATTAATTAATGGGAAAATAAATTCCATCAGATGAAGATATTACTCAAGAAAGAAAGAAAGAAAGAAAGAAAGAAAGAAAGAAAGAAAGAAAGAAAGAAAGAAAGGAAGGAAGGAAGGAAGGAAGGAAGGAAGAAAGAAAGGAAGAAAGAAGGAAGGGAGGGAGAGAGGAAGGAAGGAAGGAAGGAAGGAAGGAAGGAAAGAAAGAAAGGAAGGAAGGAAGAAAGAAAGAAAGAAAGGTAAAGAAAAGGAAGAAATAAAAAGGATTCAAATATGGAAGGAAGAAGTCAAATTATCTCTAGTTGTGGATAGTGTGATCCTGTTTGTAAAATAATCTAAAGAGTCCACCTCACAAAACCTGTATCTGGCAAAAGCAAGCTCCATCAATCAGTAGCCTCTCTACATCAGCAGTGAATGAGCTAAGGATGTTGAGAGAACAATTCCATCCACAATAGCATTACAATTTACGTTAATACCTAGGACTAAACTTAACCAAGAACTTGGATGCATCTACAGTGCAAACCATAAAACTTTGGAGAAGAGAATTGAAGAAGATACTAGGAAATAGAAAGATCTTCTATTCTCATTGATGATCAGAGTCAGTATTGTGAAATGGCTATCTTACTGAAAGCAGTCTCCAGATTCAGTGCAATCTCCATTAGATCCCAATGCTGTTCTCAAAGAAATTTTTAAGAAAATCCTAAAATTCATGTGGAAGTACAAAAGAGCTCTTTACTACATCCCTTAGCCTCTTGCCAGTCCTGTTTCAGCAAGCTCCATTTTCTGTCTAAGAAGATAGCTAGAGGTAACATAGAAAGCTGTTTTTCCCTCAGTCATGCCAGCTCTATGTGGGTACAGGGAGACTAGTAGACACCCCACTGTTTCTGAAATCAAGCATGTCCCATCAGTTTGAGATAAAAAGCTAAACTTTTTCTCTGAAGCCAGAAATCCTATGATGACTTTTAATGTGCTTGCTCAAATGACTGGTGCGTTGTAGATTTACCTGCTCCAACCTTTCGCCCTGTGGTGCATATCTGCTTTTACCTCCGTTCCCTGGAAGAAGTTGAGTGATTTCTCTTCTTAGTTTGGCCTATTACTTTCAACACCCTAGAGCCACAGCCATTACCTCCTTAGCAGTATGCATTCTACATCAAGCTCATAGTGCACCCTCTCTTCTCCTTCCCCCACTCCTGCCTTTCTAAGACCTATATTTGAGAATAGAAAAATCACAAAAATTCTAGGCTTCCAATTAGATTGAAAATCCTAGTGATTTAAGTCATTTGTACAAAAAGAAATAACCATTAAAAATAAAAAGTTATCCGAGCATATTTGATTTGCCTATGTGCATGGAATAATAACATGTTAAGAACACCTGGAAGCAGGGTGGCTTTCCTTTATGGAAGGCACAGCTAAGGGCTCAACAGTATATGGCGAGCTATCTATTATCATTTGTCTTGACAAATCCCTAAGTTTTGTTTTGTTTTTCTACCCATTCAGAGGCCTATTCCAATTTACCTTCTCCTCTCATATTAGCTCTCTCTACATATCACTGTGTATATATCTTTGTAAGTTGTCTTCATTTGTATAATTAGGTAGTATGTATTGGGGAAAATTTACACTGAACTTTAATACAGCCATTATAGAAAACAATATGGATGTTACTCATAAAACTAACAATACTTTAGTTTTCAATTAAATTATTTAGTTTTCAACTAATGCCAGAAACCATATGTTTCAGTGATCTCACTTGGAAAAGCATACACAAAAGTTTGTATCAATAAGTATTAATATTCTTAAAATCATTGCAGCATTGTTCACAACTGACTATGGAATCTAGTAGGGTAGCTATCCGTGGATGAACAGATAAAGAAGGTGTAAACTATACTCAAAATGAGATATTACTGTACCTTTGAAAAAAGGAAAATTTGCATTCTAAGATAACATGATGAACCAGTTAGACATTATTCTCAACGAAAGATACTAGACATACACAAATGACCTGTGGCGTCATTTATATGTAGAATCTTAAAAGGTTGAAGTCATAGAAGCAGAGAAGGGTGGCTATTTCTGTCTAAGAGGTGGGGGTTGAATTGGAGGCATTTGGTTAAAGGGTACAAAGTTTCAATTAGACCATAGTAGCACATTTTCCAAGATATACTGCATATCCTAGTGACAGCAGTAAAAATAGTAGCATTCTATATATTTCAAATTGCTAAATGAATAAATTTCAAATGTTATCACCACAAAATGACAGTTATTTGAGCTGATAGCTCTTTTAGTTAACTTGGTTTAATCATTCCTCATTGTTTACATATATCTTCGTTGTTGTTGTATTTATTTTAATTTCATCCCACTGGGAATCAAACCCAGAAGAACTTCATGAATACTAGGCAAGTCCCCTTCAACTATGCCTAACCCTAAAGCCAAGTTCTCAAAATTCCTCTATCACATTTTACCTAGTTTACTATATACAACATATTCTTAGTGATATTAGTGATATATGTCTTGCCATAGCCTCAGTATTATAAGTTATGCTAAATATATTCATATCTTTTATGATGCCAATGTATTGGTTAAATATATCTGTTGAGATCTTTGAAAAATGATAGCTAACACTGAAGAGTTCTAACAGTGATTCAGTTGTCAGTACAATTTATTTGGTTATAAAATCTTAGCAAGTTTTATTACACTTTGACAATCAGTGCATCTATAAAAGACAATACTAAAGACTAAGCAAATGTTCTTGTGTATCTTTGTCTAGCATAAGTATACTATTATGGTTTAAAAATTTATAACAATGTCATATATAATTTTCAAAGTTAAGATAGGTTTTCTCTTAATATTTTAAGAATTTTTAATTTAATTTTTTCCTTTTTTAAAATTAGTTTTATTGTCAAGGTGATATACAGAGGGCTTACATTTACATAGCTAAGGTAGTGAGTACATTCCTTGTCATACTCGTTATGCCCTCCATCATTTTTCCCCCACTTTCCCTTCCCCCAATCCTCCCCTAGTTACAATTTTATTAAACATTAAAATTGTACATGATATTGCTTTCATGTTAGTAGGTTAGGTATATAAATTAGATTGTGCTAGACTTTGATGATGTTTCTTTAAGTTAGTATCGAAACGTGAGATTTATAAGCATGGGTTACGTTTTATTTCAAACCCTTCTGAGGCCTTTCACCACCTTCTACCTTCTGCATTCCAGTCAATTCCCTAGATAATTAAATTACTTCCAACTTCCTGCTGTGAGGATACAATTAAAACAGCAACACAATGCTTACTTTCTGTTTGGGTGCTTATTTTCATGGAGTTTGAAACTAGAAGTGCATTTCTGGTGACAAAGCTTAGCCAATGTTATTTCCTTTTTCTCAAAATGGAGAAACTAGTCTATAATCACCTTTCTGAGGCCTCAGCACCCTGCTTTCCGACATCTCAGCAATATTCAATATCGCCTGGTTTTCTAGTATTTTGCTGAACTAATGTTTGCAAATGGGATATTCACTATTGCTTTCGGTTCATTTCTCTCTGCAAATGAGGTTGAGCCTATTTTCATATACTTTGGGATTCCCCATTGGTTTTCTTAATATTTGTATTTGGTTTCTTAACTTTTTAATTCACCACAGATACTTAAGTATATATAACATGTTTTTCTCATTAATCTTTCTTCAAATTAAATAATCTCTTCCTGGTCTACCAGCTGCCGGTGGGCTTTGGCCTCGTGTTCTCCAATGCCTTTCTTTTTGCCTTTATGCTTTTCTGGATCAGTTATTAAAACCAAACTCAAATGCAAATTTCTCATTGAATGTCCTTTCATTACTCAAATAACATGATTTCTCTATCACATCTTAGTTTATTATATACAACATATTCTTAGTGATAATAGATATATGTCTTGACATAGTCTCAGTATTATGTTATGCTAAATATATTCATATCTTTTATGATGCCACTGTCCCTAAGATAGCATATCAGAAATATCTATCAATATATTGGTTAAATACAACTGTTGAGGTCTTTGAAAAATCATAGCCAGCACTCAAGAGTTCTAACAGTGATTCAGTTGACAGTACAATTTATTTGGTTATAAAATCTTAGCAAGCTTTATTACACTTTGACAATCAGTGCATCAATAAAAGACAATAGTAAAGACTAAGCAAATGTTCTCGTTAATAAAGCTCATGCTTGTAACACATTAGAAAGTCTTATTCCTTTTACTTCAAAAGTACTGGTGTATCATGAACTTTTAATTTTGATCACCTATCAGCTATTTAACTGTAATTGTTCATAAAGTTTGCTGTTAATTTTATAGCAAAGAGTCTTGTAAAACATACTTGTAACATATACTTGTAATAAGTATATAAATTGTTTTCTAATACACATTTATCCAGTGGCATACACTGGCTGCTTTCTATAGCATCCAACCCTATCATTCCTATCTGGTGGATTGTTACTTTACTAGCAATGCTAATAAATTGCTTATTATTTTTGAGATGTGAGAGTGGGAGCTGCTTTAGTATTGCCTTATTCCACCAGTAACTGTTACGTAAAGACAATATAAAGAGAATAAAAAGAGAAATAAAATCTGTTTGTCACTCTTGGGACTTGAACTCAGGGCCTGGGCACTGTCCCTGAGCCTCTTAGGTTCAATGCTAGCACTTTACCACTTGAGCCACATCCTCACTTTCAGTTTGTTCTGAGTAATTGATTAGAGATAAGAGTCTCACAGATTTTTCTGTATGAGCTTGCTTTGAACTGTAATCCTCAAATCTCAGCCTCCTGAATACCTAGAATTATAAAGGAGAGCCACTGAGCCACAGAGAAAAACTGTTTTTCTCTACACTTCTAACCCTCAATTTTCCAAACTCACCCTCTGGATCTAACAACAATTTATCACGAGACTGACAACGCTTGAACATGAGAAGTTTTCTTAACCCATGAGGACTCATCAAGGACAAATTGGCACCCAGTAATTAGCTGAATGTATAAGTTCCTTGAGCAAACCCCCCTCCTGGGTCTTAGCCATATTAGGAAGATGAGATTGACTATAAACTGATTTATTTCACCCAAGATTTTCATGTCTTAGAAAAGGGGTTTTTCAGTTTCTTATCTGTAGAGAACCTACTTAAAGCCTTTTAGAGTAAAGAATACTTACCTTCCTGAGACTTTGCTGAAACTGATAAAGTTTGGTAAAACTTGGGGAAAAGGCACTTTCGAGGCTACTTAGAAGATATATTATAAGCTGTCTAAATTTAACTTGCCTTTTGAATCAAATAACATGTAGTATTAATGCACAAATGTAAGATTTAAAGTAAGAAATACACACTCATACCCATACACATAATCTTGGAATCAACTTTGTATACACAGAGCTTGAATCTGCCTTTATTCTTTTTTTTTCTTCTTTATTGTCAAAGTGAAGTGCAAAGGGGTTACAGTTTCATATGTGCCTATTTTTTTATATTCTAGAAAGTGAAAAATAGTAGAGAACTTTCTCAATTATCTATGCAACATCACAAGGCACCATTTACAAGAAACATAAATCTGAAAGGTGTTTGCCTTCCTGATTCATCTTTTGTGTTTCTTGCTGTTTTCAGTACTGCGGTTTGAACTCAGGTTCTCTTGCTTGTTAGGCTAGACCTCTACCACTTCAGCCATCCTCTCAGCTTTGTTTCTTGCTGGTAATTTTCCACACAGGGTTTGACAACCTTTTCTGCTGTCAATAGCCTTGAATGACACAGTCTTTGTGTTCTTAGCCTCCTAAGTAGCTAGGATTATAGACATGCTCCCACAGGGACTCAGAGCTTTAATTACTCCTGCCTAGTATTTTCAAGCATCTTCTTTTTGCAAAGAACTAGCAATTTTCTGCACACATATATTTATGTACTTTCAACTTGAAGAATTAGAGTAAAGGATAACGTATCTTCAAGTCTCAGAGTGATTAATTTAAAACTGAACTGGAAGGCACAAATAACCTCAGCTTTTATCAGTGTTGAACTATCAGAGACATTTATCTCAGTATCACAGATCTATCTCTTTGCAGAGAAATAGCAGACTTTCTGAACATTCTTCAAAATACACAAACGAATTGGGTGTCAAGCCATATCAGTCTCCTTGAAAAATATTTTTGTTAGGTCACTTCATCAGAGTCTTGGTTTGTTACAAATTTCTTCTAAGCTTTTTCAACTATCTTTCAACTCAACTGTGTTCCCTTTTCCAATTCATTCTGTATAAGTTGTAAATGGCTAACAAGAACACCCCTGATTTTACAAAGCCTCTAGAAATCTCAGATCTACCTGTCTAGAAATCTAAGCCATCTGTATGCTGCCTCTAGGACTAAGTCCTGTTTTCAGCATTCTTTTTAAAAGTCTATTTATAGTGCAACCTTCTGATTATAATGAAACAAAAGCATAAGTTTGTTCTAATCTAATTTAGTCTCACTTTCCACTTTCATTTTTCATTGAAATCTACTTTTGATGCAAAAAATTTTTTTAAATGTACTTTTTGTTTAGTTTAGTGTTTCTAGCTGGATGCCATTTGTTCATGCTTGTAAACCTAGCTACTCAGGAGACTAAGATCTGAAGATCATGGTTTGAAGCCAGCCCAGGCAGAAAAGTCCCTGTGATACTTATCTCCAATTAACAACCAGAGAAACAGAAGTGGCATTGTGGCTCAAAGTGGTAGAGCCCTAGCTTTTAGCATAAAGAGCCTTGGAACAGCACCTGGGCCCTGAGTTCAAGCCCCATGGCTGACAAAAAATTAAAATTATTTAGTATTTTTACTAGGCTACTTTTCCTAAACAGAACATAGACTCCCAAACTAACATATGTGTAGTCTCTACAAAATATTTTATACTGTTGATAAAATTCATTGACCAATTTATCTCCTTGCTTGGGGTCATTTAGTATATTTCTTTCTATTGAATATTGGTACCAAAGAATTATAGCTCCTTTATTTATTTTCTGTTACTAAGATTCTGTTACTAAAAACATTTGACTGCCATACCTTTTGTTTTGCAGCTGAAAAGGACTACTTGGCCAATTTTATTTATCTATTTTCTGTTGTGTTTTCTTTTATATCAGTGTATGTTAGTTATACAAAGGAGTTACCATGTTAGCTGTTGCCACTAATATGTACAATGTTTTTCATTGTTGAAAGAAGTTTGTTTTAATCATTTTTTATTTCAACATAATATTTGCTGTTTGCAGTTGGGGGTAGGATCACAAAAATAACATGGTTAATGCCTCATAATGCTTACTTTGTCAGATTTCACCTACCATTGGCTATAATTTTTTCATCACAAACAGATAACTCAATGGCTCTTGAAAAGTGTGGCATGGTAATTTGCTATTTTGCATTACTTTTATAACCAAAAGATACCAATTTATATCCTGCTGGTAAAGAATGTTGCGAAATTCCAGAAAGTATGTGTATGAGAAGGAATTCCTCTTAATAGCTGATATACTTAAAAATATTTAACTTAAATATAGTATAATAATACAAGTGTAATGTAACAATTGTACCATAGTTCAGGTAGTAAGATAGACACATTATATACCACCAAGAAATGCCCAGTTCAAACTAAATACCATTGGTTCACATCTATAATTCTAGCCACTTAGGAGGCTAGGATGTGGAGTATCAAAATTTGAGGTCAGCCCAGGCATAAAAGCTTGCTAAACATTATCTTCAAAATAATGATCAGCTGGGTGCTGGTGTCTCACACCTGTAATCCTAGCTACATAGAAGGCTGAGATCTGAGGATCATGGCTCAAAGCCAGCCCTCCTGGGATGAAAGTCCGTGAGACTCTTATCTCAAACTAACCACCAGAAAATCAAAGTGGCTCTGTGTCTCAAGTGGTAGAATGCTAGCCTAGAGTTTAAGAGTTCAGGGACAATTCCCAGGCCAAGAGTTCAAGCCCCATGGCTGGCAAAACAACAATAATAAGAAATCATCATCATGATAATAAGCAAAATATGGATAGATGGTTAGCTCCAGTAGTAATATATCAGCCTAGCAAGCAAATTGAGCCAGAACAAGGCCCTATATTTCAAACCCCCTCCCCCTAAAAAAAGAAAGAACAAAGGAAAGAAAAGGAAATGAGGGAGGGAAAGAAAAGGGAAAGGGAAGGGAGGAAAGAGGAGAGGGGGGGCTCTGGAAAGGAGAGGACAGAACATTTGAATTTAAGAGTTGGTCTTAGGAAGTTCTTTTTGATAATGATTATGACAATTTGAACAGGGCCATGGGGGTTAAATAATCATCTGCTCTAGGGACCTGTATGAAACAATCCTTGTACTAGGAAAAAGATAATGGGATCGAATAAATTTATGACTTCTTTCTCAGTCTTTTTGGGCTAAAAAGTGAATGGATTGTCCTTAAGACACACAGTCATGTGTAGCTAGTATTCAGGGATCAAAGTATCTCCCAGCATCTTTACCATCTCATAATCCTTCCATCGCCTCCAAGCAATGGCCTTTTATGAGAGCTGAAAATAATCTTACTGATTTAGATTTCTTTTTGAACAGGCTAAGCTTTGTGCCTGTATAAATAAAGGCTCATATCAAGGCCATGGAACGGCCTTGGCATTTTTTGACATGTGAGGGACCAGCTTCCGTTTTTCAGAGAGCTTGAGTCTTTCTCAGAGAAAACACATGGTTTCAATTTATATTTCCAAAAACCAAAATAAACCCATCTTACATAAATGAGTAGTGTCACTGACTGCAATTTACATCTCAATGTAAATGTCACTTCCTGGCTTGCTGATGGAGCTTTAGGTTCAGGCTCTGGAGAAAGCACTATCTGTTCCTGTTATTGCAAGCTGTGTTCCTGCCAGCTCGCACGTTAATAACACCAGATTGCTTACTTTATGCCTTCCTTTTTGGAGCCCAGTTTGTCATCATCTACCTCCCCTCTTGCCTGTTCTCAAACAGAATACATTCTAATGAGATTTAGAAAAGTTTAAAGTTTCTAGATGGAGGAGAACTTCCTTTTTTTCTTGTGTAGTTGGCAACATGCCCCAGAATTTACTGAGGGAAGCAAAGCCCACATACCTTGGCTATTTTCCATCGAAGCAGGCAGGTGGCTAGAAAATTGAAAATTGTTCTTGTCTAAATATCACATGTGTGCTTAGGGCACACAGGAGGAAGATGAGCTGTCAGAAGAGGCTGGACTCGAGAAAGGAGTCAGTTGATTTGATAATCTTTGGAGAGTAGAGGAAGATAAATATGTTTCCCTTTCTACACAGAAAACTATATAGATGAATATTATCTTATTGTGAGTTTTAATATAGTCAATCTATCACTAGCAAGTTGCTTAATGTCCTTGAGTGACTCTGCATTTATTACAGAATATGAATTGAAATGGAGAATGGGAAGAAATGTCGAGTACAGAGAACCTAAAAGCTGGTGTCTCAAAGAGCTTTGTTCGTGTACAGTGACAAGATGGTGATGATGATACTGTCTCAGGACTACTATAAAAGCAGCAAATGATATTGGATAACAACATGCTCAAAGAGGGAAAGAGAGATAAAAGCAACATATTATGTCATTTCTGGTTATGGGAGATAAGACAGTTGCCTACATTAGAACGGATGAGAATGGAAATGCTCTAAGAATGCTTCAAGAGGGTAAAAAAGGGGTGATCGTGACACCCATACTTCTATATGTGTGGAATGAAGTAAAACTCATAAAAGCTCTTTCAGTTACTTAGAAGAAAGTAATAGATGGAGTCAGATTGCTGTTCCCTCTTATTACATGGGCATGAAGCTATATTTTTCTCTGCAACTTAAATTGTTATCATATAAGGAAGAGGATGCTGAGGAGAACTCCAGTCAAGTTTTTTTTTTCTTTATTAGATATGGCTTAAGAGGCTGTTCTCTTTGGAAGAAATACTAGGTAGCATAGATAAAACCACAGTGGAGAAAAAGCTTCTGCTCTGACTTTACTAGAAGGTTAAGCTACAGTATATTTTGAGAAGAAAGGAGAAAATCTGATTTCTCAATGCTTCCATAGATCCAGTTAAGTCCCAAAGCTTAAGATCATATTAGGTTATGAAATCCACAATCAATAATGATAAAACCTTGAAGACACAGACTAAAAAAATCAGTAGATACTTTTCTCTGTTTATATATTCTTTTCACATGGAAAAACATAGTAGATTCTTATTAGCAATTTGTGTTTCCTCTTAAGTCTGGGCCAACATTTTTCTCCCAGTCTCTTTTAAATGGCAATGGGCCACCAATCTGCTGTTGACCCTAAGAAAATATGCTTAGGAAAACAATGAGAGACAGGAATGTAACAGCAGGAAGGGAGAATATACCTTTTTATTTTAATTTTTATTACCAAGTAAATATGAGAATTCAGATTCAGAATAGGACATGAGGCTTAGGAACATCAAAGATGGAGCTGTTTCATTGCTGGCAGTCTACCACAAAGAGTGCAGACCTTTGATATTTTGTATCTGCATTTTTCTGTCCATAAAAGCAATTTTGAAACAAAAGAGGAGCTACTCAGAGTAAATAAGAGAGGCTGGAGGTTAAAGAGGAATGGAAATGGGAATAAGACATTGATGAGCTATGAATGAATTTAGGCTTGGAAATAATGTATTTCATGTGTTGAGTAATTGTGGAGCTGAAAATGCTGCCTTGGGCTACATAGCTTGGATACGTAGTCCTTGTTTTTGGAGCATTTTGTTAATTAATTAAATTTTGTTGACAAGGTGTTGTGCAAAAGTGGTACAGCTACATAATAGGGCAGTGAATACATTTCATTTCTTGTAATATCTTACACCTTCGTTTTTCTTTCCCTTTGGAGCATTTTTTATTATCATAAGTCAGATAGAAACCCAGTGAGAAGAGAATGGAGGAGACAACTCCAGAGTGAAGTGGAGCTAACTCCATTCCAGTTCTATCGCTTCAACTTTGAAGTTCTGGGTCTAAGGCTATCTCAGAGTCATCTCTCAATTTTAGAGTTAAATTCTTTTGATTCTCCTAAGAAATTCTCTTTCTGCTAATCCATTTTCGAATATGAATTCTACTAAGTAGAAAGTATGTGGGAATTGTTATTATTACTTTCTAAGAAGTTGTGTTTTTGTAAAAGTAGTTTGAGCCAAATTTCACATAAAACAGTAATTATGGAGACATTATTTGTTTCATACATTGCTCAGTTTTTTCATTGTTCAGTTTTTTTGTTTTGTTTTGTTTTGTTTTGGCCAGTCCTGGGCCTTGGACTCAGGGCCTGAGCACTGTCCCTGGCTTGTTTTTGCTCAAGGCTAGCACTCTACCACTTGAGCCACAGTGCTACTTCTGGCTGTTTTCTGTATATGTGGTGCTGGGGAATCGAACTGAGAGCTTCATGTGTAGGAGGCAAGCACTCTTGCCACTAGGCTATATCCCCAGACCCTCATTGTTCAGTTTTTAACATAACTGTACCATTTTGAGTAGGCTTTATAAATTTCTAATTTTCAGTTCTCTCATGTACAAAGGAAAAAAAAATTCCTTTTAGGGTTGCAAATGTGAGTCAATGGGCTAGTCCATGAATCAGTGACAAGCAAAGGGCAAGGCACATGGCAATTGCCTCAATAATTGTTGAGGCCTTTTTGTAAATATTTAATATTTTGGACCCTCAAGTATTTCAACTGTGAGATGGAATAAAAGATAATCACCTCACAGAATTGCAGTTAAGACTTAAAGGGCTCTGAAATGCATCTCTATCACAGTGCCTGACTCAGAGTAACTGCTCAACAAATGTTAAACCCTTAGGTCCTCCTGAAAAATCTCTGGAGCTGTTGGCAGGGTTCATGGCATTCACCCAGTACCATCCTTATCCTGTTTCAGTGTTTGGCTGATAAAAACACACACCTAAAGGGCAAAGTAGATAGCTCTTGACTCCAAACAGAGTTGCTCAATGTGTTCTGGGGGATTTAAATCTCTGTGAGAAACTGCTGAAAGAAGAGTTCCTCAGTTGTGGAACACAGACACATGGATTCAGGCACACAGTTTGCAACCGATTTCAGGTTGCTTATAGATGCCTTATGTCAGTTCATGGGCCTGTGAACTCTTGAGTGAAACACTTTGGTCTATAGCACAAATCCTAGTTGTGCCTGAAGACACAGAAATAATAAAAAATGGGATCATTCATTGCAGAGTGCTATCTGACTGCATGCACACCAGACCTGTATTCATCTGAGTTAGTCCAATCTCGTTTAGTTGCAATCCTTCCAGAAGGTTCATACATAATGTTTACTTTGAAGCATGACTAATACAGTGGGGTTCACAAGTGGGTACCTTCATAAATACTAATAGACATTGAAATGAGATGAGAAAAACCTCCTTCTATGAGAAATAGCATGTAGGGTTTTCAAAAAAGGAACCCAAAATTTCAACTTGTCAAATAAGGGCCTATAGAAACAGAGAGGAATCAAGACCTCCAAATTAATAAACATAGAAAATAAATATGTGCATACACATTCAAGTAATAGCTTACCTAACTCAAAGCAACAAAATGCAATTTTCCAGTTGCCTGGTTTTGTGGTTTGATTGAGCTACTTTTCAGACTTCTTCCTTCCTTTCCTGTCACTGATTTAATTGCACAAACTAAGCTCTCAGAAGCTGTTTAAAGGTCTGAACAAAAGTCTGGCTTTTTGAAATGGCTTTCTTATATCTCCCAAGTATTTACCAATGCCAAAATAAAAAAAATAGTAGGAAGTCTAGGCACTAATTACCCATTTCCAAAAAAAAATTACTGAATTTAAAATTACTAGGGACAATATTTTCATTTTGTCTAATAGAATAAAACAATGTATTGCCTGAATGAAGAATATGTGTTCAGAACAATTTACAATCGCAAGTATACAACTTCCAAAATGGCACCAAATGTGATTTCAATTTGAATTCAAAGCTGCACCTTAAGTGGGGTTATTGTGAATTTTGTGTAAGCGTCTAAGTCTGTGTAGTTAATGCATGATTAGACTGTGTGGGAGTGGATGTTAACCTGTAATCTGATTCTGACGCTTTGTTTTAGAATACATCACCATATGGGTATTAGAACTGGGGAAGGGAGAGGGAATACCAAAATTGAGAGACAAATAACAAAAAGACAAACCATTCAAAAAGCAACATTTACAAAACCATTTGGTGTAAACTAACTGTACAACTCTTGATGGGAGAGGGGAAGGGGGAGGGGGAAGGGGGGAAATGAGGGAGGAGGTAACAAGTAGAACAAGAAATGTACTCACTGCCTTTCATATGAATCTGTAACCCCTCTGTATCACACTTTGACAATAAAGAAACAAAAATAATTCATCATTATTGCAGTATCCTCACTAAAGCAGAGGCATAGCATTAGATGCCTTTGTGATTACTTTATGAAAATTATTATACTTACAACACTATATTGACTTTAACATTTTTAGTATCTTTGCAACTGAAGGCTTAGAGTTAATACAAAAGAACTAGCATAATCTTATAAAAATATTTGGCCAGCTTCTGGAGATAGGCTATTCAAATTCTAGCCCCATATGTCAAACTTTTGTGCCTTAGATTGTTTTTCAAATAGAGCTTGTTTGGGTTGGCTTTGAACCATGTCCTTCTACTTGAAACTCTCATGTAGCTCAGATTATAGTGATGCATTATCACATCAGGCTTGTTGATTGAGATGGGAGTCTCACTCACATTTTTGCTGAGCCTGGCCTTATACCATGACAATACCAGCTCACCCAAACTTCCTGGGATTGCATGCTCTCTATGTACTTGGCAGTATTAGGATTTGAATTTATGGCCTCCACTTGAACATAGCCTCTAGACCCAAAACGCAGTATTACAGCTTGAGAAGTTTTCCTAGTGTACATTACCCCTTACATCATATTTATCTTATTTTTACTTACTAAAAGTGATCTACCTCTATTTAGATATACAATACAAATGTGACCAGAACACTTCTCTGTTTTTAGAAGGACATAAAGATAAGGAAAGATTTAGAATGCAGCTCTAGAACACTATACAATTAAGGTTTCTATGGAGGAGAGTTTTGGATATAATTTCCTGAATATATCCTCCTGAATATATATCTCTCCTTCACTGAAGCATCTAGAGAAACTGTAATAGCCACAACTGATGAAGAGCTTCCCTGAGTCATTTATTGTCTAAAATAGTTGAAATGAAAATATCGATATTGAGGTCTTACTTAATTCACTTTACATGCTTTTTATCCCCCAAAAGTTTACTATCCAATAATTAAGTATCATCATTTGTTTTTATAAATCTCTACTTGGCTGTAATCTCAGCCTAATTGCAGGTGTTATCTCTGTAAACTCCGGAGGTTGAGACAAGAGGATTGCAAGTATGAGGCCAACTTGGTGACATTCTGAGACCTTGTTTACAGAACAAAGAAAACAAAAATAGAAATGAAAATGAAGAATGAAGACATTTAAAAATGAATTAGCAAGGGGCTGGGGATATAGCCTAGTGGAAAGAGTGCCTGCCTCGGATACACGAGGCCCTAGGTTCGATTCCCCAGCACCACATATACAGAAAACGGCCAGAAGCGGCGCTGTGGCTCAGTGGCGGAGTGCTAGCCTTGAGCGGGAAGAAGCCAGGGACAGTGCTCAGGCCCTGAGTCCAAGGCCCAGGACTGGCCAAAAAAAAAAAAAAAAAAAAATGAATTAGCAAAATAATTTAAGCCAGTCTCCTTAGAAAATATTTTAGTCTGGAATATTATCACCTAGTACAGTCGCTACTAAATACTAGAAAAAATATGGAAACATAATGTGAAAGTTGTTCTGATTGATGTAAGTATGGACCAATCATAAAATCTGCTATGAAATAAAAAGGAAGGTTAAGTTTGGAACTAAGACAGAATGAGATCATTATTGGCCAAGGCTACATGAAATCAGTGATTGAAAAAGAAAATTAAGTACATCAGAAAAATGATTATAGTATCTGTATTAAAACTAAGTTACTGAGAGATTCTGCATGAAAGGATATGTTATAATGTCATAACACTGCCCACGTTTGTAGAAACCTAAACATGCTTTATTGATTCTGAGTCAAATGGGTGATGGGGAATATTTTTTATTTCCTATAGAAGGAGTCAGTAAGAGACAGCTGGACAGCTCTACTTGAGGGAGACAAGATTACATGGCACACAGAAGGAAAGCTGTCATCAAAATTAAGTCCTCTTGATTTCATCTTAGATTCTCTGGGGAATGAAATTGGATTGAGGCATTTTATATCTGAGAAAACTAAAGGCTAAGATGATGTAAGGTATTGTGTGTGTGTGTGTGGTTTTATCCCTGAGCACTGGCCCTTAGCTTTTTTACTCAAAGCTAGTTGTTCTACCACTTGAGTGACATTCCTGCTTCCAGGATTTTACTAGTTAATAGGAGATAAAATTCTTAAGGATTTTTCTGCCATAGCTGGCTCCCGGCCTTGATGCTCCTCATAAATCTGAGTTCCTGGTTTCTGGCTAAACTTTTTTTTTTTGATAATGATAACAAATATTACCAAATACTAAAAATGTTTAAAAAATATGGCATTAATGTTCAAAACCTGAGTCTGTCATTGTGGTGATTGCTAATTCTCTACTTCCTTTTTTCTGTCTTCCTCATTCTCGAATTCTATATTCATGCGTGCTTTCCCTCTATCCATATTAAGAGGCAAAGGACAAACTATGATTTAGTATGTAGAGAAAATAGCCAATATTTCAAATGTACCTTGAGTTAATAACCAAACAATAAAAAATAATTAAATTTCTTATGAAGGCCAAGCTCAATATGAATGTTCTATTTAGTGCTTCCTTTCCCTTTCAATTAACATAAACTAAAAGTCTCATTTAGTATGCATTAGCATAGTTAATTTATTGTCATTTAAATACTTATTTCAAGAAGTCTCATAAAGATAAAGGTTAAAATTCTTTCCACAGTCCTAGTCTAGAGTCTGAAACCTAATTTTCTTTCTTAGAAAAGGATCAAAATCTATATATGCATTGTTTAGAAAACTAAGTAAGCACTAATTTAGCCAAGTCCCACTATATCTTATTTTATATGTTTTCCATTTTGAACCATTAGAGCATGAAGTGAAGAAATATATAAGTTTTATACATTGCATTTGAACTGATTTTAAGGATTTTTTTCATATTTTGAAAGTATGCTTCATTATTGTCAATCTATTCTTGGTTTTCTGCTTCTAACATTTATTGAATTTTTTGTAGACATATTATTATTTTGATTCTTGAAAAAGAAATATAATAAGCACATAGCACTGTTATATATTTTGGAACTTTATGTGTAGTTATCACAATATTAGCCTATACATAATTAACCAGCTGGTTCTGGGGGGTTAAATTGAATGCCTACTGCTCTTGCTCACCTTGCTTGCTTGCTTAGCTGAGGACCTACCACCTGAGACATGCCTATACCTCACTTTATTCTGGTTAATAAGAAATGGAGTTTTATGGACTCTTCTCACAGGACTGGCCTGTAAGTGCAATCCTTTAGTATTCAAATCCTGAGTTGCAAGCATTCTATACATGAGTCACTGGTGCCTGCCATAATATGTTGCCTTTAATGAGACTGCTACTACAAATAAAGAGACAAATAACAACACTATTAATATGAAATTATAACATCCAGATGGAAACTTTGAATAAATGGACATGAGCTCCAACATTATGTTTCAACACGATGACACTTTCTGTTCTTCAGAGTATGGTCACCTAGGTAGTTTCAGCTCTGTTCCAAGGCTATGGCTATATTATTAATAAAATTTGAGCTTAGAATATCTGGTTTTGAAATTAAGCAACTCTGAACAATATTTAAGAATTATTATCCTATGTCCAGAGGACAGCAGTAAGTGTACTGCTTAGACAAATTCTAAGAATATTCATTGAGCACACGGGAAGAAGCAGGCACTATACTGATGTCTTTAAAAATATATAGGTGATCTGGTATAGTCTTTAACCAAGGAAACTTACATATTTTATTACAGCTTGACAGAACTAGTGTGTACTCATTGGAGTCTTTGCCTTTCATATGTCTTCATGTAGTTCTTGTAATACCTTTCTGAGATTTACTACCTCTTCCATTGAATCTGAAGTTAAAAGATTCTGCAAGGTTAACTTTTCTATATAGTAAATTAGATGGGAGATGGTGATGCCAATGGAGTTGGATATATTGAGAAGCAATGATGCTTCTATTTCAATTCACAACATTGTGTCTCCCAAGGATGACATTATCAACACAATCTCTACCCTGCTTTCATCCAGCAATATATTAAAAACTGAAATTGTGTTCTAAACTACCATTAGGGTGAGCAGGTTTATGGGAGGAGAGAGAAGCATTATGAGGCAGTAAGTCATAAGAGAAATTCAAAGTAAAAATTAAGCTTTTTCATTGCAAGAAAGTGAGAGTCCAGTGATGGGACTGCTTTCTCAAAGAATTTTTAAGAAACAATTGGAAGCAGAGATAGTAAACAATTTTAGATCTAGGGTCAGGTCTTCAGTGATAGAGTGCTTACATAATATGGGCACAACACTGAGTTTCACCACAGTATTACCAAGGAACCAACAAACCAATAAATAAATAAGCAGATAAGTAAACTAACAGATAGATTGCCTAGACTACCTAGTAAGTATGGGTAGGTTCTAAGGCAGAAATAAAAGATAGCCCATAAAATAGATATCACATATTGGAAATAGGAAAAGGAATCAACACCATGTTTTAAGAAGTTAAAATTGCATCATATGCGTGGAAATGATCACCTTTTGTAATCCTCAAAAATAATCAGTTGAGGCTGGCATTGAAATAACTATCTACTTTGTGCCATTAACTATGCTAGATAGCCATGACTAATGTAAATTTTAATTTTCAAATTCACTTAAAATTTCCTTCAAAAAGCACTATTAAAATGACTCTATACCCTTCACAATAAAAACAGAACTCTTTAGAAATTGTGCTGACCTAAAATACAAGGATACTATTTATCTGTTTCCTATAACACTGCAAACATCATTTTATTGCATGATTTTTACTAATAATGTCTCATAAATATTGTTTTTAATGGGATTTGCCTGCTATTATCGAGTGCTTCATGGATATATACATTTAAAAGAGGTAAGTCCTTTATTTATAGGTTAAGAATTGAGAGTAGGTAAACTGATATAAATAATCTTGTGAAATTGTTTAATCGTAGGTCCAGGCTCAGCAAGCAAGAGGACACTAAATGTAGAAAGTGTATAATGTAGAAAGGGATCCTGGAGTATTTGCCTAATGTTTAACTATTGGTGAGATAACCAATGTAGTAGCATCTTTGCAGTACTGAAGATATTGCTCACTTGCCATTATTTACTAATTACCTGCAGAATATTAAAGCAAAAACTGCAAGACACTCAAAAACTGTAAGAAAACAGAGAAATCAAGGAAGCAACAAAACCGTATTTGTCTATGAATTTCACTTTCTATATCATATAAATTGTGATGATCATAATGATTTTGTTCTGGCCACTAAAATAAAGATGTGCCTTTATACTAGCACAACTATACACATCACTTACCAGCCATTTAACTATGGCCTTCTTGTCTTCTGAATCTCTAAAAAATGTTGGGAATGTCCTTAGGATAATGTAGAACTGTTTTAATTTTCATGTGGGCAGACATATGCAATAAGTGAATGAACACTGCACCTAAACAAAATATTTGGATATCTGCCTTTCCCTCTACTGAGTTTAGAGATAGGGTGGATACAAGGGTGATACATTTTCCTCCATCTCTGATTGAACTAGGCTGAGTGTAACAATGTAGATCTAAAGAACTGTGTATTCATCTTTGCTTAAAAGCTCTGAGTATCAACACCAGGGACTGTCAATCCTGCAGACTTTGTGCAAGCTTTCCTTCCCTAGGAACACCGGAGCACAAGGCCTAGCCCGGAGGAGCTCCCATGAAGCCATTTTCTACCAGCCTTATCTACTTGTTCCTGGAGGCATGATTTTTCACACAGTCTGTTTTGAATGTTTGAAATATTGAGAACCTCCAACTGAACAAGCTTGTTCCAGAAAAGCCATCACTAAAAAATATTGTTCCACTCCACATAATGAAAGGATTTGGGAAATGGTTAACTTTTTCCTCTCTAAACCTGTTTAATAACTTCCATTAAAAAATAATCCAGCCAGGTGCCAGTGGTTTATGCCTTTAATCCTAGATATTTAGAAAGCTGGGATCTGAGGATCGTGGTTCAAAGCTAAACCTGGGCAGGAAAATCAGGGTGATTCTGTTTCAAATAACCACTAGAGTATAGGAAGTGGTGTTGTGGCTCAAAGCGGTAGAGAGCTAGCCTTGAGCAACAAAGCACAAGGAGAAGACCCAGGACCTGATTTCAATCCCTATGAACAACAAGTCATCATCATCATCATCATCATCATCATCATCATCATCATCATCTTGAGATGAGGATGGGTGTCCTTTTGAGCTAGTCCCATCTGCACTGTATTCTTCAGCTGGCCTTGTTTCTCCTACACAAGACCTACTTGTCTGGTTTATCAGTAAAGGAATTGTTTAGGAAAGTCCTAGAGTATGAATCCAGGAGGTGTGACTCTTACATCTTGGAGGAAGATTGCCTTCTGGCTTCATTGATGATTGTTCTGATATGTAAGATGAACAAGACAGGAAGCAACCAAAGCAAAAACGTGGTAATAATGAGGCTGGATGCCAGGCATTGCTAGGAAAGACAGATGCTATGCTGTGCTTTACTGAGTTCTGCCAATGAAGAGAAAATTTGGCTGTTCCCTCAACCCTCCCTTCCTGGGTACCAAGTTCTCTCATTTTTAGTGTGTGTGTGGCCAAATTTCCTGTAACAAGTGTAGGTTTGTTCATGGTCAGGAGGGCAGTAATAAAAATATTTTCAAACCAAAGCTGTTCGGTTAGAAAGTAAATTTAGGATTTTGATCATTTAGCCAGTGGTGGTGGTATATTTTTTTCTGTATAGTAATTTATTTATTTTTCTTATTTATTGTCAAAGTGATGTACAGAGAGGTTACAGTTTCATATGTTAGGCCTTGGATACATTTCTTGTACTGTTTGTTAACTCCTCCATTTCCCACTTCCCCCTCCCCCTTTCACTCTCTCCCCATGAGTTGTTCAGTTGGTTTACACCAAATGGTTTTGCAAGTATTGCTTTTGGAGTTGTTTGTATTTTTATCCTTTGTCTCTCGCTTTTGATATTCCCTTTCACTTCCCTAGTTCTAATACCAGTATATACAGTATCCAGGGTACTCAGATGAGTTACAGTGATAGTACGGGTACAACCACAGGAAAGGGATACAAGAGGATCATCGACAAAAGAAGCTACATTTTCACATGGCATGTTGAAAGCAATTATAACAGTGATATAACACTCATTTCCATAACATGAGGTTCGTTTCACTTAGCATTATCTAATGTGTTCATAATGGCATAGCTATTAGGCTCTTGTGATCCTCTGCTGTGACTAGCCTACACCTGTGCTAATTATTCCTTATGAGGAAAACCATAGAGTCCATGTTTCTTTGGGTCTGGCTCACTTCACTTACTATAATTTTTTCCAAGTCCTTCCATTTCCTTACAAATGGGGCGTTGGTACGGTTTTGTAAGACCAAAACTAGGGAAGCTCAGGATGGCAAGTTCAAGGCCCGCCTGGGCTCTACAGTAAAACCCCATCTCAAGAACCCACAAAACCAGAACAATAACAACAACAACAGACCACTGGAAAAAAAACACAAAAAAACAAGCAAACTAACAGAAAAACATCACTGCCAACATAACCCAAAACCAATCTAAAAAGAACTCCAAGTTGAGGAGAAAGTTAAGAATAAGAGGCCTAATGTTTTCCACTATTCTGTTGAAAAAAGCCCAGGTAATTTCAAGGCTTTTCCCAAGGTGTTATGTCTCTAGAAAGATGATTCCCGAAGTCAGATATGTGTTTTGTGCAGAGAATGAGATTTCAGGTGGAATGTGATTGTGGACAGGGAAAGTGATGTTTTAGTGAACAGCTGGAAGGGCATAGGAGCTAGCTTGTCTCTGTCCCCAACATCAACTGTCATGTGCCACTCTACTCTTTTCCTGTTTGCATGACTACAGTGCCCTGGATTCAGTTAAGGGTAATTGGCTGCAATCAGTTTCCTATCCAAATAATATTAAACTAATGGTGTACGGAAGAAGAAAAATGAAAAAAAACACAATAACAACAACCACTGCTTTGTATACCTCTTATTTCCAATAGACAAAGAGCCTATGTCCTCCTATCTGGCCTTCTTTGGAATTTGAGAAATGAAGCAGTGTTTGCAGCCCAATGCATTCTTTGCCTTATGTTCCTGTCTACTTTGTCATGTTGGCAAAAGCTCCCTGAATTCTGCTGTACACATCGGAACTCTTCCTGGTGCTGTAGTGGCTGCCAGATCCTGCCAGAGTCCAGAGGACTGGAAGGAGAGCCGGGAAACAGCCTGCTGAGGAAATGGCTAATTAATGTAATGCACTTGAAAGGGGATTCATAATTAAAAGCTGTATTGGAGAGCAAGATGAAATCATTCACAGAACTTGGGCTCCATGTCCCTCAGCAGGCATGGCTACTTAAAGACAGTCTTTTTGAACCAGTCATTAAATAGTATGCAATGTAAATGTTGACGTTCATGATATTTCCTCTATGAGTATGAGAAAAATCAGCTGCTTGGCAGCTCTGAGGAACAGTCCAAACCTGTGTTGTGATTTTATGTCTGAAAGGAATTCACTTGGAATTTATAGCAAAAAGTGCAGTTCTAATCAGGGTGGTCAGCTCTAGGTAACCGTGCTGTGGACTGTGCTGTTCAAGGGTCACTGTTTACAGAGGAGAACATTGGAGGGCATCTTGTAGTTGCAGAGTGAAGAGGGCCAATTCAGAGCATTATTTTAATAACACATGATGGCTTTTTCCTCACTTCCTCATTATCCATAGAGACATTTCTCCCAGGTGAATAGGGAGATTTTCCAGATTATCCCTTTGCCCTATTATTTATAGGCTGTGTGACTTTGATTCTCTTAATATGCCTGAGTCTTAGTTTCCTTATCTCATTGAGAAGAAGAGTAATTATTGAACTACAGACTAACTTCACAGTGAAATGTAATTTTTCTCACTGTAAGAGTTAAATATATATATATATGTGTGTGTGTATATATGATGTTTTATTAAAATGTTTGGAACATAACATACAAATAGATGTCAACTATTAATATATGTCACCATTGTATACTCCCAACATATATGGTTTCATGACAGAAATTACTGCCCATATTCTACAACTGATATGAATCTTTAGGAATACATAGCATCCAACCGGATCTAGGAACAAATAAAGAAAAACATTATTTCAGATCTCAAGAACATTAGAGCATTATTTGAAAAGAGGAGCTTCTTAGCATAAATTATTTTACACAAAGATAGGGCAAGTATTTGTAGACAGAACAGACTGGTACAGAAGTCTGAATGGAGGCTAGAAGGGTCTGAAATGCATTCTGGGGAAGGAAATAATCAAACACCTTGATGTGCAGTTGAGATATGAGGAAATACACATACATAAAACTGTATGTGCTATTTGACTGAAGCCAAATGGCAGCCTAGCTGAAGGAATAGTATAATCCCAGTGCTTGTGAATTCATTGGTAGTGGGTAGTCATCTTTCATGAAACTTATAAATGAATACTTATGATTCTTCAGACTTTAGAAACAGCCATTTCCCTGCTCTCTTAGAAAGACACTGAATGCCTTGAATGACTATCTGATGTGTTTTATTACTAATTTAAAAGATGTACCTTTGGAAGGAAGGTAAGGGAAAAAGAGTGAAAAGGAAAATGAGTTTATCAAAATAGTTTTTCTCTTTCTTCCTAAGAAAGTAGATCAATGCTAAGCAATTTTCTAGGTCTCTGCTAGACAGTAACCTTCTCAAAAAGTTAACCATGACTTTCGTGGTTTCCCATTTGTCTCTATAGGAGTAGGAAAACTGAGTCATGGATGTCCTTTCGTTTATTATATTCCTCTGCACCCCTCAAGGTTTTAATGCTCTCCATTCTGCAACTCACTTAGTTCCTTCACCAGTAGCAAAAGATGTTTCTTCAGCCTGCTGTCTAGAGAGATTTGTTTTAGTTATTGAAACATTCACTCAGCATCATTTAAAATAGGTATATCATTTCAGACCCATCTAAAGAGATGCATAATTTGTTAAAATAAAATGGCAATTGCTCAAATAAACAAAACAAGAAAGGTAGAATGAAGAATTTCTTTTTGATAATATCATATTTGCAACACTTAAATGAAACTTCTATGGGCTCTCATAAGAAAATATTTAATATTTAACTTATTACTGAGATTGGAAATTTGATTAAAAGTAATAATTTAGGACACATGCAAAGATAGATGACATTTAATATCATTGGACTATATGAGAACATTGTAGGGACACAGAACTGTTAACAGCAAAACACAAATCCCCAGGCCAACTACTAGCAAGTGGAACATTTAGCAGAGGGAAAAGTAAGAAGAAAGTAGAAGGATATTCAGTGTGAAAACCAAGGTGAGGATATGAGTAAATAGAGACAATTGTTAATAAGGTTGTATGAAATGTGGACTTTTGATTTTACAAATGTATTGTTATTGATGACTTGGAAAAGAGTTATTCTGGTGATTAATGGAGACACAGATAAATAGAAGTTGATTAGAAGGGAATAGGGCCTCAAGAGAATGGGAAAAATCTCAATCAAAAGAAAGTAGGTATGTAAGACAACTGTAATTTCATATCCTTCATGTCATTCTCCATTGATATTATTTGTTGGTGGCTATAACTCATGCAGGGAATTTCCTGAGAGTCTCTTCTTTCTTACAAGTGTACATAACTGGGATGTTTAGGCTCCATTTCTTTACAGTATTGTTTTCAGAGACTGATATAAATTTACCATGGATGTGCCTATGAGAAATCTGAATTCAGCAGAATATCCAACTTTACTCAATGGACTTAGCGCCAATTTCAAGGGTAGAGAGTTAACACAATTAGAGGTTACACTCAGAGTTCATGTCCACAAAATCCTAATTTCAATGTGAGTCCTCTATTCTGCCAGCTAGATGCATTTGAAAATTTCCTCCTTTTCTTTTATCTACCTGTTGATTCATTAGATGACTATATTTAGATCTCAAGGAAGAAAAGAAAACTTATCTTTATGCATAACATTAGTTAATACATCAGGATCTGTTATATTCCTAAAAGAACTTAAACTAAATTCTTCCCTCAGAATCATTATATTTTCAGATTGAAAAGCTATGTAAAGCCTAGTCACTTTCCATTTTATTATGTTTTTTTCATACATACACAGTCTTAAGAATGACTCTTTATAAATAACCTATAAAAGATTAAAAACCTTTAGCACACTTTGAATTTACTATCACTCAGAGTCACAATTCATGGTTTAATCACTGAAGGGGAACAGCTAAAATCATCCTATAATAAAATATAGCATTCTTAGGTAACACTAAATTACCTACTAACAGAAATTTCCATCTATAGCAGAACCCACTGTCATACAAAAGTTCAACCGAGGGGCCTAGAATTTATAGGCATTACATTTTAATTCTTCAAACTTGCTATATTTTATAGAGGTACTTTTTACTTACATCAAGTTGACAATCTCAAGAGGCTGGAATTGTTGCAGGTCAACCCAGTTCCCAGAAAGTTTCCTGAGTGAGGCCAGGTTCATTCCTAAGATAGAAGTCATTGAAGTCAAGCTGATTGTAACACCACACCAAAATAATTTAGGTCAATGGCATTCATAAACTTCTTGTTTCATCTCTGATTTTGAAGTCTTTATTCTTCTTCTCCTATCTCTCTTTTCTCTTTAATTCAGTATTCCACTTGGAAAAATGTAAGTAACTTCAGATATATTCTTCAATAAAACTCAGCACACATGGTCAAAATAGTTTCCCAAAGTACTTATGAATGTACTTATGAATGTGTGAGAAAGTGATAGCATAGGTTAGTCCAATGGAAGGTGAAATTTGTCTGACTTCTATTCAATATTCTTTTGCTTATACCTTTTGGTCTCATGAAAGTAGAAAGCTTGAAAAACCATTTCTTCACTAGAATACAGCTCAAATCTTAACATGCCATCATAATTTTCTTCAGGTCTTTATGTATTAGAACAGCTTAGTTTTAGAACTACAGCCTTGAATTTATGGTTTGTAAAATAACAGGTAGGAGAGGAATTCATAGTGTGTTTTGTGAAACACACTATCAAATTATCAGCATTCTTTTTGAGGCCTGATGCATTCACAAGGAATAGTATATAATCAGAGATTAACACTTGTGCCAAGGGGAAGAATGATATAATATTCTTCATTAAAATTATTGTGGAAATTTATGAAATAATTGTATGTAATAGAGATTACAGAAAATGGTGTCATTCACCCCAATCATCCATCACATTCTGTAGCAAGTTGAGAGTGACTAGAAGTAAATACAATAGAACAATAGTACATCATTTTTTAGCAGAACATTATGAAGATCACTTCAGTATTTTGCTTTCTGGCTTATTGTTCATTCTGGGATCCCATGCCCATATTACTTATATGGCCCAAGTGAGGACACATTTGAGAAGGAAAGTCAGTTACAAATAGCTAAGAGGACACAGCTTTTGAAATATGTGAAAACATGTATTTATATTTGTTATATACTGTACACTATACATCAACTTATCATCCACTTATTCCTATACTAAATTTACATCTTACAATTATATTTCAACTGGAAAATACTGGATTTTAGGTGAAATGATGCACATTACATCCATTTCAATTATATTTCTCCTTCATAAATTCATTTAGCAACCACATAATTTTGTCTTAATACACAATATGCTGCATCAAAACTAGACTCTCCTTAAATATTTTTGTTGTTTGTTTTTGTTTAGATTTGATTTTGAAATAGGTCTTCAAGACAGTTCATGTATCTTTATGTGGTATAGAACAAGAGAATTACCAGTGAAACTAGATGGTATACACCCACAAGCAAGAAATCCACTAATGCTCTGATCAATGTCTCTAGAAGCACAAGAAGAAAAGCAATAGAAAGGACAGGGTCCGAAAGGTTTAAGCAAATTTCTCTAAGTATCTTAAAATAGTTCTTGTTTAGATTATAAAATCTTGCTTATTTGTTATGCCAGTGTCATGGGAAACACCCCATTTAGCTTACTTCAGTCATCGATGTTAAATTGTGTTAATAATTTCTGCCCTATATTTCACATTTTCCCAGTGACTAGGAAATGGTTAAGGAATCCTAACAATCCTGCTATATCCTGAGGTCAAATATGGATGGATATACCAGAAGGCGTGATGCTAAAACTCCTAGCTGAGGAGGTTTCAATTCTTTTGGTTGGTTTTTATTATTTTATTTATTTTAGTGTGGAATGAATGATTGGAGCATATTGATTTAACCACCATTTTAGTACTAGGATGTAATATAGATGGTAGTTTAAAGAAAGGGATTACAAAGGACAAACAGGGAAATTTCCTCTTCAACTCAATTTAGCCAATTCAGGAGTCTATGTTTGCCTGGGTTGTTATATGGCACATAAATCCATTGACTCAATATTGTTGGTATAGTATTGATAACGTTGTTATTTCTCTCCAGTACATTGCTAGAAACTAGCATCTCAGGTCCTGTGCATGATTATCTTAGCATTGGTGGGATTCTTCACTTTAGATACAAAGTAGTGACCTGAGATGCTCCTAGCATTAGTCACTAGAGAAAGGAGGATATACTATTTAAGAAAACTGCCATGTCTCTCTCTGGCAAGAATAGAAAGAGAAAATCTAAACTTCTACCACTGAATTGGTAAAAAGGAAGCTGAGACACAGAGTAATGCTAACTGCTCATTTCAATTGAGAGGCCTAAATTGTTTCTCCTTAATTGAATTCTCAGAAAATAGATGAAAGAGCTCTCTTGGGTGGGAAAGATTGTGTGAATTACAACTCATAAAGAATTCTGCAAAGATGTGAGTAAGCTATCAAAATATCTCAACAAATCAAAAGGAAGTATGTGATACAGTACTTGTTAAGAATTAAAGCATTTTTAAGTTTCCTGGTTTTTTAACCAAATAGATGTAAATAGAAATTGTTTTCTGGAAATAATTTCTACCAGCCTCTTAGAAATTTTTAGTGAAGATTTAGTAAATATGCATAAATACGAAGGACTAAGAAAAGACATATAAACACAAATAATTTTCAGTAACTTATTGTTGAATGTAGTTATTATTATTAAAGGTATTTATTATTATCCAAGATGGGTAGAAGAAAGGATAATTTTACTTCTCTTTTAGTCCTAAAGACCAAGTTAGCGGTCACTAAGAGTGAAAGAGAGTAGGAAAATCACTCCAACTTTCAAAAGTTTAGATGCCATAGGACTTAGATAAATTCCTTTGTCAAGCATTAGCAAATCAGAATGCTTTCATACTGTAACAATGCATTCATTTGTCAGCCAGGAGTGATGTGTCCAAGTGTTTAGATGGTGACAGGGAGACACTGATGGTGGAAGTGAGGTGGAGACACCTAGGAGCTCTGGGTATCAAGTTGGATCACTTGATAGGATTGAGGTGAATCTAAAATGTTGTTTAGCTTACATGCCATTTGCATAATTATATTTGGATGATGGGGTGAAATCGTATAATGATAAAGTATTTGGCAAATCAGTATGTAATATCTAACATTCCCTGACCAAATCTGTTTTCATAATCTATTTGTTTCATACTGGAGAAAAGCAGAAAAAAGTACAACTGTGGATGAGGAGAAAATAAACGTGGTTGGACAGAAGTTGCATGGTCCAAGATGAATGTACAAACCTATAGACCACAGGCTCTTATATGACTTTAAGCTGTGGCTTGAAAAACTTGAATAGAAATAGAAAGTGTGCTCTGAATATTTCTTGACACATGAATAAGGTTTTGCTTTCTCTCCATGGTATGTCCCATGAATATGGAATATTCGTCCTACCTTTACTATTTCTTTTTCTGGCTAAATTCTTAGTCACTCACAGACTAAGAATCATCCTCTTTTAACCTACCTCCAGTGTGCTTTCCCCCATGCTCTTTTGTATGTATATAATCTGAAACCACTTATTCAATATTTTGAAGGTCTCAAAGTAAAATTGTGAGTTTTATAAAGTCAGGAGCTGTACCTGTCCTCCATATTCCATCCTGAGTATACAACCTTGCATGTCACTACTAAGTGTCCAAAAGGTCAAAGGCAGGTCCTGTCCTTCCTTAATTTTTATCCTCCCTCTCACCCCCCTTCCTTTCCCCTATTCTTCCTCTCTTCTTTCATTTCTTATTTACCTAAGTTCTTTTTTTTAACCTAAGTTCTATTATCAGCACTTCAGATTTTAATTTGTTATTTAAAATAATATTGCTGAAGAGGACATAAAAATGGAAAGACATTCAGTGTTCTGGGATTAGAATAACAGAAAAACTGCTCAATGTGATCTACCAATTAAGTATAATTCCTATTGAAATAGTAATGTTTTTCTTACTAAATTTTGGAAAAAAAAAACCTCTCACAAAATTCTTGTGCAGTAGCAAAGACCTCAAATGGTAGAAGCAATCCTGACGAACAACCCTGGAGGTTTTATAATACCTGACTGCAAGACATACTGAAAAGCTATCATAACCCACAAAATGGAGTACTGGCTTAAACGCAGACACATAACAAAGAATCCAGAAATAAATCTACATACTTACACTGTTTTTCACAAATAAATGACTCTGGGAAAGCTGGGTATTTAAGCCAGAAATCTAGTTACTCAGTAGGTTGAGATCTGAGGATTGTAGTTCAAAGCCATCCTAGGTAGGACAGTCAGTGAGACTCTTATCTCCAATAAACTACCAAGAAAGTTGGTATGGACCTGTGGCTCAAATGGTAGGGCATTATCTTTGAGCAAAAGAATCTCAAGGGCAGTACCCAGGCTCTCAGTTCAAGCCCCAGGACCAGAATAATAAAGAGAAGGAGAGAGAGGGTAAATAGGAGGAAGAAAAAGGAAGAAAGGGAGGGATGGGGGAGGAGGATAGTAGAGGGGAGCAGAACCAAGAAAAAAGCAAAAACATCATATAATAAACAAGCAAAAATATTGATGAGAAAGATCAACCCACTTCTCAATTCAAGTTAGAAGACACAAAAGCCTAAAGGTTCTAGGCAAGGAATTATCTAACATTTCAATACAACACTGGAACTTAACCCAGATAAATGACAAAAGCATCCCTTTTGCTACCAACTAACATATTTTTGTCTCTGCTCTTTGTTTTTATGCGTATTATATACCTTGGAGTATAGAAGAAAGAAATCCTTCAAGTTTCCTTTTTGTTTAACTTGAATAAGTCCTGGATTCAGTGCAAGTAGCTTCTTGCCTGCACTCAATTTCATTATTCCTTAGAGACAGCAAAGCTGAGTCATTAAGTAGCTTCTCGCTTACCTGTTGTTTTGTTCATAATAAAAAGACACAGAGCCCTCTACTGTAAAGAGCAGGCTTGAAAAGAAAATGCATTATATATTACCTCAGAAGGAACTTCACAAAGAACACCCATTGGCTTTCTTTACAACTTTTCCATCTCTCTTTTAAATATAAAAATACAGACTAAGCCTTCCAAGGCATCACCTAACAAGCTATTTTTTTTCCTTTTTACTCTCTAGGAGAAGATGCAGTGAAAAAAATCTATGAGATTTAGACAATCCAAACGTGGTGACTCTTAAAGTTCTAAAACCTTAACATTTCCTAAACTGGTTCTAAAAAGATGCTCTTCAGAGAAGAAAAATAAGTTTTTATGAACAAAGACACTTCAGAAACACGAGGTAACATTTGCCCTGATAAATGAAACAAAGAGTTATAATCCTAAGAAGTTTTATTTTGATGACAATTACTTGCAGTTTTTAACTCATTTTTAATATGCTTCCATACCCTTTTCCTCTCATTCAGGGAAGTGGAAGGTTTAATTTTTCTCTTATAGATTTCTTGTTTCTTGGCTCAAAGCAAAATATACCTATCTCAAGTGATTAGGCCCTCTCCCCTCTTTTTTGTGCTTGTCCTGGGGCTTGAACCCTGGGCCTAGGTCCTGACCCTGAACTTCTTTAGCTCAAGGCTACCACTCTACCATGAGCCACAGCTCCACTTCTGGCATTTTTGTGATAAATTAGAGAAAAGAGACTCATGGATTTTTTTTGCCCAGGCTGGCTTCAAACAGCAACCCTCAAATCTTAGCCTCCTGAGTAGCTTAGATTACAAGTGTGAACCACCTGTGTCTGGCCAGTTTCCTCTGTGTGCGTGCGTCGTGTGTGTGTGTGTGTGTGTGTGTGTGTGTGTGTGTGTGTGTGTGTGTGTGTGTATGTGTTGGTAAAAGACTGAAGTAATTAAAGGAAGTATGATAATTTCTTGATAGGGAGAAGAGGATATATGGAACAGATATAAATTGGAAATCATGAGTTCATATTCCTTAGAAAGATGACAGATTCCAGAGAGTCATGACGCCATGATTGGTCTTAGCGCTTTAATATTAAAAAAAAAAAATGAAAAATTCCATGGTCCAACTCTGGCAGAAAGGCTAAGAGGCAGCCTGCCAGACCAGGTAACAGTGGTTGCCATGATGGACGGGACATGCGCAGAACTCCCCATGCTTATCTCTTAGACCTTCCAAGCCGCCATCTCGGCGCAACCTGGGATTCTAAGCAAGTGTAGCTACAGCAAGACCCTCACAGTGGCTCATGTTGAATTTTCTGCTCTTATTAAGTAACAGCAATTAACTTACTGTGTGTGTGTTTGTGTGTGTGTGCGTGTGTTTGAGGGACTCACATATAGTAAAAACTTTTAATCCTGTATACTTAGTACTTCATGCATATATTTGGAGCTTGCAGCCTGTAATAGCCTATGTTAAGAGTTGCTTCTCTTAGAAGTTGCCACATGTAAGCAATCTTGCCTACCACCTCTCAAAAGGGAGATGCTTACCAGCCAAGGGAAAAGTGGTAGCAGACCCAGTACAGTGACACACCTGAGGGTATGTTCATTATTCAAATACGCTAGAGACTGTGGAAGCTGCTCTCCACGTGGTCGTTTTCACTGCATGCAGCATCATGGCACAGTGAAAGAAAACCTCTGCTCACAAAGAAGATTCTAGAAGGCCATCATGAGCAAGATAGAAGTATCCAGAACTTGGAAATGCTAGCTAAACTATGGTCAAAATTGTAGTCTGCCGCCCCTATTCCGAAGCTGGTTTCCACATGTCCACCGTGACTTTGCTACCCAACTGCTATGAGCAAATAGTCTTTCTTCATTCGCAAAATGAGGATAGTAATGTTTGTATCTGTCTCACAGAAGAATTATGCACATTAACAAAATGAACGTGTGTGAAGTTCTTAGACACTTACCTTATACATGTTAAGCACTATTTAGTTATTATATCTCTATATACACCTATGTATATTATAATATAGATATATTATATAATATGTATCTATGTAATATATATATACGTAATTTATAAATAGTATATATTATGTCTATCTATATCTGCTTATTCAATGAAGAAATACAAATAAACTATAATTTCACAGAGTTACATCTGATCAAGTCTAAGTTTTATGTTTCAAACTACTCTATCATACACATGAAAGTGAAAATGTCAGAAGATATCTCCTATTACAATTACATAAAGCCACATAAAGATGATTTTGGAATAGATATATTCAGTACACCAAAGAGAAGCACACAATCAAAAGAAATATCCATCTGCAAATACAGATGCACAGGCAAGTCTACGTGTGTTATTTAAAATTAAGACAGTAGATATGAAATCAAATTCTGTAAAGCTTTTGTAACAATGCATTAGTGGAAATCCCATTTTAAGTAAGGAATGGGAGGTTCTGAAAGCCACGCAGGGTTGGATACTGCTCTTACAGTCCATCAACACCAAGACATTCGCTGCAGATGTTGAAGTAATTTTGATACATGGCGAGAGTTCACAGCTCACTGGCTGTCAAGTGCAAATTTCCATATGGGAAATGATTTGTCTATTTCATTGTGCAGTTAAGGAATGAATGCTTTAAATTTGGCTTGCATTGGCTATTTATCTGTCTGCATGCTGAGGGCCTATTCTTATAAGTTTCTAGATTTCCACTTAAAATAATTTTCACAAAATATTTAACACTCCTAAGTCAGGACATTTGCAAGGAGCCAGAAGTGAAAATGATTTAGACATTTGAAGCTGCCAGAATTCTTGACCTAAAATGTGAATATAAAATAAGGGAGATGATTGATATTTGGTAAATATTAGGACTAGAATGGCTACTCAATGGGCATCATGAGACTAAATTCACTCTTTACGAAAAAGAATTCATCAGGCAAAACATGTGGCTTTTAAGTCAAAGTCGAATTTGGCTTCTTTCTGTCACGATATTGACAGTCCAATCAGTAGGGGTAATAGATTTCCTCTTTAAGAGTTTTTCCCAAGGTTGCTTACACTCCTTGAATTACTGTCTTGTTTTGCAGAATTCAGTTGCATGGCATTTCTGTCTACAGAGGAAGACTTCTGCACAGACTTAATCCAGCCACCATTTTACTTAGGGAGAAGAAGAAAGAAGACTAAGGAGAGGGTGGAAGACACTATGGAAAATAACCAGCAAGTCTCTGCATATGTAAAGCCAGTGTCTATAGTCAGGAATAAGATCATTTAATACTTGGTATTGTTAGGCTTAGGTCGATTGCTATTAGAAGTTATAGGTAATATAAACAACTGTATTCTAAACAGTTCCAAATTGCCTCTGGACGGATTCGACTAACGAATAGGAGAAAAATAATTACAAGATGGTGAGAGACTCATGAAGCTCAGTTTAGTTTTAAAAATTCAGAATCATGTTTTAAATTGGTTTTTAACTATACTGTTCTATACATAATAATGGTGGGAGAAGTTGGTACTTCATATTATATTTTAAAGTATCACTGTTGGGTAAAATAAAAAATAATTTAAAAACCAATAGTAGTTTTGCTTATTTTATTGATTTGCACAAAAATCTTGTAAGCATTTGGTTAATTTTTATCTTATGTGAACTTTTGAAGTACCATGGGGTTACAATTTTAAATGGCCATCAGTCATTCCTTCCACCATTTTTTCTCATCCTGTCTGTTCTCTTTTGATCTTTACACCAAGGATCTTACATCAAAATTTGAAATCTATCTATTGTTCTATCTAAAGTTTACAAGGTATAAAGTAAAAAAAATGCATCTTTTATTTAATAAATTCACAGAGATGCACTCATATTAGTGTGTTTTCATAGTCCATTTTTCTTTACTGCTGAGTAATATTCCACATAAATATGCCAGCATTTGTCTAACTTTCACATATTGAAGGACATATACTTCTTTTCAGATTGAGTATCCCACAGCTCAAGTTACCTAAAATGTTTATATATTATTTCTCTATGAATATGTTTCTACTTGTCTATGCATTATGTGATGATAGGCTTTTAGTAAGAAACTATCAACCTTGTATCATATTGGTATAATAATACATTCTCACCAGCTACATGTGAGCAGTCCTGCTTTTACATCTTCCCTATCACCTGGTATTGTCAATATTTTAATTATTGCCACTTTGTTGAAAAACAATGTGATTAGAACTAGTCAGACACTTATTTTTAAAGTTTAAGTTTGTTGTTCTGGCTACTAAAGCATGAACACACAAGACCTCTACTCCTTGAACTATGTCCCCCCTCCCTCTATTTTTATGTTGTTTTTGAAATAGAGTCTCTCTAACTTTACCTGGGATGACCTAGTATTGTACTTGAATGTCTAAACAGCACATAACTGAAAACCTCTAACTCATATTAACCAATATCCCTCCTCCCCTTATTGTTATTTAGTTCATAGGTCAAAAGTTTAAAGAAAAGATATTAATTGTAATAGATTTATATTCTGCATGACTCTTCAAGATTGTGGCTTATCTTATGAACTATATAGTTGTTAATCTCTTTCTGCCAAATATCATATGCAATGCTATCAATTTGTTGTGATGATAACTATTAGTATAATAACAAATTGGTTATGCAGTTGGGAGAAATTCCAGACATACAAACTAGCAAGCAAGAATGCCAAGTGAAATTAAGATACTTCAATGGTCCTAAATCCTTTGTGAAATTATTGTTGATGGCTGTGAACCATGAAAGAGACACAAATATATAAAAAACGGATCGTAGATATACTTAAGGGAAAAGTCATTCTGTACCATTTCAATAGCTATTATATAATATAGATCACTTATCACAAACTGATAATTGTTTGAAGTCACAAGTACTTTTAACATGACCCAACTTTAACTGGTTTTTTATTTTTTAATGTAAACAGCATAGGAAACATATCAACAAGATCAGTCTAAAAATGCATTACTGTGAAAATGTAGACCACTTCACTGCTTTCATTTGATAATTACAGTTAACTCAGTTTTCTCTATGGGTTAGAGTGATTTCCTCTGAGAGCTTTGGACAGTGTTAGTACCCTTTTCAAACACTGAAGAAATAATAAGTGTTGCTGCAGAAAACATTGGCATAATGAGATTGCAGTCTTGGAGTTAAGGGTCATCATTTCATTTGGAAGCTTAGCAGTATTCAACAGAGCTGATTTCATTGAGTTAAGAACACCAGCTTCCAAAACAGATTTTTTTTTGATGACCAATTCTAAGTTCCTTCTCTTCCTTCCTTCCTTCCTTCCTTCCTTCCTTCCTTCCTTCCTTCCTTCCTTCCTTCCTTCCTTCCTTCCTTCCTTCCTTTCTTCCTTCCTTCCTTCCTTCCTTCCTTCCTTCCTCTCTCTCTTTCTTTTTTTTCATTAAAACAGTTGGTGCTATGGTTAATCAAAGACAACATATTTTGGGTGTTTATTTTGTCAACCTTCTTATTGCCCCTCTGGTCTCCACTCCTTCCCTTCATTCTCCACTTAGGGTCCTGCTAGAGGTCGAACATTGCACATATTGGTCCTTATCTTGACTTTTCTGAACTTCCAAGAGCCTAGACAACAGCTAGGGAATATGACCTACAAAGCAAGTTGTTAGTGAATGTTAGTGGACAAATGCATCCATCTGGGATTTGAGAGAAATGTTTTTAAATTGTCCCATGTTTCATATTTTTGTTGGTCATGGGGCTTGAAATTTGGGTCTGGGTGCTGCCCCTGACTTTTCTCCAAAAGGTTAGTGTAGAAATCTACCACTTTGAGCCACAGTGCCACTTCCAGTTTTCTGAAGGTTCAATGCAGATAAGAGTCTCACCGACATTTCCTGTTTAGGGTGACTTTGAACCACGATCTTCAAATTTGAGCCTGTTGAGTAATTAGAATTACAGTTGTGAGCCACTGGTGTCCAGCCTGTGTTTCTCCTCTTTCACCATGGATTTCAGATTTAAACATCTTTTCTATGTCCTCTTTCTTTCGGTTCTTGCTTCTTGTGTGTGAGTTCTAGGGCTTGAACTTCTGGTCTGGATGCTGTCCCTGAGCATTATTATTACTATTATTATTATTTCCTCAAGGTTAGCTTTCTTTTTTTCTGAATAATTATTGATTTGTTGTCAAAGTGATGTACAGAGGGGTTACAGTTTCATGCATAAGGCAATGGGAACATTTCTTGTACAATTTGTTACCTCCTCCCTCATTTCCCCCCTCCCCCCTCCCACTGTCCCTCTCTCCCCATGAGTTCTTGAGCTGGTTTACACCAAATGGTTTTGCAAGTGTTGCTTTTGGAGTAGTTTTTCTTTTTATCCTTTGTCTCTCGATTGTAATATTCCCTTTCCCTTCCCTAGTTCTAATACCAGCATATGCAGTATGCAGGGTATTCAGATGAGGTACAGTGGTAACGAGGGGACAACAGGAAGGGGATACAAGAGGATCTTTAAGGCTAGCTCTCTACTTATGGGTTGTTTTTTTTTTTTTTTTTTTTTTGTCATTAATTGAGGATACGAATCTCACAGAAATTTCTGCCCCGGCTGGTTTTGAGTCACGATCCTCAGATGTCAGACTCCCAAGGATAACAAGCATAAGCCACCGGTGCCCAGGTTCGTTTTCTTTTCTTTTCGTGAGATAATCTTTCATTGAAAAGGAATAATGGTAAAATTCTCAAATGACTCATTGCACCCCAGAATTCATCCCTAAATTTGGGACTCATAGATTCAGTTGTTAATTGATACTTCTACCTAGATAATATGCATATCTCAAACTAAATATGTCTAAATTTTAACTGTTGATTTATTTATCCACACTTATTACGCTTATTTGCTTCACAGGTATCTTTCAATTTAATTAAATGGTACTGACACTCATGCAATTAGAACTATTGATATTACCTTTATCCTAGAAGAGCCTTGTAATTTTTTTTTTTATGAAATAAACATCTGAGACACTACCCTAGCTTGAAACCTTAGCATAGCCCTTGGGATTTTATTGTTTTAAGTTAGGAATTTCCAAAAGTTTTATTTGTGCACTTGAAAGTTCCACTCAATTTTTATGAAGCAACTAGACAAGTTTTCTTCAAACAGAAATTAAACACAATCTGACCCTATTGGTTGTTACAATCATGACATAATTTGGCTCCATTGGCCTTTATAAATTCATTAAATGCCATTCTTTCCCCTACCCACTAGCTGTCTTTCAGTTTCTAAAAACTGCTGATTCTTTTTCTCTCTGCTTATCTTAACACATATAGATTCTTCCTTTAGTATCTTCCATTCATTCTTTACATGTTTCTCTGATACATTTTCATGCTCCAACTTAAACTAAATTCTCAGAAAATTCTTTTAAGATTATTCCACTAAAGCAATATCATCCTAACCTATTTCTTTACCTACAAGACAACTCTTGTTGATTCTTTCATAACATTTTATGTTAATTTTTAATCAGATTGCTTTCTCAGTTGTTTGTTTGTGTATTACTCTCTAATTGGATTATTTCCACAAGGGGACAGTACTGTTTTGGCCTATTTCTAGCTAAATACTAACTATATTTAGCTACAAGTATTTATCTAGCAAGAATACTCAGTCTGCTAGACAAATTCACTAGTGATCCAGAAATTTGTCCAGTGGAAGCACTAGGATATAATACTACAATGACCAGACCTAGGAAACCAAAGGTTAGAAATCAAGCTGTGATTTATGTGAGATCTAGCAAGCGTTAGGGATGGAGCCATGTTTTAGAAATAGGTACTAATTTCAGATCCAGAAAATGACATGCTTGTTTTTTCAGGGGTTGTTTAACAAGGACTAGAAAGATAATCCTGACACAGAACTAATCTTGAAATAGAAAGTAGACCAGTGTGGGCAATTAACATTTCATTTAGAAATTCTCAAATGTGGCTCAACTTTGGAGAAGCTGTCTTCTAGTGATTGGAAAATGACACCTAAACACTAAGTCTACAATTATGTTTTGGAGTTATGTAATCTCAAAATGCGGGCTTGGGGATTATATAAACCTGAATTTTGTGTGTTAAGTTTACCTCTTTAGACTCTGTGGTTTTTGGACTAACAATATCCGAGATAGCTGGGCAATTATATTGTTAATAGTTTAAGATACTGTGAAGAATGCATTATTAGTGTATATAAAAGCCTTTTCACAATGCATATTGAGGAAATTTTAATTATTCAATAGATTCTGACTATTATTATTCACATTTTAGGCTTTTTTCCCAAGGATTATAAAGGAATAGAATTGTGAGCAAAGTAGAAGGAAGCACAAAATGTGGGTCTCTACCCTCACCTCTCTGAATTCTTCAATAGGTCCCTGAGCTTGAACAGTAGCAAATAGGTATGCTGAAGGAGGAAGATATATTCTCAGTGATTCTAAGGATGTGATGTTCTGTTTTTCCAAAGACACCTAAGTAGAACTTTTAATGTTTTACTCTAAAGAATTAAACAGGAGTCTATGAGAGGTTTTAAAAATTTATGTAATGTATCCAACATTGTACTTTGCAGTAAACTGAAGTCATGTTGATTACTTGCTGAATATTTATTGTTTGCATACATAAACAAGAGTAAAGAGCTTTTAGCAGAGATACTTTGGATTGTTTACAGTCTCGACAAAAGTCAGCGGCAAAGGCAGAAATAAAACTAAGGCTGAGTGAGTCTCTGTGCAAGGATGAATTTATTAGACACTGGTCTATTGCTATCTGCCAGGGCACACAACCCATCCCTTAAAGTTTATGGTTCATGTCAAAATCAAAAAAGAAAGAAACATCATTTTAGTTTTTGAACTCCAAGCAATAGATCAAGTTCAATTAGGTAAATTCTGAATAGGATTATCAATAACATCTAATGCAAGTGGTTTTGCTTTGGGAAGTTCTTTAATACATATATAACATTTGGAGGAAAATTTAAAAAAATGTTGTTGCTGTGAAGGTCACTGTTGAACATCCCTGAGCAAGCATAAATACCACTTACACTTCTGCCAGAGGAAATGGCACGGCATTGTCACCAGTAGAGCGAATAAAATTGCCAGAATATTAGGAAAAAATACAAAATCAAAGTCAACTGGAAATTTGCTTGTGTGCATCCCAGAGTACAGTCACCATAAAAACCCATTCTGATAACTGTCTATCAAGTAGAGTTAGGAGAAAGCAGGAAGGAAGGGGAAGAATGGAAGAGAATGAAAGTGGAGGAAGGCCAGGAGGGAGGAAAGGAGTGCATGTTTACATGTAATTGGAACATAGTTCTGAGTAGTATTATAGCAACACTGCACTGTACTGTAGCCACAGGTCCTTAATTGACAGGCTCTATTTCAGAGATATTTTATGTTTCTCTTCATCATGGAAATGTCGATAAGATTCAGTGGTACTGACAAATGACATCAACCTAATAAAATGCTGTGAAATTTTTAAGTGCAATGTCAGGCCATCTCCAAAACAGGAAGACAAAGTTTAGTAGTATGTACTGATGGCCTAGAGAAAACGGGTGATAAAGAATTTGGTGTTTGCCCAAACCACATCTTAATGTAATAAGTATCTAGAATTTTAAATTTCAGGAGGAAGGGTGGAAATTAAGTTCACCAGGAACATATTAAAAACCAATAGACATTTGTGGGTAGCTTCACAAAAGTCCTGAATGGAACCCAGTATGTTTCTGAAATGTCTGAATAGTTCTGTTCCTATAATTATATAATGGTAATCAGATAGCCCTGGCAACTTACTTTATCTCTGTACATTCTTTGATATTCAGAGTCCTCGAATTTGGCTGTCGATCAAGAAACTGTACTTTCACAAGTAGTAGAGATGGTTTCCAAATTTTTCAACCGCAGAGTTGTTTCTGAAGTGAAGACAAGAAGATAAGGGAGCAGTCTATCCTGCTGGCACTCCTTCTGCAGTGCACTCTTAGTAATCTAGAAGGAAGAAAGAGGCCACTGTGGTTTAGTACTCTAGTCTTGCAGCATGGGGCATATAAGTCACCTGTAAAGCTGACACTGAACCAGTGTGGATTGGAACTGGAACGGACAGACTACCTTCACAATGAAGTTAAGGGAAACACCCAACCCTATCTATCACTTTGTCTAAGATTGATAGAGTGTATGATCTTCCTTTAATACAATATGCATTTCCTTTGAGAGAATCCTGGCTTAATTTTGATATAGCTAGAGAGGATAGTAAGGAATGTGGTCAGATATTCTGAGACTTCGATTACATAAGGCAAGCCAAGTAATGTACGAGAGTAGAGTTATACCATTGGAGACAGCAGTTTGAGATGGGAAGCTCCATTTATCTGCATGCACTGAAGAAACAGTTTATCTGACTGGGAAAGATGTACTGTTCAGTTGGAACTCTATAGCTTATTTTTCTTCTTCTTTGCTTTTACATCTCAGCATTTCCATTCAATTCACTGAGGTTTGTTGGCAAGAATGGCTTCTACTTTATACACTGGCTCAAGCCACATTCACTTTATGCAGAAATGGAACTGAAGCACATGCTTTGGTTTTACCTATTCCTTGGAATAGACTGCAAGAGTGTCTATTCACACATACACCAGAAGTAGAGGAAGGATTCTGGAAACATGAATGTAATACACTTTCTGGTATCACTGCTATGGGTGAGCTACATAGCAGTGTATAGTTCCATATGCCAGGGCCTGGATCTTATGCTCCCCTTATCAATGGACTTATCATGGACTTTCTAACCTGTCTGTTTTGAACTGTGATCCACAGATCTCAACCCCCTATAATCTACGATTATAGGTGTCAGTTAACAGCACGTCTGGTTCTAGTTCATTTTTAAAATTAAGTTTATTAGGTTTTACACACACACTCACACACACACACATATATACACCGATATTGGTAATATATTCAAATGCTAAATATGCAGCTTTAGTTATAGCAGATTTTATCAGGCCTAAAGATAATGATTCTAATAGCTTGTTTCTTTACTGAGGTTCAGAATGTTATTGCATATTAATCAAGGATATCCATAAAAAATAAATACTAGATGTTAATTTCAACTAGTCTCCCGCTATTTAAGTAGAAAAGTTTAAAGCACTAAAAATGAATACTGACCATATGTTAATATCCTGCCATGATGTATATATTGCAAAATAAATTATTTATTGATACAATAGTTGGTTATTTTTAAGTTTTAAAATTCCTTACTGTATAAGGCAACCACAGAATATTTGCTACTGTACGTCAAATGTAAAATATATGTGACTGTCCTAAAAAATATCCAAATACTTGTTTTATGTATCATTTTTACTAACATCCTTTTTCTTAGTGACCCTCATCTACCTCCTAAAATACTTTGTTATGTCACTATCTCATAATTTGTCTGTTTTTATTCAAACATAGGAATAGAAAGAGCCTAGTATAAAAATATAACACCAATATCACTAATAAACTACAATATTTACATAATGACTACAATATCACCAATAAACTACTCAGAAAAAAGTTGAAAAAGGTGCCATGGCTCAAATGTGAGAGCATTATCCTTGAGCCACAGAAGCTCAGGGACAGCACCCAGGCCCTGAGTTCAAGCCACAGGACCAGCACAAGAAAAAAAAAATGGTAGAAAACCAAGGTATTTAAAAAACTAGACTTAAAGGTGCAATGTTATTTTTGTTTCCTTGAGTGACTAAATGACTATCTTTATTAGATAAATCAATCTCACTACAAAGTAAACTGTCGGTGCTCTTTTAAGATAAAAATAAAATGGAAAAATCATTTCTAGGCTTGGACTATGGCCACTAGAGATTCTATCTATAATCAGATTGAATCAAGTAAATATTAAATGAATATTTATTTACAATAAAACAGTAATCACTGGAGGATACAGACTTTTAAATGTCAAAGCTTTATTTTTCTGCAGTAATAATAGAACTCCCATCCTGTTTGACTCAATTCTTTGAGAAATTCACATAAAATACCATGAACACAACCACACACAAAAGTCAAGTTCATGAATAATAGATAAGTCTTTTGAATTGGTTTATCCAAAGCCATATCTTTCGGTAATTTATTGTCCCTGTGTAGTTCTTCTTATCTCCTTTACCTTTTTCCTCTTCCTGGACTTCAGTAGTCTTTCCTCCAGCAGGTTTCATAGCTCTGTAGACCTAGTTGCCAATCTTTCCACAACGTTGTCTCCAACTTTCACACTGAGAGCTGTCCTTGGCAAACTTTTCAACTTCCACAGTGTCTGGGAAAGTGAGGATTTCAGAACCATCTGTTAGGAGTGACTTGTTGGAAACTTGTCATTTTGCTTTATAACAACAAGAGCAATAACAACTAAAACTCAATTCTCTTAAGTCTCTTGATCTCTTCTTTTGATGCATAATTGCAATAGAGATATTTAATGCGAGTATAGTGGATGCCAATAGGTAGAGATATATAAATAATACAGTCTACAAAATTAATGCTGAGATTAATATGTAAGCTCTCTCTCTTCATGTCCTGGTCTTTCTCTTTTATTTTAACTGATAATTTAAGATGAATTGGGTTTCTTTTCTCAGTTCTTTTCTAAAAGGAATGCTAAAAAGTAGTAGAAAGATATCAAGTTAATGAAAGAAATAGATGAAACAAAAGCAAAATTAATCTATCCATGAAATTTTCTGTCCTTTGATAGCTAGCTGACCCTCTGGGTTTTGATCATCAGATATAATCTACTGTTCTGGGGTGCTAAGACTTAAAATGGATGCTTTCCATTTTATTGAGGTCACTTAATTAACTAAAAAGGGCAAAAAGAGTATATAAATCTTCTGAAGCTCTCACTGAATTTTTTTTCTTTGCTTGTGTTAAAATACTTCACTCAAAGAATGGACATTATTATAAATTGTTTATGTACTTCAGAGCACTTAAAAGATATTGAAAGCCATAATATTACAAGTATATTCAAGGAATAAAAGTAGATTTTAATGGAAAGTGGTTAATGTAGTATTGCCATTATTTATACTTCCATAATTTTCCCAGAGGTGCGTTTGCAGAACATTTTTCAATTGGGATTATTTTAAATAGAAATTTTAATAATCAGTTTGGGTAAGCACATAGTTAAACATAATTGAGCCATGGAAGTGCTAATATGAATACTAATCAAAAAGTAAGCAAATATAACACATCTACAAACATTCCTTTGTAAAAATGTATAGTGCTGGAGACCAAACCCATAGCGTTATACATGCTAGAAAAGTGTTGTCACTGAGCTAAGCCCCAGAACTACTCCCATTTCTTGTATCCCACATAAGTGATGACAGAGAGGTAGACTCTGAAATGGTACTATGAGTGAGACAGAGACAAAGATGTGCACACAAAACACAGTCTAAAGTGGAGATGCTGGCAATAATTAGTACAGGTTTAGGCAAGTCATAGCAGAGCATCACAAGGCCCAATAGCTATACCCTTATGAACACATAAGATGATGCTAAGTGAAATGAACTCCATGTTATGGAAACAATTGTTATATCACAGTTGTAACTACTTTCAACGTCCTATATGTATCTGTAGCTTCTATTATTGATGATGTACTTGTATCACCTTCCTGTGGTTGTACCTACACTATCTCTGTAATCTTATCTGAGTATATTGGAAACCGTGTTTACTGGTATTGGAAGTAGGAAATTCAAAGGGAATACCAAAATTTAGAGACACAGGGTAAAAAAAGACAAACAACTACAAAAGCAATACTTACAAAACTGTTTGGTGTAAGTGAACTGAACACTTCCGGGGGGGGGAGGGAAAGGGGGGAGGGAGGGGGGCATGAGGGACAAGGTAACAAACAGTACAAGAAATGTATCCAATGCCTAACGTATGAAACTGTAACCTCTCTGTACATCAGTTTGATAATAAAAATTTGAATAAAAAAGTGGAGATGCATTTTAATCATCTTATATTAGATGCTCAACTTTATTTCATCTTGTACATTTGTAGTGCATTGATATGGAAGTGTAGAAATATTCAGCTTGTTGAGAATGCTTCCAATTTTTACCTCACGTGACCAAACTACAATCCTAAAAGCCAATAGAAATTAAAACTAAGGTACAGCTGAAGAAGTACATGCAAGGAGCAGCCAGGGCACAGAAAGAAATGAGAGAAAAAAGGCTTTAAGCTCCAAGTTTAAATGCAGAAGAAATAGAACAGTTGGAAAGGCAAAGTTTAGCATGTTGGAAGCCAGATCAAAGTGTCTAACTGAATTATATCTTGATCTTGATTTAACAAGATAACCTGGTGGGCATTCTTCCATGGTAATGATTTCAAATCCTAATAAAATAATAAATCAATGGAAGGTGACCTGCTCTGTTTACCTGTAGCTCCATGGAAATGCATTCTGCGAGGTCATGAAACAAATCTGATGAAGGGGAAAGGGACAGTCTATGTGCTTATGGTGGAATGTTTGTGATAAAGAAACGATGCAGGCAATATGAATGAGAATTACCTGTGGACTTTCACTCATGAAATGCATTTTTAAGTGGGAGAGTTTATAAAGAACTCTTTATTTGATTTTGGTACCTTAGGTATTGTATATATGTTTATCTGAATTAGGGAAGGGAAGGGGAACATCAAAATGGTGTGACAAAGGGTAAAAGACAAACCAAAGCAACAGCAATACTTAGAAGACAATATATTCTAAACCAACTGTACAACAGGTCGGGGGTGGGGGGCAGATAGGAGACAGGGGAAAGTGGGAGAAAATGGGGGGAGAGGTACCAAGTTTGACAAGAAATGCACTCACTACTTTATGTATGTAACTGTAACTCCTCTGTATATCATCTTGACAATAAAAATAAATTAGAAAAGAAAAACTCTTAAGATGAGGGAACTTCTAATATCAAATTTGCATAGAAATTATATTGATAACAATGCATAATATTATTTTAAAATGAGATGTAAGATACATTTGCTGAATAATCAAGACTATATTTTGGATAAAATGTGTAGAATTGGACTGGAGGTGTGAATCAACAGAAGAGTGCCTACTTAAGAGTGAGGCCCTGCATTTAAACACCAGCACCACTAGAAAGAAAGAATTGAAGAAAGTATTTTTTTTTTTTTGCCAGTCCTGGGCCTTCAACTCAGGGCCTGAGCATTGTCCTTGGCTTCTTTTTGCTCAAGGCTAGCACTCTGCCACTTGAGCCACAGTGCCACTTCGGGCCGTTTTCTATATATGTGGTGCTGGGGAATCGAACCCAGGGCTTCATGTATATGAGGCAAGCACTCTTGTCACTAGGCCATATTCCCAGCCCAAAGAAAGTATTCTTGATGCCAGTACTGGGGCTTGAATTCCAAGCCTAAGCACTATGCCTTAGCTTTTTAGGTCAAGGCTGGTGCTCTCTCACTTGAGTCACAGCTCCAATTCTAGCTTTTTGGTGCTTGATTGAAGATAAGAGTCCCATAGAATTTTCTGCTCAGGCTAGCTTCAAACTATTTTCCTCAGACCTTAGCTTACTGAGTTACTAGGATTACAATAATGAGCAACTGTCCCTGGCTGAAGAAAGAATTCTATCACAAGTCCAGTCTTCTCTTGTTCTGAATATACAGAGGAAATTTTATGTAAATCATAGCAAATAATTATGTAGGTCATATATCTAGGAAAAGCAAAAAAGAAGCAAAAAAGAATGAAAACTTCTCTGAATTAGCAATGATCTCATTGATTATGCTTCAACAACAATATGAGAGAGCTACTTGAGAAGAAATAGATATTGACCGATTTTTCCAACTGAGTTGATGTCTTTCTGCCAAAATTTTTGTGGACATCATAGTGAGCTCTTAAAGTGTGAAACTTAAATCTAACTAGCTGTTTAATATTAGTAGATGGTGTGCTGTCAGGGCCTCTTTGTTCATCACTATATTTTAGGATAATCCACAAGGTATTTTTATTTGACAATCATCTATTCACTAAATATCTTAGGCTACAGGAAAATAGTAATTAAAATGAAGAGATCAGTTGACTCATACCTACAATCCTAGTAACTCAGAAGGTTGAGGATTAAGCTTTGAAACCAGCCCAGACAAATCCAAGAAACTCATGTGAGTTCAACTAACCATCAAAAAGACAAAGGCAGAAGTGTGGCTCAAATATAGAGTACCTAGTGAAGAATCGAAGAGAAGGAAGCCCTGAATTCTGACACACAGAGAGATATAGAGATAGAGAGAGAGAGAGAGAGAGAGAAAGAGAGAGAGAGAGAGAGAGAGAGAGAGATGGGGGAGGGAGGGAGGGGGCGAGGGAGGGAGGGGGAGAGGGAGAGGGAGAGGAAGGGGGAGAGGGAGAGTGAGCGAGAGGAGAGAGGAAGAAAAGAAAACAAAAAAGAAAAAGAAAAAGAAAAAAAATGAGGAGGACTAATTTACTCCTTCAAGCATTTATTTACCAAACACCTATTATATATCAGGCTATAGTCCAAGTAAAAAAACTAGAAAATGAAAAAACAAAAACAAATAGAAGCCACAGTTGTATAGTGCTTATATTTCAGGCTAGAAGGGACACATAATATCTCATAAATATAAACTATACTATTGATATAGAGCAATAGATTATAGAAGATATTATTACAGATACAATATAATATAATTAAATATATGCATGAGGATACAGAATGTAGTCAAGGACCCTTTGCACAAGAGTGTTAGGATATTAGAGAGGAAGCTCAGAGAAGAATGCTTTGCAAAGCACCAAGAGATAAAGCAGAGTCCCTGAACTGGAAGCAGGCTGTTGGAGGAATGGGAAAATCAACACAGGTATGGGAAAATATGGATGGCATAAGCCATAGAAGCCTCAGCTTCTCCTCTAAAAGGTTGACTGTTTTCTGAGTTTGGAGAGAAGGAGAATATATTTGCACTATATCTTTGAAAACTATGAACAAATAAACAACCCTTCATAAAGACTTAAAACATGTTTTTAGAAATGCTTCCTTCTAAGTTTAAGTGACATTTGTAATGAAGAAAAACTACCCACAGGAAAAAAAATCACTAATCATACATTTGCAGTTTAATTGGTTTTCATGAAGTGCATGTCCCCTTCACCCAGATCAAGAGCAAAGAGAGATTTCGCTAATATGGCTTATCATTCCACAACCTGCTATTTATTCACTCCTTCCTTCTTCCCTGAGGGGGAACCAGTATCTTGATTTCTTTCATTGCAAATTATTTATGTTTATGTTTTTTTTTTCAAAATGATACCTTACAGCAAATGCTCCTTTGTGATCAGCATTTTACTCTGAATCTGTAGGATGTATCTGTGTGCTTTCGCATGTTATAAAGATCGGTTCTGTCTCACAGTAAAAAGCCACAGTAAAAAGCAAACCATCAATCCCTTTCCTCTCAACTGTTGGTCACCGTCTGGGTTGTTACTCTGTGGTCGAGGTACACTCTGAATCTTACAGCATGTGTGCTCTGCCTCACATCTTTGTTCCCATAAGAGAGAAATAATTGCATGATAGGATATGCTCTTTGCTTTCCTGGATACTAGCTAGTGTTTTCCAAAGTGGTGATAACAATTTATATTCCTACTTCTGTGTATGAGAATGTAGTTTCTTACACAACCTTGCCAACCAACATGTACTATTGTTATTGTCTTTGTTGACCTGAGGTGCCATAATGAACAACCACAGCCTAAATGGTTTGAACACAAACATTTATTTTTTCACAGTCTTGGAAGCTGGAAGCCCATGTTCCAGATGTTAGGTGACTTATAGATAGCCATTGTCCCTTTGATTCCTTATATGGCTTTCTTCTTGGACTGCCTGTGTATTAATCTTCCATTAGGGTGTTCATCATATTAGATTAGGGCCCAACCCAATAACTCCATTTAACCTCAATTACCGCAAGCATAAGGATTGCACATGTAACTTTCAGGGAGAGATAGTGCAGGTGAACCATTTTAAGTTGTAATCACTGAGTGGAAATTACCTGAGGTACTAATTTGTTCATTTTGATAACCATTAGAATTGGATTTTTTTTCATATGTTCACCAGGTAACGAATCTTTCCTTGTCTGTGTGAATATTCACTTTTTTTCTTGTATTTTTCCTTCTAATCTCTCATTAGTTTTAGGATTTCTTTTTATTTTGTGTATTTGAATTCTTTGTCAGATTATATATGGTTATAAATATTTTCACCAGTATATGGCTTAGTTTTCATTCTCTGAATTGTGTTATGTGTATGTGTATGTGTATTCATATATGTCTTTCTGAGATCTTCTGTTCCACTTCTATGCTATTCTGTTACATTTCTGCAATGTTCTAGCCATTTATTCTTTGGTTAAATTAGTTCCATCTCAAATTTCATAACTTAATTTTTAATACATTTAATTTTTTCTTATAGTAATTGTATCACAAAGACAACTTGTACAATTCATGTACTATTTTGTGCTACAATGTCAACAATATAGCATGGTACTTACAATATACTTTTCTTCCTGGCTGATGCATTTGAAAAGACTTTTTATGTGAGGTACAATTTTGTATTTTGGAGGTTATAGTAAACACACATTATGAATTTCTGATTAGAATATTCCCATGAGGTAAGTGAACATTATTTGCTTAATTTCTGTGCCCAAGGAAACCTCAGCTAATTGCCTCACCTAATGTGAGTTGCATCATTATTCAATATTAGAATTCAAAGTCCCTTTCTTCTCATTCTGTTGTTTAATAAGTAAGACAGGCTGCCATTTTAGGCCATTAGTCTTCCTTAAGAAAATAGAAAAGCTGTGTTTCAGGTCTCAAATGTTATTTGTATTCTCTCATTAACTTTTAATTTACAGCCAATAGAACTCCAAATTTTCTTACTAAATGGCATATACTTGGATGAGTCACAGTCCATAATATAACTTTATGCAGTTATCTTTCAATAATTTAAGTTAATTGAGTCTAATAACAACATGACAAAGGGGCTGATGTAGAAGATTTCAGATTCTCCTGCCTCTTTTCAATTAACAAATCACACGAATCACCATTACGGTTCCAATTGACAGCTGTATCTTCCAGAGTATATTACTTCCAGGATTTATCCCAACACTAATTTGCATATTTTATCCATGCCCTCAACGTAGTCATATTCCCTGTTTTGAATCCACTGGATATGAAATGTGTGTCCCTTCACCGCTACTTCATGCTAGCATCTGATTTATTCCAAATTGTTTCCCTCTGTGCCAATCTATATTTCCTACAGTTACTTGCTTTTCTTTTCCTTTGTGTATTTCTTCATGTTAATATATAACATAGAGAAGTCAGATATTCTATGTTACTGTGTTCATATTTACTAGATCTTACTAAGAGAGCTAGAAAATTAGGTCCAAGTTCTTGCTTCCACTTTCAGCCTTCTGTTCATCTTAGCGGACTACAATCAAGAGTACCTGGCAGATTTATGAATTATAAATTTTTTGTCATAACACCCACTCATACACACATTAATACTTGCTAAAAGAAGAGTTGCAATTTACTTTTGTGTAGAAAAATAATAAATACCTTCAATTGTGTTTGCAGTGGAACTTATCACAGTCTATCTACATCTACCCCTTTCTACATGGAACAATATAATGCAACCATGATGTTTCATAAATGATTATATATTGGAAAAGTCTCATTTCTGCCTGTGAGACTCAGTCATATCACTCTTAATCTTTCTTCTCTCATTATATTTAAATCTTTCTTTTATTTCATAAGAGAGTTCTGCTACATTTCCTTCCATCATTCCTTCTGCAAATACCATTAGTGTATACCTTAGCAAATGATAAAGATGTGAATTTATTGCTTGCTAAAATGCCTGGCAAAAGGCTACCCACCTTTTTCCCAATTAGTGGTAACTGCTTTGCAACTGGACTGGAGTTCAAGAGAGTCATATAAATTTAGCTTTGGGGATATTTCTCTAGGAAAGGGTTTGCTGAAGGAAGCTAGAGGTGCGACCATGGAGAGATCTACTGTACACACCATGAAAGACTTCAAAAATTACATAGACTTTGTGTGTATTTCAAATTAGGCTTTTATTTTTGTGCTTTGTCAGTCATCACATACCAGCGATGACTTTGTTGATGACTTTGTTTTTCTATGCCTAAGACAAACAGTTGAAGTCTCTGTGTAGGAAGCACCTTCCTCCGCTATGACAGTACATGCTTTATTGAAGAAAGATGTAGAGGACACATACTGTGCCTGCTGGAAATGGCGTTGGAAAGCTGGTGATTATCACAAGCTAACAAGTTCTTTTCACATATCTCGAAGAACCAGTCCTTTAACAGTTTTATCATATCTTTTCATGAATACATGGTGGCTTCTAGTGTCTCTAAGGACACTTCATTTCTGTTCATATTTGGAGTATTTCTATGTGTCCACGATTGAGAATTTGATTTGGAACCATGCCTCCAGCTCTTTTTTTTTTGCATTTAATTTGTTAGTGATTTGTCACTTTCACTTGAACCACTCTCAGAACGTGATCCTTCAACCACCAATTATCAAGTAACATGAATGTGGTACTTTTTACCATACACAGTTTATTTTTTGTACTTTTGCCTGGGCTGACCTTAAACTGTGATCTTCCTGTCCCTATTTCCTGAGTGCCCAGGATAACAAATGTGTGTTATCATCTCTGACCTATTCATACTCCTTTAACAGAAATTATGAAGGTCCTCGAAACCCAGAGGTAATGAGCAATATTGAGTTCAAATCATCATATTTCCTATCATTAAGGAGGGAGTTATAATACTGATTAGCAACACTGCATTATTTTATGTCAGACTTTATATAATATTCCTGAGAAATATCCATTCCTTCCTTTCCTGATTTCTAAATGCTTAACCAGTGACGTGATTCCTTTCTCTCTATTAGTTCTTTTCCAATATGTTTGTGAAGGTAGAGTGAGTCATACTATTAGGTGGGTCACAGAGGTTGTGCCAAAGTGATTCTCTCTGTCAGCCATGAAAGGATGGCTGTAGCTCTCGATGAGGTCTTAGTATAGAGTCTATTAAAAATGTTTCCTCTCCATAAGTTCTTAATAATTCCATATTAGTTTTTTTTTTTTTTTTTTTTTTGGCCAGTCCTGGGCCTTGGACTCAGGGCCTGAGCACTGTCCCTGGCTTCTTCCCGCTCAAGGCTAGCACTCTGCCACTTGAGCCACAGCGCCACTTCTGGCCGTTTTCTGTATATGTGGTGCTGGGGAATCGAACCTAGGGCCTCGGGTATACCGAGGCAGGCACTCTTGCCACTACAAATAAATCCTCATTGTCCTTATTATTCCCATGGCTGTCCTAGCATATAGGAGAGAGGTAGACTGGAGATGGGTTTTAGTTTAGCAAAGTCACCTTTCTATACAGATGTTTAATTCTGTTTGACACTGAACTTCATCAAGAGCAGTCCGTTCTTACTACCCATATGAAGACGGTCCCACGTTTATGGTATATTAGGTAGAGTTCGGTGTGAAATGTCCCCACAGGCTCACAAGATCCAGAAATGACAGTGCTGTTTGGGAAGATAATAGAAGCTTAAAATCTGGAGCCTAGTTGGAGGAAGTAGGTCATGGGGGTGGGGCTTTGAGAAGGACACCTGTTCCCCTCTCTTTCCATCCCCTAGGTCTGGCGATATGAGCAGTTCTGTTCAACTGTGTCCTCTCCATAGCGATAGACTGAATATTTGAAACCATGGGCCAAAACAAACATCACCATAAATGTTTTCTTCAATTTTTCTAAAATTTTGTCACAGTGAGGAACATCTGAATTACTCTGATAACTGGTACCCAGATAATGATTTGGGTATTGTAATGATGAAGCCAGATGGTATGGTTCTTAGGACTCTGAAACTGATGTGTAGAACGATTTTGAATAGAAACACTTGTGTAATGTGGGATGGCATACTCTTAGAATACTGCAAACAGCTTAATAATAGGTGACAGATGGAATCGCAGAAGATCAGAAGGGTGAGAGGAAGACAGACAGACAAGACAATTATCATGAAGTTTCAGGAGAGGACTCAATTGGGAAATGGACTAGAATCCATTCATGTTTCATTGAGACACAGAATTTGTGCACCCTAGGGCCCTGTCCTGAGCATTTGCATAATGGTATCTTTAAAGGCAGTGGATGAATTAATTGGGAGGAGAATGGGGATTATTTTAAGGTATTCTAGCATTCAGGCTGTGGCATTGTCACTGGTAGCTGTTTCACTCCATGTTTTGTATTAAGAATTAGGAGCAAAACCCAGAAAATATGAAAAGTTTAAAGTTTGGACAGAAAAGGAATGCATTTAATGTCTGGGACATGGAAATTGTGATTGTCAAAAAGATTAAGAGTCCTTCCAAACCAAGTACTTTGCATAGAGAGTAGAAAAGATGACTTGAGGTCATTCTGTAAGACTCCATGTTAATAGCCTCCAGGGAATGCACACATAAATAAACTCTTGGAACGACTTTTTCTTGAAAACTCAAAGTTTTCTGGCTTAAATTTTTTTTAACTTCATGATGGTGAAGACGTTTATCCATAAACGATTCTTCTTTTAGCTTGCAGTGTACCATTCAACAAATGATGATATTGCTGAATTGCATTGTCTTGTAGTCCTCTGAACTCATTCAAGATAGTCTCATCGAGCAATGATGTTTGATAGGATGAGTTTATAAAATGCACTTTTGAGTTACTCTCACTTCAACTTATAATGATTTATCTAGGCACCACCATGTAAATCAAGGAGTCTTTGTATTTAAAACATCAGACATAATATGTATTTATATGTTCTTGTGAATTCTAAATTTTATGTTTTATTTTAGGATAGTAAATTATGCTGTGTATCTCTTGGTTCTCTTGACTTTGGGAACTGCACTTGTGTATTCAATGAGATCTTTATAAATAGTTCTGAGTAAATTATGACTTACTAATGCCATGCCTTTAAAATATCTTTCCCTAAAAATTCTTAAGACAAATTAAGCAGAGATAGCACTGAATATAGAGCTATATTTTTCATTTTATTAAAATAAAAATGGTGATTTAAATTTAAAACATGCCAAGGGCCCAGTAACTATATCCTTACATATTTTACACAAGAGAATTATATTTGACATGTCTACTGATTTGTCAAATGCTTCTCTATCTCCTTCGTGTGTGTGTGTGTGTGTGTGTGTGTGTGTGTGTGTGTGTGTGTGTGTGTGTAACTGGAGATAAGAGTCTCAGGGACTTTTTTCCCAGGCTGGATTGGAATGGCAGTCCTCAGATCTCAGCCTCCTGAATAGCTAAGATTACAGGCAAACCTGATGCCCAACTTTGCCTGGTGTTTTTGATCAGAGTAGTTGCTTCGACCATTGTCCCGCACTCTATCTGCCCCTACCCCCACATTTACTTTGCTTCTTACTTTTCAGACATATGTTTTCATAGTCTTGCCTTTAATTCATAATCTTCCTGACACAGCCTCCTGTCTGGTGGATTACAAATTCAACCTGGTACATTCATATTTAAGTATTAACAAAACACATCATAATGCTGACATATAATATCTACTTCTCAGATGTCTGCTAACAGATTTTCTTTTTAAAATTTCAGTAACTATCAAGAACAATGCAACTCACAGCTACCTAGTGACAAAGAAAGTCCTACATCTAAATGAAATCAAAAGAATTAAATATCACTCATGAAAATTAAGAATATTATATACTATAAGGATACCTGTTCTGGTGATTAGAGTGGCAAACTTCAAAAATTAATAGTATCAAGTAAAGGCTGACTCTTTTCTCATTTATTAAGTTCCTTTAATGAAGAAATTAAAACTAAACTAAATTAAACTCTTGTACTGATCAATTAAAAGAATAAAAGCCAGTATATTAAAAGATCAAACTGTTTCCAAGTAAAACAGTTGGGTCCTTACAAAAGTTCAGTAATATTTATTATAACTTCACAAAATTTTTCATCATCTGAGAAGTTAAGACTGAATTCTGGCCTAACATAAAAAATATGAATCATGACAGAAGCAGAAAGATACTACTATTATAAAGGAGATATTTCTCACTTGAAATTGACCCAGAATTGACCCAGATAGTAAAAAATAAAAGATAGGAACATTAAAACCATATGACAAATATTTCCTCATGTCCAAAAGGCTAGGTGAACTATCAAATAAATTACGTAGCGGCATGAAAAAGTATAAATAACTTCAAAGTGAACTTCTCAAAGTCAAAGTTATAATATTTAAGATGAAAAAGTATAATGGATGAAATTAACAGCAGATTAGATGTGTCTTGAAAAAATATTAGTGAACATGAAAATACAAAAGTAGAAACTAAAGCTAGGTGCCAGTGGCTTATACCTGTCATCCTAGCTACTCAGAAGGCTGAGATCTGAGGATTGAAGTTTGAAGCCAGCCCAGGCAGGAAAGTCTGTGATACTTATCTCCAATTAACCACCAGAAAATTGGAAGTGGCACTGTGGCTCAATCTGTTAAAGCACCAGCCTTGAGCAAAAAAGTTCAGGGACAGCTCCCAGGCCTTGTGTTCAAGCCCCATGACTGACCAAAAAAAGTAGAAATTAGCTAAAAGTAAGAAAATGAGCTGGGAATTTGGCCTAGTGGCAAGAGAGCTTGCCTCCTACACATGAAACTCTTGGTTCGATTACCCAGCACCACATATATGGAAAACGGCCAGAAGGGGCGCTGTGGCTCAGGTGGCAGCCTTGAGCAGGAAGAAGTCAGGGACAGGGCTCAGGCCCTGAGTCCAAGGCCCAGGACTGGCCAAAAAAAAAAAAAAAAAAAAGTAAGAAAATGAGAGGAGCAAAGACAAAACAAACACTTCTCCTTCAAATAGATATGTGGTAGTGAGCTTAAAGAAGGTAGAAAACACAGTTGAAAAATTCCAAAAATTCTTTCAAATATGGAAAATACAGCAAATGTATCACACTTTCAAATATGGAAACATTAATGAAAATACACCTAAACTGTTCAGGACACCTAGGCAAAATAAATATGAACAAAACTACACAGTGGTACGGGAAAAGTTTCAAAAACTGATTAAATTGGTACGATATTCACAAAGGAAAAACATAAGGCTGTTGTAGTACATTATATACCGGAGAGAAATGCTAGGATGTCATCAGATTTCCTGTCATCAATAATATAGGGAAAAGGAATCCAGTGCCACTTCTAAATTGCTGAGAAAAAAACAAACAAACACCAGAGATATACTCTAGACATTTTATGCATGAAACATACTTAAAAACAGGGTTCAGGGGCTAGAAATATGGCCTAGTGGCAAAAGTGCTTGCCTCCTATACATGAAGCTCTGGGTTCAATTCCCCAGCACCACATATTAGAAAATGGCCAGAAGGGGCGCTGTGGCTAAAGTGGCAGAGTGCTAGCCTTGAGCAAAAAGAAGCCACGGACAGTGCTCGGTCCCTGAGTCCAAGGCCCAGGACTGCCAAAAAACAAAAAGCAAAACAAAACAAACAACAACAACAACAAAAAAACAGGGTTTAGTAACATTTTATGACTACAAAAGCTAAAGTTAATAACAATTTAAAAGCTACAATACAAAATATATAAAATATATAAATATAAAAAAACACAAAATTTCACATAAAATAGAATAGTTATTTGATAAAATTCTAAGTCTAGGGTTTGGCTTAATGATAGAGTGCTTGAATATCACATGTGAGTCCTGGAATCAAACAAAGCTCTGCCACTACAATTTTAGGATATACTAGATGGAAGATTGCCAAAAATGTTACCTGCATAGAGAAATGTGATACTATGCATTATTACTTGAATCTCTTGATACATATATGCTTTCTTAAAGCAAAAATAAAGACTTAACTTTGGCTTATAATATGTGTACATGCGCACGCGCGCGCGCGCGCGTGTGTGTGTGTGTGTGTGTGTGTATTTAAACTCAAGAAAACAAGTTTGGTACCTATATTAAGTGAATGTTAGAAATTATACTATATTTTTAGGTATCAGCTAACAATCAATCTATAGATTCAAACATTCCTATCCAAATCGTAGGAGGCACTGGCGGCACTGGTAGCTCACACCTGTAATCCCAACTACTCTGGAAGCTGAGATCTGAGGATTTTAGCTCAAAGCCTGCCCAGGCAGGAAATTCTTTGAGACATTTATGTCTAATTAATCACCCAAAATCTAGAAGTGGAACAATGGCTCAAGTAATAGAATGCTAGCCTTTAGCAAAAAAGCACAGGGATAGCATCCAGACCCTGAGTTCAAGACCTAGGAGTGGAACACACACACACACACACACACACACACACACACACACACACACACACCAGAAAGTTATTTTTAAAGAAATTTTCTAAGTGATTCTAGAATTTACATAGAAAGGTAAATGAAATAAAATATATTTAATTCTTTTCAGTTAACTTGGATTTAATACTTGTTCTCAGATAGAGAGAATTCTTCAGTCACTCCTATAACTGACAACTTGCATTGCTAGTCAGGATTTCTGTTCTTCATTTTTTCAAGGTCATTCTCATTCTCACCTCCAAGTGGAGTCACAATGCTGAATTCTCTTCTGCCTTCTTGGTGGTTTCTTTGCAAATAACAGCACTTAGGTCTTGCTTCTCCTACTCTTCTGTATGGGGCTGTGACAATACTCTAAGAAACACTCATCCGTCTCTTGTCCCAAGAAGTCTAGGAAGTTTAAACTGGTCCCAATATATTCATTTCTCTTCTATGGCTTCAGGATAGATTTCAGCTGTTCTCTCTTCATACGTGAATCCAGCTTCAGTGTTCTTCATTTTAACTGGGATCAACCCATTACATGATCTCTGAATTGCCCTAGCAAATCTGACTTAGAGGTACAAAAATTTTTTAACCTACCTCTTCTAAGAAAACACATATAAAGAGCTCTTCCTAATAAGTACTTATTTCCCCATTAAGTATTATCAAACATTCCATAATATTTAACAGTAATTTTTATAATAAATTGACAATGAGCATTTAAATAAGTAAACAATAATTATGTAATTAAAATGGTTGGTATAGTTCATGAAGTCATGGAACTTACTGTCAAACATTAAGCATTTCCTCAGTTAATTATTGATAGAGGGATGTGGACTTTTAAACATTTTATCCTTCAAAAGGTCTTTTAAGGGCTGGGAATATGGCCTAGTGGCAAGAGTGCTTGACTCCTACACATGAAGCTCTCGGTTCGATTCCCCAGCACCACATATATGGAAAACGGCCAGAAGGGGCGCTGTGGCTCAGGTGGCAGAGTGCTAGCCAGGAATGGTGCTCAGGCCCTGAATCCAAGGCCCAGGACTGGCCAAAAAAACAAAACAAACAAACAAAAAAAGGTCTTTTAAATTTAGTGATTCTATGTCATATAAGAGACACAATTCCTAAGCAGTATGACTTTCAGGATTTGTAATTTTTGCTTGACTACTAGATAGATAGGTGCTTTGTATTACAGGTTAGTTTGTATCTCCTTACAAAAGAAGGTGCTGACAACAGCAGTAGTCAAGATACTTTTCAGCTTTAGCATTTTTAGACTTCTTTATGAATTGTCATATGTTTATCACAAAGAGAAATAAGTAGTACATGAGAAAAAAATTATAAAGAAGAGTAATAAAAGGGCTGGGAATGTGGCTTATTGGTATAGTGCTTGCCTAGCATGCACGGAGCCCTGGGTTCAATTCCTCAGCACCACATATATATATATATATATATATATATATGTATATACATATATACATACCTATATATACACATATATACATATACATACATGTATGTATATGTGTATATATACATATGCATATATATAGGTATATATATGTATAGAAAAAGTCAGAAGTGGTGCTGTGGCTCAAGCGGTAGAATGCTAAGCAAAAAGTATCCAGGGACAGTGCTCAGGCCCTGACTTCAAGCCCCAGGTTTGGCCAAAAAAAAGTGTAATGAAATTAAGAAACACAGACAGTAATTCCTACTAATAAGATTTAAGGGATTTGTAGCTGATATATCTGAAAGTGTTGACTATATCTCTTAATTAAGTATTTGTTCATTGACAGTCAGTGGTAATTCCTCTCTTTCTCTGACAAGATTTCCAATACCCTCAGATGTCCTTTTACATAGTTCTAGAAGCTCTCTAATTGGACAGAAATGGTCAGCGAGGCACCTTCGACTAGCTTTGGCGTTCTGTCATTCTTTCATATCAGCTGTCTCCCAGTGTTGGCCACTCTGGTGGCTTCTCTCTCTTGCCATTAAGTGGTCATTGCCTCCTTCTGGGTGCTGCCATGGTTACGGTCAGAATCCATTGGCACTTGTGTTTTTTGGAGACCCTGGTTTGATCAAGTCAGTTTGTAAACCTTACAGAATTTTGGCCGCTTTTCCCTCCCTGCTTGAGTGCTGCTTTAATCTTCAGGGGAACCAGAGACACAGTACAGCCATTTGCAAAATAAATCTTTTCGCATTTATATGTAGCTACTGTCACTTGTGAACACACATACACACATGCATAAACTGTATTTCTTATGTTTTAAAGGAAATCTTCAGAATATTTGAAACAAGGATAAGTAAATATGGTAATATTCTCTCACTCTAAGCCAGATTGTAGCAGAAAAGAAACAACAGCAGGAAAACAACATGGAGACCAACAATTCATGACGGAGGGGTGTGTATGTACTCCTGTACATAAATTTATTGTGCAACAATGCACTGCACTTAAAATGTATGCTATCTAAGGACTAAGATGCTGTCTTATAGTGAAATGGTAGGAATTCATCAGAGCCAGAAGACTGAGAGTAAATAAAAATAGGTTATGAATGCCTTTAGTATTCAATAAATATTGTTGACAACTGACTGGCTAGAAAATAAGTTCATATCCAAGTTGCCGTTAAGTCATTTGACACTTGTTTCCTCTCAGGGGACTGAAAATGCAGAGGATTGATGGGCGTCTGAGATTTTAAATATACCATTGAATAGCGTGTACTTGATGCCCTTTGATGTAATTTCGAATCAGTTCCTCAAAGGTTTGGAAGGAATCACCCATTCCTCATCAGCATGTGAGTCAGAAGATAAAGCTGCACATAAACTTTACACTAAACTCTGGTGACTGAAGTTTTGTTATGAAGCTGAATTTGTCTGCACGGCTGGCTTCTCTTGGTGGAAGGGTTCTCCCAAGAGGCTTCTAAATTCCTCAAGCTGGCTTTGATCTAGTTTGACAGATTTTTCCATGTTTCCACAAACACTGCTACCATATTAAGTTGAGACACAAGTAGGGCTAGGCTCATCAATTTACATGTGTCTAGATAAATTATTCAAATTCTTTGTTCCTCCCAGCTTTCACATGTAAAATGAAGAGTAATGAGATAAATAATTTAAGCTTTAACTCACTTTAAATCATACCAAATAATTAGATATCCAAGATCCCCTTTGTATAAGGGGAATATATTCCAAGACTTCTAGTAGAAACCTGAAACAAAAAATCTACTAAATCCTATATTTGATGCCTTTTCTATCTGAACTGAGTACTTTCACACTATGGCTGAAACTTTTCTGGTTTAAGATATGAAAGCACAATAACAAAACAGAATCACTGCTCTTATACTTAGGGCTATATTGAAGTAAAATGAAGAACCTAAATGACCTTAGGTATCAATACATTGGATAAAGGATAGTTCAGGAATTCAGCAAGATACAGTATGTCAAAATATTATCAGAATTGTACATGTTCAAAAACACTAAAAGAAGATGTTTTTGTTAAATGCATGGATAATTAACCAAGATTTATTTTACTGAAATTTTATGTCCTGATTAAAATATGGTCAATTATAGAAATTTTAATATAGAAAATTAATTTTTGAGTACAGTTTTATTTAGAAAGATGTAAGAATGTTTCTTGCATGACAACAACAAAAGCTTTATTAGTTACAAAATTGTGAGTTTTTGCTTTCTAAACACACTAGAGAAATCTTCACCTTGGTAGATCACAGGAGAAACAAGTGACCCATACAAAGAGATAATGAGTCAATCTATACACATATACAGGAGACTCATGCTTGGGACAAGGACTGGATAGCACTCTTGTACAGGACTTTTTTCTTAAGGGACAGTGTCATTGAATTAGGCTTCTATGGTGCCTATTTGTGCCTACTGAATGCCACAATAACTGAGTCAATGAAATGGAAATATTATTTAGATTCACTTCAAACTGTTGAATTCTCTCTACTTAGTATCAGCTACCTAACACCCTGAAGTCATTATTATTTATAATTGTGGATGGTGATGTTGTTTCTTGGATAGGCGCTTTCTTCTTGCCTTATAAACTTATTTTAAAAAAATGTAAGGGCTGGAAATGTGGCTTAGCGATAGAGTGCTTGCCTAACATGCATGAAGCCCTGGGTTCAATTCCTCAGCACCACATAAACAGAAAAAGCCTCAAGTGGTGCTGTGGCTCAAGTGGCAGAGTGCTAGCCTTGAGCAAAAGGAAGCCAGGGACAGTGCTCAGGCCCTGAGTCCAAGCCCCAGGATTGGCAAAAAAATATATTAATAATAATAATTTTAAGAGCTATGTTTGTAACTATAGTGGAAGAATACCTGTCTATCAAGCCTGAGATCCTAAATCCAACCTCCAATATCAAACTATGACCAATCATAATAACAATGATGATGATGATGATGATGATGATAACAATAATTATATGTTATAATGGTAGTCTTTGAGGACAGAAGCACATTGTCTACTAGGCAATTTATTTAACTCAGGCTAGTCCAATATTCATGACAGCATCCTTTTTTGGTGTGTTTTTGAGTGGTAATAGACTTGCAATTCAGGGCTTTATACTTACAAGACAGGCATTCTTCTGCTGAGTCAGGCAGCTGGAACACAACATGCTTCTTAATACTGATTCATGTTTACCTTACTTGATTTTTTTCCTTAATGAATGTGTGTGGATTTGAGAAACAAAAAAAATGGAAAACAAGCTTTTTAAAAAAATATACCACTCTTCAGTATGTACTTATAGAGTGCTTATTTTCTGCAAAGAGGCATAACTAAAGCAACCATAAAATGAGTATATGCTTCATTAGACCCTTTTTTATTTGGCAGCTCCTACTCTGTGCCAGATAATGCTCCAATCACCAAACAAATATCCCTACTCTTGTGGTGGAAAGATTTACTGGAGTAGAAAAGAAATACAATGGAAAGAATAAGGCACATGAGTTTATAGATACTTTTATGATTCAGTTAATTATTAGAGCTTGTATCTGGAGTGCCAAAGGCTTGGTTGCTGGATTGTGGTGTTATTGGGAGGAGTGGACACATTGGAAGTGCAGGGTGGAGGAAGTGTGTTAATTCCTTGGGGGCAGGCTGTAGAAGGACATATTGGGACTCCTTTCTTTAATCTTTGCTTCCTGACCACCATGAAGTGAACAATTATTTTTCTTAGCTTTAGTTTTTGTTTTATAATGAATTATCCCATAGACCATATTAGTTCAACAGCTTACCAATCACCTATCTGGAGAGTTCCTAGACTCCATAGTTAGGTAGGTCTATATGTATACATTCATAACAAATACCTACATGCAAACACACACAGACTTATATGACCACGTATAATCCACTATATAACTATAGGTTCTGTTTCTCTAGACAGTGCAGATGAATATGATACTGGAGAGAATCTTAAATCCGAGGTCAGAAGACTTAAAACCCAGCTAGATAGTCATGAGGAATCATGGCAAACTGTGAATAGGGGAATTGTTCTTAGAGGTCAAAATGAAATAAAAAATGCGCTGTTAAATATTATTGAAAAACATTAACTTGCCTACATTTTATTTCCATCTTGAACCCTTTGTAATAAATGAAAACTAATTCTTCACAAGCTACTAGTAGAAGGAAGAAAACAAAAAAAAATAGTCCTTTTAGTGTCTATGATTCTTAGGGTTTTGAAGTGCTTTTTCTTTCTTCTTTTCCTTTTGTAAAGAAAGAAAGATTAATGCAGGCATAGAAAATGTAACATTTTTGTATGGTGAGTTACATCCTGTACATGGTACTAGTTATGTGTTTGAGCACTTGGGTCTATTTATCATCTTGAAAGAAACTGAAATGAGTCTGTCAGAGGTTGGAGAATGGACCCAGATCAACACAATGCCCAGCCCCTGTGCTGTGATGAACAACACTTCATTTGGGCATTTAATATTTATATTCACTCCAACTTATTTGCTCGTTTTTCATTGTCAACACCTGTAGAGATGAAAGAAATTAGTTTCATTATTGATGGCTTTAAAATACAGACAGGCTTGGGGAGGGACACAATCAAATAGGTGCATGTGTTCCAACATGAATATGACATCCAACTTTTACCTGTTAAGGAAAGCTAATTAAAATGGTCCTTGGATCATGTACTGAGGAGTTACCTTCTTTAATCAGCCATCTACACATACATACGTCCATGCACACCCATCTGTCTTTACTAAAGAAAAACCAAACAGATAATTTGGATTGGTAAGATCTTTGTCCTTTGATCTAACCAACATAGGGAGGGATAGTTTGAACAACTGATTTTTTTTTTCAGAGGAAGGCGTAAACTCCCACTTACAACTCAGCTCACTGCTCTAATGTTTTTCATTTTGAAGCTCTCTTATCTCCCAAGAAAGAGATAAGAGAGCTTAAAAAAAAGTGAATGTTCTTTCTGAGCACCAACCCAGCAATTTACAGTGTCTGATAGACCAGAGCTGTAGAGGTCTTTCCTCTGTTTACTTTGTGACCTTTGATTTAAACAGAATAAAATCGAGGGAAAGAAGTTCAAGCATAAAATATTCCCTAACTTAAAACCTTTTCATTGATTCATTGATAATACGAAAATAATGTAAAACTAAAGAATTCCTGGAAATGCTAATCAAGTTCCTGAAAATCTTCAGAATCAATCACTTGCTCTGAATTATTCTGGCCTTTTTGTTTTTTCAACAGAGACCTTAAAAGTAACAGATGTGATATTTTCTTCTCCAAAGGGATCTTTCTGACCATTTTCCTGAAACATATATTAGGTTGTGTTGGAAGTCACTGCTAATGCCCTTACCCTTTAGACTTCTGCTTGTAGAGATAATGAGTTGGAGTAGGTTGAACATTTCATCTCTGCTTCAAGCTTAAGTATGGTCAGGGTATTGGATGACCCTGTCTAGTAAAACACATTGTTCGTTCTTTTCTTGTCATTACAGTCAGGAACGTAAATCTCATTAGCTAGCTGACTTGAGAACTCTAAATGGTTAATTGAAATATCCACCAATTGGGAATCATTGTCTCCTTCTTTATCACTTTAAAATTAGGGGGTAGACTAGAAGATCTAGGAGAATTCCAGATTTTTTTTTTTTTACAAAATGATCCTAATATTTTTTTTGCTGGAAATATTCTCAAAATGTTCCTAAAATGAAAGCATAGGCTTGAGGAAATGGATTCTTCGCCTGTTAATTACATTTAGTAATAAAGACTAGTTTATTGGAAACTTTATGGTTAAAATAAAAATCTCTGGCTTAAAAACTGGGAAGTATTGTTCAATGTTAACAATAACTTTTAGGTGTTAAGCATGAATGATGTGTTCTAATACTACTTCTAATGATTCAGTTACCCAATATCCAATTGTACATGAATTTAGGACATGAATGGATTTATTCATCCACAGATGAATTGGTGCCCTTTGCTGAACTGAGAAATGAACATAAAGAAAATTTATTTAGGGTACACTTTTAAAATAAAGAGGCAGGCAAAGAGCCAGTAATTATAACAATGCATTAATAGCTCTAACAGAAATAATAAGTATATGCGTATACATGTGTAATTTAGCACACTTTTAGCTCTAGAATAATGAAAGGCTTGCTTTATATTTTTATCTAAAGCATTAGCATTTGTCTATAATTTTAGGAATGCTTTAATGTTCACAATTGTTTTTAATTTTTATACACCTCCTCCAGTGAAATGTTTAAATTTTTCCACACATTGTTTTGATAAGTCAACTTCCAAAGAGGCATTTGCCACTTGAAGTGCCAAGATCACATTGAAGAGACTCTCAGATTCCTGTCCTTCGCCTCCCCAGAGATTGCCAGTTCATTCAATTATCAGCCCTGGTGTCTAGCAATTTGAGATATTTACGCTTACAGTCATGCCATGAAAAGTTGAGCCCGAGTTCATCTTTGGACATCTGCCATTGTGTCTAATTGTATAACGACTGTGACTATGGCTAACTCCTTAGCTGATGATGTCTTCTCTTCTTGGCCAGGGGGATGATGAGATGTTCTACTGGGAGATGTTCATCTCTCTTCTCTATGACAAGATGTTCTTCTTGAGCTCTAGGATAGGTGTCAGGGATATAGCCCCTTGATAGTCTCATTTCTAATCATTTTTCTTATCTCTTCTAGAAATGCATGTCTTATCTCAATTTCTTCTTCTACCTGATTGCATCACAATAGGAGGGGAGATGTTCCATCTTATAGAAAAGTGTTCCATTTTTCTTCTTCTTTGTCAAACAAAACAAAGGTTTTCTGGTTTCAGTTACATTACTAGAAAAAGAGCTAATTCTTGACCTCTTAAATAACTCCAACTCCAAAAATCTCTAAACAATCACTATTGCATGCGATCTAGGCCACACATGTTGGTACTCTTGGACAATGGCTGGATTACCTCATTCTATCAACTCTATAGACAGTAATTTTCTTGTGCAAAATCACTTCCCCCTCTCCTACTAATCCATCAGCAGGCGCTTAAATATTCCTTCAAAGGATTTAGCTACAAGAAGGATTTCAGATTCTTTGGCATTGTGAATACACACCTGTTTTATTTTTGCTATACTAGCCCTAGTCATGTCTTAATTTCATTAATTTTTTGTTTCAAAGAATAAAATCTCTATAAAGGAAGGATTAGTTTCTAATTTGTTTACCTCCATACTCACATATTTGAATGAATTGCATCCCATTCAAAGATATTAAAGAACTATACAAATGGAGAGAGAAATGAGGAGTGAATGCAGTCATACTAGTCAATGTGTATAATGTAAAAATGAAATCAGGTAAACTGAGGTGATAGATGTGGTTGGGGGAGACAATGATGGAAGTGGTGACACTGATCAAGATATAATATTTCACAAACTGACATTGAATTGAAAGCCATCTGTACAACTACTTAAAGATATTAAAAATACAAATGATGAAAAAGTCAAAAATAACTATATAGAAATCCAGTGTCACAGAAAATATATCGCATACAATTCATTGTCAAATGACTCATGAATGTCACAATGACATATGCATACAGAGAGGTTAGAAAAACATTGAATAATTTTTGAACTTGGGTAAAGTTGGCTTACTAGTCTTGTGATTTTTCTCTTTGTTTGAAATTGCTTCAATGTAAATGGTCAATGCTTTGAAATTTTAAGACAACTAAAACATTTTAAATCCTGTGGTAAAGTTTTCATACCACTGAAATGTTATTTCTGAAGAAATACTGCTGTTTATCTGTGTGTAGATGTACACACATTAAGATTTAATCTCCAAAAAATGAATTTAAAATTTAAGAGCATCTGCTTGTATATACCTTTCTGGTAAGAAAACATTTACTTTCATGTCATAAATGCAATCAGGAATTAGACAAAGTAAAATTCTTATAAAATAATCAGAAATGATGTGATTGCTATGAATTAACTCGAGAAATTTCATGGGACTGATAAAAAAGTGATAATTCAAATATTTACATTAACTAGTTACATGACTATGGGCAAGGACCTTTAAATTTTCTAGTGATAGTTGGGCACTGGTGGCTCCTACCCATAATCCTAGACACTAAGGAAGCTGAGATTTGAGGACTGCAGTTTGAAGCCAGCCTGGGTAAGAAAGTCCATGAGACTCTTATTTCCAGTTAACCACCCAAAAGTGGAGCAGATCTATGGCTGAAATGATAGAACATTAGTCTTGGGTACAAAATCTCATGGATATGCGCATGCCCTGAGTTCAAAGCTCAAGATTAGCTCAACACACACACACACACACACACACACACACACACACACACACACATATACATATATACATACATACATACATAATACTCCCTCCCCTTTTATTGGCCAGTCCTGGGATCTTGAACTCAGGACCTGGGAACTGTCCCTGAGCTTCTTTTGCTCAAGGGTAGTACTCTACCACGTGAGCCACAGTGACACGTCCAGCTTTTTGTGTTTATGTGGTACGGAGGAATCAAACCCAGGGCTTCATGCATGGTAGGCAAACATTCTATCACTAAGCCACATTCCCATCCCCCCTTACATCCATATGCACATACATACATACATACATATCTGGCAGATAAAAACAGTTCTATAAATTTTTAAAATTTATTTTAGTAAGATTATATTGTTATGGCTTCAAATTAATTGATTTTCCTTTGGAAATATCTAACTTATTAATCTTATCCAGTAAAACTAATTTTAGATAGTAAATCTTTATCTATCATATTATTACTATATATTCAATGTCTAGCTTATTTTTCCCATTTTATTTAAAACATCTATCATTATAGGAGCTCTTCAAAATTTCAACTTCTTTGAAATATTCTCAATAATTGAAAGGTACTTTCTAATTTTGTAACAAAATCATGCATCATATAATATTAAGAATTTTACCTTCTACCAGTTTCTTTTATCTAACATTTTTGTATTTAATTTAAATTATTTGTTAAATTAAATTATTTTGTTAAATTAAAAAAATTATATTCTATATCCATCATTACTATTACTTATAGGGATTTTTTGATCAAAGAGTTAAAATGATTATTCATAGTAGCAATTTCTGGCTACTTGACTAGTCATCGTTTTATTGTAATAGTTTTGACTTGATGTTGAGTTATGGTTTTGGTCTTTTTCTTTAACTAGTATTGTTTTATCTGTGGTTATAAAGTTAACTTTTGGATCAATTTCATTTGTTTATTCAGTTTTCTAAAGCCTGTCTTCTTCTAGATGATTATTGATGTATTCTATTGTGATAAACTCTAGTCATGAAACTGAATATGATACATCACTGTAAAGTGTGCCCTAATAATGATTAATTGTACTGATTAAGCACAACTGCTAACTCTTGCAACTGTTCAGATTGGCATTAATGAAACAAATAATCCTTAATGTAATATTAACAAGCCAAATGCAACTGATTTTCTTTTCTGTAATCACCTTTAGGATCCTTGTCTATATCTGTAAATACTTAACCAGTAATAGTTGATGCTTCATTGGGTTCCATATAGATATGTCTTATTGTGGACCATCCAAATTTGGCTTACAATACATAGTGCATTTAGAAAGTAAGTAGTTAGTCATCATTTCAAGAGAAGCTCTGTAACCAGGCAAACTTTGTATGCCAAGTGTTTTATGCAATACTATCAATTAGCATGCAGAAAAGTAGACTTGCTTTCAAAGCATAACAAAAGAAAAGTTAAGATGTTTTGGTGGTGTGGTCTTCCTAATATATCATCAACGATGGAAAGATAAATTATTGAGCAAATAAAATTTTGCAGGGGTTTTCAGCCTTAGCAGTAGGACAATTGATTGTGAAAGTCTGTACATTGTGAGATCGTTACTATTATTTGTGTCCTCTATCCGCTGAAGTCTCCTAGAAACCACTCAACTCTTCCCTGATTATGACAACTAAAAATGTTTCCAACCCTTGTAAAATGTCCTGTGAGGATAGAAAGTTTCCTCTTGTTGAGAATCACTGGTATTTGAAATGCCTTTTTATTAATAGTTATAATGATAATAATAAATAATATTTTATATCAAATGCCCAATAAATGCTAAATGCATTCCAACTTGTTAATTCCTATCCTCTACCATATGAGGATGGTTTATAGCAATGCTTGTTTTAGAGGTGAGGAGTGTGAATATGTAAGACTCTGAATAGTGTATTCCTAGCTACTAAATAACAAATAGCAGAACAAACATGTGAAGCCAAAAAGTTGTATCTCTGTGATTTTTAACACACTGATTTAATTTGCACAAGGTCTGCATTTGAAATAGCTTCAGTAGATTAAGGGATCAAAATACAAATAGAGAAATGTATATACTGTACAGACAACCCAGGCTTCTTACACACCAAGTCACACCCTATGAATGACACCCAGAATATACAGTTTTCACATCTGATCACATTGTTCTCATTGGATATGAAGAAAGTTGCATTGTGATGAGAGTTTGGCTGACAGATTCCAGGAGGAAGAGGGAAAGGGCAAGGACAACCCTCAAGTTTGCAAAGCCCTAGGATCTGAGACAAGTGCCAGAAAGACAGAAAAACTGAGCTGAGGAGAAAAGAAGCTTCTATGTAAAACCAAGATGGGAATTATTTGTAAATCAGGATTAAACTCATGAATTACCACCCGCAAAATGTGATAGGAAACTGAGTGTCGTTGTATGTTTAGCAATAATGGTCTTTAAAGTAAATATGGGGCATAGGGATATCATTAGATGCACTTGTAGATCTCACAAATACTTCTGTGGAATCCTTTACTGTGATGAAAGTGTTCTCATTAAGGATTAAAGGAAAAGGTAATATAGACATGTTTTCTCTCCCCCAAATTTACTTGTTATGTGGCTGCAAAATAATATTTGCATTGAGACAATGTTATGCTTGTGTGTTTTAAAGGGAGTAGTGGGTCAGCAAGTGTGAAGACTTAAGGAAGCTAGAGGCACAACTACAGTTGAAGGCAGATGAAAACCATTGTCTCAGCTCAAGGTGTTAGAGAGCAAATTTCTTTCTCATTCTCACTCTATGATTCTGTTGTACTCCAGTCTTCAGTTCTTTTTGTACACTCAGAATAATGGCTGACTAACTGGATAACACGTGGTCAAAACAAATGGACACATAAACTTAATCATCAGGTGTCAGTTTGGAATACCCTGTGCCAGATCACCCAAAATTTATGTTGGTGGATTTAAAGCCTCACATTTTAAAGTAAACAAATCACTGTAATTATCAACATCAATAAAGAAAGTAGGCATTTAAATATATGTATATATATATATTCTCTCTATATATATATGTCTATATAGATACACATACGACAGAGATTCCTAAGCTTAACATTTGCATTTGCTTCAAAATAAACCTCTTTTTCACTGGGAATCCGACATTTCTGGCAGCCTTAGCAAGTGACAATGTGACATTTTCAGGTCTCTTTGCATGAGATGAATCTTTTAAAGTTACTTTGCAAAAACTTCCCTCCAATCACTCTTCAAATAATATAGCCTGGATGACAGTCCTGGATGCAAGAATCGATGTGATTATGCTTTCCTCCAGAGGAAAAAGAAACTAATTATTCAACTCTTGTTAAACTTTATTACTTAATTTATTAAAATTTTACATATTAATGGGACTCTTGGATTTAGCTTAACTAGATTTTTATCACTTTAGACATTCAAGTAGCATAAGTAAAACATTAATTAAGATGGTCCTAACATTCATTTTCTGAGTGTAAATCTTGTAAGTATGTTTCAAATCAAAGTTTATGATTACTATTCTATTCAAACATTACAGAATACTATCATGTATCAGGAGTTGAAAAACACATCCTATCTTAATTAGTTTTCATTTTGAGAACATAAATATCTCAGTTTTAGTAGCTATTAATACTGTTATTGATTTTCTAAAGACCCCAAACAAATTACCACAAATGTGGCCAGAAACAATGAAACCTTACCCAGAAAAGTGGCCCTATGCCTATAATTTTAACTCTTCAGAATCTGAGGTAAGAGAAACATGAGTTTGAGGGAAGGCTTGGGTACCTGGGAGAATATCTCTGCATAAAAACAAAAGAATATCTCTGTATAAGAAGGAGGCTAGGATAGCTAGGAGAATATTTCTGCATTAAAAAAAACATTTATTTCCACAACTTGGAGTGCATTTCATTTAGCATCATCTTTTGTGTTCATATGTATATAGCTATTGAGCTATTGTGATCTTCTGCCAGGATTATCCTAAATGTTTACTTATGATAACCAATGAGGGAAACCTTAGAGTCTATGTTTCTTTGAGTCTGGCTAACTTCACCTAGTATGATTTTTTTCTATGTACTTCTATATCCTTAAAAATGGGGCCATGTCATTCTTTCTAATGGAGGCATAGAATTCCATTGTGTATATGTACCACATTTTCTTGATCCACTCATCTACTGAGGGGCATCTGGGTTGGTTCCATATTTTATTGTGATGGAAAATGGAGCTGTGGTGAACATAGTTGTGCTAGTAGATTTAGTGTGGTCTTGCTTGTAATCTTTTGGTAGATGCCCAAAAGTGGGGCTGATGGGTCATAGGAGAGTTTTATGTTTAGCCTTTTGAGGAACCTCCATACTGCTTTCCTGAGTGGTTGAACAAGTTTACATTCCCATCAACCATGTAGTAGGATTCCCTTTTGGCCACATCCCCTCCAGCATCTGTTATTAGTTTTCCCTGATAATGGACATTCTTACTGAGGTATGGTGGAATCTCAGTGTTGTTTTGATTTGCATTTCTTTTATGGCCATTGATGTTGAGCACTTCTTGTGACTTTTGGTCATTCTCATTTCCTCTTCAGAGAAGTCTCTTTTTAGGTCTTTAGCCCATTTATTAAGGGGGCAGTGGGTTTACCATTGTTGTTGTTATTTTCAATGCACCATGTGAAATTATGCCATTTTCTTTCCTCTTTCTCCCCAAGTTTTTACCCTTAATGTCACTGTTACTGATTTTGGTACCTTTCCTGGAACTAGAGAAGGGAAGGGAAACATCAAAATGGAGAGATAAAAGATAAAAGATGAACCAATACAACAGCAATACTTACAAAACTATATGCTGTAAACCAACTGAACAACTCATGGGGAAGGGAGAGGGAAATGGTTGGGGAAGAAAAATGAGGCAGGTGGTAACAAGTTGGATAAGAAATGTACTCACTGCCTTACGTATGAAACTGTAACCCCTCTGTACATCACTTTGACAATAAATAAATAAAAATTTACAAAACGAAAGGAATAGAAACCTATTGGTCACACATTGGTCTACAGGATCAAAATCTAGTTCAACATAGAGGCAGAAATGATTTCTTCCAGAGGCTCTGTCTAGAGTAATCTATTCCATACCTCTCATAGCTTTTGGTGCCAGTAGGCCATACTAGGTACTCCTAGGATTGGAGTTCTCTCACTGTAGTCTCAGCCACTGTCTTCCTATGACATTCAGGGATTCAACATCTCCCTTTCTCTAATAAGAACACCCACCACAGTGTTTAAGATCTAACTGATCCAAGAAGAAGTATCCTGCTATAATTGTGTCTTCACAAACCATTTACTTATTTTTGACTTGAGGTTACATTCATAGGTAATAGTGGTTATGAGAAGAACATATCTTTTGGGATACCATCAAAGCCACAACTGAGGGCCAATAATAGAAATGTTAAGTAAAGAGTTGGCATGTAAAAATTGTAATTTCAAAGAATGGTAAAATATTAGTTCCTTAAAATTTGTGTGGTATTAATATTAACTTTTATTACTTGATCATTTTTTCCTCAATGCTCATAAGCAATTTGTATTTTATAACTCATAGATGCAAGTCAAAAAACCAGAATATCTGGGCCTGCATGCTAATATTTTAAATACAACTAATAAGGAAGTCGCACTGAATTATATGTACCAGAGTCCTAGAAAACATCAATAACAGGAAATCATCTTTTGAATTTGGCCACTCTTGCATGCAAACAAAAATTATAAATATGTGATAGATCGCATTGGTTCTATTGTCCAAAGGAACATTCAATAATTTAAACAAAAAAATTAAAAATCATTACCTGTAGCAGCTAGAAAGTTGAAGTTGGCTCTTAAGTGTAATTTGCTAGACGCTGTTAGAGACCTGTGTTACAGATTCAATATTGAAATAATAGATGATCAATGTATATTGAAAATCATGCTTGATTTCGAAGGCTAGATTGCTTTATAAATGAGAATCTGTTAGAAAGATGCTAAAAATCACATAAATATGTCAAAAAATAAACAAGTACAAATATTTGAGGACAGAAGACACTAGATATTTCTGTCTTAACTTGGAATGCTATCTAGAAACATTTTGGTTTCATTTAGGCCAGGTAAAAAACCCTGACCTACTAATTTTAGAAGAAGGACTAGCAAGAGACATGCAGGATTTTCTGAAAGAGAGAAAAATAAGTTAGGGTAAGCTAAGCACAAGGACTTAATCGAGAAAAGTGGTAACAAAAATGGAGGGAGAGATATTCAAGAGGTTATCAGAATCTGATCTAATGAGCTATCTTTGATTAAAGTGTGGGATATGAAGTCCAGACATAGAAATGCACTCAGGACCTACTTATATAACTTCATATCACCTTCACAATAAAATAAACACATATTAAAATAAATATTTTTTAAAAGAAAGGTGGTGATGAACACCAGGAAAAGTATGAAACAAGAAAAAATGAGGGTACTGCTGACTTCATGGAACTATCTAGAAGTAGGAGCAATTTACTTTGATCTTTAGACTTGAGTTCATTTACTTCTCAATAATATTTCTCCAACTTTCAGTTACAGATAAAAAAGCCAATATTAACAAAGCAGAATAGAAAAAAAACATATCTGTTGAGGAAAACTGAGAGGAATAATTAAATCTGCAGATATACTAAAATGTGTTAGTGTCTTCAGGATTGGGAGGAGTTTTGAAAGACAGTGGGGGGGGCGAGTGTTAAATTTATGTTGTATAAAGCTATGTGTTCTGCCTCAGGCTTGCAATTCTATTTTAAAGGTGCAAATAGCCATATTCCCACCCTATGGGATTGTTCAATTTCTATTCAAAGATAAGCACTTGCTGTGCTAGTGACTGCCTCTCACTGCTTGCTGGTGTGAGGCAAAGTTGCAACTGAAGGTTAACAGAAGACTTTTTTTCCTCCAGTAGGTGTATTTTCCCCATACATGAAATAAAAGCTCATAAACTGAGTATTATAATCTCTCAAAAAGGATTTTGCTCCAGGCTTATTTCTTTTCTCCGTGGGCTATGGAGATGTGTGCATGAACCAATTTGCACCCCTTTACAACACTTTCATTCATCTAAAATTACAATACCATCCTTATGCGATTTCATGCACCCAGAAGAATTAAGCTTACCAATTACTATGATGACAGTAAAGCACTCTTAAGCAGTTGCTGTGTGCAAGTTTTCCCAAATGATTCCTTTTAACTCTCATGCTCCACCTCCAAGTGTATAATTTTCCATTTCCATTTTAAGATACTTGACATGTTTTGAAACTGGTGAACTTAAAGTATTTATGAAAGAAGGATTTTTAATAAGACTCACACTGTTATAGAATGATGTCCTCTATCTTTGCTAACAAATTTTCTGTCTTCACAAATTATACATGTGGAGGCATGATTAGCCCCAATGAGGCTATGATAAATGCTTTTATTTTCTGATTAGCACAAGCTCCATGTCTGTTTGAACACATCCTCTAGCCAGAACGCATCTATCTTTCACATCTTTCTTCTTCCACACAGATCACTGAATCACATTAATCATCAAGAACAATTCACAACTGCAGGGATTTTAATAAATCAAGGAGTTACTTGTACAAAGATTAGGACATCCCCTCCTGATTATTTAAGCTGTTGGGCTTTTAGTGAAGTAATCGTTAAATTTTGAAGGTGTCCTATTAAAGTATTTTAAGCTTCTTGTTAGATAAAAATGTCAAGTAAAACATATAAGGGGTTGTTTTCTTTTGATACATTATCATCTCAGTTTTCTCTAGTACCTGGGGCTGAGGCATTCCTATAGCTTTGTTTAGAAACTGGTAAACCAAGAGGGAAGGCTTTCTGCTTCCTTACACAAAAGGCCATGTGACATAAAACTATAACACACAATAAAACATCATATGATCATGAAATAAATTTTAAAATGTTACAAAGAAATTCAGCCATGCTTTTTTTTACAACATTGAAAATAATCACATTTTTTGTTTTAGAAATTGAAATCAAGAAATATTATTAGCTTTAACTTATGGTACCATTTCCCCCAAAACCCCATGTCCCCTCTCAGTGCCTAATTGGTAGCTCTGAGAAATGTTATATTTGAAAAATAAATTATCTTGCTTTTGTTACTGAGGGGCCAGTGTGCTCATAAACAGTCACATTATTAATCCACAACATGCTAGACTATACATATAAATTATATACACTATATCATTTGCTTCATAAACAGATATAAGGAACCTTGTTTTGAAGTTTTTGTTTAAGGCCAAAACAAAAACCTAGTAGTAAAACACAGCACTAGGGAAATGGTGACTCATGCGTGTTATCTTAGCTGTTGAAGAGGCCAAGGTCTGTGGTTTAAAGCCAACCACAGCAGACAAAGCTGAGAGAATCTTATCTCCCATTAACTACCAAAAGGCTGGAATTTAAGTTGTTGTGGTTCATGTGGTAGAGTACCAGCCTTTAGCCAAAAAGGAAATACAATAAAATGTTAAATCTAAGGGACCCAGGCCCTGAATTCAAGCCACAGAATCATTATCACACACATATACCTTTCCAAGTAATTGTGAAATAAAGAAAATAAACCTAAGGCTTGGAATTTACTTATATGCATTCGCATCAATGTGTATTTAAACAGGCATTCTCTTTTTCTATGTCGTTGGAGAAAGTGGAGAACTTGTTATATATCAATTCAATGTTAAAAAATACAATGAAGTATGAAAGCTATCTTGATGAAATACTTCCACCTATCTTACTTATGCTTCTTGTCCCCATCCATCTCTAAGATATTGGCTGCTTTGGGGGTATAGCGCAATGGTAGAGCATTTGGCTCCAGAAATTGGCTGCTATTGGAGATTTCCATCTGATGTTCTTTTAATAGTCCCAGTACATTTACTGAACAGCTATAGCGTGCCTTTCCTTCTTAGGCCACCAGGGTGGGCATTGAAGACACAGGGTTCAGTGGGAAGTAGGGAAGATATTGGGGCCTGGGTATTTCCTTTTATTTCCTTTTCCCCTCATTCCTTTGGTTCCTGGCTATGAGGTGAATTGTCTTTCTCTACCATTCTGTTCTGTCATGATGGCCTATGTTAGTGCCATAGGCCAAAATCACCAAGGCTAATAGATCATAAAATTTATCCTTCAAAAGTGAAAACCAAGGTAAAAACTGCCTATTTGTTTATCTCAAGGATGTTTTATACATTTACCTTTCATCCTCTATCTCTTTGCCAAAGGGTAAGCAGGCATGGGTGGTTATAAATCTGGTGATATGTATACTTTGAAGTTTTTCCAGCATTGTGCGCTCTTTTTCTATTATGTCTAGTTTTGCCACAGGCTACTGATCATTGTACAACTGGCATGCTGTTCCCTAAACTGAACTTTCCTGACAGTCTAGAAAAAGAAAAATCTAAGGAATTAGAGCTCTTCATCAAAATGTTTCCACATGAGCACACATTCAATTTCTTCACTGTTCTGATAAGGTATAGCCTTTCTTTTCTCTAGTCCAAGCTGCCTAATGCTTTTGTAATAATTACAGCCACATTTGCAGAAATGCAAATATTACTCTATTCCTTCTGCACTGCTTTTTCTCAAATATAAGACATTTAGGATTAAGTTAAGCCCTTGGGCTTTAGGGGGATGATCTATGACGCCATCCATTTCCTAGTACCAAAGCTAGGGGGGGAAGAGTACACGGTCGGTGCTCTAAGTGTATTGACTCAGATTGGATTTCTAAGTCAAAATTTCTTATAAGACTCCTACTTAATATCTTATAATGAGCCATTTGCAATTCAGAAGCAACTGTAGGCAGCGAATTATAGAATGACCCTATTCCTCACATTGCTTTCATGTGCTGTGCTCATTGGCTTTGTGTGTAGTAGAAAGACAAGCAAAAAAAAAACATACCCTAGAAAAAAATTAGTGCTAACTAAAATGCATATATCGAGAACATTTGTTGGAAATTCTGGGATCATAATTAAGATACAGTAAAGCATGATGTATAGTTCAGCACATTCATAAAGCATGTAGGGAAGAAAATAAGCTTTATTCGGACCAATAATGTGGATTTCTGAATGTGAGAAGAGAAAGTATTTCCTTTGTCAAATTTGGTTTAAATGAAAAGCTACAATGTCTCATTGTTCATGTGCCAAATTCCATGGAAATACATTGAATGTGTGCATGTATAAGTGAGGATGTATTCAAAACATGCCAATGCTAAAATAAAAATGGCTGTACTCAGTTTGTCAAAGTTCTTGTGCCAGAGATGGAGAGGTGAAGTGTTCGGGTGTGATTTTCACAGGTGGACTGGAATGATGTATCCACTCACAGAATTACAAAATTAACAGCTACCATTCCTCCCCCCCCCCCAAAAAAAAACCCCAGATTGATTGTGGGGCTTGAACTCAGAGCCTGGTACTGTCCCTAAGCCTCTTCATGTTCAAGGCTAGCACTCTACCACTTGAGCCACAGAACCACTTCTGATGTTTGAGTGGTTAATTGGAAATAAGAGTCTCACAGTGACTTTTCTGCCTAGGCTGGCTTCAAACCGCGATCCTCAGATCTCAATGTCCTGTGTAGCTAGGATTACAGGTGTGAGCCACCAGTGCTCAGCTCCATTTCACATTTAATCCTAATAAAATTTCTTAAGGGAAGAGATCTCCACACTCCAATATGCCTGTAAAATTACCTTCTTTGTAATACATACTGAACTTCTTTGTGGAATGATGGATAAACAGAATCATTTGCTCACAGTTTTTGTTTTCTTTAGAAAGAAGCAATGCCTGATTTTTCTCTCACTCGATGATTTCTTCAAATTGGGTAAATTATTGGGGAAAATAAAATGCAAAGCAAGATTTGGTTAGTGGCCAGAAATGCAAGATATAGCTTAGTTCAAATGAGATAAAATTGTTATCAAACTCTGTAATTGTCTACAGGACTTGCAAACTGGATTGCCTACACTAAAATGGCAACCAAGAAATACAATGTTATGTTCTCCCTTATTCCACACTCAGAATCATGAGATGCTAAATTTTCTCTAACATCTAAATTTATTTAGCCTTATTTTCTTAAGTAAAATATTTCTAGTTATGTAACTGACACATCATCAGTGTGTTTGATGTGTTTTTAAGTAATCCTTACCTGATTTTTATCATTATAGATATTCTTCCATTCCTCATAAACATTTCAGAAATTTTGTAAAGCATTTAACAACCTAAAAGTGAACATCTTTCCATTTCCTTACAAATGGTAGAGTATCATTTGTTCTGATGGATGTGTAGAATTCCATTGTGTACATATAAAACATTTCCTTGATCTATTTATCCATTGAGGGCCATCGGGGCTGATTTCCTATCTTGGCTAGGGTAAATAATGCTACAATGAACATGATTGTGCTGGTAGCTTTAGTATGGCCTTCTTTGTGTTCTATTGGATAAATGCCAAGGAGTAGGATAGTAGAGGAGCTGTATATTTAGCTTTTTGAGGAACCTCCATACTGCTTTCCAGATTGGTTAAACAAATTTGCCTTCCCACCAACAGTGTAGTAGCACACAACACAACATTTGTTATTGTTACTTTTTGTTTTTATATTGATCATTCTGACTGGGATGAGGCAAAAATCTCATTTTTTAAAAAATTTGTAGTTCCTTTATCACCAGAGTTGTTGAACATTTTCCAGGGTAACAAAGGTTGCATGTTAATGTGCCTACAAATGTACAAATAAGCCCATTGGGTGGTAAGCAAGGGGTTACAGATGAATTCACTGAGGTGTAATAGACTCTATGGAGAAAGAAAATAGTGTAATTCTTTAAAAAAGCCAAGTCAAGCCCAACAAAATAAGTACCAAGAAATGTGTAATTGCAAAATGGTAGGGTTGGGTCAGTGGGAGAGAGAGAGAAGAATGAAGGGGGTAAGTGGGGTGAATGCAGGTAAGACTTGATTGATATGCCACAGAATCGAGATAAGTAAAGGAAGGAATGAGTTGAAGGGTGAAGTGATGACAAAGACCAAGATGCATTGCACATATAAACTACTTTCTTAAAAGGCAAAAAAAAATGCATAACCTAAAATTATCATAAGTGAAGGAAAGGGTGGGTTGCACTGTATTCATAAACTGCTTTGGGGGAATGACAACTTCTTTGTACACACTACTTAAAGATAATAAAAATATTTTTAAAAGTATAAAGAATATATCTCAAGCAATTATTTCCAGTGTTTGTTATCTCTTTTTATAAAAGTCATTTTTAATGAAAAAATTCTAAAACTTCTGATAAAATTGTTCCTTTTTCTCATTCTTCTACTTCCTGTATTTTCTATGTCTTATAAACATTTCATAAAAACTACTCTTTCTATAACATGGAGTTCATTTCACTTAGCATCATCTTACATGTTCATAAGGGTATAGCTATTGGGCTCTTGTGATCCTCTGCTGTGACTTGCCTAAACCTGTGCTAATTATTCACTATAAGGGAGACCATAGAGTCCATGTTTCTTTGGGTCTGGCTCACTTCACTTAGTATAAGTTTTTCCAAGTCCTTCCATTTCCATACAAATGGGGCAATGCCATTCTTTCTGATAGAGGCATAAAATTCCATTGTGTATATGTACCACATTTTCCTGATCCATTCGTCTACTGAGGGGCATCTGGGTTGTTGTAACTACTTTCAACATGCCATGTGTAACTGTAGCTTCAATTATTGATGATCTTCTTATATCACCCTCCTGTGGTTGTACCTACACTATCTCTGTATCTTATCTGAGTATATTGGAACCCATATATACTGGTATTAGAACTAGGAAATTGAAAGGGAATACCAAAATCGAGAGACACAGGGTAAAAAAGACAAACAACTACAAAGGCAATACTTGCAAAACTGTTTGGTGTGAATCAACTGAACAACTCATGGGTGCGGGGTAAGAGGGATGAGGTAACAAACAGCACAAGAAATGTATCCAATGCCTAATGTATGAAACTGTAAACTCCCTGTAATTCAGTTTCATAATAAATAAATTAAAAATAAATAAATAAAATATATCCATAGCAAAAAGTGATTTGAACTTTCAAATTCAAAATTTTCAATTATGCTGTCTTTAGAAGGTTCATTTATCCCCAAATTAAAGTGGAGGCACATAATGCATATGTGGAGAGAAATTCTGAATAGACAGAAATCTAGACATAGTATCTAAGGGGAAAAAAAAAGACTTCTCTTTCTTTCTTTTTTTTTTTTTTTGGCCAGTCCTGGGCCTTGGACTCAGGGCCTGAGCACTGTCTCTGGCTTCTTTTTTTGCTCAAGGCTAGAACTCTACCACTTGAGCCACAGTGCCAATTCTGGCCGTTTTCTGTATATATGTAGTGCTGGGGAATCGAACCCAGGGCTTCATGTATGGGAGGCAAGCCAGCCTCTCTCTCTCTCTCTCTCTCTCTCTCTCTCTCTCTCTCTCTCTCTCTCTCTCTCTCTCCCTCTCTCTCTCCCTCTCTCCCTCCATCCCTCCCTCCCTCCTTCCTCTCTTCCTTCCTTCCTTCCTTTTGCCAGTCCTGGGCTTGGATTCAGGGCCTGAGCATTCTCCCTGGCTTCTTTTTGCTCAGGGCAGCTAGCACTCTACCTCTTGAGCCACAGTGCTAATTCCTGATTTTTCTGTTTATTATTGCTGAGGAATCAAACCCAGGGTTTCCTGCATGCTAGGCAAGCACTCTACTACTAAGCCACATTCCCAGCCCCACAAAGTCTTCTTTGGACTTCAGTTATTACTTCAATTATTACTGAAAGCAAAACTAAAATAGCTAAGAAAGGAGGGTTCTGTATTTTGCAAGTTCCAATTTGCATGCTTTAATGAAATGAACCAGAGAATGAATTCTTTATAATATCCTCATCCGCAAAAGTTACAGTTTACAACTTTTAGGGTACCTAAGGTGGTGAAACTGAATCAGTATTTCATAAAGGGCATTAATATGAGAATTAGCATGACATCTTATACTAGATTGTTTTCTGTGGATAAAATTAAGCAAAGTAAGTGAAACATGATAGATATTACATCCCTCAAATTCTACCTTTTAGTGTTTTCCTGACTTCTTTCCAGTATAAAGTTGCCTAAATGGTGACGACGTGTCCAAATGACATACTCTTAATTCATAATGGTAGCTTGGAAATGCATTGGAGAGTTGTACATAGACTTGTGAATATTTTACTATAATAGAAAAATATTTTACTTTAATGGCAAGTTATAAAAGATAGATTTTCATAGCATCTAAAAATAAAAGTTTGTTGGTAACTTCAAGCCACCACTAAATGTGTAGTTTAATCAGAATTAAAGTGGAATGTGATAATACATTATTCTTCTACAGCTCACCCCTCCCCAAAATGAAGGCTATTAAAAGAAAGCAAGAGCATGCTAAAATGTTAGCATAATAAGAAATGGAAATAAAACAAAATTTGCGTTTTCAATAATAATCTTAATCTAAATGAAATGTATATTTGTTCCAAACACATGGATAGTGAGGAGAGAGCATGTCTAAGTTAGATTGGCTTTAAAAAGTGCTCTTATGCCCACAGATGCTATCCATTCCCTGGCTTCCTTTGACCAAAATTCAGTTGTGAGTGACCAGCAAGATGTGGTATATCAGGAATTGCTGATTTATATTTTGCTCCCATACTTGATCCCGTCTAAAATGGGTCATTTTGATTGCTTCTTAGAAGACCAGGCTCATGGAAAATAAACTATGTCTGAGAAATCATTAGGACAGAAAATTAGGACTGATAGGTTTGAGGGGCTCACCACGAAGCTGTAATACTTAAGAGTTTCAATTTTCTCTAAGGGTCTGGAGAGCAATTCTAAGTTTCAGAACACTCCAAAACTAACAGGAGTTCTTTGACATTTGTTAGGTCTTCTCTTCGTCCTGATATATAGGATTCATCACAGACCTCTCAGAACATCTGGAATACCCAATAGAATGAGCCGAGGACATGTTTTTTTTTTATTACACTCATCTCCTTGTCCCTCCATGAGAAATTGAGACTCCAAGGAGACTAAACAGAGGACTCATCAGCAGAAGCTCAGCTTCTTATCCTCTTCCAGACAGCGATTTTGATACATTGGAATCACTGAAGCCATACAAAACACTTATGTCTAGAAGTATTTATCTCTGGGTGCTGCCATCCAGCCATATTACCTTCAAGCAATTCAGTTTCTTGGGGTTGCCCCACTCTCTGTTCAAGACCAATTTTCTATTGCTGTTGTGATAACTAATACTTATTATGCAGTTACTGGGGATTAGGCACTGCTCTAAGACTTTATATAATTAGTTATTTAATCTTCAAAAATTAACACATAGTCCAATTAAGCCCACTTTACAAATCTGAATTTTAGGCAGAGAGAATTCAGATAACTTCAGAGGCTGGATAATTTTTCCAATCTGAACCCATGTAATACAACCTTTTTAATAATCAAAAGTATTGATCAGAGCCCAAATATCTTCTATATTCTTGTTTCTCAAATGGTTAATTTCCAGATCAACTAGGCAAAGCTGTCATTTCTCACTGGCGTTGTATTACTGGTGTAAAATTTATTTTTACCATATTTTAGCTTTCATAGATTCTACTATGATATACCTTCAGGAACAAGCTTTGAAGAAAGATCTAAAGGGAATAGTGGAATAAACAAAGCAGCAATGTGAGAGTTTAGCTTTCAACAGACAAGGACCAGGAAAGCAAAGACGAGAATGTATTGGCACAGCCTAAGAGCAGCCAGGAGACTCATAGGATTCTTGCCTATTAAACTAAAGAAAAACTAGATTTGATGAATTGAGCAAAGCAGTAGTAAATGTTATCCTCGAGAACTTTTAGCCATTGGAAAGAGCTTTTCCCTCTGTGTAGTTAGGAGGTCACTGATGGTTCGGCATAGAATGACCTGGTGTGCTTTGAGAGTGTAAAGAATGCTTCTATTTTGTTAAAAACAAAAACAGAAATAAAAAAAAAAACTGGCTTACTGAGGATTGAGTGTTAAAAACAAAAGCTTTATGTATCCAAGGTTGTGTGTGTGTGTGCGTGTGTGTGCATGTGTGTCTCTGTGTATGAGTGTGTTTTCATTGTTTTGTTTTTTTCAGCAATAGTAACATTTTATTTTCATGGTTGGGGAATCTTTAAGGGAAACATATTTGAGAAATCAGGGATTTCATTTTGGTCTAAGTTTGTGATATTTATCATTCATTGGATTAAAGTACATCAGTTAAACAGTTGGATATGGAGTGTGGAGTACAATGTAGATATTCAGGATAAAAAGAACAGAGTTCAGTTTATGAGTCATAGGAGTGCAGATGGTGTTATGAACCTAGGATACTGGATAAGATCTCTGAGGATTGAGCCTGTCAGCATCACTCAAGTGAGTAGAAATTAGAAGAAAGCAAATAATCCAACAAAACTAAAATAAAATAAACCAGGAGAAATGACAGTGATGTAGAATAGAAGCCAGAAGAAAATGGGCTTCCTGCACTCGAGGAAGCAAATATTCAGAAAGGAGGTCACGAGAAACCAATGTGAAATGTTGCTAGTTAGTCATCCAACAGGAGTAGTGAGAATTGTGGTATTAGCAAGAGATTATCTTAGCATGGCACAGACATTCACCACAGTCACAATTTCTGAATATCCTGGACTTTCATGGGCGAACAAGAGACAGAAGACTAATACAGAACCTTAAATCTCAAATGAAGTTTTCTTCCTGTTATCCAGATACCAGCTTATTTTCCTGCCTGGCTCTTTTTTTTTTTTTTGTCCAAATTGAAATAAAGCACTTTAGGATTTCCAAAATGCATTTTGTTAGTGAAAAGTTTCACTATGAGTTTATAATAAACAATATAAATATTTAAATATATACCGTATTTTATTGACTAAAAGACTTTTAAACCACTTAATGTTTTAAATATAAAAAGTCTCTTAGATGTTTTACTTGTAATACTTTCAAGTTTATGTCCTAGATGTCAGTGTGATGATAAATGGAAAGCTATCTTGACTAACTTTGTAACTTAGCTAAGAGATACATTAACTAAAGTAATATTCCAATGTTCTAATATTAAAAGGAATGCCACAGTTTTCCTTAAAGTGTTGCTTAATATTCTTTTGTTCAAGCACTTGTCAGTAGAAGAACAAAGAATACAACATCATATCTAATTCTTTAAAGTATATCCTTAAGTTTATTGGATCTGATCACAAATATGCATTATTACATAGCAAGTAAAGTAGCCTAGCTTGTTCTCATAATCCTCAAAGACAGCTTCAAGGAGCCTCTGAATTAACTTATTTAGAAAATAGTATTCATACCTGCCATGCCCCCAAAAGAATGCAAGTCATTTTTTATTTAAGAAAACGGAGGGCAAATATTTCCAGTGCAAGGATTCTTTTATATTAAAAAAAATCCCATGCTTTATTTTCTCCGTCTACAGATAGATCATGTGTGGATAAATTGTGGATCGCATTTATCTTCTGAAACTTACTACTTAAAGATGTAAGAAAAATCAATGTGACATTTTAATACACATTGAAGTTCTTTCACAGCTCAACACTTCACAACTTTTATCTTTCTTTCCATCAGCTGCTTTAGAAATTTTATTTCTTTGCAAATAGCATTTGTATGTAAAGTCCTTTTCCCTTTTCCCTTGCTTCTTGTATTCCCTCAATTTGTTTCTCACTGTCACTTTTGGACTTTCCTATCAAAGGTACCAAAACAACATTATAGTAAGGTCCTGGTTTCTGAAAACAATATAAATAGTTTTGATCACTGTATTTGTATAATTAAGGTGCAAGCTTTTCCTTTATGGGAGTTTATCTATTGCTTCAAATCTGGGAAGGATGATGTTTTTATAAAGATGAGCACTCTGCTGGAAAGTCTCTGGTCTCCTTTGGTGTCACATCTATCTATGTCCCCAGACTGCTCATCCAATGTTCCAATGACAATGATTAGCGGAACCCCCTAGGAGCCACAGATGGAATGAGGCGGAGCGATAAGGCATGCTGCCTTTCAGATCAACAGAGAGAGAGGCCTTCTTCACAGGAAGCCCAAGAGGAAACCATTTAAACAAGCGTACAGAAAATATTGGGGTAATTACCAAGCACCAGGAGGGGGTCTCAGCATTGAGAATAGATTCAAAAATTCATTCAGCAGATTAATTGATGCTTTCCCTACAGCTTGTTTCTGGAAATAATTCCCAGGGACATTCACAGCTGAGAATGGGGAAATGTATTGGAAAAAAAAAAGAAGAGTTTTTTTTTTTTATTATAGTGCACATATTTACTAATGTTTGAAGCACGTTTATTTCTGCCAGAGAAGCTCTGTGTCTTTTGATGGCTTTACTTTCCGATTTTACTCTCTAAAGTAAGACTCTTCCATCTACAAAGGCCAGAAAACCTTGATGTGTGCAGATTGTTATAAGAAGCTTTTTAAAGGACTCTGATTGTTACAAATAACTGGCAAGCTCTTTGTGACTTCAGTTCTTTCCTGGCATAATAGCCTTGATTGCCATTCTGATGTCGGATTCTATTCATCTAGAACAAAAATCTGTTGTGGGTGTATGTGAGCAAAGAGTGCCCCGGAGAAGGAAAACTGCGTCCCTCAGTCCCACAAGGCCATTCGAGTGGAACATCAAAGATATGACAGATTTGTTTCTGGGGAAAAGCAAATCGACCTTTGCCTCCTTCTTTTCTAACCAGCTGGCAATAAAGGACCTTGACAGCAAAGATATAGAGATAGCCACTTATCAAATAAACTTTGGAAAAGGTGTCAGAAAGCAAAAATGTATGTGTTTGCCGTGTCCACATGTGTGTGCCAAAGTGCTTATGGGACACAATTAGCCTTGAGAAAGCTGCGTGTCTTGCAAAAAGGAAGGGACCTATCCTTTTGACAGAGTAAGAAGGAAAGTTGTTAAAATTGTGTAGATGAATTATTTTCTTTGGTACCCCAGGGAATATGTGTTTATTGTGTCCAGTTTAATCTTAAATTACCTCGGAGGGGGGTGGGAATTATGTGAGTAGTCACACTGCAGCAGAGTGCGCATGCGCGTCATGATGGGCAGCTCACTGGGGAATTTCCGAATGTGGCTATTGATTCCTCTGAAATAGGGTGGAGTAAGATTTACATCATTTCTTCCATGGGAATGGCTTATGTTGCTTCTTTTACCTTAAATGCATCTCCTTTCCTTGTGCATCTGACATCTTGTGCTCATGTATCTAGTGCTATATTTCATTTCTTCCATGCGGCTCTTTATATTAGAGGAATATAATAAACTTGTAGCTCACATTTGCATTGGCACAAAGATGTCTGTGTTAGGAATGTGATACATTATTTTCCTTAACTAACATATTGCAGATCCTAGACCTTGAACTCATTATACTGAGTGCATTAGTCAGCACAGTGCAAAGATGAATCTTCAAGACATCTGTTGGCAGGTCTGTGTATGATTCATATGGCGGATCCTCTTGAAACTCTCACAGACACCTATTCCCACCTCTCCTGGGGACAGATCATGGGTTCCGATCAAGGTTCTGTTGTAAGAGGTACAAATGATAGATGTGTTGCTCATCTAAAAAGTAGGCCAGGATAAACCTGATCCCGTCATGGAAATTCTGCTTCCTTTTGTGAGTTAGGCATTTTTTTGTTTGTTTTTAGTGTTGCTGATATTTTTTTAAATTAAATTTTGTTGACAAGGTGTTGTACAAAGGAGGTAGAGTTACATAATAAGGCAGTGAATACATTTCTTGTGATATCTTACACCCTCATTTTTCTTTCTCTTCCCTAGATCAGGTAGGCATATATACAATATTCAGTGTACCAAAATCATATACAGTAACCATGTAGGGTACACCACAGGAAATTCACCTAGAACTTTAAAGATAATGTCAACAGTAGAATCCTCCTGTGTCCTCCTGTTATTATATTGGGAGACATGGGCTAGCAGACCAAGGAATGGAGCTTGAGTACTCACTACCAGTGGAGCTGCTGAATTACATGGAGGTTTTCTTTAGAAAATGTTGTCAACATCCTTCAGGCTTATCACAGGTTTACTTCTGCATTCTATTACTAGGATCTTGGGTCAATACGTTTTTCTTTCCAGTTTCTGGGAAATGTGGGTGTGATCCTTCTTTAAACTTATACGTGCAATGAGAGTTGCACATTCTATATCTGCAATAATCATATTACTGACTCTGAGGTTTAAGCTGACAATGTTAACGACATAGGTGTTGAACCCACTAATCTGCATTTTTCTGACTCTGCTTCATTTCTCTTAATTAAAATACATATGTATGTGGGTTTTTTGTCTCTCATCTAAAATTGATTGAATTGTTATGAATTATGTAAAAACTTGTATGGAATTGCAGATCCTCTATGTCATCATGTTTTCCCCTTTAGTGTATATTTGGTTTTCTAACTTGATCCAAAGCCTGGAAGATACTAGACAATTTGTAAATAAATGGTGGTACAATGAATAAACTGTATGTTATCGTCTTCCTCCAATAATATTTCTGTTCAATTCTTCTTATCTAAGCTCCCAAGTAACCAGTATATAGATAGATAGATAGATAGATAGATAGATAGATAGATAGATAGATAGATAGATAGATATTGACATTCACATGCCTTAAATCTTTAGAGGAGCTCTTAGGCATAAAATGCAATCCTGAAATTTCATCCTTTATATGGAATTTCCCTGGAAAATTTCTAAGACTGTTTTACATCTGGTAGTGCTATTTATAACCACCAAGTGGTTCAAAGGGGGTGAGGGAGAGGTGCCTAGCATTCTACAAAGCTGAATGCGGTTGGGAGTTATAGGGTGTCATGTGAGAGACAAGGGAAAAGGTAAGACCTTTCCTTACTCTTATTCAATTTTGGCCCTTTATCTAAGAAATGCAGCAGGGTCTACAGAAAGTTAGAGTTGCACCAGACTACACTAATCTGGAAACATTCCTAAACACTCAATAGTTACAAAGGTATGTGTATAGATAGATAGATAGATAGATATAGATAGATAGATATAGATAGATAGATATAGATAGATAGATAGATAGATAGATAGATATAGATAGATAGATAGATAGATACATACATATATATGTACCTATATATTACACACACATATATATTTCTTGAACATTATTGGATTTATACCATACTGGCTTAAATGAGGCCCTTCTCCAGATAAGTCCTTCTGTTTTGTTCATGCTTATACTTTCTAGTCAGGCTCCCAAAGCATCATGTTTCTCAGGTCTAATAAACTGGGCCCTGGGATGTCATTGACTCCCTTCTTTGTTGGCTGACATGAGTGTCTCTGAGAGTTCTCCTTGTGTTATGAGTCACTCACAGAAGCAACTCAAATTTATTTAATTATTTAAGAGGCATGGCATTTTATTGATTCATTTAGGATTATCTGTAAGTAGTTGTACAAGGAAGTTTCATCTTCATATGCTAGTTTATGAGTACAATGAATGTTGGAGCAAGGTCACCCCTTTCATCATTCTCCACCTCTATCTGTCTCAAACGTACCCAACCCCTCTAGGTACCGGGTTCCATTTTCACATGTGTTCACTGAATGTTATGTCTGTAATCATTGACCACTGCCTTCTCCATTGGTCTTCCACCTTCCCCTGAAGAAGGTGGCAACCCCTCAAAGACCTCATGTTTAGGCTTTTTGGTGTACTTTGTGCTCAATTCTAAGTTAATTGTTCAAAGGAGTTACACTAGTAGAATCCTTCCTGCATTAACCATAATTTTGTTATCAGTATACCTTGGTTTCAAACAGATAAGATTGATGTAATAGCATTGAGGAGATTGTGTAATTAAAACCTATGTATTCTACATCTGTAAGTGCAGCAGCAAAGTGATTAGTTTGACAGATAGATCTACTGTGGTCTAAAATTGAATTTTCTGCATAGGAGAGACACTCAGCAGAGTTCAAGGCCACATGAAAGTAAAGGATTGGGATAGAAGAAGTTATATTGGATATGTTAGAATTTTAGTATGAAACTATCTCAAAGTTTATTTACATAAATGATCACTGAAAATACAAGAGGAATTATAGGCTATTGTGCTCTACTGAGTAAGGCATACCTACTAATTTACAATTTTCAAAAAGCATATTGTACATTTCATTGCTTGATAACCAACTATTGACTCTTCAAAGCAAACAATTAGGACTTGCTTTGAAGCATCCCTGAAATTACTCCTAGTGGTGAGGCAAATGATTGATGTATCCTTTTGTTTACATTTGTATTTTTAAAAAATTATCTTGCAAATGAGATTTAATGGTGTTCAATAATGTTCTGCCTCATCCAATCCCTTTTGGGCATTTTTTCCCCTGTCAGAATATCAATATCTAAGAAAACTGTAATAGAAATGAGTATTGGCAGGCGTTAATTTCTTTAATGCATGGAAGAAGCACAAGCACACATAATGGAATAAAACAGCAAGAATAAAAGCAGAACTGCCTTTAGCTGCAGTAGGTAAAATTTCTGAAATCTGCTATAAATCTTTCTTAAAATTATTATATGAATAAAGTATTTGTTGAGAAAAAGTTTTAACTGAAGAAGTTAAAATATCTCAAAGTGTTAAAGAAAAACATTGACTATATGAAAGAAAAATGCACCAACAAATACCAGAAGTTATTATAAGTTTTATGTCTGCTTTCTGTATATTAGCAAAATAAAAGTAACCAAGAGATTCTAGATTTATTAACTATTACTTAAAATATTATAAACATAGCACTGATTCAGAATAATATAACTTCCATTATAAAAGACAATAGGTCACAAAATAGCTCTGTAAACACTAAATTAGTTCCTTACATTGAAGCTAACTGTCCATTTGGCCAATTAATTGTTAGGTAAAATGTTTCTAGTCCACATAAGTTTGGGGCACTGATTTATGAGAATTGATTAATTACATTCACAAGTATGCACTGAGATTTCTGAGTATTTTAATAGTGAATGTGTGACTTATGCTTTCTCCATATAAAAGTTAAAAGGCATGTTATGGTGAAATTAAGCCTGGCAAGACTAAGATTGTCCAGAAATGCTGGCCTCTGCTGTCTTCAAGAATTCACTTTTCTCTACTCATGAAAGAAAGTTTGAAACCAATTTGATTTGCATTTTAAATTTCTCATCTTAGGGTCCTATCAGCTTCATTTTTGCTATTACTATGTATTCCAAATATCCCACAGATGTGTATGTATAAGCAATTTGGTTTGTGTAAATTTTCCTTTTTTTCCTTTCTGAAAACTTCAAACTATGAGTGTTTAATTAGTTACTCTTTTTGTTTGTAAGTTTTAATATTTCTTTTTATTTTTGGAGAAGTGGCTACAGAATTTACTTTTCTGACAGTCTTCATGGGATCTAACAGAATCTAGGTGTTATGAATTCCTTAAAGTTTGAACCCTCAGGAAACTTAGGTTCAAAGTGATTGTTCATTGTGAGGCTATTAAGAAAATAGAAATTGATTCCAAGTCTTAGTTTTAGAGGTCGAGACCTTTGAGGCATTAGGATCAAAGCCATCTAAATAATGTCCCTAAGAGTGAGGATTTGTGGGTTTAAATTAAGAGATCCAGAATCTCTCTTTGTATCTCTGTGTTTCTCTATTTCTGTATCTCTCTCCCTGTATCTCTCTGTGAATCTCTCTGTCTCTGTCTCTCCCTCTCTCTCTCTCTCTCTCTCTCTCTCTCTCTCTCTCTCTCACACACACACACACACACACACACACACACACACACACATCTGCCTTTCTCCTGTATTTGTTCTCTCCATAGGCTGCCTTATTAGATAGTACCAAGCACATCAAAGGTAGCTATGCTCTACATAATACCCTGAGACTCATGTATTAGCCTTCTCTGTAAATAGCTTAACTGATTCACCCAAAATAATGCTCCAGGTTTTAAGATGTTCTTTAATTCAATCAAGTTAACATTTAAAAAAAACTATCATTGTGAGTACTAAGTACATAAAAATTAAATTTCTCATTCATGTATTTCTTTCTTTAGTGTTCAATTGGAAAAGTTATTATAACTTTTAAAGCATTATCCATTTGTAAGTCTAGTTAAAAATGTTTCACATTTCTTCCAATTACTTATAATTCTTCTAATTCTAAATTCTTCAAATACCAAACACAAACCATAAAAGAGACACACAGGGAAAGTTATGAGCAGAAGTATAACTAGGTAATTTCAGTTTGATAGCATCGAAGATTGACTTTTCTAATTCTCCCATTTTAACCAAACAATAAACTTACATGTTATAATGTAACTTTCCCTATTATTGCAAAAGTGAACTGAAAGATATAGTCTTTGAGTTATTTTTTTCACAGTTACCATGCAAATAAACAAATCTGGCTTTATATTAAAAAAATAAATCTTATAGATACTTTCTCTTTCTGGAGTTAATATAGTCCTAGGTAGTCAGAAAGGATCTTGAAGAGCTGATAATGACAGTTTCTAAAGCTCCATGACGGAACACAAATCTGGGCCAAAGACACAAATGCAATGCAACAGTATTTCTTCAAAGGATAATTATGATGGGCATTAGGACAATCCTCTATCAGAGGCTGTTGTGAGTCTTTTTTTATTTGAGACTTGTAGAAGTGTTTGTCTTTTACATTGTTAAATATTGCAGTCAGATTAGTGTTTCTACTGGACAAATGAGTGCTATCAGAACAGCTTTCCCTGTTACTATAATCATTTTCCATTATATATTACTGGTACATTTCCCACTAGCATTCTTATTTATGTACTTCCAGTGGTGTTTCTGGCCTTCTCATAGCTCTATTGCCCCCCACCCCTAGGTATATAGTGTCATTTTCTTCCTCCCCTAACAATCAATCCTCTTGGCACCTGAGTAAATTGCAACTAAAAAGATCAATTTATTCATTACCATTTCAGTTCATTTCTTCCTCCACTGCAAACTCCCTCAGTCCATTTATTCTTGGGGTTTGATCTCATTTCTCACAGTATACCCAATCTGAATAATTTTACTTCTTATTAACTTTGTTAGAGGAAACAGTTTTCCCTTTGTTAGATTGTTTTTTGTATATGGGTGTCCATTCTAGTCTTCATGTAGAAGCAGTAATAAAGGCAGTTTGTCCAAGAATTCTGATAGTCTGAATTTTCTTACATATTCTAATATCAAAAAAAGAAAAAATGACATGCATCGACAAAACTATTGGTTGCTTAACTGTATTAAATTATTGTAATACACAATGCAACATCTTCCTTTCCTCTTCCTCCTCCTCCTCCTCTTCTTCTTCCTCCTTCTCTTCTTCTTCCTTTCTGTCTAGCTTCACTTATAATTTAAAGTTAGATACTTTCCATACAGCAGACACAGATTCTATGTTTTAAATTTAGCACTGGTTGCCAACAATAAAATATTATTTTTTATTAGTTCACTTTTTCTATTTCTCAATTGGTTCACATAAGGAAATAATTGTGATTGGATAATATCTTTCAAAATCTCCTAGCTTCCAAAAAACATCATTTTTTTTAATGATAGCATATTAACATTTCAATCATTGCCTTAAATTAATATCTGTCATAAATAGTGTAACTTGAAATATATACATGATGAGAATTAATTTGATTAATAAGACACTTATCAAATTGCTGAACAATTTTCATACTCATTTATCAGATGGTTAAACTTGTTAATTAGATGATGTTTACCTTATAACTTTCTACCTGAATTTTGTTGCCAGGTGTAAAGCTGAAAGTAGAACTAGAGATCATTGGCTCTCTCCCTTTCTTCTTCTCTTCCTCCCCACTCCTCCTCCCCTTTCCTTCCCTTTCCCCTCCCTTTTCTCTTCTAGTCCTCCCCTTCCCTTTCTCCTCTTCCTCCTCCTCCTCCCCCCTCCTCTCTCCTTCTTCTTACTTACCTTCCTTCCTTCATTCTCCTCCTTCAGCTCCTCCTCTACCTTGTTGCCCTCTTCTTCTTCCCCTCTCTCCTTCCTTGCTGGAGAGTCCCTTATGGTACTAGATAATTTTTTAAGATGTGGATTGTCTTAGCATTTTTGGTTGATGTTTAATTTTGGAGACGATTGATAATGCCTTCATAATATCAATGTAGAAATATGGTTTAATAAGAAATATAGGGTAGCATGGGAAGGGACTGATTTCTGAAGTACTATAGATGAAAACTTAGTGCTTCTTGTAATTCACAGCTGATTTGGTATCTTCAAATATACTTGAATTTTCATTATTTGAAGAGTACAGCTAATAATAGTAATAAAACATTATTTTGAGTGTCTTCATTGCTTCCCCACCCTGAATATCAACTAGGATGTTTCTCCTTCACTTTTATATTTCTCACTACTCGATCTTACTTCGCTAATTAAATTTTGTGAGTTATTTTGATTATACACAGCTGTCTAAATATCTAAAGCGCCTATCAGGATAAGTAGATCATAGAAGTTAGAAGTGATAGGTTTATCAATTTTAAATCATTAACAATATTTTAAGGAATGATCTAGTTAATAAGGAAATCAAAACCCATGAATATATCCAGAAATAAATTTTAAAAAATTAATTCAGATTGAAGTGACCCTCTTAATACAGAGTGATTAACTTATGATATTGATTCTTTTTATGAATAGGGAGTTCTTCTTCACCTGAGAGCAGGCAATTGGGTTCTCTATTTATTCAGTATAAACATATTTTTGAAACTCAATAAGCTGTTTTTTGAAAGGTAAAAGTTACTCTATAAAAACTACAAGATCCATGGATTCCTCTTTGGGGGGGGGGTCCTCTCCAGATGGAGAGTCTTAATAATTTCTTTCAGACTTTCCTTGCTTTGTTAAATAAACTTATTCAGTTTACAACTAAAACACTAAACAAAAGCAAAACAAACAAACAAACAAACCCTACAAGAGCAGTTCTTAATCTTAGAGGCTGCCAAGAACAAGCAGCTTTAAATAAAGTCTACTGGCCCTACTAATTTCAGCTTAAAATATGTTTAACTTCAAAATGCTGTTTTATGTAACAAATTGAGATTATGTTCCTAGTAAGACTAAGAGTAGAAATAAAACTCAATAGGACAAATGAGTTAAAGACTAGTTATGAAAAGTGGAAGGAGACCTAAGGCGGTTCTGTGAGGAAGTTCCAATGTGAGTGAAATTTAGAAAGCAATTCTAAGTGTGTAGATCATAATGATATTCCTTATAATATTCAATCTTCTATAACATATATGTCTTCTTAACCTCATGATACCATTTTACTAATACTTGTGGTAAACATTCTTAAGAGAAAAGTCTAAAACTTTATGCAAAATTAGAAAACATGCTAATTTTCATGTTGATATATTTTTAGAAAGAGCTGGGGCCAACAACATTACATACGACTTAGAAAATAAAACACATCTCAACAAAGGACTAAAATCTGTAAGATGTAGATTCATAGAGGACTCCAGGTGCATGAAAAATACCAATTAGCCATCTATCATCAAAACTGTCTTTCTAGTGGAGGGACTAGTTGTCTATAGTGGTCAGTGTGTGTAACTCGAAGACTTAAAAGTTCTGCAATGAGATAGGGCTCAAAAGGTGACTATAAAAATACTATTATAAAAAATACTGTGGGGCTGGGGATATAGCCTAGTGGCAAGAGTGCCTTCCTTGGATACACGAGGCCCTAGGTTCGATTCCCCAGCAGCACATATACAGAAAACGGCCAGAAGCGGCGCTGTGGCTCAAGTGGCAGAGTGCTAGCCTTGAGCGGGAAGAAGCCAGGGACAGTGCACAGGCCCTGAGTCCAAGGCCCAGGACTGGCCAAAAAAAAAAAAAAAAAAAAAAAAATACTGTGTCTTTAGAGTCCTTGTCAGTGCTGTGAGTTGCTAAGGTAGACCCTTACTTGTTCTTCAGCATTCAAGTTCACACCGAATCACCAATAGTGATTATGTTAGTGGTTTCAATAATATTATAAAGCCCCTTTCACTTGTGGTTTACACATATAAATGAAGAAATAACACATGAGAAAGTAAGAGGACATCAAACTTCATGCATGTAAAGATATTGATACTAAGTATTATGAAAGAAAACCAAGGCAATGTTCACCATTTTTGTATTGCTTTTATGTAATTGAGCAATCTTGTGACATCACTGTATTAATCTTAATTACTTCAAACTAACACCTATTATCACTGGAATGAATAAAGGCAGTTTTTGAGATAGACTGCTTAGTCAGTGAAAAAACTGAAACTTTCCATCAAGCAAATCGGACTCAGAATTCTTTATCTTTGCTTATTTGTGCTGGTACTGGGATTTAAACTTGGGTCTTGGTGCTGTTCCTTAACTTTGTCATTCACAGCTGGCATACTACCACTTGAGCCAGAGTTCCACTTTTGGCCTTTTGCTTGGTAATTGGAGATAAAAGTCCCACCAACTCCTGATTGGCTTATCTTGGAGCCACAATCCTCAGATCTCAGTCTCATGAGCAGCTAGGATTATAGGCCTGTGCCACCAGCACCTGGCTAGCCTTAGTACTTTACTGTTAGCATTAGTGAGAAAAATATTTCTGCATGATAAACTTTAATATATTCAATCCATCCACATCTAAGATATCCTGTGAGCTTTCAGAAATGATGCCATGAAATTGGGATGTTCTGGCTAAAGCCTTCCTTTTTGGTTATAGAAGCAAATACAAATCCTTTTTTTCCATTTAAGCTCTAAAATAAATATGACAGGTCAGTGAAATTATGCTTCAGTTTGTTATTTTTAAATACTTGAAAATAGATTAAGTGTCCAGGGGATTTTAGTAAAATTAGATACAGATACTTATTTCCATTTAGAAAGGGCCTCTGATAATAAAGGCCTGAAAGTCACTGCCATATCCTGCATCTAAAATAAGATTTTGCTAAAATTGCATTACGGTTGACTGGATTTTTAATGCTTGCTTTTACATACATTTTAGGCTAAAAATTCTAGGTACTATTCTTTACTCTGACTTAATCAACTTCTAAAATATACTATGTAGACTGCTCTTAAAAGTGTTGAATCAGATTTCTAAATGGTACCATAGAGATTTGATTAAATGGTTTAAGTTCACTTTTGTGGAAGGCTTTAAAGTATAATAAGCTTCAATCAAATTAGTTAACATGTCTTTTTTGTACTTTTGTAACAAATCAAATACACATGTTATTTAATACCACTGCTACAAAAGATTATATGCCCCACCATCAACTAATAGGTTGTCCTGAATTGTCTTTAATCCTACCATAATAGAGTAAGTATTGTTCATTGAACATGGAATTTAAATACCTAATTTAGCTTTAGCATTTCCTTAGAATCGAAAGTAGGGAGAATCTCTAATAGTTCAGTGAATATTCATTTGTCTTTTTATTTATGACTTGCAAATGTGCCAATGAGCACTGAAGAATTTGTAGACATTTTTTAAGTGTTTATTATAAATCCTGGTCTGAAGCAGGTGACATGTCTCTGTTTCTTGTTAGTTCGTTTTTCAGTATTTCTTTGGCAAATCCATCATGCAATTCTAAGTGTTGTGTCTACCGGGATTTACACCACTTGTTCAATCTATTTATACCAAGTTAATTAAGTGATAATCCCAAAGTATCAGAGGATGTATGAAGTAATAAATGCCTGCTTCACTCCCAGACACACTGAGACCACATGGTGAGGAATCAGAATGGAAGACTGCCTCATTACCTAATGCTGCATTCCTCTGTGGAGCGAATATTGCTATTAAACAATCTGTGCTGTTATTTTCATTCAGAGGTTTTATGCCTTCCATTTGCTGAGTATTTTTTGACAATGATGTGACAACCAAAGGTATGCAGACATGAGACTTTAAAATATAAGTAAGTGATTGGCCTCAATTTAGTCATCTTAGGCAAATCCACAGTCAAAAGAGATCAAAACACAGTCTCATTTTCTAGCTGATATCTGATATCCATGAGGAGATGAAGGAAAAATCTCCAAGATGCCTTTAGTTTGAACTCCTCACTGATCCTATATAAGACTACACACACACACACACACACACACACACACACACACACACACGGTGGTGGGTTTAATATAGCCCATAGTTTGCTTGAGTGTTGTAATTTTTGTCTATTTTAATAACTAGAAATAAGGAAATAAAACTCATTGGTGTTTTATTAACACTACAGACAAGGTTAAGAGATCTGAAAATATTTATGTCTGAGGAAGACCATGAGTGAATTTTAGCTATAAACTAGATGTACAACTACAGGCATTTTCAATAATTTCAAAAATTAAAACAATATCAGTCTGTCCAGAAAACTCCCTTGTTATACTATGCATTTATCTCCTGATAAAATAAATATTTGTGATTAAATCTAGTTACTGTTAACTATGTTGTAATCATTATTTAATGATGAAAGGCTCCCTTCACACCAACTTAAAATGCCTTTCAATGTTGATAAAAAGTAAAAGTTTCAATGTGTCTAAATTTACACATTGTAAATGTGAGTTTTGAAATTATTCATGTCTAGTTGAACTGCTATTAATATATTTGCAAACATTTACAGTTATTGACGATTAGAAACATTGAGGTATGTTAGCTCTTGGTTGTTGTGGTTGTTTGTTTTGTAAAAGCTATCATCATTTGATATTTCAAATTGTGAAAAAATATGGTTATGGTAGAACACCGTACAGATTTCAAACAGTTCTACTTGAGATGAATTAACTATTGTCTTGTAAAAAGAAATAGCTTTTACAATGAAGCTCTCTACATGCCCACAAAAGCCTAAAATAAAATCACTTGGGCATTTTCCCCAAATGTAACTATGAATGTAGGTGCTCATAGAAGATAGGCTGGCTAGAGTTTTGCTTTGCATGTATCCAGCACAGATAGAGTTATGGGAGGGGGTGATGTCATAACCAATTTGAATTAGACTACATAATGCAATGTAAATGACTGACTGGACCTACAGAACCTCTAACCCTTTTGGTTATTATTAATAATATTAAACATATGACTAAAATGAGATCCAACATGACACAGGCCCTAAATATATAGTCGCTCATATGACTGTTATAATTACTGAATTTTTAGAGTACTATAATTTTCTAAATAAGAAAGTGAAGTACATTGGGATTTATAAATTTAAATGACAGCTTTCATTTGGATCCTAGCAAACAGAGAGTCTACTTAATCATTGTACCAATGCCTATAATTTGTCCTAGGGGAAACAGTTCAACTGATTGTTACATGCTTTGCCAATAAATGTGCATAATTAAAATATTAGGAATAGCTATAAGGAGAAGAAAAAGAGTAAGCTTGGTTTTACACTGTTTATTTTTTGGTTTTGCTAATTTAGCTGAATCAAAGGTAAGAGTCTGGACCACAAAAATACATTTATGATGGGCATGCAAGACAGACTGGCAAAGCTGCCATGAATCCTTAGCATGCAAAGAAGGAACAATGGAGGTTCATCTTGAATGGTTAAAGAGTTTGATAAGATGTTATTCCAGCCCAATAGTGGAACAGGAATTGTTGTGAGAGGCACAACAATTCTACAATGCTACAGTGAATAGCAGGGAAATATTTCAAATCCTCCATTTTCTACCTACCTGCTCTCACATGAAAGAATTGTAATTTGTATTTCCCTGTAAATGTCAGAGACACGGGCTCTTGGAGGAACAGTCTTGAGCCCTGTCTCCCCTCTGCCCACCGCCTGAAGAGGCAACAGCTGATCCACCATGAGCCAAAGAAAGAAGATGTTTCTCTCATGTTAAGCTTTAAGCTAGACATTGAGCCCAGCTATCTCTAACCGCAGGCGCTTAGTTTCTTGCATTGCCAAAGCTGCCAGCACCTGCTGAATACTGCTTGTTATAAGTACCTTGATCTACCCCTTCCCTTCCTTATGAAAAAAATGCTGTATAAATCAATATGCTGACCCAGAACTGCAGCTGCTCCAGGCCCTCAGATTTCTGGATACAGATGGTCCACATGGTCCAAGCATTTGCTAAGGAAAAAAAAATAAGAAGAAAACAGTGAACATTTTCTGACTTCCACACTCAAAAGAGAACTTGTTAAGGGAATATGTTTTGAACAATTCTCAGTGTACAAAATCAACAGATTTTTTTGAAAGGGGTGTGAATACCTCAAAACCTAGAAATAAATCTTAATGACACCTGGAAAAAACAAATATTTAATCCTATATGTGCTCCTACAAAAGCTTCATGAAACTCAACATAGCGAATCTTGTTCGTCACTTCTATATTAGCATGACAAATGAGTATGTTTTAAAAAGGCAAATAGTATTATGTATGTTAAACTGCAAATCTATTTCACAGCCCAAATGTACCTCTAAAACTCCATCATAAGTTTTCATATGTTTGTATAAAGGAAGAAAATGTTGTAGGCTGGATTAAGTAGGATATGAACGAGCAAGCAGAATAAACCAGTAAAATTTAATTAAGCAATTTAGCACTCCATAAAAGCAGCAACACATAAAAAGTAAGATGTAAACGATGGGGGGTTGGTGCATGACAATTCTAATCTTATAGAGAATTAGAAAGGGCACTGGGCACAAGAACCACACAGGCATTTCCTACACATGCTGACTTTCTGCACATTCAGTGATGGAAGCAGGTTCCTCATGGAAAGCCTGATCACTGTCACCACACGTTTTGTCTTGGGCACATAAGGTTCTAAGACCAGGCACTAAAGTAACTTTATATGAGGCAAAGACACGGCTATAAGCCTTAATGTCCAACAGCTATGAACCCAAGGAGGACCCTGAGGAGAAATCTCATTTTATTAAATATCCAGTATTCAAGTCTCTCTCCCTACCACATACAGTGATTTAGTAATCCCAATAAGATCATTGGAAAAAATAGATCGCAGAGATAAACAGCATGAGGAGCCTGTACAAGGACAGAAGGGCGGAGCCAGAGCTTGTCCTTTGCTTCCATAGCAACCATTTCTGGACTCTTGACTTGTAGTTCTGAATCTTGAAATTATTGTGATTATCGTATTTCTTTTAAATCACACTTCATTTTCAAGGTGCCCTTCACTTGACCATTTCTGACCTTATTTCCTAGGAGTTTCCAAAAATTCCCCAGAAATTTATTTCACATGAACCTATCATCAATATTAAAGCATTTAAATTCAAAAATCAAAATTGGCTCCTTTAATACTTAATGATGGTTTTTCTCATAGCCTCATCTAATCTACACAAGGGCACATTTGATAAGATGTATAAAATTACATTTCATTTTACCCTGATTCATATACTTTTTCCTAATTTATGAATTATATAATTACATATTTCATTATATTAATTATTATTTATGCAATTTATATTGTATGCTCTCTTAATCACATATAGTATAAATTAATTGAAATATTTAAGATAAGGAATAAGAAAGAAGGTAGGTATACAATAATATATCAATTAACATTGAATTTGGTTTTATTTCCCCCACAATGAATACATTAATCTAGGCATTATCTCTTAACTTTGTCACTTAGGGCTGGCACTATATTACGTGAACTACAGCTTTACTTGTATCATTTTGGTGGGAATTTGGAGCTAAATGTCTCTTGGACTTTCCTGCTCAATCTGGCTTCAAATCATGATCCTCGGATCTCAGCCTTCTGAGTAGCTAAGATAATAACTGATCGTTTAGCAGATCATGTACTGCTCTTCCTCCAGCCCCCAATACAGCTCTTAACATAGAGAGCACACAGTAACTATCACTTGTCTGTCTTTGTTAAATTTGTGTGTTTTATTTTCTCTAACATCTTTTTTTTTTTTTTTGGCCAGTCCTGGGGCTTGGACTCAGGTCCTGAGCACTGTCCCTGGCTTCTTTTTGCTCAAGGCTAGCACTCTGCTACTTGAGCCACAGCGCCCCTTCTGGCCATTTTCTGTATATGTGGTGCTGGGGAATCGAACCCAGGGCCTCATGTATACAAGGCAAGCACTCTTGCCACTCGGCCATATCCCCAGCCATCTAACATCTTTTAACTAATTCTATCACACACACACACACACACACACACCTGTGTAATGTTATGTAAAGATTTCCCATGCATAAATTTTGTAAGAATGGTATAAAGGGCTCACAAATCCTCAAATTGTCATCCATTTCAATTCACTAATGGTTGATATTTTAGAATATTTGGTCTGTCTCTCTGTCTTACTGAGGAACACAGTGCAGACAGCATTTCCCCATTTCCTCCTACTTGTACATCAGGGAAACAAAGACAGTGTACTACTTAACCATGAAGCAACAAAGCACAGCAGCTCAAAGAAGAAACTTGTACACCACTCCCAACTTGTTCATACACCTCCATTCAAGTTTGTAAACTCTGAAAAATATCTGTATATTTATGTATTTATCTAAGATCTTAATTGTGTAAGACATTTTTCCTACACTTTTATTTTTTTTCAATACATTATCTACAACTTTTTAATCTTTTACATCTGTCAGGAATTGTACAGCAATAGAAAAAATGAGTCTTTCATGTTTCATTCATTACCCACTTTTGATAATAGCTGGGTAAGGAATTACTTGTAAGAAAATTGCACCATCTTTGCTCAAATGTCATAGCTGTTTTTCATTCAATCTCTCCACCTACCAGGTTTCACATCTCTCTGACTTAATCCTGATACAACCACCAGAATGAATTTTGCCAAATGATTTTTATGTTTCCATTGCTCTCTCTAAATTTAGTAGTTGGTATCTGAGGAAGAACTTCCTCTTTTCAGTTTATCTATCGATTCATTTACATTTGTGAGTCTGGACTCAGACTTACATTCTATTAATTCTATTGTAGCTCATTATTTTGCTTATGTATTTTTAAAGCAGCCATAACCCACTCCTGGCTAAGGAGAGTCTCTTTAGCCCTGACTTGTGGATCTGATATCATACTTGTCATTCTTTGATATTTGCTATACTTTCTGACTCAAGATGTTCTAGGATCATCTTACACTTTCTCTGTCCTGGGCCCCATCTCAATCAATTTTTTAAGACTATCTTATGTTTTGCATGGTAATAGTACTAGAGAAACAGACAAATGAAAATAGCAATGAAGGAAAACAGAATGATTCCTATGAAGCAAACTGTGCATTCACCCTCTGACTTTCACTGTTTAATTTACCAAGATATGTGTCATGGTATATTCACTGAGGCAGAGAGAAAATTAAGAACTACCATTTACTAAGAGGAATTGTAAAAGTAATGTAATTATTCTTATTTTATGAAAAAAATCAATAATAGGAAAAGCATGACATGAAAGTTTAAATGTGTAGTGATTAATTGCATTATTTTCTTAGTACTTTCTCATATTTAGGACTTGTCTACCTATGCTGGCTTAGAACATAAGCTCTTGGATCTCAGCTGTCTAAGTGGTTGGGAGTACAGGCATGATCCATTAGTACTCCACTGATTAATTTATTTTGATCAATGAAATATTAGAATAAATAACTATATACACATACACACAATTTTGTACCATCCTGATTTACCACAAACTATTTCATGAATTGCAGAAAAGATGAAAATAACTTGAACTCTAAAAGTACTTACTTGCATACCAATATTTGCATATAATACATAATAAATTATACTGCAGTCCAGTCAATGAGTTGGTGTTTTGTTTCTCACATGATTCAAGAAGAGAATTAGTTATCTCATTTTTACAACAGATGTTTTTCTTTTTGTCCATGCTTTCTCCTAATAATCTATATTTTTCTCACAAAATGGGCTGTGACAAAAAACAAACTTCATGGACATCAATCAATCTTATTTTTCAAAATATAAATTCATGTGTTAAGGTATGAAAGGTGAGAATAAATTGAATGTTTGGTGATACAGAGTTGAATATATTGGAGTGAATTCTATTAACTTCCATGGAACTCAACTGGAGGATTTCGAATAACCCAGGATTTCAGAGAAGGATCATGTTGAATGAGTGCTAGTGTTATCCATCAAGCCCAAGTCAATGTCTTTAAATCCATTTGTAATGATAGCATAAAAAATATTTACACACTAATAAAATTTTTTCATCCTGTTAAATGAGTTACTTCTTTACATTAACTAAGCACACATTTCTAAAAATGCGTGACATTAAGATTTTTCTTTTGAAATATCAAAACCAAAGTTCGAGTCAGATATAATTATGGGAAGTACTGAAGACTTAAAAGCAAGGTGACAATGTGTGAAGTCCTTGGGGACATTAAAAGATGGCAGTGCATATTTAATACGCAATTTTGCCAATGAAATATATTATTTGCATGGTTTTTGCATGCATGTTAAAGAAGAGAACAGATGGTCATGGGAAGTAGAAAGGTAGAGCTTGTTCACGTTTGGTAGCATGTAATTCAAATACAAATTTGAATTAGAGACACACAGAACCTGTACCAATCTAGTGTTGATTATTTAATGTCAAGCCACAACATCTTCAACCTTATAATTAGGACAATGTTTAACAAGGAGGGTAATAATAGCAATTAAATGGAATAATAAATAATCCTACCTAGAATACTGTCATGGGTGTATAGGTAATCAATATTTTCATCTTTTACCCTCTTACTCTTACCCCTTTTTTACCTTTACAGAAAATGTAAAAACATTACCTTATTAGAGAGATTCTTTGTAATTTATTTAATTAGTATTACAGATACATTGCTATACAGTGTTAGTGAACTTTGTTTAAAAATCTGGATAGTGAGATTAAGTAACTTCTGATGTCTACAGTTATTTTGTCAGAACACAGATTAAAATCCAACTTTTGACATTTTTCACTCTTCACATTTTGTCTTCAGATTTATTAATTTAAGCTACTTATAGTGCAGCTAATGTCCTAAACATTAATATTGAAATATTCTCAGTATCAATATAATTAATTACTTCTTTTTAAATGGAATCATGAATTACATCTTTACTTATTTGAGAGCAGGAGACAAAGGGGCTCTAGCATGTTTCAAAGTTATTTTTCAACTTCATTTGGTAATATTTCAGTTCCAACAGCCCATTAGGATTTATTAAAATTAAATGTGGAAATTAAGCAATCTTGATGGTCTATGATTCCATACCCACAGTGTGATAGCTTGCTGATGAAGCTGGATAGATTAATCCTGGGTCTATTCTCCATTTTGAAATTCTCACTTTTACCCAAAACTTACCCAAGAGGGGAGGTGCGAAGTAAATGCCATATGATTATTTTGTAACATGACATTTGTTTGTTAGACATTCCTGGAAGAAACATGTTAAAAAGAAGGATGGTGCACAAAGAAAATAAGAAGTAGGAAATAAAAGAAACGGGAACAAAAGTGAAGTGAACTCTGAAAGATTGTGAGGTTTGACAACTCAATTACATTTTAGCAGGGAAATCACAAAATGTTTCAAAAGAATGTGCTGATAAGTTACCTGTAGATACTCAAATGTAGAAAAAATGAGGCTAAGGGAAAGTTTGTCTTGTTTAGATAGGCAGGAACAATGAAGAAGGAATGTTAATGTAGCTGTAATTGGGGTCAGAGATGAATACTTGTGTTACTTGGGCAGATTTGCATTTTTGGAGAAAAACAAAAGGAAATTGTGGTCCATAGAAAAGAAAAAAAAATCTTATTCGAGTCATATACTGAGTCGAGATTCTATGATTGGCCTGACTATTGTAACTTGATTTTTGCAGTCTTTGGTCAATACAACTTCTAGAAATATTCTTGCAAGTCAAGAGGGCTTGTAGAGTTGAAATTTCTTATGCTACCTACTCAGTGAAAGCTTAATGAATGGATAAAAATGATGAAAAAGCACACACACACATACGCACACACACTTTTATCCTATATATCCTAAAGGGAAATAATTTACTGCACCAGTTATGATAAAATTTTCCCCATCCAAGATAACAATCAACTCTATATAGTTCTCCTTAAATATAATCACCAAACAGAGTACTTATTTATAGCAACACAGAGGATGTTTTAATGTAAATCTGTTTCCAAAAGAATGATGTGAGTTGAAAATGCAGAAGCTTCTTGTCAATACAAAGCATCTAGCAGTAAAGAAAGTACTGAGGAACTCTCCCCTAGATACATGTCAATCAAACAAAATTATATTGCTTTCCTTTTCCCCTCGCAATTCCAAACTCTGAAAGGCAGAAACCACATTATTGTCATCTGGGTAGTACATATACAAAGGCAGAACAAAACGTGGAATTTGCAATTATGTTAAAACGTCGAATCAATCTGAAAAAGTCTAAGGTTGTTAGAGTGAACAAGTAGATTCTAGGCTGAGGCAATCTTACCCTGGATTTGAAAGTTAGAAAAACACTCTTGAAAATTTATACTCCGAGCTTAAGTCTGTATTTTAAGAATCTATCTTAGATTAACATGTAGTTTTTTTTTCAGATAAATTCTAGAAGGTTGTATGAAAGCCCAGCATAAACATTAAATAATATCACATTTGGCTTGTTTCTAAACCATTGCATAAGCTCCTACCAGCCGAAATGTATCACTGGCCAGACCTAGATCATATACAAGACACAAGACAAAGAGAATTACATGGATAAATTTCTTTCATGCCAACATGGCCCCATCTTTGATTTTTTGATTTTTTTTATTACAGAGCAACAAATCAGCAATATTTATCAGGTGTGCATACATGCAGATGTTGCGTGCATATGTTGTTTCCTCTTGCCAAGTTATAAATCTGTGAAAAATTGTGCCTTCACATCAGAAGAATATCAGTGTATATGAAAACACAACTCAGTTCCTATGGGTGCTGACAAAGTGATTACATAGTCAAGTTTGACCTGTAAGACAAACTCTTCCACCAGGAACAAATATGTTCCATTTCTTATACCAAAACACATTCTGCAAGCTGTGATTTCCAGCATATAAACAAATATTTTTGTTGTTGTGACTTTTCTTGTAAAGCTCCAAAATTTCTAAGAACAAACTTACACATTTGACTGTGAATAGTTCTCAAAAACTGAAGTATTTTATTTCGTATTTATTTATTTATTTATTGCTTGCCAGTCCTGGGGCTTGAACTCAGGGTCTGGGCACTGTCCCTGGCTTTTTTTGCTCTAAGCTAGCACTCTTCCACTTGAGCCACAGTGCCACTTCTTCCATTTTCTGTTTATGTGGTACTGAGTAATCAACCCAGGGCTTCACACATACTAGGCAAGCACTCTACCACTAAGTCACATTCCAAGCCCAGAAATTTTTATTTTTTATTTTTTTTGCCAGTCCTGGGCCTTGAATTCAGGGCCTGAGCACTGTCCCTGGTTTCTTTTTACTCAAGACTAGAATTCTGCCACTTGAGCCACAGCACCACTTCTGGCAGTTTTATATATATATATGTGGTGCTGGGGAATCCAACCCCCAGAATCCAACTCTTGCCACTAGGACATATTCCCAGCCCCCAGAAATATTTTTTTTTTTTTTTTTTTTTGGCCAGTCCTGGGCCTTGGACTCAGGGCCTGAGCACTGTCCCTGGCTTCTTCCCGCTCAAGGCTAGCACTCTGTCACTTGAGCCACAGCGCCGCTTCTGGCCGTTTTCTATATATGTGGTGCTGGGGAATCGAACCTAGGGCCTCGTGTATCCGAGGCAGGCACTCTTGCCACTAGGCTATATCCCCAGCCCCCCCAGAAATAATTTTTAAGCAATTTAAAAAAACAACAAACAAAACCAAACTTATTGTCAAGGTGATGTACAAAGGCATTTGCAGTTACATAATAAGCTAGTGAGTATATTTCTTGTCAACTTGTTACCTCCTCCCTCATTTTTCTTCCACTCCATGCCCCTTGAATTGTACATTTAGTTTACAACATATTGTCTTGAAATATTGCTGTTGCATTGGTTCACCTTTTACCCTTTGTCTCACCATTTTGATGTTCCCTTTCCTTCCCTAATTCAGACAATCATATTCACAATCCAGGGTACCAAAATCAAAAAGAAATTATTTCACATAGTCCATTAAGATAATAACAACAATAGTAAACATTAGATAAACATGATTACTCTGCCTAGGATGAAACTACCTGTTCACCTCTATCTAAAGATGAAATGCTATTCTATATTATTTACTCTTGTTATTTTTATTTTGCTATGATTTATTATTTTTAATTTAATTTTATTGTCAAGGTGATGTACAGAGGACTTACATACATAGGGTAGTGAGTACATTTCTTGTCAAACTTGTTATTCCTCACCTCATTTTCCCCCCATTTTCCCTTCCCCTCATTCCCACCCCCAAATTGTACAGTTCATGTCTAACATATTGTCTCGTGAGTATCACTGTGGTAAAGTAGTTAGCAGAAATCGTTTCATTCTGAGAAAAATATTTATTTTTAATATATTTAAATTCATATTTTTAAGCTAGTACTGGGGTTTTGACTCAGGGTTTGGGCACTGTCTCTTAGTTATTTCCCTGAAGGCTGGTGCTCTACCACTTGATCTATAGTTCTACCTTCAGCTTTTTTGTTGGTTAATTGGAAATAATAATCTCACAGACTTTGGTGACCATGCTGGTTTTGAACCAGGATCCTCAGATCTCAGCCTCTGAGTAGCTAGAATTACAGGTATGAGCTACCAGTGCCTAGCTAACTTCATAATTTTAATGAATGCTAACATCATATAAATTTTAGAGTGGAGTTTTGCTGGTCAAGGAACTCAATTACATCAGTTTACAAATGTAAAATGAAAGCAGTTCATTTCTAAGGTGACAATATGAATTATCAGTAGAAAATGGTTTCTTGTGTTCATCAATATATGTGTATATGAAAGGTTTTAGCTGAATGAAAGACTCCATTTTGGTGTCCACACATTATCTTTTGTTTAATTGATGAAATGCCTAACATTTTTAGGGTAATGTTGAAGCATATAAAAGCAAACTAAGTCACCAAATAGTTGTTTGAAGTGCCTCAGTAATTGGGATCATGTGATAAACAACATGTCATTCTTTCTGGTGAAAGCAGAAAACAACAGGAACACCTAGATCTGTTGGGAGATTGTGTAGCAGAGACTATTTTTTCTGCCAGGTCTGAAAAGAAAAGTTGAGGTAACTGAAAAAGGTGTTGAAGTTCCATGTATGTGAAGGGAATTGGGTGGTTTCTGAATTTTCAGGCGAGTCCTTTAGAAATCAAATTTATCTTAAATGACATTTCTTTTCTTTTTTCTTTTTTCTTTTCTTTTCTTTTTTTTTTTTTTTTTTTTTTTTTTTTTGGTATTCTGCAGTTCCAAAAGGCCACTTGACAACCTCTAGAAACCTCCTGCTGTTAAAATGTCCAAGGGAAAGAAACATGACATTGTATCTTATTGTTTCATTTCAGTGAGTTTAGAGTCCTAAAAACAGGAAGCCAGCATGACAGGAATTACAAATAGCTTTTAAATATTATTTGTCTCCTAACTTCTGCAAAATTTTTTTTACCACAATTTTTTTTTCTGTGTCATGCTGGCTTATTGTATTCAAAGTTCTTGTTAGGGGTCTGGTTCTGTTTGAAGTAAGTAAATTATCTTTTCCATCCAAATAATTTTATCATTTCAAAATTACCTTATCTGGAAACCCTTCTCTTTTAGCAAGCCCTCACAGGACAGCAGCCATGAATCCATAGCTCAACACTGAGTTTATAAAAACAATGACTCACCTGTTACCCACTACTTATTCATTTATTCAGTAAGGTTTTTCTTCTTGCTAGCAATTTAGTTGCCGTGGAGGTTGACATCCATAGTTTGAAATCATCATTATAATATTTGATTCTTAGACCTTCATATGTGTTTATTGTTCAGATGGACTGTATTTAAAAGATAAAAGGTACAACACTACATTCAGGCTTCCTCCTCTCTAGCTACTACTGTCAAGTACAATATAAATGGACTTTCTCATTGTTCTAAGAGAGCAGAGGCCCATTCTGAGTGTCAAATAAAGTACAGCTTGCCTGACTGCCCTCAGTCCTGTCTTCACCCATCAGTCTTCCCTACATAGAAGTTTTGTGGATGGAAGGGTAAAGGAGGAAGGGCCCAAATGCTGTGATCTAGGAGGACATAAAGGTTAGTAGAGGATTATAGAAACAGCACTCAGCTATCAGGTCTGCTTTTGGCTTATTATTTTGAAGATGGAGTCTTGTGAACTTCTCTGTTTACCCTGGCTTTGCCCTGTGATCCTCTAGGTGGCCTAGGTGATCCTCTCCGCCTCCTGAGTGGGTGGGATTACAGATGTGAGCCACCAGTACCTGCCTTGTTTTCCACATTTTATTTTCAATATGGTAGGATATCAGGCAATCTGTTTGAATCTTCATCTATATTTTATTCGTGCTGCAAATACTGTAACCTGGAAAGTAATAGAGACTGTGTATTCTTATCATCAAGCATTCAAGCACTGCAGTTGTATTTCTGTGTTTGAAGGTAGGTTTTTTGCTTTTTTTCCTCTGTTACTTTCCAAAACCTAGTGCTGTAGATTTCTGGAAGAGCCTTCCTTCACCACCTTGACTTGGTAATTTGACTTTGCCCTAAGCTTTCCAGGCCTCCTGCGGCTGGTTGTAATAGGCAGTGGAAAAGAAGAAAAAAATGCATTTGCCAGCTCGTAGTGAAGAGAGAAATAACAGAGACACCTGGAGACAAATATTCAATTACACTTCCCTGCCTCCGAGCATTTTCATAGCCAAACCATGAACTTCACAAAAGTAATAGTCAATTCAACAAATATTTACACAACTCCTGGTATGGGGTTGGGGAGAAAAAAAAGACACTTTGCCAAGGCTAAAGCAGGAAGAAATAAAGGAAAGGAAGAGAAGGTCCAGATTCTAAAACTATGAATATTTTAGTGAAATGATTCTGGAAAAATTTAACTCTATCCCTCAAGATAACCTGTGTAATTGTATTTCTCATCTCGGAAAAGTTGAAGGTATTTATATAAAACTGGTAGGAAATGTTGGCGCAATTACTTTTGAATTTCAAATGAACTAATAAAAATAAAAATTATGGCTAAGAGAAATAAATGACTGATATAGCAGAGGTTTGTGGTATAGATGTAGTTGGATGTAATGTCTAGATACAGAGGGGAGAAAAATGTGCACAGGTAGGAGAAAGTTATGTACAAAGTAGAAAGAAAGCCTCAGTACTTAGCCCTGAAGTATGCTAAAGTTTGGAATTGGGGGGAAAATAAATCTGCATATGTACAATCAACACAAATCATCTCCAGATCAAAAGTATCAAGAGGACTTAAAACTAAAGGAGAATAAAAGGAAGTAATTCAAGAGTGAAAATGAAAATGATGATAATATTTTAGGTCTGTCAAAAGTTGCAAATGTGTGTGGGGGTGGTGGGGGTGGTGGTGCTGGCTTTGAACAGCCATCCTCAGATCTCAGCCTCCTGAGTAGCTAGGATTACAGGCATGAGCCACCGGCTTTATGAGTTTTTCTTTAAAGAATCTACCTGTTTGTCTTTATGTATGGTGTATTCGTGTGTGTATCTTCAGGAGGATAGGAGGAAGGTACAGAACTTAAGGGGAAAAGGGTGAAAAAGTGCAACCGTAGAGCTCACTAAACTGCAATGAAAGTGGACTACAGAACTCTTGGGTGGAGACTGGAGGAAGGGACTGGGAGTAAAGGCGAGGGGAGACATGGTAGGAAAGGAAATGTACTCTTTACTGACCGGAGTAATTACAATCCGTTTTTAAATCACCTTGAAAAATAACAATAAATAAATTTTTTACCAAGTTGTAAGTAGGGTGGAGAATTATCCAGAAAAGAGGTATGAGGTGCTATTTTTTGTCTTTCAGTAAAGTCAGCCTTTGATACGACACAGACAATTTTAAATGTAGTTAGACATTCAGGGACTGCATCATCCAAGACTAAGCTTACAGAGAAAAAAATCTGGATTACAGAGGAAACTTTGATTTTCTGAAACTTTGATTTTCTTCATGGCAATAAACCTTTCTAGAATAGTACCCTGGTTTATTAATTGGAGCAGAAAAAATAATTTTTTCTAATAAAAGTCTTCATAGAAAAGTTTACTGATTGTAGAGAAAATGAATCATCCCTGCAGGGGAACAAACTTGGTCTTTCCCGTAAGTATGGGTAGAAGTTTCTGGAAAGAATTTCTGACTTCAGTGGGATGATATTATACATTACTACAATAGAATTGTTTATTGGTGTTTGAAATACTAGAAATATTTGCTTTTGAGGCCTCAAAAGGAATAACCATTCATAGTAAGTTATGGGTCACCTTCGAGTTTACTGCTGGTCCTTTGTTTGAACCCTGAATCAACAGGAAAGAACGTTTGCTCTCCAGCCTAGTATTCTGATACACAGAGACATTGTAATTGCTCTACATTCCTGAGTAATCATTTTCTGATGGGTTTATTGCCACCTCTGCCTTATCAGGGCATGGCACTGTTATGGACCCTGGTGATAAATTACCCTTTAGAGAGGGATAAGACAGTGCCACTTTAACAAGTGCAATAAAGCACTTTTTATATGGGGAGAGTTCAGTGCATTTCCCATTCATCATACACCCTCAGTGATTTTACACAGATTTTACACTGTTGATTAGCTCATTAGTGGGGTTAATTGGATACATTAACTGGCAGAATTACAGCTTGACTATGAACCAGGGGCTGCAGCATTATAAATGACAGACAAACCAGAGACATGCATGGCCAGCCTGCAGGAAGTTCTTCTCTTTGATTAACTTTCATTAGACTTTAATTCTTTCTTCCTCCCCCAGTTCTGTAATTGACTCCATATGAATATTTACTGTGGGTTGGGTAAGTGAAGAGATGACAGTAATAGATATTTTCAATCTCTTTCTAGCTTAACATTGCTTTGATTGTAAAATAGTAAGAAAAAGTAAAGAAAAATAAGTAATTTAGAAAAGTGATAAAGTACTCTATAAGACAACAAGAAATGATTGCTGTCTTAAATTTTTCAAAAGTATGCTTTTTGAAAAAAAATGATTTTTTTTATAGATTCCTTGGTAATGCACAGTATAAATAAACAGTTTTCTCATGGGTTGAACATCAGAATCACATGGAAGACATTTTAAAATGACCCTAGACTTCAAGCTAGTAAATCAAAATGTCTGGAGGTAGGCCCAAGAATCCTCATAATTAAGAAATTTCCCAAGCATTTCTTATAGTGTGATTAAAATAGTATGTTATATTTCTTTAAATATAAAGCAAATAGTTGCCTTTATTTTCATCAAAATGACTTTAAATGGACCTATTTCCAACTGAGATAAAGCCAGTGTCCTTTCAGAAACAAGAAAGAACTTTCTTTGTCAACCATCTGTCTCCAAAATTCAGGTTCAAAAGACTCCTGAACTTCCTCTTCTATATAACATTTAATTTTCATCTGTTTCAACCTTTTATCCTTTTAATTATTTCTTCTAGCTTCCGTTGACTTTAGGAGAAGACACTTTTAATGTTCTTTCCCTTTCTGAGAAATGGCATTTGTGTAACTTTTCCTTTTTTTTTTTTGGTCAGTCCTGGGCCTTGGACTCAGGGCCTGAGCACTGTCCCTGGCTTCTTCCCGCTCAAGGCTAGCACTCTGCCACTTGAGTCACAGCGCCACTTCTGACCATTTTCTGTATATGTGGTGCTGGGGAATCAAACCCAGGGCTTCATGTATACGAGGCATGCACTCTTGCCACTAGCCCGTATTCCCAGCCCCATTTGTGTAACTTTTAAGAGTACGAACAATGTGTGCTTCATGCATGCAATGTGAGTGTCAGGTGGGGTAGAGGCAGGCCGTGGGAAGAACACTAGCTTCCCATGGGGACCTGCTTCTCCACTTTAGCTTTGTTATTTGCTTTTTAAGATAATAGGGAGGTCCACCTTCACTGGCCTCCATTTACTTCATGAGTTGGAACCTGCCACATTACCAATAGGACTGTTACTGACAAGTTAGAGAACGTTTACTCCATTCTATGTGAGTTTGTGAAAGTAGTTCAAGTCAGGCAGAATATCTCTAGAAGAGGGGAAGGAAAGGGTCTGACCAGGAAGGTAGAACATGTAGGACAAGTTTGAGAATGTTTTTTGCATAGTAAGCCCAAACTGTATGCAAAGAACAAGAAAAAAAAAGTAAAACAAAACAAAACAAGAGGGGCTGGGGATATAGCCTAGTGGCAAGAGTGCCTGCCTCGGATACACGAGGCCCTAGGTTCGATTCCCCAGCACCACATATACAGAAAACGGCCAGAAGCGGCGCTGTGGCTCAAGTGGCAGAGTGCTAGCCTTGAGCAGGAAGAAGCCAGGGACAGTGCTCAGGCCCTGAGTCCAAGGCCCAGGACTGGCCAAAAAAAAAAAAAAAAAAAAAAACAAAACAAGAAAGCTGTGTGGAAGAAAGGCTGTTTATGGCTGTAGCCAATTTCACCTCTGTTTATCATCTTCAAGCAATGAGGAACATGATACTTATAAAATATCAGTGGAGAATATCACTGAATGAGAGGACAAGGATATAGGATTGGTTGGCAGGGTTTTATTTTAACGAAAGGAGGAGAAAAAGAAATTAAACGTGAGTTTTTTGTTGATTTTTTGAAAAAGCAATGCAAACATTAGTGAGAGAACAATAAATATTAGAAAACTATATATATAGAAAACTATAGAAATATATAGAAAACTATATCTGAAAATGCATAGGGATATTTAAATGCATGTTCCTATGTAATAGGAATTTGATATAATGTGTATTCATCATATATCTGCAGTGAGTCTCTGTTTTGTAACAGAGCAAATTCCTCATCAGTTAAAGCTTCAAGTTGTCAGGAAATGTACCATGGGTTTCATGATTGCCACTGAAATTCCACAATGGATTTTGATTGCTCTTTCTAAGAGTAAAGTGAAGCTTTATAGACTGTGGCTTTTGGTAATCAAACATGATCATGTTTTTAGGTGATCTAGAACCCAGGGAGCTATAGATCAAGCACCATGTGCGTCAGTGACTTATATACTTACTAACATTGAGATGAAAGAAAAAGAAAAGAACATTGAGAATTTTGGTGTGTCATACTTTTTCCTGAAACCAATATCATTTCTCCTATTTGAGGAAAATTCAAGTTAATTATTTTCTTTCCTTGGAGTTATGTAGTTATTTTTGTTTTGAAATACATTAGCAACTTTTTGTTGGTAGTAATGACCAAAATTAGAAAACAACGGAGTTTCGTAAACCTGAAGAACTAAAGTTTTCTAAATGTATGTAACATTCCCTCTGTATTGTAAAAGCAAAATAAAAGGCAATCTATTAAACAGAAGTCTTGCTGTTCAGCTGTTCATCCAGGTCTCATTCTTTTCTAAATGCCTAGACCTGCTGTTTGTGCCCCTCATGTGGCACTTATCTTATTTGCCTTCTGCCATAGTTATTTGTGCACAAACTTTATCTTCCTTTTTAGATAATCTGCTTCTGAAGGATAGAAGCTAGGTTTAATGAAATATAAAACAGGCAGCTAGCTAATCATTGTAATTCACATAATACATGTGAGGATCTCTGGAGAACAAAGGGTGAGTCCAACAGAACACAGATTGAGAACGACATTGATTGTACCTGCCTTCAAAGTTCATATCATGAGCTCAACAGATCTCACAGCTTGGAGCGAAATTGATGAATATACATTAGTGTCAGATGAACTATTTTGGTATCTTACAGGATTTCAAAATGACTAAAAGAAGGGCTAATAAAAGCATATTGGAAAGGGTATTGAAATCGGGAAATAAGTTTTTGTGGGCTTTTTTTTTTTTTTTTACTATAGTGCAGGCTATTTTTAGCCTCTTTGAGAAAGGTAAACAACTTGAAGCAAAACAGACTAGACACAATTGAACAATGTATTGAAATCCAATCACAAGGTGAAACAGAAGATATGTTTAGATATGCAAAATGTAGGAAAGACTATGGCTTTAATGGTGTTTTGAGAAGCAATGAAGAAAGTGACAGCTCAGAGAAAAGTGGAAAATGAATTTGCAATGCGTAAAGTATTTTAATGTATTGTTTCTCCCTAGCCACAGATTCTGGAAGCCTTTGTTGTTTTAATTCTTAGTGGAGTTTACACATTACAAATCTCAATTCAATGTAGCATTGTACAAAAGGCAAGCACCTATAGCTAGAAGAGCATTAGGAAGGGAAATCCCATAAATGGCTTGTAATTAGAAACTATCCAGGTTATTTTCACCTGCTGTACAGCATGGCAGTATTTACCACAGAGGCTTTGTTTCCTTTGGTTCTTGGTTTAGTGTATTTATTGCCATGAGTGCTGGGGTCCAAATGTCAATCTCTGGATGTTCAGCTTGAGGGATAATTTTAAAACAACCATCATTGGTTCTCTCTTTCTAAGCTAACAAAAAGTCTATATGGCACTCATTTCTAGCTGTGAACAAGAATATGTCTCTGACATAGCAAATATGCAAGACTGTTACACTGAGTACCTACTCTCTCAGCCTTGTCACCTGTGGCGAGCCCATTTCAAGTGGATTACATCAACTGGATTCCATCAGCAAAATGAAATCTGAGCCATTCCCACCCATTACATACTATACTCTGAGGTCAAGAAGTGGATGTTTCATCAATTAAAAATAGGAACGCATTGAACATGTTCTTGAATTTTAACATATTCATTCATGACTCATTCATTTCATTTGCTTATTTCATTTGGGCAGTTCTACATGCAAAGTAATAGAAAATAGCAATAAACAGAAATGTAAGAATTAGAATTATAGATACCTAAGAAAGGAATAAAACTAAGACTGGCTAAATACATCTGGAATCTGAATTTTATTTATTCAGAGAAAACTTAACTTTTTGTATAACTCTACTGTTTATCCTAGGTTTTATCCATGCTAGATAGTCTATAAATATTCGTTGCAAGGATAAGTATTTTTCTCTGCCAAAAATTATTAGCCAACAGAAATCATAAACAGAAGTAAAGCAGGGTATGTCTGTATAATAAATAGACAGCTGCAACCAAATCAAAATCCAAAATAAAATAATAGTTTCCAAAAGTATAATATGCTGATAATGAATGTTTGTTTATTTATTTTGCCTGGTTTAATTCATTTTAACTAGTTTAGTATAATCTTTGAATAGTTTAGTTATAACACATTTTAGATACAGCATGTAATTTAATTGCAATATAGTTCAGTAGAGCATTTGTTGGAAGAGTAATGAGTAAACAGATTGCATGTGTTTGTGTATGTGTATGTATGTATGTGTGTTTTCACAGTGTTTCACACATGTCTGTACCCCAGACAACAAACAGTTTCAAAATCACTTAACAACTCTGAAAAGGGATTTTTTTGGCCAGTCCTGGGCCTTGAACTCAGGGCACTGAGTTCAAACACTGTCCCTGGCTTCTTTTTGCTCAAGGCTAGCATTCTAACACTTGAGCCATAGCACCACTTCTGGCTTTTTCTATATATGTGTGCTGAGGAATTGAACCCAGGGCTTCATGTGTATGAGGCAAGCACTCTACCACTATGCCAAATTCCCAGCCCCCAAAATCACTTAACAACTCTGTTTAACTGGGACTGTGCATATAGCAAAAGGATTGCACTGGAAAATACTGTGATCCTTAATCTGGACATAACAGAAAAATTCCATGGTAACACTTCATTTTCTCCCATTGTGTGAAACTGAAGGGAGAGGTGAAATGTGCATACAATAGTCATGTTTCTATACTTCACATAGATGTCTTTACTATGAGAAGAAAATAAATTGGGCCCAAGAAATATTGTATAGACAGATCCATAGATAGACAGATGAGAACATCAATACTCCCATGCAAAATTATTTATCTCATTGAATGTATTTCAGAAATGAAATTAAATTTAAAGTAAGTCCATACACAAAGTACATTTGGATACTGCTATCTTATAATAAATCCCTCTTCTGAAGCTGCTTTGAGTTATAAATGCAGTTTGAATATGAAGGATCTTTAATGTCAAAAGCATTCATGATATTGTGTATGTACTAGGCCCAAGTGGGAAATGCAAGTTAAATGAAAAATCCTTGCTCTCAAGATTTATAACTTAGTACATGCTCTTTTTAACAAAAAATACTAACATAGAAATATGGAAAGTTCAATATAAACACTATTCTGGAAAACCTTCATTTTACAGAGCTGTCTGCATATATGTGAGTCAGCATAGGTGTGTGTGTGTGTGTGCATGTGTGTGTGCACACATGCGTGCATGCACACAGAGATCCCTGAGTCAGTGAAATTAGAACACCCAGCTTAGGTAGATAATAATTCAGTTTGAGACCAAAGAGCCATTTTATGTACTTTCCACTCCAGTGTTTCCATCCAGAATTTCACACGCCTCTGTCTTTTATTGTTGTCTCATTTCTACCCCAAATCATAGTGTTTCTTGAAGGCTGCTCGTGAGTGAACAATTTTGTTTCTATTCCCCAGATAACATCTGTAGGAAAACAACTCAAGCAAAGTATTTCCAGTTACACAAGAAAATCGTACTCTCCACTATCTCTAGAAAGTCATTTGAGGCATAGATTATGCAGTACCTGCTAAAATACTGCAGAGTGCTCTTCCTTCTTAAGAACCTGTGCTTCTGGTGACACTGATTGAGTGGAAAGGATAAGGGTAGTGTCTAGATGACTACGCTCTTTCATTAGCAAGCAGAGTTCTGATCAAGGCTTGTTTTTACCACAGCTTGCTTATGCAAATGATGCAAATCTAACACTCATTTCATCTGCCCTACAATAGATCCTTCATTACCAAATGTCCTGTCTATCCAAAATTTCTCCCCTCTATCTATCTTTATTATTAATATCCTTCCAGTGAAAACTAACATATTTTGCTGTGAGAAACTTTCTGTCATTTCCTTTTGAAAAATATTTTCATATATGTGTGTATATATACATACACACACATATATATATACACACATCATTTGAACATTGTTTACACCTTATCATAGCAAAAGAAAGTACAATTATCCATGGGAGAATTTATGAGGTTATTGAAATCATGTACCTCATTGAAACTGCTTATTCTGCCTTCAATTGATTCATGATCTCCTTTGCTACAGATTTACTATCACATTAGACTTCTTTTCTCAAGGGATCTCTTTGTATCATTTCTACCAACTAAATGTGGATCTTATAATTATCTCAGGATAAAAAGCTTAATTTTAGTCAGATACCAGTGGCTTACACCTGTAATTCTAGCTTCAGGATGCTGAGATTCTGAGGCTTGTGGACCAAAGCCAGCCCAGCATGAAAAGTCTCTGAAAATAACCAGTAAATAACCAGTAAAGCATTGGGCTGGGACTGTAGTCCAAGCGCTAGAGTGCCACTTGTGTTAGCAAGCCAAACAAACATAAGGTCTTCTATTCAAACCCCACAACTCCCAAAGAAGGAAAAAAAATAGTCTTAATTTTAAGAATTGTCTCTTAGAAAGAGAAAACTTAAGGATTTACTTTTAGCATATCACTACTCAAGATAAATGAGAAAAACTTCCCCCAAAGTAAATTTTTCATCTACCTTAGTAGTACATTAGTACACAGTACTAATATCTTTAACAGTTGGGTCCTAGTTGGGTCCTAGTTCCTTGTTCTATTCAATATCCAAATAGCTTTGTTTTCATTTTGAAATTCTACTTAATGTTGTTGACTTTCTAGACTGCTTACTGTGAAGTCTAACAACTTGGTTCTTTAAAAATCACTGCTCTTGGTCTGGGAATTGGCTCAGTGGTAGAGTGCTTGCCAAGCCTGCAGGAAGCCCTGGGTTTGATTCCTCGGTTTTTCATGAACAGAAAAAGCCAGAAGTGGTGCCTTAGCTCAAGTGGTAGAGTGCTAGTCTTGAACAAATGAAGTTGAGGGACAGTGGGTTCAAGCCCTAGGACTGGCAAAAAAAAAAAAAAAAAATCATTGCTCTTAAAATTCACAGAGGCTGTTTGCTGCCCTAGACAACATAGATTTTTCTGTCCATTGATTCAGACATCCTTTTACCATTGGGTTTATGTTCAAGTTTCCAAATTCCTTTTTCCTAGTCTTGAAGTGACAGTTACTGCAAGCTCAAGGAATAACCACATTGCAAAAGATACCCCTGTCCTGCATCAGAGGCTTCTCAAAGCCTGTGCTGTCCCTACTGTCATTGTGTTCCTGGAGCTACTCTGTGATTCTTATTGTGTAATGTGATTTCAGCTGCTTCCACTTCTGGCTGAATTGATGTTGCTTTTTATTGCTGGTAGGGAGCCGGCTATTCAAATTCAAATCATTATTACATTCCTCTCTTTGCTGTTTCAGATCAAACCTTATTAACAAACCTGATTCCGTCTCATTTCGTTGTTAGTCCCCTTAAGGTATGACTAGTAACTTACATGCTTTTAGAAAGGTGAAGGGTGCACAATTAGTTTACCAAGCACTGATACCTTAAAGGCGTAATGATAAAAATACCTATAAATCAAAACTCATAGAATATACTTTTAACATTCTTAAACAAAAATGTCCCAGAGGCCACATAGAGGAGAATGAATAGGGGCTTTTTCTTTCCAAGTATCTCATATCATTCTTTAAAAATACTTTTCTATGTTTTGGCAAGGGACAACTGAGCCATCACATGTATAGCTGCTTTAGAAAAGCCATTTTAAACAAGTAATGTGTGAAAAATCAATCATAACTCACAATCCATTTCAAGTACTAGCAGAGTAGATTGCCTGTCTTCATATAACATATGTGCCTGTGTTTAAGGTGCTTAAAGAAATGTACTACATTCATAAAAGTTATCAGTGATGTAAAAGTATTGATCTTTTGAAATGTAAGGGGTAAGAAAGTATATTGCCAAGTGTTATAATTTCTGAAAATTACCCAGTGAAAATTCAAGAATAATGTTGTATTCCTGGAATACTTTTTCATATGATTCCATTAATGACAAGCAGCAATTTTCACTGACATTAAGAAAACACACACACACACACACACACACACACACACCTTTGTTACTGAATGAGTGGATTTATACTATATTTTGCTTATTACTGACAATCAAAAATTATATATTCCTGAGGTGTTTTCTCATTCAAAGAGCAAGGAAAAAATTGCCAGTACATAGGAAATCTTACAATAGATCTTTCTGCCATAGGAAAGGTCATGTCTTTTTAGAAAGTACAAAAACTGAGAGTTGGGGTACAAAGCTCTGATGTCTACCTTGGTCAATAGTTAGCTGCTGAATGAGATGATGGGGAAATATTAGATTAACAGAATTCAGTCCAGGTGGAGCTAATTTTATTTTATGTCAGTAATTAGGTCTGTTGCTGTATTTATTTTCATAAAATTTTAGAATAAGGTATGTGTACCAAACAAAACATCATTTTGACTAAGGACCATCAACTGGTTGCCACAATTTCTAATATTCTGCATTTATAGATACAAATTTTAAATCTCAACTACTCCTAGTTTTTAACATTATGGATTTATTTACTTTTACATAGTGTTTTCTGATTATTTCAAAAATTACATTACATTAACCTCAGTTAACAATAACTCTGGTAGGTTTTCCTAAATCTTCCAGTGATCTCATCTCCCAATGGAATCATTTTGTCCACATCTTGATTGGATAGGTCATTTGCCATACACCATTCAATAGAATGCAATGGGAAAAATAACAGGGCATCATGGTACATCCTCATGACCCCAGAGTTTGAGAGGCTGATGCAGGAGGATGCTCACCTCCATGTCAGCTTGGGCTACATTGCAAGACCCTGTCCCAATGGCAAAGGAAAATGAAGAATACAATAGGAATGGTAATGAGTACCTATGTACAAAGTGTCTTGTTCTTCTTAAAGTCTTCTAGGATTCAAACCAAGATATAGCAGTATACCTAGGACATGATATGGACTGAGAAACTACCAAGGAAGAAGGAACCAGCCTTAAAATTATAGCTGAGTTTGAAGAATAGGCCATCTTATGTCTACCTAATTTAAATAAGGAGTTAGGGCAAGACTGTAGAGTTACTTCTAGAAGATGCAGATCATCTGGAACAAAGGGAGAGCGACAACTCCAAAACCATCATTGCCTCACTCCGAGATTAGAAAATTGGAGAATAAAATAGGCTACTGGGGTCCTAAGTGAACTGACTTTTTGTCTATTTACTAGCTCAGTGAATTTGGTTAAATGCAGACATTGTCTGAGCAGAGATTCGTAAGTTTTATACACTATGAAATACCTATTTCTTTTACATGGATTCCTTTTCTCTGCTGAATCATCTGAATAACAACCTGTAGAATAGACATGGCTGATTTTTGTTTTCTTCTTCTTCTTATTACTATCTTTTAAGTAGTTGCCCTGTAACAACACAGTTTATGAATACAATCTGTCTTGATCCAGGTCACCCCTTCCAATATTCCCACCCACCTCACCCCTTCCCCCACTTTTGTTAATTTTCTAGGATGTACATTGGATTCTTGACTACATTTGTCCCCCTCTTTTCTTCTTCATTCATCTACTTCTTTTCCTTTGATCCCACTCCACCTCTTTCAACTACTTGTGTTTTGTTTTTTAACCAAATGCATAGTTGCTGATGATGTTATTGAAGAATTTAAATAGATAAATAATAAAGTCAGAATACCTCAAGTGAAACAAATTTGAATCAAATTAGTGATTTGGAATGTATAAGTCAAGGAATTTAGTATATAATTTGTTTTCATATTGATGGATCGAATTTGAATGAGGAGAAAAATAAGAAAAAAGGTAACACCCGTGAAAGCAAGAAAAATGGTAAGAAATATTGATAAAAGTTATGATAAACTGTAGGTTGTTTCTTTGTCAACATCGTAAGCTTCAATGAGATGGGGGCTGGATTTTTCAGGAGCAGTCAACAGTAATGATCATGAAACAAAGAATAAGATACCAAAAACATATCAGCCTTACTTAAACAGTAGAAGAATAGTTTATTTTTGAATAATATGAATCTATGTTCACTAGGCCACAAATTAAAGGCACAGAAGGAATGAAAATTAGCTACAAACTTAAGTTTCAGAATTCACAGTGAACATTTTGGAAGAACAGTAAGGGGAAGATAGTCTTTTGAAAGTATATTGCTAGAAGAAGAAAGAGTATATTATAGAAGAAACTTCTATCTTGGCCCTGGTCAGAAGTTTCAGGAATTGGAAAAATAGTGGATGATAATTTTTGTGTTGTAGGGACTATCTAAGATAGGTGTGCCAAAGGTCTACTATAAAATTCCTTGTAAAGGGATCATAATTTTTTTCTATATTCATGTTGTGAAATATTCTGTGTTATACAATTTATTAAAGTGTAAAAGTACAAACTTCTCTTATTTTTATGCCTATAGTCAAATTGTAAAATCCCTAAACTTATGGAGCAAAACCATTAGATATTATGAAGTGAATTTTCTTAGGAGAAAAAAATCTAGTTATTGTTTCTATATCATTAATCATGGATAATATCATTATTAACCCTCATAAAGACTATTTTTTAAACATTAATTAAAGGTAATTCTTTTGGTTGAAAGAATAGACCTTTTCAATTGCAATACAATTAAAAAGTAATATCTTTTCCAGGGCAAGTGTAAACATTTTGCACAATTAATATTGAGACTTTGATACATGGTTACCAATTTTATGCTCTCTCAAATTCCTGACTTCCCCAAATGATTTTAAGGAAAGGTACTTTAAGATGTGACAGATCCAAAGCACATTTGACATTTCAAATGCAGGTTAATTTTTTTCTAATGAAATTCTCTACATATTTTGGCTTTAGTATGTTCTGATTTTTTCAAAATAAAAGAAGGAATTTTGTAGGAAGGATAGCAATTGTTGAATGTGCTAATACATAAGCGATTCAAATAGTTTTCTAATAAATTCCCCATATCACCATGGAAACAGTCAAGCAGGTTAACTGCAGAATCTCACTGATGTCAGATATTTTCTGTGCAGTCCAGTTAATGACTGTCAAGGAACTTGTTGTTCATATTGACTTGTATGCCAGGTTAAGCCAGGGGCTATAAGTCTGCAGAACTAGGGTCCATTTATAAATAGATATTTGGGGGATAAGGTGAGTCACTCTGCCCACCTCAGTTCATTCTGAACTCAGGAACTTCACTTGTAGCTAAATTAGTTTTGTGTGTCCAGGGACAGCTGGGAAAATTGGACTGTGCACCATCCTGATAGAACTGACAATTGAAATTTTGGTAAAATTTCTTTGAGTTTTGTTCCAGAACAGTTCTCTTCCATCACTCCAGCTAAGTTCCGTTGAACAGAGGTAGATGTTTTAAACTATTTACGTAAGCTTAGTGGATTAAGTTCATTATCTATTCAAATGACTTCAATCATCAACATCTGATATAGAATATTTTGGCTAGCTTCTTGATTCTTTTTGTGCCTTATTATTGTGAAGATGCTAATATAAGTATCTGCTTGGATGCAAACACTTAACTATAGCATTGTTTCAAAATACAAACATGACATAAGATTAAGATTCTATTATTTAGTTAAAATAATGGACACATTTCTTGCATCTAACTTCATTATAATAAACCATTTAGTTCATGTATCTATATGCATATTTTATTTATGTTCATAAGAAAATTTCTAACTGGCTTTAATAGTAATGCTGATGGTTCTTTATAGAGACTTACCATTAAATTTGAACTAGGCAATGGTGCTTAACGTCTGTTGTCAAAAGAGAGTAAATAAAAAAAGAACAACTTGAAATATTGCTGTTGGAAAGGTAAGAAGAGGATGGCAATTTATAAAAATCTCTAACATTTTAACATAAACTATATTTTCATAAAAAATAAATCAAACAAATATAGGAGTAAAGGCTTTCTGCTGTAGAGTATCTGCACTAAGTCAGACTTGGAAAAGAAATTGACCTACCCTGAGTCATCTGTTCACTCTGGACAAGGCAGCCTGAATTCTGCCATTAATAGATTTGTTAAACCCACAGAGAGCAAAAGTCATCGCAAGATAACTCAACTTGGTTTCATTGCAGTATTCTTAGTCAGAAGGGTGAGAACTGAAAGGTCACAGTTTGCTGTCAACTCAGGCAGAAAAGTTTGTTACATAATTTCCAACAGAACTAGCAAAACTCAAGACTAGAGGATTGGGTCTGGTAGTAGTAGAGCACCAGGTGTGAGAAAAGAAAAAATCCAAGTAGGAGCAAAAGGCCACAAAGTAAAATCACTGATCCCAAGCAAATAATCTCTCTCTCTCTCTCTCTCTCTCTCTCTCTCTCTCTCTCTCTCTCTCTCTCTCTCTCTCTCTCTCTTTCACACACGACCTATCTATATGCATACAATTATATAATTTGTGTTATTTATACATTACAAATATACATCCCACAAATCCTTTCCCTATCTGCTTACAATATCTGCTTCCAAAATTATTCTTATCTATATAACAGACTGAAAAGCAGGCAATCTAGGATATTGTGCAGTGATGCCTACCAAGGCTCAGGCCATGAGTCTTCTTTTTGCCAAATCAAAAATGATTTGAGTATTATGAACTCACCAACAGCTCAATATTAAGGCAGAATCATTCCCACAAATCACATGTGGTAAAAATAAAGAAGCAAGAGAGACATTTTGTCCCGTCCTCCTAAAGTGAAGCCTTCCAAGAAATGAATTTTCTGTAAGTCACATCTCGTGAATTAGTGCAGTTCCTTACCCCAAGCCATCACTCCTTTTAAGCAGTGTAGAAAAAAAATAAAACATGTAATGGTAGAAGTTCTTGCCAAATCAGAAAATTCCTTTATCCTTAGGAACTTGCTATGAATAAGGCTATCATAATACAGTTGCTCTCTTACTGCTGTCGTCTGCATATATGAAGCATCATCTGTAATTTTAATAAGAGATTCAATGTATTATTTAATTGATCCAAAGCAGCCCCTTGATTTCAATTTTTGGTAGTAGGAAGCAGCATGTGTGCATGGACCCAAGAAATTTCAACCAGTATAACTCCTGTGCTTTTTCTTGGGGTGTCCAGGTCTCCTTCACAAATGCCAAACCATCCTTAGACATGTTAACTTTCAGTCAGATGGACAAGATAAGGCTGGCTCACTTTCTACACCAGTATAAAGCCCATAGTCACCCGAGAGATACATCAAAAAACAAAATTTGTTCTTCATACCTTGTTTTTGTTCTTCCAACATTTTTGGACGTAATTCTAGCATTTAAGATTTTGCTTACCATTTCAAGGTTTCCTTAACTTTGATTTCATGCTACTTTGTTAGTAATAACAAGAAGAGCCATGCATGAGAAGGGACAGTTTCCTTTTACAGGAGAGCCACAATATTTTCATATGAGTAAGGCACAATGCAGGTTACATTTCAGAAACTTGAGAATTTGAGATATTTACTGCTCTGAAAGAATATGACTAGACTTTTAAGTTTTTACTTGTCAACGTAGCCCAGCCACTCCTCTGAACATTTTATTTATATCATTTTAATAACTGCTGAAAGTAGTTAGAACTTCTTTCACCATAGTTTCGTAAGGATTTGAACATAAGAAAAATTTAGATTTTCAAAAATTTAGATTTCAACATTCAACAATTTGTAAGCCACCTTCATTGTCTCTTACAATTATTTCGCATCTCTGTATTTTTATTGACCTATCTTGATGGGTATACTCTCTCCTAAAATTTATCTAAAGGCATATTTTGCTAAGAAACTATATAACTTGGTTAACTAAGACATTACCATTTCAAGTCATGGACTATCTCAAAAAATAAATGGAGACTTCAATTCCACTGACCATATATGTAAGTTTGGCAGCTTGATACTTAACTTTTGAATACCCCATTTCTTATTTTCTTCAGGTCCTGTGTGCTATGAATTACTGCCTGAATTAGACTCTTGGATTGTCAATAGCACTAACCTCAACGAACTGAAGCATCAGAGGGGATAAAGAAAAGTAGGAAGGAATTTCTGTTTGGAATTGTGTACTTCAGAGAATCAATCTCTATGTAATAAGGTCTCAAACATAGTAGAGAATAGGGGTAATGGAGAGGCTGAGCAGCAGGGTCGCTGAGGGCATCTCTTGGACCCTGTAACAATTCAGCTCCATTCCTTTTCAGAGTTGGGCCACAGCTTTATTTGTGGGGGCTCTCCTGGAATCCCAAGTTCACCAGAGCCATCTGGATTAGAGAAAGGTTGTTTCCAAAAGAATGCCTGAAGTCAAGATAACTAGAAAGTTCAGATTTTTTTTTTCCAGAGAAATATGTATATCCCACACTTTGGAGATTATTTTAACTTAACTAGAAACTTATTTACGCATCATTATCATTTTCAAATTTACTTTTAGAGTTTATTTTATATTAGAGTTTTTTGAGTATTTATTTATTAGTTCTCCATTATATCCTTCAATAAAACTATTTATGAGAAAGACTCTACAAAACTTGTAGAAATTGAAATTTTATACTCTTTTATTATCAGGACTGTTATAATATGAATATGCATTGGTTTAGGAATTAATTTTTATTGAAAACATGCTTGTTTATATCTACCTGTTACATTGACTAAATGACATGATCATTTTCTTTAAATAACTTGTCTGAAATGATATAGGAAAGTAGTGTTAGAATTGGTCGATATTATACTTTAGTCTGAATAAAGAGGTCAAGAAGAATTACTCTTAAGAAATAACCTATATGTCCTCATTAGATAAAGTCAGTGATAGAAAATTATTGAACAAAAGAATGTTTGAATAACTGAGAAATCCCAATGAATATTCTAAAAATGCTGAACTAGAAATTTTAGTTCCTCCAAGTTGCTTTGAATAATAATAATATTGATCAATTTTAAGTTCAAAGCTCTTTATAATCAGGAGTATTTTGATCTACTACATGCATAAATGTATTAGTTAAGGATTTTCTGCTTTTGTTCTATATCATGTGGCCCTTTAATAGGTCTGTATATGATTACAAAGAGTAGACATTTACAGGTCCCTTGGGCACTTCTAGCCCAACATGTCCTTCAAAGAACGAATTATCTTCCTTGCAAAGGAATTTACCCAACTCAGCTTCCTACCCTATCTAGTTAAGTACAAGTATTTTCATCTTTATACCCAAAACAAAATTTTTGTAATATTTTCTCCTTTAACTTAAAACCTCATCTTTCCAAGAAGACCATCATATCCATTTACCAGCAATATCTTCTAAATTTAGCCATTCCTATTGTAAAATAGAGCCTGGAAAACGATTTTGTCCACATCATTTTATCTACACATACATATATTTGTATTCTATCTATCTATCTATCTGTCTATCTATCTATCTATCTATCTATCTATCTATCTATCTATCTATCTCTACATTTATCATTCTGCCAAAGATTTATTTTCAGAAAACTTTTTTTTCCCTCAACAATCGTGATATTCTCAAATACTCAAGGAAGTTTTTTGGTTCTATGAAATCTATGAGTTTTATAAAAAGAATTTCTGCCAGTAACATTAATTTCTTCACTTTATTCTGAACATTTTTATCTGCTATTAAAAACTTAACACTTCTTTCACTTTTCTGATTGTCTCTTGATGAGTTTTCCCTCACCTTAAATTTATCTGCGAATTCTAGAAAAATAATCCAGAAGGATCTACCATTATCATTGTTCTTTTATTCGACTACATATGCCCAGCTTCATGAATAGCTTCTGAGGTGTTCAAAAAGAAGAGCCATATACATTTCATACATGCATTGTCTATTCTTAGTGTTTAGCATTTGGCATGACTTTTATATTTGATGATCAGCAAGTTTTTAATTGAATTTCCCCAAAGTAAAACATAAATCCTTGGGCTGGGAATATGGCTCAGTGGTAGAGTGCTTGCCTAACATGCACAAAGCCCTAGATTCGATTCCTCAGCACCACATAAGCAGAAAAAGCCAGAACTGGTGCTGTAGCTCAAGAGGTAGAGTGCTGGCCCTGAGCAAAAAGAAGCCAGGGACAGGGCTCAGGCCCTGAGTCCAAGCCCCAGGACTGGCAAAAGAAAAAAAATACTGTTAGCCACAAATGATTCTAATTTATAGTCGTTGTATACTCCAAACCCTTTTGAAGTGGAACCATATAAAGATATTTATAAACATAATGCCACATTTATAGAAAAAGAAATAAATTGCACATATTTAAATTATTTTATTTACATTAATGATATTTAAATTTTGTTACTCAATGTAAAGATGAACAATTAAAAAATTATTTCTGCCAAGCACTGCTATTTTCATCTTTATACCCAAGCTATAATCCTGTCTACACAAAAGGCTTAGATATCAGAATTGTTCAAAGCCAACCTGGTCAGGAAACTCCATGAGATTCTTGTCTCCAGTTAACCACCAAAAACCTAGATGTGCAGCTGTGACTCAACTGGTAGCATGCTAACCTTGAGCAAAAAATATGCTTGGGGACAGCTCCAGGTCCTAAGTTCAAGTGTCCTTACTCGGCTTGCACAAATATATAGTATTACTTATTTTAAAATCTGGTCTCACTAAGATAAAGGTGTGGCATTAACCATTTTTCCAAAGAACATCTTTAGCTGATCAAGTACACTTATATGTATCTTTAAGTATTCATCTTAGTAGAATTAAAGGGATCACCAAATCAAAAAGATTTTCACTAACGGCGGGCCTAGTGGGAGAGAGAATGTACAGTGGGTATGGAAATGGCAGGATTTTTAGGCACCTCATGTTTTTACTCCTACCCAAGTATGCCAAGATAAAAACCTTGAAATGTGATTTCAGAATGGTTCATGTCTTTTCCAAAGCTTTTTCACGCAGAGCATATTTAAGAAATATTAACTTTATCACTCAAATAAAAAAAAAATCCTAGGAGGAAAATCTGTAAAATATGTTTGATCTTTTAAAACTTTCTTCAAAGCTAAAACCTGTAAGAAACCAATCAAAGTGAAGCAAGAGCCCTGGTAGGGACCTGGAAAGGCTGTCTTTCTGTTCTTAGTGTGAACTGGGCAATGCACATGATGCAATGTATCTTAGTAACAAAGACTTGCAGTTGGTTTCAAGGCACCAGTATCATGAAACGTATCTCTGCTATAGGACAGAATGTCCACACATTTACTCATTCACCAAATATTATTCACCTTTATTCAGGACTCCAGAGTACTCTGGTAAAACTTAAAACTCGACCTTTTGTTGAAAGAACTACCTACAGCTGGGGAGAAATACTTATTCCACAAAAACTATTCCTTAGATTCACAATAATTGCTATGTCCCTACAAGTGAAATGTTGGGAGCACCTGCGGAGTCACACAGTGCCTCTGAGAAAAAGGACTTCATGGTCTTAGGAAGATGGTGACATATTTGTTGTGTTGGTTTGACTTTGAGTTGAGAAACATTACACAATATGTCTGTGAACTGAGAGAATACAATGCATTAGAGTGGGGAAAATTTATGACATAGATGAAAGAGAATAATTAGCAGAAAAGTCCTTGGGAATGTAGGGCAATTAGGTTCTCTAAACAGTACATGGTGATAGGTGGGAAGAAAATGTTTATGGAAACCCATACTAACTGGTTATTAGATTTGCTGGTAGGTAGACAAGGCAATTCCTAGCTGATGGGTACTGTTATTCTGGCTGTTTCTCTAGAAGGAAAGTACAAATTCTTTTCCTATGTATCTTTCCAGAAACATTTTCTGTGGAGAAAGTATATTCCCATTGTAGATTTTATTCTGTATGTCCTGTGATTCTGATGCTGGTAGATTTTATATTTTGTTTTTAAATGTCTGGAAAGATGATTTGCAAAGCAGCCTACATACTAAAACTAGTAAGAATATATAAAGTAAATTAAAAAAATAAGATTGTATTTATTTATTTATTTTAATATTTATTTATTTATTTATTGCCAGTCTTGGGGCTTGGACTCAGGGCCTGAGCACTGTCCCTGGCTTCTTTTTGCTCATGGTTAGCAATTTGCCACTTGAACCACAGCGCCTCTTCTGGCCTTTTCTATGTATGTGGTGCTGAGAAATTGAACCCAGGACTTCATGTATATGAGGCAAGCACTCTTGCCACTAGGCCATATTCCCAGCGCGAAAATAAGATTTTTTTTTAAATTCAAAAATAGTGTTACAAACTTCTGGGCTATACAGGATCATGTAATTAATCTACATTAAATGGGGAAAAAGAAAAATATATAAGGATATGTCTATTCATCCATTTTTTTTCTTTTTTATTTCTTTCTTTATTTATTTTGCCAGTCCTAGGCCTTGGGCTCAGGGCCTGAGCACTGCCCCTGGCTTCTTTTTGCTCAAGGCTAGCACCCTGCCACTTGAGCCACAGCTCCACTTCTTGCTGTTTTCTATATATGTGGTGCTGGGGAATCAAACCCACAGCTTCATGTATATGAGGCGAGTGCTCTACCACTAGGCCATATTTCCAGCCCCCATTTTTTTTCTATCTTCTTTTTTTCCTGTGTCCTGAGACACTGGGAATGACCCCAAATAAATCTTAAAGAGTTTTGCTAAGGAGAGAGAGATTTCCCAGAAGGCACTCACATCCCTGATGAGAAGCCTGAGTAGAGCAAGTTGAGGCTTACCAGCTATTTCTTTTATCATGCAGCACTTTCGTATTTATTTTGTCATTTTGCTAGTTCCTTTTCACAAGCTGGCTAAGACACTGTCTCTTAATTTCTTATATAATTTCCACTAATGAAATAGGAAAGATGTGAGTTCTGCAAGTATCCAAACATTCTAAGCTTTTCTTGTGTCGATTTCACTCTTTTCCTCCTTCTGCAATGGTTTATAAAAGCCTGAACTATAGACAAATACTTTTTCAACAGAGCTTCTTTTTTCAGGCAGCATAAAATCAACATAAAAAGTATATCATAAATGCAACATAAGGAGTGCAAATAGAAATCACTTTTGCTATAGGAGATCTGAAAAACATATCTTAATTGAAGATAATCCATATTTTTTCTCATCAATTCAATCAATATCTGAAGAGTTTGAACCATTTCTTGATCGAAAGAAAATCAGCAATTCTTTTCTTTCTTTCTTTCTTTCTTTTTTTGACAACACTGCCCTACTAAAAGTTAAGGTGACATTGCAAAGTACACGTGACAAATTTCAAACTGAAAGTTATAAAAATTTATCTTGTAGGATAATGCTAGGTTTTACCTGTAGGCTTATTTTCCATAGTGGCAGGGACAATGGCATTGTACTATTTTAAATGCACTCATATCGAGATGATAACACGTGGCAAAATATTGGCTCCACTGAGAGTTGCGGTAATTGCTCTGACCTAAAGGTAAAAATGTTAGGAATAGCAGAAGAGCCAGAATACTTCAGTGCCTCAGAGCAAGAGCGACTCTCGTTCCCTTCTCACATGCCCATGTCCTTCCACGCCCTTTCCTCCAGTCACTCATGGAAATGGTTTAATCTCCCTTTTATAGTTACAAATCATGTAAATTATCACAAGCCACCCTTAACATGAAGAATGTGAAGTTCAGTTACTCACTGATTTACTGCTTCTGTGAGCGTGGGAATGAGGAGGTTAACCTATGATATTAATAACAGGAGTTCAGGGAACTAGGGCCTAATATAAAAAGGAAAGGACACGTCTTAACTAGAAGCTTCTTCTGTGTTATTTCACATGTTCTAATGTTTTCATGGCTAAATGTTACATCAGGCAGATGTATAAGTAATTCTTGACATTAATGTAGGAAAATACACATGTAGCAAATTGCGTTGTTCCTTGGTATACATTTTTCTCACAGGTCACCCTGCACCTACATGGCAGAGATGTTTCATTCTTTAAAAAAGTTGAACGGATCAGGCTGGAAATGTGGCTTAGCGGTAGAGCGCATGCATCGCATGCATGAAGCCCTGGGTTTGATTCCTCAGCATCACATAAACAGAAAAAGCCGGAAGTGGAGCTATGTCTCAAATGGCAGAGTGCTAAGCCTTGAGCAAAAAGAAGCCAGGGACAGTGCTCAAATCCCAAGTCCAAACCCCAGGACTGGCAAAAAATAAATAAATAAGTGAACAAATAACAAAAGCAAGTTGAACAGCCTCAACTATCATTCTGTTTTTGTTCCCTCACATTATCTCACATAATTTATTTTTTAGTTACATTTATTATTGTAGCTATTTTTATAATTAAATATTTAATAATTTAATTATTTTTTGTGCTGTTCTTGGGGGCTTGAGTGCTGTCCCTGAGGTTTGCTTTCTTTTTTTTTTCTCCTCAAGGTTAGCACTCCATCACTTGAGCCACAGCTTCATTTCCATTTTTTTAGGGAGTCTCATGGACTTTCCTGCCTGGGCTCTCTTCAAACTGCCATCCTCAGATCTCGGCCTGTTGTTGAATAGCTAGAATTACAAATGTGAGCCTCTAGCTCCCAGCAATAATTTAATTATTTTTGTTATTAAAATAGTTTATTTAAAATCAATTTAACTTAAATCCAAAATGTACAAAACATCATCACAAATAAAAGAGGTTTCAGTGATGCTAAAATAACACCTTGACCTCAATATGGAGATGCTCTGTGGCTACTATAACTCAGATGTCTGCTGAAAAACTCAGTGTGTTTATTCTGTCTATTCTTCTGTTTTGGAATAGGTTACCCAGATTTTCTAGGACCCTAATTCTATTTTGTTCATGTAGATTTTGTCCTATGTATACTTCTCTATACCATCGTTCTTGCTTCTTCTTCTCCTCTGCTGTCAGTTAGTTCAAAAATGACACAAGTTTATTGAGGATATTTTGTCACCACACATTCTCATTTAATTGCAAAGTAGCTGGAAAATAAAGAAAGACAGGAAATGAAAAGAGCTTCAGTGAATGTATATTGTACTGTCTCCATTGCACCAGAAAAACTTAAAAATTTTTTTAAAAAATGAAGACCAACACATCAGTATCTTTAGGATGAATTCATCAAGTAATCAAATCTTACTGAATGGTAGAAGACACGGTGATGATGTCAGATACTCTCTACATAATTTTAATACTTCTTTTCCCCATCATGTCTTTATGACAAATGTTAATAACAACACGTTTGTAGTTGTAAGTAATAGAAATTAATAAGGACAACATAATAGTGAGACCTCTCCCCCAAACATTCTTAAAACTTGCAGCATTTAGAACAATACGCATTTATTCATTCCAAATTGCCTAGCCAGGGGAAGTGATTTATTAATTCATATGCTAATTAAGTATAACATGATTTTTCCCTCTCAGGGGATGAAAATGGGCAGAATTTGGAATTAGACCAAAGATACCATGCCAGGTGCTGATTATAATAAACCTGTCTGGTCCACAGTTTCTTTTTATAAAATGAAAAGCCATTCAGATGAGTAACGATTGAATAGATCAGTGAATAGACACTTTCTACTCTATTGCCTGATAACACCCTTATGGATTATTCCCCTTTCTGCCCACCTGTGAAAGATTTCCTAATGTTCATTTCTTGATTAGCCAGTTCTTCCAAATATCCTTCCTTTCTGAATTTCTAATTGCCATCTCTCTTTCTGCTTCCCTATTTGAGTAAGATTATAGTAAGTAACACTGCCACCTATGTTGATGCTTTCTAGTGAAACATTTTATTTGGAAGTGTTTTACTACCTATGACCTGCTTGACCTGATGAACTTCTGGCACTTTCTGTAGTGTGTTTCACATGACGGGTCTACTCCAGAGCAACTTTTATCATCAGCCCTTCAGGCTTGCTCTACTGGGCCAGTTAGTAAACCTTCCTTCCTTCTTGATCAAAAAGAGTTTCGTACAACTCTTTTTATATCCTTTAAGAAATAGTCTCTTCGTGCAGTGGTTTTAGATTTGCTACATGTTGCATGGAAAACAGACACAATTCTATTTACCATTTCATAAATTCCACCTGTAATTGGCATATTATAGACAGTGTTAATAGTTCCCAGGATTGCTAAGGAGTTTTGAAAACAAAAACAACTTTTCCATACTTAAGCAGTAGAGATGGTTAAAAAGAAAGTACATCTTCTAATAGTGGAAGCCTTGTTTACAAGGGAATTTAATTAGCAGATCACATTGTTTTAATTAAATTGAGTATAAATGAACAAACAATATAGGACTCCATTTAAAACTAATTCCTACTATAGTTGGCCAGATTTCCTAAGAGGGAAAACATAAAACAATGAACTAAAAAATTGAAACATACAGAGAGGAACAGTTTTATTGAATGGTAAAGATAAGTCAAGTTTCTAAATTTCCTGTTAATATATAAGCTCATCTATAGGTTTTCTTTATAGTATTTTATATGTATGTTTGGGTGTTTAGGTTACGACTCGGATTCATGATTTTCTATATAAGGTCTAGCAGTTTATTCATGTGGCATCTGAAGTAATGATTGTCAATAGTTTCATGAAGTTAAAATATTTCTCTGATGAGAATATAAAATGTGTCTCCATTGCTCCATTACTATCCTCTCTCCTGGAGGTCCCTCAGAAAACTCTGGGGATATCTGAATGAGAATCAAAGTATGCTTTACAATGTGGAGTTACTCAAATCAACAGTAAGGCAGAGGTCACTGGAGAAGCTGTCCTGGAATGGATGGCTTTGTGTAGAATTTTACTGTTGTCTTAAGATTGCTCCTAAAGCAAAATCTTGGCCCCAGTGTGTTAAGCCTGCAGGTGAGGCAAAGGAATCTGGGGCTTGTCTTTAGAGAAGATCCTGAATAACTAATGAAGTCATTAGTAAAAGAAAATAGGACACACCGTGCTTAGGTGTGGTCCACAAAGGCAGTCCGTGTCCAGAGAAAGAGATGCAGAGACTGCACTTCTGCCCTTTGGGTGTGATGTATGCATTGGTAGAATGTGACAAAAGGAAACAGTCTTAGTTTCTGACCCTGCAGAAGAAATGAACATTCTGACAGGATGCAGAATAAGAGTGGACATGATGACTCTCAAATGCACAATGTTAGAGAAGAGACGAGATGTCAGTGCTTTTCACAACTCTTCCTTATCCTTTATCCTTTCCCCAGAAATCTAGGCAAAGCTAGATGAATGTTGGAAGCACAGCCATTACAGAAGTAAACTTTATCTTCTGCAATTCACCCATCAGAGTTGAAAGATGTTGATTGTGGGGAGTTGCTTTGGAAAAATAGTTTAATTAAACATTAATACTACTTGATCCATGTAAGATTATGTTAACCTTATGTGTATATTACAAACATGTTCACACTGTTTTCCAAAGGCACATTTCCTACCAAATACCGTTTTATTCTATAAAATTTGCAATTTTGGTAGAGGTTGTTACTCATTGTATTTGTGTGTGTATTTGCCAATATAAGTAAAATTCTTCTATATACCACCTGTTTACCTACTAGAGGATTCTAGATTAAGCTACTAGAGGATTCTAGATACAGCCAGTGTTCTTTTATGTTGAGATATTGTTGAGCTTGAATATGGGTATGATTAAATGCATGCTAATGTTTCTTTTGCCTAAATGAAACTGTATTCTATTCACAATTGCAAATTTTTCTGAAATTACCATTTAGTTTCAGATTGAATGCTTTAATATTTTCCTGCAAACGTGATTTTAATCACAACAATGGGGAATATTATATAGAGACAAAGGAACAAGAATATATTAATAGGTATACATACACCCATCATCACGACTCAGTAGTTGTTAACATAATTTTTAAAACTTTGATAAGAAAGTTAACTAAAGCGATAGATATAGCTAAAGCTTTCTGTCATTTCCCTAAATTTGTCCTTCTCCAGGGGGATGGGAAAACCTCAATTTGACATATTCTACTTAGCTATATGTTCAAATTTATTCTACATGGCTCTATAGCATTGTAATATTAATAGCTTGAAATGAATATTTGGAAACACTGTACTCTGTTATGTATTGCTACTTATTTGACTTCGAATTATAAAGATTCTCACAGAGATGTGTGTATACTTCATTTATTTTGAAGTACTTTATAATTTTATATTGTATGAATAAATTCATACATTTTTTGTGACAAAGAAGAGTTGCACCATTTTTATGGTTTTGTATTTAAAATGCAGATGCGATAACTATCCTCTCTTTATCTGCTTATTCACAGGAAGATTCACAAGTTGATTTGCTGGGTCAAAGAATATCTGCATAATCATCCTTTCTTGGTGTTGTCTAATTTCCAAAGTGTAGTAATTTAGCTTTCATCAGCAAAGCTATAAAAGGTCTCATTACTTCATATTCTTTCCAAATAACACCAAGCATTAACAACATTAAATTTTGATTAATACAAGAGATGTGATATAGTATCTAATTGCTCTCATTATAACCCCTCCATGCCTAGATGGAAAAGGTTGTCTGTGACCTCTGTTCCCCTTTCTGATGTTGAGTGTTTCTGATTGATTGGCAGGAGACTTTTCCTCTAATTTGTCGATGTTATTTATGTTGGCTTAGAGAATACTTCCCTATATCACTTTTTATATTATGTCTTTAATTTGCCTGAAATTTATTACCTGGCAGAGAGCCTGACATAGAACATTTATTGTTACTTAGACATCTTTCTTTTTGATTTATTTGTTTTGTTTTTGGTGCCAGTCCTGGGGCGTGGACTCAGGGCCTGAGCACTGTCCCTGGCTTCTTTCTGCTCAAGTCTAGCACTCTGCCACTTGAGCCACAGCACCACTTCTGGCTTTTTTCTGTATATGTGGTGCTGAGGAATCAAACCCAGGGCTTCATGTATATGAGGTGAGCACTTTACCACTAGGCCATATTCCAACCTAGACATTTTTCTTGAGCTTGGCCATTTGTTCATTCTTTACTGATTTGGATTTCCCACAATATTTTATGTGATTCTTGGACTACTTTGGGCTGTTTTTGATATATGCTTGTTCATATTTTTTCCAAATCTATACCAAAGACACATGTTCTTTTTCTTTTTTGTTTTGTTAGTCCTGGGGCTGTCCTGAGCACTGTCCCTGGCTTCTTTTTGCTCAAGGCTAGCACTCTACCTCTTGAGCCACAGCACCACTTCCTGCTTTTTCTATATATGTGGTGCTGAGGAATCAAACCCAGGGCTTCATGTATATGAGGTGAACACTTTACCACTAGGCCATATTCCCAGCCCCAGACACATGTTCTTGATTATTGTAGATTTATGTTTGAACTGAAGACCTTACATTTACTCAGCAAGCATCCTACACCTTCAAACACATGTCAAGCCATTTTTTTTTAATTTTTAGGTCATTTTTTGCTTTGTAATTTTTTTAAAAATAGGGTCTCAGTTTTCTCCTTATCCATCCTGGGGTCCCTGATGCAATATGAGTAAAAATATGTGTTTAAAATCTTTCTATTTTCTAAATTTTATCTTCTTTAAAACCAATATTGAAAGAAAACCTTTGGGTAGAGGCAGCAGGTCCTCAGAAGAGGACTTGGGTGGAGTGGGAACTGTGGTCACCTCTGCCCTGTAACCATCTCTGGGACTACTCTGTGGTGACAAGAACATCAAAGGAGCCCAGGTCTTGTTTTGTGCGTATTTCCTTTCTACTCACAACTTCTTTTGAACTTACCTGTTAGTAACAGGCAGGTAACTCTTGTTTATTCCAATAGTGAATAAATATAAATAAACTGTCATCTTTCTGCTGTCTTTGTTTTTTTTTTTTTTTTTTTTTTTTTTTTTGGCCAGTCCTGGGCCTTGGACTCAGGGCCTGAGCACTGTCCCTGGCTTCCTTTTGCTCAAGGCTAGCACTCTGCCACTTGAGCCACAGCACCACTTCTGGCCATTTTCTGTATATGTGGTGCTGGGGAATCGAACCCAGGGCCTCATGTATAAGAGGCAAGCTCTCTTGCCACTAGGCCATATCCCCAGCCATTCTGCTGTCTTTGGATCACAAATTCAGAGCTCTCTGTACTATGTCTCCTGTATTTCTCTTCTTAAGACTGGAGCAAAAGTCATTTGCCATTCCTCAGTTAGGATGAATTACAGATTCATTATTACAGAGCTGTAATGGTATTTATAATATTCATCTTGTTTTCTGTAGCAATTGTTTTATTGTGGAGTGTTTGATGATCATTCATGCTCTGATTTTCACTTGTACTGTTTTCCCATAACCTACTGCAAACCCTTCTTCAGCATGGTTTTTCTCAGTGCTTATTCCAAGACCAGAGCAGCCTTATGTTTGGTGTTTGACACTGACAACACATCTAGGCTCAGGAGCAATTTTTTTAAATGACCTTTATTAGACTTGAGTGTTAGGAAATGGCTACAAGGAGTGCCATTTAACAAACAAAGTTTCTGAAATGTGTAAGTTAGGGCCATCAATACCAACAAAGATTTTGATTTTAGCTATAGATGAAGAATTTAATTTTGTACACAATTGTGCCATTGAACAAATTTTCTTTTCTGAAAAATTACACAGTTAAGTGTTCTCAGTTTGATGCTTATACTCCTTCATGCCAGTGACCCCCATTTCACAGCCTTTCCTTTTCACATGATCATGCCAATGGGTTAAAATGCTAGGAAGTTTCTACTACCCCCTCCTCAATTCAGCCATCACCACTCAAAGCCATCACGGTTATATGCAGAACATTTACCCTCCTAAACATTTCTTTGCTCCATGCTACATATGTGAAAATGAAATCAAGTAGCTTGAAAGGTTGGGTGGGATTTTGGGAGATGGGGGAGAAGGATGGAAGGGATGGCACTGATCAAGATGCATTGTACTCATAAAGCAACAAAGGGAAATCATGAAGTCTGTGTTAGGGTGATAGATCAACCTTTACATGAAAATGTGATTTACTGATGATATCACTTTGGAGGTTGGGAAAGGTGCATTCCATTGGTATTTGTGGGAGTAAACTCAGTTTTGAAAGTCTAGTTTTATACATGTGAGTCTTTTCATTCCCCTTTTTAGTTATATTGGCTAGAGGGTATATCAGTCTTATTTATGTCTCAAAGAACCAACCTTTAAATCCAGTATAGTTCTTTAGGTTCTAATTAATTAATCTCTGCCAAAGTTTTTATTATTTCATCTCATTTTCTACTTCACATTGTTTTGTAGTTAGATTGGTCTTGTTTTCTAGTAGCCTGAAATGCATCATTAAGTTACTGAGTGTTTCTTGGCTGTGTTTACTACATGCAAGAGGCTCTGGTCGATTATGTTTCACACATGTAATAATAATAATAATAATAACAATAAGAGTAGTATGCATGCATACTTAGAATTTATTATGACTCAGATGCCATTTGAGGTATATATTTCATCTACTAATTATTTTTCTCTTTAATCTTAAGTGAGTTATTATGATTACTTTTATTTTCCAGATGAGAAAATTAAGGTATTGACTAGTAACTTGCCTTAAGATTTTTTATGTGGGCTGGGGATATGGCCTAGTGGCAAGAGTGCTTGCCTTGTATACATGAGGCCCTGGGTTCGATTCCCTAGCACCACATATACAGAAAACGGCCAGAAGTGGCGCTGTGGCTCAAGTGGCAGAGTGCTAGCCTTGAGTGGGAAGAAGCCAGGGACAGTGCTCAGGCCCTGAGTCCAAGCCCCAGGACTGGCCAAAAAAAAAAAAAAAAAAAGATTTTTTATGTGAGCTGCCTAGTTCAGAAAATAGGCAATAAATCAGACTGTAAGATAACAGTTTTCCTCTCAACTATACTGATTCCTAAAAAGCCAAGGTATTTCTTGTAAGCAGATGCTACAGTCACGAACACAGTTGGCATTCATAACGTAAGACAAGAATAAAGATGCTTAACTTTTTAATAAGTGAAAGTCATATGACCTTCATTAGGAAGGGAAGAGAGAAGTTGAGTTGTATAGCATAACCTTGAGTTACATACCATAAGTGTGGATAAAAGAATATTCTAGAAAATCTGGAAGTGACTCTGCTCAAAGCAAGGAAATATCCTCTATAGCTGGCAATAGTAGGGTAAAGATAAAAAAAATATTACATGCCAAAAATTTAAGATAATTCTCAGAAACATAAGATAAAATACTCATAAAATCAGAAAGGTGAAGTAATGAGTTTGAAAATAATGGAGATGTAGTTGTTAGGAAGCAAGAGATTCAGGCAGAATTTGCAGAAAGAAATGTGAAAAGTGAGTGGACAGCTTTGAGTGTATTGTAGGGTGTGAGTGTAAATGGATAACTTTGATAGAAGTCAAAACATTGGAGTTGGTTTTACTTAGTCCAGTGGCCATGAAAACAAACCTAAACATTCTCTTTGAAGAGTGTGGGTATTGGATTTTAAAACAAAGGGAAAAGCAACATTACTGGGGTGAAGGCAGTTTCAGAACTTGCAGACCTCTGATTGATTGGCAGGAATTACCTGAGGCACTTTACTGATAAAGATTCTAAGGTCATTTCCTAACTTGCCGGGAAGGAGTGGTATAATCGGACGGAAGTCTCTACCAGGAACACAAAAAGAGACCGTGGAGAATGCAGAGCTGAGTTTGCCAATCCAGATTCATAATTTATCTAGCAAATACACCTTCCCTAGAACTTGATAATGTTTGTGATGAAGTATTTCATGAAAATGTATTACGTACCTTTTACACAACATCTGTGTAAAAGTTACCTCACTGAGATATTGAGTTAAAGTGATTATGTTATTAAATGCAAATCCAAATCATAAGAGGAAATATACCAACCAAAAATATGAAGTGTTCATTAAAATATCAGAGGAGGATGTATTAATTCTCCTAGCTGTACAGGATGAAGGCATACTAAAAGGTACCCCAGATTCAGAGGCTCAGATTGTATAACTTTTGTTGGAGCCATCAAAAGGGAGAAAAAAATGACTAATCAAACAGAGGTTCTACAAGATGAAATCTAGAGACACAAGATGGGTGCTTTTCTTTGGAATGCAGAAAGCATAAAACCTTGGGTAAAGGTGTACCAATGCCAGCCTTTTGAGGAGGGAAACAATGATCTGTGAAGAGACAACTACTACATTTTTACCAAAGATGATGTCCTCGTGCTCAGGACTGCCACTTGAAAAATCTTAAGGCAACTCCAGCAGGCATGGTCCTGGTGGACAACCATGTCAATTACATTGTGTGCAGCTAATCTTCCAACTTTTGGCACAGCGCTTCTTTGACCAATCTTTAAAAACATAACTAGATTACGACTTGTCTTTTCTTCATTAAAATTCAAATCAAAAGAGGGTTCCAAACTGTTATGACATGGGATAGCAGCACCCCCTGTCACAGACTGAATTTTAATGGACTAGTCAATGTTCATTAATCAGGACACAGCTGTTGCCCACAATAGCCTTCTACAGGTGCTGATTTCCTTTCTGTTTGTTTACATATTAGCCACGCATGATTTCACATAGCTCCCAAGTGGAAATCTTAAACCCCAACAAGAAGTATTTTATTTTCTAAAAGCACTATGTGAAGCAGACCAAAACAAAATCTGCAGTGCAGCTCTAACCTTGAGAAGTTTAACTTAAGAGCTCCATGAGAGAGTGAGGAGTGAAAAAGAGTTGATGTTTGTCAAATGAGTTGAGAAGCCTCGTCACTGCTGATAGACAAGTTGCCAGAAATGTAATCAAACCATGATTTCTTCTTGAGTAGCTCAATCTTAAGAAGTTTAGGGGAACAAAAAAAAGAATGGGGAACTAAAATGGTAACCTTGGATACATATATATATATATATATATATATACATATATATCTATATATATTACTTGATCTCACAGAAGCTAAAGAAATGTTTCTGAAATTAACCTCAATGTTCATGAAGCATTCATGATACTTATATTTTATGGTCAAATAGATAATACGCTTCTGCTTGTTAAAAGTGTGGTATATAAACTGGGTTAGCTGGGAATGTGGCTGAGTGGTAGAATGGTTGCCTAGCATGCATGAGGACCTGGGTTCACTTCCTCAGTATGACATAAATAAAAATAACAATGAAATTGTGTTGTAGGCCATAGAAGATCCTTTTGGTAGCATAGGTGATGAAGACCTAGGTTGTCAATCTTCAACACAAGAAAAAATGTAATAGTTAATTATATTAACAAAGAATTTTAAAGTAGCAGCTGAGTAAAAAGAACCTAGTTGTACTGTTACATGTACTGAAATTTTGCTTATATGTCTTACTGTATGTTATTCAACAATACTGTTTTTATTCTGAGAAGAGTCAAGACAATTAAAAGCAGATTATATTTTATTGCCTATTCACCATATCCACAGAGCAATTTTCATTATCAAAAGGTACAGGAAACCAAAAGACACAGGAAAAAGATATTGCCTAGCTTTAGTGTCAGAACAAAGAGCCAACATACAGTATGGGACACAGCTACAGAGCTATTGATTCAGGGAGTTTCATTGTCCATTATGTAAATATACACGAAGACAATCATATTTGAACTGCAAAATGCAGTAATATAAAACTTCAGCTAATGAAAAAATTGTAGAATAATACTTTTAAAATCAATTGTCATGTTTAACAATATAATTTGACATACTGCTATAAAATAAAGGATATTCATTCATAGGAACTGGGAGATAGATACATGAAAAAAATTTTCAAAGAGTTCATATTTTTGTCCATTTCCTCAGCAAAACATCAATTCAAAAACTCGGATTTTTACACTGCTGCAACTTGGAAAATAATGCATTCACGTTAGACCATCATCCCAAATTCTACCACAGGCCAGTGATGTCTCCAAGTTCAATTAAAGTGACAAGGGTGACATACATCAGTAGTTTGAGAATCAAAAAGGAAGAGTGAGGGAACTTCTAAATGACATTTAATTATGATCTTATGGAAGAAATTATTCTATAAAGCAGTGAAATGTAATAGAAGCAACATTTTATATTTGAGAATTATCCTCTCCAGAGACAGTTAACCAACAGAAACCATAACAGTGTTTGATTAAGTCTGCATGTTGTTGTTGACCTTATTAATGGAATCAGCTGATGGATTTCTGAATCAATTTGTATGCAAATGTAACAGAAGTAAGAATGGAGTTTCAAGCTAATCTGCCTACTTTCACTGACTGCTTTTTTCTCGTCCCCGGAGTTTCATTGATGTAACAAGTGATGCTCATTTGGTGCCCTTTTAAGAGTATTTTCCTAACTGATATATATTAAACAAGAAAATTAAAATATAACACACCATAGTTTCCTCTACTTCTAAATTATTCTAATGCATTTAAATAAGTTACATACCCGAGTTCCCGGGAAGCTGTATTTTTCCAAAACAGAAAGGAAATCTCATCTAAATAAATGAAACAGCATCAAGTGGACAACTTGTCTATTTCCAGCAACCTGTGACAGATTGTATATGCTCATTTATCACACTCAACTTGGGCCGAGTTTTAGCTGTCTCTTTATCTTCTCTTTGTCTCTACTCATTTTCTGACACATTCTTTATAAATAAGTAAGTTGATATTAAATAATATGTTTTCTATCAACTGAAAAGTTCAATCATGTTGTTTTCTTGAAGTTTTAAAATAATTCTTCCTGTCTTAATTTGTTTCATATGTTGGAAAAAGAGCCAATGAAGATGATCGAAAGCTATTATTAAATGGCTTGATATTGGATGATTTTATTCATGCCCATTTTAACATATTACCGACCAAAATTTACTGGATCACAACCTAATAAACATTGAATAAATATCCAGGGGAAAGTTTTCAGATTATCAGTTGTTTCAGGTTAACAACTACTCTGAAGTTTGATGAGAAATGTACTCACTGCCTTATGTACGAAACTGCAACCCCTCTGTACATCACTTTCACAATAAATAAAATAATTAATTAATTAAAACACACTGAAAACTATTGCACAACTCGGGATTTCAATGAATGTGAAGAGTATATATTTGAAAATACTAGATTTTTCAGAATAGTTGAAAATATTGGCTTCTCTTCAAATTTTCCTCATCTCAGAAACTCTGATTCAGGATTAGTTCTTTAACTTTCTAATTGATTAAAAGTAGGCTTAATTTGAACACTAGTGAGATTTCTGTACATACATTGGGCTGCAAGTAGAATGATAAGTCATCTCTATACTGGAGCACTAAACTAATCATAATGGCCTAAAAACCAAGTAAACTTCAACAGTAATATACATTTTGTTTAGGACTTGCAATTTCTGAAAATAATTTTCTACAATTGCCATTTCATAATTTATCCAAACTACTGAAAGTAGTTTGAATAAATTGGACTAAGACTAAAAAGCATTCCCATTCTAGAAATGAACATATGAAGATATACAAATACAGAAATATTTCTTTTAGAAATTATGTATTGACTGGCTGATGGCTTTGGCAGAATTGAGTTCATTAGTCTAGAATCTCACTCTCCAATGTGAGCTAGAGGAAAGGTTTATCATTCTCAGAGATGAAGCCTTGTCAGCATGGCTCAGATTGATGAGCTGAAATTCTAATCCCTCATGATTATCTGTCCTGTTGTTCTCCGTAATGGATTCCTGGAGGAGGTTGTTTTCTTGCATACTCCTTTTGTCATGCTTGGCTGAAGTACAGTTGACTGGAAGGCTACCTCTACTTCCACCACATTCACTCAGAAACGAATGGGTTCTAGAGAAGTTGTACATCCATTAAGCAGAGCATTAGTTGTGATGTTCTTCATTTATCTATCAAAAGTACTTAGATCTATGAGTTCTCCAAAGAACTGTTTACTGAGAAATGGTGCTTTGCTCTCTGATAGAGGAAATAAAAGTTATTGGAGCCGCCAATAAACTTAAAGGCTTTAATGCAGAAGTCTGAAAAATGAGAACTCACGTCATTGTCCCATTATCTATCACATAGCGTTTCTAAGGGAAGTCTTTCAGCAGACTATCTTTGTGCGGTGATCAGACAGAACATTTTTGTTCCCTTTTTATTTCTAAATGGGATGTGTATAGAAATTTAAGGACCAATGGTTCATATCTTTTAATTGTAGACTTTAAACATATAGATGATTAAAGATATCAGTTGGTATTAGTGAAAATTGCACTCAATTTTATACAATGCAACCAAAGGCAGAAGCTATGAAGGACAATGTAGGTTAAATTGTGGTGAGGAGTACACTCCATTTTGTCATAAAAAGGATGTTACACAAAATATAACAAGGTATTGATGCTGTTACAAGTATCTTTTGAAATTCCATTTAAGGAAGTAAAAAATACATAAAATTCTGAAGATAGAAAAAGACTGAGCAAGAAAAATAGGAAAAATATTACATAGGACTTTCTAGTTTTTCTCAATACTTTTAGGCTTTCTTATTAGAAAACATTAATCAATGAAAGATTTTTATTCATGCAATAGGAAGTATGGATGTGAACTTTTAAGAATACTATTTTGGCTTCTATTTAAAGAAGAAAATGAATATTAGAATCAAGCTTGTGACTGTTAGAATGGTCTGGACAAGGGAGATCTGGTTAATACTGTTTGGGACAAGCATATTAAGGAAAGAGGAAATAAATACATTTAAAATATAACTGTTTTTTTTTTTTTTTTTGGCCAGTCCTGGGCCTTGGACTCAGGGCCGGAACACTGTCCCTGGCTTCTTCCCGCTCAAGGCTAGCACTCTGCCACTTGAGCCACAGCGCCACTTCTGGCCGTTTTCTGTATATGTGGTGATGGGGAATCGAACCTAGGGCCTCGTGTATCCGAGGCAGGCACTCTTGCCACTAGGCTATATCCCCAGCCCCTAAAATATAACTGTTTATGCCAATCATTTCATACTCTTCACATTCATTAAAATCCTGAGTTGTGCAATAGTTTTCAGTGTGTTTTAATTAATTATTTTATTTATTGTGAAAGTGATGTACAGAGGGGTTATAGTTTCGTACATAAGGCAGTGAGTACATTTCTCATCAAACTTCAGAGTAGTTGTTGACCTGCAAAAGTAGAAGTTTAGGGAAAACTGGAAAAAAATGAAGTATCAGAAAACTGGAAGACTTTTTATTGTTTGTTTCCAGTATTGAGCTGTTTGTCACATAGGTTTAAGAATTTTATTTGAAGAATATTAGAACGTCATTTAATTTATTCTGAGGTTTTGTTGTGCTGTCAAACTTCTAACAAATTGTTATATGACAGATAGATAGATAATTCCGATATAGTTGAAAATACTTGGAAACCTAGAAAAACATAAAAGTTGCTATTTTATGTAGTCATTTCACATCTGATCCCTTCTTTTGCTACTAAAATCATCTGTGTGCTGGGCACTAGTGGCTCACCTCTGTAATCCTAGCTACTCAAGAGAATGAGATCTGAGGATCACAGTTTGAAGCCAGCCTGGGCAGAAAAGTCCCCCTGAAACTCTTATCCCCAATTAACCACTCAAAAACCAGAAATAGTGCTGTGCCTCAAAATAGAAGAGCACTAGCTTTGAGCCAAAAGAGCTTAGGTACAGTGCCTGGGCCCGAGCTTCAATCCTCACAACCTATAAAAAAAAATAAAATAAAGCCACATGTGTGACAACAAAAGTCTTGATAAATCTCTAATTATATAGAAGATATATTGAATTATATGATAGTGACAATCTATTTCTAGTGTGGGTATAAAGAGTGGTGAGGGTTTAAAGAACAATTACTCTTCTGTACTTACTCATGTAACTCAAGATTACATCCTGGTGTTTCCCAACCTACACATTACCTGGAAACTATTTTGTGTTTGTGTGGAACTTGAATTTATTTTCCAAGAAATCATTGACCCCATTTATGCCAAGTACCCTTTTAACTCAGTATACCTGGTAAAGAAGAAATGATAAACAGATAACATAATAATGCTATAAAAGGAAACCTTTATAGTTCCTTAAAGAAATTTTCCCATCTATTTAGACTTATTTTGTTTTGGGAGTACAATAATTTATACCACATATTAAAATACATCTAAGGGTAATGCTGTAGAGTCTTGCTTTTTATTCCCCCCTCCCTATTTGCCTCCCCACATGAGTTGTACAGTTGCTTTACAGCATATAGTTTCATAAGTATTGCTGTAGATTCTTTTTTTTGGCCAGTCCTGGGCCTTGGACTCAGGGCCTGAGCACTGTCCCTGGCTTCTTCCGCTCAAAGCTAGCACTCTGCCACCTGAGCCACAGCGCCCCTTCTGGCCGTTTTCCATATATGTGGTGCTGGGGAATCCAACTGAGAGCTTCATGTGTAGGAGGCAAGCACTCTTGCCACTAGGCTGTATTCCCAGCCCCTTGCTGTAGATTCTTAAATGGAAGATTTCTTAAGATCACAGACACAAAGGCTAGTAAAAATATTTATGGGAAAATAAAGTTATTGATATAGATAATATGGTAATTCATTGTGTTTTACTCACTAACTCACTAAATCACTGTTTTATACTGGACCTGAACATGGGGTTCTAAACCTCAAGTCCAAACTCCAAGACTCCAACATCTCAGGTCCTGCCTCTCATCTCCTCTGCTAAATGAAGAGACACAGTGAAGATTAGAGTTTTATTTTGAGGCAGCCATGGGAAGACAGCATGTTAGCATATCTTTAGCCATCTTTAGCTGTCTTTAGACTACAGACATTTGTCTTAATTTAAATCAGGAAGCTTACAGGCATGCCTATTGCTTGTTCTGACTCATTTTGCATGGACAAAAGTCAATGAAGGTTGCTACGATTTAACCTGGTCAAGAAACTGTGCCTTCCTTTAGTCTCTTAAAGCTCATCTCACTCACGAGGTCAAAATCTTGTCTGTGCAGGTACACTCACAGTACTTGCTTCATAAAATTGGATTCCATTTGAGGTAGTTAGATCATGTTTGTATCCTAGCTGGTTTGCCCTAGGCAGTTTTAGACATGCAGTGCCTTGGTAGCTCATGGCAGATGCTGTACTTGCCCCTGAGCATTGCCTTGCCACAAAGCCCTCAACCTAAGTGGTAACTATTTTATTGGAGCTTTCAAGAGAAAATGGTCATCTCTTTAGCCACCTTTTATAATCTCCAGTGTACTGTGATCTGTCCTGTCTGTGGCCTAGTTGATAGAGAGTTGTCTGTCCCCCAATCTGAATCGGCTGCTTAGTCTCCTCTCCCTCACCATTTTGAGCTTCAATAAAGCATAACATTCTTCTATGTAAAACTGACTCAGTGGGGCTGGGAATATAGCCTAGTGGCAAGAGTGCCTGCCTCGGATACAGGAGGCCCTAGGTTCGATTCCCCAGCACCACATATACAGAAAACGGCCAGAAGCGGCGCTGTGGCTCAAGTGGCAGAGTGCTAGCCTTGAGCGGGAAGAAGCCAGGGACAGTGCTCAGGCCCTGAGTCCAAGGCCCAGGACTGGCCAAAAAAAAACAAAAACAAACAACAACAACAAAAAAAACTGACTCAGTGATACTTTCACTTGGACAATATACCAAACAACAAAAGAAAAAAACAAAATATAAAAATAATTAGCCATCTACTCCACCCCCCCCAAAAAAAAAGCCTTGGACTTCTTTCTTAGTGGTAAAAGGTGTAAAATGAAAGGACCTGTTCTTCATTGTGCAACTAGGAATCAGCATTGCTTTGTGACTGGATGCCTAAGAATGTCATGAATGAACATTTTCAGTGTTTAGTCTCCCCTTGGTTTGGAGTTCACGTAGTTTGCAGTACATCTCAAGTGCTTGTTATCTATTTCTCAGAGGACTGATTAATATAATGTAAATACAGTGAACCAATATGATGCTTTTCAGAATCTCCAGATGGCTCAGGTCCCTTTGGACTATATTATGACAGAGAGCAACAGCATGAGGCTTCTGGTAAAACTGAATATGTCATATCTAATATGAGCCTGAGAAATGTTTATTAAATAGACCAATGGATCTGGAGGAGATACCATGGGATGAGATATAGCTATGATATCATTTGTTATTTAAGCCTACTGTGTGTGTAGAAGGAAGGCAAGATAGGCCTCTGGGTTTCCAAATAACTGAGTCTATTTTACCAATTATACTATGTAATTTTTCATTGTTTTATTTTTGTTTTGATATCTCAAAAAGCAAGTAAAATGTTTCTAGTTTAGAAGAGTAACCCCCTAACTAGAGTAATCAGTTCACCCAATTAATAAAGGATTCAGCTTGAACATGCTTTGAATATTTAAGACAGTTCAAAGGCAGGCCTTCTGTCTAGCCCATACACTCCACTAGGTAATATTCCTCTATCATTCTAAAGCCAGATGATCTGACCAAGCCTGTCAATTCGCCACTTGTGGGGTATAACTACCTCTCTCTCTCTCTCTCTCTCTCTCTCTCTCTCTGGTATGAGAGTTTGAGAGTTTAATACAATTTTATTTTCTAATACTTCTTATTTCGCTGACAAAGCATAGCTTACCATCATCTTAAGAACAGAGGATAACAGCTGGTTATCTGTGGCTCACATCTGTAATCCTAGCTTCTCAGGAGGCTGAGATCTGAAGATCTGGTTTGAAGCCAAACCTGAGCAGGAAAGTCAGGGAAACCCATTATCTCTAAATAATGAGAGAGATAGATAGAGATAGAGAGAGAGAGAGGAGAGAGAGACTTCTGGGAAGATGACAGAGGAGCAGCAGAGCCCTAGCTAAGCTCCCTCCAACATCACAGTTGTCCCAATCCAGAGACACTTTTACTCCTAGAAAGACAGCCCAAGGAAGTTATAACAGTACAGGGTTTCTGGCCAGGAAGGAAAAATCGACTTTGCTGGCCTGAAAACACAGATTCGAGCTCCGGGCGGCGACTCGCCACCACACCAGTGCCTGAGCCAGCACAGCACCCCGCACTCTGCGCACCTAAACCACACCAGCGGTGAGCTGGGAGAAATCCTCCAGACAGCACAGACACATGCGGATCGCAGGCTGAGCACGGATGGGCCGAAATCGCAGAGAAAGCATGAGTACTCCACGGAAAACATTCTCACTCGCACCCACAGGGCAGCTCCTTGAAGGTACCCCTTCTCCCACCACCAGAGCAAAGCACCAGCTTTTACACTGGCATAGGGCAAGACCAGAATGGAACTAAAACAGGCCTGGGGAAAGCGAGGACAAAGGAGCCATCTTTGAAAAGGGCAAGAGGGATCGACCAGTGAGAGCTAGCTCCACCCAGGAGAACGCCCCCTGCCCTGGCAGGAGGCTTGTCCTGGGCTGCGGCTCACACACTCAGGTGAACTCAGCCAGAGGTGCCGGCCCTCCCCGCCAGAATAAACCAAAAGCAGAGAGCAGCTACCGGCAGCACAGAGCAACCAGATGGAAAAACAAACAGTTCCCGAGACAGATAAACGGTCACAGATAAACGGTCACATCACAGAGGGAGCCTGAATTCCATAGCCAGCTCCACCCAGGAGGCCTCCCTGCCCAGGAGGGAGGAACCTCCCCCAGGCAAGTGTCTCTCAGCCAGGTAAACCATGGCAGAGGCACCCCACCCTGCTGAGTCCACAGCCTATTTAAAGCCAGGCGTTAAAGGCAGCCCCCCCAGAGCAGATGAGAGGAGCCACGGTTCCCAAGACTATTCATGTGCCCCATCTACAGTGGACACCCAAGGCCTACCTGCAAGCTGTGGGAACGACAGAGCCCCAGGATTTCACTAACAGGGTAAGAAGGTCAGAGCAGATCCACCCCCTGCAAACTGAAAGCAAGTCAAACCAGCCCAGCAGAAAAATAGACTGCAGAGCATCACAAGGAAGCCAGAGACTATAGAAAGCCCACCTGAACAAGGAAGACTCCATTTTTTTCTTTTCAAAACATTTTTTAAGCATTTTTGTTTTGTTTTGTTTTTTTCATTTCTGAAACGTCATTGGTTTTGTGTTTTCCATTTTTACGTGTTTGTTTTATCAAGTTGTTTTTTTTTGTTGTTGTTCATTTTTCTGTTCTTTTCTTTGTATTTTAAATAATTTTTCTCTGTTTTGTGTATTTGTCTTCCAGTATATTTTTCTTTATTTCTCTCTTCACATTCTTTTTCGTTAAAAATTTACTTTCCTATGAATAACACCTCCACTCTTTTCTGCTAACACTCCATTGTCTATCATTTTAACCTTGTTCTTTCTACTGATTCTACTTTTCTCCACATTTCCACGTCACTGAAACTAAACCAAATCATCACCACCACCACTACCACCCCCAAAATTTACTCTATTCTCTTTGCTACCACTAACTTACCCTCCTGACTTACTTCCAGGACCTCCAGATTCCATTGACCCCTGGTTATTGGATAGAGGGTATCCCTGCTCAATCAGAGTGAATCAAAGGGGTTCAAAGACAACACCATCCAGTCCAAAAATAACTTAACATAAGAACAAAAATTGCTCATAACGTTGTAAGAGTAAATAAGTAACTACTGAATACAGGGCTCAGGATTGGTTGTTATATCAAAATTGTATTCTTTAGGAACACCAAATCTAATTTTATACACAGGTATACTAGGTATCTGTATATAATGGTGAACTTCTAAGATTTACACAATAGTGCTTGGTAAGGTCTGCTTTGGGTCTTAAACGGTGCTCATAAATGCTTGTAGATTGGCATTACCAATCCAAATGGGCAGAAGAAACACAACAAAGATGGCAAACAATGGAGTCTCATCTCCCACTCAAAACAAGCAGGAAGCAGAGCAATCAAACAAAGACATAGAAGCGAACTCTTAAAATGCTCTACAAAGTCTACTGATAAAAATGTTAAATGAAAAGTTTGAATCTCTTCATTCAACTATTCTGGAGTGTGAGGAGGCAAAGCAAAAATTAATGGAGAATTTCATGGCCTCAACAAATAGAAAGATAATTGAACTTCAAGAGTCAAACGAGGGGCTGCGAATACGGTCTAGTGGCAAGAGTGCTTGCCTCGTATACATGAAGCCCTAGGTTCGATTCCCCAGCACAACATATATAGAAAACAGCCAGAAGTGGTACTGTGGCTCAAGTGGCAGAGTGCTATCCTTGAGCAAAACAAAGCTTGGGACAATGCTCAGGCCCTGAGTTCAAGGCCCAGGACTGTCCAAAAAAAAAAAGTCAAATGAAAAGATAGTTACCCAGCTAAAAGATCTGAGAGACAGCACTCAAAACCAAATTAATGAAGTTAATGAAATAAAGAACTCCATGCAGGACCTAAGAGATAATTATAGCATGGAAAAAGATAAAAAAGCAATGCAAAACCAATCCAACCAACAAAACAGATCACTCCAGGAGTTCCAAGACACAATCAGGAAGCCCAAATTAAAGATAATATGTATTGAGGAAAACCTGGAGAAGAAGTTAATAGGCAACCTATTTAACAGAATATTAGCCAAGAACTTCCCAAATATCCAGAAGGAAAGGCCTATGCAGATACAAGAAGCATTTAGAACCCCAAACCGACCAGACCAGAATAGGACATCCCACCGACACATTGTGATCAAAACAGGATCAACAGTGTCCAAGGAGAGAATCCTTAAAGCTGTTTGGGAGAAGAAAACAATCACATATAAAGGAAAAGCAATCAGCATTACACCAGACTTCTCAGCAGAGACCATGAAAGCAAGGAGAGCGTGGAATGAGGTATACCAAACCCTGAATAAAAATAACTACCAACCAAGAATAGTGTACCCAGCTAAAATCTCATTCATTGCCAAAGGTCAAATAAAAGTCTTCCACAGTAAGGAAAAACTGAAATAATATATCTCCACCAAACCAGTTTTATATAAAATCCTCAAAGACATACTATACAGGGAAAATAATCAAGATCCCAATACAGACAGACAAGTGAACACTAAATAGAAAACCAGAATATTGGATCAAGAAATGGGAAGACACAGCTTTTAATAAGATAGATATAATGAAAGGAACAAACGATCATCTCTCAATTCTAACTCTCAACATTAATGGACTTAATTCTCCAATCAAACGACATAGGGTCATAGGTTGGATCAAAAATCAAGATCCATCTTTATGCTGCCTCCAAGAGACACATCTATTCAGCAAAAGCAAACATCTTCTAAAAGTGAAAGGCTGAAATGAAATCTATCAAGCAAATGGCCCCCATAAGGAGGCTGGTGCTGCAATCCTAGTATCAGATAAAATTGACTTCAAATAAAAAACGGTAAGAAGAGACAAAGAAGGTTACTACGTTCTAATAAAGGGAGCTCTTCTACAGGAAGATATAACCATTCTAAATATCTACACACCAAATACAGGAGCATCCAACTTCATCAAACAAACACTACTGACTCAAAAAACACTAATAGACCCAAACACATTGATAGTTGGGGACTTTAACACTCCACTATCACCTCTGGACAGATCAACATGCCAAAAAATGAATAAAGAAACCACAGAACTAAACAACGGCATAGATCAACTAGACTTAACCGACATCTAGAGAATATTCCATCCAGCAACAACTGAATACACATTCTTTTCGACAGCTCATGGAACATTTGCCAAAATAGATCACATCTTAGGGCACAAAGAAAATCTGTACGAATTCAGAAGTATCAAAACCATTCCCTGCATTCTCTTAGACCACAAAGGAATAAAATTAGAGCTCAACTCAAACAGCAACCACAGAAAATCCTACAATTCATGGAGACTAAAGAACACACTGCTGAACCATCATTGGGTCACTGAAGAAATTAGAACAGAAATTCAAATGTTTATGGAATTCAACCAAGATGAGGACACAAAGTACCAGCTCCTTTGTGACACAGCAAAGGCAGTACTCAGAGGAAAATTTATATCTCTGAGTGCCTACACCAACAAACTGGAGAAATAGCAACTCAACAACTTAAGGAAGCACCTTAATCTCCTCGAAAGAAAACAACAAGCCAAACCCCAAGTCAATACACGAAAGCAAATTATTAAAATCAAATCAGATTTAAATCAATTAGAGATGTAAAAAACCATCGAAAGAATAAACAAAACAAGGCTGGGGATATGGCCTAGTGGCAAGAGAGCTTGCCTCGTATACATGAGGCCCTGGGTTCGATTCCCCAGCACCACATATACAGAAAACGGCCAGAAGTGGCACTGTGGCTCAAGTGGCAGAGTGCTAGCCTTGAGCAAAAGGAAGCCAAGGACAGTGCTCAGGCTCTGAGCCCAAGGCCCAGGACTGGCAAAAAAAAAAAAAAAAAGAATAAACAAAACAAAGAGTTGGTTCTTTGAAAAATTTAAGAAGATAGACGACCCCTAGCAAACCTGACCAAAAAAGAAAGCAGCAAACCCGGATAAACAAGATCAGAGATGAAACAGGTAACATCACCACAAAAACAACCAAAATTCAGAACACAATAAGGGACTATTTTGCAAACCTTTATGCCAACAAATTCAAGAACCTGGAAGAAATGGATGACTTCCTAGAAGAAACTGATATCACCAAACTCAACCATGAAGATTCATACCTTCTGAACTGACCCATATCCAGCATTGAAATAGATATGGCAATAAGAAAAGCCCAGGTCCAGACGGATTCACAGCAGAATTCTACAAGGCCTTCAAAACAGAACTCAAACCAATGTTTCTCAAACTCTTCAATGAAATTGAAAGAGAACGTTTACTACCAGACTCATTCTGTGAAGCCAGTATAACCCTCATCCCAAATCCATGCAAGGACTCATCACGGAAAGAGAACTATAGACCGATTTCCCTGATGAACATAGATGCAAAAATTCTCAACAAAATTCTGGCCAATCGACTTCAACAGGTCATCAAAAAAATTATACACCACGATCAAACTGGATTCATCCCAGGGATGGAAAGTTGGTTCAATGCACGCAAGTCAATTAATATAATCTACCACATAAACCGGAGCAAGGTAAAGAAACACATGGTTATATCTCTGGATGCGGACAAGGCATTTGATAAAATCCAGCACCCATTTATGCTAAAAGCCCTGGAAAAACTGCGATTCCAGGGAACACTCCTGAATATAATAAGGCAGTCTATGACAAAACAACAGCAAGTATAATTATAAATAGTGAAAAACTAAACACATTCCCTTTATCAGGAGCAAGACAGGGATGTCCACTCTTTCCCCTTCTCTTCAACATAGAACTAGAATTCCTAGCCAGAGCAATCAGGCAAGAAGAAAATATAAAGGGGATCCAAAAAGGAAAAGATGAAGTTAAACTTTCTCTCTTCGCAGATGACATGATCCTATCTATACCTAAAGAACCCCATTGACTCTACTCCCAAGCTACTAGAGCTGATCCAAAACTTTGGGAAAGTTGCAGGATATAAAATAAACCCTCAAAAATCATTGGCATTTCTGTATGCTAATGACCCGAACGCCGAGGCTGAAATCAGGAAAGCAACTCCTTTTGCAATAGCTCAAAAAATATAAAATACTTATGAATAACCTTAACCAAAGAAGAGAAAGACCTCTATGATGAGAACTTTAAAAACATGAAAAATGAAATTAAGTCAGAACTAAGGAAATGGAAAAACCTCCCATTCTTCTGGATTGGGAGGATTAATATAATCAAAATGGCAATATTGCCAAAGGCTATCTACAAATTCAATGCAATACCCATTAATATCCCAACACAATTTTTTTATGAAATAGAGGAAGCAATCCAGAAATTCATATGGAACAATAAAAGACCCAGAATAGCAAAAACAATCCTAAGCAGAAAGAACAGTGCTGGAGGAATTACAATACCCAACGTCAAGCTGTATTATAAAGCTATAGTAATAAAAACAGCTTGGCATTGGCACCTGAACAGGCCTGAAGACCAATGGAACAGAATTGAAGAACCAGAAATGAACCCACAGAACTACGCCTACTTAATCTTTGATAAAGGAGCTAAAAATTAGGATGGAAGAAGGATAGACTCTTTAACAAATGGTGCTGGCAAAACTGGTTCAACACATGAAACAAACTAAAACTAGATCCTTATAAATCACCCTGCACCAAAATCAATTCCAAATGGATCAAAGACCTCGAAATTAAAACAGAGACGCTGAAAACTCTAAAGAAAGGAGTAGGAGAAACACTTGGGCTCCTTGTCACAGGACGGAACGTCCTTAACAAAGACCCAGAAAGGTTGGACAAATGGGACTGCATCAAACTGCAGAGCTTCTGCACGGCAAAGGACGTAGCTCACAAGATAAACAGAACACAGATTGGGAAAAGATTTTTCTGGCCATACAATGGACAAAGGCCTCATATCTAAAATATATGCAGAACTATAAAAATTACATTCTTCCAAAACAAAACCGCAAAGAACCAATAGCCCCCTCAAAAAGTGGGCTAAAGACTTAAAAAGAGATTTCTCTGATGAGGAAATGAGAATGGCCGAGAGACATATGAAAAAGTGATCTACATCACTGGTCATAAAAGAAATGCAAATCAAAGCAACATTGAGATTCCATCTCACCCCAATAAGAAATGTTGGAGGGGATGTGGCCAAAAGGGAACCCTACTTCATTGTTGGTGGGAATGTAAACTGGTTCAGCCACTCTGGAAAGCAGTATCGAGATTCCTCAGAAGGCTAAGCATAGAGCTCCCTATGACCCAGCAGCCCCACTTTCGGGCATCTACCCAAAAGACTACAAACAAGAACACATTGAAGCCACCAGCACAACAATGTTCATTGCAGCACAATTTGTCATAGCTGGAATTTGGAACCAACCCAGATGCCCCTCAGTAGACGAATGGATCAGGAAAATGTGGTACATATACACAATGGAATTTTATGCCTCTATCAGAAAGAATGACTGCCCTATTTGTAAGGAAATGGAAGGACTTGGAAAAACTTATACTAAGTGAAGTGAGCCAGACCCAAAGAAACATGGACTCTATGGTCTCCGTCAGGGAATAATTAGCAAGGTTTATGCTAGTCACAGCAGAGGATCACAACAGCCCAATAGCTATACCCTTATGTACACATAAGTTGATGCTAAGTGAAATGAATTCCATGGTATGGAAACGACTGTTATATCACTGTTGTAATTACTTTCAACATGCGATGTGAAACCGTAGCTTCTATTGTTGATGATCTTCTTGTATCCCCTTTCTGTGGTTGTACCTGCACTATATCTGTATCTTATCTGAGTACATTGGAAACCGTGTACACAGATATTAAACTAGGAAACTGAAAGGGAATACCAACATTGAGAGACACAGGGTAAAAAGACAAACGATTACAAAAGCAGTATTTGTAAAACTGTTCAGTGTAAATCTACTGAACAACTCTTGGGGGGAAAGGGAAAGGGGGAGGGGCATGGGGGAAGGATGAAGGAGGTAACAAACAGTACAAGAAATGTATCCAATGCCTAACATATGAAACTGTAATTGCTCTCTATATCAGTCTGACAACAAAAATTTAAAAAAAGAGAGAGAAAGAGTAGAGAGAGAGATTGGGGAAGAGGAAGTAGAGGAGGAGAGGGAGAGGAAGAGGGGGAGGGAGAGGGGGAGGTGTGGCTCAAGTGGTTGAGCATTTGCCTTAAGCCCAAAAGTTCTGGGAGAGATGCTAGGTCCTGAATTCAAGCTCAATGATTGGCAGACATGTATACCCTCTCTCTCTCTCTCTCTCTCTCTCTCACACACACACACACACACACACACACACACACCCCACACACACAGATTTCTAACATGCTTTAAAAGGTAGGTCCAATGCTGTGATCACCTAAGTTTTCTTGGGAGAAGGAATTAATGTATGTAAGTATGTGTGTATGTGTATGTGTGAGTGTGTGCATATAATGTGCAGACACAGACACATGGACATCGGTCCTACAACAATGTGGAATTGCATAAATGAAAAAGAATAGACATCCCTCTGTAGGAACCAAGGAAGGTACTCCAGCACTACAGTGAACGGGTCATCTTATGTTTTTATTGGTGGATACACCTAGCAGTTATTTAACCTCTAAGTGCATTCAACCTGATGGCTGAATAAGCCATCCTGCAAAGGAAATTGTTTCAAGACACATACCAAGTCTTTCTGTTGTACATTTACTTAATACATATTTCCTTAATTATCTTATCATAGGAAAAATACATAGGATCAGGACATGAGCTTCTGTCCCTTGAGCATTTATCTAATTCAGTTCAGCAAGTGCAATAGTTTCATGTTTCTTTCTAGTTTTATGAGCTAGACTCCACATGTTTGAGTCTCTACAAATGACCTGTTAATGTCTATACTCTTTCTAATTAATACCACAGTTATCAAACATGAAAAAATATTTCAAAATATTCACCAATATTATAGCAGTCATAAGTTAAAATTCTAGTGGTTTCTAGCCAGGGTCTGGTGGCCCATAACTGTAATCCTAGCTACTCAGGTGGCTGAGATCTGAGGCTCATGATTCACAGCCAGCTGGAAAGAACAATCTATGAACCACATATCTCCAGTTAACCACCAAAAAGCCTGAGAAGAGGAGATGAGGCTCAAGTGGGAAAGTGCCAGCCTTGAGTGAAAAAGCTAAGAAATAGTATTCAGCTATGTGTTCAAGCCCTAGTACCAGCAAACATGCACACTTTTAAAATTTACCATCATATAATTACATTATAAATACTTCCAATTATATTGCAATTCAACACTAGTAAATTGTGGGTAGATAGGCCTATGAGGTCAGTAGATAAAATCGTCTATCATGTAATATTTTTTTTCAAATTGAACTGTAATATTTGCTCTTGCCACCCCAATTTGGAAATGGTACAAAATCTATGCCAAGCTGCTAACAACATGTAAACATTAAATAGCCAGTATTTTATTTCCCACTCCTAAGTGAACACCACAAGAAATGTTTTCTGTTCCCTGAGGAATTGCTGAGTGACATATTGTAGACATTGCAGACATTTGAGGCCCAGAACCCCAAATATTCATAGATTAGAAAGTAAATAAGCATATAGTATATGCTAATTCTTTCCTTATGAATAGTTATTTGTGTTTTCACTATCTAATGAAGTTATGGACTGTGGCCTTTCTGGGAAAGTACAGTAATTAGGAATCAATTACACTTCACATTGAAGCATGGGTTACTCTTGCCACTGGGGGATAATTGGGAAATAACTACATTGTCATTTTTATGTACTTTGGCTACATTGAATCACAGCCATTCAGCAATGATGCACTGGAAAAATTACACATACATTTGTTCATATTAGGTCATGGAATATGGAAACAGTGTGAAAAACTGCTCACTTAGAAGGAACTCCAAAGATAATGTGCTAGTTCAAGCAACTATGCAAAGATAGCAAAGGCTTTTCTTTTAATTTCCATTTCCAGTGCAATTAGTGCTACTTAATAGAATGGGGTACAGTATTACATAGTAGATTCAAATGTCCTGCTGGGCACTTCATTTGTGTGTGGGGGAGGGAGTGTGGAAGAAAGAGAAAGAATGTGTGCTTTAATTTCATTATAAAAGAATGAAAAAATTAGACTAAAGGATTATTTTAAGGGAAAAGTCTCTTTAAAATGTGAGTTGACTGAGAACAGCTCAGTAAAATGGATAGTTGTGAATAGCAGCAGGCTAGCTTCTAGTATCCTGAACATGTTTCATTGGCACAGTTTTATAGAGAAACAATACTTATTGTATGCCCAGAAAACAAAATCTTGTGTTTTGCTATTTGGACTGTGTATAATTTATTTCCATCACTGATCCTGCTAACCAGGCCTAGTAGGGAAAGCTAGAGTTGACCATGAACTTAGTTGTTGGTTCTTAAGGATGTCACAGGAATTTTCACATTAATGGTAAATATGCTGTCATTTGCTTTCTAAAAACAAAGCAAAGGAGTTCTCAAGGGTTTACAGAATAAACATTTGTGACATAGTTTAGGCAGCAGGTCCCCACTGTTGGCAAATGATGAGAATTCAGTATGTATATTTGTTCATTTTCCTTTTTCCCTGCATTCTTTTTTCTTATTTTTCTCCTTAAAATATTATTAATTTAACCAATTTCAGATTTATCCCAGTGAGTGATTTGAAATTGTTGCAGTAGAGATTCACTAACTTGTAAATTTAACATGTAGCAACTGCTTAGCATGTACACCCAGACACCCAGACACACTCTCTCCCTCCCTCTCTCTCTCTCTCTCTCTCTCTCTCTCTCTCTCTCTCTCTCTCTCTCTCTCTTCTAAGTTTGTAACTTGGTATACTTGTGTATGTATATATACTAATTTGGAGATGGGAAAGGGAATCAAAGAAATGGTGAGACAAAAGGTGAACCAATGCAACATAGATACTCGCAAGACACTATGTTGGAAATGAACTTTACAACTTCAGGGAGGGGGGGTCGGGAAAGGAGGGAAAGCAAGAGAAAATAGGTAGGGGGTAACAATGTTCAACAAGAATCATACTCATTTCCTTTCTATTTAACTGTAACCCCTCTAAACATCACCTTTACATTAAAAAATTCAAAAGATAACATACATAAATATATATAAAGATCAAGATCATCTGTATATAAAGACTATACACACAAAGATATGTGTGTGTGTGTAGTCTTTTTTTCCCTTCTTTTTCTGTCCATCTGCCCAGGAAACGTCATTTTCCTATTCTATTCCAATTGCAAATTGTTCCAGTTTTCAGTTCCAGTTAACCTAAGAGATCCATACACAATGACAAGAAAAAAATCTTCCCTGATTTTACATTTAATTATATAGGGCCATAACAAAGGAAATGTTTCAAATTCTATGCATAGATATTTCTCTTAAAGCATCTGTACCTTAAAGGTTTAATGTAAAGTATTGTTCACATACCAGTATGTTCCATTCTTGGGATGCATGCTATTAAGTGGGGTATGTAGTTTCCTCTGTTGAGGATTATGTATATGTAATCACAAGAGTTGCAGGCTTTAAAATAAATTGAAAGCATTGTTCCAGAGCTGAGTTCAACTAATGCCAACCTTATTATCTTTATTCAGATGAGCCCACCAAATGAGGCGGTACAAATACCCTATAAACATCTAACTATTCTAAAAGCCTGGAATATTTGATCACAGATTACACAACTACTTAAAAAGGAAGAGTCTGCGAACAAAGCAAAAGTAATTAAATACTGGAGGTTTGTTTTTTAATTAGAAGCAAACTAAATTAAGGAAACAGAGTTGTCTCCGTGAAAGAAAGAATACAACAGAAATTGTCTTGAATGTGACTCCATAAAGCATTACTTAGTAGTCAACTAACTGGCATCACTTAACAATAGAAAATTAAGACCATTTGCAGAAATGTATTTTTCTCTTCTAACAGTGCAATCTGATTATCTTCCATTTGTGCAATTGTGAAATTAAAATTAACAATGATGAAAGAAGTAAATTATTTTAAATGCCTTTGTCTAAAAATTAGCAAAGTAAATAGGCCTTATTAAGTCTATTTGTACTATTGTTGTTGGGTTTTTTTGAAAAAAATCATGGGAAAAATATGTTACTTGAAGACAAAATGACAATAACTTTAAGCCTCCTTGAAAAGGGAGAAAATAGAACATGGTGGTAGTTTTATAACCATGCAAGTTTTAGAGGCCTAGATTTCCAGTTTTTCAATTGTTTCTAAATGTAAGTTTCAAATACAAGGAGAAATTTCCCTGAATCTCTCTATATCGACTTGATTAAAGCAAGTCCCCTTTTCTACAAGCAATATTCTCAGAAGCAATTGAAATATTTAAGTGAAAAATATTTACAATTATTTTTAACTAGAAAATAGTGGTTTCATGAGATTTATAGGCAAATATTAGCAAGTATGTGTTTCTTGAAGCCATTTCAGCATAGAAATATCACATACAAGGGAGAAGATTCATGATATAAAAGAGAATGCACACAGTTGGTTCTCTGAAGAGTTCTCAGTAAATAATGGTACAGTCTCAAATCTATGTGTCTGCTTTCTGGTTAATTGATTTCCACTGATCCTGCAGTAGTAGCTTGTTCACTGCTTTTGAATATTCAGTGTTTAGAATAAGCTTCATAGGGAAGGAGATTGGTAGGAACAGTTGGTCCTAGGACCTGCAGAACAGAGGAATGATCATAATAATTTTTGAACAGGTCAGAGTAGTGACCGTGGCTCTTCCCAGAGCATAGTGAATGAATCCATTACCAATCAGGTTTGTGTAATTGAGTAATGACTCGGTTCATATATAACTAAGGATGATGTGAAAGTAGCCAGTGTTTGACCTTTGGGTCACTGGAGAGCTTCATTTTATATCATACGGAAATATTTAATTTCTTCCGCCCACAAAGTCTCAGTTTAGTACCACCAGGGTTAACAACATCCCTCCTACATGCCAACATGCCATGCTTTGAGGAAACTAGATCTAAGTCAGGTTTAAGTTTACCTTTTGCTGAACCACCATGCTTCATGGTTATGTTTTCCTATATCTGAGGATTAAGTTCTTGTTACAACAAAGTTTACAAAGGAAAACACCCGGATCCACAATTCATAGGCTCAGATCAAAATCATCTTGTGCTATTGCTTGTACCTATTTATGCACTCATTCATCAATTATTTTTTGCCAATTAGTAGGTGCCACCCATCAGTTTGTATATTCTAAATACAGTAGAAAACAGAAATCTTTCTTCGAAAGGAGTTAATAATCTAAAGAGCCAGGCAGGTATACATAAATAAGCAAAAAGATAATTATCTAGTTATAGTATGAGCTAGAAAGAAAACCATAAGAAGGGGATTATCAGAATGAGTTGGGGCTGCATTGTGCTTTCTCTAGGATGTATAGTAAAGGAAAACTTCATGTCGCTTAAGATGTACAGTCTGGTTGTGTGTGGTGGCACACATAAGTAAGCTCATCCTTTTGGGAGGCAGAGGAATGAGGATCTCAATTTTGAGGACAACCTAAGTAAAGTTAGTAAGACATTATCTTAGAACAAAATGGAAAGAAGGAAGCAAGGAAATCTACAACATTAAATGGACTGAAAACAAACTTTACAACTTGGGGTAAAGGAATTGGGGTGTGGGGAGGAAAGCGGGAGAAAATGAGGGAGGGAATAACAATAGTGGACAAGAAATGTACTCATTGCCTTACTTAAGAGTACTGTAACCCCTTTGTGCTTCACAATGAAATAAAATAAAATAAAATAAGCCATACTAACAAAGGAAAGTAATGTTACCAAGAGAATATGCTGGTATAATTTGTTAGAAATGTCATGAAGGAGAAGCTATTCAAGTTAGCTACAGTATCTCATTGCTGTGAAGTTGGTTGTATTCAATGAAGTTAATTTCAGGTCACAGGCAAAAGATTACTCATGAATTTAGAATCATTCAGACACACAAATCTTCCTTTTTATGCACATATGTTGTTATGGTCCTTAATTAAGACTACTCCTATAATAACAAATCAAAGAAAACACAGACATCCTAGACTAGAGTGTTCAAGAGTAATTCCATTTAAGCAGTGCATTTATGTTTCCTTCAAAGGCATAGCAGATACATCATCATAAATTTGTATACATTTTATATAGCATTGAGTTTTTTATGGGCACTTTATTGACTTTAACATTTATGAAATAGTAGCCATTTTATCTCTATATATTCAAACATATTGATTCTCCTCAGCCCAGTACCACTGCTTCAACAACACTCCATTTAAACTTTGCGGCATAGAGTGGTTGTCTCTGAGCAGTTCCTATTGATCATGCATAATGATTTGAATTCACAGAGAGGTAGGAAAATGTAAGCTTTGTATTTTGTATCGGTTCCTAGGTTTAAATGCTTACAGTGTTTTGACTAACATTGAGAATTATTTTCAAAGCAGTAGAAAAAAAACAGCATGGGAATTTTTTTTCTAATATATAAGTACAAAGCTTGTATTCAATGACATTAGCATTATAAACAAATGAAAATGTCAATGCATATAATATTTCATCACAGAAGACAAACATAGGCACCAGTATTTGAACTCTCCATACAGTTCCATCATCCTTTTTCCTTGTCAATCTGCCTAGCTATCTGATGTATATAGCCAAAAGAAAATGTGTGGAAAAATGCATTTTCAAAAAGGATAAGCAAAAGCTATGCCGGTTTCTAGGCATTTAGTCATTCACGCACAGTGAGACCAAAGGAAGCTATTCTTAGGAGAGGAACACAAAGGCACTATGCCTATTGCATCTGATCATCCCAAATAGTATTTATTGAAATGAACTCACGGAAATGAAAATAACAGGTTTTTGTTTCCTTTTAGCTATTTTTTATTTTTTTATTTTTGTTCATTTCTATGCCTTTGGAAGTATAAGGAGAGGCACAGAAATGGATGGACAAAGGGAAAACAAATACAGCAGTAGTATTCACTGTACACTGTGTTGAAAATGAACTATACAACTTGGGGCTGGGGGGATGAGAGACGGGGTGACGTTGTCCAAAAAATGTACTCTTTACCTGACTTACGTAACTGTATGTGACCTTTATAGTAAAAATAAAAGAGATTGAGCAAAAAATTTCACATAAGAATTAAATACATGGAAATATATTTAATATCATTGATAGCCAAAGCAAAGCAATTAGAAACAGTACTACAGTGTGGAAATACTTGTCTATTTAAAATGTTAAATGTTAATTTTATAAAATGCTATTTTATAGGCTGTATAAAATTATATTCTGACTTTATTAAAAATAATTTATTATCACCAGGCATTGGTGGCTCAGTTCTGTAATTCCAGCTACTCAGGAGGCTGAGATCTGGAAGATTACAGTTTAAAGTAAGGCCAGAAAAATATTCAGAAGACTCCATCTCCAAAAGAACCAGAAGAAAGCCAGACAGGAAATAGGGCTCAAGTTAAGTGCCCAACTAGGAAGAGAGCCAAACAAACATGAGACAAAAAAATCATTCTCAATCTTATTTAAGATCATTTGCATAATACCCAATTTACCACAAAAGAATCACTTGGTACAAAGGACAGGCAGATTATATGAGTAGACAGAGAAGCAATGAAAATATGTAGCTTTTTTTAACATGTTGTTTTTTGTGTAGAGACTAGGTAGAAGTAGTTTTAAACAGGTTGCTTATATTTCCTAATGGCACGAGAAGGAAAATAAATTTAGATAAAATATTCATCACAATGGATGGTGCTGGGAATATGGCCTAGTGGCAAGAGTGTCATATACATGAAGCCCTGGGTTCGATTCCTCAGCACCACATATATAGAAAAAGCCAGAAGTGGCACTGTGGCTCAAGTTGGCAGAGTGCTAGCCTTGAGCAAAAAGAAGCCAGGAACAGTGATCAGGCCCTGGATCCAAGCCCCAGGACTGGCAAAAACAAAACAAAACAAAAAACAAAACAAAACAAAAAAACATTGGATGGCATTGACCAAGAAACATTCTATACATAACCTGACTTTGGTAATTTTAACTTCCTTATATAAGTTCAGAATATTAAATTTTTTAAAGAAAAGAAAGAAAAGCCAAATATGTATTCATTATGTAAAATGTAAACTTGGATAAGGACAGTTTTTCTGGATAGTAGATGAAGGGATATATATATATATATTTCTTGGTGTTCTTCTGAAGAATAAACTAAGTATTAGGGGATACCCTATTACATTTTCTATATTACTAAAATTCCAAATCATTACATTTCAATATTACTCATTTACATTTCTGTAGTAGTACAATTTTGAATCTTCTAAAGCCACGCAAACTGATCAAGAAGGCTTAACTCAAATGATAGGATTCTGAAAGCCCAGTTTAAGTTATTCAATGTGCAATTTCATATCAATCACAAAATAATACTTTAAGAAGCTATGTAAGTACATATACTTTAGCATATGATTTTCACCTATGGCTCTCAAAAGCTTAGGGGCATTCCAGGCAACGACGACAATATCTAGTAGACTTCCCCTTCCAAAATATTTCTCTAATAGGCCAGAAAATATAATTCTTTCTATTTGCAATTCCAGTATATACATTCCAAGAGAGAAAGCTTCTTCAAGTGAAGGCACCTATAGGACTATGATGTGGTGTAAAATAAATTTCCTCTGGCCACCACTAGGAGCTTAGGAGCAAGAAGAGTAGTGACTAGAATCGTTTTTTAATTGTTGCAAAAGGATAGTGTGGATAGCATCCAAAGACTCTCAAAAAAAGATTGCTGCTTTGTTGTTGTTATTATAATTGTTTTGTTTCCCACCTGAGCTGGAGCTCAAATTCAGGTCCTTGCACTCTTGTTTGGCCTTTTTACCTACAGCTAGTGTTGAAACATTTGAGCCACATCTGCACTTCTGATTTTTTTTTTTAATCATTTCATTTGCTGGTTAATTGAGATAAGACTCTCAGGATTCGTCTGCCCAGGCTGACAATGAATTTTGCTCTTCAACCTTCAGAACTAGCTAGGATTATAGGTGTGAGTAGCCTGTGCCCAACACAAAAGCTACTTATTTAAGTATCTTAGAATTTCAATTTCTGTAGCACAGATTCCAATAGAAATTATGTTCCTGAATAGAGAGGGCTTGAGAGAATTCTTTTAAAGGTTAAAATGAGGAGGTTAAATAAGTTGCTTGAATTGTTTATTATAATGTATGGCTGGGGAATACATTTGTCTCCATAGCCCAATGGCTAAGACCCAGGTGCTGTCCCTGAGCTTTGTGCTTCACCACATGAATTATACCTCTACTTCTGGTTTCTTAGTGGTTAATTGGTGACAAGAATCTTCCGGCCTTCCCTAACCAGGTTAGCTTTGAACTGAGATTCTCAGATCTCAGCCTTCTCTCTAAAATACACAACACTGGAGACAGAGAGGGAGAGAGGGGGAGAAAGGAAGAGAGAGGGGGAGAGAGGGAGAGAGAGGAAGAAAGAGGGAGAGAGAGGGAGGGAGGGAGAGAAGGAGAGGGATATAGAGGGAGAGAGAGGGAGAGAGAGAAAGAGAGGGAGAGAGGAGAGAGAGGGAGAGAGAGGGAGGGAGAGAGGGGGGGAACGCAATGGAAAATAGATCCTTAATAAGAAAATATTCCAATATTCCTGTGCGTAAGAGCACAGCAAAGAAGAAAAATAAAAGAGCGTAGATAAGTTATCAGGGAAAAGGCTCCCTCCTATAAAAGAATTCTGCAGTTTGAGAGTCCAAAAGTTGTAGAGAGCTAGTGCGGGTTGCACGAAGCTTCTGATTGATTCTGAGGACCAATGACCAATGTCCAATGACAGTGGAAGACTGAAAGCTCTCCTCTGAGCAGGGCTGCTCTCTGGGATCTTTTCAAGTCTAATAGAAGCTCTGTTTGTTTGTTTCCTTCAATAAATCATTGTCATTTTACTTTTCCCTCTGTTTGTGAACTCATTCCTCCAGAACATGGAGTCCAAGGACTCGACTTAGGTTTTTTTTGTTTGTTTTAGAGATTTCCAGTGTCCTTCCTATCTTCCTTCCTGTTTCCTGTATTTTTGTACTCTCTCTCATCACTTCCATCAAAGACTTCAAGTTATTTTCAGTCTCTCCTCTCCAATCTGTTATTTGCATGGCTGCTAACATTTTCCTTTACTATAGTCTTAAATTTGAAAGTAGAAGTTCAGTGGTTTTATTCTTGTTCCAGTCTCATGTTATTTAATGTAAAAGGGGCTTTTATATTTTTAAAAGCATTGCTACAATGATTTATCTGATACTAAGTGTAGAAATGTAGTCCCTAGAGAACATCGCTATTTCTATTTTCTTAAATGTATTCTAGTGAAAGCCAAAAGAATATTCCTTAAGTACAGCCTTGGGAATTATATTGTAATGTCAAGTAAACAGTCAGGTATTAATGTCAAAATTTTGATTTTTATGGTGAAAAACAGTGTTTGAGGAACGCATACTTCAATAATTCCAAGAGTCCTTTTGCTATCATTATTTTGTAGTAATGTTGATATCATCTTCATTTTGCATAACAAAACCAATCACAGTTCATACATGTATCACAGCAATATTCTTTTGAATTTTACTTCTCAGGCTCAAACCCAAGGCTTTAGGCAAGCTAAGTAAATGCTTAAACACCAACCTACATCCTTATTCTCAAAGAGTTTGTTATAACATAGTAAAATGAAACCTGTTGATTTTGCTAATAATAATTTGCCATAGGTATGAGACCCCTGTCCATTATCGTCATCTATGTTACTAAAGAACAGGTGCTACTTTTTTGGTTTATGTTTCAAAATTATTTCTCCTTAGAAACCTGATCAATTAAATTAAGTTTCTGGTATTTTGTGTGTCTCATTACCAATGGCTTATGGCTAGAATGGTTACGTTTCAGAGTAACTGCTGATAATATTCTGAACATTTTAAGTTACTTTTTTCAATGAAATACAATGTTCACTATATTGCTTCCTCTGGAAGTTGCTTCTGAGTGTTGGTGGATCAAGCTTGGAACCCACGTTGCTGTGGAGGCTGAGGTCTGAGGATCTCTGTTGTAAGCCAGCCCAAGCAGGGAAGTCTCTCCAATTAACCACTCCCAAACAGGAAGTAGAGTTGTGGCTTTAGTAAAAGCCCGGGGACAGGGCACAGGCCCCAAGTTCAAGCCCCAAGCAAACAAAAGCAGCAGCAATCATCTCCATGAAACAGATTGTCTTCTTCAAGCCATTTAAAACCAGAATTGGGATCACGACACCATACCGCTTAACTATGAAGTCATACTTGGTGATGCATAGAAGCCAGTGTGACAGAGACTGCTTAATTATGCAAACTTCTTGACCCAATATATCATTTCTTTCCCTATTCAAATCTAAAGCTCACATCAGTAGCCCTGAAGGTCATTTTTTTTTCTTTGTTTATTTTCTGGTTCCGGAATTTGAACTCAAGGCCTCCTGCTTGATTCATTAGCACTTTACTACTTCAATGATGTCTCCAGTATTGCTATTTAGTTTGTTATAATGGAGATGGAATCTCAAACCTTTCTGTCCCGGCTGGCTTCAAAACATAATCCTCTAGGGGCTGGGGATATAGCCTAGTGGCAAGAGTGCCTGCCTCGGATACATGAGGCCCTAGGTTCGATTCCCCAGCACCACATATACAGAAAACGGCCAGAAGCGGCGCTGTGGCTCAAGTGGCAGAGTGCTCGCCTTGAGCGGGAAGAAGCCAAGGACAGTGCTCAGGCCCTGAGTCCAAGGCCCAGGACTGGCCAAAAAAAAAAACAAAACAAAAGAAAAACATAATCCTCTAGATTTTAGCTGATTAAGGAACTAAAATCAATAGGTGTGAACCATTATCACAAGCTGATTTTTTTGCTCTATAGTAATATATGTTTTAGTTTAATCAAATGTTTCTTAACTATATAATTTTCAAATTCTTACATTCTTTCAATATTAGACTCACCTACAATATATTAGCAATATATATGCAATATATTTCACTTTTAAAACTTTATAAAACCATATCATTAAATTAACTTAAAGTATCAAAAATGACAGTATTAGTTAAGTTGTACCCTCATAATGAATTACACAAACACATTACGATATGTGTACATAATAACAAACACTGCTCCGTACTGGCAATTGAACTAAGTTTTGGTGTTATAACTATCAGTAAGAAAAGCATTGTTTGAGGCTGGGAATATGGCCTAGTGGCAAGAGTGCTTGCCTCGTATACATGAAGCCCTGGGTTTGATTCCCCAGCACTACATATATAGAAAATGGCTAGAAGTGGCGCTGTGGCTCAAGTGGCAGAGTGCTAGCCTTAAGCAAAAAGAAGCCAGGGACAATGCTCAGGCCCTGAGTCAAAAAAAACCAAAAACCCAAAAAGAAAATTATTGTTTTTATTACAAAATGCTTAGTTTAGAGAAAAAATATATAATTATTAGATTATCATATAATGAGGACCATGTTATCAAAGAAAAAATTAAATGATATAAATACACATATGTATATGTATATAAATATATATGCATATGTATATATTTATATTTTAAGTTTAATATTCAACTGTTAAATTGCCTTTAATATAATTATATATATATGTTTCCAAAATGTAGGTGTCCATTTCAATAATGACAAGTAAGTTAAAAATATGTTATTTAAATTCTTGAATATAAGTGTTTGCCATTAATTCAATAATAGTAAGCCTTTATTACTCATAAAAATGGATAAAACTTTAGGACTGTCAAGATACACACGAAGACCTCTTTCAGATCAGTGGTTCCATTTGAAAACACATTATTAAAGTTATTATGAAAGATATAAAACCTATATTCATTTACATGTAGCATACTTTATAACCTTGTATTTAAGTATTTTCAAAAGTTATAGCTTTTGATTTCTACTGTGATAAAAATGATAATAACTTTGTGTTAAATGGCTTTCAAATCATTTTTATGTAATAATCTTTTAATATAAAAATGCAATAAGCTTGTACATAAAGGATTTAATTGTGAATTGCACTTTTTTCAATAAGTAGCTACTAAATGGCCAGTACTACTCTGTCTACTGTTTCTTTTGCATTCTCCTCAAATGATCTAGTATAGGATGGCTCATATTTCTTAAATGTCAGCTGTTTTGGTTTGTTGATTTTTTTCTTATTTTATGCTGGAACCCAGCTTTAAACTTAGGGCCTTGTGCTCTCCCTTGACTTTTTGGTGCTCTACCACTTGAGCCACAGCTGCTCTTCTAGCTTTTTTGCTAGTTAATTAGACATGAGTCTCTTGGATATGGATGCCCAACCTGGCTTTGGACCACAAGTCTCAGACCTCAGTCTCCTGAGGAACTAGGATTATGGGAGTGAGTCACTAGTACCTGGCTCATATTCACTTTTGATGAGCATATGAATAACATGTCTGTTAGTTTCTTTTCTTAACCTGAGATTAGGTTATTCTACAATATAGTCATTCCTATATGCTCATTTTTCCCCATGGAATAAAAGAAATCACAAGATGCTAATTAGCAATGACTACAGAGTGTTGCAATTTATATTCTGTTCATGTGTTATTTCGAACAAAACCGCACATAAGGTCCTTGTAGACCTTCTAGAATATTAGAACCTAAGTATTCTCTTTGTGTGTAACTTTTGCTTTTCTAATTTTACTTATTTTTAAATTTAATTTTATTGTAAAGATGATGTAAGAGGGGTTATAGTTATATACGTAAGGTAGTAAGTACGTTTCTTGTCATACTTGTTACCCCCTCATTTTTCTCCCCCCCGGCCTGTCCCCCTCCCAAGTTGTAAAGTACATTTCCAACGTATTGTCTTGTAAGTATCGCTGTTGCATTGGTTCATCCTTTATCCTTTGTCTCACCATTTTGATGTTCCCCTTCCTTCCATAATTCAGATAAATGTATATACAATACCCATGGTATCAAAAACAAATACAAGAGTGGATAAACAGGAAAGAAAAAAAAATCATGTAGTACATTAAAAATGACAGCAACAACAACAACAATAGAACAACTCTTGTTTCAATATCTTAGAGTTCATTTTGCTTAGCATCAATTTATATCATCATATTTACATACCCATTGAGCTATTGTGATCCTCTGCTAGAACTATGCTAGACATTTACTAATTATTACCAATGAGAGAAAGCATGAGATTTATGTTTCTTTTGGTCTGGCTCTCTTCACTTAATATGACTATTTCCAAGTCTTTCCATTTCCTTATGAATGGGGCAATGCCATTCTTTCTGATGGAAGCATACAATTCCATTGTTTGTGCATATATATATCATATATTCTTGATCCATTCATCTACTAAGGGGCACCTGGGTTTGTTTCATATTTTGTCTATGGTAAATAATGCTGCAATGAACATAGTTGTGCTGGTTGCTTTAGTATGGCCTTGTTTGTGATCCTTTGGGTAAATGCCTGAAAGTGGGGTTGCTGGGTCATAAAGGAGCTCTACGTTTAGTTGCTTGAGGAAACTCCATACTGATTTCCAGAGGGGTTGAACAAGTTTACACTCTGACCAACAGTGTAGCCACATCCCTGCCAGCATCTGTTGTTATTAGTTCTCTTGATAATGCCATTCTAATTGGGGTGAGGAGGAATCTCATTTTTTTTTTCATTTCTTTTATAGCCAGTGATGGCAAGCAGTTCTTCGTGTGTCTACTGGCTATTTTTATTTCCTCTCCAGAGAAGTCTCTCTTTATATCTTTAACCCACTTGCTAAAGGGGCAGTTATTTCTTGGAGGATTTGTCTTGGAGGGGTTTTTTGAGTTCTAAGTATATTTTAGTTACGAGGCCCTTGTCTGTTGTATGTGAAGATCTCCCAATCTGTGGGCATACAAATGTATGCAATCTATGTCTTTTGTCATGGAGATGTCTTGTCATGTCTTTGCAGTTTAGTGCAATCTTATCTGTCCAACCTTTCTTTGATTTGTTGTGTTTCCGGGCCTTTATTAAGAATGTTTCTACCAATGCCAAGGAGCCCTAGTGTTTCTCATATTGCTTCCTGTAAAGTTTTCAGGGTTTTTGCTTTTACCTCAAGGTCTTTGATCCATTTGGAAGTGACTTTGGTGTAGGGTGATATATAAGGATCTAACTTTAGTTTTCTACAGGTGTTTAACCAATTCCGCCAGCACCATTTGTTGAAGAGACTGTCTCTCTTCTATCCTATTTTTTTTTGGCTCCTTTATCAATGATTAAGTGGCCATAGGTCTGCGGGTTGATTTCTGGGTCTTCAATTGTATTCCATTGGTCCTTAGACCTGTTCTTGTGCCATTACCAAGCAGTTTTTACTACTATGGCTTTGTAATAGAGTTTGAGGTTTGATATTGGTATTCCTCCATCATGATTCTTCCTGCTGAGGGTTGTTTTTGCTATTCAGGTCTTTTATTGTTCCATATGAATTTCTTGATTGTTTCCTCTATTTCATTAAAGAATGATGTTGGGATATTGATGGGCATTGAATTTGTAGATAGCCTTTGGTAGCATTGCATTTTCACAATGTTAATCCTCCCAATCCATGAGTATGGCAGGTTTTTCCACTTCCTTAGCTTTTTCTGCTCTCTCCAGTCCTCTTCAATATAGGATTGAATTCCTAGATAGAGCAATAAGTTAAGATGAAAATATAAAGGGGGCGCTGGGAATATGGCCTAGTGGCAATAGCGCTTGCCTCCTATACATGAAGCTCTCGGTTCGATTCCCCAGCACCACATATATGGAAAACGGCCAGAAGGGGCGCTGTGGCTCAGGTGACAGAGTGCCACCTTGAGCGGGAAGAAGCCAGGGAAGGTGCTCAGGCCCTGAGTCCAAGGCCCAGGACTGGCCAAAAAAAAAAAAAAAAATAAAAAAATAAAAAAATATATATATATATATATATATATATATATATATATATATAAAGGGGATTCAGATAGAGAAAGATGAAGTAAAATTCTCTGTCTTTGCAGATGACATGATCCTGTATTTAACGAACCCCATAGACTCATAGTTATTACAAATGTAAAATGACAGAGAAGTACAGAAAACATCTTTTTGTGTGGGTATGCTAGACTTGAACTCAGGACATGGGCTTTCAAGGCTGGTACTCTATGACTTAGCCACAGCTTCACTTTCAATTTTTTTGGTGGTGAATTGAAGGTAAGAGTCTCATAGATTTTCCTACCCAGGCTGGCTTTGAAACTTAATCATCAGATCTCAGACCCCTGAATAGCTAGGATTATAAGCATGAAGCTCTGACAACTGGCCAAAAACATCTTTGAGTGTTTTTCGGATAGATTCAAGTTTTCATCCTTGTTTATACCAATTAACGCCTGTAGGTTGTCCTAAGACTATTTATGACTACAACATTCATTTTGAAGTAGTTTGCATAGTCGACTTGACAATAGAAAAGGTACATGAATTCAGCAACAAAGGGATGCCAAAGTGCTCTGTTTATCATTCATGGTCGAAGACATAATGTATATTAGAATTCCTTTAAAATTCTTTAAAATTTGTAGTTGGGAATCAGATTTGCTTTTCTACAGTGTTATGCTATTTCAAAGGTCGCCAGAAGAGAATTGGATGCGCAGATTTCCCCCAAACAAGAGAGGAGATATACAAATGATTCTACTAAGAGTTACCAGTTTACTGTATCTATCATTTTTCGTGGAAACACTGAAATTCTACTTAATATTATAAATACAGATTGATGCAAACTTGCAAACTTTATGTGATGAAGTTCATCCCCATGAGCATTGTAATTAGCATCAGGGGAAGAAGAATAAGCATCATGGGAGAAAAGTCAAGTGTCTCTCTCTCCTCTCCTTTCTCTCTGTCTGTCTGTCTGTCTCTCTCTCTCTCTGTCTCTGTGTGTGTGTGTGTGTGTGTGTGTGTGTGTGTGTGTGTGTGTGTGCTTTTATTGGGGGATTTTGAGATGGAGGTGTAGATTTCTAATACCTGGATATTCAAACCAAAAATGAAGCCAAACTATGTCAAGCCTGATTTAATAGTTCACAATTTTTAATATATTGCTTTAAATACATTAATGGTAGATATTAGGAACAGAGGGGGGAAATTGATCTAAGAGAAGATGACCATGAAAGTTAAATAGACCTGTATGTAATAAGTCTAATGTCCTTGCTATGGACTAAGTCTAATGTTCCACTATTCAGCTCTTTGGCCTTCAGATTTCTTATCTATATAACAAGGACAATTATTTCTATCTCACACTATTGATGTGCCTGCTCTCTTTCTTGGCATAGAGGCAGCACTCAACCATTGTTAGCTATTATTCAATGACTATCATTATTTTTATCCCCGGAAGGTTTTCTGTTAGTCACAGAAAATACAATGTCAGCAGTTTTGAAAGATCAATATAAAGTTACACGATGCTTCTAAAATATATTGTAATTAACAACATTATAAATTCTGTATATCTTTTTTCCCTCAGAGTTGAGATTAGTGCAGCTGAGATTAAACATAAACATAGAGTTAATATATGACTCAGAGTTCAGTTATGGAGAAGAGAATTATTTAATTTTGTGTTAGCAGAGGGGCTTTATGGCAGATCACTAAAGGCTTATGGGAAGTTTGAGGGATTTGAAGAAACAACTTTCTCTGATCTCATATGTCAAAAACTATTATTACAAAAAATGCTTCAGAATGGAGCTGGGAGAAATCTGTCATTCCATTTTTGATTGATTAATAAGCTATGTTGAGCATCAAGAAGCTCCAGTTTCATACAACATTTTTCTAATACTGAAAAATAGATATCCCAAGCCCTGCCACTTTGCTGACTTAATTTAATTCCAAATGCAAATTTTCCTCAAATATGTTGGATTTGCAGCATCTAGATCATCTTTGAAATGCTGTCTTTGAAGTTAGAAAATTAACTTTGTAGATTTATGTCCTTCTGTACAAAAATATTTGCAGGAGGGGATTATACTGTGCATTTGAAATATCATATGTCTATTTTAATCCTTCACTTTTGCTACTCTCTAACCTATTTTCATTAAAAATAAAAAAGAAGCAATTATAGTTTCCACATCTATTCAAATTACTAAAGATGATAGAAGAGTTATAAATGGAAATAGCTAGCATAATGTGATTAAATGCTAACAATATTAGACAAATATTTCACTGGAGAGGTATTTTACAAAATGTTTTTTTAGAACTTACTCTACTCCTGAAATTTGGAATATTTTATTCACATTTCTGGAACCAAGAAACATGTACTCTTTTGGAGCTCTGTTAGCACTAATCAAAATTTTCTTGTAGAACAGTTTACAATACGAGTATTGAAAATATTTTTTCTAGGAACTTTTACTTTAGTCTAATCATAAATACTAGTAATCTTAAATATTAGTGCTGACCCCGTCACTAATAGAGACATAGCTATTTTCTGTTACTAGTTTGGTTTCCTTACTATATTTTCCATTTCCTTAAAGGTAAGTGTGTGTGTGTGTGTGTGTATGTGTACGTATGTATTTATTTATATATGTGTGTATATATATACGCACACATATATGCACATACTCATATATATCCGTATATATAATAGTCACACCACAAGTTAGAGAAGAGAAATAGAAGGAGATCAAGGTCTCTTATTCCACATTAAGTGTAAGCTCTACTGACCTACAACCCTGCACTAGATAGTCAAGTTCTAAAATGTTCCCAATAGCAATAGTGTGGGGGGCCAGCATCTACACATGAAAGTTTCACCCTACATTCCACATCTGACCATAGCAGAGGACATATTTTGTTTTTGTCTGACAATAGTAGCATCTATAAGGGTCCACTTACATATTTACTTCCAAGAATAGAGCAAGATATCTAAATTCTATAGTAATAAACCACTAACTTCACTTTGGTTGAACAAGTTCATTTTTTAGAAGCAGGACATTTCAATATGGAATAAAACATTCATTAAATTTATGGTAACATTGTTAGCAGAGAAACTTCAAGCAGGAAAGAATTAACCAGACAAGTAAGGGAACCTTCTATAACTGATTTACTCAGAAATATACATACAGTTTATCAGGAATATATTTTTTAAGTATTCAGTATTTTTATGTTGACATTTGGCATGCTTACTGGTGGTAGCCAAATATGATTTGGGAAAAGAAAAAGTTAACATATACTCATATTCTCTTCCCTATAGATATATGCTTTATGTTAAAAGCATATAAAAACTGATTGAAAATCTTTCCTTCCAAGAAAGAGTGGAACATAAATATAACCTCTTATTCTGAGATGTACATAAACACAGACTCTTCTGTAACCGTCTTTATAACATGCTTATTTTTTAATCTTTTTCTCTGTCTCTGACCATTTGGTCAAACCATTTGCCACTGTGAAATAAATGTTCTGTACTTGTAGCCAATTCTCCTGGCAGGCAACAACCACATGTTTCATTCACATATCTGCTGAATATCAGAACCTCCCCCAGTTTATATTCCAGGAATCAGATTATTAATTGCAGCCCTCTCTTATCTACTTATAGACTCTAATGAAGAAACACCTGTAAACCAAGTACTGGGTCTTCCTTTGTTTATCAGCTGGTCATAAGGAAGGAGAATGATGCCTGAATGGTTAAAGAAATCTCATGGTTCAGTAGAGAAGAAAGCACTGAATTTAGAGACTTTTACATCCCCCAATTTTACTTTTCCTTGAGACATTTGAATATTTCTAGTTACGAGATTAGACTCCTATTAAAGATGACAATTGAAATGTTTCCATTTTTTTTAAAGCTTGTCTTGGATTTTACTTACAATCTCCAGGAGTTCAGAGAGAACCATAATGTGATGCCCAGACACCTGTAAGAAGTATTGTACATTTAATTTTGATGTGAAAGCATTTAACTGGTGGTAAAATTCATGCCAGACATTGATTTTACGTAGTCCAGTCACTTTATTCTAGGTATAGTCCCTGAAACCATATGATTCCCTTACATAGTATTATTAGGAAATCTTCAGCTCACCAATAATGACCATGTAGTTTAAACTATATTTGTTTGAAGTTATTTATATATATTTTTAATGCATCCTATCCCCACTCATTCTGATTAATACACTGATTGTCACACATATTGACGCAAGGATAAGAAATTGCAATACTTTTAGGATATTGACAAAAATTATCTGGGCCTGAGATAATGTCTTGAATTAAACTTTGAAATATGAGATACCTTTCCTAAAATTTCTTGCTCAGTTGAGAGTTCACTCATTCAGAAGAATTGCTGCTTTCATTCTTGTCATAGGGCCACATTGAAACAACTAAGTAGATTATCAAATACCTTATTTGAATCATACTTTCCTTCCAGGATACTATAAAAAATGACCTACACCATATTTTCAGGGAATGAGGCTCCCACTAACATTTTGAAATGTCCATTTACTCAAGGCTTATTACTGGGTATTAATAGCTCTATCAGTTTGAGTTTAGTGAAAAACCAACAAACAAAAAACATGACAGATATATTCAAATTATTAAAAATAGAAAACTGTGGTTTAAAAAGTCTTTAATATTTTATGTAATTAATATTTTATTGAATGATTTATTAATGTATTTAAAATAAACTCTAATGGGACACGTATAGTGCAAAGAGGTTGGGTGAACGAAAAAGGGAACAGGGGCCAAACGCCAGTGGTTCATGCCTCTAATCCTACCTACTGAAGAGGCTGAGATTTGAGGATCCTGTTGGAAGCCAGCTAGGCAGGAAAATTTGAGACTCTTATCTCCATTTAAGCACTAAGTAAAAGCCAGAAGTGAAGCTCTGTCTCAAGTGGTTAGAGGGTTAGCCTTGAGCACAAAAGTACAGGAACAGTGCCTAAGTAAATAAATAAATGTAGAGAGACAAATACAGCAAGAATTCCCTCTCTACATTACATATATATATATGTATATATGAGTAAACCATGATATTTATGTGTGAGGGAATGGACAGATTATGTTGATGGAAGGGGTGATTCTGATCAAAAGCAGTAGACATTTAGATAGACATATTAAATTGTAACCACTGGTACAACCTTTTTAATTTCAGAAAATTATTAAAAGGAATAAATAATGGATTGATAACTTGAGAATAATTTCCAAGCCAACAATAAAACTGGATTGCCACAGGAGCTATTTTTCCTGATGAGATCAAACCAACTCTCTGATGAATTCATAACTATAACAAAGTTAAAAGACTGTTTCCTAATAGTATTGACTCTTCACTTTGGCCTATAGGTGCCCCATTTAACTACATAGGAAAAAATATGAGCTTTTGGGTCTATCTCCTTTGCCTTTTACTTTGGATTATATTCTTGCTCCCCTCTGCATTTACTCATAGTAAAGAGAGTTCAGGGGGTCCTATCTGTTCAAGAGGCTCTGATCCGAGGACCACAGTTTGAGGCCAGCTAAGACAGGAAAGTCTGAGACTCCTATCTCCAATTTATCCGCAAACTGATGGAAGTAGTAGAGCACTTTCCATGAATGAAAGGGTCAAACAATAATATGAGGTCTTGAGATCAAGCTCCAAGTTCCCGCACAAAAAGGAAAAAAAGAAGAGTTCATACAAACTTAGTAGTTTTCTTTTCTTGAGGGCTGAAGACATCTATGTAACAATAGCAAAAGCAATTTCATGATTTTCCCAAACCACCACATACACTATTATGTGCACATAAGTGTGGATTTAGATGTGCATAATAATGGGAGCCTTGATCTTTTATTCTCTGTCTATTCAACTCCAATCAAGATGTTCAAATTCAAGTCTCATTCTAATCTGTCTCATCATTGTTATGCTAGATCTGGGCTTGGGAGTCTTCGAGATTGTTTTGCTTTATTTTAGAAAATGAGCTTTGGCATGATGAGGAAGCATAGAGAAAGGTTGGATGGAAGTGACATTGTCTACGCTAGTGCTCACATCACGATTCCTTGCATGGTTATGACTTATGGAGTGAGATTCTAATTGTAGAAAGTCTTTAGCATCAGCACTTCAATTTTGAAATGTTCCATTGAACATTAACTCTAAAGAATTGTGGCCAACATTTTTGTTTAGTTCACAGCTTTCAATATGTAATTTGTGCCAATTCCTGGGGATATAACAATGAATGATGCCAACTTTCAAACCCTTACGGTGGCTAACAGTCTCCCATACCGAATAGATGAACAATAGCATCATAGCATTGTTTTTGGAGCCCTAATTTTCAGACCTGCCTCTGGGTTTTAACATTCACTCACGTTAAGAACAAAGGACACAATACACTGAAAAATGACAAAATGATTCTTTTTTTTTTTTTTTTTTTTTTTTTTTTACAATTTTGCCAAACCTGAAGAGAGAGAAGTGCTCAATCAAGGAGGTTCACTGTGAGATGTCGCATGTATTACAGATGAAACATTTCCAGACTGACTTTATTACTTTCTCTGTAATTTGTGTCTTCCCTCGTCCAATCTGTCTTAGCTAATCACACACTATTTTGCTAAACCAAAGCATCACCTCTTATTCCCTAATGTGTTTACATTTTTCTCCCAGTCCATTCACAAACATTGTAGATTCTTCTTTCAAATATATACCACCAAATCTACCACTATACACTGCTAACTCACTGCTATCTATCATAGTTACCATTATTGCTTGCCTGTTAGGCTGAAATAACTTCTAAAGAAACCTAATATTTTTCCTGATGTCCTCAGAGACTATTCATCATACGATGTCACGGGAAGATGCTACAAATACATCAGGCCAGGTAAATAACTTTCTCAGATCCTTTCAATAATTTTCTTTTACTTAGGGAATGGAAGTCAAAACAATTTACTTTGGCCCAGAGTTGGGAACATCTCATCCATGTCTGCCATTAGCATACTATTCTTTCTAAAATTCTCCTTATAGTCATCTTTTCTTTACGAAAATGGTCTAGTCTAACATTCTGTTTGGGTGTTGACATTGTACCACTTGTACCCTCTACTTCCAAATATTGATTTAGGGCTACTTTGTAAAATCCTTCCCAGTTTTGTGGTCTCTTTCATGCTTAGACAAACATTTGAACCACTTTATGTCATGGTTTACTTCTGTAATCCTAAGTACTTGGGAGCTAGAAATAGGAAGAACTGTGGTTCAATACCAGTCCCAGGCAAAAAGTTCATGAGATCCCATATCAATTAATAAAATGTTTGGGGAAGTGGCTCAACTCTTGTATTCCAGCTATTCCTACAAAAAGAAAAAGAAAAAGAAAGTGCTACCATCCCATCGTATTACTGAAAAAATCTCATTTTTTTTTCTCCTGACTCTCATCTCTCTGCTACCTCACCCCTCAGATAACTTCATTTTCTATTTTAATGACTATTTCTTAGATTTTAATATAAACATAACCATATAGCAGCCTATGCACATTTTTTTCTTTCATTTTACTCTAAAGGGAAATAAACCTTTGCCCACATGGCCATTTCAAACTGACAATATGCTTTAAAGGTCTTCCATGTAAACAGAATTAGCCCCTGTATTTTTTTTTTCTTTACACATCCACTTTTAAAACCTTTATTTAGGCAGTAAATCACAAATTGATATTTTGGTTAATTGCAGAAACTTGTACTTATATTTAATACTTCAATGACCTTCTTCACAAGCTACTTTGAATGAGCAAATGTATGTACAGCATATGTTCCTTCTTTGTTGCTATTTGCAGTGTTTTCTCACTACTCATGACTTTGTCTTGTTTTTACAGGACACAACCAGAAAAAGTTGAGTGTTCACTAGAACTATTGTTTTAGAATCAAGTAAGGAGTTGTTGACATGAAGAAAGACCACAGGAGATAAGAATCAGAATGATAGAGACAACTGAAACAGGGAGCAAAGTGGAGACTGATTAACAGGAGTTACCATCCTGTGGGTTCCCTTCCTGGTAGCATTTTCCTAGCAGGAATTTAGATTCCTGTGGACTATTGACCATTTCTAGTTTTCGTTTTGCTTACAGAATATCCTTTACTTGTTACGGGCTTCCTGGTTGTGCCATTGCATGTTAGATATATGGATGAAAGATTACTCCTGTTCTGTAGTTTACAAGTCTCCAGCTCAAGAAATTCTCTATTTGAAAAATATACAGACAAAGAAATCATTGTCTTTAAGTTTGTTTTTGTGATAACAGATAAGTCTAGTATGAGTGATCTTACATAGAAGTACATGTGTTTTTCATGTCCAAGAATATTTTGAACTATTTTTAAATGTGAGGGAGGTGTTATGAGGTCCTAGTTGTTGCATTATGGTTTGGCAAATGTTTGCCCTCTTTCAGCTTCCACAATGGGTGGGGTATTCTGTCAATATCATGAACTTAGGACTTGGATCGACCCTGTTTCCAAAAGGAGTTCAATTGAAAATGGCAATGGAAATAATACTAGGTATTATCCAGGCACAAAAGAAACATCATGTGATTCCACAAATTTATTTTAATGCTTCTGAACTCCATAATAAAACCTAGCACAGGTACCATATGAACTTTGGCAACAGTCCTGAATATAACTGATATATTAGAGTATCTCCAGGTAGTCCACATATATTATATGTATATTATGTACATACATACAGACTAACATATAAACTGGGCTTCTAATTCATCCTTAGAGCCACAGTATCTAGTCTAAAAATATTCAAGCATGACAACAAATACATATTGCTGTCTGCCACAGAATTTTTTGTGTAAAGGCGGGTTTTTATGAAGCAATAATTGACCAATACAGGCAGGAGGCTTTTCTATAAGAGGAATAAGAGGCTAGAATATTTACTGATATTAACAGAAAAAAGTAACACAATAAAGACCTTGGTGAAGTTACAGAATTATTTTTAAGTGATAAAGAAAAATGACTTGCAAGAAAGCTATATGGAAAATAATAGAGAAATGCTGAAAGCAAGTTTGTTCTTTCTTTTCCCGATGGAATAAATCTGTCATGTGTTTGTCAATTCCCAAATGGAATCCTCCCATCATGTACTACTTGTACGTCTTTTCAGACCTCATGTTACAATTTATTTCTTCACTCTGAGATCTTTGAGCTCCAACACTTACAGTTACAAAATGATTTAAAGGTTCCCTTATAATAAACGCAACATTCTAAAATTGCCTAAGTAATTAGAACACCATAAGAAAGATGTTGCTTTCCTTTTAAGACAGAGATTTCTAGACTTTATAAGTTCTAAAATTTCTCAAAGGTGCAGGAAGAAGTTTTGATAGTTTGAAGAAAAAAATCTAGTCTGTTTGTTTGTTAAAGGTTCAACTTTTCAAAAATTCTATCATCATAGTAGAATATGTATTACTTAGTAAAAAAGAAATGCATTGATGTCAAAATCTACTCACCTGTCTAAATTCCTTTTCCCTCTCCTTTTTCTCAATTGCCCAAGCAATTCTTGCAGCAAACCTAATATATTAGTTTTTCTGTCTGTTACTTAAATTGCTACTTGTCAAGGTATGATTGACAGTAGTAAATTCAGCAGTGAAACCCATTAAGGTCTTTTTTTCCTTTCTAATACTTCACTTTTAAATGGTACTTAGTGTTCTTTATACCAGTCTGATCATCCTTATAAAAGTTGAAGATTCCTATACTCTTTCTAATAACCTAAGTGCCCTTTTCCAGATTCCAACCAACTTGAGATTTCTGTACCATTTAACGTTATTAGTGTTTATTTCCCCTTTCAAATAGTCTTTGCTTTTCAGGCCTTACAGTATAGGACATCTATTTATTAATTCTTTTGTTTGTATGGGCTTCTCATATCCTGTTGCTTTAATTTAAGCCAGTGGTATCTATCTTTTTATATACTAAGCTAATTTTCTTTTCATTCTTTGCTACAACAACTAAAATACTTCCTTTGTTGGTTTTGAAATTCATATCTGTATTCATGTATATTGTTTGCTTTCTCCACTTCAGATCAACTGTCTTCACATTCTCCCACAGTAGTTGTTGCTTATTTGTGACTTTATGAAATGTTTTTGCACGTCGAGTTTTTCCCCTGTGCTGAAATCTTTTATCTTTAAAAACACTACATAAGCTACAAAAGTTAGCTGAGGTTGAAAATGTCCTCTTTATTCTCAAATCTCCTCTGAAACTCTCATAGTCACTTGGATGCAAATGATCATTATACATATTTGCATTCATTCATGAATAATAAAAATGTTTTTAAAGCTCCCATGAGGCCATTTAGAGACTGAAAATCGACTTGAAATCTCTTGAGAAAATTTTTATCTTAACTCAAGACAAACAAACTGATGTTTATAATGGTGTCTCTGATGAACCAGGAAAAAAAAAAGAAATACTGAGTGAACTCACTCAAAGAAGTAGCCTATGTGGTAAATAAATCTGTTGAATTCTTCTAACAAGCTAAGTTTTAATCCAAAAGAAGACAAACACATGATTTGAAAACATTCAGACATTTTTTAAGATGAATATTCTCTCATTCTAAAATAGATTTGCCATGTAACTTTCTGCCTAGTCTACAAACACAGCTGTGAATATCTTACAGTCATAGATCTTTCTTGACTACTGAGCACATTCGCAGATTTGTCTCTATTTCAATAGATTATAGAGATGTGTGGTTGACAAGCTGTGTCATCAGCTTTGCAGGAAACTATAAAGTACTAAGGACGGGCTGATTTCTAAGCAAAACCATCATGCATAACATTTGTTTATTTCCAGCTCATTCCCAAGAGTAAAATTAACACATTGAAGCAGTGTATGTTTTGAAGCTCTATCTTCATTTTAAACATATATTAGTTACTAAAAATGTGAAAAGATGACAGGACTCACAAATTTAATAAGAATGATGGATTTGAAAACAAACCTATAGATAGGGGAAATAACTAGATTCCAGAAGAGTGTAAAGTAATATCACAATGATTTCCAAGTGAGAATGGAGAATCATTTTTGGCTAGTAGTTATTACTATAAAGTCAAAATAATGTAAAGTACAGGATGTCGTGTTATGGAAAATCAAATTCCTACTGAGTAACAGGGAATAATTCTCCATTATTCAGTGTCAGTCTTTCTGATATTACTGAGAATTCAAAGATATTTTTGCTACTTATTTCTTTATAATATATAATAAATGTTCCTGCAATTACTAAGTGCTATTTTCTCAGCCTGTCTAAATCTCCAAAACTTCTTAATTTCTATCTATTTGGTGAATGTGTGCTTGTGATGAACCAAAGGAAAAGGAATAAAGTGATTATAGCCCACAATCTCTAAGGGCTTTTACTCTTGAGGTGTATGTGCAATCTCATCTGGGTAACTTGTTCCAAAACATTACACACTTGCCCAATTGCCTATTTTCCAATTTTCACACTTAATCAATTCCAGTTAACTTTTCATTAAGGATCTGTGGTTAGGAAAGCTTTACTTTCAGCATGAAAGAAAATACTAAAAGACTTTTTTTTATTTATCCCAGTGCTAACTGTATCACTTTCCTCATTTGTGGCAAGAAATGTAAGAATAATAATCCTGGGTATCTAAAAGGAATATTGATCATTTTAAAAGTCTTTCATTAATTTGCTTTTTTAAAATAGTAGATGAACTTTCATTTCTAAAGAAGAAATTTTCTTGTTTCCTAGGCTTTCTAAACTGCAGTGGAAATACTCTATTGCTTAGGAAGTCAGTGTGTGACGATCTCCTGAAATATTTAGATCTGCCTGTTGTATTTAAACTTTCTGCTTTAAATCATCTTTAAAAGACAGCTGGAGAATTTATAAAGCAATTTTTTTGGACACAAAGGCATCCAATGTGGACATCAATGAGTAAAGGAATGTTCTACTATACGTTCTTGCTTTGGAGATTTATTGATGTTGCAAGCGAGATAGTATCAATTTGTATAACGGCAATATCTTCAGGGTTTTTACTAGGCCACTGTGAAAGTGGTGAGCATTCTTGTTCTCAATGACTTTAATCATTCGGAGCATATCTCATTGTTATTCCTAAGAATTTGTCACATTGGCAGAATATATTTTTAAATACTGAATTTAAGTGCTACATACATGAATATGTTTCAAATCATTTTAAACAAAATAATATTGAAATGAATACATAAACTTTTTGTATAATTTTATGTATAATTTACCTTTTTATATTCAATCCCCTATTTCTGAACTGATTATATTAGCTATTTCTCAAGTTTTGGTAAACATCAAATTGAAGGAATATATTAGTTTTTCTAATACTGCTTAAACTTATTTCCCTTTCAATGCTCTAATCGAGGGACTTGATTGTCAATTTCTGTGGTTGAATGAGAGGCAGATATGTTTATGATATGAGAAGAGTTACCATGAACTCACAATTTCTTCATTTTACTTATTTAAATTATCTTTGTCTTTAACACATTATGAATAGCCTACCTTGTAGATGTGGCTTGTAAGTCCTTTCATAATGTTCCTTGACTTGGGATGAGGGTATTTTCCAATCAGCCATCTGAGTTATTTAGTTTCATAACATTGTGATCAAATACCTTAGAAAAACAACATAATCAGGGAGAGATTTATTCTTTGCTCATAATTCCAAACCATGATTGTTGGGGTAAAACATTATGGTATTAGGAATGAATGATAAGACAGATTCTCCATTTCATTGTTGCTATGAAACATACCAGAAATACTGGAAAGGACCAGAGTAAGACATATTCCCCATGAACAAACTTCATAGTGACCAACTTCTTCCCATGAGGTCCCCTTATACCACATTCCAACAATATCATCGTATTATGGATCCATTTAAAGAATTGATCCCTCCATGAGGTCAGACGCTTCATCATCTAATAATATCTGGAAGCACCATCACAGACACCACAAGGGGTGCTTCCGGAAACTTCTGGCCAATTCTCAACACAATCAGGTTGCCAATCAAGACTAATCCTAACTCCATCTAGAATCGAAATTAGCAGATTTTTTTTCGATGTAAAACATTGTGTACACACATGATCACAGTTTAGTTCCGTGGTATGCTTCAGTGTCTGTGGTTCACCCTTGTGACTATGTGACTTACTAGAGGCTAGAGTTCACTGTTGCAGCCCAGTAGTGCCAATTCCTTTGCACTATTTTATCTCCATCACTAGACTGGGAAAATATCAAAATTCAAAGTGTAGTTTTTACTGCACATTTATCACTGCCATAGCCATCTGTGTAGTCAAAAGATGTAAGTTGAATGATCAGAATTAGAGACTTTCTGGTTTTTATCTCCACTCTCTTCTATAACCCAAAGCAGTATGTAGGAACCTGTCATCCCAGCATTAATCTTCCTATAATATAACTATGGTGCTAATAACATCTGAAGCACATCTAAAGTATGTTAACCCAATAATAGTAACAGATTACAGACATTATGATTGTATTATGTATATATCAGCATCAGAAATACTTCCTCTGAATCACAAATACGATAAAAAAATATGCCTAGGAGATTATACATACGTCAAAGGGAAAAGGACATCTCTTCCTATTTGATTTTATTAAAGAGAAATGCTAACCTCAGAAGTTAATACTTCCTTCTAGTCTTTGATCAAGTCCCACTCTATTGCTCATGAACTAAAAGTTTTAAGATAATTTATTTAATCTATATTCCATTGGTTTTCTTATTTACACTTTCTCTACATTGACACAACAGTTGAAAATAAAATAGCATTTGTATGTAATTGAATGATTTAGGCACATCAAATAATTAATGGTTTAAATTAGTGCCTTAGTAACATCATCAAAACACTTTATATGAGTAGAGAAGTTGAATTGTTTGAAATAAGATGTGGCTAATGACAATTTTGTAATCTCCTTATCAGTGCAGAAAAAGTACTTGTTCGAAAATATTCTGCAATTGCAAAATTTTAGAAAATAATAGTAAAACATTTATATTTGGTTGTGAGCAACAAAACACTAACTCTTATGTTTGCTACTTCCTAGCCATCTTAGATTAATCAAAGTGGAGTTCTGCTTCTATACAAACAACCACTCAGCATGAGACAGTTCGTTTCTTTCTGTGGCTTACTTTCTGTAGAGTCAGCATGTATTCTTTTTGTTTGTTTTATGCAATCCCTGCTTTGCAAAACAGTATAGGTTATTTCTGAGTTATCAGACTTCCATACAGATTTGTAACTACAAGATGTTTTATGTCAGATTATAGGCATATAGGCAGTGCTGGATGTTACAGGAAATTTTATTCATAGATGGGAAGAATGATTGGAGTTTCCTACAAGATCTCTCCAGAGTTTGACCCTTGACTGGTGAGGTGGCCTTTAGTTGTGCTTCATATCCTTCCCTTATTTAAGTTGCTATTAGTAGATACCATAGATTTGTCTGCTTTAAGTCTTATAAGTAGATTTTGTACATTGAACTCTGTTTATCTTCAATGATTAGAGTTAAACACACAAATATTTTGTTTTAAGAATATCAGAAAAGAGTGAAGAGGGAAGAAACAGATTCTGAGTGGAAAGTTTGCCTGAATCCCTATAACCTCTGTTCACACAAATATAAAAATGTCTGGGGTTGAAGATAGGGTAACAAAATACACAGCTTAGAGGAAGAAAGAAATGAATTGAATTTTAAGTCTCTGAGCAACACAGATTTGCAGTTAGAATGCAACCAAGTTAAATGAAGTGCCACCACAAAAGAGCACAATTCAAATGAAAATAATAGAATCTAAAGTATCCACAGTGTATGTACATAAAATACAATATCACACGTTAATCCTTTACTATTGTATATTAAAAGAAAAAATGAAAATAATTGATGCAGGCCTATCTGCCAAGATCCATACTGGACTTACCAATGGATTTCTAGCAATAATTATAAAAATACTTATAGAGAACAGAGAAATGAAATAGTAAAGAATGTATTTGAACTTATTTAAACACAGTTAGAAAAAAAAGTGTACATGGGAAAAACGTCACAAAGATAATGGAAATGAAAAGTGTGTTAAAATTTTTGAGAGGGCAATACCAGAATTTGAACTCAGATATAAGTTCTCTGCCAGAACCTTTTATTTATGTTGTCAGATTGATTCCCTTACTTTGTTTCCAAGCTTGCTTTGACCTCAGTCTTATTACTATGTAAGTAGATGTTATTTTGGAAGTTCTCTACCAAACACAGCTTATTTTTCTGAGTCTTAGATGTTTTTTGTCTGGGCTTGCTTAGAACTATAGTCTTCCTATCCTATCTTTACTTCCCAAGAAGGTGAGATTACAAGGGAGAACACTACATCCAGTTTATTTAAGATAACTTAAACAAATTTCTGTAAAATGAAAGCTGTGTGATAAGGCTTTATAATATGATCCTTATTTACTTAATGCTTTACAAAATAGTACATCCCATTATTGAATTAATAAACATCATCCATCTGGTGAGTTCTTGCTCATATTGCTATTGCGGATCTTGCTGGGTAGTGCACTGACTTCTGTAGTGTTTAAATCTGTAGCAAATTGGGCCAAAAGCCCTTTAAAAATTGTACTCTACTACGCATGCCTGGAAATGTCATTACCATGTGACATAATGAAGTAATGAAATAAGGAGTTCTCCAAGTATTATATCTACATAAAAATTAGGGGATTTTTTTCCATTTAAAAATCCCTTCACTTTTACTATTTCCATAACACAACCTGATCACCTTCTTACCATGAATAATACCTTTAGTAGAGTCATCTTACTGAAGTGCCAAGTTCTCACAAGTGTACTGGTATCATTATTCTACTGCCAACAGTTGTGCTAATCTATTACAGTCTTTAGCTACACTATGCCTTCAATTCTGGTGGAATCTCTTCATCACACTTTAAAAACAATCACCCTAACCCTCATCTTTAGATGCAAATACATCAGATAGTATGATCCATAAATTGGAAAATAGAAATACAAGCTCTATGATCCTACTTAAGAATTTTAGGCGAATATTTCATTCTCTAAATATGAAATTAGTCTTAAACTGAATGTCTGCATCGGTACTTATTGAATAGGATATACTTAAATCCTTCTAAAAGAGATATGCTATTGTTTAAACTGAACAAATATATTTGGACACGTGAACACGTATGCTGAAAGTCCAGGATTGGATGCTACATTCAATGAGCTCTAAAGGGTCATCTTGTAAAAAGATGTAACACATAGTTAGCACAGTGGTAGTTCACCTCCTAAGGAGTTGGGTCATTTGAAGCCAATAAAACCCAGGCCATTGCTTTTGTACTTTTGTTCACCAAAGATCCACATGCAGGAATAATTGAGGAGTTCAAACTGATGTGGTTTATTAAGACCTGTTGTGAAAATCACTGTTTTCATTGAGGACTTTTTTTTTAATTTGGTTTGGTTTGGTTGTTATTACTAATCAATCTTCTCTTTTTCTTTTTTTTTAAACCCTCATTCAAAATACTTTAAAAGGATATCTTTCTTTCTTCCTTTTTTTTTAACTGACTACCAACCAAGACTTTCTGCTTCAGTTAATCCAGCTCACCCTTTCTATTTGTAAGTGTTTGATCTTTTCAAGTACTGGCCTGGCCCCAGGTTCATTCAGTCACATGTCTACATGGGAGATTCTTTCATCTCCACGAGTGTGAGGAGTCACTTTCAGCCTCTATGTAAAATGTGTTATCATTCAAGTCAATGGAATGTCTTTTAGTCTCTGTACTTTTAAACTATAGGGTGCTTAGTCCAGTATTGGGCATAAGGGGAAAAAAAATCTATACCCCAAAGAATGACACTCTGGCATGCTGAGTGCTTTGAATGAATAGGGATTGCCAGTCAATAGAGGCTGCCTCAGAAGCAGAGTCTCTCTGACCTCTTCCTACCTTCCTGCCTTCCTTCCTTCTTCCTCTCATAGAGAATTACAGTAATCAGAAATCCTCTTCCCCAAGGCAGGTCAGAGAAACCAGAATCCCTTTTCCCCAGAGCCTTAAAACCTAGGAAGGTCACTGTCTCCTTTCTCCCTTGACAATCCTCAATCCATAGATATCCTGCCACATCATTCGGAGAAAGAATGGTATACAGACCTGGAACCTCCCAATTATTTAGTATCAGCTCATACTTTATTCAATTGCTTTCCTATGTGACTGTTCATTTCTTTCATTGAAACGAAGCCAAAAAGTAGACAGTTTTCCCCCAGCATTCTGGCCTTCATGTGTAGTGATCACTGTGACATACACACACACACACACACACACACACACACACACACACACACACACACACACACCCCAACACTTGATTAATATGTTTGTTATGCTTTCTTATTGTTTCTTATTGTTTTTTGTTTTAGGAATATCAACTGTGATTTTAGGGGTAATCGGTCCTTTCTTTCCTTGTACCATCTTTCAGGAACTTATGCAATTTTATCCCCAACACCGATTTCACTTCCATCTGCTCATAGGATGAGTTAGTTACAAGCTCAGCTGATCATGTGTATCTCATTCACAAGAAATATGTTTGTGTTCATTAAATGTTTTCAGTCATAAGGATGGCTTGTAATGTCGCATTCTATGAAGTAATGCCTATATAGCGGTGGGGGTGGAGAAGAGAAATTTTCAAATAAATTTACTAGTTTGAAATTTTATCCACAAGTCATTAAATCAGCCAAAAAAAAGAGAATGAAAACATGACCTGATAGTCAAGATGAAAAATAGATTGCTAACTCAAAGTTAACTCAAACCTTCCCCTAGTAGCCACTTATTTCCTTTAGATTGCATCTGACTTATGTTTTACAGCAGCTGTTTTATTTTACATGACAGCAAAATGAGAGAATTAATATACCAATAAAAAGAGTACATATGAGTCCAAACTTGGTCTATGAAATAAATATTTTATCATGTGTGAGGAAAACAGTTTAGAAGCAATATCTCATAAGTGACACATTCCAAATGGAGAGAGCTTTTGTATTTCCAAGGAGCATACTCTGTGGCAGCACAATTACTGGCTCAGGGAGTATATATAAACATATCCTGCTATAATATTACATAATATCATATCACATATCATGCATTATATTAATGTGATCACAACATACACTGTGTAATTTGCCTATATGTACTTGAAGGCTGTTTCTTAAATGAGAAAATTACAAAACACATGTGAATTCATCTGCGTCCATGTAACTAAAACCCAACCTGGATAGTCCATTTAAAAAATGCATTCTTTTCTCATCATTCTTGAGTATCTTTGTAGAACTTGAACCATTGTGGAGCTTGTTTACTTCAATAAAATAGTGTAGTGTGTCTCATGGAGAGGGAGGAGAAGGGAGGGAGAAGGAAATGGGAAAGAGAGATGAAGAGACAGAGAGGTAGACGCATGAGGGTGTGCTTGTGATCTGATCTCCATCTTATCATAAAGACAGGAACCCATCCTAGGTTTCCTGCTCTCACACCCCATCTAACCCTGGGTATTCCCAAGGGCCCCAGTCCAAATTCCATCATCCTAGGATTTGGGTGATTAAGTTTCCAGCACCTCGCATTTAGAGGGAGACATTCAAACTGCACCAATGTACAAGAAATAGAATATAGACTTCTTTTTTGTGTGTGTTTATGTGGTACTGAGGAATTGAACCTAGGGCTTCATGCATGCTAGGCAAGCACTCTACCACAAAGCCACCTTCCCACTTCTGAATATAAACTTCTTTCCTCATTACTACTCAGTTTCACTATTATTTATTTTTTGAGATAATGTAGAAAATATTTTTATTCGCCTATTAAGAATAGACTTTGAATACAAGTAAAGTGTGAAGGCAATAAATATACTCAATATTGTGTAAGATAATATTTAAGAAACTGTAAAAAATGTCCCCATAGAAAAATATGCTCTCTTTATAATGCATTCCAATGTATTTGATTCTTTTTTGGAGTTGATGCCATGTGAAACTTTAAACACATGTGTATATATGTACACATACACATATGTGTGTATCTATACATATAGATATACAAACACATACATTTATCTATTTACATATGTAAAAAATTATTGCGTTTCTTTAACAGCTTTATTAGTAAAGTTTGCTTCTCTTGGCAAATTTATTTTACTATTCCATATTCCTAAGTGTCTATTCTTTCAATTCTTATTTGAACTAGTGGCAACTCATTTCTAGTTCACTCAGTAAGTCAAATACAATATTTGGTGTATATTCAACTTATAGATATAGATGAATCATAACTCTTCATTGGAAATTTCCCTGTAATCTTAGGTAGATTCCAAGCTTACTATGAAATACTTGTAGGTATTTTTTAAATATCAAATATACCTTTATATGAACAGACTAGTCACCAAAAATATGCCTATGCTGGCTATGAACCACAATCCTCAGATCTCAGCTTCCTGAGTTGCTAGCATTACAGATGTGAGCCATCAGTGCCCTGCCGATCATATTCTTTTTGTTTTGTTTTAGTTTTTGCCAATCCTGGGTCTTGGACTCAGGGCCTGGGCACCTTCCCTGGCTTCTTCCCGCTCAAGGCTAGCACTCTGCCACCTGAGCCACAGCGCCCCTTCTGGCCGTTTACCATATATGTGGTGCTGGGGAATCGAACCTAGAGCTTCATGTGTAGGAGGCAAGCACTCTTGCCACTAGGCCATATTCCCAGCCCCACATTGTCATTTTTTTAAACTAAATTCTTTTTCCAAACTAATTGTAGTATAGTATATGGGTCCAGAGTTTAAAAACTCGAATTCTCAGAAAAAGAGGAAATTTAAATAAGCCAAAGCAGCAAGGTCTTGCCTAGCATCTATCCTTGTAATCTCAAGTACATTTCTTTTAATAATAAATCATTTCTTTAAATCAAATACTAGAATTTGTATTAGGATGTCCTTATTCATATCTATACAATTATTGGCATAATTAAATGTAATGTGGAAATGGAGTAGCCTAATAAATATTCTACATCCAAGAACATTTTATATTTCATCACTCATCTCTTCCTCCCTATCACATATTACATTTAAGAAACAAACCTATATTCAACACTAAAAAGTATACTTTCTAAAGTTTGAGTGACTTTTGAAGACATAGGCTTATACTTTGGAAGATGTTTCTTATTGAATAAGAGCATCCATTTCTGGTTTCTGTGTTATAGTTGGATCTGAGAAATGCATATATCTGTGATGTGTATGTATAATGTGACATTTTCGATGCCTTATTCTGTTTTTTACACTCTGAGTGAGACTTTCATTTCCAGGGAGGATATTTTGACCAGAATATGTCCAGTATTTTGGGCTTCTAAACTGTTTTAGTTTTCCCAATCCACAACCACAGTTCTTCTAACATTAAAGTATAAAGTTATCGGGCCACCTATGGCTCATGCTTGTGATCCTAGCTAATCAAGGGGCTGAGATCTGAGGATTTCAGTTTGAAGCCAGCCAGGGTAGGAAAGTCCGTGAGATTCATGTCTCCCATTAACCACAGCAAACTGGAAGTTGAGTTGTGGCTCAAAGTGGTAGAATGCTAGTCTTGACCAAAAATTCTCAGGGACAGTGCCCAGGTCCTTAGTTCAAGCCCCACAACAGACATTAAAAACAAGCACAAAGTTATCCTTACTTGCAATCAGGTACTAACAACTGGGTCTTTATGTTTATGGAACAAAAGGAAGTGACTTCAGAAGCAATTATCATTTCTCATAAACCATAATAAATAATTCAAGCTGATGTTTAAAACAGAACAAATGTGCTGATATAAAGTGCACTGAATTTCATTTGTTGTCTTCTATATTTCTTTAAATTCAGACCTATTAAATACATACATTTATACATGTGTACATACATATAAAACATTTTTAAAAGCTTTTATTCTAAAAGCACCAGTTTCTAAGTGCTCAGATCTAGGCTCCTGTAATGTCTGCATGTCATCCTCTGTCAATTCATCTCCACAGTTGTTTGTGATATGCTCTGCTCAAATTGCTTACCTAACATTAAGGCCTGGTAAATAATGATATACATAGAGACCTTTTGTTACATGTATATTATGTTCTATTAAGCATTCAAAAAAAGTATGAAGTAGCTTCTTTTATTTTGGATACTGGCACTTGAACTCAGGCCCTCCAGTTCTTGATTGATGTTTTTACTCAAGCCTGGTGCTCTACTACTGGAGACACTCCTACACTATTCACTCTTTTGCTGGTTAATTGGAGATCAAAGTCTAATGGACTTTTTTCCTGGGCTGGATTCAAACTGGGATCCTCAAATCTCAGCTTCCTAAGTAGCCAGGGTTATAGGCATGAACCATCAGCCACCTGTCCAATGTTCAATGCTTTGTTTGAATTTTAGTCTAGCATCACCCAAAGGGATGAGAACAACATCATTAAAAAATAAATAGCAAGATTTAAAATAATTCATTATAATTGAAAAATAATGAAATAAAATTAGGAAATCATCAACAGCAATAGAGGACCAAAAATACTTTCAAATATTACAGAAATGTGCGTGGAATATTCAAAAGGCTCAGAGAAAAATTGTATCATAATCACACTTTTATTTCACATACTTAAAATATGTAAATTTCTCAGATTGTGTATTCTGACTTTTACATGTTTGGAAATTCAATATCTCGATACAAAAATGTATCTTAATACCTTATGTCCCTAAAAACATATGGTAGAACCTATTATAAAAACTGGGCATTTATTGGTTATATAATTTGGATATTTCTCTGTCAAATATATATTACCAAGTTTTTAATGTTTACAACAATGATTATACAACCCACATGCTCTCTATTTCTGTGTGAGATTTCTTCCATATGCAGGCATTATCCTCCTTTCCTAGTGATGCAATAGGTAGAACTTAGAAGCTGCTTTTAATGAAGACCACTGATTCCTTATTCAGTCCCATGAATTAACTGAAAGCAGAATAAACTCTGAGCCCCTATTTTAAATCAATCTTTCTTTGAAGTATTCTCTCCTATGGTCACTTTGTAGACATGTTGGAATCCAAGATGGACTAGAACCCTTGCCAACCAACCATGACATTGCTTACGATAAGGAAGGTCAAACTATGACCCAAACTTAATGCAAGTACCTACCATCTGTGGCAGCCACCTATGATCTCCTATGGCCACTACAACATACCTGTAAATCAGACTGTGAGATTAATTGTGTAAATGTCTTCCAATCTTGCCCTTCAGTTCTTAATTCAATTTAAACGTAAAGTAGCTGTCTTCATTGGAAAAAGAGGCAGAAATACTCTCTTATAGAGGCAAGATTCCCATCTTAGCCTTGTACTATGCAATAAACCTCCTCTTCTCTGCCCTTTATCATTACTTTATTTCTTTGGGAATTGGAAAGTTGTGGTTCTTACCTGAACTTTGGAACCCAGTAACTTAGGACTGGAGCATAAACTCCTATACTGTTGATTCCAAATCATTTCTTAGGATAGCTAAATTAGATTACATTTGCTAAGGAGAGACATTTTTTTAATTCTGATGAATTTGTATATAATGTGGTAAGATGGAAGCAGCAGCAGCAGCAGCTATAACTCTCAGATCAGTTTTGGATGTCTATAAGCCAATGATAATACTAATACAGAAAGGCACAGATACAAATATGGAGACCATATTCTCTGTAATGTAAACAACAGTGAAAATTAAATGAAGATTATGAGAGAAACAGATGGTTGATGCTGAGATTAGAGAAAGACAAAGCTGAATTTGCTTCTGGAAATGTCAGAATAGTTTCTGCTAAACTGAATCTTCCTGGAGATAGCAATGATAAAATTTGGCTAAATACTTTTTTCACAGAAACAGTTCAAAAGTAAATCAGGAGAAAAACAGGGAAGATTTGACTCTTACAAGATGAGAACTACAGGGCTGGGGATATAGCCTAGTGGCAAGAGTACCTGCCTTGGATACACAAGGCCCTAGGCTCGATTCCCCAGCACCACATATACAGAAAACGGCCAGAAGCGGCGCTGTGGCTCAAGTGGCAGAGTGCTAGCCTTGAGCAAAAAGAAGCCAGGGACAGTGCTCAGGCCCTGAGTCCAAGGCCCAGGACTGGCCAAAAAAAAAAAAAAAAAAAAGATGAGAACTACATTTTGTGAAGTTTGTATTTATGTGGATTGTCACCAAAGTCATTTTTTTGTCCGTTGGATGCAGATTTGGCTACAGTTTAAATGTTCAAAGCGTATATTAAATTAAAGAACTGGAGGATGAAGGGGCCCATACCAGTGTCAAAAGTGGTAAGGACCGTGGTGGTACTGAAAGGACAGTCCACCAAATTTACTCAAAGGATTGGCTTTGGCTGGGTATCTGTGGCTCACACCTAGAATCCTACCTTCTCAGGAGTCTGAGATCTGAGGACGATGGTTCTAAGGCAGCTTGGGTAGGAAAGTCTGTGAGACTCTTATCTCCAATGAATCACCAGAAAACCAGAAGTAGAGCTATGGCCCAAAATGATAGAGAGAAAAAGCTTGAGCAGGAAAAACTCAGGGACCCAAGCTCTGAGTTTCAGCCTATGACTTAAGGGCAAGGAAACAATAAACAAGGCTCTTCCCTTAATAAGACATGTTTGAACCAAAAAGTCAAGGACTTTGGAAAAACAAAAGGAGTCCATAAAATCCACAGGAGAGAAAAAGTGAGAATTTACATCTAGGTAGATTAACTATTTATCTGAAGAAACATCTTGACTCTTCAGAGAAAGATAACATAGGCCAGTCCATTTTACTTAGCTAGGTTTTCCGTGGTCACCTGACATTACATTGAAGGCACTGTTTAGTTGAGTTTATTATGCCCATCTGCCAGTGATCTTTCAGTTTTTAGGGCTCTTCCTTTCCCTGTTTCTATGGGAACCTCCAGAAAAAATTAAATGGAATGATAAAGATGACTACTACCTCCTCCTCATTTGCATTATCACAGGTAGTGTTTGTCACAAGCCCTTCTCCCTACAAATCAGATTTTTAAAAAATCCTCTCAGGTACCTCATTAGCGCAGTAGGTAGCCCATCTCATAAAAAAATCCTCTCATAGAAAGTACAGCAATTTCAGAGACTTCACACTAGTCATCTCCGTTGTGACAATTCCTTTCACACACATCAAGGTCCTGACACAACGCCTGGGCCAACTGTTAAATATATGAATTCGAAGTATCATCAAGGCCTAGAGAGATGAATGTTTAATTGTGTAGTTTTATGAATGTAAGTGACACAGTGTGATCTGAAATCTTGCTTATTACTCAAATTAATGTATGTTTTGCCCCCTTTAACATGGGAATTGGGAAGACTTTTCACTAATTTTTCTTAATATAAACTTAGATTCTGTGTCCAAAGGTCCTGAAAACATTATAAGCATTACACTTTCTCAAATGCACAGAAAAATCAACAACTGGGAGAATCGTTTGCTTCTCTGTCTCTGTCTCTATCTCTGCCTCTCTGTCTCTCTGTCTCTCTGTCTCTGTCTCTCTGTCTCTCTGTCTCTCTGTCTCTGTCTCTCTCTCTCTCTCTCTCTCTCTCTCTGTGTGTGTACAATTTTCTGTTGCATTACAAACTTCAATAAGTTTCAGGTGTAAAAGCTGGCACAGGCCCAAAAATCAACTTATTACTTGACTTATCATCTTGGATATATATTTTGGTTACTTACATAAATGAGTACTAAGTCTTTTTGCTACTCATTCTTTTGCTTTCAACTCCCTTGTGTTCTGTCAACTATTCCCATAACTCTATGTAGGTGCGATACACCAAGCTGACACTTCACTGATTACTTAATGGGCTTGTCAAAGTTTTCATAATTATGAATGCAAATAGAAATCTGGCCTATATAATTTGTCCAGCCATCTTTGACTCAGAGAGGGGAATTCCTATCAAACATCTCAGCAATATCACTGATACTTTCATGAGTTCATAAATAATACGTGCTCTGGTACTAGTACAACACAATTATCCTCTATTAGATAGTATTTCAATTCCAGTGTTGCTAAGCATTCTTTCTTTATATTGTCTCATTATGGTGAGTCGGTATCATCCCTTGAACTTGTACATTTCAAGAAAGTAACCCTAAGTCAATAAACTCCCCTCATACAATTTTATGTTCTACATCATTAAATGTGTACCCTTGGAATCTGATACTACTAGACACTGCTCCATGATGCTGAAGCTCTTTATAGCATAGTCTCTTTCTTTTCTTGGCAAATCCAGGATAGTGTCAATTCATTTATATTTCAAGGCAGCAGCACTAGTTTAGGATTACTAGACTGAAGAGGAAGGAGAGATAAATCCAAGAACCGAGGGACAGTGCCTTGTCACAGACTGCCTCCACAAATGTTGACACCACTTTTCAGGAGTTGGTTCAATGCAGGCCATTTTAGAGAAAACTAATTAATATTTTTAAATAAAATTTTATTGTAAAGATGATGTATAGAAGGGTTACAGTTATATAAATAAGGTAATGAGTACATTCATTTTTGAACAATGTTACCTCCTCCCTCATTTCCTCGCACTTTCATGTCGCAAACACCCTACCCCAGCTGTAAAATCCTCTACAACATAGTGTCTCACGAGTATCTCTGTTGAATTGGTACATGCTTTGTTCTAGCAGTTCTGTAATTCCTTCTCTATTCCCCTAATAAGATAAACTTATACACAAGCAAAGGGTACAGAAATAAAAGACAGTGGCCAACATGGAATAACCAAAGTAGAAAAGAGAGAGAAAAGACATAACTGCAAACAGTACAATAAAAAAGGGCTCTTGTTTCCATTTCTTGGAGTTCTTTTTGATAAGTATCATTTTATATGATTACATGCACTTCCTTAAATATAATTTGATTTCATTTTTCAGGTTTTTAAAGTTTGCATCATAGAGGTCATTCACTTCTTTGTTTAAGCTAATTCCTAGGGATTTTTTTTTTGAGGCTATTGCAAAAGGAGTTGCTTTCCTGATTTCAGCTTCACTCTTTGTATTGTCGATGTACAAAAAAGCTAGTGACCTATATGGGTTAATTTTATACCCTGCTACTTTGCCAGTTTTGGATCAGCTCACATTTCTTGGGAGAGGAAGCTATGTGGTTCTTTAAGCACAATATCATGTCGTTCACAAAGAGCGAAGATTTTACTTCTTCTTTCCCTACTTGGATCCCCTTGTTTTCTCTTGCCTATTGCTCTTGCTAGGAATTCCAGTGTTATATTGAAGGGGAGAGGAGAGATTGGACATTCTTGTCTCTATCCTGATTTTAGGGGAAGTTGTTTTATCTTTTCGCCATCAAGTATAATGCTGGCTGTAGTTTGGACCTATACAGCCTTTATTATATGGAAGAATGTTCCGTGGATTCCTAACTTTTCCAAGGCTTTCATCGTAAATTGGTGTTAGATCTTGTCAAATGCTTTTTGTGCCTCTAATGAGATGATCATGTGGTTCTTGTCTTTGCTCCTGTTGATGTATTGACTTAACATTAATAGATTTGCCCATATTGAGACTCTTTGTATCCCTGGAGTCCATTTGCTCATAGTTCATGATTGTTGTTTTGATTACTTGTTGAAATCGGTCGGCCAGAATTTATTGAAGTTTTGCATCAATGCTCATCAAAGAGATGGGTCTATAGTTCACTTTCTTTGATGAGTTCCTGTATGGTTTTAGGATGAGGGTTATGCTGGTTTCATAGCATGATGTTGGTAATGATCTTTTGCCTTCAATTTCATTGAAGAATTTGAGGAGTTTTGGAGTTAGTGCCCCTTTGAAAGCTTTAAAGAATTCAGCTGTGAATCCCTTTGGGCTCCTCTGGCAGATGCCACCACTACCACTAGTGGGCACTGAAATCTAACTTCTTATATAAGTTGCTTACAATTTTCTTCTTTGGTATTAATCTCTACTTGGTGTAACTTGGTTTACTTGGTGTAACTCTAGATGCAGACAGCTTGGTTTGGAAAGAGCTCTGTTGGTTCCCTGTTAGCTTTCTGCCATCTTCATATTTCCTCTTAATCAAACTCTTTATGACATCCACTGAGATGTCTTTGTCCTATGTGACATTGATCCAGGTTTTCAAAACCATGTCCCCAATTTGGCATAACAGATTTTACTTAATTGGAAATTAAGTCTTTGGCTTTCTCACTATCAGCAAGAGAATTTCTTGGATGTGACCATGGGCTTTTTGATTGTCACACTTGGCTTTCAATTGTTTGTCATTCATTATAAGCTGTTCATTATATTTCTGCTGAATATTAATGTTGCTAGGCAATAGCTATTGGTTCCCTTTATCTTCATTGCTATTGAAAACATCTGAATTAATAAGCCTCATCCTCTTCCAAAGTGATATATTCTATTCTCCCATTCATCACCAGTTAGTATTTTAACAATTGGTCAGTGGATGTGGTGCTTCACCTATTATTAGTGATTTTTATAATCAGTGATATCCAGGATATAGATGATTCTATTTTATTACTCTTTTTTTTCCATCACTTGTACAATCAGCTATGGTAATTAGGGTTCTCTAGAAGCATATGCCAAAATACACATAATGAGAAGAAATAGAAACAGGAATGGGTAGAGAAACAGTGAAATTCTAATGGATGATGGACAAAGATTTGGTCAACCTATTGAGTGACTCTAGAGTAAATATTGAACACTGGGGTATTCTTTCAAAGGCTGAAAAAGACCTGTTCTTGACATTATTTCACTAAATGATTGCTATTTTGTAAAGATATGCATTACCAAAGGTTCTCTAGGGCAACAGAGCCAATAAGATAGGCCTATATAAGGAACAACATATTACACAGAATTAGCTCAATTACAGAGTTTGGAATGTTTAAATTTTTCAGAGTAGATTAACAGACGAGTGATTTAAGAGAGCTGGTATTGATTCAGCATTGTGAGTCTGAAGGAGTCTCTCTTATTCAAAGCAGACCAATCAAATTGCTTCAATCAGGCCTTCAACTGGTCAGATGATGATGTAGATGACCTATATTGACAAGCATAATGTGCTTCATTTAAAGCCTGCCAATTTAAATGTTAATCTCACCTCAAGTCTCCCTTCATACACTGAGTGTAATATTGGACTGGATATCTGGGTACTTTGTGACCCAGTCCATTTGATACATACAATTAATTGTAACAGACAATGACCCTGAGTTATGGGAACCCCTTGCTTGTGGAAACTCTGAAAGAGTTTTAAGTAAATTAAAAGCGAAGGTTCTTCACTGAAACCATCTAATAAGGACATGGCTTTCCTGTTGCCATGTTCTACAAAAAAAGGGGACTTCATTTTTATTCTGCAGCTAAGAGAAGATAACTTGAAGGGCTATGTGATATTGTTGGCTTCTTTGAAGCATTTTTTTCCAGTGACTTTACAAACCTTTCAGTTTATATTATTAGTATCTATACAATAGCAGTACAAAACTAATTTGGATTCTGCAGGTATATAGAAGTTGATATCTCTTCTTGTTATCCCAGTAATTCAACTTCTGCTCTATACATTATCCAATATTTTCAGTATTGTGGCACTCAGGTGTTCCATAGATAATTTTCTCTTTGACATTGTGAAATGAAATGTCTTTGGGGAAAATTTCTTGCTCAGCTTTTCACTTGATGCTCTGCAAAATTCCTTCGTTTTATCTTAAGTGTTTCTGATAAAACTGAAGCTTCCTTTCTTTTTTCTTTATCATCTTCCATGGTGCCAGTTAAAAAAAGTAGAAAGTTGGGAATACCCTTATTAAAGAGTTTCTCTAAATTAAAATGGCAATCACAATTAAAAGTATTTTATAACTACCTAATTTGTATGTCTACTAACAGCATTAACATTCCATAGGATGTTTTACAAAATCATGAATTCCACAAATGGAGGAAATGTTATGTTATACTAGCAGAATACTTAAAAATTACAAACATAAAAGCAGATAGTATAATGAAGTGTATGATTTTACATAAATCAATAAATCAGTGTACTACAGTAAATTTTCTTGAATGATTTAAAAATGATTAAAAAAGAGCATAAGAGTATGGCTAGTTATCAATCTATCAAAAATTTAAGAGAGCAAATTGTATTTAAATGATTATTACTCAGATATTAGTATTAATTATTAACTTTGGATAATAGCTATTCATTTGAAAGTATATACACATATAAGCCATAAGAGTAATAAAGAATACAGCCCTTAATTAACTGAATCAAATATTTATGTGATTTAACAAAAACTGAAGTAACTTGTCAAAATATTTAAAGAGAAAGAATATTCAAAACAGAGAAAACAATGACTAAAAAGTTACAAATATTTAAGTTAATTTGAAATACTTCCATTTTGAAGTTTGGTCACTGCAGATATATTTGAAGAATATTTTATTTAATGTGACCGCTTAACCCAGATACTGTTGAAACATTTTGTTTCGTTTGGATTGCTTTCTGGTTTGTTTTGGTTGCTATTTTGTTCACTCAGTTTAACAAGCTTATTAAATAAAATTAAGTATGTAAAATGAGAAATTAAAATTTGAAAGTGAAACTTAATAATACATAGAAAAAATATGAGAAGTCAGTAGGTCTCAAATACCTTGGAGGGATTAACCTTAGTCAAAAGAAAGGTCACGTTTTCTTTGTGAAAGAAATAGAAAAGGGAAAGACAAAAGCAAGGTTAAATTCATAGAGGATGTTAGGAAATGGCACAATTCTATAGTTTCTATGAAATAGAAGCTTTAAATGAAAGTTTAAAATAAATTATGTGCAAAATAAGATAGCTACTTAGGGAAAACATATTTTTCTGTATTGATTTCTTAAAGTTGGAGGAAATGTATAGTATTTTAAAAAATATTTTCCATTTTACATAGCAGTCCTGGTTCAGGACAAATGCTAAGAGGTCAAAAACTAGAATTTGCCTTGCAGGGTGCTTAAAAGAGAACAGAATCATGGGTACTGTTGAAAAGAAGTTCAATCACAGAATTTCACTTAAGAATGACGAAAAGGGAGTCTTCAGAATTTTGCTGGAATACATGATTCTGAGGTCAGAAAGTCTTTGTGAGGTCTAAAAATATGGAGTTCAAGAATGGGCAAGGGAACTGAAAGTTAAAAGTTTGCGGTTACAGCCTAGTGATCAAAAGTGTGATTTTAGAATGGAAAAGTCAAAACGACTTTAAAACTTTAATACAGAAGTCGAAGAGGAAAATGTGTGGTTGTTGAATGTATCCATGATGGCAGAGGGATCGGCAATACAAAGAGCCAGTATAAAGATAATGGCATAATTTTGCCTACTAGGGCTATGTGCCAAGTAGCCAGTGAACTGTCATAATACAGATGGACTGTGACATGAGTTTTATATGGTAGGAAATTTTAATCATGAGTATAAATGTGGAATCCTTTGAATGTAACACTAGGTACATGAAAGATTAATGTTAGAAACTGGGTTTTGGAAGGTGTCTGAAGAAGTATTAATCGTGTCTCTTTAAATTTTAAGGTAGAAAATGGTAATTCTGAGAGGACATGACAGAAAAGATTAAAAGTGAACTGAATATTTGAATAGTATGAGGATGCACGGACAAGACAGTGGAGGAAATCTTGGAGTGGTAACCGATGGTGACAGCCCTGAGACATGGTAGGTGAGGCCTTCTTCAAAGGTCTGTGATTAGAGTTCATTGAGTGGCAGGTAATTGTCAGGGCATGAAATTTCAGTGCTTTGACAGTGCTACTTTCCCATAATAGAGCTCTGTACAACAAACACAGCCTTTCCTTACCTGTAAAGTGAAAATGATACACAGTGTAAAGACAAAATTGATAACAGTGCCAGGTTTTTGGGAAAGTGTGGTGTACCTTCTTTGTTTTTAGCTATGGTAATACATTCAAACTAACTCCAAAGCAATTCAAGACAATGCTGTAGCTATTACGATACTGTGTCGTTCCTACTTCTTTTATATCTAGAGAACCTTGATTTTACTGTATATGTTATTTTATATTTTGTCTACTGGTAGAAACTTCTGTTACTTATCATAATAAATGTATGGCTCCAAGTTTTCAGCCATTTTTCTATTACTGATATTTTTAAAGGCTTTTTATTTTTTCTTAAGGGATAACATTCCTTTAACATTACAATATAACACAAGACAGGATGGACATTACAAAATCAAACTTCCAATCTGTTGCTGGTGTTTATTACTTTCAATGTCCAGTCTTTATTGAATTCATTTTTCATGTTCTTCTGTGAAGATTTCTTTTCCTAATTCTTTTTCTCTTTTCTTGCTTAGCCCCTCTTAGAAATTTTTCATTTCAACATTATCTGGCTCTCATTATCACTGCCCTCCAACCCAACCCCTGATTTGCTTCCTCATCTTACACTTTTTTTTTCTTCTTTTGTTGCATAGTCTTCAGCATGTCTATTTGGTAGACTGTGTGCCCCTTAGCAATAAATCAGAAAGAGGTGGAAAATTAATATGTTATGCTAACCTGGTTAGAACAAGGTAAAAGAATCACAATGACACTAGATAATAAAGTGGAAAGAGTAAGCTAAGATATTCGAATAAAATTTTCTCAATTTCTATAGATAGAAATATTGAGTATCTGGTTAGAAGGAGAAATTACTCTCTGGAGTGATAATATATAAAACATTTCCATAGAATAAATCACAGTGTAATTTGTAATAGTAGGTATGCTTACTTAGTCACAGTCTTCTATCTTCTTAGTTTATGGTTTTATGAGTATTATTCTCTATGTAGCTATCCAATTAGCTTCATCTATTTTTGATAGTCAAAACTCCTCATGTTTTTGCTGTTTACAAAGCTACCACAGTCTATAGCGGGAAAATTATGCTATCAGCCAAAGTAGCAACAACTACAGAAAATATTACCCCAGGGACAAAAAAAAAAACAATTTGACAGCCTATAATATACAAAGAAAAATGGCTATTTTGAACTTGACAACAGTAAAAATTAGTAATGGTCAGCTTTTGATATTTATGTATATATATGACATTATTTTAATGATCAATTCAAGTATAGTAATGCAAATATTCTGCTGATAATTTTCTAGAAGTTTCACTTCCTAGTTGTGAATAGTATTTTACTAAATGTTCATTTAAACTGTTTTGAAATGTTATTGACTATATGAATTGTTTCACTGAAAGGAATTGAGTGCTTTTAATATTCTGCTCTCATAAATTGAATCTTCTATTTTGTTCTTTTCTACTCAGAGACTGGCAATAAGAGATTTCTATAGCTACAGCCAAAATCTTTCTTTTCAACTTTTCAACAAGGTTTCAACAGTGTCTAAATAGCTTTCAAATTTATCTCAGTTGAAAATGAAATAATGCATCTCTTTTGTGTGTGTCTTTATGAATACTTTCAAAGATCTTTTACGATCTCCACCTATCTTCAAAGTTTGTCACATCAACTTTATCACCACAGTGAAAAAGTAACCACCTCTGTGTGTTTCTTCTCTACAAATATTTGCCTTGAATAATTGTGCACTTTCAAAGCTCACTGCCACTGCTCATGCTGTGTCATTCGTTGTAACATGGGCTTTTAGCTTTTAGAATCTTAGATACTTTCTCACTCTTAAATCTTCAAAAAGTATTCCAGGAAATATCATATTATACAGAATAAGCTGGGCTCAGAAGTACAAATGTTGCATGTTTTCTCACATATGTCCATATTAGATCTAAAATATAAACATACATATAAATACACATATACTTACGACCAACTTGGAACTGAAGGTTAAAATATACCTGAATTAGGGGGTGCATACTAGTTGTACAAGTGTGGAGGTACAGGGTGTATGAACAAAGGGTGGATATAATAAAAAATATATGTGCATCCTTGTGGAACAGAAATACACAATGAGATTAGTTTGGAAAAGAGGCAGAATGATGGAGGAGGTGACTCTGTTTAAGATAAATTCTGTACATAAATAGATATGTTAAAATGAAAATACCTTGCATAATTAGTAGATGCTAATAGAAAAAATTAAAGCATGCTAAAGACGACATTTGCAGTTCATGAGTAGAACACTTGTTTAGCATGATTGGGCCTCAGGTTAGATTGCTAGAACCTCACATGAAAGAAGAACAATTTCCAGAATGTCACCTAACCTGTGCACACACCCTGTGGCAATTTGGCAAGGGCATTTTCCATTTAGCAACAAAGAAAAGTAAAAGATGATCAAAGGCTGGGAATGGTAAGTGGGAAGAGAGACAGTAAGTGAGAGAAAGGAAGAGAAATATAGAGAACATGTTTAGAATGAATATTGCCTTCCTGATGGAGTATATGCCTTAGAAGTGAGATCATCACTTTTGATTCAATATTAGTTCTAAAATAATAATATTTAGTCATTTATGGTAGATAAAATTACACATCTGATCATTGTTTTATGAGTCAAATTCCTTAGTAATAATACAAAGAAAACCAAGGATGTGATCAGGATTTGAAAAAGTGTTGCTTTCTAAATAGGAGCAGCTGTGGGAAGTATAGTTCAGAAAATTAAAATGACTTTACTGCTAGAAATTTTGAGAATTGAAACTATCTACACAGTTCACTGTCTACATTATCATTATGTTACTGTTTCATTAATTTTTTATCAACATTGCCTCAAGGCAGATTAAAATTGAAAATAATTGTACATTTTAGAATCCTTGCTAAATGACTGCTATCCACAACAGAATATATTGAAGGAGCTCCAGTGGCGCAATTGGATAGCGCCCAGTACTTATAAGACAGAAGATATTGAATGGCAATTAATGACTCTATACTCCAGAATACTTACTTTAAAAGTCCCATATTAGTATCTTACCACTTGAGCTCCATCTTGGCTTCTTGGTGAATGAAGGTCAAGTCTCACTCCCAGGTGATGGACATGTTGAATTCCTAGACTAGGCAGGGGTGAGGACTTTGGCAATAGGTTACCAGATCTAACTGGACTGCCAGACCTATAGCATGAACTTGAGGGACTCTGAAGCTCCCTGTGACCCTACCCTACCATGGCTTTATTTAGACCCCAACCAGCTCAGCCACCATTTTGTGCCTTGCCTAGTTTCTCCTGACTCTGTTCAGGTGTCCATGATATACCTCTTCAGCTAGCCACTGGAGTTGATCAGATTTGTTGGGATTGATTTTTGGCTCTTTCTTTGCTTTACTACCCTCATGTCTCCATTTCCTATCAGCATTACATATATTCAAGGTTGCAAGTTTTCTGGAGACATGTGTCTTCCTGCAGTAGCCAGCTTTCTAATAAAGACTCCCAATTCGACCTCTTAAAACGTGTCTTCTCTGAATCTCTTCATTGCATTCCCATATAACCATTCTATCTTGTGTGAATATCAGAGTGTGCTGCTACAAACAGACTACCTCAAGTGAACACTTGATGTAGCCTTTGGATGCAACCAAGAAACATGGTAAACCTGACATTGGGTAAGTTTCTGCTTCCATAATGTGACATACTATTTTACAGCATTCCTTTTTTCTAATTAGAAGGAATATATACTACTAGCCTGTCATTGTAAATACAGAAAGCAACAATATGGTGGCATTTTCATTATTAAATATAATATACTCTATATAATTTTATGTGTTTATGGTAGAGTCAATAAAAGCACATATACCACCGCCTGACATTTTATCACTAGGAATTTCTCATAATAACCTTGCTAGATCAGTTTTGTATGTGCAACTACAGATGGATGAAGACCAAGAATTCATGTGGTGTATGATTGTTCATCTAAGTTTTTTATTTCAATGAATATTTATCAAAGTCTACATTTTGGAAATGAAAAAGTTACATCTAAAAAGATTAAATGATGTACTCTAGATATATTTTGGAAAAGGCAGTATTTTAAAGTTTAGAAAAAATTACTAATTTTCCCAATATCATACAAAGATCTAAGCTCTGACTAAGGATTTTGAATCTAAAGTCAGGGATATTTCACTAGTTAATACTCAACAAATAGATTCAGTTGTTTGCATTGCACTCTGGAGCATAGTAAGCAAGGGATATGCCACTTGAACCATGTTCTGGTTCTATTGCTTCTATGTTGTTTTTCAAATATTGCCTTATGCTTTTTTAAAATTTAATTTATTTATTTTTCTTATTTATTGTCAAAGTGATGTACAGAGAGGTTACAGTTTCATACATTAGGTCTTGGGTACATTTCTTGTACTGTTTGTTACCTCCTCCCTCATTCCCTCCTCCCCTTTCTTCCTCTCCCTCTCCCCCCATGAGTTGTTCAGTTGCTTTACACCAAATGATTTTGCAAGTATTGCTTTTAGAGTCATTTGTATTTTTATCTTTGTCTCTTGATTTTGATATTCCCTTTCACTTTCCTAGTTCTAATACCAGTATATACACTTTTGTCTGGGCCAGTTTTATACTGAAGTCTTTCTAAATCTCAATAGCTGGGACCTCAGACATTCTTAGATATTTTTAGATGGATATTAATCATGTGTGTCTAGGCCGGTCTTGAACCATGACCTTTAGAATAGCCAGTACTGTATTACAGGCAGGAGACACCCCACTTGGATTAATTTCTGAAATTCTAAAACATCCTGAATAGCTTTTTGAACCATTTGTACCTGTTTTGGGAGGCTGTAAGTCAAAACAGTTCCTTTCATCATGCAAATGTAAAGTAGGTGCTATTCACTCTTGCCTACACAAGCAAATATTCTGAAAACAGCCTCATGAAAATGTCTAAGCCTTCTTAATTAATTCTTCCCTTGTTACTGCCTGGTGCTTAAAAACAAATGCATGTCAAACACTACTCTGTCTTTCCCTGATTTCTTTAACTTTAGAAGGAAACATTAAATGGTATTTAGTCACTCACAGAAGCAGTCTTACATCCATCAGCCTATTAGGTGTAGCTAGTAATGCTAATGGGAGTGATTATAACATATCAAAAACCCAGAGCTGGGCATTTTTTTCTTCCCATAGAAAAGGCAAACGTAGTAATTAGCTTGCATGCCTCATTTAACAGACTGGCCAGAGAACAGGGAAAAGGTTTAGTCAACAGATTTCACACAGAGAGGGTGCAGGTTCTCAAACTAAGGAACGTCTGTTCAACATTTTTATTTGATTTGCTAACCTAGTCTCATTCCTGCTGTTCTAAATTATCACAGGATTTCATATATATTAAGATGGATAGGTTCTTTTTTAGGTAGTTTTTAAAAATGCATATCCTATGCTACCATATTCCTCTGAGATGTTCTCGTTGACTTCTCATAAGTCCAAGCAGCATCTTTCTTCTTCAATGTTACTTGGATCAAAAGGCGAGAGTATAAGTATAGGAGCAATCAATAAGGATCAGCCATGTGAATTTCATCACATTGTATGGTATCCCAAAGGGACCACTTCTCTGCTTTAAAGATGAAGTCATGGATTGACTACACAGGTGAGATAGACATGAGTGAACATTCTTTGTATACTCTTCAACAAAAAATATGGTGGCCTGTAGTCACATGGAATGATGTGGCTCTTAGAAGTAGTATGTTTGGTCTTCTAAGGGGTACATATTCAGGTTGAATTATTGTGATTTCATTTTTTTAAATCAGACAATAAAATTCCCTCTGAGTCTTATATATTCATCTGGTCTTAGATCTATCTTAATTCCAAGAAGAACAAAAATAATAAGCTTCAGAAAGAAAACATGAATTTTGACTTGTTTTCTATTTTGGTACCTTGATAAGAAAAAAATTTGGAGCATATCTATCAGAAAAAGTAACTATGAAGAAAGAGACAGTTATAGAATTTGAGATTTAGAATCAGAAACATGGATGTACTTTTTAAACTTTAAACTTTTAGCTCTGGAACAAAATGACTTATTGAAGTACTAACATTTCCATAATTGTATCCTTCAAATAGTGAAATGAGGAAGAGCATGTAAATCTATTCAGAACATGGTATCCATTCAAGAAGCTGCATTTCCTTCAAGTGCCATATACATTACCATGCCTAGTGATTTAGCTATCATGAAATTCATATATGATAAAACAATGAATGAAAATGAACCAACTGAGAAAATAAGAGTGGTATTCCTTTCACAATAGTTTTACTGCTTATAAAGTTCTCTCAAATAGCACTCCAATGTTTGTTTCCAGTAGATTATTAAAAAAGATCTTTAAGCAAGTTTTGTCCAGTCAGTGGTTATTAGTTGATTATAAGGACTGGCTGTTCACCTTTGCCTGGTATCCTTTACAAAGTGGAAGTGAGTGAACCAAGGTGCTCATGGCTCCCACCTGTAACTGTAGCTACTCGGGAAGCTGAGATCTGAAGATCACAGCTCAAAGCCAACTGGAACTGGAAAGCCTGTGTGACATCTTATCTTCACTTAACCACCGGAAAACTATAAGGGGAACTGTAGCTCAAGTGGAGCTCTTCCCCAAATAACTAAAAAAGAAAGTGATCCCTGTCTTCAGGGCTCTTGTTTGAAAGACACATGAATGACAAGAAGAACAATTTTGTTTGTAGAAAGTAGTGTTGTGCAAAGCAATGGACATTATTTGGCCAGTTACTGAAGATGGGAAGAGTGGCTCCTATGTTGTGCTATTTCATGTTATGTTGTCTGGTGTTGTGTTGTGTCACGTTGGGATATTATGATATAGTATTTTATGGGATATTATTATATATATATTATGATATCATTATTTGGTTGATAGACTTATCTTACAAGAGTTATTATTGCAAGTAGTTGGGGTTTTTATGCTTGATTTCAGCATTTTTAAAATAGACACAGGAGTTATGCTAGTGTCAATTCTAGAGGAAATGAGTGGAGTTATAAGTGGAATTTCACTAAGCATATTACTTTGTTCATCTGGAAAGCGTTGTGTTCATTTATAAACATCTAACAATATATACTTAGACAAAATTTGACATAAAAATTAGAGCTTTTCAGTACAGTTTCTGTTATTTATTTTAACTGTATACCTTATTTTTGGAAACACAGGGAAAACTCATTAGAGTGTTTCTGTAATGGCCAAGTCCAAGTTAAATTGAAACATATAAAATGGGTGTCTTAGAGAGGTGCTCTATAGCAGGAACTTGAAAAGCCAGTTTAGTGCTGGATTTCTGAACTACTAGTATACAAGTTCTTTCCTTCTATCTTTGTTCATCTATTCTTTTGATTTCTCACAGTTTACTCCTTTTCTATTTCACTTTTTATCAGAAGTAACATACTTGAAGACATTTTATTTTATATTTGAATGGTTGGACAAAGGGTGAACAAATGCAACAGTGATACAACACACTATGTTGAAAATGAACTATACAACTTGTTGGTGGAGGAGAGTAGGGAGAGAAAAACTGGGAGAAAAGGAGGGAAGAGCTGACACTGTAACTGCTCTGTATGTCACTTTTACAATAACAATTTTTAAAGATTCAGAAAAAAAGATAAAGACAATTTCCTTTATGTACAGGTTTGATGAAGTCAATATGGGATTGAATAAGACATTCACTAGTTTCTTACTACTGAAGAATGATTTACCTAAATAAATACACAAATAACCTAAGCCTTCATAAGTATGGATGACAGATGGAGCTGATGAGAAGAAGATGGAAATGAAAGGCATATGATGGACTCAACTTTGTTGCTCAAAATTTCCCAGGGATATTCGAAGCTAGTGAAAGAATCTTATTACATACAAAAAACAAACTAGGAGGGGATGAGTTTTATTTGTAAGCTAAGATAATGTGTACGTGTGTGTGTGTATATGCATGTGTAAGTATATGTTATGTTCAAAATAAGACATATTAAATAACAGGCTGAGGAAAGCAAAGGTAAAAATCTAGAACAAAGTTTTCTCTCCAGAGGCTACTACTAGCTGGAACTTTAAGCACAAATAACCTACAGAGATAGAATTGTATAAAGAACTGTGAATGAAATGACCATGTGGCCAATCCTTTGTTTATGGCTAATGATGGCTAATGATTCCTTTATATCTTTTATCCAAGGGTTCACATTTGAATGCTGCATGTTCAACATGTGACAAATGTTATTAAATCTATAACTATAAGTACTGATGATTCCATAAGTGGGGGAATAAAGAACTACTGGGAGCTGGGGATATGGCCTAGTGGCAAGAGAGCTTGCCTCGTATACATGAGGCCCTGGGTTCAATTTCCCAGCACCACATATACAGAAAATGGCCAGAAGTGGCTCTGTGGCTCAAGTGGCAGAGTGCTAGCCTTGAGCGGGAAGAAGCCAGGGACAGTGCTCAGGCCCTGAGTCCAAGGCCCAGGATTGGCAAAAAAAAAAGAACTACTGGGAGCCTTTTACATCTAATGGGAAAAACAGATACTCGATGAACTATATGTGAAATAAAGACTAGAAATTTTTATTGCAGAAGAATAGAAGCATTCAAAATAATATATACCAGGACGGTTGCTAGGATAGCCATTAATATCCATTAATTTGCGGCTATTAATTTAACTTCAACAAAGCAATACTATCTATAGCATTAAATTAGTTTTGTTAATATAAATGTAATTGCACTAATAACACTATTTAATACTGTATGTATGAATATTATACCTATAGGTCCTCAGAATTACAATAGGCTTTTCATAGTATAGTAGAAGATTCTAGTAAGAAAATATATATATATTTTTAGAAAATTAGCTTTTGAAGATGAAAGTGAATACAACTTAAATTTAGTCCTTGTTTTGGCAAACATTAAAAAATTCTTTTCTGAATTCCTTTTAAAAGAGTCAACACATCATTAAAGATTTAGAAAGTTGCTTCTTACAACATATTTGGGGGCAGACTTAAAATAGAACTGTTGGACTAGGAATTAGGAGACATTAATTAGTGGCCTAGGAGATAAACTAATTAACTCTGTAGCTTACATAAATTCATTTCATACCTGTCCTCCAGTCCCTCATTTGCAAACTAAAATTTGAGCTAAACTATGTTCGAGACAGTGTTTCTAAGATTTCCCTGCATGAGTGAGAAATTCCACATCTGACATCATATCTACCATTATTTTTACACATAAATGTTTCTCATCATTATAAAATCATATAAAATTTAAACATATTTAGTGTGTTTGCTTTGAAGAAAAACTAATTCCTTGTGATACTGATTCTTTCTATAGATTTTTTATTTATTTCGTCTTGATCATGTGGTTTGAGCTCTCAGTCTGTGTGCTGTCCATCAGCTCATTTTGCTCAAGGCTAGTGTTCTACCACTGAGCCACAGTGCCACTTTTGGCTTTTGAATGGCTGATTGGAGATAAGAGTCTCGGAGGAACTTTATTCCTCCAGGTCTGAAATTGAACCTTGATCCTCAGATCTCAGCCTCCTGAGTAGCTCGGATTACAGGTGTGAGCCACATGCAGTGACTGACTTAGATTTTTCTTTTAATTTGGAATGGTTTCCTCTTCTGTTGAGCTTCATTTCCCTAAGAATCTTTTATATCTCTTAAGATGTATTAATTGCTGTTCTCTTGCTGACACCACATTTAACTGGCATTCAACCCAGTATTGCCCTTGATACATGAATTTATCTTCTAACACGTAAGCAGCCTTAAAATTGGTTATTAATCTCTTTACAAAAAATACTTATTTTCACTAAAATTCAGTGAGTTATCTATCCATTACAGCAGGATTAGGTGCCCTGTGAGCAAGAACAATTTCATAGTACAAGTTTTGTCCTTTATTCACTTCTGTAAGATCTCTCATCCTCAAGGGAATAACTAAAGAATGACCTCCATTATCTGAAATGTCAATGTTTCAGAAAGCCCTGTGCTCTCACCTTTTATAGTTACCATTCTTAACTCACTGCAACTGTTAGAGGACCCTAGGCTATTTTGTAAATTCAAGTTTGAATGTTTATAAATGAGATAAGATATATTCTCTAAGAGCAGAACCTTTACAATTGTAATAGAACAGGCCATTAATCTTAAAACTTTTTTTCTGCTGTTCTTTTCCTGAAAAAAAAATCTGACCTATTCTACTGTGTATTATAGTATACATTAAGTGATTCCTGTCATACAAAATGAACCCCAAATTAGGCAATACAGATCAGTTCGATGGCTTCACTCAGCTTCATTAAAACACAAACAAACCCAGGTACTGGTGGCTTACATCTGTAATCCTAGTTATTCAGTAGGCTGAGACCTGAGGATCATGGTGCAAAGCCAGCCTGGACATCACAGGACAGATAAGTCCTATGAGATTCTAAAACCAGGAGGTGAAGCTGTGGCACAAAGTGCTACAGCAAAAGACCTCAGGCACAGCCCGAATTCAAGCCACATGACCGACAAAAAAAAATTTTTAAATATTATATACATATATTTATTTATATTTCAGTTCAGGGTTTTTAATTTGGTCTCTGAACATGTCTGTTCAGATTGAAGATATATGATTTGGTAATGTAGTCAGACGTTGAGGTAAATAATTGCAAAATCTAACCAAACTGAAACATAACATTATGCTTCCAATGTAAGATCTTTGGAGTTTGTTGTAGTCATTTAACTGCCAAATATCAAATCAATATTTCAAGTGCCAAAGCCCAAATCCTTTTATATCTCCTTGTATAGATAGCACTTTCTCAAACACATCAAACAGAAGTCATCTTGATATTCTTTACTAAATAATATCCTGAACTTTTTCAATAGTGTGAATTTTCAGATTTTGCCTTTTAAAAATCATCTTTATAGAAAGCTCACATATAAGTACTTAGTACTTACCACAGGGTTAAAGATAACATTCTCACATAGTCAAATATATTATGCTTTACCTACAACAAATGTATGAAATAAATGAAAGCTTAAAATAATTCCTTGCCTCATTAGGTCAATTAAGTTTGCCACCGAGTGAATTTGCAACAGAAGCATTTCCATGCTTTTGAATTCTAAAACTGCATAATGTATCATGATAGTTTTCATTTCTAGAGGCTTAATCTTCCCTGAATTTAACTCTGGGGAGGAATTCTGACACAGGAGAAAATGTAGATGCACAGAATTTTATAAATAGTTGCACGCATTAAGGACTTGCTTCCACCTATACACAAGGAATCGTCTGTCCCCATTGGCCTGCCCCATAACTTAGTCTTAGCTTTCTGGTTCTCCTTTTATCAAAGTAAAAAGTTATTTTTAACACAAGAAACATTTGACTTGCCCCTGTATCTCTAGTGGCTTTAGCACAGGAAAGTAAAGTTAATTATTACGGTACGGAGTGAAAAGAAACCTAGAAAGTTCAAGTAAGTTGGACATGTTTCTATCGATTACAGCACTACTGAGAGTAGGATGGGATAGATAAAAACCAGAAAGTTGGAATTAGCTTGAAATCGTATCTCAAATGACCAAGCCCTTTGGAGAAAGCAGTGTATACATTATAGGTCACATTTTAATAACTTTCAAGTGTAGTGCTCTTAATGTACCGTGTGTGTGTGTATGTTCTAAAATAAAACACAATTTTAAGGTATTTAGGTGCTCTGTTCTTTAGAAATATTTAGTAGGATTCCAAAGGAAAACTACAAGAAATACCTTACAGTTGCCATAGCAGCAGAGTCAATGCATATTGCAGAAAGTTACCTGAATTCTGTTTTGATAATGAGAAAATGCATTTGTCACATGCCTATGGAACAGTGATGTCTAACAGACCTCTCTGTGATAATGCAAATGTGATAGCCACAAGCCACATGCTAGTAGTGGACTTGGGAAACCAGGTCCTTTGACTGTGAACTCTTACTTAATTGCATTTTTTTCAAATGTTAGTGTAAGTTACACAGTATAAGTATTGATTTTCCTATTACACAGCATAGTAATACAAACTAGCATGTATTAAATGTTCTGTACCTTTTCCTATGATTATAAAGTTATAAAGGTAAGAGAAAAGAGATTTGCTGGTTTAGGTAGACCTATTGGTAAGCACAATTCTAACTTAATCTATAATACGTGTTAGACCATAATAAGCAATTTGAATCATACTGAACAACGTGAATGGATACGATTGTAGGTGTCACAGTGGAAACCCAAATCTTACTTACATTAACTTCAAGCTGTGTCAGTGTTCCTCACATTTGAGAGCACATAAGGAACCAATAAGGAACTTAGTAGGCCTCAAAACTTTGCACTACTGACTCCAAGGATGCTTTACATGAAGTTCCTGGACCCAGTTCCAATAACATCTTGTGGTAACTTGGTATCATTTTCCTTAACATACTGATGCAAAGCCAGCACCTTCATCATTAGAATCAGTGGGAATTTGCTTCAAAATCAAATTTCTAAGGTTGATGCCAGATACAGTAAATCAGAAATTCTAGAAGTTTCTCTAATGTTTTAACAAGCTTTCCAGGTGAATCTGGTACATAATAAAGCTTAAGATATACTAATTTGTTGGTTGGGAGGTTCTCTGGATCTAAAAATCATGTGACCCATAAATGTTAATGTGTTCAGGAGAAATAAATTGACATTTACATTAATTATTTCTGCTGAGAACAAAATCTATAATCTCACATTGGCTAGGCACACATTCTGTTCCTTGAGTCATGTGCCCGGAGCCTTTGGTTTTTAGTTTGTTTTCCCCATATTATCTGGATTTAACTTAACCTGGACTTGTGTTGGACCATGGTACTCCTACCTTCACCTCCTGAAGTAGCTGTTTTTACACAAAAGTGCTACTCTACCTGCATATGACAGATATTTTAACTTAAAGGTAATTGTGAAGTCTTAGAAGTTGCCTCAGAATCAAGATATTCTTAACCTTACTTGTTTGCCCTTAAGGGCAGGGAATTGCTCACTCTGAAATTCCCTTACATAACTGAAGAAACTTCTCAAAGATATGAAACTGCTTTGAATTCCTCCTTGAAATCTCATTACCTTGCAAAGATTAACCCATGGAAAAAAGATGAAAAGGTCTTCACCTATTTATATGAAATGTACCATCTATTCTACTGAGGGTGCTGCCTGAGAGACTGACAACCTTAGCTCATCTCGCATTCATTTCCCTTGAATTTTTGAAAACCTTCCCCAAAGCCTGAACACCCTAGTCATTTTTGCTATAAAAATGCCAAGCACCTGCCCTTTCTGTGAGACTGCCCTGCACAGACTCAAACTAAAATAGTGCCCCTCCTGTCTGTCCCTTGTTTATTTTCATACTCAATTACACAATCCCCATGGATCAGTGGGGAAGTTCCACTTGCCCCTACCAGATAGAATTTACCTACTTGTGCATTGAAGTTTACAATAGAAAATATAGTTACAAAGTCATAAAATAAATAGTTGCTATGGACCAATAATAAAAAACACACAGCATGGCTCATGAAATTAAAGTGATATGCATTTATATAAATATGAATTATAAAGATCTGTTTTATCATCTTAAATTCCTGAGTCCATATTTTTTATTTTTAATAACTTATAAATGTACTGTTATGAAGTTAGAAGCAAGGGCCATTGTTAATGTAGCAGTATCTCATTATGTGATAATGTTAACATTGAATTAACATTTTAGGCTTAGTAATTACATATACAATATTATATATTTTATATAAGCATATTTGTATGTATATTTACTTATATACACTAGTATCATATATTTATGGTATATATAACATGTAAATTACATTCAATGATTATATTGTTATTCAGTATTAATAACTGGAAATATATGGACAAACTTTACAACTAGTGACCAGCATAAGATTTTGATGCCATCTATAAAATTAAAGCTATTTGCAAATATAACAAGTATAAATACATTTATTTGCATATATTATATGATGAATATATAAAACTATATATTTTTTAGATTTACATATATATAGACTTTTTGTATAATTAATTAATTGTTGCTAAGTTAACATATACATAATTAAAATTATGTAAACTTAAAAGCACTTATGTTTTAAAATATCTTTAGTATCACTAAAATTTTAGCACCATAGGAAGACAAAATGACAATGACCCCAGGTACACTTAAATCCCTTGATCTTTTTTGCTCAAGACTAGAATTCTATCTCTTGAGTCACAATTTCACTTTAAGCTTATTGCTGGTTAATTGGAGATAGGTTTCTCACAGGGTTTCCTGTCTGGGCTGGCTTTTAACTGTGATTTTCCTCAGATCTCAGCTTCCTGAGTAGCTAGGATTGAAGTTGTGAGCCATCTGCACTCACTATACAATGTTTCCATTTTATACCTCTACTTCCTTCCATAAACTCATTTTCTTAAAACTTTAGCTCAACTGGTTCTACTTCTTTCCCTAACAGCAAAATTTTATTCTAGGTTCAGTTTACAAAACTGTTTATTTTCATTTTAATGAATTTAGTGAAATGAATTACATTCATTTTAGTGAATTCTCTTCCAAAGTATATTTGTAGTACATGGGAAATCTCCTTGATCCTCTATTTTAAAAATAATCATGAGAAAAATACTGTAAGAATGTATAGAATAATCCTGAGACATTCTTTTATTATGTTACTATTAACTTTGTCTTTCTACCATACCTAAGCTGAATTCTTTCTTACTGTTCCCAGTGGTCTTCTGCAAATATCAGGATTATTTATGGCAACATCTCATATGCTGAACACAGGCATAAGCTTCTCCAATATTAAAAGAGGCAAATGTATAAGTAAAATGATCTTCATTTTTTCAAAGCTTCCCATTTGACATTTTATTAAAATTAAACAATAAAGGTCTATACTATACCTGGGACTAATAGTGCTATTTTAATATTGAAATTAATTTAATATTCCTGAAATTAACTGTGATCATCAGTTTTATGTGTTAACTTGGCTTGGCTGCAAGTTTTATAATCAAACATTAATGGAATTGTTGGCATGAAACTATTTTGTAGATGTGATTGATAACTATAATGAGTCAACTTTACGTACTGATTATGCTTGATAATCTGGATGAATCTGATCTAATCAATAGAAAGGCTCTAAGAGCAGGACTATGATTTTTCTGGATGGATTGCAATTAACTACCCCTGCTTGAATTCTTCCAGCTTGTCCTTTCTCAATTTTTTGAAACACTGGTAGAAATGGATAATTACAGAATAAAAGTTTCTGGTACACGATAGGAAAAAATCTGCCAAGGAAATTCTTGGCAGAGAAAAATGGACATTAAAATCACTTCAGTGATCTCTCCAAAGTTACTGAGGAACAAAATAGCAAATGTTTCTATAATCTTAAAAATACATAAGCGATATGGACAGAATATTGACAGTAATATTAAAATTAAAAGTGATTTTAGTAAGTGCTTAGAAGGCAAGAAATGTTAAAAATGGAAGGGATTATGATCATTTAGTGTAATGCAGAAAACATTACTCTGTTATTCCAGATGGTATTGAAAGAACTTGTAAGTAAAGAACTTGGATGTTTAGAAGAGATTTCCAAACATGAGGGATCTTCTTGATGTTTTTGGTTTCTTCTTGATACTGCTGGTAAAATGAGAACTGAAGACAATATATTAAGAAAAAGAAAGAAAGAAAGAAAGAAAGAAAGAAAGAAAGAAAGAAAGAAAGAAAGAAAGAAAGAAAGAAAGAAAGAAAGAAAGGAAGGAAGGAAGGAAGGAAGGAAGGAAGGAAGGAAGGAAGGAAGGAAGGAAGGAAGGAAGACAGAAATGAAGGAAGGAAGGAAGACAGAAAGGAAAGAAAGAAAGGAAGAAAGAAAAGGAAAGAAAGAAAGGAAGGAAGGAAGAAAGAAAGAAAGAAAGAAAGAAAGAAAGAAAGAAAGAAAGAAAGAAAGAAAGAAAGAAAGAAAGAGAGAAGAAAAGGTCTGTTTCAAGAACATACCTGGTCTTTGTTCTGGTATTTGGCTCCCAAAAGCTTTAGTGTCTAGAGTGACAACAGCATTTGGGGGAAGTTGGGCTCTTAGGAATGTCATTTACATATCTGGCAAATACTAATATTAAGTGATAGCAGAGAAGATAGGAGTGAGGCTCCACTAACCAACACATCTGTTCACATTCTAGTCACTGGATCTTATGTCTTTTTTTGTTTTTATTTTTTACATTTTGTGAGTGATGTTTTCGCTTGTAGTTAAGTCTGTCCTATATTATTATACATTTATTAAATGGTGGTAGATCAGTGTGGAGAACAGAACGAAACACACAGAAAAGACAATTTTTTAGAGCAGCAACAGAACATTAACTAAATCTGATTTATTTCCAGAGAAGGCTGGCTTTTATGGAGTCAGAACTAAAATGGGATTTTATTTACTTGACTCTTTTAACATGTATTTTCCACTCGTTATCAAGCCAATCTTGATATATTCAGTATAATAGCCTGTGGGCAACACACTGATACTGGAGTGACATAGAAGGTGGATATGACGATGTGGGTTTTTTTTTTTTCCAGCAAAATGTACCCAAAACTTGAAATGTGTAGGGCCTAGGCTGTGATTCTCAAGATTGAGGTGATTTCAAAAACAAGAGAAATAGTGATTTTTCCTGTTCAAATTGCTCTTGACTTTGTGGGACACAAACACACATCATATAACATTTTTCCATTCCCAATTTTTTAAGAACGTTGCTGAAATGACCGATGTTTCCTTCCTGAGCAATTTTCCTACATTGTAGGAGACAGTGACATCCACAATATGAAACTGTGCCTTTATTCTTTCAACAGTTAAGGTTGACATAGCCGAGACACAGAATTTAGGGTTACTCAAGCAGTTAGTTCTTCACAGATCCTTGAGTTTCACAAAGTACCACTAAGATTTCTGAGAAAGGTCATGATGGAAAAGAAATGCTTATGAATTTTACTTGGTATGTAATGATAGAGTTCATGCAGTACCATTAACAATTTCAAGTGGCATCCTCTAACCCATATAGTAATTCAGAGTAGGACTACACATTCATTTCTTTTAGTACATTCTCAGGTTTTTTAGGTCAGATGAGGGAAGTATTTGGGACTCATAAGCATTGAAAATTAGTTACCTTACACTAAGAAGGTAGAGCTGAGTTCTGTGGTGAAATTTAACTCTCAGTATTGAACTAAGTCCGTAAATTTCCCCTTCAGAACTATCTGTTAAATTCCAGAAGAAAAGGGCTCTATTTATCACATAGAAAATCAGGGAAGATGTTTCATTGTTGAGTGAAAAATATTAGATGCAATGAAGCCAATAGTTTTTTTTTTCTGTAATTTTGCTGTTAGTGGAATTTTTGCAAAAGGTAGTATTTTAATATTAAAAATTAAATCATATATCATTCATTCCACAGTTTTGATAGTTATTTTCAAACATTTTAAGGGCTTAATATCGTTTATCTCCACAAGGAAGGTGAGATGGAAAATTTCACATATGAGTCTTTCTTAAGGCTATAATAAAAATCAATGTTCAACGTATTTTTCCAATTGCCCAGAACAGCTAAAGAAGAAATAAAAAACAGTAATAACTACAACAAAATTTCTCTTTCCTATTAGAACTGATTTTAGATAAATTTATATCCAAGCTCTGTTATCCTATTATGTATAGTTTGTTGCAAATAATTTCTAACTGAAATAATACCTTTAACAAAATTTGTTTAACTACTACTCATTGGAGTCCTCAAAATTCAGTAAATCCTTTATATAAGAAAGGATGTATTTAAAAAATAAACTCTAGGGCTGGGGATATGGCCTAGTGGCAAGAGTGCCTGCCTCATATACATGAGGCCCTGGGTTCGATTCCCCAGCACCACATATACAGAAAATGGCCAGAAGTGGCGCTGTGGCTCAAGTGGCAGAGTGCTAGCCTTGAGCAAAAAGAAGCCAGGGACAGTGCTCAGGCCCTGAGCCCAAGTCCCAGGACTGGCCCAAAAAAAAAAAAAAAAACAAAACAAAACAAAAAAAAACTCTAGAAACACATTATTTAAAAACAAACTATACTGACCAGAAAAAAGAAATCACATTTTTCTAAAAACACAATGAGATCAGCACATATACATATGCATTGTATATAGATATACATTGTAGTGATTAAATATTACTGCAAGATGTGCTTACAAATTGAAAATTCTATTCTCTGTTTTGTTTTAGTTTTTGCCAGACCTGGGGCTTGAACTCAGGGCCTGAGCACTGTCCCTGGCTTCTTTTTGCCCAAGGCTAGCACTCTACCACCTGAGACACAGAGCCACTTCTGGCTTTTTCTATGTGTGTGGTGCTGAGGAATCAAACCCAGGGCTTCATGTATACGAGGTGAGCACTTTACCACTAGGCCATATTCTCAGCCCTAAAATTCCATTCTCTAATGGTAGGGATAGTTGAAATATGGAAGACTGCCATAATTAATAGAGTGAAAGTTTTGAGGGCAATAAATGGAAAGTGCAATAATTTTCCCTTAAATGTAGTTGAGTGATCAGATTTCTCAATTAAGTTTGATCTTTGGCAATTGTAAAATTTGTAAATGTTAATAAAATCTATGAATAGTGTTTTTCTGTTGCCTTGTAGCTACCTCAGTAGCTGGTTCCTTGAGAGTTTTTGCCTACTCTTATAAAATAAAATCTTGACATTATAGCACTTTGCTTATTCACACAGAATGCTGGTGTCAGTATACTTGAAGTAGAAATGAAACTAAGTTATTTGGACGATGCTTCAAAATGATTGACTTAGATTAGAGACAGATCACTTGAGAATTAAAAAGAAAAAGAATGCCTGAACAGAGAGCATATAAATCTTTTAATGCATAAACAAATCAGGGTTTACAAAGGAATGACAATTATCAGCAAAATGTGAGGGAAGGGAAGACAGTGTACAAAAGGAAAAGTCCTTTTAACCTGATTCAAAATCCCTCTGTATATCACCTTTAAAATAACAATAAAGTTGATAAATGTTCTAAGTATAAAAGCCAATTTCCTTAAACATTTAAAGAATAATTAATCCCAATGTTGTTGAATAGTTTCAAAATCATAAATGGCTGCTCAACCTAACCTAATTTGGAAGCACTATTTTTATCACTTGAACTCGTTGAACAAATTTCTGCAAAGCCCTGAAGTGGCAAGATTCCTATACTCAAAAATAACTTAATTTTTTGAAAAAGTCATATAGGGAAAAATATGTGCATAATTCTACTTTTGTTTGACATGTAGAGGTATTTCAGAAACCCTCATCTGAATTCTATGTTAAGTAAAGAATTAACTACCTGCCAAAATAAAATTTCTACAGTTTATCCAAAAATATGAAACACGGAAAATGTCCAGAGCAGGAGAATAGTAAAGTAGTAAGAGAAATCTCACAGACATAATGAAGAGCAAAAGAGTAAGGCTCAAAAGAATAAATGCTCAATAGCATTTATTCCTTTTATATCAAGTTCAAGCCCAGGAAAAGCGAATTTATGGTGTCAAGTGTCAAAGCCTGATTCCCTTTGGGAGGAGATGATGAATAGGAGAAAGTAGATGAAGAATTCTAGATGAGGGTAACATTCTACATCTTCTTTTGGGTTATGCTATGTAACTATACTATCAGTAAGCTTTACAATCGGTTCATGGGAGTTTAAAAAAAAATTAGGATAAAATAACTTGCAGAAGTATTTTATTCACACCCTAATTAGTATAGTTGTACTTGTCTTTGGTATTCATCTATTTTCTTATGTTTCTAGGTATGTATTTCCGTATTGGTGTGTTAAACAATGCATATATGTGTTAAAATTTCCTTGGAAAATAATTTTGGAATCAGTGGACTATACTCAGCAAGGGAAGAAAACAATATTGAAATATTACTGTGGCAATGTTTATAAGTTAGATCTATTATCATTTTTAGTTTTTTTTAAGTGTTCCTAATGATGTTTTCAATTTTTATTTATAACATTTTCTTTTTCTAGTATGATTGTATTTCAATACTTATTTCCCTTGTCTATTGACTTGGTAGTTGTTTATAAATTCAAATTTAGTAATGCTTTCCTTACTGGACTATGTAAAAGCTATTTCTTCAAAATTTAAACTAAATTGCTAAGGCACTAACTAAACACATTCTCCTATAGTATGAATCATTTTGAAGTTTTTTTTTTCTCATGTTTCTAGATACACAATTTTATTGCCTGGAAAATGTGATAGTATTCTCTCTCACTTGCCAAATATTTTATGTCCAATTTTTGTATCAATCTTTTTGTAATAGCCTTGGATACTTCTCTAATAAAAATAACTCAATTTATTTTACCTTGATTAAGAATTGGACAAGATGTGTGTGAAGCATGAAGAATAGTTTGTATGACTGAAAAATAACACACTTTGAATTCATCCTTTAGACCTCTGTTCATGACAGTGTGTCCTTAGAAGAAGGAATTGAGTTATACTAACTTTAATTTTTTCCAGAAGGAAATAGGAAGAAGTGTTTCATGATATGTTCATTAGGAGTATGGAAATACACATTAACAGTAGAGTCTGTCTGATGAAACTGAATTCTAAAAAGTTTGCTTTCCCTCCAACACAGGATTAATCACCAGTGAGTCAAATTTCCTATATCTCAAGTTGTTATCCATTCATACATTTATTTCGCAAAAAATAAGACTACTCTTATTATTTAAACATAGCTTTTGTCTGAAGTAACTTTGGCTGACTTTTTTGTGTCAAAAATAAAGTTTATATGATTATCTCAAGTGTGCATAAAATACAACCAAGAAAAAATATAATCTGGGTGTGTTGGTATTTAATATTCATAATTCTGGCTATTCATGAGACAGACCAGCCTGGGCAAAATATTGTTTAGTTTCTGCCCATCAATGAGAGAATGTAGTGATAGTTCCTCTCATTGCTGTTAGGATAGGATGCATAAACAGCATTATGGTAGAAGCCAGTTCAGAAAAAAACTAGACCTCATGAAAACGTTAAGGGCTGAGGGCATGGCTCATGTTGTAGAACATCTGCCTACCAAGTGACAGGATCTTAGTTTAAAACCCAATATCTTCAAGCTAACAATAATGATGTCAATATCAATTTTAGACATACAAGATATTTCATTTTTTTCTTTTATGATGTCTATTAAAATATTTGAAAATATACTAGTTTTATGGGCTAAAATTCTTTTCTGTGGATCCTTCCCTCAGAGTTCTTTTCTAATGCAAAAACAAATAAGACCTCCTCAATCCACATATGAGTGGATAAATGGCTCTTAAAAGTGTTTTATTTTATTTATGGATACAAGTTCTTTTTTAAATTTTTATTTCAGTTTTCTTTTTATTTTTCCTTATCGTACCAAATGTTGAAGAGCACCAGTTAAACTCACTAAAATGAAGACCAGCTCAACCAAAGGCATGATCACCATTTCCCAATTTGCTTTTCAAGAATACATAATACATAATATAAAACTACAATGACGTTCTGGCCACTGTTTCTGTAGGAGAAGAAGTCACCGAAAATAAATTTATTGAAGACTTCCATGCATGTTAGCTATTTTGGAAACTAACCCATGACTGACTAACCTTAGTTGTCACAGTTTCTGATAGTTAGAGGTTATGAGTCACTTATGTTCATTTTATAGTTAAATGGTTAAAATATCCTTTTCCTAACCACAATCTTCTTATATTTGTACAATTGAGGAGGTAGGTAATCAATTTTAGTTTCTATAAGACATTTTTTCTCTCCCTTCATCTTTTGAATTTTTTTAACATGGGCTCATATTTACCCATTATTTAAAATAAATGCACATTCATTGACATTTAGCAAACAACTGATCAATGCTGCAGTGAGATCCACATATCATTGTTGGGTTGTTTCCGTTCATATAAACAGTCCATCATTTTGACTAAAAAGCTTGACTTAATGGATGACTTTGTAGATAAAATGGTTAATTAATATGTGCATGTTTTCATTGTCTTGGAACTCAAAGGCCAGCCAAATGAAGTGGATGGATGAAGATGGATGAAAGCAATAAATAATAGAGAGTGGAGGGGTCTGTGGCAAACCAAAGGACAAATAATCTCTATGCAGTACAGTTGACTGTTGGCTAACACAAGAGTAAGCAAATTATTGTCATATCTCCCGGTTGTACTTTTTACAAAAAAGCAGATGAGCTAACTGAAATATTTCTATAGTCAAGATACAAACTCTAGGCTTCCAGGAGTGCAGTTTGGTTTTGGAGCAAGTAGAATCCTCTGTATGCAGCCACTCTAGCTCACCTTGTGTGTACACATACTCTGAAGACAACCAGGAAACCCCTGCAAACCCGTCACCTGAGCTTGCATCTTAGTCTACAATTGGAAGAAGTTGGTTTCCAAAACTGTACTTGGTTAGAAATTCATTTATCTATAAAATCATAAAGCAAAAGGTCTAAACATTATGGCACGGTGCATCCTTGCAAGGGAAGGAATAGAAATTGCCATGTGGGTCATTACCGGTGATAAAACATGGTTTGAAGTTTTCAGACTTGTTCTTAGAAACATAGTAAACACCTAGACACTGTGAACTTAAAATAGTAAAGGGGAATTGGGCTTAGGACTTTCATTCTGGATTTGTGAGCTTTTGGAAGGGTTGCTTTCTCTCCACAAAGAAATTAGGAATCTTTCCCATGACCTTTCTTTATTCGTGTGCACATAAGCATAAACTGAAGAGTATTAACATGAAGCTCACAAGAAGAGGAGGTTTTGTTGTTGTTGTTGTTTTTTGTTTGTTTGTTTTTGGCCAGTCCTGGGGCTTGGACTCAGGGCCTGAGCACTGTCCCTGGCTTCTTTATGCTCAAGGCTACCACTCGGCCACTTGAGCCACAGCGCCACTTCTGGCCGTTTTCTGTATATGTGGTGCTGGGGAATTGAACCCAGGGCCTCATGTATATGAGGCAAGCACTCTTGTCATTAGGTCATAGCCCCAGCCCGCAAGAAGAGGGATCTGGTAGTTTTACAGTTTTCAAGGGGAGAGGCCTTCCATGAAGAAAACAACCTATTTCATGCTTGGCTTTCAGGGTCCAGTTCCATTAGAGTGGCTGAGGCTCAAAGAGACCAACCATCAGCAGCACTAACCTTCTCCACCTTAAATCCCCATTGTCTTTGCATAATCAAGCATGAGGAGCACTGTGACTGATCATGAAACAACATATATTTTTTTCCAGACCGAAGAGTAGTGTTCTATGACTTAATTTATGAAGCTTGTTTTTGTTTATTTCACTCTCGTATTTGTTAGAGCCAGTGTGTGTATGTGTGTGTGTGGGGGGGGGGGTGATACGCCAGAATTACTTCATATAAATGAATAAGTAGCAAGAAAATGATGTCCTTTTATATAAGTACTTGAACAGTACTGAGAAAATAAGAAGGAAAAGAAATAACCATGAAGAATGTTGGCTTTTGAACGAAATGTCAGGCTCTAGCAACTATTTTCAAAGGCTAGCAACTTCACATTTTATTTATTTCAAACCCTTTAAATATTCTGAATTATTTAAATGATAGATATTTATATTGCATAGAAACCATTTGTGTATTTATTCAAGGGCAAACTATAGAACAATGTATTACATACAGAAGTCTATTTCTGATGTTCTTTTTCTCACAGTAAAAATCCAAAACAGCATGGGTCAATGGGTTAGAACTTGTGCTTGTCTTTTTTATTGCAACATAAAATCTGGAATCTTTTTCAGGAGTAGGCAGAAGGCAATCTACAGAGCATTAGCACAAGATTTTACTTTTTCCCATGTCACGTTATTCCTGTTTCCCACACTCATCATTACTCTTTATACTGTGGCCAAATAATATTTAACTGTGTGTGTGTGTGTGTGTGTGTGTGATTGTGAGTGTATGCAAACAAGAGTACACACTCATGTGTATTCATGCTTGGGCATTATGTGTAAAATTTAAAATGATATGTAATTGATATATGTAAAATGATATACAGTAGTGGTTAAGGTAAAGTAATTCTGCAGTTGGAGTTGGTAGCTTGAGTATCAACTCTATCCATCACTTGCATGAGTGTCTTTGAAGGTATGTTCAACATCTTCATGGCTTTGTGTCTTCATTTATAAGGTAATAAAGATGAACATATCTACCAGGTGGCAGAATCTGTAATTCTAGGTACTCATGAGTCTCAGATCTGAGGATTGTGATTAGAAGTCATCCTGAGGAGGAAAGTCTGTGAGACTCTTACCTTCAATACCAATAAAAAAGCTGGAAGTGAAGATGTAGGATAGCACCCAGGTTCTGAGTTCAAGCTCCAGGACAAGAGAAAGGAAGGAAGGAAGGAAGGAAGGAAGGAAGGAAGGAAGGAAGGAAGGAAGGAAGGAAGGAAGGAAGGAAGGAAGGAAGGAAGGAAAGAAGGAAGGAAGGAATTTTCCATAGTGCTTTCCCACAATTAAACCAGGTAACATGGATTCTTTATTTGTTAACTCCTGTTATTACATTAAAATTCAATATGGATTTGAATATTAGTAATTAGCTCTACTAGGACATTTACTTCTAATCTTTCTGTTACCTGTCAGTTCAGAAGTTTACTGATAATATTGTATCTCTTGCTTTGGTATCTTGAGGAAAAATGAAATGTGTTAACATTTTCAGACAGGTTGGCATAGGCTAGTTTTGAGTAAATCATTGTTAGCATTATATTGAATGACTTTCTATTAAGATTAGGTACTTATTCAATGAATTAAGATCAACATTTTACTTAGTTTCTCTTGTGCTACCTTTTCTTGTTCCATTCCAGTTGAAAAGAATATTCTAATATAAATTAGAAATTCCAGTTTGTATGCATATCAATTTTGTCTTAAATCAATAATTAAAATCTCCTTGGAGACACATAAGTTCAGAGTACATACCTGTCTTTATTTACCTGAGTGCAAAATGACATTCATATCAAAGGAGAAAAGGTGGTAGGATTGCTATTTCCCCTCCAGGGCCCTCTGCCAGAAACAGGCTTTTAAAAGACACATGAGTCAGAATTCATGTAAGACCATGGTCCTTAGCAGGGGCTAATAAAACATAAATTATAAAGCAGATGATTTGGTAGTTATTGCTCTTGTCAAGCCAACCAGACAATGACATAGCTTGAGTGCTATGATTCAGTGGAATGGCTTGGATATAAACCCAGCACTTATCTGACCCCATTGGACTCATGAACCTCTAATGGCAGCAGCATTCTCCTGTCTGGACAAAGTCACTACCCAGTATCGACAAGTACACCAGGAGTCCTTACCAAAAAGAGCAGGGAACAAGAAATGAGTTGATGCTAGTGGTGTATAGTTTTCTCTAATACAAGACAAATCTATACCAGCTGCTTTTTCTAACAAATACAATGTTTATTTTCTGAAGTGATCATACCAAAAAGCCAAAATATAATGGATGGTTTATTTCACTTTCTCATTCTACTCATCTATCTATCTATCTATCTATCTATCTATCTATCTATCTATCTATTTTATATGTGTTTCTACAAAATTACTACATTTCTCAAAAAGAATGTAAGAAATGTATGATTCTTATGCAAATTCAGTTAACTACTAAAATGGAATTTTATTTTTTACTTAGCTATTCTCTAAAGCACCTAATAGAGCAGCAAGTAGTATGTGTCTTAACCCTTTCTTGAGGGAGAATAGTAGGAATGAGGCATTTTATTTTGTGAATTCAAAATGCTTCTGCATATTTAATTATTGGTATATTTATATTATTTTGATTATTATTCATGAGATGTTTGTTGCACCTTTGACAAAAAACAGCCTAATATACTCCATATAGTGCGCAATTTAAGTCAACAAGTGGTTTTCACAGAGATTAAGCTTGTCTGAAGGTGGCCCAGTAATTTCTGATATTTCTAATCATGTATCTATGGATATGCTGGTACTGTTACTCATGCTACTGTTTTAACAAAAATAAATAGACAACACATTCTTTAGTGGGTTAATAGTGACAATGTTTCCCTCTTCCTTAACCTTTTATAGGAGTCTTTTTGTATCTGAGATAACTGTACAACATGAACAATACCCAAGATAGAGATGATATGTGTACAAGTGAATGAAATAACAAGATCGCTAATACCTTGGTCATAATACCTGTATTTTTTCCATCCTCTATATTACCATCTCTATTCAAGCAAAATTCTTCATGTATATGACTCACATCTTTTACTGGTGAAGAAATGCCATTTCCTTTATTTGTAATTTTCTCTTAGTTTAAACGAAGAGATGTATCTCAAATGCACAGCCAAGATTAGAGGCAGGATACATTTTCTTCTTTTTGTGTGGAATCCAGTAATTAACAGTCACAAATGGATCTCTTGACTCTAAATTTAATTTGCAATGCAATTACAAGGACATGTTGGCTTCTGAAGGAAGCTTGATTAAGGCAATCTTTACAAGAGTGAGTAAAACTAGCAGAAGATTTAGGGCCTGAGTTCTGTAGGACTAACAACCACACAGAGGTCCTTACGCAGGCAGACAGACTGAATGGCATGCAGGGGTTAGTATGCAAAACCAAATCATGAACAACAGATTTTAGGAAAGTTTTGAAATATAACCATTTATAGTTTTTTGAATGATAGTGAAGAAGGAAAGACAATATTGCTTTTTGGTTTTAAATTTGAATAACTGAAAGAGGAGTTTATAATAACACTGGAAAATTTCTAAACTCTGTCTCTAAAGTTGTACAGGTTTTCAGAAAAGAAGCTGATATACTTCTGCCATTCATGAACACAGATGTTTGGTGTCTGTGAACTAAGTAATGAAAACACATACCCATCCATCATCATACATTACCAAGTTGAGGTAAACAGTCAGACAGTGGAACCATACCTGCAATCATGAGGTGTGTTTCAACAGAAACCAAAATATTGGATATTATTATATGTAACAGGAAGGGGGGTGATTTGTGTTTGTAGAGGGCTAATTTTGAGGACGGAATTAGCATATCAATACAGAACTTAGATAAAATATACTTTGTATTTTCTTTTATATTACTATAATGGATATATAAAAAGAATGTGGCTGGGTGCTAATGGCTCACTATAGTCCTAGCTAATCAGGAGGCTGGGATTTGAGGAGCTTGGTTCAAAGCTAGTCCAGGCAGAAAAGTTTCCTTGAGACTCTACTCTCCAATTAACCACTCAAAAACCATAAGTACAGCCATTGGCTCAAAGTGGGAGAGAGCTAGCCTTGAGCAAGAGAAATTGAGGACAGTGCCCAGCCCCTAAGTTAAAGCTCCACAGCCAACCAAAATATTCATATATACATATGTATGTTGAACATCTTGAATGCGGGAGACTTTTAATGAATGTGTAATGTATTTGAAAAGAAAACAAAATTGAGGAAGAATATGGACAACAAATTGCTTTCAATCAACACAAAATTTGAACCCTAGGGGCAAATGAGATGATATGCCATTTTGGTCTTTATCCCACCCTGAATTCTGGAAAAAGAAAGAAAAAAAAAAGGAAAGGAAACTTCTGGAAAGAGACACATTAAGGCAGGCCTTTGGTATAGGCTCAGAAGGATTTTATTTTGGTTAACCATCCTGAACTGACCTAAATTGTAACCCAACTTCCTCATTTTCGCCCAGACAAGGTGAGAGTATTTCTTTTCATTTGTAATAGCTGACTGAGTTTGGAGACATGGAGTTTGAGAAGGGTTGAAGAGGAAGGGAAGGAAGCTTTTATTCAGGGTATAAATGCTGCCTATTCAGCTGTAGCGAACCATTGAAGCTAGAGGATGCCGTGGAGAGAGGAGTTGTGCCTGGTGCCTTTACATTCAGGGTCTGCACTCTATCCAGTGTTACCATTTGCTAAACAGAGCTCGGATTTCAAGGGTTTGGGTTCACCTTTTCTCCGAATTTTGAGTAAGTTTCTTCTATTTCATGGGCTTGGGCCGTTTTTGGACAGTCTAAGCAAATAATCATATTCATAGATTGCTCAATGTGCTGTGCAGATTGAGAGTCGGTCTAGATTTTTCTATCCCTACTGACTTCTCAGCTGGCAATGCATGAGAAGCATTTGACACACATAATGAGAAGCGCGCTCTAGAGATGGTTTTCGCCTCCAAGATGTGTTCAGTGTGTTTGCGTTCTCATATTCATCTTCATATGGGCCTTGATTGAAACTGGGCTTGAATAGAACTCTCCAGAGCCACCTCTAAGTTGAAAACCTTAGGCCAGTCACAGTTTATTAGCGGAGACAGTAATATATAATGAAATGCCATTAGTTCACACATGTAATATTGGTTTCTAATTTGAGACATCACATCTAATTATCAGAAGATTAGTTCCTCAGATTCATAGTCTGGCCACTGTGGGAGAAGTCTGGTATGTGTGCCTTCTTCTACTACCTGAGCTGTCAGAAAATAGAATGATGTCTATTTCTTATGAGGGCAACTAGGAAATCTCTGAAGCCTTCACATCGCTACAGATTTACAGCTCCGTCCATAAAGAGCGCAAGAAAATCGGCCCTGCTGGTTGTTATTTCACCACAAGCTCTCATCCCAGATTGCTCTTGCAAATAGCTTGATCTTAAAAAGGAAAAAAAAAAAGCACTTTATTTCAACTCCAGAGTTAGAGCCATTATCCTGCCAGATTGGGGGGTTAAAGAGCATCCAAACATGGCTGCCATATTTCTAACACCCTGACTTGTGAAAGTTTAAAGGAGTTCACCATTTGATCAGCCTTCGAGGGGTCGTGCTGCTTATTCACAGTGCTCATTCCTAACCTCTGACCTCCTCATTTGCTTTGTTAATGTGGAGCATTTGCACCCCACAGCGGTCGTGCCTTCACTCATATCTATTGTACCAAACTACTTTCCCACAGTACTTTCACATTCAGGGAAATTACAATTGCAAACATATTGAAGTTTCAACTACATACCCTCACGGCTTCTTAAAAAAATTACATATATATGTATATGTATATATATGTATATATATAGACATGTATATGTCTATATATATGTCTCTCTCTCTATATATAGACATATATATGTGTTTGGATGTAACATTGTCTAGATTGGCTTCAACGTCAGTCAGCAGGAAAGGATGAGTGTGTCAATTAAACATAATCAAGCCATTTGTGGAAGATGTAGAACAAAAAAGGAGGAAGAAAGAGGGAAAGTAATGGAGTGTGGATGTAGCTAGTCTGTTTCCCAGTCAATTTAGCTAGATTGTGCATCTCTAATTATTTTTCTCCCTGAAGGATGGGAGGAGAATGGGAGGAAGGGAGGCCAGGAGCGGAGGAAGAGGGAGAGAAGGATTTCAATACTATAAAGCTAAGCTTTATTGTTCTCACTACCTTCACAAAGCAATCCTTCTGGTGTCTTGGTAGCTTCAGCAGCAACTCAATCATCTCAATCATTTATGGTTTTGTTTACAGTTTGTCAGAAGGTGCAATATGGATAATTGTTTGGGAGATTTCTAATCCAAAAAGGTTTTTGTTTGTGTGGGTGTGCACATACACATGTATATGTAATATGTATATATACAAATCTAAATAAATTTATATAAACAAATACATATATATGCTTTATGGTAAAATTTGCATAAATATCCATTCAGGAATATCTTTTCTCAATATTAAATATAACAATAATAATCTTCAAAATGGGGTCTTCCTTATTTTTTGAAGATTTTGTTTCTATTATATAAATCCTAAGATCACAAAAGTTACTAGTTTTCAAATTTTAGTTATAGAAATTGTAATCCTGAAAATCAGAAGTTTCTTTCTATCTTTGGGTCTCAGAAAATAATACTTTCAATGGCACTTTGGCAAGCTAAATGCATTGAGGTAAACTACTGGAAGGTTAAGTTTACTTATTGCTATTAAAATATCTGTAACCTCTCTGTACATCACGTTGACAATAATTAAGAAAAAAAGAAATGTTAAAAAAAATATATATATATATATATATCCGGGTCTTCCATAAATGAACAATGAGCATGTATGGATGTCAGTGAGGAAGCAAAGGAAAAAACAAAGTTTTGGAATGTGATAAGGTCCTTCTACCAATGTGTCCTTTGGTAAAGCATGTATCATCTGCCAAATGTATTTAACAGTGCTACTTGTACTTTATAATGCTGTTGGAAGGCTAAATAATATAATTTTGCATAAAATTAATCAGTACACAGCATGGTCCTTAATATAACAACATAGGTCCTCCTTAACTTTCCTAAAAAATACACAAACTTTTTCAGAAGTTAATAAAAGTTTTCTGACATTGATATTTCTCTCTCTCTCTCTTTCTCTCTCTCTCTCTATAGGGGGTGTGTTGGTCATGGGGGTTGAACTTGGGTCCTATATACTGTCGCTGAGATTTTTGCTTGAGGCTGCTGTTCTACCACTTGAGCCACACTTGCTTCCACTTCTGGTTCCTATAAGTCCCCATAGGGAAGAAAGAGGAATGCACAAGAAAGATCCTCATGGGTTTCCCTGTCAACCTGGCTTCTAAGCACCATCCTCAACCTTCTGAGTAGCTAGGATTACAGGCTTGCATCATCTGCACTTGGCTCAAATCAGTGCTGCTTAACTATGCTCAAACAGTTTGTATGTTATTGATAATTACATGTGATTCATAAGTCATGTTAAAACAAAACATTCACATGAAATAACTGTAAATAGTCTATTTGAGTAAGAATGAGTAAAAAAAAGTGTGGGCAGCATAAAATTCTAGAAGAGTCTCATATGTACCATGGACAGTGAGCTTTTTAAGCTGAAAGCAAAAGAAGAAAGAAAATATATTTGTGAATGGAAGAGAATACTCAGACACTCAATATTCGCACAGACATTTTAAAAAGAAGGCATGACCTCCAATAATCTACTTTGTAAGGGAATATTTTTCTTTCTAATGTAATTGTGAAATCTCTAATGCTACAACAGGTAAAAGTTGTGTTTATATAGTTTTTAATTTGATTTGTATAAAACATTTTAACTATACAGAACCAAGGAGAAATTGATACAATGAAGATGTGTATAATATGCAGGGCTTAATTAAGTATAGATGTACTATTTGTGATACATTTTTAACAATGTAAACACTAATGACAGTAATACTAGATGTGGATCTCTATTCAGACAAATGACTGATTACTTAAATCTGCTATCGTTTTCTTTCTTCTTAAATATTTAAAAAATAATTATATTTAGTATCTTCAAATAGATGTAAAAATGTTTCAGTTTAACATACATCTTGATCAATGCAAACCCTTCCTTCCCTCTCCCCATTTATGTATATGTTTGTACTGCATACTTAGGCATTCCTAAATAATATAGGTTATATTTTTTACAATATTTCATTGTATATGTATGGTATCATGTTGATCTATAGCTACAACGAATTAACTTTACATTTATTAGAGTACACTGACTTATTAGCCCACTATTTATTTATCTCTTGTCTTACTAATGGATATATAAAGTGTTTCCAAGTATTCCTAATTACAAACATACTGGGATCAATACTCATAATTTTTTTCCTGAGCACAAGCCTGAAAGCTCTTTAGAATCAACCTACAAGCATATTGCTGTGGAGTATGCTATATTGCAGAATTTGTTAATTTAGCTGTGGATGAAAGTTATCTGATTTTTACGCTCTTAGTATTGTTACCCTCTTAATTTTTTTTCAGCTGGATATGTATGAAGTATTATTGCATTTTAATTTGCATTTGCCTGAGTCTAAGCAGCTATACTGAAATGGATCCATTTTTCGTATTTTTATTGGAAATTTGGTTGTCTTCCATTGGGCTTGGTATTAGATGGATTGATATGAACATCATCTTATGTGATCACATTATCTTTTCTCATCCATACCTTATTTTAATTTTATATGTGGTTACTATATTTATAAACACCTTTCAGAGTTTCACATAATTACCCACTTGCTTTTCTCCATTGATATATATGTTTCCTTTCATAACTAAGAAATCTTTTCATATCCAGATGCCATAAGTAATTCTGTCCTATTTTTCTTTACAAATTTTCAAGGTATATTCATATTTAGTTATTGATACATGTATAATTAATAGCTAATATTTCTAGTCTGTAATATTTCTACAGCTTCCAAACATATTATTAGTTCTTGAAATGTATTATCCTGCTGTTTTAAACCTTGAAGTGATGTAGTTCACATAAATCACTAAGTAGCTTGACTACCATTACAAAGATTGCAATAGAAACCATGAGGATCCCATGCGAAGCTAGTTAAAATACATTCTATATTTTTTGTATTACCTCTGAATCCAAATTAATTCTGAAGTGTAATTTAATCATTGGTTTTGATCATCATGTTTTTACATATGTAATTAATTGCAAATAATTAAAAACCCAGCTGATTAGTCATCCACATGTAATAACTGATAGTCCTCAAATGTGTTAAAAAGATTTTCACATGTTAATTGTGAGCATTATACTAATTAGTTTGAAAAGTAAGTTTGCTTTTTTATATGCCATGAAAACTGAATTCTTTAAAATGTCCTGAAAAGATTCAAAAATTGCATATTATGGGACATGTCTTTATAAATCAAGGTTTTAGGAAGGAATTGTTAACATATTTCAAAGGCTAAAGATACTTGTTTATTCTTGTCAATTCTCCTGTCCTATCCACAAAAAGATTCATTAACTTATCCAAGTCTTTTTGAGACTTACCCTTGGAAATTAGGGAAAGGTTTATGTTACGCTTACTTTCCCCTTTTTAGTATTTTCTAAACATTCTCTTGAATAGTGGTTTTATAGTCTCTACTGATATTTTGAAATAGCTCACATTACTTGTTCATACACCTCTGTCTCTTTTAGATGACCATGTTTCAATGCAAGCTCACTGCTTAGCCTTATGCCTTCTCTGAAAGTCTGATATCACTGTTATTGGCTAATATTTCCCAACTTGTTTCCCGTTATCAATTACATACAGATGTAGTATGAAGAAAAAAAAAGTACTGTTCTCTCCACAGGGGCCACAGTAAATGTGCTTAGTAGGTTTCATTTTAATTATCAGTATTGAAGAGACAGCAGGCTGTTTTTATGACTCTAAAGCCAGAGTTGAATTTGCAATTCATTTTATTGAACAATTGTAGAATGGTATTACCAGGAAAGGATGATGCAGAATTCAGAATGGCTATAAAATTTGGTTTAAACTTACAAATCAAACTGGAAGTTGGGAGCATGCAACATTTTTGAGTCCTAAGAGGAATGATAGTTAATATTTAAAATCTTAACATTAACATTACTCCTTTAGAAAGGAAACATAAATTATGGTCAGCAGACAATATATTGACTGGGAAATTAAAACTGCTCATCAGCCATGATATCACACTCATCTAAACATACACAGGTAATGATTTTATTCCTAGAGTCAAGGACTATGAACTTGAGCTCTTATACATACATTATTTTCTTTCCTCTAAAGAAGAGTTTAAGTTGAGGCGACGACTGGAGTCCCACGGGATAAAAGACTGGCTGGTACCTCAGTGCCAAGACAGGTAGCATGTTCACTTAGAAAATGTTATACATTTGATTCTTGGACCCTGAAAACTCTCATCTACTTATCCTACCAGGAAGATGGGGGATGAGGATTGGGAATGAACATTTCTCTAGAAACAATTAGACAGTGCTCTGAGGACAGCTCTTCACCCCAGGAACAGGATGCTCCCACTGAAGCCTAAAGAACCAAACTTCACTGTGGTCTTCAAAGGGGAATTTGAGCTCTATTGGTTGAAGTGGTAGAGTGCAGTGATACAGGTACAAGAAGTAAGGGAGATACGAAGTAAAGATAAGAAGTGAAGGAGATAGGGGGTGGCATCTACCCCTGGAATTAGTTGGAGGAGTGAGTCTATCCCAAGGACTTGATTATTGCTGAGAGAGGAAAGAGAAGGAGAAGCTAGAAGTGAACAGAAGGGGAGAGGGGAGAGGGGAGGGGGAGTGAGAAGAGAAAGGAGGAGAGGAGAGGTGAAGAGAGAAGAGGAGAGGAGAAAAGAGGACAGGATAAGGGTGGAGAGGGGAACAGAGAGAGAGAGAGAAAGAGAAAGAGAGATGGAGAAAATGAGGCTGTATAAGATTATTGTCTAAATGACTACAAAAGCAATACTTGCAAAACCGTTTGGTGTAAACCAACTGAACAACTCATGGGGGGAGAGGGAAAGGGGGGGAAGGGGGGAATGAGGGAGGAGGTAACAAACAGTACAAGAAATGTATTCCGTGCCTAACGTATGAAACTGTAATCTCTCTGTACATCACTTTGATAAATAAATCTAAAAAAATGAATTATGAAAAAAAAGATTATTGTCTAGTAAGTTTGCTAGTTAGTCTAAATAAGCATCTTCAGAGATAAGTGAAATTGGCTCCAAATTATATACATATATACACACATATATAAACACACATATACATATATAAACTTATGTGTATAAAAGCAGGCATATATTGTTATACTAATATTACTGTTATTATTAATGGTGACCCAACTCTGCATCACCTTAGTTAAGCTGCAGCTGTATTTCCTGGAACTCTCTCTTTATGGTTTCAGAATACCTTGGTTAGGGAAATTCCTTTGCCTGGTTGTGGAAGGCAAAAATCAAGCTCAGTTATTAGGATTTGCATTTTGCTGAGAGGAGCTGCCAGCTGGCACCAGTAGTTGCTGGTTTATTGGCTCAGTATAGTGAGCATTTTGCCATAACTTGAGTAATAATTCCCCCATAGCCCAGCAGATCTCCTTTAGCAACTTCAGTTCCCTGGTCACAAGCAAGCTCAGTGCGCTAGATTACTAATAACATCAAAGCTGCAGATGAGATTCAGACATGGGTTGGAGCTTGCCCTGAGTTTTTGAATGGCTTTGTACAAGGTCCAGCATGTCTTTAGTATCTTCCATGCACTGGTTTCCTATCTAACTGTTTGCCTTACTGGTGTCTGGCTGCTCCAGTTTCTCCAGATTCAGAGCAGCTGACTATTCTATCAGCATTTGGAATTATGGGATGCCTATGAAAATCCCTTCTTTCCCATCTCTGCAAGATTTCCTCCTCTCATCAAAATCAGATCTGTTGAAACATTCTAAGGCATTCTCATTACTCAAACTGAAAGAGATTCGCTGATGTGCAGATGAGAAGACTCAAGGAGTAGCCAAAACAACTATTCAAGTGCCTGCCATTACAGAGAATTTGCTTTAAACCTCAGCTCAGCCCAAGAGTAGACAACTTAAGTGGCATCTTTTGTGAATGGATAAAGTCAAGCTGCCAGGGTTTCTGCCACCAATAGATCATGCCTTCCCTGCCCCCAAATAATAATAACTGTCATTTTGGCTGATGTTGGATACTTTGACTTTTAATATACAGTGCCATGCATCTATTATATTGAATAAAGGAGACTGTGACTTGTAACTTAATGTGAAGGCAACTTGAATGAGCTAAACATGAGCATGATAGCTATGAGCTGCCTAAGTTTTCATTCAGCTCTAGGTGAAAAGTCATCTCTACTGACAAAATGAAATGGACAGGCAGGTAATAGATTAAATGTGATTTTGACAGTGCTCTAAGGCATGCTTGGTCATTGCAAACACTTCAGTATATTTTTGTTTGCTTCATTTCCCAAGTGTATGTTTACTTACTTCCCCATTTACATGTTCAAGTTCTTCATCTTTTTTAGCATTTTTTCACTCTTCTATTTTCTGCTTTTCACTGTCAGCATTTTCTATTTGCAAATGTTTCTTCGGGCAATGCAGCTTCTAAATTCAGTATTGGTTTCTTTTTCCTCTCTGTGACAAAACAAGCGATGTTGTAGTATCAAAGAAAAATTATTAGTCCAATGGCTTGAAATTATTTCCACCAGAATGAGGTAGAAATAACCATGATCTTTCTTGGAAATTGCCAAGGTAGGAGGCTGTTTTGAAAAGACACCTGTTTGCAATTTAGTTACCACAGGTCCATGAAACGTGCACTTATATAAAATTACAGAGGACTTACAGAAAAATCAGCCTGATAGAACAGCAGGATTTGTTTCCTAGTAAGGTCAAAATCCAAAGGAGAAATAGGCCAAGAAAATACTAATTGTGAGTGTCCCATTCACAATAAAATTTTGTGTATTGAGTAAAGGCTGATAAAGTAAATGAGAACAGGAACAAATCCTTAATGTGTGAAAATGACAGTTACATGCAAAACAGCTTTTAAAAATGTTTGTTATATGAAGAGGCAATAATTTAGATATCATAAATTTTGCTTATCACTCTCCACTCCCATTGATAAGGGCTTTTTGGTGGCTACATTTGCTCTTTCTTTCAATGCAATTATTAATAATTGTGTACCTATAGAAGGAGCAGAAAGATGTTATATGAAAGTATAAAGTACCTTTGAGAATAACATTGTTTTAAATTTCTGTTCTATTCCCCCTGTCTACTTCAGGGAGCACAACCAACTGTATCCTCCAGGACAGATAAATAATTCAAATAGACTATAATTTAAGTCCAGCGTGAAGCAGAAGAATAAGATCCTCTGACTCAGAGTCAAGGAGCTTCCCAAGCTAGCATTTGGCAGAATATCGAATGTGCAGTAAAGAACATATGTGGAAATGTGTTGAATCAAGGGAAGTAACCACATTAAAAACAGGAACAAAAATAATCAGTTCAAGAGAATATTAAACAGACAGTCACAGTCATACTTGGTGGGATAAGGACTCAAGCAAAGAGAGAAATTGACAGCTGCCGTGAACCATTCGTACAATCCTGAGTGGTTTTAGTAGTTCACTATTCTGGGGGAGATTGATTCAACAAGAGTATAGTTTTCTATAAAAGCAACAATGCCCCTTCTCCACTCTTGTTACCTTGGCAACCTGCTTTCTTTTTCATTTTATTTTTTTACAATAACACCATTATAATAAGAAAGAAAAAATGAACAAAAGTGATATTCAAAGTGATTCGAGGGCAGGACTCAATCCACCTTGGAAAATGCTCAGGGGATGAATTTGAAAGCCATTTGTTCCTTAACAGTACAAACTCACAAGGAAGTACACTGAATTGAGCAAAGACAAGTCAAATGCACCACCTTGAAATGTTTTCCTGGATATGTAACTGCACAGTTCTGCATATGGCCAACGCTAATAGAAAACCCTGTTGGGCTGGCTATGCCCTTGAGGGGGATACCTTCTTATGTCCTTTAAATGGACCTTTCCTCATTAGGGTGAGGCTGCTGTCTTCACATTGAGATGTATGTCAGAAGCCATGCATCACCATGTGTGTCATGGAACTGAGTCTCTTCTGCTAAAAACCATACCCGATCACTTCCATTCCACATTCAGATTGTGCCACAGTGGTAAATATCCCAAGAGGCCTAGGGAAGCTTGCTGTGGAGATGTTGGACAGGTTTAGAAAGCCAGGCTGGGAGCTTCAATCTCACAGTAGTGAATTGAGCCATGTGTGAAGAGGTATGGAGGTGTTACAAAGCCACATTGGGCACTAAATTCTGTCCTTTCCGATTGAGAGGAGGGCCTTTTTTAAAAACGAAAGGATCTGAGCATATTTAAATCTTCATTACTTTGCTTCATGTATTTTTTTTGAAGTACTGAAGGTCAAACACAACATTCTACCTCTGAATTTTCTTTATATTATTTTGCATTTTAGGCAGAACTCTCCCAATCATATGTGCAATCAAACTAAGATTTCTTTTTTTCTTATATCTTAAACTATAAATGTTAGTCAAAACTGGTATTATGTGTTGTACACAATTGCATTTAATTTTGTCTTGAGCACTGTTTTGTTTTTTGGTTACTGTGTCCTGAATCATATTAGAGTTTGACTTAGAAAATAATCGCAGAATTAAGATGATTCATTTTATTTTTATGCTTACATAAAATTGCTTATCTTCTTCTGTACATATCCTCATCAAAGACTAGGAAAAATGAGCATAGCAGGAGCCAAAGAGGAAGGTATTTCCAAGTTTAGCCACGTGAGGCTTTTACCTAGGTTAAAGAATAAGGTTTGTATTAGGGGAATAAATCAGGTGAGGGACGAAGTCCAAAAATATGTTCTCTCTACCCACTGGTAGCTCATGTCTATAATTGTACCTATTCAGGAGGTTGAGATCTGAAGATCATGGTTTGAAACCAGCCTGGGAAGGAAATTCTGTGAAACTTTTGTCTCTAATAAACTACTCAGAAAAAGCCAAAATTGGCACTGTGGCTCAAGTGTAGAGTACTAGCCTTGAGCAAAAGAAGTTCAGGACAGCATCCAGTCCCTGAGCTCAAGGCCTAACACACACACACACACACACACACACACACACACACATACACACACACACCATGCATCTTTTATTTTCCTAATAATTTGTCTTATCCTAATAATGGTTAAAAATTTGGCCCTGGCATTTAGACAAAATAAGCAATAGCTATGAAAATGCTTTAAATTTATCTTAAATATGAAAACTTTCATACATGGTGTACATTTTTGTTGGACAAATCACTGTGACAAATCATCTAAGAAAATGACTTAAGGAAGGAAGAATTTATTTATTTTTCACAACTCTAGGCACTTTCATCCATATAGCTTCCATGACTCTGAGCTTGTTGTAAGGCAGAATATCTCTTGTGGAGAGAGCTGTTCAACTCACAACAGACAGAAAGCAATGTCAAAAGAGTCCGGAAGCAATCTCAAGATACATTCTTCAAAGATGATTCCAGTGTCCTACCCTCTCCCTTTCTCCAACAAGATTGTACTTCTTAACATTTTTATTACCTCCTAGTAACACATCAAATTATGAATCCATCAATGTGTCAATCCTTTCATGAATCAGTGCTTGCACAATCCAATCATTCCCCAAAGTCTTACCTCTGAGTGCTTCTTGCATTGAGGATTAAGCCTTGAAATACATGTGACATTTGGGGGAAACACTTCAAATAGTTCAGATCTTCCAAATTCATGAAGTGAATGAATGTTTATGGAAATGTCCTTGAGATACATGTTGCATTATTAGCATTGATTGCAATCAGATGATAACAAGCAATGTCAGGAAATATCTGAGTACAGAAACTATATGATCAAATCTCTCTCTCAAATTCATATTTTCATATTCCCATAATCTTTGGGTATGTATACATTTGTGTAATCTGATAATTGGGAGTTAAGTTCCAAAGCCTGATGACGTTTGCTAGGAGCAATGTCAAACTGTAACTGTCACATAATGTTCAGGACCTTGAGATATAGAAAAGCAAACTCTGAGGAAGACCTTAATCCAAAGCCATGTGCAATCTAGTTGTATAAAGGTCATGCAGAAGGTCAATTCATTAAGAAATGCATAATTTTATTTAGATAAGTAAGCGTTTTTGTATGGAATGCAAGGATCCCTGAAAGTATTTCAGCAAGTAGGGTGTTGAGCTGTCAGGGGCATTGTGATCTCCTACAGGACTGGTAAGATCAGTGGGTTCCCAACCTTTCACCTCTGCAGATTAAAGAATTCTTCATAGGAAGATGAAGCTGCACCCCCTAGGTTTAAACTTTGGGAAACACTGTCATAAGGATTCTTCAATGTCAGAAGTGACAATTCTGATGTTTGCATCTAGCAGGCAAAACAACTTGACCACCGCACTGGTAGATAAGTAATTGCTGGTGTAAATAATACACTAACTATAACATGTCCTAATGACCACTAGGAATGGTAAAGAGGCCATTACACAGGAGTGATATTGAATTTATTACAATGAACATGGTCAATTGTGGCATAAAATCAACAACTGCTAATTTTATAGCCAGAACTAAAACTCTCTGTACCTTCTCTTTTCCTCTTTATTATTATTGCTTATAGAATCGTATTCTATATAACAGAAAGTTCAGAAGATTTTTCTCTGAGAAAAACCAACCAAAGGTAATTACAATAAGTACAAGCAATAAGAAAGAAAAAGAAACGAAAGAAATAACACAAGGAAGTAAGCTAAGTAAAATGTTATGTCAACAACAACAATAAAAAAATCAATGCATAATGTGCAGTTTAATTAGGGTAAAAAATTGCACACATGTAATTCTTTGGAGTTACATGTATTTGCAGTGTAGCATGCCAAAATGTTAGGAACTTCAGGAAAGTAATTAAGTGATGGGTAACTCATAATTGAAAATATTTTGTTCTATCCATCCCATTTTTTAATCTTAGTATTAGGTTGAAACATATCAACACTAAAAAAAATAAAAAGATAACCATTACATAAATGAAATACTAAATGAAGACCTTTTGACTGATCTCAATATAATAAAATGATATAGATGGAAATAGGTAAAATAAATATGGTAATAATTTTAGAACAGTACTTACTTTATAGATATTATAATATTAATAAAATGGTGAATGATTAAAAAAGAGAAATTTTATAACTAAAGTACCTGTCAATAAATTATTCATTATTTTCCCTCTAAGCTATAACTATACAATGCAAAAGTAATATAATTTTCAAGTAATGTAAGGAATGACCTTTGAATGCATATAAAAACAGCTAATCTTACAGATTTTCTCCAGGCAAGAGGAATCAAAATTCCTTAGCCCGACATTTTATATACCTGCATCTACAGAAATTAAAATTATTTTGTTTTTCAGTCATAAAGAGCAACTTTGAGTGAATGCACCCTAGTGCCTCTCAAATATATCTTAGCATAGAGAAAGCTGGTATAAGAGCAAAGTGAATGAAATTGAATGTTAATTTCTGCTTTCTGTTGGAGGAAAAAACTATTATAAGGATGCTGAGCAAATAGATACAATTTTTTTCTGATTCTAATTTAATTATCTTTTTTGTATAAATGTAACCTGACTTAGTTGGGGTGGAATAACATAGTAAATTAGAAAGTTATCATTAATTTTCATGTTAATGTCTTGAAATAGGCAGCAAAAGCTTCAAAAGATTAAAAATTCTAGCATTTGTGGTGGCCCCCACTTAGAGTCCTAGCTTTTGGGTATTTCAAAGCCAGCCTAGCAAAATTTGGTAATACTCATCACAGCAAATAAGCTGGGTGTGGTAAGGTCATAGCTAGCTACAATTTCAGTATGCAGAATGTGTATGGGTAGGAGACCAAGATCCAAAGCCAGTCCAGACCTTATCTGAAAAAAAAAAAATAGAGCTAAAATCCTGGAAAGGTGGCTCAAGTGATAGAGTGTTTACCTAGCAAGCAAAATACACTGAGTTCAAACTCTAGTGACTGCAAGAAAAACAGATTCATCTATATTTCCATCTCCAGGAAGTTTTCCTTGATGCAATCAGTTTGGGTAAGAGTAGAAAATAAACATCCCTCCTCTACCCCTTATAGCACCCAGTTTATGATTTTTCTATGATCTACCTTCCTTCCTAGTACTGATAATGCTCATTTCCTTGTCATCCTTCTTCAAATTATGAACTCTTTAGACATACAGAGCACACCTTTGTCACCTCAACACAAACCCAGACTGTGCTTGAGACAGGGTTTGCTATATTTTTATTCAGTTAATGAGTAATAGTCTTGATTTAGATGGTATATTTTATGTGGTCACTTCCTATTCTTTTCTTTTAAAGGTGGTTGGAAAATATTCACAGGGAGATAAAAATTTATCCGACTGAAGGAAAATGGAATAACAATCAGACAAAACAATAGAAAAAGCTCTAAAAATTGTTCATTATAAGTTAATATTCCGTTAGTATATCACATTGGTCACTTTAAATAAGGAAATGTCATAGATACAGACATGCTCTATGATCAAAGACTTTCTAATTTGAAGAGAATCATGACAGATGTTAACACGCAGATAAAATAACAGAACCTCTTATAACATAATTTTTGTACCTACTCTGTAAGATTATCAGAAAGTACAGAGAGACACATACTCTTAAAATTCAAAGTAATTATAAATTTTAAATGGTGTGTGTGTGTGTGTGTGTGTGTGTGTGTGTGTGTGTGTGTGTGTTTGGATATCCTAAACTAACATCCTAGGAAAGGTTTCCCCAGTGCTTTGTAAAGGTATTTTTGAACAGTAAAAAGCATTATGGTCTTTTACAAATACAGGAAATCATTAGGAAGGCATTTTCCTGTAATGAATTTTTAAGTTTGGCTCAGTGCAGGCTGTGATTCTGTCCTCATGATCAGACAAAAGCAGAAAGGCCTGCGGGTCCTTTTCGGAGGTCCTAGTTTGATCGACACTAATGGCGACTTGTAACTCAACACATCCTGTGTTACCTCAGCATGTTTAATAATAACCGTGATTAGGGATTTTTTTCCTTTATTTTCTTAATATCAAGAAATAAAGGGCATGATAGCAGAGCATTACAAGGCCCAATAGCTATACCCTTAGGAACACATAAGATGATGCTAATTGAAATGAACTCCATGTTATGGAAACAAGTGATATATCACAGTTGTAACTACTTTCAACGTCCTATGTGTATGTGTAGTTTCTATTATTGATGATGTTCTTGTATCACCTTCCTATGGTTGTACCTACACTATCTCTGTAATCTTATCTGAGTATATTGGAAACCGTGTTTACTGGTATTGGAAGTAGGAAATTCAAAGGGAATACCAAATTTGAGAGACACAGGGTAAAAAAAGAGATATAACTACAAAAGCAATACTTGCAAAACTGTTTGGTGTAAGTGAACTGAACACCTGGGGGGGGAGGGAAAGGGGGGGAGGGAGGAGGGCATGAGGGACAAGGCAACAAACAGTACAAGAAATGTATCCAATGCCCAACGTATGATACTGTAACCTCTCTGTACATCAGTTTGATAATAAAAATTTGAGAAGAAAAAAAAAGAAATAAAGGGCATGGAGTTAACATCTGTGGATAATCTAGAGACTCAGTCATTCTATGTTTCATTGATATTTCATAAGAGAAATGAATCTGAAACAAGGATCTTTTCCTAAAGTAGTGGCCCACGTGTAATTTACATAAGGATAGAGGAGAAAGTCTTAGCTAGTTATGTTGGCATGTGTGTGATCTCAGCTATTTGGGAGGTAGCATTAGGAAGATCTTAGCTTGAAGCCAATCCTAAAATATTGTTACTAAGACCTCTTACCAATCAATAAGCAAGGCATGGTGGTATATGACTGTGATCCTAGATACACAGGAGGCAAATAGGTGAGAGTATCAAAATCATATTCCAATGCCAGCCACAGGCCAAAACTCAAGACTGTAACTGAAAACAAAATAACGAAAGCATAAAGGACAATGGAGAAGTATGTATGGCTCAAGTGATAGAGCTCCTTCTTAGTGGTTGTGAGGCTCTGAGTTCCAACCTAAGTAGCAACAAATAAGTGAAAGGAAAACAAATATAGTTTTGGGGGCCTGAAATTTCTTTCTAAATAATTCCGTAGCAACTGCACCATGAGGATAGTTTTAAAACATGATTTGAGACCTTAAAAACTATATATCAATAATTGTAGCCTGCATAATTTCCATGGCTCATTTTATCAGTCACTCACTAAGGCCTATAAAACATTGCACGTTAAGCAATTTGCCTTCCTGGTGAACCATTAAAAGCCAAATTAGTTGTACAATCTAGCCTGAAGTAGCTAAACATCTTAGCATGCTGGAAAGAGTTGTTGAATATGAGCCAAATAGATGTCAGAGAACACGAGCCAAAAACCAGTTTGAGTTTTAGAGTAGATGGCCCTAAGTCATCCAGTCCTACAGAAATTGCTAACTTTTGTACAATAGTACTTTGATAACAATATTTTATTGAAGTATGTTATGAGCATAGTACAGAACATTTAGAATTTTATTTTTGCAGTAATGATAGCTATTTATTTATATAAGAGCTATGTTAGGTCATGATACAATAGTTTAAAAAAAGTAAAGAAAACCCTCCACTTCTTATCTCCAGCAGTATCATAGGTAATGAAATTATGTCTCTAATATACTGATCTACTGACCTATACTGATGTATGCATTATATTAATATGTTATTCAATGAACATCTTCAAAATAAAAATCATGTGTGCAAACCTATCATACTGACAGCCATTTGAAGTCTACAATGTCAGATGTAAATGAACATAATCTATATTTGATCGATTTCAACAATTTCCATCCTCAATTGGAATATACATTTTGACAATCGTCAACAGGAAAAAGAAGCAAATTTTTCTTTTAATTCAATAAAAAGAAATAAAGAGTCAAATTGCAAAATTGTATTTTTATTGTTGTGAAATAAAAATCCGTATTCTTACCATTGAATATTTTGATGGTAGGGAATAATACCATTATTTTAAATTTTTACTAGGAAAGTGAAAGGGAATACCAAAATTAAGAGACACAGGATAAAAAGACAAACAACCACAAAAGCAATACTTGCAAAACTGTTTGGTGTAAACCAACTGAACACCTCATGGGGGGAGAGGGAAAGGAGGAAGGGGGAGGGGGGGAATGAGGGAGGAGGTAACAGTACAAGAAATGTATCCAATGCCTAAGGGTATGAAACTGTAACCTCTCTGTACATCACTTTGACAATAAATAAGAAAAAAAAGACAAAAAAATTTACAATGTGTTCATATGTTTTTATTACTACAGTAAAAATAGCTGAGGTGGCATAAACTTAACCAAAGGTCTTTTATATTTTTGTTTGATGTTTTTGTGTCATTATTTGTGCTTTATCTCAGCGCCTGGGCACTGTCCTCAAACTATTTTGCTCAAGGCTAGTGCTTTATCACTTAAGCTTAAACTACATTTCTATCTTGTTGGTGGTTAAATGGAGACAAAAGTCTCATGGACTTTACTTCTTTGGCTGGCTTGGAAATTAAATCCTCAAATCTCAGGCTACTCAGTAGCTGCAATTACAGAATTGATCTTGGTCCTGGCTCAGAAGTGTTTTATTAATCTCATAGTTCTGGAGATCCAAGGGTATACAATACATGATGTTGTCTTATGGTTTAAAAACCAAGGTAACACACGGGTATCACAAGGTTCAAAATAAGGACTGTGTGTATATTTGTGGGGTTACTCCCTTGTACTCTTGTCCCTATTCACATAGAGTCACTAATATGCAATTCTGTGGCCCTCATTGTTTGGCTTATCGAATCCTAAACACTACTGAAAGGTTACACCTTCAGGTACCATATTTGTGTTAGCCTTCTATATTCATAATACTTCACAGGGAAGATTAAGTTTTAACACAAGAATTGCTGGGGGACACCTTCTCATCATATACAAATTTTATCATACATTGATGCCCTATAAACTCTTGCTGATAATTTAGAACTCTTGGCATACAAATACAGTGGAAAGGATACCTAGATTATTTCCTAACAAGTCACCAAATCACCTTACCAACCATACATTATTCATCTTAGACCGATTATTTAGGAAATATTGGAAGTAGTTCATCATTTTCCAGTCCTTGTACATTCATTCTGAGCATCAAGTTAGAAAGCCTGAGTTTAGCTTAAGGAGCCAGGCATGCTGAATAACATCCTGACTGGACCACGTTCAAGACTGACTGGGCTGAGGGGAAGCAGGCAAATGCAAGCAGCATCTGCTCTGTCTTCTAAATGAAGCTGGGTGGCAGAGGTTTCCATAAAGAATGATAACATTGCGGAAGCATTTAAACATAATTGGATTGCTCTCAGTACAATTACCCCTGTAAATGTGCTTTGAGTCTTCCTCTGACCTTCTACATCTAATTGGCAAAATTTAGTAGGAGGATAGAAAAGCAATAAATACAGGATGTTCATTTCAGTGTTTCGGCAGCATAATCGCTACTTATTAATAATAAGTTTTGCATTTCTTTATCTTTAGACCTCACTGATAATTCACAGAAAGGCATATATCCTTTGCACTCATGCATTTGTACATAATATATGCTCCATTAGAATTTACATTACTAGGTAACAAAGTAAATTAATACTTTAAGAAATAGGAATTACTTCAGTATCATTTCACTCTGAAAACTTGTAGTGTTTTTATTAACTTGATATAAGAATAGTTTAAAATAACGGTGTTAGGCGAGCTAAGTGAACCAGTTGGATAGCAAAGGAGGATACAAATACATTAATAAAATGCTTATACATGATGATTTTACTTATTTCCTACTTTATGGAAATAATACATTTTGTGTCAAAATTAAGAGTATAAAATGTTTAATTATAATATCAAGTATTAGAAATTCTCATTGTGAACAAACTCACTGGACTAACAGGGAAGTCTACAGGGCCTTGAATGTTAGGCTTCAATTGAAACTGACCCTTAATGATGTAGCAAAATTAATTCCCATTTTCTGTTTTTCAGAAAAATCTACAACAATCATATTTAATTAAACTCACTTTAAGAAACCAATGAAAAGAATGGTCTTTATAATATACTAGCTTTAATTTTTGGTATTCTTCTCTGTTCTAAAATATTATTTCAGAATCGTATTCAATCAGAGCTATAATAATTACTACTGCCTATCCAGGCTATAGCACCTCATTTTCCTCTGTTCTCTGGAGGCTTCCAGAAACTTGTTTTAACTTTTGAAGTGATGTAATACTCAGTAATCCTTTCTACAGAAATTTTAGATCATTTTCATTTTCAATTTCATTCTCATGTATATGGCTTTCAGCACTTAGACCCACCCGGTGCTCATGCTAGAATGAATCTGATGCCATTACCGACATTGAAAATATTCAATTTAGGCACAGCCACAATGTCAATTACAAGCATGGTTAGAAATGCAATATGGCTAGAAAACTGAGGTTGCATATAAATAAATGGCTATCCATTCTCTGGATAATATTCCACACACAAATACTAAGAGACTCCAGATAAAAGCTATCATGCTGAGCTATAGTCCCATTACTTTTTTGCTTATATGTTAAAGCATCTGCATGGCATTCTATTATGGGCTTTATAACAGTGACCACTGGGTAATGTGATGTCCTCTTTTATAAATGATTAGCATAAGCATCTTAATGTGTTGTTATGAATGGTACACTATTGTATATTGTACAACATTACGACAGTAATATTATGTATATAACATCAGAGTCACTTTTAGAAAATAGAGACAGAATGATTTTTCAGTTTTAGTCATGCAGAAATTGCTTCAGTGCATTGGAATGTGCACATTTGAATTCACTTGAATGAGCTTCCACTTCTACTCAAGTTTTCTGCTGAGAACAAGAAAGCATTTGTAATACAATGGTTAGCCAGTACTTTAAAGAATGATATGATCCATTTACTTACTTATTTTTTTTTAACAAAATGTAAGTTCTTGCTCAGGCATGGACAAATTGAGCTACTTTGAAGTTCACTATCTGTTGGCTGTTATCTGCTGAAATAATGATTTTTCTCAGCCTTATTTATTCACCAAACAGCAGCAATGATAACAGTAGAGGGCTGATATTATATCAGCAGTTAACATGAACAAAGACTAGAAAAACTATGAAAATGTTCTTAAGTAGCATTGTTTTCATTAGACACTTAAAATGGTAATGAAGATTTCATAATCCATTTGAGAAACACTACAATGGTGGGAAGGAAGGGTGAGAGATGAAAAGGGAGAGAGAAGAAAGAGAAGGAAGAAGGGAATAGGGAGGTAAGGAGGTAAAATGGGAATGAGGACAGAAGGAAAGAAAGGAGGAAGAAAGGATGAAAGGAAAGAAGGAAACAAGGAAGGAAAGGCGGAAGGAAGGAAGGAAGGAAGGAAGAGGAAGGAAGGACAGGTGGAAGGAAGGAAAGGCGGAAGGAAGGAAGAAAGGGACAACAAGAAGCAGGTAGGGAGGGAGGCAGGCAGGCAGGGAGCAAGGCAAAGGACTTTATTGTAACTGTGTTTATGTGCATTATTATCACATATATAAATTTATTCTTCACAGTATCAGGATTTCCAATTAATACTATTTCAGGATTTCTTATTTAACATTACTATATTTGTGGAAGATACTGTCTTTCTAATTTTCTTTTTATGAGAATGCCATCTTGTAACCAATTTAAATAGTTGTTTGAAGTATTTCACTACATCAATGGTGGGGAAAATTACAACCAATAAAACAATTCATCTTGTATAAGAATCAAACTTGAGAAAACCATTAATGGGTCAGAAAGTCTTTCCTTGACTATAACGTGCCTTCATTTGCAATTTCAATACTCTGGACATAGCATGGGCTTAAAAAAAGAAAGGACAAGTTAGACATTGTTCTACAGTCTAGAACCACACATTTGATGAGTAACAATAAAATGCATTTTCAAAATATCAGTTCTTTAATCAAACTAAATTGACCAACTCCCAGCCAAGTTTACCAAATGTTGGCAAAGTTTAAGAAAAACTGTGCTACTTTAGAGAATATAGAAAAATTATCTAGTAAAATTTAAAGGAAAAAGGTTTGTGATAATAGATATTTTAACTCACAATGAAAACCAAAGGTAAGTTTCATATTATGTATGTTTCTCATATCATATGAAAAAGCCTATTATCCCTCAAAGTTGCTAAATATATCTTTATGCACAAAAAAGTAAAAATAAAGGAGTTATGTTTTTATAATATTTAGGAAAAAACTTTCAGTGCTTATGACTTTTCAAGTTTAATATAACTACAAGCTTAACTAAAGTCAATGAATCTTAATTTAATAATAAAACTAAGTGTTTAATAACTAAAAGAACAAAGGAAATAAAAATGTTTATCCACATCCATCTTTTAATTTGGAGGGCTTATTGGACAATATTATGGGCTTTACATGTTTTGGCTAGATCAAACATGATATTTTTATGTGTTCTTCTGGCAGTACTGGAGTTTGAAATCTCTGGGCTAGTATTGTACCATTTGAGCCATGACTCTTGTCCTGCTTTGTTCTGTATATTGTAGAAAAAAGATTCCTTCAGACCTTTCTGCATAAGTTGGCTTCCAACAACCATTTTCTGATCTCAGTGAGGATTCTTATTGTGAACTACAGGTGCACAGCTGATTTAATTATGTCTTAAAGAAAGCAAATATGAATGTGAACATATTTTCTCCTCTCTGTTACAAAAATATTTTAAATGGTACAATTTGGTTCTTGAGCATAAATCAAGTTTTATGTGTTAAAGGCTTGTTTCACAGAATGGTGCGTTTTTAGTGATAGAACCTTTAGAAAGTGGGACATTTAGGTAGAAGTCCTTATGTATTTTGGAATATGACTTCAAAAGGATTCTAGGACTCTGGGTCTTTCTTATTTTGCATCTTGGGAGCAGTTGCTCAGCCATGTGCTTCTAGCAAATTTCAGAGGATACCCCACCCAGAGGTCCAAAATATAGCATCTATTCAGTCATGTATAAGCATTTAAAAATCATTAGCTAAATAAATTTCTTCACTTGGTAAGTTGTTTGAGGTAATTTAGTATAGTATAGATGAACAATACACATACACATTATACAGAAACAAATTTTTGTTGTTTCCCAAGTAGAATGAAACTCATAATTTGTTAAGAGTTCCCACACTTAACACTTAAGAAAGAAATAAGTTCACTTGACTTAATGAGCAGATAAATTAATTTGGTCTAAGAAGATAGTTATAAGGTGATACTTTTGTTTCATAACAAAATATTGCTGCTTGTGGTGATGATTGCTTTTCAGATACTGGGACATAGAAACAGTAAAGTACCATAAAGCTCATAGTTGATTCTGTTTGGAAAATACTTAAGCACATGCCATCATTAGCATCCATGATAACACACATTGATAGCAATTTGCCTCTGTTCACCTTGTGTAGTTCCTTCTTCTACTGCATGCTAGGGAATGTTTGTGCAACACATACTGAAAACATAATGGTAGGCCATGTCTAAGATTAGATTATGAATGTCTGAAGCTTCCATCTTTGCCTTTCTTTGTCTGATTGCTTGCTATGAAGGAAGCTGCTTAACAGCACGTCTATGGACTAGTCTAGTTGAAGAGTCACTAATACTTTCTGTTCACAGCAGTGAGTAAACATGGAAGAAAATTTTGCACCTCCAAATTAGGTATTTTGAGATTGCAGTTCTAACCAAAACTACTATGTAAGCTAGCAGAAACCCTGAGTCAAGGAAAGCCCAGATAAACATGGATTGTTGACTCTTGCCGGTTGTGTGAGAAACTGTGCTGTCTAAACTGCTAAATTTATATAGTAATATATGAATAAGTTATATAGTAATATTTAAATAATACCTAGTAATATATAAATAATAGATACAGTAATATGTAAGTAATGTTGTATTCGTCATGGCAATCAACTGTTAAAAACAAACAGGAGAAATAGTATCACCTTATAGTTTTTTCCACTAAATTTTAGAATGATTTCATTTATTAGGAATAATTTTTAAAAAGAGAAAAAATTTACAGTGATTATGGTTAGGCTCACAATCAACTTTATTTTGGTTTAGCCATTCATTACAAATAACATTCGGGTAGGATGCAAGCACCAGCCGGAAATGATAATTTAATTATTTTGATAATGAAGATAATCTGCCCCAAGCCAGATTGCCTTGCTTAATTTCCAGTTTTACCATTTACCACTTGGGTAGCTTTTGTCAAGGTATGTAAATAGTTTATTCCCTTGCTTCTTCATCTATAACTTAAGTATCGTAATACAACTCTCAGAACTGTTAAGAACTGTAATATGTTAATACACAAAAGGCAGTTAGGTCAGTGCCTAGCTCACTAAAAAATTAATAGGCATTGTTCGATCATGATGCCAGCCTTTCAAATATATTTGTAGCAATGGAACCAACAACTACCTCAAAGCATGCCTTTCTCTCTTGTGATCCCAGCACACTTTTACCTATTTGTAGAAGAAATAAGGAGATTTTACAGAAGTAATCTTCTAATGTGTAAACACTGAAGCTTTTTAGTGAACAAAGATGGTTGTGGAGAGGTGTGGGTGTGTGCCTGCTTTTATATCTCTGTGCATAGAGATACACATACATATGTATGTGTATGCATGAGTGGACGCTGCTCCTTAGAATAGCAGCTGGCTCGATCAATGCATATCTGACTTCCATACACTTTAAAATACACTTTGCTGTTTGGATGATCTTTTTTTAAGTGACAATCACAGCACATGCATGTGTGAACACACACACACACACACACACACACACACGAGGGAGTGCATGAGAGTGGCCAAAATATGTACCAAGAAAAAGAAGTCAACATTGATAAAACGTATTGTCACATTTCAGATAATTATATAGTTAGGAGAGCTTTGCATGGAAGCATTTAAAATCTAATCTAGTGGCAATGGTTTGCTGATACTACTCCAATATATGTACCTATAAATACTTTCATCTTAAAGCTGACTAATTAAAATTTCAAAATAATTGTTAATGGTTGATTTACTGTCAATTAAATTTGATTTATTCAATTCACATTTTTCTTTTTTTGCTGGCCTTGGGGCTTGAACTCAGGGCCTGGGCACTGCCGCTGAGCTTCTTTGTGCTCAGGGCAGAGCTTTGAAACTTTATCCTCAGATCTCAGCCTCCTGAATAGCTAGGATTACAGGCTTTAGCCACCTGCACCTGGCTCCAATTTACTTTTTGAACATCTCTTTTAAATTATTTTTTAAATCCATGACTTTTTTAACCTCTCCATTAGTTTATTAATTTAAAATGTGGTATGAGGCCACATTTGAATAGTGTGAGGAACAGCATCCTAATTGTCTCAAATTTCATCACTTAAAAAAATTGTACCATTTCTGGAGCTTGAACTCAGGACTTTTTCACTATCTCTGAGCCTTTTGTGCTCAATACTAGTGGTCTACCACTGAAACCACAGCTCCACTTCCAGCTTTGTGGTGGTTCATTGGTGATATGAATGTGAAATTTAATGGCTTGTTATTATTTTTATAATTAGTACAGGAAAAACATATGGGGATATCATTGAGAAGAACTGACTTCAGAGTCAGACATTGACTAATGAGTAAGTATTTATCAGACACACAAGGATAATGGCATTCTGGACAGGATGAATAGCAAGCATAGATGGAAGAAGGCAAGAAACTACAGTTTTGTGCCTCAGTTAAAATTTTATGAGCATGCTTTCTCAGTAGTAATTCATGTCTCCAATAAAAAGAAATGGAAGATCACAAGGCAGAGGGTGTGTTATTACACCACAGAAGCCTACCTGATTTGACATTCCTCTATTTATCTGCCTTCTTTGGGAAAACATATTGTGAATGTCATCACTGAATCTACTTATTGGAGCCGAATGTTTCAGAAATTATGGGTTGCAAACATGGACTCTTGTTTGGAACAAACATCTGTAACATCTTCGGCCTCATTTTGCACTTGTGGGTAGGTTAACTGTGGTGGTAATTATACAGTAGAACTTTCATGCCCGTAGGTTCTGCATTTGTGGATTCTATCAACCAGAGACCACAAATATTTGGAAAAAATCAGCATCTGTATTGAATAGGTGGGTGCTTTGTTCCTAGCATTATTTCCTAAACAATATAATGTAACAGCTATTTATATACATTTACATTGTATTTGACATCATGAGTAATCTAGACATAGTTTAGTTATATAGAAGGAGGGTGGTTTAAATGCAAACATTGTGATAATTTCTATGAAGGACTTAAGGCTCCCACAATATTTGTTTTTTCCATAAGGTATCCCGTAAACATCCTCCCCCAAATATCAAGATTCAACACTGAATGTTTTATTCTATCTACATAAATGTCTGTGTAACATGATTTGTAGAACTATGTGGCTTATTGCAAGTTATATCCACTTCCCAACCTGACAGTCCATAAGGGACATAAAGCATAGATATAACAAACAATAAGGAAGAAAATATTGTATTTTAGTTGATACAGTAGATCTTTTGTTGCAATTCATAATAAGAATTGACTGGATATTGTGAAAATTGTAACAGAAGTATGAGCCTTGGATGATGGGAAGAATTTGGCCTTACTGAGGGCATGACTTTATATTCAGAAAGCCAATAGAGAGACTTGAAGTTATAAGCAGAAGGTACTGAGTCATGTGTCTTAGCAGGCACACAGAAGAGGGACACAGTTACACCACCATGAGAAGAGCTGGCTTTGAAATTTTGCAGCCTGAGCATTGCTATAACCTGGTTTCATGGAGTTCCTGTCTTGTTGCTTTCCCAGCTTTCTCTGATTCATCTATTTCTACTGTAACTTTGACTTGTGACAACCTCTGATTCTCACAAGGCATCTTCACCTGGCTCTTGCTCTCCATCATGATCTTTGATTGCTCTTTGTCCTTTTGTACTCAAACTTTACTCACTGGTACAACTGTCATACAATAAGATACTATGAGGTAGCTTTTGTTAATTAAAATCCATTGTGAATTTCTTTTAGCTCACCAGTTATGCACTTCATTCAGTATCTTTGCTATCAACAGAATATTCATCATTGGTTTGGCATTTTCTCCACTGAAAATAATAAGGAAACTAATGAATGGAAATGAATTAAAATAGCACATCCATCAATGGCTTCTTAAAAAGTACAAGAGGAACAATCTCTTAGCAGTGCAGATAGAAAACAAAAAAAAAGTAGTAATGTACTTGGGGATGAGGCAAAGGTAGAATCAAATATCAAAATATTGAAGGAATTCCAAAAGCAAGGGAGAAAGTATTGCAAATCATTGGATCAAAATAATTCCCTGAAGAAGGGGAGCAACATGAAAACCATAGAAGGATCTGGAAGCAAATGTAAAGAACCGTGCAAAGTTGTAAACATCTCCTGTTGTTTAAGATTTGAGCTCTGGTTTAAATTTTTAGCAAAGTGATGAAGCCATTGTCACTGAAATTAGTTCAAATGATAAAAAAAAACAACTGTAAAACTTTACAACATTTTTTATGAGGCTACTATGACCCTCATGCAGCAAGCCAGGTTATTGACGAAGGGCATAGTGAATATGCAAATAACCCAAGTAATCATGGAGATTTTACACTTTGTTACTGGCCTTCAGAATTACTCTACCATGAAGAAAATATATTGAAAAATATGACAATGGGAAAATATGCACTTTCAGCAATGCTGTCTTCATAAAGGGTTCGGTTTGAGCAATCTGAAATTCCAGAGACCACTGTATTTTCTTTGAAGGTAAGAAGATAAGCAGGCACCAGTTATTTCATCACAAAAGGATCATTTCAAGTTGCACGAATAGTAAAGCGCTTCTTATCTTCCCCTACTTCATGGAAACTCTTACTGTCTGATAGGATTGGAAACTCAGGGACTTAAGATCTTATGTAAAAATTTATGTAAAAAATGCACATAAATTTTCTAATACACACATATACCCACACACAAATCAGCTGCTAAACTTGTAAGGAATGAGATTTGGGGGGGAAATAGCAAATGATAAAGAACGAAAGTGACACAATTTGAAAATGTAGAATGGTTCTAGAACAGATAGTGGGTTCACTCTGCCTTCTTGGGGAGGGGAGGGGAATGAACTACTTCAATGGTGGTACTGTCCTGCACATTATTTTTTTGTGGTAATTGTTTTGCAGATAATTATGCTTTAGATATCTTTTTGGTCAATCATCTATGTTTTATTCCTTATTATCAAATACTTTTTAATTGGGATAGTAGATTATGTGATTAAGTAGATATGTAATCTCACTCTGAGATTTTATCACAATCTTTTGTAAACTGTAGCCAGTTAAAGATTTCTCAAACATGGTTTTAATGTGCCATTGGCTTGCTTTCTCTGTTATTTCACCAAAAGTATTACATCAACCATTCTCTTCATTTTTTTCATAAATCTGTCTCATTTAGGTTAGCAATTTTAATTAAAATGTATATATGCATTTATTTGATTAAATGTATTTGTTTTTATTGCTGAAAACTTAGGATTTTTGTTTGTTGCTTGGGCATACATCAATAGTAAGAGGAGAAAAGAAGTTACTTTCATTATTTACAACTAATTTTTCTTTGTTGAAACATATTTTCTCCTTTTTTTTAAAAAAAAAAAAAAACTCTACCATTTGAGCCACAGTGCCACTTCTGGTCTTTTCTGTTTATTGGATACAGAGGATTCAAGCGCAGGGCTTCATGAATGCTAGGCAAACATTCTACCACTAAGCCACTTTTCCATTGCAGAACATATTCTTAAATTTATATATTATATATATATATGTGTGTGTAGTATATATGTGTCTATATATGTATAATAAGTATGTTGCCAAATAAACCAGTTAAGAATGATGTCTTAAATATGCCTGAAATTAATAAAATAAAATTGGCCTCTATCTCGTGATAGAACATATAATTCCATTAGTAAACATGATGAAATTCTTAATGTTCATTCTTTCAGGGACATTGACTATTCAGAATGCACAGATAATAAATACATGCAGTCATATTGATTATGTTTAATGAGTTTTTAAACTAATAAGGCACCTGCTGGTTCAGGAGTATGTACAGGTCTTTAAGTGGGTAAAAATGAGTGTTTTTAATCAATGAGGAAAACAATAATGGTAACAGAGTTTTCAGCCAAAATGAATTAACAAATATAAATGAAGAGTAAAATTTGTGAATATTTCTGTGATGACTTTGCAGCTATCATCTAATATTTGTTTTGTGCATCGCAATTTCATCCACAAAAATGTTATTCATTCCAGTTTCATTTTTTACTATACAATATGACATGCTGTCATTTACATTTCTTTTGAAAATTGCTCAAAAATTATTTCTTTACAACTGATCCCATTGCAGGCTTTTTGCCGGTTAATAAAAACAACAGTGACACCGGTAGTAAGAACATTATTCACAGGCTTCCCTCATTAGGTGAATAAGTGTCTGTTCAGTTCATATTACTTATTGTTCAACATAACTAGGTTGAGATGGACCAGGCCAACAAGTTGAAGAGAAATAGAACTCGGTAGATATGCAGACAACATACCAAAAGACACTCCTGAATGCTATAAAAGTTCCATTTGGATGCCTATAAAAATTTCTTTACCATGTAAATGTATTAATGCCACTAATACAGTCACACTGAGATAATAATATTATTTTAAACTTTGGCTTGGGATTGTAGAGTGTGAGGGGGTTAGAGAGCTGATCTAACAAGTGGGGAAAAGAAGGAAGGAAAAAAAAAATCCCGAATATCTAACATGAACCGTGGAATAGAAAAACATCAACTAGAACATAGGAAGAAAAAATCCACTTTCTAGAACCAATTATTCTTATGCTTCAAATAAGCTGAGTAGAAAATTTTATAACAGTCAATACACTTGAATATCATCTACACATTTTTCTATTGCTTATGTGATTTTTATTCATTTTAATTTCAGTAACAAAATATATTGGTATTTTAATTTTAGCTCATTAATTTGGGGACTTATTTCAGGCATGTGACTTTTGGCTAGAATACATATTACTTTCTATATTTTAAATAATCAATATTCAAGTATAAGTTACTTAAGAAATTCTGTTCCACATTAATTACTCACATTTATAGGAATACATCTTCAAGGTAAATCTTATCTAGATTTTTGGGATTTGTTAATTTTTTATTGTTAATTTTCATTTTTATTGTTAATTTTCATGTATTGTTCTGTCAAATACCATAAAATACTCATTAATATTTTGAGTTTGAATTATTGAGACTGTTTGAAACTCTTTATATAAAAGGTGTCTCTGTGACATCTCCTTGTTTATTTTTTCTGTGAATGTATTCTGAATTAGAGTAAGGTCAATTATGTCTGTAATATAAGGGGGATGTGCCATTTTATAGATTTTGCCTCAAAGCTAGGATGGTGTCAATAAAAAGACAGTGTTATTGAATTGTGAAGCAATTGAAACTCTCATATGTTACGGATATATCACCTAGTAATTCAACTCCTATTTCCATAAAGAAATTAAAAGACATACATTCCTGGAAAGTCTTGTGCACAACTATTAATATCAGCATTAGAAACAGTAGTGATAAAAATGGAACCAATTCTAACATAGATGAAAGGATGGTGCACTGTGGTGAATTCATCCAATAGAGTACTACTCGGACATCAATGTATCAGGGATGAGGAAATGATACAATGGCTACAATCTAGATGCAAGTTAAAACATTATGGAGAGTAGCCAAAAAATAAAAGAATATGCATTGAATAATTCCATTTGCATGAAATGTCCAGGGTAGGTAACACTATATCTAGATAGCTCAGGAGCTAGGTTTTCAGAGGTACATTTTTAATGCAAAATCAAAAAAATATATTTTACAAACAAAAAATACATGGGGCTTGCGGGTAATATTCCCCAGACACCTATCCTGAAGTATTTACTCTGAACCTTCAAAGCAATGGATGACTATACTCAGTGCAACAGTTATTGACAGAATGTTGCAGGTTGTTCAAGAGTTAAACAGAGCTATGTATCTTTTTAGAGATTTTTGGTGCTTTTTCTAATAAACGTTTTTTGGACCAGTTGTTAGAGGCTGTTGTTTGAATGCTGTCAGAGCCTGAATGTATCTTTTGAAAACTTGCCTTTCAGACATTCTAAAATAAGAGGTTTGTGATCATATCTAGTCGTTGAAGATGGCATGAGTAAACTTTTCTCAAATTGGCAAACTATTGAAATACTGAGATGATATTTGAAAAATTGTTAGTCAGCACAAGACAAGGACATCAGCTGTTTTATCTTTATAGTATTGATGTCTGCATTTTCTACAAACAGCACAATTCTTTGGTTGAAGTTATCAGTTGCATGCTGTTGAAAAATACATCACGTGATACAAAACAAAATCTTAGTTGAGATGCGATTATGATAAAAAAACAAACAGCATTAGCAACTTCTTGCTCCAACAGTATTTACTGAGAAAATTTGTATCTTTGCTGTATGAAAATTAAAGGGATGTTATTATAAAATTAAACATTTAATGTTGAGACCTATTTTATGCTGAATATATAAGCTAACTCTAATTAGTGTTGATAGTAGCAGTTTTCTTTTGTCTAATGATAAGTTTAATTAAAAATACCAAAATTAATATTCAGTTATGTTTAACAATTATTACCTAAAACAATTCTATTCATCTCTATTTATCTCTAACTTCCCATCCCTTTTCTTATGAAAGAGCTTTCCTTATAAAGAATAACAGAAGTTGTACATTATTCATCATAGTAATTACAAAATGTAAGTTTTCATGAGCGTTTGCCATGTTTGTTTCTTTACCACAAGATTTTTTTTCCTTGAATTAAAGTCTATAATTCAATCTTTTAAATCTTTAAATTACATTTTCTTATTTTTATGGGAGTGTTTCTAAGGCAGTGGTAAAGGGCAAATGTGAGCTAACAATAGCTTGGAGCTTGAGGCAAGAAAGAGAATGTCACTACAGATAACTTATCATGGGAAATGTAGCTTACCAGTATTTATAATTCATAGCCAGCAAATTCCAAATTGATACCATTATGAAATGAAGTCAGCTCTTTTTACGGCAAAGTAAAACTTTTTTCTTCCTACTACAATATAGAAAGTTCACATTTTTCCAATGAGCAACACTATTTAACACTGAAAACAGGCCAAATAGCAAACTAAAGAAACTATACTTGAATAGATCTTCTCCTGAGTTACTTTCTTAAATGTAAGCCATTCATATCTGTTATGAAAAAGTGTATTATAATTTAAAATTTGCTTCAAATTTATGAGGTACAATAATACATTTCTTGAAAGTCATTGCAGAATTTTATGGTGGGCAGTAAAAAAGTGTTTGCTGTAAAAGAGAATGATGAAGTTAAATTCATAGCATATATATGGTTATTTTGCTTCTAACCTTTGGACTAGTTATTCTACAACCTAGATTGTATCCTATGGAAACAAATTATATTTTATTTATTTATTTTTATTGTAAAGATGGTATTGTACATAAAGGTTACAGTTACATGTCAGGTGGTGAGCACATTTCTTGTAGAACAGTGCCATCTCTTCCCCTGTTTCTCCAAGCTTTCCCTGCCCAACTGCTACTTCCACAAGTTTTATAGTTCACTTTTCACATAGTGTCTAGTGGGTATCATTATTGCATTTGTTCACCCATTTTCCACCATTTCTGTGCTCCCACTTACTTTCTCCAAAACAGATTACCCTACATCCAAGACAAAAGATACAGAAATCTGAAACAGCAACCAAGTTGAAAATAATAAAGAAAAAAAAATCAAAAGTAAAACAATTTAAAACCCTCTTGTTTCCATTTCTTGGAGTTCACTTCAATTAACATTTTATATGCTCACATCCACATAGCTATTGAGTCCTTGTGATCCTCTCCTAAGAGTATCATCCTTTGGTCTCACTGTGTGAATGTTTAGAGTCCTTTTTAACTTATAATGTCCAAGTACAGTATAATTTTTTTAACCATCCGTTGTCTTTACTTGTAGATTTATAGGCATATTCTAATTATTACAAATAAGGAAACCATGCAACCTATGTTTCTTTGGGTCTGGCTTATGTCACTTAATATATTTTCCCCCCAAATATTTCAATTTCCTTACAAATGATGCAGTGTCATTCTTTTTGATGAAAGCAGATGGTGGATCCACTCATCTATGGAGAGGCATTTGGGTTGATTCTATATCTTGGCCATGTAAGCAAGGCTACAGTGAACATGATTGTGCTGGTAGCTTTAGTATGACTGTCTTTGTGTTCTACTGTGTTCAGGAGTGGGATTGCTGAGTCATAGGGAAGCTGTATGTTTTAGTCTTTTGAGGAACTTTCATTCTGCTTTCCAGAGTGATTGAACAAGTTTACAATCCCACCAACAGTGAAGTAGTGTTCCTTTATAGGTTATTGTAATTCTACCTGGGGTGAGGTGGAATCTCAATGTTGTTTTAAGACCAGAGATGATGAACATTTCTTCATATGTCTATTGGCCATTTTTTCTTCTACTGAGATGTCTCTCTTTGAGTTACCGATGCAGAAATAGCATTAGACAAGATTCTGCACCACTTTATGATAAAAAAAAAAAAACTCTGGAGAATCTTGGAATCCATGGAACATTCCTCCATATAATAAAGACTGTATATTACAAACCTCCAACCTGCATTATACTTAACAATGAAAAGTTTAAACTATTTCCTCTAAAATCAGGATCAAGACAAGCATGTCTCCTCTCTCCACTCCACTTCAATATAGTACTGGAATTCCTAGCAAGAGCGGTAAGGCAAGAGAAAAATGTAAAGGGATCCTGAAGCAGGTAAAGAAGAAGTAAAATTGTCCTCATTTTCAGGCAACATGATCATGTATTTAAATAATCATATAGATTCTTCCTCCAAGTTACTTGAGCTGATCCAAAACCATGGCAAAGTAGCAGTGTATAAAATTAACCTCAAAATCAGTAGCTTTTTTGTAAGCCAACAATGAGAAGAGTGAGTCTCAAATCAGAAAATCAGCTCTATTTGATTTACTTAACCAAGATGTGAAGGACATCTATGATGAGCACTTTAAAAACCTGAAAAAGGAAATTATAGCAGGTTTAAGGAAATTGATAAATATCCCATGTTCCTGGGTTGAAAAGGTTAACATCATGAAAATTATAATACTTCCCAAAGCCATCTACAAATTTATTGTAGTACCCATCAAGATCCCAACAACAGCCTTCAATGATATAGAGAAAGCAACCCAAACATTCATATAGAATAACAGAAGACTCTGAATAGCAAAAGCAATCGTTAGCAGAAAGAACAACGATGGAGGAATATATATACCAAAGTTCAACCTCGATTACAAAACCATAGTAATAAGAACAGCTTAATGCTGGCATATGAACAGGCCTGAGGACCAATGGAATAAAATTGGAGACCCAGAAATGAACACACGGACATATAGGCACATAATAGTTGATAAGGGTGCCAAATTACATTTCTAGAATTTCATTGTAAATGCTACTTCTTTTCCTATTATCACAAAACAAAAGGCATTGCAATCAGTTTATATCTGGAAATATAAGGAAATTGATCAGAATACCCAATGTTAAGGTGGTTTTTCAAGTACTTTGCAATCAATTGGTTTGTGACAACTGAGTTTTTCAGAGAATGAGCACCAGGATGAAGTTAGATCTCAATGTGACTCAGTTCAAAACCTCCCATTTCCATTTTGTTCCATGTTTATTACTCTTGCCTTGCAAAGCTACCTCTACCTATGTAAAAACTGGATTCAATGATTGTGAATTTAGTGAAGAATAGTGAAGAAGCTTTACATTGTCAGTGCATGTAAGGATATAAGGCTAGACCCTAAAAGTGTATTACATGACAATCTCAAAAAAAAAAAAAAAACTGTTTGCTTTGGGAGAAGGAGATTGAATTCAAAGTGAAAGATGACATCCTGTCCTCAGTAACCAAAGGAAAGAAATCTTATTTGAAGATGGGGACAATCAAGGAGAAAAAAAAAAGGACACATACCTTGGCATCAGAATGTAGAAGCAGATGGTAAAACTTCAGTATTAGCTTGGGGACTCTAGTATGTCCTGGGTGGCTCTATCTCTAAAGTGGAACAGCATCATTTCTCCCTTCAACAGAGTTTACCATCTCTACTCCATGGCACCATCAAACAGTTCTTTTTGATAGAATCTCTCCTATGCCTTTACCCAAGCCCAGCCTACCACTAGCATAAGGAGTGGATTGAAAATGAGGAAATAGTTGTTGGGGGGGGGGTTGAAGAGAAAGATGAAAGTTGCTTTTTTAACATTTTGTATCTGTTTGACTTCTTAAGTGGTCTAAACAGCTGAGCAAACCAGGAAGTCTAAAATAACTGGATGCTTAAATCTAATGGATTTCCACTTATTGCCTTATGCTGAAACCATGCTACTTCTATTCTCCAAACCTGCATATAAATGCTAACTGGCGAAATATATCTGAAACACAAATAAATTTTAAAAAATAGAGAAATTGATCTTGCAGCATGGTTCCACTGGTAGAGCTCTTAAGTAGCAAGTATGCAGCCCAGAGTTTACATTCTAGTATCTCCAAACTAAAGAACTAATACACAACACTTGCTCTCTTCTCTACAATTTCATCTCTGATACAGCTCTTTACATTTTTCTCTAATACTGATTCTTATCATGCTTCATGATGAAATAGAAATAGGAATACTTTTAGTGCAAGAAACTGTCAAGTTCTTGCAGCTTCAAACTATAAAACTTTTTGTCAATGAGGATTTTCTCCTAGCCTTTGACAGTACTTGTACCTTCATTCCCTATCAAACTCAGGGAAATTCTAGAAAGTCCTGAAGGAAATAATGACCACTGATCTGTATCAAGTGAGACCTGTAAGCTACATAGAAGAGATTTCTGAAAAATATATCACCCTCATGGGTAATAAACCCCAGATTATTCCAACCATCTGACAAAATGCAGTTCTTTTCTATGTCTGTAGGTAGCCTGGTTCTCCTAGAGACACATTTGATAGCAAGGCTATAATTCTTGATGATCTTCAAAATTAATTATGTAATCACTAAACATTAACTATTGGAAACATTATAACAAATATTGCAGAAATGGCATTTATGTTAAATATAATATTTATTAGTCAGTTATGCATTTTTATTTGAATTGAACCAAATATATGCATCGTAAATTTGAATTCAAAAGCTGAACAATGGTGTTATCATAAAGATTTTCTATTTGTTAAAAGGAAATACATGAACTGTTTTTTGTACTTTTGGATAATTATCTGGCTGAAATATTGACCTGAATATAATTATATTGTCAAATAAACAAGAACTCTTAATTTATATAAACTAAATAGGAATCATAAACACTTACGAACCAGGGTGATCACATATTATTTTTTTATTTTGCCATTGAGGTAGTATGCATAAGGGGCATATGTTTTAGTAAAATATGGACCTCAGTTAAGTCTACAATAAATGTATTACAAGTCTCTATACCACTTCTTTTAGTTGCAAGTTCTGTCTTGAATTGTTCGAACTATTCTTCTTAAGATGGAAGTATGTATTTCTATTTCATGTTTTCAAAATTAATTCATCAGTTTATTTCTCTCTCAAATATTTACATATTTTCACGTCATATAATAGGTTCAGTTTCAGGAACTTATTCATTTGTGAAGAGAAATAGCCTGTACAAAAATCATGTCTGGTTTTTAATGGATTCATTCTCTCTTTTATTTATTTATTTATTTATTTATTCATTCATTCATTCATTTATTGCTAATGATCTCTGTGTGCTCATTAGTGGTAGATGTTGTGTTCTCAATGAAGCATTTAAAGAACACTTATTAATATTCAAGCCTCTAGAAGGAAAAAAAAGGAACCTTGCTTTTCTAGAGTGTGATCCTGAAAGATTTCAGATTAAATCCCCCCCCATCAAAAGTTAACACTTAACGTAATTTACATCTATATTTTTACTTGTGCATTATCTGTCTTCCCACTAGGTGGCAGAGCATTCTCAGGTTTGTTAACCCATATAACCTGGCAGATAATAGGTGCTCAAAAAAAGAAGGAAGGGAGAGACGGAGGGGAGCAGGGAGGGAGGTACAGAAGGAGGGAGGGAGAGAGGGAAGAAGGAAGGAAGGGAGGAAGGAAGGAAGGAAGGAAGGAAGGAAGGAAAGAAGGAAGGAAGGAAGGAAGGAAGGAAGGAAGGAAGGAAGGAAGGAAGGAAGGAAGGAAGGAAGGAAGGAAGGAGGGAGGGAGGGAGGGAGGGAAGGAAGGAGGAACTGAGCAAATTTATTGATTTATCCATCCCATTTAAGCTAAGTGCTTTTGGATACTGTTTTTAATGAGTTGCTTTAATTTGGCCCAATAACAGTATAGTATGTATAAAACATACAGCAGAAAATTACCTTCTTTGGTTTGTGACTTGGTGCTTTAGGTGTGTGTATTCAGGCTTCTGTGAATTAGAAGCCCCAGACAAGTGCCAGGTATCAACAGAGCTAGCAAAACCAGATGTTGTGAAAGTGCTCCGAAAGCACCTTCTGGCTTCACAGTCAGCTAGGTTTTATGGACACATTGGTGGGCGCAGCAGGTAGTTCAACGTATCCATTGTCCAATCAGGCCACTGGAGGATGGTGTGCAGTTGGCTGATTTCGCAGGAGTCACTGCAAAGATGGTGCTAAAAGAAAAGTGTGTCCATTGAAAGAATTTCTTCAGTTTCCAATATAAAGCTATAAAAAATTGCTGGCATTTCTGCTGTAACTACTGTTTACATTAAAAATTTCCCATTATATCTCTGAAACAACCCTGAGAGATTTCACATGCTACCCAGACTCAGCATATTCTCTTATATGATAGTATTCACCACAAAATAGCTGAGGAAAGCAAAATAAGGATTTCTCAATTTGATCTTCACTTTGCATGTAGCTTTGCAATTCTGCACAGTTGGCTGGCTTCAGTGTGTCTACATGCAAAGAGAATTGGGTCTGTGACACTAAAACCCATCATACTTATAAAGGAGAAAGCAAAACACAAAATTCATGGAAGTCTATTGTTTAAACATGTGAAAATTATAAATAGCACCCAAACTATCAGATAATTGCATTGTATATGGAATGTAAATTCTAGCTATCCAAATGCTTTGTGTACTGATCTGTTCTGTTTTTCACATATTCAAGGCATTTTTTGGAAGTTAGTTTTAAAATCATACATATTATGTGTATAAATAAAAGTACATATAAAGTTATCTTCAATATAGTTTTATTATATGTTATGTACATATTACATTATGCAATCCATAACTCATCCTATCAAGAAAGAAGACATATTTGTTTTTTAATAATGCCTCACCATTATTATTTTTTATTTTATTTTTTGCTAATCCTAGGGCTTGAACTCAGGGCCCGAGAACTGTCCTTGGCTTCTTTTCACTCAAGGCTAGCACACTACCACTTGAGCCACAGCACCACTTCTGGCTTTTTCTATATGTGTGGTGCTGAGGAATTGAACCCAAGGTTTCATGTATAAGAGACAAGCACTCTACCACTAGGCCATATTTCCAGACCATTTTTTTAATTGAGCTTATTTTGTGGTTGTTGACTTGCTTACTTCTGTACGTAAGGGTCATGGGACAATTGTTTGTGTGAATCTTGGGGGGAGGGGTCGAACTCCAGGTCTGGGTGCTATCTCCAAGATTTTGTGCTCAAGGTGAGTACTCTACCACAGCTCCAGTTCTGGCTGTGTTTTTGTTGTTGTTGTGGGGGGCAGATAATGTGTGTGTGTGTGTATGTATGTGTATGTGCGTGCATGTGTGCAGACTTATTTGGAGATTAGAGTCTACAGACTTTCCCATCAAGATAGCTTCAAACCACAATCTTCTTATCTCAGCCTCCTGAGTAACTAGGACCATAGTTGTGAGCCACCAATGCTAGGCAAGATTCCCATTTTAAAGTCTGACATCAAATACGTGGCCAGTAATATTTGAGAAAGCAACTTTGGACAAATACATAAAAACATCTCCAAAGTTAATTAAGCTTTCACATCACAATGACCCTGACAGTCTCAACTTTCCAACACTATTTCAAAAAAGTATTCTTCCAAATTTGGAGTAAAATCAGGTATTAAAACTAGGAGAGAATGAGGGAAGCAGTGACAGTGTTCAGAAAGAAATGTACTCATTATCTGACATCTATAACTGTAACTCTTCTGTACATCACCTTTACAATAAATAAATAAATATATAATTATCTACTTATCTTATGTGTCCCTTTAGAAGATATGGTTTCTTATAAAGATTCCTCCTCTCCCCAGTAGTACACTGCTGGATAACAACAGAAGCTCCGGAAGTGAGGGAGGAAGCTGTGATGATAGGTTTTGAGAGAAGGTATTTCATGTACAGAATAAGAGTGCAATGGTCTTGAAATGGGGCCTAAGGTACCCCAGGCACAATCAGAGGAGCAGGGAGCAGAATGGATTTGAAGTAAAGATAATGCATAGACAATGAGGGGAAAAATGGCAATTGGCTTCCAATTGGCTTCAGTTGGTGGAAATAGGACTTATTGTTAAAAATCCAGATACAGGGGCTACTTTCCAAATGATATCTATTGAAAAAAACCATATTTTTCCTCTATGGATATTAAATGTTTTCCTCCTATTTCAGTACGATCCCTTTAATAACTGAAATAGTTTGTTATAAAACACATCTAAGTTTTATCAAGTATGACAGAAAAGTCTGTCATATTATATTGAGATCAGTTTTGTAATATCAAGCCTTATCATCTAGGAATTAATCACAGTCCATGCTTTCATTCTTTTGCCATTTAATAAAGCAGTTTATGAATATAATATGTCTTGATCACTGTCACTTCTTTCAACATCCATTTTTTCAACACAACAACAAACTGTTTTTGTCATCCTACTATGTGTGGACTTTCATCTAATCTTTGGGGGGGCGGGGCGCAGGTGGGAGGTTATGGGGCTTGAACTCTGGTCCTTGGCTCAGCTCTAGGCTAGCTCTCTATCACTGTGTCCGCAGCATAACTTCTGGTTTTATGGTTGTTAATTGGAGATAAGAATCTCAAAGACTTTCCTGCCCGGGCTGGCTTTGAACGTCAGTCCTCATATCTCAGCTTACCTGAGTAGCTAGTCTTACAGGTGTGAGCCACAGGTGCCTGGCTTCAAATCTTCATGTGCTTTGAATCCTATAATGATCAGCATAAACATATACAATAACTTCTATTTCTAGTATTTCTATTTTATGGCTGTGAGTCCGAGTCTTAGATAGTAGGTGATTTGCCTTGTGTATCATTAAATTCATATTATATTTGTCATCTCACTTGATTTTCACTAATAATTCCTTATTACCTCATTTGTTTTTTTGTCTCTATGGCCTATTATCTTTTTGCCTCATAGAAATATTAATCCGTTATTATTCTCTTAGAAGAAGGAATGACATTTAGTTACTTTGTGGGGTTTTGTTGATTTAACAGTATTTTCCTCAGTAGAAGATGTATATGCTAATTACCTTTTGTAGAAGATAAACAAAAGAGATGAGCTAATGAGAAATTTTCTTTAACCTCTTCTCTCTTATTCTGAATATGAGTAGCATATTCTGGGATTTTTGTCACACATTATATTTAATAGTGCTTACTTTTTCATATCACGCATCTTGTCTTTTCAGAAAAATAATGTATCTTACTCATCCTCAATGAATTCATCTCAGTTATTAATTTAGGCCTACATTTTGATGAATATACCAACTCTATGAATTCTTTTATCATGTATGATATAGAGTGGGATGTCTTAGGAGAAACATTCTGAGTCCAAATTGCTTTCATGTTTTTGGACATTTCTCTTCCATGTTTAGAAACTAATAGTTGTTGTAACATCTACAACTGTTATCATTGGACAGAAATCTTATTACTGTAAGGACCAGTATAAGCTTTACCTCGAAGAAAGTGTAAATATCACAGCGACCTCTGAAGAGTTGAAGTGGGGGAAAAATACTGACCTGGGAAAAAATAGTGAAGTGGACAAAATAGTGAGAAATAAGCCTAGGTGATCAGTTTCAGAATAGGATTCCAATTGCCCAGGAAATAAGAGAGGACAAAAGGAATTTTATCAGATTGAAAAGATTTCTGTACATCTAATAAAATAGTTACCAGAATGAAGAGATTTCCACAAAAATAGAAGAAAACCTCTGCTATTCATTAATCAGAGGACATACATATCCTAAATATATGGAGATTCTACCGTTTCACACTGATAATTCCTGTTGCTCTGGATTAAGTAAGGATCACTCCTGTTTTTCAATATCATCTCCAACATCTGGTGTTGGAAGTGATTTGGAATTTCATCATCTAGTCTTATCTCATTGTCATGACCTGCACAGTAGAGCATCTATTTGTACACTTATTTGTCATCTACATATTTTCTTTGGTGAGGCATCTGTTTATTTCTTAGACTTACTTTTTGTAATTAAATAGCATTTTCATCATTGAATTTAAGAAATATTTGTGCATTGTTACTATTACTCATTTGCAGAAATAACTTTAGGAATGTTTTCTTCATTTCTATAGCTTCTTTTCTCATTTTCTGCAAAATTTCTTTAGCCATGCTGAAATGCTAACTATTCAGGGAGTATAGCTTATGAACTAATTTTTATAGGTTGTAACTTTGGTGCTGCTGAAAATCATTGCCACACCAAAGCTATTTATATTTTCTCCTATGCTATTTTCTAGAAGTTTATAGTTTTGGATTAACACTTAGATCTACTAGCTATTTCAAGTCAGTTTTTATGAAGTTTGTAATGTCTTTTTCTAGATTTATTTTTATGCATGTGATATCCAGATACTCCAGCACAAATTAATTTTTAAGTGTCTTTTCCTTTATTGCCTTTGCTTTCTATATTAAGATTAGTTTGTGATGTTTATGTGGGTATATTTCTAAGTCCTAAGAATACTGTATAAAAGGAAATTTTATAGTATTTTATAACCTCTATAACCCTAGATTTGTTCCAGTTGAAGGAGCTGGGTAATGTACTGCCTACTAAGTTCTTTTTAGTCTTTCAGCAAAATCGCTGAAATAAATGATTTGCTTTTAAGTTAAATACAGACATCATGCAAACACACACACACACACGCACACACACACATCACAGACCACATACCACACACACAGTCACACTCAGAAATTTTATGCTTCATGGAGTCCCATTCATTCTCAAAGCCAAGTTGAGAGAATTATATCAACTGTGGAAAATTCTCAAGTGCTCAGAATGTAATGAGCATGGTGGGTCTTATTTACCCTCAAAAAGGGAATGTTCTGTGTAGTACTGTGATTATCATTAAATGGATTCTATCCCCTAAGCTAGAACACTTCATTCTTTTGAGTCTTGTTCATTTTGCAGCACAACAACTTCATGTGCTTTCCTTTATCAGTTAAAAAATGTCAACACGTTTTTCAGCTCATCATTTCCCTCACTATAAACAGCCTTGTTGGATCTTTGTACAGCATGATTAATTCAAATAAAATGGAACTCAGAAATGTACAAACTATATAAATGGGTACTTTGAACTACAGTTTTAGGGCATGAATGATATAGGCTTTGTAATTTGAATTATAATCAGTGATGAATTTCTATAAATCAATTTGAAATTGTTTGGCTAAAAATCAGTACTAAACTGTTCCTCAACAATATGGCTTGTGATAGTTCTGTCCAGAGTCAGAATAAAGATAGACTGCTACAGGTTTCACAAATAGGAAATTTACAAAGATAGGAACTCTTGATTCTGTTTAGATGGCTCAATATAAGGGAGGCAATCATTTAAATCAATTTACCAGATTCTCTTCATACCTTGTTGCTTATGACACATGTTGGATCCGCATTTTATGGAAGAATTCCAAAAACCAACAGATCTAAGTTACCTTTGCATGCTTGAAACTGTTGCACAGAATGTTTAAGAATAAAAAAAGCAACCTAATGGAAATATTGGAGCCTGTCCATTTGTGGGGCTTTCTGTGACATTAATTGAAAGTTGATTGGGTAGAGGAAAACGAATCTAAGGTACATATCCTATAAAACAGAATCCTAGGCCAAGATTCATGCACACCTAGCTACAGAGAATTGGAGGATAATAGCTCTAGCCAAAGTTAGCTAGACCCCATTTCATCTGTTGGTGCATGTCTGTCATCCCAGCTATGTGATAGGCCTCTGATTAGTATGGTAGACTCAGGCCAGCCACAGTCAAAATGGAATCAAAGGAAAAAAATAAACCATAAACACTAAACATGCATAGATTTCAATACTGTACTGCAGATACCTGATTCATTTTTTTCACATAAAACCATCTAAATTTTGCTACAGACACTGTCTTTCAACAAATCTCAAATTTGAAAATTAATAGCATTAAATTTGTTTAATTCTATTTTGATTAATATTTATTAGTTAAAATTAAAAGCACTTAAATTAATTGCATTCAATTTTATCTTGACTCTTCCTTTGGTACCATGTGCCTTCAGGAAGGTGGGTTTTTACAGTATTCAAGGAAGAAAATACTCAGAAGATCATGAGTGAAACACACTTAGTATATGCTTGTTTTTCTAGGCATCAAATGAAGGGCAGAATGTACATGGGAAAACTTAAAATGATTGTTATAAGCTGGGTGCCAGGGGCTCCTGTTTGTAATCCTAGCTACTCGGGAGGCTGGGAGCTGAGGATTATGGTTTGAAGCTAGCTTGGAAAGACAGGCAAAACATACACTGTGCAAGATAACTTGAACATCGTAGAGCTTATTGAACTGTATGGATATATGTATTATTATTTTGCTATATTACCTCTGTTGACATAATGTTGTGGCATCAAAATTCCAACAACAGTTAACCAAAAAAGTTAACCTATGGTATGATACTTGAAATCCAAAATAATAATCCCAATTAGTGGGCAATACTCCAGGTAGAGTAACAGAAAGGTTCAATGCATTTCTTCCCCTTTATCGGGTCAAGAGCAACAGATAACAAAAGACAAGTGAACAAATGAAAAGTATAATGAATTCATTTAATTAAAAGAATGAAGATAGTTTAGTGTGGGAGGAAGATGGCGCTGCCATAGTAGGGAGGCACCCCAACTCGCTCCAACTGAATAGTGAGCTGGGAACTCCAGCACCCAACACCCCATCAAGAATCCAGCAAACCCAACAACCGGAAGCAACAGAGAAACACAGGAAATGAAAAAGAACAAAAAAAGAAGAGCCTGTAGCCTGCACGGAACCGGAAAATCTCCGGGGTACCCTCCTTCCACATGCCGACCCTGGCCCGAACAGGGCAAGGCTGGGAAAGCAGACCCGGCGCCAGCAAACCAACAGCCGAAAAGTCACGCCAGGAATGCAGAGTCCAGACGGCAGGACTCCACAGACACCAGAACTGAGTGCACAGCTACGGGACCAAACGGCCGGGATTGGACGTAGGCAGCAGGGGAACCTGGTGGTGCAGACAGGGAGAGCCAGGGCCGCCACCACCAAATGACTGATCGCCGCACCCCAGCACCACAGCCCCAAAAAGCCCATGGTGGCATGGGACGCTCACACAACCCAGGACCAGTAAGTTCCCCATTACCCCCCCCCATGGGAGACCAGATCTAGCAGAGACCCAAAACCTACAAAGAAGCTAGAGTTCCCTCCCTCCCCCTCCCTACCCCGAGGGAACAAAGGAGCCAGCCACAAGTCTGGTAGCCAAAGGTTCCTACAGACTCTGGGAGGACACAGGAGCTGGCAAGGGTGGAGCAGCGCCAAGGCAGCAGAGGAGCCTGAGCTGGGCCGTACCGGTCCCGCCCCCTCCCCAACAGGGGCCCAGGGACGGCTGGGCATTGGAAGCCCCACCTGAGGCGCCTGGGCCTCAAGGACTTTTTGAACAGCAGTCACAGGCTCACTGGGCCCGAACACATGCCCCCCTTGCAGCTGAGGCACAGAGTCTGTGGGCACCAACCCGTGCCCGGACACTTGGCCCAGCTGTGGCTCACGCATACCGCCCCCCACAGCGGACTCCCGAGAGGGCACAAGTGCCCCCCGCCAGCTCCGGGCAGCACGCCCCCGGAGGAAGCACTGGAGTGCATATGCACGGGCGCCCCCAAGGGCCAGCATGGGCCAGCGTGCTAACCCTCCAGCAAGAGGACCTCCTGCCCAAACCTCCGCAGGAGCTTCGCACAGGTGGGCGGGGCCCGGAGCGACAGCGCCCGCTCTGATAGGCGCATTTCACACAGGTGGGCAGGGCCCCCCAGCGGCAGTGCCCGCTCTGATAGGCGCATCTCGCACAGGTGGGTGGGCCACCCCTCAACAACACTGGCCCAGGAGCAACCCACACCGGTGGCAGCGGCAAATCTTAATCTGAGAGGTGAGCTCCTCTGACCAAGGTACCGAGTGGAAAAAAGAACCAAAGAAGAGAAAAGCCTCCACGCCATGCTGAAGCAGGAACCCGCAAACCCCCACCAGGGGCACGCTAGGGTCAACACAACACAGCCGCAGGACACTATCCCACAGAGAAAGACACAGAACCTACCCACCCCCAAGTGCAGTGAGGTTGACCACCCTAGCAACAACCGAGGCAGTCATGCTCACCCATTGGGCAGTAAGGTTCAACAGCCAAACTCAAACCCAGAGCCAGGACACAAACTGACGGACCAGTGGGAACCAGCACAAAGCCAACCCAAGGAAACCACCTACAGATCTCCAGATGTGCAAATCACAAAGAAATATTGCAAACTACATGAAAGGGCAAGCCAACTCGCCAGCTCCAAAAAGCAGTATGACTGAAGAGGAGATGGAGAATAAAAGAGCAACCAAGGCTACGATAGCAGAAATGATGGAAAGCCTCAGGAATGAAATAACCAAACAATTCCAAGAGTTTAGAATGGAAGACTTGAAGGACCTTCAGGAAACAAAGAAAGAAATGGAAGCAAAAATGGATACAGTGCAAATCTCCATTAAAGAAGACCTTAACATCCTGAGAAGAGAAATGCACAAAAAAACAGATTTAAAATACAACTCTTTAAAGGAAGAAATTTCCACAATCAGAGCTGATTTGGCAACCATAAGTAGCTCCCTGACATCCATAAACTCTGCACTTGAATCCACAGCACAAAGAATTGACCATATGGAAGCCAGAATCTCTCTCTTGGACGATGATGCAGCCAACAAGAACTAGAAAATTATCACACTCCAAGAAACGGTAAAGTTCCAGGGCAGACTAATCCAGGAGCTAGTGGACAAAGACAAGAGATATAATCTGTGCATAACTGGAATAGAAGAAAGATCCGAATACCAGAGCAGAGGGCTTCAACATATTTTCAATAAAGTAATTGCAGAAAACTTCCCCAATCTCACAAGGGACCTCACCCAAGTAACCGAAGCCTATAGGACACCTGGTAGACCAGACCCTAGAAAATCCTTGCCCAGGCTCATAATAATCAAGACTACAGATCTCAAGAATGAACAGCAAATTTTGAATGCAGCCAAAGTGAAGAAAGAAATTTATTACAATGGGAAGAGGATCCGAATAACAGCAGACCTCTCCACACAAACCTCCCACGCGCGAAGAGAAAGGAAGAACACCATCCAAGTCCTACAGGCCAACAACTGCCAACCCAGAATAAAATATCCAGCAAAGCCAGAGTTCATATTCAAGGGAAAAATCAGATCTTTCCGTAGCAAAGAGGAACTAAAGGAGTATGTGAACAAAAAACCAGCCCTACAGCAAATTCTAAGAGGGGAACCCCACCCAACAGAAATCGTACAGGACACACAGACAGAAACAGAAAGAAACTACAATAGCCAGAACCCAACAGAAAGAACAGCTCACTAAAGACAAGGGAAAAAAAAAAAAAAAGAGGAAAAACAGCCTAACAGGAAAATGGAAGGGGAAAAAAAAAAACACTCTTATCCATGATCTCTTTGAATATAAACTGTATAAACTCTCCGATAAAGAGGAGCAGACTGGCAGAGTGGATCTGCAAACAAAAAGTGGCCATCATGGGGCTGGGGACATGGCCTAGTGGCAAGAGTGCTTGCCTCGTATACGTGAGGCCCTGGGTTCAATTCCCCAGCACCACATATACAGAAAATGGCCAGAAGTGGCGCTGTGGCTCAAGTGGCAGAGTGCTAGCCTTGAGCAAAAAGAAGCCAGGGACAGTGCTCAGGCCCTGAGTCCAAGCCCCAGGACTGGCCAAAAAAAAAAAAAAAAAAAAAAAAAAAAAGTGGCCATCTGTTGTCTATAAGAGACCCCTCTTACACCAAAGGATAAAAACAGGCTCCGAATGAAAGGATCTTCCAAGCAAACGCACCTACGAAAACGGCAGGAGTAGCCATCCTGATCTCAGACAAGCTGGACTTCTCATTAAAATCAACTCAAAAGGACAAAGAAGGACACTACATTTTAATACAAGGAAAAATCCAGAACCAAGACATCACGGTGATAAATGTATACTCACCAAACAAAAGAGGCCCTACATATGTCAAGCAAATTCTCACAGAACTACAGAACAAGATAGACCCAAACACAATCATAGTAGGTGACTTTAATACCCCACTCTTTCCAAGAGACAGATCCAACACTCAGAGGATTAGCAAGGGAGCTGAGGACCTAAGTAACACCATATCCCAAATGGATCTGACAGATCTATACAGAATCTTCCATCCTAAAGAGACCCAGTACATCTTCTTCTCAGCAGCCCATGGATCACACTCCAAAATAGACCATGTCATAGCCCACACAAAGAACCTCAGCAAATACAAAAGTATCGACGTCTTCATCCCACAGTCACAAGGATGGTTCAACATCCGTAAATCAATCAATGTAATTCACCACATCAACAGAACTAAAATCAAGAACCACATTGTTATTTCAGTCGATGCCCAAAAAGCCTTTGACAAAATACAACATCCATACTTATTAAAAGCTCTGGAGAGAACAAGAATAGATGGAACATTCCTTAAAACAATAAAAGCCATATACAACAGACCAACTGCTAACATCGTATTAAATGGGGAGAAACTAAAATCATTCCCCCTAAACTCAGGAACAAGACAAGGATGCCCACTCTCCCCACTTCTTTTCAGCATAGTGCTGGAATCCCTAGCCATATCAATAAGACAAGAGGAGAACATCAAAGGGATCCACATCGGCAAGGAAGAAACCAAGCTATCCCTATTCGCAGATGACATGATCTTATATCTGAAGGACCCAGAAAACTCAGTCCCCAAACTCCTACACCTAATAAACCATTTTGGCAAAGTAGCAGGCTACAAAATCAATCCACAAAAGTCATCAGCTTTTCTGTACACCAGCAATATACAAGGAGAAAAGGAAATTATGGAAATAATTCCTTTTACAGTAGCCAAAAAAGAATAAAGTACCTAGGGATCACCCTAACCAAAGACGTGACGGACCTATTTAATGAGAATTATAAAAATCTAATAAGGGAAATCAAAGAAGACACAAGGAGATGGAAAGACCTCCCATGCTCATGGGTAGGCAGAATCAATATAGTGAAAATGGCCATATTGCCCAAATTGTTATACAAATTCAATGCAATCCCCATCAAAATCCCAGATACATTCTTCACTGAAATAGAGAAAGCAACCCATAAATTCATATGGAACAGCAAAAGACCTAGAATAGCCAAAGCAATTCTAGGCAAAAAAAGCAGTGCAGGAGGTATCACAATACCAGACTTCAATTCTACTATAGAGCCATCACAACAAAAACAGCCTGGTATTGATATAAAAACAGACCTGAAGACCGGTGGAATAGAATTGAAGAAATAAAACCGCACTCTTACAGTCACCTGATATTCGACAAAGGAGCTTCGACAAAGGAGCTAAAGACATACAATGGAATAAACAGAGCCTCTTCAACTACTGGTGCAGGGAGAACTGGGCAGCCATATGCAGAAAACGCAAGGTAGACCCAAGCCTATCACCATGCACCAAGATCAACTCAAAATGGAACAAGGACCTCAATATAAGTCCTGGATCCTTGAAACAACTGAAGGATAGAGTAGGAAAGACGCTAGAACTTATAGGCACAGGAAGAAACTTCCTGAATAGAGTCCCAGGGACATAACAAATAGGGAAGAGACTCAATAAATAGGGGAGAGACTTGACAAATGGGACTAGTACAAATTAAAAAGTTTCTGCACAGCTAAGGACATAGCCACCAAACTAGAAAGACAGCAAACCATATGGGAAAGGATCTTTACCAGCACAGCAACAGACAAAGGCCTAATATCTGTCATCTACAGAGAACTCAAAAAACTAAGCCCCTCCAAGCCCAGTAAACCAATTAGGAAATGGGCAAAGGAGCTAAAGAGAGACTTCACAAGAGAAGAGATAAAAATGGCAAAGAAACACATGAGGAAATGTTCAACATCCCTGGCAGTAAAGGAAATGCAAATAAAAACAAACCCTGAGATACCACCTCACCCTAATTACAATGGCCTATACTCTGAACTGAGGCAACAACAAATGCTGGAGTGGGTGCCGGGAAAGAGGAACCCTCCTCCATTGTTGGTGGGAGTGCAAATTAGTACAACTACTTTGGAGAACAATAATGAGGTTTCTCAAAAAGCTCAACATAGACCTACCCTATGACCCAGCCATACCACTCCTAGGTATCTATCCTGAACAGCAGGTCCCAAGATATCAAAAAGACATCTGCACTTCCATGTTTATGGCTGCACAATTCAAAATAGCCAAAATATGGAAACAACCCAGATGCCCCTCTACAGATGAATGGATCCAAAAAATATGGTACCTATACACAATGGAATACTACATAGCGATTAGAAATGGTGAAATACTGTTATTCGCAGGGAAATGGTCAGAACTTGAACAAATAATGTTGAGCGAGACAAGCCTAGAACACAGAAAACAAAGGGGCATGATCTCCCTGATATATGACTGTTAACGTGGGGAGTGGGGGGAGATAGTAGAGACCAGGTCTGTGAAACCAAAAACTTCTTGTCAAATGGTATTTCCCACAGGTTTGGGTCAGCGACCCTACACTATGTAACTAAAACCAAACAACTACTCAACATATAAAGGTCAAAATTTGACCTCTCAGTGGATCACAATAGCTCAAAAGCTATGTATGTATGTTCATAAGGTGCACAACACCTTGTCAAAAAAAACTTTTCTTTAATTAATAAATAAATTACAAAAAAAGAATGATAATAAAATCCTAGGGGACACCTACATTAAAGGTTGGGTTTAATGCAAAGTGGATGTCTGATAGAAATGTGATTATATAAAAAAGGCACGGACTGATTTAACAAATTTGGGGGGAACTCAACTAAGTCTACCTGTTAAGATTCTTCTCGAATCATATAGACTCAGTAATCTGAATTCTAATCATTGATGAGTTTCTATAAATTAATTTGAAATCCCTTGGCTGAAAATCAGTACTAAATTGTGTAGTTTTTCTTTTCTTGAATATGTATCAGAATTCCTTCTAGAATGAGCATCGCTTGACTTCCTAACTAACAAGTTAGGCTATATATATTCCTTAAGGACCAGTTCCTACACAGAAATGAAGAAAGTTAGAGTAATATGTTGGAAGAAATTGTTGAGGTAGCGGAGTTATGGAGAATCAATAGTTACTTTAAAACAAGGGTAACATTGATTCTATAGCTAAAAGCTTGTGTGTTCTCTGTAAGATTTCTTCAAAATATTTAGCCATTTTGTTCTTCCTAGGAGAAAGAAGGAGGCACTCTTACAAATAGAGATCATCATTTAGAAATGGAAATTAACTTTAGTAGTTCATTTTATAGTCTTCTCCACATTCAAATTAGACAAATGAGCACTAAATACAGGCTTTTCTAAAACCGTTAGAAAGTAATGTTTAAAATATATTTTGAATTTTATTTTGAATTTTTTTTTTAGTTCTTTTTTTTTCTCAAATTTTTATTATCAAACTGATGTATAGATAGGTTACAGTTTCATACGTTGGGCATTGGATACATTTCTTGTACTGTTTGTTACCTTGTCCCTCATGCCCCCGCCCTCCCCCCCTTTCCCCCTCCCCCCAGGTGTTCAGTTCACTTACACCAAACAGTTTTGCAAGTATTGCTTTTGTAGTTGTTTCTCTTTTTTTACCCTGTGTCTCTCAAATTTGGTATTCCCTTTGAATTTCCTACTTCCAGTACCAGTAAACACGGTTTCCAATATACTCAGATAAGATTACAGAGATAGTGTAGGTACAACCATAGGAAGGTGATACAAGAACATCATCAATAATAGAAACTACACATACACATAGGACGTTGAAAGTAGTTACAACTGTGATATATCAATTGTTTCCATAACATGGAGTTCATTTCACTTAGCATCATTCATCCCAGGGATGCAAAGCTGGTTTAATATACGCAAGTCAATTAATGTAATCCACCACATCAACCGGAGCAAGGTAAAGAACCACATGGTTTTATCGCTGGATGCGGAAAAAGCGTTCGATAAAATCCAGCACCCATTTATGCTAAAAGCCCTGGAAAAACTGGGATTCCAGGGAACATTCCTGAATATAATCAAGGCAGTTTATGACAAACCAACAGCAAGCATAACTCTAAATGGTGAAAAACTAAAGCCATTCCCTTTAAAATCAGGAACAAGGCAGGGATGTCCACTCTCTCCCCTGCTCTTCAACATAGTACTAGAATTCCTAGCCAGAGCAATTAGGCAAGAAGAGAATATAAAGGGGATCCAAATAGGAAAAGATGAAGTTAAACTTTCTCTCTTCGCAGATGACATGATCCTATACCTAAAGAATCCCATAGACTCTACCCCCAAGTTACTAGAGCTGATCCAAAACTTTGGCAAAGTTGCAGGTTATTTTGAATTTTTCGTTGTGCTTTTATTAGATGCACTATGGTACAAAAGTACTTTTGAATTACTTTTGCAGCATTTGAATATAATATTTTATGTGACACAAATACATTATTGGTTAATCCTTCATATCAGATATAGAGATTTAGGGGATTAAAAAGAATGATTTAAATCCAACTCAGAAGATGTTTATAAATGCATGACTATCTCATTGACATAAAGTAGCAGGAATTGAGAAAGGACTGTGGTTTTGAAATGCACAAATCCAAAGGAATCAAAGTAATTTTAAGGAGTAAAGCTCTGCAGAAAATATTTGTGGTATTCAGAGGAAAGTAAGGCAAGCTAGTTTGGTTGTAATAGTCTCTGGGTCAATGTGTTTACTAATTCTGCATGCAGAAAAGACAGAAGAAGTAAAATAAGGCTTAGTGAGTTCAGCCACTGGGAGAAGTGGTCATGCAGAGACAGAATCGGGAGAATCAGTTTCTTACTAGTATGTAGCCTGGGACTTAGCAGGCACTTAGTTCTTTGAACAAACATATCAGAAATGTCTCTTCCCTTGTGAAGAATTAAAAAGCACAACATTAGTTAATGGAGCATAGCAGGTTTTCTTGTACTTGTATCTGTTTTTCTCTGAATTAAACCTTTTTTAAAAAACTTTGTTTCCTGTTCTCATGTTTATATCATCATTTTGATAATAGCATTCTGTTACTTTGTGTGTGATCTTTGCTTTTATCTTTCTCTCTTTCTTGGCATTGTTCAGTCACCGATTTCATCTTGTTGCTATGTGCAGTTTCTATGGTATTTTTTGTCATTAATTTTGTTGCTCAAAATAACCACCACTCATTTTTCTTCGAGAAGAAGCATTACAGATTGGATAAACACTTTTGGTTCAAGCTAATAGCATTTATTCTTAGAATAAGAAAAGATTAATATCACCATTCCTTTAAGTTACTTTTATTAATGATTGTATTAGAGGTACCCTCTTTAAATACTTAAAATGTAAGTAAATATGAAACATGGAAATTAAGAGAAAGAGTTATAATCTTCATTTTAGTCTCTGCTCAAGACTGTGATTGCATGCTGTTCCAATAAAAACAAAAACAGCTACCATTTATTTAGCACTGACTATTAGGGGTTCAAGGCCAAGCACTCCTTTCTTTTCCACACCAGGATTCTGGCTAGAGAAATATGCAAATGAGAATCTCTAGCCAAATGGGAATAAGTAGCAATTGTACTAATTTGTGAAAACAGCTTAAAATGCCAAAAGCAAGATAGTCATTTACACACTGGAGTGAAGAACACTACTGAAGACCTGGTTCTGCCCCACCAGCCAAGTCTCCCTCCCTCTCTTCCTCCTCCTCCTCCTCCTCCCCTCCTCCTTCCCCTCCTCTATCTTCTTTACTTAGGCTATTAGGAGAGCTAGGTCTTCAGAGACTCAGGCAGCCTCAAGAGTGAGAATCTTGCAAAACTAATATTTAAAGTTGGCCCCATCCCCATTTACTGGTGATAAAGGATTAAGAACTCAAGATTCTTTAGATATATCTTTGACCAAAAAGAGTTGGAACCACTTTCTTGGGAAGCTTTTCATTAATGGTTGTAGCTATTGAAGAGAAATCTTTCTGGAAGGCTCTGCCTACCAAAGATTGAATTCTTCTCTTAGATTCCAAGTAGGCACCTGGGACCTCCATATATTCTATCAGCCTGGAGGCTTCCAGAGATTTCTGTTAGGTCTTAATAGCAGAGTTCTCATTCTCTTCCTCTTCCTCCTCCTTTTGTTTTCTCATTGTTTTACGTCTAGTCTTCTTTCTCTTACAGCTCTATTATATTGACAACTCTGTAGGTTCTAATGGCTTTAAAAGTATGATATGGGGGGCTGGGAATATGGCCTAGTGGCAAGAGTGCTTGCCTTGTATACATGAAGCCCTGGGTTCAATTCCCCGGCACCACATATATAGAAAACGACCAGAAGTGGTACTGTGGCTCAAGTGGCAGAGTGCTAGCCTTGAGCGGAAGGAAGCCAGGGATAGCACTCAGGCCCTGAGTCCAAGGCCCAGGACTGGCAAAAATAAATAAATAAATAAATAAAATAAAAAATAAATAAAAGTATGATATGGGTTCTCATTTCTTCAGTAAGGAACAGGTTTACAAGCATATATATATACATAAATATATATATACTACAAACATGTGAAAAATGTATTTTTAAACCTAATTATATATTTTAGACATTTGTCAGATAACCTATTACATTGACAGACATGTAGGCCATTGTGTCACTTTTACATTTATCCCAGAATGTCAAACATTTATGGAGAACACCTTAAAGTAGAGGAACATGGATTTAAGTTCATTCAACAAACATCATGAAGTAAGGCTCAATTATCAGACGCCCTTCAATTTTTTTTCTTCTTAAAAATTGCTTTGGAGAATCACTTTGTAATTTCTGTAATTTCTTCCTTCGGAGGGGTGGGGACTTACTTGATCTTTGTTTGTAAATGTCCATAATGGGACATCTCAACTCTTTTTTTTAAAAACAAGAGGACATTTAACTTTGGGCCCCAGATGGCCTCAAACTGTGATCCTCCTGACCTCTGCCTCCAAATTAGCTAGGATTACAGGCATGAGCTACCACACTGCTCTTGGTAAGGGTAAGGATAGTAAATTAATGATGTTGTTCACAAAGGGAACAACAATAAATAGTACTAAACACTACTAAATTGCTTTCTCTACATCTTGTAACTCATGTTGATAGAAACCCTACAAAGAGTGTAGCAATGCTCTTGTCATTTGGCAGATGAACACACTGAAGGGGCTTGAGGAGGTCACTCAGTGGTAGAACATGTTCCACTGCCTCCTTAAGTAAATCTCACCAACACTAAGACTGCGAAAACCACGCATTCGGTGACCCTCAGTGCACAGTGGAATTAGTCCAGAAACTTAGACATTGAATTTTCTAAATCATATTATCCTGTTCTCAAAAATCATTCATTAGCTACAGGCTTTCTGAAGAATACCTGGCTTTCACATACATGTATATACCTGTCTGAAATTTTATTTTAGAAACCTTTATAAACTGTCCAATCCAAACTTTTTTGGTAAACCATTAAAAAGAGAAAACTATCTTAAAAAGTCAATGCTAAACTTGGCTTCTTATATTTTCCGAGAGTTTATTCACCAGCATTATCCCACGAAGGTAATGCATTCTGAATTTTAAACTTTGGCATTACAAATGATAAGATTGTTGGCTGAAAGGGAAAGATATATATTTTAAATACTATCCTTCTGCAACTACAGCACATCTTCATTTGCATGCCAAGGTGGTTATAACTCTAAAGTGATAAATAAGTATTGAGGGAGTAGTGATGTATGTATGTATAGTTCTATCACTATAATTATGGTAATTACAGAGGCTTTATCTTTTTGGTAAGCATTCTAATACATGGAAAGTTTCCAGGAAGTGTTCTAGAATCTCATTATTATCATGCCACATGCTGGACTGGGTCTGTGTGGGCCGAGCTCGGTGTGCTGCCATATCCTACAGAGTTGCCAATCTCAAACCAACTGTGACTACTCTCTGTACACTCCTCTCTCTCTCTCTGGGGCATTAAAAAAGTCTTAATTAGCTTTTGTTTCCAAGCAGGGCTTCATTTTTCATGATGTTCCTTTCATTTTGCTAGGATTATTAGACTCAAATTGACCTTGACATTTCATTTATTGTGATAAGTGCATATGTTTATGCAACATCTAAATTCATGAGAAAACAGAATCAGAGGTTTATTAAAAACACACATATCCCTTAATACTGAAAAAAATGAATTTGTGTCATGTAATTCAAAATCAGGCTGAGGTGTGAAAAGGCATCAGTAAAAAAAAAGCTAACCTAGTATTGAAGTTTTGATGATGACCTTATTTTTTAAATTAGACAAATAAAAGGTAGGTGTGAGATAATGTACTTATATTGATGATACAATTATTGCCTCCATTTTGTATTTCACAATGGCAAATGAACACTTCAACTAACAATCTTATTATTCCACAACATTTTTTTCTGTCAGTCATGGGGCTTAAACTCTGGGACTGGGTGCTGTCCATGAGCTATTCAGCTCAATACTAGTGCTCTATCACTTGAGGCACAGAGCCACTTCCAATCTTCTGGTGATTAATTGGAGATAAGAGTCTCAGACTTTCCTGCCTTGGCTGGCTTTGAACCATGATCCTAAGATCTCAGCCTCCTGAGTAGCTACTATTACAGGCATGAGCTACAGGCTCCCAGCTCCATAACTTTTTAAAGATACAGTATGATGTATTCCAAAATTCCTAGAGAGGAAAACAATATCTCAGAACCCGCGTTTCAGGTATTGTTCAAACTCAAAAATTTTTGAAGAACTTAACCAGAATGCATTTGCATTAGACAATGTCAATTTTAGCTTGAAATTTGTTGCCAAATATATTTTGATTTGGTTATGGATTTTTACTTAGAGCTCAGGCAGAGCTGACATATGCTAGCACAGACAACTTCCAATGAGAATACAAACTCAGCTATCATTTACGTTTGCAGATATTAATAGTGTATTTAACAAGTAACAATACACATTCTTCCTTTAGCAGAAATGCTGTCTACTAATGATTTCTCATTGCTTTCCACAGCAGGGGCATTCATTCTATTTGAGCATAATGACTAAGCTAACATCAGTTTTTAAGAATGTATGTTATCATTATTCATTACAGTACTGCACTGAAGCTTCTCTGGGAGGCAATAAAGAACAAAATGTGTATTTTAAAGACCCTCATCTCGCCCATGCTTGGATTAAGTTGCAGTCTGTGGTGTTCAGAGAATTGAGTTATATCTTCCAGCATTGCTTCGCTTAGAGCACATCATGCCTGAAGATCGTGCTCTGATTAGCCTCTGAGTTTTCTAATACAGTCTATTGATTTTCTGCTACTGTAGCTGCCATTGGATTCTGGGTGCCAGCACAGACATTCTATCTTTTGCATGAGAGAATGATGAATGGTTGTCTGGGAGGCTCCAAGCACATACTTATTTCCTCTTCAATAAGAACAACCGTCAATATCATTTAAGCAGAGAAAAACACAGAGGCAAACTAAGCATGCTTCTGAAGAATTTAGGTTTTCTTCATTCTCATTGTGGACTGTTCATTCTACATTATGCATATCCTAGAGAACATTAGCTGTCATATTAACTGCTCCTAAATCCTCTTACTCTTAGGAGGAGAAAAATTTAATTATGCTTGAAGGGTAAAAATGCATCTATTATGAAAGGATATTAAGAAAGCAATTTCATGTTTAGATTTTTTTACTGGTCCAAATCACTACTTCTATATGAAGAATAGGACCTGAAAATCAACCAATACTCAAAACATACATTTATTTACAAAGTAGTCGTTGGTATAAATTAATATCTGAAATTATAATAATTTGGAAATTGTTAAACTTTACATTTAAACAAGGAAAGAAAAGAGTGGTGGTGCACACCTATAAATCCAGCTATTTGAGAAGATGAAGCTGTATGATTGTGATTTGAGTGCATTCAGGGGCCATACCAGGACACCTCCACTGAAAACCAACAACAAGAATAAACAATCCTGGTCATTGAATGGGAACTGACTCTGAGTTTGCTTTTCCAGCATGGATCTCAGGCTGTCTTTGAGGAATGGACATTGAATCAGAGGCCGCAAGTGATACCTGGTAGAAGCAGTGGAGGTCTTAGAGGAGCCAAGGTAAAGTGAGGTACAGGTATGCGCTATAGTGAGGTCTGGCCTCAGTCTCATACCACAAGGAATCCTATAGAGGGAATGGTCCCACTTAAAGCAAGAGGCCAGCTTTCTTTCCCACTGACAGTGAATAATTGGTCACAGGCTGCTGTGAGATACACGACAAACATGTGATCATCATTTTCGGACATCTGAAAGGAATATACAGGGGAAAGGGACAGCTGTGGGCTGGTAGGGGTCTACTCTGAACAGCCAGAGGATGGGTGAATCTGCCAGCAGAACTGCCTACCATGAAGATCACATTCAGAACCATCCTTCTGGTTTGACTTGCTTCCACAAAGAGACAAAGACTGAGCAGAATATTCATGCAGTTCAAAATGGGGGATATATTGAAATTGAAGTTCTAATTTAGCATATAAATTGACTAGCATTTTTTTCACTTTTTGGTTGAAAAGTTACACGATAACAGACACTGTTAACTCATGCCTATAATCTGAGCTACTCAGGAATCTGAGATCTGAAGATCACATTTTGAATTATGTCCAGGCAGGACACTCCATAATACTCACCTCCAATTAGCCAACAAAGAGCTGGAAATAGAACCATAGCTCAAATATTAGAGAAAACATGCAGCAAACAGCTAAGAATTAGCACCCAAGCTCTGAGTTCCAGCCCTAGTACCAACACAAAAATGAAGGTAAGTAGGAGGGAAGGAAGGAAGAAAAGAAGTTAGGGAGGAAGGGTGAGAGTGAGATAGAGAAAGAAAGAAAGAAAGAGAGAAAGAGAGTGAAATTGTAGCCTACAGTGCACTAATTGAATTCACCTATTAATTTTGTTTCTTCGTTTAGTATTTAAAATATTCATCTGATTAAAATATTCATCTGATTGCCTTTATAAAATGTAATGGCCACCATTTTCCTGGTATTAATGTTTGCTCTCCAATTGAACTCTAGGGAAATTCATACAGCGATCCATCCTTAATTGTTCAACAAGAAAGGAGAATGCAAAGTGGTCTACTTACGTTTTTCTCAATTTCCAGTAGTAGTGAAAATAGTCTATTCTAGTGGCATGATAGGAACTGGAATTTATTTACATTTTTAGAAAATTCTCAAAATTCTTTATTTAAAAAGTGTTTATTGATGTGAAGTATTAGAATCAAAATCATCCAATATCACAGTCTTGAAAGCCACATGAATCTGGGTTGTGTTGTCAGAATTATTCTATGAATAAAATTGACCTATAAGTTAGGGATACAGTCTGGACCCGTTTTGTCCAGAAATGGTGTTTCAAACGAATACATATTTTTTATTGTGAAAGTGATGTACAGAGGGGTTACAGTTCCATAAGTAAGATCATAAGTACTTTTCTTTTTGAACAGTGTTACGCCATCCCCCACTTTTCCTACTTCTCCCTCTGATTCTCCTCCCCTTAAAGTTGTAAACTTCATTTCCAGTATAGTGTCTTCAGTATCACTGTTGCATCTCTTCACCCTTTGTTCCACCATTTCTGTGATTCCCTTTCCATTTTGCAAATCAGATGAACTTATATACAACATAAAGGCTACAGAAATAAAAAACAGTGACAACAGGGCATAAACAAAAGGGGAAAAAGAGAAAAAAAAAGAAATAACTGCAAAGGGTACATTATAAAACCCTTTTCTTTCCATTTCTTCTAGTTCGTTTCTATAAGCTTCATTTTATTTGGCCATACACATCTAGCTATTGAGCTATTGGGACCCTCTGCTAAGAATATCACAGACATTCTAGTTATTACAAATGAGGGAAGCCTTGCAGCCTGTGTATCTTTGGGTGGGGCTTGCTTTGCTTAATGTAATTGTTCCCAGTTTTTCCATTTCCTTATGAATGGGCCAATGACATTCTGTCTGATGGAAGCATAGACTTCCACTGTGCACATATACCACAATTTTTTGATCCATTCATCTACTGAGTGGCATCTGGGTTGGTTTCATATCTTAGCTATGGCAATTAATGCTGCAGTGTTAGTAGGTTTAGTGTGGTCTTGATTTTGGTCATTTGGCCCAAGAATGGGACTGCTGGGTCATAAAACAGCTTTTCAAGGTACTGTTTACCTTTATGAAAATTTAACCTCATGTTATTTTTTCCAATAACTATAGGTTTTTAAAATTTTTTTCTCCTTCCAGCAACAAAAACTGCTTACATTTTTAAATTTATCATCTCAAAATAATATAATAGTTGTCTTTATATTTACTTATTTATTTGCAGAGCTGAGGCCCAAACTCAAGGCCCTGCACTTGCAAAGCTAGTACTTTTCAACTGTCAATCCCCAATCCCTGATTTGATATTTTAAAGTGTTACTGGTGTCAAACACTGCTATCCTGGTTATACCAGAACACTCGATTACTCTGTAAGTGATGGATTCTAAAGCGATTTTTAAGTCACAAACATGCTGGTGTAGAGCTTTTAACTTGAGCACATGACTAGTGTATACATTAATATCCATCTGATTTCTGCCTTGGCTTTATGCTATTTATGCTGCACAGGTGTCTTCAGTATTGATTACAAGTCATACAAAGTTAGACTGATTTGCTTCCTTCCATCTTCTTTACAAAAGTGAAGCCTGCCAGCAATTCAAGGTTAATGTAGCGAGTTCATAAAAGCTGCCTCCTCTAGTCATTCGTTTTACTTTAGGTAAGGAATTGAGAAAATGAGACAGGGGTGGTACACAATGTGGTAAACACCCAAAAGCACACACATACATCCTCAGATTATGGGAAGTAGTGAGTACAGAAATTATTTCTGTTATTATCATACCAGCTCACGCCTTACAATCATTCATACAATCTGAAGCAAATCTCTGCATAGCAACAGGGAATTAGCTCTCCAGACTTTGAATTCAATTCCTCATTAAATCAGAAATGGCAAGGTTCTTCTGAATGAATCACTAAATAACACAAATTTAAATGTGGCAGAGTCAACTAGTCATATTCCTTCCTTGTCATTAGCAGGACCATATTAACATAATAGCAGAGGATGTCTTGAGAATTCATTTTTATTAATATATATTGATGTTATGAAGAGGATTTGTTTTGATATTTCTATACATGCTTATATTTTGATCAAATTCAAACTCTATTACTCTGCTTTCACTCCTTCCTGCTATTTTATGAATTCCTAAGAATTCCTGTAAACTTTCTAGAAAGAAATGCTTATCCATTACTCCTCCATCCTGTGTGACGTGAGAAGAGTTTTGTAACATTAATCAGTGTAGGAATTTGTGTACACATGTTTTTGGCTAATGCAGAGCAGACTTGGCTGCACAAATCTACTCATTACTGAAGTTTAATTTTCCTTGGTTACCACATATACAATGTTAAAAGTATAATAACATCCTGTACTTTAAAGGTATCCTTCAAGGAATGCTCCATCATGAAGTGTACTTGGAACATGAAGTATTAGGTCATAATATTCACCACTTCAGTTCTAGAAAAATCCTAAGAAAGTGACTGAGAACAAACATCACATGTGTATTGTGAATAGGACGTTCATTATAAAATTATGTGCAATTATGGGAAAGCAAACCAAAATATTAGCTATGAACTAAGTTAAATTCTTAACATGGAATCTTCTAGTACCATGTAAAATGACATCATAGGAAAGCTTTCATTGACATTAAATACATTGTATCACTGAGATAAATAAATTAGGAAAAAACAGTAACTTGGCTGGGAGCCAGTGGTTCAGGCTTGTGATCCTAATTATTTGGGAGACTAAGGTCTGAGGATCATGGTTAGGAATCACGGGAAGGAAAGTATGTGATACCTATCTTCAACAAACCACCAAAAAGCCATAAGTGAATCTATGGCTTTAGTAATAGATTGCTAGCCTTGAGCCAGAAAGCACAGGAACAGGCCCAAGCCCTGAGTTCAAGCCATAGGACCAACACAAAAACTAAACAAAGAACAGTTGGTGAAGTATAACTTTTTTTTTAAAGTGAAAATTACAATAGATTCATGCAGACACTAAATTTTGGAAAGTATAACTGTAAAGATTGGATATCTCTGAAAGTAAATATATGAATAATTGAAGAAACATTTTTTAAAAGAGTAAACCAACTTTAAAGATTTTTAAACCCTCACAACAATTATATAAAATTGTCTCTAAATACTAAGTGTTTGTATAGTTGTACCTTCAAACAGAAACTTTACATGAATAAATGATATACCCCTAGCAAAATTGCTTCCCACTGAAAGTTTCTGCTTTTAAACATAATGTAAAACTATACTGATCTTTTCCACATTATTAGTCTAAGACAATAGCAATAAATTATTCATTGGCTATATTTATGTCCTAAAACAATAAAATATACCTCTCTTACATTTAGAAACCTAGATAAACAGAAACCTGATAAGGGTGTCAGCTGAGACTAATAAACTGAATTCTATTACATAACTGCAGTGGTCTAAACAGTGCTCTATTCTTGGTAGAGTATGCAATGATCTTCAAGAGTACTTGAACTGGGTTTTTAAAAAAATACAGGCATGTAACTTTGATGATTAACTTCTGAATTTTTAATGCATTCTTTTCAATACTGTAAGAAAATATTGTTTTTGCAAGAAATAGTTTCATTGCTCATAGAAAAATACATGATACATCTGATAGGCAAGATTTAAGTACACATCTATAACCTTGCTAGGATAAAATGAAAGCCAATAAATACTTCATGTAGTCAAAAGCATAATCCACATTAGTTGTTTATAGAGAAAAGTTGAAGCATACCTAAAAGTTAATGGTGATGAATATATAAACTAAAAGATAGGTTGCTATGCTGAAAATGGAAAAGAGTTGAAATCTGCTCATAGACATGTATAAGGATACCAACATGCCTCGTGAGTACATGCACTAGCTGACATGATTACCCCTTATCAGAATCAAAGCTCATAATAATTCAAGCCTCATCATTCATTTGCTTACATACAACAGACTATTTCAGATAAAATGCAACAGCTCAATGCTGGATATAATCAAAGAACTACCTGATGCCATCCGGAATTTGTCCCTACGTTTTTCAGAACAGAGATCCTGCTTCTAGATAAAGGACATTTATGCTGTAGTTTAGGAATGAAATTATATAAAGTCAAAGGGGATTGCAAAACAGAACTCCAATGTCTGCTGTTGGATTTAAAGGGACGTTTTGATTTTGATGATGATACAAATATCAGGATATATTTTCCATTTTATTTCCCCCATTCACACAATCTCAGTCACCCTCATGCACCTGTACCCTAAGGCCCTGGGTGTTAAGCCAGGTTAAAAAAAATCACAGTATGTGTCGATGCCAAATACCCTGAAACATATGTCAAGTATGATTATCACTAGCTGAGGCTACATGCCAATTTAGCTCAGAGGGATGCTGGGATTATGGGCATGTTGTTAGTCTGTAGTGCCAACAGGTTCTGTGCAGACCCCAAACAGAAGCAAAGATTTCACATCCCTAATCACACCTTTCAATACAGGACAGAGTTTGTTTGTAGTTGATGTATTTTTTGATTACAGAAATAGATCTATATTTATCTAATGATAACTACAACAAAGACAAAGAACCTGTATGTGATCATGTAATATTACTGGGACTGAATCCCAGAAATTATATACTGAACATAAATAAATTAATATGTTCCCAAACTGTTATTTCTAGGAAGTGAGATGGGCAAACTATCAACTTTTTTGTTCATTTACTTATTAAATAGCAGATCAGGCACTTTCCTAACCATTTAAAAAATATTATCATTGAGTGTTTAAGTAGCTACTCTCTGCCTTCTATGGAAAGATGGGCCCTCTTTCACAAGCAAACACATCTGGAAGAGACATCCCCTGGATTAACTGCCTGTGTAATGAATATGTAATTCATGAGCCGCTTCTCTCTTCATGAGGTTTCTTTTAATTGGATAATATTACAAATGTTTTCCTGTCACCAACCACTCCATCTTTCAAAACTCATGCTTCACATTTTGCTAAATTTACTAATTATGTAAATATAATGGGGTTGCAGTGTATTGATTTGCATCTATGACAGTTCAGCTTCTCAGTCACCAACATTTTTGTAAACCTTCATTTATTATATTTTCTGTTTTAATTTGCAGAGTCTGAAATCAAGATAGTTGAAATGGAAATGAACTATTTGATTTCTTTCTGAAAGATATGCAACAGATTTCTACTCCATTTGACTTGAATATCAAGAAATGAGGGCTGGGGATATAGCCTAGTGGCAAGAGTGCCTGCCTCGGATACACGAGGCCCTAGGTTCGATTCCCCAGCACCACATATACAGAAAATGGCCAGAAGCGGCGCTGTGGCTCAAGTGGCAGAGTGCTAGCCTTGAGCGGGAAGAAGCCAGGGACAGTGCTCAGGCCCTGAGTCCAAGGCCCAGGACTGGCCAAAAAAAAAAAAAAAAAAAAAAAAGAAATGAAAGAACCACCAAGAGACAGCAAAGTAAATCCACCCAGTCTACCATCATCTTTCACTCTCATCTTATTATTGACTTTTTATTCTGCTTCCCGTTTCATATGCTGAGCTTGAGACACCTATTTAAATTCTAGTAGCAGCTAATTCTTCATCTATTAGTGACCAGATAATAAGGTTACTGGAAGTATCATAGAAGTATTGAAAGTATATATTGAAAGTATAAATTAGACAGAATATTAGAACCAGCATGCATATTCTGGTCTCAATAAATGTTGGTCAACACCTTTTTCTTCTCATCTTTATGTCAGCAGTTTTACTCCTTACTGAAAATGGATCCCATAGATAATGATAAAATGCTTTTTAAAAGTTTAAGTTTATGTAATATTCTGTAGATTCCTTTCCCTGGATGTTATTTATTTAGACAAATTAATATATAATCATACTAAAATTTTAAAATCTCAATTTAAATTTAAATATTTACTATTGGTATAATAAAAATTTATTATCTTTCCTATAATTATCCATTTTTTTTGCTGTTTTACATACCTGTAACCAGCTGCAAATATTCAGTTGGGTATTGAGTCAATATAAACTCCAAGTTCAACATTTCTATGTCTTGAGACATATCATAAAACATAAGATATGTATATTGACACAGGCCTGTAATTCCAGCTATGTTGTAAGTATATGTTGAAGGACCATACTTTGAAACTGGTGCTGAAAAAAATTATGAAACCCTATCTCAATAAAAGCTAGACACTCAAGGCCTGGAGGTGTGGTTTAAGTGGTAGAGTGCCTGTCTACCAAAGATAAGGCTCAGAATTTTAATCCAAGGAAAGAAAAACTAGTGGGTTTGAAGTTATTCTCTACCTGAATATTGAGAACTTGCTAAAAGATGTTGGCCACAGTTTGTTAATCTATACTTTGGGTTAAGCTAACATAACAAAAGTCTTTAAGATTCAAAATTACTAAGTAGGATGATGATAGGTAGGCATAGGCCTGCAAAATCACATTCTTAATGCTGCTTTCCAGATTTTCAGTTAGGATCTCACTAACTTTAAGACTTTTCTCAAGAAAGAAAGAAGCACACAAGAGTCTAACATGTCTGAACAGAGAGAGTCCCAAGGATGCACTCTACTATTCCTTCATAAAGAAGAACTAAAATGACATGTGTGTAGCTGCATTTGAGGTGAATTATCCTGGTAGTACATTGGAAACCAAGTGGAAGAAAAATAGAAATATTTTAAAACTCGGAGAGCTAAGACAACAGCATAATGAGAGAAACAAATATCCCAGCCTCTCATGTTCTTGCCCTCAGATTGAAGTGGGAGTCTCCCTTTTGCCTCCAGAGGGTGAGAGAGCCCCAGAAATCCCTGTCGCTAAAATACCAGTAAAACTAGGGATGGAAAAGTTTCCTAATTCTCACTGTGGTCATCTCACTAGATAATAGTCTGAAATATGCAGGGTACCTTGGGTTTGGGAAAGGATTGTAAACTGTCTTTCTGTGACATCTCTAGTACCGTACATAGAGAGCACAGTCCCTGTTTCTGCGTGTTAGCCTGTCCCCAGGCACACAGTCTTGAGAGGGTGTCTAGGCTCCACCATTGGTGGGCTGGCCCACAGAAGTAGCAAATGCTAAGCAAGATGATCAAACCCAGGGAGGCTATCTTTCAGAATTGGAAGAGAAATAAAAGACCTTGGGCAATATGCAAAAAATAGAGGGGTTCATGATCACTAATATAGCCTTAAGGAAAAAAATTGTGAGGATTATGCCTAGTATCCCTTTGTGTTCTCTTTGTACCATTGATTGAAATCCAAAATTGACAAAGGTAACAGTAGCTAAATACTATTAATATACCCTAAGTCTTTTTTTTTTCAAATTTTTATTATCAAAATGATGTACAGAGATGTTACAGTTTCATACCTTAGGCATTGGATACATTTCTTGTACTGTTTGTTACCATGTCCCTCATTCCCCACTCCCTCCTCCCTAAGTCTTTATTATTCTCAATGCCATTAGCTGCTTATATGTTAAGTAAAATTTGTCTTCTGAAAAATAAAAATAAGAATAGCACTTGGCAATCTAAGTATCAAAGGTACCTGTTAAAATACCTGATTGTATACTGGAAATTTTTTTAAAAATTATCTTTTATTGCTTAAGTGTTAATCTATCATTTCAGCATTAAATTCAACATTGACCATAGCAAAAGACGAAAAATTTGAACAAAAAATCTTTAAATGAACTCAAGAAAGTTCATATAAATATTTCTAAACTTTACTAGTGTTCATTATTTTTATTTTACTAGATCATGTTTACACTGTCCAGTGATCAAATACACAGAGCTTGTTATGTGTATAAGTTATATTGTGTGGTTAGAACACCACGATTATTAAAGGGTTTACACTTGTGCATAATTCATCTCCCAATGTATACAGTATATCTTTTAGCTCACTGAAATCAGATAAAAATGCATGTTTTTCTACCACCAATCTCACATGTACCTTTCTGGCTTATTGAAAAATCCTCTCTGAGCTATCTTTTTTTTTCCTTTAATGCATCAAACAGTGTATCAATTAACTCTAGTAATTAGCTTCTCAGTTATACTGATATGGGATTTGACCAAACTCCATCATATGGATGACAAGAGACAAGTTAATGACCTTGGAGGTCTCTTCCTTTCACTGTTGATAATCAGCAATAAGCCACTGAGCAGGTAGAGAACAGCTGATTTGGCAGCTACTTCAGCCTGCGTCCCGAACTCAGTCTTTCCAAAATAATTTTTCCTCCTTGATAAGAACATTCTATTCATTCTACCATTGTTGGGATATTCTCTCTTTTTTCCTTTTGTGGGAAACTCCTGAAGTCCTGTGAATTATAAAGTCCAGATGCAGTTGATGTATCTCATCTAGAGAGAGCCCTTAAATAACATGTGTCTGGTATTTCTCTACTTAGAAGTCTTTGCTCCATAAGTTCTACTTGACATTTATAATCATATTGGACTGTAGGTAGTAATGTGTATATTATGAGTTATTACCACAAGATATATGGAGACTTAAATTCATAAAAATATAATATGAGAGAATATCTCTTCATTTATCTGGTAAAGAGAAAAGTGACAATCTCAAACATTTAATATCTGCATATACTTGTTTTGTAAAGATTTTAGGATAGGGACTTAAATGACCATACGATGAAATTATCCAAAATGCTTAAAAATAATTTTATTGAGGATAAAAACATTCTTTTGAAATAATTCAGATTGATGCTTTAAACTAGAAAAGTAGCATTGATATTTGGACTTCGTATATGCTAATCATAAAATAAAATGTAATCAAGTTCCAACAATTCAATATAGAACAAGAATATATGAACTAAGATTTCATATATATTCTGGCTCTTTATGTTTTTCTTTGAGATATTTTTATATTTTTTGCCCATTTTTAAATGAGGTTATTGGGGATTTTTTATTAAGATAGATGAGTTCCGTATATTCTGAATATCGACTCCTTTTCAGAAGTTGATTTGAAAATATTTTCTTGTGCATTATTTCTTTACTGTGCTGTTTCTTTTGTTGAGCAGAGCTTTAAGTTTCATGCAATCTCATTTGCCTATATTTTCTTTTTCTTTAAAATTGGAAGTTTTATTTTAAAAATGCTTCCTCATCGCAATGTCCTGAAGCATTCCACCAGTGCTTTTCCTTTCAGTAGTATTTGCTTTATCATTCAAATATTCTATTTTTGTTGATGTTTTATATGATGAGAGAGAGAATTATAGTTTCATATTAGTGCATGTCAATATCCACTTTTCAAGGTACAGTTTACTTTTAAATCATTATTTTTCCATGTGTTTTTTCAGTATCTTTGTTAAATATCATCTTTTGTGGGTGGGTGGATTCACATCTGGCTTTCTGTATTTAGGTCTGTGTGTTTCCTTTTTTTTTTTTTTTTTTTTTTTTTTTTTGCCAGTCCTGGGCCTTGGACTCAGGGCCTGAGGACTGTCCCTGGCTTCTTTTTTGCTCAAGGCTAGCACTCTGCCACTTGAGCCACAGCACCACTTCTGGCCATTTTCTATATATGTGGTGCTGGAGAATTGAACCCAGGGCTTCATGTATAGGAGGCAAGCACTCTTGCCAATAGGTCATATTCCCAGCTATGTGATTCCTTTTATGGAATACATATGTATTAGGATTAGTATAATCTGTAGACTATTTCTATAATGTATTGTAGACTATTTTGAATTCAGGTAATCATTATGTAATGATCTTCCTTCTGTTTTTTATTCATTTTACCTGCTTTGGCTATTCTTGCTTTCATTCACATTCCATTTCCATGGATTATTTTTCCCCTCTTCATTTTCAGTCCATGTATGCTATTAGAGAGGAAGTGAGTTTCTGTACCTATTTAATCATTCTAGGTATTTTAATGGAAGATTTAATACATGTGCCTTTGAGGTAATTACTCATAAGTAATGTGTTCATCTCTACTGATACATGGATTTAAGATATATTGTAGTCCTTTTCCTTTCTTGTTCTTAGAAGCTTCCTCTTTGATTGCAGGATTTTTCTATAATAGTGTGTTTTGGTTCCCTGTTTATTCATGGTGTACATAGATTTTGGCTTTGTGGTTACCATTAGGCTTAAAGTACATTTCTATTTAGAATTAGTTATTTCAAAATGATAGCAATTCACATTGATCACAAGAATAAGGAAAGAGTCATATTTCCTTGTATAGTTATTCTTACCATCGGGTTTTCTATCTCATGTTGGTTTCTTCTTACTTGGTCATATCTCATTTAGTTTTAAGAACTCCCTGTGATATTTCTTATAAGAAACCCAGAGGTAATTAATTCTCTCCTTCTTATTTGTCTGGGAGTATGTTTATTTTACCATCATTTCCAAAAGAGAGTTTTGGAAATAATCTTGATTAGAATGTTATTTAATCAGCACTGTAAATATCTTAAGCCACTCCCACAAAGTTAATTATGATAAGAAGAAAATGTGTTTGATATATGTGCCCTGCTCACCAGATAGGTCTTCCTAATGATCGTCTAAAATGCAAACATCAGCACAAACAAACTCTAAATGGGTATTTGCACCAGAAAACAATAATTTATATTTTCCATTAAGACAAGGTATTATTTTTTTGCTAGCTGCTACCTCTCACTTAAGGCCAAAAGCCAAAGTCTGAACTGACAGATATGTAAGAAGAGAGTCACTAATGTAACCTAATCCACATCACCTGGAGTGATTTTCAACACTTTGTTTCCTTCTACTATTGAAAGTGAATAAACCTGTCATTTTCTATTTCAAGTAGAAACTCAAAGCTATATAAAATCTATTTACTGAATGTCTTTCAAAGGCAGTGATTATATCAGAATTCCTTAATATGACATTCAAAGTCCTGTAAGACCTGGTCACTCCTATTTATCTTCTTTACTACAATTACATTCTATTACATAAAATAATAAAATATGATCCATTATTTTCAATATTGCTTTGCCTTTTCTCAAACAAGTTGGCCTTCCAGGAATTCCTTGTTTCTCTTTCCTACTCTTCCTCTATCCAACTATGATCTTTCCATTACCCAAGGTGAACTGCCAAAGCTTTCTTTTCTTTCAACCTTCTGATGACCTCTATACCAGCTATTACTGCATTTTGTATGGGAATACAGAATTCCTTGTAGACTTCCCCATTTGGTAGATATGAAGACCTATTTTATTCCCCTTATTTGTTTTGAAATATTAGGACTATGCCTGTCATTCATCTCACATCATCACCACCTTCTGGACCGTTACTCTTTATCAAGTTTAACAAGTAAATTTGGGTGTCTGTATTGGTTATGAAATGTTAAGCAAATACATATGATGCCATGAGATTGACTTTATTCCTTTTATTTCTGTTCAGATTTTCTTAATGAAATGGCATCTCAGTAAATATAACTAACCATTATATTGATTGATTAGAAATAATGGCCTTATTTTCTGTGAGTAATTTGAATATCACACGTAAAATGTAACCATTTTCCTCAGATCTCATTTTAGTTTTCTTTTCCTCTTGAATTTTCCAAGATTTGGGTTTTTACTTCCAAGATTTGGTGTCATTTCCTGACTTGCTAATTTAAAAACAAATTTTTGTAATTTGGCAGTTTCATGGACAGTGTCACTGAACCGTGGGTTGACCATTTGGTGTGATTAGAAGGCATAAAATATGGAAAAGGTTAGTTTAACTCCTATTCCATCCATCCATCAATTGCACAGGGGGTGCTTGGCGTGTTTTGTATTCTAGTTTAATTTCAGCCTGCTCTTCAAAAAAATGAGGGGAAAGGGTCCCACCCCAAAGATTAGCTAGGAGGACTAACGGAGACTATAAATGCCGGGTGCTGGTGTCTTATGCCTGTAATTTGGAGGCTGAGATTTAAGGTTTGCAGTTCAAAGCCAGCCTGGGAAAGAAAGTCCATGAGATTCATCTCCAATTAACCATCAGAACACCAGAAATTGATTTGTGGCTCAGAGTGTTTGAGCACTATCCATGAGTGAAAAAGCTCAGGAACAGTACCCAGGCCTTGAATTCAAGCCCAACAACCACCACTATCACCAACAAAAAGAAAATAATTGTTCAAAATATATTCTCTAGTTTTATGATTTACTTGTGACCTCTGAAAAGACTTCCCAATAATTTACTAAAAGACAAATATCTGTCACCCCAATACGCAACTATCTGCAATCTTGTAGTACAGCCATGTGTGAAGCAGAAGTATATACTTGGAACTTACAGTATTTTTCTTCATAGATATTCTATTTACTGAATCTTGAAATTTTATTTTACGAAATAGCATTGAAGTATCGGCAGCAATGTTAACGTCATGTTCTTTCCATTATCTCCAAGTTCGTTGTCCTACTTTCTTGAGGGAAATAGAATGCACAGAAATGTTTTCTTTTAATTCTGTGACTCAAGTGAGATTTCTTGTGTAATACATGCCAGAAGTAAAATAATTGTGTGTGTATATGTGTCTGTAATCAAGAGGATAATGTGAGTATGTTATTTAGCATAGAGAAAATGGCAAGTTGAAGCTTTCCAATTATATCCAAAATGCTGACAAAGCAATTCTGTTGCCTCATCTGTGTCATTAGATAGATTTGTGTTTGACTGAATAGCATGCAAACATCTTCATATGTCTTAAGAAATACACCTTCAGCTTTAATGACATTACACACAATCTATTGAAGACTATTCCTAGGATTAATAATTACTTTTTATGGATATGTGTTTGGTAAATGATGCTATAAATGAACTCAGACCAAAGCAATTACTAAACAGAAGAATGCATGAATCAGTTTTTTCTTAGTATTATGATATAAATATTAAGTGATGTTCTATTCACTTATTAGCACCAACTGAATTTTACAAAATACTAAAAGCATATATTTCTGCCTAGAAAATAAAATTCTGAGGCTTTTTACACAGAAAAAAAGATGATTGCCAGAAATATTTTATTCCTTACATTTGTTTTTATATTTTTTATGTTAAAAAGTCTTCCTTTGTCCTATAGAGTAGATAATTTTCTTTTGGTGATAGTTTATCAGCCACATGTTTTTATGAATTTCAGATTTTCCAATATTTATTTTAGATCTGGTCAATAAACTGTAAAAAATGTGTTTATGCATTTTTGAGGGATACAGGAAAAATCTAGAGGCGAAAGATATTTGTTCTCTTTCACATATGGCTCATGATTTCTGTCTTGTTTCCACTCTCTTTCTTGATCTCAATCTACTTTTTACTGTCTCTGTATTTCTCACTAATATCCATCATCAACATACTCTCAGACTAAAAGCAATTCTTTTGTGTTATGGAAGTGATTGACAGGTAAAGAGGAATAGCAGGACATAACTTTCAAATTTGCAGATCAAATGAGAAACTTAATTGTATTATTGTGGAAATTTCCATGAATTTGGGGTACATACACATATTACCTTGTTTGAATCTGCTGATGCCACACCTGTAGACATCAAGGACTAATTCCAGTTGTCTAAATGTGTAAATCATCTCTATTTTTATTAATGAATACCGTACAGTTTTGGCTACAATTCCATGCATAGGAACAGAAATGTATATAGACATGGTATGCTCCATCCATTACTGGACAAACTACTGTTTAGCATAGTGAAAACAGTGAATAAAAAAATTAGTTCTCTCCAGACAAAGAAAAGAAAACATTGAAAAAATTGTCCTAGAGACTTCTTTGGGCTAAATGGAATTTTTTATGGAAGATCTAGTACGGAAACTCAAAGGAAGTAGGGTGTAAATGCAGCACACATAACTAATTACTGTTGAAGGGGTTTGAAAACATTGTAAGACTATTTGTCTCTCTTAAGGATCAAAAGATGCGTAAAATCAGAAGCTTGTAATCAGTGATTTTAAAATAAACATTGGCTGATACCCATGAATCTTCCTGAAGCTAATTAAAATGAAAGTAAGAAATCTTATCCTTCCATACCTCATACCTTGTTCCCTATCTGAGATAGTAAAATGCTTCCCTATGGGGTGTCAAGGAAGTCCTTACAAAGACTACTTCCATTGTCTTTACAATCTTACCACCATATTCTAGCACTTCATAAACTTGTCAAAATCCTTCTGTTCCAGCAATAACATATTTTAATCTATTTGATAAATGGGTATTTGGAAGAGTACTAAATTTCTTCCACCTTAGGATGTTTTTGGGTAGCGGGAGGGCTGTAGATTCTGGGACTTGAACTCAGGCCCTACCAACTGGTGTTCTACCAGCTAAGTCATACCTCTATTCTGCTTTTTATTTTTTAAATCTGATTCATTGGAGATCGATTCATGTAGACTTTTCTACCTATGTTGGCTTTGAACTGTAAGAGTATTTGAGATTATGGATGCAAGCCCCCGAATTTAGTTAGGATTAAAAAATTATAGACACATATTGTCTTGCTAAAGTTCTAATGAAGAGTTTACCTTCTTTAACTCATGCAGTTAATGTTAAAATTCTCCTTTATGGGTTGTTGGGTTTTTTTTTTTTCCCCTTCAACGGGACGCTTTACACTCACTGACAGAATTGTCTGGTTCTCAGGAATTAAAGTTCCCGTCTGGAAGCCCTTCAAACACAGACTGTTTGCCAGTTGTTTTCTAGAAAGCACATTCATTTCTTAGGCAAATAAAGGAAACTACATAGTATTTCTCAGTCAATAACTCCAGAGGCTGACATCAGTAAATTCCCAAGTAGGCACGAACACTAACAGTGACTGCACATTTGTCAAAATATAATTTTCAAAAATTTATAATTTGTGCCCACTTGTACTACTATTTATGCAGAGATCAGGATTATACTCCAGAGTCAATCTGGGTAAAAAGTTAAGGAGAACCATCCTAAATTATGATAGGTCCTTAGGCTCTCCTGAAATGAAAAACTGTGGTACCCTATCCAAAAAAAGTAACTGAAACACAAAAAGATGGAAGGCTGGGCTCAGTGCTTAGCTCTAGGTAGCTCACATTTGTAATCCTTGCTACTTAGGAGGCTGAGATCTGAGGAGCATGGTTCAAAGCCAGTCAGAGCAGGAAAGTCCATGAGACTGTCTCCAATTAAGCACCAGAAAAACATAAATGCTGTTGAGGATCAAAGTGGTAGAGTGCTAACCTTGACAAGAAGAGCATAGGGACATCACCCAAGCCTTGAGGAAAAACTCCAGGAACAACAACAAAAAAGTTGCTAGCAAGGATAAGTGTGACTTCAATTCCCATTGTTTCCAAATAGGAAAAAAAAAATCTTCAAACACATAACTACATAACTCCTGCATTAAGATGCAGATCTGTTACATAAGCATATGGATGGATCTTAGCAAATGCAGCTTTTCTTTCCCTCAAGATCTGTTTTGGGGAAGGTCTCTATTTCTACTTAAATACATTGTAAACATGTCTTCCATAGAATATTGCAGAGAAGAGAGGAGGTTCAGGTATAGACCTGACCGGAATGGTCACATGGTGTTTGATTAATACAGGATATAAAAATGAAGGGGAAGTCAAATATAATCACAAGGTCCCTGGTTTAGATAGCTTTTAATCAGTGATGCTATTAAAGAGATTGGTAAGGATGGATGTAAATTAAGCAGAACAGGAGGGAAATAATTTTAGTTAATTCTGTAAGGTTTTTGTTTTTGTGACAGATAAATTTGGAAAGGAAATTGCTTTTGCCTAGTTTTCACAATCTTGAGTTGTAGGTTCCCTTTCAGCATAAAGAGTCTGTCACATAGTGAGCTGGGAACTGATTTGATAATTTAGTATAAGCTCTATCAAAGACATATATAAAGTTATCATCAGCTCTATAAAGATGTAATGTTTGCACTGTTTGTATCTGACTAATTTCAGTGTTGCCAAAGCCTTGGCACATATACCAATCTATTTTTATTTCTTCTGTTTAAAACACTCCTACAGGAGCTGACATGGACCAAAATACATTGAAAACATAGAATTTATCTTTTATTTGCTTGGAATTCCTTCACATTGCATTGTTGCACTGTTCAGGCTAAATGTTCAACACGCGATGCAGAAGCAGCCTGCCATCTTTAAATGCAGACCTTTCTTAAAACTCCTTGCTAGTCAGTTAATAAGCTTCCAATTTGATTGAGAAGAGCACATTCAAGAGACTCTGGTGTTGACAAGGACCCTGAGAAATTGCAGTGAAAGATTGTAAAGCCATCGGTTTCCATTATAAAATGCAAAGAAGAGAACAGGAAGACTCAAAGCTCCCCCATCGGTGGAATCAGCCAACTATAACTAATTAAGAAGGTAGGGGTTGGGAAGCCTGGGCCCCATGCTGGATGTCTGGCCTAACCCCCTAGCCACCTGGCTAGCTGAGAACGAAGTCATACTGCCTACCCTGAGGTCCAACCCACACCTGCTGTGCTAGTCTTGTTTTACCTTTGCCCATCTCACCTAGGCTGTTCTCAATGTTACCCTTCTGTTAGCTTCAGCTTCCTGGTAAGGTATTGAGCTGTGTAGCTTGATGCTAGACAGTTCCTTCTCTAAGTACAGAGCAGAGAGAAATTAGGTGAATGGTTTTCATTATCATCAGCAGCAATTGTGTGTTGTGCTGAAAAGATCCACGGCAAATTATTAGGAATACAAGGGAAAAGGAAAGAGCAAGACTGAATACTAAAAGCCCCTGAGGTGTAATCCATGGAAAAAATAATGAGAGAACATTTCTATATGCAGAGAGCAATTGCTGTGGCAGTAGTGCCCACTGCCCCTCTCTGCAGACGATTCCAGTTATTACCAACATCCTGTACTAATTCGTACTCCTCAGGCTAATTTACTTTTCAGAAAATAATCAAGGAACTGAAAAGCTAATGTCAATTATATATAAACTTACAAGAAGCAAGAATTAGCATCATTTAGCTTTAAAAGATGAACTTTCTGTCAAAGTTGAGAAACACATTAACAAGGAAGACAAGAACTTCTGGGTCCTTCATAAACAAGGCTTCCCTAAAGTACTCACCGAATATTACTAGGGTAGATGAGACATGCCTTGTTAAAAAGGTAATATTATCTTGGCTTAAAATGAGATCTTGCTCATATAAAGTGTGTTATTTTTTAAAGGAGGCCATCAGAATAAATGTGGTAAATAATAGGAACTTGAATACTTGAATATACATTTTAAATATGACTTATAATAAGTACATATTAGCACACAATTAAATAACTTTATTTTAAGCAATCTGTTTAAGAGTCTCACATCACTTAATCATGCGCCTACATTTTGGCAAGCATACCCTGAATCTCTTTCACCCTGTGCAAGCACTGTAGTGCACTTAAATTAGCCTCGATCTTTCAATCAATCATTCGAAATGGTCTGGGGATGCAGTCAGAAATGTTTTAGATACCGAATATGTGGGGCCACAAGCAGCGTGGCATGGAATACCATTTTACAGTAAACTTGTTTTAAAGGAGTACTCTGACAATAAAAGGTAAAGATGCAATTCATATCGTATTTGTTTATTGTTGTCTAGGTATGTCTAGGGTCATTTGTGCTATTATCATTCCAGATACATCTGAGATATTTCAACTCTAGAGACTGGTTAGAGATTCAGAGTGGAAATGGCACGCTTTCAGCTCTGTTATAATTATACATGATCTGCTGTTGACCAACCAGTTCTTGTGGGAAATAAAACTGTATTTTTATTACAAAGTCTGGCTTTTTGAAACATGCTGTAGCCTTAAGAGTAACCTTGAGGAAGAAGTTGATTTAGGTAGAAAACTCAGAAGTATGCATGACATATAAGAGACAGGCAGAAATGGTTAACTCTCGTATTAGCTCCCATCACCATAATTCCATTGTGTTCCTCAAAGTGAAAAAGAAACATACCATATAATCTCAAGTAATAAACCTAGTATTTCCAAAGTTCATTCAATGAAACTTCTTCAAAATAGGCAATAAAACTTGTATGAATGTGTAAAGTGAAAGTGGAATTTTTCTATTCAGTGCAAATGTTCTACTAAATATTCTTAGAAATATGCATACTGATAGATACAGCTTAGGCAGAATATGGATGACAGATAAAATATCCATTTTGCAATCTGTGTTTTGTCAGCTTTCTATCTCTACGACAAAAACATGGAAGGAAACCATCAATTTAAAGGGAGGGAAGATGTATTTTGGTGCACAGTTTCGGAGGTTTCGGCTCATTATTAGTTTGCTCTATTGTTTGGGGATAAAGCAGAAAAACATGGCAGAAAACTTAGGGAAGCGCAAAGCTGCTCACGTTATGGTGGCCATGAAAGCAAGAGAAACAGGAAGTTCTGGGGTTGGGGTACTAGTGTCTCCTTCAATAACAGGCCCTCAGTGCCCTGACATTCCTCTATTACCTCCCAATTGTGCCACAGATTGATGAATAAGCTTCAATACCTGCATTGTTAGGACATTTAAGAACAATATATGTGGATGATGAGAACAAAGTTATTATTTTCTGTAAATGAAGGCATCGGTAGCTAAAAAGGGATGAGTAGACATTGCACAGATAAAAATACGTTTATCTGGTAGGATACCTTTTGTTTTCTAAAGGTTGAAACTTCAGAACAATATTTTATTCATCACTACAAACTTGTTTTCTAAATACAATCACAAATTGTCTTCTCCCATGATGCAATCTCTCTAAGGAAGTCCACAATTCCATGTCCATGGCTAGAGCTGTGCCAGATTGGTTGTAAATTATTTTTTTTATTATGTCTCCTAACCACTATATCTAAGTTAGTCCTCCTTCACTACCCTTTGAACTACTACACATGATACTACATGTTAAAGTGCATAAAAAGTAAAAACTGCTTACCAGTGTTTTTCATTCTTTACAGTATTTTGCATAATTTTCTTCTCTCTTTTCTTTCTTAGGTTACTGGACTAAATTGGAAGTACATAGTCACTTAATACCTTCATAGTTAAACAATATACATGTACAACTTCTTTACCAACTTTTTACTTATAAATTAGTTCAATTAGTTCTGTATTCTACTTAATTCTTTTCAAATCTAATTGTCTTCGTGAAACTAATTAGTTAAGGAAAATAAAATTATTTCATATTTATATAAAAGTTAATACATTTGTGGAAGTCCCTGAAAAGAAAGTAGAAAATCTAAGCTGAAATTTTACTTTGCATTACCTACAAGCTGTGTAATCTTGAGTACATTAGCTCCATTTCCAAAGATGTATTATCCTTATCCCCCAAATAAGATAGAGATCTTCCTGTGTAGACTGCCATTTATTTTATTGATCAGATGAGATGATGACTGGAACATGTCATTAATAATGAAGAACTGCTGACCAGTTGTTAGGATAGGTATTCAAAAATCTTCCTGGACACTAGTATGCAGAGAATGCCAGTTTTTCTCAATAGTCTTTATGTAAAATCACCTTTACATCAAATGTGCTAAATGACATTGGCAGGTGGAAAAGCAAAGAAAAACTTGTTCACCAGAAAAAGACACATGAGTAAATAAATGTCATTATAATTCTGAGGTTACCATAATTTTTCTAGGGACAATTACACTCATAATATAGCACAATGGGATGAAATGCAACCGCAAAAGAATATGCCATTCAGAAGACTTTGCAACATGCTCTGAGCCTACAGATAGTATGCGAAGAACATGCAAATTATGGGATTTTGTATACATTTCATAAGAGCAATACTTCCTAAAATAATTTTTATTTTATGAATAATTTCTATTTGTTTTCCTTTGTTCTCCAAATACCAAAGAAAATAATTCAACGTCCATCCTGAATGTTTGTTTATGTCCCCATGTTTATCTGGAAAGAGAATAATTTGGGGGCCAGGTAGGAATCCTCTGTGATTTGTTCACTTTTCATCCATGAAAGGAAGTGGGTACTCATAACATACTAACCTAGAGTCTATACAAATTCTGTGTACCATGATAAACTTGGCAAAGAATCTAAGGAACGTAGTCAGATGTTCTTGTTGTTTATGGCATCAGAGACTATCAAAGAAAAGAGCTTGGTCTCTACCACTTTCATTATTATTAATAATAATTTTAATTTTGGGTTTACCAGCCTTATTGCCATTGATGGTTTCTTCTTTTTTTTTTTTCCCTAAGCTCCATGCCCTGTAGTAGGCCTGACCCATTATTCATGAATGAGTCACTGGCAGGAGCCCTTCTGCTGTCTGAACTTTTTGTTTCAACTGTAACCACTCTAATGCATCTGTATGCACAGCCTCTGATAAATGGTACTAGGCTATTCCTCCTTACTTTCTCATACAAGATGTACCAATAAAAACCTATGTGCCCCTCTAGAAAAAGGCAGGAAAACCTGGATGATTCTCTTCTACAACTTTCTTGAAATAACTCTGAAAACCTTGACCTTTTCCTGACAAATCTCAGTCACTGCCTCTCATCACCATGCCAACTGCACACTCCAGACACAGTAGAAATGTTCCTTAGGATGGCCCTGAGGTGTTGGCACTGCAGGTGTGAATCTGTGCTTTGTCTCCTCCCAGCCCTCTGTTCTTTCTGTTGCAACCCACTTTTGAAATGAGCTTGTTCAGAGAACTGGAACATTAGTGCCACTTTCTACCAGGCATGACCAGGGGAGGATCAGGGGATGGCAAGGGACCCGACAAGGTCATTGCGAAGACTCATTATATGATCCGTGGAAAAGAGAAATCAACCTTACAAAGTGATGTCAAAATAATACAATTATGATCGTGGTAATTGAATATCAGGTATTTTTCATATGAGTTACCATTTATTGCTTGTCTATAAGTTTGAAGTGTGCTGTCTTAATTTCATGCACAGTTTTTATGTTTCATAATGCTGTAGATATTTTCATGTCAGCTTTTAAAATGAGTAAATTGAGACTCAGTCCTATGAAGTCTATGAAAATTGTACCACTGGTATATGGATAAACTCTTAGATCTAACCCAGAATTACCTGACTCCAACCCGTTTTATGCCTTCCTTATTTAATTATATATTTGTTTTTTCTTGTTAATTTATTTATTTTTTTGTATTCCAGTACTGGGGCTTAATCTCAGGGCAATGCATACTGGCACTATCCCTTAGCTTGTTTTGCTTATGGCTGGTACTTTACTGCTTGAATCACAGCTCCACCTCAGGTGTGTGTGTGTGTGTGTGTGTGTGTGTGTGTGTGTGTGTGTGTTTGTTTAATTGGACATAAGAGTCTCATTCACTTTCTTGCCTAGGATGGCATCAAACTGCTATCCTCCAAGATTGGCCTTCTGAGTAGCTAAGAGAGCAGGCATCATTTACCAACACCCAGCTTGATGATAGCTTCTCCTAAGTAGAAATAAGTAGTAATTATAAGACTAAGTAAATAAATTATAAAAATGCATATGTGCTTATATCTATATAGTTCCAAAAGATATAGATACAGACTCATAATAGAGAAATGATGGATAGATACCATTATCTGCTATAGATAGAAAATATGAGTGTAGACAAATAGTGACTACTTGAACATGATATGATGATATTTGTTAATAGAGATGACAAAATACAGTTAAACAGTGATTATGCAGAAATATTTCATTTTTTTCTTTTATGAGACATTCATACATCTACATGTTACATATGAGATAGATTTTAGTTAAGATACACTAAAGATTGAGAAATATGTTGTCTTGATGTATCTCCATGTTTCAACAGCTGTATTACAAGTGTAAGAGTAGAAGCTCCTCCAAATATAGAATTTTAGTATCCACTTGTTTTTGTAAAACATGCAGTCTACCTAAAAAACGATGCCTAACCTTCTGTTGCAATGTGAATACCTCTGTCATTAAACCTTCAAACTTGTTGCCAATATATTAGAAACATGGTTGAAAATTTTGTGAAATATGATTTTTTTTTAAAGTACAATATGTGAACTTCACAACATTCACTTATAGAAGAATGAATTGAACCCTGGGCCAAGGACATTCACAAGCCAAGTTAAGTCTGAAATATGTTTGTCCTTACCTATAGAACTAAAGGAAAGATAATGAGTGATGAGAGCCATAGTAATTTCACTTACCAAGTAGCATAGTCTTGAATTATCAGCACAACTGTGAGGATTATTGAAAGAATGCTTATAAAGAACTCTACTGAAGTTTCTGTATTATTATTTATTACTATTATGCTACTTAAAAGGTAGCTATGTGTAAATAAACTGCAATATTTTCCCATCTATTCTGTTGTATAGATATATTTAGGCAAAAGTACGTGTGAATTCTAATAAACAGTTGAGTAATTACAAGTATAAATATTAACAATAGTTTTTAAGGGGTTGCTAGAGACAGGTAAATATCTGTGAAACTCCATTTTATTTAATTATATTAATATAATTTTACTTAATTATAGAGAATGCTTAACAAACATTGTTATTTGGCATGGCATATATACTAAAAAACAAAAGACTAAAACAGAAATTCATTTGCACAAAAATACATATCATACATTATTCATTTCTATGAGTGGTTTAAGCTGAATTATAAAAGGTACCACTAGAGAGTTCAACTGTAGCTTCAGCCTAAGTTTATGCTCACTGCAGGTATAAAATGTAGATTGATTTGCTGCATCTGGAAGCAAGTATCTGGAAACAACTTTTGGAAAATAAAATTATGGTAAGTCTTGTGTGATGTTGGTGGTTACATCTATGCATTTTCTAGTGTGCTAAGTGTCTACCTCATTAACAAAATATGTTTGAAAAGAAAGGCTGCCAATTAAATTATAAATATTAAAGTGATTGTATTTTTGAAGGCATATATGCCCTTATATTTAAGCTAAGAAAGAATAATAGTCTTTAAAAATATTTTCAGGGAAGTTGGTGAAGAGAATATTTCACTGAGTGCAAACAAATTTAAAGTTCACTTGATAGATAGAAATGCGTTATTTTAATCTGTAAAAACATTAAACTATATGTTAACTTTCTTTAACTTTAATGTAAAACAGTCTGTTATTTTCCTACTGCTACCTTGGGGAAAAGTAACATTTTCATTCTTACATAAACTCATAAATCAATGTCAACAGGATTTGAATATTAAAATCAGCTTCAAAAAATAGCCCATGATCAAAAGTGTATATCATAGAAAATTGCTTCAGGAAATGTTTCACTTTGAAAATAAAAGTATGATTTGTATTTCCTTATATAAAATTAAGCAGTAGTGGCAGTATTTGGGGGCTCAAAATTGAATATGTATTGAGACAAGTGAATGATAATCCAATACACAAAGGAATATCTCCTATAAAATGACCAGAATAAAGATTGCCATTTTCTTTGTTTCTTTTTTATTTCTCTCTTTCTTTTCTTTCTCCCTTTCTGCTCCCTTCCCTCCCTTCCTCCCTCCCTTCCTCCCTCCCTCCCTCCCTCCCTCCCTCCCTCCCTCCCTCCCTCCCTCCCTCCCTCCCTCCCTCCCTCCCTCCCTCCCTCTCCTTCCTTCCTTCCTTCCTTCCTTCCTTCCTTCCTTCCTTCCTTCCTTCCTTCCTTCCTTCCTTCCTTCCTTCCTTCCTTCCTTCCTTCCTTCCTTCCTCTACCACCAAATTTGTACTTAAAACCTGAAAACAGCTGTATAACACTCATTTATAAAGTTGCTCAGTGGTACCTTGTAGTAAAAACAATGAATTCTTTTATCCCCACATGGCACAAACACTGTCTAGCAGGAATTCAACTCTGATTATTATGTCATGGTATGTCTTGGATTATGGGTAACGTCTGTCTTAGTGGTCCTCAAACTACTATAGTCCCCAGCACAATCCTCTGGAGGCCTTGTTCAAACACAGTTGGCTAATCTCCACTTACTAAAGTTAAACTGTGATTTAAGAATACAGCTCAAACAATTGGCCTGAATGTCAGTCAGGGTGGCCCCAGGACTATACTATGTGGTTGCAGCTCCTGGCAAGCAAACTGTATATTGTGTCTTAGCTATCTAATCAATGCTTATGATTCATTATCTCCTTAGAGCAAATAGTAGTTGACTTCTACGTTTCTAACTCTGACCATTATGCAAAAAAGTGAAGAAATCTTTTGTTTTCTTAACTTCTAAGTCACTCAAGCTAAGCTAGAGGCTCTGTGATATGTTCACATATAGTCTTTGCATGTCCCTATTAATTTGTGTGCCCCAGGTGCCCAAATTACTTGGTTCTTAAGTCTTCCACAACACAGTGATTGTCTCAAACATAATGACCACAGGCATTCTGCATTAGTTTCCTTTGTGATAATGAAATATTTGAAGCTGGGTAATAAATAATGAGAAGAGGTTTATTTATGTCACACTTGTTGAAGCTGAGAGCCCAAGACAAGAAGGCCTTACCAATTTGACTTCTGAAAGTGCTTGGCCAAATCATAACATGGTTGATGCCATTGTAGCGGCAGCATCTGCAAGTAAAGGATGAGACAGAAACCCAGAGAGACAGAGAAGATGGGGCAGTATAAGATACCCCCAAAGGCCTCATGTCTTAAATAGTCTCATCCAATTCCTGATTCAACTTAGGTCCTTGTACATGCTAAGCAACCTTATACTTGAGCCATCTTCTGGCACTGTTGTTTGTATTTTGATTTTGAAATAGAGTCTGGCTACCTTTGCCAAGGCCAGTCATGAACTCATTATGTGTTTGCCTCCATCTTCCAAGTAGCTCATATTCCAAGCATAGCCAACAAGTCCCAGCTATTACATGGTATTTAATATCACCCACAAAGGACCAAGATCCACAAATATGAACCTTTGTGTGACATTCTCAAAACCTGTTCAAACATAACACATTCAAGTGAGTTACCAAAAATAGTTACTGACTTTTGAAAATAATCTCTTTGTCCTGGTATATAAACTTTCAAAATGATCAACACTTGTAGGAATACAGAGAGAGAGAGAGAGAGAGAGAGAGAGAGAGAGAGAGAGAGAGAGAGAGAGAGAGAGAGAGAGAGAGAGAGAGAGAGAGAGAGAGAGAGTATAAAGTATATTATAACAAAACCATTAGGAAGTGAATGGTGGAAACAGATCACACTGAAGGGTCAAATAATCTAAACTCAAGTCTTCTAACAAGTGTTTAGGAGAGCAAGGCTACTTTATAAGAAGGTAAATGTCATGCTGTATTTAGATGGTGATGGGCTTTATATGTGGATAGTACCTTGGAGATCAGGTTCTCAAATATACAGTCTTGCTTTTTGTATATGTATAGAGTATTGTCATGAATTTTAATGTGTGTGTGTGTGTGTGTGTGTGTGTGTGTGTGTGTGTGCGCGCGCGCGTGCTGGTACTGAGGTTTGAACTCAGGTTTAGGACAATCTCCCCAGATTTTGTCCTGGTGCTATCGACTTGAGCTACAGCTCCATTTTCAGTTTTTTAGGTAGTTAATTGGAAATAATAAGTTTCATGGACTTTCTTTCCCAGACTGGCTTCAAATCTCAATCTTCAGATCTCAGCCTCCTAAGTAAGATTACAGGTGTGAGACACTAGCTACCAGTGAAGAATAATGATTGTTAATGAGGAAAAATATACTTGATTTGCTGTAGGTTACAAAGATTTGGCTGTGTTGTAATTTAATAATCTCCAAAGAGTAATTGAACAATTCTCTTTTGTGAAAGATTTATTTTTCTTAAATACTTAATTTCTCATAGCTAAATAAATATTAAGGTATCCAAGATTCAAGAATGCTCCTCAAGCTGCCATGATTTCATTTTTGAAACAGTAGAAAACTCGGTATCACCCACAGATTCTACTTAAACTACAGTTTTATCATTTCATACTAGAAGGTGAGGGGGCAACTTGTAGTTCTCATTACAGAGATTTCTGGAAGATAAGTCACAGGGGAAAGAGGTCAGGAAAATAAAAGCCAAGAGACCAATTAAGATAGGTCATTTTCAATTTATGAGACATAGGTAATAACAATTGAACAAAAATAAGATAGGAAAATAAATATTTTCCTTAAATATCCCTTTAGCTTCAGATTCAAAAACACACCTAGTCTCTCTAGGGAACTTCATTTCCAGACTGCACTTTTATCGAAGATAATTAGGGCACACAAGAAAGCAATGTGATGATCAATAAGACTTTATGGGTTGTACTTACTCTATAATGATATCCTTGGAAACCCTAGGGCAAAATAATGCTTCAGATTGCTGATGGGGTTGGTGGGCCCTTTGGCATTTTTCTGCTGGCTATCCTGCCTTTTCTTCCTGGTGGCTGGTTTACGGCTGCATTCATACACAATCCATTGCACCAGAAATGGCTGCTGCTCACAACTGGGACAGTCTTCAGGGCTACTGCAGCAGGAATGTAGGCATGCAGAATCAATGAACACCAGAGACTTGGTTCCGCTGACACAGAATCAGAAATGTACTGCTGGCTCCTGAGGACAATGGGATTTATTCATGTATGTGAATGAGGATTTCTTAATCATAGGTCAGTGTAAATCTTAGAGACAAACTGTTCCTTTCTAGTATTTTTCTTAAGATGAGGAAGACAATGCTAGTAATTAAGCAATGGGGGTAAGTTTGAGATGTGTGTGTGTCTGTGTCTACATGCTTGTGCACATGTGTGTGTTCATGTGCAAAAAGAAGGGGTTGATTTTTTAAAGTTAGGAAGAAAACACAAGCAGGAATTAAAACAACACAGGAATGAAAGGTCATTTGATATATTGAAGATTTTTTTTTCAGAAATGTCTCTAGGATTCTTCAATAAAATGTCACCATATCAATAATTTGAGAGATAATAACTACAGACTTTTAGGTAAGGCCTATCTTTATTTTTTTTAAAGTCTAGTATTTTCGATCAATTACTAACTTACATATCTCATCTTACACGCTGTCATTTGAAAGGAACATCTACACATTCAGCTACAATGAATCAAAGGAAAAGGGAAGAAAACATGTTTTATGGGATTAAATTCTTTTAACTGGAACAGAACTTTATGACTGAAAATGTCAAGGACTAGATTTCAATATTTTAAACTGGTCATGCTGAAATATGTTGATTTTAGCCATTTGCATCATTCCAAGTGGACATTATATAATTTTTTTCTGGTAATATTCTTAACTTTCTATCAGTAAGCTATTAGAATGACAAATTTTATAATTTGGTGCCTTTCTTGGCAATTATTAATTTGCATAATAATATTCTCATTAGCAATAGTATAAAAAGAAAATATAAGTGACTATGTCAAAAACAGTGAGATCGTATTAATTTAGAACTCTGAGAAAGGTGTTTCCCCCTTTAAGTCATAATTCTACGAAGTTCAAAGTATTCTCATTCCATTCAACCTCTGAGAGAATGTCTGTATTTCTCCTCATTTTGGCTGAATTTATCCCAATGCCCCTTCCAGTAACAGACATAGATTGATGACATCTTCCTTTATAACTTCAATTCAGGAATTGGTCCAAGAAACCTAACATCCCATTAATGACTGAAAATCAGGGTCAACCATTAGAAGCAAAAGCCATGCTTCCAACATTCTTTTATTTCTTCCCCTAAGGTCAGAAAATTTGACTCCTTTCTATCACCATTTATTGCTGCTTCCAGCAAAAATCCTCTGTTCTACTGATTGACATGAGATGATGACATATGATATATGGACTATCTTAGTTTAGTATTTTTCCCCTTTCTGTCCTACAGTAGCTGATATTCCTTTTTTCTCCATAGCATGTACTTTTGGATTTTTCTCCACAGTTGTATAATACCTCAATTTAATGACTACTTTTAATATTGTGGCCAAAAGATGACATGAGTCATCTTTTAATGCCATAATTATTGCTCAGAACACAGTTGTAAAGCCTGAAACAATTTCAGACAAATCTAATGTAAGCAGACAAAATAAGAAATTCACAGTGGTGGGTTGCATTTAATAATACAAACGCATAGGTAAGTGTTGGTCTTAAAATTCTTAAGATCTGTCCATTCAGAAGAACTCAAGACACACAGATGGAATGTAAAAAAAAATCAATAATAAGTTTAAATGGATGTTTAGGCGGCATCAGGAGAGAAGAAAGTAGACTAGTCAATGAATATGATGGATATATTAAACATCCAGAAAACAAATGTATCAATTCAGAGGTTCGGAGGAAAGGATTAAAGATTCGGTTGTCTAAATGATACAGGGATTCCAGTGGCGGTGACACTGAGAAGCTAAAGGCCAAGTAGGAACTCAGGAACACTGGGACATGACAGGCTACATTGGAAGAACAAATCTCTAGGATGCAATTCTGTTTCACGACCTTATATACTGGGGAGTGATCACTTTTGGTGATAGGAGAAATTATGTATCACATATGAAACATCAATGAATTGTCTTCTATTCCATGGGAAATTAGAAGCATATTTTCTGATTAAGAATGTGACATGAGAGTGGATGAATGTGATCATAGCATATTTATCCATGTATCTCTCTATATACCTTATCTGTCTATGCACATATATACATATATGTAAATATATATACATGTGTGCATATATTTATATACCTATATAGGTACACACACATACACCTCCCACATATATGGTAGCATCATAGTGAAAACCTATTTTCCAATTAATTCACACTAATAAAAAGTGACAGGATCAAAGGAAATTTTCTATAGATTAATAAGCTCTAACTACATGCTGAACTACTAAGGATAATCATAGGCTTCTCGTTGACTTAGAGAGGAATTTGATGAGGCATCTCTTAGGTGTTTGGGTATTTAAGAACTTCTTTCACTCCTAGTGTATTCCCAAGGGGACTGAGCATGAGAGGGATTTATGCCATACTCGGGTATGCCAAATTGTTAAGAAATACTAGTGAAAAGAACATATTCTTTCTATGTATCTTCTTCAAGTAGTATTTATACAGAGGGCTTTCAATTCCATATGTCCATTTATGCATACAATGAGAGACTTAACTTTCCTCCCAAATAAAAATCTATGAAAAATATGTATTGACAATTGAAAGAAAAAGATTCCTGTCATATGCATGTCAGAAACTTAAAACACAAATAATAAATGTGAGAAAAGTAGACCAACTTCATTGAAAGTCACCAGTCATAAACACAAATTTCCTGTAGCTCTATATCACACTCTGTGGGTGTTGCTGTAGGGAGGTGGTGGAGCTCAGAGGAGCCAAGAAGCTAGTTACAGAATTTCACATCTCTGCTCACCAGTCTTTTGCATGCTGGTGAGGTAGTAAAGGAAACATTCTGAAGTTGATGATTCAGTGCTTGCCAAAACAATAGAGTGCAAAGAATGGCATGCAAAAATTGGAAATCTCAGAAGTGGACAAGCAACATCTTTGAGGAAGGACTCGAGGAAGTTTTAGGTTGGACAGGCTATATGCAAAAGGCTTTGAGAAATTGCAGCGCTTGAATTGTCCATAAAGCATGGATAAGACTGGCCTCAAATAACAAGTTAATATTATTGAGATGTTGACATTATCACACGGGCATGGGGGTTATAATACTAGTGAGTGAAAGTAGTAGAAAAATAGGGCTGACTTCTAGAAAGCCCTGATATCTAGGGCCATGAGCAGGGAACATGAATGTAACAATTTTATGTAGAGAAGACAGGGAAGAAGACCAGAATAGAAAAACACAGACACAGCTGAGAAGAAACAGGGAAGTTAAGAGAAATTAGGTGCTCAGAGTTTTTCCCTTCTGTTATGCAGAATCACAGGTTGGTGAAGAGTAGAAAGTTTCATAAATTTATCCCTTGTATGAACTTACATAACCATACCCACAATTAGGATACCCTTGGATTATATTAGCTATCTATTGCATATAGGATTCAGGTTCCTCCAGAAAAGTATGGCAAAACAAACCCCTTTTATGTCACAGGCTGCCTTCATCAAGTGCATTATTACAGCAGTAGAAAGTTGACCAACATATGCTTCACTGAGGGCATCACTTGTCAAAGACATAAAAAAAATACTACTGATATATTTGATGAATTAGTAGTGGCATTTTGATACTTTCCCTCTAAATGCACATATTCTAGCTATGATTCTCACTTCTTGACATCAGTTGCTTATCTGTATAATTGTAATAAAGTCTATTTCTTCATAATCACCTAGATTTCTTGGTTAAATCCCTTGTATATGAGAAACTCAACCAACTAAGAAGTTTAAATTTTCTACAATTGAAATCAATGATCACATAAATCATTTAAACTGCAAATATGTTGATTGGAGATGTAAATTGGAAACACAAAACTAGAAACATTTTGCAATCATCATAGAAGACAAGAGGGACTTGAGACAGTGATGTAAGAATGAAAGTGAGGAAAATTAAAGTCTTTATAAACAGGCAGGTCATGGAAATAACAATGCAAATTTCTTTCAAGCTTATGACTTGATGATCAGTGTTATTCATCAGTGATAAAATGCCAATTAAGAAAACAAAAATAATTAATTGGAAAATATTGAAAATGAGACAACCAGGGCTAAAAGATTGTGGGGAAATAGAACTTTTGTATATTACTGTTTTTACTTTTTGAATGCTTTGATTTTGTACGAAGGAGTTGCCATTTAACAAAACAGTTTATGAGCACACTATATCCTGATAGATATATCTCTTCAATTACCTTGGAGATAATTAAAAATATATTTGTGTGCATGTATGATAATTTTCTTTGGACAATACACAGAAACTTGTGATGCAGAAGACATGAGATATTAATAATAAAAGAATATTCTCAATGCCATCTTAATTTAATTTTTATGTATAAAAATGTTTTTAAGGCTAAATATGAATACTGAAACAAAACCTCAGATAGGGTAAAAGGAGAAGAACATATAGTATAGGATAATAACAAGATATAAGATGGAAATAATTGTTTTTTAAAAAGTGATTGAATATAGGAAACAAACAAAGTTTTATTTAGACTTCTGGAGACTAGATGGTTGGGAAAAAAAACAAATAGTCCTAAACCAAGCAAGAATAACTAAGAGAACAAAGTATTCAATAAATAAAATGATTAATGTTGTTTAAAACATACTGGGCTTACAGAATCTTGTATTGTCAGTTTTAAGTTGTGACAGATTAGTCACAACCTATTGAGAGCATGTGGTTGAGATTTTGCAAGCATCCACCAGGAAGGTTCTGAATAAAACCAACAGGCATGAAAAGAAGCCAGGCCTCGAATCTTGAGACAACCGTACATTTGGAGTAGTGGCGCAAAGGTAAGAGTCAGTAAAAGGTGAAGAACAGGAGCAGGCTGTGTGTAGAGCAAAACAGAACAGGGTATGTTCATTGGAAATGAGGGACTGCAAACCTTTAGGACATCAGTGTGTGTCTTCAGAGGGAGATTGTTCAAGGTTCAGAATGGCAAATGGTGGATTGATTTTGTGATTAGACAGTCCATTTTAAATTAAGCTATAAGTACACACAGGAGTGCAAACAGTCCCAATGTATTAGTCAGTGGTATTAGCAAGGAAAACTACTCTTTTGTGTCGTTAGTCACAGAAGATAAAGGAAAACAAAACTACTGCATGGGATTAAAATGCCTTCACAATGAAACTCACCAACAGCTACTGGTGCATGACTCTTGTGCAGATGCTAAGTATTTCATAGTGTCCCATTTTAACAATAAAGCAAGAAGCAGGAAGCCAAAAGCCAGTATCAGGGAAATGTCTTTTAATAGGTTGATATCACTGTAGATTTGCTGGTTGGCTCTGTACTCCAAAATTTAAAATCCAGGTATTCTCTAACATGACCCTGAATAAAGAGAAGTAGGTGGAGGTCAGAGATTGCAGTGTCAATAGTCAATGCATCTCCTATGAAACTAAGAAAATTGAGGGGAAGATTTGGGAGGGATGGGGGAGAATGTTGAAGGGAATGACATTGATCAAGATGCATTGTACTTACAAACAGATTTGTTGAATGTTAAATCCTGTATACAGTTACTCCCAAATAATACAAATATATATATACATATATATATATATATATATATATATGTAATATATTTTCTAGGCCTGGGGCTTGAACTCAGGGCCTGATCACTGTCCCTGGCTTCTTTTTGCTTAAGGCTAGCACTCTACCACATAAGCCACAGTGCCTCTTCTGTCTTTTTCTATATACGTGGTGCTGGTGCTGAGGAATTGAACCCAAGGTTTCATGTATAAGAGGAAAGCACTCTACCAATAGGCCATATTCCCAGCCCCAAATATATTTTTAATTGTACTGAACGGTCATCCATTTGTTGAAGATCTGAAACCTGGGTTGGTAGGGAGTGGAACCTTCCAGTAAGAGTCCTTAGCAGGAATTATAAACCTATAACACAAATCTTCTCTCTCTCTCTCTCTCTCTCTCTCTCTCTCTCTCTCTCTCTCTCGTTCAGGAACCCTTGTTCATGCTTAGTGTTTTCTGTCTTTCTCAGTAGTGTTAAAAATAATTAAAGGAAAGAATCTGTGGGTTTTTTGTTGTTATATATTTAGAAGAGTTATTCTAGTGAGTTCTGTATAGCAGGCATTCTCTAGAGTTTATTGCTATGATACCCTCTTATCCAGCAGTGCTTAATACCCAAAGTATTCCCCACAGGAATCCCAACTGCTTACAGATAATTCTTAGTATGCTGAAGCCTAGAAACCTCTCCTTCTACATGAAAAATCACCCTTTTTGTCTTTGTAATACATGCATTTGATGTTGGTTTCTTGACTGGTACATACAGAATCACGGAATATCTTAGAAATTTCACAAGTTTAAGGAGATCTGATGTTTTTACTGACAAATAAGCCCATAGGAAAAAAATTCAAAGGCTTATGGGACTATAATCCACGTTTTCTGTGTAAGTGTAAATATTTTTAGTGACTTTTATTCCTGATGGATTAGAGGATTTTTAAGATATCAAAACAATTTTGAAGACATTTGAAGGTAGTTATGACCAGAGGTGCAGTATGTGTGGTTAGTTAATAAGGAAATTTGCACAAAGATTTATTGAGAGAGCATTAATAGTAGCTTAATTCAATAAAATGTCACCTATAGAGTTGATAGATTTGGTCAACTTCATCAAACAATGGACAGTTCTTTGGAGGAAAAAGAAATATATCAAGTCAGTTACTTGTAGCCTAATGAATCAAAAAATTGGCTATTTGCCTGAAAATTTCCTTGTTTTATGCTTTCTTCTGAAATTATGCATGCAACACTACTTTCACTACCATTATACTTAGGCAACCAAGCAAATTTATTATATTTTAGGCATTGAGATTTCCTGTCTCTTCACAAAATTCAGTAACAACAAAATCATATAAACATAACAAAGATTACACTTTAAAGCATTTTATTTTCAACTAATAAGATGACTCTTTGTATTCAGAAAATTTCTATTTTTATGTGCCACCATAGTGAATGTAAAACTTAATTCATATTAAGCTTTCTCATTAGGACAAATGAATGATGCTGATTATATCACATTAGGAAAACACTTTGATAAAGCCAACTTTTCTGAGGATTCTGTATGTAGAGTGAATGTTAGAAAGTAGTTGGAAGTTAGGAAGCTAGTATATTTCCTGTCAGAGTGATGTACTTTTTATATCTATATTATTTGGGTGTATTCCTCAAAATGACTACAGTAAAAAAGCTTTGAATAATAATTTTCCAGAGAGAGGAATACACATTTATTTCCATGGTACTTTAAAAGTACATTTTTCCCCTTACACTGACACATTATAATGATGTCAAGGTCCTGAAAAAAGACCATGACATTAACAAGACAGAAGGGTAACTTAATGGAAGTTCCATTGATAAAATGCCATCCTCCCAAAGCTAGTAATTGTTCTTTGGCTATTATACTCTTACCAAAGAAGCAATATATCAGAAGCCTGCTCATCTAGGCACAACTCTAAAAGATTCTGAGACACTGTGGGTTGTATATCACTAAATTGTGAGACATTAGAAGCAACTAACGTATTCATTAATTATTGTATCTTACTGACTACAGTCAAGAATTATGACAGACAATCTCATCATTAAAAACCTCATGCATAGTTATTTGAAAATGTTATGTTCTTTGCACATGAAATAGATTCTTAAGGAAAAAATAATCAAAGATTCTACCTCCTATGTACAAATTAATAACCATATAGCATATGATTATAAAGTTTCTAGGACTATAATTATGTTTGTGCTGTTACAAATATCTAGATTCTCAAATGAATCTGAATGTCATTATGCAGGATAAAATTGTTGGAGCTCATTATAATAGCAGATAAATTAGCTTCCATATGAATGTTTCACTTAAAATTGAAATTAAACTTTTAAAATTGAAAATATATAATTTTGATATTTTATCTGCATTACTTATATGGCCATTATTTAGGCACTTGTACCCCATTTTCTTGCCATACCTCCTCTAAGGTCCACTGAGGTCCTATAGTTAGATGTTTTGCTATTAGTTTTCCCAAAGAATATTTCTGTGATAATCATAGTCACCAATAGAAAACCCCATACATTCCAGACTCTAAGACCCTAACATTTGCTATCAAAATTTTTTCTATGTAATTTATATCGTCCCAGTACTCAATTTTTGATTTAGATTTCCTCTTTGAATATGAAATTTGTAGATTTAAAAAAATTTTTTTTTCTAGTCTTGGGGCTTAAACTCAGGGTCTGGGCACAGTACCTAAGCTTTTTTTTTTTTTTTTTTTTCTTCTCAAAGCTAGTGCACTACCACTTGAGCCACAGCACCACTTCTGGCTTTCACTGAGTAGATTTTTGGGAGGTAAGGATCTCAGAGACTTTCTGCCCAGGGTGCCTTCAAATCACAATCCTCAAATCTCAGCCTTCCAAATAGCTAGGATTACAACCATGAGTACCAGCCCTGTTAGCATTTCCCTAGCCTCAGGTCCTCAGCTCCTCCCACTAGCCCCAGATCCACCCATACCTAATGAGCCACTCCTACTCACTACCTACCTACTTCCCCTTTATCCCCAGAGAGAGAGGCTGCCACCTGGGTAAGGTGCAGGCGCCATGTAGCTCCCTCTCCCGTGTGCACTATGGCCTCACTAATAAACCTCCTTATGAACCTTCTTCTCCTGTCTGTGATTATCTCCACGTGGTCCTCTGGGATGGCTGGGACCTATACTTTCACTGGTGCTGAACCCGGGATAGGCTCCCCAGTGGATTTGCTCCCCCATTTCTGGGGGTCCAAGCTGCCTCCGGGACCTTTTCTGCTGTCCTAAGCCCACCCAGATGACCACCGAGGTAACTTCTCCTGACTGAGTGCTCTACTTCCATCCAACATGACAATCTACAAATTTGACCTCACACCCAGGGTAAATGATCATCTAAACGAGGGCTCGGATCCAATTTTCTGATTTACCTTAGGGCCACAGGGCCATGGCTTCTGGACCACACCAAAAATCTTGGCACCAAGTTCCCAGACCCACTCAATGACCATAGCATAGGGCCACAGGGCCACACTCCACGCTTGGTCCGAGACACAGTGATTGCAGTGACGATTCTATCGCTGATTGTCTCTCACATTTCAGCTGACCAGAGTAATGCCAAGGACGCTTGGTATTAACTCCTCAGCTCCGCTAATCACTTACCATGGTAGGGGCACAATCATTCACCACAACAGATTTGAAACTCCAACCAGGTTGAGTGACCATTAGCCTGGAGCTTGGATTTTCTCTAGTTCAGCTCCGCTGGTCACTCATCAAGTGGAGAACAGTCTAAAGCTGCTCAAGTTTGAGCCCAATCTTACAAATTTGGAATATTTTACAAGACTCACATAACTTCTATGAGCGCTCGGGCAGATGGAGTTCTCTCTCTCTCTCTCTCTCTGTCTTTTTGCCTCTCTCTATGCCTGCCTGCCTGTGATGGGCTGGTACTAGCTTCCAAAGGTACCAATATTTGTTTAACATCTGCTTTGATTGATGTTTGTTAAGCTTGGAGATTCGGTTAAGTTCTGCTGCTTGTTGGCTAAATCCTGTTTTCTCTAGCATTGATCACGTGGTGGACAATAAAATTGGTTTTAGCAAGCGCCATCTTGGTTCCATCAAGATTCCTCTTGGAGATGGAGCCCACCCATCCCCCAGGTAATGGGCATGCCAAATTCCTCAAATTCCTCCAGGCAGGGCAGGGATGTGGAGACTTGAGCTCTGGGTAACCCTGCCCCCCCACCCTAAACTCTAACTGTGGCCTTGCAATTCAAATGTACCTTGTAATTCAAATGCTGTAAGGTGAATGTGTCTTGCTGTGAGCCTGCTAAGGCTCTGACCAGCCCCGCCGCCATTACGCAGTGCCACATGTCTGTGTTCTGTTCGTGACCTGTCTCCCATCTCCTGAACCTTCTCTGGTCTTAGCATCCCACTTCAGCTCCCCATTGGAGCTAAACTGGTTTCTCAAAATGTGGCTTCATCATTTCCTAGCCAGATAATCTGTGAACATTTTTGTTTCCTAGGAAAAGGTTTTTGTTTTCTAACTGACCACGTGGTTCTAAAATATGGGCAAAATAATATAATTTTGCCACTGGAATTCCAGGAAACTTACATGGCCAATTAAAAAAAAATTCTAAGTGCTCCCCAAAGCGTGTGCACAACTGTCTGTATGTCTCTCTGTCTGTTGGTAAAACATGTAAAAACTGGCATCATGGTTTCAAAATTACTTGCATTTTGACTACTATTTTAACTTACTTTAAATCTTGTGTTAAACTGATCTTTGCAGCCTGTGGGTGGAGTCACAGTGAACAGCCTGGAAGCAATCCTGACTCCAATCACCAGACTCCAAGCCAATAGAAAAAAATCCCAGGTTTTAAACCCAAACTGATCATGTTTGGGTGCAAGCAAATGTGTCTAAGAAAAACTCCAAAGGTTCTAATATGATGCACATGGTATAAGTACAATGATGTTAAACCAGTGTGCTACACTTTATGTCCATCTACGCTAAGTCAAGTGTACATCTGATCCTGACAATTCTTTGGTATAGACTAAGATTTTGCTTCTCCGTTTTTCTCTCCTGTGTTCTCATAAACTCTTTAAGATCAAGGGACCAGAGTCATTTTGGAACGAGTGTGCAAATGTGGCTGCTAACCTCGATTTTCTTGACCCAGGATTGATATTTTGCTTTACAGGATGCAGGTCGACATGTGTGCTAGCTGCATGGACTGTGGCGGTCCATGGCTACAGGAAGCTGCCTCCACAGTCTGCTCCCAAACTGCCTGGTTAAACTACTAGTGATTACTTATTCTCTCTCTCTTACATGGAGAACTGCTCAGGGAATCTAGTAGTCGTGTGAAGATTTTGACAGGCCCAGAGTGCTCCTGCTCTGGCTCTGCCCCACCCCCACCCCACTCCCAGATTAGAGTTGGACTCATAGCAGGCCTATCATGACAGAGTTGCAACTGAGACTTACTCCAAGGTTAAAAACATCAGTGTTGTGTTTGGTGGCCACAGAATTGCATTGGGGTAGCATTGGTGTCTTCCCCCTCCATGTTTGAGAAACTGTCCTGGCTGCTGCAGAGAGCAGACTTGGTTGGCCCTTGGTCTGTGTGGATTTTGTGACTAGGAAGATGGTTAAAGGCCCAAGCCATGCCTTCTAAAATCTTTTAAAGTTGTCTCCCTGCTTAAACCAGTAGGGTACCAGCCTACAAAAGCCATAGTACTCAGAGTAAGCAACCAGGAAATACTGGGAGATTTCAAATGTCTTTAACCAGTCTTGTGTAGAAATTTGCAGGCAACCCAGCAGGTGGTGTGACAATCTATCCAGGGGACTCTGAGATGCCACTACAGCCTCACCCAGATCCAACTCATCTCTCCTGCCTGCCTCCATCATGCATGTCTAACAAAGCCTGCTGATTCGGGATGGAAGACACAGCCACTTCAGATCCACTGAAGCTGAGACTTTTAACTGTTACTCATTTGTGCTCTCTTCCACCTGCCAGTAAGGTTAAATGATATGATTTGATTTGATGGCACATGGATCTCATTCAGTCTGCTATTCTCTAAGTGTTACATCAGAACTCTCGCAAGTACTTGTTGGTCAATTCTCAACAAGTTACAGGTAAGCTCTACTCCTATTGTTCTCCTGTTGCTTTAATTGGAAATAAAAAGGGCTTTTATGTCTAAGACTCCTTGGATTGCAGTTCAAAGCCAGCCCGGGCAACAAAAAATATCCCTCTAAAACACCATCTCCCAACTAACCAGCACAAAGCCAGACTGGAAGCTTGGCTCAAGAGAACCAGCCAAATACTGTGGCTCAAGTGGTAGAGCACTAGCCATTAACAGAAGTGCTCAGGGACAGTGCCCAGGCCTTGAGTTCAAATCCCGTGAATGCCAACTGGGACAAGCTATCCAAGCAATGAGCACCTAGACCTTCAGGACCAGGTCTATCCTGACAACAAGGAACTATGGAGAGGAGTAAGAGGAGATGAAGTCTCATCTTAAATGGAGTCAATTTAAACTTGCCCTTTCAAAATTAATCAGAGCTGAGAGATCAAGAGGAATAGTTGTTTACCTACCTAATGTCCATAACTGTCCATTTTCCATCTGGACAGAGACTTGCATTCTTGCCTTTGTTACTTGCTATCTATCTATCTATCTATCTATCATCTATCTATCTATCTATCTATCTATCTATCTATCTATCTATCTATCATCTATCTATCTGTCTATCTATGCACCTCTGACTGGTTACTCCCAACCAGTCCACTATCCCTAAACACTTCCTTCCTGCCCCCAGTCCAGTTATTCCTCCTTCCTTGTAATGGGCCACAATTGGGTTTATGTTCCAAATGGAACTTTTCTGGCTTGTGGCCAGGGTGTGTTCTCCCTAACTGGTCCTGTGAACTTGTCAGCCTTTTGTCTGACCTTTCCAAGTCTCTTTTAACAGGATAACATCCCTCACTCAGGACGCCACCTGGGAACTTGCAGTTCAAGGCCATCCTCTTACTACACTGCTCTGCCCAGGGAAGATCCAGACCCTGAAGACCCCAGACCCAGTGACTCCTTGATGTACCCAAGCTGCCGGAGGTAGCCAGAGGAGACCATGACACCCATTGGCCCTGATAACCATTCTCATGGAAATGATGAGGACTTTTACCAACCAAACTGGATGGTACCAGGCCAAATGACGAATCAGGGACCCCTGACTACTTCGCCTCTTTTCAGCAGTAAGTAGCAGTAGTTCCAGAAGAAACAACCTCCGCCCATACTCCCAGCCTGGTACCCCTCCTGTGTTATTAATAAACAACAAATGGGGGAATGTTAGCATTTCCCTAGCCTCAGGTCCTCTGCTCCTCCCACTAGCCCCCAGATCCACCCATACCTAATGAGCCACTCCTACTCACTAACTAACTACTTCCCCTTTACCCCCATAGAGAGAAGCTGCCACCTGGATAAGGTGAAGACACCATGTAGCTCCCTCTCCCGTGGGAACTATGGCCCCACTAATAAACCTTATGAACCTTCTTCTCCTGTCTGATTATCTCCGCATGGTCTTCTGGGATGGCTGGGACCTATACTTTCAAGCACCTGGGAAGTTACATGATTTCTGAGCATTTGTGGCCATTCATAGCTGTTCTTCCAAAGAGAAGAAAGAAAGGAAGGAACATACAATGATCAAATTTACTTAAATCTCCAGAACCAAAAATCTATTCCATATCTACTTTACTCATATTGTCACTGTTCAGTTACCCTAAATTATTATATCTTCATTATACAGACTAAAAGCTGAAAAGCACACAATTTGACTTACATTGTTTTGCTGTTACTCAGACACAGAGCTAAAGGTTTGAAGGAAAAAAAATGGGAATAGCAGAATAGGAAGGGAAAAGAGCAATGAAATTTTATGGGCAAGTCCTGGCCTCAGCCATTTCATACAGGTTTGCGCTCTAGAGACAAGGAAGTTGTATTCTTTGTCTCCACTGTGTAGTCATTAACTTCTTTATAAATATAATTTTATTATCTTTATATTGTAATAAAAAGGAATTTCAATTCCACATAGCAGCACAATGAATCTTGATCAATGTCACCTCTTTCATTCTTCTCCCCCATCACTCCCAATTTTCCCCTCAATTTTCCCTCAATTTTCTTAACTTCATTGACTTGTATGTGCATTGAATATGATGACTTCATTCTCCCACATTTTCTCCCTTAATTCATCTTTCCCCCTGTCCTTGAACTCAGTCTCACAGCCACTTCCAGTACCAGCTTCCTGAAATTCACTTCTTTAGTTGTTAGTTGGTCAAAGGTGTTACACCTTTGGAAATCTGCCTTGTCTATGCCATACTTCAGTTAATATGTGTGTATATGCTTACTCTCCTATAAGGATCACAGGGAGGTCAGCACCCAGGGTGTTGCTCTCTGGGAAGCAAATGGCTTTGTCAAGTGTCTAGCCATCTTGGCAAGACCACTGTAATGCACCTACATGCTAGCACCCATCTCCCTGCTCTGCTGGAGCAGAAGCCCCCAGTGTCAGTTACATGGTTCTCACAGGAATTGGTAACTCATCCTGAGACATTAGAGTGGAATTTCACTTGGAGAGGCAAGCCAAAGAATAAACAAAGTTCAATTTCATTGATATTTCTGACTATTGCTGTTAACAACTAGTAATAGAAGTTGATTCCACAAAAAGGCAAATCTCTATTCACTTGGAATATATCTGGCCCGTGACAAGCTCAGTCTTATAGTTGTTAACACTTGTCCTTAACATCACCCAAATATATTTTCCTTTTTTAAAATCTCTCCATAAATGTATATGGATAAGAGCCATTTTGGAACTGTATATTCAAAACCCATATGGCTAAAGACTGTTAAATGCCTGGAAGATTATCCTGAGATGTTCTGCAGTTAGTTTTATATTCACTGCAGCGAGTGTTATTTTTGCAATTATAAAATTAAGGAAGAGTAAATGGAAACAGATAAAAGGTATTATGACTATCCCTTAATTAGTATGCTTTAAGTGAATCAGAATCTTTGCAATTAGATCCCAAGTTATCTCAGTTATTTCATGAGAAATAAATGACAAAAGAAAAAAAATGTTCTCTGCAAAAAAAAATTGTTCTCAGGCATCTCCTTTTCTTGCAAAAGCTGTTCAAGTAGAAGTTTTATCCAACTGGCTAAGCATCCATCTGGTGGGCAGATAATAATTCTGATTAAATGCAACCACAGCAGATATCCATAGTGAGGCATTAGGTTATTTATTAGTCTCTATCTATTGGCTTCTGCCCTGATTACATTAAAAATACTGCAACATAAAAGATATTTTAATAAAAGCTCAGTGATCATTGTACCCATGCCAAACAATTCTCTTAAGACCATAAAATCTTTAAAGAACCATTCTTCGGGAATTGAGTGTAGACATCTTCACATTTTTCTTTATATACAGAATAGATTTAAGACAAGAGTCCTATTAACATTTTAACCATAGTGTCAATTTTAAATTAATGATGCTTAAGAATGGAGATTATAGTTTTACACAGAAATATCTAAATAGCTTGAAACATATTTACCTGGAAGAATTTTCTTTTCTAGCTTTAGAATATCACTTTCATTAAAATTCAGTCAGTATTAGCATGTATGATAACGTACTAATATCAGAAAGCAAAATTTTTCTTGCCAGGTGGAGCAGCAAAACAATTTGATTATTCATTATATGTACTAGGTATGTGTGGAAAAGATAGATTGAATTGATCCCTCAGATAAGACTCATCATCAATAATAGTGAATGATGATGTCTAGGGAAGGCAACTCCCAGTGATCATGGCAGGCTCAGGTCCTATCAGAGCCAAGAAGCTCAAGTCTGGAACTCATGGCTTGTTAATGGAATCATACCATCCATTATCTAGAAATTAAACAGGCTTCTAAGGTAAAATTTGTAGGCCATCAACCCCTACCTCAGTCTCTCAAATTACCTATGTGTGTGAAAGTGAATTACATAATGAAAGCCATTAGATTTATAGCCTAAACAATGCAATTGGGCTCATTATAGAGTTATTAAGTATGTCTTTCATTTAGATGAAAATAGATATACAAAAAACAGACAGTAAAGATAATACATATGAGTAAATGCAAATGATTAAGTAGCCAGCAATTGGTATCTATTATTATCTTACAGAAAGCAAACAACTTAGACATGGAGCAAAGGGTTTTCCTTGCAGTTGTGAATTTAGCAGTAACCAATTCAAGTTACTCTTACAAGAAAATTCTGTTTCTTTGGGTCTGGTTCACTTCAGTTAGTATAATTTTTTCCCTAGTCCTTCCATTTCCTTATTAATGGAGAAATGTCATTCTTTCTGATAGAGGCATAAAATTCCATTGTGTATATGTACCACATTTTCCTGATCCATTCATCTACTGAGGGGCATCTGGGTTGGTTCCATATTTTAGCTATGACAAATTGTGCTGCAATGAACATTATTGTGCTCGTGGCTTTAGTGTGTTCTTGTTTGTGGTCTTTTTGAAAAAATTATGCTAAGTGAAGTGAGCCAGACCCAAAGAAACATGGGCTCTATGGTCTCCCTCATAGGGAATAATTAGCACAAGTTTAGAATAGTCACAGCAGAGGATCACAAGAGCCTTATAGCTATACCCTTATGAATGCATAAGATGATGCTAAGTGAAATGAACTCCATGTTATGGAAATGAGTGTTATATCACTGCTGTAATTACTTTCAACATGCCATGTGAAACCATAGCTTCTATTGTTGATGATCCTTTTGTATCCCCTTCCTGTGGTTGTACCCGCACTATCACTGTATCTTATCTGAGTACACTGGAAACTGTATATACTGATATTAGAACTAGGAAAGTGAAAGGGAATATCAAAATCGAGAGACAAAGGATAAAAAGACAAACGACTCTAAAAGCAATACTTGCAAAACCATTTGGTGTAAACCCACTGAACAACTCATGGGGGGAGAGGGAAAGGGGGAAGAGGAGGGGGGAATGAGGGAGGAGGTAACAAACAGTACAAGAAATGTACCCAAGGCCTAACATATGAAACTGTAACCTCTCTGTACATCACTTTGACAATAAATAAGAAAAAAAGTGAGAGAAAAAAAGAAAATTCTGCTTTTCAGTACGTTTCTGGAAATACTCTTTGCACAAAAACACAGCATGTCAGTGACTGACTTTTCGTCTTTGGAGATATTTCAACCACGAAAAACATTAAACATTTCCTTATGTTTATTGATTTATCCACATTTAAGACAATTGCCCAATGGTAATCGTTTCATGTAATTATCACTAACGCTACAATTAGGCATATCTTATTTCTAAAATACTGACATCTTTATTGAATAAAATATCAATCCAAATTAGTATAAAAAGGAAACTTAGTAAAGATACTAAGATAAATGGATTAGGTATCATGGAATTATTAATATATACATTCAGTGGTAGTAAATTCCAAAAAATATTTAATAGTGGGCCAATTAGAAACTATATTGATACTTAATGAATTTTGACATATAAAAGTAAACATTTTTATGGGCCTATGCAGGTTTTATATGAGGTATTCTCTTTAGGGAATGGAATTGTCTAGATTTACTGTTTCTAGGTTTTCCAGAGTTCTCAATGTATTAGAAAATACAACTGGTAATACTTATTATTATCATAATGATAGGTAACATTATTCAGTGTCTGATTTTTTTATTCAGTAGGAATTATTTTTATTTGTAAAATATCCATATCAATATACTAACTGTAAAACTGAATAAAAATCAAACCATTCACATAATGAATCTGTGACTGACAAATCCTAAATCACCTCTCCAGAAAGCTACTTTTGTAGCATTTGGTTCAAAACGGGTAGAACTTACTCAATCAATCCTGACATCTCTACTTTTTGTTCCCCTTATAATTGAGTTCTAATATTCCAATCAGAGACAATCAGTCAGGATACATCGCCAAACCAATCACATGGGGTGACCTGCTTCAAATAAACCCGCCTTACCCTATCCATGCTAGTCCTATAATGGGAACTTGTCCCAAGCTTTTTCACTTTCTCACTGCAAAATTCTACTCCCTATCTGTCTTTGTGTCCCTACCAAAGGCCAATCATTTTGGCTGGTTTTATCTAGCAAGCTCTGAATAAATAACCTACTTTGGGTGCTTACCTTTAATGATGGAGTTGTGGTTTCCTTTTAAAGCTTTTTAGCTTCATGATTTCCTCATAGATTATTGGCCAGTGGTAAAAAAGGAGGCATTGATGCAGAATTCCTTTCCTGGTGTCAGGAATCCCCATGCATTATCATGTATGGGCTATGATAGGAAAACGTAACAAAAACTATTGTAACCACTGAAACCTTCCCCTAAAGCTTCCACTGGATGCTCCAACTATCTTATCTCAGGAACACTCAGGGCTTACTCGTGGTGCATCATCAGCTGAAATCCCTTCTCTTTTCCACACCAGACAAACAACCAAAATGTTTCCTTTTCAGTGTTGATAATGTGAAAGATGGAGACTGCATCTCAAGTTCACAAATACTTCAGAGAGCCTCCATCACCTGCACTATGTGAGACACACTTATATCTCAAAGCATTCTTTATTTATCTGAAATGTAGCTATGGCAGGCAAATTAGGACATTCTTCCCTCATATTTCGACTGTTTTATACAAATGTGTCTACACAAATATATACACATTATGTATATGTATAAGTATACATAATAGGTATGTATAATCGCATTGAAATACACATACATATGTATTTTATGGACTCTCAGATACATGATACATGAGCACAAGTATTTCCTATGCAAGATTTGTAGCATGCATACTTTTATTAAACGTGTGATTTACTCTTCATTTAAAAATACATATTTAACTCAGTCCAGATCTACAGTCTCTTCCCTTGCTGATAGGGCCTCAATTGAAGAAAGCACTCATAGCATTGAGTTTTACTGTTTCTTGGTGAGTGCTATCAGTCCAGAAGAACACAGAGATACTAAGGGTGGGAGGAGATGATTTTAGGGACAGTTATCACCTCACAGAGAGGCGGCATCCAGTCCTTCTTGCTTGTTCTGACATCTTGCCAGAGACAATAACAGTCATATCCTCATCGCTTGCTGTTCTTCCCTCTCCTCCTCTAGCTGCTTAGTTTTGTCTCTCGATTGGTAACTGTGAATTGCTTTCAAATTCTTTTCCTTTCAGATCATGCACCACATTTCTGTATTATCATTTTAAGTAAATCTGGTTCTTTGCTGATATTTGAAACTCAGATAATCTCAAAGGTAAGTATCAGTTAAATCTACCAAATGCTCTTCATTTTAGTTCTAACCTAGTTGGGAAGACAGACAGGACATAACACACTGAATAAAAGGCAATGGTGGTCAAGCATTTCTTTGATGACAGAGCAGTAGCTAACGCAGAAAAGGAAAATGGATGAGAATATTGGGGAATAGAGGGCTGTATATGTGTAAGAGCGTGATGCCATGAAGAATTTGATATTGGAGAATGAATAACAGAGAAGATTTGGTAAGAGCCTTTGTTGCATTCTTCATGAAAGGAAATGAGGCAAGCACAGTGAGAAGAATGCAAAGGTGGACTAATGTGAACAAATTCAGTAGGTTCTGTATTGAGGACTGCCCTTGAGATAGAGGAGTATGAGAAATCTGAGAATCCTGAAGGAGCGGAATTCTCTTGGTGCACTTTACTCTGATCCATTTCATTGCTATGAAAGATGTGCTTGGAAGATACATCTATCCCTGGAAGGGATAGTAACTCTAAGACCAGCAGGATTCAGATATCAAAGTGATGGACATTCTTGGTTAATGTAGAAATTTGATGCACACTCACTAGTATTGGAAGTGGTTAAAGAGGTACAGAACCTCCAATGGATTTTTGCTGTTGCTTTCTGTTTTAGTTTGTTGTTGTTTATTTCTTATGAAGGTATTCTTATCAACATATGTGATGATGCAGCCAATACTTAATCAAATGACTTAATCAAATTTTATGAAGTATTGAAAGAGTTAAAATTACTTCTGTTAAGAATATACACTTATTAAAATTTTGCCTACATTCTGGATACGAACAAATACTAACAGCACTAATACAAATTTGAAGGAATTGATAGGAATTCAACATGACAAATTAACCTTCCTTTAGGCCCCAAGTTAACTAGTGATTACATTTCTCTCCTCTGTACCAAAGTTTTCCTGTGATTTCTGTGTTTTTGTTTGTTCCTTGTCTCTGCTTTCACGCCCTAGCAATCATCAGATCTCAGAAAAGTTAAGATGTGTCAAGATGTGGCAGGAATGCAGCAAAGGGCAGAGCTGAGCTGTGACTCTGGGACCGCATGGCACAGAAATATCTTTAAGACAAGAAAAGATGAGTCAACAATCAAGTGATGGTAGATCAGGTAACCTGGGTCAGGAGACATAGGCCTGCTAGAAAACAGGTTACAAACACAGTAGCAAGGCTGAAGTAAATTTCATACCTCAATTGTTTCTCTTATTTGTTACCCAACAAAAAATAAGCACTTTGTCAAGCAAAAATCTTTACAAGCCTTCTTGGTTTAAAAAATGTAAATTTTAATAAAAGCATGACGAGATGATCACATTGTTATAACACAGATGTTGGATTCAGGGCTACAGTGCTATCAGACAGCATTCCTCTTAAAGTCTGTTGCAATAGCACTTCAAAAATAACCCCACAGTTATTCTCCAAAGTATACTGTAAGCTGGAAATGTGTTTATCTTGGAGATATTATTCATGACACCATAGATGCCCTCAAAGTGTTTTTGTTCATAGGAAAAAGATTGGGTCCATATGTTACCATTAAAAATGTTGATCTAAAAGTCTGAAATGTTACATTTCTTAGGTTCTTTACTTAATTTTGTAATCCAACTGAACCTAGGGATTGTGGCCTATTTATCTTGCTCTCTTAACAATCCTAACAGTAGTCCACAGTACAACTTTAAAAAAAAACAACAGAATAGTGGAGTTAAGAGAGATAAGAGAGAATGATTGAAGGGGTGATATTGCTCAAGATGCATTATACTAATAAATTGATATATTGAATTGTACCAATTTTGTACAAGTAGTTAAACACAACAGTGGGTAAGAAATAAAATAAAACTAGAATAGCTTTTGGCTTCTTAATCTTCATCTTTGATTAGGTTAAACCATGACATGCTCAGTATGAATGTATTTCAATGAAATATTGTAAATAAAGTGCATTTTTCAAAAGCATTTATAGATAATTGAGTAGAACTGAAACAAAAATGGCACAAAAAAGACAAACAAAAATAAAATCATGGAATTTAAACTACTTAAAATTAATTAAGTTTTGCGATGGTAATACTCCAAGGATAGTACATCAGATTCTAGAGACATTGAAGTTATTTAAATGATTTTATGCCTGATGAGTACTTGACTGAAAAAGATAGGATGAGAAAGACTGAATGGGGAAGGCATTTACTTCAGGAAGCTTGAGTGGAATAAGGCATTACTGGATGTGCTATTTCTGAGGTCTGATGTAGCTAATAAATTCAGGAGTCAATTCTAACTTCGGAAAACCAAAGCATTACTTTGCTGATTTAATCAGTCTTCCTGATTTCTCTTCTCTTTCCTTCTAAGAGACATTTTCAGTAAATTGCTGCGTGATAGTTTTTTTTTGGAGGGGGCAGAGAGATAGAATGAAATAAATGCAGAGAAGGCCTGGAAAAAGGAGAAAGAGAGAAAGAAGAGAGTCTGTAATCATCAAATAAATGTTTTAAAATCTTCATTCATATAGATGAAACAGTGACATTAAGAATGGTATTCATACCTTGGCCTCTGTAATTAGTTTAAAAAATGGATCTTTGCTTTAATTGCATTGCTCATTTCCTTTCCTCTGAAGTTTCGGGAATCGCCAACATATTCAGATTCTTTTTAACTCAATAGTAAAAATGGACATTTTTAAGATAGCATTTTATATTGTCTATTAAAACATATAAGGCTAACTATAAAGAAATGCTGTTAGCACAGTCAATGAAAAGATACAGAGAAGTCCTATTAACAGATTGCAATTGTCTTACTCCTATGCGTGGAGGTTTTACACGTGGACAAAGCAGTAATTACTGAAGCTATGTGTGCAAGGTGAAGGGCATATGGAGGGGGCCAGTTAGAAAGAAGTTGGGCGCATGTCCTTTCAGGCTTTGAATTGTTTCCCATGAGGCAGGTCATAGAGCTACATGGGATCAACTGTACATGATTTCCAAGTGCAGCTGCTCCTCATGTAGGAGCTGAACTGGAAAGCTTCTCTATCCAGACTTTCTTTGTCCCTTGCACAGTAATATTACCTACATTCACCATGACAAATAGGAATTTATAGTCATTGGTGTCAAGAGGTATCTCCTTGCTTTATGTGTAACTTGAATAAGCAAGATACCCACTGCCTTTCATTTGTTTTTTTAATTTCAAACAGCCTAGTACTTGAGTATTTAAGGTTTAGAGTAATATAAATACAAAAATGAAGTCAAGAAAACTCTTGACCATTCTAAATGCATTGTAATTGAAAGACCCAGAAAATTCCTACTGGCTCATTGTTTGTTGTTTATTTCCCATTTTAGAGGGAATGTCTGTTATGCAGAGTTTTCTTTTCTGGTTTCCTTTTTTTCAGGGTAACATTATTAAGTAGTAGTACAAAGTGTTTACAATTCCATAAATCAGGTTATATAAAGTCAGATTAGGATAATGCATCTTGGTCAATGTCACCACTTCCTTTATTCTCTCCTATCACCTCCTCCAAACCCTGTACTCAAATTATGTGGCTTATTTCTTACATAATGTACATTGAATACAAGGACATTTGTTCACCCTTTCTTCCTCTGTTCGTGTGCTTCCCCACGCCCTTCACTCTGCCCTAGAACATGTTTCCATTTCCTGATATCCTTGTATTCCTTTTGATAAACAGTAACTTAATTGTACAGAGGAAATGTGGAATTCCTCCCCTAAGTATACCATCCTTGAGTCAGTTTGTTGTGTGTCAATCTGGTGAGTCCTGAGCTGAATCTTTGAAGCTCGATGACTTGGATTTAAGCCTTCCCACTTCATTGAATTAAGGGAAGTGGTCCCAGTTTCCTCCTTAATAAAGAGGGTAAAAGTTATATCATGTTATAGAAGGCACATAGCTGACTTGTGATTGTTATATATTTTGTGAAGTCTGAGAAAGCTATCCAGCTCATCATCACTATGTAAGTAGGATACTGTTATTATGACTTTGTGGCAAGGTTCATATGTTATTGCAATAGAAAAATTATAATAGGGGCTGGAGATATGGCTTAGTGGCAAGAGTGCTTGCCTTGTATACATGAGGCCCTGGGTTCAATTCCCCAGCACCACATATACAGAAAATGGCCAGAAGTGGCACTGTGGCTCAAGTGGCAGAGTGCTAGCCTTGAGCAAAAAGAAGCCAGGGACAGTGCTCAGGCCCTGAGTCCAAGCCCCAGGACTGGCCAAAAAGAAAAAAAAATCATTATATAATAAAGAATGATCATGATCAATCTACGGCATCCATTTTTAAGAATGAAAATAGCCCTGGTCTTACCTAAATTAAACAAAATACACTTGAAATATACTTGGGAAAGAAGCTCCCACTATTTTATTTTATTTATTTATTTTTTTTTGGCCAGTCCTGGGCCTTGGACTCAGGGCCTGAGCACTGTCCCTGGCTTCTTCCCGCTCAAGGCTAGCACTCTGCCACTTGAGCCACAGCGCCACTTCTGGCCGTTTTCTGTATATGTGGTGCTGGGGAATCGAACCTAGGGCCTCATGTATCCGAGGCAGGCACTCTTGCCACTAGGTTATATCCCCAGCCCCAGCTCCCACTATTTTTGAGAAAACTCTAGTAATGCACTAAGTACAACCAGCCACAGGAAGTACTCATATGATATATCTGATTCCTACAACAACTTTAATTTCATGTTGTACACATAATTTTTAAATCCACATAAAAATGACAAGGTTGATAGATATAAAATAATTCATGGGACTTATTATTATTAGAAAACTTATTTTCTTTATTTTTGTCTCTTTTTTTGTGCCACTACTGTGCCTTGAACTCAGGGCCTGGGCACTGTCCCTTAGCTTCTTCGGTCAAAGCTAGCACTGTACCACTTGAGCCACAGCACCACTTGTGGAATTTGGAGTGGTTTATTGGAGAAAAAAATCTCACAGACGTTCCTGCCCAGGCTGGCTTGGAACCAGGATCCTCAAATTTGGCTCAGCCTCCTGAGTACCTAGGATTACAGGTGTGAGTCACCATGGCCAGGTAGAAAATTTATTTTCAAAATGCTCTGTTAAGAACTTTCCAAAATTAGGCAATTTAAGGTTGTAAAAGTACTTTCCATAAGTGTTGCTGGTAGCATGACTTGAATTATATTTTAGGCCATTTATAATATACTATAAGTATTAGACATATGAATTATGATTAAAAATCAGTTTGTTGAAATGAACATGATAATTTCAATATTCTGTAGCAACTTTAACTTGTTTTGAGGAGTTAGCTTTGTATGCAGCTAAATACAATAAAAAAACAAGTACTTTAATTAGAAGTGACTCCATGTACTTAAAATAGAAAGAAGAGTAGACAACCAGAAAATAACACCGAATTCATTTTAAAAGTTATGACATGCTGTATTACCACACATTTCTTTCATTAGCTTGCCAGTTATTTCAAAATATTCACTTATATAGAATTTTCACTCAGATTTGCATAACTTAGATAAATGGATATCAGATAAAAATAATAAAATCTCTTTTTCCTTCTCCATTTGTAGACTAATAATGAATATTCTAATACTGAATGTAGATTTGGATCATTTAAAATTCTTACAATGTGAAACTTGAAAAAAACAGTTTTAATTGTCCAATATTTCCTTACTGTTAATATACATTTTGCAGTATCTATTGTTTTATATCAACTTATAAGAAGTAATTTGCCATTTCAAACAAAAAAATTGTATTGAGCACAACCCTTCTACTTTTGTTTCTTCACAATCCAAAGGAAAATATATTAATAGTCAAAGTTAAGAGCCTTGAAAGAGAAAAAATTCTCAAAGATAAATTGATTTTCAGTTTATTATCCATATTTCTAAAATATACATGTTCTTGAGATGATAATCCTAAGCAGTCAACATCTGGACAACATTTAAGAATTAATTTCTATAATTTCAGTCATGCATTAATATTCCCAGTACTAAATGCACTTTTTTTAATACAACATAATCCTAACATTTATTTTCCTGTTCTGATATATAGAAATGTATATTCAGAAAGACAGGGGAATAAAAAAAAACTTCATGTCAGTTTGCTTTAATATTTCCTAGTGGAAACACCTCTAGGGCAACTTCATATTGTCTTAATTGTTTTTTATGTAATCTATTTATAACTATCAATCTGCTCTGGGTTTCAAGAACAGTCTCCCTAAGAGGAGAAAATGATCCTTGGTTTCTAATGTGGGTGTTAATGATTGACTGATACAATGTAATCCTGGGGAAGGAATTTTCCAGTGCTGTCTCATTAACCAGATGACCTGCAGACATTGTCAGCACAGCCCTGCCAGGTGATTGATCACCAAAGAACAGAGGTTAGTAACTTTCCCCCAGGTATTAATGTATAGCATCTTCACTTACTGCCCCACCCCCCCTTCTCAGTCTTTTCCAGTAAAAGATTGATTTATTATGCAGCTTCAGTAGGGATTTGTCAAACTCTTAATCAAGGAGTTCTATATTGCCACAAGTAAATGAATGACACTTTCTGGCAAAATGACTTTTATGGTGCATGAAAACATTACTCTATGTGCAGGTACTGTTCTGTATGGTAAAATATATCCTGATGTCAATGAAGCAAAGATGTACCAAGAAAGAGTAAAACATTATGCCTGTTCCCTGACAAGCAGACACTTTTGTAAAGAGAGATACATTCTTCCATTTCCTAGAATGGATCAAAATATTTCAAAGCTCTAAGGTACTCAGTAAAGAAAGACACACAGAAGAAAACTGAAATGATTGAAGAAGAAACACTAAATAAAGAGTGAACACTTGAGAAGATGATGTGGAAAGAAATCTCAGAGCCTAACTCTTTTGATTGCTTGTCCTGTACAAATGCCAGTATCCTTAGGGACAGTATACCAACTAAATGACCCTATGTTAATTTCCTGATATATATGCTACTTGAAATTTAAGAACTAATGGTATGTTTACTGGCAACAATTAGTAACCTCATGATTTACCAAGCCATTACATAGTTTTAAAAGAATATAAATAATGTAAATTGAAGACATCAAAGTATGCTATAAAATACTATTAACAGACAAACAACCTCTTTGTCTAGTCTCTATGACTAGGCATGCATACTTCTCCCTCTGAAAATAATTTAAAATCAAACTATATTCTCTTTGCTCAGTGATATTCCCCAAATGAAGGCAGGTTCATTTCTAATTCTTAGAAATTCACAATCTATTTGAAAACTCAATCTTTGCACATATAATCAAATAAGATAACGTAATTAGGTAGGCCCTAATGCAATATAGCTGGTGTCCTTGTGAAAAAGAGAACATATGGACAGATAAATACAGAGGGAAGTTGAGGTGAAGATGGCCCTGTAGTAACATAGGTAGAAATTGCTGCAAGCAAAGGATCATCAAGGATTTCCAGCCACTCACAGAAGTAAACCAAGGAAGATTATACTCAAAGACTTATTGGGAGCATGACCTTGTAGACTCTACACTACAGTAAACAAAAATTTGGGAACAATAAATTTCTGTTGTGTTAAGTCTCGTAGTTTGTACTGCAAGCGCCAACTTTATATAACACCTTTAGAAAATGAATAGCCTGTGAGGTTAGCCAGTGCACTGAAGGAATGAATACAAGTATTACTGCACAAGAGTGGAGAATGGGAGGCTCAAGATATAAGAGGCAACTGAAAAGACACCTTTTCTGGGTCCTGTGAATTAACTAAAAGTTCCCCCAGCTTTGTATCTGCACCTTTTGATCTGAGCTAGTTTGTGGTGCAGTACCTTTATAATCATCTGTTTGTAGAAGGAAAGGAGATAAAGATAATGAACTTGTGGGAAAGGCAAACTGCCCTTCAACAATGTCTTCTTACCTTCCTAAGGCCAAAAGCCAAAAATTGAGGAGACTACCTGTTCCGGCTCTGTTACAGTAATACAGTGATGTCTTCCCTGGAATTCCTTCAAGCACAACTAGCTGAGCTAATTCTCCACCAGGCTATATTTGTGACCTGAGACTATTCTAACTGCACAGCTTTCTCAACTTCTGCTCCTATGTCTCCAAATTTAAATCAAGTCAATATATCTCTACCTCTGAAGAGGGCTGAAGATACACTGAAGTGCTGTCTTCTCATGGCTGCCATGGAGTAAATCATTCTCTGCCCTTTACCAGGTCTCTTTAATTGATATGTGGGGCTAGTAGCCAGACCTAACTTTGGGCTTCTGAACTTAGGGCCTGGGGTCTGGAAGTTTCATATCATAGACAGAACTTTTTTTGTGAAACTATCATACCAATATAAGATACTTTGACATCTGTGAAAAACAGATGGACAGTAGGAAAGAAAAAACTTATCTTTTTTTGGAAGACAGAATAATCTGACCTCAATAATTGACAATCTATATAAAAGAGCAGATTCTGCTATTCCTCTTTATGTAAGTAATAATTTTCTATGCAACATTAATTTCAGCAACCAGAGTTGTTATTTTTAGAAAAGAAAACAAAAGTTGGAGTGATTGCTAAAGGAGTGATTGATATCTAAAACCTAGACAATTGCTATCAAAAATACATTTGTTTTGCCAATAATCTATTTGTTTAGAGAAATAAAATATGATCAGCAAACAAGTGGAACATTCAGTAAAGCATAAATTGATCCTGACTTCTGAATTTTTGTGAGTTAATAACTAAGACGAACACCCCAAGGGCAAAACCTAACATCCACAGAAGAAAGAACCACTTTCTTAGCCATGAACCATTCATTGAAATGTTCTTTCTAATAAATCTCACTCTCTCTTTAAAAGTTGTTATTGCAAAGGTGATGTACAGAGGGTTTACAGTAACACGAGTCAGATAATGAGTATATTTCTTTTTGGATAGTTTCCAATATTCCCTGATTTTCTTCCAGTTTTTCCTCTTGGCCTCTCTCCCTCACAATTTGGATAGCTCATTTCCAAAATAGTATCCAGCATCATTGCTTCATGTGTTCTCCCTTTGTCCCACCATTTCTCTGTTCTTCCTTTTTCTACCCCAAACAGATTTACATACAAGACAAAGGTACAGAAATCAAAAACAGGAAAAAAATGAAAATAACATAAAACTTTTGTTTCCATTTCTTACAGTTCATTTAAATAAACATTTATATAATCATTTGCCAATAGCTTTTGAATCTTTGTGGCCCTCTCCTAAGAATATCCTCCTTTGGTCTCACTGTGTGAATGTTTAGAATCCTGTCTAATTTATCATTTCCAAGTATGTCTTTTACCACCCACTGTATTTACTTGTAGATTTATAGGCACTTCCTAGTTACAACAAATGAGGAAAACCCTGCAACCTATGTTTCTTAGGTCTGACTTACTTCATTTGCTATTATTTTTCCAAGATTTTCCATTTCCTTATGAATGATACAATATTATTCTTTCTGATGGTAGCTTGCAATTCCATTGTGCATATATACCATGTTTGTGTAAACTTGTTCACACACTATAGAAGCAGTATGAAGGTTTCTTAAAAGATTGAACATAGAGCTTCACCATGACACAGCAATTCTACTCCTGGACATTTGTCCAATAGACCACAAACAAGGCTACACCAAAAGCTACCAGCACAACCATATTCATTGCAGAATTTTTTTTTTACCATAGACAAGATCTGGAATCAACTAGATGCCCCTTGGTGGATGAATGGATCAAGAAAATGTGGTGTGTATACACAATGGAAAGGTCACTGTCTTCAAAGAATAATTTGTCTTTGAGGAACCCCAAGCAGGGGTGAGAATAACTTGAAGGCTCTCTTCTCTTAAACATCCAATATGTGTGTGTAAATGAATATGTATGTAAAATTACCACACAATTGAAGAATGATTCATGCTCTTCAAATCCACCTATATGATATAAACCATACTTAGAGACTGACAAGTTCTTGTGCTTTCTAACTCTGAATGCATCTCAAATGTTGAGCTTTTACTTTCATTACATTGCATAACTCATCTTTTACTTAAGAATTTATTACTTCACATGAAAATACTAAGAGCCACTGAATTCCATATGAGACTATTTTTAAAGATACACTCCAATTAGACATAATACATTTTTCAAAATGAACATTGAAAATACAATATTAATTTGCAATATTTTGGATGAAAGAATAGCCTAGCATGAGGGGAAAAGCAAAGAAAATGTTATGACTTAGTCCACATTTTTAAAGGAAAACAAGAATATTAAAATCGAGAGACAAAGGATAAAAGACAAACAAATCCAAAAGCAATACTTGCAAAACCATTTGGTGTAAACCAACTGAACAACTCATGGGGAGAGAAGGGAAGGGGAAGGGGGGAGGGGGAAATGAGGGAGGAGGTAACTAAAAGTACAATAAATGTGCCCAAGGCCTAACATATGAAACTGTAACCTCTCTGTACATCACTTTGACAATAAATAAGAAAAAAAATAAAGGAAAAACAAAATAAAATCTATGACACCAATCATTTGAAAAGAAATTCCTCCTTAATTTGAAGTGGGTTTCAGTGGATCTTGTTTAAAGTATGCCAGAAATATCCTTAGTAATCCAGTTTAATTAGGGTTGTCATCTTAAAACTAATAATTCCCCATACACGTATATAGCACTAGTATGGATTTTTCCACAACACAGCTATGTTTTTGGATGCATATGAATAAATGAACTAGAAGTAACTTCTTATCAAACTGAGAGCCCCTAATTGACCTCCTTGATTTGCTTTGGGAAAATATTCTTCCAACATGAAGTTTCTGTGTATTGAGTGGATGTCAATTAAACTTGGGAAGGGCCCTCCCAAGACTGCAAGCAGCATTGTAGCTGAAGGCAACTGCTCACGGACAAGCAGTGATAAGATTCCTGATACTCAACAGTGCTCAGACATGTAGGAAACATAAAACAAAGTGAATCTCTTTGGTAATTTAAATGAGCCTGCTTCAGAACTTCAGAGAATAAATGTATACATCCAACGGAGTGTTTCTTAACCGTTTTACAAAGTGAAGATCTGTTGAGATTCTCCACTTAGCTTCCAATTCTTAGCAAAATGCCTTGCCTATAGCATGGTCATAGTGATGACCCAAGAGTTAGAATAGGGACAATTGGATCCTGAACATGGTCAGGAGTTTTATAACAAGATGAGAAATTTCCATTTGGTTCAGTTAAGAAATTTTGGACATTCCCTTCGGATCATTCTCTAAATCTCACAATCAAACTAATTATCAAGGTCCGATGAATGACATAGTCCTTATTCTTCCTCTATACTAGTGTCAGAACTCACTATATAAATTCATAATTAAAAGGAGAAAACTAGTTTATCTGTAATAACTTATCAATGTAAATTACTTAAATGCCATATGAAATAAAGGTCTAAAGTCATTATTTTAATATCTTTCTTGGTTATCAAATTCATAAGCATAGAAATATTCCTTTGATTTGTAAAAAAATAATACTTAGCTATTTCCTTTGTATTTGTAAAAAAATAATACTTAACCATTTCTTTAACTGTGGATAACACCTTCCATTTCTTTTATGAAATGAAAAATACAGATGACAAATTGCATATGCACTTTGTCTAATGGCACAGATCTGCTCCTACTGTGCTGTTTTTTTCTCCTAGGTAAAGTAACATTCCATACCAGTATTAGGTAGGAAAGCAAGTTTTACAGTTGATTAGCTGAGAATCAAAAATTATGAAGACTCTAGCAGAGAACAATGCATTAACAAATTAACATATTGTTATCCCAATAGTTGGTTTTCCTCCATGGTCATATTAAATGTAGCAAGTATTTATGCACCTTCAAATACATCATAATGCAGATATAGGAATCTGTCACTATATTGTTAAATTACATGTAATCAATAGGTCAAGGGTTCAAAGATGTCTGATAATTTGTGATCTCGTTATTGTCATTGTTCTTATTTTTCCCAATACTGAAAAAAATGTGAAGTACTCATCTTAGCAAAGTCATTTTAGCATATTTTCTGTATATTAGATATAAATTTATTTTCATATCCTAGGTCAAAGATTGTATTAGAGTTTTAGTAACTCAAACTAAGTATTTGAGAACAGTCAGAAGTTATATCAGAAATATTTGTGTTAAGTGAAATGGCAATTTTATTTTCGTAGAAGCTTTTCCCCTAGAGTACATTTTTATATCCTGCGTTCAATATCTGCTCATGACACCACACACCCTTGCTTTGATTGGCTCATTCTACTCTGCAGTTCCTTTAGCTAGTATATCATTGAATGGTGCAATTCTAAAGTCTTCAGTCACTATTTAAAGTTCTACTTTGGTTCAACACTGGGATGCCCTTCTCTTTCTACTTGTTTTAGGACACTGGTTTAGAAATATATGGTGTAAAATCATCTCTATATTAATGCCTTCTGCTGCCTTGGTATGAAAAGTAATTGATTCAGACCTTGCATCAGTATCACCTAGAATCCTATTAAAATGTAGAGTTTTCAGGGGAGAATTCAAGCTGTGTAATTCCTTAGAAAAAATGAACACACCTTCCAACAAAATGAATACCAGGAAAATAGCACTTGAAAGAGAAAAGGGTGATTGAAGGGGAGAGAAGGAGAGGAACAGAGGAAGAGAATACCATGAAAATATCCAATACATATCCAATAAAACTAGGAAAATTCATGGGTAGGGATAGGTTGGGAGAGATGTGGGAGGAAGCATTGCCCTGTGGCACATTCTGCAAAGATTCCTCACAGGCAAGATTTAGCCAGTTCCATTTTCCATCCTTGCCGTCTGAACTGTGGGCTAAATAAACTTCTTTTACTTATAATTGTCTGGCTTCTGATATGCAATTAAGACACCTTCCCTGAGTAGTTAGGATTACAGGTGTGAGCCACCAGTGCCCAGAATACAATCCTGTTACTTCATTCAGCTTACATTCTGCATCATTAACAGATGTGCTTCCATTAGCTTGGAATCTTAAAGCTCATTCCATTTTATTTATTTATTTATTATAATTTATTTATTGTCAAATTCATTCTTGATTTATGTGGGGTTATATGAGATAGAATTATTTTTCTTTAATGTTTTAAGTCTTAGGAAATTTGATTGAATAAGGGGTGACTGAAGCTCATGTCACAAACCATATTACATTGTGCATACATTATATAATAAATTCCCATGGACTTTGTCAAATGCCTTGTATTATATATATATATATATATATATATATATATATATATATATATATGGCATTTTAATGCCACAAATTTGTTTCACTACCTTAAAACATGTACTATATTGGATTGAGTCAGTGCTACCCAGCACATGACCAACCCTGGGAACAACTAAATGTACCCCAACTTCATAGTTTTGAATTATCCAGAATGTCATAAAGGTTTTGTGGAAGAATACTGCCTTTTCAGATTGGCTTCTTTCACTTAGCCATATGTACTAAGATTCCTTCATGTGTTTCCATGGTTTGACAACCATTCCTTTCTATTACTGAATAAAATCTCTTTATGAATGTACAATTTGATTCTCCACACACCTTTCCACCCTTTGAACTTTGAAGGATGTTTTAACAGTGTCTGGTCTTAGACAATTAAGACTAGAGCTGATATAAACGTCTATAGGTAGTTGTCTGTATGGACATAATTGCTCACATCAAATATTGTGCAATATGGAGATTGCTATATTTTCTGTGCAGGATGAAAGAAATATGTAGTTTTTGCAGAGACTGTGTCAATCTATTCTTTTGTATAGCTTTCCCCTTTTTCTCCCCCAACAATTATGGAACATTTCTACTCTTCTGAATCCTCTCCAGGAACTGATATGGGCAGGTTTTTGGATCTTTGCCATTCTAATAGATTGTAAAGTGGAATTTCATTTTTATTTTAGTTTGAAATTCTCTAATGAGTAATGACATCGAGTATCCTTTAAGATGGCTATGTAGCATTTGTATAATCTTTCTTGTATTATTTGTTCTGATCATTGGCCCATTATTCAATTACATTTATGTTTGCTTATTATCAAATTTTGAAGTTTCTTGTATATTTTGGAAATAAATCATGTTCAAGATGGGTGTTTTACATATTTTATTCAGTCTACTAGAAAGTCATTTTTCAAAAAATGTTGTTGAACTTTAAAAAAGTACAACTTAATGTTTTTCATCAGGGCTGCTTTTGATATCATGCTCCTTTCAGTTGTTCAAATCAAGTGAGTTTCCCCTGTTCCATTGGTAAAGCTTGTTTTATTCTATTTCTTTGGGTCTCTTCATGGTGTTTGTTCTTGGCTTCCATTCTGTTTTAGCCTGGCATGAAACCAAGAGGACAAGTAGATGCCAGCAAATCCAGCTATAGGTCTTAAGGACTTTTCTGCTCAGGTTGGTCTCAAACATCAATCATCTCATTCTCAGACTCTTTTATTCAGCTTTTTTCTTCTCCCCTTCTCATAATGTATCAAGCTGTTTGGTTTAATTTAAAATATGTTATTGTATTTTATCTCATATGAAAGTTAGGGGCTTTTTTAATATATAGTTTTTTGTTTTTTGTTTTTTTGCCAGTACTGGGACTTGGATTCAGGGCCTGAGCACTGTCCCTGGCTTCTTTTTTGCTCAAGACTAGCACTCTGCCACTTGAGCCACAGCACCACTTCTGTCCTTTTCTATAGGTGTGGTGCAGGGGAATCGAACCCAGGGCTTCATGTGTATGAGGCAAGCACTTTTACCACTAGGCCACATTCCCAGATCCTAATATATAGATTTAATTCACATGTGCGCACACAAAACCCACCTCAAATAACACAAATGCACTTCATGTAGCGTGTAAGGGAAAAGTGACAGGGGCAAAGCTGACTTATTTTATTAGGAGCACAAATCTGTGCTGTGGTTTACATTATATTCAAGTATTCTAAAGTTCTCCTCCTCTTATGAAGTTACTGTCATTCATTTCATTTGTGTACATCCTATATAATCATTTAGCCAATAGTAAACTAAATATAAGAAGACAATACAAGAAACTGGGCACTGGGGGTCCATGCCTGTAATCCTAGCTACCTTGAAAGCTGACATCTGAGGATCACAGTTTGAAACTGGCCAAGGCAAGAAAGCTTGTGAGATTCTTACCTCCAATTAGGTAACAAAAAGGTAAAGTGGAGCTGTGGCTTAAGTGGTAGAGTGCTAGCCTTGAGCAAAACAGCTCAGGGACACTGTTCACGTCTTCATTTCAAGCACCAGAGTGGCACAAGTAGACACACACACACACACACACACACACACACACACACACACACCATATTTTTAAGTAAATATTATTTTTTATCTTTTTCTCTGAATAATTTATCTGAACTTTCTTAGAGAACACATCTACTCTCAATAAATTCATCCAGATTTTCTTTCTGAGAGATAACTTTGATTCTCTTCCATTAAATAAAAATCAATGTTCAACTTATTTACCACTGAAATGTTAAGAAGATGTGTTATATTGAAGTTTTACTGGAGGGTTTCATCTTAGGAAATTATTGCCTCTTGAGACTTACTAACAAGGTTGAGTTACATGGAGTACTAATTCAATACTTTATAAAATAATAAAATTCCAAACAAACAGATTTAAATATGAGGAATCAATTTTAAAAGGCTTTCTATCCAAACTAGTGAAAAACACTACCAAAGTAGATATGGTTGTCAAACATAATTAGCTAATGTTATTCAGTACTTATATCAATTGTTTGAAGGAATATTATTGAATTATAGAGAATACTTAGTTTAACAACCTAGTGTATCTAAGCAAGATTTCATAGGCTCCATTTTTCATGCTGATCCTAATAGTCTAATAGAAGAGGATAAACCTAAAGACCTTTCTCAGTAGGGCTTGTAACTGGTTAGTTTTCCGTCCAAATCCTTATTTCTGAACATTGAAAAAAGAAACAAATATTTCCCAAGATGCACCAGGCACATTGTGATCACTGATTTAATAAGAATCCCAGGAATGGCACCAAGTCAGCCATATTCATAGGCATTTCCTCCATTGCAGTAATATTGAAGTTTCAGTGCCATGAAGAATTCTCTTGGCTTCTTCAGAAACAAAATGTAGAGCCATTGTTGAGGAAGCACCAACAAAAACAGAAAGATACCATCTGTGAACAACAGCTAAGGCCCTCGCCAGGCTCTGAATTTGTCAACTTCATCTTGGACTTCACCTTTCAGAGTGAGGAGAATTACTGCTATTTTTATCCACTGAGTATGATAGCAGCTAAAATGGTTTAACATATTAATTATAGTCCTTTAAATTCCAGCATGATGATAATAGCCTAAAAATTTTATTGCATTTTTGTCTTGCATGTTTCATGGGCTTTTATTGTTTTCTTTTTGTTATGAAGGAGTTTGTCGTAATATTGCTTGTCATCATATTGAGCTATGGAATAATAGAAATGTTTTTACCCTATCTATCTATCCATCCACCCATCCATCCAACTCTGAAGACTGTGTTATAGTCCTAAAAAATGTACAAAAAGATATAGTTTACACCATTTTTTTCAAATTTTTATTATCAAGCTGATGTACAGAGAGATTACAGTTTCATACGTTAGGCATTGGATACATTTCTTGTACTGTTTGTTACCTTGTCCCTCACACCCCCTCCCTTCTCCCCCTTTCCCTTTCCCCCCATGAGGTGTTCAGTTCACTTACACCAAACAGTTTTGCAAGTATTGCTTTTGTAATTGTTTGTCTTTTTTTACCCTGTCTCTCTCAATTTTAATTTCTGATTCTATCCTATTTGTCATATGTGAGTCCACTTGTGATTATTGCTTGCTTCTTAACATTGTTTTACAATTTTTTTATTGGGAAATACTACATGTTTGGACTAGTGGTATATGAAGGACCCACTACCCGTTATATGATGATTGTGGTAAGCTGGTTTAGTGACTGACTCTGATTAACAATTTTTCATTGTTGATATGATGGATTTTGTCTTCTTTGAGCATGCTTACACTTTACTTTCACTTTGTTTCTCAAAGTACTTCTCCAGAAAGAGGTCCTATTTCTTGCTACTTTTCAGCTAGAATTTACTGCCATTATCTTGCAGCCAGATTGTATGGCCCTAATATGTGGGGAACAGGAAACCCACTGGAATACTTTAAATAAATCTGCTTAGGATTCTAATAAGAAACGTAAGCCATATTTTTGGTTTGGATTATTTTTCCTTTCTTCCCCTCAGTAATATATCATGTTTTTGATGCATTAGAAAACAGAAGACTAGATTAGTGTGGAGTACAAACAGGATTACCTTCCTGTAGCTCCAGCTGTACTGAGAGCCAAGCCTGTTCCTCAAAAGAGTGGGATTTGTTGCTTTGGAGACAGGGATTATTACTTTTTTCATTCCATGTATGTTTTACAATGAGAATTCTTCTTACTGTTGGTCATGAGAGGAATCTTTGTTGAATATTCCTTATGCAAAGTTGTTGAGATGCCCACTGGTAAATACCATGAGAGTTTTTGAGTGTCTCTAAGGCTGAGCTCTCCAGGACTTCCATGTCCTTATTCCAGTCCAGACTTCCATGTCCTTATTCCAGTCCACAGACAACAGGTTTAAGTTGGAAACATATAACCAGAAGAGTTACATGCATTGAGATCTTCATTTCCGGCCACTAACCAAAATCTAAAATATTTTTCTTTGTTTCCATTTACAAATACAAATCAAACTTAGATAAAAATACAAGGACATTTAGATTCAATTCCTACTTATATATATAATAAAGGGATATAGTATTACTGGTTTATTTGTCTAAAAGTGTAATTTCACACTTGAATAGCTAGCATATTTTTGCATGTAATAGTATACATTAAGGTATTCAAGAGACTAATAATATAACTGTTTCCACTGTTAGCCTGAAGATCTTGTTCCTACTATAGTTGAAAAAACCTCTGCTTATAAATATTATACAATATAAAATTTTCATATGAAAAATATGTATATATACAAAAATTAATGTTATAAAGCTCTTTTTCACTTCATCAACCAAGATAATCAATAACTAGCCATTGAAATCTTCAGAAAGATTTTTACAACATTATATATCAAGCAGTCCCTAAAACTAAATGTTTGTAAACATGAAGTGGCTTCTATATTATATGTGTGTTCTGCTCTACAAAATTATTGATGTTATTATGCAGAGAAATGAATGCTGTACAAAAGCAGGTTTTGTTTTTGTTACTTTTGTCTTTAATGTTGGGATGGATGGATGATAGACTATGTTCATAAACTAACTTCTAAGGAAGTGTCAACAGTACTTTCCTCACAGTGTTTTGGGTAGGTATATAAATATTTGTTTTATGTAGGTCTTTTAACTTTTCTGCAGAAGGGAAATAACCTAAATAACAATGAGGAAGAGGGGAAGATGGAGAGTGGGAAGTGGGAGACAAAGAGAGCAAAGGTGAAGAGAGGCGCAAGTTAAGGAAAGCCAAGGGTCAAGATGCTCTACTCTGATCCATGAGCAATGTGGCTCCCATTAGGTGGTTCTAGAATCAAGTGCCACACCTCTGTAGAAGGGTCCACACCTCTGCCTATTACTGGCTTCTCAGAGTCTTGACTGCAGAGTTGATTTCTTACTGTTGCAAAGCCAACTCTCTGCCTGTATTAGTCCTTGATGGAGAAGAAAGAAAAAATTGTTAAACATTGCTAAGCAGTTATCATCAGTCACTCCCAACCTGTTCTTCACGGAAAGAGGACCAGCAACTGAATAGTGCCTTTTGTTATCTTTAGACTCCTTACAATTCTATTTATTTGTCTTTGCCCTCACATTTCTCACTCGCCCTTCTCCTGTCACTTGTTGGAAGAAAAGAAATTTCAAAAGCCACATTATCTACTCAAATATATTTTAAATTAATGCCTACTATGTGCCTACAGAGAGCACATTTCCATAAATCTTTTATATCTGAAGTGGAAAAGAAATAGGGTTAAAAATTGTCCAGGTTCTGCCTTCCTGTGAATGAGATTTTGCTGAATGACAGTTCTACAAATATTTTAAATGTTATTTTCTGGCCTTTTGAAATACAAACAATGACATTTAGACTGCAGCCAAATAGTATTAATCTGACTTTTCTGCCTGTAAGTTATATTGGCAATTTATCTGTACAGGGTTTTGTACTTAAGGTGACATCACCCAAAATGTCACTCTTGATTGAAAGTCAGTGACACTGTTATGGTGGGATAAAAATCAAAAATATAGCAGGGGCTCATTTTCAAATTATAATAAAATTTACCCTAAAGGACCTAGAACCTAAAATGTATACAATCATTAGTAGTGTTTACCTACCCCAAAGTTTTAATTGATTCTTACATTTAATTGAACTATAGTGTTATCATTATTTCCATATTTTTCATCAATGAAATAGTATGCACCTAATATTTCGGATACTAGCTTAGTTAATTAATAGTAACAATAATGTTCACTGCTTTCATAATGTTTACAGGCCATGGAAAGGTACAGGCTACAATGAAAATAAGTAAATTATTAGAAGAAAATCATTAAGGAGAAAAATTGGGAAAGTGGTAGAGAGGGCTGGGGTCAGAGGTGATATAAAAATTTTAATAGAACATTAGAGAAGGCTTCCTTATGAAAGTCTGTTTTCTTTTTACTTACAAAAATATTTAAAAACCTGTATAATTCTATTTGCAAGGTAGCATTCTGTTTTTCAAATATTAAGTCATTTAATCCAGTATAACTCTAGGAAGTAGGCACTATTATTAGCTTCATCTTAAAAAAATAAAACAGCAAAACAAAAGAGGTAGAACTTGCCAAACATCTTTAAAGCTGGAAAATAGCCCAGATCTCATCTCAATTCAGATAGCCTACCCATCTAGCTTCATGCTCCTAACCATGATAAATCCCTGCCTCACTGCACATTGTTATGTAGAATATAAGAGGAGAAAGTGTAAGCTGTGCCAGAATTGTGAAGAAATGTATCTTAGATAGAGAGAGGTGAATAGACAAAGGCCTTGAATTATTTGGAATATCACATGAAGCTGGGGAGGAAGGCAAGTATGAGGAAGTGCTAACAGATGGGACCCAACTTATAATGAGAAAAAAGCAAGAAGTTCTTTGTGCCATTGCACAATCAAGGGGATGTGTACACTGGGCTTCTTAGTTTATAAACCTGGAAGGAAGAACTTCAAATGTTTTCATCATAAATGATCATTGTTTGAATGCCCTGATATGAATGCCCTGATTCTAAAACATGTATAAGTATGAAAATAGCAGATCGTATCCTGTGAATAACCCAGGGAATGTTTTCTTTTTTTTAAAACATTTTTAAAATTGATACATAAGCACTATAACTCTGAGCTACATATGAAGCCCATGTTCAATCATTAACTTTTTCTTATCAAGTAAAAATTACTTGTTTTAAATTAAAATTAAAATTAAGGAAACAAATAGCATGGCCTGGTATCCAGGGAATTTGTAGAATTTGAGGAAAGGAAAGATAATGGAGGTGAGATGTGAGAGGTAGTGGGGTTGAGTTCTAGATCACATAAACATTTAACTTTTACTCTGCAGAAATGGAGTACCCATGGAGAGATCTAAGTGATATGCTCAGATGCATGCTTTGTCTTATTTCAAGCATGGGAAAGTGGGTACTGCTTGAGAATAGATTATGACTAGAAAACAGGGTTAAAAATCGAACAATTGGCATGAAGATCATCCAAGCATATCAAGAGACTATTATTCCTTGGAACCAGTGAAAATGTTGGAGGTGATATATTCTGATATGTTTTGAGTCTGATGATACAGCAGAGAGAGCAGAGTGAAGAGAGAGTACAAATGGCATATGACACAAAAGCTGTTAGCCTCACTACACAGAAGGGTAAAATTCAGTTGTCAAGACTCTATCAGAAACAGAAGTACCTAAGAAGACATCTTTGGTCATATTAAGTTTGATGTCTATTTGACATCTAAGGCCATATGTCAAGTGTTAAATGGAGAAGATGGAGTTCTGGGAAGTAATTCACTTGGGAGATAATCATTTGTGGTCGCCATGAGACCAGATGAAATAAATCAGTAACTGTGGAATGAGAAAAGTAGGGTTCTAGGAATAAGTTAGATTAATACTTGAGCATCTGTTGACTTCTCAGATGTTAAATATTATGTGTCACACATGAAATCTTAAGCAGATTACTGAGGGAATTGAACCTAAGTTCCTTTTTATAATCTCTTGTTAGCACATGTAAAAATATTAGCATACACATATTTAAGTGATATAACACAGAATACTTTAAAAGCTTAAATAAATTGGAATTTCATCTGAGTGCAAACTTGTAATTTCTCAGATCTATAGATTCTCAGTGGTGCAATGACAAGCCCAGAGCGGATGTAATCCATTTCATATAATTTCTATTAATGGCCTTCCCTTGAAGAGTCCTTGGATTAAGTTGATCAGTGTTGTTAAAAGTAACTATTAGGGGCTGGGGATATAGCCTAGTGGCAAGAGTGCCTGCCTCGGATACACGAGGCCCTAGGTTCGATTCCCCAGCACCACATATACAGAAAACGGCCAGAAGCGGCGCTGTGGCTCAAGTGGCAGAGTGCTAGCCTTGAGCGGGAAGAAGCCAGGGACAGTGCTCAGGCCCTGAGTCCAAGGCCCAGGACTGGCCAAAAAAAAAAAGTAACTATTAAATGAGCCAATAAGACCATGTATATTGTATCCAGTTAAAAAGATGAGGAAGGGTGCCAGGGAGGGTGGATAGGAGATAGAGGAAGGAAGGAACAAAAGAAGGAAATAAAGAAGGAAAGAATAAAGGGGGTAATAAGTAAAGAGAGAGAAAAATCAAAGCACAAAGAGGAAAAGGAGAGAGGGTAAGAGCAATAAAGGGAGGTACATAAAGGGAGGAAGGAAATAGGTGTGTGTGTATGCATGAGAGAAATAAAAAGGAAGAAAGAAATAGAAAGAAAGGAAGGAAGAGAAAGGATGGAAGGAAGAAAGGAAGACAGAGGGCATATCTAGAAGAATAGAAGAAAGCAGCCCCATTTGTTCCAAAGTATATAGTCAAAATTTGATTGATCAGTTTTGCTGCAACAAGATGGATTCCTTGACCCCCAATGCCTAATCACAGGAGTCCTCATCACACTTTCTTATCACTTGACACTGAGGTCTAGGTAACCATCTCGGGTAAGTAATGGACTTATGGAACTAAGGCATTGTTAGAGTTGATTTTGTAAGGGAATTTGGCTGTGGATGTTCATGAAAAGCAGATGGATTTGGGGAAGGAATTAAGTGTGTGCTGGTGGGAGGGTGATGGGTTGTTTCATTAATAAAATGTGAACAGCAGGAGGATGTTAATGAATAGACACCATACAACTTGCATGCTAAATTTGTTACACACACACACACATACACACACACACATACACACACACACTATTTGAATATGTTAACAAGTAGAGGTTATCTTACAAAAGAAAAGGCCAAAAGGGGAGAAAAGAATCACTATGTTATACTGTTTTAAAAATAATTTATACTACTCTCTATGTGGTGTGGTATATTATTCAGCAAGTAGTCTCCTGGTATATATTATTATTAATAAAATTATTATTATTACTTCATAGTATATATTCTATACAAAAAAATACTGATCCCAACATTTGGGAATTGGTGACAGTAGATATGTTATTTATGCAACATGTAGACTTTTCATTTTATTGGATAACAAATACTCAAGCACTCAATATTTAATTTATATATTGTAAAAGCAACTCAGGCACATTATTGCAGTGGAAACTGTAGGTAAATCAAACTATGAACATTATAAACTACCATACTCTCACCCACATAGAGCTGTTATCACTCTATTTCACTATTCTTATCTCATTTTGCGCCCAGATTTTCTTTTACTCATGGAAGAGGTATAGATTACATGCAAAGCTAAAGTGAATTCTTGGAGTGTGTTTCAACCATCACGAGGCACTGCAGTATGTCAAACAAAACAGCACCTATTATCATTTCAGTGGCCTAAATACAGTCTTTTTTCCTTGATTTCAAAGTTCTCCTGTTGCTGCATCTCACTGAAGCTAAGACATGCCAAACCAGAATGCTATTGTAAAAGTCATTCCTTTTCTGGAATGTCTCAACATTTACCTTTATCAATTTGCATGTATGTTCAGTGAGGAGAAGTGACAGGCATTTTCTGTTTGTTCAGCAGTCCTCTGGGATCAGCAGCTGGTGGGCGGCCCTATTCTCCCCTATAAAAGGAATCAGCCACTCTTGTAATAGTAGGGCGCTTTGCCATATGTGACCATGTGGCTCCTGATCACCGTACATCCCCTGACATCCTAATGCACGAAGTAGGAGCTGCCCTGGATGAGTGACATTCAATTATCCAAGAAAGAAATTCTTAAAGGACTACATGATCCAAAGATAAATCACCTTCGCTGACAGCTCCATTACAAAAGTGACATATGGAGAGGAGAAGGATCCCACTGGGCTCAAGGCATTCTCAGAGCCAGTCCCTCAGCAGTTGCAATGTCTGGAGGAGGAGGAGCCGTAGCTAGATGATTTGGGCAAAGCCCAGGAGTAACCTCATAAAAGGATTAGATGGTCCCTGATATGCAGGACTGTTTCTGACACTAATCATTTGCTAAATAACCCTGAGAAATTCTTGACAACTAAAGGTAATAATAATTTTTATGATGACCGGGATATTCTCTAAGATGTTCCCTCCTGTCCCATACCCCAACCTTTATCCTATAATCTAGAATATAAATCCCAGTTTCTTCGTTTTCATATTCACTTGACGCAATCTGTATTTGTCTGATCTCTATCAATTAGCAAAATGCCTGGCATCTGGCAGATATGGAATAAATATTTGTGAGTGACTAGATATGTGAGAAGTGTGAATGCTTGGTAAATGAACACAAACTGCCTGCCAGTGCCCTTACCTACATGGCAAAGGCATAGGGATGACTTACTTCTCATCTATATGGTGTTTTGGGAAGAAGGTTGTTGTGTTTTTTGCCTTATACTACTGTAATCTCTACCCAACTATTTCTATACTATCTGTTCCTTCTCAGGAGTAAAGATAGGAGCAATGAGCACTTTCCCTTTGATACAAAAAAATATTCGTAGTATTAAAATTATGGTGTTATTATGAGCTCTAAATTTGACAGTTCAATAAAACACAAAACAATGAGTCTGGTGTATAACAAAGTCATATAGTCACTATTTGGCTATGGGTCCACTTACAGTAGACTTATGTCCATAATATTTATCTGTAAATAACATAGTTTGGTTCCTGCTTTGCAAAGCCAAAGAGTTTCATTCATTCTATGACCTCAGAAGGAGGTCATTATACCAAAGAGAACAAATCCTTCTAAAATGCTTCTCCCTGCCTGCATTAAGAACAGATAGCCCTAGAACATTATAACTAAGGAGATCTCACGGGTAGCTCTAGCCTCTCATGCCATGTCTGAATGCTCTCTACAACAAGTTCAGTGAAGGGTACGTAGTTCTCATAGCCACTTGTGAAAGCTCTGTTCTCAGCTATACTCTGAAGAGAGCTTCACAGGGGAAAACGATGTGAAGTAGCCTGTATTCCTTGCTGTGATTTAGTATTACACACTCAACAATAAAATTCTGCATGCATGTCACAATGCATGCAGGGAAGGGTTCTTTTAAACTTCTGAGATAAGTTTATTCCCATTTTGATTCCAGTAATAGGAAATGTAATGAAAATGTCACAAGAGGTTACTAAACGATTTAGGCACGTTTTCAATTCTTGTGTTGCATTTTTAATAGTTACATTAAAATGGAATACTATAGGGAGTAGCTCTCTTATGGGGAAAATGAGGTGTTCTGGAGATACAGCTTTGATATAAGTAAAGGGTTTAAAGAGACAGCTATTTAATTATTCATTCATAGAAATGCTGAATCAGATTCTGTAATGAAAGGAGCCCTGTTGTAGATTATATTCTGTGCACTCTATTGATGTTCAGTTCCTATTGCTGTTGTTGGGCTTACCATGGCTGGACTGACCAAAGGAAACTAATTAAATCAGGTGGCTTCTTGGGAGATGGGAAGTTTAAGTAAAATTGATGTCTGCATTGGAAAAGACATCTTGATATGAAATAATCTTTGTAGTGAAGAATTGTGTTTGGTAGTATGACACAGGGTAGTTATATCTCTATCTCTCAAACACACACACACCATATCATACACACACCTGCTACTATTATCTTGTAGAAAAAGAGTTTGGAAATATTCTCATCAAGATAAAAGTTAGAGCCATTAAAAGGGTGTTCCTGTAAAACTTGCTGTGACACTAGTCAGAAGTGCACACTAGTGTTTTTACAGAGAGGTGAAGTAGATCTTACAGAGGCTACTTACTATAAGCTTTGCATTCTAGAATGCAATGTACAAGCTGTTTTGTGTTCTGTCTTACAACCTGCACATTTGCAATGATAAAATTTAAATAAAACATTTCACAACCTTGGAAATGAAAAAGGAAGGTTAAGCTTTGAAACACGATTACAGTAGGTAGCCGTTCTCCAGGGCCTACACTCTTGTCATTTTCTCCTCTTAACCCCAGAAATCACTTCATCAAATCATACTTAAAAATAGAAAGGAAGATTTTTCTTTTTTTTAAATAGTTTCTTCTTTATTATCAAAGTAAAGTACAGAGGGGTTACAGTTTCATATGTAAGACAGTGAGTACATTTCTTGTGCAACTTGTTACCTCCTCCCTCAATTTTCCCCCGCCTCCTCACTCCCCCTTTCTCTCTCCCCCCATGAGTTGTATAGTTGTTTAAACCAAATAGTTTTGTAAATTGCTTTTGGAATGATTTGTCTTTTTATCCTTTGTCTCTTGATTTTGGTATTCCCTTTCCCTTCTCTAGTTCCATTACACATATATACAGTATCCAGGGTACTAAGATCAAAGGAAGATTTTTCTTTCGCCCTTAATGATCCTAAAGTCTTGGAGAGGCTAAGTACCTATGAAGTATCACAGTGAGGGAGGAGAGTCTTTCAGAAAAACAAAAAGGTAGTGGAGGGATCAAATTCCTAAGATGAAAAGCAGCAATGTTCCTTAAATGAGGAAGATATGAGATTTACTAGACATTATAGCATGAAAGCCATATGAAGAGTTGGGGTTTGTGACACCTCTACATTTTTCCATCATGGAGAGAATTTTGAGGGGTAGTTGAAAATCTCATGTATTTAATTCTCATCAGTTATTCCATTCCAAGATAGGTGAATCACTTGTCTATTTCAGTATAATTGTTGCTTGATTATGACACAAAGCAAGCACTTCATATTGTTGTACTGCCCAGAAGTCCCTTCTACCAATTAAATTATAAACTCAGACAGATTCTCCCAGTAGTCAATCCTAAATTAGGTATCACTGGAAAGTATATTAAAATTTTAACTGAAAACATAAGCACCATTTTCGGGAGTTGCTTAATGATTATGAAAGCGCTGGGGAAATCTGACTCAACACATCTTAACATAATTGGTGCCATATATTAGGTGTTGCTTGAGTGCAACTTTTCAAAAAACAAATTACTAAGTTGTCACACATCAGGACAGAATTATGTTTCTTATTAGCTGAGGTACAGGCTGTCCTTTTTCCAAATGAAGAAACTACTTTAGTCACAGTAGACAAAGGAGTGTGAACAGAAATAGCTGAGTGAAACAAGAGTGCATCAAAGAGACAAGTGTTTATGAAGATCTCATATTGAAAATCATAGGGACATTATTGAGAAATCATACAACCTTCTGTATGTAAGAAAGACAGTTGCCTTTTTGAGGTGGTATATATTGATCTTTATTAAGAACAGCAGAAAATAACAAGTGGGTTCCAAAATGTTCATGTAAAAGTCCTTGTTATTTTTCCATAATTATTTCATTAGCATTGTTTTCATTACCCCAGTTACATTCTCATAGTTCATAAGTTTGTGGAAAGTCCTGCAACACTTTCTATGATCTACAAGGTGAAAGCCATTTTCATAATGTCAAGAGATGTGATTGGACTTTTTCACTGTGGTGACATTTTCACTGATGATCAAAAGCAATGTTGTATAAAATTTTAGTTTTCCTCACTTGACTCAAGGCAGTGGCATTGAACTATTTTAGCCTATGCCATTGTCATCTCTATTGCCATGCACCTAAAGAAAAATCCATTTTTTAACAATATTAAAATAGTTAAAACAATTACTAAGTTTATTAAAATACTGGTTGTTTAACTGTAAAAACTTGAGTATTGTCTTTTTTTTTAGTGAGCCACTGTGGAATGTATATATAATACTTTTAATGAAACAGAATTCATAAGATTATAATAAAGAACAAGAAATTCATTCTAATACAGGGTTATTAAAACAAATCAAAGAAATAAAAGTCTGTTATGATGAAAGAGTGCTCCAGTAATCATTTGCTTCAAAGTTTGAGAGAAGTGAGTTTCAATTACAGAGGAATCCGACTCGGACAAGTTACACAATTTCAGGGACATCACAAACTCTCTGACAGATGAAGGAGGAATAAGTAGCCTTTAAACTCAATTCCATGTTGAATTTCTTAGTCTTTTTTTCCTTGAGGCCTGTAAACTTGGCCATGTATTCAACCGAGTAAAAGCTAAGACTCTAGTATATTTTAAATAAGTCTCTCAAATATAAACAGGTAAAGGGGAAATGGACAGGATATGGGTATGCTGGTACATATTTGTAATGTTAGCTACTTCAGAGGCAAAGATTGGAGGATCACATGAGAACCTATCTCATGTGCAACCTAAAACCAACAGAACCAGGCATGTAGCTCATGAACTAATAGTGCTACCCTTACAGTCATGAAGCTCTAAGCTCAAACCTTAGGACTGAAGAGAAAAATTAAATATCAAAACAGATAGGTCTAACAAAAGAACAAGTGAGAGCACAGGACACATTTGATCTAAGAACACGGTTTTCTTTCTAACTAAAGTCTGAAGTCTATCTGCCCTTGAAACCTCACAAGCTCAAAAGCACTTTGAGGAGAAGGAGATGGTGGAACAGAAGCTCAAACATCCAGTTTGCTCAGCTTCTCATAGTCTTTGGAATCTACATCCAGATGCTAGTAACAAATTTCCATCTAAAATTAAATGCTTTGTTCCTTCCTATTTCATATTCTCCAAATGAGTCCTATAATACAGACAATTGCTCATACCCTTGGGGTGAAAGTTGCTCCTTTCGTTTTCCCCTTTTCTCTCCTCTCTTACTAGACTCCTATTGGTTGTATTTTGGTTTGCATATCAAGTGTAATCATCCTTCTTTTTGGATCCTCATCTCGATATCAGTAGTAGGTAAGTTCTCCAACAGTCTAGAAGTTGTCAACATCCCCATTTTCTCAGATCTGAACAGCCTGCACGTGTTTGAGTATTGTGTTTCTTCTTATATTTGAAAACATCCTTCCATTTTGTGACATGTGATGATCTAGTGTTCTGGTCAGCTTCCAGTAAAACAAACACGTACTGCATGGTTGTTGTCAGAAAGATATACTGACCACAGTGGGCATCTTGGCCAGTTTATGTCTCAGGTCCTTGCTCTTCCATGCATAAATATGTAAAGAATACTGTGAGAACAAAGTTTTCAAATTGTTGTCTTCTAATATGTATACTATAAAATGCAGTGTTGAATAAACCCTTGTGTATTATTAATTAATTATGTTATTTGAATATGTTTGAACGGAATTATTTGAATTCTAAATTATTTAGTCATATAGTAATATTTGTTCTCTATTTTTTCTGTTTTAAATATGAACTGTTGCTAAACTGCTTTTATAAATATTGTTTTTCATTTTTGAACATACTCATCTTTGTGCTGCAAATTCTATCACTACCAAACAGAATGATCAAATCTTTACATAAAACAGCAGATAGTAAATTCTCCAACACAAGGCTTTTATGACAATAAGTAAGGAGAAATAAATTAATACCAATCTGTATTGAAAAATAGAATTTGTATAGAGTACAATACACATGTGTAAAGGTCAGTTAAAGTGTGACAAAACATTTGAAGGTAAAATGAGAAAAATTCATACTTTTAACACATAAAGTAAAAAGTAGATAACATCAAATCTGTTTTACATGATAAATGCAGGAATTTCTCTATCCTTCACTCATACCTCTGGGGGTTAGCAACTATATTATAAAAATGGTTAAGGATGTAATTGAACTCAAAAGGAAGACAAATATTTTCATGTAACAAAACAAATGGTAAGCATACATGTAGCCTGCAGCCAAGTGTTCCTGTGTCTTTGTTCATGTTGAGAATAGATATGCACTGATGCTTCATAGATGACTGAAGCCTGGCTTTCTGATTGAAAACAGTTCCTGCCACAATAAAAAGATTCCGGGAGCCAAAAAAGGACCTTGTCCAACAGTTGCCTGGTCTTTAACATTGAAGAAAGTCACAAGGTTAGAAAAAGGAAATGCAAAAATTGTAAACTTGAGGGGCTGGGGATATGGCCTAGTGGCAAGAGAGCTTGCCTCCCATACATGAAGCCCTAGGTTCGATTCCCCAGCACCACATATACAGAAAACAGCCAGAAGGGGCGCTGTGGCTTAAGTGGCAGAGTGCTAGCCTTGAGCAGAAAGAAAGCCAGGGACAGTGCTTAGGCCCTGAGTCCAAGGCCCAGGACTGGCCAAAAAAAAAAAAAAATTGTAAACTTGAGAGAAGAATGAGAATGTTCTTTCTGTATGTGATGAAACACTTTGATGACACTGGAGTGGAGGTAGAAAAGCTGATTTTTGACTGACAGTCCTGGGAAGAAGTAGAAGCAAGTTTAGAACTGGCAAATGGCTAAATTTAGAGGAAGTACAAGAATAAGAGACTGGGGACAGGAGAGGAGAGAAAACATAAGTTCCCAGAACAAGTCAGTAAATAAAAATAAACAAAAATAAAGCAAACTACTGATAAAGGAAGGATAATAGGATAACAGAACAAGACAATAAGGATAATAGATAATGAGACAATAGACAATAAGGATAATAGAAATGAGAGGAAATAACATCTTTGTTAAGACATTATTAGCTTATACTAAGAAAGTAGTAGATTATAATCTGAATTTAGTTGTATAAATATGTAAAATAACCTGATTAATAAACTACCATTATCTATGAATTTGGAATTCAGTCTTCCATAATTGTTCACCTGGTATTCATTCAATTTATGCAAAGAAAGTTTAGTACATGCATAGGATATAAATAAATGATTTATAACATTATTTACTAAAGAGACACTTCAAAAACCAATACCAAACAAAAAAAGACACTAGCTAAATTGTCCCAGAAAAATTTTCCAATATAGCAGCATATTTAGACAATTTATATGATTGTAATTAAATAAAAGTACTTCCCTCTAAAAATTAAATAACTGTATAAAATTATTGTACTTTAGTACAGGTCAAAATTAAATATAATTTTCACTATGCACAAATTTTATGTAACCATACAGAATATAAATTATTACACAATATATATTATATACAGAAAATAATGCATATCTATATACATTAATTGAAAATAAGTAAAACTGTATGAATATGTAGTGTTCTGAAGCATCCTAACGTTGCTAGCAACCTGAAGTATAGAAAAATCAAAGAAAATGTTTAATATAATAATTATTTCTGCACTGAAATTATATTAATAGGTTCATGTAAGTTTTCCTAACTAGAGAATACTTACCAAGAATACTAAGGTTTTATAGAACGTTTTAAGGTGGTTAAGTACCTACAAACCTTTTAAGTTACACAATTTGAAATTTTTTTTTAATTTATTTATTTTTTTTTTGCCAGTCCTGGGGCTTGAACTCAGGGCCTGAGCACTGTCCCTGGCTTCTTTTTGCTCAAGGCTAGCACTCTGCCACTTGAGCCACAGCGCCCCTTCTGGCCATTTTCTGTATATGTGGTGCTAGGGAATGGAACCCAAGGCCTCATGTATACAAGGCAAGCACTCTTGCCACTAGGCCATATCCCCAGCCCCACAATCTGAAATTTTTATAACAGCTTTATACAGTAAGATTCAAAACAATAGTCTCAAATTTTTCATGGTGAATAGTAGAAAACAGTTTCATATATGTTACAAATACATTTTTCATTTCAGATTAATTTGCTTAACCCTATACTTTTCTTAAACATGCAGAGGCCTTTCACAAGAAATAATTTCCTCATCAATTGAAAACATTAACTAATAGCTAAGTTGTCACTTTATAGATTGCTTTGGGACTAGAAATACACACAGTGTAATCTCTTAATTTACTGTCAGTTTTCCTGGTACAGTGATTTCTACATTGTTATTAAAATACATTTTACTAACAGAAGAATTTTATGCATGTTCAGAAATCTTCATTTTAGAAATTTAATTCAGCAACTGTCAACATGTGTCTACTGGCTTTGAAGACCTCAGTAACATAATAAAATGATACAAAATTATTTTTTTAAGTAAACATCATGAGTGGATTGGAAAGAAGGACTCAATCCAAAGCACTAATAGGTAAAGCAACATGCCACGTTGGAAAAAATTATTCCATCCCATATCTGAATTAATTTGTCAATACTTTGTTTAGACTTGTCACTGTCTGCGAAATGGTATTCCTATCTAACAGAAGAAAGCAGAAACTGATTGAAATATTGGATTCAATTATATTTTTTTTGAAAACAGATTCTGAAATAGGGAATTGTATACAGTTTATGTAGAAGTTCTTTTAGAATATTCATCTGCAGGAAGCCAAAAGGGCAAGCTTGAGCAGAGCTCAAAGCCTGGCAACAATGTACTTAGTTGCAAGGGAAGCTTCGCTTGGTTGCATGTCCAACTCTGCAACTGGAATAACTCTTTAGATTTTCTCCAAATGGAAATCAATGTCAGAGATGCTATAGCATCATAGCAGCTGGTGACTGAGCCTGAGCTCTCCTCTATGAAGGACATATCAAGAAGTGAAATAGCTAGGATGACAATGAAAAAACTGAGAACCATCTATATTTCCAACAGCTGGGAAAGAGCTAAAATAGCGTTTCCATTCCACCATCCTCAGAGCAAAATCCATATTCTTCATTACTGTAAAATATGTACATGCCTCCTACTTTTATCTGAGATGTCTGAAACAAAACTCACTATTTTTAAATCCCAGAATTCAAATAAGCACTAGCTAGCAAGAAAACGAGAACTCAATTATGAAATCTGAAGGAGATTTTTGCTGCAACTGAAAATTAAGTTTTAGAGGTTGAATTTTGTTTCATAGCAAGTCAGAAGCCAAATGAAATAAACTTTTTGTCACTTGAAAGGAAAAACAAAAGAACTCAATTTTCAGGAAAAGAAAACGATGTTGAATTTTAAATTTTGATGTGTATTATGTAAGTAATTTGGGGTGTCTTTTAATTTACAGAAAATGCAGAAAGTGTTAACATTTAATGATTGCTTTTATTGGCAAAACTAGGAAAGGAATGAGAGAATCAGTGCTGAGAAGAAAGCAGAAATGCATTTCTTTTTAGTGTGCTAAACACCCCTAATAGAGTGAATTAGCATTAATTATTTTACATGGCTACCAGTGAGCAGAATTTGTTTCCACCAATAGTAGACATTTAAGATTGAGCTCTTAAACAAGTCCTGGAAAGAAGGTTACATCCCCATGACAGAAATTAGGGATTTGAATCATATTCTTGTCAACTAGGATCTTCCCCTGCCCATATCACAGTGAACAGTAGAGAATCTTCAAGTAGAATATATATTGCATCTTGTTCTTTCATTTGATTGTTTTTATTTTTATTTTTGCTCATCTTTCTTTTCTTTATTGTCAGTGAAGTACAGAGTAGTTACAGTTTCATATGTAAGGCAATGAGTACATTTCTTATTCAACTTGATACCTCCTCCCTCATTTTTCCCCTACCCCGCCTCTTTTCATTTTCCTCTCCCTTACACGAGTTGTACAGTTGGTTTACACCAAATGGCTTTGTAAGTATTGCTTTTGGAACAGTTTGTCTTTTTATCCTTTGTCTCTCTAATTTGGTATTCCCTTCCCTTTCCCAAGTTCTAATACATGTATATGCAGTATCCAGGGTGCAAAGATCAGCTACAGTGATAGTGGAGTTCATTTCATATAATATTATTTTCGGCTATAAATGTGGCCAACTGGTAGAGTGCTTGCCTAGCATGCATGAAGCCCTGGGTTTGGTTCTTCAGCACCACAAATAAAGAAAAAGCTAGAAGTGGTGCTGTGGCTCAAGTGGTAGAGTGCTAGCCTTGAGCAAAAAGAAGTCAGGACAGTACTCAGGCCCTGAGTTCAAGCCTCAGGACTGGTAAAAAATAAATAAAAATAAATTTAATTTTATTGTCAAGGTGATATACAGAGGGGTTACAGTTACATATGTAAGATAGTGAGTACATTTCTTGTCATACTTGTAACCCCTCTCTCATTTTCTCCCACCTTCTCTCCCTACAACCACCTGTCCCACAAGCTGTACAGTTAATTACCAGCATAATCTCTTATGAGTATCATTATTGCATTGGTTGAGTGTGAGTATATAGCTATTGATCCTTTGTTCACCCACCTGTGTCAATGCCTTACGTCCCATAGGAACTTTTAATCTTCATCCATCCACTGAAGACATTTCAATGATTCATCTTTAAAGCCATCCCAGCTTAACTGCTTATTAATTGCCTGGAAGGCTAATTTAAGAAGAATTTTTGCGATAGTGTCAGAATTCTGTGCCAAAAGCTGTCAAGTCTCATTGGCAAAATCTGCCATGTAAAAGGAAGCAAGTGTGCTATTTATCTGCTGACCAAAATGGAGTCCTGTGGAGCCTGGCACTATATAGTTGGGAAGTCTCAGGTTTAGATCCTTTTTTAGAAGGGGAGAATCTTATTTGTCTTCTCTAGGACATATGACTGTGAGTATCATTGCCTCATTTGGGGATGATGAGCAGCAAGTGTTCTTCAAAGGAACTCTTGATGGAATTATTTACTATGCCTTATATGAAGTTACCCTCCGCTAGATACAAATTCAGTTTTAGCTTAGCTGCTACACTGAGAGAGCCTTTAGGAGTTATGTCCCTATTTTTCAGTTGCTTAAAGAGATTTTGATTTCCGAGAATACTACAATTTCCTTTAGAAGTAAGTGTTTTCTTATCTGATTTTTAATGACAGAATAGTAGGATATAGAGTGGCTTTAATGAAACTACTTCACAGTATTAAGTGAGAACATTCAGATATATGTGCATGAATATCAGGAGAATTTAATATATTCCAACTTATCTCATTCATTATGAGAACTCTTTGTGTAGCTTTCTCTAGCTCCACTATGCGCCTGTTTAAAATAATATGTTCCTACCACTAGTCCTTTGGTTTTCTGTGTCTACATTGTTCGCTTCATATTTTTACTCATTATTGGCCCATCAATATTTTTCTCCTGAGGAAAATAAATGCTCCATAAGAACAAGAAATCCAGTCTATTTTGTTTGCATCTGTATCTTACAGTGTACAAATACAGCATGATAAACAACAGAGTTTCAAAAATATATAGCTTTTGAATAGTTGGCATACACCTTGCATACATAGACAGCATCTAGTCATTTTACCTCTCTAATTATACTGATGAATGTGAACCTGAAAGTTTTATAAGGTTTGAATGCGTGAAATTGGGCGTAGACAACTGCAAACTGTGTAGGTTATAGTTCAAACTATAATAGTTAACAGGATGTTATTTTCAACAGTTTTCTGTGATTTTTAAAGATGAATCCATTTTGGAAAGATCATAAATCTCTAGACTACTTCATGAGGCAGAGTCAGGCTTCCTGGTAGCTAGGCTAACAGGTGTACACTGCTACGACAAGGTCTTCTTCAGACGTTTCATGAATTCTTGTCTTGAATCACAATCCTAGCACTGCCAGCCACCCAAGTAGCAAGAATTCCTGGAGCCACCAGCACCCAGATAGTCATTTATGTAGCAAGACACTACAGTCAGAAACAGATGTATTATGCAGCTAATGAAGATTTAGTTGAGGCTACAAACACAAGATAGGCTCCTGTGTTTACAACAAAAGTGGTTAGAAAATTTTAATACGAAAATTATCGAAGAAGTAAGCTAACATTGCACTCAAAATGATTTGATTAATTAGTTTAGTATCAAACTATTTAATTTAACATCCAATATATTGTCAGAGTTTAGGTGATAGATACAGATTTATGCAGTGATTAGCAAATCATGCTGAAGATATCTCCCTTTTGTCTTTTGCCTCTGCTAATAATCTAGACCTATAGGATGAGAAAAAGTTTTCGGTAAATCAAAAGCAGGATAAACCTAAAAGCAATATTACCTACGGAGATCTTTATCATAAGAAGAAAATTCTGTAACTAGAGTCAGCATCACATTGAAGACAATAAGACAATTTTAAGTACACCATTAAAATAGACCTCATTTTCTAAATAACACTTTTCTATAGGTAGTCATTCCCTGCTGTGGTAAAGGAATGGTTCAAGATTATTTGTGAAACATAAAAGCTAAAGAGGCATCTAGCCATTTGTCACCATTATCCTTTTCATTAGATAATAAGCTTTCACAATTTTCTTACACAATAAAAAGTTTGACTTTTTATATATTATAAACATTTCATATAGATTAAAATTATTATAGCCATTAAGCACTTCAAAAACATTATGCAAATTTTATTTCAATTACAATAGTATTTCATACAGCCAGGAGCAATGAAAGATGAGATTGTTTTATTTTAAGGAAGGAACATGCTTTTTTCCCCTCTGTTTTTACAGATAGATAAAGCTGTTCTTTTTTATCATCAAGGTTAGCAGGATTATAGCCACTAGGTATTTCATTGGACCATTCAAAACTAAAAAGCCAAGACAAGCGTCAACTAATTAATTACCCAAGTGATTATAACATTGCAAAAACACACAAGTACACATTCTTGCTTTAGGGGCTACTGAAATACAAAAGGACTTCCATATAACGTCACTCATAAGGACATTTTTCATTCTTTTATTCTCTTCATTCCGACTTAATTTAATCCCAAACAATGTATGTCAAAGAATATGTGTGTTCATCTTGAAATGTATCATCTTGTTTTGACTTTCTTTTAATAGAGTGGAGTCAAAGTCATTATTGATTTCTTTTGTGGACACCATTATAAGGACCACAATAGAGCTGCTCATAGACAAAAAGTAATCAAAATATTGTTTAGATATTGGAATTACAAAAATTCCTCCTGGAAATAAGGATATTGAGGTTCCTCATTAAATACTTTGAAATAAAGGAAAGAAATGCATTATTTTAATTCTGTAAAATGTAAATACATTTATTTTTTGTCGTTTTGCTTTATTGTCATCATTAACTACAGAGGGGTTACAGTTTAATATGTAAGATAGTGAGTACATCTTTTATCCAACTTATTTCCTCCTCCCTCATCTTCCCCCTCCTCCTGGCTCCCATCTCCCTCTCCCCACCATGAGTTGGACACTTGGTTTACACCATATAGTTTTGTAAGTATTGTTGTTGCATTGGTTTGTCTTTTTATCCTTTGTCTCTCGATTTTGATATTTAATTTTATAAACATAAAAATGTTTACTAAGAAGCATGTAATAGGTTATCAAATGGAGACACTAATATTTTCTTACTGCCAACTTTTGTGGGAATGTGGAATAGTAAGAAATATCTGTATGGAGGAGGGTTGTCAACTGCAACCTATGCTTTAGAATCTTTATCATTTTACTATAACAATTATTTCAGAATTTTCCCAGCTCACATGAAAACACCCATCTCTTCCCTGTGGTCTAAGATAGGTGCAGAGGGGATGTGTCATTTCCCAGGAATTAGTAGACAGCTCTCCCTCAACTGGTACAAATAATAAACTATAGTTTGATTCTAATATATGTCAAATTGTCTCACATTTCACATTGACTCTGTTTGTTACCTAAACCTGGAGCTTGGAGACACAAACTGGCTCCATCTGCAGTCTCTGCTCAATGACTTCCTCAATCAGTTTCAACCACATCTCCCAATTCTTTCCTTCATCCTTAATCTTGTTCCTCTTCTGTTGGTAAGATGGCTGTCATAGCTGGCGATCCAGACATGTTATGGTAGAAGAGAGGCTATTGGTTAATTTTATTCCACCAAGAAACAAAATACCCCAACAGATGTCTCCTCATATCTCATAGGTCATAGTGATTCATAGATATCCCCACTGATCCCAAATCATTGAGTGGGTTTAAGTGACCAAGTTACCTGAGTGACTTGAGCAAACTCAGTACTCTACCAGAATGGGATGAGTAAATGTATGACAAGAATGGTTGCTTACTGGAGTAAGCAATCAATTTATGGATAATTCAAGCAAGACAATCAAAAGATAAAAATTTACACAGGTCAACGACAAGCAGCACTAAGATGTAAGCTACTGAGGGCAAAAAATGAGCAGAAGAGAAACAGACAGCACAGCAAGATGGTCAACTAGAAAAAAGGAATTAAGTTTCCTTTCATGACTTTTTTTTAATACTGTCTATAGTTTGGCATACCCTGAGAAATGATTAATTGGCAATTTGATTCATTTTGGTAGTGTGAGAGAAATAATTTACTATTAACTCCCTGGCGCTCTGAAAGGAGTTAATTTTCAACACAAGGATGAACACAGTATTCCCAGAGTATCATTCTCACTCTGGTTGATCAAGGGAAGATATGCACTTCAAGGAAATATTGAACCATTTGGAAAGAACACTAGATTGAATTAAACACTCTCTGTGCTCACTCGTGTGATACCAATTACCTCATTGTATTCTGTTCATCTGTTTGCCAAGAAGCATAGGAAATAGAAATATGCTCTACCAATCTAATTACATGGTTAACCAATAATACTTATTAAGCACCTACTGTTTACATAGATCTACACACATAGGATAGTAATGGTCTCAATGGAAACACACATTGCACTTGAAATGACAAGTTAGTTCAACAACCTTCAAACTAGCTTTTGCCAATTTTGCAAAAATAAAACATAAAATTTCCAATGCATTTCTTTCACTTTATATCTAGTTGACAGGGCATACAGAAAAGACAGCAGAAAATAACTACCTTGTTATCTCTTGAAAACCTTACTTAGTAAATCTGAATGCCATTTTTCTTGATATTTCTAGCACATTGACTTTCTTCAATCAACTCTGAAAACTACACATTATAATTTTTACACTTTAATTATCATTGCATATGCAATATAATGTGTGCTTATCACTTTCTGGTAGCATTTAACTGTTAAAATTTAGAAACATTTAATTTCCAAGTTTCAGAGTAAGAGATTTTTTTTTTCAAAAAGGCCAACAAAATGTTGGCATCATAAAAACAATGTGTACATGGGCTGGGAATATGGCCTAGTGGCAAGAGTGCTTGCCTTGTATACTTGAAGCCCTGGGTTTGATTCCTCAGCACCACATATATAGAAAATGACCAGAAGTGGCACTGTGGCTCAAGTGGCAGAGTGATAGCCTTGAGCAAAAAGAAGCCAGGGACAGTGCTCAGACCCTGAGTCCAAGGCCCAGGACTGGCAAAAAACAAAGCAAAACAAAAACCCAATGTATAAATGAATGACAACATTTTTGTTTGTTTTCAGTAAGTGCATCAGATACTATCTTTTGGACAATATTTAACTGAATTATAAGGACAGGACTGTCAACTTGATCTATCATTTTATAAAAAAATAATCAAATATTATTTAATGTGGTATATGGAGAAAATTTAATCTTTCTTTGATCAACCCAACTACATTAGATTTAAATCCATATTGTTCAGGAAACAAAAGGTGGGAAAATATGTGTAAATAAAATATGCTCTTTTAAGCCAAAGTAACAAATATTGTTGAATACAACATTTCATAATGCTGTATCATTGCCCATTGCTCTACAGTTTACCATTAGTTGATGCCATTTAGGTATTCCTAGAGACTGGTGTCAGAGACATTTGCATTCTACAGAGTAAAGCCCTGAAAAAGAATTTATGGAGATTGAAATGTGAGCTAAATTGAGAGCATAATTCCAAGCAGATGATTTCAGTTAATTAAAACTAGTAGTACAGGTTTTATATAAATGGGTGCTGGTAATTTCTAGAATATATGAGGACATGTACTGAACTATATGTTTTATCACAGTCTAATAAGCTGTGATAAAATGGTGTAACTACTATGAGGATTTGTGGAATGAACTGTATTTATCAGACTGGATAATCAGTCAACTCTGACACATGAAAAGAGAGCCTAGTTTGGTTTACTCATGACCTAACTCCCTTTGTCTTGTTATTTCTACCACACTAAACTTACTATACCCTCCAACAGAGGAATAACAAAAGAGTCATGATTTCAATTGCCTCAAATTTTTTTCTGTGAAATCTTGTTTTGGGGTGCATGGGAACCAGAGAAATATTAATCCTGGGACTAAGGTAAAGAATAAGGCTGTGATTAATTCCTACCCATACAAGGAGAAACTAGTTATTAATTTCCAACATTCCATAAATAATGAGAATGTCACCAATAAACTTACTGAATATTCGATCATTTTCTTACCTTGTCGAGCTAGATATACAAAGAACACCACCACCCAGATTAGTCATTTCATAGTTATTATTCATATATACAAAATAATAATTCATTTTTTCAGGCTACATCAATTCCCTTCATGTTGTAATGTAGAGCTTATGAAAGAGTTAAGTGAGTATTTGCTGAGGTAAATTCCAATAATATTAATAAGATCCACTGGTGTGCATCACAAATGAGCAAGAAATGTCTTGCTCTTTAAGAAAGTAGAAAAGACAATATAATGTGCCAAAAACAATCCTTTTCACAAATGTGGCCAAAACAAATAGACATTCATATGCCGTAAAATGAATGTAGATACAAACCTCACACTCCATTTGCAAATTAATTCAAGATTGATTGTAGATTTTAATGTAAAATATGAAATTAGAAAACCTTTGACGATAATTTCATAGACTAAAACCAGGGTTACAATCTTTAACAGACAAATTTATATGCTAACTTTTTGGAGTTAAGAAAAGTTTGTCCATAAAAAGCAACATGAAGAGAATGAAAAACAGGAACTGAAAACTGAGAGAAAATATTTTCAAAAACCTTACAAAGGACTGTTATAAAAATATGTAAAGAATCCTTAGGACTCAACAAGTAAACAACCTGGTTGAAAAATATGAGCCAACTGCCTAAGCAGAAGCTCACAAATGAAAAACAGATATGTGAAAAGTTGCTCCAAATTACATGTTATTGTGGAAATGCCAAAATCACAATAAAATGCTACTTATTAGATTGTCTAAACTTTAAAACACACCCAAAATCAGGAAGGAAAGGAATAGTTGGGCCATAGAGAATTCTTAGGCCAGTTTTAAAAAAAATCATCTGATACTATAATGGTAAATACTTATAATACTTGTAGTATACAATGTACTGTAATAAGACTAAACAAATGTTGGGGCTGGGAATGTGGCTTAGCGGTAGAGTGCTTGCCTAGCATGCACAAAGCCCTGGGTTTAATTCCTCAGTATTACATAAACAGAGAAAAGCAGAAGTGGTGCTATGGCTCAATAGGTAGAGTGCTAGCCTTGACCAAAAGAAGCCAGAGAGAGTGCTCAGTCCTTGATTCTAAGCCCCAGAATTTGCAAAAAAACAAAACAAATAAACAAATGTAAAGTACAAGTAGATGATGATGCATCAGCACAGGCTTATCAATGATAATGGATGTGCCACTTGGGTAGGGGTTGTTGATGAGAGGGGATGGGAATCTAAGAAATCCCTATACTACCTGCACAATTTTGCTCTGAACATAAAATCTGTCCAAAAATAGTAATTTGTTGATAAAGAGTAAAAGTACATAGATTGATATTTCCTCTGTGAAGAGCAGTAAGTACCAACTAACAGATGAACTGGAGTTGAACACCATTATTAGAAATTGGGGAAAGCTTTTCCACAGTGAAAAGCTTGATGAATCCTCAGACATGAAGGTATCAACAGGGGGTCATGAACTGGGAGCAGAAGCCATTTTCACTCTGTTTTTCTTCTTTCTCCTGATTGTCAAGCAAGCTTGTTTATTTTTTTAACATTTAATAATTCAAACTTCCTTTTCTGATGGGGAGAGAATCATAAAATACCTTAAGGATCCTTAAGTGGTTTGAGGAATCTGGTTTCAGGGAAGATCAATTTTATTTTGAAATGTGATAAAACTTACTAGATATTCAGAGCCCAGCTACTTTGTTTCTCATTTTCAGAAATAGCTTTAGCCATGTAACTGAGTAGTGGAAACTTGATTGTCTTAAATTTTGAGTCTTCAGCTTGTGTTAGCAACCTTTCAGATAAGCCACGGAGGAAGTGTTAATCTGGTATTGAACCCCATGTTGGTTAATGTGCTTTCCCATCATGCACCTTCACACTTGGCTCCAATTTACAAATCTCACCAGGGTAGGCAATTTTGCTATCTTTTCACAAGATGACAGAATTCTTGGTTCAATGATGAAGTGTGAAAACTTGCCACTAAAATAATAAATGTGATACATGATATTAGAGGTCTTGTTTTTCAAATCAGTAATATGGTTTTTGAGTTGAGAGAGGTATTTTGAAAGAAATGAACAGTTTGGGGCATTCGCCAAATTGTCACACTAAATTGAATAAAGAAAAATCAAATAGCCTGTCAGAAATGGATTTATGTTTACTTATTGATACGTAAACATTGCATTTGCCTTATTCACTATGTGGGGTTAAATATAATAAATGAATATGGGAAAACACCTAATAAATATAAATCAGGAACTACTTAAATACTACAAAAGCATTAACATTATATAACAACTATATTAAATCTTTCACTACTTTTAGTTCTGCCTACAAATACATATACTTTTCTCCTAAATATTTACAGAGCTGCAAATCGTAGTTGTGTTACATAAACCCCGGCATTATTTAAAATGCATATTAAAATAACTGTGTCTATCAGATGGTCTATTTGTATTAATATAGGGAGAGGGTGTTAGGAGATGTTGGTTAAAGAATATGGATTTTAGAAAAAATGAGCTCTGGAGATCTATTGCAAATTAGAATCAACATACTTAATAATAACAGATAATATTCTTGGAAAATGCAAACCAAATAGGTGTTACGTTTTTCACAAAGTGTATGTACAACCATAAAGAGGCTTAAGTTCTTAGACTCATCACTTACCTGTTGGATAAGTTATTTGTAGAATCCTAAAGTTGGACACAGAAACCAAAAGGCAATTAGTTTATATTCCTAGGAAAAGATTCATGATGAATTTTACATATCTTGGGAGAAAAAAAGGTGTCTGAGCCCATAAGACTTCGGCATATTGCCTAGAATTCTCTTTAAATTTTAAATTGATATGTGCTTCTGTCCTGATTGTGTGTTGCTTTCTTTTACTTCAGGAGAAATATCAAACAATCTGTAAGATTTAGATGCCACTCAAACTTGAATCTAGCTCTTGGAATAATCTTAGTGCTGTGCCATCGGAACCACTGTGTTCTACAGGTGTATACTTGGGCTTGTGGTTCACACATAGAAATACTCCCCATAAAATATTGTACATAGTAAGGAAGTTTACACAATAGGCTGCTGAGGCCTATTGAACTGACAAATAATTAGGATTTTGATTGGAGCAGTCACCTGTTGGGTCAGTATCAAGGAAGTAAACACAGAAAGAAGAGAGAAGAATAAGGGAGGAGTAAGATAGAACAGCAGAAGAGAAAGAAGAAAGAAAGGGGATAAAGGGAAGGAAACATGGCTACACTTACCTGCTATCACTTCTACAAAATGTCTTTAACTTTATTTTCCATGTTTGCATGCGAAGGTGGCAGTTGGTTGTTGTTTTGTTTTCTTTCTATTTTTAGACATGTCCTTGCTAGATACTAGGCTGGCCTGGAACTCACAACACTAAATTCTTTGTCTGCCTGAGGGCTTGGGTTACAAGTGTATCTTTTTATTCTCAGCTGTTTCCCATTACAGTTTGTAATGGGTTATTTTCTCCTTATTCACTAATAATTAAGAATTGAATTTAACTGCTGTTTCATCAATCAAATATTTTCCCCTAATGCATTGCCCCCAAAATATTGAACCACTTAATTTAAAGTGTCTTTCTGATCCAAATCAGGGCAATCTTACAGGACAATAGAATTATATTCTGAAAATATACTGTAGTGGGGTGTGTGTGTGTGTGTGTGTGTGTGTGTGTGTGTGTGTGTGTGTGTGTTGTTTATAAAGTTACACTGCTGCAGACAGAAGTTACCTCACTTTCCACTTCCTGAGATAAGTTGTCATCCCATTAGAGACAATGTGAAAAGACTTTTATTTAATGAAATTAAAGCTAATAGGAATTTTGTTTAATTACCTAAGAGCAGAGCGTCAGACAGTGATTCGTGCTGAGAAAATGATGGATCCAATGGAAACACTTTAATCCAGTGCTAACCTACGAGCTGTGGTTTTTCTCTGTGCACATATTAATCGTACAGGGGAAATTTTATGTATCACTTAGAAGGGTCCTTTATAATTCCAGCTTTCTTTACATGGAGTATAAAATGGATGCTTACTTTTTCCAGTAACACTTGGGGAAATGCCTTGAGAATGGGTGTATAAATTTGCTTAATTAATCAAACAAAACGGAAAAGCTTTTAGAGAAGAAAAGCATGACGGGAACTTACAAAAAGGAAATTAAAAAGATAAAGCTTATTACTGCCTACTAATTTCCATTTATGCTGTAAATAAAAGAGGTTGAAAAGCAAAGCCCCTGTGAATTTGCTTTCACAGCAGGTTCTCCAACATGGTTGGCATTAGCTCGAGAATTGCCAGTGGGGCTGTGTGTCAATATTGGTTTTGGGTACCCTTGGACTTTTAACTTTACTAAGGGGTTTACTTATTTTGAAGATATTCTGTAGGAAGCCTGTCCATAACCTACACATGATCTTTGATCCACTAGCTAAATGTTAGCCTTGAATTCAGATGAACAAGATTCTTCACATTTGTCTTAGAAACTAGGCTAACTCTGTGGTTGGAAATGACTAAATATCATAGCAATTTGGGGAAATGCTTATAAATTCTATTTGTTAACTTAAAATACTCTCTTGTACATGAAAAGGGTTTGTCCAAATGTACTGAGACAAAACTATTTCAATTAAAATGCTTAGTCTGTGGCTACCACTTGATAGGACAATCCAGCTCTGGTGGTTTATCCTGCACTTCCTTCTTTTCAAAAGGTTGATCTGAGGTCAAAAGACTGCAGCCTTTTTACTAATGTAGAGACATGGCCTCCACCCAGAATGATGCAGTCAGAATCTACCCATCATTCTTGCCAACAAAAATGTGCCAAGAAAGCAAATGCTCCTTTATATACGTGTGGATTCCATATTTCTGTTTGTGCTTGGCACTATGTATTGACTCATGATATTATTATAGGGTATGTGCAATCAATTTTTATTTTTACATTTCACAGATTTATTTACAGATATATATATATATTTCTCTTTCCTTCTAATGGGTTATGATCATTTAAAATAACCCCGAAGAGGCAAATGAGTTGAGAAGCTTTTTGAGCCCCCAAAATAAGGAATTCTATATTAAGTAAGTCTCAATTTGGTTCAAGTGTAAGCTCAAATCCTACCCAAGTGCTGAGACTTGGAGGCTTAACAAGCCCACTTGTCACTTTCACAAATTGTTCCTCCTGTTAAAAATAAGGATTTTTAAACAATTTTCCAGATTTCTTTAGGTAACAGTAAAGTTTTCATAAAATGTATTTTTTCACTCTTAATACATACAGTGATTGGACACAGCCATTTAACTATTTGCCATTACAATTATAATAAAAATTTGGTTATAGCAGCTGTACAAAGAAAAATGTAAGATATAATAAAAACACCTAACATTTATTAAAGACCTTTCCATATTCCTGAAATGTTGTTCAGTATTTTATGTGTTTGATGTAAATGGAAATTGTTTGATTCACAACATAAAATATATTAAAGGAGGGATGGATACTCACATCATTTTACACTTGTGGAGACTGAGGAACAGAACTGTTGAGTGACTTGCTCAAAGTCTACCATAATGCTATAATACCATCAAAATACACATGGCTTGTGACTGTAATCCTAGCTACTCAGGAGGTTGAGAGCTGAGGACAGAGGTTTGAAGCCAGTCTGCAGACAGGAAAATCTGAAGGAGGACTTTTATCTCCGATTAACCACCAAAAATCCAGAAGTGTAACTGTATCTCAGATGGTAGGGCACTAGCCTTGAGCAACAAAGCTCAGGGACAGCCCACAAAACGTGAGTACAAGTTAAAGATTGCTCTTAGCTGCTAGAGGGTCTTCTCAGGCTCAAAATCATTCAGGGCTATATCACTTTCGTGCTTCTAGTCTCTCTGCTTTGCCTTTTGTTCATAGCCGGTGCGAACCCATGCTTTTTAAAGGTTTCGTTTTATAATCACAAAAATGTTCACCACATTACATTCAAAGATTTTCCCCAGGCCAAATGGGAAGTTTAACAAGAGTGAGAATTATTGAGGGTCACCTTAATGTACTACTCACTATACTTTGCTTTTTACATATTTTGTTCATCCATATTTCTATAAGTTTGGAAATATTTTCAGGTAGAAAATTAGTTCATGGCATTGGTTTGAATATTTTAGACACAGTAAGTTTAATTTAATCAATGTAGAGTCAAGGTTTATATTATGAATCAAAGGCCAGTGGACTTTTTTGTTCATATCTACAAAGGAATTGGGGATTAAAATACACTAGGTTTTTCCTTTGAACAGCGATCAGTTCTCTGAGATATTAGCCATTCATTCTTTAGCAATTATAACCTTCCTGTCTTTAGTTCAGTTTTTGTCTCATACACCAAGTCATCTTGGTTATTTTGTACTAAGATTCACAAAGCAGGGTAGATACTGCCTGCTTTCCGTTCCTCCTGCCACCCATTAATTCAGACATTTCAGTGTGTGGCTATATAGCTTGACATGACAAATCCTAACAAAACATGTTCACTGTTCGCACATTTAGGGAGTTTAGGTGCTGCTTGGGGGGAGGGAGCTGGGTCACAGAAAGAGCTGCTATTTCTGTCAAGTTATTGAATGTTTCATCTGATTGCTAAAGTCACAAGCAAAATAGCTGTAGGCTAGACAGGTATATTGCTCTTTTAAAAACAGATGGTAGAATTCACAAGAGATTTCAGCAGGAGAGAAAACAAAATCTTTAACAGAGTAACAGATTTCTATAAAATGAGCTATCATATATATCACTAGGTATAAAATAACTATTACAATCTTTGATCCTGTATTATCATTCTAAAGTTTTATGTTGCTTATCCATAAAATCTAATACCTTGTGTCTTTTGTTCCAATGTTTACTTTTAATGTCCAATTCTGAAAATAATTTTAGTAACTGTGTAACCATTAAAGCTCTCCTAAAAATGATAGTGAAAACCCAGTATTCTAGATATAAATTATTTGTTGCTTGAATTTGCAGCCTATAATTAATGACACTATCTGCTAAATTCAAATATATATATATATATATATATATATGTTCAATTATTGCCTTTATGTTGATGTAATCTTTAGTTTCATAGTAAAATATTTATTGTTAGAAAAGTAGAGTTGGAGGTTTTGGTCTCATTTTTATTTTGGTAGATTGCCTATTGCTAAGTTGGTGAGAGATAGTAAAGTTTCTTCAGAATGTAAAAAGCACATTAGATCATGAGCTAAGTACTACAAGAAAACAAATACAAGAAACTACAAGAAAACAAATATCTCCCAGCAACACCTTTAAAAAAAATCATGTTCTCATAAAGTCTTGTCCTCTGTATATGACAATATTGCTACAGGTTTACTTGAAAATCATCTGTATGAAACATCCCTGGTTTCTACCTCATTTCTCTTGGCAAGAGAGGTCTATTTCTAAGTGCTTGGGATACAATTACAGGAAATGTTAAGTTAATGTTGATAATCAAAGAGCTGGACATGGTTTCAGAGATAAAGGTTTTGTTTTTTTTTTCAAAATAACTTATCTCATCTTTATTAATGTGGGGTAGTTTATTAATGTGTGATACGGTGTTGTGAAAATAGTCTGCCATACTTAGGATGTGCTCTAACATTTGACCCACTCTGCTACTTGTTTTTGGTGTTGACTATTTTGGAGCTAGAATCTTGCTTTATTCAAATGTAGATTGTGGGCCTCCTATCTGTGCTTCCTTTTATTGCTGAAAAGACAGGCACTGCCAAAGTGACTAGGTCTTGGTTAAGGTTTTCACAAACTTTTGTAGCCAGGTGAGCCTCAAAACATGATCTCCTTATCTTCATCACCCATGTAGCTAGGGTCACATGCTTGAGCCACCATACCTGGCTTATTTTGATTAACTATTATCATCATTTGATCAGACAAAAATATTGTCAATTCATAAGTCATTTAAGAATATTCAGATCATTTATTAGAGTTTTAGAAAAGATACTAGTAGCTCCAGTTAACCTTCAGATTTCAAAATGTGTGGTTTGTTCACACTTAAAACAAGCTGGGACCCAGCTCCATATTTAAGTACATAGTAGCAATCTCTCTATATTTATATTGTTAATTAAAGGTCATTTCAGAAACTTGTGGAATGGCATAGTTAGCAGATGGCTTTATTGTGGGAAATTTGAAGTATACAACACTTGAGAAATAATCAGCCTCATTTTTTATCTTAGATGTCATCATATTTCAAAATTTTATTGAAAAAAAGATACATAAAAATAAAATAACTAAAGACTCCAATGTTACTAAATGAAATCATGGAAATGGTTGATTTAATCATATGAGTTAAATAGAATCCTAACACACCATTGCAGGTCACTACAAGGTTAAGCATAGTTTTGGAATCAAGTAGTGTCTTCTGAAAGTTAAGTCCTCTGCTATTTTCTAGTCTGCTTTCTTCCATGTTTGTAAATTTTAGGAATATGTAATATATAAACTATCTCTTCTTAGTAAATATTTACATTCTTCCTAGAAAAGAAAGAGGGAAAGATATTGTAATGATAAGTCAACAGACAAACTTGAAAATTTAAGAATAAGAATGTTAGGAAAGAAAACTATTAAAAACTATTCATTTAAATGCAAACAGGTAATTTATGTGCTCTGAATTGATAGAAAGACCAAATATCCTTCAAATGAAAAAGATTTATGCAATATATGTCAGCTCTTTAAAAGGTAAAGTAGATATTTGTAGATTCTTAGAAGTGATTTTGAAGAATAAATGTATGTCTATTTTCTTTTATACATTTAAATACATCAGATTTTAAAGGATACGTAATACCAGAGACAAACCAATATATTTTCTGAGAAGACTCAGGGAAAAGAAATCTTGGTATATGATAACAGAACACTATCAAACTATTGTGATTAAAGGAACAGGATTATTAACATACATACTTTCCTCTTGTAAATATTTGTGGGAAGGGAAATCAAATGTTACTTTATGTGTGGATATGTTTATATTGTGAAATAAATTTATCAAGCTAATTAACATGTCTATCACTGTATGTATAGGTTTTCTGGTGGAAACCTCTATAATATCCCCTTATCTCTCAATTTTCATGTACAGAATACATTATTATAGGTAGTAATTGTTCTCTTATTTAGTATTTGTTTTATAAATGTATAATTTTTGTAATTATTAACATCTAAGATAATACCAGCCAACAGATTTGCATAAGATTTTAACAGTAGTAATAAAATTGTAAGAAAATAATAGAATCACTATTATCAACACGGAAGACTTCCTTTTGAAGCAGGTACAGTACTAAGAATTCTATATTATGTTATATATATATTTTATAGTATGTGCATGAGGTCTATATTTCATAGAAGAAGGGATTGTAGTCTGGATTGGTGAAGGAACAAACCCAAGGTCATTTATTTGGCCTTAGAGGAGCCAAGACTGCAATAGAGACAGTGTGACTCAAAATGCCTCATTTGAAACTCTACAGTGTGTGTATGAATATTCATATTCACCATTTCCTTCTCTTGTCAATGTTACTGTTAAAGATAATCTGAAATGTATACACATGAAAGATAACTAGAATAGGTGACACCGAATGCTTAGCTCAGTGAAGATAAAGAAGATACTGAATGAAACTCCTGCAAGAATTTCTTTGAGGAGAAACATTGTACTTTTAACACTATTTGTACTGCCATTGAAATATTTTCCTTTCAATGTAGTTAAAAAGAAGATATCTTGGGGCTGGGAATATGGCCTAGTGGCAAAAGCGCTTGCCTCCTACACATGAAGCTCTCGGTTCCATTCCCCAGCACCACATATATGGAAAACGGCCAGAAGGGGGCGCTGTGGCTCAGGTGGCAGAGTGCTAGCCTTGAGCGGGAAGAAGCCAGTGAAGGTGCTCAGGCCCTGAGTCCAAGGCCCAGGACTGGCCAAAAAAAAAAGAAGATTATTGTCAGTAAGGAATGGTACAAAAATTACCAATTAAAAGCGACTATTTCATAGAGAGACACTGCAAGTGGGCCATGAACATGACACAACGTTAGCATTAGTTGACAACAAAATCAAGAATTGACTACTTGCTACCTGATAAGTGAATGTCTCCTGTGTTGAAATCCAGCTACTCAAAGGTAAGGCATTCCATTAAATACCTTCTAAGAGCAACTTTCAACAATAGTGTCTACCAATTTTCAACATTCTTGTGCCCCAGAAAATGCACCATCACTGGACTCTGTGCTTCCCAAGAAGAATCCATATATAATTAGCTGCCACCTTTCCTTAGAAACTATGTGTTCCTGGCATAGTTCCTGTCTTTGGTGTACCCAATGAATATTCCTCTATCTTTCCTGTTGAGAGGAGTGGTCTCATGCAGCTTTGGACAGAGCCTTTGAAGTAAAGACTCAGTAATACCAGTTTTCAGTAATGAGAATGATTAGTAATGTGAAGGTAATGTCATGTAAGTGACACTTGCCATCCTTTTCAGGTTCTTATTTGTAAGTAAACTTAGTATTTTGACAATACAGTGACTGAGGCAAAAAAAAATCTCTAGGGCCGAACATATTCATCTAGGTTTCATCCTAGATCTATAACTTAATATAGCTAGCTCACATCACTGTCTGTCTAAAATTAAGGTTTTCTCAAATAGAAAATAAAATTAATAATAGAATTCATAAGAATTTTGTAAGTATTAGCTTGCCTCATTCTCAGAATACCTCAAATGTTCTATAATGGTGCTTTGCTATTTTTCCTCTGTCTACATGCTATAATCCAGATTCATCAACAATGATTCTATGATTTTTAAATTAATTAAATTATAGAAAAGTAAGGTTCAGAATAGATACAGATACTTTATGCCTTTTATAGTACAAGGGCTTGAAAATATTCTACCCTTTTGATTTTTCTCAGTCTAAAAGATTAGTGTGGTACTCGGAAGTGTTGTTAATACTTACATGTAGCAAGCTTGCTTCAGAAAAGCCTCTAGCTATTTAAAGACAACTTTCCCCCCAGTAACTAATCATGATGTTCAAAGTAATTATTCCTTGAAATGACTTTACACAGGCAACAGACACAGTATCTTTAAGCATATACTTGTTTTGTAACAGAAAACAAAGATAATAAGAACATGATGGAAATATTGAATTATAGAAACTTTAGCTCACTGGCTATTAAAATGGAAATTATTCCAATTTTAATTCTATTGGAATCCAATACAAAATTAGTCACAGAAGAGTATTCATCATTACTAGAAAATTAATTGGCACTCCATAGACTAACGAATGGCTATATATTCATCAAGAAACAATCATGAAAGACGCTTAAATTCTCAATGAATTTAAATGTATGGTTTTGGGTTTCCAATCTGGAACTCCCTTTAACTGCTTTTTCCTGCTCATTCTGCTGCCTTCTGAGAGAGGAGGGAGGGAGGGAAAGAAAGAGGGAGAGAGAGAGAGAGAGAAAGAGAGTTCAAATACTTAGACCTTTCCTTTGACGTGTATCTCCCACAACTGATAAACAACAAAATCTAGATACGCTGAACCTTGTTAGAATGCATTTGTGTAGGTGAAAATTACATAAGACAATGGGCTTCTGGAGCTCTGGGGTGGCTTCTGTGTGGCGAGTGGAGGGAGGAAGGCACCACTTCTGCACAGAGCAGGTGTTCATTGAGTACTTGTTGAGTGAGTGAATACATATTTTAACATTCACTATGAAATGGGGAAAACATTGAATCAAGGAGTCCTTGCTGATTTCCTCTTGGTTCACTGCCAAGATTTCTTGACACAAACCTTTCTTCTGTAAAGGCTTTTTTTTTTCCTTTTTTGAAACATTTTTTCATCATCTTTTCTCTCTGCTATTTCTACTAGTTTAAAAGCCAGGAACCCTGCCTATTTATTTTCATTGAATGATGTGGTACCAGCCAATGACAAGGACACACAGAAATTCTGAAGGCATCAGTAGCTCAAGGTATTTTTTTTTTTTGACAAATACCTCTCACATACTTAATGAATGTGCAATGTTCATGTTTGACAGTTGGAAATACGTTAACTTACTTAGAATGCTAAATAGGTAACCACGTGTTCAATAAACTTTTTTGCATTTTAAAATAGAACATATTCGTATGCTTTTACCCTATTGATTAAGTTTCAGGAACTTTTTGAACAGAGATTCAGACAACTATTTTTTCCAAGTAGTTTTTTTTTATCTTTTTGCAATTTATTATCTAAAAGTATAGATCATTCAAATTATTTCTTAAATTCAATATCTTGTACATTTCTAGTATTTTTGACAGGAAATATACATAATGTTCCAATTGAACACACAGAGAAAGCAAGTAAGCTTCTGTTTTGTAACTTTATGTTTCGATTTGAGAAATGGGTTTGGGCTGAAAAATAAACATAAAGGTGAGAGCCATATTATAAAGGTGAGAGCACTCCTGAGGCCTGTTGTACTTGATATGTAGGTTGAAGTTTTATAGTTCTTACATTTTTTATTTTGATAATTTATTGACATTAGCAGCACTGATAACATTTTATTTTTAAAAATCACTCGATAAAATTCCATACATGTCATAGAAAAACAAGGCAAGCTGCAAACTGGCAAAATGAGAACTTTCTATGAGAAGTTTTGAGGCAGCTTGTTCTGTAGCTGTGTGTTTTAACAAAGGGTAACATGTTCTTTATAATTTGAAATCTTAAACTATAATCTTAATCATTAATCTTTACATGAAATGTATTGGAGAAATAATTTTCAGAGCTGTGGATATTTTACTATACATTTAACTTTTCCAATTCCTTCATAGTTTTCAAATAATTCTATATAAGATATATAAGTATTATATATTATTCATATTATACTGTTTAATTTATAATATTTTAACCCCCTCTTCTTTATATTCCCACACCAATTTCAAGTTCTCATTTCATGGTGTTTATTTTGTTGGCCTATAAGTTATCCCTCCTATTTTATGCTGTTTGAGTTCTCTATTGAATCCACCCTTTTTCAGTTTAATCATCTGTGTACACATACATATCACCCAAAATGCTTACTTATATATTTATAAACTGGTTTTAGCTTGCACATCTGAGAGAAAACATGTAACCATCCTCTCTGGGTCTAATTTACTTTTTCCAGGTCCCCCCATTTCATTGCAAATGTTGCAATATCATTCATTCTAATAGATGAGTAAAATTCCATTGTGTATATATGCTCAATTTTCATAATATATAAACACAATATTTTTATTTTTATAATGAGTCTACATACTTAATTTAGGCATATTTGCCTCATTTTATTTTCTTTTTGTAACAGCCTAAGTTGATTGCAAGTTATATGTAAAAGTCATCCAAATTGTTGAACCACTTCATTTGAGTATTTATCAAAAATTCCCAATTTTTTATTCAAATAACAGAAGGCAGAAACATTTTCTCAAGTTGAACAATTCATTATGACTAAAATTAATTTAACCTTAAAAAGTTTAGAGAAAAAAAAAAGAATATTGTTAGAGTGTTTGAAATTTTAGAAAAATCCCCAAGTTCTAAATATGAAACAGCAAACAGGGCCTACTAGATCAATTAAACTCTTTTATATCTGTTAATAATTTACAAAAATGAAAAGAGTTCATTACTTGAAAAGCATAGTATGAAAAACAAACAAACAAAATTGAGAATATAAAGGAAAGAGAACCTATTAGAAAATAGGAAGAGGAGGAGGGAGGGAGGAAGACTGAACACTAAAGGGAATGAGAAGACAAAAAGGCTTGACTCATTGATTTCATTTTTAAATTTTTAAACCAATAGGAGATCACACTAATTTGAGAACAGCTTCAAGAGATGAGGCAAACCTTCATTCCTCATAGACATTCTTCAGATAACACAATATTCTAAGAAGTTTTTTTCTTTCTCCTAAATTGATATTGTTATTATAAAGGTAATGAGCAGAGGGGTTACAGTTGCACGAGTCAGGTAATAATTTCAATGTGCAAAAGGAAATTTGCACAGTGGCACCCCTCCCTTGGCTCGCTCACACTCCCCTCCCCCCACACCTGTATAGTTCACTTTGGACACAATGTCCAGTCAGCTCTGCTGCGGGCCCTTATTTCCCACTTTGCCCAAACATTCTGTGTGCCCCTTCCTTCCCAAAGTCAGAGAGATGAACAAACCAGACAGAAACTATCAGGAACAACAACAAAGAAAAAAAAAACTCGTTTCTATTTCTGAGTTCATTTGTAAATATATGCACATCATTGTATATGATCAGAGGCACATGAGTATTGTGCGATTAGGTTTCTCCCCTAGAGGTATCCTTTCTTGGTCTCACTGTGTGTGAGTGTCTAGAGTCCTGTATAATTTATCATGTCCCAGTGTGTTTTAAGTCTAACTTCTATGTTTGAGCGCACATAGATGCCATGTGTCTCTAAGTTTAGCTGCAAATAACACAATTCTATTCTTTGTAATGGCTGTGGAAAATCCCATGTTGTAGAAGTACCACATGTTATTTGGATCCACTCATCTAATGTAGGGCATCTGGGCTGTTTTCACAATTTGGCTATTGTGAATAGTGTGGCAATGAACATGGATGTACACGTCTTTACCTCATGCAGGCTTATGGTGTTCCGGGTAAATACCCAAGAGTGACTTGGCCAAGTTGTAGGGCAGATCTCTACTTAGATTTTTGAGGACCCTCCATATTGATGTCTAGAGTGGCTGTACTACTTTATATTCCCACTAACAGTGCGTTCCTTTCCCCCACATCCTTGCCAACATTTGTGGTTTGAATTCACAATGCTGACCAGTCTTACCCGGGTGAGATGCTATCTGGTGGTCGTTTGATTTGCATTTCCTTTATGGCCAGGATGATGAGCATTTTCTCCTGTGTGTCTTTGCCATTCTTACCTCGTCTTCTGAGAAGTGTCTCCTTAGCTCCTGTGCCCCTTTAGTGATTGGTTTACTAGCTTTTGGGAGGGGTTACTTTCATGAGCTCCTATTTCGGATATTAGGCCTTTGTTGGGCATATTGGGCATCTAACATTTTCACCATCTGTTGATGGTCTTTCTAGCTTAGTAAATATAAAACTTTTTTTTTCCAATGGTAGAGTACTTGCCTCATGTACATGAAGCTCTGGGTTTGATAGCAAACAGAGAAAAAACGTAAAAAGTCATTATAACTTCAAATTATTTTTTCTTGAGGAAAGAGTTCCTTCAGCTCTCACTCTCTTGCTTGTAGCTACACATCAATTAAATGAACTATAGATTTTTATTTCTTACTGAAGAAATTACAGTAGATTAAAAAGAGTGCTGCTTAAAAGATGTGACCACATATTTTGTCATTTTACATTTAGCTCCTAAGAAGATTAACTATCTTCCTTTAATTACTCAGAATCAAAAGCTGGTTCCAGTTAGAATCTAATGGAGAGAAGGAGAAGGATGAAGGAAAAGTCAGTGTGGCGAGTGACCAGGCTTAATAAAACAGAATGCAGAGCCCTGATTTATGCATCAAATGCAAAAGAGAAGCATAAAAGCTTTCTACAAAATCCCATGCCACAAAGCACTGGCTTAACAAACCAAAGAAACACAAAAATCTACAATAAGATCCTAACCATTTCACTCTCTCTAGTGCTCAGGATATAGAAGAAAGAGGGTTGTGTTGTAGTCTGAGGCTAGACAGGGCAAAAGTGTGATACTCTGTCAGAGATACAAATTAAAAACAAAATAACTGGAGTTGTGGCTCAAGTGTTACAGCACTTGTCTAGCAAGTGTGAGTTCAATCTCTTGTCCATACCCCTTAAGATTTTTTGACTATAAGCATGTTATTCTTCATCTGAGAGGACTGTGATTATTATATCTCCTCCATCTCCTTATAAATGCCTATCTAAACATTTATTTATTTATTTATTTATTTATTTATTTATTTATTTATTTATTGCCAGTCCTGGGGCTTGGACTCAGCACTGTCCCTGGCTTCTTCTTGCTCAAGGCTAGCACTCTACCACTTGAGCCACAGCGCCACTTCTGGCCGTTTTCTGTATATGTGGTGCTGGGGAATCGAACCCAGGGCCTCATGTATACGAGGCAAGCACTCTTGCCACTAGGCCATATCCCCAGCCCCTAAAAATTAATTTTTTAAATACAACTGAGTTAAATGAAGAAATGCCTTACATCCCTGTCAAGAAACATTGGGTTTACTATTACTGTGATTTTACTTCACTTTTTGAGAACTTATTCTGATTTTCTCTATTTAATTTTTAGGAAATGATTAGAAGAATTTAGTACAGGACAGTAAGAAAGCAAAACCTAGCTCAAACTGGATGATTAATAAACATGAATTATATATGCTAAAGGCATAATCTCTAGAGTTTGGACATTCTTCACTATATTTTTAGAATAAAACTGATTTTTGATGATTTTCCCCATTCAGTTATAATATTTTTAATATGCCTTTTCTATATTAAAAAAAACACAACAGAGAATCCTTGATATCTGAGTGTAATCTGGACAATAACTACTAGACAATACGCCCTTGATTCTCTGATACCTTTTTGAGGTATTTTGAAATTTGACCCTTAATGTTAATGTGTTAATAATATATTAGATGCAACTTCTACAAAAATTTGTTATATTAACAACATTCTGGAAAGATGTTTTTAAGCTTAATATGATTGATAAAAAGGACAAGTGGTGCATGAGATATAGATATGTGGCTTGGTTAGTCACAAGTAAATATAGTCAACACAATCTACCTTACTAACTTGTGTGCATTTGCATCTATCTCTATAAAATAGACATGAAACATACCTGCCCTTTCAACCTAATGACTGTGTTTCCAGACATATAATACATTTCAAAATACACTCCATGCCTGTAAGACCTCTCTTTTAATAGAGTTGTGGTATGATTACTTGCAGCTTTGCCACCAGCAGAGCTGCAGGCTCACTAGGATAGTCCAAGTGCTTACTCTGCAGAGAACAATAAAAGGGGTCATTGGCACTAGTAGTTTTCACTTTCTCATTATGCCTGACATTTCCAAAGCATGACTTTTCTGCCTGAGAGTCTACCATGGCATGAAACAGGGCAAGCTTAGGCTTCATTGAATTCTTTCAAGCGGTTACCCCCAACAAATATACCAAAAGACAGGTGTGATGGTTTGTAACAAAAAAAGGCAAACAATTGCAGATGAGTTTGAAGATGAGTAGAGAGTGTCTTTATGAGGTGGAATAAACTTGAAATTCTGAAGTGAAAATGAGATCAAATAAATGGATGGCTATTCTTAACATGACTTTCCCAAATAGACACTTTAGAAAATGTGGATTCTTTCATGATTCTTTGATACTTTTGACTCCTTACTGGCAAGTTTTGCAAACAGAGATGAACATGGGATTCAGTTTTCATTGATACCAAAAGTCTCAGATCCTAGAAAGGGCTGGAGTGGGGCCAAGGGGAAGGATTGGGCAAGTGAAGGGGAGAAGAAGGGGAAATGTAGTCAAGAATCCAACACATTTCCTATTAAGTTAAGGAAAGTGATGGAAGGATGCATAGAAGGGGATGAGTGAGAATGTTAAAAGGGGTTGTTACATTGATCAAGATATGTTTTATTCATAAACTGTTTTGTTAAATGGCAACTCTTTTGTTCAACTACTTAATCATAGTAAAAAAAATTCAAGATAAATCTCAGATCCTTAAAGTAAATACTCACATAACCAACTAGAACTTTACCTAAGAATACAGATCTGTGGCCCCATGGTATGAACACAGGTCTAATCCAATAGTGAGGAACCTGAAGCAGGAGGAAAGAAAGTTTGAGCCTAGCTGGACCACACATATAGATTATGTCTACAAAATTTTAAAAAAACCAACAACAAAACAACAGCCAACCATAACAACCTCAAAATAATATTTAGTCATTTTTCTTTTTTTCAAATTTTTATTATCAAACTGATGTACAGAGAGGTTACAGTTTCATATGTTAGGCATTGGATACATTTCTTGTACTGTTTGTTAACTTGTCCCTCATGCCCCCTCCCCCTCCCCCTTTCCCTTCCCCCCCTGAGGTGTTCAGTTCACTTACACCAAACAGTTTTGCAAGTATTACTTTTGTAGTTGTTTGTCTTTTTTTACCCTGTGTCTCTCAATTTAGTCATTTTTCTTCCTGTTGTAAATGTCTACAAATCTGCATTTCATCTCTTTTCCTTTTAGGTGGAGAGTATGTTATTATGGATTTTTTAATGTAGTATTCAATCAGACAAGACACACATTACCTCTAAAATATTTACTTATTTGCAGAATATTTAAAATAAGTTTGTTTACATTATCTCTTGTACAAATCTGTATTTCTTACTACTACTCCAGATATTTCTTTATATACATACTTCTTTTATTTGGATGCATATTTCTTCTTCATCACAGCAATTTCTTGCAGATTGCCTAATTGGAAATTTTCATGGATCATAAATCCTCCAGATAATGTCTTCAATATTGGTAAGAGCTGCTAAGTAATACTAAAGATATTTGATCTTCCATTGCATCTTGTAGACAATGCATCCTAACTGGCTGTGTTTCCCTCTTGCCATCTCCTGAAGAAAGCGCCATCAAAAAGCACTTAAGCTCCAGGACTTCTTTCCCATCTACTTAACCTATGATAAAACCTACGTTCTACTTAGTGCTCCCAATAAGGATCCACACAACCTTCCCCCTTTTTCCTCCCACCCAAAGTATTTTAATAAACACTGACATTTCTGTCATGAGGGAGGGGGGACCTCCGAGCAGACAAGTCACTGACTTCTCTCTGAGGGAGAAATCCAGATGATGCATAACTTTGTCAATAGCCTATTAAGATAACATATTTTGTGTGATTTGTGGAGGAGTTGAATTTTATATGTAGGCCACTGTGGATGTAAAAGAGCATGCTTCACAATGACAGGGAGCAATAGACACAACTTTCCCTGCCCAGGACCCAGAATGGCTTTACATTACTATACTAAAGACTGGTATTGGAGATAAGCACAGATTTATAACTCTGTTCTCGCTCCTCTTTCTCTCTCTCTCCCTCCCTCTCTCTCTCGCTCTCTGTCTCTCTCTTTCTCTCTGTCTCTGTCTCTTTTTTTCTTCCATCATTACTGTTTTAACAAATATTCTTTTTATTTTTTTTTTACTAGATGACTATATTTATTTTAGAGTCAGGAATGGAATTGTATCATTTTCTACTAAACATGAAAAGTAATGCCAATTAATGAGAAAGCATATAACTATGTGGAATGTTGCAGCTATCATAAAATATGAATAATACACTGAAAAGTTTTTTAAACATGGTTTTTGTATGTAAATTTTAAAAATTATTAAAATATTAAAATTTGAGAACATTTTAGATGAGGATTATGGTCCAGTTAGATGTTCTGAACTAAGAAATTCACTTTTGGCTAGTTTTCACTTGAAAATATATACAATTCTGCCAAGAAGTAGTTTTTCTTCTTTCCAAAAAATGAAAATATTTATGTTTAAGGATTTTATTTCCCTGGATTTCTATCTTGAGTGAGCTGTTGCATCTTCAATTTATTCACCAATAAAAGAATGTAAGAATAGGAGCTAATTTATATATGTCTGGAAGGCATAAGATGAGATAAATATGTGAGAGATGTTTTGAATAATAACTGCCACATGTTAACATTATTGCTGTTGTTGTTGTTTACATTTTCTTTGTATCTTGTGCTGTCAGCTCAACTCCCAGTGGTCTAAATGATCATTTCTGGACTCTTTAGTCGTGAAAGAAAAATGCCTCTGCAAACAAGTGTTAAGTGTTCCCACTGAGAACTCAGTTTGTTTTGGACAATAATAGGATATCAAAGGAGAAAAGGTCAGAACTTTGCTTTTGATGTTATTAGGTGTAATAATACTTAATGACACACATTTCCAGTCTCAGTTTACTTAAATTGTAGAATTGCAAGCCCCACCATTACCTTCTACAACCCAGATGCTCCTCCCTCCCTTAATCAGCATGTTGTGAAGCATTCTCCTTAATTAGCTAAATTGTTGTCTAGCCAGACATCTTGACTTGGAGAAAATGGATGTCAGGGGATTTGCTTGACAGAGAACCTAACAGAGTCTTCACACGGAACAGAAACATGACATTGGTTCAGAAAGAAATTTATAGTCCTGCTGAACAGAGGTTCCGCTACCAGCAGAAGAAGCTGCTAGGGAGACACGATGACTGATATGTCACCACATCAGCAATTCCTTTATGGAAGCCGAGGAAGAACACCCAAATAAATCAGATTTGTCACAGGCCTAAGTACCATTAGGAATGTCAGCCGGGATCTGAATCGGTGTCTCAGAGCGATGAATGGGGGCAGTTTTGACTGCACCTCCCAGGAGTCTCTTCTCCAACAACCCTGCAGCCATGCTGCTGCTTGCTCCCTTCCACGTTTCCCTGAAGATCTCTACAAATTGCTTCCAGATAATCCCAGATCTTTAATCTATTTTCAATGGCAAGCTAGGGACCAGAAATGGGAAGAACATATGCTGCAATGATGCCATGTGCTTTTCTGGGCTGTTCTATCTTTATAGTTCCAAGGAACACCTATTACCATAATATGCAGCTATTATTTCTTGAAGTAGGTTAAGAAAAAAACAACCCCCCCAAAGAAACTGTTCAAGCGATTTCTCTCAGTACCAGAGGATTGTTAGGAAAAAAAAAATGACTAGGTTACATCCACTGTAAGGAACTTCAAAATTATAAACTTTATTTAAGTAGGCAATACACAAATTAAACATATTAAATTTGGTGTTAAACCAATACTTTGATATCATATACTGAAAAAGACTACCAAAAAGAAAAGAGATACAATTTTAAATTTACAACATTAACTTTTTCTCCTATTAGTAAGTCAGAGTATATCCTAGAATTCATATATATATATATATATTTATATATCACATATAATAAATATATGTTAAATTCTTGGGGCATAATTATGCAGGAATAATTTGGGCTTATGGAAATTTTTGAGATAGAATGGTTTTCTGTTTATTTTTCCTAAAATATTAAAAAAAAGTTTTTTATTGAAAACAAAAGATTCTCTTTCCTTTGGAAAAACAACTATTTCTAGTAATTTGCTGCCACATTAGAAGCAATTAGAAAATGGATATGTGAACTTTTGATGTCTTTATAAAGTTTCTCATTTAAACTACTCAATTATTATAAATCCTTTACAAAATAAATCAAAGGTAATTTATAAATTAAGAGATGTATAGGGAAAAATATCCACATTTATATTAAACACCACTGATACCTACCTGAAATACTCAGCATCCCAAATCTTGAGATTCATTTTTTCACTCCCTTTGATGGATGTTGTTGTTTGCTTCTGAGCACTAAAAATTGTTACTTGAGTTTTACTAATTAAGACATATATATATTTATATATGTATACATTCGTCCCTTAAATTAACTAGGGCCCTCTTCATTAAACAATTATTGATTAAATGCCATAACACTGGAAATTCAAACAAAAGAGATACCTTTTTCTGTGATGAGAAAATTTACAGTCACATAGCAAAACAATAATGCCCTTAAGCCACCTTGTCCTATTAGGAAAAGTTAAGGAGGAGAGTGAATGATCAGAAAAACACAGGTGCAATTTCACAAATGTTTCTAAAATAATAAAGAACAAAAAAATCATGGAACAATAAAAATGTAAAGGTATGACCTGAAATTTTATTTGCAAGCCTATCTCATTTTTTCTTAGACTGTTTGTTTAAAAGGCACAAAGTTGATATCTCAAGACATATCTTAATCCATCTGAAAATATTATAGTATATGGAGGCTAGATAGGAGGGTATTAAGTAAATAGAGGCTGGAGAACATGGCAAATTTAAATGAAAAGAAATGGAAACACATAGAGGAGCCTATTGGACATAGTTATTCAGAAAAAAAAATTATAACAGATATTGAGAGAAGATAGCTCCACACTGCTGAACTGTAGAATAAAAGGAAGAAAAGAATTAGATTGAAGCTAGTAAGGAAAAGATGGTATTTTTACCTTTGAGTCTCATATTCTCCCCAGTTTCTACATATTGTAGCCATTCATGAAAAGTTTAAGAGTAATGGGAGTTGTGACACTGAGCAAGATGCATTGTAATCATAAACAGACATAGGGAATTGAAATCCCTTTGTACAACTACTTTAATAGATTTTCCTCATTTTGTATTATTATAAAAGTGATGTGCTAAGTGGTTACTATTTTTAAATGTAATTATTTAAATTACATATAAAAGCAAAAGTAACAATCTCATAAGTTGATAAGAATCCCCAAGAGTTAAATCAACATTAAAAAAAAAACAACAGTATGTGAATCTTCTCCAACATTTTCTCTTTACATTTACTTAGTAGTCTTTTTGTGGCTATAAAAGGAGTAAAGCTTTCCCTGGATATCCAATAGTTTGAGGATTCTAAGAAGCAAACATTAAGAAGGAATTCAACCAAAAAGTGTTTATTGGGGACTGACACTGAGAAGAGGCGGCCTTGGGAGCTGCTGCAACTGAGTAAGGCAGACATCAAGAAGGGCTGGGGAAAGGTTCTTTTGCAGGGAATAGAAGCAACACTAGTGCTATGGATATGGCAGCAGATACAGTATGTTCAAGGAGCTGCAGGCCACCTCTATGCCTGAATCAAATTAAGAGAAGGGGAGAGTAGCAAGAGTATATTCAAATACAGAAATCCCAGAAGGTGCACATTCATTTTTATTTGGCATAAGCCGAGTATGTGCTGTGTAGAGACACTCTTTGCCCCTGAATACATAATCAAGGATTAATTTTCATTTTTGGCTGGACAGTGTGATTCAGGAGGTCACACTATCATTTGAGCCATAATTCCCACCCTTTTTTGCTTTTAATTGTTTTTGCTTTAATTTTAATTTCAGGTAGTGTCTGATGCTTTTACCCAAGGCTGACCTCAAGCCAAAATCCTTCGTATTTCCATCTCCTGTGTAGCTGGGATTGCAATATGAGCAAATATTCCTGTTCTATTCTTTCAGAGAAAGTCTTGCTAACATTTTTTTGCCTAAGTTAGCTTGAAACTAAAATCCTACAGTACAAGAAATGTACCCAAGGCCTAACGTATGAAACTGTAACCTCTCTATACATCAATTTGACAATAAAATAATTTTTTAAAAAAATTCCTCTTTTTTGGGGCTGGGGATATAGCCTAGTGGCAAGAGTGCCTGCCTCGGATACATGAGGCCCTAGGTTCGATTCCCCAGCACCACATATACAGAAAACGGCCAGAAGCAGCGCTGTGGCTCAAGTGGCAGAGTGCTAGCCTTGAGCGGGAAGAAGCCAGGGACAGTGCTCAGGCCCTGAGTCCAAGGCCCAGGACTGGCCAAAAAAAACAAAAAACAAAAATTCCTCTTTTCAAGTACCTGGGATTATAAGCATGGTGCCTATAAATAATTTTTCTACATCTCAAAAATACCATAAACATTTTAAGGTAGATAGATGGTTCATACATGCATACATACTACATACATATAAGTATTCTGAATCTTTTTAAAGTATATACATATACACTGAATTATGTTAATATTATACATTGTTTTGGTTTATTCTCTTATCATAGTACACTGAATGCATTTGAATTACACCCTAAAATAAACAAATTCATTCTTTGTGAATACAGAATGCTTTGCCTTAACCTTCAGCCTTCATTGGAAAGTTGTGCCTACTATTCCAATGCTAACTTTTGTTCATGGTTCATATTTATTTGCTCTCATAAATACTTTTGATTTATGCTCACTGTAGTAGTGACAGCCTGCTGCGGAGATTGATATTATGGCTCTGTCACTTCTATATGCATGAGATAACATGGACAAAGTCAGACATTTGTCAAATCCCAAAGTATTGCCAGGCCTCAGCGTAAATTAGGGAGAAGCAACTCAGTGTTAAAGATGTCAATAAGCCACAAATCAATGGCATATCAGTATCCTCTTAGACATAAATATGGAATGTTAGTAGATACTTTATAACTAAATCTTCAATGATCTAATGGTTGTGGGAGCTTGTTTAATTAAACAGTTCTTTGTATTTCTTTTCTTTAGCATAGAATAGAGGTGATCCTATTAGAAATGAGCTTCCTAAAGGTGTAACTGTCAAAGGTAGTTTCCGAGATTTCCATTACATTTAATTCTTCATTGGGATTCCATTAATAGTGCCTTCATTTGGGATGTTTGGAAATCACTTTGGCTTAGCACTGAATATGTCTGTGTGGGACTCTGTGCTGGGGTCCTTCCAGTAGCTAGAGTCTGGGATGTGTCACATTAGAGTGTGTGTCACTTTAGAGTATGTGTGACTCCAGCAGGCAACTATCACCATGAGAGCTGCCAGCCATAGATGCTTATGGAGCCTCCACCAAGTGCCAGACACCGCGCTAAGTGCTTGCCACATGCAGACTTGTCATCCTGGCACCAAGACGGTAAGGCTAGTCTGCAACGATCACTCGTACTTTAGTGATGGAGAAAGCAAAACAAAGAGATGAAATTACTGGCCAATATCACAGAGCTCAGAAGTAATAAAGCAGGAAAGACTGGCTTCAAAACTTAGGCAATGAGGCCCAAATGTTCTGCATCTTAAAAATAAAAAGACATCAGAATGCCCCTATGGGAGAAGAGGAGCATGTTTATTAAAAGTGTAGAATGCATGCTCTTCTTTTCATCATGCTGGTTAAATTGTATCTACTTTCCTCGTTCATCCATTTGGTATTAACTTACTTTTATTTGTTTGTTTGATTGATTGTTTATTATGTACTTGAATTCCAGGCTTCGCAATCTCACTTGGGTTATTTTTTATTCACTGCCTGCATCCTATGACTTGACACACACCTCGCTTCCAGGATTTTGCTGGTTAATTAGAGATGCGTCTTGAGAATTAATGTACATAGAGTTTGTTTGCCTGTGTTTGTGTCAAACTACAGTCCTCACATCTCAAACACCTGAGTAGCTAAGATTGCAGGCATGAGCCACAGGAACCTGACTTCTCTGTTTTGATCTGCCTCTTGCTTGGGTTATATTTTAGTAAGATGTTACACAACAAAGGTTATAAGGAACTACATTACATACATTGCATGTGAAGAGAAGTTCTATGGGAATCAAGAAACATAAATTCAAGGCAAGAAAAATAGTTAATGTAAAACTATCAGTTTTAAAGAGAAAATAATATATAAGGAAAAAACAAACACAATAGAAAACTTAGTGTGGTCTCAATAAGTTAAATTAAAAGAAGAAAATGGTAAAGATGTAAATCAGGAGTTCACAGAACTGTGAAAAGTTATGGTGGCAGTGAAATAGAGCCTGAAAGCTCGATCAGAAATGGAGCTTCCTGGGCTGGGGATATAGCCTAGTGGCAAGAGTGCCTGCCTCGGATACACGAGGCCCTAGGTTCGATTCCCCAGCACCACATATACAGAAAACGGCCAGAAGCGGCGCTGTGGCTCAAGTGGCAGAGTGCTAGCCTTGAGCGGGAAGAAGCCAGGGACAGTGCTCAGGCCCTGAGTCCAAGGCCCAGGACTGGCAAAAAAAAAAAAAAAAAGAAATGGAGCTTCCTCCCACACCTTGAAGGGCATCACAGGGTTAGCTGGTACACAGAATGAAATGGACAAGCATTTGGACATGAAGAAACATTATCTAACCTTTGTGTCTCAGATATCACAGTGGCCTCTGGGGTGAATATACAGAAGGCTATGGGGGAGATTTAAAGGTCAGTTCAAAGTTACCTACTAAGAAGCTAATCTGGAAGAAAGGTGATGTGTTTTCATCCTTGGTAGGAATAGTCATGGAGCTAAATTGACAAGACACGTAAATAAAGAAACAAATTAAAAGTTCAATGGCTACACACATTGTTTAAAGATGTGGAATTAGAGGAGTTCACTGAGGCTATGCATGCAGATGAGGAAAGCACAACTGGAAGTGGAGCACCAGGTAGGTGAATTGGAAGTATAGAAGAGGTGGCCATAACTGATTGAGAACACCCAGCATATTAGAGGGAAACCAGATGATTTTGATATGCTATAGGCAAGGGGGAGTCATGTTGTAAAAAACCAAAGTCTTTGGGGCAAGCAAGGTCCTTCCTTTCCTTAGCTCTAACTGCTGATGATGGCAAAGGGGAACCATGGCTCCCATTCAATACACAGTCACGGATTCTGCAGTTTCAGAAATCCCCTCCTTGGGGCTTAGACCATTTTTGTAAGAAAGTGCGAAAAGCAGTGAATGAGGATATTTCTAATTGGATGGAATTAAAGTGGTAAACAGAAACAGAATTCAAACTTAAATATGTCTTAAAGTTTTGCAATAAGTCAGTACCTAAAATAGTTCAGTACCATTCCTACTCTCCAAGAAAATTTCAAAATTTTTGCTGAAATCAATAAAAGAATTATGGGGCTGGGGATATAGCCTAGTGGCAAGAGTGCCTGCTTCATATACATGAGGCCCTGGGTTCAATTCCCCAGCACCACATATACAGAAAAATGGCCAGAAGTGGCGCTGTGGCTCAAGTGGCAGAATGCTAGCCTTGAGCAAAAAGAAGCCAGGGACAGTGCTCAGGCCCTGAGTCCAAGCCCCAGGACTGGCCAAATAAAATAAAATAAAATAAAAATAAAAGAATTGTTAAATTCAAAGTATATAGAATCAGTTTAATTTCATAGCATCTCTATTCTTTTTCACAAGCAGAATATACATATAATGTATCATGGCAAGTAGTTTTAGCCACAATTTCAAAACAGTAACTACTTTCAATATACACTCTCTCATCCATTTAAAAATAATTTCATGTAATTTTTGTTTAATTGCAATATAGTACCAGCCTCCTATCTCCTTTTGCATTCTAAACCTTCAGGTACTAATATTCAAATGCAGTTTGAAATATAAATATGTACAAGACTTCAATCTTTGGGCCCTTTTTTTTTTTTTCATTGCAGACTTTGTAATGGTAGGTGGGTACTGTACTAACGGGCAAACAGAGATCACAGCCTCCTCTTAATTTTTATTTTTATTTTTATTTTTTTATTATTATTTTTTTTTTAATCTTTTTTTTTTTTGGCCAGTCCTGGGCCTTGGACTCAGGGCCTGAGCACTGTCCCTGGCTTCTTCCCGCTCAAGGCTAGCACTTTGCCACTTGAGCCACAGCGCCGCTTCTGGCCGTTTTCTGTATATGTGGTGCTGGGGAATCGAACCTAGGGCCTCGTGTATCCGAGGCAGGCACTCTTGCCACTAGGTTATATCCCCAGTCCCTCCTCTTAATTTTTTTTAACTACAAATATTTTCACATAATTTTACAACAGGACCTTATTCTAGTTTTTCGGTTAGTAGTAGCTTTTGTTAATCTCTTACTGTGCTAATTTATAAGCTAAAGTTGAAGGTGTGTTTGCAGAGACAAAACTTGATTTGGCTCTTTTCTCTGAGTGGTCTCAGATATGCACAGAGGTTCTTGGAATTTATCTTCCACAGATAAGAGGAGAGTGCTGTATACAAGAAGTACATTTAAGGCAACTAATTATTGTGTCCTCCTTATCTTTTTACTCTCCAATTCCAAAGGACAAATCACGCTGTGTGTGTGTGTGTGTGTGTGTGTGTGTGTGTGTGTGTGTGTCTGCCCCTCTGATATGTCTTACCCAGAAGGCATTTCAACTTACTTTTCCCAGTATAATTAATATTATCATTAAGTCAGAAATAAACTCATTTTGGATAAGTCCAATTGAAATCTCAGCATACAGATACATAATATTCCTATAACATAAAGTCATTTTATCCCTCGTATTCATGTGCTAACCAGTGAGGAAACTGGAATACACCATTGTAATTTCTCTCTATTCTCTCCTCCTTCTTTCCTTCCTGTTTCCTTTATTGGAAACTTCCTTCCTTCCTTCCTTCCTTCCTTCCTTCCTTCCTTCCTTCCTTCCTTCCTTCTTTCCTTCCTTCCGTCCTCCTTCCTTCCTTCTTTTTTCCCTCCCACCCACCCTCCCTCCCTTCCTTCCTTGCACTAATTGGGCCTTGAAGTCAGGATCCCTACTTCACTTTTCTCCTCAAGTCTGGGCTTCTACCACTTGAGCCACACCTCACCTTCCAGCTTTTCCTGATTATTGGGAGAGAAGACAGAAGTCTCTGTTATCCTGCTTCAAACTGCATTTCTCAGATTTCAGGTTTTTTGAGTAGCTAGGATTATTGATGTGAGCCACCAGTGCAGGGCTGTGATTTCGTTTTTATGTGAGTTTACCTGAGAATTGTATTTTCTAGCTATACTAAGAGAGATCACAATTTGAGTTTATCAAAGTTTAACAAAATAATAAAGTTAATGAAATTTTCTGGAGATCTTATATTCTGTTTAGACATGTTTTGGTTTTTAAAAAAGGATATTCCCAAATCATATCCTCAAAGGGAAATAGCAGCAATGACTTTATTAATAGCTTCATTTATTTGCATTATGAATTGAAAGGGTAAACTATAAATACATCTCCCTCATCAGAGAAATTCTTCATTTTTCACTTCAAGTTTATCTTTTACTATATTCTTAAAATGTGTGTTTTTTATGAAACAGTGTGTTTCATTGCATTATTCTCTTTAGGATATTTATCTTTGAAATAAAATATCCATGCAAAAGGTTACTTTTCTAGAAAAGAAACAAGGGATTTTAAAGAAAGAACTATGATTAAGCAAACAATGATCCATTCAGATTCAGGATGCTACATATTTATGAGGACGAGAGAGGTAAATGTAATTTGAAATGTGTCACACTGTGTCTTGGAAGGACTGTGTTTCAATTTCTAGCCCCATTTTCCATTTATCATATAGACCACCAATTCTAATTCTATGAAATGTGTGTCTTCTTTTGGCCTTGGAGATGAGAACAACACTCCCCTCTAAGAGGAGCAATAGTATGTATTTGCAGTAGGTAGATCATATTTGACAAGCATTATGCAGGAAATTTTCACATTTGAAACCAATAGTTGGTAGAGTAATAAATATCACCTTGATGTAAGAAAGTAATAACCCTGTGGCAAGTGAGTCCTTGGAGAGTTTGAATCACTGCCCATGCTAAGTGAGATGCAATGAATCGGGTCCCTGTGATTATTACTTCTTCATAGTCACTGAAGGTGTTTTCCTCTCAGGGATCCAAATCAACACCATTACACTGCACTTCCTCTCTACCTGGGTTCTCAGGCTCAGCAGCAGCTAAATTTCTCACATGGTGTAATGCCAGAGCCCATCAAATGGTAAGCTATTTACTCAAAGCAAACATTTCCATACACTTTGCCAACCTCAAACAATGACCTGCAGTAGAAAACATGAGTTGAAATCCCAGCTGTGTTGAATACTAGAGAGGTTTCAGCAAATCATTCTACTTGCCACTCTCAGTCTTTGTGGAAGAAAACACAGAGGTCTATAAATGAAAGAAATAAATTGACTTCATTTTTTGCAGCTCAACTTGCAAAATCTGATTTGGGAGATAGCTCTGTTGGGAAGATGAAATGACATAATCCATGTAGGAGTGCTTGGTAAACATAGGTGCACTCTGTTAGCATTTCCCTAGACTCAGGTACTCAGCTCCTCCCACAAGCCCCCAGATCCACCCATACCTAATGAGCCACTCCTACTCACTACCTAACTACTTCCCCCTTTACCCCCAGAGAGAGAAGCTGCCTCCTGGATAAGGTGAAGAGGCCATGTAGCTCCCTCTCCTTTGGGAACTATGGCCCCACTAATAAACCTTATGAACCTTCTTCTCCTGCCTGTGATTATCTCTGCATGGTCCTCAGGGATGGCCCCGACCTATGCTTTCACACTCAACAACTAAGATCTACTATTTCCATGCCATAGTTTTTTCCTTTTGAAGTTTGACCTTCAACCATTGTCTCTGCCATTCAGTTTTTAAACATTAGATTTACTCCTCTATTTCATTATTAAATATATTTCATATGCTTCAATATATTCCACTTCATAAAGATGACATTTTAAAGCTGTTTATAGTTTTATCCACAGAATGAACCAATTTCCAGGGAAATAAATCAAATGCTCCTTTTTTTTTTGGTTAAATACTTTTGTAATAAAACTGAGAAAACTGTAATCAATATAATAGATTCCATAGAGGATACAAAGACCTAAAAGTTCTTGGATCCTATCAGTTTTTAGTTGCCTAAGATCGATGGGCCTAGCATAAAGCAGATGTCTCTAACACCTGCTTTTACGGTCCAGCTGGAGGCTAACCCCTGCCAGGCATTTAGTGAATATGGTTCTGTTTCTGTGACTAAAATAGGAGCTACGTTTCATACTTGAATTCACTCGAAGTTGAAAAGAATGAAAATTAGCAGAGAAAAAAGAAAATCGAATTAGTTTACCTAATCTTAACATTAGCAAAGAAATGTTTTCTATTTTGTGTTTTAATTGAAAAGTCAAAGCTTCTAAAAATATTTAAGACAGAGCCTGGGTGATGCTGGAAATAGCTACTAGCAAGGGGCTAAATAAACTGTTGAATTTGGTATGGTCCAAACTTTTAGGTACAAACAAAAAGAGAAAAAAAAAAGGAGAAAGTATTCCATATAAAACTGAATAAAATAACTACACTTAAAAATCAGTATGTATGAAGAAAAATGTGTCTTCAAAATATCTATTTTTTTCTGTTAAAATGAACATATACTTCTATGCCAGTGCTCAATCCTATACTTCTAGTTACTTAGGAGCCTAAGATCTGAGGATCACAGTTCAAATCTACCCATGTCAGAAAAATTTGTGAGACTTACCTCCACAAGCCACCAAAAAGCCACAAGTGGAGCTGTGGCTCAGTGATGGGATGTTAGTTTTGAGCAAAAAGAAGCTCAAGGAAACCACTCTAGCCCTGAGTTCAAACCCTAGGACCAGCATTATAAAAATCAATTATTAATAAATGGTGTTTCACTGGAAATTGAATGGAGAAAATTGTGATGGGACACAAATTTATATGGAAATACCGCACACATAGAATGTCTTAGTAATCTTTCAATGTATGTCTTAATCTTTTCTGCATGTAACTGAAATTCAATTTGTTGCTAATAGCATCTACTTAACTGTTAAATTTGTTCACATTACAAAAAATTTACATTTTTAATTGATTATTCAAAGAGAATCTCACAAAGAATTAGAGAGGCAAAACTTCATAAATGTTTCCATTTCTGTGAAGTAGTAGTTACTGACAAGTCTATTACTACCAACATATTGCATGCCAGAAAACAACTATAATGAAAGCACACAGGAGCATTAGGTATCTGGAAATGAGTAAATTATTTCCATAAGTGGACCCCTGAATGCACTGAGGAAGAAAGAGAGAGTAATAGTATCTGGGCAGTTATTTTGACAAATCTATGACAGCACTGTTCTCTCCCGTGATAGACAAATAGTCTTTCAAATAGGTTTGCAGGTTCCTTGCACTTCAGCTTGTCTATCCAAGATGATTTTGATCACAGAAAAAAGTAAACTGAATGAAAACATTGTCTATTGTTCTTTGCCTATAGTAGCTAACCTAGCTTTTTTTTCCCATCTCTCATTGTTGAATTCAAAATTGTATTTAAATGAACATTAGCAAAAGTTTCAAGCAGAAACAACATGGCTAACTCCTTCTGCGTTTATTATATTTATACTATCCATTTATCAGCAATATAATAGTTATTAGTGCTTTGTTATTAAAAGCAACAATGCAGATGTCCCTATCCTAAATCTCAATTTACTTTTATAGCAACCAAAAGTATACCAAGCACAATCATGTTATATCCATAAGCCCAAACATCAGCTCAGTCAAGTATCTCAGAACTTCTGTGCTCTTATAATTCTGCCAGATATTTTCAGTTACATTGTCAAACAGCAGAGTGCATTGTTTTCTAGCACTTGTTTGCAGCATACAGGAGCTCTGAATGCACAGCTAATGAAATCCATATATTAGAATTCTTGCCATCTCTATAGAGCCTGAGTACAATATCTACTCTAAATTTTTTATTCAGCAGAAAGAACATTATAAAATATAGTTCTAAGGATGTGATTCATGGATGGTGGCAGTATTAATTTAGAATGGGGAAGTAATTGCATTTCCTGTCTCAATATTAATATTTTGTGACTTGTGTTCATTGCTCACCAGGAGAAATCATAATATACTACCAACAGATCTGTAGAAACCTGCTGTTTCTCCAATTGTTCTTTCGAAGAGACCCACACTATAGACTACGCAGTTACATATGTATGTATATACAATATGTTTATATATTATTTAAAATTTATGTACACATTATGTAAATATGCATACATATAACACATTTTAGCTGTCAAGTGAATTCATAGGTTGTAATATCTACATTAAAATATCATTATAAATATGAGCTAGCACCACCTTCTTTGAACAAACCTGAGGGACTGGCAGTGTAGATCAGTGATAGAACGCCTGCTTGGCAAATCAAAGCACAGAGCTTGAAACCCAGCCCCACTAGAAATACCAAAATATATTAAAAAAAATGAAGCCCAAGGTTTTTACTCTTTCTCTGACTTGATAATTTACAAGAAACCCAAATTTAATGTCAGAGAAGACATGTGAACATCAATGCACTGGCTGTGTACATTTGATGAGAGGAATTTTTACTAAATCTCAATGAACTACAATGTGATCAAATGGTTGAAAATTTATTGGCTCACAGTTGATGTTTAAAAGCTTGTCTGTCATTCATTATGAGCTCATCAAGATACCTGTTCATCTTAGTATGTTTAATTTGCTGCTGGCATATTTGGAAATTACTCTGTCACATATAATGGTAGAAATTCTTGTTTGTATTTCCCACACTCACATGGGGAATTGTCAATCAGGACACGAAGCTCATTCAAAATGCTTCCCTGACTCATTCTGGTCACCACATTGGCAGCTGGAGGCATCTCAAGTTCATGGCCACAAGCTCAAGGCCATCTTCCCATATATGACACACAGGGTGACAACTCCTAGTCAGAATTTTCTAGTAAATTCTGTCTAAGATGAACAGTGGATTAAGTTTATTTCTGATGTGACACATGCATCTCCATGAATTGTATCGTGTGCCTGTAGTCTTTCTGCCTGTGGAAACTAACCTAGCAATTCGTTTGAATAGAAACCAGTTTTGAATAGAAACTTCACTTGTTTCTCTTTCAGTTATGGTGGTTGTACTTACCCACTAAACCAAGTCAGATTCATACCATGTGTCAACTGGGAAGTAGGAAAGATATTATAAATGTGGACCTTATTAGATATGCAGGTTTTAGTATGACCCCCACTATTACCAATCCTGATGCACTCTATTGCATAGGATAGACATACTTTAAAAAAATTATACTTAACTCTCTCTTCTGATCCAGCTAGCTCTGAGAAAAGATTTGTGCTATTGATTTAATATGTGCAGGTACAATTTTATCCATTTGCCTTATTGTTGGTTATTAAGAAGCCAGAGCCATAATTTCTCTGCAGCATTCAGTACAATGCACAACTGAGAATTTAAATTGCTCTTTCTGTTCCTGATAATACTAGTAATAATGATGATTTTATTTTAAGATAGCTCAGACCACCTATCTACCTGAAGAACTGAAGCATAAAAATCCTCTCAAATTTTACATTAAGGGGAGGAAGAAGCAGAAATTTCATGAAGGCTCACTTTGTATCCAATTTCCTTTGTGGGATCACCAGTTCTTTCTATGACAGAATCCTTTTATGACAGCCCATTAATCCATCATTGTTACATATATATCTACTATCCCTCTGTTTTCCAAATCATTTCTGAATCATAAAGAAAACATTTCAGGTTATTCTGACAGGCTTCCAGAAGAAATCATGCACATATTCTTCCCCTCACAGCTCCCCCCCCAAGCAAATACCCAGAGCAAAATTTATGGGGGCCAAGTAGTTTAGGTCTGTTTGTTTTGTAGTTCTGAGGAAAAGTTAGTTTCACTTATCAACTCCCAGGCCATCATCTTGCACCAGTCACTGAAGTTTGGGGCTGTACACCACATGGGGTCCTTGTCATTTTTTACCAAGAAAGAAATAAGAAATGATACAAACTGATTTCCCTTGACAACGGAGACACAGATGGAGATGACATGGGAACCATATTGTCTGCTTTCAGGTCATCCCTGAAGCCATTAGCTATCATAACAATGAAGCCAGAGTTATTTATTTCCCCCACAATTTTCTGATGTGGCAAAACGCAAGGTTTACATAGGAAGCGTGAGTTTCCTTCAAAAGAATTGGGTTGTCCTTGACAGCAAACACCACATCATAGAAGCTTTGCAGCTCAGAGACCCAAAATTTCTAAATCAGAGGTAAGAATTGATAGGCAGCCTGCAGAAATAGTAAGGCTATTTGCACATAACATTCGACATTCATCATATATTTGTAATATGTATAAAATGTATAAACTTCCCTTGAAATCCTTGACTGCTAGTATTTTATGTTAGTTTGGTCCTTTAGATTACAATTTGACTGTTAATTCATTTGTTTATTCTGCTTGTCAAAATTTTCTGTTGAACAGACATTTGTGGAAATGTAACCAGTACTTGTTTGGCTGATGTGTCAGAGAATAAAATAGAACAAGAGGGTGGGGGGAACATTCCAGACAATGGTAGAGGTTAGGTCCTAGTTAGAGACACACACACGTATAAAGAACAAACATGCAAAATCATTATTATGGAAACTAAAGTATGAAAGGTATTGTGGGGGAAATGGAGCAGAGCGGGCTGAAAAATGATGGGGTACCAGCAGAACAGAGGACCAGAAGATGAGCTGGCATTGCAGTTGGATGTGGTGATCAGAACTTCGTTCAAATATCGGCAGCCTCAGAGTGAGAAGTAATTATGAGAACATTGGAGAGAAATGCATTATGGGAGGAAGAATGATCTATGAAAAGACTATGAAGTCAGAATCTGTTGGGTATAATCTAGGACCAAAAACAGAAGGCAAACATAGCTATGAAAAAGGAAGTAATGGACAGATATGGAAATAAATGAGATCACAGAAATAACAATGTGAATTTTTAAAAATGCCTTTTAGTTTTCTTCGACCACAATGACTGCAGCTGCCGGTCTGAAGGAAATGAGGAACCATTGAGAATGTTGCAGCAGAAGAACAAAATGCACTTACTTTATTTTTCAAGCAACTTAAGTAAGGGCAAGGAAAGAAGCTAGGAAATCCTTTAGGATGGCTTACAATAACCTATAACAAAGAATATAGATGTGTGTAAATTAGTCAGTATTTTCTATGCCCTTAGAGCATTCTTAGCCAGAAACATAGGCATGTATAATTTTTATTGTAATTTAGATCATCGCGTATAATAACCAGCAAATGCATTTAAACTATATATTAGCACCCGGTGGATATAATCAGATGTGATTGGGTAAAGAACAAAGTGTATAAGACAAAAAAATATGACAAAATCCCTTCTCTTTAGAAAACACATGCCTCACATTAATTGAATTTGAATTTTTAAAATACAATAGTGCTATGAAATGTATACTAAAACACACCAAATGGGTGAGGATCATATATTTGTAAAGTCATTATACTTTATATATGTGGAAATGTTAATGTGCCTGTGTACATAATTATACTGTTAAAGTTAAGGAAACATTTTCACAACTCAGCTATCTATATTTCAGAAAGATAATGAAATAGTCAATATCAAAGTATTACCTGCATTATAAAAACAGAACGACCTACTTCTCCTGTTTTAATTTTTCATGTTTTCTCCTTTCTTGGCATATAAGTTTTAATCCTCTTCTTAAGATCTTTCTTACTCCTTGAGTGGCATCAAATCCCATGCCAATGATTCATACTTGCAAATATTTACAAATGATTAAGCAAGCTGGAAGAGGTATATTTCTACAGGAAGGAAACAGATTGTAAAGAATATAAATTTTATGAATTACTGCTCATTGTAAGTCACCATTGAAAAGACTCCATAATTCATTGGTTTCCTATTGAAAATGGACTTATTCAAGCGAAAGCGATGCTAATGTGTGGAACTGCAAAAGTCAAGGGCTGTTATGTGCCTTCCAAAGTTTAAAAATGGAAGGATTCGGGGTTGGGGATGTAGCCTAGTGGCAAGAGTGCCTGCCTCGGATACACGAGGCCCTAGGTTCGATTCCCCATCACCACATATACAGAAAACGGCCAGAAGCGGCGCTGTGGCTCAAGTGGCAGAGTGCTAGCCTTGAGCGGGAAGAAGCCAGGGACAGTGCTCAGGCCCTGAGTCCAAGGCCCAGGACTGGACAAAAAAAAAAAAATGGAAGGATTCAATTCAGTTCATTTCCTTTTGTATTTTCAGCAATGGCATCAATATTCAATAGTTTAGTTCTATTGAAGTACATGTTATATATACGTTAATATAATATCTATATTGTAAAAATATCTCTTATGAGTTTCATTTTCAAAAGTAGTCATTGAAAGAGTCATTACAATCCTGGTTCTAAATAAAACCTAAGCTTAGAAGATTTTTTTAAGTGCAGTCTTCAGCAATAATTTTCCATGAAATTACATATCCAAAATTCTAAAGATTCAAAAGCTTCTATATATACTTATGAATGAATAAATAAATAATTTTGTTTTAAAATATATATCATAAGTTACATAATTAACTGAAATATTTATGTATAAACAATTATAAATATAACAGAAGATACAGTATAAAATGAATTAATATATTTTTCAATTTTAAATGAAAATAATTTCCATCAAATCATGTTTATCATTGACCTTGGAAGTAAATTGTGGTTCTGTTTATTAATGGTAGGAAATGAGGATTTTCTACCTCAAGTGTGGGAAAAATATTTTTAAAAAGACATTATAAATTTTCAGAGAAAAAAATTATTATCATGGTTGAAGTAATCTAGCCTGTCATTTGATCTCTTGAAATGCTCAATCCCAGAATGGGCCAATACTAAACCATTACAATTAGTGAAGTAAGGAATACATACAACAGTCCTACAATGTACATGTTAAATCCAAAAAAGATTCAAGAGGAAAGAAAATTATTGTTGAAAATAAGAGCTTATGATTCTGAAGACCTTCCCAAATATAATCTAGCTTCAGTTAAGTAGATAATCAATTTGTTCTGTGAAAGTGGACAATCATTGAGTATGTTTAAGTGAATATGTTTATGCTCTTATGCAGTAATGGATATTGTTCAAACATCATCTTCAACATTCTGTGACTAAACATTGGCAGAATCATCTATATCACATCTTGACTGGAGAAGAACCTGTCCTTCCAGTTGGAAAATAATCGAAACATCTTTGCAACTGTCCATCTATGTCCTCTTGAATGAGAATCTCTTGTTCTGATATATCTTGAAAAGGTTACTATTGAAAGGTCAGCTATAACAAGAGGGGGAGGGTGTCCACTTGACAAGTGTGACAACTGTGTGGATTAAGGCTGCCAGGACTTCAGTGTTACCACAGCAATTGCTGCCAAGTAACTAGGGCTGGGAATATGGCCTAGTGGCAAGATTGCTTGCCTTGTATACATGAAGCCCTGGGTTTGATTCCCCAGCACCACATATATAGAAAATGGCCAGAAGTGGCGCTGTGGCTCAAGTGTCAGAGTGCTAGCATTGAGCAAAAAGAAGCCAGGGACAGTGCTCAGGCCCTGAGTCCGAAGCCCAGGACTCCTCCCCCCCCTCAAAAAAAAATAGTAACTAAAGAGTAAAACCAGCCTAGTCTTGCTGGCTCACATCTATAATCCTTTCTAATCAGGAGGCTAGGATTCCAGGATCCTAGATGGAAGACAGCCAGGAAGACAAATCAAAGTGATTCCTATCTACAATTGACCAGCAAAAAGCTGAAAGAGGAAGTGTGGGTCAGGTGGTAGAGCACCAGCTTTGAGTGAAAAATTCCCCAAAGTATACAATGCCCTGACTACAAGCTCCAGTGCTGGCACAGAAAGAAAAAATAACAGGAGAATGAAGAAAGGAAGAAAGGAAGGGAGAATGGGAGGGAGGGAGGGAGGGAGGGAGAGAAGAAGGAAGGAAGGAAGGAAGGAAGGAAGGAAGGAAGGAAGGAAGGAAGGAAGGAAGGAAGGAAGGAAGGAAGGAAGGAAGAAAACACTTAATAAGGTAACTGAGAGGAAAGACTTTGGTATATAGCTTTACTATATTACCAGAACATCGTCGTTTCTATTCTAAAAGCTTCCCCCAAATCATTGATTAGATATTAATTTCTGTAATGTTGTTCATGTAAACAACTAAAACCCCTTGAAGATCTTGAAGATCATATATTTACAACAGATTTTTGACGCTGATTAAAATGGAAAATGATCATATAATAATTTTTAATACCCAGTGCCACCAGAAGATTCTCTTTTCTCTTTGGGAGGATAAAATTTTGGAAATTCATAGTAGTTTTGGTTCCTTAACATTGTAAGTATATATAAAGCCATTAATTTGAATACTTATAAAATATTTTTGAAATATACAACAACGCAAAGTAAATCTTGCTATTAAACAAGAAGAGTAGAGTACAAGAGGAATAGAATTGAAGTCACATTTATTTTCTGGAAAACACCTTGTAACTTCCTCTAACAATGTTTGCTTACCTTTTAAAATAATAGACAATAAAAGTCTTTTATTCCAATATTCTTTTGTTAACTAAAGGAGTTTTATTTCATTTATGATGCATAGTACTTTTATGGATATGAATTTAGGGGTGCTAGTACCTATATTCATCTGGAAATAAGAAAAATAGAAGAAAAGAAAAGGATGAAAGAAGGAGGAACAGAATAAGTAAAAGAGGGAAAAAGAGTGAAGTATCTCCTGTATTTCCTTGTTAATGTGAAGACTGCTTTCACATCTGCTAACACTCGTAAGAATTCTGCACGTTAAACAGTGTTTGAAGCATTCCTTAGGTATTAAAACGAGCATTATGCATTTTTAAACTAAGTACATTAATTAGCTTAAGAGGGCATTAGAACTGCAGTAATCTCTCCTGATTACTATGAAACCTTTTCCCATATCTTTCAATATTTGGCAATAACTGTGAAGAAGTCTTAACAGGAAGAAGAGACATTAAAACCTGAGAGACACCAAAGGTCTCAAAAAGGGGGCGGGGGGATAAGGAAAGAACTGCTGTGCTCAATTTCTTGAGGAAAGGTACAATTGGAGATTGCTATATCAAAGGGCTAAAAAGAAATGTGTGTTTGTTCTAACACCATATACACTGGCTGAAATGTTTTCAGTCACTTATCCCTACTTCATTCCAAGTGTTTCTGTTTTTGGGCTTCTACACGGATCTTTGCAATAGCTTATATCTGGGTTTGCACCCAAAAAAATCTCTTCATGGGAAGCCCAACTGTCATTTTGGATTCATGATACCATGAAGTTCTCACTTCTGTTAAGGAGTTCTCATTCCCTTCTGTCTCAAAAGTGAGTCCACACTGGTTGACGCAAGACAACAAGATTTCCCCAGGCCTTTTCCTTGTCCTTTCCTCCATGGTGCCTTTAATTCTGGCATTCTGTTCCTCTTTCCCTTTGTTTACACCAGTCCAAGCTTTCATCTTTCCCATCTATCCTCAGACCCTTTGCATCCCTATGAATTTGTCATCATTTTGAAGTTTATAGTAGTTCTTTTCTGAATCCTTCTTTTGAATGTTTTTTGGCTGTTATTATAAAGGTGTTGTGCAGCAGTTACCTAAGTCAGATAATGATTACATTTCTTTTTGAACACTGTCATCCCTTCTCTTGTTCTCTCCCAGCTTTGCCCTCTCATCGCCCTCCAAAGTGTACAGTTCAGTTTCAACGGAGTGTCTTGTTTTACTCAGAAGATAAAAATTAGTTATCTTTTTTTAATTCTGAGCGGTCCAAAGACCATTCTCTAATCAATGCTCCCAAGCACCATTGGTATAGCTCTTTGATATGAAATGATTTAATTTGTATTTACAAATAAACCCCACCATCAGATTCTCAGGTTCAACAATCACCTCCTAATCACAATGTGACCAGCCTGAGTCCCCAGTCAACACTGAGTCTAGAAATTCACCTCTGGTATACCTTGGACTACAGTTCGATCACTTCTACATTGTCTGATCCAAAGCAGATTGTCCAGCCTTACTGCTTCCAGTTCCTCCTTTGCTAAGTGAAAGTGATGCTTATCCCTGCTTCACAGTTAGTTTGGGATTATTTTGCAATAATATATAATATATAACAGAAGCTAAATCTCATTGCCCAGTATGCACAATGAATGGTACAAATGTTGACACAGCCCCTTGCTTGCCTCTTCCTTTCTTTCTAACACCAAGTTCAATGCCATCACACAGTGTTAAGTAAATGTACTTGTGGGAAACTTGTTTGTTAAATTTTCTGTAGGTACAACCACAGGATGGTGATACAGGAATATCATCAATAATAGAGGCTACAGTTACACATGGCACGTTGAAAGTAGTTACAACTGTGATATAACAATCGTTTCCATAACATGGAGTTCATTTCACTTAGCATCATCTTATGTGTTCATAAGGGTATAGCTATTGGGCTCTTGTGATGCTCTGCTATGACTTGCCTAAACCTGTACTAATTATTCCCAATAAGGGAGACCATAGAGTCCATGTTTCTTTGGGTCTGGCTCACTTCACTTTGTATAACTTTTCCAAGTCCTTCCATTTCCTTACAAAGGGGACAATGTCATTCTTTCTGATAGAGGCATAAAATTCCATTGTGTATATGTACCACATTTTCCTGATCCATTCGTCTACCAAGGGGCATCTGGGTTGGTTCCAGATTCTTGCTATGACAAATTGTGCTGCGATGAACATTGTTGAAATTTGACAGACACAGGGTAAAAAAAGACAAACAACTACAAAAGCAATACTTGCAAAACTGTTTGGTGTAAGTGAACTGAACACCTGGGGGGCGGGGAAGGGAAAGGGGGAGGAGGGAGGGGGGGTATGAGGGACAAGGTAACAAACAGTACAAGAAATTTATCCAATGCCTAACATATGAAACTGTAACCTCTCTGTACATCAGTTTGACAATAAAAATTTGGAAAAAAAATTCTGTACCCAAACTTCCTCTAAATTTCATGTCTTCAGAGACGGATGACTTTTATCCTGTTCTTAAGTCTATGATCTGGGCTTGTCTGTGTTCAAAGGGCTCAAAGGCTGGAGCCACTGAACTCATGTGAGCAATGCTTCCTGCCCCAGCTTGGCAGTTGATGCTGTTTGTCAGCATGGATCTCTAAGGGGCACCTGCCAAAGCCATGCATCTGAGCATGCGGTGAGGTTTCTTGGCTTCTTCACAGCGTGGTGAATTGATTCAAACAGCAAGTGTCCTAAGGAAGAATCTAGGGGAAGCTGTATGCCTTTAGGGACCTCATTTGAAGCTAGTGGCATTTCAGCCACATTCCATCAGTCAACAACAGCTAGACCAGCGAAGGCTGGTCTATGCTCCAGAAGAGGGAATTAGACTTTGCCTTTGGGGGGATATGAGTCAAACTATTTACACACATATTTTGACAACATTAGGAACCATCTCTCCATGTCAGCATCAGATGTGTTCAGTATAGAAGTGAGTCCATTGTAAGCATCAGAAACCCTATAAACTGGCAAGGAATATAGTAAGGTAAAGGGGATCAACACAAAAAGAAAAACAACACAAATAAGCCTAGTATTGAATTTCACTGTATGGCTCCATATAATACATATTGAAATACATCCCAAAGTACTAATTCTGAATACACTTGGCTAAAATTGAAGTACGCCTTAACCACGAACAAGCCACTTCACTTTGGAGCCTTACTTTTCCAAAATTTGAGCTGAGGATAATGACTATAATACAGCCATTCTCAAGCTTTGTCTCCCACAAAAGGTGGCTCGTGGGAGAACATTAATGAATACTGTTATCTGGAGGATAGTATCTGTTTCTGAACTGAGTCTTGAAAGACCCAATTTGTCCCCATTCTACATACCAATCCCCCATGCTCAATTTAATTGGATTTTGCTTTCACCTTTTGGATTTTGTTCTTTAATTTTTCTCAGTTCAAGAAATGAATCTTACCAAATGATACCACTTTTAGTGAGGCAGAAGGAAATGCATTCAGCTCACAAAAGTTGTCTTGCAAGTGTCTGCACTAATATTACATGTTCTACCATAGACAAGAACCCTTAGTCAACCATGAAATGCATGAAAGTAATAACAAGAGACACTTCAAATTGTAAATTTGTGTTATTTTTTAATTTCCACTTTTTGTAAATTAACTTTAAGTAGTTGTACAAAGGAGTCACCACTTGGCAGAGCAGTTTATGAATACAATACATCTTGATTAATGTCACCCCTTTCATCATTCTCCCGTATTCCTCCCTACCTTTTCCTTCAATGTTCTTAATTTTGTGGGTTATGCATTAAATCTTATGACTGAATTCTCCATCGTCAAGGGTTGTAGAATATTGTCAAAAAACATTTTAAAAATGTGTGACATCAAGTTCATTACATAAAGGAATATGGATAGTGAATGTGCCCACTAATTAATGTTTATATATTTTATGTATTTTATTTAGTACTACCTTACACATATGTAGTACCTTTTCCTTTCATTTAAATCATAGAATTCCCCCCCCCCTCATTTTAAGTGTATGATTCCCATTTAAGGTGTATGGTTAATTACCTTTATCTGGTATTCTTCACTCAAATTTTAATAGATCTCATGATTTATTTTACAAACCTTGGACACATATGAATTCAAAGATTTTCATGATAGGAAGTTTTCTAAAATGTTTATAAATACAAAGGAGAAATATTCCATGTACTTCACTGTATTGATGTATAAAGTGCCCTTTCAACATTAAATAAGGTCAAAAAGTAGACCCGGATCACAGCTTAGAATGAAATTCTTTCATTGCATAGCAGGCAGATAATGTGAACCAAACATCTTCTACATTTGACTAAAAACTAACCACTAGAAAGCTAAAGAAAAGTGAGTACTAAAATGGAACAAGACATTCCCAATGAAGAAAACTCAAACTTCCCCTCAATCCAGAGATTTAAACCCAGTAATATTAGAAGCCCATGCAATGGTTTAAGCTCTAAACTTGTCAGAGCGAAAGTTATGCAGAGCTGTAATAACTGAAATTTCCCATACACTATACTATAATAATGTCCAGTGAAAAATAAATTTATAATAGAGCAAGTAGGTTTTACTATTAACCACATCTTTTATAAATACTTGCTTAATCATAAAAACATTCATTGAGGGCTTTCTATATAAGAGAATCCAAGTTAGATGCAGGCTAAGTCTAAGATGAGCAGGCTTCAAAATTGAGATCATATCAATAGAGGAACTTATGTAGCATAAATCATATAAGAAATGCACAATCAAGGGTATCTCTGGTAATATTTCCTGTGCTAAGAGTTGTCAGTGTTCAAAGACAGTACAAAAAAGAAATCTATGGTCACTTATAAAATCAACACAATATGTAAGTGTGCAAATTTGAAAAACACTCTGAATACTGCTTCTGATCTTTCTCATAGCATAAATTTTTTTAAGAAATGGCATTCTTCCAGTTATAACCTGATGTCCAATGGCAGATTGGAATATGAATGCACAACGTGTTATATCTCAAACAACTTCTCTAGAAGCGAAGTGACGTGTTCTAAAAAGTGTGTAAGCCAACTCAAAAAGCATTACGAGTGAATGGGGTAACAGTAATGCCACAGATAGTGAGCAAAGAATGCTCAAATGAGAGTGCAGTGCAAAGCAGAATTTCTAAGTTATGCAGTCCAAAAATTTCTAAGCAGTGCAAAATTGGGAGGGTATTTAAGTTAATAAAAATCCTATCTACTCCACCAAAGCTGGTAGCTTAAGGCATTAAAAAAAACTGTTTATGCATGTGTCTATATCTTCAGGTTGGGACAACAGAGTCGTCTTAAAGGAGGACATGTAATCACACACATTGTGTGTGACTTGCCTGCTTTAAAAGTCTTCAATGCTTCCTGAGTGCTGACAGGTCAAAATTCAAGCCTTTCATGAACATATACAGAGCCCCTAGAATCTGACTTTTACCTAACTCTCCAATTTTTATATCTTACTTCCCCTTCAACTTCAGTAATATGGAACTGTTTGAGGTTCTCTTTATGGGCTAGACTGTCTCCCCGTTTCTTACCCTGTCTTATGTTCTGACTTGAGGGGCTTCAAAGCTTCTCATTCTTGTCATCGCTTGTGTTTGAAAAATTCCCTGAGCAGAACCACTTATAACTTCCTCTTTCCCTTGCAAAACAGTTCTCATACTTCTTACATAATTTTACATTATAATATTTTCTATAAGTCATGATACATAGTTGATACTGGTGACATTTTTATTATGGTTTCTGTGGTTTGGATTATGAGTATTTTCATTTTACTTGAAATATATAAAGTCTTTGGCACAAACTGATATCTTTCCTAAGACCTTAGTGCCAGTGTTTCTTGGAATATAGTAAATGCTTATTGCTAGGATGGATGGATGGATGGATGGGTGGGTGGAAGGATGAATGACTGAGTGGGAATCTATAAGGGAACAAAATATTCAAACTGTATTGTCCCATGCAGAGTAGCCAAGAATAATGAATTATTTTTGTTCTCTATAAGACAAACTGTGTACTATTTGGGGTGGTATAAAAATATTTTATTGTATCACAGACTGTGTGTTATTGCTGAGCAAAATCTCACATTTCCTAAGCATGAGAATTGTTTGCACATGAAGGACTTTACACTGTGAGCGCCATTCTAATTAAAGTTCAATATGGATTGTGGTATCATTAGTAAATTATAACTCTCAGTTAATCAGGGCTTTCAATCTTTGTGATTGCTTTTTGTTAAAAATCAGATTTTAAAAAAAAGAGTAGAGAATTGAGGGAGTATGTGTTATGATGTCTGGGACTATGAAACAGATAACAGCTTAAGATACATGCATGTTTAGTTTCTTGTCTCTTCTCTGCTCTCCTCTCATCTCCTCTCCTTCCCTTTCTTTTCCTTTTTTATTTCCTTTTCTCATCTAGTTTTCTTATAATTTTTAATTTGGTCATTTTGCTTTCCTGTACTTTGATTCATTTTCTTCTCTTTTATTATGTTTCTTTTTTTTTCCTACCTGAGAGAGGATCTCACTGTGTAAAGCTGGCTTTGAACATTCCTACATCCAGAAGAAAAATATATTCAAGGAGAAAGAGTACTAAGCAATGATCTAGGAAAAATTCTATGATAGAAGTCTGATAGCACTAAGATAGAAGAACTCCAAGTCTACATATTTGTTATTTAATTGATTTGAATATAAAGGGAAGCAGTTATCAAATTGAAGGTACAGTTTATAGGTTGGGAGACAAATTTTTGCTAACTATTCATTTGTCAAGAAATTAATATCCAGAATCTATAAAAAGGTCAAAACTTAAACACCAAAAAAACTAATGAAATTAATGAATTAATTGAGCAGGTAAATTTCAAAGAAAAATTACAAATTGATCATAAATGCATGAAGAAATGTTCAGTAACTGTAGCAAAAATATGATAAAAAAAACTTCATCACATCCCAGTCAGAATGGTAACCATCAAGAAGCAAACAAGCATCACAATGAAACTCCCTTGTATGAATAATATATGCCATTAGATTTTTATAAATAAATAAAAGCAACCACCATTACTGGCAAAAATGAGGGTGGAGAAAACTTCATACACTGTTGGTGGGAATGCGAATTAGTGAAGACATGATGGAAATCAATATGGGGTCTCCTCAAATACCATTCAATTATGCCATACGATTCTGTGTATGTATTCTGAATGAATGTAAATCACCTTATAAGAAACCTAACTGCCTGCCTCTGTTTATAGTAGCACTGTTTACAAAAGCATCTTACAGAATCAGACAAGTTGCTCAAGAACAGTTGAATGGATTTTTAAATTCTTTTGTGCAAAGGATATTATTTGGGCACAATAGAAACTGAAATTATGTCATTTGTAAGTAAAAAGAGATGGACCTGAAGATACATGTATAAAATAAAATAACCCAGGCTTATGAAGACAAATATTGCCTATTTTGTCTCATATGTGAAATCCATATATTATATATGTATATGTATATAAGTATCTTTGTTTATATACATATATATGCCCCATCCTAATCTTGTTTTCATCTATTCACTGTTCATATGATAAAAACTACCTTAACCTTGTTTATCATATATATATGATGTATATAAATATAGATATATAGATACATGGCATAGATATGTTTTTATACACATATATGTGTATATAGATAGACAGAGATAGATAGATAGATAGATAGATAGATAGATAGATAGATAGATAGATAATGAATGTAAAAAGGAACCTGTAGGTGTATAGAAGGAGAAGAAACTGGTGATGGGGTATTTGATCACAGTAGAATGCATTTGTGACTGAAAATAACATAGTGGAATTCATTATTTTTTTATTGAATGAAACATAAAATCTGCCTCTATGGGTTTCCTGGTGTTCCTGGCTGACTTGAGTGGGTTAAAGGTACTCTACAACTGTAATTCTTCTACATGAGGTGACTGAATCATTCAGTGGTCTACTTTAATTCTGATAAACATTTTCCCAGTGTGGATTGCAGATATTCCCACTGGACAAAGTGGAGAAGCCACTGAAGGCCAGATAGATATTCTACAGTAAATAAATTGACATTGCCGTTTATCACAGGTCCCTTGAGGGTTTAGTCAGCATTGAATACACAGAGCCTGTAAGCCCTGGTAGAGCTCAGAAAAATTGAATTTCTGTGTCTGTAAGACTAAGTAGTTGCAGAAGTAGAAACAAGTACAACTAAACCAGTGGTCCTCTCTACCAACTTCTCTCTGCCTCGAACTTAAGAAGATCACGTACATCAATGTCACACTCTTTCTTATTCTGCTTTAATTAACCACAAACCACTGTCCCTAATCTATATTCTAAGTGCATGACTTCAAAGCCTGGATCTGATAAGAAAACATGAGATTGTTGCAGTGAGCGGGTAGAAACGTGTCTAAAGCCAGGTACTCAAGAACATGCTTAGTGTTTGAAATTCTCCTAAGAGAGTTAAAGCATGCTAGAGACATAGGCACAATCACTGTCATTCTATTAGTATCTCATGAAATAAAATATTCCAGATTCCCATGAAGAGTAGAAAAGCTAAACATGCTACTTTGTAATAAATACATTGCCAGTCAAATTTTCCCAAAGCCTTCACACAGCAGGAAAGGAGGCGGCCTGTCTTGTTTGCCTTGAAGCAAATATGTCCTCTCCATGGGGTCCTGCATTTTGGTCTCCTAACTTTACCCATTTTATTATGGGGGAGGGGAAAATGAAAGCGATCTCTCATCAAAGTACTTTCATAAAGATGGTACAAGACAATTTTTGAATGAATATCTGAAATGTTTCTTTTTAAATTTTAATGACACTGATCAAGGTGCATTGTACCCATAAGCGGACATGTTGAATTAAAACCAATTTGTGCAACTACTTAAAGATAATTTTTTTAATTATATATGTACATATATATATATTCAAAAAGAATACTACCCACAGGAAGACCCCAGATTTGCCAAACAAGCAGATTTCAAAAAAAAAAATAAATTTACCCTCCAGTGACTTCTATGTAAATATTTTTAAATGTGTCATTCGTTTTTAACAGGGAGTCATTCGTTGACATCAGAAATTCTATAGAGAATTTCTATGAGAGTAAATGTTAGGTTAGGGATCATATCTGTAACTCTGAATAACCAATATCAGATCATGTGCCCCTATAAAAGGATGGCATAAAAAGCTAGTGGGCCTCCTATCTGGGTGTAATCTGCCCTCCAATTGCTGTGGTCCCCCTATCTGTCTAGTTGATGCCCTAGAAACAAGTTGCCTATAATGCAGCTCCATATCAGATTAGCATATAGGATAGCATATGGCATGAAAACTTGATGACTGGCTTTCCAGACCTGAGAAGGTACGCAAAAAAGAATTTCAGAAAAGATACAGCTTTCACTGAATAGGCAGCTGCCCAACACAAGATCCTTTCCCCATAGACACATGCCGGCAAAGACAACTGTCTTGACTGGAAAGAATTCTGCCAAGAAGCTGACCTTTGGAGCAATGGGAGACAGCAGTGTACAATATTTACATTTCTTTGATGTTTCTTTCAAGTTTTGAAAAAACACTCCTCAGAAAATACACTCAACGATGGCCTAAAATACATTTCTGTTCTCTTAGAATAGTTCTGAGATAGGCAAGCTGAAAAATAAAAATAAGATGTATTTAGTCACTCTTGTCTTTTCTCATATTTTCCACTCTTATTCCTAGATTGCCTAAAATCAATCAATCAAAAAGATGGGGAATATGAAATACAATCTACGCTTTCCTTTCTAATTTGTACCTAAATTTAGTAGCTTAGGATATTTTTGAAATTCTGCTGAAGTCATGGTGTGTTGTGTCCTACAGGTTCAGTTCAAAGAGCTTAATTCACCTGTGATTTTTTCATTAATTTGCAGTTATTGTTATATATCTTAGCATCACACCCTTTTTCACACAACTAGTAGTAAAAATACTTGGACAATATTTTATAATCCTTTTTGTGAGTAACAAGTGTTTTCACAGCTTTGTATTTTAACAAACTTGTAAAATCTCATCAAGAAATCTCATTCTACAAGTACTTTCATTTCCTTACAAATGGGGCAATGTCATTCTTTCTGATAGAGGCATAAAATTCCATTGTGTATATGTACCACATTTTCTTGATCCATTCGTCTACTGAGGGGCACCTGGGTTGGTTCCATATTTTAGCAATGACAGATTGTGCTGCAATGAACATTGTTGTGCTGGTGGCTTTAGTGTGTTCTTGTTTGTGATCTTTTGGGTAGATGCCCAAAAGTGGGGCTGCTGGGTCATAGGGAAGCTCTGTGTTTAGCCTTCTGAGGAATCTCCATACTGCTTTCCAGAGTGGCTGAACCAGTTTACATTCCCACCAACATCAGTTTTGCAAGTATTGCTTTTGTAATTGTTTGTCTTTTTTGCCCTGTCTCTCGATTTTGGTATTCCCTTTCAGTTTCCTAGTTCTAATACCTGTATATACGGTTTCCCATGTACTCAGATAAGATACAGTGATAGTGCAGGTACAACCACAGAAAGGGGATATAAGAGGATCATCAACAATAGAAGCTACGGCTTCACATCGCATGTTGAAAGTAATTACAACAGTGAAATAAGAGTCGTTTCCATAACATGGAGTTCATTTCACTTAGGATCATCTTTTCTGTTCATAAGGGTATATCTATTGGGCTCTTGTGATCCTCTGCTGTGATTAGCCTAAACCTGTGCTAATTATTCCCTATGAAGGAGACAATAGAGTCCATGTTTCTTTGGGTCTGGCTCACTTCACTTACTGTAAATCTACTGAACAACTCATGGGGGGGAAAGGGAAAGTGGGAGGGGAGAGGGGGGAATGAGGGAGGAGGTAACAAACAGTACAAGAAATGTATCCTGGGGCTGGGGAGATAGCCTAGTGGCAAGAGTGCCTGCCTCGGATACAAGAGGCCCTAGGTTCGATTCCCCAGCACCAAATATACAGAAAAACGGCCAGAAGTGGCGCTGTGGCTCAAGTGGCGGAGTGCTAGCCTTGAGCGGGAAGAAGCCAGAGAAAGTGCTCAGGCCCTGAGTCCAAGGCCCAGGACTGGCAAAAAAAAAAAAAAAAAAGAAAGAAAAGAAATGTATCCAATGCCTAAAGTATGAAACTGTAACCTCTCTGTACATCAGTTTGACGATAAAAAAAGAAATCTCATTCTATGTGAGAGAAGTGAATTTCTAATGTGGCAAATATGATCTCTTATAGAGATTACTAGTGGGTATTGCATAGCTAGAACAAATCAAAGCAGGTATACATAATGACAATTAGATTGTCAGTCTGACATGAATAGAAAGATGTTGAATAGAAAGATCTCTACCTTCTCAACTACTTACTAGGCTAGAACACTGATCTTTACCATCTTCAATCTAATTATTTTTTCTCTTGAGATCAAGGTAAACATGCTACTACTTGAACCACAGCACCACTTCTGGCTTTTTCTGTTTATATGGCACTGAGGAGGTGAACCCAGGGCTTCATGCATGCTCACCACTAACCTACATTCCCATCCCCCTCAATTTAATTTTTAAGCCAGTGGCAACTCTGCTTCTCAAGCCTTCAAACCTGGAAAGCTCAAATGAGTCTCTTGAATTTCAAAACTGTTGGCTATGAATCTTGGCTGTTCCCAGACGGTATAATTATGTGAGTTATATCCTTATGATAAATATCTATTTATCTTTTTGCCTGCCTGTCTGTTCTCTACCAATCTTTTTGTTCTGTTTATCTAGAGAGCCCTGACTAATACAAAGAGACATATATTGAAAAATGTACCTCCACTCCTACTTTGAATGAGACACACAAATCACATCAGCATTGATCAGAACCCTAAACATAAAAGCTAAAGCATAAAGCTAATCAGAGGGAAACATAAGAGAATAAATTAGTGACTTCAGAATAGGAAAATGTTGCTTATAGAAGTCATAGAAGGTAATAACCATGAATAATAGATAAATTGGACTTTGTGCAAGTGTAAAACCTCTACTCATCAAAGATAGTGTGAAGAAAATGAGAAGCAAAATATAGACAGAAAAAATAACCATGTCCACCATAGACAAGGAATTCTTTCAGCTTTCTTTGAAAAAGGGTATGTGATTTTTTAAATGGGTAAATGTTAATAGATATCACATAAGTGGGGGTATATGAATGGTTAGTCAGCATAGGAGAAAGTACTTGGAAAAAATTGTAGGAAAATTCAAATTAAATGTAAACTACAATAATTAGAACAGTGGAGGAGCACAACCTAATGAGCCAATCTAGGATTTCCTACTTTAAATTTGTGACTAGAGTAGCATTTATGTATATATCATTTGCCATCTTTAAATAGAGATTGTAACAATGATAAAATATATTATTATCTTCAAAATAGTTGGTTCATAGTAATACTAGAGATATTCTTGTATTTTTAGAAAAATAATCTGTATTCTATTTGCTTTTCAATTTAACATATTGCCATGCATCTCTATAAAATATTATTATATTTTGATTGGTTGGATGTTTACAGCCAGGTTATCATACTGTGTACTGAGCCTAACTTATAACTTGCTTTGAGTTTCTATATATAGGTTTCTATATATTAGGTTCTTCTTCTAATATATATAATATATGTGCATAGTGAATCCATTTTCATGGCCATGAAATATTCCAGTGTATACTTACATTACTGTTTTTTTTATTCATCATCTTGTTTAAAACATTTAGATAATTTCTGTTTTTAAAATTATAAACAGTTGTACTGAGTTGATTTCATTCATTGTCATGACAGAATGTGGACATATGAAGTGATGAACATCACTAATATCCTCTCAATTAATGGAAGGCACAAGTGTTACATAGAAACAGTTCTCTTTGCTATTTACATACGTTGTATTGATCATCTGTTTAGAAACCGTTCTCCATATAAATCATCTTTTAAGAAAAAATCCATCACTTTGCAAAGAGTTATGGATTTTCAATTTGCTTTTTATCATAACCTGCTTTATTTTTAAATCGTGAGTAAATAAGTCACAATTAAAGTGTCATTATTGATCTAGACAGCCACAAAATGTATTTTGAAAGTATTCAGCAAATTTAGCCTTTATGGAGGACTACAAAAATAGTTGATTAAAAAAATCAACACCAGGGTCACTCAGCATCTAAATTTTTGTCTCTGAATGGTTGAAGCTTACTTAAAGGGTCACATTGTCTAATTAATAAAGCCATTAGGAACTTGTCAACAGCATAGAGAAATGTTTTGTTTTACTAACAGCTTGTTAAAGGAAAAGCCATGGTATCCTTTGAGAAAGCTACAAGGTTACTGTCTGAAACACAGAAAATAAATGATTTAATCATTGTAATAGGTGATGCTGAGTTTAGAGTCATAGCTTTAAACTCTTTGGGGATTGAATCCTCAGTTTTATTATTAGCATACATCAATTACTTTGAGTAGCTAATAATGTGATACTGAATAGATAACCTTTATTATTAAACTGGTTCAGGATACCATTTTCAAGTTCTCAATGTAATTTTATTTTCTTCAAATAGTTGTACAAAGGAGTTGCCATTCAAAGAGCAGTTGAAACAATGTTACCACTTTTAATGTTTTCACTCACTCCTTCCAGTCCACCCCTTCCCTCACTTAGTGTTTACATTATGTTTTGAATGTTTTGCCATTTAACAAAGAAGTTTATGTATACAATGCATCTTGATCTGTGTCATCCCTTCAACATCTTCACTTCACCCCTGCCCTTGTATTTCTAAGTTCTGTGGCATATACAACGCATTCCTTTCCTCATTTGACTCATTTTTCCCATTCATTATTCTACCTTTCTCACTATGTTCCCCCCCCCCCCCCCACACACACACAAGTACCCTTTTTCTGGTACTTATTTTGTTGGGCGTTGACTCAGTCTTTCTAAAGCATTTAAGTATTTGTGCTCCCCATGGGGCCTATTATACTTCAATAAGTTCATTTATAACTGCTTGGGATCTACCCAGTATAATTATTTCTAGATGGATAGGCACATTCTAGTTCCTACAAATGAGGGAAACCATGCAACCTGAGTTTCTCTAATTCACTTATTTTTTCCAAGTATTTCTATTTCCTGAAACTACCATTCTTTCGGTCTGATGAATACAATTCGTGGGGGGGGGGTGTATGTGTGCACATGGGTGTGTGTACCTCACATTTTCTTGATCCATCTGTCCATGGAGGGGCATCTGGATTGATTCCATATCTTGGCTATGGTAAATAATGCTGCAGTGAACATGATTGTGATGATGGCTTTAGTGTATCCTAGCTTGTGCTCTATTGAACGAAATGCTCATGAGTGGGATTACTGGAGCATAGTCTAGTTTTATTTTCAGGTTTTTTAAAAAAACCTCCATACTTGTGATATTGTCTATTCTATCTGGAGTGAGGTGGAATCACAGAGTTTTGATTTACATTTACTTTATGGACTGAGATATTGAACATTTCTTCATGTATTTAACAGCCATTTTGATTCTTCTTCTGAGTAGTCCTTCTTAATCCATTAACCCATTTACTAACTGAACAGTTGTTTCTTTGAGTGTTTATTTGGGGGCAGGGCATGATTTTTTGAGCTGTATGTATATTTTAGATATTTGCCCTTGTCTGTTGGATAACTGATTTAAAAAAAATCTTCCATTTTGTGATCTTTGTACTTACCTTGGTAGCTATGTTCTTTACCAAGGAAAATATTTAAGTTTGGTATTATCCATTTTATCAATTCTTCCATTAATTTGTTGTGTTTCTGAGTTTTTACGTAAAACGTTCTAACCTTTTCCCAGGAATGGTAGTGTTTTTCCTACATTTTCCTATAAAATTTTTGTGGTTTCCAGCCTTACATTGAGGTCTGATAAATTTTGAATTGATGTTAATGCAGAGTGATGCATGGGGGTCTTGTTTCAGTTTTCTGCACATAGATATCCAGTTTTGCAAGTACCATTTGTTGAAGCACTCATCTTCCTCCTAACATATATTTTGGGCTCCTTTACCCAATATTACATAGCTATAGATCTGTGGGTTCATTTCTGGGCCTTCTATTCAGTTCCATTGATCCCCGGGCCCATTTTTGCTTCTATTACCAATCTGTTTTCATTACTGTGTCTCTGAAATAGAGTTTGAAGTTGGTTATTCCTCTAACAATGTTCGTGGACTGGAAGAACTTACATCTTGAAAATGACAGTACTTCCCAAAGCAATTTACAAATTCAATGCAATTTCCATGAAAATCCTTTAATGGGATAAACAATCCAAAATTTCGTATGTAATAAAAAGAAAGACTCCAAATAGCAAGAGCAACCCAAAATAGGCAGTATTCAGATTTTGAGAGACAATTCATAGTCCTATTTTGTACAAATGTATCTGTGAGATTTAATGTGGCTTTTACATGAAAGTTATTAAAATAATTAATTCCAGGAGAAATGTGCAGAAGATATATACATACTATTTTGTTATTGCTGAAGTAAAATATCTGATTAGGAAACTGCAAACAGCCAGAGAAATAGCTTGGTTTATGTGTTTATTCAGCATTTGAGCTCTTTATTAAACCTCATCAATATAACCAATGTCTGGTTTTTAAAAATTATTGTAGCATGATAATTAATTCTATTGCTCAAATGTAGGAAAGTCATTGTAAGTAGGATGAGAAAGGACTTAAGTTACATTTGTTCTCAGACAATTCAACTATTTTATGTATTCCCTAAAGAGCTTCCTCTATTACAAATAACACTTGCATAGGAGGCGGGGTGGAACATTCTGGTTAAATGATAATGGATGGTATGAGATATAATGCTGTAAGGTATGAATAAGACATAAGGAAGTAGTTTCAAAGGCCAGGCCAATTGCTCTTTGATACAGACCCAGGGGCCCTTCCCTTTTCCAATGAGTTCAATTAGAGCCTTTACTCCATGACATCACAAAGTAACTGGTTAAACTGTGCTTCAAGAGCCTTTTATACCCAAGAATTAAATGAGCCTGTCTTATTTAATTTCAGTTAATGTAAGTGAGCTTCTGAAACTGAATTGCTCAGTTCTAACACCAAGCTTGCAGCCAAGGCTGGCTGATTAATTCCTAGCTGTTTGAAGTACTTTCTTCTCTTATCTTGAGCAATGCAGGCCTTACTACAGCCTGAGGAGAGCCGAAGCTAAGTATGAGGGAGATTTTTGTCTCTTCTCCACAGAGAGGAATGGAAACCAGATAAGCAGTGTAGCAGAAAACCTGAAAACAAACCAGAACGTTGTTGCCAATTTTGAGAAATGTGGGGCTGATTTAAAAAAATAAAAATAAAAACCTCAAAAGTACATAACATAATGCTGTCCTTGTATCTGACTTTGAATGTACTGCTACACTGTGCAATTTTAATTGAAAATTACTATTGCCTGAAAACTAACATTACCCTAAAGATGTCCTAGTTAGTTCCAGTTGAGGATTTTACATAAAATGAGCATTAGCAGCAATGAGAAAGGAAGGGAGAGGCTGAAAATGGTGAGTCATTAGGGCGAACATTAGGATACTTTCCCAGATTTTATTGTATAACCTTTTGAAATCCTCAGATAATCTGCTTTGCAGTTCTCAGGAGATTTTTTTTATGATCTTCAAAGTGAAAATATGTCTCAGCTTGAACTTCCTCATCAACATACCACTGCCTAACCTCTAGCTCAAGATGAAAAAAGAAATGGATTTTTGAAGGTAATTTAGGAACTATGCTTCCTAAGTTCTTTTATACAGACATACACACATGCTCCCAGTCTGCATGTTCTGTCTCTTATCTTGAGTGCATTTTTGGGGTGTGTGTGTGTGTGTGTGTGTGTGTGTGTGTGTGTGTGTGTGTGTATGTGTGTGTGTTCTAAACAGGCCACAATAGGCCACATTAGGGCACAAAATCATCACTCCCTTCCATGAGGCTGTAGGCTACCGGGGACCCAGAATGAGCCAGGCAGCCCATGTTAGTAGGCAGTTTTCTCACCCCAAACTCAAACAGCAAACTAAATCATTGCCAAGGAACTCACAGGAGCTGACTGGAAAGGCTTAAGCACTTGAGAGAATGAAACTATTAAAACTAAGCTGGCTCAAAAAGTGGCATGCCTCTCCATGTTCTGAGTTATTTGCTCAAATAAACATCCAAGCACAGAAATAAGAAAGGCAGTCATTCGAGGGTGGAAGGCAAAGAACGGAGCAGGTGTTTCCACTATGCTTCCTTTTTAGAGAACTTGAAACAGGCTTGAATTCAGAGCTTGACTTTCCAGAATGTAGTTTTGCTATTGGCATCTTTATCGATGCCTGATCACAGGTGAGCTTATTGGCTCTGACAACTTTTCATAATCTGAAGAGAGGCAATGGAGTCTTTTACTGTACTTCCGGTGAGAGCACTTCTACATGCTGTTACCATAGCAACCGAGCACTCTAATCCTCTTATTCGAACTAGGACTACAAAATAACAACATGTATCCCCCATCTTTATTTCAGGAGTGTGTAAAGTTTAACTTGGAAAACTATGAATGATAGTGCTTGGAGATTCAGCACCAATTTTAGGCAATGGCCATATTGTATGTCATTGCCTTCTACAGGTGATGGATTCTTCCCAAGAATCACATACAAATTTAGATGGATTAAAGTGAGCAGTAAATATCTAAATAATCTGGTATCAAATAACTGTAATATGAAGATGTAGCTATAATTAGAAGTTCAACAAAAAGTGGGGTTTTGCCATAATAGCAGAAATTGTAATTCAGATTATACTGTAATGAAAACTTAATAAGAATTTCTCTTATGGCTAATTTTTAAATGTAGGAAATATTTTAATATTAATATATGAGACAATTTGAGTTGGTATTTATTGGGTATCTCTTATTTTCAGTACCTTTCACAAATAATTTTATTTAATGACAAAAGTGTTAGGAGACAATTGGATTCTGGTGCTGGGAACAAAGATATCGTGTTTTAGTGGTTATAAAACAATGAACTTGAGGTTTGGTAATTTGTTAGTGTTAATGTCAGAAATTTCTTCCACCACCCTTCTTTATACTCACTCATTTATTTTGCTCTTGCACACTGCTCTCTTTCTTAATTTCTCTTTTATTTTAATCTACTAGCTACTCTTTAGCATACTACTGAAAATTTAACAAAGAATATTTTTCTTCCAAAGTGTAATATTTCAGATGATTCCATTTGTGGTATACAATGCTTTCTGGAGTTTTCAGAGATGCCTTGCCACATATAATTTGGTTTTTTTAAATCAGCAAACATAAATGTTGTTATCATTTCAGAACAGAAGATGACAAGCTGAAATTCCTATATGAGTGCTTGTAATTTTTTTGGTGCACTTCCTCCTGGGAATATCTTCTACAGTGTCTTAATAGTCCACCCTTTCAAAGTATGGGATAACCCCATTTGCTTACTTAAAACAGTGTCAATATATGTATTTTTATCTCCATAGATTAACCTAGAAGTTTTAGTGAATGATTTTATAAGGATTTATTTTAAAAGTAATATTGGAAGAAATGATCTTGTATCTCTTCTCCCATACACAAGTACTCCAGCCTCTTAGTGGTTGTTCAGTTCATTGTTATGCACTTCCATTTCAGATAAGCCTTGGGGCACATATACATGACTATTACCTGTCCATTCCAAACCTACATCCTATAGCAGATCATTTCCATTTTTGTAACTATTCTGAGTATTGTCAAGATATTAGGCCCAGGTTGCTAATCAGTTCCTTCTGTGCTCTTTAGTTCTTCAGGAACATTCTTAGCTCTTAGCTACATTTACCATCATAAAGTGTGCTGGACACATGTACAGTAGGTAAGATAGGGTCACAGAAATGGGTTTTCTATTCAAAATCACCTCGTTCTAATGCTGACCCATGACATATTTAAAAAAATGAACAACAAAAATTCCATGTTCCAGCTATTTGTTCATTACAGTTTGTTACTTAAGACTATTGCTTTAAATAGACCTCAGACTGAACTATAATTTTCCTTCTGGAATATGATGGTCTTTCTGAAAAAGTCAAAGGGCATAATGATAACTTCTGGTTTTTAATTTATGTTGTCTTTCATACCATTATCACCTGTCAGTTCATAGTTCTGTCTGACTGCTGTTAAGGTCAGGAAAAGATAAGTTAACATTTGGGCTCAGGATTTCAGGAAGAGTGGTCTTAGGTGAAAATCCTGATCAAACCACTGCCCTCAGAGGAGATCACCTAAAATAAACGGATTTCTCACATCACTGCAATTTTCCCATAAAGGGCACATGGGCTCCAACAAATAAGAGGAACAGCTGATGCTACAGCAAACCCCTTTTGAGCCCTGCAGGAATCAGGCACTGACTTAAAAGAGCCTCTGGTGAGAAGTTTTAGACAAAAGACACAAACAGCTTATAATGTTCTCATTATCTTCCAAACAAAGCACGCTGATAAGTATGCCAGAGGACTTACTGCTTTCCAAAGAAACTGTGGTACAAAATTTCCCTCTTTGAATCCTGCAGTGAGCATGAATCACCATCTTTAAAGAAAAAGAAACTAGAAAGAGCATTACTCAGCCATGCCTGCTCATACAGTAGCTTCTTGGAATCCTTAGTTCTCTAGAAAATTGAACCATCTTGACTGAAAGAACTTCCTGGAATGTTAGATGCTATAATTTTAGGTAGCCTCCCTAAGAAGGGTTAGAATAATTTCCTAACTACATTATATAGAATGAATTGATTAGTCTACATTTAAAAAAAGATAAACTATCAAATACTTTGACTGTCAACCTAGAACCATATTGAAGATTTTAATGGTATTGTCTCTTCTTACATAGCCTTTCCTCAGATTTAAATGATAAATGTTTCAGCCTACTCATTCTTGGGGAAATAGGTGGCGGGCTGAAGTACATATTAGAGACAAAACTGTGAAAATAAAATAATGTATACTTTTATGATTATTATTTTATGAATAGTTTTAAATGTAGACTTGTGCATTTGTAAAATTGTTCTATTAACTGATAAGTACAGGGATTCATTACCTTTATTTATAGTATTATTTCCCATCAGACACTATAGCATAAATAATATCTTTGGTTTTACTGCTTTCTATTTTATGGCTAAAGAGATGTTTTACTATGAGATAAACACTGAATTTGTATTTCAGTAATTTCTGACTCACAGAATTGTTCCTAAAATTATTTAAAAAGTCATATTGTAGAATGGCAAAAAAGTAAATAGGACACTTAAATCATTGTCTAAAATATTCACTTTAATACAATATATTTTATTAAATATCAGTTCTAACAACTTTAAAATAATGATATTAGTATTCTTGTCTAGCTGCAAATATTAAGCAAAAATTAAATATCACAAAATATCACATGTTTATTTGTATTTTCTGGTAGTTATGCAACAACAGTAGTTTTCCTTGACTTACTTTATTCGCTTAGTTACAAGAAACATACATTTACTTTGAGTGAGCATACTAAATTCATTGGGTAGAAAGTCATTTTCAGAGTGATTTCACTTACCTGCCTGCCTATTTATTCTAAGTCAAATAAGAAAGAGGTCTGTAGCCTTTAGAATCTAGCAAGTAAACTGTGGTACATTCAAATTCCAAACAGGCTTCATGGCAAGTATTAAAAAGAATGCCAGAAAATAAAAAAAATAATAATAAAGAGAATGCCATTTTGGCATAAATTAATCTCAAAAATGGACATTGTTTTCAGGAAAATATCTATTGCAAAATTATGTTTTATATATGCATACTTATATACATACATATATGTAGGAGTATAATTACATTATATTATGCTTAAGATCCTATTGGAGAATCAAATACAGTGGAATTCTTCGGTTCAGTCATGCCTTTTTTAATATTGGCAGGCCAATTCTAACTATACAGTTTAAGGAGACAGGGAAGGGAATACAGTCAGGAATTAAGAAAAGTAAGGGAAGAGTAGATTGGGGCATAGAGAAAGTTGAAAGGGATGAGACTAATCAAGATACATTATATTCACAAAGTATTTTATAAAATGGCTACCCCTTTGTACAAGTATTTAAAGATAATAAAAACAAAAATTCAAAAAGAGAATTAACAATGCAGACCTTTCTCTGAGTTCTGTGAAAAGTAAATCAAGATAGAGACTTTAAGGTAGTTTATTCTCTTTTTAAAAAAAAATACAAAAATGGATTCCTTTGTTGTCTTGTCTCAGGATGCTATTTCAGGAATCTAATTGTCTACAACCCAAGTACCATGTCTCACTTTTAAAGCATTGAATCCAAGTCCTTAGATAGATGTAAGTTTTAGTAATGATTATTTTTTCCTTTTCAGATAGTAGTATTCTCATTCTGCTTTTATTTTTTTTCTTTCAAGACAGAATGAGCATTGCCTTTATTTACGTGTTTGTATGTTTGTTTGGAACAGCCCGTCTGATATTTATTGGACACTGTTGTTTATAGGAATTAGCTGGGATGACTATCTGCAAAGCCAAGTATTACTTTTTATGTCATTGTTTTCTTATATAAGTTGGCTTTAAGGGTTGACTAAACATAAAGGGAAAGAAATCTAGCCAAAGTGGTAGTGAGTGAACAATGGAGTTACTTCTCTGCTCACTTTTCCATTTTGCACAAAGTGTATTCCATTATTAAAAATTCTGGCTGTCTTCTAATTTTTAACGAATATACTGGCTTATTCTGTTTAAACTTTGCAATGGAATGCATAGCCCTTCAGTTTGATCCCACACTATTTTTCACACCTTCAATTGCCATTCATCTTTACCTGTCATGTACTTTGTCACACTGAAGAAGCAGTACACATGGACTTTTACAGGAACACATAAAAATCCTATTAACTCAGAGATCCCAGGAAGACACCAAAGGTGAGGCTGTGCAGTTCTATGAAAGGCTTCTTGTGAAGATTCAATTTCTCTGGGGTTTTGTTGTAAAATGTTTGGGCTCGTTAGGTCTTATGTTGGATCTAGGAAAAGGCTTAGGCAGTAAAAATAAAAATAATAATAATCAGAGCAGGATCCAATAGAGAGGTCTGGATTTCACAAAATGTTTGGGCTTTTACAAATTGACAAACTGATTAATTCTCTCCTCTTTTCTGGAGAACATAAGTTTTATTTTGTTTTTGTGGCCAGTCCTTGGGCTTGAACTCAGGGCCTGAGCATTCTCCCTGGCTTCTTTTTGCTCAAGGCTAGCACTCTACCTCTTGAGCCACAGCGCCACTTCAGCCTTTTTCTACATATGTGGTGCTGAGGAATCAAACCCAGGGTTTCATGCGAGCACTTTACCACTAGGCCATATTCCCAGCCCCAGAACATAAGTTTTATAAAGATAGGAATTTCTGCCTGGTGTCTGTCTCCTGTATGGCATCAGGTAATGGTAAAATAGTCTTTGTAGCAGGGATAGAAAAACCTGGAATACTTAAAAATTGCAGGTTATTATTCTTCTATAGGAGAAAATAAGTCTCTGGTATCATTCTATGCCCTGTTAGGTAGTTTCACAAAATTTGCAGAAACAAAGACTTCTTATCTGTTCTCCTGCTTTCTTCTGCCATCCTCAGTGTATAAAATACCCATAATGTCCCAAGGTAACTGTTCGGGCTCTAGATACCAAGCTCATAATTCAGCAAGCAGAAGAACAAGAGACAAAGAAAAGTTACTTTTTTAAAACACAAGATAAACGGAAAATTTCAAAATATTTTTGCCAATATCAAATGTTATCAGAATTTAGTCATGTAGCCACATCAGACTACAGCTAACGTCCAACAAATATTCTAGTTAAGAGACATAGATTTTCAACATTTTCATTGTGTCCTATTTTGCACCGCATTTAAGATGCAAATAAATTCTCCAGGTTGATATTCTGATGAATTGATGTTCCAAGTCCATCAGATATGTTTTCAGTAACACCTTACACCGTTCCTCTCAATCACATATTCTTCCAGCTCTTTGAACAAGAGAACAGAAGCCTAGAAAATGTGAGTGATTTCCACCATCATTCATTGAATTGGGGTTAGAGCTCTAACCTTGAACTTCATTCCATATATCTCTAGGGAAATGAGAGCCTTTCACAGCTCTCCATGGAGGGTGGTGTGGAAACTGCCTTTTTCTTTCTCTGTTATCATTATTTCCAGGTGGAAACTGCTTTCAAGAAACCCATGTTTACACTTTTTTTGTCCTTCCTGCTTTGGCCTGCTGATTTGTCAATGTGGTACCTCCAACTGTTTTTGCATCTGTTCAGATTTACATAATTTTTTTTTTACCTGAATTGAATGGATGGCTCCTTCTACATAGATAGAGATGTTTAAATAATGTTCATGAGGATGGCAGACCATCTACTTCTACATCTATAAATTAAGTATGTTCACCAAAATAAAGTTTGGACATAAAGTTATCAATGTAATTCTTAGCTAGAGTTATAGAGGATTCTTGACTTGAACAATTGGCTAAAGGAGTCAATAAAGCTCTGCTTGTCTTGGATCTGAGAATGTACAGAAGTGAGGCAAAGCGGGTAACTGTATCTCTGCGATTCCTTCTTGTCACTTAGATCTCTGAGCCATCTGGATGCCTTAATTTCTACCCACTACTTGAAATATGTGTTTATAGAAACAAATAGGAAACTGCAACCAAAGTAATATAAAAGCTGCAAATGCAAAAAAAAAAAAAAAAAAAAAACCTCATGGTTCTGACAAGGACTAGGCAAACTAGGTTTTAAAAATCATTTTCTATTAGTAGCAATGTAAGATATCATATTTCATAACTTCCAAAAACATGAACTTAATTGCAACATGGCCACTCTGGTACAACCTTGATTTTTAATCACTTATCAAGGAATATATTATTTGTCTTTAAAAATTACTTTTGGAATTGTTGACTGGGTATTTTCTTAAACCAAAAGAAAAGAAGTCAATAAAATGACATATTCAGACAGATAAGTGCTTTAAATGAGATTTTTCTCTTTTGCATGAATGTGGTCACACACTTTCCAGGAGTTCAAATGATTCTCATAGAGTGAAATAATTCTTTCTTTAGTTTTGAGAAAGTAGCACTAAAATTCTAATATAGTATGTGATTTTAGTTTCAGCCAATATGGCTTGGTAGGAAAAAGTCTGTTTCCTATAAATATCAGAGAAAAAAAACAGAAATCACATTGATAGTACTAACAATAAGTATAGCAAGATTTATTGAGAATTATGTTGAGGCCCAAACCACGATAAAAATGTATGAACCCAACCTCTCCACATACATTCACACCACTACTTTTTCTCCACAGCTCTATATTTTCTCTGCTATGTCTCTCTCTTTCCCTCCCTCCACTTCTCTCTCGCTCACAAACACATACTTTGTTGTTATCAAAATCACTTGCTAAGATACTACCTTTGAATGCTTTTTGTCTTTTTGAAGGAGAATGGGTTTTTACCTCAAATCTTGTACTCTACTGAAAAAAAAAAGAAATGAAAAGAGCTTAAAGACAGTCTTTATAGTTCAAGTAGCAGCATTTTGGGATGTTCTATAGTAGCTTATGTTTGTTTGAATAATATTCTGTCATATTGGTTCATAGAGTCATAAAATGGCGAATAAGTGGAAATTATGCCACAAAACAGTTATAGTCTATTGAACAAATAGAAATGGATGCATTAAAATGCACAATGGAAGTGCCTTTTTTAGCTGCTATATCAGATGACATGAAAGACTCCTAAGTGACATATTTTGATATATTTTGAGCATTCACTAACTTCAGAGCATGCTGGTAAATGGAAGATTTTTATATAAAGATGTAACAGGAATGATACTCAACATTAAATATTTATTTAAAGAAACCCTACATTAGATTCTTAAAGTTAGCAATAATGTTAACTATCTCTTTATTGGAAGATGTTCCAGAGCTTGCTGACACACTAAGTTAGTTACGTTCTGTAACTCTGAAGGGAACATTTAATTTGAAGTAGTGGTCACTTCACCCCTGTGTCAATTTTTCAAATTATTGAATTTGTTGTTCTCAGACCAGTAAGACCTCCAGAGGCTTGGAAGGAAGTTTTGGCCTTTGTCTACCTCTAGAAAACTTCACAAATCCAACATTTTTAAACTACAAATATGAATTTAACATACTTTATTAAATTAATTAAATCAATTCATTTTTTTAAAATTGTGTTATACCCTTATTACAAAACCTTTAGTGTACCAAATAGCTCATAAGACTTTTTCTTTTTTACAGATGAATTCCTCAATTCAATAATTAACTTCTATAGATAGTTCCAATCAATGAGAACCTAAGTAATGTGATTTTATAATACTTTGTCTTTGGAGGAGAAACAACTATTTCCCATTCAAAATGATTTATAGGAAGTAAAATAGTAGTTATGGGCAGAATATAGTTTTTTATAAAATCATAGTTTAAACATTGTAGGTGTGACTGAACAGGAAAGCAGTTTAGTACAATTCTCAAGGATTTGGGATTCAATTCCTAGTGTTGAGTTCAGACAGAGTTAGATACGCAAACACACGCACATACACACAAAATTATAATAAATAATTTGTATATTGTGGCACTAATCCTCTTCTACACTTCAGTCTACAAAGAACATGTTTAAATCTTAATAAGATCTTCCTTGTTTATAACTTTTAAGTTAATAAAATTTATAAAAACCTTAAAGGTATGTCACAGATTTGTGCCAGACTCTTCCATTATGGTGAAATGTTACTGTTTGATTTTAACTTGCCTCTAATATTGAAAGACTTTTTGAAGTTAATTCCCTTGATAATTTATAACTCATTTATGAAACATTGGACTACTTCTACCTTTTACCAAGTGTGATATTTCATGGAAAATATGTACCAATGGGAAGAGTATTACTGAAATAGTTCAAATTTTGAATTAATGATCTCAGGCCATTCCTATGTCAACTTCGAAAAATAAGCATCAGAGAAGTTTGAACTATTATTTTGGCAAATACTAAGGATTCACCTATTGTGACTACATTTAATCTCACAACTAGACAACTACCAGAAATATGATGTAGATATTTACTGGATTGAAGGCAGTGATGCTCTGAAATCTCCCTAAGTGTTCATACTTGACAATAAGAACTGTAGATAGCCACAAAGGTGAGCATGATGGCTTGAGCTACACCTGCTTGCTAGATAGTCAGCATCCCAGATGCACCATTAAAAGGGACTTCAATGGTGTCTACATCCCAATCCTGCTCTCTGCTTCCACTACTACTCTTATCTTTATCTCGTATAATTAATAACTAATGGTGAAACCTGGTTCACTCCATCTCTATAGACAAGCACTTTTCAACAGTTCATCACTCACCACAGTAGCTCTCATCTTCAGAAATTCATTGTACTTGTCAACACCACCATGCATTTTCTCTCCTTATACATTCCTTATTTTTCTTTTACCTTTCTATTTATGTCCAAGTAACCATTCTCATATATCAGAAAAATTGTGTTAGTTACCTACTCATGATTTTTCATCCATTGCCTGCAAATTACCTAAGTAACAACAACAAAGAAAATGCAGTTTAATATCTTCTTCTGGCTTTGGTTTTAAGTTTTATCACTTCGTCATCTGTAACAGTGCCAGTTACTTTTTTATCACTGTGATAAAATACTCAAGCTAATGTGAAGAAGAAAAGACTTATATTAGCTCCTGTTTTCAAACAAGTAATCCATCATGGCCACTCACCTGATGATTACTAGGTATTGTGACAATTTTCACCCATGGATGAGAAAATTTTCTCTCACTACAATAATTATGAGAGAAAAATATGGATGCCTAGATAATGCTTTATATCTCTCCATATGCCTTCATTCTAACATAGATTTTTCATCTTGTTGAGAATTCTAACTCCTGACTAATCATTATCGATATACGTCCATTATATTATTTGTTTACTTTTTACCTGGGTACTAGTCTGATGGCTAAATTCCCCTTACAAATATTTATCATTCACACGGATCTTCTGAACTGTCTCATACCTGAGCTATCCTATCTGTGAATTTAAAACTGGTAGCACAAAATACTAATAAAAATAAAATTGAAGGAACAGATCTCTAAATACCTGGTTTCTTTTAACTCCTTTGAAATACCATGTTCATTAGCATACCACATTTGTTCTTTCAGCTTAGGTACAGGGGAAGGACAACTCATGTTTAATACCCTGTACCACAGAATTCTTATTCCACAGTTATGTGTTTTTTCATATGTATATTCACTTCTCCCTACTGAGTAAATGATTTTCCCAATTTATAACAGAAAATACAATAACTAAAATTATAAATAACTTCAGGCTCCCTATCTTGAAGATATTAAATGATTTTAATAAACATTTAGTTCTAGTATTTGAAAACAGGGTTTCTTTTTGCCATAAAATAAGAGGTATCATATGGAAGATTATATTATATTCTTCCCTAAGAATTATAGTTTTCATATTAAGCCATAGAAATATAACTAAAATCTACATAGACATTTCTCTGTGGTCTGGAGTCTCAGATTCTTCAGTAGTTTTTCTGACAATCTTTAAAAGTTACCTCATATTAATATATTCATTTGACTACTCAAATCAAGACTATCAATATGATACTGTTCACAGTGTATAGAATTAAATGCTATTCATCATTAAATGATTTAGCAAATCCATTAGATTGTAATTATACTTTAATTGTAGTCAGTAGCAGGTGAAAGATGTTGTTTTCATTCTTCCATGGCAAGAACTACATTAAAATCTTGCTTAAAAGGCACTCTTTGCAATTAACTTGTGTCTCAATAAAAATGTTGACTAGATATAACAAATAAATTGCCTAATGGAAGGAATCTTTTCGACTTACAGGATGAAAAGAAGCTGAATTTAGTAAGTAGTACATATGCAATATACTGACACATTACACAGGGTCTCTTCTATTTATTTTAATTGGCTTGAGCACTCAGAACAGACTTATTTCTCAACTTGGTAAAATTCATTCTGCTGTCATTACTAACATTATACCCACCCAATAAAAGCCATCCTGAGTCAATTTATTACTTTTTCAAATATTGGAGATAAGAAATTAACCTCTGTAGAACTCCAACCCTTCAAAATTAATAACTTCTCTAAAAATAATCCCAGGTGACAAAATTGTAACTATCTTCAGAGATATGAAATTAGATTCACAAAAGCATTAATGGTACAAACTGGATAAATAATAATTTTACAGTTTTATTTTGTCTATGTTATTTCTAACATGGACTGTCCTATCCTTCATCAAAAACTGTTTTACAGGGGCTGGGGATATAGCCTAGTGGCAAGAGTGCCTGCCTCGGATACACGAGGCCCTAGGTTCGATTCCCCAGCACCACATATACAGAAAACGGCCAGAAGCGGCGCTGTGGCTCAAGTGGCAGAGTGCTAGCCTTGAGCGGGAAGAAGCCAGGGACAGTGCTCAGGCCCTGAGTCCAAGGCCAAAGACTGGCCAAAAAAAAAAAAAAAAAAAAAAAAAAAAAACTGTTTTACAAAAGTTATGCTTGACATTAATCTTTCATTGCAATTGACATATTCAAAAACTATGGGAGTAATTTTTATCAGTACTTCAAAGGATTCTTCCTGTTTATAAAACTCAAGAGAAACACATACAAAATATAATGATAAAAACTATATCCAAGAAGTTCACTGTATGTACTGTATTATGGGTAACTTAAACATTTCATCTAAATGGTTTTCTTGAACATATGTTCACCAAGGTACAGAAAATACATGAAAAACTAAGCATGTACTGCAGCTGTAGCTCACTGTAGTGGTAGAGTGTTTACCGAGCCATGATCAAGTTATGTTGGTTATCATTCATTTTGTTTTAAATTTCCTACTCACTTTAATATATGAGAGTTGATCTATAAGATATAAATTTATAGTTCTGTTTTTTCTCAATAATTCAAACAGAATGTAGGTCCCTAATCTTTTTACATGTCTTCACTGTTATTGAAAAGGTGCTGTACAAAGGAGTTAAATAACACAAGATATATTTCTTTTTTTTCTGAATAATTATTTATTGTCAAAGTGTTGTACAGAGGGATTAGTTTCATACATAAGGCAGTGGATACATTTCTTGTACAATTTGTTACCTCCTCCTTCATTTCCCCATCCCCTCACCCCCTTCTCTCTCCCCCCATGAGTAGTTGTTCAGTTGGTTTACACCAAATGGTTTTGTAAGTATTGCTTTTGGAGTCTTTTGTCTTTTTATCCTTTGTCTCTCAATTTTGATATTCCCTTTCTCTTCCCTAGTTCTAATATCAGTATATAACACCCAGGGTACTCAGATGAGATACAGTGATAGTGCGGGAAAGAAGAATTTTATAGGTAGGTAAGGATCAAAGTTGAAGTGAATTTGATAGATAAAAGGCAATGATGTGGTCCTTAGGATTAAAAATAAGAACACAAAGTATCCATTAGATAGTTCTGCTTGGGAACAGAATGTATATAGCAGGAACCAGGAGGTAGAAAAAGAGATGGGCTGTTTATGGTCTAGTGCAGGTATAAGAGACTCTGAGATGACCTACATTCCCTTGCTCTCACTATCTATATATTTCTACCTTTATAACATTTAGTATAATTCAACTTTTTAGTCTTGTTTGACAGATCTAATGATTTAGTTCTGATCTGAGATGTATTCAGTTCAGATTGAGAATTTTAAAATGAGAGAGATGGACTACATGATTAAACAGTATTGGTATAATACATCTCAAAAGAATTTTCCATGACATAAAGCCATACTCAGTGTTTTCTGTCAAACAGCAATGAATGCATCACTTATTTCTTTCTTTTTCAGAGTTCTTTGCCAGCAATTTATAATAGTTCTTTGAGTTTCAAACCTGAGATCTTTTAAAATCCTTGGCATTTTTTAATTACTTAATTTCTTGCTCTCTTTCTCCCTCTATCTTCTGCAGTTGTTGTTGTTTTTTTTAATCTTTTTTTTTTTTGCTATCATGATAGAAAACATGAACACTGTTTGCTTCCAAACTATAATGGGCCCATCTGGTTTTGGTATCCCTTTCTTTGGATGAATGTCCAACCATCTCCCATTTCACATGGTTTGTTGGGATGCCAATTATAGGGTTTCTCTATCATTCTCCATTCCCCTTCTTACACCCCCCTACCCCAATGGTTGAAATATGATCTGAGCTGGATCAATCACACTTTTGGTGTAGAAATTTATATTCTGAGTGAAGACATGTGTAAAAGGAATGTGAGGGGATTAAGCTTTCCATTTGTAGTATTCAGAAGAGGTGGTCCTTGAGATCCTTGGCCAAATGTTTGAGTTTCTTTGTTTTCTCAAGTTAATTTATGTGCCTCTATGCTTTTGTTATGTCCCTAGAATTGTAATACATTTTTCTCTTTTTTGGCCTAATAGCATCGTATCAGTTATTTCAAAGAAATACTTTTTATATTTTGTAGTCCAGAAACTAAAAGAAGAGTCTTCTTATATTTCTTCCCCATTCTCAATCTGAACTGAATACATCTCAGATCAGAACTAAATCATTAGTTATATTTCTTTTTTAACAATGTCCTTCATTCTCTCTTAGTTTTTCTCTTCCATCCCCACCCACAAGTCATTTTCATCATAGTATCTAATGAGATCCCTGCTGCATATGTTTATGCTCTGTTCCACCATTTCTGTGTCCCCCCTTACCCTCCCAAACATAGGTTACAAAAAACAAACAATATAAAAGGAAAGGAAAGGAAAACAGCCGCAAAAAGAAAAAAAAATACCTATTGTTTCAATTTCCTGGAATTTATTTCAATAAATGCTATTTTGTATGATCAAATTCACATAGCTATCTTGTGATCATCTCCTAAGAATATCCTCCTTTGGCATCCCTGAATGCCTAGAGACACATATAATTTATCATGTCTCAGTGTATTTTTTCTTTTACCATCCAGTGTGTTTACTTGTACATTTATAGACTCATTCTGGTTACCACAAATGAGGAAAATTATACAACTTATGCTTTTTTGGGTATGGCTTTGCTTAGTATCACTTTTTTCCAAAATTTTCCATTTCCATATGAATAGTTCAACATCATTTTTACTGATGGGTGAGTAGAATTCTATTGTGTATATGTACTACATGTTTTGGGTTCATTCGTCCATGGAAGGGAACTGTATTGATTCCATATCTTGGCTATGGTAATAAAAAATGCTGCAAGAACAACCAGCACAACCATTTATTTGTGGCCAAAGATGTTGAACATCTTTTCATGTGTCTGTTGGCCATTCTTACTTCTTCTGAGAAATCTCTCTTTAAGTCTGTAGCCCACTTACTCATTGGGTTGTTGTTTTGTTGAGGATTTGTTTTGGAGGGTTTTAAATTTTTGAGATCTAAGTATATTTTAGATCCGAGACCCTTGTCTTATGCATAACTAGTAATAATTTCTCTCATTATGTGGGCTTTCCATTTATATTGGTAGCTATGCCCTTTGCCATGCATAAACTCTTCAGTTTGATGGAATCCTGTTTGTCTTTAATTAGGTTCCTAATCTTCTTTCTCTGCTGCCAATCACAATAATCACAATGAACATGTGCTATTTTGAGGATGTGTAAGTCCATCAATGAAAAAAATGGAAGGAAATCAGCTTCTTTCTGCACTTTAGATGATTCATCTTAGGATTAAATAGTTTTTTGCAAATATTATCTTACTATGATACCAAAAATATATAATATGTCTTAATATTTAGGGAATAAAGCTTGTCTTTTGAGAGTTTATAAAACACACAAAGATCCTCTACCTCATACAAATGTCTGTATTCCACTGTACACCTTCCTTACGTTCTGTTTATTCTTTAATCTCATCATTTGTCTTCTCTTGATTTCTATGACATTGAAAACACACTGGCCTACCCCTGTCTCAGGGTCTTTACATTTGCTGTACTTTCTATGACACTCGTCCCTTGAACCTACAGACAATTAATTCCTTCAGCAATTTTAATTTTTTCAAGTATCACAACATGAATTCCCCTGAAAATCTACTTTAAAATGTGAATTCCTCCACTCATACTGTCCCCTAGCTTTATTTTTACCCATTGTACATATGGCTTCCAACATGCTATTTAATTAACTCGGCTATTTGTTTATTTTTTGCCACTTCTTTCATGATCAGAACACTACACTATAAAGATAAAATATCTACTTTTCTATGTAATATTGAGTCCCAGAACAATAGTTCAGCATCCAGAAAGGCCCTAGAACTCAATTGATAGTCAAAAACATTTCTGCAACAACTGAAGGAATTGTCAGAAGAAAGTTGAAATTGGATGAAATAGGGAATAAAAATAAGAAAATATATTTTAGTATAATTCATCATTTGTAGATGTCCTCCTATTAAAACGGAAACTACTACAGTGACCCTAAAGGCTTAGAAATTTTAATAAAGTGAAAAAATCCTGTAATATGTCATTGTAAATTTAGTTTTATGAACATAGAAACTTCATCTTAATAAATCTAATCATCTAAGCAAGAGGAACACTAAAACAGATGCCTTATTTTTTTTTTTGCTTCAAATAGTAATTATAAGAACTACATTCCAGCTGAGAGAAGAATAATTAGGAGATTTAGCCTCATTAATATTTTTCTTCAGTGAGAAGAAATTTGCCTATTTAATGTTCATGGAAATTTCCATCATACAGGGAAAATTCTATCATTTTTCTATTTTTTATAATAATATTGTTTAAGTGATAAAAAGGTATTTACTTCCTTGTGGTTTTGTTACCTCTATATTTTAGCAATTCACAACCATTCTGTCTTTTTTCCTTTTTCTTTTGATTCGTGAACTCAAGGCATTGAGCTGTCACTTAGATTTCTTGCTCATGCTTGGTGCTTTACCACTTGAGCCATAAACATTTTGAGCTGGTTCCTGAGGGATGGAGTCTGACTGACTACCTCCTCAGTTTCGTTGGCTTTAACACTGAGCCTTCATTTTTATTAGAGGATACATTTCTGTTGTTTCAAGCTATCAAGTTTAAGATAATTTATTACAATGGCTAAATAAGCCTAATATAGATGTCAGTAATTATATCATAGAGGGTAATTTAGAACTGTGAAAGCTTTGGAGTCTCAGGGAAAAAAAGTTCTCAGTGAACTCACATCACTTTTGTCTTAAAATTTAAGTTAAATCAACTCCATATGGTAACCAACAGTTCCCTTACCAACTGCCATTTTCCTTTAATAATACCCAAATTAACCTTTGTTAGTTTTTGTGTATTTTTTTTTAGTTTTGACTTTAAAAATTTTCCTCCATTTATCATCTCCTCCAGTAATGTTTCTCCCTATACATCTACAGTTTTCAGTATGAGATTTGAACTCAGTAAGCCACTCTTACTTACCTGACTGGTACTCTACCATTTGAACCAATCCTCTAGCCCTACGTTGTGGTTATTCTTTTGGAGATAAAATATCTCACTTTTCTGCACAGTCTAGATCCAAAGTGAGATCTTCTAGATCACAACTTCCTAAGTAGCAAGAATGACAAGTATGAGCCACTAGTACTCAGCTCACTTTACACTTACACAGTCATATATATATATATATGTATTTTTTTTTTTGCTAGTCCTGGTGCCTGAACTCCTGGCCTGGGTACTGTTTCTGAGCTTCTTTTGCTCAAGGCTAGCAATCTACCACCTGAGCCACCACGCAACCTATCATTTTTTTCTGTTTATGTGGCATTGAGGAATCAATCCCAGTGCTTCATGCATCCTAGGCAAGTACTCTACCATTAACCCATATTCCCAGCCTACAGTTGCAATTTTTATGTATAATATTATCAAAACTGGAATTGGCCTGTTAATTGTAGAAGAAGTGCTCATGCATATTATCACTAGAATGTCAGTTGCACAAAGGCAGAGAGGCAGAGGAATACTTTTGTCCTAATTGTATTCACTATTTAAAAGCATATTTGAGCATATGCATTTTGTCTTTTGTCTTCAAAAATTATCAAATGGTTTATTGTGATCCTGAGTTATACCAATGACCGAGCATTACAAAGAACCACAATCCTTCCTTTTCTAACTCCTTAAATTTCTTGAACAAATATGCTATATAAGTAACAAGAAGCAAATGTGGACTCTTTTAACAGTATTCTCAGAAATATCCTAAGTAAATAAAGGTAACTATTTAATTCTATATAATCACATATGTTAAATATAACTGTGCAGGTGGATGATAATATTGTGCCTACACCTCTTGTTTGAATTTGTATGAAACTGAAAGCTTTTAAAACATCTCAGCATTTACTCAATAAATACTTATCTCCGCATTGTACTAAGAACAGTGATTATACATTCATGAATATGTCCTTACCAATAGTCTTAAACCCCATTCATTCCAGAAGCAAACAGCTATATTTCTGAATCACCAAAAAAAAAGGTTGAAAAGGTTGTTTAATTTATTTAACCTGAACACATTTTCATGTTGGCTGTTTTACTCACAATTATTCATTTAAATTACAAAGATCCCATTTTAATATAAAAAAACCCTCCAATATATTATCCCTCCTCTCAAGAGTCATTATAATCATAGTTCCCAATTAATTTAGACTTGCATCTTGACTGAACCATTCAGACCGCTCTGATTTTGAATGTCAAAGCTTTCTGGGTCAAACAAGAATATAGTTCATGATTTCAAGCTTTTTATTAGAAATCCTGCTGAGAAGGCCTGAGAGGCTCTCTTGGCTGTATGAAAATGTAGGGCAGCAGTATGCAATGATTCTCCTAGGAAATCTTAGATAGGGAGAATAAATACACACAGTCAAAAACGAGAATGATTTTTATGTTTACCTATTGACATTTTCACACATATATAGGTGAAGGATTTTTAATCTATATTCTGATTAACTTTAGCTATACTGTTTTAAGCTATATTCTTATTAAACCCAAACCCATGGCATTTTATTTCTAGTAACCTCTTCCCTACATGCCAGAATCTCTCTTTCCTGTATTTGTCTAATCTGCCCAGTTTCAGCTGAGGTAAATATGTACTTTCTGTCTTCCTAGGGTCCTACCCCATAACCCACTTCTTACAACTAAGCATTGTCCATCTGTGCTTTACCATCCAAGCCTTCTCTTTTCATCTAAGTTTCTTTCAAATCGCTAAACACAATATGTCACTTGATGCCTTTGCTTACTTTGCTACCTTAATAATATTGTTTCCAGATATATCGAATGGTTTGTGCTTCTCATTTCAGTTTGCGTCACACCAACACACAGACTCACCCACACACACACACCTGCACACATGTGGACACATGTACATATACCAACACACACAAATGCATACCCACACACAAATGCATACCAACACACGAATGCATACCAACTCACAAATGCACTCACCAATACATATGTACCAAACACACACACTCACATACCATCACACACCCATTCACTCAATCATCAGTGCTCACATGTACACACATGTGCACGTCCCCCTTTTGTCTTATTAAATATACTCTACACACTAAAGTGAAACTGGCTAAGTTCATCACTCAAGTTTGTTCATTGAATCTAGTAACACTGTAACTAGCATATCTATTTTTCCCTTTTTCACTGTTTATTTGACTTGGTGACCCTTCTGCATCATAGAAACAAAATAAAGCAGAACAATCTCATTATGTTATTCTCAAGAAATCTCTTCCCCATCTTTTCTCCTGTGTTTGTAGCATCTCTACAACACGTTTATTGAAAAAGTTTTGTAGAAATGTCTGTACATGTGGAATCCTGGATTGGGTAATCCCTAAATTCTACTCTTCTGCTTCTTTGTACGTGTGTTCCTCTGGTTGTATGAGACTTGGAAATACTTTATAATAACTCCATAATTCTTCTGCATTCAGAGAAATAAAGTATGTACAGTGTTTGGCTCATCTTTAGTACACAATAAATACTAGGTAAGATGATTACTCTACCACAAATTTACAATCAGCTATAAACAAGTTCCTTCTTCTGTTTTTTTACTACTTCTCCATGCTAAAATGTTGTGTGTCTGCATTTCAGCTCACCAACTATGTCTGTGTCCTGTTGTGTTCCCCAGTAAGCCAAATGAATTGTTTGGGATTCCCCGCTTAAGAGTCATATCATATTATCAAGTCCTTGTGAAATAAAATATAGCATCCAAGTAAAATATCCACCAGTAATTATTTATGCTAATGCTAATATTTAACATTTGTAGGGCAGGTATTGATCACAATTTATTTTCTATTTTACTCAATGACATATTTATATTGCGGCCTTAACTGCATATATCTATGTATTGTACAGCTCCAAACATATTGAGCTATTAGCAGCAATATTCTGAGTGCCTCTGATTGACTAAATGGAGCAGAAGCTGATGCACTTAAGAGCAGTGAGCCCTGCTGCACACTTTCTTGATTAATACTTCATTCAAGACAGAATCAAACTCCTTCTAAAGTCAAGATAAATTGCAACTAATGCTTCTCTCTGATTTACTGGCCCATTATTCTGTCAATAGAACCATATTTGCTACTACTGTGACAGGACTTGTTCTTCATAAAACCTGGTGAATTTCCCAGTACAGCACACCAGTCTAAATTGTTGAAAATTGGATTTTAGCTCTTTCATCCCTGATTTTGTTGGAGCGCTAATATCAAGGGTAGTGATACCTTTTGATTTGTTAAGGAATTAGAATTATACAAACCATAAGAGCTCCCAAGAACCCAAAGCCTAAAATTATATCAGTCACTCTTTCTATACCCCTTTACAGTCACATTTTAATAGCTTAATTAATTGTCCTTTATGTTCAATTTTGCCAGTGTCCTCACAAGTTCTAGGCTGTTTAGTAACAGTTTTCAGTTGATTTTGGGGGGAGGGGGAGTTACAATGAGTATTAAATTTTCACTTTGGAAATATACTTCTTCTGCCTAAATGATCAATATTACCTTTCTTTTATGGTTAGTATGATTACAGGAAGTCTCTCATCTATTGTGTACCTTTCCTTTGGTGTATTTTAATTTTTTGCCAAGGATATTGACAGTATTATTATTTATTTTTATTATTAAGTATTTGCTGATACTGGAGCTTAAATTTATGGCGTTACATTTTTTCAGTTTGCTAGCTCAGCTGGCACTCTACCATTTGAGCTAGCCCTACAGTCTTAGTATTGAAATTTTATTAACCTGACTTACTTTGTACTTTCCAGGATGGTTGCATTGCGGCTTTGATTTATTAAGCCAGTTCCAAGTTTTCCATACCATTCCTTTTAGAAACTATTGTTCCATCATATTCATTTGAGTTTTAATATCAGATGGTGATGATAAAATGTTTAATAGGAAACACCAGAAAAATGATCTATCATTTGAATTCAGGAAATGTTCATTCCTGTCCTTGGTACTCATTCCGTCCATTTTTATTCATAGTTGAGGTTTGTACTTACTTTCTTCCTGCTTTTGTTCCACATTGACTCAACTTGACTTGCATACATACAACCATGTTCATGAAAAAAAAATTTTAAAAGTCTAAAAACTAACCTAAAGGAAAATAAAGCTGGGAAAAAATAGATACCAAATAACCTAAGACCAAAATACTTTCTCTAAATATTTCAGGTTTGTATAGATGCTTCTAGCAGCAAACACTGAGAAGACTAATCAGTGACAAAATATGAAAGCACATATTGACTCTTCAACTCAATCTTAATATTTTAAACTGATATTGGAGAGAAATTTCCATTGCTCAATGGCAGTACCTGGGTTTCGCCTCAAATGACTGGTCCAAAATATTTGAAGTGAGTGAATGAAAGGATCAATGAATGATTGGAACACTAATATATCAGACTTCTAATAAATGAAACCAAGCAGTTTTAATGAGCTGTATGTCATGAGAAAATTCAGAATGAACTAGCTATCACTCCGGACTCTTTTTCCTTTATTTTCTACTTTAATATATTTTTTTACATTTTAAAAAGGGGTAAGGGGAGGGGGGAATGAGGGAGGAGGTAACAAACAGTACAAGAAATGTACCCAATGCCTAACGTATGAAACTGTAACCTCTCTGTACATCACTTTGACAATAAATAAGAAAAAATAAAAATAAATAAATACCCTATTCAAAATGGTAAAAAATATCTTTAAGTAGTTGTACAAAGGAGTTGCATGTAACAAAATAGTTTATGAGTACAATGAAGTCATCCAAACTCTGCTTAAGGGCACGTTTATCTTAAGATCAGGATTCATTTTCCTGTATTCGTTTTCTAAGGGATAGACACAAGAGCCCAATAGCTACACCCTTATGATCACATAAGATGATGCTAAGTGAAATGAACTCCATGTTATGGAAACGATTGTTATATCACTGTTGTAACTACTTTCAACGTCCCATGTGTATCTGTAGCTTCTATTATTGATGATGTTCTTGTATCACCTTCCTGTGGTTGTACCTACACTATCTTTGTAATCTTATCTGAGTATATTGGAAACCGTGCATACTGGTATTAGAACTAGGAAATTGAAAGGGAATACCAAAATTGAGACACGCAGGGTAAAAAAAGACAAACAACTACAAAAGCAATACTTACAAAAGTGTTTGGTGTAAGTGAACTGAACACCTCATGGGGGAAAGGGAAAAGGGGAGGAGGGAGAGGGGTATGAGGGACAAGGCAACAAACACTACAAGTAATGTATCCAATGCCTAACAGATGAAACTGTAACCTCTCTGTACATCAGTTTGATAATAAACATTTGAAAAATAAAACAACCCACAAAGCAAGGCATATATTCCAAGTACACCATCATAATGATTGACTGAGGGAGCTCAGGACTGCTGCTTAGTGTGGGCGGTATGCTCAACAGCCAGATATGAATGGAAAAATTTCCTTCTCAGGAAAATCAAGATGTCTTACGCAAATGCAAATGGAGAGAAACACTTCATTCAAAATGACAGTGATTTTTGCTGTCTCAGGTTGTCATAACAAAATATTATCAACCAAGCACTTAAAAAGCTACCATTTATTTGCTACAGAATTCAAAGATCAAGGTGCTGGTACATTTGTTTCTGGTGAGAGTTCTCTTCCTGAATAGCAAATAGAACTCTTTTACTGTGTGCACATAACTCTTTCTTTGTACAAAGATTAGACTTGTCTTTTTCCCCTCACAAAAGGAAAGCAACCTACTCGACTGACCTCATCTTACCCCTATTGCCATCCTGAGGCCCTCGGAGTGACAATGAGGACACAAAATTTAGTTACAAATGATTGTCAAATCTGTACCTTTCTCCACAGTATTTGGCAAAAGTAGTTTAACAACATTTCCTCTATTTAAGTGCCACTGGTTACATATTTTTTCTTTCTTCAAGGCAAATTGTATAAGCTTTAATCTCTATAGCATAATCATAACAAAGAGTGTAGCCACTCAATGCATATGCCATATTGAACACTTAAATTGTGTTACTTAAAAAAATGAAATGTTAGCCTGGGCTTGGTGGCTCATGACTATCTATAGTCCTGACTTCTCAGAAGACTGAGATCTGAGAAAGGCAGTTGAAGCAAGCTGCGGCAGGAAAGTCCATAAGAATCTTATTTCCATTTCATTACCCTAAAACTGGAAGTTGAGCTGTGGCTCAAAGTTGTAGAGGGCTAGCCTTGAGCTCAAATGTTCAGGGACAGGGCCCAGGCCCTGAATTCAAGTCACATGATGGAAGGAAGGAAGGAAGGAAGGAAGGAAGGAAGGAAGGAAGGAAGGAAGGAAGGAAGGAAGGAAGGAAGGAAGGAAGGGAGGGAGGGAGGGAGGGAGGGAGGGAGGGAGGGAGGGAGGGAGGGAGGGAGGCAGGGAGAGAGGGAGGGGGGAAGGCGGAAGGAAGGAAGGAAGGAAGGAAGGAAGGAAGGAAGGAAGGAAGGAAGGAAGGAAGGAAAGGAGGGAAGAGAATTTTAGGATTCTGGCTCACATGACACCTCTCAGCTGTGGAAAATAGCTATGTGATCTGACAATCCAGAACTAAAGAACAGACATTTGAGCAAATATTTGGCTTGTCCTGAATTCTGAGGTGGAATATTATAAAAATGAGGATTACTAAAATAATTATATTTATTTTTACTTAGGATAATGATGCAAATATTTTATAAATAAGAAATTAACAAATTGAACTATAGCTTATAAACTGTTAAAGAATGGAATTTTAAAAAATAATTTACTAATTGCACTGAGTAGATCTCATATGAGAAACACGAAAAGCAGACCATGGACCTCTGTCCCCTTATGTAGAGTGAAAAGCAACCCCAAATCCAACTGTGTGCAGATTTGAGACTATAAAACTTGAACTGATATTCCTCTAAAATTCTGAAATATTGAATAAATGTTTACAGTATTTTCCCCCCGGTGGATCTGAACACGCTAAGTGAACAACTGAATGGGATGGATGGGTAGACCATTTTCTTCTCACAGAGACAAATATATGAGAGTGGTAAGTGTGGCAAGCCACTTAGTGAGAGATTTGGTGGGGAAATCGCAGTGCTATACAGGGTGCTTCCAGGAAATAGTTTCATGCTATCAGAGAGTTGTGAGGAAGAGTCAGTATGAAACTAGTATTATTTCTGAATATACCCAAGTCATTCAGCAACCAGAGTTGTAAACCTGTCCCTTGTCAAGTATAATAAATTTACCTGCAAATGTTGTTCCAACAGGGAAGGTTCTTGAGCTTTTGGTGCCTTGATATTAAAGTAAAATATTTATCTTAAAAGCAGACCCATTGAGAATCACCACGGAAAATTTCCTAGCGACAGCCATAAATTTTGTAAAAATTCTGTAAGTGAAAAGGTATCCCTCGTAACAGTATTTTGTAGCATTCTCCTATTTCTCTGATAGAGGATTTTAACCTGAAGATCTAGACTTTTATGACCATTACAAATCTCTGGGATTTTATTTTCCTGGTTAAGGCTTTAATCTTGTCAACTTCCTGTTCATCAATCATTGAGGTATATATTTCCTTTTGAGTCTGTTTGACGTATAGATGTGTTTAAGCAGAGGATGGCACAAAGAAGAATGTTCTAATAGCCTCTTTTTGAGATCAAAACAACTCATTTATTTATTCATGGCAATGTTTATTTACTATCTATAGCTTAGATTACTCTTTGAAGGGACTCCATAATTAAGAATAGTGTTTATAATTTGCTTCTTGGCGGGGGGGGGGGGGGGGCTGGTCTTGGGGCATGAACATAGGACCTTGGCATTATCCTTGAGCTTTTCCCTCAAGACTAGCATTCTACCACTTTAAGCCATATCGCCACTTCCAGTTTTCTGGTCATTAATTGGAGATAAGAGTCTCATGGACTTTCCAGTCTAGGCTGGCTTTTGTACCATGATCCTAAGCTTTCTTCCTCCTGTGTAGATAGGATTATAGGTATGAGCTCCTGACACCTGGATCATTTTTGTATTCTTTTCTTTCTTTTTTTTTTTTTTTTGCCAGTCCTGGGCTTGGACTCAGGGCCTGAGCACTGTCCCTGGCTTCTTTTTTTGCTCAAGGCTAACACTCTGCCACTTGAGCCACAGCACCACTTCTGGCAGTTTTCTATATATGTGGTGCTGAGGAATTGAACCCAGGGCTTCATGTATACAAGGCAAGAACTCTTGCCACTAGGCCATATTCCCAGCCCCTTCATTTTTGTATTCTTTGGCTTTTTTTCTGTTTCAATTATTGGCATAGGTATTTTTGCATACTTTGGAAATTAAACAAATCTTGGTTTTTCTATCACTCAATTTCTCTTTCTTTGTTATTAATATACTCATAAGCATGTAATTTTAGATAGCCATCTTCAATTATTATGTATACTGATAACTTCTGTTTATGCAAATTCTCTAGGATCATACTTTACAATTAACCTAAAATACCATTTTTCTATGAACAGAATCATTGAGCCTACAAAATTCATAAATGGAAAAGAAAAATGTTTGTGATGCATGAGTGTTTGTTCTGGATTTTACGTACGATATTCAAAATAAAAGAAAGTTTTTATTTATTATTTAATTCTATCTCCTGCTTTAATACACTAAAATTTTCTCCCAAATCATCAACAAACAAGTCATGCTTTTAGCATAAGTCAAATGAGAAATTAAACAATTTACCAGTCTACATTCAGAATAAGATAATTTTGACATATAGACATGGTAGGATCCCTTATTTGCAACCTATGGCCACCAGTCATTGTTTATTTAAAATTTCAAATATCAATTTTATTTATAAATTTTAATATGACTTTCCTCTTTTAAAATACACAGTATTATCTGTAGAACACAGTGTGCCCAAATCTCCCATTACTTGAATATAAATTAAACATGTTGTTCATGTTATGAAAAAAAACAACAACTTTGAAGACATAGTTTCCAGAATCATGTTAAATGTTATAGTTTACGTATCGGGGGAAGAATCTATAAATTGAAAGATAAAAGAGTCATCTTTCCCAGTGTTTTCTTCTTGTCCTCCTTCCTCTGATGCAGAGTCAAGTCTTCCTCAGAGCAACTGGACCCTGAGGTCCAGTGTTGTGGCCCTGAAGGCCACACCTGTGAGCTGACTGTCAGGGGCAGGGCTGGGGCCCAGGTGTAGATGGATCTGAGACCTCTGCTTGGTTGTCCTTCTGAGCCACCACTCCCAGCATCTCACCACCCACCTGACTCCCTTCCACTGCTATGGGGAAAGTCTGAATGAACCAGCATCAAAAAAATTCAATGTACAGAAATAAAAATTAATCAGTAGCCATCAACAATTGGAAGATTAAGAGTAAGTTAACCTCACTAACTTGGGAGATCTTAGAAAGACTATGACAGAACTGTCTGGCTGCCAGGTGAAAAAGGCAGGAGGACTGGCCAAAGCCCAAACAGGCTGGATGTCTCCTCTCCGTGCCATGGGACCCAAGTGGCAGTCTCCAGGTTTTAACACATAGCAGATAAACAGCATGTACATGGCTCAGCATGTACATGGAATTGGCTCAGGCACAGAAAATAGATCCACAGAACTGAACACAAAAATCCAGGAGCAGCCATTTGCAAATGTGAAGGCACAACTTCAAATCTGTAGGATGGGTGGTAGCACAACTCTTGCAGAAGAAAATGCAAAAACTAAGCCTCACATCAATCCCCCAAAGTACTGTCCTTAAATACAAGAGAAAACCTGTAGATTAAAATGTCCAAAAATTTAACCTAGAGATACCTAAGACTTTAACAAAAGATCAAAAATGCAGAGGGGGTGAAATAAAGATACAAGCTCAGCCAGGCATGGTGGTGCACACCTGGAATTCCCACACTCAGGAGAAGCAAGAGAACTGTGAAGTCCACGTCAGCCTGGGCTATGATGTGAGACTTCCGTCAAAATAAATCTATCCATTTCAGTAGGACTAAATATGTGGAAGTACACATGGCTGGAGAAAACATTGCACAATATCTAAGTATTCCATAAAGAATGGAGGGTTGGGGAAAAAAAGAAAGTCAGCTTTTTCAGGAAGTTCAAAGAAAGACACTTAAAGGCATGTGTGTGTGTATATACGTGAATGTGTATGTGTGTAGATGTATTTCATATACCATATCCTCATGATATGTGTCAGTTGTTAATAAAGGTTTGTCAAAATGTATGGTACATTATTTATTAAAGTTGTGGATATGTAATCTGTGCCATGTCTAGCATTTCCATACCAAATTATTCTTTATTTTCCCATCTCTAAGTTGCTTGGTAAAGAAGTAACTAATGACCATAGTTTTTCATTTACCAACAATTGGTGATATTACTAAACAGGAGACAAGACTACTTCATGGTATACTCCATGGTTATTACTAACCTTTGTTCAGATACGGTAAAACAAGGCTGAGTTTCTAGCTAATTTGTATAGTTCCTTTGGACTGTCTTCATGTTATGCACTCCAATATACTTAGCAATTGAGCAATTAATAAGAGAAGATGTGTTAAATTCCCTCTCTCATTAACATTTTTCCTACAAGCAAAAGATTCTGTATTAATGAAAGGTATTTTCTCTACTAACGTTTTGAAAACAGTGTTTAAATCAACAGAGACTTGCTTACTTAATAATATACACAAGATTAGCTTTTGCATTACTTGGCTAGATTGTAGTATGCCTCCCTTCTCCCCTCAGTTTTATTATGTTTTTAAGCACTTCGATGTTTATTTGTCCAGTCAGCTTGATATCTTGGCATGTATATTCAGCTTTAATTGGAAAGGTATTCTTCTCTATATGTTGCATGTCATTATTTATAACAGCTTTATTTCCAATTTCATATACCAGTACTCTTTTATTCTCTATTCTTTAATGTAAAAGGTTTTGACCTTCTTTTAAATCCGGATTTACTCATTGTAAATAGTCTGCTACTGTACTCATGCCTAATTATGTTTATATTGAAGTTCATTTTAATTTACCATAATCACTTTCCTTTTATTTCATATTTGTTTCAGTTGGAGTACTATAACATTTTATATAATTATCTTGAGATGTAAATTATTTATGTATTTCATTTTGTTAGTAAGAGGGTCATTAAAATTGATCTTTGAAAAAAAAGAAGGGCCAGCAAGTCTAACAGGGATAAGAACTATTAGGATAACCTAATTTATGAAAATCTAAAGCCTGGAGTCTCTTGATTCCACCTCCTGCCCGACAGGGGGCGCTCATTCCTCCCTTTCTTTTTTCTCCCTACTTTGCTCAGCTTTGCCAAGGGAACTTTTTCTAAATCTCAAAAAGACAAAACCAAAAATTCTAAAGCATATGCACATTTGTACAAGTAAAATATTATTTTGTAGATATAAATGGAATCTGGTTTCCTGGATTATCACAATTCATCATAACTACTAATTGATACTTTTACCATGGTATTTGTATGATACTGCTTTATAATTAATCTTATTTAATAGATAGGAGAGCAAATAAAAAACACAAAGTACTTGGTTAAAATATTTATCAAGAGATTTAAAATAATAAAACATAGTGGATTGGTTAGAGTAGGTAGGAAGATGATATAAGAGCAACACAGCTTGAAGAAACAATAAGGAATTGAAGTAGGGAGTAAAATTTCAGGGATGTGAGCTGAGGACCATTAGCTTTCCTAAGGGAAATGTTCTAATCATACGTGAGGGCAGGGATGGAGACTCTAAAGCCCAGGCAGAGCAAGAGTGACCAAGAAAATAACATATTTAATGTATCATGTATAAAAAATAAACTTGTATGTTGAGGAAGAACTAGTTCTAATAACCTGACTTGTAAAACTGTACCCCTTTGTACAATTAATTAATAATAACCAAAATAGAGAAAGGAAATATCAGATCATGGCTATTACAAACAGCTAGAGGGACAGAATGAGAAAAATGAATGTGTTCAGCCAACACAAGGCAGGATTCCTCCTTAAGGCGTTTCATAAATCATGCAGGTGCATGGAGCAGGAAGCTTCAATGCCAATCCAAAATCTCACAGATCTGACTGGAACTGGATAATGTTGTTAGGGAACAAATTCTGCCGGGGGCACCCTCAAGACAGGAACCCAGCCTTCAAGGAAGGAAGAATTACTGGGGAAGGTATACAGTGGCATTTCACCTGGGTACATTTGCCAACCAAGCCACAGACAGAAACTAAGCCCAGAAATATTACCTTGTAAAGAGATTACTGGAAAACCAGAGCTCTGTGAAAGAAAGTAATTATTTTAGAAACACATTCTATGGGCTGGGAGGACATCAGTGGCACATGCTTTGCTAGAATGAATGGGCCCCCACATGCAAGTCATACCACCACAAGAATGAATGTATTCACGATCTCGTTAAATTATTCATTTTTTCTGTTCTTGATGAATCTTCCTGATTTGTGTTGCTTCTTTCTCTTTGTATTCTGTCATCCTTCGCCTACATATGCTGTATGCCTACAGTTAAAAATAGGACTTTGATTATTTTAAGACAAGGAAAAGTAGTTTAGGTATGTTGACTTTTTTTCGATGTCCTACCAATATTCCAATCAATCTAAATATAGAAATTAACTCCCAAACAACATCATAAGGTGAGTGCTATTTTTATGTTCTTATTAGAGATGTGGGAATCGAAACGGACAGGGGGTGAAGGAACTTGCCTGGAGTCAAAGTTAATGCTTAGCAAAGCTGAACTCTTGCTCTGTCCTGGTTCATGTTCAAGACTTATAGGCACTAAAATGAAACTACATAATTTTGAAAGGAAATACTGACATATGCACATACTATTACATTGTAAGTGTCTTAATCAGGACTCTCATCTTGTGCAAAAAAATATGAAGTTTCTTTACCCCACATTCTAGACTGGTTTGTTAGCCAAGTTCAGTTCATTTCATGTTCTTTTCAGTGAGAGTATAAACAACTTTCAAAGTTTTAAGTCAAATATAAAGCTATTTGCACAGCATTTGAATCAGATGCACTCTATCAGAAGTCTTTATTCTACTGTTCTAAATGAACATGTGACGTTAGAAAACAGTCTTTCTGAGCTTTGTTGTTTTTTTCACCTGTAAATTGAGAAATATCAATCTTTTCTGACAAGTTTGATGTGAAGATGTGATGAGATTATGTAAGAGGCCCACCTAGAGTAATGCCTGTCATAAATATTCAATGTGGGCAGCTATTTTCTTATTTGTGCAACAATATATACCTGGATAATGAAACAGGGATATGTGAAAAGAAAAAAAACCAATAGCACAACAAAAGAAATCCTTGACTTTGTGTTGCTTTCTCTTGTCTTTAAGAAGGTATACCCACTGATTGCAATCTACAGTGTTGGTTTATGAGTAAAATGCATCATGATCAATGTTTCCCATAACAAAACACCTTTGAAATGAAATGGAGTTTTCCATATTTTTCCTCTGGAGGAGTAAAGAAAATTCTCTAGATCTTAGAACTACAACTCTTCTGTTAGAATTAGGATGTTCTTGAGTCACAATATTCATACTTTCCAAGAATGTGTGGAGATCCTTTTATGTTGACTAATCAAGCTGCAAAACAATTTAAGCTAACAATTTAATGAGTTTCAAAGAAGCAAAACTACTAGATAGAACTACAATTGTAAAAGCATAATTTCTGAAATAATGAACATAGAACTTTCTTCTAAGTACTCCTGCTTTGTTAAAACATAATTGCTTCTCTTTTTTACCTATTCCTTTGAAGAAGCTGGAAAATGCAATGCAAAAGGTTACATGAATATTTTGAGAGAATGTCAATGACTAGAAATGAAATTTATTCCAACCTTCCACTATTTCAATAAAGCTTTTATGTTTCTATTGTATTTGTTGTGTCAGATGACGAAAGTAATACACAAAGGGGCTTGCTCTATGTCAGATTTTGTGCCAGGAAATCTGGGGAAGCAAACTTGAATTAGACCTCCTTCATCCTTCAAGAGCTGTTATCCAAGCATTGAAGTCGTGCATGTGCAGGAAATGATTGCAGAACTCAGGGGAAACACAATAAGAGCTAAGAAAGAGCAAAGTCATGTCTATGATTTGAATATGGGTAGTGCTCTTCCTCTAGTGTGTTGGGGAGCTACTATTGGAAGGACCTCAAAGAGACAGGGCATTGTGAGAATTCAGTATGTCTTGCCAGGCATGACATTTTGTTTGGTTGGTTGTTTTTTGTTTTGAGTTTTTTTTTGTTTGTTTTTGTGTTTGTTTTTGTTTTGTTTTGTTTTTTGGTTGTGGGGCTTAAACTCAGGGTCACTGTCCCTGAGCGCTCTAGCTCAAGGCCACTTTGAGCCACCACACTACTTATGCTTTTCTGGTTGTTAATTGAAAGTAAGATTATCAAAGTCTTTCCTTCCTTGGTTGGCTGTGAACTGCAATCCTCAGATCTCAGCTTCCTGAGTAGCTAGGATTACAGTTGTGAGTCACTAGTGCCTGGCTGAGGTTTGAACTTTGAGCAGATTGTGAGACTCTCTCTCTCTATGTCTCTGTCTCTCTTTTTTTTCTCTCTCTTTCTCTTTCTCTCTCCCCTCCTTCTCTCATGCTTCCTTGCTATCTCTTGCTCTCTCTCTCTCCTTCCTGTTTTAAGGTATGCCCATTCAACTCAACATGTGTTTCTGACATAGCTATCTGCTACAACTACTGACAATTAATGGGGCTACCCATTCTTGTACCTTCAGTGCTAGAACCAAAATAACCTGTTTATCCTATAAGTAACCCATGTTTGGGTATTTTGTTATAATGATGAAGCTAGTGAATGTAGCCAATGTGTAGTTTTCAGAAAAAGTAGACTCGTAGTTAGGAAGATGAATGCATTTTAATCCATTTCCTCTAGAGATGTTCAGAAGCCTTTAAGCCTTTCCTACAAGAAGAAATGGTTATTTAGGACTTAATTCAGGAATTGTGGCTTAGAAAAGTGAAGAGAATTTTCAGAGTCATCCCTCTTTAGTTTTCAAGGACAGAAAAGATCTCAAGAAAGTTTGAAATGACCTTGTTCACTTGTCTGGTGCATTACATTTTCTTTATTTCACTCAGCACTATGCTTATTTGAAATTCCAGGATTGTTAAGGTTTATAAAAAATAGCACCTGCGAAAACTGAGGGACAGGGTAGCAAGTATGACAAAAGAAATGTACTTACTACCTTATGTATGTGACTGTAACCTCTCTGTGTACCACCTTGAAAATAAATTTAAATTTAAAAAGATATAGCACCTGTCTGAGCATGTTTAGTAGAGATTATAGCTAGTTCCTCTTCCCAAGTTGTTTACTTTTTAATTAAGGAACTTCCATAAGTATACAAAATAATATTACTTCTGTTGAGTTATTGTATCTAGTTTAGCTATTGGTGTAGTAAAAATACTTAATAGGAAATTTTTTTACCATATAACGACTAAAATAATTCAGTGCTAGAAAATCTAGGAATGAATGGTACTGCAAATCATACCCATTCTGCTAAAGAATTTTATTTTCCATTATTATGCGGTGAGTATCCATCTTCATGCTTTCAATACTGTATTGGGATTACGTTGTTGTAGAAAATGCTTGATATCTGTAATTAACACATTAAGATATAACTAGGCCAAGGCTTCTAAGATGGGAATCAGAGAAAGTGGTCGAATGAAGATGCTGCCTTCTTTGCCAACTGTTCTTTCTTGGTGAGCTTTGATGTTGTACTTTCCCCAATACAATATTTAAAAAATAAAACACTAGGCACAATTGCCCCACTCTTTCCCAGATACCCAGTTATCCACATTTGCCAATCACAAGCAGCGTCTGGCTCAAGATGGTGTCTTTTTGTTATGTTAGGTAGGTATTCATAGGTAAGTCCAGACCAAACTTCCATTTGTAACATTTCCCTAACTTCTCTAACACTTTCAATGAGAAAAGAAAAAAAAAAAACCTGGAGACCCTAATTGCCATGTCTTAAACAACGTAGTTGTAGCCCAGAAATTGCCTGCTTGGAAATAAAGATGCAAGGAAGGACCCAAGGGAAGGGGGGAAAGGGAGACGTAGAGGGGAGAAGGAAGGATGAGGGAGATGAGAGAAAAGCAAAAGAAGACCTAAAAATGTACAGATTAGAGTAAGCTAAATAGTACAAAAATGCATTAAGACCGGATACTAAGAGAATACACAGCATCAAAGTTCTAAATAGAATAATTAACACTGTATCGTGTATACTACTTGTTATTTTTAAAACTGTAAGTGCATGCCTTTCACCAAAGTCTACCCTCTTTAGGAGGTTGTGGTAAAATCATCTTCTACAGGAAAGGTGGTCCTTAGATTTCATAGTGCAGGCACATTTGCCATCGACAAAGTCCTGGAAAGAGCTGTGGGTTCCGGTTTAGAAATTTGGTTATGGATATACAGTGTTTGTCTAGAATGTTCCGATGTATTTTCCTTTTCTGCATTTGTGTTCACAGTTACTCCTTTATTTTTGTTTTTATTGTCATTTAAAAAAATATATAGTTATATATAAAAATCTAGAAAGTTGGGAGTCAATGATGAAGAAAACTCCCGTGATTATTTGTTAGGCAAGTTTGCTTGTGTCAAATGTGACAGGGCAATTATACCCTCTTTCCTTTTCTCTTAGTCCAGCATTCTCCACAGAGGAATGTCAGAACAAACATGAGGCAATTACTCCTTTCAAGCACAGTCAACCCCTGACCTTCTGAGCTGAAATCATCAACTACATTCAACCCCTGACCTTCTGAGCTGAAATCATCAACTACATTGAGATTTCCAAAATCTTTCTCATTTTCTTCTTGAATGACACAGCTGAGTGTTCCAAATCCACTCCACTTACGTTTCCAGTTTACATTCCAACTGAGAGAAGCAAAGATCCAGAGGAGTGACAACTCCATTGTTTCAATGAAATCCCTGAAAGGTGCATTTCCAACATAGGTTCAGGCTTAGCCTCAGGAAAGTATTGAAGAAGCAAAAATACTATAAGTTTGGTTTTAAGGTTAATAGTCCCATCTGAATAGGAGCTGGTACCGCATGTAGGAGCTTTCACTTGAAAGGAATTGATGGCTTAGAAGGATGATCTACATGTGGCCTCAGTGACAACTTAAACAAAGCCTGCCAATTGTTTCACTGGCACAGATTCCATGAGTGTGTTGCAGTATTATGAGCTCATGTATAGGAATAACACTAATGCACCTGCTTCTACATTGTGTATGTTCCTAGAATACGTTGCGTGATACCACTGTTACTGAATTAACCTCCATCTGCTGCGATAGGTTTGTCATTATTTTTGACTATAACATAATGTGACACAAGCTTCATTTACCTAAACTTACCTTGGCAACTTGTACTTCATTAAAGAGAATCCTGCAACATCAGTTAAAGCTTTCTTATCTGGCCCTGCAGAACCAAGCTTCATAAATCATTCTTTCACTTCCCATTTTGCAGCTTCTTGAAAGGTAAAATTATTGAATTCAGATCACTGGAAAAGAGAAGTACTAAAATGTTTATTGACCAGCTTTTAGACACTGAGTTCTGCCTTGAAAGGAGACAGTAATATTAGCAAGGGCTTTGGATTTAAAACTCCACTCACTAATATGGCTTATAGGGAGCTGTAAATACTCTTGATCCCAGCCACTTCTCTAATGGATAGCAATCTAGGGAAGAAAATCTTGCTACTAACCTTTCTTATGCTAATTTAAGAAGATGCTTACATTATCAATTACCTCTCACCACCAACTCTGAATAATATATTGAGTAATATATTATTTAACTAATAAAAGCAACATATAAAATCACCTTGATGTTCATTATTTAGTATACTCTCAGAGTTTATTCATAGAAGCTCGATCATCTCAATTTATTCAAGCAGTAAGCAACATCTGAAAAATGTCATAGTAGAACATTCTGGATAAACTGACCTTTTACTTAAGGGATGCCCAAGACCAGATACCTGTCAGGCTTATGACCGCATAATTTTGATCTTTGAGATACTTAAAGATTTGCCATGATAAAAAAAGAAAGGCACCTTGAAAGCCAAAATTAGTTGGAAAGTAGAAATGATTGTTTAATCACTTAATGTAACACTATGGCCAAACATGAAGTGTTTTCTTACAACCTTCACTCCCTGAATCTCTTCACATCAAGTATTTTAGATAAGTAATTTTGGTTCATTCACTTTGGATCATTTAGATGAAGTTATTTTCTGCTACATACAGACAGATGAAGCTACATTAAATCTGTATTTTATTGATAAAATGAACAAAAATATGAATTTTGCTCTGTTCACTTTTTAAAGCAGTTATTTGAATAAGATTTTAAAGGACATCCACAAAATGATAGTTTTCCATCATTTAATATTTTATCTAAATAATAGTTTTTAAAATCATAGGACTTGGAAGTAAACTTATAGAAAATCTGGCTGTTGAAAAAATGTATAATAGAAAACAGATCACTAGTTTTAGACTATTTTCCTAATGACATAGAACCAGAGAAGGGAAAAGACAGAATAAAATTTTCTATTGGAGGATTTTCAATTGTCACAGAGAAATGAAGTCACATTAAAAAATAAGTTTTCCCCTTTACCTGTAGACATTTTTTGTTTTTTTTTGTTACAATAATGAAGGCATGAGTTCTTGTAGTGTCTAATACAATAGAAATGGGGAAAAATAAAAGATAAATGCAACAAAAAGTCAAAGCTTTAGTTGAGCCTATATGTGTTTCCTAGTGATAGTAAAATCATAGCCTATGGGTCTATCAGAAAATAATAGACTTAGAAATGACACTGGAAGTTGTCTAGACTATCATCCTCCATGTATAGAAGAGAAAATAGAGGTCTAGTTCAATGACTCACACAATCTTATGTTTCCCCCATTAAAACACAGTACTCTTTTAATTCATATAAATGAGAGATATTTATCACCCATTTCTGAACCCACCCACTGTGAGCAGCAATCATTTAGGGCATTGTGAGACGTTCCTGCAGCAACTCACAATCCAGTTTGGAAAATGAACACTTAAATAACTAACAATAACATGTCAATTTTCTAACAGAAACTGCAAAAAGAACACAATAGGAGCAATGAATTATTCAAAGAATTAAAAGAAGAAGCAGAAAAAAAAGGAAATTTTGGAGTTTGTCAAGCAGAGAAGGGAAAGTCTTTCCTGATAAGAGAGCACACAGGAAAAAGCATTACCTGGAAAACTTTGATAGGCAAACCAAATAACTAATGCTCCTACAGAATGCCTTAGGCTGTGGACTCATTTCTTTTAAAATATTTTTATTCTTAACTATAAATTAGTTTAAAAAATCACTATCAATTTGATTTCACCTCCAATATATTTATCAAGCTACATTATTTTCTTAGAATTTTTAACTATCTTGAGTTAGGAAAGGAGTATGGGAAATGAAGCAAGACAAATCTGGAGTTCAACCACTGGTTAATGCTTGCAGGAGTCAAGTTATTAAAATTTTAGTTCCTCATTTCTCTTAGAAGTGAAGTTGAATTAATAGTACTTAATCTTTAGTTTTATTTGTACCACGTTTTTGGGACAATCCTACTTCAGGTGGTTTCTAAAGCATAGCAGATGTAAGATTCACTTCAATGATTTTTTTAAAATTATCTTTAAGTAGTGTACAAAGTGGTTTCAATTCAACAGGCTTTCAATTACAGTTCATAAATGCAACTCATTTTGTTACAGTCACTTTAATGTATAGTTAGAAATATGCCACTTTTCATATTGAATTAGGACAGAAACTAGAACATTGACTTCCTCCTAAAACCAGCATTTAAGAAAAAAACAATCTCTGGAGCAATGAGATCTCTATATCTGCACATTGCAGAATGATCATTATCCTATTGATCAATCTTGTGAAGGCTTTGCAATCTGTCAGGTGAAATCTCTATCCAAGTTCTATGTGGCCACTAAATATTATATATATATACATATACAATTGAAACATAATTGTTAATGCTTCTAATTATAGCATTCTGGAGTTATACTAATAAGATTATAGAATGAACTATTTCCCATAGGCATGATAGCCTACAGCAGACACGCAGGTTGATTTTTCCCCCAATGTAGCTATCTAAAATTAATATGGACCCTAGGTGCAAAGCAATTCGCAGAGAATACCATCACATTTCCTGGTAAGCCCTCTCGAATTGTTAACAGTAACCTCAAGATATATTTTAATACACTCAGTGAAAATCAAAGCTAGGTCTATTCTGTAGAAAAGTCTGCTTCAATCAAAAGATAGGAAATAATAGACAATATTCATTTTCTTATCACTTTTCTACAGAAAGATGGTTTTTATACCACCTTTGATACCAACGTTTGCCATATGACATAACTCATAACATTTATTATATACAGTATGCTCTTATTCTCATGCTTATTCAGTCAAAATGGGAAAAAACCCTTTTGTTCCTGCTATTCTGAGACTACAAAAGTCTAGAAAACTATTTAACAAAATGGCTTTCCTCATTCAGCTGTTTTCTGACCCTCTGCACACAGAGAACATTTGTTACTTTGTTCCTTAAGTGAATACTCTCTTCCTGAATCAAAAAGCCCTTTGTAATAGACAATGAGTTTTACTTAAAATAAAAACGGAATTACTTCAATAAATAAAAGAAAGCTATTTTGCATGTATTATTGGGGAGACTTTGGAATTGAAAGAGATATTGCACCAGGGGCTCAAAACCAGTAAGCTGACAATTCACTTTTTGTTAATTCATCTAGATTTCTTAAACTTGGAGTGCTGAAATGCTTGGCTGATTTTTCCAGAATAAAATACAAATGACTAGTGCTTTTGTATATGTTAGAAGAACAACTTCCTAAGAAGTCAGTGGAAGTGGTAGTTTGTGTTCTTCTCAGAGACTGTTGACAGGAATCCATCCAATGTTCACAGTTTCTTCCAAACTACACTGTGAGACATTTCCCAGCCTTCCTTAGTTCGATGCATCTGAGTGACTGCATTCTCACTGATGGAATTTCAATGAAAAAATTGTTGCTACTTCCAAAAGTGAACCATGGAACTTACCATCTGAGATCTTTATACTGTCTCTCAAGGTAGCAATACTGAGGTGAGAACTCTAAGGACAAAAATGCTGGATCCTCAAATGACATTTGAGAACAGATGACTCAAGAATACACACACACACACACACACACACACACACACACACACACACAATAATTTGGTGTTGCCAACCCCTGTTCTGAGCTCTTTTTGTTCTATTCCTGGTTGCATGAGTATGCATCTATCTTCCTTGTAAAGTTTGTTACATTTGGAGGAAATACAGTTTAATCCATGCTAGTTATCAGTCATTGGACTACTAGATGAATAGGAGAGTGACAGAGTTTTAATATGCATTATTAATAGCATGTTAATATTTAAAAAGTATTTTTAAAAAGCATATTTTGCAAAAACATATTAATACACCTATTACTTAAGTCAGGTACATATTAGTACATTAGTTACAGTCATGCATAAAATAGTAGCAAAAGAAAGTATTATGATACTAAAAGATAGAGGAAATTGAGATACAGAAAAAAATTCTTTGTTAGGTGACTCCAGCCTGTGGATATAACTTCTTGTGCTACGCTGATTCCAACTTTATAAAGCAATTTATTTCTTCCCTCAGCCAGGTCTTGCTCTATTCTTTTAATGTTCATCCTGTTCTTCATTTATTCAACCTTTTTAGTTTTTAGAACTATACTGGATTCTGAGAGTACTATAGAAAGGAAAATACAATATTCCTGTCTGCTCAGCAAGCTCATCTCTATGGAATAATGTTGTTCATATAAGAAAATAACACTTATACAAATTATAGTGTGCTATACTTTGTAAAACCTGTAAAGCCTCTGGGAATCAAGATATATTGAAAAATCCATTCTGCCAGCTACATAAAAACACTTAAAGACATTGAGATTCTTTGTGCCAAGTGAAGAAATTGCTAAGAAAGGTGAAAAGGATATAACTATATACAAAAGTATTTGCCTTAACAGAGTTTTCTTTATTTTTAATAAATGTCTATGATTCAGGATAACCTATTTCTCTGTATAAAAGCTTAGTCTATCATAGTATAATGTTTTCTTGGTCATTACAGTATTTTTAGAGAAGATCCAATTTTACTACATATCTACCATATCATCTAGTAGGCCACAAATAATTACCACTAGATTACTGCATGAAAATATTTAATAAACAAGGCAGGTAACTTCAGTTACACATAGTATACAGTGACTCTGACAAACCTCAGAATATATATTTGAGAATTATAATTACTTGTTTATTATTATGTAAATTATGGCAAAATTCAACTCCTGCAGTAAAAAATATAAGTCCTTACTTCATTTTCAAAATGGCAGTGACATGGTTGATCTAATTACTTATTGCATAAGCACCTTATGTTAATTTCATTAACATGTTCTTAAATGTGTAATTCAAACCACATGAAGACTTAACATGCTTGAGGTAAAAGAAAATCATGTTAAACTCTTTTTATGAGTATTCCTTAAAAGAGAAAATCATGAAACTCTTCCAGATGGGCTTTCATGAAGACATGGAGAACACAGCGAGGATGGAGAGGTGTGAGTTCAGCAGAGGCTACCTCAGTGGCACTATGTCACTCAGCAGGGGCATATATTCTTCACGGGAAAACGGGCCATTTGAAAGGGCATCTGAAAGGGGATCACGCGAATGTCACATGAGCAAGAAGAGACTAAGACCACACCACCCACACACACTGTATAGCAATAACTGTATAGCAATAAGCAGCTGCGAACCAGTCTTCTCTGAATTCAGATATAGAAGCCCAGATTACCTATCTTCACCTGTGCAAGTGCTGGCAGTACTAGGGAAAGAGTCCTAAAGAAAGATCCAAGGACATTTATATATCACATAAATAGTATACGTTGTCACATAAAATCTTCCATGATCTTTGTGTTTTTTTATCCCAGATACACAGTGACCTGAACCAGAAACAACAAAAATAATCTAAAAATGAATTAGAATTGTCAACAATATAATTAGGATCAGATGGTAGCTTACAATCAAAAAAGAAAGAAACAAAGAAACAAAGAAAGACAGAAAGAAAAAGGAAAGAAAAATAAAGATCCTTTCATATCAGCAAAATAGTCTCTGATCACCCTTTAGTCAGAGAGACAGGTGGATATTTTGAGCTCTGTTAAGCAGTAAAGTTTTTATATGTCTCGCTGGAGATGCATTTGGATTGATGTCCATTCTGGCATCAGCTAGTTGGAAAAACTCAGCCATTTAGTGAACAATGTGGACAGATTCCCAACAACCATCTCTACCACGGTGCTATCTTTGCAGCTTATCTTACACAGAAGCTTATTTCTACTTAAACTGGGGTTTTGAAGGAAGGTAAACGGAGGAATGGCTGTAAATTAATTTGATCACAAAATAAGAATAGCCAGCAAGTAGAAAACTTTCTGGTATCGGTAGACAAAGAACGGAACAAGAACAATAATGACTGTCTTGTGATTGTGGATATTCAAGAGCAGAAGAAAAAGCTGTGCCTTTTTTGATTGTCTCTAGAGTAAGGTGAATTATAGCCTACTGCCCTAAAGGAGCCTCCATCTTCCCCACCATTGTCCAAACAGACATATCTAGATTGGATCATTTGTGTTTGAACTGGACAAATAGTTATAATTAAAATTTGCCTCTAGGAAAATGTCTTTTCTTTCCCTACAAACTAAGGAGTTGACTCGCCAGAGTAATGTCCTGTCTTCAGGGCACTGACCTTGAAATGGAGGATATGTAGAGGGGCTCTCTGAGGAAATAGAAGTATATTGGTACTACTAACTTTGTGATTTATTTTAGTGGACACTAGCCGAAAGTAGAGACAGAATATCACAACACAAAAATGTAGACAAAAGTAACTCCACATTCAGACCAACAATCTGAGGACGTAAGCTAAATGATCATACCTATATAATTATATCAGTAATTAAAAGGTTGACCTTTGCTTACTGCTTATTATATTAATGAAATCTATCACTTTTTGCACCAATGCATCAAACTGAAGAATTTATATTGCTTGCCTATTATATTATACAAATTGTCTAACAATTTTGCATAGATAACAGAATATATCTTATTTTAAATACATTTCATTCTAAAAGCATGTGGCAAACTCTAAAACACAATTTGAAACCAGAGTGATCAAGTTTGGAGTGTCCGTATAAAATGGTTAGGTACATGTGTGCTTGCTTTAAATTCTTTCCCTATATTTATGTGGTATATCTATCAATATAAGCAAATGGAGAATGGGGATAAAGAAGTATACTGTATTGCTTTGAGAAAATTCCATGATCACTTCTGCTACCATAACTCAAGGCTTCCTAAGATAGAACCCAAGACTTGAGCCAGCCTTCCCAGTAACCTCTCAGTTATACCTGCCCCTCCATGGCTACCTTCAGTTTCTGTATAAAGAAAGGTATATAAAGGGCAGAGTCTGAGAATAGTAGACAATATAGAGATACTGGTCAAGCTACTGACATACTCCAAAACATTCACCACTCTTCATGTCTTCAAAAATGAGGAAAATATTCTCCTGGAAATCAAAGCTTATTTAGCACAATGGCTTAATGCTCTAAACTTATTTTTAAATTATTTTAAATATAAAAACAATCAGAGTTCCAGTGTCTTGTTGTAGTTGTGCTCTGAAAGTTTGTAATAATACAATACTCTTTAGAAAATCATATCACATCCAAAGAATGAGATGTTATTAATACCGGTGCATCCATATCCATTATTCATAATTCCTATTTTTATTAGGGTTAAATTAAGGCCACATAGGCGATGCTTTTGTGTGCATAAGAACTTGTTGAGTATGCATCACAAAAGAAAAGAAAAGAAAGAGTAAATAAAATGTGAAATCAAACCTAAGAGGACCTACTTTACCAAGTGGTCAATTCATCTCAGTTACAAAGTCCTGAATAGCTACTTAACTATAGTCCTTTCTTATCTAATTACTTCAGGAAAGGGGCAGGGGGTCAAAAGAAGGAAGTCACTAATTTCCACATACTCAGCACTAAGTAGCTCTATTTCTTTCAACATACAACTTCCAAATGGGTGACAACTGGAAATGGAAGCAGATTTTAAGATCATACTCTATTTTCTCTTTGCTATTCCAAGATATTGTGGTCTCCCACTCTTCATTTTTCAAGAAGCTAACATTTACATACACCTATCCTGTGAATTACTTCTTTGCTGTGAGCTTGATTTGTTCTATCCATAAACTCTTTAATTATGAAGCAGAGATACAATGTTGTTCTTCCCAAGGGCTCACAGTTGAGTTGAGAGAGGCAGGAGTTGTTTGTGTTCATTCATTAGGGTGCAGAACCAAGCACATAGAGAGCTCACTGCCTAGGAATACTAAAGGTTTAAAAAATTCTAGAAAGAGGTAAAAAAAAAAAAAAAAACTACCCAAAGTTAAAAGTGTAAAAGGAGTCTATTATACAGAAAACTTGAAAAGCATTCAATTTTCTATATTGGGGTTTGAACTAAGGGCTTCACATTTACTGGGTGGGTATTCTACCACTTGAGTCAGGTCTGCAACCCCTTTTTTCACCTTGGTTGGTTTCTAGTAGGATTTTGTTTTCTGTTATTCTACTTGTGCTTTCTTGGGCTAGGGGTGACAAGTACTGGGGCTCACAGTTGTATGCTATCACACCAGACTCAAAAATCATAGGAAGTATCAGCTACCTGTCCACACTAATTTATTTTGTTTTCTCACTGGGCTAGGCCTGAAATGCAGGCCTTTCCCACACCAGGCAAACATTCTAAGGCTGAATTCCATCTTTCCTCTAATCTACTGTTGCTCGTGATTAGTAGAAAACAAAGTATCACAAAAACTCAACTCTCAACACAGATGTTTTATTTTTAGAAGACATGCTTGGTTTTAGAAGACATTCTGGCTCCTAATTTTCTGACAAGAAAACATTAAAAAAAAGTGATCATTTGCTGGCTTTTAGGGATGCCTAACTTATCCATCTGAATGTCAGCATAAAAGAAATGTGTAGATACATTTAGAATCTGGAAGAGTGCATCCTAGGTAGATATGGAGGCGGGATCAGACTGACAAATGTTTCTTGCAGGCAGAAGGAGGCAAGAAAAAGTGCTGAATTCACTAAAGCAAGCCAGCAATTAAAAAAAAAAAGCAGAAGCTTGAGAGAAAAAAAATAATAGATAGAACATTGGTATTGTTCTATGTTTGTTAAATGACAAAAGAGAACAAAACACCCACTATGTGTGCTTCCTAGCTTTTATGTATATCAGCATTGTTTATGAATCAAATAAGAAATTGTTTGCTTTTATTGAACCATTTTGTAGTAGCTTGGCTGCTATTCTTTCCCAAGTTAGGCTTCAGTTTTCTTTTGTATTTTAATATCCCTCTTCCCTCTGGATGTGTGATCCTGAGTTTGATATGTGGGCAGAATCATGCAGATGTCTAGAATTCTTATCTGTTCTCCCAGTAGGTTTGTTTTTAATTCATTCTCCCACACTTGTACCTCTAACCTCCTTAATAAAAATGAAATCCCTTTTTATTCATTAGCATTTTAATGGAAAAAGAAGACTACAATAATAATATAGGCTGTGTCCATATGCTCTGTTAAATAGGACAGAGCATTCTGGAATTCCCAAAAGGAAGTTTCATGGAGTCTAAACACAGCATTTTGATTCTGTCCGTACTGGATATGCATTGTTACTTTTTACATTGCAATTGTGATTAGCAGTAACTAAATGTCTGCCCGTGGCAAGCGCGTGTGTGCACACACACAGAGAGAGAGAGACAGAGAAAGAGAGAGAGAGAGAGAAGGATTTTGTTTTTACCACGAGAGTAAATGAACTTTTTTAAAATTTTTGAACTGTAAAGGATGCATAATTAAAATAAGTCTAGTTCAAATCTAATGGAATTCTCAGTTCTCTAACTATATAGGGCTATATTAACTTACCCAACAAAGTCCAAAATTTATTACTTTGTCATCCCAACTATATGGCAAGAATAAGATCAGAGTCCACACATCTCACATGAATCTCATCATTTTGGTCTCTGGCAAGAGAGTAGGACAAGTTTTAATCATTGTCATAAATAATTAAAATGTGGCTCAATTATCTCAATTCTTACAATTGGTCTACATTTATCCACAATTCCTCAGCAATTAATGACATAGGTCAAACATGAATCCAAATCTTCAGACTCCTAAATCGGATTTTTTTTACCCCCTCTCTTCATCAGTCATAGAATTAATGCCACTGACACCCTTACTGGCTGAATGGCAGCAAAACCAGGAATTCTTTCCTCACTTCTTCTTTCCCAGGTCATTTTCAGTCTCAGTTCTCTGCATGGCAACTGCCCTGCTTTCATTCGGGACTTGTTCGTGTAACAGCCATCCATTAGGTGCCTCTGATTTAAGTGCTGCAGGAATCTGGAGTCACTCTGGTGATTTCTATGTCCGTATCATGCTTTTTGTTCCTCTTTCAGAGATTTAAAGTTTCCACGTCCTTGACAAAATACATTTTCTTTGGGACACTAAATATTAGCGTATTCTTGAATGCAAAGTCATATATCTGGTGATCCACACAGTGAATAACGAGTAAATATTTAGTGGCAGAGTAGGTCATGAAATTTCATAGACCCCAGCAAAGAAAAAAATATTTAAAGAAAAACTGTTTTTCTCCTCTTCCACTTAATACGGGATATGCGTTTTGATGGTTACTGGGACAATAAAGTGGGCTTGCAAAGAAAGGTTTAGAAAAAAAACAAGGAGGGTTCCTAGGTAAAAGTTTCTACTTATTTACATTTGGTGTTCTTTTCTTTGTCTTTCTGCAATAAGTGTTGATGTGTGGTAGGCTTGATCCACGGGAGAGGACAGACATGGGGTGGTCATCCCCAGAACCAGTGACAATGCTACTAGGGCACAATTGTCCAGGGTGAGTCATCACTGGCTACTGGGTGATACCCCAGATCTGCAGCATGTACACTGTGATGGTGGGAGACAGGGAAGTGAATCACTCTTAGTAGAAGATGGAAAGACAGAATGGAATAATGTCCAGAAATGCTGGCTAGGGTTTCTGCTGCCTCCATTTCATTCCTAAAGAGCATTGGAATGACAGGTCTTGCACAGGAATAGTCAAATATAGCTTGGCCATTCCCTGCCATTTTCTGTCCATTCTAGCTTTACCTTGTCACCCAGTGACTCTCCATCATCTCCCAGTCCCTTCACGCTCCAGACATCTGCTTCTCTAGCTAATAGCTCCCTGGCTATTCAACTTTCCTCTCTTCTGGGTTCTCTGCCCACCTATGTACTGTTGTTACAACTCCAAAGTCTTATCTCTCTGCTGGTTTCCTTTCATCAGCACTGAAATATATTTACTATTTCCATCTAAAGTTAATACTCTCGGATTATGAAGCCCCACACAGCTTTCATTCCTTTCCCATTCACAGCCAGACCTGCAAAATAATTGCCTTTTCTCTGTCTTGCTGCTCTGCTTTCTAATTAGTATCCACACGACCACCCTTCAGCCGCATTCACTCACTGTGGATTAGCTTACCTTCTCTAAAATTTTATACAAATAGACTGCTATAGTATGTTCTTCCTGACATCTGGCAACATTCAAACATCGTATTTAATCTCATATGCATCCCTATTTACTACATATGTCAATGAATCAATGCTTTCTCATTTTAAGCACACTTTGTTAATCCTTTAAACTGTTAAATTACAGTTTGGTTGGACCCAGTTTGGGTCTACCACAAACATAGCTTTTAAAAATATGTGTAAGCTGGGAACTGGTGGCTCAGGCCTGTAATCTTAGCTACTCAGGAGGCTGAGATCTGAGAATCACAGTTCAGGCCAGCCTAGGCAGAAAAAGACTCTTATATCTACATTAAATTACTCAAAAAAAAAAAAAAAAAGCCAGAAATGGTGCTGTGACTTAAGTGGTACAATGCTAAAGTTGAGCACAAAGTGGCTCAAGCACAGTGCCCAAGCCCTGAATTCAAGCCCCAGGACTGGAAGAAAACAAAAAGGGGAGGGGAATATTTGTGTCCAGTATTTATAAGAATGTATGCATGCTCTCGTTGTTCCAGTGTAAATATTAGGGATGGAAGTAGCTTGATCATATGTTCTTTATATATTTAAGTTTCAGAAAAGTTTCTAAAGATGCTTTACAGCTTTGAATTTCACCAGGAATGTATTATCAATCCTTTACCCCACACCTAACCAACACTTGTATGGCTAGGTTTCAATTGTAGATTCATGTATGTATTGAGGGATACATTTATTATAGATGTTTGTATTCCATTAATTATTTACTTAATGCTTGTATTGTTGTATTTTCATGAATCTCACACCAAACAACAACATATTTCATAAACAAATTGGTACTCATATGTCGTCTTTGTGAAGGGTATATTCTAATTTGTAGACCAATTCAATTTCAACTGTACTTTTGTTGTTATTGATAGCTAAGAAGCCTTTATATATTCACGTCTTCATCCGCCATTTCACTTGTAACTATTTCCTCTCTGGTACTTTTTCTTTTCATTCTAGAAAAAAAAATCTTCAAAAAAGAAATTTTTGGTTTTCATGAACTGTAATGTATATTTTTTTTTATATTTATATTATGGATAGATTTTGGGGGTGTTTATAAAAAACAATCCTGTGTCTACTTCAGGCTACAATAGGTTCTTCATGTTTTATTCTAGGGATATATTCTACTGTTCTGTTTCCCCTTACCTTCATGTTTTTTTTTCGAATTGCTTTCACCATATGATTGTCAGTGTTTATTACAATTTGTTTATATTGTACTTAGAGTTGCCCAATTGATCATCAACATGCATAAAGTAAATAATCTATCCATTTATTAAAACCTTTATTTTCCCTCAATCAGTAGTTTTGCATGTCTCAGGATATTCTGCTTGAAGATTATTTTCAAAGATCTTTAAGTCAATCATAGATTGAATATCATTTAAAACTCTATACTTAAAAAGTTATTAAATTCTATTATTGCCCACTGTTATTTTATAGAAATACAGCAGAGTTGGGTACATTGATTTTTTTTATTTTCCAATCCTGTTAATTTGATGACAATCAGTATTAATACTGATTGCAGTATGTTAATTTTCCAAATCTATAAGAAAAGATAGTGTTTACATCTTTCTGGCCATGATTATATTTGCATCTATCTATCTATCTACCTACCTACCTATCTAACATTATCTTCTATCAACTATCTCTGTTTAATTGTTAATCTTTTTGTATTGGGTAGAACTTTCACTACAACTGTGAATAAAATAATGTCAGCAGAGATACCTTTCATATTTTAACATAGGACAACAACCATTCAGACTTTCAACACTTGTTGGGTTGATGAAGTTCTATTCTATTCACACCCATTAAAATTTTAGCTGAGAATAAATGTTTCATATTTACAAGGGCCTGTTCTACATCTACTGGGAGAGTAGTGTAGGTTTGATCTTTCAATCTATTAATATAGTAGGGCAATACATTCAACCCGAGGAGAGGAAACACATAGAAGGTTAAAAACAAAGATTGGAAATAAATAATATTTAATTATCATATGAAAGAATAGGTAAAAAATATGTGAAAAAAATCTAATATCAACTAGGACTGAGGCAATGCAGTGAAGGAAGGGCAAATCTAAAATAGGATTTAGCCTAGAATGTGGAGTGGCAGTTCAGCATTATACATAGGAGAGTTTATTGCTTTGGCCCAGATTCTGGAGCTGAACAGCCATGAGAAAAGCAAAAGAAAATGCTCTAGGAATTCAGTAACAACATATAAACATGAAAAGGGCAGAGGAACAGGGACCTTCCAGACCCAACAGGTGGACTGTCAAGGGCTTGAAGAAAGAGTGGGCAGAGCAAGGTCTAGCCAGGGACTTGAAGAGGGAGTCAGGGCAGAAGTGTGAGCTGGAGGTGGTTGCCTGTCAGTCTCCCCGCTGACAGGGCTACGGAAAGGTTTTCTGGCTGAAGTTGCAAAGTTACAGAGGGACCCGGACCTGAGCATATGGCTTCTGAATGTTCACCAGTTGTATTCAACTCCAGTCAGCCAACTGCCATATTGTTACATAAACTATAGGAGAATTTCTTTCTCTTACAGTAGCCCTTCTATATCCTTACCCAGTTTAGTATTTCACTCACTATAGTAAAGAAACGCTGAAAGAAATACTTCTGTTAATCACAGAGCATGTCAAAGCTATACTGAGAGCTGGAAGGAAAAAAACTCATTAATTAAAAATTCTACCCCATTGGCTCTTTAGCTTCCAGTCGCACTCTTCTCTCTATTTCTCTATTTCACCCTCCCCTTGAATATTTTTTTCACTCACTTGAAACAAAAACATAACAAGTTATTCCTACCTAACAAGACACATAGATCCTTCATGCAAGTAAAAGTTGTACGCAACTCCCAAATTACTAACAATTTTAATCATTGCTGAAATTCACTCACAATCTTACTGAATATCCTGTTGCCTAAACCCTGAATTACATAGTTAATCTATAATAACTCATTGAGAATATAATAATTCAAAATATAAGTAGGAGAGGAAAGAGAATACTATTGACAGAGAGGTAAGCACATCCTTGAGACATATACGGAGAAAGTAGCAAATCACCAACATCCCCTGCTGTTCTAATTGGCCACAAAACTGTCATTAATGTTTATGGCATTCTTCTTTAATTAGCCATTCAGTGTTTCATCTTACTCCAAACCAAAGCTTTCTTACCCTATTTGAGATATCTATGTATAAATGTATGGGTATAAATATCTATCTGTCTATATAGCTATCATATATAATTTATAGTTGTAAATATACATTTACATATATAGAGATTTCATATCTATATCTATCTATGTAGATAGAGAGACAGAGACAAAGATGTGTATATATTGGAATAACCTAATACTCTCAAATTGAATGTTCAGCCCAATTTCTTTTGTTGAGTGGATGTAGTATAAGTAGGAAATCCTTTCATAATATCCGAAAGACCTTCTTAGTTACTAAGAGTCTTTTTTATGCTCTTTGTATAACAGCAACCTTAACTTCCCTTTGGTTACAAGAGTCAATGAAATAGTAGATTATCTCCTATTTTTTATATTTATACTTTATTATTTTCACACATTTTCTGAATATTTTTACATCTTTAAGTAGTTTCACAAAGGAATTGCCATCCAACAAAGCAGTGTATGAATAAAGTGCATCTTGATCAATGACACCCCTTTCAACTTTCTCACCTATGCATACCCAACTAACACTTCCCCTTATCTTAATTTTAGGTTATGTACTGAATTTTTGTCATTTAACATGGCAGTTTATGTGTAAATGCATCTTGATCTGTATTGAAAGGGGTTGAGGATGTTGAAGTAATGTCCTATTAATTTTTTTAAATTAGGTTAAATTACTTAAGGGTTCCCAAAAAGACTAGATTGAAAGCTAAACTTTTGATTCAGTGAACTCTTTTTGCCTTTCATTCTGTCTTGATTATTGCCTTAATCCTCACCATGAAACTAAAAAGACTGAATTCATCTATTGTTATAATACTCACATGATCAAAAGTCATTCCTGACTTTCAGCAATATTAGACCTATGGCTAATAAAAGTATGAAATTCTTTTGGGACTGACATATTTGAAGTGTGGTTGTCATAATCAAGACCAAATAATATTGTTCCCAGTTGAGCATAAGAATCTCAAAACAACTTCATCTTTCATTTCTTTGCCTTGGTAGTATTGACAAATAGCTTCTTTCTATATAAGTCACTGTTGTATAGTGTTAGGATTTTGAGTTCAATTAATACATTATTTTTTTAATTTTAAACTATAGGTAAGATTATAGCTATGGACATAAATGTTGTGCTCAGTAATCATTTCCATTGGATATTTTTCTTCTTCTGGAAGTACACCATTCAATAGTTTCACATATACTGGTTGGTTATTGAAGAATACTTCAAGCTTTTGTGTTTCTGAAAATATCATTATTGCTCCTTCATATTTTAAAAAGTTTGTTTTCTGTGATTTATTGATTGTCAAATTGTTAGGCTTGTATTTTTTCTTAACGATTTGAATATTTTATACCTAATAGCTTGATTTGTTTATGATTCAAAATCTACTATAATTCTTTCATCTCTAAGAAAGAACTATGAAGGCTAGGAGCATCATACACGTGGTAGAGTCCTTATCTAGCAAATATGAGATTCCTGAATTCAAATGTGAGTAACTAAAAAATAAAAAAATAATAATAATAAAATTTTAAAAAGGCTGGAAGAGTGCACCAGTGGCTCATGCCTGTGATCTCCTGAAATGTTAAGTACTCAGGAGGCTAAGGTCTGAGGATTGCTGTTCAAAGCCAGCCAGGTCAGGAAAGTCCACAAGACTTTAATCTCCAATTAACCAGATAACTAGAAGTGGTGCAATGGCTCAAAGTGGTGGAGTGCTAGAATTAAGAGAAAAAGCTCAGGTTCAAGGCCTGGGCCCTTAGTTCAAGCCTCATGACTGACCCCCAGCCCCCACCCCTACCCCCCAAAAAAAAGGCTAGGGATGTGGCTCAGGTAACAAAGAAAGTCCCTCCCAATCCCCAATACACCCAAGGGGAAAAGAGTATACGACCTGTGGTGATCTGAAAGCATTTTACAATTTTCCTCTTATCATTTGCTTAACTCACATCAATTCCATTGATTTTCAGAGTACTTTCATTGAATATTCTTGTGCTGAGGGTTTGTTTTTCTCATGCCTAAAACCAGATATATCTATGGATGAATAAGTTTCATCAGATTTGGAAAATGAGCTTCTGACTTTTATTTATATTTCCCTTTAAGGTTCCAATTAAGTTTATATTAGTCATATAGGCCAATGATATTAGTCTCTTCTTACTCTATGTTTCCCTTTATCTCTCTGTGTTGCTGTATCTCTCTCTCGTATTTTTAATTGAGGTTTTTTTAAAATCACTAATCTGTTCTTCAGAATTGTCTTATATGTCATTAATCACATCTTGCATATTTTGCATGTTTTCATAGCTTACAATCAATTTGCTTCACACCTTTTTTCCCCTTACAAATCATGTACACCTACACCCCTTCCTAAACCAGACCATCATTTATTCACTATAGGCATCATTACCTCCTCTGCATCCTCCTTTCTTTATATACCTACAAATACTTGAGATATACTAACTAAATGGATTTTTAATTCAAATATAAAGGAGTATTTCATGCTCTTTAATATTTTCTTATTTTTAAACTTTATGATCTTTAAGTACTCATACAAAGTTGTTTCTGTTCAACAAAGCACTTTGTGAATACAGTGCCTCTTGATCCAGGTCACCCCTTTAATTAGAGCTCTGAATAGTAAATGTCACCTCATGACATTTACTAACTTCTTTATTTCTTTATCTATATGGCACTCGTAGCTAATAGATCTGTGTATTTTCTTTATTTGTGGCTCTGTCTTCTCCCACCAGAGGTAAGCTCTACGAAAGCCTCTATATCTACCTTACCCATTGCTGTATTGGAATGTTTGTAACAATTGGATGAAGAAGTGAATGAATAAATAAACCAGTATTTAACTCACTGACTGATTTATTTTAGAGAAAATTTTTACATGAGTAATAAAATAGAAGAAGAGAGAAAACAAGAAAAAAAAAAGCAGAAGCTGCTGTCTACGCGAAGACCTTTCTTTCCATCATCTACTACTTTCCTGATTATATTTCAGAAATGCTGCTTAGAATTGGGCACTTTTACGTAGTGTGATTTTTAGACTACTAGGTTTTAAGCTGAAAGTACTCTCAGATAAAGGCTCCTAAAGAAATGAACCATTTGCTCACGTGTGGTTTATTTTTGTTCTTCAGTGTGCACTTTTGCAGACTGTTTTCGTGAACTATTTTTTTTCTTTCTTCTCATCTGAAGAACTTTCAAGCACTTGACATTTTGCCCTCTGAATAGACTGAAGGGGAGTTGGAAGGACAGTTCTGTACACAAAAAGGAAGGCAGTATTTAAAATATTTTTCTTATGCCTGTGAAAGTCAGCTCTGTAAATCTTGCCATCTGAGTCAGAGGACTTTTGAGTTTAGACTACACTTAAGGAATCCACAAAGAGAATATTATATTATAGCTTTGTTCACTAGTTCCTAAATGCCAGCATTGATATTACCAGACATCATAAAGATATCTATCATCAGGAAGCATATTGACTGTTCAAAATAGTTCTATCAATATCTAATTTGCTGTCTGATCTAATGCACAGTCAGTCGGTACAATGGCAACATGCTGTCTTTCAGAAAGCATGGTCTTTCCTTCCAGACACCGAGAAGAGCCTTCACTTTATTCTTGAACCCTAGCCATGTGAATATCCTCACTACATGTCAGATGGAAAAGATGTTCCAGAAAAACACCAAATTTTCTGCTTTGTTTCTCTCTTCCATCTCCTACATTGGAGTAGAAAATGACCGGGCATTCATTTTTATGTGTCATAGCTTTGCATTCATAAAGGGTTTCTTTCACATGTTCTAAAAAATTGCTACCACAAAACATAAGAATAGTTGAAAACCACTGACCCTCGATTATTAGTAAATTGTATTTGTTGCTTAAAATGTGTCTTAATTTCTAATACTAGCCTCAAGAGCAGAAAAATTGTTTTGGGCGAGTACCATTTCAGTTCAGGAAAAATGGTACACACATATATTTCATATATGTATATATACATACAAATATAAATATATACCTATATATATATAACATAGTAAGACATAGAATCTTATGCCACAAATATGACATAAATGATGACTAAAATGGCCTCTGCCAAACTCCAGAAAATATACATCTTCCGGGTATATTGGAGCACAGGTCACTTTAAAATAAAAAGTCTGACCTTTCTCTCCTAGGTAGGAAAATTACAAGACCCTGTAGACAAAGCTGACTGGGAAGGTTCTTGATAAGAAGTAGTGATCTTTATCAGACATAAACCACCAGCTACAATGCAGATATTATAACACCGAAGTTGTGGGTGGCATTGTGATATCAATCATAAATAACCACAGCTGAAAGGTCTTAGGTGAGGGCTGTATGACTTTGCTATTCCAATAAATAAAGTATTCCCAAATTCTGTGCCTTAAAAGCATTTGACCTTCATAGCTGAAGGTCAGCAAGGATAGAATGATCGTGGCTAGTCTTGGCTGACTGTATTTTCAATGTTACCTTCATCCTCCTGAAAGGGGCCAGCGGAGCAGCTAGAGCGTGACTTCCATACAGTGAAACCAAGGTGAAAAGGCAGGCCCCCAAGCCTCCGGAAGGCCCGACTTGAGCACATTTACTTTCTCTTCTGCTTTATTTTGCTATTTTGCTGGTCAAAGTAAAGCGCCTGGCCAAGTCCAGCGTCAAAGCCAAATTAAATTGTTTCATTTATTTTTTTATCATTGGCTTAATTTGCATTGGTTCTATTGACCCTTGGTATAGTTCCCTCGTGGAATTTGGTACACAGTTGTTCATTTTGGGAGTAAAGAGAGGGCACATTATAGAGGCATGGGGAGAAGACCGCGCCATCTTTCTGGGAGGAGCACATCAATCCATTGGCGGATACTTGAAACTGTCCTCTACTGGATGCTGATTTCTGTTCAAATCATACTAGTATTTTGTACTGTATGTTTTTTTTTAATTGATACTGTGAAAAATCATGGCACACATAGTGGCTTAAAATTAGATAAGATTCCATAAAGTTACTATCTTTCAGTTCTGTGTATCTAAAGGCCAACACAGTGTAGGGTCACTGGGCTGTGTGTAGGTGGAGTTGTGTTTGTTCCGAGGGCTCCGAAGGAGAATCCCACTTCCTAAGAGACTACCTGCATTCCTTGAGTGTCCTCTTCCAAGGTAGTCAGTAAATTCAGGCTGGCTTTTTTCATCTCTCTTTTGCTCAACTGCTTCACTCTTTCCCTCTTAAGGACTCTTGTAATGTTGTTGGTTTGCCCTGCATCATCCAGGATAATATATTTTGTGGTCAACTGATGAACATCCTTTATTACAAGTACAAAGGAATCCCTTTTGTGATCTAAATTAATACATTCTCAGATTTCTAGAATAAGGATGGTGGATGTTACAGGGCTATTTATTTGCCCAACATGTATGTCAGATCTTTCCTCACGGATGATAGTTTTTAAGAAAAAAGAGTTAACATGTTATTGGACCATATTGATGTATTTAATGTATGCCCTTTATAGCTTACATTATTTTTAAAACATTCATTGTTTTTCTGATTATGTCATTAGATTTCACACTTAAAATATTGTAAATGAAATAACAAGTATCAAGCAATTTTGCCAATTTGGTACCAAGTCCTGATAGTTTTGAGAATATACTTTTTTTTTTTGGTTCAAACCATGTATTTATATTCAAATGTCCTTCTCACTGATGCACTGTCAATGATTAACCTCTATGATTGATTAATAGTTTTTTCTGGTGTAATTAGTGCAATTAACTTGAGGTAATTACAACAAATTAACCTAAGGACAAAGAGATAGAAGTTTATGGGCAATCTGGAGAAAGCAGCCGTTATCACTTATAAAATTATTCTAAACTTTTAACCGTGCCATTTGTATACCTATCTACCTTCGGTGTTATTTGAGCAAGTTCAGATTCTGGATGGACTTTCTAGTATAACGTTTTCTACTCAGTCATACGGCACATACTCATAATGCTTCATAATGTTGATTTAAGAAGTTCATTTACCTTTCTTTCTTAGCTTTCAAACTTAGCAACCTTCTTTCTCAAAGGAGTTCAAAGCAACTTCAGAAATGTAATGGTAGTGCTGTAAGTAGTTATATCCCTTCTATCATTAATGTGGTGTGAAATAGACAAAGGCACATTTTCTAGTTATTATCTCTGGGAGCTGGAGCTTGCAATTCAAAGTCATAGAACACAAGTGCAAATGATATTCAGGGTATTTTTTATTTGTTTTTTTGCTGAGCAACTAAACATCATGATGGAAATATGGCTGCCTTAGTTCATTTTCTCTTGGTATAACAACACAACTGTGATTTATAAAGAGCCGACATTTTTTTGTCTCAGGATTCTGGAGACTAATCAGTCCCAGTGCATGGAGCTGACATCTGGTGAAGGTATTCATTCTTTTGTCTTACTCCCATGCATCACATGGCATACAGAGAGACATGCTACCTCAGTCTCTCTTCGTCTGCTTAAAAAGCCACTATAGCCACACCATGGAGGGCCCACCCTCAGGACCTCATTTAATCCCTACTTCTTGTCCAGTTCCCTACCTCCAAACATATGCAAACCATAGAGAAAGAAAGACAGCGATATAGAGAAAGACAGAGTCGTGTGTGTGTGTGTGACAGAGAGAGAGAGAGAAAGAGAGAGAGAGAAAGAGAGAGAGAAACCAAGATCCCAATAATCCCTTCTGGGGCACATCACCAAAGACCTGACTTCTTTTAATGAAGTCCTGGGACTTAAAGGATTCACCACATTGTCAAAGTGTCAAAATCTCATGACTGAACCTTTAGCAGATGTATATGATCTTTTGGGATACAGTTAAGAGGCAATTCATATCAATGGGATGTGTGTGTGTGTGTGTGTGTGTGTGTGTGTGTGTGTGTGTTTAAAGAAGAGATACTTGAAAATAAGTGATTATTGTAATTACTTAGCCCCTGAAACTGACAGTAAGGTTTCTGTTTTTATTTGTGCCTCATCTCTCTACACCCTCTGCTAAACCCCCTTCACTCTGATCATTACATTACTGAAAATTCTTGAAACATCAATTTAAAACAATAAAAATATTTTAAACATTTAAGAGCACAGTTTTCAGGATGTTCTCTCTCCCCAGGAGAGCCTTCTTTCTTCTTACATCTCATTTTCCATTGGCTTTTAAATCACAACTCACAAAGCTTTTCATCCAGGAAAAAATTCATGAGTCAAATCCATTTTAAAACTCTTGCTTTAAAAACTCACTATTGTGCAAAAATAAATATAATACCATTTATTAGTGATATTAGTTTTGGTTCTCATTCTCTTTCTGCCCCTGAGCTCTAAGGTTCTTGAAAAGATGAGCCTTGGTTTTTATAAAATGAAGATGCATATAATTCCCAAAGTAGAAATAATTTTGAATGATATCCTATGCAAATGTGCATTCATCAGGAATCATCTGCCATTCAAACCTCATTTCCTATGGACTCATTTTTAAATGTTTCACAGTTGTTCTGTATAAAATATACAATCTTGGATAAATTATAGACTTAAGGAAAAATTCTTTGTTAAAGTCCATTTTTAACCAAAACTAAAGGTTTCCGGAGCTGAAGGGGGTTTATTATAATGTAACTTGGATATAGGTTTAGCCATAACAAGATTTATGATTCTTTACATTGTCCAGTTTCAAAGTTTTCCAAACTAGAGCTGTATCATAGATGCAAATTAGAGCTACATCATAAAGAAATCAGCTTGGTCCAGAATTGAGGTATGTAGTCATTGTGGCATCTTAGTGGTAGATTCCTTGTATTAAAGATAACCAATTGGATAAAAATAACTTCACAAATTTATATTGAACAAATAATGCTGTATAAATCTGTAGTCTTTTAGATGAAAAGAAGAAAAAAAGCAATGCATTTTAGATCTTCTCATAGCAGTCCTCAGCTTTTGTGTAGATACACAGGGGTGTAAATATATTCCAGACTTCAGTGGCACTCACGACATGTTACCAAGGTGCACTTTGTATATTGCACTGCCTTGTAATGCAGTTGAGTAATGCAAGAGGAATTTCAGGGGTGCACTATGATTAGAAGCAGAGAAGGGAGCACTGAATAACCATAGGACATAGAACTGCAGAGATCTAGACATAGACATTTTGGCAAGACGCAGGGATTAGTATCTGTGAGAACCTAACACTGAGTGATTCATGGATCTCTGCTAGGAAAACATTGAGATCTTTTCCCTCTGCACAGGGAAGCCCAGAGGCTCCTGCTGGGACTCAATTTCTTATCTACAATTCACAGCCATGCATTATTGACCAGGAAGAAACTACCACAACTTTGTTAAAACCAGAATTAATACTCCTTGGGGATGAGTACATAACTTGGAAGCTTGGAATTTCTATGGTAAGCTCATACAGCTCTAACTTATTATCACGTAGAAAGCCCAAAACAAATATCTTTAAAATAGCAAAGAGAATACACAAATTACCCCAAATTACTATAATTATACTGAAGGCAGATTTCTTAACAGCAAAATTAGTTGTTACAATACAATGAAATAATTTCTTAAAAATTCTTAGAAAAAGCCATGCCTGCTAACAAAATGGTACCCATTGAGACTAACTTTGTGAGCTTAAAGTGATATAAAAGTGATTGATGGCAAAGATTGGCATTTCCTCATTGTAGGAAGTCAGAAGGGATATCTGGTAGGAAAATGGGAGCCAATCTGGGGAGGAATATGAAATGAACAAAGAAAGATATCCAAAAGGTAAGGAATAAAAAAATCTTACTTACAAAATATAATTATAGTAATATTCTTTAATTAGTCAAGTTAAGAAAACAACATAGAATTAAAATGGTAAAATAAGCAGCAGATTTTTGTGTGTAAAGTGACCATTTGAATTAAAATGTTGTACATTGGGCTGGGGATATGGCCTAGTGGCAAGAGAGCTTGCCTCGTATACATGAGGCCCTGGGTTCGATTCCCCAGCACCACATATACAGAAAACGGCTAGAAGTGGCGCTGTGGCTCAAGTGGCAGAGTGCTAGCCTTGAGCAAAAGGAAGCCAGGGACAGTGTTCAGGCCCTGATTCCAAGGCCCAGGACTGGCCAAAAAAAAAAAAAAAAAATGTTGTACATTGTCATTCAGTTTAAAAAAGCACCACACCCACAATTCAATTTTAGAATGGATATGCACACAGTTTGTGAATTAATCACTGAATATAACAAAAGGTGCAACTTAAAAAATGATATAAAGCTGATCAGGAACAATACCCATCAAATAAAAATAAAGAAGAAATAAAAGTATATAGCAAAAAATTGAGGAAAAGAGTATATGATGCAATAGCAAAAAAAGAAATACATGCTGCGATATCTGAATCAATGAATTTAGTGGCAGTTTCAAAAATATATGTGTGTATTTAAATATATATATATACGTATATACTAAATATATGTACATTCATTTAAAAATATACTTAAAATATTTAAGAATGCCTCTGAAAACATACACATATAACTATTAACGTTTATAACAATACCTATAACCAAGAGAAAACAAATGAAAAATAAAAATGTGTCCTCACTAATGAAGTGTTATATTAAAACCAGGTAAGTAGATTTTATAAAACAAAGTACTTATGAAGATTTTTAAAGCTCCTGTCTGGTAATAAAACATAAACTTCATCACAATTATATTTTACTCCTACATTTATGAGCAAAGCATTATATGCTAGTCATAGTTCTAGGTACTGGGTATAAAGCAAAGAAAAAGTGATGAGCAACCCCTCCCACATGGAATTAACATTCTTGTTGAGAATTTATATTCTGTTTGGAGAATTTTGCGTTTCTATCATGAACACAGCTAACAGACTAAGTTTCCTTCGATAAATTCATGGTCATAGTAGATGATGCTAATATACTTTTTCCATATTACTATAAACCAACAAATACAATGGCCAATAAAGAGATAAGTTTATAGAAATTTTGCACAACACAGATAATATGCTTTATTTAATGGGTATTCTTTCTGAAGCTTGCATGAAACATTTATGTTAAATGACATATAATTGGCCACAGAGCAAGGGTCAGCACGTTTCAAAGTATCGGCTTTACATAGATGACATTATCTGACTAAAATGTAATAAAAAGACTCATTAATAGTAAAATGAAACCACAAATGTACTCAAATCTATGCATCCAAAAGCTCATTATTAATGTAGTCATCATAGCAAAAATTACTAAACATATTAAAATAGAAAAATAATGAATATAATATATCAAACTTTCAAAGATACAACTAAATAGTTCTTAGAGAATGTAGGTACTTGTAGTCATAGGCTATGTAATGATAAAATTCTACTTAGGATGTAGAAAAAAGTAATTTAAAACATTGGGCATTAAAATTATTAATATAACTTCTAATTACAAATTATCAGGGGCATATTGAAAAATTAAGAAGAGGGCTGGGGATATGGCCTAGTGGCAAGAGTGCCTGCTTCATATACATGAGGCCCTGGGTTCGATTCCCCAGCACCACATATACAGAAAATGGCCAGAAGTGGCGCTGTGGCTCAAGTGGCAGTGCTAGCCTTTGCAAAAAGAAGCCAGGGACAGTGCTCAGGCCCTGAGTCCAAGCCCCAGGACTGGCCAAAAAAAAAAAAAAAAAAAAAAAAAGAAAAGAAAAATTAACAAGAAAGTATGGCATTCAAATATAGATGTAGATACCAAGAATACTTTTTTTTTTTTTTGGTGGTCCTGGGGCATGAAATCAGGGCCTGTGTGTTTTCCCAGAGCCTCTTTGTGCTCAAGGCTAGCACTCTACTATTTGAGCCACAGCACTGCTTCTGGCTTTTTCTGAGTAGTTCACTGGGATAAGTCTCACAGACTTTCCTGCCTAGGCTGGTTTCCAAACCATGATCCTCAGATTTCAGCCTTCTGAGTAGCTAGGATTGCAAATGCCCAGCTACCAAGAAGACTTTTAACAAGAGAATATCATGCATATTATTATGCCAATACTTTATAAAATTATATTCAATGAACAAATTTAAGATGTATAGTGAAAAGACTATCATTAATTAATTACCATGCCACTAACCAAGGAAAATATATATGTCAGAGTGATGTATATTGCTGGAATAATTTTAGACCAAATCATAAACCAACTCAGGTTAATGAATGACATTCACACAACACACAACTGTGATTTCTACATTCTGGTTGGAATTATAGTACAATTGCCTTTGAATGCTTTAGCGCTTATCAACAACATAGCATCATATACCTACTAGAAGGTAGGGCATTTTGTATCTCCTGGTGAGCAACACAGTAAAGACCCTGTCCTCAAAGAGATGCTCTTGTGGTGTGTAAGAAGTGAGAAACCTCCTCCAGAAGAACAACAAATATGGGAACATTAATTCCTTTCCTTCAATACCAAGAAATGTAGCTCAACTTGAGGGAACTTACACTTAAGATGTTGTCCTTTTCCCTGATGGTATTACAAACTTATAGTCAGAGAATAAGGTTAAAATTTTACTTGAATTCCTGATAATGAAATTTTACTAAGCACAGGGAACAACTTGAACAAAAATCCTGAGAAAGATGAGAAACAAAAAAGATGGGAAACAAAAAAGGCACCACATAGCTAGGAGAAAACATGACTCTAAGCAGAGTGGAAGACAGACAGGAGATACAGCTGGTTAAGATGGTGAGGGGTTAAGAGGGAGGGAGGGAGGAAGGAAAGAAGGAAGGAAGGCAGGAAGGGAGGGAGGAAGGAAGGAAGGAAGGAAGGAAGGAAGGAAGGAAGGAAGGAAGGAAGGAAGGAAGGAAGGAAGGAAAAGAACCCAGAACAGATGTTAGGGTAATTATTAAAAAATGGAATTCCTCACTGAAAAAGAAGAAAGACCTAAATGGAGGCAGAGAGGACCCTGATGACCCGTTATAACTGACTTGCTTAACCATTGATGCATATGAAGTTGATGAACACAATTTGAAGTAAACTGGCATGTTAGATGCATCGCAGAGATCCTAGATGATTGAGAACTCTGATCCTGAAAGGGTGAGGGGATGGCAAATAGGAGGAATGAGGAATCAGTAAGCATTTCTGGACTGGGAGATAGCTTTCATTTCTATAGAATAAAGAACACAATATTTACTAAGAGACAGGTACTTTGCTGCCCATACATACCTTGGTTTCCCTCAAGGCCACTGCTTCCTATATCCTTTCCAGCTGCCCCTGGGGCCACTGTCTTCTACTGTGTCCTTCAAGTCTTGCTGCAACATTTACCATGGTATCTTCACTCTCTGGTTAAACAGACATTTTTCCTTAGTTTCTAGTTTTTCTTTGTTTATTTGTTTCTCTGGCTTCTTCCTTCTGAACTTGAACGAAGCACCATATCAAGTCTGGTAAAAGGGTTACAGGGTTAATTATGGGTAATTAAGCCGGGATGTTCATATCGTACAATTACACACAAGTGCACATTCTTGTGTGCTATGTGTTTGGGAAGATGCAGACATGACTTCCTGTAGGTGAACACCTGCAGGCTGAAGCATTGGGCCTTTCTCCTTCTGGTGTAGTTCAGCAATAATCATTTCTGGGTATGATTTTCTGCAGATAAGGGGTGGGGGGACCAGATCATAGAGATGAGCCTACTAAGCACTGAGGTTTGTCTCAAGGAGCCTTCATGATTTAATCCTTTGGGGGCATCTAGAAGAAATTAGCAGCACAATTGGTGTGAAGCAATGTCCCATTAGAATTCCATGTTTGTTGCCTTTACCACAGGTAAATGAGCCATGACTGGGGTTTGGAGGAGACAAAGGGGAGACAATGCCTTGGTTGCTGTCAGCATTTCTGAAAGGTTTAATCCCAACAGCTGAAGTGAGGATGATGGATTCCATCATCATTCCTGACCAATCAAGCACAGGAAGGAACACGTTAGCATTTTTATTTATTTATTTGTTTTGTTTTAACTCACATGGCTCTAGTTTTGAAAAATGTCACAGAATTCCTCTGGCTTTTACCTCCAGGGACAACTTTGGTCATACTTACTGAGAAACTACCTTAGGGGGGGAAAGCACATACATAAATCAAAGAACAAAAATCCAATTATTGCTCTGCTCCGTGATCTTGATTTTTTTTTTAAGTTCAAGTGATTAACCATACTTTAGACTTGTTCCTTCCATTTTCTGTAAAGGTACCACTTCACAACAAATTCAGTTGGAAGTTCCACCATTATATATAGTCAGCTGCACGTGAACCACATTACAGAAGAAATCACACATATGGGATTTTCCATGCTATGGAAATAAAGCATTTAAGGATGGGAAAAATGTAATTTTATAGTCATATATCATTCTATCATTTTATGAAATTGTTCTACTATGCATGTTTGTAAGAAAAATGAAGAATGATGCTGGTAAACAATCTTAAATAGAATTAATATTAGAGCAATTAGAATCAGTTGGATTTCCCCGGAACATGACAAAAGGAAACAGCTGAACAAGTCTATTCCCAGAAATGCCATTAGCCGCCTATGTGAGGGCCTAGGAGCTCTAGTGTAAAAGACGACATGCATTGGCAATTTATTATTTTTTCTTAGCTTACATATACTGTATTTTGTAAACCCTTTTGATGTACCTTCACAGTTGATTTAGTAGCCATATCGAAATATGGAAAAATCCATACTGTGTTACCAGAAGTCACATATGGTAGACCAACACCGACTAGATAAAGGAAATAATTATTTGTGTACAATTGGTGAATATAAGACATGGCTTAAAATTCAACTGTCAAAATCTGAGCATACAACTTCTGATGTTTTAAAGTAGGCATGATGTAAGAATGCACGTTATCTTAAAAATATTAATAGCTTTTATTAATTGGAGTCCCACATCTGTAATTGCTCAGCTCTAGCTGACATTTATAATCATTTTATTTTTAGATAATGATCACTTCAGATTTATAATTATGCATTATTTCCAAATAAGCATACAATTGCACTTTTCTCTTGATTCCTTATTGGCACATTTATTTGCTGTTAATTATGAATCGAAGTGACATTTTTGACTACTATGGAGACATTTTCAAAGAGAAGTAATAGACATTTTCAAATATATTTTTAAATTTTCACAAAGAGAAGCATTGTATATTCAATGTAGTTTTTGTGTATTATGTTACTCTAGTTGAGAGTATTTTATTTATACTTTTTATTTTTATTGTAAAAGTAATGTACAGAGGTGATAAAGTTACATGACTCAGGTGATGAATATGTTTCTTTTTGAACAGTATAACCTCTTTCCTTGTTTTCTCCCAGTTTTTTTCCCTTTCAGCCCCCCTCCTCTACAAGTTGTATAACTTCATTTTCAACATAGTGTCTAGTGAGTATCACTGCTGATTTAGTAAACCCTTTAAATGTCCCACCATTTCTATGCTTCTCCTTACTATCACCAAATCAGATAAACTTACATACAAGACAAAAGGTACAAAAGGGGAAATAGAAGAACATAAAAATGCTCTATAAAACCTCTTGTTTACATTTCTTGGGGTTCATTTTGGAAAGCATTGTTTTATATGAACATATGCATATTGCTATTGATCCCATGTGACCCTCCTAAGAGTAGCCTCCTCTCACTATGTGAATGTCTAGAGCCCTCTTTAGTTTATGTCCAAATATAATTTTTTGTCTTCTACTGTCCTTTGTGTTTACTTTTAGAACTATGGGCACATTATAATTATTACAAATGAAAAAAAAACAAAAAATATGCTACCTATATTTCTTTGGGTCTGGCTTACTTCACTAAACATACGTTTTCTAAGTCTTTCCATTTTCTTATGAGTGAAGTCGTGTCATTCTTTCTGATGGAAGTGTAGAATTCCATTGTGTATATATGCACCACACGTTCTTGATCTATTCATCCACAGAGGAGCATTTGTGTTGATTCAGCTATCTGAATTTGTCCTCTCCTTTGAAATGGCAAAAGCTGGGAACTGTTCACAAAATAAAGGGGATGAAAAACATCTGGGGAAAGAGCAGTCTTATACTCGTGGCCTTGTGCTGTAGGTAGATCTAGGTACATCTCCATCACTAAGAATAATATAAAAAAAAATCCACTTGGCTACATGGAATCATTGTCTAATTGTTGAAGGATTGCTAGAGGACATGGCAATGTACACTTCCCCTGCTCATAATGAATAAAGATAGCAAATGACAGCTGCCAATTTTGAGTCTTTAGTTCACAATTCCTATTGAGGAACATTTTTTCATCTCTCCCTACATTATCTTGTTATACTAAAACACATCCTTGCTAAAATTTCCGATCTCCTTTCCAGTGAGATGCTTTGAAATTCTTGTTATGCCTGTATCTGAACAACTTGAGATTTTGAATGGAAGGAGGGAAGCTGAGAGAAAGTCTCACCCATCCTTCCTCAGGTAACACAATGACCTGGACTCTTCATTTACTTCTATAGACAGCCAATGACAAGGATGCAGATGCATTTGCTTTATTTGAAAAGGTGATTTGCAGGAAGCAGGAATGAGAAAGCAAGGAGATGAGGGGGGGAGACAAGAAAGGAGGAAAAAACCAATTAGCAAGTTTACTGGGGTGAATTCTGCTAATTGGCTTTTCTGAACCATCTGCCAATTGTCTACCTGAAGGACAGACACTTTGTCCATTTTCTCCCTCTTCTTTTTGAGTGTTGACCTTAAGGTTATAGGTCCCTTCACACTTCTAGACTGAGCTTAGAAGAGGGGTCAGTGGGCTTCCATAGGTTTGGAGGGAGTCCTTGCTACAAAATACAAACATGGACTCCACAAATGTGGAATGTTTACTGTTACACAGGCTGAGTTTTAACTCCTCCAAAATATGAGCTCCACAGCACAATCAACACCAGAGGCAAGGTGGTTGGTTGTTCCACTGGGCTCCAATGTGTTTCATACTTGACTTATCAACTCAGGAATAGAATGGAAAATACTTCCTCATCTCAATTATTTATTTTAAGCAATACACTTGCTCTAGACACGGTGTTAAGCAAATTTCACATTTTCTATCTTAGCTTTTTCATGTCTCTCTTTTGTGGTCACCAAGGCATAGCAATATGTTTCAGTAGGCATAGAGAAATTATTTTATAAACAGAGTATGAAAGAGATAATTAACTCTCCCAGGTGCCTACAGATTTCTAAGGTGTTAGGTTCACTCTTTATGGAGCTCCCAAGGACATACATACATTTTTCCTTATTATTTAAAAATGGTGTTACTAATGGGAATTGTTCTCTCAGTGACTTGAAAAGATGGGTGTGTGCCTAATGGTCCTTCCCATGCCAGGTAAATACATCCTGTGTCCTTCAGCTATTACTTACTCTGACTGAGGCTATTTACAACTAAGTCTTACATTTACTGCTTTTCCAACACCTTCACTGGAATAGAAACACACCACTTTGAATTGTATTGTATACTGCTAAATTGCCTATGCATTAAAAAGTAAAATATTCTCTTCTCAAGAGAGCACTCTATTGCTTCCATTCTAATGGAGATATTAACCTGAACATACAAAGCAAAAGAGAAAGAGGCATAGTTACTTTTCCCATCAAATACATAGAAATATATCAATGTTTTAAACCGTAGATGCTTTAATTTACTTAGATGACTACATATTTTGGTATTTTCTCTATTTCCACTATTTATTGGGCTCTTAGTGTTTGTTTTAAAGATGATAAGAATTGGGTACTTAATTTAAGAAATGGACAGCCTATTTCTAAAATCAAGTCTCTTATGCGTCAGTCTTTACCTTATATCAATACTATCTTTTAAAAAAATGTGATAGAGAAAATGATGTTTTTTCTTTTTTGTCACTTTTCACTTGTTTCCATCCTGTCTTTTCTATACTGTTTGCCACCAGCTAAGCAGTTTGTCTTTCACTATTTATTCTCTATATCCTATAAGCTATTCATTATTCTGGATAGACTCCTACATTATTGAATGTGTATCTGTGGGTTAATGACTCACTCTCTTACCTAGAATTTTAGTTTAAACTAATAGACCATCATTCAAATTGGTGCCAACCTAATACTAAGATAGATTATTATGAGGAAGGAGATGTATGTCAGATAGTGAAGAATATTACAGGACACCAGGCTAGGAGAAGGGCTCGACTCCAGAACCAGCACTTATTAAGAAACTCAGAAAGTTGGGGAAATTCATCAGTCTCTCTCTCTGCCTCTATATTTTTTGCTGCTACTTTGAAATGATTTAGAAAGTGGGTTTCTGTATTCCAGTGAGTGCTCATGTTAGATTTGGACAAATTCCTTCTAATTTATGTTATAATTCAATTACAGCAATAAAAAAATGATGAAGACACAAAATATGAACTCTCCATGCTCACATTTGTCCCAGGAGACTTAGTAGTTCTGTATCTCAGCCATATTGTTATGTTTAACATGACCGGGAGCTAAGAATGCCTGCTAGAATCTATAGGAACCATTAATATTTCTATCCACACTCAGATAATACGTATGTATTATAAAAATGATTTTTCTAAATGAAAACCAACCCTACATCTTCTTATCTGATTTAAAGAATTAACTCTTATCTTAGGAATTTCATGGTAACTCAAAAAGGAAGTAGTATATCAATCTAAGGCACACGTGCTCTTGAACAGAATAAATCTCACAGTATTCCTTTAAATCTCACTTCCCGTATATTCAGATCATATTTTTGTAGGATTACATATAAAGCATTCTCATTGGAATAATCTAGCTGAAATGAAAACAGTTGAAAAATTTCAAAGCAAGCTGTACTTGTGTTCTTTCACACATGCTCATACACACACGTGCCACACACAAATGAGAACTGTTGAAGCCTTTTCTTTCCTTTGAGAAGGTCTATAAATGTGTAAGTACCTTAAGTATTTCAATGGGTATGGAAGCAAATCATACTGTTCAGTGGTAGAAGTGGTGAATAAAACTGATATTGCTGGGGCTGGGGATATGGCCTAGTGGCAAGAGAGCTTGCCTCGTATACGTGAGGCCCTGGGTTCGATTCCCCAGCGCCACATATACAGAAAACAGCCAGAAGTGGTGCTGTGGCTCAAGTGGCAGAGTGCTAGCTTTGAGCAAAAAGAAGCCAGGGACAGTGCTCAGGCCCTGAGTCCAAGGCCCAGGACTGGCCAAAAACAAACAAACAAACAAACATCCTTCTTTGAGTCACTGCACCCAAAAGCCGACTGAACAGCCACTCAAGTCACCTGGGAATTACACCCAGTAGTCCACATTTTCCCACAAACAATTGTTTTCAAGGGTGACAGTAGGTAGAAGCTGCTGCTAGAATCAGAGGACTTGCTTCTGTGCTTGAATTCTTTTCTGCCCGAGGCTCTGATTTCTTTAGGGACCTCACAAGAAAAAAACATACTGTGTGAACTCTGTGCTTTGAAGTGCCAGGAGAACTCAAAAGACTTTTAATGGGCCAGTCACACATTGAAGACAATAAAAAAATTCCATCCATGCTTGCATTAGACAATGTAGTATGAAATAGTGGTTAATATTTTCCTATCTATAAGAGTCACTGCTATGCAACGAACACAATGGCTGTAATTATTTAAAGATTAAGCTATGTTCCCTGACATGTAAGGAACTGCATCCACACAAACCCACCAGAAGTGGAAATTATTTTGTTTGGAGCGAATTTAATGTATATAAATGTACCAAGTGCCACAACCTAGGAACTACGTCCACTGTAGAATATGACTTGCTTCTTGCCATGGTAGCATTGTTGACTCAGAGCTGTGGCTGCATCTCATCTTTTTCTTTCTTTCTTTCTTCCTTTTTTTTTTTTTTTTTGTCAATCCTGAGGCTTAAACTCAGGCCCTGGTCTCTGTCCCTGAGCTTTCATTTGCTTGAAGCTGGATCTTTATCACTGTGCTCCACAGTGCCACTTCTGGTTCTCTGGTGGTTAATTCAAGATAAGAGTCTCACTGCCAGGGGTGGCTTTGAACTGCTATCTTCAGATTTCAGTCTTCTGAATACCTAGGATTACAAGAGTGTTCCAATAGCACCCAGCTTTGTCTCATCTTTAGTGTAGGCACTAGTTTATCCATTTCACTAGCCTAGGGAAAATTAAAATTCAATATTTGGACTATGGCTGCTTCTCAGTGATTTTTTCATATCATGAAATCAGGGAATAAGTCAAGCTCTTTTTAAAAATTTTTTTAGTAATTTTTTTCTTATTTATTGTCAAAGTGATGTACAGAGAGGTTACAGTTTCATACGTTGGGTACATTTCTTATACTGTTTGTTACCTCCTTCCTCATATAAGTTGCAAATTATCTAAATATACTTAGAATTTTTGTCTTATGTCTTAAAGTTACCAGTTCACATCCAAGTTGGCCATCATTTGCTTATTTACATGGGACTCCAAACTATGGTACTTAGAAAATGGCAAAATAAACCGGAGCAAGGTAAAGAACCACATGGTTTTATCTCTGGATGCAGAAAAAGTGTTCGACAAAGCCCTGGAAAAACTGGGATTCCAGGGAACATTCCTGAATATAATCAAAGCAGTTTATGACAAACCAACAGCAAGTATAACTCTAAATGGTGAAAAACTAAAGCCATTCCCTTTAAAATCAGGAACAAGGCAGGGATGCCCACTCTCTCCCCTGCTCTTCAACATAGTACTAGAATTCCTAGCCAGAGCAATTAGGCAAGAAGAAAATATAAAGGGGATCCAAATAGGAAAAGATGAAGTTAAACTTTCTCTCTTCGCAGATGACATGATCCTATACCTAAAGAATCCCATGGACTCTACCCCCAAGCTACTAGAGCTGATCCAAACTTTGGCAAAGTTGCAGGATATAAAATAAACCCTCAAAAATCTATGGCCTTTCTCTATGATAACGACCCAAAGACCGAGGCATTAATCAGGAAAGCAACTCCTTTTGCAATAGCCCCCCAAAACATAAAATACCTAGGAATAACCTTAACCAAAGAAGTGAAAGACCTCTTTGATGTGAACTTTAAACGCTTGAAAAACGAAATTAAGTCAGAACTAAGGAAATGGAAAAACCTCCCATGCTCCTGGATTGGGAGGATTAATATAATCAAAATGGCAATATTGCCAAAGGCTGTCTACAAATTCAATGCAATACCCATTAATATCCCAACACCATTCGTAATGAAATAGAGGAAGCAATCCAGAAATTCATATGGAACAATAAAAGACCTAGAATAGCAAAAACAATCCTAAGAAAAAGAACAGTGCTGGAGGAATTACAATACCCAACTCAAGCTGTATTATAAAGCTATAGTAATAAAAACAGCTTGGTATTGGCACCGGAACAGGCCTGAAGACCAATGGAACAGAATTGAAGATCAAGAAATGAACCCACAGAACTACGCCTACTTAATGTTTGATAAAAGATAAAACAATAGTCTGGAAGAAAAATAGCCTCTTTAACAAATGGTGCTGGCCAAGCTGGTTCAACACATGCAACAAACTAAAACTTGATCCTTATATGTCTCCCTGAAATAAAATGAATTCCAAATGGATTAAAGACCTCTAAATCAAAACAGACACCCTGAAAACACTAAAGGAAGGTGTAGGAGAAACACTTGGGCTCCTTGGCACAGGAAGGAACTTCCTTAACAAAGACGCAGAAAGGCTACAAATCAAAGAAAGGTTGGACAAATGGGACTGCATCAAACTGCAGAGATTCTGCACGGCAAAGGACGTAGCTCACAAGATAAACAGAAAGCCCACAGACTGGGAGATTTTTACTGGCCATTCAACAGACAAAGGCCTCATATCTAAAATATATGCAGAACTAAAAAAAATTACCTTCCTCCAAAACAAAACTGCAAGGAACCAATAGCCCCCTCAACAAGTGGGCTAAAGACCTACAAAGAGACTTCTCTGATGAGGAAATGAGAATGGCCAAGAGACATATGAAAAAGTGCTCTACATCACTGGCCATAAAAGAAATGCAATTCAAAACAACATTGAGATTCCATCTCACCCCAGTAAGAATGTCCCATATCAAGAAAACTAACAATAACAATTATTGGAGGGGATGTGGCCAAAAGGGAACCCTTCTTCATTGTTGTTGGGAATGTAAACTGGCAAGCAGTATGGAGATTCCTCAGAAGGCTAAATATAGAACTCCCCTATGACCCAGCAGCCCCACTTTTGGGTATCTATCCAAAAGAACACAAACAAAATCACAGTAAAGCCACCAGCACAACAATGTTCAAAGCAGCACAATTTATCATAGCTAGAATCTGGAACCAACCCAGATGCCCCTCCGTAGACGAATGGGTCAGGAAAATGTGGTACACATACACAATGGAATTTTATGCCTCCATCAGAAAGAATGACATTGCCCCATTTGTAAGAAAATGGAAGGACTTGGAAAAAATCATACTAAGTGAAGTGAGCCAGACTCAAAGAAGCATGGACTGTATGGGCTCCCTTATTGGGAATAATTAGTACAGGTTTAGGCAAGTCACAGCAGAGGATCACAAGAGCCCAGTAACTATACCCTTATGAACACATAAGATGATGCTAAGTGAAATGAACTCCATGTTGTGGAAACAATTGTTATATCACAGTTGTAACCACTTTCAATGTCCCATGTGTATCTGTAGCTTCTATTATTGATGATGTTCTTGTATCACCTTCCCGGGGTTGTACCTACAGTATCTCTGTAATTTTATCTGAGTATATTGGAAACCGTGTATACTGGTAATAGAACTAGGAAATTGAAAGTGAATTCCAAAATTGAGAGACATAGGGTAAAAAAAAGACAAACAACTACAAAAGCAATACTTGCAAAACTGTTTGGTGTAAATCAACTGAACAACTTATGGGGTGAGAGGGAAAGGGGGAGGGGGAAGGGGGAATGAGGGAGGAGGTAACAAACAGTTCTAGCAATGTCTCCAATGCCTAACGTATGAAACTATAACCTCTCTATACATCACTTTGACAATAAATAAGAAAAAACATTTTAAAAAAAGAAACATGGCAAAATAATTCTTTCGCAGAGTTTTGAAGCTGATATAACATGTTTGCACATTCTTTATTCCATAAAGCACCCTTATGTTAATGACATCATAAAGAGGATATGGGTGTCTTTTATAGGCAGCAGTGCTCAGTGTAACCTTAGCTGCTCTCCGTTTAGAAATCAGTTTCCACATGCAATTGGTTAATTAATGAGCAGAAATCCTGTCTTTCAAGTGGTTTTCTTCTCTAGGTATTGCCAATGTTGCTTAGCATTTATTGGAATCAGTTCTGTTCCCTACCCCTGGCATCTCCCATGGGAACTCAGAGGGGCTGCTCATGGTCAAAGTCAGAAGCCACTTGTTCCTTCCACAAGATTCACTCTTCCTCACCACGAAACCAGCTCCTGCTCATTTCAGCCACATAAAATAATGCCAGTGGATCTTTGGCCAGAGAGTTGCTTTCAGTGGAAGCCCATAGAACAAGAAAGGCTGGAAATCCAAAAACTGATTGTCTCTTCCCAGGGCAGAATAAGCAGCATTCCATGAAGTTGAGAAATCCACTAAACTCTAGTCCAGTCTATCAAAGGCAGCAAAAGGAATGTTGAAAGAAGTAAAATTGATCAAGATGCATTGTAGTCTTGTTGAATGGCAACTCTTTTATACAAATACTTAAAAATAAAAAAAAAATTTCCCCCTTCCTGATGGAGAACAAATAACTACATTTATTCAAATTGACGTTGGAAGAGAAAAATACTATTACCAAACCTGCACCAGTTATCACATCAACTACTAATATATGTGCTAAATAAGGAGTGAATGTTTGTCCCCCTGTTAAATTCTGTTCAACAGACCACAAATATCAGTGTACATGTTTTTAACTTGCAAAAATTTTAAATATCTGTTCCCAAGTATCAGCACCAAATGTTTTACACATAGTAAGTAAGCCATTTGCACATTAAAGGAGCTCGTGCATTGCAAAATCATAAATTAATTTTATTTATTCTATCTGCATGTCCTGATAGCTCATTATGTATCTATCTGAGGATTTTATAGATTAACAGTTTTATGGATCTTTATGTTTATTCTGTAATAGTCTGAACATAACCTTTAATTTCTTCTAAGCGCAATAGCAATTTAATGGGCTTCCTATTGTGCATATTCCCTTTGTTCTTATAGAAAGTGGAATACACTTAAAATGCCTATCTGCCCTTTTACTGAATACAGTGCTATTCATAATGTGATTCCTTCATTCATCTCTCTTCTCTGCCTATTAAAGAGTAGTGTGTTCTATGAGAGATTACTGAATAGCCAAGGAAGAAATAGATAATTATTTCTGAATCTCCATGAGAGCTGTCTATGTATGCCCTTCAGATCAGTGGTTCCCAAACCAGAATCACCATCATAATTACTTGAGAAGCGTCTTAAAATTAATCATCATCTCTGCTCCATCTTGAGAGATTCTTAGTGAGCTCAACAGATTTTTTTGAGGTTTTAGTTAATACTGATGCTCAGGACCACTGCCCTCTCAGAGACTAAAGTCAGCACCCTAAAGCATCACCCAGTACCATTTTAGAACCAAAGGCTTTCTTTCACCTAACTGATCTGGATGTTCAAGCAGGTTTCAAAACCGGAAGAACCGTTCTTCAATGCTCATCAGGGATGATGGCTTCTACAGTGAGCCCTTCCTTCAGTCCCCTTCACAGCTCCATGTCTTCCTCTGTTCTGTAGCTTGCAGGACTGGTTCCCAGTACAGTCACTAATATACTTCTGCATGCTCTTTTCCTTTTCAGATTCAGTCTACTGGAGAATCTATGCTATAATGGGCATTATTATTAATGTTTGAATATAAACCTAGTTCTCCGAAGGGAATCAAGTCTGGGACTTTTAGTCTTTAGTCAACTTTGGGACTATTGGCCTGGTTTAGCTGCTTCCTTGCCTACAAGTGCATGCCAATCACTGCATTTCTTCCTGCAATAAAATGTTTTCTTTCTTATTGCTCCTAATCCAAACTCTGTTTTGTCATTACTACTCATGCTATATAACATCTTTAGTACTTATTGATCTTTGTGTGCTCAATCTATAGTACACTTATGGATTTCCTCATATTGTGTGGTTAACTTTGACTGCTGTAATATGTTTTTGTGAGTAGGAGGTCGTTTGCTTAATATATGAATTATAGTGTGTCTTTTCCAAAAATAGGCAGTGGTTCTGAGTTGTACTATACCTTGCTTAAAATGATAAAATAATGAAACATTTATTCCTTCTAAAAAATACAAGTCTGAGTTCAAGTAGGGAATATTTTAATTTCCATTCATCATTTTTTAAATTCCATTCATCATTTATTAGCTTTGGAACTTTGGAGAGTTTTCTCTTACCAAGTTTCAATTTGAAGTGTTTTAAAATGAATAAAAATGGTCTTCAGCATTTAGTTGTTAAGAAGAAAGATTGAAAAGGTTTGTAGAGGTAACCTGCCAGTGTCAAGCTTATGGTAAACCTTAGTTCTTGTTAGCTTTATGAGTGTTTACACTGGCCAGAACGTTGTGTGTGTGTGTGTGTGTGTGTGTGTGTGTGTGTGTGTGTGTGTGTGTGTGTGGTTCTGTGGTTTGAATGCAAGCCTAGCACTCTACTGCTTGAGACGCAGCTCTACTTTTGGCTGCTGGAATTTAATTAATAATCATCTCATGGACTTTCCTGCTCAGGCTGGCTTTGAACTGCAATCCTCAGATCTAGGACTCATGAGTAACATGAGCTATCAGTGCAGGCCATACATAATTTTGTATATGATATTTTACTGTGTGTGTTAAAGGAATTCATCTATGGCAGTACTTTCAATCTTAGCTCTTAGAAACGAACATAGTTCAGGTCAGGATAGAGTTATCAGTTGTAATAATTAGTTAAATTCTTTGACAGTATGTTATCCTGACAGATATTTGCCTGCCTTGGGTTTTTTTCCAAGAGGAGGGGAAATGCACCCTAATTTTTATTTTTTAAAAATACTTACTTATACTCAGATAAGATTACAGAGATAGTGTAGGTACAACCACAGGAAGGTGATACAAGAACATCATCAATAATAGAAGCTACAGATACACATGGGACATTGAAAGTAGTTACAACTGTGATATAACAATTGTTTCCATAACATGGAGTTCATTTCACTTAGCATCATCTTATGTGTTTATAAGGGTATAGCTATTGGGCTCTTGTGATCCACTGCTGTGACTTGCCTAAACCTGTACTGATTATTCCCAATAAGGGAGACCATAGAGTCCATGTTTCTTTGGGTCTGGCTCACTTCACTTAGTATAATTTTTTCCAAGTCCTTCCATTTTTCTTACAAATGGGGCAATGTCATTCTTTCTGATGGAGGCATAAAATTCCATTGTGTATTCGTACCACATTTTCCTGATCCATTCGTCTACGGAGGGGCATCTGGGTTGGTTCCAGATTCTAGCTATGACAAATTGTGCTGCGTTGAACATTGTTGTGCTGGTGGCTTTAGTGTGATTTTGTTTGTGTTCTTTTGGATAGATACCCAAAAGTGGGGCTGCTGGGTCATAGGGGAATTCTATATTTAGTCTTCTGAGGAATCTCCATACTGCTTGCCAGAGTGGCTGAACCAGTTTACATTCCCACCAACAATGAAGTAGGGTTCCCTTTTGGCCACATCCCCTCCAACAATTGTTATTGTTAGTTTTCTTGATATGGGACATTCTTACTGGGCTGAGATGGAATCTCAGTGTTGTTTTGATTTGTGTTTCTTTTATGGCCAGTGATGTAGAGCACTTTTTCATATGTCTCTTATCACCTTCCTGTGGTTGTACCTACACTATCTCTGTAATCTTATCTGAGTATATTGGAAACCATGTATATTGGTATTAGAACTAGAAAATTGAAAGGGAATGCCAAAATTGAGAGACACAGGGCAAAAAACAAAACAACTACAAAAGCAATACTTGCAAAACTGTTTGGTCTAAGTGAACTGAACACCTCATGGGGGGAAAGGGGGAGGAGGGCGGGGGGTATGAGGGACAAGGTAACAAACAGTACAAGTAATGTATCCAATGCCTAACGTATGAAACTGTAACCTCTCTGTACACCAGTTTGATAATAAAAATTTGAAGAAAAAAAAAGAAAATGAACTGAACAACTCGTGGGTGGGGGGAGGAAAAAAGGGAGGGGGGAGGGGGGAATGAGGTAACAGTACAAGAAATGTATCCAATGCCTAATGTGTGAAACTGTAACCTCTCTGTAATTCAGTTTGATAATAAATATATATATAAATAAATAAATATAAAAATACGTATTTATTGTCAAAGTTATGTACAGAGGGGCTACATTCATATGTAAGGCAGTTGGGGAGGAGGTAACAAGTTGAACAAGAAATGTATCTTGGGGGTTTTAAACCACAAATTTGAAAGCATTAGTTGATCACCATGATAACTTATGGAGATTTCAGCAACACTCTTCCAATTCCATTTTGAGACACGCACACATAGCATATTAGGGCGACAGATAAATAGTTGAAGTGAAAGCATGACTTCAAGACTACCAACATGGAACTGAACTACTGAAGCCATTGCTACCTCTGGATAAAGCAAGTATCCACAGGAAAAGATGTTGCGAATCAATGGACAGAAAACGGAGAAGCCTTAAAGAATAACACAATATTTTTTCAAGAATGACATAGGAGACAGGAGATGAATACCCTGAGCATCAGAAGTTAGAACTATGTTATTGAGGGCATGACTTTGGGTAAAATTGATTATTACACTTTCTTAACTTGATATCACTGTCGTGTTTTGATAGTATAACCATCCAGTAATCTTATTCACCTTTGACATGCTACAGAGGAAAAAGTACATTAATTGAAGTAATGTGAGTAGTTCTTGCACATGACAAAATTCTCACAGTAAATAAGACATGTACATTCATGAAGTAAATATAGACATAGACTTAGCAAAGATGAGTATGAATTTTAGAAGCTAATATTATCAATGTCAGACACAAGGCTACTTCTTGAGTATGAAGCTGTGAACCAGAACTTGACTAGAGGTAAATTCCATATTCAAGATCCAGCACAGAAAGAACTTCTTTCTTAACCAAGAAATACTCCTGTGTGTAACAATCACTGAATTTCCTTATGTGAAGAAATTCATCAATGTTGTTAAATAACTTCCTGATGTTATGGGGGAAAAGCCTGGCCCTGATGTCTAATACTTTACAGCAGGAAGTTTAAAGCAAAACAATTGTATATTTATAGCTTTCTTCCAATCACTAAATTGGTCTAAAACAGGGTTGAAAATACATTTTTAAAACCTTCAATAATATTGTGTCTGACAGTGATGTGGGCAAAATTACTAACCCTGTCTCCAGTGAACAACAAAGGAAGTGGGTTTGATCGATCAGAGAAAGCATCAGCTTTGGCTATTGCTTACTGTCTGGAAGGCCAGTCTGTAGCGTGTGATTGCTAAAATATGGAAAAGACTAATAATGAAAGCGAGGAGGGAAGGGATAAATAGATGCAAAAGAGATCTTTATGGTGCCTATATGTGACAATGACAAAAAATTCGATAACTGCAAAACAATAATCACCTGGGCAGCACTGGCCACTCATATAGGTAATCCTAGCTATTAGAAGACTGAGATGTGAGGATTGAAGTTAAAAGCCAGTCCAAACAGGAAACTCTATGATACTGTTGTGACTCAAGCCTTAGAGCTCTACCCTTGAGCAGAAAAGCTCAGCATGCCAGGCCCTGAGTTCAAGCCCTAAGAAAAGCACATGCACGCGCGCGCGCACACACACACACACACACACAGAAAAATCAACCAGTGACCTCTGAAATGGGGAGAGACAAGATTGTCAAGATCAAATAAATGAAAGCAAATTAAATGAAAATGTCCAGTTAAAATATAAAAGAGTAAAGAAAAAAATAACACCTTAAGTGATGTGCAAAGAGTGTCCATATCCTATACAATTGGAGATCCTGTAGTTTACTTGTGCTATTATAGTTTGAATTCATAAACTTGGAACCAAAGGCCAAGATCCTTCATTTAGATTCTCATATTTTCATAATAAGAAATATTTTTCAGGGCTGGGAATATGGCCTAGTGGCAAGAGTGCTTGCCTCCTATACATGAGGCCCTGGGTTCAATTCCCCAGCACCACATATACAGAAAATGGCCAGAAGTGGTGCTGTGGCTCAAGTGGCAGAGTGCTAGCCTTGAGCAAAAAAGTAGCCAGAGACAGTGCTCAGGCCCTGAGTTCACGGCCTAGGACTGGCAAAAAAAAAAAAAAGAAATATTTTTCCCCAACAAATTTCAGGAGTACATTCTAAAAAAAAACAAAATTGTCTTACAGACAGAAAAAAATAGGTAATTTTGCAACTGCATATATATGCTACATTAGCATATGTTATTAACCTATTTATCATATTGTAATTGTCTTCATTGTTTTCATAGGACTAATGTAGTGTGCCTGTACTTTACTCCACAGCTCCCATCTTCAGGATGAAATTATGGAAATGTGACTACTAATACTTCTCATTCCTATACAGGGATTAGATCTGTATGAAAAGTCACTTTAGTATAAATTTATACTTTTCTTTCCAAGGATAGCTCAATGATGACCTTCACAGGGAAATACATGGCTTTTATGTTCACTTATGAGCCCTCTACAGTGATGGTCTTAGTCCAGGGTCCTTCTGCTTTGGTTTTCTTTGAGCTGTCATATATAACTGCACCCATGTTTGCCATCTTTCTACCTGCTTCAGTTTTCTTCATTTATTCAACCGATTGTCGTTCCAAAAGAAAACTTGCATGCAACTTTCTCCATGTTGATGCTGATCCTCAGTGCACAGCATTCGTTCTAGATAAACTGATCTGCTAGAAATGTTACCAAACACATGGAACTACTCTAAAATAGTCACTACACCGTGTGGGGGAAATCTGTCCCATCTAACTACAAAGCTAGGAAGTGAAATGTTTTTGCTTAAGACTATCTGCCAGTTATTGGGTAGCCTTTTACTTGAAAGAGCAACATTAATCTTTAGGGGAGCACAAAGTTTTTGAGGTCACTTGGACCATCTTCTCATCTGAAATTGACAAAATGAGATGTAGAGTAACTATGAGCTGAAAATTGCTTGTCAAAATAATCTTTATTCAAAATTAATTTTTCTGGAGGATTTCAAAGGCCTATCTGGCCCGCTTTTGATACAGAATATAAGAATACAAAATAAAAGAATGTTTTAGCCAATTATAAAAATAAAAATAACCTCCACATTTCCTACCACAAAATCTGTTGCTTCAGGGAAAGTAATACTGCTCCCAAACTAAATATTATCCTTTGTCTGCTCCAGGTTTGCTTCTTTAGAAAAAACATTTACATTTCAACTAAACATAATTCTTAGGGTATCCATTAGATGTCATATTTGGGGAAAATAGTAGCACAGGAAATCGTACTCTCACATGAAGTCATAAAACATAAAACAAATATTTTTTGGCCTAATGTAAGCTTGTGACATAATCAGGGCCTATTCAAAGGGATTAGCCATGTCAGCAATGACTCTATCAAAAGTTATGCCATTTTACAGAAGATAAGATGAATGGAGCAGCCTAACAGAGAGTCTACAGCCAGTTGCCATTAGGAACCACTGTAGACAAAGGACATAAAAGTAGTAAGGCATGAGAAATACTTGGCAGTAGCCATTAGTATGTCTCTATCTTTTGTTTCAGAAATTTTGATTAGTCCATGTAATAAGTCCCTTCTTAGATCACTTTAAACTTAATTTAAATAGAAAGCAAAAAATAATATGAGAGCTAGCATAAAATTTCTTCATTTCAAAAGCAAGATATGGAATCATCCTATTAAATATTTCTGGGGAAAAAAAAGGTAAAAAATCAGAGACGTAACTATATGGTTGGTAGTTATAAGGCATTGAAAAAAAAAAAAACAACCTAGAATCTGCTCAAGTCTGGTCCTAGTCCTTTTTTTTCTGGGTACTGAAACAGTTTATTTCCTCTGGTTTTTAATTAAAACAAATACCTTTCATTCCGATGGAAAGTAAAAACAAAATTAGTGTTTCTTTAAGCATTTGTATGATAGAACTGGTTACTGGGAGGAATTCTGGCTCTTTTGCACATTTTACAGTTTTTTTAACTTTTCACTTTTGAAAAATACCTTGCAATCATTTCATTAGTTATATCTGAAAGTAATCTGTAGTTCATTAGTTATATCTGATAGTATCTAGTGTTTTTTTCTCATTTAATTATGAAAATAGTTGTATGTAGACTAAAATGCTGCAGATTATATTGCAATTTTCAGGCTTAATTTAATGGTATTTAGACAGAGGAACTGAATAATAATTTTAGAATGGAGCAAACATGGATACAAGGGACATACTGCAATGCAGAATGGTATAATGAAATTAACTCACACTGCAGCTCCTTCCATTCACCACCAGAGAATGACACAAGGTTCTTTGTCTTCCTGTAGCTAGCCACCTGCACATAGCTTGTCTTTGTCCTCTGTAATGTCCAGTTGATTGTGTTAAGTATGGCGCCTTTTCCAATAAGCCCACATGGAATATAGAGAAAGGAGTGTTAGTCTAAAAAATGCATTATGACTCATCACTGGCTGTATGAGTATGATCTGCCGAGTGAGTATCTCTGTTAACATGTGAAAGATCTGTATGAAACTTAGATTTTGAATATTTCATACTTCTTACTGAAACATTATGCTACATTCATCAAGATGTTTGTTTCATGCCTTGAATTCTTTCAACTGTGCCTGTTTTAATTACTAGCTCCCTTTTGTGTTGCCTTAAGGGTTTCTTCTCACATTTATTGTGTTTGTGAACTGTGTTTTTAAAGTTAATTTTCAGCATCTCTTCTGACAATGTTCATTTGTAAATGTAATTGGAGTAGAGATTGGTTTTGGTTTTTGTTTATTCTGAAATTTGGTTTTCTTTCTCTTTGTTCCAACCCAGTTCTGGATATTTTCAAAATTAAGCTGAAATGATGGGGCCACTGATTTGCATAATCTTTCTTGATATTTTCATCAGCTTTTCCACCTCATAGGAAACCTACCAGTCTTCTGCTGGTTCCCCATGCATGCATTGGCTTTCTATGTGTGCTTACCAGGCCCTAAAGTTCTGCCTCTGCACAGAAAGGAGGTCTCCAAATGCCACAGCTCTGGCCAGTTAAGTCAGCACAATTTTAGACTTTGTAGTTAATTGCATACTCTTGCTTTAGCTCCATATCCATGCACTAACACTGGTACCAGATTCTTGCCCCATGACAGCCCTCAGAGGGGTCTGTTTCCTTGGGAAGCTAACTCCAGGAAGCCATTCCTTATTAATGTTTATGGATCCCATTTTCTCTGCTCATGTCAATGTGTTTTGCTTTTACCTATGGTACATAAAATCACTTTCAACTATAATGTGTTGTCACTGTTCATCTTAATCAATTTTCTCTAATGATGGTTCAATGTCTCAAGCAGGGTTATTTGTAAGGTGGACAAACATACCTATCACTTGATTGCTTCATGATACAGGTCAGCAAACCACCCAGAAACTATAAACCTTCTAACAACATGAATTTATGCTTTACTTTCGGACAGGAACTGCTTGATAACTGTGTGGCAGATGCAGGGCAGAGAGTTTGCTCTGGTTCTAGACGAGTGTCTGGAGATCATTTTGTTCCATTGCACAGGTGCTTGCTCTGGAAACTTCTGTTTAGGGGCATGGACTTCCTGAGGCCTGATTTTATGGAAGAACTTATAGAAGCTCAGAATCAAGCACATTTGAAGGACCCTGCGACCCTATTGTTAATACTAGTGGCTAGAGCACTAGAACAGTCAAGCTCAATAAACGGGACAAGATAATACACTCAAACCTAAAAGAAGGGGGATTTAAATATTTGGCAATATCATCCATATTGTCACATCATCCTTACAAAAGTATTTCTTATGTTTGTGAACCTGGTAATCCTCAAAACAATATCAATCTGTAACTGAAGTGTTGATTAGGAAAGCTAGGCAAAACTGCTCATAGTCCATAGATAATAAAAAGTCTTCCTATTAAAAGGTATCTTGGGAAAAATGAAAATATTTCTATTCAATCAAGTATGAATATGGCAGAAATCACAGGATATTTCTATCAGGTTTTTGTTTGTGTGTATTATTTTTAATATATGTGAAATTAATGGTTTTGTGATTTAGGCTAAAAGGGGGAAAATCATTCATTACTCGGGTGTACCACTATCCTGTGGGGTTCATTGTCACAGGAGGTCACTGAATCAAATGTCGTGGCCTGAATTTTGAAAGCTGTTAGAAAGTCTTATGGTGACTAATATCATCCCATTACTATTCATGCCAAGGTGTAGGTAATGAACTCTCCAACTGTAGGCTCTGACTGATCACCTCAGGGGTCAAATGGAATGGTCCCCTTTGTGTAGCTAAACAATAGACTATTCATTTGGGAACATCCATAATCTTGAAAACCCGATATAAAAGAAAATCTACTATTGGAGACCTCCAACAATTAAACTTTGCTCCCACATCTCCACATGCAAAGGCAAGCCTATATGTCAACTGTTCTTTGCTATTAGACATTTAGCTCAATTGACTTTGATCAGTGCAGAGTACAAGAAGATTGAAATCTCAGTTGTTTCTGAACTGTACATAAAGAGATAAGCTATTGCAAATCCAGAATTCTGGGCAGAGTCTCAAGGAAAAATCTTGGCTTTATTGTTAATTTTTTTTTAGAGATTTATGTTAGGATTAATTGAAATGTGGTTCTTCTATCTGGAAGGCACAGGAAGCACATAATCCGAGGGACTGCTACTTCATATATTATCATTTTGCTTTGCTTACCAGTACCTTTACCTTTCCACAAGGAAATAAAGGTAACATGCCAACACAATTGCTGATGTCCAGGTAAAGAATCCATCATTTCTCCATTTGATCCTGGAGTGGCAAGATACAACTGAGTAAAGCAGAACCTAGAGAACTTTCTTGTGTCATCAAATTTGTTGTTCTTTTTTTAAAGATAGATTCAGATACTTTTATATATTAACAAAAATGCATAACCTCTTCACTGGATAATATAAATAGGTTTTAGGAACTGTATCTGTTGCTTTGAATTATGTAAACTATTATTAACTTGACTGAAGACACAAATATCATTAAATCAATCTCATTTTGATAAAAGCCATTTCCAGGGGTGAAAGATTAATTCCATGTTTGTATACAAACAAAGGGGGAAGAGCATATAAAATCCTTTGTGCAAGTACTAATTATTTAAAATTATCAATAATTCCAAAATAAAAGCGACATGAGGAGTTGGGGGGAATCTAGATTTGATGTATATAAGGAAGGAAACAAGATGAATGAGAGCAAAATTAATGAGAAAACTCTATTTCTTGGTGGAACACAAAATGTAGTACAGTTCTAAAACCATATGTCAAAAAATACAAAGAAGGTAGTATGCATTTAGAAGTTGGTAGAGAATCATAAGTCTACTTAGAAGTACATAAATCACTGTAGATGATTGTTATTTCTTATAAGATGGTGTGAAGTTAGATATTCCAGGTTACCTACATTACCTTTGCTTGACAATAAGGAGACTCTACATGGAATATCAAACCCTTATTGGTTTCATAAAAGTGTAAGTAAAATAGCACTTACAATTCAAAATTTCACTTAAAAATAGTAATAGATGATTATTTCAATTTTGGTTTTCAAAGTGATTGAGTAAGTACTGAAGTAGCTCATGATTTTTCAGAGCCATGCTTTAACAGATGGGACGTGGCAGAACTAGTACTTAGGGCACCAAGATGAGATGATTACAAACACCAGCTGGTGTTAATTTATCTTAGTTACCCTAGTTGAGTCCACAAAGAAGCAGGCTTGCCTGACCGTTGTTTTTTACTAAAGAAAGGCAATTGGCATCCGCCAGTACTTGAAGAAAACACTTGCCTTCCGCTCTCCTCAATCCTTACCCTGTTTCCGTGCTCTCCAAACTGAAGAAAAAAATCAACTCACATAGAACTTCAAGAAGACCCAGCCTGAGCATCACAGAAAGAGTGCTAAAGAGAGGTTTGGCATAACAGATAAAAGAACCCCCAAAGTTAGTTTGTGCATAGGAAAAGTCCATTACTGGTAAATACTGCAGACACAGAAGTTAAATGTAAGAAAGTGATTTAAAAATGTGTGTGTGTGTGTGTGTGTGTGTGTGTGTGTGTGTGTGTGTAGAGAGAGAGAATCATAATTTCCAAATTTTTAACTATTTTAAATGATTTTTCTTTTTTCACCTTAGGTTGCATTAACTAACTGTATAAGCTAGAATAGCAACTATTTTTCTTATACTGAATAACTGATATTGAGCTTTCAAGTTTAAAACCACTAGTTTTATAACACAGTAAAGTCTCATAATATTTATTATACAAAAATAGTAAACATAGATGAATATGGAAAATAGTATGCTACAACTTCATTAGGCTGAAAGAACTTGTGATATAAAATAGATACATTCTTCCTTTATTTTTCTTCCATTGTATTTTCGAATTGGAAATTGTTGATAATCACAAAAATTACTGGGTTACACAATTTAGCTTATTTCTAGGCACTTTATTGAATTATTTTCATAGCTGCCTTTACTTTCTTAGATTCCAAACAAAAATTGTATATTTTGTTGGTATTCAGAATTGTGATCTTTAAACAAAATTATTAAAAAATGTTTGGGATTCATTGTATGTTTCATAAGACATGCCATCAACAAACACTATCATTTTCCCATATAAAATTGAGAATGACTCTTGAAGTTTACTTGTTGGCTCATTTTACTTTTATCTTTCTTATAGATCTTAAGTTCCTTATCAGGCACCGATTAACCAACACAGAAGCAATCTACTAATCTGTGAATCTTCCAAATTGACATTTGGAAATGAAATATATTTTGATGAGGAATCTTATTTTCTTATAGTCCTAGCATTAATACAGGTTTTCAAATGCAAATTTTCAAATATATTCACAGAGTAAGACTCTACTGTTGGTAGTTATACTTTGATTAATATTTCACTGGATTATATGAGAAAAAATAAACTCATTAAACCAAGGAATTGTTGTAGCATAGTTACAGTTGGTTAGAAAGAGAAGCCAAGGGCTCTTACATGTATTGTGAATTCTTCTCAATTGAATTAGGGTGGTACAATTGCATAGATAATGAATCTAAAGCAGAAAAAAACTTGAATGACTTGCTTATTCCTAATCCAGTTGCGTTTAAAATAGAGTCTGTATGATCCAGAATCTTTTGATTCTTGAACACTGAAAAATGGTTTTCCTACCCTCTGGGAAAGAAAAAATAAATATCAAATCTGTGATAATAGGTAATGATGTTTTTATGGAGTTTTTAAGGATAAGATGGTATTTTTAGATGAAGAATACTCCAGACAGTGTTCCTCTACTGAGATAATGGTGTAAAGAGCTTAGGAATTGTGATAATAATTAGGCTAATCTAAGTAAAGCATAGGGTTGAAAAGCATAAAGTTGGAAAGAGACTGGGGAAGGAGGAGATGATGAATGCTAATTTAAATACTACATTTTTCTTTCCTTGCAATAAGGAACAGTAGAACAATGGACCACTGATCCAAACACAGTGGGCCTTCTAGGTATTTTTGAACACTAATATTAAAAGGAGGAATTAAGGTTCTTCAAGCTAAAAACCAAAACAAACAAAGAAAAACTTATCAATTTAATGTGACCCCAAGAAATCATAAGGACCAAGAATGATGGCCCATAAAAATATCTGACATGCAAAAACAGGATACTCTAGATGAGCAGTATTTTTTTTTTGTTTCTTTGAGCTTAATGCAGCTGCAAAGAAGGTAGTTGGAAAGAACAAAGCCTAGGGTTCAAAAGTTCTGATACAATTTCCATCTTCAGATCTCTGTCAAACTGAGCTGGAAATATTTTTATCCATATCCTCCTAAAATTTCAGGTAGCCTCCAGCTACGCTGAGCCACTTTCCCTACTGTTTCAAACCTTTCATTTCTTTTGTGACTCCAATATGGCTTTTCCTTATCTCAAAATGCACATGCATACATGTACTAACACACACTCGCTACTTGACAAAAGTAAACACACAGAGACATGAAAAAGTTACTGGAATCTCTAAGCAAGTCAGAAGAGATTAGTTTCATATCCTGTTGTGATAATCTCATTCTCCCTTTATCTCATTAGTTTATTCTTCTATAGAAATGACCTAAGAAATTGGGAAAACTGTTGAAAAGCTGTATATGAAGACACATTGTAATTGACTTTCTAAATATAGGATGACTCTGCTTTTAACTATTTCCAGCCATCCTGTATAAATTACAGAAATTGTTGCTTACTCAGTAGCTGGTATCTTATAGTCTGAAATCCCATCCTGTCATATCTCAACAGGTAGATGTGTGACTACTTAAGAAAACTTATCTTAATTAGATTACAACAAAAGAATCCCTACTTCTACCAACAATTTTATCTGCCTCCAAACACATTTCCATGTGAAAAAGGACATTTGCATGATCAAATCTGAGAACCATATTTCAGTGATTTTACAAATGCTCACCAAGAGTAATTTAAATATGTGCTAAAGGCAAAATATTTTTAGATGTTAGTGTCAAAAATACAGTCAGTGACTGATGCCAGGAAGAAGGGAAAGTGTAACTTTGTGAAAAATTTAAATTTGCTACATATTTCAAATCCACTTCAAGTTTTCTTTCAGATGTATTATTTGAAGTGGTATTGAAATCATATGGGAGAGTATCACTGTGCAATAGAACTTTATTTTGTTGCTGGAAATGCAGCATGCTTGTGCTGTTCAGAATAACCCTGGGTCACAGGTATTGGACAAATTTGATTACAGCTAGTGTGGCTGAGGAAAAGAATTTTAAACTTCATTTAATTTTAATTTGTTCCAGTTTGAATAACTTACGAAGCTGGTCACTTTCATTTGGGACAATACAATCTAGATTTTACAATGTGAATAGTGAAGATCAGTGCATGTCAGCTTTTTTTTTAACAAATATTAGACACTTAGCATTATAACTGTAGCTTGTTCGTGTGTGTCTATTTGTATAGAATTAAAAATTGACTGGATTTGATTAATAACTGACCAGACACTTTCTAATAAATTATTGATGGCTCTCCCTAATCAGATCTTTATTTAATGTTTCATGTGAGGGATTCAAACATGTTCAAGTTATGAAGTACAAATATATTCTCATATGTTCCTATTAACAAGATTCAGAAATGCTTTCCTTTGTTCTGAGCTACGTGGTTGTTAAGATTGTCTGCATGTTTTGTTGTTGTTGTTAGTAGCTAAATATGTGTCCTTCAAACAACCTGTCTATGTACAATGTACAATGACTTAAATGTATTCCTGAGGCCTATTTTATTTAGTAGTTCTACTTAATGTACAGTTGTGGCTATTCTTGGTTGATACATGGATTCACACACAGAATACACAAATGATCGCTGTCACACAAACTTATTCACCCTGGAGCTTTCCACGATCTCTGCTATTTCCAACATGAAGACCTCCCTCTTGCTTTATCTCCCTACTGCAACTGCTTGCAGTTGTTTTGGTGATTATATCCCTCTCATGTATCAACTATTTTATTCAAATATGTAGGCAGTATATTTTGAGTGAATCAATAATAAAGTAGTTGACACCATAAGCCTCATCACCCCCCATACATGCAATTATTAGTATTAAAGTCCCAGGGGCCAGCAGCGCAGTGAACCATAGTAATGAGGTTGATAGTTCATGAAGGAACTGATGTGACAAATTGCCAACCTGCTGCCGAGACAGCCTTGCTAACCCTCCAGAAGGCCAATGTTATTCCGATTTCCATCCAGTTTTGCTCTTATTGTAAGTATGTCTGTGCTCACACCACATATAAATGATTTAAGTGCATACACTCACCCCCCCCCCCTTGGAAGGAGGGCACCTGGTGACATGTATATTTATAATCTACTTTTCAAACTGACATGTACGCAGGGTAAAATTAATCACTATTTGTCATACACTTGGAAGCACAAAAGAATGTTTTATTTTCATGACTTATTTTGGAAGTATTTGAAAAAATAAGCCTCTTCATTTATTGCTGTGGTAGTTCAGTAAGAACTTATTTCTCTCTTGATAGTCACATTAACTGAGTTTTGTTATATTATCGTATAGTTGAATAAATACTTTGCTGGCATCTTTTCCTCTTTTTTTCCTATCGGAGTTTGTAATCCATATAAGAAAGGCAAGACTCAATTTACTGAAAAATGCACAAGTGCTATTTTCAGGAGACTTTATTTATACTTAAAATATACTTCATCTGATTTTTACTTTACTCTTCACTTTATTTCACTGTATCTCTAAAGAACTTTACTTTACAAAATGTTGTAAGCAGGTGTATCTGACTTTTAGTACAAAATCAGGCCCAATTTGCACTGTCCATACAGCAAAACTTTCATAAAAGAAATGGAAGGATTTTTAACAAATACATATTATTGAAATTGCTATTTGACTGTCATGCCCTGTCCACAATTTTTGGTGAAGACTTAAGTGCTTTAGAAAAGACAATAAATTTCTCTTAAATTCTCAATTGGTTCCTAAAATTCCTGTTATCATAACTGCTCTTCTTCATAGAAAATAATTTTGCTTTAAATGATTGGAAATTTTCTTCCTCTGTGCTTAGTTTTTTTTTCTCTTTCTGGGAATTATTTCACTATGGGATTATATCTTCATAGTCACAATGGATCTGTTTCTTCCTGGCAAAAAAAAACAACAACAACCCACCTTTTAAAATCTGTTGCTTTAACCAGCATTTAATGAGGTATAACACAAATATATATACATATATTTTTTTTGCTATTTTTCAAGTCTGTGTTTATTTTCTTAGCTTAAACTGGAGTTTAAGTGATGCCTTTTGTGAGACCTTAGCTACATACAGGTTACCTGTGTCTTATATGCTGAGAATGGCCCCAATTCACTGTGGGAATTCCATTATCTTGTGAGTTAATACTATAGAGAATGACTATATAACTTTTATTACTCTGGAGCCACAACCCAGCTGTCCTCTAAATAGATTTCACTTGAATATTTGTTTGCATTTGTCAACAAAAGATAATAAGAACACATAGGGTTAGATGCTTCTTGGACAGAACATGAGTGCTTCAGGGAGTCGAAGAACAAAGAAAGGGGTTCTTCCAGAAATTTCTATCTTGCCTTCACCACTATGTTAACTCCTACTGTACAGATCAAGGATCCAATGTAACGATGATTCAAACTTCCTGCTGTGTGCTAATGACTGGAAATGGATCTCTACTCTGTCTGAGACAGGTGGACTCAATGGAAGTCCAACTTAAACCATATCCCCTTGTTACTGGGTTCCTATATCTCTCCATTCTGAGAAGAGACTGAGGAATTCTATGTGGGTATTCAGTATCAGCATTAACCCAGACTCTAGTCAATACATCTGATATTACACCCTTAAGTGAATTTCTATTGGCATTTTGGGAAAGACTGGGTGGATCTTGGCAGTACATGTATCCTCACAATGCTCAGAATCTCTTGTCTTAGACAGCCTTTCTTCAAACAATGAGAGCTAGACATAAAAATTGGCTTAGCTCTTGGAATTAAGGAAGGATCTGTGGCTTCTTCTTGCAGAAACCCAATCTTTTGCTGCCCTTCATTTGATTTCTTCCTTTAGTGCTTTCCCATCCCTTCTGCAGCTGAGGACCCCTATTGCTCTAATATCCATTTTTGCAACTAAATGATTTCTGCTTCTCCCTCAAAACTTCCCCAGTTTTATCATTGCTAACCCTTTTCTTCTTTTGATGATTAAGAACTATCTTTGGCATCTCTTGCTTCAGGGATCTCTGTATCCCAACCAATATTAATGAACAGATTCCTGTGAGTTCCCTTTCTGCCTTCATGCCTGATGTCTGTGCCCTGTTGCTATCATATTCTTTATTTATGACATTAGTGAATGGTATAACCTCTTACCTTCTCACATTGCATACCTTTTCTGGCCTTTGTATGCCTGGTGGGAACTAATAAGTAGGCTTTGCCACATACTTCCTCCAGCCTTTTTTTTAAATTTCTCATCATCTATTAGGAACTCAAGCATTTTCATTTCACTAAGTATTGTCCTTTTATTTTTCCTATGTCCAGACTCTATAGGCCATGAAATATTTAATCCATCCACAGGAGTCTTGTCAAGATATTAAATATCTTGTGAGAGAAAATAAAAATACTTTCTATTTTCCACTTTCTCCTTTCAATCTCTCAATCAAGAACCCTCAACTCCCAACCACAGATCCTGCTGTAGCTTCTGCTGGAACATGGCAGCTGGTTGTTATGCTTTACTTGTAATATGTCTTAGCATGTCAGTATAAGGGCTATGCAAAATCTCAAACTTCTTTATTCACCTCATAGATGGGAAAGGACATGGCTTGTACTTGAAGGGAGAGTGTTGCTTTGTAGGCAGGTGTTACTGTTCTGTTCTGTCATGCATGGGAGGGTAGTACCAGCCAGCTCCTGTTAAGGAACAGTAACCCACTACTCTAATCTTGGAGTTAGGGAGGCAGTTTAGAGTCAGCATCATCAGTGGTATCATTTCAAGCATCTTCATCAGTGTATTTAAGATTCCAGGCATTCCCTACCAGCATCCTGACCTCAGTGGAACACAACTGCCTTGGTTGGAGTTAGTTGTTTATAGAGCTCTATAACTTAAAATGTGAAATGTAGGTTACTTTTCCAACTGTGTCATTCCCTCCTACATAGGTGATGGGGGGGGGGTCTAATTCTAAGGCCCACCTTGAATTTTCAGGTTTCTAAAGTTAGGCATGGCTCAAGTGGTTGGGCACCAGCCATGAGCAAACACACTAAGTGAGTACCAAATACTGAGTTCAAATCATGAGCAAAAAACAGTCATCATACAAGTGAACCTAAAGCCTAGATTTGAGATCTCCTGCTTGTGTTTCAAGCAGTGATTTTTAACTCTTGGCATTTTACTTAGTGGGTATTTTGGGTCTCAAAGCTTGGACAGAAATGGAACTACTAACCACATTTGTAGGCTTCTGACATAGACAGGCTCCTGCATTTTTATCCATATGGCTACCGGTTTCTCTTTTTAATTTCTGAGAGATAAAGGTGTATGTTCAGTTTGAGCAGAACCATGTCTTTGAGTATTGTCTTGTTGTAGTTTATGTAGTTTTGCTATGTGTTGACTGTGCATATATAATTGAGATGATCAGAACCAGAGATAGTTACTGCAACCAAATCAAAAGGCTCCCAAACTTGCTTCCTGAGGAATATTGCATCTAATAACAAAAGCCATTTTACTTGGAAATAGTGTATAAATGTAATGTATACAATAATGTCTCTATAAATATACATACTTTTAAAAACTATATAATTTACAAAGACCTATAAAGGTTTATGTATAATATATACGTTTTAGAGGCTTATACTTATAAGACACTGACTTTCAAGGAATAAGTTATATATCTTTGTCATAGATACTTTATCCTATTATAATGTATAATAGCTGGTTTTTGTTAATTTAACTGAAGTAGTTTAAAATCATTTATGGTTATCATCTCTTGCTATTTCTAAGAGATTAACAGTGAAATAGAAAACAAATAATTAGTTTTATATTTTGTAATGGAGGTTACATTTTTTCTAATTAAAATACTTTTCTAGAGTATCTTCAGTAGGAATTAAATTCTAGTTATAAACAGTCATTTGCCTGTTTCCCCTCGGAGCATCCCCTTTAGTTTTTTTACCTTCCATTGTTAAATAGGACCTCTTCTATAACGCTGAGTAGGGACAATCATGTAGGTGCTGTTGACATATTCCCAAAGTTAATAAAAGTAGTTCAAGAATTTCATAATTTGGTATATTTGTTTTTTATATTTTTGTACACAAATACCTTGTCATTTTAAATAAGACAGGGTTACAGAGGAGTACATATACAAATATGAAATTAGAATAATGAACCATGTCAATTGTGTTAAGATGTTGGAAAATTAAATAAGAGGTGGGGTGAAATTGATCAAAATAAATTATATGCAAATTTAGAAGTATCAAAATGAAGCCACTCTGTACAGATTTCATATGCTGAATTACACAAAAGGAAGAAAAATAACTTTCTCTGTTTTTGCACTACACGCATGTTCCATTAGAAATTGCTATTAAATTGCATCAATGTCCACTCAGCATCTATGGATAGTGCAACATACTTTTGGTTTTGAGACATTGACACCATAAATGTGAAGCATTTACCACTCTGAATTTGGTAGATGTAAATTTATTTTATATACACTTCAGGATTTTCTATATGTATCTTTAGCTTTACAGAATTTATCTTTATCTTTACAGAATTAGATTTAATATTAAGGTTTTATAGGTCTCCTAACATGAAGTAAAGCATTTTTCATTTTTTGTTCTATAACCAAACTAGGTAAATAGCAGAGAATTTTGCTTTTCAGATTTAAATATAATTCAGCATTAAGACTTTATTTATCTTTATTTTCCAGTCCTTTCCATGTTTACTATTCTTATAGTCTTTTCTTTTTCTTGCATCAACTTTGTTTTGTTCTATGAAGAAATATACTGCACAGATATGTACAAAATAGTTTCATGATTTACAAGAAATTTTCTGACAAATACATATTGAACAGCTTTTTAAATGTCTATGAACAAAAGCAAATTTTCTTTCTAGACCATAAATATCTATGTATATCTATTAAACTACAATCGTTGAGTATTTTATTTATCTAGCTCTTTTTGTTGTCAACTTGATCTGTCAGATTCTAAAAGAAGTATTACACTATCAACAACTATAAATTAAATATTTTATACAGTCTTCTGTGTGTTCCAAGGCATTTATAGATTCCTCTGATACATTGTTTGGAGCATAAAGTTTTATGATTATAGATTATTCTCAGCTTTCATGTTTTATCATTATGTAGCAAAAGTCTTTGTCCTGTTTAATGATATTGTCCTTGAATTCTATTATGTCTTATATAAATAGTGCCACTTTTTTATTGTGTTTGCATTTGTCTGAAATATCTTTGCAATAAGTTTGCATTCATCTGCCTTCCATCAGCTCTTTCTGAATAGGAGAGCACAAACTAAATGTCATGTCTTATTCTCTCTTCTTAATTAAGGAAGTTGCATTTGGAGACTTGTCATTTTCCTTTTCTTGTTTAAGCTAATAAAAAATACAATAGCAGTAAAATTTAGGGTTTTGTGCCTTACAAGAGGTAAAGAAAAAGAAACCCTGGAACACAGCCTGGGCCTTTCACATCCCCATAGTGTAGAGAGACCACTCACATGTCAGTGAATCCATGAGAAATGGTAAGGAATGAATCAGGAAAACTATTTGGTTTGGAAAGATCCTCCCACAGCAGTATTTTATACATTGGAAGTTTGGTTCACCGCTGGCGGTATTAATGAGATGGATGCAGGCTTCTTCAATGGATTAATCCATTGAAGAGTGAATAGCTGAAGCAGTTATTGGAACATGGAGCCTGGTTTGAGTAAGTAGGACAGTGGGGATGCACATTTGAAGAGTAGTTCTTATCCTTAAATCATTCTCTTGTATTCTCTGTTTCTTGTAGAGCAGGAGTTGAGCATCTTTGCTCCACAGACCCTTCTGCCATTATGTCTACCTCACCAGAGGCCCAAAATGGTAGAACCAAGTGATTTTGACTCATGCCACTGAAATGCTAACTGGAAACAAAGCTTTCTTTTTACCTTGTTTATACCAGACATTTTCCCACAGGGGGGGAAAAAAAGCTAATGCAAGAGTCATTTTTGTCAGAGGTATACATAAATTAACTCTGTGTGTGACTAAAGTTCTTGTTTTTCCAGTTACTTACAATTTTGTAGTTTTGTGTTTTCTTGCTTGTACCTATGTACCTAGCCTATGAAGCATATTTCTCAGTTTTACAAGACAACAAAAGTAGGAAAACAGAGCCCACGGGCATTTTGCTCTCCTTCTTTGTACTTTATATTCTAAATGGTTAGGCCTCTCCCTGGAAGGCGCAAGATTAGAGTGTATAAAGATTATTTCATTTCACAGAAATGAAAAGGTCTAGTGCATTAGGTTAAACTCTGATATTTGTTGGAGAAGTAAAACTTGGGAACTATAATAATGAAATTCAAGTTTCAACTTGGTGGTTTGTGAAAATTTAAATTATTTCAGATGGTTTTGAAAGTTAACTGCTAACTCTACTACTTTTCCAGGGTTGGCGGTTAACTTTAAAAACAAGATAGACAAGATAGACAAAAAGAGCACAAGATATAGTTAGTTCCAGCAATTCCCAAAATAAGCGATTTCTGGGTGGAGGGAATTTAGTTGCTATTAAATCAGTAAAAATGATAGGGAACCAGAAAAACTCACCAGAAAAGAAGCCAATCTGAAATAATCTCCAAGAATGTGCCAGGCCTGAGAAATGTACAAGTTGATGATACCAAGATGAAATCGTTCCTGTCAGACCCAGCTAAAATTAGAGTCAGGAAGTTATGAAGGGGGAGGCTCCTGCTTGCCTGTCTGAGATAAGTACTTTCTCAAGGACTTTCTAAAGACTGAAAAGATATTTCTTCTCATTCTATACACATCCCATGTTTGCACTCCTCACACATATGCACAGATCTGTGCATAGATAATATAAGACTGCAGACAGGATGCTGGGAGCATCTGCCCAGAAACAGTACCTAGAAATGGTACCAACTTTTGCCTGGGTCCTCACGACAAGTGAACTCTATATCCTTATAGTTTATTAAGTTTCCCCCATCTTGCCTTTGAAAACTTTAGTCTCACTTGGGTCTTCTTGAGTATGGCTGGCATTTAATACAGTAGGCATATTGTTATTACCTTTTACAAATATATGAATATGTCACTATTTTTGAATAGTGAGTATGTTTTGAAGCTGAATGTCATCCCTCATTGTTGTTTAAGCTGAGAAATGGAACTTATGCATACCTTCGTGCATATAAGCAAAGAAAATTTACTGAAATAGCGGAAATAACTTGTACAGTTCAGAATGACTCCAAAAAGTTCTAAAGAGTGTTTATATTTTTTCTCATTTTATTGCTCCAAAATATGTGCGTGTGAAAGATTACAATATACCTATTGTAGAATAAGAAAAAAATAGAAATCAGCATTTTCTAATTTTGTAAATGATCTGTGCATAGGAGAAAATAAGAATGTAGGTATTTATTACTCTTTAGAAGTTTATTTTGGAATTATGAAATCATAACAGAACATAGGAAAGAGGAGATGAAGTACAGGTTGACAGTAGGTGAGATATAGCAAATCATCTCCTGGCCTTCACTAAATGTCTCAGATGGCAGAATATTTTCTGTAGAGAGATGTCCAATTTAAAAAAAAAAGAAGCAAAATATTTGTTTACATCACAAATAGTTTCATCTAGATTAAGCTTCTTAATATCCCTTTGTTCCACATGTAAGGGGTAGGGATGGGAGGAATGGAGAGAAATAATTAGAAAGACAGAGAAAGAGAGAAAGAAAATGAAATGATGTGTTTAAGTTATTGGAAAGGGTTTAGTCTTCTCAAAAGTAATATAGAAATAACAAGAAGATGATGGAACATTTTATCCTATCATATCAGTCAAAGAGATAGAAAGGCATTACAACCAATACCAAATATGTTCTGATTACATGTTTTAAAGTGTCTCAAGTTAGAAACTCCAAAGGTGTGGGGTTTTAGCAAGTTTTTAAGAGCATCCACCCTCCTGGTTAGCAGAACATGGACAGGATGCTTCTCTGGCTAAAGCCAAAGGGAGACTACTTTCTTGAGAAGCAACTTTTAAAAGAAATGTATCCAATGCCTAACTTATGAAACTGTAACCTCTCTATACATCAGTTTGAAAATAAAAAAAATAAAGTAAAACATGATCTTCACATAAAAAAGAAGCAACTTTTACATTTGAAGGTCTTAATCTTGGCAGCACACTAGATTCATATGGGAAAAAAGTTCTTTGAAAGCTCTGCACTGAGAGACAAAGCAATAGAATATATTAATTAATTTGGAATGAGACTAACTCATCTCTCCTTCTTAAAGCTTCTGGATAGTTCTAATTCATAGCCATAGATGAAAAAGTCTGATTCGCAGGCCTATGTAACTGGTATCAATCTTGAATGCACATTGGCATCCCAAAGAATGCTTTCAGCACTGGACACAAAGACCACAGAGGGAGCTGGAAAAAACAATATTTTGCATAGTGTCCCTAGTGATTCTAAGTCACAGACTAACTTGGGAAATAACTCTAACAATCCATAGCAAGAGGCACTGATAGTAATGACTGTTCATGGGCTAAAATCTGCTCAAGAGATGTACACATGCTCATGTAAATGCTGAGATGCCAGAAATACAGGACTGAGTATGAAAAGAAATGCAAATGTCTGAAATATGCAAGAAAGACACTTCAATTAAGAATTACATGACTGAAGATGCAAAGACTGGAAAGTTCTAACCTTTGAAAAACTTCTGCAATTAACTATGTGCCATTCTTTGAGGGGAAAAAAGGCATTTTATATGAAAGTTTCCTTTAAACACAATAATGGATAAAACCAAGATCAGAGAGGTTTCCATTGGGTTCTCTATGTGAAGTCTCACAAGGTCAAAGCTGAGATTATATAAATTGCTCAATTCCATTAGAAGACATAAACATCTTCAATGTGTATGTACAAGTCCACAGTTATAATTAGAGACTTCAGTAGTGCTTCATTAGTAATGACTAGATTAAATAAGCAGAAAATCAGAAAGAAAGCAATATTAATCAACTTGATTTAATTAAGTTTCACACTTTTCCTTTCAAAGACAAAAAAATACTCATTTTTCCCACGATAACACTGGACATTCAACTAGCTAGCCCACATTCTTATGTACAAAACACATAAATACTTAGAAATTAAATATATTGCTAAACAACACTTGGGTCAAAGAAATCTCAAGAGAAGTTGAAACTATAGTCTTAATTAAGATTAGAAAAAAACATTAAATACTTAGAGAAAAATTTATATTAAGTGTATATTTTTATAATTTGCTTTATTATTATTATAAAGGTGATGTAAAGAGGGATTACAATTACATTAATAAAGTAATGAGTCCATTTCCTTTCATAAAGTGTCTTCTGTTCCCTCACTCTTTCCAGTGCATATTTTTGAAGTTTCTAAAATGAACAATCTAATATTCTGTATTAGGAAATTAGAAAAAAATACAAAATGAAGCAAGAAGACATAAACAACTTAAAGGCAGAGTAGAAATAAATTGTAATTACGAAATGATACTGAAAATTAAAAATAAAAACAGAAGCTGGTTCTTTGGAAAAAAGGACAAAATTTGTATGTCTCTATGTAATTTGAGCAAATAAAGAAAGCACAAATAAATCACAGTCAGAAATGAAGAAGTATTACTCTCATGGAATTATCTTAAAAGAGATAATTAAGGGACAACTGTAGAAACACCAGGTCACAAAACGGGTGACTTACGTGGAATAGATAAGTTCTTCAACAGATCCAAAGTACAAAACGATCTCATATATTTTAAGTAATATTGATTTCCAATCCTTATTCTCCTTTGAAGAAGATCCTGTCAATATTTGTATTCTACCCATGAGAAAATAAGAGGTTGAAAAAGTAAACAATTTTCAAATGGTCAGAGTTCTGGATAATGAAGCTAATTCTTTACTCCAGAAAATTTACCTCAATTTCATGTGCATAATTTGTATACTACACTACCTTCTTTGATAAGTGGTATGTAGGCACTTTATCTAAACAAATTAATGGGTTGGAATTCATTTTGGTGTTTCCTCAGTGTCTTTCAATAGTTAACAAATTCTGTGTTGTTATAATACTGAGTGAGATATTTTTCCATAAACTAATAATTACTAAAATTTATTTCATTGAATTATATCCTCAAAATGATCCCAGCTCTATTCTTTTTTGTAACTTTTTAATTGTCAAAGTAATGTACAGAGGGGTTACAATTACATAAGTAAGTCAGTGAGTACATTTCTTTACCCATCAACACCTGACTGCCATCTTTCACCTTCAGCTTTAATCATCTTCTTCTCTTCTCAGGAGTGACATCAGTGATATAAGTCATTTGTTTCAGTGACAGCTGTCACCATTTTCTGGTATATTCTAACATTTCCCTTAGTTAAAATATGCACTAACACACATTTATATTATATCACTAACAATTCAGTCCCAATTGAGGATTACCATATTTTTAAGAAGAGACAACTATACTGCCATAGGAGAAAAACATCAGCAACTTACGTCCATCTGGGCTTTCAACAATCATAAAATGAAACAACAACAGTTTTGACAATTGCAATATATATAATTGATGATTAAAACATGTTTATTAATTTCTTGGAAGATTTTTAACTCAATCATGTATATGTTCTAGAATTATCACATGTGCATGAAAATTTTTATACAATATATATTTTATAGTACAAATGAATTTTAAAAAGAAATTGCTTTACATAACGAAATTTGTTTATTAAATATGCATTTGATAGGTTAGCTGATAAGCAAATTCTGGGTTTTTAATGGTGATCAATAATAATCTTGAACTCATGAAGATAGAATAATTCATGTGGGAGAGGACTATTAGATGACTGATTTCACAATAATTAAATGATAATATGAACTGTTGTGAAAGAAAATTACATTATGCTATGAATACTTTAATAGGAGCATCAAGGATTAAGAATGGATTTCCTGAGAAAGGTAACAAAATGACAGGTTTGGTGACAAGAAATTTTGACTAAGAATAGGCACAAAGAGAATATACATCACCATTGTGCAAAGGTTCTGAGTAGAAAAGAAAGATAGTTTGGAGAACAAAAAACACAACTGTGGCAAGGCAAATTAAATTACAAAGAATACACTGTACACAATATGGGTTACAGGAATGCCTCTTGATACCTTCCAGGAAAGAAATCTCAACCAATTAACCAAACTGAGTGTGCACACTACATAGAATGAACTTCTCAGAGGGTACTTGGGAGGGGCGGTTGAGGCTGAAGCTTAAACTCAGGGCCTAGCAGCTATCCCTGAGCTTTTTTGCTCAAAACGAGCACTCTACCACTAGAGCCGTAGCTCTATTTCCAGCTCTTTCGTGGCTATTTGGAGAGAAGAGTTTCATAGGCCTTCCTGACCAGTCTGGCATTGAAGTAGAATCCTCAGATCTCAGCCTCCTGAGTAGCAATGATTGCAAACACGAGCCATCAACACCTGGCATCAATGCTTGCTTTTAGCAAATAGTCCATAGGTCTTTGCCAGTGTTCTTTGTTATTGTGGAAGATTACACTCATCTAGATGATAAGACAAAATTTAACTTCCCAACATTACTTACTGCAGGAAGAATCATCTACAGTAGAAATACAAGTGTGCTTTCAACTATATTGATTTTTTCATTGTGACATTCACAAAGACTACATAGTATTTCTTTTATTTTTTTAAATAAGTATATTAAGGCTTTTTAATTTAACATGTCCATTTGTGCATCTTCTTTGGTCATTCCTTCCATCAATCTAATGACTAGTTTTTTTTTTCTTTTTAAAAGAATTTTATTGTCAAACTGATCTACAGAGAGGTTACAGTTTCATACGTTAGGCACTGGATACATTTTTTTTCAAATTTTTATTATCAAACTGATGTACAGAGAGGTTGCAGTTTCATACGTTAGGCATTGGATACATTTCTTGTACTGTTAATTACCTCGTCCCTCTTTCCCCCTCCTTCCTCCCCCTTTCCCTTTCCCCCCATGAGGTGTTCAGTTCACTTACACCAAACAGTTTTGCAAGTATTGCTTTTGTATTTGTTTGTCTTTTTTTTACCCTGTGTCTCTTGATTTTGGTATTCCCTTTCAATTTCCTAGTTCTAATACCAGTATACACGGTTTCCAACATACTCAGATAAGATTACAAAGATAGTGTAGGTACAACCACAGGAAGGTGATACAAGAACATCATCAATAATAGAAGCTACAGATACACATGGGACGTTTAAAGTAATTACAACTGATATAACAATCGTTTCCATAACATGGAGTTCATTTCACTTAGCATCATCTTATGTGTTCATAAGGGTATAGCTATTGGGCTCTTGTGATCCTCTGCTGTGACTTGCCTAAACCTGAAATTTTATGCCTCTTTCAGAAAGAATGACATTGCCCCATTTGTAAGGAAATAAAAGGACTTGGAAAAAATTATACTAAGTGAAGTGAGCCAAACCCAAAGAAACATGGACTCTATGGTCTTCCTTATTGGGAATAATTAGCACAGGTTTAGGCAAGCCAATAGTTTTTATTTCTTCTGACTCTCTCATTTCACCAAATGTGTGTGAAAGATAATATAATTGACTATGAGTAAGTCCCTTTACTATCTAGTATAAATAAGTGGAATGAATCCTTACCACATATTCCCTGCTTCCTTTCTTGTGAAGGGCATAGAATCAGAGCCACAAATTGTGAGCAGTAAGTGAAGAATTTTGCTAGAAGACACACATATTCTCAGAACCAAGTGACATCATTATTGCTAGATATACTACTTTCTGCATGTCAGAGATGTGATAAAATTGTCTTAAGTAGTCTTCACCCATCATATAACTCCCTCAGCTGGAAACCTTACCAAATGCAGCATAATTTGAAAGAAGAGAAGGAGAGTAATAAATTATACACCATTGTAATTAAGTGTGAAATTGTTGCTCATCAGGTGGCCATACCATTCATAAAGACCTTCCCAGCTCATTGCACTGGACTTCTTAATTTGGTTCTTGTGAGGTAGATAATTTTCCCTGTAATTGAAAGAATATCCATTGCAAATGATTTCCAGAAACAAGTGAACATGATGATGATTTGCTCTCCTGGGCAGGAGATGTTAAAGTCTTTCTCTTTATTAATGTACAGTGATTTCTTGTAGTCTTCTCAATTTCTACCTTGATTCCTGGAAAAGACATGCATTCCAAATGGAGCCTTGCATTTGGCTTTAATCAGTCATCTTGCTGTCAGTCTTAAGGGGATTAAAAAAAAGCTGCCAGATCAGGTGGACATGCAGGAAAATTAACCCAAGGTAACCTTACATTTATGACACCGAAAAGCTAGTGAGCATTGTAATAAAACACCTCTGTGAATTGTAAAGAAAAATAAAAGCTCTCCTTGGAAATGCTTTCATACTACCTAAAGCAAACTGTTTTCTATTTTCTCCAGGGGAAAATGGCTATGATTAAGTTTATAAGACAGTTAACTCAGCACAAGGAATGTTGCTCCATGACACTTTCCAAAGCTATTAACAAATGATGATTCTCCTTCAGAACTGAACATTAATCATTTCAAACTTTCAACAAACATTGTAATAGCTTTGGGTTAAGGTCTCACAGTCCTTCAAATAATTATCTGATTCTTAATATAATGGCTCTTTATACTGCTACCTTACATTTGCATAGTATCTCTCTATGGAATACAAGTAATGACTTGAATATTTCTTACTAATTTTTCTGAAAGAGCTTCTAAGAGAGAAGGCCAAATGAAATTACAAAGGGCATTTTCTACTTGAAAGAATTCTTTTCATGATTAAAGAAATAAAATAACAATTCCTAAGTAGCATGCCTGTGTACAGTTACCTTGGATAGTTGCTGTTATTAAGCAACCACATTCCTTCAGAAATACTCCTTTTTAGGTTTTTGCTTTAACCACATTGGTGGTTTGAACTCAGTCTCATGCTTGCTAAGCAAGTGCTCTGCCACTTAAGTTACTCCTTTAGTTCCTTTGTATGTTGGTTATTTTCAAGATAATATTCTTCTTTATGTTTCTAGCTGGCGTGAACTGTGATCCATTTGATTTGGGGATGACACATGGTGTACTGTGCCCAGAAATTGTGTTTCCCTCATAGGTTGGAATGACAAATGAACACTACTATTTCTGAGCTAGCCTTGAAGCCCAATCCTCTATTTCTGCCTCTGCAATAGCTAGGATTAAAGTTTTGAGCTATTGCACCTGGAATGTGAAAGACATACTTCTCATTTATAACAACTTAAAATAAAAATTATTTTCTAATATAGTTTTTAATTTTGTGTTTTATTATTTTAATTAGTTGTGCACATGAATTTTGATTCAACATTCAGTTCATGAGTATACTGTATCTTGATCTATGTTACTTCTCCCATCATCCTCTCTCTCTCGCCTTTCCTAGCCTTCCCCATCAGCTCAATTTAATTGGTTCCGTTTTTCACACTGAATACTATAACTGTATTTTGCCTCCTTCTTCTTTTTTTTTTTTTGGCCAGTCCTGGGGCTTGGACTCAGGGCCTGAGCACTGTCCCTGGCTTCTTTTTTGCTCAAGGCTAGCACTCTGCCACTTAAGCCAAAGCGCCACTTCTATATATGTGGTGCTGGGGAATTGAACCCAGGGCCTCATGTACACGAAGCAAGCACTCTTGCCACTAGGCCATATCCCCAGCCCTTTTGCCTCCTTCTTTTCACTATTTGTCCACCCTCCTCCCTTGACAACATATACTTCAGCTTCCTGGTATTCATTTTGTTAAACTGGAAGTTAGCTGCTCAGAGAAGTTATGACATTAAGAGTACTTCCCTCCGTATTCCACACTTTAGTCAATTTGTTCACAAACATTCATATAACCATGTATATGTTTTCACATATAATTCAGATAAAATACCCACTTACCAGAACAATTTTGAAGTAACAAAATGGAAATTATCCAGCCTTATCTTGAGTATACTAAAGAATATTTGGTAGAGTCTTAAAGGTATTATACAAAAGTACTCTAAGTGGTCAGACTAACATGCAAGACAAACTACACATTGCAAAGTTGATGGACTATGATGTAATATGGGGATAATCAAGTTGAATATCCGGTGTGGAAAAGGCAAGAGAGGATTCCAGTAGTAAGGAGTCCCCTGTGCTGATGTCCTTAGTGTGTGAAGGTAGTAAGTGCTATTAGTGCTCATCTTCACAAACATATATGAAAAGAATAGTGAGGTAAAGTGTATTGGCTTTTCAAATATCAACTTCATTTATGCGAAAGAAATGGCACTTGAAGACAAATATTGATACTGGGCCACACATTCCTCATGAGAGAGGAGAGAGGCAGAGAGAGGCACAAGACAGAGAGGAAACAGAGAGAGAGAGGAGAGAGAAATGTTTGAATCAGGGTGAAAGAACCACCAAAGGGGTAGAAAGAACTACACACCCAGGCTGAGTCGTAGATCACCTTCACACAGAATTGCTCTGGACCACAGTAACACCACTCAATTTGAAGTCATCACATCAGAAACAGGCAGACAATAGAAGGAAAAATTCAGTTAACAAGACCAACACAATGAGAGCCCTTTGAAATTCTCCTGGCTTTGTGATTTGATCAGATTCTAAGGCAGTGACTAAAATAAGGAGACATAGATGAGATTGTGCAGCAGTGTTGAGCATCCTCAATGTTTTGTTGTGTGAGTAGAGGCAACTGAAGGGAAGGCTACGTAGCTCTTGCGTGGGTGTAATCAGTCCCAAAGAAAAGTAGCCACCACTTATACATTGTCCACTGACAAGGCTAGTGAAGGTGGTAATGAAAGGGAGAGTGGGACCAACCCATCCAGATCAGACATCTCAGTAGGATAGCCATCTTTCAATGAAGACAAGTGGCTAACTCCATCCCTCAGAGAAGCTCTGGCTGATCTACAAGGAACAGATACAAGGCCATGTGAGACTGGAACCCAGCTCGACGGCTTCATAGAAACCAAGGAAACCCATGCAGAAAACAAATGCCCTCTGTCAGGATTACCCATGGACCAGTGCCCTCAAGGAAACACAAATTAATACAATAACTCAAATGTCATGGAAGTGAAAAAGAGCATAGCATAGGAAATTAGAGGCCCTTTCTGGAAAAAGAAATTCTTTAATCTTTTCATATGTATAACTATCTCTGTAACACCCTATGGAATGGATCAAATGGGGATTTTTATCAGGACATTAAATGGATTAAAAAACAAAGCATCACAGAAAAGCTAATTTAGTCTCCCATTAAAAATCTGGTCTTCCAATATAGATGAGAGAAATAAGTAGCTTTAAATATATAAAGAGACCTTAACTCTCATTTAACAAAAAGATCAAATGATGTTAAATGACATTGGCTTAAATAACAGAAAATACAGTGTTGTGATATTAGTCAAACATCCACTTTCTATCAAATCCTGAAGCCTGAAACACCTCTCATTTTTATGTAATTCACTTTATAAGTCATGTACTTCATCTGTGGTTCCCTTAGTGAGCTGATCATTTTCCACATTTTGTTATACTTAAGTCTAATTTTCACCTCACTTGTGGTGAGATTCACAATAGCTTTAAAATCATCTTTACCTATCTGAACAATTAATACAATGCTAAGCAAATGTGTTAAAAAATGCCAAGTCCTCAAACACGTTCCCTTACATGCTTTAAAAAATGTTTGCACTAAGATTTATATGAACATGATCTTAAGTTTTTATGGATTAATATACATAATCCTAATACCTATTTAAGTCACTTGATGCGTATTGGAATGAAGGAAGTAAGGAATGGTAAACAAAAAAGTTAAAGCCATCAGTTACAGTAAATGAGAGGCGCTTACATCCATAAATTGATAAATATGTCTACAGATTATTGAAGACAGGAAGCTGACTTGATTCTTCAGTATTACAGTTATTGGTTTTTGTCATTGTGTTCATCCACAAAGTGAAGGATTTTTTAAAAATTGAAAAGAGAGAATGATGATAAACTTAACTGGGATAATCTGCCATAGAGTAGATTGTGATCATGCCAACAGGCCAAATATTGGCAAGAGTCATGAGAGCTGACTCAATATCAAACCATGAGCTCTGAGATGGTGACTCAAATATGAATACAGCACATTTTCTATATAACTGAAACCCAAAATATCTGAATATCTTTCTCTATATTTGAAGCTATAGTTTTAGCCTGAATGTAGAATAAATAAAATGTATACCCTGGTACACATTCACTGTAATTGAAATCACCTTGTTAATTAGAAAAAAAATGGATGGATAAAAAAACCAGTGGTTCTAAGAGTATCATATCACAAAAGTTGCAAAAAATAAGTCAGCAAATATTGACAGTACATATTCACTCAAAATAATCATAACTTTTTCCATTCCACAATAATCTCATAAAATATATATTTAAAATACAGTATTTATAACAGTTTTATAATTTTCTTTATGGATCTACTTAACAAAGACTAAATTGCTGTACATCTATATTATGCTTTAATTGCATATTATAAAATCTGCTTTAATAAACAACTCTATAAAAATTTTACAAACTATTAGATCCTAGACATCAGTCATGAAAAAATATGAATGCTTTTTATAAGGGCTTTGATGCATCTCATCCAATTACAGAGTAGAAATGAACCAATTTACAAATAGTTATGAATTTCCTTATATTCCTCCCATTTTATCCTTCTATACATCATCCAACTAATATATGAAAATGATATTGCATTTGTTATTCTTTCCTGGTTAAATATGATTTTCAATGCCAGATGACCATTTGTATTTGAAAAGAAAATATGCTCATGTACTTTATATATTTTGTCCATTGGAATATTTATCTAATTTTTCTAAGGTTTTATGAAATTGACTACAGTATGGTGTGTGCAAGGGAGGACCCAGTGGTGCAATGGTTGACACACGTTTTGTGAAAGGATCTGGGAGCTTAAGTGGAAATGGGGAAGAAAAATGAAGAGAGAAATGGTGGGTGACTACAGTCAGTAGTGCTCAATTAACTTGGGTGCAAATGGAACCAGATAACTTGAAGGGACGAGTCAGGTTGAGATAGATGGAGGATCAAGATGTGTTGCACTCATCATTTCACATGTTGAGTTGAAACCTCTTTATGTCACAGCTTCAAGATCAAAATATTAAGCTTTATTTTGTTTCTTGTCAAGAGTAGAGATTTTTGGCACCTGACATTTAGCTTTTATACTAACCAATTCCATTAGGCTATCATTTTTTGTGCCAGCTTGCATTCCATCACATGTGAGAAAAGACAGAGTATCATATCACATACAACATGTGTATACAGTTTGAAAACACAGGATTAGACATTATTGCTCTCCCCAGAAAAACTTATAACATGTTTATTACTAAAACCTTGCTTAAAATAACACTCAGATATTCTTGTAATTTTTAAGTTAAGCCACACTCTAAGGTTTGTTTATGGGGTAATGATCCCTTCTAATGTAAGTGTATTAAACAATCATTGAATTATTCTTCTGCTTGTCTTTTGGTGGTGTTGGGTTTAAATTCAGAGTCTTGCCCTTGCATTTTACTAGTTGTACTTAGTACCCAACCTCCTCCTCCTCCTCCTCCTCCTCCTCCTCCTCCTCCTCCTCCTCCTCCTCCTCATCATCATCATCATCATCATCATCTTCCTCCTCCTTCTCCTTCCACTTCTTCTTCTTTAATAAAATCTTCAGCCTAGAACTGATATCTCTGCCTGCTAAATTTCTGGGATCATTACAGGTTACTAGGGAAATTGATTTTTATACTCTTAAAAGATATCATCTTGAAGAAGTAAAATGATGAGAAATTTAACATTCCTTTTGGTCAACTTATGAATATCTTGGTTTAGATTTCCAAAGTGGAGTGCATTCTTGTATAATTAGGAAAATAAGATGTTTCCGTTTGTCATAAAAGGAGATAGGCTTTTAGTGTTTAAACTATTGGAATGTGCTAGCAAAACATCACTATGAGGAAACAGGACAGTGTCATATTCCATATTATTTGAGGTACACAGGACTTACAAGGCACTTGCTGAAATAATGTCATAAAATATGCTTAAAGAGGAACATGGGATTCTGTATTTCTGACACAATTCAATGTCATGTTGGCAATGCAGGCTCACAAACCACACTGTATACACAAGCTAATAAAGGTAATTGTTAATTTTGGCAGCAAACAAAAATGAACCTTTTTGTCAGGGTTTGTTCTGTGTATACAACAAACTCTTTGTTGATTCTCTTCTTTAATCTGCTAAACATCAACCCAATTAGAGATAGTGTCTATAACTGAATGTCTGGCAGAGGTGAGAATATATAACCTGTGATGTTAAAACTAATTTGTACTGTCAAACCACAATAACAAAAGCATATATTTCAACTATAATTAGACATAAGAGCCAAACACCTAGTTAAAAGAAGATGATTCAGTTATTCACTAATTTCTCAAACATTTTTATTTTTGGACAACAAATAAAAGCTACCACGGAATTAAAGGACAAAAATGAGATTATGGGTATGGTGATTTCCATCTTCTTTTTCATTCATGATTCCACCGACATGTAACTGAGAATAATTTTTAGGAAGAGTCATCTTCTCTATGAAGGAAAAGTCGTTATAGGTAGAGTCTGTATATCAAGGTTAGCAATAATAGCAAAATATTCAGTGAAGAAAAATGTGAACTGGAATACACTCTACTAGCCACCCTTTGTTCTTAAGGGGAAGGAATAAGGAGAAACACAGGAACAAAGGGACTTGTGATGAATTCCACTGGGGCTGAGGTATTGTCAACAAGCTTGTGAAGCAGAATACACTGCACTTTGCTTGGCAAAGCTTCAAATGAGCAACTAAATGTTGAGATGGATATGGGATCTGAACCTCTGAACTTTCAGAGATTCGTCTGTCATCTCTGACTGTATAATCAGATCAGGTATTTCTCTCTCTGCTTCCCCTCTGGCAAAATCTGCAGCATTAATTCATGCCATTTTCTCATCTTTCAGCAGTTTTCCCAACTGTAGGCAGTCACAGCCCAATCAAGAGCTCATTTCCATCCAGAGTTCAGGGATATTTGACACCTTACCTTAGAAAATGAAAATGAGAAGAGACTACCCATCACCTTCCTCCTAAAAATAAAACAAGCCTGCTATTCTTCCAAAAGTTAACACTTCTGGAGGGTGCATTTGTCATGCGAAGCTTCTAGGCTCAGCTCTGAACATTATTATTGTCATCTCCCTCCATGGGGGTGAGGCAACCCTTTACACTAGCATGGAATTCATTCAGATTTTCCCTTTTGCTAATGATGCTCGGATTTCTCTTCTCCAAAATGTGAAAAATTATGTGAGTGTATGACAAAGTATTTGATTCTTCAGATGTTTGGTATTTTGTTTCCTGATTTTATCAGGATCTAAAATGTTCCAACACCATTTTTTAATGAAATAGAGGAAGCAATCCAGAAATTCATATGGAACAATAAAAGACCTAGAATAGCAAAAACAATCCTAAGCAGAAAGAATGGTGCTGGAGGAATTACAATACCCAACTAAAGCTGTATTATAAAGCGATAGTAATAAAAACAGCTTGGTATTGGCACCAGAACAGGCCTGAAGATGAATGGAACAGAATTGAAAACCCAGAAATGAACCCACAGGACTACACCTACTTAATCTTTGATAAAGGAGCTAAAACAATAGCCTGGAAGAAAGATAGCCTCTTTAACAAATGGTGCTGGCAAAACTGGCTCAACACATGCAACAAACTAAAACTAGATCCTTATATATCGCCCTGCAATAAAATCAATTCCAAATGGATCAAAGACCTAGAAATCAAAACAGACACCATGAAAACACTAATCAAAGATGTAGGAATGGGCTCCTTGGCACAGGACGGAACTTCCTTAACAAAGACCCAGAAAGGCTACAAATCAAAGAAAGGTTGGACAAATGGGACTGCATCAAACTGCAGAGCTTCTGCAGGGCAAAGGACATAGCTCACAAGATAAACAGAAAGCCCAAAGATTGGGAGAAGATCTTTACTGGCCATTCAACTGACAAAGGCCTCATATCTAAAATATATGCAGAACTAAAAAAATTACCTTCCTACAAAACAAAACCGCAAAGAACCAATAGCCCCCTCATCAAGTGGGCTAGAGACTTCTATGATGAGGAAATGAGGATGGCCAAGAGACATATGAAAAAGTGCTCTACATCACTAGCCATAAAAGAAACACAAATCAAAACAACATTGAGATTACATCTTACCCCAGTAAGAATGTCCTATATCAAGAAAACTAACAATAACAACTGTTGGAGGGGATGTGGCCAAAAGGGAATCCTACTCCATTGTTGGTGGGAATGTAAACTGGTTCAACCACTCTGGCAAGCAGTATGGAGATTCCTCAGAAGGCTAAACATAGAGCTACCCTATGACCCAGCAGCCCCACTTTTGGGTATCTATCCAAAAGACCACAAACATAATCACACTAAAGCCACCAGCACAACAATGTTCATCGCGGTGCAATTTGTCATAGCTAGAATCTGGAACCAACCCAGGTGCCCCTCAGTAGAAGAATGGATCAGGAAAATGTGGTACATATACACAATGGAATTTTATGCCTCTCTCAGAAAGAATGACATTGCCCCATTTGTAAGGAAATGGAAGGACTTGAAAAAAGTTATACTAAGTGAAGTGATACAGACCCAAAGAAACATGGACTCTATGGTCTCCCTTATAGGGAATAATTAGCACAGGTTTAGGCAAGTCACAGCAGAGGATCTCAGGAGCTCAATAGCTATACCCGTACGAACACATTAGATAATACTAAGTGAAATGAACTCCATGTTATGGGAACGATTGTTGTAACTACTTTCAACGTGCCATATGTAATTGTAGCCTCTATTATTGATGATCTTCTTGTATCACATTCCTGTAGTTGTACCTACACTTTCTCTGTATCTTATCTGAGTATATTGGAAACCGGGTATACTTGTATTAGAACTAGGAAATTGGAAGGGAATACCAAAATTGAGAGACACAAGGTAAAAAAAGACAAACAACTACAAAACCAATACTTGCAAAACCGTTTGGTGTAAATGAACTGAACAACTCATTGGGTGGGTGGTTGGGGGAAAGGGAAAGGGGGAGGGGGAGGGGGGAATGAGGGATGAGGTAACAAACAGTACAAGAAATGTATCCAATGCCTTATGTATGAAACTGTAACCTCTCTGTAATTCAGTTTGGCTATATATATAAAAATGAATTCTATATTTCCTTCATTGGGTAAACCATTGATAACTTTGCAAGTCCAGAAGCTGCTGGCTTACTATTAAATCTTGACCTGCATGGACATTTTCACTTAGATGATGTTTGTTGGCTTCCACTCTCCTAATACTGAAACATTTTTTCTTCTGAGCTCAATAGCAAGGTCTTAATATTCCTAAGTTTCTTGTTTGCTACTGTACTCATTGTGCTTGCATAAAAATAAAGGAGAGGACTATGAGTACAATATTAGCTTTTAACAAAGCTCTATAATTTTATTGGCAAATTTATAATTAGTCTTTATATCAATCTGTAGATTATTTATAGACTCTGAAGAAATCTATAGTTATATCTGCATCTCTACGTGACTGTCTCTGTAGAATACATTTTAAAAGGGAAACTACTGTACAATATTCTTAACACTTTTTGGAATAAAAGATTCAAGGCTGTATTACTTTTACATGTCTTACATGTTTTACATTACTTGTACATGTTCTGCAAAATTTTTAATGAGAATTACTTAAGGGCAGAGTGTATGTCATATCCACTAATCTATCCCAGGAATGGGCCGTGTACATGAGATGTTCAATTCAAAATTAACTTTTTCCATGAAATAATTTCATAGAAGTGTTATGAAACAATGAGGAGTGAGACTGCAGCAAGGGGATGATGTAGATGTTCTCAATAGAGCCACTAAATAAATAGAAGAAACTCAGTGTCCTCAAGGGAGTAGTAGCTGAATACTTGCTCTTATGCACAAGTATGTTAGAAAATAACATGATGTTCTTCACTCACTTCCATAGAAATCTTTACTTAGTTTTATTTTTTTGCCAGTCCTGGGGCTTGGACTCGGGGCCTGAGCACTGTCCCTGGCTTCTTTTTGCTCAAGGCTAGCACTCTACCACTTGAGCCACAGCTCCACTTCTGGCCGTTTCTATATATGTGGTGCTGGGGAATCTAACCTAGAGCTTCTTGTATATGAGGCAAGCACTCTTGCCACTAGGCCATATTCCCAGCCCCACTTCCACAGAAATCTTGGAGTTTTCACACGACTTGATTTTTATTGACATAAAGAATTTGAATACCAGGCCTAGTCTTAATATTAAGGACCTAATTCCAACTGGTCATTGAACTCAACTCAGTTTGTCTTCTGGAAAATGACTGAAGCTCTCTCCAACTCAGATAGATTCATAAAGAAGAGGAATAGACATTTTTAACCAAATTTGGGGCATCTATTACTGGAAAGTATGATAACTATATAATAAGAGTACTGAGAGAGAGGGGAGAGAGAGGAGAAAGAGGGGAAAGAGAGATAAAGGAAGGGGAGAAGGAAGAAAGAAAATATGGAAAGGAGGAAGGAAGAAAGAAAATATGGAATGGAGGAAGAAAGGAAGGAAGGAAGGTAGGAAGGAAGGAAGGAAGGAAGGAAGGAAGGAAGGAAGGAAGGAAGGAAGGAAGAAAGAAAAGAAGGGAAAAAGGGAAGAAAGAAAGAGATATAAATGAACTAGGATGATGTTTAACATCATATTATTTCTATTCATGAAACAACTAGCTGATGTATTTAAACAAATTATAATTTAAGAGAAAGTTCTTTTTTATATTTTGAATGACATATATGATAAAAAGAAAATAGCTCACCACTTAAATCAGTAAACTCTATTTGGCTTTAACAAGAATGTTACCAGTGTTATAAACACATAAACATTAGCACCTTGATCTCACCTTGATCTGGTAGCATGCCAGATGGGTTAAAAATAAGTAAATATATTGCTAAGTCTTTACTATTCTAAAAACTGTACTGAAGACTTTGTGAATATTCTCATTAAATCACCAAAAAAGATCTTGACAGAGATATTTTTCTCATATTGCTACAGAATTTTCAAAATGGTGATTCAAATGTATATCAACAGTACAGGTATTTAGTATCTTAAAGAAAATAACATGACTGGACAATAACAGTTGACTAGATTCTGGTGATCTCTGAATAGGACTCCAGAGACTTTCTGAGATTGACTCTTTCTGTATTAGCTCTATCTTCAGACCAACAATTCCAATGATTGACAGTAACTGTTTTAACCATTGAGACATATCCATCCTTGTTTAGTTGTGGAGAAAAGAAACTTCCTACCTTCCCCACTAGGACACAAATATTTCATGTGACAGTTGGAACAGTGACAGCAGGTTTCCATCCTTGAGTTTAAAAGGGTGGGGAAATTTTCTTTGCTAAAGGCCATTTGGATATGTTTAACATTATTAGTAAGCCATACAAAATTATTGATACATGTGGACAGCCAAGGAAAGCTGAAGAGAATCATAAGGAAGCATACATATCTCGTGGATCATATACCAAGTGATTTTAATAGTCTAATGGGGCCCCGAGCTGAATATTCTCTACCCATGAAGAGCTAGTAGGAACAGGAAGGGTGAATGGAGATGGGGAAAGTTAGTAAATATTATTAAAATACTATATGTACACATTTGACAATAGAAGAATAAAGCTCATTGAGATGATTGGCTAAAAAGAGGGATCAAAAAAGAGTGACAAAGAAAGGGGAGTCTAATCAAGTTATAATGTCTGTATAGATGGACATTTCAAAATGAAACCTTCTTGTCCAACTGATGGATAGTAATGAAAATGGTGGAATAAGGAAGAACAAATATGAGCATGTATACTATTCAAACTATTGTAAAATAAGGAATAATACTGAGGTATGTCTATTTTTAAATGATTTTTAAAAGAGCAGGTCCCAAGGGAATACTAGCTGCTGAGTGAATGAGGCATAGCATGAAATCCTAAACCATAACTCAAAGAAGACCCGACAGGCCTTGCTCCTGGGAATGGTGACAGGATACCCTTCCTCAGAAGATTTTGCACTGGCTTCAGAGATGTCAGATAGCAGAACAAAGTGAGCAAGAATTGCTTGAGAGCTCTGGTGACCCTGTTATTTGTCCTCCAACCAGGGATATTTTTGAGAGTACCAAATGATACTATCAGACCAAATGACATTACAACAGATGTAAACCAAATATACCAATCACCTTTTTATTTGTGCTAAGTGGGTAATCAATATTTTCTTCTACAGCAAGTATTTTTATCACAGCCACTTTAGTCATTAAGGTGGGCAAAGGGGAAAATGGGTGAGGTCTAGGTATAAAGTTCCTTAATAAATAGAAATCTGCGACTATCTCACAAGGATTTTCCATTCATTTCCAGGTGACTTGGAAAACAGAGAAGTTTATCACCTACCAACTGTCACCATTGTAGACAAGTGATACATTTTATTTGGTGAGTTTTCCAGATTTTATTTTATATTCCTTGATTTTCTTCTGTATTAGCAGCTTTATGCTAATCAACATAGATACTTCTTGTTCTCAACAATTTACTTCACATAATAATCCTTTCTTCTCAGGAGAAGAAAGAAGACCAAGTTCAGAAATGAATACAAACAAACCAAGCTACTGGCTGATTTGGTTATAAATAAATAGCAGCTCTGTGATCATTCTCAGCATTTGCCCATATTGGTGTTCTGGCCTTCCATGAGTAGATCAAATATGAACTGACAAAGTGTGATATTCCCTGAAATGTCACACAAACCAAGTGCTAACCGTGTTTAACGCTGAGATCCAATTACAAGTGAAATTCTACTTTTTTATTTTAACTTTTTGCAAGGAATGGGTCAGCCAGATATTTTCTTCCTTGGAATATGAAACAATATTTTAAGAAGCAACATATCAATTTTTAGCTTAGTAACATCAACTCCTCCCTTCACGGATGTTAGCAAATCAGATTTTGAGGCTAGGCTCCTTTCCAATATTTACTCTTCAGTATGTGCTTATGAAACAACTATTTCCTACTAGATACAAATAACAAAATCAAGTGAGGAGAACTTTCTAAACACTTGGTATATTTCTAATTCTACCCTAAGCCTGAAAACAGTGATTTAGAAACAACTGATAGCATTACAAGTATCACTCCAAACACTCTGGGTGTCTCGGGGCAGCTTCCCTTCACAAGCCATTGAGTATGTTGTATTCCTTCCCACTGCAGTGCAAATGACAAATTATAAATGAGAAATGGCAAAGAAGTTACCTTCCCCTTAAAAGTCAAAATATACCCTAGAGCAGTGCAAGTGAGATGAAATAAATCTCTGACTATTTTCAAAGCAACTGTCTGCAATAGTTAATAGTATTACCCATCACTGTTACTATGGTAATAATCTCACTGGAACCTTATCTAGAATGATGGGAATTGTGGCGATATTTCTGTGCAGCTATGGTGATACAATCCATGTGATAATGATAGCAAGAGAGAGGATGGAAGGAGGGAAAAATAGAGAGACTGACTGACACACACGCGGTATAGATGCTGACCAGTAACCCACATAAGTGGGTCAACTAAGATATTTTTCCATCAAAATCTTAAATAATAAATATATAAAGTTTTGAAAGAACCTTCTGATCTAGTATAGTAGACAGGCTTCTTAAGAGTAGAGATAGGGGGCTGGGAATATAGCCTAGTGGCAAGAGTGCCTGCCTCGGATAAACGAGGCCCTAGGTTCGATTCCCCAGCACCACATATACAGAAAACGGCCAGAAGCGGCGCTGTGGCTCAAGTGGCAGAGTGCTAGCCTTGAGTGGGAAGAAGCCAGGGACAGTGCTCAGGCCCTGAGTCCAAGGCCCAGGACTGGCCAAAAAAAAAAAAAAAAAAAAAGAGTAGAGATAGAATGTAGGCACATGAGCTACAGGATCTCTGTTGTAACTGTTCAGCTCTGACAATGAAATAGACATGTAGCTGTACAGATATGCATGGCTGTGTTGCAATAAAGCCTTGTCTACCAAACAGGGCAGCCAAGGCCTTCCCTTTGCCAGCATGTGATCTGGAAGGACAATTTTTTATTAATAAAATTTTATTGACAAGGTTGTGCAAAGGGGTTATAGTTACATAATAAGGCATTGAGTACATTTCTTGTGATATCTTACACTCTCGTTTTTCTTTCCCTTCCCTAAATCAGGTAGGCATATATACAATATCCAGAGTACCAAAGTCATATACAGTAACCACATAGGGTACGCCAAAGGAAATTCATCTAGAACTTTGAATGTAACATCAATAATAGAATCTGGAAGGACAATTTTATTTTTCTAATAAGAAAATGAATCATAGGATAGTAAGATGATTGCCCAAGGATGTGTAGACTGGAACTACAATCAGATTTACAAGCATTTATTAATTAAGTAGGTAGAATTTGTATATAAGTATGTGCATGCCAAGTATTTGTGTGTGTGGCACAATAGCATTTGAACTAAAATTAGTGATGGTACTCGGCATCTAATAAAAACAAACCTCAAGGTTATGCAAGTGGTCTAACTCTGCATGCTGAAAAGCCTGGTCGTGGGGAGGCAGCCTTTCTGGAAGCATGCTATAACTTGTCTCTTGAGATGAGTATAGATACCAGCCTTTTTTCTTTTACATGGGCTTAATTGGCATTATTTTGGGAAGTACTAATTTGCACTGCACACTAAACTGAGAGGAGGAACGGCCCCTGAAGGGCTTCCATGGCTGTCAATCCTGAGCAATTGAAAATGTAATTTACAGTTGCTCAGAACAATTGTACAGATTAAAATCCTTTTAGTTCTAGAAACCACAAGAAGCCAAGAAATCACAAAATCTACATATATCAATCAATCTAAGTGCATCATGTAATGGTGAAGAGATTTTGGAAGAAATACCTACCACATGAAAAATTAGAGAAGGAAGAGGTAAAATGGTAATGATAAAATTGTTTAATAATGGGGACAGTGATTGTTCTAGAGCCATATAATTTTCTGACTCCTCTTTCCCTTTCTGTGTGTGTGTGTGTGTGTGTGTGTGTGTGTGTGTGTGCGCGCGCGCACGTGTGTGTATGTGTGTGTGTGTTTCTGGTCCTTATCACCTGAAACAGGGCTCCACTTAGAGCATGTTGCTGGTTGATTGGAATTAAGAGACTCAGAATTCTCTTCACAGGCTGGCTTCAAGCCATGAGCCTCACAGCTCAGCCTCTTGAATAACCAGGATTACAGATATGAGCCACCAGTGCCCAGCTGATCAAATTCTGATACTTAACAATTTATCTTTCAGTCATTCAGTACACCTGTCTGTGCATAGAAATAGTTATGAGTTCCACTTCTCTCTTTCTTCTCAATTTGCTAGTTGAAGCCATGTCATATAGATGATGCTGACTTCCACTGTAAAAGTTATAGTTAGTTATTGCTTTCCTAAACAATGTCTTGGCATCAAATAAATCATGTATATGACTAGTAATGTCATAACGCCAAATTTATTAGAATTATAAAAGTTTGAATAATTTAGTTGGTAAAATTATGCAGCAAATATTGTAAAATGGACATGAGTTTATTGTTCACATGTTGCTCAATGGTTCTTAATTTAAAACTTGGATAATAGGCCATAAATCTAAAACTTTACTGTATTAGAAAGGGAACTTCAAACTGCTATGCTTCTTACAAATAGCATTAAACATTTATTTAACAATCTACTTCTTATCATAGAACTTAGAAAAACTATTCTTGGAAAATTGCTTACTAGAATTGGGTCTCTCAGACTATAAGACAATATTTCTGTGGTTTCAATATGTATCTAGGAATTTAAAATATTTTCAACCACTTTATAGCATCCATAATTTTTCTTGCCAAGGATAATATGTTTCCTCCCATTATGTTTTTAAATATAAAAATACATCCAGTTTGTGTACATTTTACTTATTTTTACCTCTCTATTTTATGCAAAACTGCTCAACTCATTTTCATAGAAACTCAATGAACAATACTTGAAAAGACTTAGCAAGGTGAACTACCAAAAAACTTCACATTTAACTGACAAAACTAAAAATCAGGTGATCATCTGGAAGGGGATTAATTTTGGAAAATATATCTTTGAGAATAATTTTTATGAGCACAATTTCATACTGTCATTAGACAACAGCCCCACTTTATATTATAGAAAAGAGATACTGAAAACTCCATATGTTTCAGTAACGGATATTAGGTACTAATTACTATCTTGGCATAGCTACTAAAACCAAATCATTGTCAAAATTAAGTTTCATACTAATTGGAAATTCTGATCCAGATAAGAGTATACAGACTTGAGTCTTCTTGTTCTTCCTTGATAAACACATGCTCCAATTTAGGAAATAAAACAGCAAACTGTATTCAGATCTGAGGGATGCAGGAAACACACACATATGCATGCACATGCGCACATACACACACAGACACACACACACACCATTGAGTGTACAACATTTTCCCCACCCAAAAGAAAAAGCAGGGACTAAAACAGGCTTTTCTGGCCTCAACCAAACAGTAAAAGGCAACCTAGTGGGGTTGACTGAACCTAGTTGGTTCAGTTCTCTCTCTCTTTTTTTTTTTTTTTTGAGACAAAAAGGATCCAGTCATAGTAATTAGGAGGCCAGTGTTCAGAGGTATGGAGATTTCTTATGTTGTAAAAAGTAGCCAGATCTAGGAAGTCTCTTTTTCTCTACTCAGCCCTAAATCCTTTTGCCTACTGCAATGTTTCAAATGCTTATGTCTGACAACCATATTGAAATCCAATCTTTCTGCATTAAACTCATTGTCTGTTTTGAGTAGTTTTTTTTCCATAAAATTTGAAATAAAATCTAGTGCTTTCCACTTTTGGGCACTGGTATCCATTTATAATTGTACCATTTGTTAAAACAGCTATAGACCTTAGACAAAATTCATTTGACTCCTTTAGCCTTTCCACCATGGGAGAGAACATTGGGAAATCACTATATTTGACACAGAAAGCTGGCTTTGACCAGACATTGAACTTCCCATCCCCTGAAGAAATTATGCAGACAAACTTTTGGTGCTTGTTAACTCTATGAGGACCTTTTTTTTTTCTTAGTGGATGAGACTTCCACCTTGAAACCACTAAAGTAAAGTGCCAGTTAATCTAAATATCCATCAGCATTGCTTACCAACAATTTGAACATGTTAGTCTTGAGCTAATACGGCAATAGTTACAGGGTGCCAGTGACTCAAACCTCTATTCCTAGCTACATGAGAGCCATTTGAAAGCTGAGGATCATGGTCAATGCCAGCCCTGGAAGAAAGTCTTTGAGACTCTTTTCTGTAATTAAACAGAAAGAAAACCCAAAAACTTGGAAGTGTAGCTCATGTGGGAGAAAGCCAGCCTTGAGCAAAAAGCTCTGGAAACAGCATGCAGGTCCTGAATTCAAGCCCCAGAACTGGCACATGAACTAACGAGCTAGCTAATAAATAAGTAAATAAATAAATATTAGTCGTTTTATGGTGCATGTCTATATAAAGAAGTCTCATTGTAGCTTGTCTTCTCATTTCTCTAATCACTGATGACTTAGTACTGTTTCGAGTATGTATTGCCCATTCATCTGTTTGGATGAGTTGGACACAGTTCTAAACAGACGAGAGTAAAATTAAACTTATCATTTCCAATTTGTGCTCATCTGCTGAGCTCCCTATCTCTGTAAATAAAGAAGAAACCCAGATCTGTCATTCTTCACTTTTCTTCATCTTTTCAATGACTTTAACCAGTTACAACCATTTTATAAAAATAGTAACTATAATGCATTTGACATTGTGCCTGGAGCATAATTGCAAAATTTGTGTGAATATTTTCACTTGGAATGCAAAATAGTCCTATGGTAATAATTTGAAGACTAGAACTACAATGTCTGGATTTGGAACCTAGTTCTTTCGCATGCTAGCTATGTGATTTTTCACAAGCAAGTCAGATACCCCATTACTCAGCCATTCTTAACCATCATTTTGCAATGCACCCTAATACTTCACATTCTCTTCACAATAGTATTTGATGATGGACAGAAAACATCCTCTAGCCACCTAGGATGAAAAACTGATATCTCTGTGATACACGGACATTCCCCGGCTAAATTCTGTTCCATGCATAGTATATGCTGCACAAGGCGGGAGGGTAGAAAGACAAAAACATCTACCATATTCTGTACTTAACTCTTAACTCTAATAAAGAAATTCCTTTATGGGCAAATCTTGATATTTTTAGCAAAATTTAGAATAATTTAGTCCACTCCAAGGATTGTATACAATTCTTAAAATATTATCATTCTCTCAACACAGTTTTTAACCCTTCTATCAAGATATAGTCAACTATCATGTAGGTATACATGTATCTAAAATGTGGTGGGGGTGTTATTCCATAATACAGTTTCATTTAACTTTTTTGGTGACTGCTTTATGACAGTGACCTACAAGGTCTGCAAATGGAAAGTGAGAAAGAATATATCTGCTTTCCCACCCAAGGACATGCTTGAAAATGAACTGTAATATTTCAAGAGTTTTATCCTTGTGAGTAAAATGTTAATAAATAGATAAATCTTTAACACTTGCCAAGTCGTGAGCTTGTGTTCAGTAAAGGAGGAACATGATATCAGAAGGAACAGAATTAGAATATAAACAGTATAAATTCTATAGCTGCTAAAAGGTCCAGCATATTCTTCATCAGCTGTTGAAAGACATCATAACTGGAATACGTTATCGATAGGGATCAATTGAACAAGAAAGAGAGCAAGTTCTCCACCTGTACTGATGATGTAGTGTGAGGTCTCATTGGAATGGCCTAGAGGTATGAGGTATCACACTCATTGCAGAGAATGTTAGTGAAGAATATCAGTCCAGAAGATGATCTCAGATGAAAAGGAAAAATCTCTTTATTAATCATAATGATGGGTTTTTCAGAGAATTACTTAATAAATATGTTAGTGTTGATTTTGAAAATCCTATCTTAAAATTATATTTTCATTTATATTTGTCAATATGTGTGATTTCAAAAGTATTTACAGTATTCAAATCACATGTAATTGTAATCATTAATCATGATAAGGATAACGATAACTTAAAATTTTCACATGATATGCACACACCATTGCACACAATTATTGTTTAAGCAAGGGTCTCATAAACTTCTTTCATAGGTTGGCATTAAAACCATAATCCTCCTATCTGAACCTACTAGGAATCTGAAATTACAGGCACGATCACCTATGCCTAGTTAATTGTGAAGAATTTCTAAAAGTTATTATGTCATAACTTTGTTTCCATTCCTTTAACCCAATGCTATCATCACACCCACTCTCATCTAGAAGCTCAGTTCTTAGTATCTCCCTATCAAGAGGTAGTTAACACCTTCATTGAATTATAAATATTTTAAAAAGAAACAGATAAGGGTTGGGTGTGCAACAAGCCAAATACGTCAAAGAGATGATTACTTTGCAGAAGTAGATACTTGAAATTGTGGGTTGGAGTCAAGAGGGAAGAGGTGGATAAATGAAGAGGAAGAGAGGGGGAGAATACAGTCAAGGGTCCAAGATATACATATATATTATATAAGTATAATATATATCCTATAAAATTAAGAAGACTGAAGGAAAGGGGGGTAAGGGAAGGATGGATGAGAATGTTGAAGGGATGACATTGATCAAGATATATTGCATGCATAAACTGCTTTGCTAATGTCAACTCCTTGGTACAACTACTTAAAGTAATAAAAAATACATACAAAAAAGCAAAGACATACTTCCTATGCTTTTTACAGTTCCAATAGTTTAATGAAAAATTACCTGAGCTCAAAGACACTTCTACTATATCAAATTCTTTAAACAATGTGTGGTTTAGTAATCACATATATCATCTTCATGCGATAGCAAAAGGTAATGGGGGCAAAACATGTATATTCATCAGCAATAATTATTAGAGCAAAGATTAATTGCAACCAATAATAATTAGTCAAGTTGATAATTAATGACCATAGCATATCTACTACCACATTAAAATGGCAATTATGTTATTCATTGCTATATCTCATCTGTGCATCTAACAAATTACAATTGTAAATGATAATGCATATTGAGGACTTTATTGCTGCATAATTAATTGAAGATGTGTTCTCAAACTATTATTCACTGCCTGATTTTATGAAAATCATATAATGTAAATAAGGGATATAATGTAAATTTATTGCCATAAATTTGCTCCAATAAAATGGAGTCATCTTATCTCTTGCACAAAATTTATATATACATAATTGTTAAAAAAATTAATAGATGTAGCTTTTATTCCACTTAGAATTCAAGGTGGCAAGGACTACCAAGGGAATATTTCCATGAAATTTAATTTTTTCCTAAAAACAAGGAACATTTGAAATACAAGAACATGGAGAAAGCAACACTAAATGTTTAAAAAGTTAGTAGAATCCATGGAAATAGTTATAAAACATTACAAAATATGTGAAAAATCAAACTTGTAAATTAGAAACAGAAAAATGATATCCATAGTTGGACACCTTTGAAAATGCATATTGTAGCAGAAATTGATATATGACTACTAATAAAATTGAAAGAACATATTGAATACACCTTTTATTGAAAATATAGATAAAAAAGCTGTGTAGTGAACAGTAGAAGAGAACCTAATAGAGAATGTAAAAAATAGAATGTAAAAAATCCAAGTGGATCTCCTATTTTTCTAGAAAACGTAATTAGATTCCCCAAACTTATTATACAATTGAAACTGAAAATATGTGCAAAACATTTAGGGAGTCAATGAGAGCAACAATTTTACTTAAGGAGAATCCATTGGGTGTTTGTTATTCTTATAAAACAATTTCAAGCAAAAAAACTCTTATTGCCTAATGTTATTAGATGTTGCTAAAATGCTGAGTTACAAAGTTTTCATATTCATGTCCCTTTATTTTCATTCAGAAAGAAATAGAGCTAAACATGCATTTTCATCTTCTATTGATAGGAGGTAGCCCTCTGACAATGTGATTGAGTTCAAGATCATAAAGGACAAAGGAAAGGAATGTTGAAAAATGAAGGTCTTTGTAGTTTCTGGTAGTCATTTTCCAAGTTTAATATTGAGACTCTAAGAGATTGTAATAAGCCATCAGTGATCCATTCAAAATGGGGAGACCTTGGCCTGAGCATGCATATATAATAGCCACTTCAATCGAGTTTCCAGGGGATCTTAAAATACTGCCTAGCTAATCATCCAGTCAGTTCTGTGGTGTTTCTAGAATCACTTTCAAAGAAACAATGAACAGCAATGTCAAGTTGAACACAGCTTCACAATGAACTTTGTTAGCAAGATAAAGGATTGTGTGTGAACACACAAACTGAGTATGAAATCAGCTTATCTACATCTCCTGAATATGTCTCTGGGCTCTTGTTCCCCCTCTTGCATCAACTGTTGAGCGAAAGGCTGTAAATTCCTCCTCAAACAAGAAGTTAACATCATAATCTCACTAATTTCTATTATCCTCTGCAAAGTGAACAACGATGGTCTTCCTATAGAACTGATTTCCATATAAAGTCTGTGACACAGTTGTTTTCAGAATGTATCAAGTAATATGAGGAATGGGTCCAGGATGAATCTTGCCAGTGAAACTTTGGAGAAAACACTCCTAAAGCAAGATAAGACATGCTTCAGGGGCTGGAGATATGGCCTAGTGGCAAGAGTGCTTGCCTCTTATGCATGAAGCCCTGGGTTCAATTCCCCAGCACCACATATATAGAAAACGGCCAGAAGGGGCGCTGTGGCTCAAGTGGCAGAGTTAGCTAGCCTTGAGCAAAAAGAAGCCAGGGACAGTGCTCAGGCCCTGAGTCCAAGGCCCAGGACTGGCCAAGGGGGGGTAAAAAAGAAAAGAAAAGACATGATTCAAATCTATGGGGGAGCTGACACAAAAGAGGAAAATTGTTAAAAATCACCCAAAGTTTTCCCAGCTATAAATGATGAGGAAGATAACTGTAGATGGTACTTACTAAGTATGTACTATGTCATACTTTCTCACAAGTTCTTTATAAGTAGGCACTAATTCTTCCAGTCACCTTAAGTACCAGGATGACAGGTGAATCAGGAAACTGATTCAGACAGGGGGTCGGTCAAACCTTCATGTTACTCAGTAAGCTACAAAGACCACTGCAAAGTTGAAGCAGTTGAATGGGAGCCGGAGTTCTTAACCGCTGTGTCTTGTTCTGTATTTTTAGAGCAATCTGTCGATATTGTCAAATTGAACAAGTCATTCTTCAATGGAATAATGTCAACCTAGTTTTAAAAAGATATCAACTCCAAACAGTTAAAGGTCATTCCAAGCCATTTGCATTTTCATGGAGTCATCAATGTGCTCTATATGGTTATGTGTTCAAATTTATCATAAGTGATTACAGTAAATCAGATAACTTCATTGCTTTGTAAAAAACAAAGAACAAACTAAAGTGATTAAGCCAACTAATGAAGAGTAGAGAAATTTAACTTTCATATGTACCTTTCTGGATTTATTTTCCTCATTTTTAAATGAAAAGGATAGAAGATGCTTCTAGTAGTCCTTAGCATTTAATGCCTATAAAATTGTGTTTATGATCTATTTCTGTATTTTACATACATACCCTAAGTTTCTCAAAGGCTATCAAAAAGGTTTAGAGTAATATAAGATAAACAAAGAAATTAGTTGCTGGTGGTATATGTTCATTATTTTTTAAAATTTTTTAAATTGGTTTTGTTCTTTTTGGCCACTTGGGAGCTTAGAGATTTTATGACTTTATGCTTGTCAATTTTCCTTCTCCAATTTTCCTGTTCTATATTTCAATAGACATATCAGAAACATCAATCAAATTTAATATTCTTACTATTTTTCTTTTTTGTACAGATGCACAAGTGTTATCCAAAATGCAAATTATTATGGATCCATCTTTCTTACAGCTAAGGAACTATACTGGTATTATTCACTAAAATTTCTACCTCCTGTAGAAACTGATTACTATTATGATAACAACCTTGTTCATAACTTACATTCCCAAATGAAGGTTACTTTGCATGCACTTTTTTCCCTACCACAGAATGATCCAATGCGCATAACCACTAAACAGAAACTATTTTAAGCTCATTTTGAGGAAAAACAGGTTATAATGGTTATGAACTACCTTCTCTCTCATATAGATAAAGATCTATATATTTTTATAAATTGTAATTTTGGATATAATGCCAATAAATAGATACCCCAATATTTTTGAAGGAAATAAGATCTATACTGCCAGATCTCACCTAGAAACACTTCAAATGTGCATTATTCAAAGTTCCTGGACTTTTAAAGATCCATTCCAGGGATTTGTGGGGTAAAAATGCTGTTCATCAACAGTTTAAGGTGTCATTTATTGCATTTACAGTGTAAATGCTTGTGATGATGGCTCAAAAACAACAGTGAGAAAATTCTCATCCCTTAGGGGTAGTAAAGCATCAGATTATATGAGCAGTCATTTTGCTTTTCCCTCACAAACACATAGTTATATCATGCACGCAAATAATTTCAATCATTATATCTTTAACAATTAACTAAACTTTTCATTTTTATTTAAAGTTCACTATGGAATATGTGCTTGTTTTAATATCACATGTGACAAAAATACTACACACATATATGCATGTATATATACATATACACATGTATATATACATATTCACATACAAACACCCATATAGCTCTTAGATGTTCAGTGAAGTATGATGTCTGTGTTACAAAAAATCATTGATTTTAGTTGAAGGGGAAGGAAGTCTCTGTCTTTAATAAATTACAATAATTTGAAACTTTTGAGTTACATGTGATTTTCCCGAATTGTAACTGACAAGTGTACTGTAACAGATAAGATATTCACTTGTATTCACTTATTAGTTTTCTTTCCCTAATTTGTTATTTTCCATTAGATTTTCCAGTGGAGTTTTTCAAGGTGGCTGAAATTTAGAAATGCACCTCAACCTTTCTGGAAATATTTACTCATTCTATTAATGAACCTGTCTATACAAAAATATCAACTTACCATTTTCAGCTAACGGGAAGAATTCAGAAGAACTGCCAATCTCACACTCATGCACATGTGAGTGCATGCACACACACAACACACACATATGCAGTCTTTTACTTGAATCAGTGAAGCTAAAGAACTTTTATCTATGAGTTAATTACTGCTCATTTCTGTAGCTGTAACTAGTCTATGATTATTAACACAGGAAATGAGCTAGTTTTTATATCCCCTACCACAGAATTATAAAACATTTGATTAGAAGATATCTTAGTAAAACATAATTAAAATTAGTCTTCTTTACAGATGACCAAGTTTAGAGCCACTTGGAGAAAAAAAATCATATGAACACAAATGTATTTATAAATCAGTGACAAATAAAAGCACCAATTACTCATTTTCCAGTACATTCCATACAACCAGTATGATCTGCCTCATTAGTTTGGGCAACTAAACAAATGGCATTTCCTTTCTTTCTTCAACTAATTACTGAAGACCCTATTTACCTCCAGGAGCAGGAAGGCTTTCACTGACTACATGGTCATTTCTTATTTCAAAGTGGTGGAGAGAAGATGAGAAAACCTAATCAACTCCTTTACCATTGCCCTTTTTGCTCTCTTCTCTGGGGACATAGAGATGTGTTCTCTGATATATAGCTTTCCTATTAAGTGATAAGAATTTCAACCATAGCCATTTAGTCCAAACTGCTAAGCAAGTTTATGGCAAATTACATCAGAAAATGCAAATACTGAATGATATTCTTGTTAAACATTAGCAAATTCCCCTCGCTTTTATTTGCTCAATTATAGCTCTTTGAATATATTTTATTGTAGCAGTAATTTAAAATAAATGTAGATTTGCTTTAAGGTTGATTGACTTTGGGAGTAAAATGCTAGTGTCTCACACCTACAATTCAGGATACTCAGGAGGTTGAGATCCAGAGGTCAGCTCGGTGAAGAAAAACCCACTAGCCTCCATATCCAAAAATTTCCAGCAAAAAGGCTACAGACATGGATCAAAGGACAGAGCACCAAGTAAAGAAACAATCTCAGCAAGTGCAAGACCCAATTCCAAACCTCAGTACTAGCAAAAAAGAAAAAGAAAGGATGGAGGAAGGAAGGAAGGAAGGAAGGAAGGAAGGAAGGAAGGAAGGAAGGAAGGAAGGAAGGAAGGAAGGAAGGAAAAGGAGAGAGGGAGGGAGGGAGCATGGAAAAGGAAAAGATAGGAAAAGGAGAAAGAAGGATGGAAGGAGTAATACACATACCACGTGGTGTTTTCAGTACATGGTTGCTATACTTTATACTTTCATCCATTGATTTCTTCCCACTGGATTGATCTTTCATATATTTCTATCCAAGTTAAGTTACTTTGATATTTTATAGCATGCATCACAATAGGAATTTAATTAAATTGATATATTAACTGTGCTGCAATTGCCACAGAAGTATTGTAAATGTCAGACTACTCTGTTCTTCCCCAGTTCATAACTGGAAATAAAGTTACAACTTCTGTTATATTCTGTATCAAGAGATGTATAAAAATAGCCCAAGGATATCATTTTTAGCTATTATTGAACAGAAATGATAAATGCTCTTGAATAATATTTTCTTAACCTATAGTTTATGTCTTTGAAATGCTTCTAATGCTTAATGCTCTCCTGTGCTCATGGCATGGTCTTTGATGAGTTACCTGTCAATATCAATGCTACTCACTTTCTGAGTGTAATTTATTCACCTATATGAACAGTTCAGTGTCATTTCACTTTTCACACATATTATCTTCAAAAGATTCTAGAAAGTTAACTTTAAAAGTTTCCATACTAAAATTGTAACTAGATAATTAAACTTGTAGTTAATAAGAAAGAGAATGCTGCCAGGCTAATACTTTGGTTGCTAGGGTAACCTTTTCATATTTCTTAGCATATGTGGGCTGAAGTTTTTCAGTTTAGGATTTTGATTATTTCAACTTCATGCTGTTGTATACCTTTACAATTTGTACACCAACTAAAATCAAATTATGCAACAGGTCCTATTAGTTTGTCAACTACTTACATTAAATGCCACTTTTATTTGTCATTATTTCTAAAATATTTAATTCCTTCCAAACATAAATGGAGTATGGGAAGCATCTGGAGCATTAGTAAACACTAATTGTATATAGTGTTTATTGTATTATTATAATTTTTTGAAAACATCTTACACTCCTTATTTCTTCCCTCTTTTGGTTTTGAGGAATATGTTCCCTCATCAATATAGAGAAAAAAATATTTACTCTCAGTTACCTTTGGAACTTTCTAACCATAACGGGGTAAACAATAATATTCTAAAGTTCTGATTTGTTGACATTTTCTTCTGCAAACTCACAGCATGGTGAATTTGATGACATTCTTCTATGTATGCACTCAAAGTGTCCTAACAAATACTTGGGTGTGCCTAAAACTAAGCTGGTGATAACACCAAGGATACCTCCTTGGATTTGAAGGCCAGCAGTCTACCACTTGAATCACCACTCCACTTCTGGCTCTTCTGTCATTGATGGGAGATTAGAGTCTCAGAGCCTTTTCTTCCCTGGGCTGGCTTTGATGCCCTATCCTCAGATCTCAGGCTCCTGAGTCACTACCAGAGAGTTACCAGTGAGCTACCAGTGCCTAGTGAGAAATACTCATTTCCAGACACCATATTAAGGATTATTTGGTAATTATGTGAATTTTTGAAGTACTATGGCCTAGAAGTTTCAGATTTACAGAAAATGTGTGAAGATTGTCCTTACATATCCCACTCTCTGATTCTTCTGTTCTTCATATCTTTCTTTAATATCAGAACAATTACAAATGGTGCTGAAACATGTTTACTAATCTATGCTTACTATTCAGATTAAGTTTTTTGTTTTTGTTTTTTGCCTTCTTTTTTCTGTTCCAGAATTTCCTCCACATTAAAATATTATTAGTCATTATCACTAGCTCTTGGCAGTTTCTCAGCAATTTTTGTTTAGGATAAACTTTATAGACTTGAAGAATGTTGGGAGGTATTTTATATAAGGTACCTCCATTAGAATATCTGGAGGTTTTGTTAAGATTCCACTGGGCTTGTGTGTTTTGAGACAAAGCAAAGTATCATCACATACTGTCAGTGTGATTTATTATTATTGGCTTGATGACTAGGCTTAGCTAGCATATGTCAATTTCTCTGTAAATTCCAAGTCACTGTAAAGATACTATGATTTCCCACTGCATCCTGTGGAAACAGTTCATTATGTATGTGCAAAACTTATTTGAAGAGTTGGGAATCACATTCCTAATTTTGGAAAGAAAGTTTCTATAGAAATTTCAATTCTTTATTATAATATTCAATCATCTATATCAGTAGAGAGCAAATTCTAATCACAGTTCAATAATAACTAAACCCAAGTATAAGAATTAGAAATGGAAGTCTCTATCACAGTTCATATGTCTTAAAGGACATCATGGACCATTTATACTAAGTATGCTGTGTGTGTGTGTGTGTGTGTGTGTGTGTGTGTGTGTGTGTGTGTGTTGGTACTGGGACTTGAATAATTTGGGGCATTGTACTTTTCCTTAGACTTTTTACAAACAGTTGACATTCTCCTACTTGAGCCACACCGCTAGTCTGCCATTTTACTGGTTAATTGGAATGTCTCAGACTTTTCTCTCAGAACTTGTTTCAAATCACAGTCTTCAGATCTCAGCTTCCTGAGTAGCTAGGATTACAGGGATGAGTCACCATTGTCTAGCTATTCACATATTTTTTGAAAGTATACTTCCTTTCTTATCTCTTTCATTTGTGGATATTTACCATGAAGGGGGTAAAATTCTGTCCTCAGTTGCTCTTTGGAACTCTTTAGGAAAGACCAGATGGAGAAAGCCAATTTTACTTGAGTGATTTTTTATATTTCCTCTCTTCATTTTTTGACCTACATATCCAATGTTCTCTTTTATTCAGTAAAGCTATGTTTTCTTTATTTACTCTTCATTTAAGGAGTTCTTACCATGTGTTCGGTGCTGAGGGTAATGAGCGAGTGTGCTATGTTTGGTTCTCATGTTACACTTATGATAATTAACATTGATTCATTTGTAGTTCAACTGAGGGAAGTAGGGATTAGATTTAGTCAAACCCTCTGCATTTTTTAACACATGGGGTCATTACAAATTAAGTTATTTCCCTCATTTTCTTTTACAGTTATCAGATACACTGGCTCAAATATTGCACATCTTCTATAGACTAAAGGATGCTCATTTGTGAAAATCACAAATGATAAATTATGGGAACGAAACAACCCATTTTCTTTATTAAAGGGATAGATATTGTGATACTAATCACAGAGAGATATTCTGTGAACTTAGACCTGTGTATAACTTATATGTATAGAGGAGAAGATTATCATGTGTGCATATACATATATATGTACATATATATACATATATATGGAGAGAGAATCGAAATGAAAGTATAATAGTATATCTCCATATTCCTTGCATTTATTTTCTCCCTTCACTATAGTAAACAAACCACAAAAATTGTACATTTACCCTTAAAGCCCTTCTGACTAATGTCTACTAATGTTTACAATTTGCAAACTATTTTTTAACAAATGAATTAAAGCTCTTCTGACTCCTGTGAAATAAAATAGATTCCACAATATGTATTTATGTCACTGTTCTTTAGTTGAGTTTACAAATCTACTCAGTGATATATGGTTTTTAGTACAAACTTACACTCCTCCCAAGAATACTTACTCATTCACAGTTCTTATACAGATGACCAGATGCAGCAAAGTTTACCTGTATTTGATATAAGTCAAAATTTACTCAGCACCAGCTGAGTCAACCAATCCACAGCAAACATGAACCAACTGAAAGAGTAGAGAACAATTCAAATGTGATAAAACTCCAGAAAGATCCCACCAAAGGAAGTATTTTAAAAATCAAATTTCACAGCATGCTATTGAACCACAAAGATTTTGTTTCCTAAAGTATGATGAAAGATGATGACCTTGATCAATTGCATTTTTCTGCAATTCTACTAGACAGCACTATCACATTTGATTGTCAGAAACCCTGTGTGATTGCATGTATAAGCCTACCTTTTACTTATAATACTGTAGCTTTGTATATCACTTCCTTCAGAAAAAACATGTTCTTAAAAATGTATGTAAAAGAAATATTGAGGTGATCAATGATACTAAAACATTTAACAGTTGAAGAAGTAAACTAAACTGGGTACTGGTGGCTCATGCCTGTAATCCTAGCTACTCAGGTGCCTGAGATCTGAAGGTTGAAGTTCAAGTCAGACAAGCAAGAAAGTCCATGAGACTCTTCTCAATTAACCTAAAAAAATATCTGGAACTGAAGCCATGGCTTAAATGGTAGTGTCAACCTTAAGAGAAAAAGCTAAGGGACAATAGCTGGGCCTTGATTTTAAGCCTTAGTATTCACACACACACACACACACACACACACACACACACACAAAAGCGAAGGAAGGAAGGAAGGAAGGAAGGAAGGAAGGAAGGAAGGAAGGAAGGAAGGAAGGAAGGAAGGAAGGAAGGAAAAACACAACAACACAAAAGAATTAAGATGAATGGCAGATAGCAGCACATAATGAAAAAAAAAATCCATGAAATCAAAATATGTTGTGATTAGATATTGAAAAAAACTCCATTTCTAATTTTATTGCTGAACTCAAATCATTAATTACTGATAAGCTATTTACAGTAGCATGATTTTAGAGATTGTGTATAATGAACCAAGTGACAAGTGCAGATGTTTAGTTGTTCTAGAGCTAGCCTATGTTTCAGTAAAGATTTTTCTAAATACACATACTGTTTTGAAGGCATACACATGGGTTAATTTGTAAGAGAAGAGGCAGTCTTGAATGAGGACATGATTAACTGAAAAAAAAAAGTTAAGTCTATCTGAATGCCCATAGTCGCTTTTATTTTACAATTTTCATATAGTGTATTCCTAATTACAGCTGCACAGAGAACAATTTACTCAGCAAACAAAGACTATAATTCTGTGGGACAGAATAGCACCAGCAAGTTGACATCTGCGAATTATGCAAATAGAGGAGTAGAAAATAACTAGGTCCTAATAAGCACACCCTATTCAGATGGAAAAGGGGAGTGGGAGAAAGACTCCTCTCAGATAATTATTAAAGTTGTGAGGGCACTTATTCCCGGGGTGCATCTCAGGGAGGACCTGTTTGTTTTGGCTTGCCTCCTCAAGTGGAAATTTAAGTGTGAATTAAAAAATGGCATGCTGAGTTTTGAGAAGCAGCTTCTTCTCCCTTTGCCACAGAGTGACATTGGGGAAAGGGAACATGTCATTGATTTTGAAGCAACCAAGTGTTTTCCATACCCTATGGTGAATAGTAAGTAGTAGGATACTGTTTACAATAGGAAGTTTAAGAAGGATGTTGCTAAATGAAGTGTTTGCACTGCTGCTCCTAGTATGTGTCAGAATGTTGCCACTTGCACTGTGATAGTTTTGATTAATGCTAAAATCAAATCCTTATAAGATCATAAGATGTATTATCAAAGGAAACATTTCCACACATGTAAAGCTTATTGTTCATTTGTCAAATTTCTTTCTGTTACCTAATATATGTATCGTTTATAGCATTAGGGGGATTTGAAAGGTTTCATACAGATCAAATCTTTATGACAAAGGCACTATTTCATTCTCCTATCTGACAAAACAGAAGGAGATCAAGTTATTAAGAAAGGGGCAATTGAAAGTAGATTAATCTGGAGAATAAGAATAGCAACTGCTAGCAATATACGTGTAAGGTATGGAAAAATCTAAGAATTAGATGACGTTTAAATTTTGTACTGATCACCTACACAATGCAATAATAGCACTGCTAAGTGGTTTCTGGAATCACTAAGTAAAACTTAGTCATGACTAATCATGACTTTTAGAATGACTGATTCAAAATCTACATGACATTTGTGTAAAGAGGTAAGGAGGATGTTTGTTTTTAAAGATATGTGAGAAAAATGAAAGCTTTCACAGCATGTTGATAAGAGAAAGGAAGAGAAAGGAAAATGTAATGAGTCTTGTATCTATGTAACAAAAAAAAACAAGACTTTATGCATGTTTGTTCTGAACATGGCATTTCCAATCCTCCTAACAGCCCACAAGTATTACAGTCCCTTAAAGGAGTTTAATTCACCTAAAAATAGGCAACATTCAACTTCAACTAAGTTTGACCTCAAGTATATTTGAGCACTTAGTTGATTATGTTTTCATAAAGACTTAGATTTTTACTTTTTTTTCAGTGAAGAGAAATTAGGGAAATGTATGAATTTAATCAGAGTCACCATAGTGGGAATTCCTTTCCACTTTTTTTTTTTTTTTAGAACTGTTAGGACTTTAATATGTTTCTGAATGTCACGAATTTCAGACATGTTTTGTTTGAGAGGGGTGGAGATTTAGTAAAGACAAAGCACACAAAAATGGGGAGAGAAAGGTTAGGAGAATACAATCTTAGTGTAGTGTGTGTGTGTGTGTGTGTGTGTGTGTGTGTGATATCGAACCAGGTAGGTTTACAGGATGGGTGGAGCTGGAAGTGACAGGGAGAATAATAGGAGAGATGACATTGAACAAGATGCATTGTTCTCATAAATTGACATATTGAATTGCAACCTTTCTGTACAACTACTTAAATGTAATAAATTAATAACATTTAATTTTTTGAAATGAGAGAAAATGACAAATGATTTTTGGAGAGAATTAAATCAGGAAATATGTGTGAGCGAGTGACATCTATTAAGATGCATTGTGTTCATAAACTGATTTGTTGAATGGAAACTCCTTGGTACAACTACAACTAAATATATATTTTTAAGAAATATTGACAATCTCCTGAAGAACTAAGTTCAAAATGCACTCTCAGAGCAGTAAGAAAACTGAATTCCAAATGTGTCATATTCCATATACTACATCTATAGTCTTTTGTCTTAGAAACAATAGAAGATTTTGCAAGATAGAAGTTAGGTCATTTGGACCTCTGAAGTGGATATTGGGACACTGGCCTCTTTGTGTGTCTATCTTTGCTTCTCAGCCAATAGAAAGAGGGTAGCGTCTCTCCCTTGTACTCCTCTGTCATGTCACACAAAACAGCCAATCAACTATGGATTGAAATCTCTGAAACTGGGCATTAAAATACAACTTTTCACCTTGTCATTGTTTGTCTCAGGTATTTATCATAGTGATGGGAAACTGATTAATCAGTATCATTGAAGAGTCAGTTTGCCACTTAGATATACCCAAGGAATTCATGTGTGTTGGCTGAAACATGGCAATCCATATGCATGGCAAAGGAGACAATTCTGAGCTCTCTTAGCATGTTACTCTGTCTCTAATAGAAGCAAATTACATACTTCTTAATGTGACAGTATCACTAGTAATATTCAGAGAGTGTTCCAGTGAATTCTAATAGCACTCACTTTCCAGAAACAATATTAAGATAATTGCTTCCCTCCTACTTTTTTTGTTGTTGTTGGCACAGTGCTATTTCATGTAGCAATGAGGTTTTTTTTCGTTTTTTTTTAAGGGACTGAGCAAACTATAATGGGGTGCAAACCTACAAGTGCAGTGTTCTCCTTCTTTCATAATTCTAAAGCATGATTGCTGAAATAGCACTTCATCGCAGAAACCTGACTTTTACTAGAACATTTGTGGATAATTGAACTCCTTCTCATTGTTCAAAAGGTCAGGAGGTTTGAGTGGGCTCTTTTGCTTTGGGTAAATTATTCAGCTTGAGTATTTATTGGCCTGTCAAAAGGAAAGAATTGTATGAACTGTCTTTGTGGTTCTTCAATGTTTCCTAATTTGATTGTGCTTTTTTCTATGAGTAACCCCAGCATTTCCATTTCTCCTCAAATTTCAGTGCAGGGACGTCTTGTTTCTGCTCTTTGCTGGATAGATCAACCTCATGAATCAAATAGACATGAATTTAGTCAATAGGAATGAATTACAAAACTGATTGCAGAGTTTGATTTTTTTTTTTATCCAACCTGATCTGTTGTTTTAGTTATATTGAGAACATTACTTAAAAGGATTGCACAATAGGGAATGGGGAGGGGAGAGATTTTGAATACATTACAAGTTTAACTACCACCACCTATATTATAATCAAATAGTAAAATATGTAGTTCCCACGCTGGTTTTTATCAAACTACTGTATCTGTACACTACCTACCTGATTTACTATCCTCAACTGATAATTTAATAACAGTCCCTTATCAAATTTTGGTGACCTCATTAAACTTACATCGAGCCTTACTGCCCAAACACAATGCATCTTCTGTGGCACTTTTTGGTGTCCATGAAGACTAAAGAATTACCAAAATCAGGGGCTGGGGATATGGCCTAGTGGCAAGAGTGCCTACCTCATATACATGAGGCCCTGGGTTTGATTCCCCAGCACCATATATACAGAAAATGGCCAGAAGTGGCGCTGTGGCTCAAGTGGCAGAGTGCTAGCCTTGAGCAAAAAGAAGCCAGAGACAGTGCTCAGGCCCTGAGTCCAAGCCCCAGGACTGGCCAAAAAAAAGAATTACCAAAATCGGGTGAAATTGTCACTAGGAAACAAACAGTGGCTGACTTCAATACATCTTACATGCTACCCTCACTCCTCTGACCATGACAACTCTTTCAGCAATCTGCCTATACAAAATATGATTTTAAGAACTACATATTATAGAGAAGTCTCTCCCAAATTTTGTCCCTTTTCTCAGTGAAGAGGTCCCTGTAACCATGAACCAGAATTTTCAACTAATTAATCATCTGGTTGCAATAGATATTGACTTCATGATCAAATGTCAACTGCTTACTGTAGCTCTCTTGCTCTTGTTACACAAGCCTATCTCTTTCACCTGTTCATTGATTTTTGGCTTCTGTTTCCTTCCTTGATTTTACTCATTCAAGCTTTGCCTTTCATGTTCTGTTATCCCCGAGCATTCATCTGAATGGATTTTTTTTTCCTCCTCACTAGATTCATCACAACAACTCTAAACTTCCAACTAGCTCACTCTGCCTTTCTTGCCTTTTAAAGGGCTGGCATAGATCTATCAAGGCCAAATATGCACCAATTAATAGACGACTTCCTTTTGGGTTCCAATACAAACCTTAGTACCAGAAATAGCAAATAATCTGGGTTGTTTTTTATTGTATCGGAAAACAGTTTAAAAGAAAAATTTCACCTTAAAGAACAATCTACATATATTCCATGTATCGAATATGTGTGTATATATGGAGTAAGTAGAATCTACATATATGTGTGGAATCTCAGAATCTCTATATATGTAAAGAGTGTGATCTATCTATCTATGCATCTATGTATCCATCCATCCATCTACCTATCTATCTAGAGCAGTGCAAAAAGCCAATTTTCAAAATACATAGTTTTCTACATGGCTTTGGATCCTACCACTGCCATTTATAAATCAAGAAAAGAAGAGAACCTTACTTGACACGAAACAACAGTAAAATAAATACTTAACGTCTATATTAAGTAGGAAAATATCAAACATAAACTTTATAAGTATGCATCATGGTTTGGCACTAACACTAGCTATCATTTCTATTATCACCTGCCATGTGAACTTGAATTACTCAGATCTTCAAATGTCTTCTATATAGAGAATTATCTTCTATATAGTAAAAGTTTAACTACTTCATGATAGTATGTTAGTTATGGCTTTATAATAATGGAAGGGTGCAGATCAGCATCAGCAAATGAAGAATATGTGAGAATGAAGAATACGAAGAGAATAGTACCAAAGAATCCAGGCACGCTAGGTGCCAGCCTCGTGCCTGTAATCTACTCATAGCCTGTAGCTACAACTCATGAGACTGAGATCTGAGGGTGGCAGTTCGAAGCCAATCTGGGTAGAAAAGTCCCAATGAGACTTTTATCTCCTATTATCCACTCAAAAACTGGAATTGGTGCTGTGACTCATGTGGTAGAGTGCTAGCCTTGAGCACAAAAAGGTTCAGGGATAATGGCCAGTTCCTGGGTTCAAGTCCCGCAACAGAAAAAACAAACAAACAAACAAACAACAACAACAACAAACATCCAGGCACAAACTTCCATGTCTCTCTTCAGTAGAGCAACAGTGGGATACATTGCCTAGATAAACATCTGGTCACAGGGGCACATAGGTAAGGCCTTAGGTTTCAAAAGAAAAATTCTTACCAGCAGAATATTCCAAGGATTCAGATATTATCTCTCAGGAATTTGAAAGAGAGACTTAGATGCAGAATGTTACGACTTTGAGTAGCCTGGGTCCTATGAGTTTACCATTTTCTAACTGATGGAAGGTGTTACTAATAGGAATAAAGAAGTGCAGGCATATGGTAATTTCGTTATTTTAATTCTCAACTTTTCTGAAAATCTAAAATTGTACTGGAAATGAACTCTATTAGAAAATGTCAAAGTCCAATTGGAATAATAATTGATAAAGACTTAGGTTCCTAGTGTTCTAACAGTTGACTTCAACTAAATTTAATTGAAAGAGGTTGTATTATAGAGGTATTGTGGCATTCCAGAACTTCTTAATTTTCTCTACTTCCTGTTTACCTTCATTGTTGGGGATTTAATAAAGAACCTTATATTTGTGAAGCAACTGCCCTATCACTTGACAACTTCCCTACCCCATTTTTATGTTCAAGAATGGAACATTTTCTCAGAAACAATGGCTCTTAGTGTTTAAAATGGCCATAAAATAGGGGGAAGACCCCAAATATCTACCAAATGAGGGATAAAATAGAAAGTTACACAGCTAGAATAAAAGTACATAGTACCAGTACTTACCTAGGCATGCATGGAATTCAAAAACATTTTGCTAATTGAAATCAGCTAGGCACACAGCACTCCATAATGTATGATTTATATTAAATGCCAGAATAAGAAAATCCAGTAACAGAAAGTTGATTAGTACACTTTGGGAAATGAGAGTGACCGAAAATAGCTAAGAGTTTTCTTTTTTATATGTTGCAAATATTCCTGCATTAGATAGTGAGGGTACACAGGTTTGTAAATACTATAAATGGTACCCTTTTAGAAGGGTAAATTTTATGGTATGAGGCCTGTATTTAAAAAGTAGCTATCAAAAACTATCTGATTAAATTTATCATTACTAAATTTATTAGCAATCTTGTTTTTTACACTAGATGGGCAAACATATATACTCATCTAGGTTATAATGTATGTGAGGACTTCCCTTATACAACCTTTCTTAATCTTCATTATCATTCCGTTCCACACATATGCACTCTTCCTTTCCTTGTCCTATCATTTTTTCAGCAATGAGAGTTATATTGTTACTATCATGGCTTATTAGGTCTTATAATAAAAGTACAGATCAAATTGTTCTGTAGCCAGGAAGTGGAATCCAATGGATATATCTACACTTCTCTGGTTTACAGCTTAATAAATTGTTGCTACTATTAGTCAAGCCATAAAGCTGGATCTAATTGAAAATGATGGCTTTAAGTAGGATTTGCTTTGCATAATTACAAAATTATATGCAACTAGTGATATGATTATAGCTCCTGAAGGTACACAGAGAAGTCCAAAGACTTTTTAATATTACCAACTCCCACTCTAATGGAATTTGAAAATGTAGATTATGGCAAAGATATGCTATTTCTGTAACATAATAAGAAGTGGGACATTTCCTGAAATGAAACACAATATCTGTATATCCCAATTTGATTATTCCATTTCTAATTTAATATCAAAGGATCCATTATGCAAACAAACTTTTGAAATAATTTAAGGCATTATACTTATGTACAATTACTCTGAACAGTTTTTCTTACTAATAAGCTTGTGGAATTAGGTGTATCAAAATAAAAATTATTAGAAGAATTTACTTATTTTGCAGATTTCATAATTTTCTCTAATAGCAGGATTCAACTGCAATATCTTTAAGTCATATCTGCAATATTCTGGCCAAAAAGTATTAGGTAGTAGAATCACTCATTTTTAAGCAAAAGTGTTTACTTCTTTTCTGAATGTACAGTGCCAATAGATTTCACTTGCTGTAGCCTGTTGGAGAGAGGAAATGTTTCTGTACACTCATAAACCTATGAGCTCTTGCCTTTCTATTACAATTAGAGCTTGGGTTCTAGTTATAGAAGTAAGTGCTCTACAATTTAGAAAAGTCTTAACCTTTAACTGATTCCTTTTCTGTGTTCCATAAATAACTTTTGAAGTCCTGGAAGATTCTCATTTCTGCTATCTGTTAAGTCTACGTCAGTAAGGCTTTCCAAACATTACACTTGCTTGTATTTTAACCAAATAACCTGCTATATTGCTATGGCATTGTGCTAGAGAAAGAAGACCAACTTAGATTTACAAGTTAAGATTTTCCTTTGGAAACAGTTTTCTGTGAGAGTTCAGTTGCACTGAAATTTACCAAGTTGTTAGTTACATAGTGATTTGACATTACAGAATCCCTAACTATAGCTAAAATTGAGGTATAGTTTACTTTCAAGTTTGTCTGAATGTCTTTTTTTTTTTTAAACTCCTTTGATATCACCATTTCTGGTTTTGCATGTGTGGGTCAGAAATTCATTAGGATGGTTGCTTTAAATCTAGACTACATATGGCATAATGGATTATAAACTTAGAATAATGTTTCCATGGAGATTAACACAAAATGAAACTGCCCCTAGGAGTTTAATGTATAGTTTTGTTCACTTTACACTAAAATAGTATAGTTGTTTTTTATTTACTTTGGTGAGTAAAAATATTTAAACAAATGGGAAAAAAAACCCTGATCTCCCTCTTCTCTACCTTGTTAAATGTTTTACTGAAAAATGGTGTTAAATTTTGGCATAAATATTTCATACACTTGCATGTGTATAAAAATTTTAATGCAAGCCAGCTATTGCAAGTAGCAATTCACTTTGGGTTCTGAGTAGCTTGAACTTCACTCCTTCACTCTGGAGTGTGGCTTTCCATACATGGCAAGGGAGAAAAGTGAAAAGAAATTCTCTTATCCTTTAATTCAGAATATTTCTAAAATAGTATTAAATTTAAATTTCTCACGTTGTAGTAAATGCACTAAAGGTTATTTCACATCATTAGACGTAATTAAATTAATATTGATAATTACTAATTAACTAATATGGAATTGATAAAAAAAAAATAAGCCAAATAAGAACTATTCCAGAAAACACCTTGGGAAATAATGTCTGTCCTCCCATCCTCCACCCCCCCCCATCCCCACTGAACTGAAAGAAAAGTATCCACACTAAAGGATTTCCTACTGCCTAGTGCCTCTCAATGCAGCAATGTAGCCCTGGACACCGCCTTGGAATGGAAGGTACATCCTTTCACCTCCTAACAATCCGTCCACCTAACAAATGTACGAGTCGTTGGGGTGTATGGATTTTTATTCCTCCTTAAACGAAGTGGAGAGGAGAGTTTCTCACAGTGGACCCCGGGGGGGTGGGGTGGGGGGGAAAGGGGGCGCCGCCATAGGAAATGGTGCCACCTTCCCTTTAACTGATGGACTTGTATTTGATCCACTGGTTGGCACCCCGAACGTCGAAAGGCGGGTTGCTGTGGTAGAGGTGATGGCCTAATTCATCCAAGCTCGGCTCGGGGTCGGTGGTGGCAAACTGGGCGGCCTCCTCGATCTCTTTCCTCACCTCCACGTCGATCTCCTTCAGTTCCTCCACGCTGCTCAGCTTGTGGCTGATCATCTTCTCCTGGAGCAGCATGATGGGGTCGCTCTTGCTCCTCATGATCTGGATCTCCTCGCGCGTGCGGTAGCTGATGCCCGGGTCGCTCATGCTGTGCCCGTGGTAACGGTAGGTCTGCAGCTCCATCACGATGGGCCCCTTGCCCGACCGGCAGTGGTCGGCCGCGAACTTGGTGGCCTCCCGCACGCACAGCACGTCCATCCCGTTCACCTTGAGGCCCGGGATGAAGTTGCCCCTCTTGTAGTAATCGGTGCTGGCCGCCGCCCTCTCCACCGCCGTCCCCATGGCGTAGCGGTTGTTCTCGCAGATGAACACGCAGGGCAGCTTCCACAGGGCTGCCATGTTGTACGCCTCGGCTATCTGCCCCTGGTTGGCAGCCCCGTCCCCATACATGGCCAAGCAGATGTCACGGGTCCCCTGATACTTGCAGGCCAGAGCGATCCCAGCCCCCAGGGGCACCTGCGCGCCCACGATGCCGTTTCCCCCGAAGAAGTGCTTGGCGTACATGTGCATGGAGCCCCCCTTGCCTTTGGCGCAGCCTCCCCTGCGTCCCGTCAGCTCGGCCAGAATGGACTTGACCGAGAGGCCGCGCATGTAGCAGATGCCGTGGGCCCGGTAGGAGGTGATCACGTTGTCCGTGGGCTTGATAGCCGCCTCGATCCCCACGCAGCAAGCTTCTTGACCGTCATACAGGTGGCAGAAGCCACGGATAAATTTCTGCTTGTAGAGCTGATCTGCCTTCAGTTCCATCCGGCGAACGATCTGCATGGCCCGGTAGTACTTGAGCCCCTCGTCCCTGGTGAGCACGGTGGACGACGAGGGACCCACGTCCAGCCGGTAAAGGTCGCAGCTCTTAATGTCAATGGTAGCATCTTTGGAATAGTTACAGGAGGTCAGCAGTACTCTGAGAGGGGGCTTCTGGGTGGCCCCCAACATACGGGAGACCACAGAAGCCAGCATCTTTTTCATGGAGTAAAAGCCAATGGCGACCTTGGTGGCTCCCAACGACCACCCAGGCTGGCGAGTCAGCCGGCGGTGAGCCGCGTCTCCAGGCAACCCGCGTGCCACGCCACAAGCCCCGCGTGCGCAATGACACCGCCAGGATACAGAGGCCCCCTGACTGCCCCCCAGCTCTGGCGAAGGCAGCTCTGCTCTTATCTCTCTCCTCACAAGTCCAATCCCTAAACCCAGAGATGTTAGGTCAAAGGTGGTTGCTCCCACCCAGATTTCTCACACCTCCTTTTGATCTCTAAAACATGTATGAATGCTTTTTTTTTTCCCCCTTGATGCCAGTCCTGGGGCTTGAACTCAAGGCCTGGGTGCTGAGCATTTTGTGCGCAAAGCTAGTGCTCTACCACTTGAGCTCCCAGCCCTGAGTGTTTTGTGCTGAAAGGTAGTGCTCTGCCACTATAGCTACAGGTCCATTTCGTCCATTTGGGGTTTTTTGGGTGATTAATTGGAAATAAGGTCCTCGAAGTCTCCCAGACTTTCCTGCCTGGGGTTTGCTTTGAACTATAATCTTTCTAGCTCAGCCTTCTGAGTAGTTCAGATTCCAGGCATCAGCCACTTAGAACCAGGCTGCATCAAGTCTCAGGTTTTGTTTGTTTGTTTGTGGTTGGTCATAGGGCTTGAACTCTAAGCCTGGGCAGAACTGTCTCTGAGCTTCTCTGCTCAAGTCTAGTGCTCTATCACTTTGAGCCACAGTTCTACTTCCCATTTTCTGGTGGTTAATTGGAATTAGGCGTCTCAAGGACTTCCCTGCCCAAACTTCAATCAAAGTGGTTCAAACAGCAATCCTCACATCTCATCCTCCTAAGTAGCTGGGATTATAGGCGTGATCCACCAGTGTTCATCTTATTGTCTAACGAATCTAATTCCAATAATAAACTTCTATTGGCCTGGGGAAATTAGAGATTGAGATCTATAAATTAAAATGTGTGAGGCCACTTCTTTCCTTACTCTTTTCAATAATTCTGGATTCTCCCCAACGTGTACTTTTTGATTCCTTTGCCATTTTAAGGGGTGTGTACTTCAAGGGGTTTCTAATGGATCAAATGGCTTTTATTTAGTTTGGCATTTAAGTCAACCTAAATTAGACTAATCTCCATCTAAGAAATATAGAGACCTGTTCTCTTTCTATAATTCCTTTCTGGGGCTGGGGATATGGCCTAGTGGCAACAGTGCTTGCCTCCTATACATGAAGCCCCAGGTTCAATTCCCACATATACAGAAAATGGCCAGAAATGGCGCTGTGGCTCAAGTGGCAGAGTGCTAGCCTTGAGCAAAAAGAAGCCAGGGACAGTGCTCAGGCCCTGAGTCCAAGGCCCAGGACTGGCAAAAACAAAATAAAACAAAACAAAAAATTCCTTTCTATGCCCACTGTTAGAAAGAATGACTTCTTGCAAGGTCATACTATGAAGCTCTTTACAATTTGAACTGTGATAGAATTAGAATGTGCTTAATGCCCCTGATGACAATTTGGTTGTAAGCCCAAGGAAGTCTTAGGTCTAGGCCACAAAGGTCAGATAAGCTTTTTGTTTTTGTTTTTGTGTGTGTGTGTGTGTGTGTGTGTGTGTGTGTGCTTTTACTAGGAAGTTGATTTCCTGTACCAACAGGCCAAGCTTAACTCAGGAACTTCTGTGGAGACTGCTCAGCAATTCATTCTGTTTTATAGATACTGTTGAGTTGGAAATGGTAAATTCTTACCCTTTCCCCTGGTACATAGTCAAAGCAGCTGCCATCTCTGGATCTGGTTGTGCATGTTATTTTCTTTCCGTATTTCAGGCAGGGAGGAGAAAACAGTTGGTTAAGAGGTTACTTCTTAAAAATGGACCCTCTCCCACCATGAGAACCCAGCCACCATAATGGACTTCAATTTTTTACTCCATTTTAAATTCATCTGTTGGAATTCGTGGTCTTGCTGTGTTGTTTGTTCTCTCTTTGATACTTAGCCTGTCTGTACTGTTCTCTTTCATTCCTGCAGGTATTTGTGATCTCCAGGGAACATTATCTCCATAAGAATGAGAAAAATGACACTGCAGGATGGAAGGGTAGTGTTAATGGGTCACTGAGTGACAGCTGAGCCTTTTCTCAGAGGTATCAGCCAGCCTAGCTCTGCCAGGAACACAAGAGCTATACAGTAAAGTGTGCCAATTTAATCTTGTCACATGTTTCCTGGGCTGCAAAGATAGAACTCCCCTTAAAAGCTCAGTGTGACAGGGCTAAAACTGATTCAGGCCAGAGGAGAACATGTAAAGATGCTAATTGGAAAATATCTGTACTATAGGTCTCACAGAAGAGGGCTCATTTTTTTTTCTTTACAACTACCTCTGGTTAAGTTAGTAAATAATACAACAAAAAACTTCTAGAGACCTCTTAACCATTAGTTACTTTATACATCCTTAATTCAACTTAATAGTAGATGACTGGATTACTATTTAAAGTACATGATCTTGAAGTCTTTCCATTCAACTGATTCATCCCAATGATGACTTTTTGCACTGTTATCTTTCCAATTTAAAACCATTGTCAGAGAGAAAGTTAGTTTCTTTTTATCTTTTCAATATATGTTGTAAAGGTTTACAACTGTTAAAGAATCCTCACCTGTGTAACTTCTCTCATATTCTTACATTAGACAGGATGTGAGCTATTCAAGAACTAGCAGCCCAATGATAGTAATCTTTCTTCCAAAGAATCCAGCCCTTCTCTTTATATTGTTCAAAAACAAGTGAATTTTCAAACAGAACTAAAGAGTCTTCTCCATGTTCACCTCAGAACTATTTCTTGCAAATAAAATCCCTATAAACCTAAGTTTTTAATTAATATCAAATCTCACTTTTAATTACTCACAATGAAAGTAAAGCAAAGGAGCACCTTTATAAGGCCAATGGTAGGATTTTGATTTAATTAATAAGAATCTTAATACAAGAGGAGTCAGTTGGTAGAGACACATTCATTCATGCCAATGTGATGCAATTTACCATTGTGTATCTGAGCAGATTTTACAGGGGACATATCTGAGTTTATTTTGAAAGTGTCATGTCTCGTATCAATAGCACAGATATTTTTAATAACAAAGATATGTATAAAAAGAACAGTTAAGATGTTTGAAGGATATTTGCATTTCTCCAGTAATAATTGCACTTTTATCAAATGTTAAATGATGAAAGCTGTTAAAAAGTGAGTATATTCTAGATAAATACTATCAGATTTCATTCTTCTCATGTGATTAGCAGCACTGCATTATTTTCATAGCTCTAAGATGTGGCAATTAAGAATAATGAGTAAGAGTTTGGTGAAAAAATTAAGAGTTATATATAACCCAGAAAATATTTTTTCCCATTTGTTACATTATCTTATCTCCACTGGAGAAAAAGAGGAAAACCATAGATTTTACAAAATACTGAACCATGGTTCCTCTCAGATATTATAAAAACTAGCAAAGCTAATCCACAACATTGGAAAACCCTAGGGGGAAAATGTCATTGACCCTATTTGATTTCTAAATTGTTGCAAATTAAATTTGTAGTAGAGATTACCACAAGGAGAAAACCTGTTTGGAATAAGAGGTAAATTGACAACGCTTGCTCATCATTCTGTCCCAATGAGGATTTGATGGGGAAAAGGTGAAGTTCAGAAGCAACCACAAGAGGCATCTTCAGGCTGTTGCTGCAGACCAGAACATCCTAAATTACCCTGGCTTTAATTCTTCTATTCCTAAACTTTGGGACAAAAGACTACGCGACAAAATAAAAAGAATTCATACAATAAAACTGTGAGGGACAGCTTTCCAACCGTTTGTATGTGCTAGCTACCTATCTCAGAACTCTAACTAGATGTGATGAAGTGAATTGGAAAATAAAATTTCACATAGAATAAGGTGTCAATATTCACTATACTCAGTACTGGCCAAATAGAAAAGTCAAAAGATCTCAACTGACTTCTATTCTGTATGTTGAAAACATTTAAATCCCTCCCCCCCAAAGTCATCGATTTATTAAACCTTCCTGAGGAATCAAAGTAATTTTAAGCAAGCCCAAATCAGTGTTAAGACTATTCCTATTTTCTTCAAACACATTTATACTTGTTGGCAAAATATTTTGTTCAGTAGATTTAAATGCTCCTTTTTTTTTCAAATTTTTATTATCAAACTGATGTACAGAGAGGTTACAGTTTCATACGTTAGGCATTGGATACATTTCATGTACTGTTTGTTACCTTGTCCCTCATACCCCCCTCTCTCCTCCCCCTTTCCCTTCGCCCCCCCCCCGGAGGTGTTCAGTTCACTTACACCAAACAGTTTTGCAAGTATTGCTTTTGTAGTTGTTTGTCTTTTTTTACCCTGTGTCTCTCAATTTTGGTATTCCCTTTCAATTTCCTAGTTCCAATACCAGTATACACGGTTTCCAATATACACAGATAAGATTACAGAGATAGTGTAGGTACAACCACAGGAAGGTGATACAAGAACATCATCAATAATAGAAGCTACAGATACACATGGGATGTTGAAAGTAGTTACAACTGTGATATAACAATTGTTTCCATAACATGGAGTTCATTTCACTTAGCATCATCTTATGTGTTCATAAGGGTATAGCTATTGGGCCTTGTGATGCTCTGCTATGACTTGCCTAAACCTGTACTAATTATTCCCAATAAGGAGGACCATAGAGTCCATGTTTCTTTGGGTCTGGCTCACTTCACTTAGTATAATTTTTTCCAAGTCCTTCCATTTCCTCCTGTTTTTAAATTCTATGTCTAAAAGTTTTATTTGGTAACCAGATATGCATTTATCCTTAGTAACTTTAACTTTAATAGCAATAAATATACAGCAAATGTGATAGCAAAAGTGAACTTTATATATTCAGTAGGCGTCTTTGCCCCAAACAACCAATCTTTTGGAACATATTAGTTTCCTCAGAACTGTCTCATTTTTATTTTCTTATAAATATACTTCTGTGATACTTCTTCAAATGGCTTCAGGTAGAAAATCACCTGCTTCAAATATCTGTATGCACAGCTACTTTCTTAGGTTTTGCTTCTTTGGTAAGAACTATGAGTCACTGAGTTGAAATAGAAAGGATTCTTGGCAAAATTCCAGGGCACTGCTGCCCCCTAGAAGGAAGTTTAAGCAGTACACTCTACCAACAGACAAATTTGTAGAGGAAAAGACTGGGGGAAAAATGAATTGTACACCCACTTTACAATCTCCCCTTGGCATGTTTGATTTTCTTTGCCATCTATGGTTCCTAATTTGGATATATTGTTAGCTATCATATGCTAACCCTAGTAATAGATTCCATCCTACTATGATTATATACAGATACACTGGAATTTTTTTTCTTGGCCAGTTAATAATATTCTTAAACATTGAAGATAAAATTCTAGTTTATTATCTGTATTATTTGGAGACTTTAGGGAACACTTGCATATATTGTTTCCCCATGTGATAAACTTCATCTCGTGACTAGAGATCCACAATTACCAGCTTTTCCTCATCAGACCCTCACACAGTGCAGTAAAGCAAATAGTCTCATTCCCAATTTGCACAAGAAACCAAGTCCTAGAGAGTTTGAGTAATAGGCAGAATTTTGGTAACAGAAATCCTGCAAAATATGTATGTACTCTATACTAATTGATCATGTATGTGAAATACTGTCTTCTATTTGTCCCTTTTGGGACCAAAGTAATAGAATTACAATGAAGACTTGCACAAAAATTTCTCTCTCCCTGCGTTTTCTTGAATGCACTTCCTACAGAGGTGGTGTGCTATGAGCTCTCCCAGATTTTCTGGCACTTCCTAGAGAAAAGGGCACATCAACACTGAATGACACAGGAAGCAACACATGAGCAGCTGTTATCCAGGCAATAAAACTAATGTATTGCATTCCAGGCAGTGGTTACAATGACAGTTTGTCTTTATTAGGATCAATGATGAGCAAATTAAAAATAGAGGGCTGTCAAACTGCAACACACAAAACAGAACATTCTCATTTTATAAAGTTATGTTGTCTCCTTTAATTTAACAATACAGCAAAACTGAAAAGGCACGCTGGGAAATATGAAAATCAGAATCTCATAATTATGTAATACATTGTGAGTATGAATGCCGTTTCTCCAAGCAGCCTAAGACAATGCTTTATGGAACTTTTCTTGCATGAGAATCTTTCTGTTCCCACGAACCCACTGTGCATCTAGATTCTCAGGCATTTCCATAGTACCCTACTGATCCCGAAGGCCACCGTAGGGGAGTCGCAGAGAAAATTATAAACTCAAGGTATATTTAGACATCAAGCACTTTAGAAGAGAGTTTTTAATACTCAAATGTGACCCACAGGATTGTATTCTGGAATCCTGATAATTGTAAAATGAAATAATAATAATAATAAGCATCTGTTAGATTACCCACTGGCCAGGCTGATTCCTCTGTCTTCTCAGCCCCAAATACTACCCTGAAATGATTGCCATACTTTATTCTAGAAATTATTAACCTGTCACTATTCCATCTAACCCTGTTCCTACCTCATTCATAATAAAAACAAATAAATTAGGATTTATGAAACGCATTGTAACTTTTCCAAAGGACTTCCTTCATTTTATAGATTGTTTTCACATTATGGTAGAGAATAGTAGAAGACAAATAAAAACATTGATGGTGGTAAGCCGAGTAAAGAGTAGGCATGTCCTCAGGTTGGTGGAGTACCAGAATCTTATCTTCTGTCCTTCTTGCCTATATGTTTCATGCTCTCTGTCTAGTGCTTAGGGTTTCCTGGTGGATTTTTACATCTATCAGAACAGCCTTCCAGATAAACTCAGCAGAGGAGGAATGATTTTGTCTAGAAATCTAATCCCTCAGCCTTTGCAACAGCACCGTTGATTTCCTCACAATGAGAGAGTGTTTCACTCAGATTCTCTGGCTTCTGCAGCATCCCCGCTGGAACATCATCCATTTTGTCTTCTCTGCTTCCCTTTCATGCTCAAATTTCCTCCAGTCTGAAAGTAGATACCAGAGACCTCATTGCTTCTTTTAAATCTCATCCTATGTGATTCCTTTTATCTAGTCAAGCTCCACAAATATGCAGTCTGCACCCACCATCTCCATTTACTTTCCTCTAATTGCTTCCATATGCTTCTGCAATCTGTGTCATCAACAATGAACTGAGATTTCGCACATCAAGGACTTGGCTAAATTTAATGACAACTTTAGTATTATCAGTCTCTGGAACTCTACCACACAACATAAAGTGTTTCTCTGTGGATATTCCCTTACACTAAATTCAAATTTAAAAACTCATATTTGTATTCTTCAGACTTCATTTCCTAGTATATAATCCAGAACCCAAAATAGAACAAATGTGGGTCTAAGGCTTAATGATATGTGTTCTGTTTGTGCCAACCTAAACAATTACCCACAGGGACCTGTGTGATGTATTTACTTAATTCCTGCCAGTAGGAAGATGCCAATTCTATTTTCAACATTAGTTTCTCCTCATTCTCTTTATTCTACCAGAAAGATGTATTTTAAACATTCATATCTACTTAAACTTGAAAATAAAGATCTTCTACCTTTCCCCACTTAATTCAAAATGCATTGTCTACTCCATTTTCTTGCCATTGCTGGTGACCTATTGCTGATTTATAAATAATTTGACTGCAGTATTTTTCTAAAAATTCTGTATTGAATAAGCAAATCAAAAAGCATAAAGACAAAAAAAATGGAATTGCTATGTGACCAGCTGTTAGATGCCCTCTTAAATTTTAAAAATTCTGGTATAATTGAAGTCATACTTTACATTTTGTAGCTTCTTGAAATTTTTTATTTTAGTATTGTATTATGTTTATTGTTAAATCAGCAATAACTATTTAAAAGATCATTTGATTACTACAAAAGAATATCTGTATTGTAGGATCATACTACAACTGAAAACTTAGATAATTTCTGAACTTGTACTAAGTGGCAGGTACTATTCATTAAAGAAAGGATTGATATTTTGAATTTAGTTTAGTAATGGTTTTCCATAAACTCTAATGTGTTTACTGCGCCAGTCTTCTCTATCATGCTTCTTTTTTTTATTTTCACCAATCTTCTGCTTCTATATTTTTACTGACTATTCTCTTTGAGGCGACAGAAGTTAGTGAATCAGAAGGAGGGATGACTTGCATGTTAATTTATCCACTCAGTTCTTTCCACTTTCATGTACTGAGCAGTCCTTGTCATTATTGTCTTTTTCTATGTATCTACATCAGTATGACATCTCACTTCTCTAGCCTTTTTAGCTTAATTATGTGTCAGTTGAATATTAAGCAGTTACTTCTTCTGTTTGGTTATTCTAGTGTAATCCTCTAAGGGGCTGTGGTCCTTGCATTTGTTATGTTATTTGGAATACTGAGGATTGGAACGCAGGGCCTCGATCGTTTCAGCCATACCTACAATCACGTTTACCTCTGATAGAGTATTGGTGTTTTCACCTGGGACCAGCCGCAGACCAGGATCTTCTTACCTATGCTTCATGTATTACTGGGGTGACAGGCATGAAATCCCGCAGTTTATTGATTGAGCTATTGTCTTGCTGAATGATTGCTCAGACTGGAAACTGGATCCTCTTGATCTCAATTTTTGAAGTAGCTGGAATCACAGGCATGAGTTACCCCACCCAGCCTCCTCTAAGGTTTTGCAGACTATGGAATATTTCTTTCATATGCAGATCAGAATAAAGTTTCACTATTTATATATTATTAAATTAAGAAATAATTAGAAATTTGGATTGTAATTAGAATTATTAGAATTAGATATATAAATTCAAAAGAATTCTACCTTTATAACATTTAGTTGTGCCACTCAAGAAAATTCTTCTTTTAACTTATGCAGAATTTGATCCACTCATTTTTCTTGTAAGTGCCCCATATATATTGTAAAGTTGTTTCACAGCTCCACTGATGGAGATCTTAGTGGACAACTATTTGTTGACTTCTTATTGTGTTTCAGGCACTTTACTGAGCATCTTACACGCAAGATCATTTAAAGTACCCAATTGTTTTCTGTTGTTACTCACCAGAAAATCAAGACTTTAATAGCAGATACTTCTAGGAATCAAAAGTCAGCAAGTCATCAAACCTGTCTTTCAAATCATAGATAATCTCGAACTTTTCATGTTTCATCAACAATTACAAACTTAGCTTTGAAAGTGAGACATATACTTGGGAAACAAAATGTTCCAAATTTAATTTTACTATGATTTAAATGTGTTAAAATGTATCAACATCGGGGCTAGGGATATGGCCTAGTGGCAAGAGTGCTTACCTCGTATACATGAAGCCCTAGGTTCGATTCCCCAGCACCACATATACAGAAAATGGCCAGAAGCGGCGCTGTGGCTCAAGTGGCAGAGTGCTAGCCTTGAGCAAGAAGAAGCCAGGGACAGTGCTCAGGCCCTGAGTCCAAGTCCCAGGACTGGCCAAAAAAAAAAAAAAAAAATGTATCAACATCTTTCAATAGTCATAAAGATGATTATGTTATTTTCTTTTTAATTTATTCTTTGACGTGTTGTTATTCAAATCCACTCCAGGATGGGTGAAAACTCACAAAGAATAGTTTTGTACAACTTAAAAATCTGTAGCTTCTATTATTGATGATGTTCTTGTATCACCTTCCTGTGGTTGTACCTGCACTGTCTCTGTAATCTTATCTGAGTATATTGGAAACCGTGTATACTGGTATTAGAACTAGGAAATTGAAAGGGAATACCAAAATCGAGAGACACAGGGTAAAAAAAAGACAAACAACTACAAAAGCAATATTTGCAAAACTGTTTGGTGTAAGTGAACTGAACACCTCATGGGGGGAATGGGAAAGGAAGGAGGAGGGGGGAATGAGGGACGAGGTAACAAACAGTACAAGAAATGTATCCAATGCCTAACGTATGAAACTGTAACCTCTCTGTACATCAGTTTGATAATAAAATTTTGAAAAAAATGCATTACAAAAAGAATGGATCCGTATAAAGTATAAAGATTTATGGATGATAATTTAATTGAATTGAAACCCCATCATCCTTAGGGATAATTTTTAAATAAAAATTAAAAGAAAGAATAGATAAAATATATTTACTTGTTGTCCAACCAGAGTTTGTGATGATTTTTGATAGTGTTTAGTAGGAACTGACTATTTTTGTTTTTACCTCCAAGCCATCTTCTCCTGTGCTTTATGACCAAATACATCATTTTTTCCTTATATTTCATTTGCTTTCTCAAGAAAGAGATAGGACCATTTATTTATCACAGAGCAGTGAGTCTCCATAACTTCTTTGTATTGAAACATTACAGAGTTCTTTGATCCTATATTTGGTTAGTGTCCTTTTATTTAGTTCTAGTTATATAATTATTTATGATGCTGCAATGTGCATTCCACCATGCATGAACATTAACTTCTCAAAGCCTGTTCAACGGCTGTCAATACAGCAGAAGTTTCTGCTGGGATTTAAGAATTTCTCTGAGAGTTCAGTCAACTCCTCAAACAAGATAGAGATGAGAGAATATTCTCAAAGTGAAGAAATATGGAGACATATATATACATATACATATATATACTTCGACATGGGTACTTACATGCATTATCTACATAGTATAAACAAAACCTTCATAGCAGCTTATTTATACATTTCCTGTTAACAAACTCTCCTTGCACACTGTAAGAAGTTCAGTATATTTGTGTTAGCTTACCCTATTTGTGAGCAAATCTGTGACCTCGTTTACACACACACACACACACACACACACACACACACACACACACAAAGAAATCTCTTGCCTAACTATTCAAATAATCCTCCAAAAGCCAGAGAAGTGAGAAACTGTGGTTTGGAGTCAGCCCATGTAGACAAATCTGAAAGATTCATATCACCAATTAATCAGAAAACTCCCCCCCCGCAAAAGCGCTAAAACTGGAAGCTTAGCTCAAAAGGTGAAGTGCTAGTTGTGAGTGATTAAAGTTGAGTGAGAACCTGAAGCCCTGAGTTCAAACCCTCATAGTGACAAAAAGGAGATGGGGAGAGGACTCTGACTCTGTGGCTTATATTTATACTAGCTCAAATCTGCATTCTGGAAATCATATTTTTAATTACTTTTCACTCATATTTTTTACTAAACTTCCATTCAGTTCGTATTTAGGACTCAGTTCTCACATCATACTAATGTACACTCACTTTTATTAAATGGCTAGCAAATAATACTTTCTGCATTAACCTTTTCCTGAGAGAGATCAAAAGAAATTAATTCATTAACTCACAAGTTCAGGACAGTATATTATTCTGATATTTATAAAGGACTCATTGGAGAACAGCTGTGGAGATAGAATCCTAACTCAGGATTGGGCAGACCTGTCTCTACCAGCCATAGGCAAAGCACCCAGCATAGGGCTGAGGAATGGGAAGAACAGAGAGGGACATTGCTATGGACACTACTTCACATGAGGGAGGGAGAGAAACTGAGTATGCGGCTTGTGGTTTTGTTTTTGCTTTTTTGCAAGAATGCCACCTGGATATGTCACTCCACCATTTTGGGGTGGGATGACTGCAAACTTAGATGGTAAGCTAGAAGTGGTGCAACCACTCCACCTGCCACCTGCCCCCTCCTCTAGTCCAAGTTCTCCTTTCTTCCACCATTGGGTCCTCCATCCCCAGCCTGTGGATCTCTTCTGTCCTGCCGGCATCTTTGCTCCTTCTGTCTCATTGTTCTCAACTTCTGCTTTGTTTCCCAATGGTGACTCATTTCTCTCTGTGTGGGTGTTGAGTGCTGTGAACGGCTGGGTTTGGGAAGAGGAGAAATATATTAATACTTGGAAATATTATCCTTCTTAAATTTATACTTAGAAAACACAAAAAAGTTCATCTAACATTTAAAAATTAATTGATTCAAATGTTACTCATAGTATGAGCACATAGAACACAATAGTTATATATATATGTGTGTATATAACTTACTTTATACATACACACACATATATATATATGTATTCCAAATGAACGTACTGCATATGTATATATGGCAAGAAAAAAGACTATATATTTATATGGCTATACATACATATTATATATATATACATATATATATATATATATATCTCCAAATTTAAAATCTGACGAAAGATGGTTTATCAATATTAATGAAAATCGCTTGGTATTTTTTAGGAAAACCTGTTCAAAAATATGAGAAATAGACATAGGTAGTTTGAGGGGAAAAAGATATTTTAGCTTTGTAACTTTTGCTAAAATCAATCAGATTTAATTAAAATAAAACAACATGGTGGTTGGCAAAGAGTGAAGGAAAAACTTTTAGAAAGAAAGAAATCTATATTTAAAAATAACTAAGCATAATTTTCCAAAGGTGATTAATGCTGAAGAAATGACTTAAGAATTCTCCCCAATCTGTATCAAAATTATTTTCCAAATGACAAATTCATTTTATGTTTTGTAGAGTAATAGAACAAAGACTCAAGGTAGAGTTCGAAAATAGATATTTATATAAATGAGGAATTTCATATGAAAATTATATAACCTTAACTGAGTAAGAAAATACAGATGCTTACAATTGGTACTTAAATAATTGTCTAGCTATGCAGCTTTATACATGATCTTTCTTTCCCAGTAGAATGAAAATTTAGACTACATACAAAGAACTCAGTCGGTTCACAGTTGTACTTTATGAACAAGCCTTCAGGGTCTATAAACTTGGCCCAGCCATGTCTCTAGCCCTTCTTTGATTGGGTTGTTTTTTTGATAGAAGATCTCACTCTCTTTCCATGGGCACATATCTGGACCACAGTCTACCTGTTGTTGGTTTCCCATCGCAGCTGGGATAACAGGCATATACCACCCCATTCAATTTCTTCCATGGAATCAGTCTTGAAGACTTCTCTCTACAGAACTGGTGTCGAACCTTGACCCTACCAATCGTGGGCTCCTAGAAATCAGGGATGACAGGTGTGTGCTACCACTTGCAGCACCGGATAAAGGAGTCTTGTGAGCTTGTCTGCCGGGATTTGGCTCAAACCACAATTCTCCATTTCTCAGTTTCCCTCTTAGCAAAGTAACAAACCACTATCTCTGTATCACAGTATATTATTTCTCTGCTCTTCTATGTTGTTGTACATCACTTATTGTAACCATGTTCAAATTAAATTTATTACAATACACACACACACATACACATATATATATATATGAACAACATAGTATGTTTATGCTCAGTAGTATCTGTGGTTTCAGGCATCCACTAGAGTTCTTGGTATGTGTCTCCCACATGTACCAAGTTGGGGCTACTGCATGCTTCTACATATCCTTAGTGTTTCTAAATACTGGCATCTCCCTGCTTGCTATCAACTGCTCCAGATGGCCCTGAGGAACTCTCAGATTCTGTTCTGAATTTTGATATGAACAAAACAGATTAGTGTAAAGGGGTTGAAATTATGTTCTAAGCAAAAGACTTATTTTAGAAGGCCCTGATAGGCAGCGAGGGGCACAGGATATTAAACGACTAACAGAACACCTTTTCACTTAGAGCCCAGACAGTAGGGGACATATTCATCAAGGAGGCTAATGACCCAGGTGATGTAAACTAGTGAAGTACTTTCTTAGAGGAATGGCATGTTGACATTTTGTTTCAAAGTAAATCATTTCACTGCATGATTTCTCATTTTGAGTTATTATTGTTTGCCTCAATGTGAGTACCTTCCTTATTTGAGAGGCGGTTTTCTGGCATGTGTATATTTATAGGGTTTTGCTTGTTATTTGGAGGGGAGGAGTATTTTCCAAGTAGAATAAAGGCATTTCTTGTACAATGAAAACAAAGCAAGTTTTAATTACCTATGCCTTCACTCTCCATTGATTTGCATACCACAGGTTGCATCTAAGAAGAAATAAATCCAATTTGTCCACACTACACCCCCTGCTCAGGAGCCTCAGTCTCACATTGCTTAGTCTTTTAAACTTCAGCAGAAAAAGGTTGAAGATCTGCTGATGAAGGTGTTCAGTTAATTAACAAATAGTAAAGTAGGAAGGACTTATCTTAATTTCTCAGTACCACATGAACAGCCTAAGGACAGGTCTTCTGCAAAGACATTGTGCTGATCAAAAGAGGGGAAAAGAATCATAAGGGATACAATTATGCCAAGAGAAATGTGAAGGCACAGACTGCACAATAATATTCCTTTATGGATTGAGGGAAAATAGAAAACGTATTTTTTTTTTAAATAAAGATAGTTATTAACCAGGTAATGATACACACACACACACACATACACACACACACACACACACAAATTTTAGTTGAGTTGCTTGAATGAGGTCATTATGCTGAATGGTAAGACTTTGATTTTATCTACCAGCTACAAGCTCAAGAGCAAGCTCAAGGTTAATTTCTGTTCCTCCATTTTACTAAATTCATTCTAATCATCTATTACTATTCTTTTTTGGCATGTTCCAAATTTATCCTTTACTGATTTACTGATTTACACTAGTTTTCCAAAGTATACAAAGGTATTTTAAAATAATTATCTGACATAGCCTTTAGTATTCATTATATCAGTTTCTAGGGAAACAAATACATCATTAGGTAGCAAAATTGGGCCTAAAACTTAAGTTAAAATATTTTATTTCCCAAAGTATATCTTCTCCATCATAATTATCTAGTAAATAGAAACTTTACAAACATGTATTTTGGAATTCTTATCTTGAGATTTTTTTTTCTTTTTGCAAAGAAAATACCCAAGACAGCACCTTGCTAAACCTGTGCCCAAACCCTGCAGAAAATGAGGTCTACGGAGAAGAAAAGCAATTATTGTTTTGTCTGTGGAAAGCTTCATTACAACTCCACATGTCATTTCTCTGAGAATGCTGAAAATACAGTAGGTTTAGCAGTTTACTTATTCAGTAACATTTATTGGTAGGATACTATGTGAAAATAAAAAGCAATTACAGATGCAACAGCAAGGTGTAGATTATTGACATTATACACTGAAAAAGGGTTGGGATTTTGTTTTTTAAATTGAGGAGAAAAAAGTGACAAATCAAATATTTACAAGGTGTGTTTACACAATTGCTTATAATGAGCCTTGCATACACAAAGTGAATTAATATCAATTGAAAAGATTTAATGATAGTAATTACATATTTATGCTGAAAATATGCCAGATTTATACTTTGATAATCTTGGAATTGAGAAGAAAATAAAATAAGTCATTAAATTGGTAATTCTTCATTAAAAGATAACAAACTCTATATACTTTGACATCTATTTTAAATAGAACTGATTTTCAAAACAGATTTTCAAAACAGATTCTTCTCACATTTCTTAATCATCAGAACTATATATTTGACACTCTCTGTATATTACGCACTATTTTAAGAACTCTGTTGTGGGTTTTGTTGGTGTTGGTCATGGTGGTCATGGGGCTTGAACTCAGGGCCTAAGAAATGTCCCTGAGCTTTTCTTTTCCCTTTTTTCCCTCAAGGCTAGCACTCTACCTGTTTGCACCACAGCTCCACTTCTGGGTTTTAGGTGGTTTAATGGAGATAAGAGTCTCATGGACATTCCTGTCCAGTCTGGCTTTGAACCATGATCCTGAGATCTCCACTTCTGAGTAGCTAGGATTATAGGTGTGAGCCACCAGTGTCCAGCAAACTTCACTTGAGAGATTAGTAAAAAAGTAGAAAATTTATATTCAGTATGAAAAGAGGCTTAGAAAACCTGGACACTTAATTATATGAGAACTTGGTAGACTATTCAGACTTGAATCATTTTGTCATTCATTGCATAATCTTTTTTAACACTTTGAACTAGTTTTGAAGAAATGAAGTAAACTATCAATGTAAACAAATATGCTATTGCATGTAGGTTTATGATAGGTTGTTGAGGAAGAGTGGATATGAGCAGATTTCTATTATACATTCACAAACATGAAACGAAAGTACCTATAAAAATGTGATAAGCCAGGGGCTAGGGATATGGCCTAGTGGCAAGAGAGCTTGCCTCGTATACATGAGGCCCTGGGTTCGATTCCCTAGCACCACATATACAGAAAACGGCCAGAAGTGGCACTGTGGCTCAAGTGGCAGAGTGCTTGCCTTGAGCAAAAGGAAGCCAGGGACAGTGCTCAGGCCCTGAGTCCAAGGCCCAGGACTGGCCAAAAAGAAACAAGAAATGTGATAAGCCTTATCTCAGGACAATAAGAAAGCAAGATGATATTAGTCATATTTTAGCAATTGTGATTCACAGGTATGAGCCACCATTCCTAGACAGCATCTATTCCAAGCAAATACCTTTATATACTTTAATTATAGTACATATCTAGTGCATATGGATTTATGCAATATTTTTAAATTTTTTGCAGTCTTCAAATCTGGAATCTATACTTCATAACAGAAAAACCTATATTAATCTCACTAGTATGCATGTATTCATTTTAGTCAAGGTAGTTTTTTTTTTTTTATTGGCCAGTCCTCGGCCTTGGACTCAGGGCCTGAGCACTGTCCCTGGCTTCCTTTTGCTCAAGGCTAGCACTCTGCCACTTGAGCCACAGCGCCACTTCTGGCCGTTTTCTGTATATGTGGTGCTGGGGAATCGAACCCAGGGCCTCATGTATAAGAGGCAAGCTCTCTTGCCACTAGGCCATATCCCCAGCCCTCAAGGTAGTTCTTACTTTTGTATGTGTATAATGTGTAATATTTACTCCTACACTCAGATAAATAAGGATTTGTTTTTTACTTCATGGTTTCAACTAAGGCAATTTTAGAAACAATAAATCTTACATTATCATTAAATAAACATTAAGTGCGAATGAGTAATGTTTTGATCAAGCCTTGCTACAAATAACTGAAAAGTTATGGTGCAACAAATTCACTTGACCCAAGTTAATAATACCAAACAATATCTAAGAAAGCATAAGGCCTAACAAAATCTTCATTAGCAGCCACGTACCAGGGACTCGCGCGCCTGTAATCCTAACTACTTAGGAGATTAAGATCAGAGGATTGTAGTTCAAAGACAGCCCAGGCAGACAAATCCACAAGACGCTCACCTCTAATTAACCTACAAAAAGTGAGAACCTAAGGTAAGGCAAAGTGGTAGAGCACCAGGCATGAACTTACAGGAAGCGTGAGCAGCCCTGAATCCGAGCCACAGTACATAATGTTATCAGCATTTTAAGATCAAAAACTACCATAATGTCTTCTCTAATAATTAAACTTGTATGATTTACCACTTGTGTTTACAAGATTAAAAGTGATTGACTTTATACTTACTTTGCTTTCAACATTGCTCCTCCATTATTTGGGTAAAGGACATTTGACAATAAACATTAGACTGTTCTCTCAATTTATTTGATGCAATAATAATCTCAAATTCTCAAAGGGACAATATGACAGACAAGTAGTCTGTGTGTCACACTTCAGGTTGTAACTCCAATCTGGTGAGCCAGGGGACTTGTATCCAGATGAGAGATAAGCTCATACTCAGATACTGGCAACGTTTGCTTTTCCCGAGCTGTATTTTGAAAAAGGAAGTCGACAGAGAACAGTCACTAACAGTTGCCATGGAAAACAGGAATATTTCTTTGGGGCGTAATTCATATTTATACATTATGTCAAATATTAGATGTGTGTTGTTTTTTTCTCTTTAAATGTCACCTTCTATCTCCTATACTTAACTATGCGCTTGATTTTTCCTCATGGAATTTGGTATTTAATTTAAATACGACCTTTACTTCATTTTGTTCTAACAGGAGAAAAGTTTGACTTTGTAATTGCAGGGTTCCATTTTGTTTTCATTGTTTGGATTACCGCTTTATTTTAATTGCATATCCTGCAAAAAGAATTATAGGAATAAGTTTGAGATGGTTACAATTATAGAGGCATTTTGGTTAAATAGTAAGAGAACATATTTTCCACATTTAAAGCAAAGCACACTCTTTTCTCCTAGGTTGGGAGTTCAGAAAATTAGATTGAAATGAGTCCTTTGACTCCGTTTTTTTTCTTATATTTTTGCTCAAATTTTTGTAAGGAACAAATGAGCTATATTGCTGGAAGGAAATTATTTTAATTGTTTAAATTTTTTTAAAAATTGTTTAGAAAAAACAATCTTCACATACTATAATGTGCAGAGCCAGAATTTGGGATGTAAGGTCATCTCTTAGATATTTACTTCCCACTTAGTCTGTTCCCCATCAGAAACTCAATGCATTCCCATCTGCAAAGGGGCCCAAATGGTTTCTGGGAGAAAAATAAATAAGGGAGAAAAATAAATAAGAGAGAAATGCTGTTCCCTTTTCTTTCCTTACTATTATTGAATCTAAGTGGCAGAGGATGGGGAAAGGTCTTCTGCCATTCCCAAGATGAGAGTCATGAGAAAAGCTAAGAGGTATCTGGCACTCTTCTTCTGCTCCTTTCCTAGACTATGGATGAAGACAGATGCTGAGCTTCACAATACAAAGAGTAAGCTTGAAGACATTTCTCCCCAAAGCTCAAACGTTCAATGTGTAGGAATCTGACTTTTGGATTTGAGCAAAATGGGCTCCTTCTCACTGTCTTTCAGAGAAGCATTCTCTTTTTCCGACTGACTCTTGTTGTGTCCTATATATTTTGGCCTTTCTTAGACCTGACAATTTAGGGACCAAGGTTTTTTTTCATTGCCCCAGGCTTTCCAAATTTCAAATTTCAATTTTTAAGAAGCTGAAGATTTCAGACCTAAGCAGATTCATGCTTGGGGCTTCCCTAGAATACTTGGATTTAAGAATTAATCTGACAAGCCCACACTACCCAAATCCAGCCAGCCTGTTTCTTACGGAAAGGAGTTTCTTCCCAATTACTGGTTTGTCTATTAAAACCTCTCCTAGGCCAAGAAGCTTTCCATATCTAAAAAGATCTACAAAGGGGTGTACAAAGGGTTTACAATCTAACATGTTCATATACTTGAATAGTACATATGGATGCAACTCACCCATCTTCTGTCATTCTCTCCCCTCCTCCCAAACACGCTATCCTTCTTCCAGCCATGTCAAATTTCTCACTTCCTTTTTCACAGAGTTACATCAACTACACTGGAAACTTACTTCATCTCTCAGTTTTTCTGTGGGGGAAAACTTACTGGACTATTGTTAATGGTGATGGCTATGGTCTGCTACTAACAGGAATAGAATTCATGGAAGACCAAAAGTATTGGCTGCCTGACTCTTAAGCATGAGGGAGTGTTGGCAGGAGATTCCTCTCATGATGTCTTAGTCTATTCCTCTGCCCAATCTCATTTGGACACTGAGTTAATCGCATAAGCGTGAATGAATCTAAGCCCACTCTTCCTTTTGGGCTCCCATTTGACTAGGTAAATTCATCCCTTCCATGCCACTCCTTCAGGTCCAGGAAAACTCTACCCCTGACCCCTGTGCAACCCTAGCTAGCTTCATTCTCATGCTGACAATAAATGAATCCACTGGATCACCACTCAAGTCTACACTCATCCATAGATTTTATCCTACAAATGTCAATCTATTTAATATTCTCAATGGCCATTCCCATTTATATTGCCCGCTTGTTATCTATTTAATAAAGCTTATGGACACAATGACTTCTGTTTCCTTTATCACAGAATTTTTCAGTATGTAACCTTGACATAAACTGTGTTCTCTTATCTGTGCTTTTGAGCGAATAAATGAATCGATGATGCATTGAGTCCCAAAGAGTGATTGATGCACTTTGAACCATTTATCACTGTATCTTTAACACTGAGTCCTATGCCATACAGTGGGTGCTTCTTATATATTTTTTCCATCAACTAGATGAAAAAGAGGGAAAAATGCAGATCAAGGCAGAAATCACATACAATCAAATGAGTTAAACATTGATATTAATATCAGACAAAATGTAGAAGAGTGGGCTGGGAATGCGGCTTAACAGTTGAGTGCTTGCCTAGCATTCATGAAGCTCTGGGTTCGATTACTCAGCACCTCACAAACAGAAAAAGCCTGAACTGGGTGCTATGGCTCAAGTGGTAGAGTGCCAGCCTTGAGCAAAAAGAAGCCTAGGGTGTTGGTAGTATAGTGGTGAGCATAGCTGCCTTCTAAAAAGAGGCCTAGGACATTTGCTCAGCCCCTGAGTCCAAGCCCCAGGACTGGCCAAAAAAAAAAAAAAAATGTAGAAGAGATGGTTCAGCAAAGGAATAGGTATTTACATGAGTAGAAGAGCCATTTGAAACTTTTTTAACAGCCAGGACTAATGATTCCCAAGTATGTTTCCATAAGGAGACTGTAGGAAGTGACAGTCTCTCTATTTTGAAAAGCTGCTGTTTTCTTCATTTCAGCTGTGGAACTCACATGACAATCTTGCTACAGATCTGGCAACTTTTGTGTGACAGAGATTGCATTGAGTTTTTCTTTTCAACACTTAATTGTATATGTTAAAATGTAGCCAGTAGAACAGTCTTCCTGGGAATGAGATCAAATAATCCAAAAGAAAACAATAACAGATTAATTCTAGATCACAGCCTCTGGCAGGTATTTTAATAAAAGATTCATTTGATTCCGTTATGAAAATACATAGTCAATTTTATGCTGAGTTCCACGTACCACATGGTGGCTTTAATTAACCTGTCTTGTGAGTCACCGGGCCTTTATGAAATTCCATTTATATTGCATTGTTGGGAATATGACATTTACTTCTTCACACCATTTGGACTTTTTTTCAATTATTGTCATGAAAAAAATCTACTGAGCAAATGCTACCTCAAAAGAAGCCATGGACTAAGAGTGACCATTCCTATTAGTGGCTGATATTAAGTAGAGTATACAGAAAAACGTCTGGTTTTTCTTAATGCCAGTTTTAACTTCCATAAATGGTATCATGATATTGTTAATTAAGTGACTTACAAGACATATGTAGCAAACTCAAAGATAAAATAAACAGATTGGTCATTTGTGAAAAATCTGAGACTTCCTTATTGTCTTTGAATTGTCTACAGCAAGGTAGAATTATTTTCATCTATGAAACACTTCTCTGATTTTTTATATTCAGAGAGCAAAAGATGTCAAGTTTCTGCTTGAGCTCTCTTAGGTATCAGTGACCAGTAAAGTTACAGCAAGAAACCTATCTGACAAGCCCCAAGTCCCTCAGTACTGACTCAGAGAAGGTTATTCTGTACCCACCCAGAGCCTGACAAGGTTTCAGTAATTAGAATAACTTTGCACTGGCTCGTAGAGGCTGAGAGAGGGAAAACATGATGAGTGTTTAATTAAATGTTCCTTGACCTTGAACTAAGATATTTTCTTCATACAAAATAAATAGAAAAAGGGAAATAGATTATAAGGAGGTACAATGAGAGTAAACAGTAGGTAAAATACAAAAGCTTGAAAGAATGGATTGTGACACTCAGCTGCTCTCCAGAGAAACACAGAAGAGGCAGGGACATGCTCTGTTACCCCTTGCTTGTAGGAGTTGAGCTTGGAAACGGCATCCTGACATCTCCGCCATGCCCAAAGCTCCAACCAGATAGTGTGCCAAATCAACCATTATTATTTAGGAACTTTCTGGGCCTATTGATTGACAGCTACACAGTGTGTCTTAATGGTCCTTTCTTTGTAAGCCAATTTAAATGAAAAAGAAATAAAATTACACGAAGAGACTGAGCACCCATGGCTAAATCAACAATGCTTTGCCAAACAATTCACATAAAAATAGCAATTGGATCACTCTAATATCAGTTAACTGATAAAGGAAAACTGGGACAACTCTCATGTGCCTAGATACCACTGGAAACACCAGTGAAGAATATGTAACATTACGTACAGTGTTTTCTCAACAGCTTCCATTAAAAGCTTCTTATGTTAGATTCTTCCTTCACGATCACAGCCATAACTCACAGGCCCTGATCTGAATAGCTTAGAGACCTATCAACACAAAAGAGACAAATACTTTTGTAATCACTGAGACTTGATTTCATTTTAAAGATATCTATTTTTAATTTACACAGATTAAGTACCCATAGCTATAGGGTATGTAACACATAATGATTAGGCACAAGTAATTGTTATTTTATAACCTAGAGGATTTAGTAGGAGGGTGGACAGATTTTTTAAAAATACCTTCTACCAGCTATTTTTGTATGTGAAATTAATTATTGTCCATCTGTGCTCTAGAATATTTTAAGTTTTGCCTCCTATGAGCCTGTTGCCTATACCCATAATCTGTCATCTCTACCTCCATTTCTCGCTTCTTCCTTCCCCATACCCTTCCCAAGCTTCAATAACTATTATTCCTTTCTCTACTTCTTTGAAATTAGCTTTTTAACTTTGATGTATAATTATGAACATGTGGTATTGGTCATTCTGCGTCTTATTTCACTTAACATAATGTTGCTGGTTCCAACTATGTGAATGCATGCAAATGTCAGCATTCCAAGCTGTCAGATCATATATAACCACATTTCCTTTTTCCAGCTTGATGCTGGTGTCACTTGGTTCCCTATCTAAGCTATTGTGAATACTGCCACAATAATAATGAGTGTACAGATTTCTCTTGGACATATGGATCTCAATTCCTTTGTATGTGTAGCTAGTAGAGGGGCTCTTGGATCATACAATAGTGCCACTCAAGTTTTTGGAGGACCTCTTGCTCTTACCATAATGGCTATACTCATTTACATTCCTATCAAAAGGGTGTGAGTTCCTTCCTTCTGTATTTGGCTCACTACATGTCAATGTTTTTTTCTTTTTGAAAAATAGCCATTCTAGTTTGCATGAGGTTGTATTTCACTCTATTTCCATGATGACAATGAAATCGCCCAATTTTTCCCATGTATTCAATATATCTTTCTTTATCCTCTTGAAAAATGTCAGTTCAAGTCATGTTCACCTTTTAAATTATTTACTACTTGTCTGTGTGTTTTGATAGTGCTTGGGTTTGAACTCAGGGCTTTGTGTTGGCTAGGTAGGCGCTTACCACTTGGATGGTAAGGATGGTCCCATCCCTCTTTACTTAGTTTTCAAATAAACTCTTGAAATTTATTCCAAGACCTGAACCTGAACCATTATCCATCTATTTATTTTTGCTATGTAGCCTACAGGCACAAACATTACCACAATCTAGCTTTTCTTGTTTAAAATAGAGTCCTGTGCCTGGGCTCAACCTATGATCTTCTTATTCTGGAAATTAGACTCCTGTTGAATGAATAGCTTGCAAGTATTTCTCCCCTTCTGTAGGCTGGTGTTTTAACTGTACTGATTGCTTAATCTGTTGTGAAGGAGCCTTTTAATTTAACTTACTCCTGTTTATTTATTTTTGCTTTTGTGGACTATCCTTTTGCAATCATATTCAAAATATATTTGTCCATCCCAATATCTTCATTTACTCTGTTTTCTTTTAGTTGTTTCTTTAAGGATGTGATTCATTGTAGGTTGCCCGCTGTATATGGTAAGGTACAGTACCCTAGCTCTTTATCCTGTGTATGGATAGTCAGTTGAGGGCTTTCGTTGTTTATGATAGTACCAGGATTTGAACTCACAGCTTTGCACATGTTGAGCCCTGCCCCCATCACTTTTTGGTTTTTTGATGGTTATTTTAGAGATGGAACCTTTTGGACTTTTCTGCCTGGGCTGGCTCCAAGTCCTGACCATCTAGGTCACTGCCTCCTGAGTACCTAGGACTACAGGAAGGAGCTGCAGTCACCCCTGCCTGGATGTTCAGTTTCACAAAACCATATATTAAAAAATTTGTATTTTCTAGGTCAAAAATCAGCTTGCTCTAAACACATGACTTTATTTCTCAATTTTCTATACAATTGCATTGTTCTATCTATCTGGTATCATAATAGAGATACAAATATAAGTGTTGCGATTTGAATCTAAAATCTAAAAGGTTATTTATCCATGTCCCTGTTAGAAGTATGACTTTAGGTCACAAAATATATATTCTGTCTTTTTTTTTTTCAAAATATCCTTAATGTTCACTGGAATGAAATCACCGTCTCATTAGAAAACATGACACATTTTGTTCCATTCCCTGTAGCAAAGGAAATGAAATACTCAGCAGGTCAGAGGGACAAGAATGTCTTGAATTCAAATTTTGCCATCAAAATGGGCCAAGTCAAAATGCATAAAGAGACTGTAGCCATTAATTAGACAGATGTATATATTAATGCATAGGGGCCTTAATTTAGGTTGTGGGGAGGAGAGATCAGAAGTCGTTAAATGTTAAAAATAGAGGTCTATTCCTGGGAGCCTCAGTGGAAAGCCAGGAGCAGGGAAATCCCCCAAGGCACAACAGTTGCCCAGGATGTTTGGAGACAGGGCGTTGTGGAGGAGAACGATTCACACCCCCAATTGCCGCATCTGCTCTCATCCTAAAAACAGAACCACACCCACCCCTTCTGTCCATCTGGCACCCACAACAAGACTTAATTCATCTCAGAATTAAACATACAGACTCATATTATAGACACTATTTTTAATTAGTGAAAAATTCCTTTCATATGGTTATATTTTTTCTGAAAGAGATATTTAGTCATATATACATGTATCTCAAACCACATAGTCATACGCTGTTGATAGTATAAGTGATTGAACATAAAGAAAAATCATGTGTTAAAAACATGACATCTAGATTGTCAGTCTTGCCTTACAGGCCATTACTCTTGATGATCACCCGTGTTCTCTAGCATGGCCTCTTTACTCTCTTCCTTTCCTCACATTACCTAAAATGATCAAACCATGCTCAGTCCATCACTGTGAACCCTTAAAGGGGATTACGGAAGGTCTTCTGTTTCACACTGTTTATGATTGCTATCCTATTGAATCTCAAAGCTTGGCCCCTGTGTTTTTCAGCATAAATGTCAGACACATCTATGAGGACAGAATATATGGTGTTTAAATGTCTATCTAGGTGGGCCATGGCTAACCTAACCACTTGATGGTGCTCAGGACCTGGTTATATTCTGAAGTAGAAGTGAGTTCTAAACACTCACCTCTGATCTGTAGCCTCAACTGACCTGTAGCTCCCTCCATCATAACACTATCTTTAGGATCTTGGTCCAAAAGTTGTGCAACCATGTCCATCAAGTAAAACAAAGTTGCTTGGCTTCTCTTTACAACAAAGAAAGCAGTGGACATATTTGCTCTTGTGAAAGTATGATAATATCTACACCACATGGGACATCAGATATTGGAAAGTAATAGTACCTGCCACAACTTTAAAATCAGTTGGATTTAAGCTCCAATGTCACTCTGCAAATTATTGGCTAATTAGACCACATGAATGTGAACAAAATACAAACACCAAACAAACCTTTCATTATCCTCATCTGATCGAACCTACTTTGAAGAGGAATTGTGAATATTCCATGCAAAAAATGAGTCTATAATATTCAACTTCATGCTCAGAATATTTATTATATGCTTAGTAAAGGTGATTTAAGAGAGGTATGAAAAGAGGAATAGCAGAATGGGGATAACTCTATGTGGGGTATGCCTACCAACAGGAGTTACAGTTGAGATGCTAGAGTGGAATGATTAAGGCATGTAGGAAAAGTCATGGCTATTTAGGTTATAGATGAATATGCCAAAAACCTAAAGACAAAAAATAAATAAAGCAGATGAGAGCTAACTCACATTTGAAATATATCCCCAATTTCCTCATTGATTTTTGTTTTCTCCTAGTCATTTATAGCCAGTCATCGGAGGTCAACATTTTTTCCACTTATGTATATTAAATGTAGCACTCTATATTAATCAAGATTTTCATGCACTGATTGAATGAGGCAATTCGCAGCCAAGTTCAGCAAGTTCAGAGAAGAGTCAAAAGGTGCAGCAGTTATTTTCTTCCTCTCAATGCTGGAAACTTTGGGAAACTGAATGACCAAAACTCTCACCAGCAAAGATAGTGAAGACAGTTGCTCATAGGAATACATTGTATCTCGGAGGCCAGTAGCAGATACAGGTCCTTACAACAGTTCTTAATAAATAGCCCAAGAAAATGCAAAGAAAAGGAGCCACAAACCTCATCCCAAGCAGAGCATTTGATAGCATAAATTTAAGTCTTACTTTGTTGTTCAAGGTCTTTATTCTCCTTTAGGAAATACCGTGAAATATGCTGTCACTTGTTTCAGGCTCTAAATGCTAAATAGACTCTCATCAATTTTTTCATCTATTTTTGTATGTATTTACTATCACAACTACACACTCTCCATATTACCTAAATATAAATACAGATAATATGTGCATTATGTGTATTCATGACAAAGAAGTTTCCTCAACAGAGAAACATTACATCTCCTATTGATTGCCCATGTTTGTTACCCATGCTCTGCATAATATAGTACCTGGCACAAAGACATCTCAAAGCATGCTGTTGTCTAATAAAATCTGAATCTTAATAATCGCTGCCCAAACAATTCTCAAAGGAAAACTCTAAATTAACTGAGCTAACATTAGAAAGTGGAAAGAATTCTGGGATTGAAGTTGAAAATAATCTTGGTTCCATTTCTTACTTCTGAAACCCATGAACTCTTCAACCCAAGTAAACTCCTGGGAAAACTAGAATACCCTGAGCCTCATCTTCAGTTCTATCAAAGAGAGGAAATGGCATACTAGAAACCATGTGAGCCTGGAACTGCTGGCTCACACCTGTATTCCTACCTATTCAGGAGGATGAGATTTGAGGATCATGGATCAGCAAAAGCAAAAAGTCAGAAGAGGAGCTGCGACTAAAGTGGCCTTGAGTGAGAAAACCAAGCTAGAGAGTACAAGGCCCTGAATACATGAAAACACACGAAAACATTCCAAGTGAGAACATTCACATCAGCAACCCTGTTAAAGTTGAAAATGACAATGGAAAAATAAGACATTGCTACTAAGTGGAAATGAATCGACCTTCTTAGCTGCATAGCCCTTACATTGAGACAGTACAATAAAATAAGATTTGATTTGCAAAATCTCAGGTTTATGCTTGTGCTCTAGGATGAGTGTGTGGTACAATTTCCACACCTGGTACATTCATTTAAGGTCCACACATTCTCTTTTTGGTTTGTGCGTGCTGTTCCTGGGGCTCTTTTGCTCCAGTCGAGTGCTCTATCACTTCAACTAGAGATAAGAGTATCAAGAATGTTCTTCCCTTCGCTGTCTTGGAACCACAATCCTGAGATCTCAGCCTCTTGCTTAGCTGGGATTATAAGCATGAGCTACTTGCTGGCCATGTGGATTTTTATTTATGACAAACTGATGGTGCTCAAGCAATTAGACCACATAGCCAACAAGGGTAGTTGAAGAATGGGAGGATTCCTTACAGTATCCTCAAAGAGTTGACTTAGTGGGAAATATTTTCCAAGCACACAGTGGGCTCTGAACATGACTGTTGGATGCTCTGTGCCTTCTCCACTGTTGTTGTTTTGTGTTTTTCCCCCTCACAAGGCAAACCTTGCATTTACTACAGGGAGTTGGAGCAATTCTGGGGGGTTGAAAAATTGTTCTTCCTTCTATAGCAAAATGTTATCCTTCTAGTTCAGTTCTAAGCAAAAGCTTCTGTTGATGCAATTCAAATGATGGGCATAAAATTTTAAAAATAAAGAAAAAGTAAAGCTCCATTGCTAAGATCCCAATCACATTTTGTTTACATGATGCAGAAAAATACGTGAATTCTTTTCCAAAGCGTTCGTATGCTGTTTCTGTAATTGTGAGTGGCATCTCTGTGGCTTTGTGGTCAAAATAGATATGTGGACTCAAGCCTTGTCACTAATAATTAATGTCTTTATGTAGTTTGCTTAAATTTGAGAACTTAAGCTTGCTCATCTGTTAACCACATAGATAGCTTTTGATAAAGCCACAACACACAAATACATATTTAATTTTTCACTTCCTGGCCAATGAACCAAATATCCTCCTAGAAATTTAGGGCTGCTAAGTTGTTGACCTAGGTCCTTGAATCTGGTAAGAGAAAAATTCTGAGAAGACTCAAATATGGTAAATGTAATAGAAAAGTTTATTAGAAAAGAAATATGGCAGAGAAAGTATGCACATGGCACAAACATGCAGTGGGAAAACACTATCAGTCCACTCCAGCCATCTTGCACTGCCTTTCTTGTTACAGAGATGGGCCTTAGGTTAAATAGAATAAATTGAAGTCCTTGAAGTAGGCTTTCTGATCCCTGGGTCTCCGGTCTCTTTCCTGTAAGGTTCTGAAGCCAAAGATCTACTGTCTTGTCTTATTTCCTCATTGTTTTGTCCTTCCTACTTCCTCATTCTTTTGCAGCCATTTACCCCCATTTCCTTGTCAGGAAGGTTTTGATTAATTGTCTTAGCCTGCTATTCCCTGATTGGCTGCTTTTCTACAAACTTGTATCGCTATGAGTATCTTATACCATTGCTCCACCTTTTTTATAGTTTCATTTAGCAACCTTACATTGAATCACTCAATAATTTTTTTTCAAATGTGGCAGTTTTATTCCATGTATAAATTACATTATGACTACTAAAACTTATGGGACATAAACATAATAATTACTGATGTTATTGGGTACAATGTCTAGTGGGTAAGTTCTTACATCTGTACTTACATACTAAAAATAAATATCTCAGACCAGCTTTGACTTTTGTAATTTCCAAAGAATTGAAATGCTTACTGCATAGACTATGTTCTTTCTTTTCTTTCTTCTTCATTTTTGGGGGTGGGGGAGACAGTCTCGGGGCTTGAACTCAGGGCCTGGGCACTGTTCCTGGCTTCTTTTTGCTCAAGGCTAGCTCTCTACCTCTTGAGCCACAGCACCACTTCTGGCCTTTTCTGTTTATGTGGTGCTGAGGAATTGAACCCAGGGCATCGTGCATGCTATGCATGCATACTCTACTGCTAAGGCACATGTCAATCCCAAATTACCTTCTTTACTAGTAAATAATTTGGTATTATGGAATTTTAGCTAAATAGGCCCTAGAAAATTGAACACTCAATTTTTAAGTAATCGTTTATTGCTGTCAATTTATTTTCCAGCTCCTGGTTTGTTTCTTTCTCATTACAATAAAATTATTTTTTAACCACTTGATCACCTCTTAGAATGCCTTAGAACACATCCTGTGAGAAGTCACTGTGCTCTTGTATGAAAGCATTTTATACCTTATAAGAAGACTTTTTGCTTCCTCCAAGATTCTGAAAAGTATCATCAACAAACATCACCTTTTCCCAGGTCTGTATCTTCACAGGGCAAAATTCCTTTGTAGCATATAGATACTTATTATACTCAAAGACAAGATATTCTGTGGTGATTAAAATGTTCTCCTGACTACTAGTGCAAGCTTAAGCTAGACAGACATATTTCTGCATGTGCCATGGATAATACCAGTCTCTGTCTCAATCTCTGAATTTAGCTGACATGCATTATGCATGCTCTGTGACAAACATATGAGTGAATTTGAATAGATGAATCAGTAACTTTGTATGCAAAATACAAAATGAAGTTCTGTGTATTTACAATAAAAATGCAAACCAAATGGTTTTTCTTGATATCAGGTTCTCTCTATGGTAGAGTGCATGGGGTGACATAAAATGGATAAACTAAGCTTTCTTTTCCTTTATGAGAGAAAATAGACTCCTTTGAAATATTTCCGATCATCAGCAAGTCTGGTAGCAAGTCTTCAGATATTAAACATTAAATCACTGTTCAAAGACAGTGTATGCAGAAGATATCAAGTCTTTAAAGTAAAAACGAAGTAGTAAGTTCTATATTGAGAAAGGAAGTAAGTCATGTAAGGATTTAATTGGGGGGGGGAGTAAAAGACTGAGTGTGTGGGTGGAAGAATTCTCTTTTACTGCAATGGTTAAGGTCCCTCTTCGTTTATACCATGTTAAATTTACTTCTCTTGTGCAGGCAGGCCAGGAAGCATGAAGTCTTCAAAAAATCCGCTACTTGAATGATGGCTTGCAGGATCAAGGAAGTAGAGATTTTCTTCTAAAAATGGACCACAGGGCATGTTGAAAACGTGCTGAACTTGTTTTAACTAAAGAGAGCCCCTTGAGCTGTGTTTCACAATAGCCATTAACCATAGGAAATTTATTGATTTTTTTCTTTTTGGGGCAGCAAAGAAAGAACAGTCATATAACAATTCGGATCAGTTGCAAAAGTGTATTCTTGATAACTTAAACCATTTTATGACTAGCTTTTTTTTTAAATCACCAAAATTTAGGGTGATTTTTGTATTGGAGTCACACTTTAAGAAAATAATAAAATTAAATTACAAAGTAAGATTAAAATGAGGGTTATCTATTTGATTTGGAATGTGTATCTTGAGAAATTAGGTCATTTCTTTTCCATCCCTTTGGGATGGTTGTAAACAGAGAAATGTGTAGGAACTGGTCTAAGTTTTATGGCCAGCATATAGTATGACAGTCCATTTTCATATTCTTCACAGAGTGTTTCGCATTCTTAAGACAGGATAGGTATATTTCTGTGTATTGAAGACCCAAGCTAAACTGCACAAGGAGAATAGAGAAGTCAAGGAATGTGGCTGTCCCTCCTTCTACTATCTCAGGCACAATGCAGCTGACCTTCTTCCTCTTATCCACCACCCTTCCCTTTCCATCTTCTTCCACAATCCTTCTCTAGTCCAGTTTGATGCACATACTTGTAATGGGGGAAAATTTCTTAAATCCTGTGACAGCAAGTCATGGAATATCTATTTTTCTTGAGCTTACTATAGACATCTCAGAGACCTTGCATAAGAAGTAGAAAGAAAGAACTTGGTGAAATAATTTTTAATGTTGGCATTTGCACTTTGGCCTGAACCAAAGTTCTCTTCAGTTTATTAATATCTGTTGACCAGTTTAGCAGCCAGCTATGATCTGTAAGTATTCCAAGGACAAGACAATTATGGATAATAGCTTTAAGATAAAGAACATAAAATGTAAATATTTCCAATATTTTACATAGAGAACAAACATACATATAATCTTAGGTCAAAAGTAAGTTAGTATTAATCTCATGTTACTTATAAGCTCTTTTTTCAAAATTGTTTTTGTTTTTGTACAGGTCCTGAGCTTGAACTCAGGGCCTGGGCACTGCCTCTGAGCTTTTATGCTCAAAGGTTACACTTTACCTCCCAAGTCACAACTCCAGTTATAGCTTTTCATTAGCTTATTGGAGAAAAGAGTCTCACAAACTTTGCTGCTGAGGCTGGGTTTGAACTATGACCCTTAGAGCTCCACCTCCTAAGTAGCAAGGATTACAAATAAGCCACCAGTATGCACTTATATTTTAACATCATTTAACTTATTAATTGTATGCTTAATCTTATTACAGAAAATTTATCATCATATTCTTTAAAAGGAATAAAATATGTTATTTACTGTCTCCCCATTTTAAATATTGAATGGTAGGAAAGCAAAATCTGAACCAGTTGAAACATCTTTTAAAATCTCTGATAATATGAAACAACAGAACAGGCAAATGGATACTAAGATCATGTAAACCTAAATATGTTTGGAACTATGAGTTGTACAGTGGATAGTTTTTTTGTTTTTGTTTTTGTTTTTGTTTTTTTGGCAGTACGAACCCTGGTTTTCAGTGGATAGTTTTTAACCGGGGCCTCTAGTCTCACTTTTCAATGTGTGGACTAATATATAAATATTGAAAGTTACAAGTATTTTGTAATGATATTAAGGCAAAGCTAACCATTTGTTGTCAGGAAAATGCATATATAAAATCCTTATATGAAATGCATATATGAATTCATGGTTTACATTCAATTAGAAAATTTTAAGTAGGACTAAGGCTCACTCGTTTCTCAACAAATGCATCTAAAGTCTTATTTCCCTACAGAATGAGCTTTTGTCATGAGAGACTAAGGGATTTGCTTAATTTAGTTCCCACTTTGACTTGTGCTCATTAAATGACACCCACATGTATTTATTCAGCACCTCCTACCACACTTGTTGCATCAGTCAAGAATTGAATAAAATCTTATCTTATTCACAAGAAATTTATAATATCTCAGGAAAGTTAGCTGTTTCCTGACTTTTTCTTAGATGATCAGTTTACAGAAGACTAGGGACAGATTTGTCCAAGGAGAGATAAATTAAAGCAAGCTCGGGTTTTATGGTGCCATTTTATTGCCTGAGTTAGGATACCTGCGTTCTATTCCCTGAAACTCATCAATCAGAGGAGTCTCTTGTTTCACCAAATTGCAAAAATATATAATGCACACAATATCATAAATATGCCAACTCTCAGCCTCTAGACCTTTCTGTGGAACAATTGTGTTCCTGATTTCTAAACCTTCTTTACTTTCTGAGGCCACTGAAATTCATCATTAGCATTCTTCTTTTGCTAGTGCTGAAAATCACCTTTCATGGTTTGCACAATGACTATCTCACTTGAATTTCTGGTCCCTTTATTTCAACACCGTCTTGAATTCTTAGGATTTTTGACATAATAATTATACAATCTTCACCTTTTCTTTCCATAGAATTCTATTGTAGCCTGAATATTAGTGACCTAAGGCATGTTACCTGTAAATAGTCACATGCAAACTACTCACCAGGCATCTTCTGGGTGCTAGGCATGTCCCAGGTGCTGAAAATTACCATACAATGAAGACCAGGAAAACACATTCCCACAGCTCCGGTATTCTGACAGCTCACGAATTTGCCCAAGACAAAATTGGAATGTACAAGATATATACTTTCATATTCAGAATTATGAAAATCACTTTCAGTGGCAAATGACAAACCTGGGAAAACATTTGCAAAAATTTTGACTCATAAAAATTAACACTTAGAGAGAGAGAGAGAGAGCTCATAGAAATGCATAAATGTTAGTCCTCAAATAGAAAAATGGCCATGCTCATAAATAAACAATTCTCAGAAGTGCAAATTGCTAATAGTACTTGATAGCTCATTAGTAGTCACAAAAAACCCAGCAAAGAAAGGCAATTTTTTCACTTTCCTAATTTGCAATAACTTTTAAACAGTATGTTAAATATTAGTGACTGTGTACTGAGATGAGCATCTGCAGACATTATCATTGACAAACATTGCTATACAACATGTAGAATATTTTTCTTTAATAAGATTCAGCCACAATCTTTAAATTTCCCTTAATGCAAGAATGCCAACTCTGAGTGGCTTAACTTAAAATGGTGGAATATTACTAGGAGGGGAATGAGTGTGTTGTTTTTTCTCAGATTTTGCTTGTACACACGATGGAGTCTTTTTTCTCTGCACAGAATATTCATACTCCTAGGAACCCAGAAACCACATTATGAAAAAGAAGAAAGGAACAAAAGTCATTTAGTGGCATAGCTGAAATGCTCAGTGCTTTTGTGATTTCTGAATTGTAAAATAAGAATCTTATTCATGTCAAGAAACAACTCCATTGTAGTATGGTTGAATGAATTTGGAATACTTAATAACGAGACTATACTGTGAGAAACACCTCTGGATGCAGGTGACCTTCTGTTTTCCGAGTTCCTTCCTTCCTCTTTGACTGCATTTCCTGCCTCCCCTTCATACATAATGAATAAAAATTGTTTCTACATTTTACATGATTGCACACATTATTTCTTTTAGCTTGTTATTTTCCCTCAAAGGAAACCAAATGGCATTTTCTGAGATCTATGGAGGAACTAAGAATTTTTAAGCCCTAAAGTTTTTTTTGTTGTTGTTGTTCTTGTTTTTAAATAGCTACTGGGAATCATTATTAGACTTTCTCACAAGGCCATTTTAGAGGGGAGAGACCTTAAACCTTTCTCTGACTAAACAGTGATATCTGTCTCCTACAAAATGTTGGTATGATGGAATTGATGTCTTTAGTTTTTGCAAAGTATTGTTAAATTGGAGGTGATGTTTTTGTAACTTTGAACTGGTACGGTCTTAGGTGAAATGAATTTGTTGTAATCCTGAATAATCTGTGTATGATTCCCTTAATTCAAATTCAAATAACAAGAGATAGAAAAAGCCTACTGGATGGAGGTTTCCAGTGTTTGTATTAAAAATCAGAGGAAGAGTTTAGTTTCATAATGACCCTCAATGTAGGGTATAGTGTGGAGTTGTAGTAAACTCTAGCTCACAGTTTAGAAACATTGAGAACAGCATTAAGACCTGCCCTATGCAAGCCTGAGAAGAAAGAAAAGTACTGTACAAAAGTTTCATCGAGAACAATTCTAGAAATTCAGAACAGAAGGTTTTGTTTTTTAGCAAGATTTTTTTTTCCCATTTTGTTTGTTTCCATGCATGTTTCCAGGTATTTTAGAGAGAGGATTCTATCACACCAATCCATTGTATTATGAGTGTCCAATCTAAGGCTCAGAAAGTTCATAGACTGTACTCAAGATTGAAGAGGTAATCAATGGTATAATACAGATTTTTCAGACTCACAGTCCTCCTCCTTCAGTGTGATGAGAAGGAAATGATTTTCTTAATTGTTTTCAGTGTATTATTTTTGTAATGACTTTCATTTAATTGTCATTAGCATGAATATTTTGCAGCAAATCAACCATTCTAGTGCACTTTTCCTTGGTATCATTTTTTTTTGCGGGGAGGGAACAAATATACCAATCTGTATCAGGATTCATACAATTATCTCAAAATATTGCATAAGGAACAAGAAAATCGGCTGTCAAGGACGTACCTGAGAAACCAAGTTAGTAGTCATTAGTTTAAGATAATTAAAACTTGATTCTGATATATGTTCAATATAACATATATCTGAAATAAAAATAACCAGGATTCTGACAAATGTTAAAAAAAATAAAATGATGGAATTACTGTGCATTTGGCAATAGAAACATAGCTTAGCCATGTGTATGAAAATTGAGTAATATTTATGTTCCAAAGGCCTTCAAAATTGAAACACCAGTTATCAAAAATGCAGTACAATTTTCAGTTTAAACAATATACTCTACATACATTTTATTATAAATGTTGACTGACAAGACAAAATACTTGAGCATTCTATCTTATTGTCCTTTTTAAAAAATATTTTCTGACCCAGAGGTTTGACTCTGGGCCTGGGCAATGATCCTTATTTTTGTGCTCAAGGCTAGTGTTCTACCACTTGAGCTATATAGCTCCACTTCTGGTTTATGGTAGTTTTAGAGGAGATGAGTCTCACAGGGGGCTGGAAATATGGCCTCGCAGTAGAGTGCTTGCCTAGCATACATGAAGCCCTAGGTTCGATTCCTCAGCACCACATAAGCAGAAAAAGCCGGAAGTGGCTCTTTTTTCTCTTCACATTTTTACCATTCTTGGCAGCCCTTCAATGTCATCCTAATCTTCACTGCAAGTTTATACAGTGACTAAGTTTTCAATTCCAAGCAATTCAACTCAACTTGAGTCATACCACCATTTCTCACAGCTGCTAAAAAATGAGAATGAGGGGTTTTTTTTTGTTTTGTTTTGTTTTTACCAAAACTGGGACTCGAATTCAGGGTTAAATCCTCTCATTTGGCTTTGTCACTCAAAGCTGGTGCTCTACCACGTGAGCCATACTGTACCTCCATTTCAGGCTTTTTGCTGGTTAATTAGAAGTAAACGTATCATGGTCTTTTCTGCCCATGCTGGTTTAGATCTTAGCCTCTTGAGATTACAGGCATGAGGATGACAGGAATGAGTCACTGGTGCCCGCTGAGAAAGTTTTATTACATGATGAGAGCAAGCTATGAAAATGCCACTGGAGGATGGATGAAGGGTCCCACAGTTTCCCACGCAAAATCACAAATCCTTCCGATGGACTCGCGAAAAGCATTTCAGGATGTCTCACAATAAGCGAGTCTGAAGCTGAACGTTTCAGTAAGAATTTATTTTAGTATAACAGGTTTTAAATACTGGGAAATGGGGAAGGAGAAATATGGTCTGTTCCCCATACAGGAAATGAGAAATAAAGACTCAAAATGGCCATTCTTATCTGTCACTTTTATACATCATAGCTGGATGAATGCATGCATTCATGTCAGTCTAGTAGCCCTTAATCCTAGTACAATGGTTTGGTATGGATATGATGAGTAAGGCCTACCCAAAATACCCAGGTAACCTTGAAGTTTACCTTTCTTCCAACATGTCTTTCATTCTTTTTCGCTTTACCTATCCAGGAACAATTACCAGACAGTTGCCATTTCAAAGGAGAAAGCAGATTTAGATAACTCTGAGCCTATATCCTAATCTCATAATTTAACATTAAATAACAAGTGGAAGTGTGGACAAATAAAGTCATAAGATGCAATGTCCATATATGAAAATGGAACAGGAAACTTGAGGGGTGCATTGGGTTGGGATAATTGGAAGGGGGATATGTAGTGTTAATAAGTAGATGACATTGATCAAGATGCATCAACTGATGTTGAATTTGAAATCCTTTGGTACAACTACTTAAAGATAATGTGGTGTGTTAATTTTAATTAAACAGAGAGGTGCAGTGGAGAGAAAATTTACCTGCTTTTTAATTTTACTTTATAATTTTAACTTTTGAATCTGTCCCTTTTGGTATTCACTATTAATGTGACATCATTTTCCTATATCTTTATCTATCCATCCTTGTTTAGGTGGATAGCACTTCAGCTATCTTTTTTTTTAAAGGTCAAATTATAAGTCTTTATTGGAGAGCCCAAGGATTGCTGGTAGACTCTTGTCTCAAAGATCAGCAGCCCACTTTAGCTATCTTTTGGAGTATAAGCATGAACTATATGTGCTTTAGTGAACAGCAAAGGGGGCAGGGTGCTAAAGCTAATCAAGGTTAAAGAGTGTTAGTTACAGGTTTGGGCCTGGCTGATCCTTAGGGAAGTCCATCATTTTGGAAGTGAAGTAATCACTGCTATCCTCACTAATGAGGATGATAGACAAGTCACTCTGGCCAGGTGGGTGGTCCCTCCTGTGGAAGCTGGGTGTACTGTGGTTCCCTAGAGGATGTTTCTACCTTTTGTCATAAAGATGTTATCCATGAGGCCTGTTCCTTCCCAAAGCTCAAGCTCCCAAGCTGACTCCAAAGTGCCTGCAAAGAGGAGAGCACAGAGCAAAGACATATTAAAATGCAAGCCCCGATACCAAACTTTACTTCTGTTCTTATTTATTTATTTATTTATTCAGGGCCTGAGCACTGTCCCTGGCTTCTCTTTGCTCAAGGCTAGCACTCTTCCACTTGAGCCACAGCGCCACTTCTGGCCGATTTCTGCATATTTGGTGCTGGGGAATTGAACCCAGGGCTTCATGTATGCAGGGCAAGCACTCTTGCCACTAGGCCACATTCCCAGCCCTCTTAGTTAATTTTGAGGCTCACCAAAAGTAGCTTGTCAGCATCTGTTACAATCAATCACCCCTCCAGATTGAACATTCCTCAGTCTTGAGGGAATTCGGGTATGAGCTAAGGCTTTAGGGAGAAGAGGACAGCAACTGAAATACATGTCAAAAGGATGGTGGTTGAAGTCTAAAACTAGGTATAACAATTATTAAGCAGGATACAGAAGGCTGTAATAATCCAAAAGTCATCCAACTAAATAAATTATATGTGAGATCCTTAAGGGTAAAACTCCATGAGCATTGACTATTAAAAGAGTATGTATGATGGGAGCCAGGAGAAAAAATTATCTTTACAAGTGGAAGTGAAAGCTAACTAGCAAATATTAAGCATCTAGATTAATTAACATAGACAAATACTTGCTCCAGTCATTATTATGGTTTTAATGATAAATGCTCTAGAAAAACAGCTCTACTTTTAAAACACATTGAATGATAGAATCACTTTATTTATTATTTCTTTTTCTAATTCAGATTTGATCTGCATGCCTATGATTGGAATTAACAAATAAAATTTGAACACATCTATTGAAATGATAATGTTATTAATACTCCAGATGTGAGAATAGTTTTAGGAAACTGGAAAGTTTGACTAAAGATATTTTGCCAGGCTTTGTTGTACTTACTTGGTATTCTTTCGTTTTAAAATAAAATGGAATATTTCTCTTCAGTTAAGCTAAAGGTATTTTCTGTGATTTCTCTTGTTTTAAATTGGTTAAGTTTTGTTGCAAGTAGTAATTTAGCATTGCATGAAAACTCTTATTTTCTCTTTTCTCCATAGAGTTGGGGCTCTAAAAAAGTCAAGTTTAATTGCAGTAAATAATACATTTTCTGAATTTGCAACAAAGGTTAAACAGAGAAGAAGTTTACTCATAACATCTCACCTAGACATTTGTTTATATTTGGTAGTAGATAATGAGTTTGTTATAGTAGCTAAACATATTTACCTTAATACAATAAAGTAATAACTAATGGTTGTGTGTCAAATTTAAAAATATTTTATAGCTGGAAAAAAAGGTCTAACTATCACAAAGGTCTATTTGGATAAAAAATGTACTCGCTGCCTTACATATCAAATTGTAACCCCTCTGTACTTCACTTTAACAATAAAGAAGAAAAAATAGAATCACTTTAAATAGCAGTTTGTATTTACCATAGTGCATGGTGGTCATTTAAAACATTTACATATAGACAGATAGTTAAACGAAGTCTGATTTAGAAGAGGTTTAGTTTAAAATACAACCAATTATCCCAATAAAACACAAAATCTTGGCTTTAAGCCATCTGGGGCAAATATTACTAAGTAGAATAATATCAAACATCCTTTTAATATAGACATAGAGAATTAAATATTAGTTTTTGTAATAGCACATTAAATTTAGACCTTAAATTGTACTTAAATTGTTTTAGAAAAAATCTGAATTAAATTAATCGTACTATAGGTATATATACGCATATATGTATGTGTCAATATATGTATGTATTTATATATATATGTGTATATATATATATGTCCCCAATACCTTTCTGTCTTTTTGATAGGTTTTTGTTTTCTTTGAATTTTCTTTATGAAATTAGTTTTGTAAAATTTTGCATTTAGACTTCTTTTCAATTAAAATAGAAATAACCTTTATAAATTTGTATATACTTTGCATAGTACTAGGATTTAAACTCAGGGTCACAGGCTTGCTAGCCCTACAACTCTCTTTCCTATGGTTCTTTTTGAGATAGGTTCTCCCCTCTTGCCTAGGCTGTCCTGTACAGTGATCCTCCTATTAAAGGTTTCCACCATAGCTGGGATGACAGAAGCAGCTCATATTTAACTATGCCTTATATTTTTAATAAAGATCTAACTTAAGCTTTTCATATAATCACCGGTTAAGAAAACATTTCTCAGCAGAATCATATGTTATTTTAAAAGAAGGTTTTATAATTAAGATCAAATAATACAGACCATGTTTATCTATCCAAACAGCCAACTTACAGGAATCCTCTTGAGAGACTAGAGGTGAGCAGTCATGTGGTTATTTGGGGTCTGGCCCCAATCAAAGACACCACTCCCCTCTTTTATTTGGGTCTGAGCCTGTGAGTTAACTTCGGAGTTATATGGAGTTACATTTACAGTGGGTTGAGATAAGAACTTTTAGAAATTAGTTTTACACACACACACACACACACACACACACACACGGTTTATTTCAGATTAAGGTATACCATGATCTCAAGAAAACATTTTAAAACTGGAATTAAATGAACACCTTATACTGGCCAGTTATTTCTAGGAATTCTGGGAAAAGATTGAGTTGTCTGATCTGTTCTCATTCTGAGAACCTCATCTTAGTGGCTGAAGCAAGAGTTGATCTGTACTATGGTTGTTTTTAGCATCTGATCATTAGCTCCAGCAAGCCAGTCATCTTAGACACAGACTAATACGCATACACCAAATGACACATTAAACAATCATATTAATTTAAAGAACACTCTTAGATAAATCATTCTTCTGTCCTTTTTTTTCCTTTTCCATTGTAATACACAACCCAGAGAGAATTCGTCCTAGACAGGCAAGATGGGGATTTAAAAAAAAAAAAAAGAAACAAACAAACAAAACAAACTGAAAAGATCATATGATCTTGCTATACTACTCCTGGATTTGCATCTGAAGGAATTTAAGTAAATGTATAATAGAGATATTTGTATATTTATAACAGCATTCTTCAGAAACTGTGGAATCAGCCTAGATGTCTATCAACTAAGGAATAGAAAAGAAAGTATGAATATGTATATAGTAGAGAATTATTTAACAATATGGAATGGAATTATTTTTAGGGAAATAGATGAGACTGAAAACCATCAGTTTAATGGAAATAAAACAGACCAAGAAAGAAAAATATTACATGTCCTCTCTCTTACACAGAATCTAGACTGAAAAAAATACAGAATGCTATGAGTATAAAATTAGGAGTCTTATTTGAGAATGAGAGCAAGTGAAGGAGTTGAAAAGGCAATTGAGGGGGCTGGATATGACAAAACTATTTTACATGCATGTGAGAAAAAAGAATAAGGAAACCCATCACAATTATTTTAAAATGTGTAGAGAATAAAAGAAATAATAATGACAGAAGTGTGTTTGGTCAAAATACATTACACCCAGGCATAAAAATACCACAATGAAACCCTTTTATATATTAATATACACTAATAATATGGAGAGAAAATTAATTAGAATTAGACAAGTTAAATGAGTGTCAGTAGGCACTCTGTGGGCCTCCCTGTATCCCCATTAGAGTCTCTTAAAAATGTAATTCCAATCAGATGTTTTAAGTAAAAAAAAAAAAAAAAGACTTCAGTGAAGGCATCTTTAAGGGAACAAGAATTCAAAGTTGTTTGAAATCAATCATTTTTGTATATATATATGTGCATATATACATATATATTCTATTAAATCTTTTGTAGGGCATCTTGATTACTTCAAGCCCCTAGTTTTCATGCAGTTTTTTTTTTAACCTCTGGCACACACATGGCCTATTCCACAGGACCAAGTGATGACTATGATCTTAATCTTTGGTTAGCATACACAGCAACCACAGGCTACTCTTTCTCATAATTTAATTTCAAAAGTGTATTTTGTATTATTCCAGAGCATACTATGACAACTTTAGAATGCTTACTAAAAATGTGTAAGCTAAAAAAATGAAAACAATCATTTCCCAAGGTTCTTAACAAATTAAGATGTATCTGATAAAAGTATGCAAATCAAAATCTTTAAGAGGTTTATTTATAAGAGTGTTAAACTAATTTCAGAATGCTATAAATTTCTTTGGAAACATATCTGAGTTAAGAAACTGTACTATATATATATATGTTTCAAATAATAATACTTTAAGGGAAATATTATGTTTCAATAAACATAAATTCACATTTTTTGTTTATGAAGGAATTTCAAATATCACCTCATACTTTTTTCCATCGAAAGTAAGATGTGCAGATTGTCTCATGGCTGTAAATGATTAAGAGCTCAAGGCATTTTTTGTTTTTCAATAAGAGCCATTTGGATCATTTGAGGACACTCTCATGACTTTACCACCATCATTATCATTTATATATTTAAAACAAAGTTTTTATCTACTAGATTTAACGTTTGTCACACAGAAAGTATTGAAACTACTCAGGAGTGGAAGAGAAAAGAAAGGAAGGAGGCAAACTATGAGATTAACAACATGTGCAGAAGTGCTTACTAGTGCACCTATTTGGTGAGACTAAGGATTCATCCTTCTTTTACTCAATTGTTTTTGTCCTTCACATTGGTCTGGTAGGTATATGGGTCTGGAGGACCCATACACCTCCTACACATGCTTACTTTCTCTCTCCTTTCCTTCCTTCCTTCCTTCCTTCCTTCCTTCCTTCCTTCCTTCCTTCCTTCCTTCCTTCCTTCCTTCCTTCCTTCCTTCTCGCTTTCTCTCTTTCTTTCTTTCTTCTTTATTTTTGCTAGTACGGGGGCTAAACTCCTGACCTGGGTCTTTCCATTAGCTTTTTCCCTTAAGATTGGTGCTCTACCACATGAGCTACAACTCCTGTTCCAGAATTTTGGTAGTTAATTGGAGATGAGTCTCAACTTTCCTACTCAAGTAGGCTTTGAACCATGATCCTCAGATCTCAGCTTCTCAAGTAACAATGATAAAACAAGTAACAGTGAACCACCAGAATAGGGACTTTTTCTTTTTTCACGACTTTCAGTCAATGGTTGGAACATTTCTGATCTACAGTTGATTGCTTCATTGAAAGATTCAAGGATAATTTCCCTAGAGAAATTTTTTTAAAAAAAGGTAAAGGTGGAATTGGCCATGGTTTAAGGAAATGCTCCTGTAAGATGCTTTTGTGAAGAGATTAACATCGACAGTGATCCTTGAGTAGGTCAGGGAAGCAGAACCATTATGTAAATGTACCACAGGGCTGCTTGACCCTGTCTAATGGTTCCCAATTGATATCACTTATCACATTGCAGTCTGGGTTGTCCAGTGTGCCAGGGCTCCTAATCATCTCCTCAGCTCCACAATGAATGACTCTCTAAAATGTCTTCTTGGGTTCCTTCACTCTGGATTCTGTCTTCCTCAAACAACTCTGCCTAACTAACCTTGAGAAAAGTAATTATGTCCTCACTATTGATTAGAAATGATTCATATTTAATTATGTGTAACATGTTCCACTATCAAACTTATAGCTTGGTTCACCAGTGTTTTATTATTGCTCTATGCTATATCAGCCATTTGGTTAATGAACTTCCTTACAAGTGTTGAAGATTTTTTCCCCCTAGTTCCTATAAATTGTGAAAAATCATATCATTTCTTAAGTCCATGATTGGACCCTTCTGTGAAGTCTGCCTTGAAAAATGTTTCTTTAAAGCAAAGAGAATGATTATTAAGCATGTTGTGCCTGTTTTCTAGTTGCCTTGCGTGATTCATATGCACTAGTAGGTAAAATCCTAAGATCACAGTGTTTAAAGTTCAAATAATAGCTATAGTCAGAATCAATTGCAAAATAACTGAATCTTCTAAATCATGAATATAGTCAGTTTATTTAGAAAAAAGCTGTTTCCAGCAAACTACCTTTTATATGAAAATACTATGCCTGCCATCACTTTCAACAATTAAATTGCAGTTTCAGTTTTCTTTACCTCCAGAATGTTACTTGCGAATATTATTACTTTCTTTAAATGAATCAGAATCTTTATTGTTTGCTATCAACTATCTACAGTGATTTAGCCACAATTACTATATGAAATATTCAAATAATACAAGACACAGTCTTATATAGAGTTCTTGTTGTATGAATACCGTCATCTAATTCTATTATTGCCAAATAAATGACTAGTAGTCCTTAAATAATAATGCAATAAATTATGATGTCCAAAATAATGGATAGAATGGGGGTAATAAGCAATTTGCTATAAGGTTTTTAGGCTTATGAGTTCATCTATGATCTTTAAAATCCTAAATAAAGTTCAAATAAACAAAGGTTGTTGAAATATATTATTGTTTGGCTGGCATAAATACAAAAAGGAAAACTGCAACTAGTATACAAGTTTAATTAAACTTCTGTGCTTTTAGTAGCATAATGGTCTAAGAGAGAACATTACTACTCAGAAAGATTCAACATTAAAGTATTTAATCTTATGACAAAGTCAGTTAAAGCTAATTATATTCAGAGATCCCTTGAAAATTGCTTTATACTTGAATTATGGCTAATGGGTCCAGTTCTACTAGCTATTATATTTAAGAACATTTTACTTTTGCTGAGAATCATGTACACTATTGGACTATAGGATGTCTGGTTAAACTTGTTCACCTTGAAGAGATGAGTGCATTACTTTTAAAGTCCATGAACTAAGAAGTCTCTACTCAGTACTTCACCTATGTGCTATGTTTAATACTCTACCATGTTGCTATGCTTAGTACTCTGCAATGTTGCTCCAATGCATAGAAACAAGCCATTGTGGGCTTACACTGTTGACTTATCCACCACCAACATGAATACCCTCTTGCTTAGGGAATCAGAATCCCTGATATAGATATTCTGTTGGCTGAATCTCAACTACATACCCTTGCCTTATCCACAGGGAGCAGATATGTGTATTCCCTATTCCATAGCAGTAGTGTGGTTGATGTTGAATTCCTGCTCAATTATACAGTACTCCCCAAAGCCATTCAGTCCTGCAGTTAAAAAAAAAAAAGAATGACTCCCTCTCTGTTCATAGCTATTCTTCAACTTATGCTTAATATTAATCCACAATAGGTTAAGTAAAGTCTCCAAAGGCAAAATTTCTTTGCCATATTCTACTCTTAGTTCTTATTCTATAATTTTCCTGAATCTCTTTTCTAAGGGTTTAGTGTGATTATATACAATTGTCAAAAATCTCTATGATTTTTTAATATTAATCTGGACATCCAGGATGTCTCTTGAATTCTGCCCACCTTCTTCCCCTTTACTTCTGATTCCTTTCTAGAAATTCCACTTTCAAGAATCCTTAAAACCTATATCTGATGACTATACCCCATTCTTTTGAATCAATAAATCATTTTATTCTTTGTACAATCATTTTCAGGAGAGATATGCTGACATTTTTCCTGTGGTTCCTAGTTCTTAATTTTCTCACATTAATGTAAAATGTGATTGAACATTAGTAAAAAGTGACACTTAATTTTACAAAATAGAATGAATTTTATGTTTTTCCCATGACCCTTACTCATAATGCCTTTGTGAAGATTTCTACACTTTATATGCAAAAAAGACTCATTCAATTTTATCAAATATTCTTTTTTCTATCTCTCACATCCTAGACAGTTCTAGACATAGAAGATAAAAAGTGACCAAGATAAAATACTTATTCCTGTGGAGTTTATCTTCATATGTGGAACCCAGACTATATATATTTATACAACCCAATATTTATGTGACACAATGTGAATTCATGATAATGCTCCAAACATAATAGAGCAGAGTAGGAGATCAAAGAGTGCAACTCAAAAGAGAGAGTATTGTCTAAGAGTGAGGTGCTCATGAAGGCACATTCAAAGTAAGTTCTACTTGTTGAGACAACAGAATAAAATGAGAAAGAAGAGCCTTCTGGTAACTGGGAAACTGAACATACCAGCTAGTGATAACCATATATGTCCCATCTCTGGAGAAAATCAAGTTTGCTACCATTAGAGTTAAAGCAAGGGACACTGCTGAGGGAGATATAGGACAGTGTGGGCCTTGGCAAGAACTCTGGATTTTATTTTAAGAGTGACAGACTGGGTGATTTTGAGAAGGCCAGTGGCATTTTCTGATTTATATTTTTAAAAATCACTCTGGGTAACTCTGGGACATTTCCATATGAGACAAGATGAGAGGCCAGTGGTCACTTAGAAGGCTACTTGTAGTTATCCCCTTATGAATCAAAGCAGACACGTATTGAGCACTGCTATGATTAATCTGGGTGTCCCAGTGACAATTAGAACTGGACTGGCGACTATGGGGTGGTGGAGAGGAATTCTTTTATTCAAGACACAGAATTAAAGAAAGTTAGATTGGACTTCTTCATGGATCACCATGAAATGTGAAAGAGACAGAGACAGAGAGGGATATAGGGAAGGAGGAAGGAAGGAAGGAAGGAAGGAAGGAAGGAAGGAAGGAAGGAAGGAAGGAAGGAAGGAAGGAAGGAAGGACATATGACTACTATATATTTAAGACAGGGGCTAGGAATATGGCCTGGTGGTAGAGTGCTTGCCTCATATACATGAAGCCCTGGGTTTGATTCCTCAGCAACACATATCTAGAAAAAGCCAGAAGTGGTGCTATGGTTCAAGTGGTAGTATGCTAGCTTTGAGCAAAAAGAAGCCAGCGAGAGCACTCAGGACCTGAATTCAAGCCCCAGGACTGGCCAAAAAATAAAATAAATAAATAAAAATAGAGAATACAAGGAAAGATCAAGTTTGGGTCAGGGGAACCCCTTTTAAACATAATACTTTTGAGATTGCAATTAGAAGTAGATCAAAGTAGAAACTCAATCAAGAACCAGAAGTATCAGTGTAAATCAAAAATGAAGGACAGACTATGATGAACAGATATATGGACGCCTGTCTGTATGAATAGTAATTCAAAGTTACTGTGTTAAGGACTATCTAAGCAGCCAAGAAGTTAAGATTATCAAAAGGTCAGATAAGTAACAGAAAGAAAGACTGAGAAAATCCATGTCAGGTGGTTTCCTGGGGCCAAGCAATTCCATGTTTGAGAAGAGATGTGGGCATTTTTCAAATTCTGCTAAAACTCAGGTTAAGAAGGAACATTTTGTTAAACTAAAGATCCTTGGTAGCCTTGATACAGGAGACCAAGTATTTAGAAACAAAAGGCTGATTGTAGAAGATTTTAATGAAGAAAACAAGGTTGAGAATCTGTGTATCAGTCCTTGAACTAGCTATCTGTCAATCTTCTTCAATCCTTTCTACTTCCTGTAGGCTACCAGTATAACCTTCACATGTGTAAAACAGATCCAAAAATTCTATTTCTTGGCTCTCTGTGTGATCATCTCTTACAGCATTTATTCTGAAATCTTCATATTTATAAAAACAGCCTAAGTATGCTATTAAAAATGCAAATTCTTGCCACCTACTGGTTGTGATTCACTTGTGATGAGGCATTTTAAACAAACATTCCAAGTGATTTTGTAATATAGGGTGACTCAAGATCCTCAGGAAATAGTTGCACCCTTAATTATTTCTCTACACTCCTCTTCTGTTTTGCTTTGTTATTTTTTTTTCTGAATAGATCTCTACCTTTATTTTTCTGGAAAATTCCTATTTATTTTGTTTTTAACGATAGAGCCATTACTTCTTTGAAGCTACCTTCATTTTAATACTACCAGCACTCAATAAAAATCTAATTAATAAGAGGTATCTATAAGTAGCTTTTCTTTGTTTTGTTATTTCCTTTGAGCTAGCCAAGGTCCTAGTGGTTTATCAGTTTTACTTTGCCCAGTGTTCATATATTTCAGCCAGCTTCACTTCACTTACATGTATCATGTTAGGAAGTAAATTCTCCCATCAGTGGGCTTAACATTCTTCACACTGTCAGAACAGATCTATGATTTCTAAATGAGGCTATTTCTAAATAATTCCAAATATCACTCTACATTTCTGAATGCCAAATGAGTTTGCCCTGAGGTGCATAATGATCACAGCACTTGATCAGATTGGTGTCGTGAGTAAATCATGTAACCTTGCCTTTCATATTAGCCTACATTTTAAATAGATTCTCTTCTCTTCTCATTTAGAGACGAAGAAATAGGTTTGTTCCTTAATCACATCACCAACCCAACGTTTGCTTCAGTGAGGATTTTTTTAAATAGAAATTATCTTACTAAAATTTAGTTTTGCTCTTGTTGAAGCAAGTGTTTCTTTTCCTGTTTTAAATCTTTTTGCTGTTCTTTCTTTAAATCAAAACATCAAAGGAAAAGGCTGATGGATCAGCCAGTCATTTACTGGAACTGAATTTTGCTTGCCACTCGCTTTTCCAGTCAGATAACGCTTTGATTTGAGCTCTGCCTGCCTCTTTCATGCCTTTAGTACAACATATGGAGAGAATTAGTACAGTCTGCATAGAAGTTATAATAGATAACATTCTAACATACTAAAAGATGTAAACCACTTCCCAAGTTTGAAAAATACCATTAGACAGAAGCCTGCGACATAGAAATGAATAAATAAAAACGATTACATTCTAAGAAATTGAATTTTCAGTAGCTAGGATTCAGAACAGATCACAATCAATTTTATCAGGGAGACCTAAAATTCAACATCAACCCCAAGATGTAGCTTCTAAGTTTCTTTCACATGACAAAATATTAAGTAGATAGATAGATGATAGATAGATAGTTATGTAGATAGATAGATAGATGGATATATATATATGCATGCATACTTACGCACATACATAAAGTTAAGACTGTGCAAAGGCAGGACAGCATAGTGGCTAAAATTTAGAATTTGGTAACAGTAGACCTGATTGTATTTTACTACCACTAAGTCATTAGTAAAGTTAACTGCAGTCATATTTTTCTTCTGTAAAATAGCAATAGGAATAATATGGCCTATTTTGCATAACCATATAGGGGTTGTAAAAGATGACTATGTGACTTAGTGTAGTTTACCCCGCAGTGATGTCAAAACTATAAATCTTGGAATTACAATCGTAAAGATACAATTTGTATCATTTGTTTTGGTGATGTGTGTGGCATTGCTGAGCTGTCATAGCCCTGCAGGAAGTCTGTTGCCATTCACGCCCCAAGACATGAATCACAGAAGTTCTGAGAAAAAACTGTGTTATTTTCACAGTGGCAAAAACAAAATATGCCAACAATAGCGTATATTTAAATAAATAAATATATGTGTGCATTTATTTTCCAACCACGTTGCTTTCTATAGTTATTTCCAGGGTGAAACAATATTTATATTGTCTATAAAAGCTAACATCTTCCACTTAAATGTACCCTAAGCTGCCAGTTTTCAAATTATGAAAAGAATCTCCTGTCAGCCTTCATGCAATAAGGCTCCTATAAAATAGCTTAATGGCACCGAGCTTGTATGCGTCATAGAAACCTTGAACTGACTGGCCTGTCTGACAAAGCAAAGATGACTGCATAATAAGAGCAGGTCAGTTCTGGTCATTTTAATTGCAGGATAATAGAATAGTGCCTTAGCCATTGTGACTTTTTTTTTTGCTTTTTTTTTTTTGGTATGCAATGAAAGAAAATCAGTCTTTCTTTATCTAAACTGTTCTGAGAATCAGATATAGACTTTCAGGATTTTTAAACAAATTTGAATTAATATTCAGTATTAATATCGTATTACACATTTGTAAATGCTGTGTTCAAAAGACATTAGGATATCTGAAACCCAAGAAACAATCAACTTAAACTATTTTCTGTGTTCAAAAACAATGTTAAGAACAGTATTACAGTTGCGTGTCTAGTGAGGATAACAATTATTGAGTGTGTTCTAGTGCATGAAAACAAACATTTATTATTTTATCATCACATACCCTTTTTTTACAACAAATAATCTTTATTTATTTTGAATGTTATTATTATGTTTTTAACTTTATTTTATGTTATTATTAGGCAGTTGTACAAAGGACTTACCAGTCAACAAACAGTTTATGAATAGATGCATCTTGATGAATGTCACCCTTTCAGCCTTCTTACCAGCCCTTTTAACCCACCCCTACACTCATTTTTCCTAATTTTTTGTTATATATTGAACTTCTTTTGCCTCTTAGCAGAGCAGTTTAAGTATACCTGTGCAGCTTGATCTGTGTCAACACCTTTACCCTATTTGACCCACCCCTTTTCTTAGTTTTATCAATTCTGTGGTATGTACAATGAAGTCTTGTCTGCTCTCCAGTTGCCCATTTCATTCTTCCACTCCTCTCCTCTTGGTCCCACTCTATGCTCTTGCAAGTATCCATTTCCTGGTATTTATTTTGTTGGGCTTTGACTTTGTCTTTTTAAATAAGTAGACTAGTTCATCTCTCCCTAGAATCTTTCATATTGAAGCTAATTCATTTGTAACCCATGCACCACACCCAGTGTGTTTCCTTAGAGATGTATAGGCACATTCCAACTCCCACATGCAACCTATGCTTCTCTGGGCGTGGCTTACTTCACTTCTCTCGAAGTAGATTTTGCTCAACTTTCAATTGTAAGCTGTGCTATGATAACTTTGATACCTGATACCATAAACACCTGAGACTAGATAATTTGGGGGAAAAATGGAAATTTACTTGGATCTTATTTCTGGAATTTAGAAAGTTACAGGAGCATGGTCCTGGCATCTGCTGTTTAAGTGTTTAGCCAGGATCATTTTCCGTGGTAGAAGGTATCACAAGAGAAGACAGAGGAAGCATGTTAGTTGTATCAAAACACTGTCAACCCTGTGACTTTCATAAAGACATCTATTATCTCATAGTTCTAGAAGATTGAGATCTAAGAACAATATAGTGGCCAGATGATACTTTCTGTAGATTCTAATTGAGAACATTCCCAGACACTACCTTAGTTTCTGTTAATTTGGTAGAACGCTTTGATGTTTCTTACTTGGTGAATGCATCATATTTAAATGCATCATATTTAAATTCTCCCCACATGCATATCCGTGTCCACACTCTTTTTAAGAAAAACACCAGTGGTATTGGTTTAGGGCTCCCCCTTAATACCTCACTTTGACTGGATTACCTCTGTGAAGATGCTCTTTCCAAATGAGGTTCCATTCTGAGGTACTGGGCGTTAGTACTTCAATATGGCATTTGGGGGTGTGGGAAACTTAATTCTTCCTATAATTCAACTAATAAATCATGTGTTTAAAAAATAACAGATGGTACATTCATGGAACTCCCTTTTTGTAGATAGATGGATTCACATGATATAATCTAACGGATATATGATGAAGAGATATAAAACATGGCTTTTATTTTTAAATCTTATGGGAACATGGTTAAATAGTTCATCAATCCAGTGAAATTCTTTCCCATGGCATAATTTTCACTAGAACACAATTGAAATGATCAACCCAAGAGTCAAATGCTCATAAATAGACTGAATTGCTAAGAGAGCTCAGTGATGATTAGTTTTATTTGTGTGTTTGACTAAGGCACGAGATGCTGGAGATCTGATTAAACATTATTTCTGGATGTTTCTCTGAGGTTGTTAACCGGAGGAGATTAGCATTTGAATTAAAAGTTCTGAATAAAACAGATGGCCCTCCCCATGTGTATGGGTATCATCCAATCCATTTATTGCCTGAATAGAACAAAAAGAGAGCAGGGTGAATTTGCCCACTCTCTCCTGACTGCTTGAGCTGGGACATCAGTCTTCCCTGTCATTGGAGTTCCATTTTCTCAGGCCTTCAGATAGAATGAAATCTGTATCATTGGCCCTGTGGCATTCCAGCCTTCAAAGTATACCCCTGGCTTGGGGCTGGGAATATGGCCTAGTGGCAAGAGCGCTTGCCTCCTACCCCTGGGCTTGTAGATACAGATAGAAAAAAAAAAAAAAAAAACATCAGAATGTTTGGTTTCTCCAAAACCAAGTGAGCCAACCCCTTATACTATGTATGTATCTCATATACATACATATATAAACATATAAACACATAGATGTGTGTGTATATGTATATACATAGGGCCTCTTCCACCAGGGAAGGAGCTATGTTTTGTTCTCAATGAAGAAAACACTTCAGATGTGACTTCCTTTCCTTCATCCAATTTGTTGACCAGGAATCCCATCTCTGGACTTTAATACCATCTCCACAGCCTTGGTATCTGACACAGTATTGCTCAGTTCAGAGAACTAGATGTCTGCTGTTTATAAGCTATTCTGTCTGAAGTATTTTGTTATTGCAGCCAAAATAGACTAAGGAAATGGCCTTAACCTGTTCCTAAACACTCTGAAGCAGTTGCTTTCATAGAACAATAGAGTGCTTTTCTGAAATTCAGTCACATAGGAAAGGCAGGATGGTAGGCACCTATAATTTTAGTTATGCATGATGTAGGAGGATTGTAGTCCAATGTCTGTCCAGGCAAAAAAAAAGGAGACTCTACTTAAAAAATAATGAAAGCCAAAAAAGGCAGCATTTGTGGCTCAAGGACAAGAGTGCTTGCTTAGCAACTGCCAGGCTGGGTTCATGAAGCCAAAATCATACTCTATACGGCCAAAAAGGAAAAAAAAAAGAAAAAAATTATAGTAACAGTCAAGCAGCCTAAACCTTGCTGAGCTGGGGCAAGTTTCTGCAGAATGCTGTTCTACACTCTGATAGCCTCTAGTATATAGACTGTTGCTCTTATTGTCGTGATTCATGTGATCAAGAATGAAGGAGTGAAAACGAGAATGTTGTCACTCACCATAACCTTTGAAGGATCAAACTTCTGTTACTTACTCCCACGAACACAAGCACTGTTCGTCCAGCAGCCTTAGTTCCAAAGGGAAGAAGATTTCCTCCCTGGAAAGACCACAAGGATCCACAGAACAGAAAGGCTGCAACCCAATCTGTTTGGATTCCTTCTGCCTCTAAGTCAACAAATCAAGAAGAGGTGGTCATGCTATGTGGAGAGATCAATCCTGATTTCCACAGTGAAATCAGACTCCCCCTCTGTAGTAGATCAGAAAGAGTGTGACAGAATAAAGAATATGGTTTACAACAATGCTTACCATGAGGCATATCCTGTGATTGAATCCAATGTAAAAACTATAACAGCCCTATTAAATTAATACCATTAATAGCCCAAGTAGTACTACTAATGAACTTTAGGAATAAAAGCTTGGTATACATAATCAAGTAAATGTGCTTAACCAGTTGATGTGATTTCTGAAGGTAAAAGGAATACAGAGTGGGCAGTAGGAGAGGCTAGTTATAAATACCACTTATCACCATGTGCCAGTTACAGAGATAACTATACATGAATAATTATCATTAGCACCCTTAGTCATGGGTACATTAGAACAATCCTTTCTCTGGTGAGTCCTAATATTTTTACCTTGATTCAAATCACTTGCTATATAATTTTATCATTATAAATTGGTGGACCTTTAGTAGAAATTGGATATAATAAAAGTGATTTATTATTTACCTTTTAAGATGAATGCATGTAATTTAGAAGGATGATTCAGTTTAAAGGTATTTCAAGTGTCTCAGGACCTGTAACTTGCCAATTCTGACCCTCTCATCTATGATTAACCTTCCACAGCATACAAAAAATAGCAAATATATAAGTGTACGCTATTAGCATTGTCCATAATGAAATGAAAATTTGTATATATAATGTAAATTATTACATTATTTAAGTCAAACTTTGACTTCCATTTGCTCATTCAAAACACTACCTTGGAACATCTTATAAACCCCACACTAGACTACACACTACACAGTGTGTAGTGGACTACACACTAGAGAGAGATTAATGAAATATGTGCTCTCAAAGCTCTCATGGTTGCAATGGAGAAGCAAAGCTCTGAATATAACACAATCAGGTAAATATGATGCTAAGGAGCACACAGTGACTGGTGGGGATGATTGCAAAAATGGATGCAGTAACAGCTTCTGCTGGCTTAAAATTGCATGTGGTAAAAGGAAATATAGAAAGGAAGGAAGGATACCCAGTAGTTGAGAGAAGGAAGAAAGAAGGGAAGAAAGGAAGAAAGAAAAGAGGGAATAGGTAACAAACAGTACAAGAAATGTATCCAATGCCTAACGTATGAAACTGTAACCTCTCTGAACATCAGTTTGATAATAAAAAATTTGAAAAAAAAGAGGGAATAGGAAAGAAGGGAAAGAGGGAAGAAAGAGACAAAAAGAAAGCATTGTGGATTAGGGAACAGATACAATTTGGGATACATAGAACGTTGTGTGGAGAGGGGAAGGGCCAAGGAACCCAAGATGTAATTGAGAGGAAGATGGAAGCTGAAACATGCCAGGACTTTTCATATGTGCTAAGGAATCGTATGTGAATAAAGAAGAGAGCAGAGACTTGAAGGCAGAAATAATATTGGTGCTTTATCAATGCCTCTGTGGTAAAAGATTGAATGTAGATAAACATTGGAAGTCAGGATCTCAGGAAAGGACAATTGTCATAATAATAATAACAGAGTGAGAAAATAGTGGCCTGAACCATCAAGACTTGATTTGATTGATGACTGACTGAATGAGTAAGATTAGGGGAGGGAAAAAATGTTTGAGAATGCTAACTTGAACAAGTGGGCAGATTGACAAATACTCTACCATAAAAGTAAAAGTATTTTCTTTATGGGGAAATAATTTCTTTTGTCAGGTTAAATTAATTTATAACATTTGGTTTCCTGAAACTAAGAATGTCTGCTATTTCTATTGATATCTTTCTATTGATATCTTTCTATTTCTATTAGTCATAAAGATATTTTTTCTCTTTGCCACTAAGAGAGAGAAGTCTTCAGTGTTTTCACAGTGAAATGTGTTTGGGCAAGGGAGGAAAAATGAAATTTGTGTCCACAAAAAGCCCTCAGAAGTCTTTGTTCCATGTGAACTAATTTTCAGGGCTAATTTGACATAGATAGCTCCATACACAAGTTTTCTCCAGTGTATTTTGAAGTGCTTACTATGAATTGCCATAATAACATAAAACTGAAATTTCAGTCACTTGGTAATTTCCCACTGTCATTTTTTTCCTTGAAAGGTAAGCATTGTTCGATAAAATAAATTGAAGAAAATAGCTAGAGCTATTCTTTTTTCCCCCAAAATATCCAGAATTGCTAAGAGTATATTCAGAGTAGTTCATATAAGTCTTAACAAAGAACAGTTAACTTACAGACTCCAGCTTACAGAAAGGATAGAAAGAGAAGCATAGGTACAGTCGGAAGGTATATGTTAAAATAAATACAACTCGTTATTCATTCAAACACACCCATGTACTTGAAAGATATTTAATAGTGTCAATTCTACGATATTTAAGTGGGACTTAAGGCATCAAATACATTTTTTAATAAAATCAAGAACATCAAAATTTCGAAACAAAAAAAACAAAGAACCCTGGTTATTGCACAAGGAGAGAAGCCATTCTTAAGTTAAAAGCACAAAAGGCAAGCTTCAAACTGTGCCATATGGAGAGAGTGATTAAGTACATGGCAATCATCACGTTGCATTAATCTAGATGTATACACAGTGGATCTTAGAAAGCACTCAGTACTTAACACAGGTAAAATAGCAAATTTTCCTCCAGAGAGTACTTCTATAGCAGCCCAAGTGGTGCTTGTTGTAACTCAGAGCCCAAATAATGTCACCTCACTCTTATCAATTGTCCCTCAATGACTGAAATGGGCTCTTCAAAAGTCTAAATGGTGCTGAGAGTTTTCTATGTGTCTATGAGTAATTTTTCATGAAAGAGAAAAAAATTACTTCAGTTAATGTGAAAATTCTATCACCATGGAAGCCTAAATAGCCAAAAGATAAGCAAATAAGCAGAGGAGGAGAGGGAAAGAATGAAGCCAAGAATTCAATGTATATCCTACAAAATTAAGAGTGAGGGAAGGAGTAGGTAGAAGAGGGATGGGTGGTGTTGATCAAGATGCATTGCATTCATAAACTCCTTTGTTAAATGGCAACTCCTTTGTATGACTACTTAAAGATAATAAAAGCAAAAAGGAAGATAATAAGTAAGCATGCCATGAAATAAAAGCCCCAAAATCAAAGCTTCTCATTACTGCTCACATCACAGAACCATTGTATTTTACTCTGTGTCCTGCTCTATAGATATTCAGTCCATCTACATACTGTGCCTTGGGGGAAAGATGGATATGTTTGTTGTGATTGACCTTTACCTACCCAAGACTTGGTGGTGTTGATGCAGCAAAGCTTGGCCATGCATTCACAGAGGAAATTTACAAGGTGAATGTAGCACAGTGTGCAATCACACGGCACAAGAAGTATACTCCTCCCATTCAAATTCACTTTCTGCCCTCTCAAATCCCTATGCCCCAGTAACCTCATCTGGGAGAAGGAAGTAATAAAAATATCTATTTCAAAGGGATTCTGTAGAACTTTACACTTTGCATTTCTCAGCAGGGTCTCTCAGCATCAGTAGAACTGTCATTTGCAATCACAGAATTCTTTTTTATTAAGACTGTCCAATGTTGCATAAGATCTTGATTCATTCCTGGACCTGGATCTGTTCCCTAGTTACCAGCAGAGTCCCCATACACATGAAGTAAGACCCAACTAGCTCCAGACATTGACAAATGAGCTCTGGAAGCCAAAGTCTCCTTAGTAAGGAACCACTGGTAGATGGAAAGTCCTAAGACATGTTGCTGAGTCTTCAAGTCACCATTATAGGTACAAAATAGTCTTTTGGAAGACATTATAGACCAAAATATCATTCAGTAAAATGAATTCACCACCCACACCACCTACCTGGCACACACAGCCCACTACCACCAGCTCTGCTACCATCTGAAACAGACAGACAGACAGAGAGACTAGGAAGATTGTTGGTAAATGATGGTAGATATTTCCACTGTGAACACATACTTGTTCTCCCAAAAACTATTTCATGAATGTTTCATCATTGCTCCACTTATAGTAACCAACTCTATGAATTCATCTTTCTTTTTCTACCATTTAAAGTTGCTAGTCCCCTAGTGTTTAGGATTTGTCTCTCTTTTCTCTTGTGTTTATTTTTCTGAAAATTCCTCTCTATTTGGACTCATTCTCAGGAAACTGTTGACCCCACCTCTCTTTCCGTCGTATCAGTTTCCTCAGTTACATATTATAATTTTTAGCTTGGCAAACCAAACATAAATCATGCAAACTACATTGGCATTATGATTTGACCCTAGTTATCTATTCATATTATATTCACAATTATATATTTAATACACAGAGCATATTATTTGAGCTCATATACAATATAACAATAGGCAGTGCAACGTGCATATTTTGGGCAGTTATTTCTTCTTCAGAAATGAAGCATGATCTTTTATACCCATCTTGCTATCATTTCAACATGAGAAACAGACATTCTACTGTGGGAATAAGCAACTGTGGACTCCTGTAGATAAAAGACTCTATCTACAGCTTTCAATCTAGAGAGAAAAACCAGGAGAATTTCTCATCCCTCAGGGAAATCCATTTCAGAAAAAAAGTTATTTCCTTCTGGAATTTCTTCCTTCACTCAGTCTACACTGTGGGATAACAGCTCTACAGAAGATATGACAAACTCAAAATACTAAAGGCCTCTGGCTCTTGTATCTGTTTTCTAAAAGAGTATAGTCTTTGTACCAGGAGAAGCCTAGATAAAATATCACAGCCTTTCTGGATGACCACCTTCTTACAAATTAAAGATGACACTAAAAAAAGTAATGGCCTATTGTCACTACCGTAAGCTCCAAAACTTGTATCATAGAGATTTTGTAGAGAAAGGAAAATGAAGGCTATAATAACTGAGATTCCAATCTTTACCCAAGAAAATTGTGTGCTTAAAGTGCAACATTGGAAATTTAAGCCAAATAACTCTCTTAAAAACAATGGAGGTGTTGCGGTTATGCAATTAAGAAGAAGATGGTACTTCCGCAGTACCAACAACGTAAATTGTAGTCCAACTGGAAGTTTTGACAGAGGACAAAGAGAAGCAACACCTACAACATGGTTTTTAAAGACTACCCTGCAATAAAAGGATCATATTTAATCAAATCAGGCTGAATAGAACTTTGTGCTTAAGATATTATTAGAAAGAATAGAACAAGTAGCATCACTAAACATCAGGGAAATGTAAATAAATACCATAATGAGATACCACCTAAGACATGTTATCAAATTTCCATTGGTAAAAATGCATTTGGTAAAAATATAGAGGAAAAGTAATCTTTGTAAACTATTCAGAAATTAATTTTACACAGCCGTTTTGAAAAATAGTGTGGAAGATCTTCAAAATATTAAAACTGTGGAGCTGCAGCTCAAGTGGTAGAGCATCAACATTGAGCAAGAAAGCTAAGGAACAGTGCCCAGGTACTAAGTTTAAGCCCCAGGAAAATCATTAAAAAAAAGTATGTGATCTACCAATCCCACCACTGCCTATATAGCTCAAGGAAACAAAATCAATGTCCTAAAAAAATGTTTGCACTTCCATGTTTTTGGCAGCATTATTTACAAAAGCTATGATTTAGAAACATTTCTGTCTATTGATCAATAGAGAAAGTGTGGGGTACCTAGTTCAATAGAAGTTCCATGCTTAACAAGGAAATTTTACACTGGTAAGAATATAAACGAATCTGAAGGACACTTATGCTATGTGTAATAAATTGAGCAGAAGAAAAGACAAAGATGTAATAATTTCAATGACATGGGGAATGTACAGGCAACAACCTTAGAGGTTTCAGGGAGAGGGTAAAGTGTAGTGAGGTTGTTTTAAGGCTATTAATGTACACTGTGTGTTTTTAAAATAATAATAATAAGGTAATATACAACTGGAATTTGTTTTTTAAAAAGGACTGTATGTACTCTTTATTTTTTACAAACTATAACTACAGAATTTATTTTTATTTTTAAATACTTATTTATTGTCAAGGTTATGTACAGAGAGGTTACAGTTTCATACGTCAGGCCTTGGGTACATTTCTGGTACTGTTTGTTACCTCCTCCCTTATCCCCCTCCCCCCTCCCCCTAAAAAAGGAGACTGACTGTATGTACTCTTATTATACAAGGAAATTTATCTCTGTGATGCAAGGAATGTGTTCATTAGCTTATTTTATAGTGTGTATATATAAAATTATATATTTAATAGATATATATATATAATTTTATGCAGTTTTACAAACTTATATATTATATAAATACAAATTATATACACAACTTATCACACGATATCATAAATAAATACATAAATACTGACTTACATACACTTTTTTTTTTTTTTGGCCAGTCCTGGGCCTTGGACTCAGGGCCTGAGCACTCTCCCTGGCTTCTTTTAGCTCAAGGCTAGCACTCTATCACTTGAGCCACAGCGCCACTTCTGGCCTTTTTGTATATATGTGGTGCTGAGGAATCAAACTTAGAGCTTCATGTATATGAGGCAAGCATTCTTGCCACTAGGCCATATTCCCAGCCTCTTACATACATTTATAAATGCATACAATTACAAGAATATAAGAGACACCTATGGAAAAACATATGTAAATACATAAATCCATTTGATATTTTATTTTATTAGGTCTAAATTGTTCTCAAACACTTAGAAATGGAACAAAAACTTCCTTAAATAGTAATCTGCAAGATTTTCATAAGTGAAAGACGTTTTCCTTATTTCAGAATTCCTCTTTCCACTTCAAAACAATTGTAAAATACGTCCAAAATCATCACACATATGTCTTCAATTTTAAACAACATTGGGGGAAAAATTACAATATTTTCCCCTCACGTCTATTATTTATTAAAAGTATCCATTTTAGAGTTAAGATTGTCTTTCAGGAACTATTTTCAAAACTATCCTTTTCTCTAAAACAGTAAGTATTCCTCACATCTTTGAAACTCTTCAAAAAATTATGTTTAATTGCTGTGTAGTATTTCATAAGGAAGAACACTTTCTTCCACTCAGTGGAGCAATTTTCCAAAACACTAGAAGTCATGTTGAAACATCCTCTGTTCTTCCCCCTGGAGACCAAACCAATTACTATACTCATTCCCTCATCCATTCCTCTCTTCATTCCTCCAGTCAACAAATGTGTTTTGAGGACCTGTACTTCAACAGGAACTGCGTCTCAAATCCGAGAGACTAATGAAGAAAGCAGAGAAACAGTTTAGCTTCACACTCCTGCAACAGAGGAGCAGTAAACAAAATATACAAAAGAGGCAAATATCAAATGATAAAAACAGATGATATCAATTGCTAAGAAAAAAAAAATAGCAAGGTAAATGGATGGAGAGGCTCAGGAATCGCCATGTCAATTTGCACAGCTATGGCAGTTTCCTACCATTACTCAACAGCTTAAGGCAACAGAAATTGACTGTCTCACAGTTCTGAATTTTCTATCTCACATCAAGGTGACAGACAGGTGATGCTCTCTCGACAGAACCTGGGTGGTATTCATGCCCCTGGTTCCCCATCAGCAGGCTTCGCTGTCCCTTCCTTGATAGCAATGTTGTCTTTAGCCATTCCTGCTGTTCCCTTGTGCGTCTCTTGTTTGCATGTGGCCATCTTTTTGGAAACAGGATGGTCACACTCTACTGTATCCTGACCTTATTTTAACTATTTGTCTCTGTAGCTTTTCTTTTGAATTACTTTATCTTGAACTTGGGGCTGTGTACTTGCCAGGCAAGCTTGAATCATGACCCTAACACTGTTTGCTTCAGTTTATTTTTTAGGTAACTCCTTCACATTAGCGCCAGCCAGTGTTGAACCGTTAAACTCCTAATCTCTGCCTCCTAAGTGGCTAGATTTACAGTTGTGAGCTACCACACCTGGCTGCGATGTTCAAAAGTCATGTTCTAAGGTACTGATGAATTAGAGGAGCAACACGTCTGCCTACAACCACAGCTAGCACAGAGCTCATAAACAAACTTGACATTTATATAATGGCCAGATGAGCAACTGATGTGTGTCCTGTCATGTACCAAAATGATTTTTCAGGCCTTTTAACCACTTGTGGGAAGGAACTTCCTTAGTCCCTCCCATCACTGAAAGCCAAACTAACACTTACCAAACAAAAGAGGAGATTTTGTTGGTACAGCATTTAGTAATTTTAGCTCATTGCTTGGTGTTCCATAGTTTTCTGGTTTGTTGCTCAGAAAGGAAAACTAATTATCTAGGTCTTTCCAACATCTAAGAACATTCCACTGAGTGAATATATTCAGTATACTCACACACACACACACACACACACACACACACACACACACACACACACACACTTCCTATAGTTTAGTAATTCTGGTTACAAGGAGATCTAACATTCATGTAAGAGTGTAATTCTTCAGCATGACTCAGATAATATCACTCTCTCATAAAACAAATCCGTACACTATACCAAGTTCCTCATAATTTTTATTTCATATATTATATCTACAGAAAACTTGAGAGATTAATGCAATGAACGAATGTGTTGTTCACCAAAATAAATCTGTCACCTTTGTTTTATTTCTTCTATTCTTTCATGTTGCACCTATTTTTAATAAGCTTCCAATATTGAGGTACTTAATTCCTACTTCAGCATACATAGTTCTATGAAAAAAAGATGTCTACCTACGATATACACTAAAAATGTCATTATTAGTACAATGCTATCCAAAGCACATATGGTCTCTGATTCATAATGCTTCCATTTAGGAACTTTATATGCATCACTGTAGAAGCCAGACTTGGAATTTCAGGCAATCTAGCAGAAGATGGTATTAAATCTGTCCTGCTACTAGGCAGCAGAAACAAACAAGTAACAAACAAGTAATTTCCATCAGCCAGAGGCTCATGAAAGGAAACATTTGATTTTTCTACAGCTTACTGTGTCGCCAGTGACTTGGAGTATTATTTTTTTATTTCTCCCTGCCATCTTACCTACAAAATGCCCAGCTTTGTGTATAGGAGATACTAAACACTTATAAAAATGATCATTGCATGAAGGAGGCAGGAATGCCACATGTTCAAAGTAAGGCTGGGTTACATACCAAGTTCTAGGTCAGCCTATCTCAAGACTCAAAATCAAAGCAAACGAGCAAATAAGAAATATATAAAAAGTCCTGGTTTTTACATGATGTGCTCAGTTGTAGGGTAATATGTGTTCTGAACAAAGCTTATCCTTAATGATGCTGACTAGAAGCGTAGACATATTAAATACATTTTTTGCTTATGATAATTTCAATTTATGATGGGTTTGTTTGGATTTAATCCGTGAATTTACTGGTTAATAAGTCAAGGAACATGTGTGCATTCTGCATTTCAATTCTCCCTCAAGCAAGTATTTTGTAGTTCCTTTTCTTTCTTTTTGTCCTCTTCCCAAATTAATCTTTGCCAATTCTGTCTCTGTAGTTTCTTTTAAATTAGGATGGTGCCTTCCAAATTGATATTTTGAGTGTTTTGTTTTGTTTGAAGTAATACTGTGTTTGCCAAGCACTGTAGTCTCATACAAAGCTCTAGGTTATGTATTTCTCTGCTTATTTCCTCATGGCTAACAACAGTTAAAATGTTTTGGAAAAAAATTGCATATGTGACATTCAATATGAATGGCAATGTATGAACAAGTACTATCAATAATGATGCCAACCTTCAATACTTACTTTAAATTCTGCTCTACAATAAAGATACAAGGTTTTCTTTATATTTAGAATTCTATCTGTTGCAAGATACTTTGATGTTCTACCAATATCCTGCTTACTAAAAATATTTTACACTCTAGATTTAATCTCTATTAGTCTCTTTCTGAATCAATTATTATAGATATTAGTCACTTTGAAACTCTGGGATTTTGCTGTTGAGTTGGAACAGAATCTCACTGTATTCTCCAACTCATCAACTTCCTACTTCAGCTTCCTGAGTACTGAAATTAAGGCTTGCTCCATCACACTCAGCTTAAAAACTATTTTTGCCACCCTCCCCCCAAGAAAAATTTCTCCTCTATGTGTAGTTATTTTCTGTACAGATCCATTTCAATCCCTGGAAGAACAGTTATTTAGCACCTAGCAAACCCATACGTTTATCTTGTCAGTATCGTTAACCACAGAAGTTTGTCAATATTTGGTTAGATTTTTTCCCTAGATTTAAACTAGTATAGTCATTCTCATCAATTTCTTTGAATAAAGTAAACTTTATATCCATGGTTATGATATGCTAATATTGCTTTATTTCAAGCCATGAAAAAGAAAAATGAACATTCTGGCCTCCCGCTTGTTTTTCAAGGTTCATCTCTACCTGGGAGAATCGATTTCCTTCTTCATGTTTCAATGGTTTCTTCAACGATGTCCTAGTTTGTTTGTTTTGTGCCTCTACTGGGGCCTGAACTCATAGTCAAGTCATTCTCCTTTCACTATTTTGCTCAGGCTAGGAAGGAGCTCTACTACTTGAGTCACAGCTCCACTCAGAATGCCATTGCTAACATGACTATTTAATCAGCCCAATTATCCCAAAGCCATCCCAATTTCTTCATTACTCTCCTTTACTTCGAAGTGCTTATAATTTACATCCACTTGATAATTAGAGCTCCAAAACAGTCACTTAAAGCCTTTTATATCTGGTTTTCATTAGTTCAAATTAAACGATTCATTGGCTTGAGATTCACTTCAGTGAGCCCTCTCATAAAATCTGGTTAGACTTCATGGTAATATAGCATGTGAAAGGAAATGAATTAGTACATCAGCAAAAACAGCACTGTGATGAGGATCCTAACACATTTTATTATCCCAGGGATAAACTTGTCACTCACCTGAAAGGTATATCAAGGAAAGAAGAGTGAGGAAGCATGCAGTTCTAAGGCTAAAGGAAAAAAAGAATAGAGCCTCTGCTTTCATTTACTGAAGCAGTTGTGTAGTCAGTAAATCTCTCTGGAGGGGCATTATTCTGTGGGCAGTTTCTTAGTACTAAACCTTCTCCCATTAATGCCTCCGCAATTAAGTTTTTATGGCACTTTACTATTTAAAGTCATAATTTCAGATTGGTACATAGATTGGTATGTGTGTGTATTTTTGTATGAAAGACAGAAACAGACAGAAAGTGAGACAGAGATATAGATTTTAACTTGCAGAAATACTGGTTACACATATAGTTTTATTTTGGAATAAGACAATGTGCATTGCACAGCTGTACAATATCTCTGTGTGTTAAAGAAATTTACATGTTTTTATCTTTGAAGACATAAACATGAATAATTGAATGTTTTCAAAATATAAAGAAAATATTTTCAATTTTTTTATTCACAGGAACTTAGAGAATGTATTCCAGAGCTACTTTTTTTTTTAAAATTTAAAGAGAGAAAGAAAGAATGTGGGTATCATTTTCTGAATTAAGTATCATTCCTTATACACAGAGATAGTCCATTATAACAATGATTTAAATGTTTTGCTGATCTCTGTCTGTGTCTGACAGAACTTCTGGTTAGAATTGAAAGCAATAAAAAGACAGAAACAGGTCCCAAAGAACAGCACTTTGAAGAAATCATATCCATTTTCCTCTCAATTTGCAAAATAAAATAAAATTCTGCTTTGGGATGACTAGGTCTCCAAGTTATCAAAAATATATACCTAGGCAAATTTTACATGCCCTAGGAGATAAATGTTTCTTTATAGACTCCAAAAGCTATCTATCAACATTTATAAGAATATAGATAGGATATCAGGAGCTGGGCACTAACTCACTGAGGTAAATTGCTTTCACGTTTTCTGATCAAGTACCTAACAGTTTTTATGTCTGTAACTTGAATTTGGCATAACAGAAGAGATGAAGAGTCCAAACTTCATTTTTTTAGTGAGTTGGAGTCATATCTCTGTTCCTGTATATGTAGTTAGAAGCAATGGATATTCAAACTTACCCTTGAATGTATGTTAGAAATCGGAAGCCTCTTCGTTTAGTACCTCTGAGATCACATGTTTTTTGATGGAAGGTTTATTTTTTGTTTGTTTTGTTTTTGTTTTGTCGGTTGTGGGGCCTGAACTCAGGGCCTGGGCGCTGTCCCCAAATCTCTTTGTCCCCAAGGTTAGCACTCTACTACTCGAGCAACAGTGCCACTTCTGATTTTTGAGTGGTGAATTAGACTTTATTGGTTAATGGGGACTTTTCTGCTCAGGCTGGCTTTGAACTGCTATTGTCAGATCCCAGCTTCCTTAGTAGCTGGAATTACATACATGAGCCACCTGTGCCTGGCTGATGGAAGATATTTTTGTGTTTCTTTTCCTCATTTTTAACCTCTTTATCCTAAGTCTTGTCAAATAGTAGGGACACAATAAGTATTATTTGAATGAATGTCCATACGAATGGTTTATTGCTTTTATAAAAGAAGGGAGAGAGAGAAAAAAAGACAGACAGACAGACAGATAGACAGAGAGACAGACAGAGAGACCCCAACATTCCATCATGTGTAGACAAAGCTAGAAGGTGTTTGAGCTATAAAGTGAGTCCTTACTGAACAAGAAATTTCTGGCCCCTTGATCTTTGGTTTCCAGCCTCCAGAAACATGACAAACAAGTGTATGTGTGTGTGTGTGTGTGTGTGTGTGTGTGTGTGTGTGCGTGTGTGTGTGTGTGTGTGTTCAACGGAGTCAATTTTATAAAGCAAGAATTCAATCTGGTTATTTGTTATAGCATTATGCATGCACTGAGGCCCATGTTCAGTCACTGGCTATGTAGGGCACATGGGAAAGATGGTCTTAGGACAAAATCACAGGTGGATGTCGGGAGTTGGCTCCTGGAATCACAGCTTTCCTCCTTTCCTCTTCATAGGAAGAACTCTGAATATTGTGTTTTCACAGTCCCAGGACACGGGCTCCACCCCATTTTGCCATTTAACTGTCACAGTAGTTTGTTTGTTTTTTTTCTTTCTCTGTTCTTTTTAAAATTTTTTATTGTACAGATGTTACATAAGTCAGGTAAGGAGTATATGTTCTTTTGAGAACTGTCAGCTTCTCCCTCTTTCTCAATTTTCCCCCTCCCACCTCACCTCACCCCCACTCCAAGTTGTACAGTTCATATCCAAAATAATGTCTTGTGAATATCACTGCCGAATTAGGTTGAGACTTATTAGAAGTCTATTACTTTCAACTGCAGGCTTAGTTTCCTATGGGATAGCTTCCTCTTAGAACACAACACCTAGTAGGAGATGAACTATTTATTTTCCAATTTTATTATTACTAATGCATGGATTGTATTTTTTTAAGTTTTTATTATAAAACTGATGTACAGAGTGGTTACAGTTTCATACGTTAGGCATTGGATACATTTCTTGTACTGTTTGTTACCTTGTCCCTCATACCCCCCCTCCCCCTTACCCTTTCACCCCATGAGGTGTTCAGTTCACTTAACACCAAACACATTTGCAAGTGTTGCTTTTGTAGTGGTTTCTCTTTTTTTTACCCTATGTTCTCAATTTTGGTATTCCCTTTCAATTTCCTAGTTCTAATACCAGTATACACTGTTTCCAAAATACTCAGATAAGATTACAGAGATAGTGTAGATACAATCACAGGAAGGTGATACAAGAACATCATCAATAGTAGAAGCTACAGATACACATGAGACGTTGAAAGTAGTTGCAATTGTGATATAACAATCATTTCCATAACATGGAGTTCATTTCACTTAGCATCATCTTATGTCATCATAAGGGTATAGCTATTGGGCTCTTGTGATCCTCTGCTGTGACTTGCCTAAACCTGTGCTAATTATTCCCAATAAGGGAGACCATAGAGTCCATGTTTCTTTGGGTCTGGCTCACTTTACTTAGTATAATTTTTTCCAAGTCCTTCCATTTCCTTACAAATGGGGCAATGTCATTCTTTCTGATAGAGGCATAAAATTCCATTGTGTATATGTACCACATTTTCCTGATCCATTCGTCTATGGAGGGTCATCTGGGTTGGTTCCAGATTCTCTATATGACAAATTGCGCTGCAATGAACGTTGTTGTGCTGGTGGCTTTACTGTGATTTTGTTTGTGTTTTTTTGGATAGATACCCAAAAGTGGGGTTGCTGGGTCATAGGGGAGTTCTATATTTAGCCTTCTGAGGAATCTCCATACTGCTTGCCAGAGTGGCTGAACCAGATTACATTCCCACCAACAATGAAGTAGGGTTCCCTTTTGGCCACATCCCCTCCAACAATTGTTATTGTTAGTTTTCTTGATATATGACATTCTTACTGGGGTGAGATGGAATCTCAATGTTGTTTTGATTTGCATTTCTTTTATGGCCAGTGATGTAGAGCACTTTTTCATATGTCTCTTGGCCATTCTCATTTCCTCATCAGAGAAGTCTCTTTGTAAGTCTTTAGCCCACTTGATGAGTGGGCTATTGGTTCTTTGCGGTTTTATTTTGGAGGAAGGTAATGTTTTTAGTTCTGCATATATTTTAGATATCAGGCCTTTGTCTGTTGAATGTCCGGTAAAGATCTTCTCCCAGTCTGTGGGCTTTCTGTTTATCTTGCGAGCTATGTCCTTTGCCTTGCAGAAGCTCTGCAGTTTGATGCAGTCCCATTTGTCCAACCTTTCTTTGATTTGTAGCCTTTCTGGGTCTTTGTTCAGGAAGTTCCGTCCTGTGCCAAGGAGCCCAAGTGTTTCTCCTACTCCTTCCTTTAGTGTTTTCAGGGTGTCTGTTTTGATCTCCAGGTCTTTAATCCATTTGGAATTGATTTTGGTGCAGGGTGATATATAAGGATCTAGTTTTAGTTTGTTGCATGTGTTGAGCCAGTTTTTCCAGCACAATTTGTTAAAGAGGCTATCTTTCTTCCAAACTATTGTTTTAGCCCCTTTATCAAAGATTAAGTAGGCGTAGTTCTGTGGGTTCATTCCAGGGTCTTCAATTCTGTGCATGGATTGTATTTTGCAATGCATGTATAGGCTAAACACACATGAGGGAGATGCTCGAAAGAAAAGTAATCTAGCTATGGGAAGCAATCTTGGAAGATGAAATTTTGGTTACCCATTAGTACATAGAAAATTTCCCTGAAATGTAGTGGATTAGAGGGACAGAAATGCCCAGTCATGTTGGCTTACACTGAGTAGTTGGAATTACCAACTACTCAGGTGGAGAGCAAGGGGGATCACAGACCAAGGTCTTCCCATGCAAAAAGTAGAGAGACTTCATCTCAATCAGTGAATCTACTTGTAGCGACATATTCCTGTGGTATGAAGAGCAAATAGCAGGACAATGGTCCATACTAATTTGAAGGCAAAGTGGGGAGGGGGACATTGAGAGATCTCATTATTCAAAAAATAAATAAAACAGCTAAAAAAAAAAAGAAAAGAATCAAAAGATTAGTATGACTCAAACAGTAGAGTGCCTGCCTAGAAAATACAAGACTGTGAATTCAAGCTCGAGTACTGCTGAAATAAATAAGAGATATCAGTTATGATCACAATTTTTTTGATCGATGGGTTAATAATAAAAGTTCCTTTCTGTGTGTGGCCTCAGATAAGCTTTGAGTAACATCAAAGTTCTCAGTAGTTTCATCCACTTGGTGGTCCACAGCTGAGACGTCAGTATGCGATTTCAATTCTCCTTGTGGACCACTCCACATAACTGCTTAGCCTTCCTTCATCTCATGAGGCTCATGTTCATATTCATGAACAGGGGAACGCCGAATTGTGATGTTGCAAGGGACAAAGCCCATCCGATAGCCATGGCATTGTGTTGGAAAGAGCAGGCTTCAAAGCCCCGTCTCCCTTATGGTTTTCATAAGCCATGGGAAAATGTTCATCACAATTAGATTCTTATCATGAAAGCAAGCATATAATACAAGTAGAAAATAAAAAGATAAGGCTTTATTTTAAAAACATTGGAAGGTAATAAACTATGTCATCTTGATAGCTAATACTTTCCAATTTATATGAACATTTTTATGGGATCATGACATGAAGCTCCATCCATAGAGCTTAAGTAAATAATACTAATTTGAAGTGACCAGAATAAATATACGGTAGTACAGTATTATCAAACATTCATTATGCCCCTTACATATATAGTTTTCCCCTTGAGAATATCAATGTGCACACAATATTCATTTGGAGTTCTTACTTTAAATGTGGTATCTAAATATTCAGATACAATGAAAGATAAGAGTAGAAAAATGTCAGAGAGACAGTTATGTGACCAATATTAGTGCCTTGTCTGGTTTCATTATTCAATACACTAAAACAAATCAAGCAACTGTATAATTAACTGCAGAGAGATTAAATCAGACAATCTTTTGGCTAATGGTCTAAGTATTTAAAATGAGCAGGTTTCTTTAAGTTACAGGGAATTTTTCTCAGAGGTATCTATCCTCTGAACCCTTAGGTGTTTGGAGGTCGTAATGTTGGGCCTTTCATGTGTCTAAATTTAGACACGGTATATAAGAAAACGAAATGGAGGAAATCATGAAGATATTTTACTTTGGCCTGGAGTCATATCAAGTAATTTTAATGGCTTTGGTTCTCAGTTAGGAATTTGTTTTTCTTAGATTACTATGAAATGGGCAATATTTTTAGCTTCAAAAGGAGATTGTGGCCTCGAGTTCTATAAGAGCATTTGGTTTATAATAGGGCAACCAACAGCATTTGTATGATAATAACTGATGACTAATTTGGTAGAAAAGCTATCTTCAATCCAAGGATTCATGAGGGGAAAAAATGCAATTCTGCTGTTTACAATAAAGGGAGTCTTGTGTCTTATTGATACTAAAATATCCTGCACAATAGCCCTTGAGATGTAAATAACTATGAGAGGGTAAGATGAAAAGCCTTTTCATAACAGTTCTAAAGCATGAGATCTCCTTGATAGGCAGGTAGGGTTGGGATGGCTGGGAGAGTGATGGAAAGGGGAACATTGATCAAGATGGTGTATACTGTAAAGTGATGAGTTGAAACAACTCATTTATTACAAGTGCATAAAGAGAAAAATTGAAGACAATCCCTAAATACTTCCAAACAATTTTTTAATTTCTATAATGATAGACTTTAAATGCTAATTTGGGTATAACTTTACAATAAAGAATTACAAGTATAATTTTTATTGTAAACATGAATTTATCAATCAGTTTTTGTATTAATATAGTAGAAAGTACAGCAGAAATGGGGTGAAAATCAAGGGGTGGGGGTGGACAAAGAGAGGAAATGGGGAATACAGTTATAAAACCAATAGTTTACAAAATTAAGAAAATTGAGGAACGGGGTAAAGGGGAGAATGATGAAAGGGTTGACAAATGACCAAAATTATTGTATTGATATACTACTTTGTTAAATGACTACTCCTCTGCATAACGACTTAAAAATAAAAATTAAATTAAAAAAAGAAATTAACCAAAAGACTTCTCACACTATAATTTCTACATTAAATATGGCTCAGATTTGATATATCTTCCATCAAGTAATTATAGCTATGAACATAGAATTACTCCCCTTCTGTTACTGGTATTAATTTATTGCTCAGGAATATTTTAGATGTGAAAATATGTATACCTATTTTTCCTCAAGGACATGAAGTTACTCAACATAATTTCTTATGTTGTATTGTAGATGTTTCTAAGGCATTCGCTGTGCTTTAGAGGCAACATGTCTTATTCTCTCTGCAGGAATGGCACATTATTCTGTGTCTGACAAGTGTAATAGCTTGGTAAGTTGTCCATCATCATGGAACTGAGTAGCAAACTCATCTTGATGAAAACACACAATTCTACCTCACCATTCATAAGACTGCATTTACAAAGTCCAGAGTGATTTCATGTACTATATTTTCTTGTAACAAACTTATTAATTCAAAATATATGCCTTAGAAGTATTACATCAGATAGCAGTAATGAAAAATTAACTCAATAAATATTGTTACATGATCGAAAGGTACATTTCTGAACTAAAATAATTTACAATGCATGTAATAGTTTTTCTCCAGTAACTCATGTGCATAAGCAAAATGTAAGCAAATTATTTCTTCTGATGCTTTATAGCACTACAAAAGGTTTAATTATTTACTTGCATTTTAATTTCTATCCTCTATTTACTAAACTCCAATATAACAACTCTCGTTAGCAACACAGGAATATATGCTGATAAATGATGGGGAATATATTTCAAATGTCTGCATAATGTGGTATTTATCTATCTTAAATACATGAAAATTATTAGTCCTTTTTATAACTTTATGATCAATCTTTATGATTTACAAAAATACATTAATATACATTAAGTATCTTAATGCTTCATTGACATATCCTTAAGAAGCCTTAAACGTCTTTACAAAAAATCAGTATGAAAGTGTTTGTAGAATCAGTCATCGACTCCTCTGATAAACACATCAGTTCACTCAGTATGTACTGTTAAGTCTAGTAGAACATGTTTAAATATAATTAGATCCTCTTAACAGCATAATCCCCAAATAATCCTTCTTTGTCATTTTTTTCAAATCATTAAAGCATTTGAAAGATTAACTATTACAGTGGATTACTTTCAAGTTTCTTATCTTATTTTTAGTATTAAGGCTTTAAATATCGTTGGTAAGGAAAACACACTAAATGAAAGTCATTCTTTATCTCAGCACAGTTATCAAATAGATAAGACAGAGTTATATTGGGAAGGATAATTGTTTCTGTGTCAGCTAGAAGTCTATAACTTGATTAACTGCTGGGGTATACCACATTTAAAAAGAAATATGCATACCAGATGGAAAGACAAGATTTGTGAATGCTTATATATCTGTGAATTGTTTCAAACTGAGTTTTCACAGCCAATAAATAACAACAATGGCGGTAAACTTGGTTTAAGAAATAGGAATTACAAGCTAGGCACCAATGGCTTATACCTGTAATCCTAGCTATTCAAGAGGATGAGAATCCTAGTTTGAAGATGGCCTGAGCAAGAAATCTTGAGATTCCTTTATTTTTGTTTTTTTTTTTAGTAAACTACTCAAAAAACAAACAACAACAAAACAAAACAAAAAAAAAAAAAAAAAACAAGTAGTGGCATTGTGGCTCAATTAGTATAGTGCTAGACTTGTGCAAAACAGCTCAGGATCAGTGTGACCAGGCCGAGAGATAAGCCCCTGGACTGGCAACAAAAGAAATAGGAATTCCAGTTTCAGCTATAATGAAAGGAATTCCTTTTATCTTCCCCTCCTAAGTACAAGTAAAATTTCTGGACACTAAAGGCAAACAACATCAGAAAATTATGAAAGGCAGAAAAAAGACATATCTTAGAATCTAACCCAAACCATAGAGTGAAATCTTGGATTCGTTTTGCTTTCCGTATATCATAGGACCTAGGGAAGCTAGCAACTCAGTCATAGCAATAGGTCTAGGCCAAGAAAAGGACAAAGGAAACATCGTTCTCTCTAGCCAAGGAAATGGGGAAAGAATGCCTTAGAAGGAAAAAAAAAAATCCTCAATTAATACTAATACTTGCTCTTTCTTCTCCACCCCCAATGGCGTCCCCAGAGGAGACCATAGAGGAGAATCTGGCTCCCATTACCTTCAAGTATTACTAAGCAACGTTCTCTTTCTGCAAGCTGACAGATTCAAGAGCCCAACTTGTAGCTCGCTGGGCTTCTGGAGGTGGATTGCCCAACCACAGTCACAGGAGTGTCACTGGAGAGCCTGGGGAAAAGCTAGACCATCTACTTGCATTGGCACAGGAACTCCCTCTACTCTCAATTGAAGTTTTATAGCAGGGTGTGGGAAAGGCAGTCTTTAATTCTGTGATGTGTTCATGAGACAGACTCCAGTGCAATTGTTATGAGAAATTGATCAAATGGAAGTGGCAACTACTGAACTACTATATGGGAATTCCCCAGGTTAGTATCCCACCAAAAAATAAAATTAAAAAAAAGAGCCGAATTACCATGGTATGATGCTAATACCTAAACTTTCATTGGAAGTGCTGTAGACTAGAATCTGTGTGCTAATTTTGAATAAGAATGGTATAAAAGGCTTAAGTAGGATCCAAAAGATATTAAAATAGTTCTCAAAAATAAGCACTAATTTTAGGTGGTAATGGGATTATTACTGACTTTTAGTTTTCATTTTTCTCTTTTTAAGTTTTACAGGATTAGCAAGACAATTTTTAGTCCTTTAACCAAGCTGGGATTTGCAGATTACAAGATTTCTTGGGGCCTCAAGATCATAATGAAGTGCTTTTTTTTTTCTCAATATAAATCTTCCTCCCCCCACCTCTCTCTCTCTGATGGAAGAGTTACTTACTAAGATCTGTTATACTTTTCCAAAAACAAAGGAATGTAGGTTCAAGGGACATTTTATTTCTTAATATCCCAACATAAAACTTTAAGTATCAATTTTTATGTTATTATAGTTTTGAATTGGAACATGACTGAGTCAGGTATTTTGGAATTGGGCATGGGAAGGGAGGATATTAATTCCGGTCCCTCACAGTTCCTTGTTCAAATTTTCTAGCCTTACCTAAAGATTTTGTATGCACAGGCATATGCAGCACTCTTAATATTCTGCATACCCTCTGACCCATAAAACTATCACATATCTTTAGCAATTTACTGTAGAAATGAGTGTAATTATAAGCTAATTTGTTATCTTTCCGAGAAAAATTTTCAACAGGTGTTTCTAAATCTTTCATAGATTTTGTGGTTGCATACAACCCTCGACAGTCAAAATGACTTCAGCTAAATTTTTTCTTATCTGTAAGGAATATGCCAAATCCCCTCCAGAAGAGTTGAGATTTAATTAATCAGTTGACTCTGAAAATAGAAAGTGCTACCTCAGTGTGACAATTCGTTGGTTACTGTTTTTCTGTCTGCAGAAGTTTAGAGCTGGAAATTAGCATTTGCTTCACCTTTACAGATAAGGAATGGTCTTTTAAATTGTAAATAAATATGAAAAAGAGATCTTGTGAAATGTAAAGGCCAATAGTTATATGATTTGGGGGATGTGTTGTATAATATTAAAAATCAGAAAGGGTACAGGGAAAAAAATACCTCCTAATGCTGCTTTCATGAACCAGATGGGAAACAGAGAAATAACTAAAGTAAAACAAAAAAAGTGATTTCCTAAGTCAAATGTTGTAAGGGGCTGATTCTATATTGGAAAAGTAAAACAAAATAATGTGCATTTGTTCCTATATGTAGACATACTGTATACTTGGGATGGGGAGCCAAAGTATGTATTTTTCTTGAATGTAGGAAGTGCTTTTAAACATAAAGGGATAAACATTTTCTTGATTAGGATACATGGCCATAGCAAAATAAAGAGGCTGATTCTTCCATGCTGATTTTAAAGAAGCTGTCACTCTGGGAGAGGGCCGTGTCACCTCCAATTAAAAAAAATGCAAGTCAGGGGCTGGGGATATAGCCTAGTGGCAAGAGTGCCTGCCTCGGATACACGAGGCCCTAGGTTCGATTCCCCAGCACCACATATACAGAAAACGGCCAGAAGCGGCGCTGTGGCTCAAGTGGCGGAGTGCTAGCCTTGAGCGGGAAGAAGCCAGGGACAGTGCTCAGGCCCTGAGTCCAAGGCCCAGGACTGGCCAAAAAAAAAAAAAAAAAAAAAAATGCAAGTCAAAGTGATCACTATCATTACTCACTATTACAAAACTCTGAATCCCTTGATTCTAGAATGTGAAGGAAAATTTTTGTTTAGTTTATATTATTGAATACATATTGATAATCTCTTAGATCAATTTTTTTGGTCTTTCTCCATTTACCAGTTTGTGATCACCACAGGAAAAGTTTTGTCTGGTTCAGAGTGTTGAATAATAAACATGTCCATGAAGTTAGAAATAAATTCCTTGGTGAAAAATGTGAAGTCTTTTTTTCTAATTGGGAAAATAAGCATTACCTCACAGAAAGTAATATATGCCATCAGTTGAACCAATTCTCATGTTCTCAGTCACAGACAATGAGAAACATCAGGCTTCGGAGGATATATGAATAATAAATAATGACTGAAATGTTATTTGAAAAAGAAATTCAATTTTGCAGCTTCCAATACAAAGTAGATGGGGAAACAGAAATTGTATAAGATTGATTAAAATTTAAAAACATGTAGCAACACAAACTATATACACTATGATTGACATGATCATTTTAATCAATGTGCTAATTTTCCATCTTGACTAATCTTATGCTTTGAGCCTTCCTGTTTGTTTGGTTTTGGGTGGGGAAAAGGTGTTACTTTTCAGTTAGTTAGTCTTTAGATAGATACTTTTCCCCAAGCCAATCTCACACCATCATCCTGCTACCTATGCCACCTGTCTAACTGGAATTAGAGATTTGTATCACTACCTTCAGTTTATTGCCTCAAGTTGCAATTATCTAGGTTTCTGCATCCCTAGATGGTATCACAGACCTGAGTCACCACATCCGTCTTCTGCTTCTTTTCAATATGGTAGCCTGCCTTTTGCTAGATGAATGCAGATTTGGAATTTGTAAGAAACTGTATCAAATATTTTAAAACCGGTTGGTTCTTTAGCCATAGTAAATAATGGTATAAATTTTTAGTGCTCAGAGAAATTACTGTTTGTTAAAGCCCTGGCTTTGTTCAACAGCTACTGGGGTTTACATAATACATTAAAGATGACAAAAGATGAGAAGTTATTCGTAGACTAAGATTTCTAAAAGTATTTTTCATTGTCAAAAGTCAAAAGAGTCTCTTGACCAAGAAGAATGAGGTCATTAAAACAATTTTAGTTTGCACCTCAAAGACGTTGAAAGCAAAGCAATGTCCTTTGTGTGTAGAACTGGACTGGTTATTCCTTCGTGTCTGTTAAATGTGACACCATGGAAAACCCCTTCATCAGAGTTTGGCAGAAGCAACAGACCAGAAACTAAGCCCCAGGCCTTGAGCCTGATTGTGGCCTACACGTTGGTGACAGGAAACATGGAGAAGGGAAGGCCAAGAAGCAATTCAGTAATTTCAGCAAATGTTATCTGTAGTTATTAGTCCTCATCTATTCATGAGACATGTTGTAATGAGAAGAATTTATGGTTGTTCTCTCTCTCTCTCTCTCTGTTTCATTTTTTTATTTTAAAAAGTTCTGCAAGTTTTACACAATATGTAAGAACACCAATAGAGATATGAGCATTAGGATTTCATAGATGTTTGCTTTTGTAAGAGTTGGTCCTTGTGTGATCATGAGGAATAAATGGAAAGGACTAAATTGTGATGTGACTATGACTCCAGTAGTACTGGGGAATTACAGTGAATGTGTTAGTTCTAAGGAGATTTTTTTTAAGGTGATGTCAATTGAAATATTTTAAAGTCCCTTGTCACTATGCAGCTGTCCATCTCCTGATGCCGTTAAGTTTCCTGACTGTGTCAAATCGCCTCTGGCCTCCATTGCACATCAACAGAAGGACCTCATTTATCACTTCCTAACCCAAACAATAATTCATGTTTTCAGTCCTGAGTTCTTTTTTTTGGACTCATCTTCTTGGACAAAGAACTTTTCCCCCTGAGGGATTCTGTCTACTGATCACTCCTACATCCCTATGACTCTCCATAATCAATCATATCAGTAATGGAGCAGTCCCTCATCACTGGGAGCTTTATGCTTCCACTTGTGATTGTTCATGGGGCTTCACGCCTGTTCTGAGGTGGTGCAGATCAACAGCAGTGATTTGTTCTTTCGAAGGCCCAGCATCCACTTTAATAAGATACAAAGTCTGACACTTTCATCCTGAAGACTCACATATTAGTAATTAGAAAGAAGAATAGGCACATCTACCCTTTGGACCCACTGAGATCCATCTTGAGACACCATAACTAAATGGTATTTAAGTCAGGAAGGCATGGCTAGCTTACCATGCAAGAATCAACCAATATAAGAAAACATCTTAATAAAGACCAAAATGTACATAGTAATCTCAGTAGACCCAGGTTATATATTTTCTAAATTCACATCCTTCCATTTTAAAGTGATTCGATAAATTAAAAGCAGCAATAACCTCCTCAATGTGATAAAACTTCTCTATGAATACTCCAAAGTTACCATCACCCGATAGGGATGAATATATGCTTACCAGGTAAGGCAAAAAAATATATATATACCTGCTGCAACAACTTCCATTCTATGTGGTACTGAAGCTTCTAATCTGAAACAATTATATAGATAATGTCTATAAGACCTATATTAAGCAGAAGCAGCCAAAACTATCTTCATTTGTAAATGGCAAGAGGATGTATATAAAAATTCCAGTGACTCCTAAAGAGCTTAGGTTTGTTTTTAAAAAGAAATTACTAGAATAAGTAAGAGTATAGTTAGGTTGCAGTAGGACAAAATAGTAACATTAACGGAGAAATAAAAGATACTAAAATGACAAAAAAATCCATTTATAAAAACTTAAAAGAAAGCACTTACAGGAATTTTCTAAGTTGATGTTTAATCAATGTGCTTAAAAATTACTAATAGAAAGAATATATAAAAAGGAAATAAATGTTATGCTGATGAATCAAAATGTGATATTGTTACATGTATAATGTTGTTACATACTGGATCTAGAAATATAATACAATATTTATCATTTTCAGAAGACCTTTTGCTGAAACTGACAAGTTGGTACTAAAAATGTACATGGAAGGTCATAGTAGCCAAAAGAACCTTTAAAGTGTGTAACCAAATTGGAAGAATTACACATTTCAATTTCAAATGTAACTTCAAAGTTAAATTAATCAAGACAAATGGATGTATAAATCATATTTGTTTGTATATATCACTATAACAGAATTGAGAACCCAGAAATAAACCTTTACATTGTGGTAACTTGGCTTTTGAAAAGAATACCAAGATAATTTTTTAAGGAAATAAATAAAGCTTTTTAAGAATACCAGAATTGTTTGGATATCTACATTTAAGTTGTCTTGAAACTGCATTCTGTATCTAAATATAAAGATTAACACTATAGCAACCTTAGAAGAAAACTCAGGAGAAAATAATGATGACCAGGATTAAGGGGAAGACCATAAATAAGATACAGGTAGTGCAGGTAATAAAAGCAAACATTGAGCAAATCAAGACTTATGGAAACATAAAAGCATTTGTTCTTCAAAGATCATCAAAACCATAATCTCCAAAATAGAGGGGTATATCTGCAATATATGTCATAATAAAATTGTATTCAGAATATATATTTAGCATTTCTAGAATTCAATAACAGGCCACTAATCTGAACTTTTAATGGATCTGAAAGACATTTCTGTAAATATGACAAAATATGAAAATAACAAAAAAATTCAACATCAAATTAGCCATTAGGAAGACACAAATGAAAAAACCACATGAACTATTGTTTCACCCTTGTTTTTTATTTATATAAATATATATGCATATATGTATATATATGACAGAATACAACAAATGTTGACAAAATGTTGAGAATCTGAAGCCCTGATACATCACTAGTGTGTATATAAAGTTGTGCACTTACTTTAAAAATAAATTTACTTTCCCTTAAAAACATAAATGTAATTATTACCATAGAAACAAAGAATTCCATTCCTAGATATATCCTCAAGAGAAATTAAAATATATATCTACACAGAAATACTGTGCAGTAATTTTCATAGCAGCATTTTTCATGCTGTCGAAGAAGTGGATCTAACCTAAATGTCCATCAACTGGTAAATGAATAAATATAACATAACCATAAAATGTGATATTATTCAACAATTCAAAAGGACAAAGCATTGATACCTGCTGTATGGCAAAACCTTGAACATATACTAAATGAAAGAAGCCAATCACAAATGAACACATTTTGTCCGTCATAGAGTTAGAAAATAAGGTGCCAATTGCTTGTGGCTTGGGAAAAGGCTGGGGGTAGAAAGGAAATGGGGTGAATTTGTCTCTAAGTTCCTTTCTAGGGTGATATATAATGCTCTAAAGTTAATTGAGACCTTTAATGGGCAGTGTAAATCGCTTAAATTCATTCTACATATTTTATTTTTTTAATAAATTTTATTGTTTTGTTTTGCTTTTTGCCAGTCCTGGGGCTTGGACTCAGGGCCTGAGCACTGTCCCTGGCTTCTTTTTACTCAAGGCTCGCACTCTGCCACTTGAGCCACAGCGCCACTTCTGGCCGTTTTCTATATATGTGGTGCTGGGGAATGGAACCCTGGGCTTCATGTATATGAGGCAAGCACTCTTGCCACTAGGCCGTAGTCCCAGCCCCTCATTCTACATATTTTAAGTGGGTAAATTTGCATGGTATATGAAAAAAGGCTGTTAACAGAAAAACCCACAGCTTCTACTGCAAAAACCAGTGGTAGAATGTGTCCAGAATACAAAGGTTAGGCCACAGTGCAACTACTTGAAAAACAATGCAAGCTTAGTGTGATTTATCAATTTACCAACTGATTGACCATTGATTAGGACCTGTACTTTGGCTTGGGTATGCATGACTGAGCTCAAATAATACTGACCATGCCAAACTTTCTAGCTTTACTGAAACTTCTTTATCAGCAAAGCCTTTCCCCTCCTCCCACATCTGAAGAAATTAGCAGTATCCTATGAAACTTAAGACTAAAATATGCTTATCTGAGGCCCTACAATAATAATGAAATAATACTTCCAAGGCCAACACACACTACCCACCAGTGTTTCTCTACTTATATTTAGTGTTAGGTCTCAGCAGGCTTGTGGCAAATAAATGTGAAATCTACACAAAATGAGGATTTATAGTTCAAATGTAATTACAGTGTTTTCTTCATTTGTGCCACAAGAAACTTTGGGAAATGCATGTGAGGATGAATTGTTAAGAGTGTTAAATCACAGAAAACAGAACAAATTGTGCATCAGTACCAAATGATGGACATGAACACATCCATCAGCAACTTTAGATTTAATTTGGTGACCATTGACTAGAAGCAACCTAAACAGGTTGCTTTAAACAACTAAAGCACACACTTGGATTCAAAAAGGTTGATTTGACATGAAGTGAAATGTTTAACCTGCAACTAAAACTCTTGGTTAAATAGAATGTAAAAGAATCTAACAAAATTATGGGGTGGGGAAAAATGACTCAGTAGCTAATGGAGTAAAATGCATTGAATGTCATTAAACCCTTGATGTAGCTTTTCTTCCATGAACAGGGAAAGATCTGAAAATTCAGGGAGACACATGCATGGAGGTAAATGGATCACTTGCAATATACTCATTTAACATTCAATTCTTTGAGAAAAGTGAGAGAATGAACTTTGCAGTGTAGTATTAAGAAATATGTGCTGGAAGTTTTCTCCAGAGTGAGTGATATATAAAAGACCAACCTTCATGACAGACATCACACATCATCAGTTTCACAGCGTGCTATTGGTCAGACAGAATAACCTGATGGTGTTTAGGGAGGAACCACACAAGGTCATGAAGAGCAAAGGGTAAAGATCTTTGAAGGCATAAAATTGCTCAAGAAAAAAAAAAAAGACTGGCATTTGGCTACCACACCTTATTTGTGAATTGTGCTTCCATGAAAAGAATTGGATGATGATAAAAATCAGAATAGGAAAATTAATTGTACAACTGTCTTAAAATAGGAAGCGAAGGTTTTAATATTTGCCTAATGTAAATGTCATGCTACTTGCATAGCAAAAGATAGGTATTATTTAAAATAATCAAATACAAGATTTCACTGTAGATCTCTAGCTCTATCTATTCTTAACACAAAACAATTGAACAAGTTTTTTGACAACATTTTGAATATGCTAGTGGAGCTAGTCATGGTGACGTACTTCCAGGAACAATTATATGTGTGTTGTACTTACAATAAGGTAAATGAGTACTTAATTATAATAGAGTTACTGGGAAACTGGATTTTCAGCATTGGTTGACAGATAGTACAGACAGAAGATCAATGAGGTTATATATACAACTCAATTCAATTAGTTCTCCATTTGAATTTGGAGTCTGCATGAACTCACTAGATAGTATGAATGCATGTGTGAGCTCTTCTACTGAAAAGGCCTACAAACTACAAATGAGCCTAGTGCATAACTCCATCTACAATAAAATTCTAGTCTCTGTCTCTAGAACCAGGAGCTCCTAGAAAAATGATTCTAGTTCTAGGGAGGAAAATTTGTTTCATGATTAAACATTTGGTCAACTAGAATGTAAAAGAATCTAGCAAAGATTATAGGGTTGAAACAATAAAAAGCTCAGTAGCTAATGGATTAAAATGCATTGAATGTTATTACTCCTGTGGTGTTTCTCGAAGAAACAAAGCAATATGGAAGGGAAAGAGATCTCATCATTCAAATTCATTAATATGTCATTTGTTATTTATTCTTTTGAAAACTATTTAACATAGAAAATAATTATTTATCACCTTTTCATTTAGCAATTGTCTTCAGATGTTTCTCTTTAATAAAAATGTTCTAACAAATATAAGACATACAGTTTCACTATGTTTCAGTTCTTAATTATTATATCTAGATAATTAGTACATTTGAAATCTCTGAAAAAAATTACAAGTGTCTTACTCCATTTCTTTAAATATTAACTTCTTGAATAAGAGAAAAAGGATTACTCTTTCAAAATTAAGATATTTAAATGATGTATCAACGAGCTAAAATACAAAAATATCTTTGTATTCTTGATTTGAACAGAGACAATATATAATCTCTTAATATGGTCTACAAGATTTACAATTTTAATAGCTACTCTTTAATATTCTAATGGAATCAAGACTATTTTTCCAAAAACAGTCCTTTAACTTTGATAAATGTCATATATGTGTGTATATGTCATATATATGTGTGTGTTTATATATCAAAGTTGAAGTCCTTTTTGAGATATATATATATAAAATACGTAGATATAAAATCATGTTTTATAGATTAAAAAACTGAGATTAGTTTCCAATTGTGATTTAGGGTGGTAAATACAGATGTAGATGAACCAGAATTGGCACAGAATTGCTGAGTTTGGATTAAAGCATTCAATTAAATTCTTTATTTTTGCATATAATTGGAAATTTTAATATGAAAACCTTTAAGTAAAAAAGCAGTATATATGTATTAAATGTTTGCTATAAGGCCACTAAAGTACAACTTTAAATACTGATGGTTCTATCATTCCATCCTAAAGAGGCTCATATTAGCATATATTTTATACTTGTCAGATCTTTTAAATTAAGTGTCTTTTACTTAATCTGTTACACTCCTGGCACTTTGGACACCAACAATGATATGGATTAGCACATGGCTTTCTGCCCAGGCTCTAAGTCTAGAGTTAACAATAAAAGTAATGACTAAGCACTGTCTATTATTTACCTTGAGTTAGATGCTCAAAGGCTTTGAATTCCACAATTAAGCAAATTGCACTTGGCGGCAGATAGCCACTTAATTTTATAGCCTATTGACTTTGATAGTCATAAGAGAGCAGAGATTGTAGGGAGATCTGACATACATTGGGATAAAGTGATTAGGTTAGTGTCTTATTATTTTCATACTCCCAAGCTCTTTGCATAGTGCCTGGCATGCAGCTAGTAATGAAGAAATTTCCATTTATCTTTAAAGGAAGGAAGAGACAAAGTCTTTGAGGGAAAGAGAGGGGATGGGAAGAAGAGAAATGGAATGAAGTTAGATCATTTATTGACATCATTCATGGAACTATATAAAAGGAACTCCCAAACTTGAGTGGCATACAAAGTAAGCTTTCAGTGCTTAAGCATCTGGCTTGTTTCATAGGTGGGTTTGTAGAAATCAGCTAAAGTTGCTAGCTTGACACTGGGCTTTATATGTAGATAGAGCTCAGAGAAGTAGAATAAGTCAGCTCTGTTAAGTAGCTCTCATATTCCCTCATCTTCTAAATATTACTTTTCTCTCTCTTCTTCAATTCCAAAAAGCAAATCAATTGAAAGATAGTGTCAAATACTTGAACTTTTTTTCCTTCTTTATTGTCAAAGTGAAGTACAGAGGTGTTACAGTTTCATATGTAAGGCTTTTTATTTTGATTTTATGTGTAGATGGAGCTTGTATATCATCTTTTCATTAGTTCCAGAATTATATAAGGAGCTGCAGTCATTGCAACCATCTTCAGCAAACAATTCCACAGACATGTAAAATCAACTTCATGAATACAGATGAAGCCTATTGGAAAAAATACATAAACCAGGGCTATTTTGTCTTTATTCTGATTCTCCAGGAAGTCCCTCTCATTGCGCAAGAATTCTACCTAATTTGGGTGTGAATGTTGATATACCCACTGCCTTTGGATATACGCTCCCAATAGTCTGTATATCATGATAGAATGGTTGCTTTTTTAGTATTATTATTGGATTTCAATTTACCCGGATCTGGTTCAGAATTTGTAGGTGGAAAATTCATGCTATTTATGGTTCTTTGCGTTGTAAACAACTCCAGTATGTCATATTTTATTACTCTCCAGTGATTGAGTTTGTTGTTAGAGTAGTTGTATGGATTTGATGTAATCCAAAAGAGTATGTTATTCACCCTACATTGTCTCTGGCTTCTTCGTGAGCCTTTCTGTAAGATTCCTGAATATGCAATGCCAAACACTTGACTGAAAGTTCAAAATATAATCAATCATATAATAAAAAATTATTAGTACCCAGGACTATGAAAATATTTAAAGGACTATCTTTTATTTTCCTTCAATGTCAAGTTTTGTCTGCAGAGCTTCATTCAAAGTCACTTTCAGACTGAATATTTCAATAACCTCCATTTACAATACATGCTTCATTTTATTTCCCAGATGATCTACTAACTTTACTTTGTATATTACATTTTATATAAGTATTTTCCCAAACTTGTTGTCAAAAATATTATATACATATATATGTATATGTGTGTGTACATATATAAAACCAGAGGCTGCTAGCTGATCTGGCAAATAAAGAATTTGGATATAAAATTTAGAGTGACATCAGCCCTGGCCCATGATTGAGATAGAAAAAATTTCTGTCATTCTATAATGTTCCCTCTTAGTTGCTAACACCTTCTATGTCAAGTTATTTGTAACCATCAAAAGTTATTCCAAGGTATTCATGGTAAGGATTACTTACAGGAAACACATTTATTATAATTGGATTTAATTAGTACTAATTTGATTACATATAGAATGATTAATAACAACCTAAATTAAACATTTTTTTACAGCAAAGCATACCTCTTTCTGATCTACTCATGGTCAGCAAGGGCCGAAACCTATCTATCTTACTAGCATTACCAACCATCACCATAGAAAGTTCATTCCCTTCTTCAAAAAAGAATGAAATGGATAGCTTTCACCACTGATTGGAAATTTATAACACATTGTTTGTGAATGAGAGTATTATGTTATTCATAAGTGCATTTCTTTTAAATATTATCTGCTTTCAAATGAATCATTTCTTTCTCTTCCAAAGCTTATGGATTCTCAGAAGAGAAAAATGCTTCTAAAACTTTGAAAGCAATTATTTGCCCTCTGTGTTTATTTTAGTAGTATTTAATTGGAAAGTTGAGATTATCTAAAAAAAAAATTCTTAGTTTTCACTCTTAAAAATCAGGTTTATTGCTTTGGAAATGTTCTATGTATAGAAATTTAGTGTAAAGAATATAGATTCTCACACAATCCTCTGCATGACTTTTAATTCAGACATACTCTGAAAGATGTGATAGTGTCAAATACAAGTAAAGTATAAGTAATGCTCTATAACTGTGCTACCTGACAAAACATATGCTGTACTTCCATTTGCTTTTTTTCCATATTATGGCTTTTATGGTAGAAAATTGATTGATGCTTTTGATCAGTGTCATCTCAACATAAAACAAGGTCCTGCTTATGTAGGCTACTTACACTGATTTTATAAGCTGAAGCTAATCCAGCCTATAAACCACTGTTGCCTAGGTACTAGAGTTGACTTTGTGGTCATCAGAATTAAAATATTCATGTAGCAGTAGGAAATAGTCTAGTTTTGTAAAATAGCATTCCTTCATTCAGCCTAAGAAGCCTGGAGGTTGGCAATAATAACTGTGGATTTAATGTTACTGTTTGTTTTTCTTCAAGGAAGATTATATGTACAGAGGAAAGACAGAACATTTTAATCAGTGGTGTTTTTATATGGTCTTCTTTTGTAAATCACAGCTACTATTGTGCTTAGATTTTTAATAGCTTATATAATTCAAAGGATAATCCTAAATTTCAAAGAATTAGGCAAAGTTTGCCCTCAAAAGATATATATATGTATGTATATTGAGATCTTAATTTTAATTTAGTTTGCTATCACTAATAATATATATAAATATGTATATATATATACTGCATGGATATCTCTGCCTATATACATTTGCATATATGTGATTTTTGTGTGTATGTGTGTATATATGTATGTTGTATGTATATACAGTGAGTAAAACTGTAAAATGAAATTGCTTTTTAAAAGTAGTTTATTAGCTGGGTGCCAGTGGCTCATGCCTATAATCCTAGCTACTCAAGAGGCTGAGATCTGAGGATTCAGGTTCCAAGCCAGTCCAGCCAGGAATGTCCATGAGACTCTTATCTCAAACTTCTCAGAAAAAGCCAGAACTGGTGCTGTGGGTCATGTGATAGAGCACTAGCCTTGAGCACAGAAAGGCTCAGGGACAGAGTCCAAGCCCTGAGTGTAAGCCCCAGGACCAGGAAAAAAAAAAAAGTCATTCATTGCCAAGTGCTAGTGACTTCTATCTGTAATCCTAGCTACTCAAGAGGCTGAGATCTGAGGATCGTGGTTCAAAGCCAGAGCAGCCAGAAAAGTTTGTAAGACTCTTATCTCCAATTAAGTGTTTTGGAGTTTTTTTCTTATTTATTGTCAAAGTGATGAACAGAGAGGTTACAGTTTCATACGTTAGGCCTTGGGTATATTTCTTGTACTACTTGTTACCTCTTCCCTCATTCCCCCCTCCTCCTCTCCCTTTCCCTCTCCCCCATGAGTTGTTCAGCTGGTTTACACCAAATGGTTTTGCAAGTATTGCTTTTGTAGTCGTTTGTCTTTTTATCCTTTGTCTCTCAATTTTGATATTCCTTTTCACTTTCCTAGTTCTAATACCAGTATATACAGTTTCCAATGTACTCAGATAAGATGCAGTGATCGTTCGAGTACAACCACAGGAAGGGGATACAAGAGGATCATCAACAAAAAAAGCTACGGTTTCACATGGCATGTTGAAAGTAAGTGCTTTTTTAAAAAGCCAAAAGTAGAGCTGTGACTCCAGTAGTCCAGAACTAGCCTCGAGCACAAAAGTTCAGGGACAGTGCCCAGGCTTAAACACCAAGATTTGCATATAAATAATCATACATTAAATGACAACCCACTGCAGGTCAACTATATTACTAAGCCCAAAGAGAAGAAAAAAAGTATAATGTACACTGAACTCACAAAGTGATATTTTGAATGAAAACCACTATGTATAATTACTTTAATAATTTGAAAAAATACATTTAAAACATAAAAAGAAAGAAAAATGAACAGGTATGCCATACATGGATATACTGCATATTTGTTTCCAGACCACTGCAATAAAGCAAGTGTGGCAGTTCATCAAGGCCAATGTTTTGAAAGTACTCCATAATAAAAATGGTACAGTTATGGAAATATCACATTGGTCTAAAGGTGCTTGCACAGAATTATAGCTTCTACCTATTGCTAAGTAGAAAAAAAAAGTGATATTCACCTATGGTCTAATACAACTTCTTTTATCAGACTCCATGATATTGTATGATAAAATGAATTCTATCATTTTAAACAAAGAATTTACTATTACAAATGTGTTCTTCCCAGTACAACATTTTATCTGAATTTTTCCCTTAGATTCATCTCAAAAGGAAAAAAGAAAAACTTTGCAAAGAGATAATTTACTAGCAAAAAGAAATAACACTTTCATTCAAGTTCTATGCTGAGATGGAAGCAATTTAGTCACCTATTAAGCTATACTACTAATACTACTATTATTACTATTGTTATTATTTTACCCAAGACCAGGACTCCAACTCAGTACCTGAGGATAGTGATCATTGGCTGGCATTCTACCACCCAAGCCACGCCTCCAACTTCAGCTCTACTACTAATTCTAGCTCTCTCACTATTCCTACCTCATATGATCTAAGTTCCCCTACTTGTTTCTTGAACTTGTCACACTACTACATAGGATTGGGCTTGGCTTCTTCATAAGTTCCTTTAATGTAGATCATTTGGCTTCCTTCTTAATGGCCCCTTGAAGAGTGAAAACTTCCTGAAGGTTTTCATTCTGCCTTTCACAGATGCATCAGGAAAATCACTATCCATGCAGCTATAATGTTCTAAAATCTATTTCTTAACAGTGAGGCTGAAGCATTGAAATTCCTCCTTCGTCCTTGAACAGCAGAACAGATGCAGTAGCAGGCCTGAGCATTAATCTTACTGCACATTCCTATCAAGGCTCTTGCATGACCAGGTGCCTTGTCAATGAGCCATAATGCCTTAAAAGGAATCTTTATTTCTGATAGTCATTCTCAATAGTGACATGAAAATATGCTGGGCTTTGACTATGTTGTAAGCAAAGATTCTGACATCTAGGATTTGTTGTTCCACTTGTAGAGTCTTGGCAGGGTACATTTACTATAATTCTTAAGCATCCTGGGATTTTCACAATGGCCAGTGATCAGCGGTTCTAACCAGCTGCGTGGGTATATAACAAGATCACCAGTCTTTCCTTTGAAGCCAAACATTGTTTTCTATATAGCTATGAAAGCCCTGGATGGCATCTTCTTTTTACAATATTAGACTCTTTACTCTGTACTGGAAGTCTGTTACTAACTCTAGCCATCACTGGATCTGAGTTGGATCTTGTGGACACCGTCTACTTTGGGGTCGGCACTTCTGCTGCACCTTACATAGCATGTTGTGATAGACACATGTTTCCATTAGCCACAAATACTCCTCCTCAGCTTCCTCACCTCCCTTCCTATAACTGAAGACAATTGGGCCTTGCTGGAAGTAGGCTTTGACTTCAGACAATGTTATGGAGAGTTTGACATTTTATCTAGACCACTAGAATTTTCTTCTTATCAGCAGTAATATTTTGTTTTCCTGTTCCTTCTGTGAGCCTTTGAGTAATACTTCGAGTTTCCCTCAAGAACTTCTCTTCTGCACTCCCAGCAGGATTCTGGCACAAGAAGCCTAACTTTTGGCTTGCTTTGGCTTTCTCTATGCCTTCCTTATTGAGTTTAATCATTTACTCATTTACTTTAGCTTTAAAGTGAGATGTATGACTCCCTTTCTCTTGGATTTAGAGTACTGTGTGGTTATTAATTGGCCAGATATTATTATTCTTATATCTAAGGGTATACTGAACACACTAAGAATTGTCTTTTTGGTAACTATGTGATCAAACTGTAGTAGTCAGTTTTATCCTCAGGCTTTTTCTGACAACTCTATTAAAAATTACAGTACTACCCTACCCTGCCCAGTCTTGCCTAATTTTTCTGCCCCGATTACTTTCTTCATTCTACTGGTAAACATTTGATACGTGTAGGTTTATTATATACTTTACTAGAATCTAACCTCTATGAAATGAATTACTTTGTCTATTGTATTCATAATTGAAACAAAATGCTGCAGTTAATTATAGTACATAAATAATTTTTGAGTTAATTCATTAAAGATTAACCTATTTCTGAAATGCAAAATAAATCTCACATAAACACCCAGTTTAGGGGATATTGTTAAAAAAAAAAAACACCTCAAAGTGCATTTAGTATTAGATCAAAAGTGGCAGTAGTGAAAAGAGAGCATATATAAAGAATCTAAGTAAGATTGAAGGGCTAACTTCTAAGGTAGATCTTATTTCACAAATACATAAACACATGGCAAAAGGCTTACACAACTTTTCGCGAATTCCTAGTAACTTAGAGCTGGAGAACTTAGATTCAGAAACAGTCTCACTTAATCTTCTCAATGTGAAGAGAACACTGGGATTCATATAGGTTAAATAACATCTACAAGGGAAAGCAATTCCCAAATGCTTCCTCTGACATGTTCTTTGGCTGACAGTAGTAAATAGATTTATATTGTAGCACTGTAATTTTGAAAGGAAAATTTTAATAGGAAACTTTGGTTAGTTTTGGTATGTACCCAAATCAATTGTAAACTAATGGCTCCTCTTGATTAGGTCTTACATAACCCTTAGCCATTCAACAACCTCTTGCTAATCCAAATATCAATATGCTGCATATAAAACTGTACAATAGCAAAGTCTAACCTTGAACAATATTCCTATTGGGTAATGAGAAAATATAATGATAAGCTATAAAGTACAAGGAAATTGCATCTCAAAAATTTGATGAGTATATGCCTTTTGTAGTTGCAACATGATCTTTAGAGATAGCATACTATAAAGGTTTTTCTAGTACTTAACAATGTTACAAGGAGAAAAGACTCATTTAGCATGGTTATAAATGAAATAAAAAGGTCATTTAAGAGAACAAATTTAAAACATAACATAGTAGAAGCACTAACTTTTACCCTTTGTTCATAAAATTCAACATGAAGAAATAACCATAAGAACAATATATTTCAATGTCCTGTGTTAAATCCTCATAAAGTGTTTGCAGATAAAATTAAGTATTGCATTTATTTTCTATACTCATGCCTTAAGAAAATCACCAATCAATCAGCAATGAAACAGTGATATTAATTAAGGGGAATTCGGTGTGTCTTTCATATTTTTTGCAAAACCCTGAAAATATTTTTAACTAATGTCCCAAGGACATGACAAAATTGAGTCTGGATAGATTATCTCTAAACCCAATTATAGAAAGAAATTTAATGGGAGTGCTAAGATCTTACTTTTTCACTCAATTTCTTTGCTTCACAGAATTTGTTGCTTCATTAAAATAGCGTAGGAAAAGAGAGGCTTGAAATTTAATCAATTAGTCCCAGGTTAATTATTTCCCCTGACACACTCTCAACTCCCCTTTTGACTGACTTCCAAGCCTTGGTTACGGAATAAATAATTATCTCAGAACCTGGAGTACACCACATTTCAAGGCCATTCAATGGCCTATTGCCATTTTCTGCTGTTAACTGAAGACCAACATGTAGTCTGCTAAGCATTTTGTATTTCACATTTAGTTCACCCTATCACTTTCCTCACCCAAAACTGAAGCTGAATGGAGTCTGACTCGAAATTCTAGGTTAGCAGCTTCGGGCTACTTCATCCAAGCTCCTTTTACAGACAGAAGCCCAGAGGCAACAATGGATATCACCTCTGGACTCCAGCTCCTTATCTGGTTGTTTCCTCTTTCACATTTATTTTACAATCATATTGCAAGCCTTGATTCCAATTTTACTGAAGAAATAGAAGCAATATGCGGCTGCTACCTGTGATTACCACGACATGTTATAACCTCTCTTTCTCCTTTTGTGAAAAAAAAAAAAGAACTTTCTATGACCTATCAAAGCCAATCCTATGCATTTCCTGGATGCAGTGCATTCAAACATACCATTCCCATCACTGCTCTCTTTCCTTTCTGCTTCTTGAAGTAATTGCTTCACTATCTTTTCCCATCAGTGAAGTAATACACTATAATTTCTTCCTTGAAAAATATTTCCTTGGAGCTATACACTTTCCAGGTACTATCCGATTTCTCTTAGCTCCATTTGTCATATTATTCCTTTACAAAGTGAGTTACCCAATAAGGCATTAAGTTCCATACTGTTGCTCTTATTCTTTCTTGAACCTACTCCATCTCCACCCTCACCTCATAAGGACACTGACACTACACTGCTAAATGCAATGTTCATTTTCCTGAGAGCAGCAAGCATTTATAAGAATTGGCCCTGACTTCCTTGAGGCATTCTCTTCACTTGGTTACTCCCATTCATATGAGATCGTTTTCACTCATCCACCTCTCCCTTAGTTCTCCTGGTGCTTTATTTGATATCATTCTCAGCCTCCCTTGCTCGGCCCACCCCTCTTCTACATCTGCATTATGGCACTCAGTTCACGAGCATTTCTTCTAAATACACTAACTCCCTCCCTTGGGGCCACATTCTGTTTCACACCTTCAAGTACAATATAAAACAAATACATTTAAGGAATGTAATTACAGCCAGATGTACTTCTGATTTGTAGGTCCATCTCTCTCATCTATATGGAACATCGTAAGACTCTAATCCAATTTCCAGTGTTCTCCCATAAAACCTTTACCTCCTAAATTTTTATCCATCTCAATGTATGTCATTTTCACTGTTTTAATTGGCCTGGACAGAAATCTTTGCTGTTATTATTTTTATTGTGGCAGGGGGATTGAACTCAATGTTTCATGTATACTGGTTGAGCTTAGCTCTTCCACTTGAGTATGCATACCCAACACTGGTGTCATTTTTTTATCTTCTCTTTCATATTTTATATATAGCTATGATACATATGAAGGATAGTTTCAAGGCATAATCTATTTTACAATGTTTACATTTATGAACATAAAATAACCTTTCATTTTTACTCCCTCTGTTGCTACTGCTTTGGTTCTGATTATCATTTTTACATTTCTAAAACAATCATCTAATTGATATCTCAATGTTTGCTCTCCCATCACGAAATATATTTTGCTCAGAGGTAAATTTCAGCAATCTTAAGTCTAAATTATTTAACCACAATCCTATGCTATGCTAAAAGCCTGCAGTTGCCTTCTATCTTCTTCAGAATGAAAGACAATGTCCTTAGTGTTCTCCAGATCATGTGCCCTAAGGCGATCTGACCTCTTCTCCATTTGCCACATTTTTCTCTTCTCACGTGCACAGCTACCCTTGCTATCGTTCAAAGAGACCAAGCTTGCTACTTAATGCTTTGATTTCCAAAATTTCTCCTGCACGAACCATCTTATCTCCAACATCATGTATCAGATTTCCTTCCTATCTATACTTTTCCATCATTCCATCAATCAGGCTTTCCTTAAATTCTTATAAACATAGAACCCATCCCATTTGGACTCATTCAATCTCTGATATATTTATCTGCATAGCACATACTGAGCAGTATGGGGAATATAGTATAGGTAACATCTTACACTAGAGGGATGGCTCAAGATGGAAATGTTACTTTGTTCCTTATTTCATCTCAACCACTCAAAGAGGGCCTATGAAAGCTAGAAAGTCCCCAATCCATGGTAACCTGTTTATAGATGTTCAATGAATATTCACTGAATTGATCAAGATTATTTGTACTTTACAGCCCAAAGAAATATCTAAACTTATGAACTGGTGTCAAGTATCTTTTCACACATGTGAAGCAAAGCAACAGAAAATTCAGTGGAGATCCACAATTGTCCTTTGTTCTTAACTAATTTGTCTTTGCAAATTGGCTCCCTTAGTTTTATCATTGCCTTTCCTTCTCACTTTGGTCTCCTCCTCTCCTGATTGCCAACATGAATTTGACAACTTTTCTCTATATTCTCCACTAAATTAATAAACTTTTGAAAACTCCAGAATAAATTAATGCAAAAAAAAATGCCACCAGGACCTCGGACACAGAGACCTAAGAAAACACGCACTATACCCCTAAATCCACAAGAGGTCTTCAATTCTGTGCTTTGATTAGAAGAGCAGGCAGAATGTGCTGTACTGTCTGCTTAGCACTTACAGTATCAAGGGACACATTGGCTCCAGATTCATATAATAAATCACTTAACCAACATCTACTGAATATTCCACCCAGCAATACCAGAATATACGCTCTTCTTGCAATTTCCCAGCACGTGGGTCCTCCTCCAAAATAGATCACATTTTAGGGCACAAGGCAAATCTGTGCAAATTCAGAATTATTGCAGTTATTCCCTGCGTTGTTGGAGACCACAATAGAATAAAATTAGAGCTCAACATTAAAGCGGCGATAGAATATCCTGCAACTCATGGAGACTGAACAACACATTGTTGAACTGCCAGTGGGTCATTGAAGAAATCAGAATGGAAATTCAAACATTTATTGTATGTAACCAAAATGAGCACACAAAATACCAACTCCTCTGGAATACAGCAAAGGCTGTATTCAGAGGAAAATTTATAGCTCTGAGCACCTACATTAACAAATTGGAGGAACCTCAATCCAAAAATTTAATGAAGCAACTGAAGCTCCTTGCAATGGACCAACAACCCAACCCCAAGCCAATACATGGAAATAAATAATTAAAATTAAATCAGAATTAATTGAATTACAGTCCAACTATATATAGAGAGAGAATCAACAAAACCAAGATTGGTTCTTCAAAAAAATTAACAAAATTGACAGACCCTTGGCAAATCTTATCAAAAGAGAAGAGATCATGCCCAAATAAACAAAATCAGAGATGAGAATGGGAACATCATGCCAGAAACAACCAAGATTCGGAATATTGTAGCAGAATATTTCTCAAATCTTTATGCTAACAAATTTGACAATCTGGAAGAAATGGATGAATTTATCACAAATATTGGTATACCCAAACTAAAGCAAAAAGATTTAAACCAAATAAACAGTAATGAAATAGAAACATCAATAAGAGACTGCCTATCCAAGAAAATCCCAAGACCAGATGGATTCATAGCTGAATTCTATCAGGCCTTCAAAGCAGAACTCACACCAATATTCCTCAAACTCTTAAATGAATTTGAAAGTGAAAGTTCACTACCAAACACATTCTATGATGACAGCATAAGCCTCATTCCAAAAACAAATCACATTGAAAAGCTGAAATTCTTGGTATGGAAGTCAAGTACAGCAGGGCTCATTTCACCTGTAATTAATTACTTAGCCTTCTTTAGAGATGAGATGATGTTGGTTTTTAATCAGTCCTGGGGCTTGAACTCGGGTCCTGGGTACTATCCCTGACCTTTTTCTCAAGAATATCACTCTACCACTTTGAGCCACAACACTACTTCTGGTTTTCTCGTGGTTAATTGGAGATAAGAGTCTGACAGACTTTCCTTCCTCTGCTGGCTTTTGAACCATGATCTCAGATCTCAGCCTCCTGAGTAACTAGGATTACATGCACCACAGCTACCAGCACCAAGCTGAGATAACATTTTATTGCAGCCTTTTGACTGAAAACAAAGCTCTGTGGATGCTGGCTCTGTAGAGAAAGGGTGGGCATCTTTTGAGTTCACTATTATTTTCCAGCAAAGGGATGGGTATTAAGTATTTCAGGATTATTGGTCACAGGCCATTTTTTTCATATATTATTTTAACAGACTTTTTAAAATGTAAAAACTCTCCTAGCTACAGTTCTTTGAACAAACAAACACACAAACAAACACACCCAGACCTTATGCTAGATTTAATCCATTGGCCATAATTTTCCATCTTCTGTTTTAGGCTTTGGAACATTTTTTTCAGTAAATGAAATAAATCTACCATAAAAGATTCTTAGAACCCAGGAGAGGAAAGATCTATACAGATGGGATATTTACTAAAGGGGGAAAATAAAAATTAACAAAGCAGCGAAGAGTGCCCTAGTCAAGTAGCAGTCAGTAACTGGCAAGAAAAATGAAACAGAAATTAGAAGTATAGACCACAGAAATTTCATACAATGTCACTTAAGTGGTCTTTAAGATGTAGTGGATGACTGTCTACCAGATGGAGTATGGATATGTTGTAATGCAGATTTTACATCAGAAAAGTGAAGGCCTAAGATTTGACATTAAAGGCTCGACTTGACTCTTATCATTGTGAAGCATGGCACATGCCAATATTTTTGCTCAGAAGTGCATAGATCAAATAATTTACCAGTTTTATAACTTGAATTTATTATATGTTTGTATGTATATATATAAACATATACTGCACATACATTATATATGTCATATATTATATATGCCTATATTATCACATACAATATTATATAAAATACTGTGCATTTTATTATATAAAATACAGTATATATGTTTTGGTGTGTGTGCTGGCACTGGGGTTTAAACACAGGGCCTTGCTCTCTCACTTGGCTTTTCTACTCAAGACTAGCACTCTACTACTTGAGCCCCAGCTCCACTTCTGACCCTTTGCTGGTAAATGGAAGATAAGAGTCTGACAGACTGTTCTGCTAGGTCTACTTTTGACCTGAGATCCTCAGCCTCAGCCTCCTGATTTGCTAGGATTATAGATATGAGCCCAGGCACGAAGTTTGGTGTTCCTGTTTTTATTAAAACACTATTGTGTGGGAAGTCCTCCTGTAAATACTGCAGATGTAGCATTTCTTGGAGTATGTAAGATCCACCAAATCATGGAGCTTGCTTTCAAGCCCAGAAGAAGAGATAATAATCAAGACCAAGCATAAAACAAGGTAATTTCAAAGTAATCACTGCTGCATATGACTACCATTTGAAATTACCTTGTTTTATGTTTGGTCTTGATTATTATCTCTTCTTCTGGGCTTGAATGCAAGCTATGGTGCAGTCAAGGAGGTAATTACTATTCACCCATTAGTGTTCCATTGCACCCGGTTGATTGGTACAGGACAGGAATCTAGATGGATGAAATGTAGTTAAGAGAATGCTATCACTGGCAAGGAGCTCCATTTAAAAGGCTCCCACTTCATGGTTCAATGGGCTGGGGCCAAAAAAATCAGTGGAAGAGCTAGCATACAAAGGTACTAAATCAAAGTATATGTGTTCACCAAGGTCCCTGGTCGGTCACAACCTGGACTGGCATGTAGAAATGCACACACATACAGAAGCATAGCTGACTCAGGAAGTTGGGGGAAGTGATGGCACGCGTTTCCTTCCAAGAAACCAGAAAGCCCAATGCAAGGGTAAGATGTAAGGAAGACATCCTTCCTCCTTCTTCCCCTCTCTCGCCATGCTCATTACAAGGCCTGTTAGGCAAAGCCTAAAATAGCGCATGCAGAGTTTAGTCCTGGATCTGCTAGTGAGAAGGAAGAGATGGACAGCTAAATCAAAATGTCTCATTGAGGAAGTTGCTCACTTAAAGAGGCAAGTGTTGAGTCACATTCCAGCAAAGGCATGGGCAGCTGTGAAAAGATGCAGCAAGATACTTTATAGAAGGTAGGGACCCAGGAAGGAAGGACACGTGTAAACGAAAACCGGTTGATATGAGCTGAGATATCTCATCTCTGTGGGGCCTCTGCTACCTTCCAAGCTCTACTCTGGGAGTCAGACATATTGCCTGACTATCTCTGCCACTACCATGTACGTTCAGGCTCAGGTAGAATCATTGTCAGTATAAATAGGAGGTGATAAAACTAGGCATTTACTGAGCTCCACTATGTCAGGAACTGTGGCAAGAATGTTGCGACTGTCTATAATGATGAAGAACAAATACAGCCCAGAGAGACTGAGAAAATTATCAAGTACACATTACTTACCCAAGATACCTGGGATCAGAATTGTTTCCAAGTTTGGATATTTTGTGTTGGAATAGCTGCCTGATCATAGGGTAATCTTTATAGGATTTGGGAACCAAGAAAAATAACTTAATTAATTTCTTTCATATACACATATATCCATACACATTGCCCAGAAGGAATTTGATACATTATCTTCAAATAATTGTGTGCCTGACACAACATGGTGTAGAACCCTACTCCAAGGCTGACACTTTGAGGTGTTTGTGTGTCGGAGGGGGGGGGGGGACGGACATTTTTGAATTAGGTTTGGGTGAACTCTACAACCCCTTAGTGACTCTGTCCCTGCTTCTGTAACTACAACTCACTGGGCTGCAGACTGCCATAACAAACGCCTGTTCTGAATCCGTGAAGCCCCAATGCTAGCAGCTGGAAGAGGTCATTGGTCTGATCATTACAACCATGTCCCCTACACCAGCCTAGAAACTGTTGGAATCCACTCCTCCTGCCCTTGAGAGTCATGTTGTAGCCTGATTCAATTCTATGCCTTCTGGTTGCAGAAACATCATTCTAGTTTATATCATAAACCAGAACATAGCTCTCGAGAAAATCCAATGATGGATTAAAAGAAGCAATACAACAGGATAGAAAAAGCAAAACTCTCAAACTAAAGAACACACACACACACACACACACACACACACACACACACACACACACAAACACCCCTGGCCCAGAATTAATATGTGATGCCTTCCTTTGATATTTATTTCCGCTTCTCTTCCATTAGGTTTCTACGTTACAAGGTTCATTAATATGTCAAGTCATAGTGAAAAGAAGTGTGGCTTAGCATATCTCTCTTGAAAATGGGGATAATATGCACCTATCTTGAGAAAGTCTTACTGGAAGAAAGACTTGTTTCTTGTATAAGTGTAAAGGAGTGTTAATAATTATATTCTTTTTTTTAATCCGAATATCTTCCCCAAAGCTCGAATAGGAATGTGCCTGCTATCACATGGGTTTGTCAGAAATGCCTCCTCACTTACAAATCATCTTACAGGTTTACAAAGAGAATGATTAATATTTTAGAGATGAAGCACCACAGTGTTGTTATGGGCTGTCATTCTAACCAGGGCATTTTAATGCAATTGTGCAGTGAGACCACAGTAGCGACCTCGAGTTAATTCCTACTGTCTTTCACTTTCAATTTAAACAGTAGATTAAGAATGATTTGCTCTTTTTGAACATGACAGAGACCTTTGGAGATGAAATGTCTTTTAGCCAATTTGGTTGCTGAAGTTGTTGGGACCAAATCCCTGAGGGTAAACATTATGGTGACTGCAAAAAAAAAAAAAAAAAAAAAAAAAAAAAAAAAAAAAAAACCCTCTTAAGTTCTTAGAAATGACTGCTTTTCAACAGCAGCACTAACAGACAGGAGTACCAAAACAAAATTCAGTATCAACCCCATGCTTTGCTAACGGATCTAGCTGTATTGAGAGGGTATTTTCCTTAACAAAGATGAGTAAAGCCTCTCCCTACTCACTCTATGTCCTTTTATTGATTTATGTGTCTGTGATTCTTTATTTTTCTCTCCTTAAATCATTCCACACATTCATATCCATTGTAGTCTTTAAAGGCCCCAACATGCAATCCACTGTAGTCTTTAAGGCCCCAACATGCAACTCTTAGCTTGTCTTCATTTTAAGTCAATACTACTACAGGCTTGAAAGCTTTTCTGATAAAAGTTTAAGTAATTAACTCTTCTGTTATTAACTGTTATTACCAGCTAGTTCATTGAGTTAGACTAACATAAGTGAGAGAGAGAGAGAGAGAGAGAGGAGGAGTAGACATATTTTGTGCAGTAAAACCATGGAAAATTCATTATCTAGCCATTCTTATGCAGATTATTTCATTTAACTGTTGTAGAATTTCCCATATATTTAGTTCACAAAACGCAATTTGGCTTGTATATTGTTTGTCTTTAAGAAGTGTGAATGAATGATGCACTTTGATCAAATTCTATTAAGTTGATGCATATATATTTACCAGAAAGGTCTGTGGGATATTAATTATTGTATGCATAATCTATCTACTTTTCTTTCAGAATCTAAAATCCTCTAGGAGCTCCCATTTTCACCCCATTCCTCCAACAGGGGAATCTTCAAACAAAAATATTGACAGTTTAAACCAGCAGAAACCAGCAGCAGAGAAAATACTCTAAAGAAATCACAATGAAAGGGGAAAGCTAAATACACATAATGTAAGACTACGATAATGATCTAATATTTTCTGATTCAGTCAAGGAGAAACGAGAAAGTTTAACAGAGCTTGATTGCAAAAGATACAGTAAGAAAAAAACAAGTAAATTTGCATCACATTTGCATTTCATCGTAATTACCTTCCTCCTTCAGTACATTTAACATAGTACTTTAATTAAATCATAATAATTCCAGAAGTTTTATAAATAAGTTTCAGTCTTAACTTGCAAGGATAATTCATTTTAAAGAACTATTTAAAATTAAGAACTTATTTAAGATTTAAGAATTATAGAAATGAAGAATTGTTAGCCAAATGCTGTGACTCAAACCAATAAATCCAACTACTCAAAGATGGAAATCAAGATCATAGTCAAAGACCAGGCGGAGGAATGAGGGGATAAGTTAGTGGGATCCCATCTCAAGCCAAGAAGCAGGGCATGGTAGTGAATACTGAGTCTTTCCTAGGTAAGAAAATTACTGATCAGGGCTGGTCCTAGGCAAAAAAAAAAAAAAAAAAGAGAGACCTTATCTGAAAAAATATAAAGTGAAAATGGATAAGGACATGGTTTAAGTGATAGAGCATCTATTTCAAAAGGGCAAAGGTAACAAGGTGGATACGAAATGTACTCACTGCCTTATGTATGAAACTGTAACTCCTCTGTACATCACTTTGACAATAAATAAAATAATTAATTAATAAAAAATGGCAAGGCCAAAACAACAAAAAGAGCTCCTATTAGAAAAAACCTAGATTTTAAGAAATAAGCAATTGACTTGAAAAATAAGTGATCAACTAGCTGTCTATTTGATTTCAGGAAATGTGTGACTGTTTCTCTGAATTGAATCCCACAGGCCACCTGTACACCTGGGCTCCTTTCCCCTAGTTGGGAAGCAGTGTATTTCCTTACTTCTCAGCCACCAGTCAGAGAATCCTCTACCTCATCAGCATGATGTAACTGACTCTGTGACCATTTCTCTCTGGTCTCCTCATGAGGAGAAAAGTAGATAGAGGAAGAATTTCCAGAACTCAAAGTGCCAACACTTCATTTTTAAGAGATTTATTTTGTTGTTGTTGTTTTTACCAAGCTGACAGTGATTTAAATTTCAGTATTCTGTATCATCTTGTATCTTACACCTTGTATCTTGTCTCTTCAGGCTCAAAAAGTCTCTAAATTCTCTAGGTTATACATTTCTCCTCTATATTTCCTCCCTCTCTCCCACCCTGCCTCCTTCTCCACTTGATGATTGAATTCCTGACGGATACAGAAGGCACACACAGCTGGGCCTAAGGCAGTTGTGTGCATATATGGGCTGTGTGTGTTAAACAATTTACCCTGGTGTGTGGGAGAAAGCGAGAGATTTTGTTGCCTGATAAAGCGCAAGGATAACAGAGGAATGGGAATTGAGAATAATAAACGTTTAGAGCCTCAACAGCTGACATTTAAAATGTTTACAAACCACAAAATTTCCATTAACATAAGCAGTGTTATTATAAAGCAATAAGACACAACATAAAAAGATACACATACAAAATCAATCTCTGCACGTTTCCTGTATCAGAACAAATGGCACTAGATGACCTCTTAGAGTTTTATGGGATGGTTCCACAGGGTCTCTTATGTGGCTCTGGGAGAATTCAGGAAATATCTAAAGTATGACATTTTCCTTTTAAATCGCAGCTAATGTTGTCCACAAAACAATCCATTGCAACTATTTGTGAATTTTATTGCCATCTCATATAAAATACTATATTAAAATATTAATCCTTAATAGTCTGTTTAAATTTGTCCTTAGTTCTCAAAAGAAGACATTAGTTTAATGCAGATTCCTGGATTTTTCTAACTGTGCTTACTGAGTTTCAAAAGTCACTCGTTTGCAATAGATCTCCTAGTCATTAGTGTCAGGAGGGCAAGGAGGGAAGGTAAAGGGAATGGAAGAAGTGCGTGGGAATAAAATGTGTGTTCTAAAATCTCCCTTCTATATCACTTTACACCAAAAATCTGAATGAATTAAAGTATTAAGAATATATACCCTTATACTTCTGTGCTATTTTAAAGCTAGAAAACTCACAGTAAAAAGATTCACTATGATACTTAAGAGCTGAGAATGGAGAATCTGTATGGTGATGCCTTCCTTTCGTATCTGTAGCAAAAATGGCTGTCTACACAAGCAAGGCTCCCCTGTTCCTAATTATTAAGCAGCAATAATTTACAGATGAAGAATTAGCAAACGCCCTTTATTCTATTGTGTCAATTTGGTTTTGGATTCCTTGGATAGCAAGAAAACAATGTAAATATGTTTAGCTCTTGTTTTTTCAAGTTAAAGTCTAAACTGTACTTCAATGGCGTATATAGAGTTGTATATAATAAGAGATTCCATCATATTTCCATTTATGCATATAACATGCTTATTTTTACCTCCAGAAAGAGTGAGATATAGAAAAAGTAGGCTTAGCCTTTATAAGGAGTACTGTTTCCTTAACCAAGATCTTCCTGTGGTAGATATTATTCATTGAATGTCTTCCTTCGTAATGGGCACATTTCTGGCTGTTGATGAATGAATGAATATAATCTGTCCTCTGATCTACAATGATTATGCATCTATCTATGATTCTCTGACTTAATGTAGGTTCTCTCTTGGAGAAAGGTGAAAAACAATGACGGAAGATAATGTGTATTGGGGAAGTGATTCTAGGGAGCAAAAGGACTGAAATGACAAAGAAGGAAGTTTACTAAAATATATCAATTAGTAGATTGTCAGCGTAGATGCAACAGCTAAGACTCAGTCCTTTGGGGACCAATGGAAGACTACTCTGTAAAGGAGGCTATACATTTATCCCACGCAAAGCATAAGAAAAGCAAGTATTTATCTGTTAGCCGCTGTCCATTACTGGTTGAGGTTTCTTCTGGATCAACCAGATGTTTCTAACCTTGCTAAACTAAATAGCTTAGAAACACAGAGTCCTAGGGACCTAAAGTTAGAGTCTATTAGTATGCACAGGAGGAAGAAAGCTGAGAAGACACAAGCAAGGCACCCCAGTACCTGGTGCTCCCCCATGTAAGACTGGATCTTGCAGGTTTTTCTGTTGTATTAATTGAATATATACATGCACACACACACACACACACACACACACAAACGCACACACACACACACACAATCTTCAGTTTTACAAAGGGGTTTGAATGCAACATGTCAGTGTATAAGTACCATGTATCTCGTTCATTGATAACACTGCCAACATATTCTGCCATCTCTCCCAACCCCACCCATCCCCTCAAGTTCCAGCTTCCATTTTCACATAGGGACATTGAAAATTGTGACTGCATTTGCCCACCCCTTCTCTCTGTCTGTTCCTTTAACTGCCCCCCCCCCAACATTATGTGTTGAATACCAACTTCCTGGTACTCATTTTGTTAAACTCTAATTAGTTGTCCTAAGCCTACTATTCTTTATGACAAAAGTGGCAAAGATCTAGGTTGTGACACACCAAATCAATTATGTTTTTTGTTTTTTTTTTGGCCAGTCCTGGGCCTTGGACTCAGGGGCTGAGCACTGTCCCTGGCTTCTTCCCGCTCAAGGCTAGCACTCTGCCACCTGAGCCACAGCGCCCCTTCTGGCCGTTTTCCGTATACGTGGTGCTGGGGAATCGAACCTAGGTCTTCATGTATGGGAGGCAAGCTCTCTTGCCACGAGGCCATATCCCCAGCCAATTATGATATCACTGTTGTTTTAAGACAGATTCCTGGTAAGATGCCTTACAAGCAAACATTATGTTCATAGCTTCTTCACGTTATACATTAAAATCAATGGCAATGTGTCAATACCAAAACATGCCAAAAATATAAAAAGAATGATCATTTTCCCACAGTCCAGTTAAAATCTGAGATCTGAAGAGGAAAATGAATCCTTTCATAACAACTGCAGGAACCACAGAGTCATAGATTTTTCCATTCATTGCAAGCTTTTATAGCCCCCTTTCAATCCCATCACTTCAGGTACTGCGGCCAGCTTTTAGGACCCCTTCTTCTGACAGAATTCAATTGAATAGGCTTGCTGTGAGGACTCCAAAGAGAGGAAACAAACTATACTTCCACAAAGAACTGGATCTAGAACGTCCTGTGCTCTTCATGGTTGTTTTCTAGAAGAGTATCCATAATAACTTGAGTTTTTCCCACAATGATCCCACATATCTTGTCCCTTTATCTTCCTAGTGAGAAAGTACAGAGGGCTCTGTGTGAAATAAAGGAGGCACAGGCAGCAGAGAGGTGGTTTGGGACAGAAAGCATTATCTGAGAAGGTGTCTTAACGCACGACTCTACTTGAAGTCCCCAGGTCCATCTGGCTCCAACAATCTGTGTTTCCACCCACATTGGAACTCCTGATGTGTTTCTGAATGTAGTTAAATGTTCCCTGAGAAATACACATTTTTAGGGCATTAGTTAAAGTCCAAGCGGTAAGAACAACCACAGGAGGGCTTATTAGTGCAGTTATTGATGGATATAACAGCTTTCCCACTTATTAAGCCTGCTGCTGAATCTTAAATCAGATCCAAATCCACACTACTTACTTTTAAGATTCACTCCTTTTCTGAATTGTCATAAAGATTATTTGTACTTCCTTCTTCACTGGGATGAATGACAGATGTGTGCCACAGAGCACAGCCAAGAGTGACAATGGAGTCAAATTCACTTCTTCCCTAAAGCCCTGACTCCTTCTAGCCATGATTTCCTGATCTCTTACCTCCCAAGGGGGATAACAGGCTTGAGCTACCACAATGGTTCACAGGCCAAGTTCTATTCTAAATACAGCAGGCAGCAAAACAATGCCCTCAAAATGGCAGAATTTCCCACTGTTCTTGGACAGAGGAACAACCAACAAATAAACATGAAGACAGCTAATAGAATACTAAAGAGTAACAAACATAATAGGGAAGAATGAACTATTAATGCATGCTTTAGTTCACTGGTCTGGTTCTAGTTCAAGCATCTAGATTAAGCATCTAGTTCACCATCTAGTTCATCGTTGAGTTAGGAAAAAAAGTGTGTTTGACATTGGGAGCCTGGATGAAGAAGAGCATTTGAATATCACTTGATTACTATTGATTTCTCAAACATTGTCTCTGGAAGACAGAAAGAAAAAGGACATTGATATTTTCCTAAGAGGAATTAAAGTCTCAGCTAAGTGAAGTGCCTTGCCTGCTTGTGTCTTTATGGAATGAAATAGAAAATTCCAGAGATTCAATTAAGTGTTAATAATTATTGGTTTTGTTTGGCATTGATTTTCTCATTTTAGCAAGACGGGAATTCTATCATCTGATTTCTTTTAACTGATGAGCAAACTATGGGAAAGAAATATTAAAGAAACTTACCTCAAACTAGGAGAAAGAAGAATCTGACTCCCAAACAGAGTTATTTTTAAAAACTTTTTTTTCGGGGCTGGGGATATGGCCTAGTGGCAAGAGTGCCTGCCTCATATACATGAGGCCCTGGGTTCGATTCCCCAGCACCACATATACAGAAAATGGCCAGAAGTGGCGCTGTGGCTCAAGTGGCAGAGTGCTAGCCTTGAGCAAAAAGAAGCCAGGGACTGTGCTCAGGCCCTGAGTCCAAGCCCCAGGACTGGCCAAAAAAAAACCAAAAAAAAAACTTTTTTTTCCCTTTCTAAACATTTTAGTTTCTTCCAACAGATCACCAATTTTTAGTAAATATTAAGTACAGTTTCTCCTATGGTAATTTAAAGTATTGGGTATATTTTCGTATCACCCACTAAAAACGCTGGCTTCTTTTAAAACATCAGTATTACATTTCAAAGGAAGGTATGACAAAATTTCTTATGAACTCATCATTGATAAATATATGTACTATATAATTAGAAAAAATGCATACATAGAGAAATATATAGATTTTTCTAAAGTCTTAAGCATTTAGGAAGTATTAAGTTTTTAGAAAGTTTTAATCATTGTAAGAATTGGATGAAGGTTGGGATGTGGTAGCATACACCTTTAATTTCAGCTACAAAAGGCAAAGGTCGGGGGCTGGGGATATAGCCTAGTGGCAAGAGTGCCTGCCTCGGATACACGAGGCCCTAGGTTCGATTCCCCAGCACCACATATACAGAAAACGGCCAGAAGCGGCGCTGTGGCTCAAGTGGCGGAGTGCTAGCCTTGAGCGGGAAGAAGCCAGGGACAGTGCTCAGGCCCTGAGTCCAAGGCCCAGGACTGGCCAAAAAAAAAAAAAAAAAAAGGCAAAGGTCGGAAGGGGAAAATGTGAGACTTTCTCTAAAAATTAACTAAGGCAAAACAAGCCAAGGTCTGGTGAAATATGTATAGAACTTGCTAGCAAGTGTCCTGAGTTCAAACCCCAGTATCACCAAAGGAAAAAAAATAATCCTGAAGATTACAAATAGACCCTGTAAATTAATGCATAAACTTACCTAATTTCAGGATAAACACAGGTACATTGAAACATTGAACCCACATGGTTTCATGCACTCCAATTAGGAATTTGGGACAATGTCTAATGTAATTGTTCATTTCCACCTCCCATCGAGGTAAACAAATGTGATAGCTACTAAAACTATCTATTATGGTCCTGGGACTTCATATTTTTTAATCTATCTTTGAATGTAATTTCCTTCTCAATGAAATATAGAAATTACCACTAAACATTTTAAAATTCCTAATAGGTGTCAATTGCAAAGAACAATCTCCAAAGAGTACTTCATCATTGATCATTATTGAGTTTATTGTTACAGTTGCCATAGTGTTAGAATTAGGAATATTACATCAATGGATCGCAATAATGTAATCAAATTTTGGCCCCAACTTTCTATAAACAGAAGTTATATTACTAAACAGAAAGTTCCAAGTTTGACCAGAAGTATAAATAAAGGAAAGCACTCAAAAAAAGACAAAATACATGTTCTATAAGATACTTTTCAAGAATAGAATGTTCTTGAAGCAAGATATAATTAAACACAGAAATAGAAACAATTATGTCAGAATCTTCTTCAATAGACTAAAATTTTTTCCTATGAGCAAAAACCATTTATACAGATGATATTTTAATGAGACATATTTGACATTAGCACAATTTACCTCCACATTTTGAAACACTATACAGTGATAAAAAGGATTAGTAGAATGGATCAAACATGCCCAAAGAATGTTTTCCATTGTATCTGGGGATATAGTAAACAACATCTGAGCAAAGATAGCTGACTTTTCTCTGCCCTCACTGATATGTTTGGATTTATCTATGAGAAAGTTGAGACAGTCTGTGTTTATTTATCTATTTGGATATATTTGTTTTAAATATTTACATGATACAAACTGCTTAAGCATTTTGAGGATGTTTTGCGAGACCCTCATAAAGTTTCAGTTCACATGAAATTTGTGGAAAATGTCAACATAAGCAAAACCATTTGTTAACCGGAATGAGCCAGATGCCGGGAAGAAAGCGCGCATAGGTCCAGACATTCACTCTGAGTGACCTCACTTTTCTTACCAATAAAATCAAACCTAGTAGAACTCTCTAAGCAGAACTAAATTCATACTACTTCTCAAAGGAGTACTAGGGTTGTTTAAATCACTGTCCTAATTGTAAGCACTGTTTTCCAAACACAGATTCATTTTCTCCTTTCTTGATTTAAAATTAAAAAAAAAAAAGTAAGTACAGCTGGATAACCACATTCCCAATTCTTTTGAAGGTAGGGAGGATCACTTAATATATGGCTGGGAATCATAAAGAAAAATGTTTTGTAGAACTTCTGGAAACCTCCTTAAAGACAGAAGACCTGTTTTGAGCTCTCATTTCATTTCTCTATGGCCTGGCCATATTGGTTCATGTTGGAAGAGTTCACAGGGCCAACCCAACTAGCTCAGATAATAGTCATCTAGAGAAATCAGATCAGTAAAATATAGTACTTATAACTCAGATGCCCACCTCAAAATATGAAAGTGATGCATTTATTTTGCTTTTCCATAATTACAACAGCAACAAACTTCAACATTTCAAAATGGAGAGACAATGGATAAAAGACAAACCAATGCAACAGCAATACTTACAAAACTATATGCTGTAAACCAACTGTACAACTCATGGGGAGGGGGTAGGAAAAGGGGAAAGGGGGAAGGGACAAGACAAGAGAGATGGTAACAAGTTGAATAAGAAATGTATGCATTGCCTTACGTATGAAACTGTAACCCCTCTGTATCTCACTTTGACAACAAAGAAATAATTTTTAAAAATAGCAAGTCTTCAAATATGTTATCATGCCTCAAAATGCTATGTTTATTCATTTAGTCAATGAGCATTTAAAAACATATCCTGTGCCAGGTACTGACCTAGCAGTTGTTGATGGATCCAGGAACAATAATAGATATAATTATGGAAGTTATAGTCTAGAAGAGGAGACAAGCAATAACAAATTATATATAATTATTGACTGTGGTGCTAACTGTAGAAATGATGTAATGAGTTACAATAAAGTCTTGATTTGGATTGAGATTCAATGCAGCATTCCTCAGAAATTACATTACCTGAAACCTTAAGGATGCACAGTATGAGAAAGTGAGTTGGAAGAGGAGGATATGCGAACTCAACATCAAATAGGAAAAAAATCTCACTTTAGTACCTGGACAAAAGTCAGTATCATTGGAGGTTAAGGATAAAGAGAGAGAAGAGATGCTATATTCATGTCTCTGTTGGGATGACTTCTAGCTTATAACAGCTTCTATAGAAACTGCTGTTTTTCTATATTTTCTGTCATCATCATCTTTTCTGAGCCCTTTAACTGTTATACCTCCTTCTGCATAATTTAAGTCTACTTGAAGATTTGAGCCTCTTTTGTATAACTTATACATTCTGAGAATGTATAGGATAAAAATGATATTCTCCCGTGTTAAAATAAGCTCAGAATATGTGTTAGGATGGCCTCAAATCCTGACTCTTCCCTAACACACTAATGATGGTATATGTACTACTAATAAAATATACCTTTATGATACATACATTACTGTACGTATAAATATTGGTATATATTAATTGTGCTAAGGATTTCATTGTGAAATGTTCTTATATGCATATAATATTCTTTGGTCAAATTCAACCCCTCTATTATTCATTTTTATCATATCCACTTTTTATTTTTTTTGTCAGTCATGGAGCTTGCAGTCAGGACCTGGACATTTTCCCTGAGCTTTTGCACTCAAGGCTAGCACTGTACTAATTTTAACCACAGTAACATTTCCAGTTTTCTACTGGTTAATAGGAGGTAAGAGTCTCTCTGTCTTTCCTTCCAAGGCTGGCTTTGAACCATAATCCTCAGATCTCAGCCTCTTGAGTAGCTAGGATTACAGGCACCAGCCACTGGCTGACTTTGATACATGCATATGAAGTACTTTGATCAACACTCCCTTCTAATGAGGGTCCTGTGAAAGGCCAGCCCCCTTGCTAACTAACACTCTCACTCTCCTACAAATCCTCACTAGGGTTGCCTGGGCCTTTGTCACTTCCTTCTTCCTCCCAGAACAATTCAATGATAAAAATCTTCTCTAGGAACTAATATACCTGCTCCTCATTAATTCTTTTTTGTCTAGGCAACTCTAATTTCTGAAGGAAGATAGATGACTTCTCCACGTTTACCCTGTTAAAAACACTATGTTTGAATATTCCTACACACCTATCCACTTGAAATTCAGAACCCCTGGCTTTAGTGTAGCACCAATCTTAGCACAGATGACTAATTACGTTCTCTATGGAGTTAAAAGGCAAAGCGATATTCAAATAGTGAGTTTGGGGCTCAGTGTCCCTCACCCATGAATCTTTCCCCTGAACTAACTAATGCTTGGCTCTCAGATTAGATTACAGAGTAGAAAAAGAACTAATCAGGTTTGTAAATGATCTTTTCAAAAAATTGTTCTACTAATATGTTTACTCTCAATCTGTCTGTGCATTGAGAGGCACACCAACGATACTGTTAAAATCTCTGGTCCAAAGCTTTAGTGGCTGACAGTCTACATTGAAGGCTAAGATCCTACATTTACCAGCAGAAAGACTCTGCATTTTACATAGCCTTTGTAAGTTTCAGTGTCTTTATCTATATACCCAAATTAAAAGGGTTGTTGTGAAGATTCAATTACATAATCTATATTAAGCACTTCTTGTGGTGCCTTGAAATGTAATTTGGAACTGCTCAAAACCATTTTGTTTCAATTATTAATGGCCAAAAATATTTCTTGAGCTTCAAAGTGAATTTGATCACATGGATTATCTATTCCAACATGGTCAATGTGTAGAAGAGAAAAATGGAAAATTTCTAATGCAATCTCCTGGTTCTTGCAGTTGGTTTCTCATGCTTTTATTACAACATAGTAATAGATTTGGTGTGACTTTAGAGTAACTTTAAAGCCAAATTCTATTTGAATGCCTACATTTATTTCTAAGCAAGCATCATCGGAAGGTATATAAAAGAGTAATTTTGCTATTGAACATTGATACCAAAAAATGCAAGAAATTTTTGCTACCTCAAAATATTAGTCCTTGAATTAGTTCTTTTCACAATATTTATGAGGAAGAAGCACTAAACATATGTAGGCAAAGAAATGAAATATGGTGTTATAGGTGACACGACTTTTTTCATTAAAAAATGTTTATTAAATTTTCTCATTCTTTATGTCCAGCAATCTGAAATTTTCTGAATTTATTTTTAAATTTTATTTTCTATTCCAGGTTCCAGTGACTATTACATTTCTTTATTTTTAAATTTTTAAGTAGTTTTACAAAGGAGTGTATTTAATACCACAGTTTAATGAACATATGTCTTCCTTGCTGTCTTCCCTTTCAATTTGTAATCATAGATACTCAAAGGCTGAGATATGAAGATAACAGTTCAAAGAGAGCCAAGGCAGGAAAATGTGAGACTGTTATCTCTAATTATCAGTTGTTTTCAGCTAGAAATATAAGTGTGGCTCTCCTGGTAGAGTGCCAGCATTGAGCTTATAAATTAAGAGAGTGCTCAGGCCTTGTGTTCAAGCATAAGTAAACACACACACACACACACACACACACACACACACACAAATTGCATTTGATAATAGTCAAAATTTAATGTGTGTTCTAGTTCAACCTTCAGTGCATTTTATAACTGAATAGAACCTGTATTTCAAATTTGTGTATATAGTGTATGGGGAGAGGAAAAATGCTGCCAAGAGACTAGGTGAAGTGTTACAACATAACTACGTTGGTTATTTTTATGCTTAATCTTACTATATTTGAGTGAAGTAGAAGATGCGTGATTGAAAAATAGGCAATGATCATCTCATTCATTGTGTGTATGTTTTTAGTTTTAGATGAAAATATTGCACTATATTCCCATGCTAATGTGAATGATTCCTTAATCAGAGGAAAATCTGCTGTTATAGAAATAGATGATTTACTTATATAACCAAAAGTTATTTGAAGGAAGGAAATGAACAGGACACAGTGTAGAAGTATAGTGCCTTTAGTAAGAGCAGGAGAATTGTGTGCATGATATCAAAAGCAAAAACAGTGCATATAGATACATTCAGCATGTATATACAGAGATATGTATATTTATCTCTATATTTGTATATTATCTTATCTATCTCTATCACACCCACATACACACACAAATACACAAATCTGGTGGCAGGAAGATAAATATACTTCCTTGTCCTGTTTGAGTGCTCTCAGAGAAATGAAAATAAAGCCATCAGCTTATTTTACTTGGACATTGTGGGGGTGAAATGGCAGGTAAATATGGAGGTATGTTGCCAGGGAGAACTCAGAACACACTCCAAGTCTGACCTAACCCACAGAAATGTTTCCATAAGAAGTAGAGGAATGCATTGATGGAAAAGAAAGAGCATGTGTAAAAATGCAATGAGGCTGTGAACACAAAAATGTAAAATGCTAGCAAAAGCAAATTTTAATGAATAATTTTGTATATTATTGAAAGTAAAGTGCAAGCCCAAACTCTGAGCATGGCATTAGCCTTTACAAAGAACTGTGCTGCAAGTTGATGATGTACTCAAGAAAAATGAGGACAGAAATGTAATCCACTAAATGGCTCAGACATCTGACAAGGATAGGAAGTGGCAGAAAAGCCAAGCCAAGAAATATAGACAAATGCCTCTGGACATATAGAGGAGGCATTAAAAAAAAGCACAAAATGGATGTTTGAAATGGTTGTCAGCAAGGGAGGATATCCTCTTGATGGAACTGATAGCCATGACATGCTACTCTATTCAGACATGCATGGAAAAAAAAAGTCATTCATTTCTTAGGTGGAAAACAAAATGTATAACTCTGACCAAAGAGACTTCTACAAAAAATAAGACAGTAAAAGAATGTATATTTAAGTGCACCTAGCCATTACTCAACATGTAGAAACATTTTACCAACAAGAGCCCTCCAAATAAATTAAAAGCGGGCTTCTGTGGCTTTGCTTTACCTTGATAGTAGTAAATAGCTGCTCAAGAATGACAAAGAAGTAGCAAAGATTGAATGCTTTATCTTGATGCTTAGTTTCAAGATTTTCTGAAGAATGCCAATCCCCTGTAACAAGAGCAGACAAGTAAGAAGTAAGAGAGTAGATTGCTTGCTGTACTTTATTTGATGAACTAGATGCAAGTGCAGCAAGAAATTGAATCCCCAGCTGAATTTTTAAGAAAACCTTAAATATAAATTGTATATACCATGATTAATGCACACGATTATGATTGTACAAATAGCCACTTTCAAATAACCAGGGCTGGCTTGCTATGCGATGCCCTAACTCACAGAAAGTTTCCAGCAAAAGCAATAGAGCCCACACAATTAAGTTAACCTTACTTGCATGGCAAAGTTACAGACATAATGCTATTTTCAGAAATGCATCCCATTGAGATCAAGGCAAAGTGACTCTCACTGATCTACTAGATCTTCGGGAAGGACAAATCAATGGTTGGAAAAGGAGGAACTGGTGGATTATTGTTTTTGACAGAAGAAATTTTCAAGATGTTATAAGGACTGTATGGTAAAAATCAAATTTTGTTATCAAGGCAATAAGTGAAGTACTCTTTGAAAAAAATATATATTCTGGATAAAATAAGCAGTTAGACCCAGACTTCTAATTCATCTCAACTTCAGCCCATCCCAGATCCCAGAGAAAATCATCAATACATTATAAAAAGTAGAAATGCTCACACGAAGCTATCCTTAAGTACTATTTACATTCCAAGACATCATGAGATATAACTGTGGGATGAAATGCAATTAGGTCTAAAAGTTGTCTTGTGACTTCTTTCCTTGAAACTAGAAGAAAGCAAATAAATGAGATCTTATTTCCAACAAATCAGCAAAAAGCTGGAAGAAGAGGCATGGCTTAAATGTAGAGTTCCATTCATGAGTGAAAAATCCTATCTATAGAAAAATTCACACTAAGTTCTCTTCTAGCTGTATTTTTCATTTCCAAGATCTCTGATCTAGTAATACAAACTTGTACTAACTACAGTGACACAATGGAAAGTTGGGTCATTTAGTGATAGTGGCCTGCCTGTAAGATGAAACCCCTGTTTTACCTCCTGGTATTTGTGTCCTTTGATTCCTGCAATCTTGAGGGAGACTGAACCAAAGAGCTCCCTTGTACTAGATAAAAGATAAGAAAGGTGATTGGTGGACACCTCTAAGATTAGTTGATTAAGATGACTGTGATTTCATTCTTGCTTGCTATTCCCTACTGTTACAGAGAAGCTAGATCCCTTGTTAGGAGGTGGAAAATAAGATGTAGCAAGAAAGTACTTTTTTTTCACATCAATGAAATACTAATTCAAAACAGTAATGGGGCTGGCAATTTGGAGTTGGAGACTGAGCTTTAGTTAGGAATCTCTGTGATAAATGATGGCTTACATTATGGTAAAGAATGAGACAACTCAAGGACAACTAAGAATTGCAAGAGCAAGAGCATGAATATCAATTTACCTGCCAATTAACCTGAAAAATATCCATCACTGCATCTTCCTAGGATTTTCCAGTAGTAAAACCAACCTATAATGCATATCAATTCATGGTATAGTTTTCAGACATGTTGATCCTCATAGCTAGAATACCTTTACATGCATGCTTAAAGTCTTATCTTCACAGACTAAATACAAAAGAGAAAATTGCTAACATAGTAGACACATTTTTTACAATGTCAGACTGTTCCCAGTCCCTTGAACTTGTTTCTAACTGAGCCTACTGAACAAAAGGCAAAGCATCCACCCACAACAGCTGGAAAGAGAGGGGGGTTTCATCTGTGTGGTTTTACTTTGCATATTTAGATCATTCGTGCATTATACTGCTTGGAGAAAACAATAAATAATCAAATGAAGAAACAAATTGAGGCTAAAATGAAATCATCTCATCTTTTCTGGAATGATTGTAAGAACAGTAAGCCCTTTGTCTATGATGAGATTTTACTCATGAGCCATTCCCAAGCAAACAGCAGCTCCCAGGACAGCAGCAACAACAGCAGACAATATCTGCTTCTAAGCACTATACCTGTTGCCTTTCCAATTCCAGAAATACCATAGAAACTATCTCTATGGAGAGGATAAAAGCTATTCATGGTTTACATTATTATGTCAATATGACTGACTATATTATAACAATAATTCAACAAAAAAATCTTAGGCTTTGCTGAGTTGGTTGCAAAATTGAAATTTCCCGGATTTGTTCTTCTTTCCTGGTTTTGAAACATACTGCTAGGAGGGCAAAATTGAGAAATAATTACAATTGCTAAACCCAGCTAAGTTGAGCAGTTCAAAACAGCAGGCAATACATTTAAGAGAACTAATCTACATGGTCAAAAATAGGGCATCCCCTGTTTATGAATAAAAATAGAGATAGATAGTATAATTATGTAAAACGAGGAGCTTATTAATAAGTCTAAACTTAATGCCCAGTTCCTATTGTCCCTTCCATTTCCTCTCTGAATTCAGAAATGTTTTTGAGCAGCCAGGAGGTAAAAAATCAGAGGCAAGGTTTAGAAGGATAATTACATTCAAATAATGCCAGGCCAATATTTCACCATTTCGCCAGAAAATTGCTAATGGGCCCTCCATGCTTCCTAATCAACGTGTACATAGGTATCATGAAGTGCTTAGTTCCCCTTTGTATCCCAGTCCTCTACTGTTTTCCATTCGGCTCTGCACTCCAAAAGGACAGGACCCAGGGATGGCATGAGATTTGTTTCCTGCTATTTTCAGACAGTAGCAGGAGACTGGAAAGCTAGAACAGACAGCGGTCAAGGAGGTGTGTCCCTCTGAATACTTCCTCACAGGTTGTAGTGACTGGCTACTTCCTTCCTCTCCCTCTGACACCTTTCTTGCAACTCTGACTATCTCCAAGAGCACTTCCTCTCTCACTTCCCCTTTTCAAAAGCCGTGGAGACTTAAGGCTACACATCCACAACTTTCATAAATAGTCCATTCAGTAAGTTATTTCCAATTATTTCACTTGAACGTTTTATTGGTTTACCCACTGGGACCTTGAGTAATAACACATACACATAAATTATATGAATGTATATATTTATGTAAAAGCTCCAAACAGCTGATAGTCCTTTGGCTAAATGAATAATGGCATGTGATATATTCAACTTGGTGTTGAATATATAATGCAAATAATAGTGGGGGGGTTGTCTTTTACTTTTTTTTTTCTATAAGTCCAAGAAATGAAACTCTAGGAAATAATAGAGATTTGCTCAGCAAACTCTAATTTTTCTTCTCACCATGTATTGCCAGTTTCTAACACATTTGGTAGTAGTGTGGGATAACTTCATTCTCCTGCCCTCCCCCAGTATGTCTGTTTTTTTCTTTGTCAGTCATGGGGCTTGGACTCAGGGTCTGGGCGCTGTCCCTGAACTTTTTCATTTAAGGCTAGTACTCTACCACTTTGAACCATAGCACCACTTTCGGTTTTCTGGTGGTTGATTGGGGGTAAGAGTCTCATGGCCTTTCCTGCCCTGGCTGGCTTTGAATCGTAATCCGCAGATCTCAGGCTCTTGAGTAGCTAGGATTATAGGCGTGAGCTACCTGTGCCTGGCTTTCAAATATGTCTTTTGTAACATCAATATTCTATTCTTATCTTGCAATTAATCAATGCCTAATCCAGATTTAAATTAGTATGTCTGTAATTGTACTTCCTTTTTTTTTTTTTTTTACCATTTACAAGATACACTGACTATGAGGTGGTCCAGGAATATCTATTTTGATTGCTACCGCTGTCTGGAGACTCTGGGTAGCCACAAAAGTAGAGTATAAGTAAAGCACAAGCCAGCTCTGTTCTTAAATCACATAACATCTTTCCGCTTCACACTCATTCCTAAAAGTTCTGCACATTTCTCAATGTCAAACTTGAAACTTGGGGGTTTTTTTCCTAGAAAAGGTCTCTTTTTTTGCATCTCTAGTTGGCATTTAAGAGCCTCAAACTATGCGATGAACTGCAGTGTAGAAAGCTTTTCCATTTAAAATATCAAATGCCAAAGTGGTATTTACAGAACTGTAATATCTTCCTCATTGAATTTAGAGCTATCGTATGTAAGGGCAAGGAGGCATGGCTTAGGAGGCCTGAAGGAAGTTAAAACAAAGTGAAGTAGGTAATTTGTCAGTCAGAGTTCACACTTACAACTGTAAATGGTTCTCCTGTGAAAAGTCAACTAATAAATGGGTATGTAGTAGACAGACCTACAGACTCATTCTTCCTTTACTATATAAAAACTTGGCCTGAGATTAAAATTTACTAGAGTTTTGCCAAAGTACAAATCCAAAGCAAGCATGTTAGTGTAGTCTTGTCCCAAATAAACACAAGGATGAAGTAAAAGGACCACTTGAGTAAAGGAGTTTGAGACAAACCTCAACAAGATAGTGAGACCTTGTTTCAAAACAACCAAATAAGAGTTTGATTTGAAGATTTACTGGTTGTAAGACTCATTAAACCTCCGTATGTATGAAAGAAGAAAAATGAAAGCACAGAGTTCTTGAGAAGATACTATGTCTTCACTACCAGAGCTCTTAAGTATTAGTTCTCCACCACAGCTAAGCAAAACAGATATGTCTACACAATAAAAACCACATATACCTATCTCCTATGCCTTAAATTTTATCAGAAGGGAGGCTATATATTACAATTGCATGTGCTAGGAAATAGAAAAAAAAACTTGGATGAGGGAGGAGCTAACAAATTGTACAAGAAATGTACCCACTACCTTACGTATGAAACTGTAACCCCTCTGTACATCACTTTGACAATAAATAAGTGATTATTCAGAAAAAAACTTGAACAGTTATGTGACACATTTGAAAGAGATGATACATTTTAAGAAATGTAAATACACAATTTGCCAATTACACAAATTTAAATTACACAATTTAAGGTAGCCTTGAGCTACCTTAAATAAGAATTTGTTTTATGTGTGTGCTGGTACTGGGGTTTGAACTCAATCCTTTCTCTTCAAGGTTGTGCTCTACCACTTAATTCATACCTCCATTTCTTGCATCGAGTGTAAGTGGTTCATTCCTATAATCTTAGCTACTCAGGAAGGCTGTGATTTAGAGGATCATGGTTCAAAGCTACCCCAGGTAGAAAGACCAGGAGACACTGTGAGGCAAGAGTACAAGCCCAGCAAGTAAGTGGAACATGGACTTAAGTCCTAATATCAAGAGAAAAAAGAAGAATATAACTGCTGGCTTTCTGAAACCTTGGTTTTGCTCATCCACACTGGGTTTTTCTTAGAAATATGTAAGCACAAGCTTAAGAGAGCATCTCTGAAGTATAAGCATGTGTGTATTGATCGTTAATTAGGTACTTAATAGTACATAGGCTTTGCTTCTGTTACATTGTGTCTAAAAGTTCACAGGAAAGGGACTGTGGTGCTTTCAGTCAGGGAAACATTTATATTCTGACCTTCCAATATGGGATTAAATTGGGAAATGAATTGACTAACCTAATATCATTGCTTCCTCTTGGTTGCACACCTGCTTTGGTGAGATATAAAATATCCCCAACAATGTAAGTAAATATACCACCCAAAAGAGGAAACCCTTTTATATTATGCAGGAACTGAACCCCTCAAGGCAATAGAGAGCAGGATAGAATACTGTATTTGTTCAGTTTCTCCACAGGGAAAGAACCCACAGAATCCACATATAATTACGGCAGGATTTATTAGATTGATTTATATGATCAGAGCCTGAATAGCCCCACAAGTCCATCTGCAGGCTGGAGAGCTGGTGAAACTAATAGCTTCTCCGTGGAAGAAGCCAGAATTCTCAGAACAAGAGGGACCAATGATGTTGCCCCAATCCTAGGCTGAGAGCCTGGACATTCCTTGGAGAGTTGCCAGTCCAGTGCTGCAATTCATGGCTGAGAAATCTAGAATCTGAAATTTCCACAACAAGGGGCAGCAGCAAAATGCACCTGCTCAAGGAGAACTGAGAATGCTGGGTACTTATTTTTTCTTTCCATTTTGTTTTTATTCTGTCCAGGTCACTATCTTTAGATGATGCCCTCCACACTCAGGACAGATCTTCGTCTTCCTTTCTCTGATCTCCCCCCCCCCCCCCCGCCAGTTACCTCTGAAAATACCCTCTTCAGTGACATTAGAGAAGTGTTGTTCCACCCATTTTCTAGAAGTTTCTCAACCTATTCACACTGACATCAAAGATGAACTACTACAAATATGGAAGACGAATATATGCAACACCGCACACCCATATGTTATTCACCAACACACATTAATTTCTCACTCTTAAAATTCTTCTGAAAGATATGTTCTTCAAAATCTCAACATTATCAACCAATATGCTCTCAAGACATCCCATAAGCATAAGTGCATGTACAAAAAAATGAATGATCAGCAAGCACCATAATAGTTCTGTTACTACAAGGATGCTATGTGACAAAAAAAATGTACTTTAAGAGATATGGTTCACTACATGAAAAAAATAGTTTCAAATGACCAGAAATCTTATTATTCCGAATGTGTATGTCCTTGAAGGATAATCAAGGATGTAACTTTATATCTGAAAATAAATCAACCACTAAAGGTGAAAAGTCTTCATACAACTCTCCCAGTGGCTGATAGATTAAGCACACAAAAATAATAAACAATGAAATTAAAGTTACTTGTATCGACATGAATGAATTTCACAAGCATAAGGATGAGTAAAAATGTTTCCAGCAGAATGTAGATTCCTGATTACAAAACCGGGGCCATGAGACGAAATGAGAGAGACTGCTAATGGGAATGAGGCTTTGCAGGAATGCAGTTAAAAGTACATTGTGTTGCTGGTTGTATGATCTGTAAATATACCCAAAAAAAACTCCATGAAACTGTATAGTCTGAATGGGCAAATCTTATGAAATGTGAATCGTATCTCAATAAACCAATTAAAAACATATGAGAGAAGTGTCCAGAATATGGTATCGCTTCTCTCTATATTTTTTTTCTTATCCAGGAAAATAAAATATGCACAAGATAATGATGAACCCAGAGTGAAAATTGTGCTGCCTCTCATCCCTGGTTATAAGCCAAGAAACTACCATGGAAACAGGACATACGGACAGCAATCACAATCATTCTCTTCTTTTCTGTTTGGATGCTTCTATAATTTTATTATTATATTTTAAAAATTTATACTTGCCACTTTATGTTCTTCCACATGAATACAGTATTTTGTCATTAAAAATGGTAATGTAAACTTATTTCAAAACTATGATAAATATTTGTCTGCTAAACATGAATAAAATTTGATGTACATTAATGTTTTTCAACACAAATGCACGCATATCACGTCACTTTATCTGTGCAACTAATTGAGCTTAGATTCAAATGGTATCATCTTTTCCTTGCCTTTTTTCAAACAAATTAGGAAGTAAAACAAAACGGCTGGAAACAGATTTGATCACCCCATCTTCCAGTTTTTATTCAGAGAAATTCTTTGAGAATTAACTCATATTCTATTGCTATGTGTTTCTTTCCTTTTCACCACTAGCAAAACTCTGTTCCACAAACAAGCAACCTTCCATTCACTGAATCGGTAGTACAAGCCAATGTTCCTGCTATTATTTTCTCCTTTAAGAGGTACTCATTTTACAAAGAAATGATTGAACAAGAATTTTGTACCTACTCAAGTTTGTAAACTTAACACCTGATGAAGATGTGATCCTAAAACTTGCATGGCATCAAATCATAATGTATGCAAAGTTACTACAATTGATAGGTTACATAATTTCTAGAAAATATATTTCATTCTCTTAATCATGTGTTTTTAAGCAAATAATTTACACAGTATGGAGGATACTACCTATATCTATTTTCTTATACAGGAAGAGTAGAAACATATGCTAAATTTTTAATTTTATATGTGTTTATATTTATAATCTCCAATGCCTGAAATCAATACATGTCTCTATTTGAATTTTAAATAGACTCATTTTAACCTGTAGCTTATTTAGTATCCTCTAAGTGATATTGAGATATGAGAATTTAGCCTTGACAAGGGCTCCAAAATTCAAGCTTGGGCTCTAAGCTCACGCTTCTAAAATGAAATAAAGCTATATGTTTCAGTTCATCAATGAGAATCAAGGCTCTGTTTAAATTACAGATTTTTTTTTTTTTTTTTGGCCAGTCCTGGGGCTTGGACTCAGGGCCTGAGCACAGTCCCTGGCTTCTTATTTTTTGCTCAAGGCTAGCACTCTGCCACTTGAGCCACAGCGCCACTTCTGGCCATTTTCTGTATATGTGGTGCTGGGGAATCGAACCCAGGGCCTCATGTATATGAGGCAGGCACTCTTGCCACTAGGCCATATCCCCAGCCCTAAATTACAGAATTTGAAACATTTTAATGTTCTCTGTGAGCCAGATAAGCATCCCCTTTTATATACAGATTACTAAAATAGAATATTTATTTGTTATTACTTTAGCTCTTGCTAGGCAGGTTATTTATTGCAATAGGGTCTTGTGATTTTGCCCAGGGCCAGCCTCAGTCAGTGATCCTCTTACTTTAGCCTCCCTCCTTATTTGTTAAGGGGGAATTTTACTAAGATTTTTCTCAGATTGGCCTTAAACTCTGATCTTCCTGATCTCTGCCTTGGAAGTGGCTGGGATTACTTCTGAAGTACCCTGCCCAGTAGTGATGTGAAGTTTTGAAGAAAGTACTAAGAAGATTAATTTTTGTAACCTTAAGAACTTAGAAATGTCTCAAGTGAGTTTGAATTAAGCTCTGAGGAAAGTACATGGAGTTTTTTGGTGCTGCTAGCTCTGTGGAAAAATCTCACAAGAGGAAGGAAGATTATATAAAACAGAAACGCATCAATAGTATTGAGTACCAGTGAGGACGGCCAATGCCTAACATTCATCTCATGAAGTGAGAACTCATCTGTGGGATTGATTTCATTCTCATGTCTACATCAGCATCAACTTTGAAGTCAAAATCAGGGTTTGTAAAGCTGTGTGTTTGATCTCTTTTGTGACATCTACTTCATCAGTATAAAATTACTAGTCATTCCTTTGAAAGGAATTAAGGATGTCACAAATTGTGTATTTAAAAAATAAAAATAGGGTTTTCATGGGGAAACAAGCTATGGCCCCCATAGAGAAGAAGCCTTCTCCTATGGTCTCCCATGGCCTCTGACCCACGTTTTATGTACACACCCCTCCTACGCTTCCAAATTCCCCTTGACTGAGGACAAGCATTCAACATTTTACTGCTACATGTGCCAGGAAAAGATCACACAACTCAAGGACTCTTCATCTTCAGACTTGCTGGAAAAATACTTTTTTCCAATTATTAAGTCCAATTCCTGCTACTTGATAAATCTTTTTATTCAATCTATACTTTTGAATGAATATACAACTTTATAAGGAATAAGACATTTTTCTAACAGAGACATGTTTAAAAGTTCCTAGTATTGTTTGGCGTGTTGTCACTTTTTTGCCTTTTCAAAAGTAGTTTTCATCTTCATTTCATAGAAGAAGGCTATTAACATAATATACCCGCAGTAATGACCCAGTAAGGTAGAATACTAAACACAATTGAAAGGCAAATGTACTTAAAAGGCTATGTGCTATCAATGAATTATTAGGTGAGAGATTTGAGCTCTCCAGTTCCCCGCCCCAACACTGCCAGATATTGTCTGTTACTCTGAAACAAAAGTGACATGATATCTTAATTTTCCTTGTTTTAAAGAATAACAAATATAAAATTATTTTAATTTGTTTTTTTTTTTTTTTTTGGCTAGTCCTGGGGCCTGAGCACTATCCCTGGCTTCTTTTTGCTCAAGGCTAGCACTCTGCTACTTCAGCCACAGTGCCACTTCTGGCCATTTTCTGCATATGTGGTGTTGGGGAATTGAACCCAGGGCCTCATATATATAAGGCAAGCACTCTTGCCACTAGGCCAAATCCCCAGCCCATTCTAATGTATTTTTAGAGGTTGTAAAAACCATGTGTCATAAAGGAGGAAGGACTCTATCACTCTTTAGTCCAGAGTTTCTTGATTGCTCTCACTATAGGTTAGGTTTTCTGATATAATTCAGCTCTGCAGTAACTATTGTGAACACAAAGTCTGTGAAAGCAATGTGACTTTTATAGTTCATGAAAACAGGAAAGATTGTTTGCTTGCAGTAAAACATTTAGTGTCTTGTCTCATACATTTCACTCTGAATTCAGAGACAGACAGAGATAGACAGAGAGGGAGGGAGGGAGGAAAGGAAGGAAGGAAGGAAAGAATTACACTGAAGAACCTTGAGTCAGAGTTCTTTGTAATGGATTGATAATTGTATAATGCAAATGTAGTGTAATTAAGATTTTTGCAATTTGATTTTTGTGGAACTGGATGACATTTAAAAGCTTATATGAAAACTGTTTCATGAGAATTTTCTGGATGGAAATTTTTATGTTATACCCTGGACATATTTGTTTTCCCAAGAATTTCTTAATATGACTTGAATTTCATTATCTAAGTAGAACTAAGCAACCAAAGTTAGATCCAAGTTTAATTGGGACAATATTAATAGCAGATCCCTTTGCCATTCACCTGAGAAAATTAACTTAATTTTCTACAAAAGTTTGCTTAGAAACCTGTTTTGATTAGTAGCACTAACTGCTTAACCATAAAGAGGAAATATTTTATATTTGTGAGCCCCACCTTCAAATGTTATTCTGTTGTGCCATTCAGGAAAAACAAAATAAAATACAGGAAAACCAAGGAAAGAATTATTAGGGAAAAGAAGGAAAGGGGTGTCCAATGGTGATGCTAAAAGATACAAAGTTTTCAAAATAACGAAATAAGTGTTTCTAAATAAAGAATTCCACATGATCATCTCTAAATCAATATAGAACCAGCCCTCACTTCATCGATAGGAATCACATGGGAAAAGTCAAGTCAACGTCAGCTTGGAGCTGAGTGTCCTCTCGCACAAGGTCAGCCATGTCTTTCTCTCAGGCAGCTGGACCTTACCTCCTGTGAGGCAGACAGGGAACACCATGAGGACTCTCTTCTGGGCCACTTTCCAGAAACATCACTGAAGGTCATGTACAAGAGAGGAAGGGGAAAAACAAAATAAAGGCAGGGAAGCAATTTCACCACACCCAGAAGATTCTAATTACATATTCTATTTGTAAATCACATTAATTCTCAAGAAGCCAATAAGAAGCTGTGAAATTCTCTCTCTCTCTCTCTCTCTCTCTCTCTCACACACACACACACACACACACACACACACACACACACACTGCTCCTTTGGGGTAGAAGTAAAGGATGCCTAAGTCTCTGCACAGCACTCTGATTAAAATGTCAACTTTAGGAGGTTAACTTCTATGGGTATGATGCCTTGATCTACCAAAGACATGAAGGCCATATGGAAAAAGTTCAGTGCATTGTACCTTACAAATGACAGTGGAAGGTTGTTTCTTTTATTGTTTGTCCTGCCTACCAACACCAGCCTAAAAGGCCTGTATGGTGTCAGCCAAAGACCAGCAGGCCAAATCAAAGCCAGCCAAGTCCAGATTCATGTCACTGGTCCCTTGATTTGAATTTCCTACAATGGCTTCCCTGTATTTGAATCAGATATTCTAGCGGCTTTTTAACACAAGATTTGGAGGTCATCAAAGAACAAGTAAAGGGTAAAATTGTTCCTTTCATGGGTAGGAAAACTGAAAAATATAAAACTAAGAATTCAAAATTAAAGTAACATCTTGGACAAAGCAGAAATATATTGACCATTAAAAATAATAGACAGGGCTGGGAATGTGGCTTATTTACAGAGAGCTTGCCAGCATGCATGAAGTCCTAGGTTCCATTCCTCAGTACCACAAACACAGAAAGAGCTGGCAGTGGCACTCTGGCCTAAGTGGTAGTGTGCTAGCCTTGAGCACAGAGAGGCTAGGGACAATGCTTGCTGACTTCAGGCCCCAGGAATGGCAAAAGAATAAAAATAACAGACAAAACCTGGCCCTCCTATCTCATATCTGTCATCCTTGCTACCTAGGAGGCTGAGAACCAGGGGATTGTAGTTCCCAACCAGCCTGAAAAGAAACATCTGTGAGAGTCCATTTCCAAAATAACTAACAAAAAGCTGGACTGGAGATGTGGCTTAAGAGGAAGAAAACCAAATGACTGTAGGGACTCTGAGTTCAAACACTTATAAGAGGAAAATAAAAATAAAATGATAAGACTAAGAATCACACCATTGGGGCTGGCAACATGGCTTCTCGGTAGAGCGCTTGCCTTGCATGTGTGAAGCCCTAGGTTCAATTCCTCAGCACCACATAAACAGAAAAAGCTTGAAATGACACTGTGGCTCAAGTGGTAGAGCGTTAGCCTTGAGCAAAAAGAAGCCAGGACAGTGCTCAGGCCCTGAATTCAAGCCCCGGAACTGGCAAAAAAACAAAAAGAAGAAGAAGAAAAGAAAAAGAAAAAGAATTGCACCTTCATTTTATTTCTGAAATAAGTAGAAATTGTTGCACATTCCTATGCTTGTTTGGAGATGAGTTTATTAAAAGGACCATAGAAGGAAAGGAATGCCATCAAAAAATTCATTGTATATCCTAGAAAATTAAGAAAAATGATAGGAGCAGTGGAATTTTGAGATAGGTTAAGGAATGTTGAAATTGGTGACATTGCTCAAGACACATTGTATTTAGAAACTAATTTATTGAATGGCAACTCCTTTGTATAACTACTTAATGTTAATAAAAAAATCTTTTTTAAAGTACAATGAAATATCTTGAATGAGATCCCAGAACAAATAATTAAATTAAGTGAAAAAAGTAAAATTTGAATGACGCATAGACTTTATAATTTTTTTAAAAAAAAGCAATGTGCATACACATTCAAGAGTGTGTTTTCTGACAGATAAATGATTTCTGGTATTATTATTCCAAAATTTGTATTTGAATAAAAAATAACTACTCAATAACTTTATTGTTTATCTGTCAAATGATATGTATTGTTCTACTGGCAATACAGAAGTATACAGGCAGACAAAAATCCTATCTCGCTGGGGATATGGCCTAGGCAAGAGTGCTTGCCTCGTATACATGAGGCCCTGGGTTCAATTCCCCAGCACCACATATACAGAAAATGGCCAGAAGTGGCGCTGTGGCTCAAGTGGCAGAGTGCTAGCCTTGAGCAAAAAGAAGCCAGGGACTGTGCTCAGGCCCTGAGTCCAAGCCCCAGGACTGGCCAAAAAAAAAAAAAAAAATCCTATCTGTATAAATTAATGGGTTATGGTAGATTTTATTCTCTGGTTAATGTCAATGAATGGGAAAGAGAAGCAGAAGCAAGATATAATTAAGAATGTCTTTTAAGATCATATTTAGGTTTAAGATCATTTTAGGTTGGGGAGTATAAGTGCACAGATATTAGGACCTCCTCAGACTCTCTTGTATTGAAATGATTTAACTTCAGTCTATGGGAGAATTCAGCATAGTTCTGAGCAGTATTAAGTCACAAACCACAGGCCAGACCAAAGTCTCTTAAGGATTTTCGGGAGAACAGCCCCCAGCAAGGCAGATCAGAAAGCTAAGTGCTTTTAAGAGTTGATTTTGGCTTTCTGTTCACGTTGACCTCTAATACCCTCTGGCAACTCCACACAAACATAACCACAGCTGTCACTCTGAAAGATCAGTCCTCTTAAATTGATGTGTGTGAAAAGACAACCACCAAACACGGAAATCCAATTCTACAACTGAGATACAATCTGGGTGTCCCTTTAGAGAACGAAATCAAATTCAGCCAAAATCAATTCTGGGTGCTAGCCAGAGAAAGGAGACCTGAGGGCTCCATTTACCACATTATATCTGTGTGTGTTGCCCTGCAGCTGTGTGCCCGCCCAACATGGAAGACCTGAGGAGGCACATGTTGGTAGCCATTTGGGGGTGGTCTATATAAAAGCCCAGGCAATGAAACATGGAGTCTATGATGACTTTGATCGGGTACTACTTACCCATGGGTTCAAAGATACCATTTCATGGGACTTCCTCCATTGGATTGTGTGAACCTTGGAGTCTTGCTATCACTGTTTGTCCTTGAAATGAAAGGCTATTTCCTAGTGGAAAAGGGACAAGAGAGCCTGGGGCTTGCAAATGTCAAAGTCTTCAATAGTACGTGTGCATGAACTGAGGAAGGTTTTAGTGGTTCCTAACCCAATCTTTGTAGGGCACACGATTTATGTTGTGGGTGTGAGGGAGTGATGCCAGCCAATTTCATGAAGGCAGAACCACAAAACTTAACAAGGGAAACGTGACAGATTGTTCTGATTCGATTTATCAAAACATTCCAGCCAGGCACACATGCTATTTTTAGTGATGAAAACACACAGGGAGGATAAATTTCATGATGTCCTATCATACTGAGATTTCCTTACCTCTAATTCTTCTACTTTCTTTAGAAACAATGGGAGTGATCATTACACTCTCTAAAATGAAAACATCATATGAGCATATTTCCCCCTAAATAAATGTAGTATCTTTGTCAAGACCTAAGTCATTAGCAGTTGTACTGTAAATACTTAACTCTGATCCTAGTTTGGTTCCAGGATGAGTTATTTCTTTCATTTCATCTTATTTTCCCATTGTTAGTTTTGCAGAATATTCAGCAGTTCTGTCCTAGCTGTCCTTTAAACTGAGACATCAAGAAATTCAGAGTGGTGCCTTGATCCTTTTGTTTTCATTTCTATTTATCTCTCACCCCCTCAGTTTTGCATTATTCTCTGTGAGCGCTTCTCTCTGAGGTGAACAATGTAGTCCTTTGAGTCAAACTTCGTATCCTACACTGACTGCAAAACGTTTAGTGTCTTCCTGCAGTTTCTACCTCAAAAGAAAGTTTAGAGTCATAAAGATTGTCAAGATTTAACAGGAAGCCCTTGGACTCCACCTTCAATTAGTGCAGTGATACCTTCACCACTGATATGGATGTCTTCTTGGTGTTATGCTACAGTCCACAGTGCTCTCTTCCAGCAATTACACCCACAGCAACATGTGGGAGTGACCCTCTTGATGCTCCTTAGGTTCTGGAACCAGATGTTGGGGTTTGAAATCTCAGATTTGGATTACTGAGTGTGCTGTTCACACATGTGTGCACAGAGCCAAGGTGGTATTCATGTCCAGGTCAAAGTTTCATATCTATACAAAGGGAAGAAAGTACCATTATTGTGAGGATATGATTAATTGTAGGTCTTAGTACTGTGTCTGGCATCTAGAAAACACTAATCAAACAGCAGCTATAATTATTTTACTGATCCACAAATGAGTTAAGAACACTTCAGAGTTTGACTCTACCTTTCCTGCTTCTCTTTAGTGTCACTTAATATTGCTTATCTTCCTGCGTGTGCTTTAACTAGAACACCCTAAAACTCAAGTACCATTTTGGCACCTTGGCACATTGGCACATTGGCATGCATGTGATCCCAGAAATTTCCTATGTGTAATCAGTCTCACTCTTATTACTTTGTGATTTTGTGTCCTCATTTAGAAATACACATGTGTATACGCATGTATGTGTATGTATTAACATATATACACATACATGTATATGCGTGTATATGCATATACATGTATGTGTATATATCTATATTCCCTTCTAAAATAATTTCTAACATGTACTACACCTGCCTTAAAAGTCACTTGTACATTAGCTGTTTTCCTCCTCCACTAGATTTAAAGTTCTCTATTGACTCACCTTTCCTATCTTCAGAGACTCTGTCTCTTATGAAAGCATAATAATCCATTTTAAACATTGTTCCTTACTACTTGCCAGGCATGATTACATAGGATATTACATTTAATCCTCATGGTGACCTATGAAGTGATTATTATTACCCCATGCTTATAAGCAAGCCAAAACATGGTGACTTCAAATATTTCACACAAACAGGACTTAAATCTGAGCTCTTGGTGTCCTTACTATTTCATCTCCTGCAGAGTATTTGCCCACAGTCCTTGCAAAGGAGTGACCAATCTGTGTGCTGTCTAGAAGGAACATTATTTTCCCTTGGGCAAGTCCAGACAATTAAATTTTAAAGGTTCTGTGCTTGTAGGAGTCTACGTTTTAAAATCAGAATGACTTGAGGTCAATATCTGGCCCCAACAATTACTGATGGAGAAGTTTGGGCAAGTAACCTAATCTCTTTAAGGCTCAGTTTCCTCATTTATAAAGCAGGTCCTATCAACCTCTGAATATTTTTAGGGATTAAATGGATGAGCACATAGTAGTCTCATAGCATGGTGCTCAAATCTTTAAAAAGCTCAGGGCATACATTAAAAAAAAATTCCATGCAGATTTAAAGGTGGTGTGTTTGAGATGAATAATAAAACAGAAATAAGAAGCCCTGGGGGTGGGGGAGGGTGGAACAGCTTGGAGAATACCGGATGTGGGAGAACTTAACATAATTAAGTCTCTTCCTCAAAAATCTCAGTTCTAACATAACTTAACATTGATTTCAATGTTGTCAGCTCTATAAAGAATAACAAACCCAAATTATTCATTATATACTTTTGATTCTGTAGAGTTGTCATAGCAATGCTCTATGTTGTTTTTGTTATTTATATACTCTTTTTCTTAGTATACTCAAATGGCTTGTCTCTAAGAAGAGCCCAGTTTCACAATTCAAACCAATAGATCTCATCCCATTTCCTGAAAGTCTGGTGAAGGGAGTCTTAGTGGTGACTCACACCGGAGAAAAAAAACCTAAACAACAAATTAAAAGCCATGGAAAAGCAAAGAAACTCTGAGCTCCTCAGCAAAAATAAACTTACTTCTGCATACCCTCAATGTCTTTTTTTTTTTTTAACTGAATTCGTCCTAAAATTGTGAATCTGTGAGTCATTAATGTGGTAAAATGCTAGCAAACAAAAATTTTCACATAATCTTACCATCTTTCCCTGCCAGATCTTCCTTAATTACTTCTCCACACAATTTGCACTGGAGAAAGGAGGGCATCACTAGATAACTGAGAGAATGAATTGTTCTGGAACCTTTCTGGCCTTTTCTACAAAAGCAGGTAAGCGGGTTTTCACATGCGACCTATTTTATTTCTAAACAATGGTTCCAGGAAACGAATGAGGATTGGCAATTTTTAATACATTTTATTTCCATCACCAGAAAAGTTGTTACTTAAATAACTTTCACACGGAGAGCTTTGGCCTCATAGACCCATCTGATCTATTCTGCTCAACATCACTTTGGCAAGTTTCCTGTGCATCTCCAAATTGAAAAGGAAATTACCTTCAGAAGGTATATTATGCCACTCCAAAAGCTATAATCCTTGATATACATTGTTGGTCATCTAAACTTTCACAGAAAATCAATCTTGCTCTGATAAAAATGTTAATACTATTTTGCTGAACAAACATGAATTTATTACCCATAAAGGGACATTTCTTTTTCTCCTCCTTTCTTCCTACAGCACTGTAGCAACTCTGCTTCACTGAAGAGCTCTGCTAAAGGTTTTAATATAATAGTCTTATCTCCCTTCCTCATGCTGTAATATATCTTTTCATGTGGATAAGACTTATAAGAATATGATATCTCCCTCTCTTTGTTGTAATATTTAGGAAAGGGTATTGTGATAGCTTGCAGTCTTCTAAACATTTAATGGAAGTGTCAAATTTAATTAAAATAAAGAAAAAAGTTATAGAAAACTAAGCTGAATATGTATTGGCCCTAGATCTTATACTAAAAATGTTATTTTTAATTTAAAACATATTTGCTGGACAAAAAATTTGTTGATATCTATATATTTCCCTGCAATTTTATTCTTAAAATTTCACTATAGTTAATAACCTGGTCCACTGTATATATTTGTCATTGAATGGATTCATGTGTATATATGTATCTATGTACATATCATGCTTAATTCTCTAATAACACTTAATATATACAAGTGACTCAATATAAAGTGATTGAAATAATTAAAATTGAAGCATTAAATTATAGAACATAAAAATGTCCTAAAATTTGACAGTAATAATTTCCGTTATTATTTGAAGTAGAAAAAAATGCTCTTGAAATGTGAATAATTAGATAAACTTATAGACTAAAGCTTAAATAACTATATATATATATATATATCCTGATAAATGTTTTCTGCAAACCATGGTACAATGAGCATACTTTTCTTTTCATAGTATTATTATGCTTTTTATTGTTCTTAGAACCTAGCCAATCCCTACAATAGAAAACTATTAATAATCCAGAAAATCCTATGTTGTCAGTAGAAAGACTTTTGAAAGCTTAACATCTAGGTGATTGAATTTTTATATTCTTTATCTACTCTTTGTGGAATTGTTTAAGTATAATTTTTATTGGTGAGTTAAAAAAATATGCAATTATCTACCATGAGCCTTCTACCCACAGACTAGTGATCTTCAGACTCTAACCTACTTTAATCAATAGAAGACAATATTCATAGTTGTGGAATTTTACAACTCATGCCTTGTGTCTGTTATCCTCACCAATTAGTGACATATCAGTATCTTATTCTAAATCCTATCTCTCTCTTCTACAACCTCTTTCACAAGAAGCACAATGATGTACAAATCAACATATTCCCTAAAGGAATGAACTACTTTCAAATCAATTTGTTCTCTAAACTTCTTCCTTTATTATTGTTAAGTCAACCAAGACATCTTATTAATTGATACATTGTAATGGCTCTTCTTAAATACATTTCAATTTAAGGGCATCTTTTGAATAGATGCCCTTCCTTTTCATATAGCCATTGGAACAACTGAGAACTAAAAGTATAAATGTGATGTATTGGTTCATTGGAGATTTAATTTTCTGTGAGTCTCTGCTTTTACATTTGGTGAAGGTTCAAGAGCTCAAAGTATTGTGCCTGACAACATGTTAAGTGTTTGAGGGATGGATGTGTAATGGAATAATGTAATAAATGTCCTGTGTCCATATTGATTTTTTTAGACGAATCTGCTTGAATCTCTTGGCATCCTACAGCCCAATATCACTTAGCTCTAGTAACTTTTGAATTTCCTAAGAGAATGTGGCAGATTCCTGCTCAGGTGTGACCCCCAGTGGACCCTTTCTAATAGAGGAGAATAGATCTCCCGGCCTTTTATGTTCTCTTCTCATTTCAAGGCCTTGTGCTCTCGAGGGCTGAGTCAGGCAATGCCAATACAGGTTTGTACAGTTCTACAATGTCTAGTATCACAATCAGGAAGAACATGCTCATGAAGAAATTCCTGGACCAGGTAGCTCATAGACATGTGACAAACAGCAAGCAGAATGGTATCTGATGGGAGATGGGAAACTTGGGATCTTTCCAGATATGCTTCATTTAAGATCCCGCTGGATCTTTTGTTAGTATTCATTAAAAGAGTCGCCTTTCCACAAGTCTCTTAGACGTAAACCTCAAAGCAGGTGCTGAAGCTTTTTAGATAGCTTCTATTTAGCTAAGGTTGAACAAAAGTAAGGAAAAGAGGGTAGAATGAAAGGGAAAAAGTAAAGAAAGTGAATGTAAGAACAAACCATTCTTGTTGAGAAAACTTGATGAAAGAACTAAAACCACTAGCAGTTTTTCTTTCCTGGTCATGTTTCCTATTATTTGGAAATTCCAAATGAAAAGTGATGGTTTCCTAACATTTTTTTCTCTATATTACTATATTCAGGGCACATGTAGATTTTAATTTCATTTTTAGAGTACATCTTCACTTTTTATTACTTTTCTTCCCCTACATAGCTGATGAAAATTATTTGAAAGAAGTAGAATACCTTCTATTCATCTTGTTTAGCAAGGGAATTTATGTGTTTAGCAAAACACTGGGTTCATTATCCTGAACTTGATTTCACTGGTTATGAATCTAGAATGCTTCCATATTATGAATCATATCTTGCTATACTAAGTTTATTTTATGCTTCAGACTATCCCTCATACTAAGCAAGGATTTCCCGAGAATCTGCTATAATTTAGGTATAAAAAGTTCCCCAAATGACTTAACTGAGCTGGGTGCTGGTGGCTCATGCCTCTGTCCTAGTTACTCAGTAGGCTAAGATCTGAGGATCATAGTTTGTAGCCAACTGAGGCGGAAAGGTCTTAAACTAGGAGTCAAACAAATCCTCTCCTTTAATTCATATGCCAGGTATTTTGGCACAGCAGCAAGAAAGTAATTGACACACTCTGAGGTGTACGTTGTGTATCCAAATATATGCAAGCTCTAGGAGACCAGAACAATAAGCCAGACACCCCTGCTCTCAGGTACTGGAGACTTTCATCACTGACACCGAGTGATGGAACACAGAGTATGCACTTAAAGCTGGGTATTGGTGGCTCACACCTGTAATCAGAGTTACTCTGGAGACTGAGATCTAAGGATTACAATTCAAATTCAGACTGGACAGGAAAGTCTGGAAGACTCTTATCCCCACTAAACTACCAAAAAGCTTAAAGTAGAATTATGGCTTAAGAAGTAGACCACCATCTTAGAGTGCAAAAGCTATGCTAGAGTGCCCAAGCCCCGAGTTCAAGCCCCAGGACTAGTATAAGAATAAAAGCAGAAATTCATAGTAAACACTTATAAAAAACCTTTCCAATAACCCATCCGAATCATCAAGCACTTAATCACAAATCACTGTTTTTTTTTCTTGTTGGTGGTGGTATTGTTGTTTGTTTTTTGCCAGTCCTGGGGCTTGAACTCAGGGCTTGAGCACTGTCCCTGGCTTCTTTTTGCTTAAGGCTAGCACTCTTCCACTTGAGCCATAGTGCCACTTCCAGCTTTTTCTAAATATGTGGAGCAGAGGAATCAAACCTAGGGCTTCATGTATGCAAGGCGGGCACTTTACCACTAGGCCACATCCCAGCCCTGTTGTTTTTTCTTTCTTTAAAGTGTCATAAATAAGCAGTTGAAAAAATAATACTGAATAATTAGCCTGAAGTAGAAAGGAAATAATATTTAGAAGAAACTTCCAAAGTTTGCTTCTAGTACAAATAGATTTTTGTTTGTTTTCTTCTAATTTTTCAACCTGGTGAAATGTCTGTAATGTTAATTGGACTATTTGTCAGTTGTCAGACTGTTAGTTTTTTCAAATTTGAATTTAGTTCTCAACATTCATTTTTCATATCATTTAATAATACAGAGTGCACCCTTTTAAACTGTGTGCCCTCCATACAAAACCATCTGGCATAAATAATATCTGAAACCTGAGGTTAAATTAAAGTCTTCCACTAATAGAATTGAACCCTATGAGGACCATCTGTGGTACAATGAAAACAAGTTTGTTTTGGACAATCTGGAACCAAATCGGAATTTTTGAGTACATGAATTACCTAAACACCAGCACTGGACATTAATAGTAATTTGTAAACTTCCTCTATGCCCTTGGGATAAAATTTTACTAAGTGACAATTGAGAAGGAAAACATATCCTACATCCCTTTCACAACAGTTTACAACTCCTAACAGATTTTACACTATCAAACAACTCCCCCGCCCCCCACACACACACAAAATAAAGCATTGCCCTTTAAAGGACACAAAAGCAATTTGATAAAATGCTCATGGAAGTCTCTGAGGCAGCTCACAAGCAAACATATGGAAGTTGATTTTCCATTTTTATTGACTCTAGCTTTATCCACACCAAAAGCCCTTCTATTTCCATGAGATTTTTCTCAACTCATTGCTGTACGTTCTCTGTTTTTTTTTTTTTTTCAGGGCACTAGACTAAGGGAGGATAGCGGATTTGAGAGATGCAATCTGACACACACACCACTGCCCACCTTGTTCTCTGGGTTAGGCTACCTTCCATCTCTTTCTCACCTCAGGGAGCTGCAAGGGTAGCAACACTTTCCAAACTGTTACACTTTTTGCCCTAAAGATCCATAAGTCATGAAGCCTGCGAAGTGAGACAGTCACCATCTATTGTCCCCAAACCAACCTGGGCTTCCACATTGCTGAGTCTATGTTTGCTTACTTGCTTGCTTGCTTGGTTTTTCCTTTGGTAGCATAAAACTCTAGTTAGCAGTTGTTTCTATTCTAGAAATTACAGTCTGCCTAGGTAAGTTTATCTGTTCTCACATAAATTCATGACTATGCCATTTTTGTCTTGCTGAATAAGGAAGCATATCGAAAATAATTGGGGTGAGAAAAAGTTCTGCTGTTTTCTTCTTTTATGTTCACTTTTTACTATACTTTGTTGTACTTTGTAGATATACTGTCTCATAGTGTTTCATTTATGCTATCTCTCTAGGTGAGCTATAAATTCCTCAGACCAGTAAAGTTTTCCTAGTTTACAAAGCCTCATGTTGATAGACCAAAATCTGAATCAAATACGGCCAATAGAGATTGCCAAAATAACTAAACTGTTATTAATTACTGACCACTTGCTTGAAAGATATAAATTCTATGATTCTTACCTTCAAAGTCACAAATTTGATTTCCTTATATCAAGACAAAATTAAAAACAGGCAATATTTCAAGGTAAAATATTCATTTGCGTTCCTCTGTCATACATAGTACATGGCATGATAAGCCCACATACTATGCACATGTACCCATAATATGTACAGAGAGAATACACTAGAATACTCAAAACTCAGTTGGGAAATGGTGTCATTTTTAAAAAGAAAAAAAAGCTAAATTCTCTAAATTGTTAATATAGTTGTTCATGATAAAGGACCTGAGTGTGTGAGTGTGTGTGTGTCTGTCTGTCTCTGTCTGTCCGCGTGTGTATGCCTGTGTGTCTGTATCTGTGTGTGTCTGTGTGTATAGCGTCAAATTCAGGGCCTGGTGCTTGGCTTGTTTTGCTCAAGGCTGGTGCTCTACCACTTGGGCCATGTCTCCACTTGTAGCTTCTTTTGTTACTAAATTGGATATAAGAATTTTGAGAATTTGTCTGTCCAGTCTGACTTCAAATGAAGCAAGTTTCTGATCTTTGACAGAGTTGGAATTCTAATCATGAACCACCAGTGTTTGGCCAAGGTATCATTTCATATGGTCTTTGATGTATCTCATATTTCTTAAAAATTATTGGACAACTTAGCATTAAAAATCTCTAAAACTTGAGGTCCAGTGGCTCATACCGCTCACCCTAGATACTCAGGAGTCTGAGATCTGAGGATCGTGGTTCAAAGCCAACCTGAGCCAGAAAGTGTGTAAGACTTTTATATCCAATTAACCACAAAAAGCTGGAAGTGAAACTCTGTCTCAACTGGTAGAGTATTAGCCTTGAGTGAAAAAAACTAAAGAACAGTGTCCAGGCCGGGTTCAAAGCCACGTACTGGCACATATACAGAAAAGTATAACTGTAATAAAATGGCATCTTGGTTCATACCAGTTCTCCATATAAAGTATAAGACATTGACATTCATTCTTCCTAGAGGACTTCATGGACTGGTATTCTGTGCAATCAAAGCACCTAGAACAGTGCTTGATGTTAATGGAAACACAGAACTTGTTGGTTGAGTAGTGAGGAAATTACTATTTATTGTGTACAAAAAGGCAAGATATGCCAGCATCATGATTCATGTCTGTAATTTCAGAACTTGGGAGGCAGAGATAAGAGAATCACAAGTTAAAGTTAGTTAAGTTAGGCTACATAGTCAGTTCTGGGAAGACTGAGTTACAAAGGTAGGAAGAGCTATGTAAAAGTTTATATCTCCTGGAGTTACCTAGATGAATGGAGAAGAGATAAAGCATGTTGAAGGAAATGAGAATAATGTGTGCAGAGGCCTGCCTGCAGGAGATAGCAAGGATTTCTGGAACTAAAAATTTTGAGTGACCAGAGTACTGAAAAATGTGGAAAAGAGATTTTAGAGAACCTTGGAGATGTGGACAGGCTATACTATACTACCAAAATTTTTTAGCCATGTTAAGAGTATTGGTCTTTTGTTTTCTTTTTTTTTTCAAATTTTTATTATCAAACTTATGAACAGAGAGGTTATAGTTTCATATGTTAGGCACTGGATACATTTCTTGTACTGTTTGTTACCTCATACCCCCTCCCTCCTCCCCCTTTCCCTTTCTCCCCATGAGGTGTTCAGTTCACTTACACCAAACAGTTTTGCAAGTATTGCTTTTGTAGTTGTTTGTCTTTTTTTTACCCTGTGTCTCTCAATTTTGGTATTCCCTTTCAATTTCCTAGTTCTAATACCAGTATACACGGTTTCCAATATACTCAGGTAAGATTACAGAGATAGTGTAGGTACAACCACAGGAAGGTGATACATGAACATCATCAATAATAGAAGCTATAGATACACATGAGACGTTGAAAGTAGTTACAACTGTGATATAACAATCATTTCCATAACATGGAGTTCATTTGACTTAGAATCATCTTATGTGTTCATAAGGGTATAGCTATTGGGCCTTGTGATGCTCTGCTATGACTTGCCTAAACCTGTGCTAATTCTTCCCAATAAGGGAGACCATAGGGTCCATGTTTCTTTGGGTTGGCTCACTTCACTTAGTATAATTTTTTCCAAGTCCTTCCATTTCCTTACAAATGGAACAATGTAATTCTTTCTGATAGAGGCATAAAATTCCATTGTGTATATGTACCACATTTTCCTGATCCATTCTTCTACTGAGGGGCATCTGGGTTGGTTCCAGATTCTAGCTATGACAAATTGCACTGCGATGAACATTGTTGTGCTGGTGGCTTTACTGTGATTTTGTTTGTGGTCTTTTGGATAGATACCCAAAAGTGGGGCTGCTGGGTCATAGGGGAGTTCTATATTTAGCCTTCTGAGGAATCTCCATACTGCTTGCCAGAGTGGCTGAACCAGTTTACATTCCCACCAACAATGAAGTAGGGTTCCCTTTTGGCCACATCCCCTCCAACAATTGTTATTGTTAGTTTTCTTAATATATGACATTCTTACTGGGGTGAGATGGAATCTCAATGTTGTTTTGATTTGCATTTCTATCATGGCCAGTGATGTAGAGCACTTTTTCATATGTCTCTTGTCCATTCTCATTTCCTCATCAGAGAAATCTCTTTGTAAGTCGTTAGCCCACTTGATGAGGGGGCTATTGGTTCTTTGCGGTTTTGTTTTGTAGGAAGGTAATTTTTTTAGTTTTGCATATATTTTCGATATGAGGCCTTTGTCCATTGAATGGCCGGTAAAGATCTTCTCCCAGTCTGTGGGCTTTCTGTTTATCTTGCGAGCTATGTCCTTTGCCATGCAGAAGTTCTGCAGTTTGATGCAGTCCCATTTGTCCAACCTTTCTTTGATTTGTAGCCTTTCTGGGTCTTTGTTAAGGAAGTTCCGTCCTGCTCCAAGGAGCCCAAGTGTTTCTCCTACTCCTTCCTTTAGTGTTTTCAGGGTGTCTGTTTTGATCTCCAGGTCTTTAATCCATTTGGAATTGATTTTGGTGCAGGGTGATATATAAGGATCTAGTTTAATTTGTTGCATGTGTTAAGCCAGTTTTGCCAGCACCATTTGTTAAAGAGGCTATCTTTCTTCCAAACTATTGTTTTAGCTCCTTTATCAAAGATTAAGTAGGCATAGTTCTGTGGGTTCATTTCTGGGTCTTCAATTCTGTTCCATTCGTCTTCAGGCCTGTTCCAGTGCCAATACCAAGCTGTTTTTATTACTATAGTTTTATAATACATCTTGAAGTTGGGTATTGTAATTCCTCCAGCACTGTTTTTTCTGCTTAGGATTGTTTTTGCTATTCTAGGTCTTTTATTGTTCCATATGAATTTCTGAATTGCTTCCTCTATTTCATTAAAAAATGGTGTTGGGCGCTGGGAATACGGCCTAGTGGCAAGAGTGCTTGCCTCCGCCATAGCAGACCATCACAAGGCCCAATAGCTATACCCTTATGAACACATAAGATGATGCTAAGTTAAATGAACTCCATGTTATGGAAACAATTGTTATATCACAGTTGTAACTACTTTCAACGTCCTATGTGTATGTGTAGTTTCTATAATTGATGATGTTCTTGTATCACCTTCCTGTGGTTGTACCTACACTATCTCTGTAATCTTATCTGAGTATATTGGAAACCGTGTTTACTGGTATTGGAAGTAGGAAATTCAAAGGGAATACCAAATTTGAGAGACACAGGGTAAAAAAAGAGAAACAACTACAAAAGCAATACTTGCAAAACTGTTTGGTGTAAGTGAACTGAACACCTGGGGGGGGAGGGAAAGGGGGGAGGGAGGGGGGCATGAGGGACAAGGTAACAAACAGTACAAGAAATGTATCCAATGCCTAACATATGAAACTGTAACCTCTCTGTTCATAAGTTTGATAATAAAAATTTGAAAAAAAAAAAAAAAGAGTGCTTGTCTCCTAAACATGAAGCTCTCGGTTCGATTCCCCAACACCACATATATGGAAAAACGGCCAGAAGGGGCGCTGTGGCTCAGGTGGCAGAGTGCTAGCCTTGCCAGGGATGGTGCTCAGGCCCTGAGTCCAAGGCCCAGGACTGGCCAAAAAAAAAATGGTGTTGGGATATTAATGGGTATTGCATTGAATTTGTAGATAGCCTTTGGCAATATTGCCATTTTGATTATATTAATCCTCCCAATCCAGGAGCATGGGAGGTTTTCCATTTCCTTAGTTCTGACTTAATTTCGTTTTTCAAGCTTTTAAAGTTCTCATCAAAGAGGTCTTTCACTTCTTTGGTTAAGGTTATTTCTAAGTATTTTATGTTTTGTGGGGCTATTGCAAAAGGATTTGCTTTCCTGATATCAGCCTCGGTCTTCGGGTCGTTAGCATAGAGAAAGGCCATTGATTTTTGAGGGTTTATTTTATATCCTGCAACTTTGCCAAAGTTTTGGATCAGCTCTAGTAGCTTGGGGGTAGAGTCTATGGGATTCTTTAGATATTGGATCATGTCATCTGCAAAGAGAGAAAGTTTAACTTCATCTTTTTCTATTTGGATCCCCTTTATATTTTCTTCTTGCCTTATTGCTTTGGCTAGGAATTCTAGTACTATGTTGAAGAGCAGGGGAGAGAGTGGACATCCCTGCTTTGGTCCTGATTTTAAGGGGAATGGCTTTAGTTTTTCACCATTTAGAGTTATGCTTGCTGTTGCTTTGTCATAAACTGCCTTGATTATATTCAGGAATGTTCCCTGGAATCCCAGTTTTTCCAGGGCTTTTAGCATAAATGGGTGCTGGATTTTCTCAAACACTTTTTTTTGCATCCAGAGATAAAACCATGTGGTTCTTTACCTTGCTCTGGTTGATGTGGTGGATTACATTAATTGACTTGCGTATATTAAACCAACTTTGCATCCCTGGGATGAATCCAGTTTGATCGTGGTGTATGATTTTTTTGATGACCTGTTGAAGTCGATTGGCCAGAATTTTGCTGAGAATTTTTGCGAAGAGTTTTGTTGGTCTTTATCAATAGAAGTATAGGATTTCAGGATCTGCTTGACATTTGGGGAAATACTTGTTCAGCCTAGAAATATTTGAGTCAGGAGTACAAGCCAGGAGCTCACTTTGTAGACTGTGTGGTACTCCAGATGAGAGATCATGTGGGCTGGACTGTAAGATATCTTTTGGATCTAAGGCCACAAAATACCTTTGTATCTTTTGCATACAATGTATGATAGTTGCCATGGCTCGTGGTTTGCATGGTTGTCAAGTGAAGTTTCCCTGGCTTTCTTTAAGCTGATACCATGTTTAATGTGACTGTCAATTCTACTCAATAGCTCAGTCCCACGCGAGGAACATAGTAGACACTCCGTAAATATTTGTTTATTGAAAACACAAAGGTGAATTCAAAATTGTAATGTGTCATTGAAATCAAAGAGGAAAGATTTGTTAAGTATTTTATGTGCAATGATACTCCAATTTTAAATGTTTAAAAAACAAAATTATAAGTGCTATGAAAACCTTAAACTTTTAGGAATCTTGGTATTTTACAATCTTAGGGTTGAATATATTTTCCTAAAAGACAATGAGCTGAAGTAGCTCCACTGTGAGTAACCCAGTATCTTCTAATTATATTTATTCTATAACCAACAAACTGGAGTTTGGAAGTAATTTTTACAATGAGACAGAACTTATATTCATTTTGCTTCCACAATTAATCCTGAATTCTGGAGAAATTGAGAGGAAAAATCCTACTGCCCTGTTATTTCAGAGCTATTTAAATATTTAAGGATGATTCTGCTGAATCTACTGTCCCCAAACTACATAATTTTAATAGCTTCTATGAAACGCGTTTTTTTGAGTTCTTAAAACACTAGGTGCTTTCCTTTCTAATTAGCAATGATCCCAAAATGTATGCTTGCATTTGGGAAGTATTGCCGTGTGTGTGTGTGTGTGTGTGTGTGTGTGTGTGTGTGTGTGTGTGAAATATCCTTTTAAAACTATGTGACCAAGTTCAACATTGCACTACAGTTATGGTTTGATCAGCACCGTGTGTAATGGTTTATTGATTTAGTTGAGCTATAATCAATTTTTAAACAATTTGAAACTAAAGCTACAGATGGGCTTTCTGGTAAGCATGCCAAGGTTGAGACCTCTTGATTCACCTACCATGCTTTCTACTTACATAATACAAGAACCTCAAGAATTCCAAAATAATTTAAAGAAAACTCCAAACTCAAAAAAACAAAACTCCACAACTCTCAAATTATGACCCTTACCACAATGTATTTTCATGGGGAAAATTTCAACCATTATCAGTACATTAATTTCCAGACAAAATCTCAAAACATTTAAGTACAAACCTCTTATTTATGAGGCTGGTTTTGGCTAGCTTCCATATAGAAACATACCTAAAGTTATCGTTGTAACTCAGATTGTCTTAAATATAATTCATCCAAAGATGGTACATCTGTTTTCTGGAAAGCAATTTCAAATTAATAAGCTTGTCAATTTAAATTAGGATAATAATGCAAACCACATTGGTATGGTTATTATCTCTCATCTAATAAACTCTTCAGTAAAGACCCAAAAATGTATTTAAAACACATAAAACAAAATCATATCCCATTATTAAGGACAGCTGCTATTTTCATCTGCTTGCAATTTTCAACCCAGATATAAACAATTTGTTTTAGCTACTATATCTGATGTACTGAAGTCTAATTCACTATAGGATAATTGAATAGGTTGTTAATTGTATAATCTAACTGAATTTGGATCCATAATAAAGTATAATATCTATTATTAAATGATAATTACTCTTACAGATTTTATATTGGCATCTTAAAAATAATTTGATATAGTTAAGATTTTGATTTTAAAATGTGTTACTTAGTCATTTGTATTGGTGAATCTTCTGATTGTTGTAAAAAGTATTTCTTAATTTTTTAAAGGAACTGGTATGGATAAATACAGAAAATGGATCTGTTAGAAAAAGTATGTTATATCATGAGACTGATAACTCTTTTAGAGGAAATATTTCCACCAAGAACGTGCTATATGTAAGTAACATATTATTCTAAAAAATATATATTTAAGTAAAAAATCTAGTAATTTATATTATATAACTTAGTAACAGTAAAATTTTCATACACACACTATATTGTAACAGAGTAACATACACCTAAACTACATTATATATATAAATACATATGTGTGTATGTTTTCATATATGTATATATTTTTGAATTGACATTCAGAAAATTGTATTTATTCATTTTTCTTTAAAATAAGCAGCTATTAGCTTTTAAGTGGATAAACATTGATTATAATTAAGCTCAGATTCATAATTCAGAAAAGTTTATTCACATAACAAGTCTATGTTCTGGAACAATAATTATTAGTTTACAATGAGTCTCAGTTTGTAAAATTCAAGAAAAAAACATGATAGTCACATAAAAGCGGGCCGAACGATTGCTTAATTTACAGGTTGTAATTTTTATCAATAGAATAAATTCTCTCATATTGTGGGTAAGAAGTATTCTGTGGAAATACCAGGACTAACCCAGTGCGCTTCAGAATTCTACTCCTCTGCCATCTAAACAGATTTTGATAGCTTATAAACCTTTCACAAATTTTACTTGTTCATTTTTTATAAAGACAAGTAGTGTCAAATGATATAATTTCTAAAATGTTGGAATTATTGATGTCTTAAAATGAAAATCTAACATCGCTTAAAAATATACCTAGTATAATTTAAATATGATAGTAGTAATTTTATACTTGTATTATCCGTGTGAAATATATGATAATGTCTCTCCAACCGTTAGAAAATTTCCATTATGTCTCCTCCTTGAGCTGTATTTCATTTCCACTTACACAGACAAGTTTATTCAGATATAATAAATTATTAGCTTTCCAGTTTTTATTGATCCCTTATCATACTTTTCTGCAATGTAATATGTATGTTGATTAAAACTTAATTTTTAGAGAATGTTCTTCTGATTACAAGGCTCTTAAGTGCTAAAAAAAAAAATCTCTTGCCTGAGATGTGATTACAATGATTAGTTTTAAAACCTAATAAAACAACATGAATATATTACGTGTTTTGCAATAATTATTATACATTCTGAGCAAAATTTTATTAGAAATGCATTTCCTATTGAGATGGTTGCAGTTTTATTCCACCAATTATTTTGTGTAGCCAGAGGTGAATATTATTTATTACCAGAATAAGACAGGGTTCATCTTCAGTTCCATTCCATTTGATCTATCATCAAATCAATTAGACACTCCTTCAATTTTGTTGAAAGCAAAGAATTACAAACCATCTGACTTTCAAATGGATTTTGTATTGTTATTAGATTCATTTACCTCCTTGAGACAGTCACCTACATTTGTAATTGTCATTTTGTGCTGAGGGTAAGGCTTCCACATCAAGACAATTCACCAATGTCTGTGAAGCAGTTAAGGAAGGGAAGGGTGCTCCCTTGTGAAACAAGGAAAGGGCAAATGCAAAAAGATAATAAGAAAGGAAACTAGCCTGGGTTCAACATTTTCTCAGAGTAGTCAACATTGTGTTTTAGTAATTAAGTGTTTAGTAATTAAGTAATTAGTGTTTAGTAATTAAGGATGTTACAAGAACTTTGGGGCAGTCCAATATTCTCTTAGCCAAAGCAAATCAGTTCTTAGGACACCTCAAGATGACCAGCACTTTCTGTCCATATTAATTTAAAATCCAAGTTTCAATATCATGTAACATACACTCAGATGACAGAAGGAATCAGGACTGCAGAGGGAAGGAGTCTTTTGTCACTCACTAGTGTCCAAACCTTCCACTAAGCTGTTCTGAATTTTCAGCTTCTCCTCACTGTTTTGAAAAGAATAATGTTAATGATGTCCACCATTGAAGAACTCTTGCTTCAAGTGATTTAGCCAGAGCCATCACTCTGGAGAATTCCTCTGTAATTTTAAGACAGAATGTCACTCTGGTGACAGGTACTCGTCATTCAGTACCATGGAGATCTTTTTTTTTTCTTTTTTGTGATTCCTAGAGATCCAAATTCTTGGATGGATTGAATTTCTTTCACTAACATCCCAGATCATACTTGCTCCACTTAGTTAAATATGTCCAGATTTTACATCATTATATGAGAGAAAATGATTATATCATGATGGCACTTTCTTGAGATACTCAAGGCAACAATTGTCTTGACAGAAAATTATATTTGATAGTGGGTTTTTTTTAAAGATACATGTTCACTGCTAATGACCCTTGCATAAAGCTTATATATTAGCTTAGAATCTTTCTATGGATTAATACAAGATTCCCAAAATGACATGTGTAGGATTTAACTATTTTTTCACTTTGAAAAGGATTGTAACATTTGCTAGTTTTCCATCCTTACATAGTGCTATTTAAATCAATTCAATGGTTCTCATGGTATTTTTACATACCTGTATGCATTTGTGTATGTTTATCTCCTCTCCCAGGATTTATTCACCTTTATGCAGATACAAGTAATAGAACACATTTACTTATGATATGTTATTATCTGGCTTGTTTTTAACTTATCATATAAACAAGTAACCATTGTATAATCTGCATTTTGAAAATCTGACAGGAAAATGGGGAATCAAAATATTATTTCATGAAATGAATCAGAATCTGTTGGATTGCATTACGAATTACAGTATTCGAATTTATGTTTCCATAAACTTGAATAAGGATGTATATATTTGCTGGAATAAGGCATTTTAAATATTGAACATTACCCACTTAAGCTGACACTCCAGTACAGATGATTAATGTGCTAGCTGTGGCTCTCAATGCATATGAGCAATGAAATCACCGGTCTACACTTGGCTAATTGTGCCCCACTAAGATTGTTAGTCTCTGAGTACTTAGTTTCCCCCAAGATAGTTCTTACATTCTAATTTTGTTCTCTTCCTCACAATTTTAGGATTTTTTTCTTAGTGTTAATATTTATATTTTGTATTTATATTTTGTATATATTTTGTATTTATATTTTGTATTACATCCTAAAATGTTCTTCTTCAAATGAGATATTTTATAATAACATTCTCCAAGGGAATACTCTTTAACTCCAATAACTTGGGGAAATTAAATGGAAATTCCACATTAATTTCAAAATTCCATTTAATAATTAAAGATAGAGAACCTAAGAATGAAATTCAAATTTAACCTATATTTTTAGGTGACACTTTCATTCAGTCATGGAATTAGTCTCTACGTGATTAGCATATATCAAACACAATGAGAAATATTTAGGAATCAATGGAGATATGATGGAAAGAGTCCTTCCTCTGTGGCACTTTTATTTGGTTGGAGAAGACAGTGGAGCTTATAATGGTAAATGCGATGAAAGAAATAGTATTGAAATCTATGACAACTTGTGGAGATGAGGTGGGAGCCCCATCAAGCAGATTATTATGGAAAACCTCTGTGGGACTTGAACCCCAAAAGTTGTCATCATGAATGACAGTTTTGACAAGATTGAGGCAACTTTAATCTACACAAGGTAGTTATCTCTTCAAATGGCTCAAAGTAATTTCATAACCTGTTGCTGCCTTGGCACTTTTATTTATTTATTTATTTTGTTTGTTTGTTTTTGGCCAGTCCTGGGCCTTGAACTCAGGGCCTGAGCACTGTCTCTGGCTTCTTTTTGCTCAGGGCTGGCACTCTGCCACTAGAGCCACAGCGCCACTTCTGCCATTTTCTATATATGTGGTGCTGAGGAATCGAACCCAGGGCTTCATGTATACAAGGCAAGCACTCTTGCCACTAGGCCATATTCCCAGCCCTGCCTTGGCACTTTTAAAGAAAGACAGATCCATTTCATTTCCATTTCTTTCTTATCACTTCTATGTATTCATCCAGATCTTCCTTTTTATCCTTGAATTATATGGGAAAATATCAACAGTCATCTATCTCATCTTTTATCTTGTAAGATTATAGAAGAGAGAACAGTGAAAGTCAGCAAAACTCCAGCTAACATTGTCTAGGTCTGTCCAATAGGGAAATTCTCTACAGTTAAAGATAAGGGTTGGATCTAAGAACTGCCATTTTTTTTTTTTTTACCATGAAAATCCTTGAGAAATGGAAGGCTGAGGTCAGTGCTAGGCCAAAAGTATGAAGGAGCAGATCTAATCTCTGAAATCCCAGCTACTCCAGTTGAAGTCCAATCTAGTGAAAAAGTAGTTCTGAGACCCTGAATATTCCTCTGAAAGACCTTGGTAAGGAGCTAAGTTTTCTAGTGCAGAACTATCCAGGATTCTAGCATAATTCTTAGTTGCTCAGGGATTTTATCCCATCAGAATCTCCTATTTAAAAAATGTGAACTTAGAATTAAACTGGAAGAACTCAGGCATCCACTATTTTCTCAAAGTGAAACAATCTTTTCTGCAGTATGAGAAAATTTATCCAATTCTGTTCACGTCTTCTCTTCAGCTATTCCAAGTGTGCCTCTTTAAACTCTGTCTAAACAAAGAAAATGGAGTTGTTCTGCTATCTCAAGTATTGAGAATCTCCAGTGCTTCCAGGAAAACACACGCAACCAACTTTCCTTTGGTCTGGTAAATAAACTTTACTTATAAAGTCTGGTAAATAAACTTTATAAGTAAAGTTTATTTACTCCTCAAAGGAAACCAAAATAATTTTCTGGAATGATTTCCCAGCAGCTCTTATGTCTGAGGATTAAATATCTACCTAAAATTCATACAGATTCCAATGCTCAGATGTCTCCAAGTAGACTTTTCTCCCTTTCATTTTTTGTCTTAAAGTGTACTGTACATTTACTATGCATAGGAGTTGCTATACAAATTTACATACACAGAGCACATATACTGTACTTCATTAAATGTTTCCACTAATGATACTTATGGCTTTGGTTGCTGCCATTATAATGCTACATGTATGATTCACATTGCTTGTGATCTATATATGTGTATGGGAACCCACTCAAAGTGAAAATTGCCTTTGAATGATCATATTGGACTGGCAATTCCATGCCACTAAACAACCGGAAATAATGTGGTATTTGAGTGGTCCAGAAGGTTTTAAATGAGCCAATTTTAGGATATTGTTAAAATGTTTAAATGATGATATAAAATGCAAAGAAATGTAATCAGACAAATTTCTACCAGGAAATTGTTCTTTTTTTTTTTCTTTGCTCTGTAGCTCAATTCAGTGTGTCCATGACATTTATGTATCTGTAAGCTGTGAATCAGTTCTGAACACTGGAGGAAGGAGAGAGGCTATCAGACTCACCCAGGAAGCCTTTTCAAACTACACTGGCCCTTTTCTACTCACAGTCCCTCCTCCTTTTGAGATTCTGCCTAAGATGTATCTCTGAACTTGAGGAACACCATCTGCTCACTTACAAATAGGCATTTTTATCTCCAAAATGTCAGGTTTCTGCACATGAGCCTCTCATATCTACGGGGAGTGGGGGAGGGGAAACCCTGAAGCATACATCAATAACAATCTTTCAAATGAATGCTGACAGGTGAAAAAAATATGGATACATTTACGATATTTTCTGAGTGATATATGCAGTCAATTAGTCCCTTGTAGCCATGAGATAAAAACTACTTTACTCAACTGGGTCAGAATGCTTTACTCATGGAGTTTTCTATAAGTTCAGAATTCATTCTGGGTAATATTCATGAACATGAGCTTTCCTAGATTTAAGTCAATGCCACCAATTCTAATCAACCACTGCTATTAGACAAGATTGCTGGATTGTATCAACTGTATTATAAGGAACAATGAGATTGTGATATTTTGGTGATACAGTTCTCTTACTAACATTCCTGTGGTCACCATGGCCGCTTCCTGTCAATGTGTCCCTTCACTTTGAAAAAACATTGTGAGAGGATTTATAGATTCTATTTTCCACAGCACTGACGTTGAAGGTTTTCTTTGCTCTAAGTGTTGTCTGAGTTGGTTAATATAAGAACTTAAATACACATGCTGCTCACCATTTACATTACACTCATATAATTGAATCATTTCATGCTAGTATGTCTTTGCCAATTTACTTAGAATTAGGGATGTAGCAAGTGTTTTAAACTTATTACTCAAACATTACTTGCTCTCTTATTTTTTCAGCTGTGGGGCTTGAACTCTGGGCCTGGTCACTGTCCCTGAGTGCTTTTGCTCAAGACTAGCTCTCTACTACTTTGAGTCGTAACCCCACTTCTGGTTTTTAAGTGGTTAATTGGAGATAAGATTCTCATGGGGACTTTTCTACCTGGGTTGGCTTCAAACTGTGATCCTCAGATCTCAGCTTCCTGAGTAGCCAGGATTACAGGTATGAGACACTGGTGCCCAGCTCATTATTTGCACTTGTGAAAAATAAAAATAATGTATGAATGGATATGACACCTTAAATTATTCATGAAATATAAGTACTAGGTTTTTCCAAATGTAATTCATGTAATGGAGTACTTGTATCTGTAAACTATTTCTGAACTTTCTTTTATAGTTCTATCTACTGATCTATACCACTAGCAGAAACAATATTTTTTAATGTTTTTAATTATCTTTAAGTAATTGAACAAAGGGGTTTCAATTTAGCACATGAATTTATAAAAAACAATGCATATTGATGAATTTCACCCCTTCATTCATTCTCCCCCTACTCTCTCAACCCTACCCATCCCCTCAAGTCACCTAGTTTCATTTTCACATATGTAAAGTGAATATTAAATAATACGATTTTAAATAGATATTTCTTGTTTACTTTCTCAAGCATGATTGTTCATAACTTGTAAAGAGTTCATCCTCCTCATAGAACACATCTGACAGTAAACACTTCCATAAAGCAACCATTGCTATTGTGGTTCACAGACAAGGAAAAAGAACTCACAAACCGATTAGGAAGAGGCAGAGCAGACATTAGAACCCAAGCACCTTTGCTTCCGACTTCATGCTCAGAAACTATCAGAACCCACTGGTGTTTTGTAGCTTAGTCTCCTGTTGAGTCTTTTTGGCCCTGAGGAAAGGGATTCACAGGATACCGTTGGCCTCTGCGAGCTTAGGTATCATGGAAGTGGCAATGACCTTCAAACTGGTGCTGTTCTGTGTTAACTTCATAAAAATTTGCATATCACTGCCTTCAAAGATTCATACTACATACGATATTTTCTTCTTAATGTTTTTCTCCCCAGAGGTGAATTGTCATGTGCTAAGCTAGTTTTCTAACTCCTCTTTTTAATCACTGGAATTTCCCTTCAGTGAACTGGAAGATAACTTCCCATCTTAGTAAGCACATCCCCTTGAAAAATTAAAGGAAGCTTGACTTCCTACATCCTTTCTCGTTCTAGTTTTCACCAGCATACTTGGAAATGGTGAGATGGGTAAGATATGCTAGGGATCTCATGTTTATATCCTCTAACTCAGTGAGGTTAATGGTCTCAGTCCAATTGGAAGTAGATAATTTTTATTCCTGCGGAAGCAAACTCATTATTAGGCTTAGAGATATGGAAATTTCATCTTATAATTCAGAGACTCAACATGAATTGTTTCCCTTCTGTCTTTCTGTTCTAATCATAGTTATGCATTGTTTCCTGGATCTTTTCTGTCTTCCTCAGGTAAATGAGTTCTTCTAGATGAATAAGAGTGCTATTTTTCTTCATTTCAAGAGAAAAGATGATAGTCTATTAACACCTTTCAAGTTTTACATTCATTTATTGTGTATAAATGAATTTGTTAGTTGTCGGAGAGTGTACGGTATCTGACACTCAGTTTTGAACCTTACATGACACATAAAAAGTCATGTAGAAATTCTACACCTACAAAGACATCAATATATGATGATGGAAAAACACATGATTATCGGGGGGAAAGACTAAGATGTGACTGAGGAAAGCTTTGCCCCTGGGCTAGCATTTGAACTTCGATTTGCAAGATGGCTTACATCTGAGAAATGTTAGGTAAAGGAAGGATCATGGGCCAAGACTAAGAGATTTGAAATGTTCAACTTACCAAAAAATAGTGAACAACTAAAGGCTTGAGTCTTGGGAAAGGAAAGTTGACCATGTCACACTTACAGAGGCAAAAGTGGTATACACATATAGATCCAATACCCACCCATAAGCAAGTCATATTACATTTCCTTCAAATTATTTATCTGTGTCTTCTATAATCAAAGTGCAATCAATAAATGAGGTAATTTGTAATCCTTGGCTGGATGGCCAATAAAGAGAAAATAAACTGTTACCTGTAAATGGTCTCCATGGATTTATCAAAAGCCACATGTCAACAGACCATAAAAAAGAATAAACAGTAAAGTTCCCTCTTTGAATCCCTAGTGAGAGAAATGCCAAGTAAAATTTGCTTCTGAGAAGGATAATGGTCCAGAAATTCTCCTGGTCCTCACAAGAAACAAAAATCTATTTCTTATACAGCATTTGGGGTGTACTAAGAGTTAAGAACTGGGGTGGGCAATACTTGTAGTGTGAATATTACTTTAATGTACTAAATTTCTGTCTGAGAAGTCCCAGTCTATAATGGCCACCTTTGTAAGTAAACAAGGAAAATATTGGCAAGTAGACCTTTGTCTTTAAAACAACTGATGTTAACATGTTTATGAATCTGAGCGTTTGGTTTTCCACTGAGTATTCAATAATACAAGGTTGCTCTTGGCTGTCCACTGGACAATCCACTGACCCTCTAAAGCATAGCTCCTTTGTTATTCAACTTCTTCTCTTTTCTTTTGATTTTTCTCTGACCCAAGTCTGTTTAAAATAGCTTTGGGAAATTCTCAGTTGGATTTTTTTTTTATTCCTTCTCTTTTTCATCTTCTCTCAGTTATAAGAAAAATTCTCTTTTTAATCTCTTTTGTTCCTTTTAAGACATTCTGTTATTTCATCAGAAATAAAACACGAACCATAAGGATAGTGAACACTAATGCAAACCCTGTGTTGAAGAAAATAAACTCTTTCTCGTTCCAATTGGAATCAGTCAAGAAATAAAAAGAATGGCAGCATTGTTGAGAGTTGTTGGAAATTTTGTGAAAGGGACTCCACAATCTCCATAAAATCTTACATTTTCCCCTTCATACTTCGTTATTTATTCTGTGAGCACAAAGATCAAATGCTTTGCCTTTTGTTTGATTTAATTATAAGTTTGGTTTTGATTGGATTATATGTGCTCTAATGGCATTGTTTTCCATATAATGACACATGATTAACAGGAGTGTGTGGGCTGTACTCCAGACTGTAATTTATGTCATGCATGTTATAAAGCAGAGCACATTTCTACCGATGAACTTACTAATAATCTTAGAAAGAATAACCGAAAATAAACTATATTTTGTACAGATGACTGATTTAGGCTATATATTATAAGTTTCTCATAACTTAATTTTTTATGTATTTTACAAATGTGTATCATTTGCTTTTTCCATGCCAACCACATTGTTAAGGATTATGTAAAACCAATAACATGCTTATATATGTTGGTGAATCATCACACTATTACTTGAGTACAATATTTCAAGTCCCAATGAATGCTAGTAATGCTAAGAAATTGATGTGTCCCTCTCACCCTTTAAATCTTACTTTTAATTCTTTAATGCCTTTAATTAAGTTGAGGGTAATTTACTGTAGCAAGTAGCTCTTCGGGGTTACCTTAGCGTATTCTTAATTATATTATGAATATTTAATAATGCAAAATGTTCATCCTATGATCTGGAATGGTAACCCCAGCCCAAGTGGACATGTGGATAGCTCCTTCACTCATGTTCTGCTTACTGTTAACTGACATTCATACTCTACTTCTCAGCTTGATTATTGGGGTAGACTTCTAAATGAACACTGTGATTCTTTTCTCACTTAGATCTGTCCTGCATATTGCTGAGACATGGTTATTGCTAGAGTGCTTTGTTAGCTTTCTAACGTGTGCATCATGTAAAATAGACCACAAAGCAAACTGCGGAGCTTTTCAAAATACCCTATGGTATGCAGGGCTATCTGACACTAAATTGATGCCAACAAGTTATTTAACTAGTCATGAACCCCACTTCTAAATGCTTCAGGTCAGAACTATAATATTATCAATTCGTACTCCATTTTGTTATTATGTGTCATAAATGAACATTTATTTGTAAGCACACCTATGTAAAAACCAAGGCTGCAACATATAGCAGTAGTAAGTATAATGTTTTCTGGACTCCAAATGAAGTTGGAAAAATTATGCTATGCATACCCTACTTCTCTTACCCTCCCCTTGTTCCTGATATTTCTTCAGGCCAAAATGCCCTTCTACTCCAATTCAGCAAATACAAATCCTGCTTATCCTTTGGAGATAAGGTCTAATTTCCCATGTAAGAGTACTGATCTTGGGCTGGGGATATGGCCTAGTGGCAAGAGTGCTTGCCTCGTATACATGAGGCCCTGGGTTCGATTCCCCAGCACCACATATACAGAAAATGGCCAGAAGTGGCGCTGTAGCTCAAGTGGCAGAGTGCTAGCCTTGAGCAAGAAGAAGCCAGGGACAGTGCTCAAGCCCCAGGACTGGCAAAAAAAAAAAAAAAAAAAGAGTACTGATCTTTCAATCTGATGCAATTGCCCATTTCTCTCAACTCCTTTAAACATGTATCTATAACCTTCTTGCTGCATTTCTCATTCACAGTGGTTTGTTCTGTGGTCTGCCTTATTTTCTACTATCTTATTAACACTTTAAGGGAGACTATCCTCTCATTTTTCTTCAGCTTAATTTCAAGACATGATTTCTCACACTGAGCATAACACATTTCCTGAAACAATGCTGCATATAAAAAAAAACATCATCCCCGAACTGGGAAGATGGACATAAGTTCTTGTTGTTGCTGTTGTTGTTGTTCATTGGATCTGATGCAACTAGATTATAACCTGTTCCAATGTCAACTCTGGGGCTCCTGCAGGAGACACCAGACAGCTGGCTCCAGCCTGCATAGCTTTCCATTCCTCTCCTACACCTTGGTGTGGTGGCTTCCTGAAAATTGTACTATTATCTCATGACAAAACAGCACAAGTACATATACATTGGGAGCAAGTAGCCTGCTTTGCAGTGCCCAGATTCATCTGCCAAAAAGCAAGTCTCATGCAAAGCCACCATAGGTGACGTAGGGATCTCATCTTCCCACGTTCAAGATGGTGGATAAAAGCACAGAGGTAAAAGAGGTGGAGTGGCTGGGTAATTCTATTCATCATGATACTGGAGTAAAGAATCCAGAACAATACTATTCTAGCTTCTTTCCCTTACTAGTAGTAATACTACTACTATTCTAGATACACTCTAGAGCTCCTTTTGTAAGCACAGGGTTCTTCAAATGTCTTGTGGAAGCAGGTATAAAATACTGAAGACCAGTGAAGACATATATAAACAGTAAAAGGACAGGTTATGCATTTTCAAAGGTCATTCCCAAAGTCCAGGAGTGTGTAGGTGAGAAATGAGGGCAAATGAGTTACAAAGAAATAATACGACCTCTTGCAACCTGCAAATATCTGTGGTTATAGAACCAGACAGTGATAATGGAAAAGGTTCTACAGAGCTTTAAGTAGTAAAACTGGACAGAGTCAGTAATTGAATACATAATTAGGCAAAGGAGAAAGATACTGAGAACCATTTCCAAGTTGACTCTCGGGTGGTATCATTCACCTGCAGAAAGCCATGATCACTTCGGATGGTGATGTAGATTAAGTAGAATGACAATCCAGACTGAATGTTATCATAATAATGTGTTAATCATAGAAATATTACAAAATACTTTCATGCATATTTCATCTTCACAGTAGCTTTCTGTGTGCACATCGCTACATTTATTTTGACACAAATATTAAGTACAAACAGATTTCAGAGATCTGTGTAAAAAGAAAACCAGATAAATGGAGCCTTGAAGCTATGTGATCTCATTCAGTGTTCCTTACCATTCCTTTATTTAAAGTATTTATATATACAAATGTATGAAGCATATATACATTTACACATATGCATATATATGTAACTTAATACTTCAGTCAGTAAAATGAGAAAAGCAACTATCTCCAAATTGGCACATAAGCCAGGTGCTGGTGACTCATGCCTGTAATCCGAGCTACTCAGGAGGCTGAGATCTGAGGATCATGGTCTGAAGTCAGCCTGGGCAGAAAAGTCCATGAGACTCTTATCTCCAATAAACTACCCAGAAAAAGCTGAAGTGATGCTGTGGCTCAAGTGGTAGAGCGCTAGCCTTGAGCAAAAAGAGGTTCAGGGGTAGTGTCCAGGCTCTGAGTTCAAGCCCCAGGACCAGCAAAAAAAAAAAAAAAGACACATTAAATCTCAAATAATAAAAGAAATTTGTGGGCTAGGAATATGGCTCAGCTGTAGAGTGCTCACCTTGTATGCATGAAGTCCTGGGTTCCATTCCTCTGCACCACATAAACAGAAAAAGTGGGAAGTGGCGCTGTGGCTCAAGTGGCAGAGTGCTAGCTTTGGGCAAAAAGAAGCCAGGGGCAGTGCTCAGGCCCTGAGTCCAAGCCCCAGGACTGGAGAAAAGAAAAGAAATTTTTAAAGTTAGAGTAAGCAATAGTTATAATATCCACTCCCCAAAATATTTATCTGAAGAACATATTCTATTTTTGCCTATTCCATTTTTCTTTTACTATTTGTTGAGATGTTAAAATGTGTTTGTTTTTCATGCACGAACCACATCTCCCAGTCCTTTTTTGCATTTTAGGTTGGTTTATTGATAGTCTCTTTATTTTTGCCCAGAGCTGTGCACCCACCTCAGTCCTCCTACCTGTGCCTCTTGAGTCCTCTCAGTAACTATGGACTATTGTCATCTGCTACTATTCTTAGCTTTTCTACTGAGAAGGGCGTCTCATTAAGGTCCCTCCCTCCCACCACCTCAAGCTGGCTTTAAAACACATTTTTTTCTGATCTCCAGTTCCTTGTTAGCTGAGATTACAAACATGAACTATAGAGCCACAGGAGACTATGGAGTTTTTCATTGTTTCTTCCTTCATATACCAATTGCTGTAATGCACACATCATGCAAAAATCATACTGACTTTTTTTAATCTCTTCCTTTATTTATTATTACTTCTCTTTTTTATTCTTTTTATTATTCTTTTCCTTCATACATACTGACCTTTCCTTCTTTCCTTCTTCTCTCCCAAGCTATCATGTTCTCTTGACTTTTTCTGATAATTGATCCAACTCTCAGCTCCACATTTTCCAAAAGCTTAGTAAGTACATTCCAGTAGACATAATAATGGTGTCCCTTCATGATTTCCTCCCCACTTAATATGATAGAAAACACAACGCACTGGAAAGGAGATAGACCTTCTTTCCATCTACCTTTGATTTTCCAGATGCGCCCTAATCACCTTTGTGTCTCTTCTGTACTTTTCCTTTATACCTTACAACACTTATGATGCACCATCTGTGCGTGCTCTAAGAGGCACTGCCAAACACTGGAGAAAGTGCAAGCTGCTTTGATATTGGGGCTTCAGCAAATCTGTTTGAAGGTGCCAACATTGGCTCTATCCTTTTAGGCTTGTTCTTTCTTTTTCCTGCATGGAGAGTAGACATGGTACCTCAAGTTGGAAAAGCACCATCTTCTTGAGTCTTAAAACCACATATCACAGTACATGTGAAGTCACAAGAAGAGCATAACTGAATTCTTCTAAGGACTGTGGACTGCTTACTCCAGGTTCCTTGCCTTCAGGGGACCAGTCACTGCATAGCCAAATCCATGAACTTCCTCCCATGACAAGTGCTTCATTAAGCCTCCTTTCACGTAGCTCCTTTCAAGTCTTCCTGTATAGAAATGTTCTTATATCCTTCTATTCCCACATCATTTTTGTCTTTATTGAGAAGCCCTTTGTTTATTTCCCTCTATTGTCTATTAAACTATGACCTGTTGATGCACTGGGATGAGTGCTCTTTTTTAGGGTTCTTAGAACAAAGCCCCCATATCATATAGTGAATTAAACGTTGCAATTCTGCTGGTCAACTAGAAAGAACAATCTACATGGGCTGGTTATTGCTCAATCCTTCCTAAGCAATGCTGCTTACTGGCTGCAGTAATGTGCTGCGACACACCAAACAAAGCCTGGAAAAGTCATCTTGCCGCCCATAGTGCAGTAGTGTCTGCTCTCATTCACTGCTGCCCTTATCTTCCCAGCTCTTCTTTTGCATTAACTTCTTTCTTAGCATATTACTTTTCCTCTGGAGAATCATTCTCCCTTCTTCCATCAATCTCAATCTATGTCTCCAGTTATACAAAATAACACTTGACCCAGTTCTTCCTGTTCTGTATATTCCAGTCATCTAGCTATGGGGAGTGGCTTGATCACAGGTATGGGACCCAGCCTAGGCCAGGAACACACTTCCAAAGCTTTGTTGAGCAGTTGTGAATCAGATTGCTCTTTGTGATGAGAGTGAGCATGACTTCCCAGGGTTTTCAGAACTAGGAGTTAATAACTCTCTATTCTTTATAAATTTAACAATCTTCAGTACTCTGTTAGAAAACAGACCAAGAAAATCTAGAGCTGACAAGACCCTACTGTGGGGATCCAAGTCTAGGAATGAAGTCAAAATGGTGAGGCCAACCAGAGGCCAAGGTTTGAGGTGAAGAAGAAAGAACAATTTCCTCTAAGTATCTTTTTTTTAATTTGCTGTTCCTAGGGCCTAAACTCAGGGCCCATGTGCTGTCCTTGAACTCTTTTGCTCGCTCAGTGCTAGTGCTCAACCACTTTGATTCACAGCTCCACTTTTAGCTTTCTGATGGTTAATTAGAGATAAGAGTCTCAAGGACATTCTAGCCCTGGCTGGCTTTGAACTGCAATTCTCAGACCTCAGCCTCCTGAGTAGCTAGGATTACAGGTGGGAGCCACCAGGGCCCAGCTCCTATCATTGATTCAAGTTCTTGGATCCAGAGAATGATCCCTGAAGTTAAACTGATACTAACATGCACTTAAGTACACAACCTTCCACAAAGCCATTCAGCCACTGTTCCAATCATCCACAGACTTGATAAATCCCCCAAAGTTCACATGTTAGAAACCAGATTCACAGTGTAGTAGGTATGTGGGCACGTGATGCGTGGTTATATAATTATGTCTGCATAAATGGATTGATAGCATTGCTATAGGCAGTCCCTCTTGTTCCTTTCTCACCTGCTTTGTCCTTTTGCCTTGGATGACAATGCCAGCAGTTGTCAGTCCCTCAATGGAAGACTTCCCAGTGTTATCAGAACTAGGAGTTAATAACCCTCTATTCTTTATAAACTTACCAATCTTCAGTACTCTGTTAGAACAATAATATACATGGACCAAGACACAACAAGAGTACTTTAATGTATGGTATGAATGTTAAGTGAGATAGTACATATGAAGTGTTGAGACTGTTGCCTGACAGGTAGTGATGGATGAATAAATGTTAGGCATACTGACACAGATATTTCCCGTAGATGTTTGAGTTGCATACAATGATAAATCCTCTATTTTATGAAGGTGCCTTGAGTTGGGTTGCTTTAACCTGCAAGTAAATAAACTTGATTAATATGTTAATAGTATAATTAAGTTAACAAAACATAAGGAAGTAGGGTACATAAGTTTATGGCAGACCAAGTCTCTTTCTTTGCACTGGGGTAGAGAAAGAAAGGGAACTCAATAAATTGAACATAGTTCATCTCCTTCTCCTTAATAAAGTCTTGCTACCAGTAATTTCATCTGAAATCTTTGGATTGAAAAGTCCTAGTTAACAATGAGCTTTCCTCATGATTTTCCTGTTTATTCCCTAAAATTCCCTTCTCACATTGTTAATTTCCATCTCTGCTAAGAAGTCTTAGTTTTCTAAAATTACATAACAATACAAAATATGAGTAATCAAACATAAGGACAGTGATAAAAATAAAAGAAACCATTTCCATAATTACAGTGTAAGTTCTGCTCTTTCTTATTTAAGCCTTAAGCTGAGAAGTTTTGTGTTTTTTTTTTCAAATCAGTTTAGAGTAAATACTATTATTACTGAACAGCCCACATGCTAAATAGCATACTTTTCTTGGTATAGATTTCTGGAGGGATATGCAAGGGATTTGCATGCTTAATTCCCATTAGCACCTGTCACTGGGATTTATTATCCCAGAGTTAATTCTCCACTCACTGCAGCCAAGAAGTAGGAAGCTCTTGTATATGGATTTAAATGAAGCTTTTTATTTATCAAAATGGGTTGCATTTCATGTTAGTTCCTTAGACACATACAGCAACCACAAAGCCATAGTCAAATAATTTTTTTGGTTAATATTTGTTCAAATATGATTCTTTTCAATAATTAGAAAAGCTTATCCATAATTTGCAAATATAGGGGAAGTCAAAGTGGTAATAAGGATTTAGCCCAGTGTTAAAATCTATTGGCTCCTGTTCATCTCTTTAATATTCAATAAACATGTAATGACTATCTACTAATTCTGGGCTGGATTCTAGTTTATAGACTATATAATCTGTATTATAGATTATATAACAACTATATAATCTATATCATAGCCATATTACAGACTACTCTCTACTTCATAGAGCACTGACCATACTAGAAAAAAATTTCCCTTGACAAGCATATATTTTATCAGAGAATATTCATCCATAAACACGTAAGTATAGATACATTTACATACATACATACATACATACGTACATGCATGCCAAACATACATACAAAGTTTTCATACACATACAAAATAAGTGCTAGACCAAATCAAAGCTTATGAGTGCAAATGAAGGTGGCTATTACTATTTGGGGTAAATTGGTCAAAGAAGGCCTCTCTCGGCAGTGACAGCAGAGCCTAGATCTGAGTGTTGTTAGCAAGCCTATTCTCAGGAGCTTATGAAACATGCATCATGGATTTCATGAAGAACAAAAATGTGACAGTTAACAAAATTTGGCAGGATGCTGATACACTAGCAAGTTTCTTCTGTAACCATAGCTAATCCATAAACTTGCCTGGGTAGTGAAGCTAATAGATTTGCTGGTTTGTTCCCTGTCCTTTCTTTTCTGTTTGCCTTCTCTCTTCCTCCTTTCCAGTCCCATCTCTCTAAACCACTTCTCAAACCATTCTTCTGCCCCCTTTAGGCTGAATTTCAGTACTGAACCACTTTTCTCCTAATCTCGTTCTCAGTCTTGCAAGGAATACATTTCCTGCAGAATCTACTATTGAGCACTTGAATGTCCTAAGCAAGAGTATGAAATAATTCAATCATTCATAACTGTACTAGACTTGGAGGATTTTTCCCAATTGAGCCTTTTGGGTAATCAACCAATACTGATTAAATTCAGGTTATATGTTGGATTCTGTATGGAGAGCAGAAGATGGAATAGAGTGTTAATACAAGAGTTAAAGAGTAGTTAGAAAAAATGTATAAAAGAATAAATAATAAACTATGGGAATTTGCTGATGATAATGGATATTGAGGTGGGGGGGCATATTTCCTTAAAAGAATTTGAGCCATTATACTTCTTGGAAAAAATTCAAATATAATAATATTACTCCCTTCTTGTGATAAATATTTAGAATAATTGGCAGTTTACTATTCGCCTACCTGTCCCACACAACATGGTAGTTAGTCTCTACATGCAGCTATGCAAATGTAAATGAATTATTTAAATACAATTTAAAACTACCAAGTCATAGTGGGCCCACTGTAAGTGTTAAATAGCCACATATATGTACTATGATTTTGGAGAGCATAGTTATAAACATGGTCCTTGATACAGAAAGTTCTGTTGAACAGTACTGGTTTAGTTAGCATAAAATGGATGCAAATCTTCCATGCGCAATAAAAATAGCAGTTCATAATTCAATGTGTCACACCTTTTATATGTGTTTAATTCATTTAAGTCCTGACAAACTCCTGTATGAGAATTACTGCTGTTAGACCTATTTTACAGATGAGGAAACAGAGACACCTAGCCTTACTATTCAATATCATCCAATGAGCAAAACATGAAAAATTGAATCCATACTCTGACTCCAGTGCATACTCTCTTACGAAAACCATTATAATGTGTCCACATGAGAAATTGAAGAAAGTGAAGAGATTTTAAGTGGCAGACAGAGCCTACATAGATACAATAAATCACGCCTTTGTTGCTGTCCTTGGCAAGTAGAAGACCTTCTCAGGTCTATAGGATTCATCCAAGACAGTTATCATGGGCTAGAGGTTTAGACAGAGCAAGGCAGGCTGAATCCTGGAGTGGTACAATGAAAAAAAAAAGAGCTAAGTAATTATTTCACAGATGAGAAAAACTGAGCCATGTAGTTGACCTGACCTGCCATGTCAACAAAGCGAGTATGGCTATGGTCAAAGTTAGACATCAAGTTTGCTCTGTGTGAGTGTGTGAGTGTGTGTGTGTTTGCTCTGTGTATCTGTGTGTATCTGTGTGTGTGTGTGCTCTTGGCACCCAGAGTTTAACACTTCCCTAATACACCATTTATTACCTTAAAAATGTACTATTCTAAGAAAGGGCTTTTTTCTCCTTCCCACTGTGCCCTTGTAATTGAATTTTTTAATCCATCCTTTGTTTATCTTTTTTTTTTCATTCTGCCCACCCATTCTGACATTCCTCCTTCATCCTTAAAGCAGGAATGCTCAACCTAACGGAACAGTTCTATCTGAATCACAGCCGTCTCCCTGCCTTTACACATGTAGTTAGCAATTTGGAAAATATGTCAGACGTTCCAACAGCACTTTGGGTCTCTGCAAATTTTGTTCTGCTTTTCTTTCTTTCTCTTTTTTTTCCTGGCAGAATTTCTCCTCCCGTATTGCGTCAATACCTCTAAATACTCAACCTCAGCCAGCCACCAAGATGCACGCACACAACGCTCTGAGGAAGAAAGGAGTTTTCTTTCACTGATCGTTTAGTTTCTGTTCCATGGCAGAGGTCGCACACAGTCTCGCAGAGAGCAAGAACCCAGTCTTGGTTGCCGCTGACAACCCAGATAGTGCCCTGGGACACTGAATGAAAAGCTTCATGCCTTCTTCCCCATCGCTGGGGACAAGTTCGAGTCCACACTGGGCTTAATCAATCGGGGAAAAAAAAAAAATCTATGGAGTCCTAGAGCAAGCTTATCTGGCTGGGCTCGGTGAAGCTGGCGGGCGGCGGGGCTGAGCGCTCGTGGACACAGCCAAGCGGCCCGGGGCGCGTCCCCCCCCCCGCGCTCACCCCGCGGAGTGGGGCTGCTCACCGCGGGAGGCAGCGCGCTCTCGGGCGCAGCGGCAGCCGCCTCTTCCCCGCGGTGTCTGTCGCCACTGTTGGAGTGAGTAACACCCCCGGCGCTCACCAGCTCCGGCAGCAGGCGAGAGGATCTGGCTCCATCGTGGCTTACATAAGGTGGGCGAGCGCGCTCCCGCCGCCGCGCAGCCCCTAGGCGGAGTGGGGCACCTCCTGGGCGGGCGTGCGCCTCCGGGTCTCCCGCGCGCCCCGCTCTGGGAGGTGACTGTCCTTGGCCCTTCCCTGGCGGCGGCGGCGGCGGCTGGGGCGTCTCTCCTTCCCGGTGAGGAGCCTGGAGCTTGGAGATCGGAGCGCCTCACCGTGCCCGAGCCTCTTCCTGCCGCTCCCTCCCCGCCCACTCCCCGCCCCCCGTCTCCGTGGCTGTGTGTGTGCTCCGCGCGGGCGAGGGGACCCGGACCGCACTCGGCGCTCGGCTCGCGGCGGAGCTGCGGCGGCGGCCGCCTTGCGCCTGCCCGGACTTCCCCCAAGTGGGGGCCCCAGCAGCCCCTCGCGGGGGGCGGGGGACGTCAGGTCGTCAGTTCGAAGGCACCGGCGGCCGGGAAGGGGATCTTCAAACTCCTCCTCGCCATCTCCTCTCCGCCCCTCGGTTGGCCCCTGCCCTTGGAGAAAGTGGAGTGTGGCGCTCGCTGGTGGTTATTCCTTCGGACTGCTTGGCGGGGCACGGATTCGGCTGCTGCCCGGTGAGGTCCCCCCACCCCACCCCCGCCAACCCCCCCGGGCACCCCTCGATCGCTCCACCATGAGGAAAGGACTGAGGGCCACCGCGGCCCGCTGCGGACTGGGGCTCGGATACTTGCTGCAAATGCTCGTGCTACCTGCCCTGGCCCTGCTCAGCGCCAGCGGCACCGGATCCGCCGCCCAAGGTAAGGGGTGCGAGCGCCGGGCTGCGCCGCCACTTCTCTTGGTTTCGTCCTTCCCCACTTCTACCTCTCCTCCACCTCCTCCTCCTCCTCCTCCTCACTTCTCCAGGGCTCCCCCCGGTCGGCCTCGTTGCTCTCAGTTCGAAACCACTTTACACGCCACTTTCCCAACTAGTCGCTAAGCTTTCACTGGGAGGGTCTCGCGGGGTGTAGACCCCGATCCGGCTCTGCATATGCGACTCTGGGGTGTCCCTTGCACTTTGGGGTCGGCACGCGCGCGCTCCTCCTGGCCTGGGGTCCCGGCGGAGGGTTGGGGACGCCCTGTGGGGTGCCACGGCGGCACCCTGACGCGCGTGGTGTGCCCAGGCTCCCCGCGCCGCGCGGTGGGTGACTGGGCTTGCAGGATCTCCCTGGCGTCTAGGCTGAGGAATGCGTTCATTCCCGCCGAGGACAACCCCCCCCCCCCCCCCAAAGTGGACGGTGCCCCTCGGGGCTGCTGCTCTGGACGCTATAGAGATGCACTGCCCACCCGGACCCAGGTTCTCAGCGAGGGGCACGGGCGGGGTGTGGATGGCACGCACGCCTTCTCCCCTCTCCCCCTCTCCGTGTCTCCCTTGCACCACCACACAGAGAAACTTAAGCCCCACCGCTCAGGAAAGCGGCTGCTGGGTCCAACCAAATCTGCAACTCCCCGGCGCGGCTCGCCAGGTCAGAACGCTGGCATGGTCATGACACGCAAGGAAACCGCTGGCCAAGTGCGTGGGGCTCTGGACAAGGCCGCCCTGGGAGGAGATGGGCTGGAGTTGGGGATGGACAAGAACCCGGGGTTAGGCACCGAGGCGGATCGCCGCGCTCCCCGGAGTTGGAAAGGGTGGAGGCTGCGCCCAGCCTTTGGGGCCTGGTGAGATGAGGAGTCAAGACTGTCCTCGCCAGGGTCTATCTCGGGTCACCTGGGCCTTTAGCTTTCAGGCAGAGTCTAGCTCGCACCTGAATCGATTTGCTTCCTTTGCCTGTGATTGCTAGCTGGGGAAGCAAGGGCGCTTTTCCTGAACTGGAGAGGGGATCGGGTGTTGATGCAAGAAAGAGGCAATTGAGGGATCTACACACACACACACACACACACACACACACACCCCCCTAGGATCTACTTCTTTTCAAATGGGGGAGGGGGCTGGGTAGGCGCGTGGTAGCCCCAACTTCCTGAGTCTCAGCGGCTGATGTGTCCTCCTGTGATCTGGGGGAGGCCCAGGGACAGAAAGGGGTTTGGTGGTAGAGGGGAGCCCCGGAGGCCTGAGTAGTGTGGTGGGGTGGAGAAGTAAGCGATTAGCCAAGGTTTGTGAATTAGCGACAGCAACACCTTGGGAGTGAATTTCCCTGATGCCCTGCTAAGTGGACCAGCTCCTAAATCCTTCCTTTTTCAGCGGATGGCTCTGGTCCCTGAGGTTCTGCTCTGATTTTCTTCTGCACATTCCAGAGTTTATCTCTCTGTCCATTTTGCAACGCCATCTCCACACTGGGAATCGGGGGAATCATGTAGGTTTCCGGCAATTGGTAAGAAGTTGTCAGAAAGGCAGCCCGGGATGCATAGAGGTGGATGTGTGGAATGCTAAGTGAGCAACCTGAAGCATAGTCCCGGAATCAGCCCTGTGGAAAACCCCTGCTGTTATTGAGTGCATAAAGTCCTAAGCCATGGGGTGGGGGGGTATGATGAGGGAACTGTTTAGGAAAGAACAAGTTAAAGTCCCCCCTCCCAAGATCCCAGAAGGAGATAGGATTCCTGCTGAGAGCTTACAACAGCCAAATTAAAAACATTGGATAGAAAACAAAAAGGATCAATAAAGATCATCAAACTGGGGACTGTAAGTGGATTAATATTGAAAGAAGAAGGGAGAAGGGATGTAAAGAAAAAGCACTCAAAATGCAAGGGATGCTAGCTGCTTGCATCTTCCTTTCTCCTTGAAGACCAAACCAAGACTGGTTCTGATCTTAAGTGGAAAAAGAAAACTCAAATGTAGTGTGTGTGCATTTCACTACAGCTTTTCTCCATCTACTGTTTAGTTCCTCTTGTGCTGGATGAATGAAATGTGTTTTTGTTTAAATTGCGTGGTTTGTGTCACGTGTCAGGGGCTCACAGCCTAAATCTCCAGCTCCTCAGGTGATTGAGAGCTGAAGATCATGATTTGAACCCAGCTCAGGCATAAAAGTTTGCAAGAATCTTACTAATGACTAACCACCAAAAAGCAGGAAATGGATTTGTGGCTCAGATGTTCGAGTGCCAGCCTTGAAGAGAATAAAGCTAAGGGACAGCACCCAGACCCTGAATTCAAGCCTCAGTAACTACAAAAACTCATATTGTCTGTAAAATTCACTATTCTACAACTTTCTTCTTTGTTATCACCCATATTCCAGGGCATTAGCCCTTCCTGTCTGGGAGATATCAAAGGTAGAAAGCACCAAACCCCAATATTAGCTGCATCATCATCTCTGCTATCCATTACCCCAGCCTGATTCCTACTGAACCGCTGTTAACACTGTCCTCTTCGAACCATGCATTGGTTTTTCCTGATCTGATAATGAGACTTACAAGTCCTCCACTGTGTCTCTGTCCTCCTTACTTTGCAGTAGAGCAAACTCTCACCTATAACCTCAAGGTGCCATTTCCTTGTTCTGGTGAGCTTGAGACCCCAGAGGACTGTTTTTATGAATGGAAACACATATGCAATTAAGACAGAAAAGTTCATTGTACTAGTTAAAAATGTGAATGAGGTTCCTTTTAAAAATCTGTTTTGGAGAAGGACAGGAGAAATGAGATATTTGAGACTAGATATCCCTTCAGCAGTAACTAGGGTATGGGGAGGGTGGGGGAGAACCATGATGTTTAAGATAGAAATCAAGAATGGGTACTTTTTTTTTTAAATGAGTTTTGTAACTGGTTTAAAGACAGGCAGCAGTCATTTTAAATAGGTCCTTGGGAAATTCTCTAAGCTTTAGGCAACAACTTTCTCCTTTCTGGCTATGCTCTAATTGTTTCATTCCGGGTAGCAGAGAACTCCTAGCTCCAGGGAGTTTGTGGTGCTTCTCATTTGCAAGAATGGAACATTCTACCAGTGAAGGCCTATGTGTGTGAGTGTGTGAGTATTTATGCCTGTGCTTGTGTGTGTGCCTGTGTGTGTGTGTCGGGGGGGCTTTTCAGTTTGCTCCTGAATTTGTGCCTCCTGTTGATTAATATATTCTCTCTGGTCTACAGAGCATTGATATTCTGATTATCTAGCACCAACTAGTGTTATGAGCGTTAACACCTCCTAGCACAGAACTGAAAGTCACTGCTGGCTAATCCGACTAGAGAGAATTCTCTATGATCGTAAATTAATTAATAGTGTTTTAAAACAAACAAATAATATACTTTTGCCTAGAGAATAGGAAAAAAGACTTCCATGCCTTTAGGCATACAGTTGTGTTACAGATTGATAATTGTCGCTAAGGGCAATTGGATTTCCTTCTAATTGTATCATATATATTTCCATTATAAAGGCAAATTCATGAGATCACTTTGCCAACCTGCAACAAGGAAAAAGTAAGCAAATTTTTATTGGTTCAGAAAAATTGCGTGTATGTTCAAACTTAGAGAATGATTAAAAGGCTGCACAGGACCAACTTTGCAAGCGTGTGCATAAAATGAAGAATCATGGCTAGGCACAATGGTGCACACCTACAACCCCAGCACTTCAGAAGGTGAGGCAGGCACGTCTCCAATTCAAGGTCAGCCTGGGCTACAAAACAAGAACTGGTCTAAAACAAACCAAAACAAACAACAAGAACAGGCAGATAACCAACAAGAAGAAGATCATTCGATTGTAAGAGACATTTATTGACACTGTGGCCTGCCATACACTGTGAGGGTTCACAGTTAAACAAAACTGCATCCTCCCTGTCTCCTATTGCACTTTGGGAACTGTCTGTGATCAGAATTCCTACTGATTACAGTCTTGATCTATTTTAAGCAAACTCCCTAAGGAGGTGGAAAAGACACGAGCTCCACTAGGCAGACACTTTTAGCTTATTTAGGATTTATTGTTGAAACTTAAATACAACCATGCTCTAATGTATGCTGCATTCTCCAATTAGTGCAACAGCAGTGAGAGATGCTCTATTAGTCCTTAACTGCATTTAGCACTTTTCTGATTTAGGTCATGGCTTTGCTGGAGCAGCAGAGGGAGTAACTCTCAGAAGAAACATTAACCATGCAGGCTGCAGCTACTTCCGGAAGGAAGAGAAGGAATAAAACCAGTGGGGGTGGTGATTGGGCCAGTGCCAGGCTCCTGCCTTGCAATGTCAGCCTAGATCTTTTTTTAGTTGCCTTTTGCCTCGGTGGCACTTAAAAATAAACCTGTTCCTATCTTCTTACCAATTGGAAACATAGGAACTCATGGGTAGAGTATACTATTGGAAGGAAGTTTCCCAAAGAACAATTGATACTGTGTCCCAGATCCTGTGCTCTGTGTTAATGACATAGACTTCAAGGAGAAAGCTTCTTCCTTGAGAAGACAGGCTTAGAGTGCTGATAGCGTAACTCCCTTTCTGAAATCTAACTGAAGGCATGGGTGGTGGGTTCAAGCATGGAGGTGGTAAGTACAGGTCAGGCCAGGAGCTTTGATGTAATGGATGAGGTTCTAAATTTTCTACATAGAAGTGATTTGGTTGAGTGTGTGTGGACTTTTCTTTACTTTTCTTCTCTCTCTCTCTCTCTCTCTCTCTCTCTCTCTCTCTCTCTCTCTCTTCTTTTCTTTTGGTGATGAGAGGGGGAGTTTAGGGGAGTAGACATAGATTCCTGCTGGCTTTATACTCCAGATTATCTAACTATATTATCTATCTATCTATCTATCTATCTATCTTTCTATCTATCTTACCTGGCATTGGAGAGGGACAATCTAAGGGCTTTTAATGCTGTCATTAATGCTCTTATGCCCACACTACCCATTCGTTCAAAGAACACCAATGACACATAATTTCTTCTTTTAATGCCCACTAGCTATGTAAGGATGAGTACATTACTTTCCCTTTTTGTGCCTCAGTTTCCATACATATAAACTGAGAACTACGCATACTACAGGTCCAATAAGGATCATTGTTCTGGTGTATACATTTATGGGGGATGACTACATGGACGTGAAATCTTGGACATTGTCCCAGAACAAATCAGTTCAGAAATCTCTTACAAAAACTCTGTGCCATTTTTAATTGATACTTCTTTGAAGTGAATTTGCCTTGAGCAGTCTTAAATACAACTGTTTCCTTTTTCCCTAGTTGTTAAAATGAAATTCAGTGATTGGCTAGTTTCTGTTGTTACAAGTATTTTTTTTAATATCCAGATTTATGGAGATTTTAATAGAAACAGTTTATGCTTTGGTGAGCTCACAGGACGGGGTGTATTCGAAGAAGTAAATACTTTTCTGTCTTCTCTACCTGTGTGGAGGTGTCAGAGGGTCTGCCTTTTCATCAAGCTTCAGAAGCATGTATTATATTGCAAATATAGTTATAGCTTAGGAAGTGACACAAGGCTTTAAAAATGCCACATATGCATATTAAGTCCTGGCCCCTTTATACTTTTCTTAGTGGTGATCAGTGACTCCCAAATGCTTTGCAATGCCAAGGTGAAGTGTTACATGACTCCAATGTTTGGAGTCTTCCCTCTTCAAGTGAAATAACAGAGCACATTTCATTGCCATCATGACAGAGAAAGGAGAGAGGGAGGTGAGTTTGGTGAATCTTCCTCATAGTGAAACACCTGTTTTGAGTTCTTATATCAAAGAGTAGGGCTCACAACAACCATTTGAGCAGATGATTTTCATGAGTCAGATTTAGCTCCAGGGTTGTAAGCATTATTTATTTGAAAAGGTCGTGAGGATGGGGTGGGGGGAGTTTGCCTTCACTCATCATTTTGTCATGTGTCTTTTATGGCTAGTTTCATTTTTCAGCAATTATAAGAACTATAAAAATGCCTCCAGTAGGAGCACACATATTATCTCTAATTCTAACTAAGGAGGCTAGAGAGAAATGGCCTCAGCACATTTAACAAGTTTATTGATGAATGCTAACATTTCTCATTTTTAGTCAATGTCTTAATTGATTATTTCATTATGGACTGCCTGAACTTAACCATAATACATTGTCCTCATAGCATTTTTTTCCATTTAGAAGAAAAACCTTTTGTATGAGCATTTCTCTCCAATGAAAATAAATAGATGCTTCCATATTAAAATGGATCTTAAGAGTAATTGTAGTTGAATTATAAGGAAAAATAGATCTTGGGAGAAAAAAGTAGAGTGTTTTTTTCAGAACTCAAGGAAACTAGTATGTGTAATAATAGAAATTGTTAATTTACAAATATGCCATTCATATATAAAAATGATTATTTAAAATTAATTTATAATATACATGTTTTTACACACTAAAAGTACAATATATTGGAGTAGATGGTACAGTTATCTCCAGTTAAATTCCAGACCAAGAAAAATAATTCATTTTGGGCTGGTTTGTTCTTTGTGATTTTGCAAGGTCCTTTATGAATTTGTGAGATAGTTTCTTGTATTTAAATATTGTAAATCATTGTAGCACTTTTTTTTTTTTTGCAATTTCAAGCAGCTAAATCCCCCCCCCCTTTTTGGGGGGGTTGTTGTTGTTGTTTTAACTATATATTTTGTCTTTTCCTTTTTGGTACTGGGGATGGAACCCAGGATATTGCACTTGTTGGTAAGTGCTTTGCCATTGAGCTACATACCAGTCCCTGAAACATCTTTTATGACTAGTTCAAAAAGTTTTCTTTAACAAATCGAAACTCTGTTGTAGACACTAAAATGATAGTCACCACAACAGCACTGTTCTTTTCTTGTACATGTTTTTCAAAGATGTGTGTTATTTTTAATCCCAAGCAAACAAAAGCCCAAATTACTGCCAGAACAAAACATTATGATTGGAAAGACAAAGTAAATAGTGGTAATGTCACTTCAAGGTTTTGTCTGTGTGATATGTATTCATGTGGGGATTTAGTTTTGGGTAAAAGGAAAATGATGTATTGTATTATAATGGAATGAAGAATTTACCAAATATATACATTATAACCACATGGTGGAGGCCATCAGGTTTAAGTGCCTAGCAATCTTGAAATCATTCTAAATAAAGCAGTAATTAGGCTCCCTATCATTTTCTCCCACAATGTCCGATCTTTATTCTAGATCTTCATAAGTCAGGGAAAGTTTATAAACTTGAAAATATGTTAGGAATCCCAGTTCAAAGATGGAAAGAAGTTGATACCCACCACTCCATTCCAGCAGCCTATATCACAAGCTTCGCTCTCACAGGCCCTGGGGCCTGGTCTAAAACCATTCATTTCAGTAATTCTCAGAAGCTGAGGAAAAACAGACTTGCCTATGTGAGTCACTATTTGTGCTATTCAATATAGAGATCTCAGATGAACATTTGTTGTTTTAGTTAGCAGGCCTTTGACTTGGAACTGCAATCTAAATAGTGTCTTGATTTGCATATACTTCACTTAATATGGTGTAAGTATTTAGCATATATTTTACAAGTCCACATTTGTAAAAAAAATATATATGTCTGGATTTTTTATTTATTTGTGTTGGTCAATGGGGCTTGAACTTTGGGCCTGGGAGCTGTCCCTGAGCTCTTCAGCTTAAGGCTAGTCCTCTATTGCTTGGTGGTTAATTGGAGATAAGAGTCACATGGACTTTCCTGTCCTGGCTAGCTTTGAACCTTGATCCTCAGATCTCAGCCTTATGAGTAGCCGGGATTACAGCTGTGACCCACTGGTGCCTGGCTGTCTGAATTTTTTTTTAAATCTACTTGAGAAGGATGTGTGCGTCTGAGAAGTCTACAACAGTGATGGTTATGAAATGTCCTGCCACTTGCTGAGCTACTCTGCTGAAGACTGTCATTAATACCACAGTAGTGTTGTTTCTTAAAACCATCTGCTTAGAAGGAACTGAACAGAATTCTCTTAGAATTACCTGGGGGTTTTAGGGACAATAACTCTCCTGCCCCAAAGGTTTGGTTTAAGTGGAGTTTATCCATAATAGAATTACAGTGCATTAAAAAAAATCCATAGTATCACTCAATGTCTATCCTTAGACTTTTATTGCACAAGAACATGCATATTATGAATTAATTTAAAATAATCACTTATATATGAATGGAAAACTTATAGTTTACTTATTGTCACATGAAAAGAAGAAAGATGGCCCAAAAGGTGATAACTGTAGATTGCTATTCCACATAGCAAGAGGATAGGTATCATTTTACTGGATTTATTCAAAATGACAATCATGAGAATAACATACTGGTTAGTCTTATTAGAATAAATAACTATGAAATTATTTTCTAGGGTGATATTTTCAGACACATTCTTAATGAAATAAAAAATCACAAGGAGTAGAAAAATACATTTTAGTAATTCCCTTTGGGAACATATTTGCTTGTAACAACTGGGCATTTGCACATGTATGTACATGTGTGGTGTGTGTGTGGTAACTTTTCTTGTTTTAGGACAAAGAGTTCATTTTCAGACTTAGTAATAGCCTCAAAACACAAATGAATTCCATTTATAACACAAATTCGGGTAATTGAAGTCTGGGGAATCAGACTTAATCACTGATTTCCCAGTGAAATATTACATCTTACTTTTAAGCAAAAGGTAACCGCACCATCGTGTGCAGAAGAGGAATGGCTCTCTCATCAATTGTGACTTATTTGAGGAGCAGAAGTTTTGTCTTGTCTTCCCAGGGAGCTCCAGGTTCACAGGTTTGTTCCAGTGAATAGGGGAAGTGGAGGGGAACCACAGTTATTTTCCTTCAGTCCTTTGGTCAACTTTAATTTGTTGGCCAGAGAAGGACATCCAAGTTCAGACAAGTAGGGCTAAAATACTCCATCTACTCTTATCACCCTCTCTTTCCAGGCTCCCTGGGAGGGTCAGCTTTGTCATGGTAAGTGACCTACAGGAGGTGACCTCCTGTGTGGTGTGATCGGAGTCTTCTGCTGTGTTCTTCTTCCTTACTAGAATTTTTCAGTGATGGCTTGTTTCAACCTTTTAATCAAATGGAATAAGGTTTGATTGTCTTTTTTCTCTTGGACTCCCTCAGCTACCACACTGGTGGCTTTATTTCCAGGATTTTCCATGATATCCTTTATTTAAAGGGACAAAGGAAGTTAATTGAGAAGGGGAAGGGTTGATTACTAGTGAAAGATTCTACAGAATTCAGAAGATGGTGATGTATCTCCTTGTTCCTATTCATGATCATGATAATGGGAATGTGTAACTATTTGCATGATACACCAATACACATGAAGAAAGTGCCTATTGTCATTTGCTTTCCCATCTTTTGGTATGTTTGAACTAGGATTTCTTTTTAAACATGCAAATAAATTCTATGATTTGTACAACTGTTTTCTGTACATCACACATTGATTCTTCTTCATTGATCACATGGGGTTTTCCTAGCAAGATACTTAGCATGCTGTTAAAGCATGTCAAAGTAAACAATAATTCCTCACAAAGTTTTGTGATTACAAATCTAAATGTTAATGGGAGAGGTTGCCTGTTTAATGCTGAGTTGCAAGGTTAAAAAAAGGGTCTTAAAGATAACGGCAGACTCCTGAGTCCTTCAGTTTGTTCTGCATTCAACGACAGTCACTAAATTAGAGAAAGGAATGTTCAAACAACACACTTGAGGAGAAGTGATTTTTATAGAAAGGAGCCATTTCTGCTAATAGCCAGTAACTGCACATAACCCCGCTGACATTAAAAGTCCATTAGCTAAGCCCAGTTTAAATAGCAGCTGATGCGGTGTCAGCTAAATGGACACAGGAATATTTTCCCCATATAATGCAGTAATAGCAGTTCTATAATTTTTTTTGTAAAACTATGTACATTAAGTAAAACAAATGTCATCTGATAGTAGTCGCAAGGCTGCTAATAAATAGGCAGAGATTTGTGATGAAACAAAAGTAACAGCCTATATAACAAGAAGATAATAAATGGCAGGAGGGCTTTTAAAGGGAGCCTTTGAGAAAAGTCATCTGGCCTAGCTTAAGCTTGACTTTCAGGACAAGTTGTTTTCATTGAAGCCTATACTGGCATGAGGTACTTCCACACACACTTAAAGCAAAAGGGTTTTATTGTCGTTATTCATGTTTTTAATTTACCACAATATTAATTTTTTCATGTATTTCAAAACTACAGGAAGCCCCCTCCCCTTTCTTAGAAGCTGCTAGGTATTTAAGTAGGGAAGAAGACAAGAGTGAACAAAAAAAGGGAACAAGTAAGAACTCAGCTAGGACTTAATATGTACTAAGATTGTAAGGTGATTACTACGATAATATTTTTGAAAGCCATAAGATGTATTAGGGCTGTGTTGAATAAAATTCTAGGTTGGCATAACCCAATATTCTCCTTCCCAATTTTTATTTTTCTATCACTGGTATGTGTTTGCAATCAACATTTCCAATCACCTGAAAGGGGGTTCATTGCAAACTATATTAGAATCCAAGAATCTCTTATAAGTCACATGACTCTCCAAGCCAGTAACTATGAAACCATTGTGGAGACAAACAGGGTTGCTCAGTAATGTAATGGGTGAGTTGAGATTAGAGTAGTAATTCATCAGTGGCTGTCTTTCTCACTCTACTGTGAAGCCATAGGGGAAGCTCACTCCAGCTCCCCTCTCCTATTATCAGGCCATTAGGACAAGGATCCACAGTGGAGTCCTCATTCTGCCATCTGACCCCAATAGCCGCGCAGAAGCTCCGTGAGCACTTTCACAGTGATCACATGAATTCGTCTCACATCTTTAGAATGTATGCATTCACTGGGTACCGGTGGTTGGTGGGCTCACACCTGTAATCCTAGCTACTCGGGAGGCTGAGATCTGAGGATGGAGGTTCAAAGCCCACATTCTAAGAAAAGCTGGTGAGACTCTTATCCCCAATTACCCACAAAATAAAATACAATTATTCATTCAGTTGTCTAACCAAATATGTCGCCCTTTCCTTGTTTATGTTTGTTTTAAATTTTAGGTGCCCGCAGCTGTTTCTTGAAGAGAAAAAAATTAAAAAGGAAATCTTACCCTTTTTTCACAATGGGGTAACAGAATTCCTTTTTAGGTTATTATATCTTTATAACAACCTTTTTTAGTAACATTAAAGAAGTACTATTTGGTGGTGGTAACTGTTTTAATACATGTCAGGTCTTATAAATGCTCATTTGGGATGAATTTGAAGCTTATATGGACCTAGATTCTGTAATTAAATTATTAACCAAACTCTATTTAGTAACTCGTGACAGGGGAACTTGGTCAATAATCCCATTCCCATCTTTACTGTGTACCTCCAACATTAATAATAGATGGAAATATAATTTAGTTTAACCAGTGGGATTTGAATTTTTATTTTAAATTCACTTTATTATTTTCAGGCTAAAATATCTTTTTAAAGTGACTACTTTGTGTACATTTTTCCTTTGGTATTGCATAAAATGTAATTCCACTCTAAAATGAGAAAAATATCACTGTATCTGACCATCTAATATATTTATACACCTCTATGCACTAGTATTATGAAACTGGGTTGTGTGGAAAAGAACAAGATGACATTTGATTGATTGAAATAAGAAGATTATTACATTAGAGTTTCAAGTCGCTTTTAAGGAAAAATAATAGCCTTATATACAATATACTGATACTTTCTTGGGTCACTTGACAGATGTCCTTTATTTGCATGAATAGCACTTTTAAAAATTCGAGTAACACTATATATAGTTTTGTACTCATGTGAATTTGCTTATGAGACTTATAAAAACTTGCTGAAAATAGTCTGTAATGATGTCTGCTCTTTAATGCATTACGACTGTGTTCAGATAATTGAGTAGTTTTCTCTCTCCCTTTTCCACACTAACCTCTTCTCCCTTTGTCTACCAGTTTAACTTTTCCTCTCATTGACTGTGAATGAGAGAGAATCTATCAGATGGCTTCTGTGTGTGTTTGTGTGTGCACGCCTGCGTGGTTTGGGTCTGATAGTTTTATAATACAGAATACAATGTATTGAAATTCACCCATGGAAAAGAGAAGTCAGAAAGCAAGAGAAATCCAGAGACAACTGTTGCCAGTGTATAAGTACCATGGTGAAGGGAAGCCGATGCTCGGCTATTTAATCAGGTTTCCAATCTCTTAGTGTCACTTCACATTTGGGAACAGAGATCAAAATAATCACAATATTTATGTCACAGTACTAGTCAGATTAATAGGTTAATCCTAAGTGAAGGACTGAGGACAGTTTCTGGCACCAGACAAGTACTTGGCATACATGAGCACTTTTGTTGCTGCCATATTACTTTAAGTACAGAAGTCTCTAGCATAGGACATTTTCATCTGGAATTGCTCTAAAAATCATTGGGTGTATGACAAGAGTGAGAAGATTGCATTCAGATGGTGTGTCTTTAATGGACACACTTCAAATGAAAGAATGTCTTGTGAAGAAAGGAGGGTGTATTGTTAAAGATAATTTTTTGAAAGATAGGTAGATCTTAAAAGTTAGACTTCTTATACCCAGTTAGGCTGCGATATTCAACTTGACATGAACATTCTTTAGAAAGCCAATATGTTTGTTTCTGTTTTATTGACATGCAAGTTTAGTGGAAATGCTTTTTTTCTGAGCCATGTTCTGTGTCTAGAATGAGTTCCCATAGCAATAGCTGTCCTCACATACATGTCTTCCTTTCCCCATTATATATTCACAACACTGATGAAATATAGAGATTCAGAAAAATAACTATCAAATGCCTTATCTTTTACTAGTACTAAAACTTTTTCTAGAGGAATAGTAAAATGCAACTATCTTTATTCATAGTAGTAGTTTTAACGTTACAAAGCATTTATTGTTCCCAGTGAGTGGGGGGAAGCCAAAGTTTCAATCCAGGTCAGAGTTCTACATGCTTTGTTGTACACATTATAGTAAGCAAAAGAGAAATTAATTAGATACCCAAATTGTTTATTTATATAATTAAATATGAACAAAGTGACTGATATATGCTATATTTAATAAAGCATTTTAATAGATGAATGAGCATACTACTTCAATTCTATAATGTCTCAAATACTTATATGGATTATTTGAGTTATATAAGAAGTGAAAGAGAAAACCCCCTCAAACAATGTTTTTGCTTTTAAAAACATTGTCAAGGGCTGGGAATATGGCTTAGCTGTAGAGGGCTTGCCTAGCATGCACGAAGCCTTGGCTTTGATTCCTCAGCACCACGGAAACAGCTTGAGAGGTAGAGTGCTAGCCTTGAGCAAAAAAGAAGCCAGGGACAGGTCTCAGGCCCTGAGTCCAAGCTCCAGAACTGACAACAAATAAATAAAAATAAAAATATTGTCAAGAATATATTCCAAAGGGTAAATATGAAGTTGATTCAACACCAACGTTGGCAAAGAAAAATAAAATCTCTTAGAAACAAGTAATATTCAGTGGAGGAGGGGGCAGTGAAGGAGTGAGAATATGTATGTATATGTGTACTATGATATTAGTAATCCTTTGTTCTTTGGCTTTATAATCCTTACAGTTGCTTGATTGTAATATTTTTAGACAAAACATAAAAATCCTCTTTTTCAAAATATGTCACCTTGCTAAGAAAAACACAGTGGCATATATTTATGAAAAATTAATGCAATTGTGCACCTTTCACAAGCATAATAGATGCATTAAATAAATATACAGGGGAAATTCATCATATCAAAATGACCCCATAGGGCACACCAACTCATTTGTAATTTTCATTTTCCAGAAGCAAAGTTTAATCTTTTTATTTTAAACCCAACATACTCTTCTTCCAAACCCCCAAGTTCTGTACAATGAATACTGTAAGGAAAACTAAGAGGAAGTCTGGAATCCACAATTTGGCTCTGACTTTACCTAATTATGGAAGTCTCTTATCTTTATAGGATCTCATTTCATTCAAAGAACCAACAGCAACAATCCAGAGTACATTTAATGAATGATTAAACTGCTTGTTTGGACTTTTATGCTATATCTACCATTTTATTTGTGGTAGTTTTCTTGGGAGATTTCCAAAGTTAATATATGTACTGTGTTTTTTTTGGTTCCTCGGTAGAACCAAAAATTAATTTTACTTTGTTAAAATAAAAAAGAATATTTTGATAAAATAAAATCAATTTTATCAAAATGCTTATATTCTAAATATTAGACTATTTTAGGAAATTCATTTGTGTGATTACTATGGTGCTTTTCCTATTGTTTCAAACTAATAAAAACAATATCTAGTCTGTTTTGGAATATATGCTTTCTTGAGATTCTTTCATCGAGTGAATATAAGAATAACTCAGCAGGGAAAGTGGTCCAAATAATGAACCTATTTCCTAGAATCTCTTATAATTCTGTATTTGCAAAAATGTAGACATAGTCAAACATTTAATGGTGCTGCATTAGAATAGACGATGCATGTTACCCCAATATACTTCAAAAGGGTGCGCATTTCTCAAGCGACTGGTTGAAGTTCCTTTTATCCCTCCATACTTTCCCCAAGCCCTTCTGTCCTCCACCCTGACAACAAGAAAATCTAACAAGCTTCACCAACAGAACTTTTTCTCAAAACCATAGCTTTTATTATAGGTTCTAAATTTCTTAGCAAGACTCAGAGTCGGTTTTTGCTGATCCCTCTCATTTATTCTGGGAACTCTCCTCTGTGGCTATGCTCCCAGTCCCCTAAGAACACACTCCTACCTCAAATCTGCCACAGGCTGTTTCAGTGGGGCCCAAAGTGGACATTTTTCAGAGCTTTCTGGCCAGCCATCATGCACACTCTGAGTTACACAGTTCTGAGTTGTACTTTTCCTTGGTTCCTTTCTCATATTCTTTGCCTTCTCTCTGGCTGACTTCTGTTTGGTATTCCATCTTAGCTTAGATGTCCATTCCTTCATAAAGCTACCAGCTACATCACTCTTCTCCTGTATCCTCAGCTTGAGTTTCCTCATCTCTCACATCAGCACAGGAGTGGCGGGTCCCTGTTCATGTTTCCAGCCTGTGACGCAGTGTTGGAAGCTTGGCTTGTGACCAGCCCCCCGTGCATAATACCGGAGGAAGGCATTTTTTGTTGAGGCATGAATCACACAGCTCACTGGGGCTTCTGACCACCCATGGTGGTGGAGTTCGCTTCTCTTGCTCACCTGCTTTGAGGACTCCTGGATCTAGTGATGGGGATGAGCAGCACAGGAAATTGTGGTGCAGGAAAGATTAACTGCAGAGAGTACTTACCATCTGTTAGACATGAATTGCTGTAATTTGGATCTGAAATGACCCCCAGAGGTGCATGGGACTACCCACCACTATGGGGAGGTGTTGGAGGTGGGGAGCCTTGAAGAATTGAAGGTGAAGTCAGTGTCCTTAAAGGGAACGATTGTGCCCTCTCTCTCTTTCCCTCTCTCTCCAATTCTTATCATTATGATTTGAATAGCTTTGTTCCACTATTGTACCCCCATCACTTACCAAATGGCCCACCCAATAGCGCTCTAGCCAAGGTACCATGGCGGGGGGGTGGGGGGTGTGGGGGGTGGAGGAGGACCTGTGAAATCTTAAAACCAAAATAAAGCTTTTCTTCTGAGATATTATCTCAAAGATTATGTGAGATATTTTTTTGTCACCATGACAGAAAGCTAAGACATTAAAGGCCAGTTTCCTTAACCTCAGAAATGCCTTCCTAGTTTTTAGTTTTCTATCCTATAATTTGTGGCGATTAGATAAGGACATTGATTCGGTTGTATGTGAAACAAATAAACTTCACATAATTGATGGTCAGACAGTGTGAGCATAGTTAGTCCATAACTGGTTTGGTTAATCTGAAACACAGATTGGGGTTTATAGAGTTCACCAATTCAAGAGTACTCTAGTATTCCCATAGAATTTCCCTTCCACTCAGCAGTAGAATTCTATCATATGGAATATTGGTAATATAAATAGACTTTCTAAATGCATGATAACACTGTTTTCTATTGGGATTGTGTGTGTGTGTGTGTGTGTGTGTGTGTGTGTGTGTGTGTGTGGTGTCAATAAATTGATCTATGGAGTATTGTTATTTCTCTCCACACCATAGTAAACAAGTTTCTGGTAAGGCTTAAGAGTTAAGTGTGAGCTGGAAGGGAAGGGCGGCTATAGGTTGAGGACAAAATGGCCCACAGTCATGAAAAAGTTTGTTTGGGAATACAAACTTAACTAGTGCATTCCTTATAATTGATTAGTGCCTGGAAGATATTTGGAGGAATACAAATTAAACTAGTTCTTTCCTTATAATTGATTATTGTTTGGAAGATTGTGGTGGGGAGGGTCAGATCGCAACCTTTAATTTGGGGGTGGCATATTTTGATTTTTAGACTAGGAAACAGTCTAGTGAAATGTGTCCTTCTAAAGCATCATTGAATCAAATCTTTTCATAGGACCTTTTGGTGTGACCATAATATATTATGGATTGTGGTACATTGCTAACAAAAGAATTTAACAAGTAAATATAACAAAATATAACAACTGACTCTTTCTTGCTCAAGACTTCAGTAAACACATTCCCAGCTCACCCTGAATAATTATGGCAGAGAACTATGTAGTGGTCTTTAACTGATAGTTGTTTATAATCAAGCAGCCTAGGCCTTGCCTCGACATAAAGCAGAGGAAGTGGTTAGGAGACAGACCTGTAATTATCAGCAGCAGGTGCCCATAATGGCATACCAGAGAGATGTTTAAAGAGGCAAATATTACTTTAGGAAAGATTTCAAGACTGTCAATTTAAACCAAAGGCATTTAGAGTAAAACCTTGCTTGAGAGCAGCATTGAAAGAATACTTTGAAATCAAAGAAAAACGTAATAGAATCCTTTTGTGTAAATTTACCTCTTCATTAAAAGAATACTTTGAAAACAAAGAAAAATGTAATAGATTCCTTTTGTGTAAACTTACATCTTCCTCACAACACACAAATACTCTCAGGATATGAACAAAACTGGGTGCCACTTTCAGAAAAGTGATGATGTAAAATTAGAGGGTTTTTTAAAAAATTGCCTATTAAAAGGTTTATTTTTGATGCTTGAAAAAAAAAACTGTTCCTTTTTATTTTAATAAGTACCATAGAATAAATTCAATGAATAGTACTTCTTTTCTTTTTGTGAACTAATTTTTCTGGTTGTAAAAGGCACCAAATCTTGACTCATGATCAAGGCAAAAGTTTTTTGTCCATCATTGCACGCAATTTTACCCTCTGGAAACATATTTCAAACTCTCCCTTTTCAAAAGAAAAAAGAAAAAGAAAATATTACCCATTCAAAAGAGTACTTTAGGAAGTATAATGAGTCATGATAAATTATATACACTAAGGCATGTAATCAAGTTACAAAAGCAGTGTTAAGTGTTGATTGAAGATAATACTTCCATATTTAGAAATGCATTTAGCCAATATACATATCTTATTTCATCATGCATTGAATTTCTACATTTCATTTTGTCTTAAGCTGTGAACCACTCTGGTTTATATGAGCTTATAGGAAAGTCTATGAGACACAAGTGGACCAAAGAAAACACCTAAGCCTTAGATTTTCTTTCTTCACTTATTTTCCCTTTCTTAAGTAAGGATGCCTTTTGTTGTTATTGTGTTGTTGGCGTGGGGAGCTGTGAATGAATGAAATTCATGGAAATGAACACAGTCTAATATATAGCTAGGAGTTGAAGATGCCTGTATGACCTCATTTATTCTTAGATGGGCTTAGCATATATTTGGAAAAACATTTATTCTCTTGCCTAATGTTAACTATATACTTATCACTATGAAAACAAGTTATTCACTGGCTGTAATCACCAGAAATGCCTTCAGTTCCCACAGTAGTTACACATCAAAATATTGCCCTATTTTAAAAGGGAGACGTAGAATTTATTCTGGAAACTTACCAGAACAGACCAGCCCTCAAAAATGTGTCAGAAAGGATCTCTGAGGCTAAACTAAAATAAACTTACATCTTACTCGACAAAAGTTATGCTTAACATAACACAATCTAAAAATGCATGTATATATATATGTGCATACTCTCTGCAATTTATATTTGTTGAATATACTCAGTTTTGTTAAAAGTGAGTACCAAATATGGAAAAGAGATTCAAGAACTATCTAAGAACAAATGCTTCAAAAAGGAGAGGAAATAATATTTTTACAATATGTAATTTATCTGTATATTTTGACTTAACTTGGAGTTCTTCTTTCATGTTGCCGAGTAAATGAAACTAAACTTGAAAATGAAAACTGTAACATTGCATCCCTGTAATTGCATGAATCCTGATTCACGCTAATTTTTAAATTAGGAATCTTTGGTTGCTAAAATTTAAATTTACTTAAGGATAAAGATGTAACAAGTAGTGTAGAAGTGAAAGTTAAAATATATATATATATATATTTCAACATGGAATAAATTTTCTCTCAAACCATGATTGACTTTAGCTTTCCTTATATGAAGAAAAATCCACTACAACTAAAATCAATTTATTTTGTGTGGTATTAGTTGCTGTGTCTCCTAGAGATATAATAATTTAAAAATATATAATTTGCCTTTCAGAAACTTAAAACTTTCAATAGTTGTAGGTGAAAACACCAGATAGTAGATGGACCTGACAAAATAATAAAAAAATATTTTAGAAGGGACAAAAGGAGAGAGAAATGTAGTTGATGCTAAAAACTTTCTGATGGGGTAAAACTCGCTGATTTTGAAGAAGGACAGGAGCAGGCACTGCAGGCAATGTAGAAAGGCTACCAGCAATGTTTTGTTACATCTATGACCAAAGAATTCCTTTCTTCGCCTCTTTCCATTTTCTTCCCCTTTCAATCTTGAGAGCAATTTTTCCTTCAGGCTTCTTCTATTAAGAGCTCTCGTGTTTATGTTGAAGTGAAGAGTTACACAAAGACCTGGTCTCTGATTTCTAGAGTCATTCTCTGTCTTGACTCTCCTGGGGCTACATTCCATTTCTGTAGAGCAAAATGAGTCTCCAATCCAAATTTAGCTGTTTTATTACATACTATGTAGCTAAGCCACTAAGGCCAGACATGACTACACCTCTCAGCCACAGAGTGTGAGAGTCAGCCCAGTAGTGTGGGTTTGTTGTTTCCTCTTAAATATACTTTTACATCCTTTAAAGCTTGTTTGGATTTTGAGTAATGGTCTCCTTGGTGCTTTTATATTTATAAAATGATGTCAGAGCTTGAAGGTAAAGGATGGCTATGCTAGATATGTTTCCCTCTCTTAAAAGACTAGATGAAGGGACCTAATGAAAGAATCTCTATGGGTGGGAAGATGAGAAAGTTAAGTATAAGCCACATGAACAGTTATTCAAAGTCAGTTCATTCATTAAAATCCTACAGGGCACTTTAAGTTGAAAGAGCCACTTTTTTTTTTAGCATGAAAATCTAAAACATTTTCAATACAAAATGTAGGAATTGTTTTGTATATTCAATGAGTTTCAAAATATAGAAAGTTTATAAGATCACAGTTTTAAATTTGACCCTGTAGTAAATTTTAGTTTTATAAATTTATTTATTTATTGGTCCTTCCTTTAGTGAACACTTTTTAACCTTTTTATTATTACCTTATTTTATTTGTTTGTTTTTTAGGACTGAATAGCATATAGGCATCAGTGGGTGCTTCTGAGGGTCTGATAATTTCTTGTTTTAGAAAATGAGTACATGTGGGCTGGGAATATGGCCTAGTGGCAAGAGAGCTTGCCTCATATACATGAAGCCCTGGGTTCAATTCCCTAGTACCACATATATGGAAAACAGCCAGAAGTGGTGCTGTGGCTCAAGTGGCAGAGTGCTAGCCTTGAGTAAAAGGAAGCCAGGGACAGTGCTCAGGCCCTGGGTCCAAGGCCCAGGACTGGCAAAAATAAAAGAAAATGAGTACATGTGAGATATAACCGTATAAGACGAAAAGGGTATAAAGTTATTTTTGTGGTACTGTGCATATATGAGGTAGGTCACACTCAAAGCTTCTCGAGTGCTTGGGTTAAAAGACATATAAAGAAAATTTATATTTTAGATTAAAAGGAAACAGCCTGCATTCTCAGATAAACCCTGCTCTTAAATTCCATTCATCTTATTTAGCACACTGTAAAATAAGCAATTCAGTTTTTCTTAAAATATGTGGAAACCATGAGGATAAAAAACAATGTTGGTTTTTTTACTATACTAAGCGCCTGTATGCCAATCCATGCATTGAGAATGGTATCTTTATAGAATAGCTAAAGCCATCTTAGGATGGGGAGGCTGAGAGCTACTCCAGTTATCAGAAAACCGGAGCTTATCATGGAAGAAGTAAGAGTCCTTTATCAACTCAGTGTTTGGAAGCCCTGGTCAAGACATTCATTTGACATTGTATAGCACTGTGATTTAACACAAATAAATCCATGAATGACGAAGCAGGAGGAGTAACCTTTGATTTCAACCAAAGCTACATAGTGAGTCCATGTCTCAAAAAAATGTTTTTTACCTAAAAAAAAAAACCTTCAATTTATTTCCAAAAAGTATAATTAGTTATTTATGAGCCAGAAAACAATATTAGATGTACAGAAAACCACAAAAATCTCAATATTTTTAGATTATAATCTCAACTAATTTAGTTATATAAGTTATACAAATTAACATACAGTTAATACATAGTTAATAAATTAATATATAATGTAGAAATTAACAGTTATATAACTAAATATCTACTTTGGTATTGTCACAATAAAATCTCTAATAGTAAATGATAGTGAAATTAAAGGCATTTTATGAATTTTTAAAATACTGATATGTTGTACTTATTAATATCTTGATTTGCTTCTTCTCACGGGTTAATAAAATATTGTGAGCTGAAATTGACAATATTGCTTGAATTGAGTTCATTCAGTTTTGTTCATTTGTTTTTAAAACCAATGTGTTTTAGAGTATTTGCTTTTAGGAAGTTTACAAATTGGGGTAAATACATATGTATATAAAAGTATTTATCGTTTTTCCATTTCTTTAAAGTCATTACTTGACTTGAAATATTTTCCTACCAGCTACAATATCTTTCCTGTACTAGAGACATTTGGTTCATGTTATTTGTTTCTTAGTGTGTATATTTTACTTTAGCAAACCTAATTAAACTCTCTGCTATTTTTATTTATAAAGAGATCAGAGCAAACATCCATTCTTTTGTATGTTTATAGTTAGTTTGCAATATGAGTATTACAACTTGTTAAGATCATGTTCTAATCCCCATGAGTGGGTCCAAAGCAACACAAAGAAAAACCTCATATTGTTAGATTATTATTTCAACTTTAAGAAATGAAAAGATCCATATTTGAACAATTTTACTTGAATTAATTCATTATTCAGCTAAGAATTCAGATGTTTGTGGTAATTATATAGTCTTTGTTTAGTTTTGCTGCGGACATAATTTGAAAGCATCATAAATATTGCAAATAGTTCATTTGTTCTAGAATTACTATTTTAATTATATTCATCTATTACTAACCACTGTTTACTTTTTACAAAGATTTTTATATTGCTTATAAACTTAAATTCAAGGTATAACTTTACTAAAATTTATGAGAAAATGTACTTTGTATAATTCTTTTCACAAGTATTTTCTCCATCAGTTTTAATTTTGCCATACGACCTACATGTCAGTCCATCCATCTAAAAAAGTATGTTTTAGAGCTGTGTTCTAGCTGTACTAGCCAGACACATAATTAATTGCCTCAATTGAGTCTATTTGTATATCAAGGGAAATCTATTCATAATTATTGATAAATATTGGGATTGTCCTGCATAGATGGGATGAATAATCACTTTACCAGGACACAAAAATCTCCCCTTCCTCTCTTTCCTCCTCTTCCACGCCCCCCCCCACTACCTCCCTTTCTGTGGTATTTGAACTCAAGGCCTCATGGCCAAAAGTATATCACTTACACCATGGCTCCAGCCCAGCTTTTTAGCTGGTTAATTAGCGACAGAGTCTCAGAGACTTCTCTGCCTGGCTTCCTTAGAACTTTGATCCTCAGGTCTCAGCCTCCCAAGCAGCTAGGATAACAAGCATGAACCACCAGCACCTTGCAATATCTTCTTAACCACTAGGATAAAATATTAGTCTGTATTGACAGTGGTTTTAGAATTTAATATACTGTCTTAGGACTTTGCAAAGTAACTGTCTTTCATGAAGTTTAGGTCAATAATTGATCAACCCAAAAAGCTACTTTTCTGTTTATGCTACTGAACAGGGCAACCTTTTACTGCAAACCTTCAGTCTTTCATCAAGTGTTTTGGAGTATGTCATTAAATGTATCATAGGACAGAAAACGTTTGCTTCTCAGAACAGATTTTTTTTTTAAGGGTGTAGAAATGAAGATATGCTAAACACATCCACACAGACACACATCAATGTGGAATGTATTTCTCCTTTTATTCTCTTTGATGAATGACTCGTATGAGCTGTCTCAACACCCCCAGAAATTATACCCAAATAACTCCTACCTCTGAGTCCAGTAGTTACTTTACTCGACAATTAAACACAAAATAAAAATCTTCCCCATGGTTGATTTCTACTTCAGAACACAATGAAGTTTTCTGGAATAACCCCACATTTCTTTGGAACTGGGAAGTAATAGTTATGAACAAATATCCTGAACATCAGTAAGATGTATTAGCCATCGACTCAAAATGGCATTTAAGTCACAGTCGAGCGTGTACTCAACAATGATCCCATAAAAGTATATCATCTAGCAATCTTAGCACTATATTGATTCATCAAGTACTGTTTGGTGTTGATGCAAAGCCAGACAGTCTATTGATTTTCTTCTCAGGACCTACCCTGTCCTTAAAGCACACATGACTATGTATATAACCTTGCTTTTAGAAATAGTCTTGGCACATGGAAACTGGAACTGCATATGGTAGTTATTTTTTTTAAATATGATATTATTTTAAACTATGATGATTGTTAAAAGTGCTACCATGGTTGAACGTTTTGGTGACACATTTTGAGCCCCATGCCTTTTGCTCCCTTTTATCTTGTGGAATTTACAAAACTTCAGTTGGATAAAGCTTTCTAAGATGATATTGGCCTCTGGTGGTTCACATTTAGAATCCTAGCTACTCAGGAGTCTGAGATCGAAAGGTCACAGTTCAAAACCAGTCCAGCAAGAAGGTCTATGAGACTCCTATCCAATTAACCAATTAACCAACAAATAGCCAGAAGAACAGTTGTGGCACAAGTGACTCTTATCTCCAGTTAGTCACCAGAAAACTGAAAGTGATGCTGTGGCTCAAGTGGTAGAGCACTAGCCTTGAGCTGAAGAGCTCAGGGATAGTGGCCAGGCCCAGAGTTCAAGCCCCACTACCAGAAAGGAAGAGAGAGAGAGAGAGAGAGAGAGAGAGAGAGAGAGAGAGAGAGAGAGAGAGAGAGAGAGAGAGAGAGAGAATGTAAAGTTGGAGTTTTACTCTAGAAATGTAAAACAAACCAAAATTATATTTGCATTTGAATATTGGCAAGTATTTTAGGAAAAAGAATAAACTTACAATATACATTGGATTCTTGGCTGCATTCTCCTCTTCTCTGAAAAATAATCATAAAAAGAAAAGTAATGAGAAAAAGTTGTTACAAGTTATTAAGTACATAAACAGAATAAGCTAAACAAAATTTGTAAACTATAAATTAATAAAAGGTGTAAGTTAAATTACATTCTAAGGACCAGCAAAGTTTTTCAATGATATTTAGTAAGTAAAATATTACCTATTTTTTAAAAAAAGAATAAACTTAGAGGAATGATTAGTTCTCTTTATTCAGCATAAATAAGGCCAGCCCTACAGGGGAGGCGCTTTCAAAATTACTGCTCTGTGTAGGTTAAACTTATTCCTAGCACTTGAGCTTCTAAATGCATTTCATCGACCTTATGTGTCCTGTTTCTTTTTTTCTTTTTGTTTTTTTTTCGGATGGGGGCATGGAGCAGGCCTTTCTTTAATTCAGCAAGACTTTAGTAACCCACTAATTTGGCATCATTCTTTTTTAAGAACGCAGAAGAAACCGAAACCCAGATGAGGAACTGATTTGCCTGGTGTTTAGAAACTTTACCCAGGCAGCACATATGTTTAACAGATGAGGAAACAGTCCCCCGTAGAGCCCAGAGTTCACTCAGGTGTTAATGTCAACCTGGGACTACAACTCACGTTCCCCCCTGGGCTCTCAGATGCAGCTGCTTTCTACCACGCAACACTCTACCTTCAACTCCCACATGCAGATTTACATTTCATTTCTTATTCGTTGGCAAAAACCAGCGGCCACAAACAATATCTCCTAGTGGGCCCCTCGCCTTCACTGGAGTGAACTGAGTGTACGATGGCAGTTCCAACCGGGCACGGGGAAAACTAGAGCGTGTATGCCTATTTAATATGAGAGGCTCTGGGTTCTCCCTGCAGGGGACAGGCTCAATATGGTGGCAGCTTCTAGTTGTTCAAGAAAAGCCAGGTCTCAGTTTTTGTTTGAAGTCTCTCGTGCATTGTGGGCCAAAGAACACATACGTGCAGGTGGCCAACTGGCCAGCTACCGGCCTGATCTCAGCCTCCTCTCCCGCGTGTGCTTCTCATCTCCCTAACAGCAGCAATCACAACAGTTTCTGTCCCTCACAGCACAGGCACAATTTATGCATCATCTGTTGTAATCCTCACAACCCAAGAGGTGTTAAAGGTGAAGAAACTGAGGCCCTACCAGTTCCAAGTAATTTGCCAGTGTCAAATAGTTAAATGCAGGGCCCAAGATTGAAGGATTCCATCTGATCCCACAGCTTTTAATCTTGTGCTAACCCCTGTGAGTCTCCCTGATGTTTCAGCCATTACTTGTTGAATTAAAGCTGATGGTGAATTTGTAGAGGGTTCCAAAGTCCTTTTCAGTTCATTTGTTTGTTCAAATAGGCCTTGAATCACCACTAAGGAAAAAGTATCGCTGTACTCTGAAGTTGAGGAGTAATGATGTATTGAGCGTGATATTTTGCTTGGTGAATAAGCCAGACATGTAAACAATGTGTCCTGTAGAAATTTCTAGAATGTAATTCACATCTCCGGTATGCTAAAATTGTAACTGCTGATTAAGTTGGCTCTTAGCTGAATTGACAATGTATTTCTTCTCATTTTTCTTCTGAAAAAAAATCAATAAATTATTTGTACAACTTTAATAGAGATGAAATTAAGGCTTTTCAAAACCTTATTCGGGGATTAATACTTTTGACATTTATTCCTAAAGGTAACATGGTTTTAATTTGATTTATTATGTAGTTAGAAATTAAATTTTAATAAGTTTACATGTTAGATTTTGTAGTATATTGTTTTAACTGCAAGTAAAAAAAAATAATAATTATATCTTGCTTGCTGGACCTCAAATGCAACAGCATCGTTGTCACCTTCATGAAACTAGTAGAATTTATTTTTTAATATATTTATTATTATTATAATTATGGTATTGTAAAGAGGGCTTACAATTTCACATTTCATTTAAAAAATAATTTTAACACTCTGTTATTTATCTCTCTTGCTGTACAGTACAAACATGCATTCTTTATATAAACTATATCCCTAAATATTGCACAGCAATACTTCAATGAAATCTCCAGCCCATAATTTTTCATCTGTCCTACATCTGTTTCTGTTACCCGCAGTGACCATCAGTTATGTCAGAAGAGTCATGATGGGAACTCTCTCAGGAATGGGTACCACAGTGGATCTGTTGCTTCTCTGTCCTGATCTCCTTTACTGGCCCAGTGCACGCGTCCCCCAGCTGCTGTGATGCTGGCCCCGCTACAGGATCATGACTGTCTCTTCTCCCTATTCCAAGGAATTGCTTTTGGCTGACCCAGGAGCAGCCTTGCCCCATAGGAACCTTTAAGGCCAGGGCAACTCTGTGCAACTCTGTTCTAGAAGAGGCTGCAGCCTGACCCTTAGCTGCACCCACCTTTGGGTTTAGCTCCTTCTCTACCTTACTGTAATTCCCTCACTCCGTTTCTTCTGAAGGTGTCCCTCAGTAAGCTGCAGGCACAGAATCCTCTTCCTTTCTCTTTTAGGAAACTACAGAAAAAATAGGCAGCAGTAACAAGGGTTTCTGTAACACGGGTTACAGAAACACACTATGATTGGCTCTAAAATGTGTTTGTGAATGAGGGCCCCCTGCGTTATTTCACTCTGGGTTTTAGTGTTGTGCAGAAACAGAAATCACAAAAGTCTTGGTCTTTTTTTAAAAAAAATTAAAAATGTGATAATATATAGTTCAGAATCCAGGCTATTCTCTCTAGAAGGCCCTATACAGCCAAAAATTTCGCTAACAGAAGAAATAGAAAGAAGTTAAGATCGAAGAATGGCCACAACTTCAGTAATTCTGCCTTTTATATTGACGGTTAGTGGCGATAGCAGAATCTGCCATGATTTTCTAAATCGATGCTCAACTCTGAACTTTTAAAAACAAATTGAAAATGCAGGCCACATTCTTTTCTCCATAGAGTAAAAAAAAATCACAATGATTTTAATACATTGTTTTTCATGTTAACTTCTCCATAGAGAATAAATTGTGGATGTGTTAATGAAACTATTGTAACTCTTGATCATTTTTAGGGTAGAAATATGTGACCTATTGAACAGTTTTGTTTTAAGTTCTTTTAAAGAAGCATTGCTTTACATATGTGATTTAATATATAGACATTAACATGTAGATTTTACCTTTATACAATTTTTACACAGTGTCTTCAGCTATTCAATGTTGGATTTATTTGTAGATGATCTTGTAAAATTAATTGTGATTCAGTATATACAATTAAATTAATGTCGAAATAAATTATTGTGGTCATTTTTGCTCCCTCAGGGGAGAAAATGTACATTTCTGACATTTACTTTCAGTTTGATATTCATTTAGTTGAATTACACAATTTGTAACTGCCAGTTTTCTCATTCTCCTAGCCAAGGCCAAATAGAAAAGAAATTAGATAGCAATGTGGAGTGATAGAATTAAATAAGGATGACAAGATTAAATAGAAATGTGTGTTTAATTTTTCTTTTTATTTCCTCTCATGTTCTGTGATACATAAATTTGGGTACAAATTAAAATATAAAGAATTCTTTCTTTCTGGGGTCCCTATTTTTTTTAGCAAGTAGTTAGGTAAATTTATGAAGGTTTGTATAGCTTTCTTACATTTTCGGTGTATGTGTTTGCTGTGGGCCAAATATGCCCCCCAAATCCATATGGTGAAAAGCTAATCCTCCATGTGATGAGAGGTGGCTAGGATTAGATGAAGTCAGAGGGTGGAACCCCTATAATAGGATTAAAGTTCTTATAAAAATAGGTAAGAACTGGGTGTGGTGCGGTAGGTCTCAGGAGGATCAGGAGTTTGGGGCCAGTCTAGACTACATAGCAAAACCCTGTCTAATAAGTCATCAAGTCCTGAGTGGTTTCTCTTTTGGTGCATATGACAAGGGCATATGGAGCCATAGCCAGGAATTGAGTCCTCACCACGGGAACAAGGAACAGCCATTCTGCCATGCTTATCTCAGACTTCCAGCCCTCACAATGAGGATAAACAAATGTTTGGTTTGTGAGCCACACAGTGTGTAGGAATGAGTGTAGACAATGTTTTCATGAGATATACTAGAAGAGAATGACTACTTTACAATGCTCCCTAGGAACGGAAAGTGATAGGATTTTTAATAGCATATACCTGGACATGTTCTGAAAGTACTTTTTCAAGGGCAGCTTCTTTAAAATTTCATCCTGTCCCATCATTTTGGAACCTCATTCAAAGAATATTGCTTTATAGGTGGGAATATGAATATGTCTAACACAAGTTTCTGTCACAATTTTACCATCTTGCATATGCAGTTACAGTAGATAATAGAACCAGAATAAATACAGTGAGTCAATGAATCATGAGACATTGTTTTTAAATCATGAATTTTAATATTGAGCTCCACGGGATTTTGAGAAAATTCTTGCCTTTATTTTTGTTTCATTTATTATCATGATGATAATCTTTAAGTAGTGATACCCAGAGGTTTCAATTCAACATGTCATTTTGTGAATACAATGCATCACCATCAATGTAATTCTTTGGATCATGGTTGTTTTCCTCCATCTCTCACCAAATCCCTCTCTCCCCAACTCCCTCAGTTTGCCTGGTTCCATTTTCATATATGTACATTGAAAATTATGACTGTTTTTGCCTATCTTTCCTCTCTCCATTTTTTCTGGTCCCTCCCAATGACCTCACTACCCCCTTCCAGGACATCTTCTTGATATCCATTTTGTTAAACTGATTGTGTTTGTTATTCAGAAGATTTACTCCTCCCTCTGTATATAATGTACTGTAGACTATTTGTGAGATAAATCTTATCTTTTAAATTAATTGGATCAGAACAATGATATAAAATCTGTCCACCAACAAATATATTTTGTATTCTGAATGTGGAAACAGCTTGCTCCATAAAATGATCCAAAGATTTCTGCCAAGATTAGGTGGGCAGCGAATTAAGTTCCTTGACCTTGGAATTATCACTTTACCTCTTTGAGGCATCAATTTCTATATTTATCCCAAAGGTTTCATTGGGTTAAGAGACATCCTTGTATACTTCCACTTACCTGAGAGTCTTAAAACCCATCTTCCCATTGCTCATCATATGGTTTTGTCGAATAATTCCCTGTGGTTCAGACACTGGTGATGCCTGGGCTGATGGCTCTTTTGGGAGCAGAGCATTTTCATTATGAAGTCAGCATGTTCCAAAACCTCTTTGTAAATCACCTCCCTGAAAGATGCAGACATTTGCAGTTATGCATGACAAAAATACCTTCAGCTATGTTTGCATTTTAGGTTTGAAGCTAAGTAGGGCTGACAATGGAAGATGTGGGATATCCATAAAAACTCTAGACAATTAAAAACATAGTTAATGAATACTCTCCCAATTAATTCCATCACTTTTATTGACACAGAAGAGTGTTGGCTGGGTTACAGAAGACACATGTGTTGATTATACTTTCGTCCAAAGGAGTTCCAGTCAAAAAGTTGTCTCACTTACCACTGGAAATAAAGAAGTGTTTGTTTGTTAGAGAAAGAATATGGTGTGTGTGATGGAAGTTTTATTTGCTTTTCTGTTTAAGTCTTCTGAGTTAGTAAGTGAAGCAATATTTTGGACCATTGGACATTAATAATGATGATAGCTGTGATGATGAAATAATCGTAGATCATTGGATGGTCCATAAAGACAGAGAATCATTTAGTCACACTGGAGTGATGCTTGTTTTCCATCCAAATTAATGCTTTTCCCAGGGTCTTCAGAACCTTGCTTACCCTGGCTCTACCAGCCAGGTACCCAATCCCATTCCTGAGGTTGTTCAGTATAAGTTAATACTTTCTAGAACAATTTTAACTAGCTGTTGCTTTTTAGCTGTCTAAAAAGAAAAAAAGAAACATTAAATAATTCTCTTTAGCTTCTTTTTCTGTATGCCTTAAAGCAACATTTTGCAAATGTGGTCCATGGAATATTACTTCTGAAGGATCATCTATAATAATCAATAGATACTGCAGTTTCTAGTCAATTTTTCTATGTCTATTGTGTTCTCTCTCTCTCTCTCTCCGTGAAATGAAGCACTTTTGAGTCACTCTAATTCTCTAGTACCAAAACCACCCACGTCAATATTTTCCACTAGAGCTTTCTTTAAAGAAATTGTAAAAGCTTATTGATGAACACTTAAAATCTTAGCAAAACACCTTCATCAAATGTATACTAGTGTTTTATTTAGCTATACACTGCGTTCAAACCCAAAGTGTTACTTTTCTGTAAATGCAATAAAAAATAAAAAGAACCTCTGCAAACTGAAAATGACAAACATATTTCTTCTGTGGTAAGCTACTTGCTGTCGCAATTAATTGTCTAGGCCTGCTTTCATCTTTATATAACTTACATTGGGAATTCCTATGCTTTCCTTGAAAAGTAGGCATATGTACATTTTAAAAATAGTTGGATCAAAAATTTAGCAAAATTACCAAACAAGGTTTTATGAAGTATATTACAATCCTGTGGAGTTTAATTCTTAGCAATTATATACGGCGACTAGTTTCTTTCAGTTTCTCAATGTATAGATAAATGGAGTGTTACTAGAAAAAAAGGGAACAAGAGTTGTCTTCCTGCTCAATGTAAATGCTGGCTGCTGGGTGCCTTCTGATTTATTTAGAGTGAGAAAGAGGCTTTGTTGCTTCAGAAACTGTCACTGGTGACACATGGACCAAACATCCAGAAGATCACATAGCTTCAGTTCTGGAAATCTGCAGGGCAAGCCCTTCTCTCCAGTGCTTTATCAGTTCTTGGACAAGGACTGCAGGGTTATGTTGAGTAACACATCCACTATCTCAGTGTCTCCTCCCCATTAGGGAGAAAGCATGCTGCCATAACGTGATCCATGATTACAGCGAATGCAGGCTCTAACATCTCCCAGATGCTCTGCCATCACCCAGGTCACTGGTGGAGTTAATAAATGTGATTTGTCTACTAGTTTATACTCTTTTGTCGGAGCAAACATTTTAATCTTTCTGTTTGAGAATTTAAAAAATGATGTGGAAGATGTAGTGTGTTACTTAACATATTTACAGTATGTTTAGAAACAAGGCTAAAATGCAAAGTATGTAATCAATGCCAACTTCACATAAAGAATGGATTTGCACCCCATAACAAAAACGTGATCATGCCAAAATGACCAGATGTCTCTTCATGGTATACTTTTGTTTAAATACTGTCCTGAAATGCTAACTTTTTATGACCACAAACTATTCTTTCTTTTCCACTGTAGAGTTGGTTGCACATAGTATTGGGTTACTTTAAAAAATTCTCAAAATGATCACTTTATCATATTTTTAGGAGAGCTTTCATCAAGTGGGCTTTCCTGTTTTGTTTGTTTGTTTCACTTATATGTGTCGTGTCAGTTTTAGTTGTGTATATTTATGTGTTTGCCATAGAGCTGGAGCACCTTCTTTTACCATTTGATTGTGAGTACTAGGCTACCAGCCTTGGGATGGCCAATATGTATGCATAGCAAAAATAACTAGATTACTAGGGCTTGGAAAGCTTTTAATGAGTGGGTAAAAATATAAAGGAACAGCAAAATGAAATGTAGATTTCAAACAAGAATCATATTTGAACCAAGTAGGAATTTTTCTTGCTTGTAGAAAAGGAATAAGGTAGCAAGATCTTGCATTTGAATTGCCCTTTTGTATCATGTCCTAAATATAATTACTAGTAGTTTCCTATGTATTCTTTTTTAAATTTAATTTCATTGTCAAGGTGAGGTACAGAGGGCTTACGGTCACATACATAAGGTAGAGAGTACATTTCTTGTCATACTTGTTACCACCTCCCTCATTTTTCTCCCACCTTCTCTCCCCCCAACTCCTGTGTACTCTTAGAGCTTACAAAGCAGGTTTCATGTGTTATGGAAGATAACCTTTGTACAAAATGAGCCTTTGAAGGTGGATAAAGAGATGTTGATGTCATTCCTCAATTTACACTGGAGAAAATGAATCAGTGAATGATTGCAGCATGAATGCCTCCGTCCCTTCTGAGCTCTTAATTGACATGATATTCCTGGTAAACCTCTATCTCAGGGACTTAGTTTTCTTTTCCTACCACTCTGTGTGTGTGTGTGTGTGTGTGTGTGTGTGTGTGTGTGTGTGTGTCACTCACTGTTAGTGTCATTCCAAGAAGAGATTTAAACATGCCTAGTCAAAATGGAGCCTTCTGTTGCCTGGCTCTCCAAGATGATAAACACCAGATGCAGACGCTGATGGGACAACAATTATCCAGGCTGATGAGCATGTTACTTTGATTACAAGAGTAGTGGACAGCGGGGCAGTGCCAGGGAGAGCTTTGGGAGCTACGGGAGACTGCAGATCCATTGCTCCCTGTGCTCCAGCCGCTCCTGGGCCCACTCTGAGGAGGGCAGCATGCCAGCATGGTTTGAGCACACTGTCCCTCCCCAAGCGCTTGCTTTGTACCAACTGAATGTCTTGGGAACCAAGGCGTTTGATTCTGAGTCTGAAACTTCAGTCCAGCTTCCAGTAGTTTCACTAACACACCTGTGTATGTGTCCTGAGATCTGTGCTTATGCTTCGGTTCATTGAAGGAAAGATATTCAAACCACAAAGCATTCTGTTCCAGTCAGTCCTGGTTACATTTGGATAACATGTTGAATTTCTAGTCCTGAGTCTATATTCAAAAAGAAATTTCTGTGAGGAGCTAAATAAGAGTTCCTTCAAGGTATTCTATTCAAATATCAAATACATGCTCATTTTAATTACTTTCACCCCAAGATAATTGGCTATAAATTATATTGTAAGCATGCACTTTGAAAATCAAAGTAAACTTTACAACCCTGATGTAGGAAAAAACAAATGATTTTCTGCATGGGTGATCCAGTCAAGAGTTTATAGTTACTTTTTACCTGACTGTGTAAGAATAGCCCACAAAGTTCAAAATGAAATGTAATATATACTCACATACTTGCCCATATAGAATTAATATACATGCTTAGACAGTTAGGGAATGTTTAAAGTCAATTTTTGGAGAGTCTCTCTACTCTTTATTCAGCCAAGTTTCAATCTGGCGGAAGGCACCATAGAGTCCTACAATGGGAAAATGTGTGATTTCTAAAAGTAAGAATTGCTAAGAGGTGTGTGAGTGTGTGTGTGTGTGTGTGTGTGTGTGTGTGTGTGTGTGTGTATTGCATCTGAGAATGGATCTTTGTTTGAAGATACAGTTTTCACATAAAATCCAGTTAGATGTGTTAGGTATTGTTTCCTTAGATCTATGTTTACTATTGGCCAGGCATAGTGGATGATTACAGCTATTTAACTGCATTATCCATGCTTAACATTCACATCTCTCTCTACCATAAAGGGAACTCTTAGATGCTTTCAATTATCCATTTCATTCAGCTAACAAAACTTAGGCACACTGAGAAAAACCTAGAAGGTTAAGCACAAATTCCTTAAAGGGCAAGCTATTAAATAGTCATTAACAAATCTTCCATTAGCATTTCATTTAAAGTGTGTGGCTATGCAGATTCAGCTCTGTCAGCATTGTTTACTAGGTGTTTAAATTGGGTAGAAGCATCAATAACTTGATCCTTGATTGGTTCATCTGCAAAACTGAGGCATTTACACCTCACCCATATAGTCTTTAGTCCTCTTTAAAAATTTCTTTCTATCTCTCCCTCCCTCTTCTCTCCTGCACTCCTTCACTTCCTTCCTTGCTGTCTTTCTTTTTCCTTTTTCTTCTTTCTTCTTTCTTCTCTTTCCTTTGCTCCCTTTTTATTCCTTCCTCCCCCTCCCTTCCCCTCCCTCATCTTTGTTCCTTCCCCTCCTCCCTTCTCTTCTCTCTCTCCATCTGCCCCCCTCCTTTCCTTCTTCCCACTTACCCAAGGAAATTGCTAGATAGCACCTTAGGCTCACTAGGTAGGAGCTACAACTCAAACTCATTTGTACCTGCCTTATTTTCAATATAAGGCTGTCTCTCTCTCTCTCTCTATATATATATATGTACACATATACACGTATATATGTATATATGTATGTATATACATATATACGTATATATATGGATGGCCTAGTACTGTGATTCTCCTACTTGTGCTTCACTGTGTTCTAGTGACATAGGCATGTGTCACTCTGATGAGCCATTGTGCTTCCTTAGTAGCAGGGATATACTATGCCCAGCCACTGACTATGATGTAGGATCACATAGCTCTTTTTACCTGGGATGGTCTCACACTCAACCATGATCCTTATGTCTGCCTTCCCAGAAGTTAAGATTATAGGCTTGAGATTATTGTGCTTGGCTCTTGCAATGGTTTCTTCAGAAGACATATGTGCAAGCAGTATGTTCTATTACCATACTATAATTAGGAACTGTATTGTAATGCATAAATTAATTGCATGCATACTAATAGAAACACAAGTTTTATAAGAAGATAGTCTTTTTGCTATATCTGAATCAGAGTTTCCACATTACATATGTAAAGCAGTCATTTCTATCTAATTACTAATGCATTCTAAATAACCTTATGGGCTCTCTGTGCAAATTAGAGAGGAAGATAGTATATTATGGACATAGGGAAATATCCAGGAATACATCAATACTAATGTAGTTATTTATTTGGTAATTATTTGAGTCCTTGCTATGTGTTGGGCACTTTCTCATATGTAGAGATTCAATATAAGACAGAAGTGCTTCCTGCCTGTATGAAATATACAGCCTGTGAAGAGAGAAGAGCAAGGAGGCACATGGTAATTACTTAATTGCAGTTATCTGAGTAGCTTAAAAAGACAAAACTGTGCACTGCAAAAAAAATATGGTAGTTGTAGGTGTTGTCAAGGAAGGTTTCTATGAGCAGATTATTTGACGTGTAAAAGATGCACAGGAATGAAGCAAAAGGTTAATCTGCTCCACTGTGGACATGCAACACCATTGTAAAGTTGGTAAATTAATGAAAGCATACTAGTCTTACAATATTACTAATATTTTTAAATGTCTAGCTTTAATGTATCTTTGTACTATAGAAGTATGTTCATTTTTCTAGTCTTTCTTTGATTTAGACATGACAAATAAATAGAGGTATTTAGATATAAATGCAAATTTTGTTAGCTCAGCTACATTTTTTTTAAACAACAAGCTTATCTGTACTGGATTTGGTGTATATGGTTAATGATTTTTGAATTTTAGCTTCTATGCACACTGTCTTGGGAAAAAGACTTTAGAAAATGTGACTGCGATTAGTCAAATTGGTTGTTGTCAAAAAGCTACTTTTAGACTCAACGGAATTTATCTGTGTGTGGCTAACTTACCAAACTTGATGTTGCTTCTGAAATACACCCTCTGCTCAGAGTATAAAATAGCACATATTTTATATAGCCCTAAATTATTTAAGTGATATGCCTTAAAGTTCAAAATAAGTCAGGTAATTAATTTATGAGTTCTAAAATTAAAAGCCAAGTGTTCCCAAAACATGTTAACTGTCTGAACAAGTTACACGGGAAGCCATACTAATGGTTAATGATACATGAGCATCCAAGAAAAATATACTCATGCTTGAATTTCCAAACTTCCAGACTATGTTTAAGGGATTTGCAAGCTGATCTGAAGCTGTTATATAAAAATCCATCTTCCTTCATCCACTTCTCTCTTAAAAAATTGGTGTTATCACTTATTTACCTATCTATCATCTATCTACATATAATCTATCATCTCTCCATATTTGATCTATTTATCTATAATTGATCTGTCCATGCATTTGTCATCTGTTTATCTAGGAATACAAATAAAAAGATTAAGGACAGGTACATTTTAACAGGCTGGTTCACAGCCATTGATGATGCATACTAAGCTTCAACTTTGTGAGGAAATTCATATGAGCCACCATGAAAATTCCCAGATAATCTGTCTTACTGATGAGGGAACTGGGAAAGCAGCATTCAGACTCACTAATGCTGGCAGAACTTTAACATTTCTGAGACATTTCTGTCTATGCCATGAGCTGGTGTAACAGAAAGGGAAGTTTATAAGAGCAACTTGCCCTCTGACTCAGCGGGATTATAACATATTTGTTTCTCTAACCATTACCTTCTTATCACATTATGAATGGAGGGACCATTTAGCCCAGTGTGTGGGCTGTGTGCCTGGCATGTTGAACTTTAATCTAGCTAATGCTCCCATTGCAAGACATAAATAGATTACAAAGAAAAATTCAATATTTTCAACCCTCTCCCACCAGAATGGCCCAGTTTGTTGTTTCCTGCCCTATAATTGTGTTACATGCAGGGATGTGATCCACACTTAATAGCTGTTTCACTCAACTGTCACTTTGCTTTTAGCCTGGGTCATTCAGTATAATTTACATATTTAGCACCATGACAAGAGCTAGGTTTGTCAAACCACTTGTGGAGGTTGCCATGCTAACCTATTTGGGAGAAGAAATAATAGCTTTTGTTGTTTTATTTTTCTTTCCCTGAGAGGACACTGTGCCAGAGAGTGAAGCATATAAAACACTCAACATTGTAAAAATAAACTTATTAATTTATAAAGGACCTTAATGTCCTAGAAAATATTGACTATATTACAGGGCCAAGACTTCTGAGAAATGAATTTTCTTGCTGGAAAAGTACCTTTTATTTTAATTTTTGACTAACTCTCCTGACTTTTCAAAGTAAAAGGATAAAAGTATTACTTTTACTCAGTAACAAATCCCTAAGCTTGTTTCTGAACCTGGTATTAAATCATTGTAAATTGAACCCATCTGAATCATTGGCAAAACATAATTTCATGAAGAGATTTTTTTTTACCCCTTTTGTAAATGAGATGGTAGATTTTGAGAACTTTAATTGTACATAAAGAGATCAATGTCAACACACTTCAGACACTGTTATGGAAGTGAAACTTTTCTGTCTGGGATTGACTTGAGCACTTAAGGACTTTTGACACTGAAAAGTAAAATACTCGTATTTTCTTTGTATGTGGACACGTGTTTTTTTTTTTTTTCCAGAACAATGAGGCTTTCCAAAGTACCTTATTCTGGGAGAACAGAGTTAGACAATTGCTATCTGTACATGAGAATCTGTCACTATTCATTAGTTGAATATAGTCCATCCAGATTCTGTGTCAGTATCCTGTTCTGTAAGCATAAGAATAATTGCCTGACTTCCAGGTACTTCTCACAAATCCATCAGAGTAGCTGAGACTGTTCTTATGTGTGAAACAAGAAAAGTATTTTCCCATAGCTTGCAGATGTTTCCTCATCAAGTTTAAGCTTAAGCATTCCTATAGTCTCCTATAACTAGCTAAAAGAAGTCACAGAACCCTTCATGCACATGGTATAGGAGACCCTTTCTTTATGTTCCAGATCTTGCCCTTTCTCCATTCTATTTTTATGGTGTACTTCTGTCACCTAACTTTCAAGCCACATACTGCCAAGTATCTGAGGCATGGCATTTCCTCCCGTCACATAACAAACATTCCTTTATTTTGTACTTTTATGCCAAATCCATGCCAGAAGAAGATACTGTGGACAAAGTAGGACCTATATGGTTTCCCTTCCCCTCGAAGACAGTGTCCACCATCTTGCAATCACACTCATTGCTCCATATTGCTACCTCCATTGGTTTGCCCACTGTGCGGTTCTGAATTAAGTCTTTCTCTAATTGGTAAAAAAGAACCCATTGGAGAGGAGATGAGACACCCTCACGGAATGAAAGTTCCCTGAAAGCCGATCCAATTCTGCTGAGTCCATGGAACCTGAATAGGAGTTCTGTAAAGATCGTCAAAATGAATGAACCAGTTTAAATATTAAGGGACTCAGCCATTATCTAAACAAATGTAGATTGCTGAAGTGGGGAGATACATGAACAATTTCTATACTTCGGTAGCGCTTTTCCACCTTCTATGTACTTCTATCATGGTGAATAACATTTAATACCTAGAAAGTGGAGCTGTGCCCCTTATTTCTGGCATGCAGTGATGGGGCAGCTTTCATTTTCCTTAATGATTTAGCAAAATGCTCTCAGTATATCTTAACATGACATAAAAAAATTTAAAATTTTTTGGGTACTGGTGGCTCATGCCTGTAATCCTCATGAGGCTGACATCTGAGGATTGCAGTTTGAAGCCAAACCGGACAGAAAAGTCTGTCAGTCTCTTATCTCTCAAAAAGAAAAAAAAAGCCAGAAATAGAGCTGTGGTTCAAGTGGCAGAGAACCAGCTTTGAGCAGAAATAGCTAAGTGAAAGTGCCTTGAATTCAAGATTCCCTATCAACACCAATCAACCAACCAGCCAATCAATTGATCAGTCAATCAATAAGGTTACAGTGTACTTTGATCCTGAGACTGACAAGTATTTAAAGCAATCTGTTCTTAGAGATCTCTATGACCCACAACCAAGTCACACATACAAATACAGTTAAAAATATGTGACTCTTGCTAAACATCTCGTGGTGCTTAGGTATGGCATCTCTCTGTGGTGACATTAGCCCTTGCTAATTTGACAGGTCAGCAGTGCCTCTCTGCCTTGCAATTATCAAAGGTTGTAGGGCATTTCTCTTGGATGAATCACAAAATCATTAACTTCTCTATCATTGAAAGTGCTTCCTAACTCTTCTTCCTGTCTTTCTAAATCAATATCCCCAGGGTATCAATGTCCTTTTCTATTCAATAAAAATTATGGAATCATTTCACCCCTTTCTCAGGGCAATGGGTAATGGAGACCCAAAGAAGACTTTGATTGCCTCTGACAATAACACTACCATTGTTTCTTTGTATATTGAACCTAAGCCACCTTGTAAAAGAAGGGACAAATTGAATTAGCAAAGTGTGCATGCACACTGTCCAGGATTTCCATTTCTCAAATACATTTATGTCTATATTCATGGAGTAAGAAAGATAATGCTACAGAAAGAGATAATCAATTGAGTCTAATTCTATATATCTAAGGGCTAGTGCATAGTGGGCACTGGAAAAATAAGTTTTGATAAAAAACTGAAGGAAGGAAGAAAGGAATGAGAAATAGAACTAGTGGTTTAAGTAGCTATATTCAATCATTTAATTTTAACTGAGCTTATAGAGTATTGCTTGCCCTCTAGTGGTCTTTTTTAATGAATTTTAATCCTGGCTTTTGAAAGATTAACTACTGACTTGATGATAATAGTGTATTTATAGTAAAGAATTAATAGAAAGATAGTAAGGGAATTTTCATGTTTAATAAATATATACCTAATTATGCTTTCTAATTCAAGGGGAATTTGGGAAACCGAGTCTAAGACTTTTCTACTTAGTAAAATGGAAATATTTTATATGTAACATTGATGTTTTAAGCCTAGTATTGTTGTACTTTGGTTGTGTCCAATTTGCTAGACCTTAGGTAAAATAGAGACAAAAGTTTAAACTGATTTTCTCATCTTCTAGGGGTGAAGTCCTTCAGGAATTAGAAACAAAGTCTAGCAGTACTTTATCTGTAATGTGAAAGGGAAACACATTGTTATTTTAGAATAGTCTGATATAGATACTTAGGTTACTACTGAAATTTAGTCACTTGTTTAGTTGATTAGCAAGTGTGTGTGTGTGTGTGTGTGTGTGTGTGTGTGTGTGTGTGTCTCCAGGGGTTTGAAGTCAGAGCCTGAGCACTGTCCCTGGCTTCTTTGTGCTCAAAGCTAGCACTCTACCACTTGAGCCACACTGCCACTTCTGGCTTTTTCTGATTATGTGGTACTGAGGAATTGAACCCAGGGCTTCATGCATGCTAGGCAAGTACTCTACCACTAGGCCACATTCCTATCACCAGAAGTTACTTTTAAAATTTCATATTATTCTCATTCTTGTTTGTTGATTATACAAATAATTATTTGGATTAAAATGGTCCTCCTCTTGAACATCAGGAGTAAAAATCTAATGAGAAGAAAATGAAAAGAACATCCATAAAAGCTTACATTTCCAAGGAAGGATTTTTCTCTCTATAGTACATTAATTATACAGTAATTGTGTTCAGTCTATATGGTCTGTATATTTTCATTGAATTGACAACAGGGAGCATACACTTTAAATTATATTTTAAGCAGCAGTGGTTCAGTCAGTTATTTAACAGACCGGATGCCAATCTTCAGCTTTTTAATTAAATTTTTCCTCTTGTTTTCTTTCAGCACATCATCTCCTTTATTTGTTTTAGTTTATAGTTTGTGTCATAGAAATAAAATGGGACATTTTTCATAACAAGAAAGGAGTACCTAGAATTTAAGATTTGAAGACCGAGTGTGTTCAGAAAAGCATAGATTAAAGGACAAAGAGTAAGCAATCAATCTATGGATGAAGAAATATGAAATAAAACTTTAATCAGTACTGGATTATACTTCTTTAACTTTCTACCATGAGACCATTAATAAATAACCTGAAAAAATACAGATAGAGACTGAAAATTGTTACATTTATTAAAAGAACTTTTTAAAGGCTATTAAAAATCTTTCTCTGACCTTTCAGAGTTTTTAATTGATAATAATGACATTAATCAAGAAAAAACTTAATTAGGTGTTATGAATATTTTAATGTTTCTTATTCCACTTGTATCATATGCTGAACTTCTTATTTACTTAATAGAAAATTAAGTTTTTGCATCATTAACTCTCCTGGATTTACTGGAATTCACTTTTGAAATTAAAAGTTCCAGTAGGAGATTGAGAGTATAACATATAACATAGTTTCAGTTTTTAAAGTTTATATCATTCTTTTCTCTAGAATAATCAGGTTCTTAACAGTTCATAAGAGAAAAATAAGATATTTCATCTTCAAACAAATTGAGGGCACTGTGCTAAAAATTTCTTCACATTAGGACCTCTCAGAGCTCATTAAATATCAGTGGATAATGTTTATCTCCAGGATGGCTTCTAACATAGATCTTTCCAAGTTTATTTGAAGAATCCTTTTTCCAAAAATTTGGAGTATATAAAATTCTGATCTAGCATATCTCCTTTGGGGACAAACAAGACTTGAGGAGGTGCTTAAGTCAGCACTAAGGAGTATGAAAAGGCAGAGAGTAAGCAAATACATCGGGGTAAGAGGGGAAAATCTCACGAGTCACAGTGAGAAAGAAAACATCATTTCAAAATCTACTTGCTAGGTCATTCTTTCTGGAACAGAGGATTGATGGATCAGCAACCACCACTCACTGATCTCTGATGATTGTATAGGAAAAAAATTACTACCTAGCTGGGTTGCAGGTTAAGGAATCTGAGATTGACCAGATAAGGTACAGAAAGAAGGTGATGGTGAAAATAACAGTGGCCATCATTGGTTTAGCATTCTTAGGAACTTGCCTGAGTGTTTTACATGTATTAACTCATGGATTCTTGATAAACCATCAATAGCCCTCACTTGTACAAAAGGGGTAAGACAACAACTATTAAATAGTTTTTTCCAAGACTAGTGACCCAGTGAAGATGTATGTGACACCCACGAAGGCCCAAGTCCTGTGATTCCAGAAACGTTGCCTTTATTATGGATTCCATTGTCTAAAGAAATCTTAGATTGGGAGAGATCTGGAACCCTATGAAAAATGGATCCATGATGAATGAGATTGGAAGACAAGGAGTTCTTAACAATAAATCAAATGTGAGTTCTCAGTGTGAAGGCAGTAGCAAATGAAAAAGGAAAGGTGAAATTTTGAGATTCTAAAAAGGAAAATTTCTTATCCAATAGGTTGGATAAGAAATTTCCTTACTGCTTTACATATGAAACTGTAACCCCTCTGTACTTACTTTGACTGTAAATAAAATAAAACTTGAAAAAAAAACAAGAAAAAAGGAAAACATAAATAAAAAAATTGATTGCTAACCTTCAATTTAATAGATGGCTTCACATGAATGCAGAGAAGTGTTCATTGTTCTGGTTACAGGTGGTAATGGCAGGTTGAGCAAGTTCGTGGAGAAATTATGATAGACATGTAGAAGAACACGCAGGGGACTTGTTGAGTTTTGAGTTTTAAAGATCTCTGGTTGGAAATAATGTCAGCACTCTACAATTATGTAACTGTTCGATAATAGGGAGGAAATGAGAGCCATAGGAAAAGACTTCCTGTCCTTAGCACCAACATGATGGCTGAGATCAAAAGAGCATATGAACGGTGAGATAGGAAGAGTTGAAGTCGAAGAAAAAGTCCTTGGATCTCTCAGTGTTATAAGTCTATGGAAAAAGAAAATCAAAGAGAGCTAAGTGTTTCTCAAGAAGGTATCTTAAAAAAAGTGGTGAAAGGGATGACTTACATACAGCATTGTTCTCTTCTTTTAATGTTGTTAAAAGAAGAAGAGGATGTAGCAAGCCAGTTCAGTGGGTTGGACTGCTTATCTGACATTAGAAAGAGCTCATTCTGGAGTGACCAGCTATCCTTTATCTATCTTAATTATCTAATGATATATCATTAGCTCATTATTTTTCCTGGTAAGATTAAACAGATAATCACTTTCCTTTGTATCTGTCAATTACTTTCCTCAGCATGGTATTACATTAGAGACTAAATGAAATTGATTATTCTCTCGTCTTCAATGTAGGCCTGATGTCTTCAAATTCATGGGAGTAAAAACTTCAAAAAATGAAATTTGTAATGTATTTATTGCATCTCTAAATATTTACCAAGTTCCCACTCTAGGCTTCAAGATAAATTTGAATTGCTTTTCAAATGGCTTTGAGTACACTTTCTGATCAACCAGAATCTTTTTGTTTTTGTATGTATACATATATACACACCTACTGTGTGTTGTATTTCATGTCATTAATAAACCTGATTTTTACTATATTTATTAATATAAGTTCATCATGTCATGGTGGAATATTTTGTATTACACTGTTCGGCATCAATCGACTGTAATAATTTATGATAACCACTCACCTTAGCCACATAAAAACAATATCGTAAATAAAAATACTGTATTTTCTTATTGTTCCAGGTTTTAGTAAGTTGCAGCTGCTTATTGATTTTTGTTGCAAATTACTTGTTTTCACTTTCATATGACCATGTAGAACCATGTCTACTCAGTTAACTCACCAGAAAAATAAAAATAAGCTGGAGAGTTAGTTCTCTATTCTGTTAAAATGAGTTTGGCCATGTGCTCTTTGAATTTGCTCTTGACCTTCCTCAGAGACAAACAGAAGCAACACTGTGGTCCCTAGTGCTGTTTTTCCAGAACACAAAGCCATTCACTTCTGAGAGAAATGTGTAGTGTTTGCTATTTCAACACCTCCTGTGTTTAAAACAGAGGCTTAGCAGTTTTCCCATTAGATGTAAGGTTATATGCACAGGTATTTTCTCAGTAGTGGAGTGAGTGATCAGCCCATTTGGAGATCATTGAAGTTTCTAGCACAGAAATGCAATGTGCTCCCATAAACTAAATCTGACAAGTTGTAGAGGAAGAACTTTTCAAAGTAATGATCAAATCCATTTGCTTTACTCACCTCCAATATTATGTTACCCAATGACAGAACAAGCAAAGTGTTTGTAAGGCATCCAACACAATTAGGAAGTCACATTCCAAAGCTACATGGCTAATGGGTTTGCATAGCCCCATTCCTGAAATTGAATCCATGGCCTTTGACGGCAGTGGACTGTAACAATGAAGTCTTTGAGAGCCTTGCGAAATCTCAATGAAGTTGCTGAAATGTTTCCACCATTTATTTTTCTAGGATCTTTTCCATGACTGCTTGCTCATACAGGCCTGGCTAGGGAAGGAAATTGGGCAGAAACTTTTGAATTGATCTCTTGTTTGCGTGGTTCTAGTGACTTGTACCAGGGTAGTTACATGTTGCAGACTGTAACTTGTTCATATGCTACTGTTCTTAAGAACTTGTGCTCTGTTTATGAATTATTAAAATCAAATTATGATAATTGACTAAGCAGGAAGCAAAAAATTCTGATGTTAAGCAGTGAATGTTTGTTGATTTTTCCTCCTTGATTTCCTCTAGCGAAGTCAATTTTCATTTTTAGGAGCCATTGAGAATATTTAGGGCAATAAGATGCTGAGTTTACATTGGTTGAATTTGAGTAATTAAAATCATAGAAATCATTTCTTGAAAGTTAATTGTACAATAAGTGAAAATTAGATAAGAAAATATAATTAAAATTATAAAACAGATCAACTTTAACTTGGAGTGCTTATTGTGGCATGTCAATACTCAGTGATTTCTATTGATGAAATGAATATATGATCATATGATATCAAATTTTATTTTAAAGCACACCCTTTTAAAAAGAGGTTTTTTTTGTGTGTGTACCAGTACAGTGGCTTGAAATCAGAACATTACATTCTCACTTGGCTTTTTTGCTCAAAGCTAGTTCTACCACTTGAGCCACACCTGCTGCTTCCGCCTACTTCTGGTTAGTTGGGGATAAGAGTGCCAGAGACTTTCTGATTGTGCTTGCTTTGCATCATGATCCTCAGATCTGAGCCTCTCTGCGTAGCTAGGATTACAGCATCATCCACAGTGCCTGGCTCAAAAGAACTCTTACTTTGATTTTGACAACAGGGTTATATTTTAAAGGCACAGTTCAAGTTTTCTAATAGTTTTATAAACTTGAAAGATGAACTCTTTTTCTTCGATTAAATTTTTTCCTTGCCATTTAAATACTAGAGAGAAACAGTAATGAGGTATTCCTTAAATTCCTCATTACCATGTTTACATGATTGCAATTCCTACTCATATTTTTCAAGAGAGCTCTTAAGAGCCCAGCGTTACAAAGGTGCGAGTCATATGATAAATGTGTATGTTTTTATATGGAACTGCCACAGGCATGGGTCAAGAGGAAATGCTAAATGTCCTAATTAAGCCATTGGGGATTTGATTTGAAAATGGGATGGTAAGGAAGCATGAAAGGGCCCCAGCGTGTGTTCTACTAGATTTAGAACTCAGGGGTGGATAAACTTGTTCAGAGTGGAGTTCCATTTGTGGTAAAAAGTTGGAAAGTTTTTCTAGTGTTCAAAGACAGGAAGGTAAAACTTTGCTAGATTATACAACCTAGAAATACCATCTTACATTTTGAGCCATGGAATGTCAGAGAAAATATCAGGAGGACTTCAAGAAGAGAGGTCACTTTTATTGAATAATTTAAATACCATGAAGATACCACCATATATTGAAAAACTATGGGAAATAAAATTTCAAGATTCTTAGCAATATTAGATGTTAGCAATGGGTTAAATACTATAAATGGGACATTCCTCTCAGATTGGTTTAAAGTGACAACTAGTTATAGTGGAAAAATAGAAGAAAATTCCATAGGTATCTTCCAGAACTGAATTTGCTTTGTTGAAAATATGTGTGAAAAGGTTCTGTTGAACAGGTGGGAAGGAGAGATGTAGGGTGGATGGATGATTGGCAGCAGTAAAGATTTGTAAGATGATGAGGAGCCAGGCTATTGGATGTTTTTTAAGAGCCCAATAGCTATACCATTATGATCACATAAGATGATGCTAAGTGAAATGAACTCCATTTTATGGAAATGATTGTTATATCACAGTTGTAACTACTTTCAACATCCCATGTGTATCTGTAGTTTCCACTATTGATGATGTTCTTGTATCCCTTTCTTGTGATTGTATCTACACTATCTCTGTAATCTTATCTGAGTATATTGGAAACCATGTATACTGGTATTAGAATTAGGAAATTGAAAGGGAATACCAAAATTGAGAGACAAAGGGTAAAATAAGAGAAACAACAACAAAAGCAATACTTGCAAAACTGTTTGGTGTAAGTGAACTGAACACCTCAGGGGGAGAAAGGGGGTGGGGGGAGGGGGGTATGAGGGACAAGGTAACAAACAGTACAAGAAATGTATCCAATGCCTAACTTATGAAACTGTAACCTCTCTGTACATCATGTTAATAATAAAAACTTTAAAAAATAAAAATTAAAAATTAAAAAAAGAGTTGATAAGAAAGCTGGGTGCCGGTGGCTAACTCCTCTAATCCCAGTTACCCAGGAGGCTGAGATCTAAAAATCTCCTTTCAAAGCCAGCTTGGTCCAGAAAAGCCATGAGACTCTCATCTCCAATTAATCACTGGAAAACCAGAAGTGGCACTATGGCTCAAGTGGTAGAGCGCTAGTCTTGAGCTGAAGAGCTTAGGAACAGTGCCCAGCCCCGAGTTCAAGCCCCATGACCGACAAAAAAAAAAAAAAAGAGTTGATAAGATGATTTTACATACTCAAATATAGAAGAGCAGAAGTACAATAATAAATGGCATAATTCCTACAGTTACTCTACTATTTTAGTACTGCTTTTAAGAATTACTGAATTTTCATTGCCTTTGATTTCTGTGTCCCAGTTGCAGTCAAACTATATCAGAAAAAATTGCATTAAAGGAATTGTAATATTCTAATAAAAAATAAATATATAGCATATATATTATACATAGCATATAATAACATATACAATTATATAATAATAAGTACAAAATTACAGTTGGTGTAATTATACAAGTGTTAGATAATTATAGTGTTATATGTAAACACTTTAATAAGTTTAAAAAGTTAATGTCAGCCTATTAATATTACTAAAGGAAAAAATAGGTATATTGGTAAAAATAAAGGTCAACCTACTAATAAATATTAGTAAAGGAAAAGATAGTTACCTTGCCAATACTTAGACATTTGAAGCTAAGAAATAGACTTGTTTGAGTGACTATAGACAAAAAATGAGCATAAATTTTTAATGACAAACAGCTGGTCAAAATATTTCAGAGTTGTCAGATATGAAGACAGAGATTTTGAACTTTCTGGCAATAGTTAATACTGTAATATTGAGAATCAGCTGAAATAAAAGCTATACTTTTCCCTACTAGGAAGTGATGGAGGACGGTTTTATTAACTTTTCTAAACAATGAGAATGTGTGATGCGTGCAACTTTTTCAAACTGATGACAAGAATGGTTGCTGGCATGGGCTGAATTCTTTCCAGGTGATATCTGACCAATATGTCACATGACTGTGTCACTGCTCTGACTGAACATGACTTCAAACAAGATGTTGATGGGGATGGTTCTCTAAAACGTTATATGCCTTTTTTTTATTTTGTTACATTTCAAAGAAAGTTTCTAAAGCAGTATTTCCCATATGAGTGGGACTGGGACAAATCACATGTAGCAAACAACCATCCTGGGAGAAATAGCATGTTCTTCATGAAAAGAAGGAGCACAAATGCCCATCTACTGCGGTGTCAAAACCAGTAAGTCAGAAGCTTAACCACATTACCACTGCAGGAATGTGGAAACAAAGGGTTTCTCGACTGATGCACACACTGCTGACCACATTAAACAATGGCCATTCCTTCATGGTCTCATTTGTCAATATAATACAAATGAGAGGATAAATCGCTCTCCTTTTATTCTGGCTTTATCATCACATGGCTCCAATCAGGGAATAAACATCACTGACCTAAGAGGAAAGCTTGAACATAGAGGCACAAGCACATGCGCACACACAAGTATCATGAAAAAATGAAGAAATATTTGATCACTGTGAAACTATGCTTGAAGATGCTATTAGATGTGAAACCCAAAAATGCCTCAAAGTTGAATCCTGAGAAAGGAACTACAAAAAGAAACAAGAGAATCCTTCATCCTAGGAAAGTCCTTAAGGATTTCTGATTTCTCTTTAGCATAGTTGTATGAATTATAGTTTGTTATTTTTAAAACTATTTTATGTTAGTACTTAATCCATACATATGTATTAGCAAGTGCCACACAACTTACTAACCACAGAATTTATGTGCTCATTAGAATGTGATAGTATTAAAATTTGCTAGGTGTAAAATGGCCATTTTAATAAATGAGTTTATTAAGCTAATAACAAATAGTGGGAATGGGTAGCCTGTTCAGAAAAAAAGTTGCACTGACTTTCTTAGTTAAATTTATATTTATTTAGTTTATATGTATTTTATGTATTATGTGTATTTTGTTTAAACTTATTTAATTTATATGTATTTGTAGAATAAGTCAACCTTACTGTTGGCACGAAGAGGCCTTAGACATATTCTAACTTTCAGAGTCTACACATTGATCTTATACCTGAAAAGCAGTTATTAAATTTGAGATATAGTTTTGTCATTATTAACAAGAAAACAGACATTTTCTTTGTATGTAAAACCTTGTGAACTCCATAGTCTAGTTTAAAGAATTCTGAGCCTCTAATTTGTCCTTAATTCAAAGAGCTTAAGTATGGTTGGGCACAGTGGCTCATGTCTGTAATCCAAGTTATTTGGGAGGTCAGCAGATTCCTAGTTTCAGGGCAGTCTGAACAAAAACTTCGTGAGACTCCATCTCAACCAATTAAAAAGCTGGGACTGGTGCTGCTGCATCTATTGCCCTAACTAAGCAGGAATTGTAAATAGGATCCTCCTTCTGGCTGCCATAGACAAAAGCATAAGACTCCTTGAATAATAATAAAGGCAAAAAAGTCTGAGGGCTTGGATCAAATGGTAGAACACCTACTAGCAAGTGCAAATCCCTTAGTTGAATCCCCATTACTTCCCCAAATCAACTCAAGTCCATACATAACAAAATATTAACTACATAGATACAATGAAAAAGTAAAAATCTAATTGCATCTCATCACTACTGTAATCATAAAGCACTTTCCAAGAACTAAACTAAGAATATTAATTTATGTCTCCATTTCAAGGGAAAATTATAAGCACATCTCTTTTAGAAGCATAACACATCTTGACTCCAACCCAAATTATCTACATTCTGCAAATATTTGCTCCCACAAAGGAAGTACATTTATCTCTAGTAATGATCCTATAAAGTTCTATTTAAAATAGCTATGGAGGTTTAAAAGTTGGAACATATCTAGCCATATTACTGCATTTTTTTGCCCAAGGGAAAAAATGCACCATCCTTATACATAACACAATCAACTTGATATCAGTGGGACTTGAATTTTTCCTCCTCAAATAGCCAGTAAGTGACAATTGTTCTCTAGTATTTTAAAGAAAGCCATACTCAAAACTATTAGCTAAAGAGCTTTCTGCCTGACTGCATTAATTTCCTATTCATTTCATTAAAGGGAAAGTTTTGATAGGGCTTATAAATTATAGCATGTTCCTAGCAGACTAATAGCTTTAGGAAGAACACGTAATGGCCCTCCTTAATCAAAGGAAGAGCAGGTTGTTGTTTATCCTCCTGAGGAACCTTGGAACAAGGGTACTCATTTTATTTTATTTTTTAATATCTCTGGCAAATCAAAAGTAACCAAAAGAAACATGACCAATGAAACACCTATAGTAAGTTTAAAGGGAAAAAATAAGGAGGGGCTTCTTAGAGTGTGTCTGATGGACAGAATTCCTTTCATTAGCCAGCTAATTTACCTGAGACTTAATATTGTGCTCAGTCATTGTATTTAAGCTCTAGAGCCATCTTGAGGAATAAAAGATTTCATGGGCATGGTTGTTTGAGAAGCACACTGAATGGAAAAAGGTAAGAAGTTTGGTTAGACTCTCAACTCCTTTGGAACCAGTAGGCCTTTCACTAATGTTTGTTCTGGGTAACAAGGATCTAAGAAGGAAACAAAGGTGGAAATTAATTGTCTATTAACATTGTCACAGCATTTCTGTGGTGTAGATGTTAAAGGACTTGCTGTTCCTAAATGGAAATTAACTTCCCAAGCTGATATCATTTCTACAGCGTTTCCTGGTTAACACTTGCCAGACTACCATTAGCTGATCTATTATTGAGTCAGACATTAACATGGAATTTAGGTATTCAGTGGATGGAGGGATTCATCCTCATATGCCTTTTTGTTTTCCAAGTCTGGCCTGCCCTTAATGGCTCAGAGATTAGCGGGTTAGCCTATCTGACATGAGACCCTTATTTTGTTAATCCAACTAGTATGTGACTGACATTCAATCTTGATTTATTAAATCCCTGTGTGCATACCCATACCCACAACTGATCACAGGACCTCAGTGTATGTGTGCCATATTTGCTTCAGCTAGTGCTTAGGAAGAGAGAGTTACTGTTGTCTCTAGCAGAGGCAAAAGGATTTCTGCTTCCGGATTCCTGGCCTCCTCTCTTTACCTCCACAGAAGATCACTTCTCGGGTATTATCAATGAGTCAATTATTTGCAAGCTGTCTTGATATTTTTCAGCATGACAGTTCATATGTAACAGATACAGACGGGAACATTCCAGAAGAGGATCCTGTCCCCATTGCTGGTTTCTGTTCCCCAAACTAGATTCCTCTGGATTCACAAAGGCACAGCTACTCACGTAGAAGCAGGAGGCTGGAAAGCATCCCATGACTGCATTGTAGGGCAAAGCTACATCCAGGTTTCCTCCATAGCACATGGGAATTATTTGTGAAGAGACAACAATAGTTGATTAGTGTTTTGACCCTCAAAATATTCCTGAAGAAGCCAATGCCCACATCCTCAGTTGCTTGAGAGTATCTGGCTAACTCTTCTTTATATACTTAATGTATCCCTTCTACCTTGGACTTAAAAAATCCCGAGGATTCTTTTTTTTTTTTTTTAAAGGAAGTAAGTATTATAGGAATGAGATTATGACCTAAGATAAACAAATAGATTTTCATTGTCTCAAAATAGTTCCCTGAGTACACATTCAGTTGGTCTTTGATAATCTTTTCTTTGTCTGTTATAACTTGTTGTTGTGCTTCCCTTGGCATAGAGAAGTTCATTTTTAATGAAGGTAACAGATCTCATGTGGCAAAAACCAGGCAAATGTCAGTAGTTGAGATAGTGTTTCTGGGTGTCTCACCAAATCTTAGTGTTTATGAACTTCGGCGTGGCATTTCATAATAAAATATTCCATGACAAAATCTGTATTCAGTAATAATGATACATAGCCTCCAGAAAAGTTATAGTTTCTAATCTGAAAATATTTTAGAGGAAAGAAGATGTTGAAATGGAAGGTTTTTATGCAGACATATATATATACATAAATATATATATACATATACATATATAAATACTTGGAGATTAACTCAAGATCTGGTATTCCATTGTTGAAGGAATAATCATCAAATTATTGTTAGCACTAGACACATTACAACTTTTAAAGTACATTAGCAATTAAAATCTCATCTGTTGTTTTTGGAAAAGAGAGCATGTTTTTCTTATGCAACAATTGACAGCCACTCAAGAAGATATGTCTTAAGAATGGCTACTCCTGGCCTTACTTTGTCGCTTGCTTCCTAAATTCTCTTTCCTTTTTCTTCAAGACAAGAACATTGAGGACCAATATTAATGATAGCCAAAGTTGTGGATGAAGTAGAATAAAATAATCCCCCAAATCATGATTTCAATCAAATCCTACAATTTCAACTCCAGTGTACTAATTATTTCCATCTAATTCTAATTATCACAATTTAATGCTACAAGATTATGGAAATTAAATGTAATAGTTATTAAACTGCCTAAATCCCAAGGGTCTATAATATGTGTTTAATACATCAACATTCTTTGATGGTTTCCAAGCCTGAAATTTCTGTCCCTATCTTGCAGATAATAAAACAGAGTAGTGAGACTAGAGAAAAGTGATAGAAATATAATGTAGTTGTACACTTTTCATTATTCCACAAGTATGACATATGCTCACTAAATAGAACATCTTCTTAACTACTTAATAAGCTTACCAAAGATTTCTATGGGTTTGTATAAAAATGATTATGAGGAAGAAAATAAAATCTTAGGTCATAAAAAATTAATATATTAAACTAAGGGTTGGAAACGCATGGAAAGGAAAGTATTTTTGTTGTGATTTTCCTCTTAGCTCTACTCCACCCTTTTCATATCACTGTAATCACGGTGCTCATGTGGCCCTACTTTAAATAAAAATAATCAAATGGTTGAGTAGTGAATGAGTAGATGGAAATATTAATTATAATTTCTTTGAACTGTGGTGCTTTTTCACCATGAATATTATGTCTGCTACATTAAATCTTAGGATTTGTTTGACTTTGGGAAATAATTACTTTTTTTTCCACTGAGGGGGGCCTGGGTCTGCTTTTGCTATTGGCCCCTCCCACTGATAGAAAAAACTCTAGGTGAAAGAATGATCAGTTGGCTGAGCAACATCATTAAAACATCACTTAAAAATAAGTAAAACTGGGGGCTGGGGATATGGCCTAGTGGCAAGAGTGCCTGCCTCATATACATGAGGCCCTGGGTTCGATTCCCCAGCACCACATATACAGAAAATGGCCAGAAGTGGCGCTGTGGCTCAAGTGGCAGAGTGCTAGCCTTGAGCAAAAAAGAAGCCAGGGACAGTGCTCAGGCCCTGAGTCCGAGGCCCAGGACTGGCAAAAAAATAAATAAATAAATAAGTAAAACTATGTTTCTTGTTATATTCTTTCTCAGTCTTGTTATCTTTTAATTCCCAATATTTATTAAACTTGTGCAAATTCGATTTCTTTTGTATGCTCTCAATAACTGTATCTGTTTGAAAGTAAGTTAAGATTATTTTCAGGGTATTCTTAGGATAAAAACAAGGGCCTCAAGCATGTTAATTATGCATGTTCCACTCTCAGCTCTAATACTTTCATTAACACACTTTAAAATATTTTGAGACTAAGACATACTAATGATTAATAATGACCAGATTATAATTTTCGAATTGAAATACTATCCTATCATTTTCCATCCATAATCTTGATATACATAACATATCCAAGTCATGTTTGATGCAGTTTCAAATACATAGACTATACTTTTACTTTCTCATCAGACACTAGCATACTGTTTCTGGACTAATTATTGTCATTCACTACTCTAAAAGAAGAACACAAAAGTAGGCATTGGGTACTTGTGTTTAAATGCATATTTATGAGATTTAGCATTGAAAAATCAGAAAAGAACTAAAATTAGTAGTTCACCCTGTCAGCGGAGTTGTTAGTGCTGGTTGCTAAATCAGAGATCAATGGTTTATGGAACGTAATTTATATTTAAACTGGCAACTCCCATTTCTTAATCAGAGTAATATATTGTTCCATTCCTCAGACTTACAGTTTTCCAGCTGCACAAGTCTTATCATTAAACATAATGTATTTAACTAGCAATCAATGTGAGTATCCACTATATCCATATTTTCCTAAGTAGAGTAAAAATATAATAATCTATGTGAAATAGTTTAAAATTGCAAAGGCATATGGAGATAAAATACTACTATTAATATTCATTTTGTTCTTCAATAATTTTTATTTTCTATTGATATATAGATATCCACTGGAAGTTTGGATCTTCTTTGTTTCATTTGAACTTTAATACATCTTTAAATTTCTTACACTTTTAGGCCTTTAATTCTGTTATTACTAATGTGGTTCACAAAATCTTTACTAAACTCATACATTTAAAATTAGAACATCAGACTTCACCTCACATGAGTTCTGGAGTTTGAATAAAATAAAAACAATTGAAATCTTACATGTGCCATCAATTCATTGTTTTTTTTTATGTACTATTTATTTATTTACTGTCCAACATTTCTTTTTTATAGTTTTTTTTCTTATTTATTGTCAAAGTGATGTACACAGGTTAAAGTTTCATACGTTAGGATACCTTTCTTGTACTGTTCCCTCATTCCCCCCCCCCTTCCCTCTCCCCCCATGAGTTATTCAGTTGGTTTACACCAAACAGTTTTGCAAGTACTGCTTTTGTAATCGTTTGTCTTTTTATCCCGTGACTCTCAATTTTGGTATCACTAGGATAGTCATTAAATCAGCTTGGAGCCAAACCCTCTATCCATAAAATCTGAATACGAATCCGTGTTGTATTTACTCACTGACACTGTTTTTGACAGTGTACAGATACAGTCTGTATGGGGCTACTCTGATATTTGTAGCATTAATTTCGTATCAGTATTACCTTCTTATTATAATATATGCATCATGATTCTATATAATTTCACCCTTTTTCCTTAAAGAGCTCCCTCAGGGCTGACAAAGGAAAGTACTTAGTTTGGTCCTTAAAATGATAATTCTCCTCTCTTTCAAGGCTTTTTTAATTTGGAGGCAGGCTAATCTGTATATTTTCTATAATGTGTCTTAAAATATATATGGTCACAGATAATAAAATAAATATCCTGTTGTTGAAAATTTTGCCAAGAGAAGAGCTCAGAGAATTTGTCTTCCTACCATGCAGATTTAGAAAGCAAGAGATTAAATAGAAGAGGTGATTTAGAAAACAATTTCCCCCATGAAACAAGGAAAATAAAATGGGAAATAAAGTAAAAATGGCTATAGGTCACAGAGGGGAAATGTGAACACTCTTTCCAACTTAATGGCTAGATAACTTCCATTAGAAATAATTAGAAATGGCTGTGTGATTTACATGCTCAACTGCACAAAACTACAAACATTTGGCTATGTTTGGAGAAACATCAGAGGAAAATCACACTTCTAGAGAGTTCCTGCATGTGCTGAACATAAAGATTAACATACAATATCTAATTTATCAAGACATCAATTTTCCTTCTGTTAACTTGTTCTAAGTGGAAGTCTGAATTATGACTGGAGTGTAGCATTGATAAAGACATCACAATAATTAGTTACTATAAAACCAGTTCTATACTTGGAGAACATATGCTTAGATTACTTGAACATCTTCATTTTAAATTTGATTTGAAAATAAGTTTTAATTTTAGCCTTGCCTCTTAGAAATAGAAGACACCTCTCCTTCACTCATGAAGTTGTTCTCTTCATTCTTTCTCAGTATTCCAAGTTTAACTCTGCTTAATTGAGGGAAGTCATTCGACACAGAGACATGAATTTGAAGAGTATTCTATGCACTTTCTTTCAATAGCATTGAGTTTTGTAGGAAAAAAAAAAACAGAAGGGAAGGAACGAGGACAACAAAATATGAAATGTTCCATGCTAACTCTCGATACCTAAAAATCTAGAAATTTTATCCATAATGATTATTTTAAAGAACCGGAGATCTTGAATGGATATCATTTCCATTATTTATATTCCATAAAAATATAATTGAAATCCAACAAAACTATTATTTTTATGAGAACAATTAGATGCTAACACTAAATGAAAAGTGACTTGCTCTTCTATAAAATGTAAATGAATTTAAATGTCACCTGATTCCCAATTCACATGTGCCAACTCGAACCACTCTTCCACCTCATCCAGTGAGTTGAGCTATATTCAAGAAGTCATATGGGGCTGGGATTATGGCCTAGTAGAAAGAGTGTTTGCCTCATATACATGAAGACCTGGGTTCAATTCCCCAGCACCACATATACAGAAAATGGACAGAAATGGCGCTGTGGCTCAAGTGGCAGAGTGCTAGCCTTGACCAAAAAGAAGCCAGGGACAGTGCTCAGGCCCTGAGTCCAAGCCCAGGACTGGCAAAAAAAAAAAAAAAAAAAAAAAAAGAAAGAAAGGAAAAAAGAAGTCATATTCTCTTTGTACTTACTGACATCAAGATTGATTTTTCTTTCTTTCCCTTTTCAGTCTGAGGAACTATTTTTTAAGAACCTGATTGAATCAAGATAACAGACTCCTGCAGTTTTAATATCTCCCTCTCGCATTTTGATATCACAGTTTTTGATTTAATCATTAAATGTGCCATATATTTGGCATCCTTGGAACATTCCATTTTTTTTTTACTAAAAATGCCATTGAAACTGAAATCTAATATTAACTAAAAATAGTAGTGATGATTTTATATCTGTCACTTGCCTTCAGATTTCTTCTTAATAACTAGCTTTGCCTTCAGGTTGGCCTATTGTTAATCAAACAGCCATCTTTAATTTTGAGTTAGCACAGAAATGATTATTTGCAAGGTTTCTGAAATAAGCAGGAGGATGTAACATGACTGTGTCAGCTTCCTTTTGAAATTCCCAACTCATTTACTGAATGCCTTCAAAAGCTAGGTGACTTTTACCCCACAGAGCAGAGCTAGAAATAAATCCTTAAACACAAGTTGAAAATTAAAAAGATTTATTGAAAAATGTTCAGTGCACTTTCTTTCTACCTTTCATAGTACTATTGATTACCCCCTCCCATTTTCCAAGTTTAATAAAGCTCATCATCTATGGTTCCAATTCACTGACTAAAAAGTGCATTATTGGATAAATGTCTCTTTAAAAATAGTGAACACAATAAAACCTTAGTTTGATATTCAGTGTTTAACAGTCCATTCCCAACCTACATTTTTTTTTTTTACTGTTTTTCCAAACATGTACTCTACATTGTAAATAGACCGTTATGCTTTGGGCTTTCCAAATAAGTCTAGTTAATTCCTGCTTCATATCTGTTTTTAATATATTTGTCTTGACTCCCTCCTCACATCTTTCCATTCTAACTTGATCTCAGACTGGAGTTCCTTAAACTTTTCAATTCTGATTACCCCAGATAATGGTCATCTCACATTTATTTAAACTTTTTATTTATTGGCATTATTCTAATTTTTCACTAAATCTGTTATATTCTAATAATGTGAATCACCTTAAAAGCTGTCCTCAACTATAACATGTCATTTAATTTCTTTACAACCACATCCCAGTATACAGTGAATGTTTTTAAAAGTTTTAAACTATTCTGTAATTAAAGAGAGTAGAGAGCTGGGAATGTGTCTTAATAGTAGAGTGCTTGCCTAGCATGCACGAAGACCTGGGTTTGATTCCTCAGTACCACATAAACAGAAAAGGCTGGAAATGGTGCTGTGGCTCAAGTGGTAGAGTGCTAGACTTGAGCAAAGGAAGCTCAGGGACAATGCCCAGGCCCAGAGATCAAGTCCCAGGACTGGAAAGAGAGAGAGAAAGAGAGAGAGAGAGAGAGAGAGAGAGAGAGAGAGAGAGAGAGAGAGAGAGAGAGAGAGAGAGACTAATCAAGACATACTAGAATTTTATATTATTTTTTCAGAAATTTATTATTTGCTCCCAAATATTTGCTTCAGTATCCAAATAAGAACTACTTGCCCTTGGACAACTGCCTTACTTTTACATAGATTAAACTGAGGTAGTATAAATAAAAAAAACCTTACTTCATTAGTAGAAAAGTTAACTGTGACATTTATGAAATTTTAGTCTGCTTGGATATATGTGGTCGTACAGAGGTGTAATCATAGCTACAAGGAAAGTAGCAGTAGGAAAATCATGTTTGGAAGTGGCCTGGTCAAAAGCACGAAATCCACTATAAAAAAAATAGCTAAAACAAAAAGGCTTCGGGGAGTTGGGACATGGCTCAAGTAAAGAGCACTTATCAAGCCAGAGAGAAGCCCTGATTTCATACACTGGCACTGAAAAAATTATTCTGCTGATCTCATTAAGTAAAAAGTTTATCTTAGACCACCAGCAAACCTCAGCAAGGAATATTTTACTAGTAATTTATTCACCATGGAAGATAAAGATGAGGGGTGTGTGTGTGTGTGTGTGTGTGTGTGTGTGTGTGTGTGTGTGTGTGTGTGTGTGTGTGTGTGTTTTAACACAAATGAATGACTACCTTTTAGGTTCTCTTCTGCCTCAAGTAAAATAGACACTGAAATCTTTAACTTAATTAAAAATGTTAACGTGCAAAAGATTTTGAGAGTAGTTATAAGCATAGCAATTCTGGCTTCTAATGATGGCAGAAAGAAGCTCAAGAACTGGATGGTTTCTTTAAAGTGATAAAGTAGAAAATCAGCCTTCTACAATTTTTTTTAACTCTAGTTAATCTGTTGAACTATTTTTTAATCAAATACAATTCGTAAAATGTAAAAGTATGGTGGGAATATAACCAAAGAGTTTTGAACAAGTCTAAAAATGGCCACTCCAATTGTGAAAGGCAAACAGTGATGTGAGTGAGGTAGCTAGACAGTGATGTATAAAGCCTCTCCCAAATTATAGATTCTTATTTCAGTAGCTGAGGAACTATTTTCTACTTTAATCTAAAGATTTATTCCTTTATATAAAAATTCATTTTGATTAAAATCATGAGTCCATTTTAGTTTCTTTTGTATTTTAGAGACAGTGTTCTATGTAACCCAGGCTAACCTAGGCATTGATAATCTCCTGTATCAGCCCCCCCCCCCCGAGGGCTAGGATTACAGGTGTCCACAACTATGCTCTTCTATTAACTTGTTTTCATTTGCATATGTTAATTAGTGTCATCTGTTTTCTGGATACTTTTTCATCTCACATTATATTCCATACTCTCATTCCCACACTGTGTTTCCACTGGACTCCATTTTACTTCTTAGCAACTACAGACACACTTTCCTTTGGTTCCTGCACTTTGTAAGGCTCCACCTTGCAGAAAGCAAATCTATTTGCCCTTCCTTACTGGGATCTACATTTCATCAACTATCATGATTTCTTAAATCTTGACAAGTATAGCTACAACTTTTCCTTCCTGCCTTCTTCCTTTCGGATTTCTTTCCTTTAATTCCATAACACAGTGTGGAACACAATTTAACATAGCAAAGAATAAATATCTGCCAAATTTCCTGGCTCCGTTCAAGTTTCTAAAGCTACTTCTGAATTCTGGAGGGCATTCATACTCAGAGGAGAGTGAGCCACTCCTTCGTTTGACATTATCCTTATCTGAAGTTATCTAAATATTTGAAATATTCTGTGCTAACAACTCTTGCCTCCTCCTGAGACTGGGAATAGAATTATTTCCAGATGGTGCCGAAGGCTCAGCATATTGAGACACTTAACAAAAAGCTTTTGTAAATGTTATATTAACCACTAAGGAACTTAGGCTACCATTAATTTGTGTTGTGAGTTCCTGTTGCTAATGGTAGAATTTGCCTGACCATGCATTTTTCTCCTTGAATCATATGCAATAATTAGAGCATTGGTTGCTAAGAATCACAGAAACCAAAGATCTGGTAGTTCTTTAAAGCATGTTAGTTTGGCCTGTTAACAAAGAACTAATGTTCAGACGCAATAAAGTATTGTATTGTTCGATCTCTGTACTAGAAACTTTCTTCAAAAATTGGCTAAAACAACCCTAAAACATTCTTGGGTTATTGTTGTCAGGGACTGTAGAAAGTATAACTCACTTGTCTTCTTTTCTTATGTGATATCAAGTAAATGAATGCAAAATTCTCATTAGAACATGCTAATTCTGTTTAATTGCCATCATGAATAATCATAGTGATATTATGATTATGATTATGATAATATTATTGTTTTGAATAATAATAGTACATTGCATAAGTAAGGCTTTGTTTTTTGAAGTTCTTTCATTATGTTCACGAAAATCACTTTTAGTACATACTTAGTTTTATGGTTGAGCCCCTGCTATTGACTCTGTGGTTATTTTCAGAATATTTCCATGATGGAGGGAATTTAAAAACTCTCTTGGATTTATTGTTCTGTGACAGACAGATCCTGAATAGCTTTATTGATTGGACCAGTGTATGGAGGAAGGAAAGCCTAAAGTTATCCTCATTGTTTGCCCAAATACAAAACATCAGGAAGTCTTAAAGAGAATAAAATGAATTCTGTTCAAAAGTCAACTTACACAAGAAAGACAAACCTAAAATTGAAAGAAAAAAAAAAAAAGAGAAGCATACCCCACAACTAAGAGTTAACCAATACTAAATTCAATGTCATGAAATATACTTCCTACTTCATCACACTAACCTAAGGCTATAGTTTCTCTTACTTCTTGCCAATCCTTGTACAGTTACCAGGGTAACTTTCTCTTTTAAATTATGCTGCGTGAAATTTGCATTTGTTCCCTTAATTTAACTCAACATTTGCAGTTTCTTACTTGAAACAAACAAAAAAACCTTTTTGATGACATGTAAATATTTATAGTAGTGTAAATCAATACATAGCACATCTTACCAGCTCATAAATCTAACCTGTCTGGTTTCCTTGTCTAAATAAAATATATTGGACAAAAAAACAATGTTCTACTTTGACGATTCTATATATGAATTTGAAAAGGCATACCACTGAGATTTTAATGCTTATATATAAATACTTTTTTAATCTCCTGTGCAAACATTTATGCTAGAGATTTATGGATGTATTTTCAAATGGGAATTAATATTTATAGAGTCTTAAAGATTATGCTACTTCAGACATTAGGTAAAATTTTGCATTTGGATATTAGAGATCGCTGAAGATTTACAACCCTCCTTTATTCCACAAACATATGCTATTCACTACTAGGTACAACACAATATTCTCAAGATCCCAAACCAAATACTCTATTTATTCTCAACAAAGCAAGAGAGAAAGATGGCAGTGTATTTACTATCCTAGTCTATTATGATTAACTCTACCAATGAGGAATGGTCTAGTGGTCAGGGACAGGTATAGAAACATCTACATCAGATTGGATCCATGACATGTTCTGGAAGAAGAAATATATGAAACACATTGTAAAGCCAAGGGTAACTGAAATGATCAGATTTGCATTTGGAAACAGTAATATTGGTATCTCTTTGGAGACTAGTGAGTGTGCTCCATCCTGGAAACAAGAGCATTGTATTCTTGGGAAGGCACTGCACCATTGACGTACAGGAGAATAAGACCTTGGATGAGAGAGAGGCAATAGAAATGTCAAGGATAGATGCCATACCAGGATATTGAAGCCACAGTGACCTGGAGTCAGGAAATGTTGGAAAGGCAGAGAATATCAGTAGTGAGGCCTTAAATTTTATCTCTTAGGAAACAAAATCCCAGACAATAATGCTTACACATTGTCAGAAAGGATATTAGACTTTCATTTCGTCAGGGGAGATTACAGAGTAATTATAAAACATTTTATATGTTCTACGGATTAATAAAAATGAAAACTTATAGGTCCTGAAAATATATCTTTTATTTTGTGAGTATTTGACACTTTGAACTTGAACTAATCAGAAACAAACAAACAAAAAAGACAAGCCTACCATTCTTTCTATATCAAATCAGAGTAAATTACATAAAAATATTTCTAGGAAAGGGTGCCTTTTAGGAAATCAGGTAAAAAATAGCTTGTTTTCTAACACAAATTTATAAAACTATTTTATGTCATGGCACATTATCTTGCTCTCATAGTGTTCTTAATTCTTAATAGAAAAATGGGAAAGGTGTGTATCATTAAATGGATCCATGGATATTGTGGTATTCGTTATACTCATGTAAGTGGCCAGCCATCTGCACAAAAGTATAAATTTGGTTTACGAGTCTTTACCTGATAGCATTTACTCTTTAGCTGAGATGTAGTATGAAAAATGGTTATAAGAAAAAATGACAAACAGTTGTCAAAACAATAACTTCTGTTTTCCTTTTAAAGGTGATAACCAAGTATTAGCATACATTGCAGATCTGGCCTATATTAATTGTGTACCATTTTAATATCATCAATATGATAACCATTCTATTTTCAGCATGTATATTGTGCAACTTACAGAACATAAATGAAAGCGTTCCATGAATTAATCATCTTTGACTATGATATATTATATTGTAACTGGTAATTACCTTTAGCTTCAAAGGAAGGTGCTGATAAAGCTTTTCTTTAAAAGACAACATTATAAAGTGGTTTAATTAAGGCAGTGGACATTGACTAAAGAAAGATCAGACATTTATTTACTAGATCATGACTGATATGCCCAGTACAAGTTTCCATACATAACTTTTTCTATACTACAATGTTGTACTGATGATACTTAACTTGAGGCACATATTTGGCTCCAGGCATAACTTCCAACTCACTATCACTAAAGCAGCAGAGCTGTCAGACTCTGTATTAGCATAAGACATCCAGCAATTCCCAAAGCAATTTAGTGAGTAGAGTTTTTTAAAAATTATGACTTCTTTTTGGAAGTTGTTGTCAGAACATGTCATTGTTATGATAGGAGTTTCCACTAAGTGGGAATTCATATATATATTTTAAAAAATCTTCATAACTGAAGAGAGGAAAAGAGAATGTAGATGTCGGTTATTAACCTCTGTGTTATTTACTTAGTAATTTATATATTTAGTTACTTTGGTGACACAGGGTTTCTAGGTAGGTGCTCTACCTCTTGAACCATCTCTCTAGCCCTTTTGACTTTAGTGATTTTTTTCAGATACAGTCATTCACATTTATGTCCAGGCTAGCTTTGGATAATGATGCACCTACCCCTCCTCTGTAACTTGGACTGGAGTTATGCACCATTACTCCTGATTTATATGTTGACATGAGGTCTTTCTACCTTTTTCTTCCCCAAGGCTGGCTTTGAATCATGATCCTCTAGATCTCCATTTCCCTACCAACCGAGATTATAGGCAGAAGCTACCAAACCCAGACAATTACATATGCTTTTGAGAGCATTTATAGAAATTATGTTACATCAGTCTAAAGAGATTATATAAACTTGAGTAAGTTATAGTTACCAACCAGTTTTACCAGTGACAAAAGTATATATAGCATTTTCAGGCTCAACAATAAGCAGTGGCTGGTGGCACACCAGTGCTAGTGGCTTATACCTATCATCTTAGATACTTTGGAGGCTGCAAGTAGAAGAAGTATACTTTGAGGCCTGTCCAGACAGAAAAGTTTATAAAACTCTATCTCAAAAATGACTAGTGAAAAGAAGGACTAGAGCGAGGCTCAAGTAGCAGAGTGTCAACATACTCTGATTTAATCCCAGTACTGCTGAAATGATGATGATGAAGAATATATATTTTTTAAATAATAGCAAGAAATGCTCAAATGGTTTAGCTTTACCTTGAACATTTATGCAGAATTTCACCACTGGTGATGTAAGCTTAGTCTAACCAACATCTCCCGACATTCTAGGAGCCTCTAGCAGATGGATGGATGGAGGGGGAATAGATGCCTAATGATAACTATGTTCAGAGTGTTGTTTCCTCTATATAGTTCACTTGTTTATCATACATTATTTATCAAAAATTGTGTTTTCTTTTTCTTCCCTTGTTCCTTTTTTTCTTCTTTTTGTCAGTCATGGGGCTTGAACTCTGGGCCTGGGCACTGTCCTTGAGCTATTCAGCTCAAGCCTAGTGCTCTACCACTTGAGCCATAGAACCACTTCCGGTTTTCTGGTAATTATTTGGAGATAAGAGTCTCCCAGACTTTCCTGCCTGGGCTGGCTTTGAACCACGATCCTCAGATCTCAGCCTCCTGAGTAGCTAGGATTATAGGAGTGAGCCACTAGTGGCTTAGGATCAGTTGCCAAAAGATTTGTTCCATGTGTGAGAAGATCCAAGCTATAAACTATAACAAGGAGAGATCACAAGCAATAGCCCTATTGCCTATTTAGGAAATTTTATCAAAAAGTAACAACTACCTTGGTAAGCAGAGGTTTGAGTTAAGGTGATTATTTCTGTGGTTTCTGAGTTAAATTAAACCCATGCCAATAGAACAAATAAGTACATTTCTTTATTAGTTATCTTTGTTTTTCACTTTTGAAATAGGAAAGCTTATAAAGCTACTATTTTATATAATACAGCCACTGTCTTCTAATTTAAAATTTTAATTAATTTAATACATCTAGTGGGCAATGGTTTCAACATGATGAATAGAAAAAAACACACAGGCTTACATATATACATACTGATAGAGTTAAGAGGCGAATGGTTATAAAGTACCAAGTTAAAGGGAATATAAAAGTGCTGATTTGACTTTAATAGTTGCAAAATAAAGAACATTAATATCCTCTTTAGTTCCCCTGACAGGAGATGAACTGTCAAAAGAAGGGAAGACAGAGGGAGCCTGGGTGAGTTGTTTGTTAGTGTGAAACCAATGATTTATTATGCCTGAGTGGAACTTGAGTTCCTCGCCAGTGGACAGTCTGATATACCAGAACCAAAGCCCAGACAGTTCCTATTAGCAGGAGGTCTTGGAAACAAGGTAGTGAGGGGCTAGTGCATATCAAAGCTTGGGTTGTGGGAACTGCTACAACCCCCTGCTGTTGATGCCTTGAGTGCCATTGTAGTCATCTTAGCAGCCCCCTTTCCATTTGAAGCATAACAAGCAGGCTCAGCACAATGGCAGGAAAATGACAGTTGGTGGGCTTTAAGAAAATTCTCAGCCTGATTCCATTATATATACATTCAAGTGGCAGCATTTATGACTCATTTCTGAGAACATAGCAGCTTGTGTTTTTAGGCAATTGTTTCCTAAAATAATAAGTACTTCAGAAGTAGTAAACTGAAGCACGTTGTATTAATTACAAACCTCCAGAGAAACAGAACCAACAGTGTGTGTATGTGTGTACACAAAGACATTTATTATAAAAATTGCCTCCCACAATGACCAATGACAGAAATTCAGAAATTTCAAGACATAAAATGACAATTGGAATATGAGTCCAAAGGCTTTGTGAAGCCAGAGAATTAATAGGGTAATTTCCAGTCCCGTGTTAGTTTGTATCCAAAGATAGGAGAAGACCAAGGTCCCATTGCAAAGTCATTGGTACACAGAGAGAATTCACCTTCACCTAGCCTTTTTGTTATATTGTAGTTTATGCCTTTAACAAATTGGATGATTTCTGTTCACCTAGGAGAATGCAATATGCTTGGTTCAGTCCACTGATTCAAATAGTAATATCATCCAAAAAACTTTTACACACATGCCAGATACTGTGATTAATCATATATTTGGATACTCCAAGGTCCAGTTAAATTGACACATAAAATTAAGCATTATGCCCATGAAAAATAAATTACTTTGATGGAAAACGGATGGCTTTTTAGATGAAAAGTATAATAACTCAATGTGGGTATCTATAAACTAGTCTATGCATATGGGAAGTCTAGTGTCTGCTAATACATTTGCTCATTTTTGATATTCTATTAGAGATGGTAACTGTTAGGTCCAGAGCCTTCATATTGTTTCAAATGTTATTTTCGTGAAAAATCACCCTCCACTCAAATGATAACATAGTTTTTAATCCAGTAATGATGATTTTGTCTAGAAATTCCAAACTCTGGCTATATGAATCACCTAGGGAGAATATTTCTTGCTCCTGGAATAATTTTGAATCTCACCTCTGTTCCAATTGTCTAAAATTCCATGGCACTTATTTCCACAAAGGAAGGCTGATTGACACTAGCTATCCCTTGATGTCTCACACTTGTGTCTTCCATGTTTGTGTGCATCAGGCATTAAGTCAGACTCCAGATATGTGCAATTGAATGCATCAGATGCGTGATGACTTTCCCATACATGGAAATTCACTTGAACTGAATTGTCAGGGTTACACCAATGACATTCCTGTAAACTTTTTAAACTTGTAAACCAGGAATGGCAGTAATAGGTATCTTCGAGTTTAGGGTTCAATGAAAACATAAGGATGGGAAAATCATAGAATATTAATGTGCATTCATGAATATTAAGCAATTGTAGATTTTATTACTAGGAATAGCTCTGTGCCTGTCTTCAAAGCAACAGTATTGTTTCAAAGGAGACTTAGACTTCTGAATTCGAACATCACCAACCAAGTACATGTTGATCTGGATTCTGATCTGAAAATACAATGTCTTCAAATCAATTTGTGGTAAGGGTTTGTATTTAGATACACACACATAGCTGTGAGAGATTTAAGTTCTTGATTTAGTAATAAGTAATGGCTTCATTTGATTGAATACATAACCTGTGTTTAGATACAGAAGAAGTTAGGATGTGTAAAGCACAGGGTCATTAGACCATCACTAGACTCTCATGACTTACTCAAGTCCCATGGTTCTCATAATCTGAAATGTCTCTCAGAACATAAAGAAACTTGCCCCATTTCCCAAAGTGAGTGTGGTTTGTGAACTTGAAACTCCAGTCCCATCCAGAAATGCAGCCATTGTTCTTCACAAGGACAGGTTTCAGCCTGAGAAATTTTCATTTTACATAGGATTGTTGGTTTATTTTTCTACTTACATTAATGTCAGAAACAGATTCTTAGTGGAATATGAAGAAATTGTGATATTTTGGAAAGTGAACCAAAATATGAATTGTGTTTTCAAATTTACGAAGAGACTAAAGGAAAGGTCTCTAAGTACAAATATTATGTTACACTTGGTCATATGACATTTTATGTCATTTTGTGCTATGTGTTACTGATAATCTCCCATCACTGTCATTTCCAAATATCGACATTGCTTTTATTTTTTACTTATTTATTTATTTTTTGCCAGTCCTGGGGCTTGAACTCAGGGGCTGAGTGCTGTCCCTGGCTTCTTTTTGCTCCAGGCTGGCACTCTACCACTTGACCCACAGCACCACTTCTGGCCTTTTCTATATATATGGTGCTGAGGAATCGAACCCAGGGCTTCATGTATATGAGGCAAGCACTCTTGCCACTAGGTCATATACCCAGCCCCTTGACATTGCTTTTAGGAGTACATAGGACCCTACAAAGCTGGTCTTTTTCAGACCTCACATAGACCGAAGGCCAATGGCTTTCAGACAGAAATATTTCCTGAGAAGCTAGTCCATGTATCAGACCTTGAAGAAGGCAGGGCTAGCAGCTGAAACAGAGGCCCATATCTGGGTCAATCTCTTTGCAGAAAGATGGCTTCAAAGGAAGGATGGGGAAAAACAGACTTAGATCAGATGATGTATTTAAATAGTTGAGTTGTGTGAACTGATTTTAATGCCAGAATAGTAATAAAAAATGAGCAAAATACATCTTGATGATTTATTATGACGTATCACATGGCCTATATTTGGAGGTATTTATGTACTGGAGTAGGATTGTGGATCGGCACTTAATAGGGCATAGTAACACAGGTAACACCCAATATGCAATTTTGAGTCATGATTAAAAAAGAGATTTTGTCCTATTCATTTTGCTAAAACAGAGGAATAGCTGATATGAGACAGCTCAGTGGTCAGTTCTGGGGTCTCCCAGGTGGGGTATGAATGAATTTACTTACCCAAATCTTGAAAAATGCCTTCAAGTCTGATGTTATTACATATGTCTTTTTGCATACATGTATGTTCTGAATGTCACAGGACAGAGGCAATGGAAGGTCTGGCAGCAACGGTTGTTTGGTTACTCATTGGTAATTTTCTCAGTGCTGGAGATTACAAGTGTTAGATAAGTGTTCTACCACTGAACTATACCCCTGGCCAAGCTGCACTGACAGGTGGCATCTTTTAATTGTGTCAGTAACCCTTCTAAGAGGCATTTCTTATTACTCTTTTTTTTTCCTAAGCTGGCAAACTGAGGCAGGTAAGGACTTGTTAAGATCCAGAATGGGTCTTTTATTCAAATTCATTGTTCTTACATCCTCCCTTCAGTCATATCTATCCTTCATGGGGTCCCTGGTGCTTCAGATCATCCTTAAGTCAGGAGGAGAGAGTTTGAACGTAGACGAGCCTATGTATTCCATTTTGGGCAAGCTATAGCGTGGTCTTGAGACACAATGTAGAATGATGCAAGAGGAAGAGCCCTATGATTCCTCACTGGCAGAACTGCATGTGGTATTTGCACCACTGCCTCTACTAAAGAGCTGCAGTCACTTAGATGGAATGGAGCAGCTGAGAGAATCATTTGAACATATGTTGCCTGATATGCACAAACCAGGACTCATTTCACTCTAAGCTCCCGAAAAGCAAACATATAACATTAAAACAATCTGGAAGAGGAATCTGTGGCATTAACTGTCAGAAGTCTGGTTTGGATTAGGTGGTGAATAGTGACAGAAAGTCAGGGCAGGGGAACTTAGACAGATGGCACCCATAGGTGTTACAAACAATTGGTGAACATTTTCAGTTTCTGGAATTAAAACCCATATAACTTTCTAAGTTGTTTGTTTTTAATAAATCATCAATTATGTTTATTTTATGCTTTGATGTGTATATAATTGCATTTTGATTTCTATATCATTTAGTCCTTAAGGACCAAACAGATATTGCTTTCTGTTTTCTCAGTGCTTTCACAACTGTAGCAATAACTGTATATCAGTACACACAGAAATAGTCATCCTTCAGTATCTGAGAGGCATTTGTTCTAGGATCCTCCCCAACTATACAAATCTGTGGATCCCAAACCCTTTATATAAGCTGGCTTAACCATTTGCATACATCCTACATGCATTCTCTGTGTACTTGAAATCTTCTCTAGATTCCTTGGCATGCCAATAGAAGGCAAATGCTGTGTAGATAGTTATTATACTCTACTATTTAGGGAAGAGTAACCACAGAAATGTCATTTTCACCTATGAAATACAGTTTTGAAAAGGTTGGTTTTTTTCTGAGTAGTTTTCTTCATGGATTTTTGACTTCACAAAAGTGTTGCTGCGGGCCGCAGGTCCCACCGTGTGTACCTGTAGCAAGCCCAGTTTGATGGGATCAGAACTTGGTAGGAGTGAGACAATCAGAGAAGGCAAGTCAACTGAGAAATGGAAGCACATGTGCAATACAAAAATTGGAGGCAGAATAGTAGCACTAATGGTTTTGTGAATGACAAGAAACTATCAAGTAAAGAACCACTGATGGGAGAATTTATCAGAAAGCAGGACCTTGAAACAGACTGGCAGGTGGAAATTACTATCCTAACAAATTCCCTTTCCCAAATTCTATCCTTCTAAGACCCCATGTGGTCTCACTCTCTTATATTGAAGTTCTTTGCAGACTCCCTCCTCCATGCAAGTAATTGTTAGATTTGAAATATGGCTCAGAGGATAGGATCTTACTGTTTAGGAAGTAAATCCAGTGTATATCACTGCTTTTGGCAACCTACCTCTATGTGACAGTCTGTACTAAGAGCTCCTCATATGATAACTTTCTTGAAAATGACTATTTCAGAGCAGGTCACCTCATTTTAACATGAGATATTCCCGTATCAGGAGACCATAAAAGCAATTTAAACCACGGTGAAAGAAAGATGAATTTGAAGTAGAATTTTCTCTTATCACAATAATCTGAAGATGAAGTCAGGGAAATTTCTCTGCTGTGGCAGAAAAGATAGAAGATATTGCTCATAAAACACAGAGAAGCAACCGGCTTTCAAGAGACAAAAGAAGGAATATGTTGCTAATCTACTGAAGGAGAACTTGAGCTTCCCATTCCAAGATGAATAAAGAAAACCTGACCCGGGTTACCATGGATTGAGATATGGTAGAAATTGTAAGCAAGTGTATCTATATTAAAATCAAGTTGAGATATTTTCAGCACAACATCCCTGATTACGTTTCCCAGTGGAGAATGTTTGAGGCAACTTGTGAGAGGAGAAAAAGTTCAAATACAGTAAAAGAGAATCACTGTGAATTACTCTTGGGTGTATCTATGATCAGATTTGTTTGGGGGGAGCATTTTAGGAATGCAATTCCCAACTCTGTGTCACTGGCAACAAATTACAAGATATTTAAGTAGCAGTTTTGTTATTAACTAATTTATGATTCCTACCTTTTAGAGGCTCATAAGGGACATGATAAAAATTTGCAACAAATAAAATTCCTGCTTTGTTGGGCAGAAACAGATATATGATTTTACAACAATAGAATGGGCCAAATATCCTTGTAAATTACATTAATGAGATAGATTGCTACTTTTAATGGAGGCTCTGTGCTCTCTGTTATGCCCTATGCAGATTCAATAAGCCCAAACGGTGTTTCTGTTCGTGGAAAATGAATCTGAAACGATTGTGAGGATTATCTGTTTGGCATGCCTCGCTGGTGTCTGGAATGGCACTTTGCTAATGCACCATTACTCAGTGTCATTAACCCAAACAGATGATTGAAAGGTGAATTTATATTTGTACCATGGGACTCAGCACGAGGAACAGGCTTCAGAGAAATCATGCCACAGAGTGTAAAAGGAGCCACCCGTTCCTTTTGAATTTTTATTCCTTAGTTTTTGTGTGTTCACTTTAAACATATTTAAATGTATGGAAAATAATGAGACAGAGCTACTACCTTGAAAAATAATTCTACAACTCTACATTTTATTAGCAGTTTGAAATGTGAAAAATAACCAGCCTTCTACACTTTATGATCCTCTTACCATGGATTATTGACCAAAAATTAAAAACCCCAAGAAGTCAAATAAATATGTTAGAACCGATATCATATAAGAATACTATGGGTACTTTAATTAGAAATGTCAAACATGATAGAAATGTGAAATGAAAGACTTCTCTCTTTTTTATGAGAAGATTTAAATTTACACTTGTGCAGATTAATTAAAATCTAAGATTCTTTCAGTGAAGTCGTCATATAGGAGCTACAAAATACTTTTCCACTTTGGTCTTTTTAATAAACTTGGGTTGTTATGATCTTTTCCCCAACAGATATTTTAATATCTGTCTATGCTTTTGAATTTTGAGGGCTATCGAAGTTTTGAAACATACAGTATAAAACCAGTTTGCCTTATTTGGAGAGAGACAGGCAGACAAACAGGTATACAGAGACAAATAGAAACAGAAAGGGAGAGAGAGACAGAGAGAAAGAGAGAGAGAAGTATACTTTACATGTCATTCCTAGTTTCTTTAGCACTAAATCTCTTTTCAGAGTCACTTAAGCACTTAAGCCCTAACATATCTTTAACTTGCTTTGTCTTAGCATACAATTTTAAGGCTATGTGGAAATTTAAGAATAAAGTATTTAGTTTTAGTTTTTTGTTTGTTTTTTTTGTGTTTTTTTTTAGTGACTAATACACAAGAGGATTTCATTTTGATGTATCCAAACCAGAATCATTCCCTCGGCCATGTTCCCTCTTCCTCCTCCCTTCCAAAATCAGACTCCCTAAACTTCACTGCTCCAGTTTCACTTAGGCATGAAGTACTTTGACCCTGTTCATTTTTCTTTGGTCCTCTTTCTTTTGCTTCCCGTCTCCCTTTAGTATGTTCAACCTATTTTACCTCCCTGTTTTAAATCTACATAGGGCAGAACAGAGAGCATGGAGCCTCCATTAAAAGTAGCAATCTATCTCATTAATGTAATTTACAAGGATATTTGGCCCATTCGGTTGTTGCAAAATCTTTGTCACAGGTCAAACAGTATAATGGCACATGATACATGTATCATGTGCATAAAAGGAAATTTGGCCAAAAAATGCTAAAATGTGTTTAAAAGCAAGTAGTGTAAGGAAAGACCTGTTTGGCCTGTGAGATGTCAGGTTGACAGGCAGTATTAGGTCAGGTGGTTTCAAACTGCTTGCAAGTGGAGAGAAAGTCACATCTAGGCTGCAAGTTACTGCGGAAGCTTGCTTGACCATCTAACTACTGTTATCAGTGGCTAATTTTCTCTGTTGTGGTACTCTTTTATCAGGGTTGTGTCCTCTTGAAAACACCTATGATTTCCAATATTCTTTGTGAGCATGTCATCTTTTTATTCCTAGCAGATTGCAAGGGGCTGTGCATTGTACATTGGTGTGCTTGCATGAAGTCTCTCACCTAGTCAGTCTGATATCACAGGTGTCACATTTGTGATGTAACTTGTCTGTGTTGTTTTTCTCCATCCAATTACAAAGGGAAACTAAGTAATAAATCCTTTTACCACTTTTAATTATGACCATCCCATTACTGGCTTACCACTCTACTTCTCCCTCACTGAAATGTGTTTTTAGTTTCACCCATCTTCCTGTATATTTAAACATAAGACGGTTTTGAGAGATATTTCCTATTTTCTTAATTTAGATTCATTTTAATTGGAATATGGTTTCCATCGCTGAATCAGTTCTATGATAAGCATAGAAAATATTTAAAATATTTCCCACATTCACGATTGCTAGAACTTTTCTTTTTGGCATCACTAATCTGTTTTGTAAGGTCAAATATTTCATACTTTTGTTTAAATTGTTTAAACAAGACAAGCCCTGGCAATTTACAAGAGAATAATTAGCAGTTTTTGCTTAGCTAAGCAAATAGATCATAAGGGTAATATGAATTTGCTGGAAATGAATGCACTTTATCACCTTCTTAAAATATTTATCAAATCAGACCACTGCTTGTTTTCCTACTCTAGTTATAAATGTTTATTAAGCATAAAATTTGATAAATATGTGACCCATCTCAAAGACTATTAATAGCTTTACTTCAAACACTCACATTTATTATCATAACATGTCAGTATTTTATTTTTAGCCTTCCTTTTTCTTCTTTGGTAGGAACTAGTCAAGGTGGGCAGCCCCTTGTAATCCAAAATTAGAATCCAGATTTATAATCCAGAATTAGGGTCTTAATCTTCTTCCTAGATTTTGAGATACACTTACGGTTGTTCCTCTTGGCCAGTTAAACCTGTGGTAGGAAAAATGCTCTACCACTGAGTTATAATTTTTTAAATAATCGAGTCCCCATCCTTCTCTTTAAAATATTAGCCTTTCTTCAGAGGCCCTCCTGGAGTCAACACTTTCAGACAATGACCACGTAGACAAAAGCCCTCTGTAACTTTGCATAATTTTTTATTGCATCAAAATTTATCTTTAGGAACCATGAGTCTATTTTAGTTAACTATGGACTACATTAATAAAATAAGGATTCTAAAATCCAGTGATGTTCCTGAAAGGGTGTGGGTATTGTAAAGGTTCTGCATGCTTTTCTTCTCAACCTCCATCCCTCTTTTTTTTTTTTTTTTTTGCCAGTCCTGGGCCTTGGACTCAGGGCCTGAGCACTGTCCCTGGCTTCTTCCCGCTCAAGGCTAGCACTCTGCCACTTGAGCCACAGCGCCGCTTCTGGCCGTTTTCTGTATATGTGGTGCTGGGGAATCGAACCTAGGGCCTCGGGTATACCAAGGCAGGCACTCTTGCCACTAGGCTATATCCCCAGCCCATCCATCCCTCTTCATTCACTTTTTTTAGCTACCAGTTGGTCACTACCTATTTTTCCTCATCTTCTTTTCTATCACACACACACACACACACACACACACACACACACACACACACACACACACAGAGTTGCATTTCCTCTCATTTTACAACTCTATGCTCCTCAAAGTGAATATGTTCACTATGAATGGCTTGGTTAAAAAAATTACCCTTCAACGAAGTATCTTAAAATATTGAGTATGCTTACTCAAGGACCAAGGATGTAATGTCCGGAACTGGGTGTAGGGTAATGGGTTTTCCCAGCCTCGGAATCTCTCATGAGGCTCAAATCATCTGAGCACATCCTTAGGATCAGATCTGATTCCAACTTGGCTTGCTCCTATGGCTGCTGCCTGGAGATTTCAGTTTCTCATGGCTGGCTGTCCTTGCAACATGACAGCTGGCTTGAACAGAGCGAATGGTTTTGTAGAGAATGAGTGTGTAAGGAGGAATCCACAGTTCAAGGCTTGCCTCCGGAAACTGGCTCTCTCACTTCCTCCTTATTCTGATCACTAGACATGAATATAAGATTCTGGCTATGTGAAGTGGGATTAGAGGAAGGCTCTACCTCTTGAAGGAATTAGGAGCCTGGAATTTGAAGGAATCTCTTCAAACCACTACCGATATCGTGGAAGGAAATATGTCTAGCTACACTAATAATGCCAGAATAAGATTTATGAGTGCCATTTAAAATTATAACAGTATAAGTTTGAGGCCTGGTGCTGCTTTGTTTTGCTTTGTCTTACTCACATTTGTATCCATAGCTCAGTTCCAGCCTTGAATCTGTCATATAGAACTTTGTACTGAAGGATTATGGAGTTAATTGTCTTAAAATGCTGAGATCTATTTCTTAAAAATTTAACATTTCAGTGCCAGCATCTGCTCTCAATAATAAGAAATGAAAGGAGGAATGATGTATGTGTTTATTCCAGTGAACTGTAAAAATTAGCTTGGAAAACTTAAACTCCATTTATCTCCTAATGACTATCCAAAATACATATCACTATTAACCATATATATATGTATATATACATGTATATGTATATATAAACATATATATATGATAGCTGGTTAACACACACACACACACACACACACACACACACACACACACACATACACAGTCTTGTCTGATATCGTCATTAGATTTTAAGCTCCATTAAATCCAGAACTTTCAACTATTTTGCGCAAAGTAGTATTTCTGGACCTAAGCATTGTTGAATATAGAATAAGAATTCAGGATGAGTATTAAAGAAATTAATTAACAGTTTGGGTGAACTAAGCATGTCAGATAATCATTTTCAGCTGTTTAACTTTTGTAGTTATACATGGATAAATCTCGTGGCAGATCTTCCAAACAGGTCTCCTCTCTGCTTTAAGATTTCAATATTAAAGAGTTTATGTGTGAAGACCTGTCATTGAAACAAATACTCTGCTATTGCAGAAGCACGGCTTTGTCAGAATGACCTTGTGCACTTGATTAGTCTGTTGGTACTTTGGAAAATATAGGCTCAGAAGTGAGGGAGAATTTTACAGTCAAAGTATAACAAAGAAAAGCTCTGAATACTAATGAAGATAGCAAATGTGGCCCAGATCCTGGGCTAGAGTACAGAACAGAGAATGATTATGGGAGAAATTGCTTATTTATAATTCTGGTCCTGAAGTTAAAAATGAAATAACATGCTCAAATCCAAACTTCTTAAAAACTTGGATGTTTTGTATTCATTGGTACATAGATACGATCATTAGGTTTTCTGATTCTAGAATATATATTTGTGTAGATATTGGGCCAAGGTACAAAAATAAAATGAAGATCAAGAGAGAAATTGCTTATTTGTAATTCTAGTCCTGAAATTAGAAATGAAATAGCATGTGCCAATTCAAACATTTTTTAAAACCTGGATGCTTTGTATCCATTTCTATTTATTCATCAGCATTAAGTTTTCTGATTTCTAGAATATATATTGCTATAGATCCTAAAATAAGCTACTGAATATTCTCTATTCATTTTTTATCCATCCCACATGTTACCCGAAATGAGGATACAGATCTACCTTTTAAAAAATTTCCAAATTTGCTCAGAAAGGAAAGCATTGAGCAAAAGGCTACTTGACTTTCTTCCTCTGAAGGAGAAATGTCAGTGCATGTGACAGACCTACCACCTTTTTTGTGAACCTGAGTCTAAAATGGAAGATTCAAATTAAGAACTGAGATTCAAATGAAGAATACAGTTCAAAGTGACTTTAGGGCTCTTAGTCCTCTCATCTAGACTGGTATTCTGGGGACAATCTCCTACCCCAACATGTTCATAGGACCAACTTTGCTAGCAATTTTCTTGGTTCCAAAGTTAGAAATGGAAGTGACTGATTTCAGTATCCGTTGAGAATCTGTACATGGACAGAGACAGAGGAGAGATTCACCTCAAAATAACTCCTTCAGTTCTCCTCCTGAGTGTTCCTAAGTTGCTGTGGCAGGTTGTTTTAAATTTTTTATTGTTTATTTAACGTAGCCTGCAAGTGACCCATGCAGTTTTCATTTGGAACTGTGCCCCTTAGAAAGGCTTTTATGATACCCTGAAGATGTTAGGCTGTCGTGGCCAGCTTCCATGACTGTTGAGGAGATACCCAGCTCAGACTAGCTCTCGGAGGACAGCTCCAAAACAGGTCGTTTTTCATTATTTAACACCCAATTGAGTGTTCTATTTGGACATTGAATTTCTTAGGCTTGCTTGTTTAGCCCCAAATTGAAGCAGAGCACTGAACACCATTCTGGAAACTGGTGAAGGAGCTTCCTTCTGAACAAGGGGAAATATTTCTGACTTTTTTTCTTCCCTTCAGTTTCAAAATTCCCTGTGAGGAGAACTTGGGGACATACAGTTAGGTTGAAATCAAAGCCTGTCGGGAATGTGTTTCAAGCTGATAATAAGAAAATAAGACTGATTTGTAAAAGGCTTTCATACAAATCATTCTCATAAATCATTCCAATTACAAAATGTCATGATTCAGATGAATTAGGAAATACATCTATTACATTTTGAAGTATCATTAGCAAAATGTAACTAATTACACGTGCTTGTTGACAATGCATAAGCACATGTGATTATGTCCACAAATGAAGGAATTTTTAAACAACACTACTTTCAGATTGTGTTACGGGTCTGGCATAAAAGTCCTTTCCCATGTACCACACAGGAATCACAGGTCTAAACCTTGCAAACTTCTCTATTCAGATCCCCCACCCCCATTGTGTTCTATAACGTGTCGTCTTTAACTGTCTTTGACTAATTCTCATGTCTTCAAGAAAGATGGAAAGGCTCTCAAATGCTCAGATTAAAATGCCAGATGCAGCCTATGAATCAATCGTAAGTGACAAAAACGAACAGTAACAATTTTATTTCTGTAGGAACCAATTCATTATCGTGTAGTCTCCCCGTGAGGTCCCATTGTTGCAGTTCAGTCCAGCGTGCCAACTTAGTCATCACTTATTGATTACTTTAAAAATAGACCAACAGGGAACCTCTTTAAGATACTTCTATTGTACCTTATGGTATAGTTCAGGACCAATAATTTCCCAAAAGATTGTGCCAATTGTGCCAATACAATCTAGCCCCAGGTCCAACATACTTCTGTGAAGATGCTTTAAAAAACAAAACCAAAAAGATGCTACCCTGTGAATAATAAAACCATTGTTTTCCAGTCAGCACCAGGCTTCAACTTAGATAAAAGTTAATGCTACTTTACTCCATCTTCCTTTTCCTGAGAATGCTGCTTTCCAGAAAGAGTCAACAATTGTTTTGTTAAACTGCATTTTTATTTCAGTTGAATACAAATAATTTAGTGATGACTATGGAGGTGAAAAGTTAAAAAAAAAAGAACAGAAACCTGTAGCATGTGAACATATCACTTGTCCTCCCCAAGCTGACATCATATGACTGGGCTTGTGTTCATTCTATTATATGGTAGACCCAAGGGAGTAGTAGTTTATAATAAGGAGTCAAATGGCTATCTGTTGAGTTAATAACTGGATGTTTTAATAGATGTAAATATTGTCATAATGTGTATGCTGAGATTCACAATATCTTCAGATATTTAGTACTTCTAGGATCATAATTTCCCAGTTTCCCTCCCTCTCTCCCTCCCTTGCTCCCTCTCTTCTTCCCTCCCTCCTTCCGTTTCTTTTGTCTTCTAAGTTATATAGTTACATAACTTTCACCACTTGGTGAAAGTTACTCATAGCTTTTACTCTGAAAGTTTTTCAGTCTTTTGAGGGTTTCATGTACCAACCTCTGTTCTAGACTTCACTCTCTATATCCAATGAGTTTGGAAGTTCATCTCCCATCCTGCTTTGTTCCTGATTCTCTGTCTGTGCCTTATATTTTTTACCCTTTGATAGCATAGAGGGAGTTTTGCTCTTTAAATCTGAGAACCCCATGTTTTCCTAAGCTGAGACTTCTGTTCCATCTTCTTCCTCAACACTCTTCCCTCTAGCTGCCAATGCCCTCCTTTGTTATGAATGATTCCACACATCTAGATGAACACAAATCTGGGGGCATTTGGTGATGTTTTTCAATGGCAGTTGGACACTGCACCCTGGCTACCACACCAGTCTTATTCATGAAGCTTTCCTTTCCTTTTCTCTGTGTCTGGAGGCCTGGGTTTTCTCTAACATAAAAGGCCAGGGTCTAGCCAGTGGTGCAGTGCACAGCATGTTTGCGGGTAGCAAGGGAAGGCTCCCCTCCCCGTCAGAAACAGATCAAATGATCATCTGAGATTGGTCCAGGTTTCCTTGTATAAAAGGCAAAACAGATCAAAGACACTGTCACCTTCAAAGATGTGAAGACTAGCAGAGCAGTCACAAGGCCGTCACCTCTACATGACCCTTAACTGCTGTGTTTGTGGTGACTTTACACTGTGTCATTTGACTGTCTACCTTAATCAAAGAGTCTGGAAAATCAAATGGCACTTAAATGTGCCTTCTTGAATATCAAGAAGAGTCGGGCCACTTGCTAATTATTTGAAAAGCATGGGAGTAATTCATCTACATAAGTTGTTTTAAAATTTGCCAGGAAAGTCAGTATCCATGCAAATGAGGGTTGTAGTTTTCAATTGGTTAAGAAAGGCTAAGATCTTAACAGAGGTTAATTCTCACTCAGGGTTAAATCAGAAAGCTTTCTCTGACTTTCCCGTAAGATTGAATTACCTCATGTCTGTTGACTTACAAGAATTTACCCTTGAACTAGGAGTTACAGCTACAGATTTCATTTTTACCCTAGGGTTAACTTGACTGTATTCTTTACTAAAGCCTTTATGGGCAGGAGGCGAGTCTTGTTTATGATTTTATCCCTTCTGCTTAATATAGCACCTGAGACAAGTTTGCCATTCAATAAATACTTTATATGTATCCATAAATCCATAATATACCTCAGCAATTATCCTATCACTGGCTTGAATAATCCTTTTGCTTTGTTGTCTAAATTAAAATCACATATTTATGGTGTACCCACCTTCTATATACATGCATATATCAAATGGAAAGTAGGTGTGTGTGTGTGTGTGTGTGTGTGTGTGTGTGTGTGTGTGTGTGTGTGTGTAGATGCTGATACTGGGACTTGAACTAAAGTGTCTCAGTCTTCCTTGGGTGTCTTACTCAGGCTGGCACTCTACCACTTGAGCCATATCTTCACATCTGGCATTTTTCTTCTTAATTGGAAGTAACTGTCTCTTGGACTTTTCTGGCTAGGCTGGCTTCAAATCATGATCCTTAGGTCACAATTTGCTTTCTGACTAACTCAAATTACAGAGCTAACCAGTGCCCAGCTATGGGAATATTTATATGGAGAGAAGAAAGAAGAGTGTGTATTGAGGAAATATTTAGCTGATGCAATAATAGTTGTATAGCAGCAGTGGCCATTTTTGAATGTGGCTATTTTATATGATATTTCAGCATGTAATTTTCTCTCTGCTCACTTACCTAAAAACCCCAAGGCTCTATCAAGTTTGCTTGAGGAAATAATTGTGGAATCAGTAAACAGAAAAAAGCTAATAAATGATTCAACTGCCATCATGTAACCACCAGATAAAAATAAGAAAACCAAAAGAAGCAAAGAACTGTTTCCTCTTATTTGAAAGACAGTTATTATTTGAAAGGGTGTGTTAGGTCCGGTGGTTGACCTTACCAAGAGCCCAGCAAGCCCAAGAAAAGCATCACTTCCTGGCAACCCAGAGTGAAGCCCTCCTCTGCAAGAGGTACTGAGACAGGTAGGGGGTTAGGGTGACCCAGCCTGCTGATGGTGCACTTACCAAACACTAGACTCACATCTGTTGTCAGGTGGTGGTGTTTTATTGAAAAACGTTAAGACAATGTGACAGAAACATGCCTGATCAGAGAATGATGATAAATAATTTCATAGGTGATAGATAGATAGATAGATAGATAGATAGATAGATAGATAGATAGATAGATAGATGTGGTAGTCAATGATGACTAATCCATAATTCAGAGTCTTTTAGTGGGATTCTTTCAGATCATTCTGTAATCATATGGTCAGATACCAAAATAAGGAGGAATGCACTGAAGCCATTTTCAAGTGCATCCCTTTGGAAGAAATTGGAACTCAGTAACTTGTCTAATTCTAGCCTTATTACCTTTGATAAAACTGTGGGTAGAGTGATCCACAAGGTTGTTAGAATATTTATAACTTATAATGAAGTTTATCAGATCCATGTTATTGAACTGGCTTCTAATTACAATCTATTTGTATACATTTAGTGTATTTTGTCCATTTATAATGTGACTTCTGGGTCTGACATACTCTTAGTCAATTATATGTGCATAATCATTATTGAACCAAAATAGACAATGTCAGGACTGGAGCCAGCATAGTCTGATATCTTAATGGGCATTTAGAGACTTTTCATATACTGATTACCGGAATGATACTGCGTCAATCTTCTATCTGACTTTGTACATTCTGATATGTGTGTGTATGTGTGTGTGTGCGCACGCACGTGCTTGTGTGTGTGCAAGTTTACCTACAAGTGAAAGTCAGTTCTTAGAGCATAAAAAAGCAACTATAATGTAGTATTAAGGGACTGGAATTCCAAATACATTTTAGTATGTCTAATATACAAAAGGACACACCCACATACACATCTCTCTATACACACACACACACACACATATATACATATACACATATATGAGTGGCTTCAACTCTGAGCTATTGTAGTACATTTTCCTCTAATCAAGGAAAGTTTAAAATGATGTTTGAGATTTCTGTACACTTTGTTCTTCTATAAAATAGATGTAGGGAACAAATAGCCCAAGAAAATCAATGAGAGGACAATTGGAATATAGATGCAAAGATGATAGAAAAATGCACACAACATGTACAAGATAAGAGAACTCAGCTGTCCTTTTGTGCATGCAAGCAAAAGTATGATTTTATAATTCATTTATTCATGTATATGTCAATAAGTACAAGACTGGGATGAAAGTTCAACTGATGCATAAAAATTCTGGCATATTACTTAAAGTTTTGGGGTCATTGTGAACCTCACTATTCTATTAAATAATAGTAATAACATTTCTCTTTCAGCCATTATGGGGTTTAGAAAGGTTAGCATATAAACCTACAGTATCCAATAAAAGTATCCAAAATTGAACCAAAATGTCAGGAATATCTATTACCTGTCTGAGAAAGAAAATATATTTTAATAATTAACCTACACTACACAATTGAATTTTAATCTTGAAGGCCTTAGAAGAGATCTCAATGAAGGCTTGCTCTTCTGTTAGCTTAAGTAGAGGGTTTAGAGTTTCGCCATTCAAAGAAATAAGCAAAACATTACAGTTTTAGAAGTTAAAAAGGAAGACATGAAAAAATAAAAGAAAGCTACAAACCAGATTTGTGAAACGAGATGGTTTTCTAAGGGACGGACAAAAATTGCTAGTATTTCTATCTTGCAATTTTTTCTTGACAAAAATTTCTAACCAACAGAATAATTCTGTTGTTAGAATGATGAATTATATAGATATATGAAAACCAGGTTTTAAGTCAGGCATCTCTCTTTTATAACCAAAGAAGTAAAAAATGTAATCCTAGGATGAAATAGACCTGCTCTTTCCAACTAGACCTCAACCACCGGGAAAATTGTGCCCTGAAGTTATTAAATGGCAAGCCCAGGGCTTTCATATCCTTGTAAGCTGTATTGAAACCTGTAATATGAAACTGTAAGTAAGCAAGGAAATAGACTGCATACACAAATATACAAAACTACCCCTGGAAAGTAGAAATGAATATAGGAAAAAGATGATAAATACATAAGGATATCTCTATAATATTCCTGGATTGAAACCTGAAGGCTATAGCAAACATCAGATGTCATTTACTTTGTATTTTTGGTCAGATGTGGGTTTGAACGTAGAATATTGAACATAGAGTTTGAACGTAGAGTTACTGATTTTTAATTTTTTGCTCAAGGCTACACTCTACCACTTTGAGCCACAGCCCAGTTTTCTAATGGTTAATTGGAGATAAGAGTCTCATGGATTTTTCTGACTGGGCTGATTTCAAACTGCAATCTTCAGATCTCAGCCTCCTGAGTAGCCAGGATTACAGGCGTGAGCCCCCAGCTTCCATCATTCACAGTTTTACTCATGCTCTTATAAAGCAGGCAAACTGATCTTAGATTGGAAATTCTGTACTCATTTCTAAAGATGGATTGATTTCCTCATTTAGCACTACAAAGAAGTGTTCACATTTCTCAGAGTTCCATAGGACCAAGTCCCAGGAATTCCCTATCAAGCTCTTTGTTCAGCCTCCCATGTACTTCAATGCAAGGTTCTGGCTCCGGCTACCACCTCATCTGAAACTCGGGTCCTTGTCTGAGCCTTCTCTGGTTGTGTTGCTGGGACTTTCTGTTGCTTGGAAGACAAGGGTCCTAATCTAAGTGCTGTCTGTCAGCCTTAAAGAGAATCAGCCTCTCTCTGTTTTTCTACCTCTGTCTTTAATCATCATCTCCACTTCTAGATGTGTATTTTTCTTGTTCTTCAAGGTCTGTGATTAAGGATTCAAAATTAAATAGTTAAAGACTTTAGTTTTACCCTAGTACTACAGCTGCTGAAATATTAATGGCATTGAATGTAGACAAAGAATAGTGGGAGGTGGACTAGATGCCTTCAGCTGTCAACTCTTAGTTTCTGTTCCCTGGGAGAGAATTTCTTGCATCTTTCCCAGATAATTGAAAAGGATAGTGTGAACATTTGATATTGTCACCACAGTACTTGCAAAGCAAAAACGGGAGAAAAGAGTCTCATGGTCATTCCTGCTCAGGTTGATTTTGAACCATGATCCTCATATCTTAGCATCCCTAGTAGCTAGGATTATAGGCAAGAGCTACTGGTGTCTGGCAAATATATTTTTAATTTTTTTCTTCTTTCTTTATTGTCAGAGTGTAATATTCTTTAAAAAGTAGAAAAAATCATGTTTCATATAAAGAACAGATTGGGAGTACTTAGGAACACTTTTTTTAAGTACTCCCAGAAAATCTGTTCTTTATATGAAACATAATTCCTTTCTCTACTTTAAAAAATATTAATTTGAAGTACATATATATGTATGTGTGAATATATGTATATATATATATATATATCAAATCACAAGGAAGAGAAATAAACAGAAAATAGATGTGTCTACAATCTTTGCCAATTCAAGATGAAATGAACTCCAAAACCATTATTGAAGAGGGGTATATTATATATTTTTTAAATATTGTGTATGGTTATGAAAATGTAGACATTGGTGAAAAGTTCTGATTAATTTTAACTCAGTGATTTAAAATTTTGTCTGTCAATTTATAATTAATGAAGAATATCTATGAAAGCATTGAAAATAGAGCATTGAAGATAGGGAAAAATAAAATGTGAACTGTGTGCTATAATATTGAAAATCTGTCATTTATTGGGCTTGAAGTAGTTAGAAATTATTTTGATCTGCTTTTAATTTTACTAAACAAACTCTATAAGGTAGCCCAGTAGACAGAATATTTTAAGGTATTTCGTCAACAAATGTTTTCTACACACTAAATGTAAAATAATGTGTAATTATATTTCATCTTTACACATAAGTACATGCATAATTTTCATTTATCTGATATTTAAAATGCCCAAATTTTGTACAAGTCCTTGAAGAGTTGCAATTTCCTCAATATGTCTTTGGCTCTAGGAATTCTTTTTAGTAAAATCAGGTAGTTTCTGTTATCTGAAAATGAAGTTTTAAAATAGCTATTCAGTTTCTTTTCATGGTTTTTATATGGAACACCATTAATTTCTGATATCTAGACATGAAAAATGTTGAAGTGATAGTTTAAAATGTACAATCCATACATTACTTTTGTCAAAGAAAGTTACCCTGTTCCTCTCACTGCTAGAATGAAATTCCTTCTATTCAATGGGCTCTCCATTCTTATGATGGATACTCCAATAATCTTATCATACAATTTGTCTGCTTTCCTTATATTTAGAAGAGTTTCATGGATAATGAACTTGTCCACAAACTTTATAATACATAACCATATTTTCTCTTCTCATGTTTTTTCCTAAATGTTAATCATTCTTAGATAGTTGGTGATCTTTTCCTTTAAAGTTGTCCCATGGCCTGATTATAATCATTACCATTATAGACACCACAGTTAAGACTAAGGGATGGGCTTACTTCTACTTGCAAGCCATTCCGGCACATGAGGGGCTTCATTCTCCTCCTGGACCAAGTACTCTTCTGCCTCACTGGATAACAATCAATTTCTTAGCTAATTAACTCCCATTGAATGGGCTTTCATACTTCCGGTCCCAGACATTAGTGGATTCCATCCTTTCCTGTGTGTATACTGAAATTACAATTTAAAATAAAACCCATCACGGTCACATGGAGTGCAATTATCTAATGGATATGGTAGGTAATTTTGTTCTAAAGATAAAACCATACAAAATGACAAGTTACTCACTTACAGTAAGGATTGGTATCACTGAGACGAGAGCATTAAAGTCAGTATGCACAAAATGATTTCTCTCTGTAGGCAGATATACATGGATATGTAAGTAATAAAGGTTACTTGGAAACAAGAGTAAGGATAATTAGATAAGGAAGGTGCTTTGTACTATTACAAAAGAACACTAAATGCAGTAGAGAAGGTTTTACTTATTGAATGTGAGCAGAATAAATCCTTGCATCTCTCTCTGGCTTAGGCATACTTTGCCAATGGAAAAGAATGCTTGAGCTTTATTGCCCCAAGTTGACTCTCTCCTGAGCAATATTTCAAAGATACTTTGACCTGTGTAATTTCCCTTGTGATAGCTTATAATAAAGAATAGTCATCTCCCTTCTTTGGGAATGAAGACACTGTTTTAGTGCATATATACCTTTTTCATACCTTTACTTGATTTTCTGTTGTGTTTTTTATGGTTTACTACCAAAAGAGCAACGTAATTTCTTTTGGTTTCAAGTTCAAAAGGACATTTGATTCTAGGCTACAAATACTGACAGGTGTATGTTGCTTATTTTTCATTTCAAGTCAACAAGTTTTTGTTGAAGGAGTCTTAGATGTGGTCCCTACCACCACTAAGGTCACTTTTAACCCCTTTAAAGCTTCGTCTTTCAGAGATTTGCCACAGTCCTTTCATTTGAATTGCTTTTCTCTGGGCTTCCATGGTCATTATAAGAACAATTTAAAAATTCACCATTGGAGATCTTTGGGATCTGACTTCTTCAAGAAGTTTACTTCAGGGTCATTATCACAGTACATGCATTTTCCTGGTTCTCTACTTTTGACATTTTCTCTAAGAAGTTCAAACATTTTGTTCTTAAAATATCACAGTTGGAAATAGTACAGTACTGTGCGATATGCCAAAAGCTCTAACGTCAGACAACATATTCTCAACATTAAAGGCTTTAAAGAAGCCCAACATAAGAGGTAATCTTGCTGTATCATGCCAACATGAAAATTGTCATACAAAATCAGTATAGCTAAGCTTCCCATTATGGTCTATGCCTTTCAGTGAACAGACCTCAATCCTTGAAACCATTCTTATGGGTATCAATACCTTCACCAAACTCAACTGTCTTAGTTACCATAAGTTTCCATCTTACACATCTCAAAGCTCAGGCATAAGCATGGATTCTGGGTAGCAAAGAGAATTATCATTTTAGCAACCAGTGGTAAGTCTTTATCCATAAGTTAAATGAAAACCCACAAGTGCCACAAGTGAATATTTCTTAATTTTCCTTCCCATGCATTTAGCTATAAAATTAGAAATACTTAGATGCTAATGTGGTCAGATTGCTAGTTGTGTAGATGTAGACCATTTTATGTGTGTGTATATATGTATATATGCATATGTATTAAACAAGTAGCAATGTGATAATGCTTAATTCTAATACCTTATTCTATTCTGAACATCTTGTGAAGAATACTTCTCAGAGCCTGGCAAGCTGAAAAGTGAATCAACTGATACCTGCAGCTAATTATATAGTGTGTCTAATTCTCCTCTTCCTCAGTGTATCAGTTCCCCTCCTCCACAAATCCCACTTGCTTGTTTGCCTGCCAGGCTGCCAAGAAACTGTGAACAAATTTAATGTCTGAATAACTGATTGCTCGCTCAATGACCTTGAAAAATTACTTGCATCATTAAAAATTCATAGAAAATCAAGTTTTATGAGAATACTAGCCTGTCTTGTCATATAGAACCTTCGTTATGGTACTTATGCACAATCTTGTACACTTTGGAAAGTATCTCAAAGGCATTGATCTTGCTCTCATTATCCAATTATATCAAAGGTTTCTCCTGATTTTTATTCTCAAATATAATCAGACAGATTTCTACATATTCAGAATAAGGAAGAGAACTAAAGACATGAAACTAACTCTTTAAATTTATTTGATACTTCAGGAATACTATTTCAAATTGCCATACACCACCAAAACCATTTTGGTTCCTTATGTTGTTTTTGCTAAAGAGAAGTTTGCATAAGACATAGTTATCCATTTTAACCTTTGATTAATTGCTGTTTAGTCCATTGGCAATTGATGGGCAATCACCTTATCTTCCAGTCAAGAAAAAATCCTTTACCCCAGAAAAATACCCTGTCCCTTTTAAGCAATCTCTCTCTATTTGCCCCTGCTCCTCTCTTCTTTCTTTAGGAATTTAACTATTCTAGATTTGACTTGTTTTCAGTGTAAACATTGTGGTTTATTCTGATTTTAAATGTGTATACATTGCAAATTCTGTCTGTGCATTGGCTTAACACCCCATTTTACTTTGGGAAAAGAAATACAGAGGGAAAGAATGTGTGAGACTGTAAGAATAAACCCTAGCAATGGTTGTAAGCAGCCCCAGGATACCCCTCCCAGAGTAAGGCTCACACTTGGCTGCAAGAATTACTTCACCAGTAGCCCACTTCCTCATGGTAATTAGTGGTGGATGTTCTTTCTCTTTGGCCAGAGTGCTTGGTAGAGTGCTGTTATGTTTGAGTGCTTGGTGTTTGCTGAAGGGAATGTAAAGGAGAAAGATATAGAAGAGCTCTTTGATAATATTTCATCTTAAAGTCATGAATCTCAAAAAATGATGCTGGTGTCTTTTCCTTTTCCTCTTGAGTTATTTCAATTCTTTTTTCTTGTGTTATGTGGCCTTTCTGAAATTTGTCAGAAAAAAAATTCAAAATTTGTTTCTAAATGTACTTAGGAAATTTAGTACTTGTCTTATTCAACATTGGGCTTTATGAGTGTATTTGGGGATATGTATCATGTATGTTCTTGAGTGATAGAATCTGATTTTGTTTTCCTTTTTTTTTTTTAGCTTTCTGGAATTATCCTTTCTTCTAGCACAGAGTTTGTTTTCTGATCCAGTGCTGCCCTTTGCCAAGCAGCAGTCTCTGCCGGGTCAATTGATGAACTCAACCAGTGCTAGACTGGGGCCACTAGGTAGAGCAATACCTATGAAAGGACAGTCTAGTTTCATATCTTGTCATTTCCCTTCTACATTTTCCCTAAAATGTGATTCTTTTGCATGGGATAGAGACACATAATTTGGAAACCTGGCATCCCTCCATTCCCTACATCTTGTTTCAAGGAGACAAAGTATCCATTACAATATGCCATAGCCCTCACTTCTAGCAAGGATTTAAAAAAATCACTTTTATCTTTTCCTTTTCTTTTTCCTTTTGTTCTATTTTTGAAGATAATAATTGCAGATCTTATTCACAAGGCAGATCTGTGAGGTATGTCTGATAAAAGCTGATGGGACATAACAGCTTGCTCATAACGCCTTAGACTCTTGTATCTACCAGGTTTCCTTCTGTGCTGACTTAGAGAACTGATTCTTTCTCCAAGGTGGGGCATTATGAGTGGATTTTAATCTTCCCTTTTCAAAGTTCAGGAAAATAGCAAGCCCATGTGATTTGGTGGGGAACAAATAGGTTGTTGTTTATTTTGCTGGATTCCTAGGAAAATTGTTTTCTACCCATTTTACCTATCCCTTGAGCATCACATCACATTATCTTGTGTGGTTGTGTCTGCTGCTTGCTGCTCAGTGCCATTAGCATACATCTGGGCCACCCTTTGTGCGGAGCTGTCCCCCGGTGAAACCCTCAGTGGTCTGGGATGGAGAAAGACAGCAATTTGCAGAGTGCATTATCACCTCTAGACGTGTAGAATGATAATGGAAGTGACAGAGGTGCAGCTGAAAATTGGCTCTTAATATTTTATGTGTTCAAGCAAGGGATTGGTAATCTCATGCTGTTCTTTAGGGAAAATGAAGTATGTGGGATTTTTTTTTTCTATTGGAAAGTTAGATGCTGGGGGTTCACGGCTGGGGTTCAAAGAAAATATTACAGCATATTCATTGTGTGTGTTAACTAGTACATCTCACTAGAGATTTCAAGGAGAATGGCCAGTGTGAAAATTTCATACTTCGAAATGAGAGGTGGCCAGCATCAAAACAAAGCTTTAGAGTGGACAATTTCAAAATAATGTACTGTTCACTTTACCACTTTGTTTTAACCAACAGGAGACATGTACAGAACAATAAGTGTTCGCTTAAAAGATTATATTCCATTAAAAAATTCTTCCTCACCTATTCTTTTCTACTTTTCACCTTAGAACAATGTCACAAAATGATCACTGTCTCAGTGCATTTGAAAACAAATTCTCTCTGAGTTTTTTTTAAAGGGGTTGAAGATATATAGGTTAAGACAGAAAACAAATATAGCTCCTGAGATATTAATAATTGAACATTTATCTCACTATATTGCAACGCCTATAATTGTACTAAGGAGATGCTTGCTAAAGAATTCTCAGTTGAAAAATGTAGTTGCTTTCTGGGTGGCCTAAGATGTGAAGTAATACACTGCCTTTTTTCTGTGTATTTTATTACTTTTCATCAATCTTATAAGTCTCAGACAAAACAAAAGTAGTAGAGTAATATTCTTTCTGGCAAATAAAAGACTACATATGATTTGAAGTTAAGTACATATTCAGATTTCTCTGTATTCCCATAACATATGTTTATGATAGGACTTTCTCTATTTTATGAAAGAATAAACATTAGTGACAATGTTCTATCATGATTGCCTGGTCATTAGCTGGTTTCTGTTTTAATTCTGAGGGTGCATTTGGACATTGAGGAATATAGCATGTGGCACATTGTTTCAATAGCTTTTCAGGAATAAAAAGAGATGTTGTTATAGTTAGTATCTCTTTTCTGGAACTGGATATTTCTAAGCTGATAGGAAGACATGCATACTGCTGTGGTAGGCTGCAAACTTCACGAAACCAGTACTGCCTCACATTTTAAATATGGCTTCGGCAGATCTGTTTATTTCCACGTGTCATTGAGTTTAGTTGCCAAAAAGCGAGTTCCAGGGTGATGTTTAAGAGAATTCTAAATGCCACACATATGCTGTTAGGGATGTTCAACTAATTTTTGCTTAAATTATAAATCTGTCACATTTTATGAGACAAATACAGTGTTTCTATTGCAAGGAATCGGTATTGACCAATGTCACTAAATTTTATGATTGGCATTTATTGAGTACTGTGTGTCAAGCAAAACTCTACTCATATTTACATGATTCTATATATTATGTTAGTTTTGAGAGGCTTCCCAACTTGTATAAGAGGAAAGACAGTTAACTCCATCCTGCTTGCCCCAGGTTTACCCTCACCCCTACACACTGATAGGAACTCAACACATATTTATTCAACTGGTAAAAAGCATCATTTTAGTTCAGTCAAGACATACTAACTGTGATCATTGTCTATAATTTCCTTCCTCAAATTGGCAACTTAGAAAATATGTACTACATGGTTGACTGTTTTAATCTGTCCTAAGTCACACACTACATTTAATAGACGCACTTGACAGATTAGGCCATATCTTTATTTAAGGAGAACTATATGTGATTAAGGAATAAATTGTTTGTATTGAAGAAAGCAATCTTGAGGACAAAACTAAAGGAATGTTACCACTGCGTCCCTGTTTTTTCTCAGTGGGATTCAGCAACATCACATCTTTGATATAAGAGCTACTCCTTTACAGCTTAAAGAGTGCCAAATTACCCATAATGATTAGAAGCAATTATGACTCAGTGGAAAGGGCAGAGCTGTTATCTATTCTCTGTACATGACAGCCGTAGATAGAAACAGAGAGATGCTCATACGATCAAACTCTCCCTACTCCTGAAGATGAAACTTAATCAAGAGAAGAAAATCCATCTTGAAGTGCTAAAGGTTGTTTGTCTCAGATGAGAGGAACATGAGGTTTAGATTTGGGTCAAGTTCTTCATTGCAATCTGAACTCCTTTGATTTAAGCAGGAATGCATGTTTCCTACGACAATCTTTAAAGATCACTAATACCTAGGATTTTTTCCTGACCAAAGAACAATAAAATATAGCCATGAAATTCAAATGATTTTACTGTATCAAAGACCGTAAGTTAATGTGAGAAAAATCAGTAGTATGTACTTATTTGGACTTTCTATGTGGATTTTTGTTCAGTTATGCCACTTCTGGTTTTTGAGTGGTTAATTGGACATACAAATCTTATGGAGACTATTCTGCCTGGGCTGGCTTCGAACTGTGATCCTCAGATCTCAGCCACCTGAGTAGCAAGGATTCCAGGCATGAGTCACCAGCACCCAGCTGTATTTAATTCTTCATATAACCTTCTTTTTTTTTTTTTGGCTTGGACTCAGGGCCTGAGCACTGTCCCTGGCTTCTTTTTGCTCAAGGCTAGCACTCTGCCACTTGAGCCACAGCGCCCCTTCTGGCCATTTTCTGTATATGTGGTGCTGAGGAATTGAACCCAGGGCCTCATGTATACGAGGCAAGCTCTCTTGCCACTAGGCCATATCCCCAGCCCTTCATATAACCTTTTTACAAATAAAGCTACCAGTTCCCATGTTTTATACCAATGAAATTATTATGGGAATATTTGTAAATGAAAAGGGAGAAATATTTATATATTTCAGGCGTCTGAAAAAGCTATCTTGAATTGGTGATGCTATTGTATGATCACATACAATATACAGCATGCAAAGCCTCACTGTGGCAAATTTAGGAATTTTCTCATGTATGGATCTAATAAAATTAAAATTCAGATATTCATTTCCAAGGTACCAGCCATTATTATTTTTAATGTCTGCCTATTTGGCATCAGGAAAGTCCTGGAGTTCTGTTGCTAAGGTAATGATCGATCCTCTCCTTGCTTTGTGCTTCCTTGAACACAAATGTGTAGAGTGGGAATGAAAAATGCTCTATTGAATTGACTCAGTTATGTGGATGCTTCAAGGTGCACCATGACATTGTCATCTTCCTCTTGGTACCGGATACAGATACAGCCACGGGTCTTGCCAGATCTATCACAGTGTCAGCATTGACAGGCTATTGGATTTGAGGCAATTTGGCTTTGCTCAGCAGAAGTAAGCTTGCCTACACATGGGAAACAGAGTGATGGTGTTGTGGGCTTGACCTGGCCAAAGCCAAGTATCAACTAGCATCATATCATTCAATGCGTTCACATATGTAAAGGCCCAAGGAAAATAGAAATATAGAACACATAGGAAATCAGAGTGGTTTCCAAGTTATACTAGCCAGAAATCATACAGGAGCCATTGTAGTTTCCTGATAGAATGTGTCACAAGACGATGTGAAAAAATGTTCATCTCCAAAGAAAGTGCACGTGTCACTGACAGCTTTTCTGTGTGTAAATGTACTTCCCTGAGGCTCTGACATTAGCCTGCAATTCCAAGACAGAACAAGATGATGAAGATAGAACACCTATCATTGTGATTCCATGAATCTGAAATTAGGCAAGCTAAAATTTTAATTTTCAATCTTGAACTTTCACTAGCTGTTTGCCATGGAACAGTTCCTTTGCCTCCACATATGTCTTCAAGGTGTGTTCTTTTCTGGCAACTGGCAGCTCTTTCTCTCCCAATAGTATATTTTTTCTTTCCCAGTAGTATATTTTTTTGTTTGTATTCTTCCACAGATCATACAGATAACATGGCATGTAATCATATAGTATTCAGCCAGCTCTTCTTGTTTCCTTCACTAAGAAATGAAGGAAACATTGAAATACAGCTGTGTTTTGCATGTATCAATAGTCAATTCCTTTTCTTTCCTGAGTAGTATGCCTTTGCATAGTTTGTGGTTGGTTTATTCACTCACCAGTTCAAGAAAGTTTGAGTTTAGACTTCTCGGAAATTAAGAAGAAAACCAAAGTAAGCATTTGTGCACAAACTTTTGTGTGAACATAGGTCTTCTTTTTCTTTTGTTCAGGTGTTTTGTACAGTCTTTGAACTACCTCTTGGAGCCATTTATATTAAAAAATAAACTAATATCTTTTATTGATTTGTTTTAAAACTGAGCAATTCTAGATTTACTTAGTAATATTAAACATAATGTAAGGTTTCCCTAAATTGTCATTATCATACAAATAATTTACTAGATACAGGTGATGGCTGCATGTAAGACTTTGTATTATTATACAAGTGGTTGTTCAAAATGTACTAGTTGCATCTGTGCTATTCGATTCCCTTTTCCATCTTTTTGGGTCTTGCTTCCAGTTTGTTCTGACTACTTCTTGCTATTTACTGTTCCTATTTACTCTTCCTATTTACTGTTTCTCTGAAGCAAATGTAAATGAAATTAAAAGGCTTGTTGAAGTGCCTACAAATGAAGAACAGATTGGTTGTCCATTGTGGTCCATCTCTTTAGGCACTTTCTTGAAATGCTGCATATTTGAGGCACTTGATGACATCTAAGTTCATTTTTAAATTATTTTTAAAATTATCTTTAAGTATCTGTACAAAGGAGGTGCCATAGAGCAAAGCTGTTTATGAACACAATGCGTCTTGATCAGTGTCAACATTCTCACTGCTCTTCATCCTACCCCTGCCCTCACGTTCTTCAGTTTTGTGGTATACACAATGAATTCTTTTTTTTTTTTTTTTTTTTTTGGCCAGTCCTGCGGCTTGGACTCAGGGCCTGAGCACTGTCCCTGGCTTCTTTTTGCTCAAGGCTAGCACTCTGCCACTTGAGCCACAGCGCCACTTCTGGCCATTTTCTGTATATGTGGTGCTGGGGAATTGAACCCAGGGCCTCATGTATACGAGGCAAGCACTCTTGCCACTAGGCCATATCCCCAGCTCCCACAATGAATTCTTGACTGCATTCTTCCTACTATCCCCCACTCCATTCATCTTCCTCACTTCTCTTGGCCCCACACTCCATTTTCTGGTAGTGATTTTGTTGGGCTTTGTCCCAGTCTTTCTACATGATTGTGCTGGTGATCTCGTCATAGGGACTATTATACATCAAAAAATTTTTTCCAATTTTTCCTTGCTTTGTAGACTCCTCGTTACCTTCCAGAAAGTTCTTATCTTGAGATGTGATTACTGGTGTTCCTGTCTTACTAGTGAAGTGAAAGTTACTCTTCAGTTCCTTTCTCCTCCATTAAAGGAGTGAATGCCTGCCCTTCCTGGATTATGTTAAGATATATTTTTCCCCTTCTATTCAGAACGTATCTCAGTGATCCTGTTTGATCTGGATTTCTCCAAACAGTGTTGCTCAGAAAACTCACTTGTTGCTTCTTTACACAATTATTTGTTTCATGATAATTTTAGGCAAATCTGGGCAACAAGTTTGTCAGGAGTTTGTTCCTTCTTCCTCAAGTCCTTCCCTTCAGTACTAGATCTATTCTTGCTGAACAAATAAGGATCAACAAATCAATTGCTTGTATGGTATAAAGCAATGTTACTGAGAGTATCATTACCATACTGAAATTTCAGAGCTTAGTGTTGTGATTCTGTCACCAGGCCCTATAATCACAGAAGAGAAGACTGCAGGGTGGTGGTAGTGGACACAGGGAGGTAAGGAAAGCCTCAGCTGAAATCCAGCTTGAATGGGGTAGGGACTAAATTGCATTCATCTACACTCCACTCCTTTCCACTTTTCAATTTCCACCTGAAATAGAAAGAGATGATTTATTTCTGTAATGAATGTATCTAAGAAAAAAGAAGAGGATAGATGGAATTGAGGAGAAAAACCCAAGAACGGAAATGATACATAGTTGCAAATGAGGAGGAAAAATTATATATATATATATGTCTCTCTCTATGTCCGTATATATATATATATGTATATATATGTACTTTAATTTTCAAGCCGGTTCCTAAACTTGGAAATATATCTGACACATGAATTTTCTCCATACACTCTCCTTTGCAAAAATTAGGAAAGCAAAATGCAACTAATAATGAAAATAAGTTAGATGAGGTGACAGGTTTGTCATCTCTTTTAATTGGATTCATTCTCTCCTTCCCTTCCGGAATGACGCACACCAAGTTCTGCCTCCACAGCTGTCAGTTTAGTTACCTCTAACATCATTAAAGCTGCGATGAAGGCTCCATTAGAATACATCTACCAAGAATAGCTATTTATATGCCTCTCTGTACATTTCCAAATATAATTGAAAACCATTTCGGTGTAATTCTCCTGTTAATTTTTTTTTAATGGAAGCAGGATGTTGATAATCCCTTTCAGATACAGGAATATCTGAATATCACAGCACTACTAAAGACTTTGATGCCAGGAGTCAGTAGACAGAGAATTATTGATCTACTGCCCCGATTCTGATGACTATTATGCTTATACCTATGGTACTTTCGATACCCCCTTGGCTAATCATACAGGTTCCAAAAGGACTTTAAAAGGCAATGTATGTGAGCTGACTATTTGTCAGACAAGCCACTATCCTCATTGTGCAAATAGGATGATCAGACCCAGGGTGATCTCCCAAGATCCCACAGAGAATAAAGGAAGAAGAGGTTAATGAGAAGCAGCTCTCCATCTGCCATATTCTTTTCAACGGCACAATCCCATGTTAACAAGGGCAATCCTAGTTCTGTTCCCTAGCTGTCCACTGGTAATGTAATACAGGGAGAAAGTTTTATGTTCTTAAAGGACACTCAGTAGATTGTCATACACATGTAAATGAGTGACTTGAAGAACTATCTACATGGTAGAAGACCAAAGAAATTCATTCAGCCAGTGTTCCAAACAAATGTGAGAGTCTTAGTGGGTTCATATGATTATGTCTACAGGCTAAGGTATTTATGATTTGATTAAAATTCATTGTAAACATCACTTTAAAGATTTTATCTTTAGTGTGAGCAATAAAAGTAAAGTTTTCTCATACAGGAAGGAATAGGTCAAATCCTAAAAATATTTAGACTTAACATTTCAGCAATCTCCCAGAACTTCAATAAAGAAAAGTAATAAAAAGAGACAGCAAATATATATCTCTCAAATAAACTTTTCTATCCTCTTTTACAGTGGGCAAAGTTTGATCTAGAAGCATCAATTTTCATGTTCAACCTCTAAAAATAGTGCAAACCGAAAATAAAGGAGAGTAAAAGAGTGCAAGGGAAATATTAAATATAAAACTCAGTCAGCTGTGAATAGAGGTATTACTAATTAAATTCTCACAGGTTCTAACTACTTTGGGTTCCTTGTAGGAGAAGAAAAGACTGGCAACCTATTTTGAGTATTTTCATAATAACAAAGTATATGGAAAGTAGCAGATAGTAAAAGGTCATGCAAAAGATCTTTGAATATTAATATGTTAAAAAACAATATTGCATGGTACATAGTAATTCATACTCTGAGCAGGAAAACTGTCTTTCTTTTTGCTCTCCAGTGGCTTTTAACTACTACAACACAAAGACTTTTGAGGTCCTGTCTGACTCTGTGCCGTCCATCCTGGTACTACCATTCTATCTCGTGTCTTGTTATGCTCTTTTTGTACTATCCAGCTCAACTCACCTGCACTAGCAGCTACCTCCCCTTAAGTTGTCCTCTTGACACGTTTTGTATTATGTCATTGTTTTTAGATAATACTTCCCCAACCAAGCTGGCTTAAAATATCCACAGCTTTCTACTCTCTCTTTCTAATGAACAGCTCTACGTATCCTCTCAACTGGCATGGAAGTGCTTTGATATTAGATTTTTCTCACCATGTTCTTCAGAAAAGACTGTTCTGAGTTTCTAGCATGACTCATGATACAAGGAAAATCTATGCATAGTAAATATCCTTGGGATGTTTGCATGTGTGTATGTATATGAACACATGCCCACCTACACAGGGGGCTTCTAGGGAAAAAGTAAAAACACAATGGATACATTATTAATAATTTAACCTACTAATGATTACACTAGCATGTATTTTTAATTGCTTGTATCTCAGACAGGTTTTTACTTTACCTTACCTCCAAATGTTCCAGCTGTGAATAACGGACACAGAAAGAATAAGACTGTAACCCAAGCTCTTTCTCTGTGCAAGGAAAGTTGACAAAGTACACAGGTGACACACTGAGTAAATAGAACAACACACAAACAATTTTCCAAATGAGAATCTGAATGGAATTCAAGAATTCTTTTGTCTATCTAGTTTCCTTTTTTCTTGTGTGCTGAGTGGTCCTGCCTGACATCTGTTAGTATTAGTGTTTATTATGCTTGTTATCTTCAGAGAGATTACTGATTCTGAAACACTTCTTAAGACCAAAGGCTCCAGTAACAAACTAATTGTGAATCCTGACAACACCAATCCCTAAACATATCCACTTAGGTAAGCTCTATTGCTGAATCTCAATAACTTCATCTCTAAAACAGTGACAGCAAAACTTGTCATTTTCTGCAAGCATTAAATAATTCTATAACTAGATATGTGATATATAATTATATATATATACATTGGAATATATGTATCATATACATATAAAGAATAGAACTATACCTATTTTAAATAAATTTCTAAAACATTGTTATACAGTTCCTTGGGATAACAAGAAATTGAGTTTTCATTGTGTTAAACAACTGGCACCTGGTAAAAATATTGAATTTTCAAGAATAGTCTGGGCAGATTTTCATCAGTAATGGTGTCATTCTTCTTCAATATTAATTAAAGATACAATAATTTCCGTGTCATATTTTGAAACACACAATTCAGAAAGTAAAATTTGCCACAAGGAGAGCAATTGACTCATTGGAGATCCACTGTGAATGTCTTTTGTATTACATTATGTGCTATCAGAGCCCTGACTCCTTTTCATTAAACGGGATAATGAGGAGATGCCAGACTCCACTACTGATCAGGAAGTGAATGAAAATAAGACACAAATTGTAAGTCTGGTGGCTTTTAATTAATATCAGCCCTGTTACATCCAGTGTGTGTGTGTGCGCGCGCACGTGTGTGTGTGTGTGTGTCCATGTGCAAGCACACATTCCTACCAGTGTGAGTCTCATACTCTGGCTACTTACTATCCCTTAGCTTTTTCCACTCAAGCTGGTGTTCTAACACTTGAGCCACAGCTCCATTTCTGGCTTTTTGGTAGTTAATTGGAGATAAAAATGTCATGTACTTTTCCTGCTGGGGCTGCCTTTGAACTGCACTCCTCAGATGTATCTCAGTCTCCTGGAGTACATAGGATTACAGACATGAGCCACCAGGACCCAAGCCCTATATTAACTTTTGAACCTGTTTCTTCAACATTCTTTCATTTAGCAACCTTCATGCAGGAATGCTATCAGGTGATCAAAACCAAATTTGTAATCAGTAATTCTAAATGCTAATGACATATTGATTCTATTTCCAGCTGGCTGATAAGTTTTCTTAGTGGTTCTCTTCGCCCACATAAAATCAATTGAGGATGGATAAAACTTAATATTTAGGGAAAGTTTCAGATGCTTCAGTATCTGTCAAAGTGAGAAAGTATTGTTGTCAATTCTCAAGGGCATTAGAGAAATTACTTAATGTTGAGAAAATACCTTGCACATGGAAACGCTGAGGTAAGCACCGTTAGGTTTTGTTTATTCAAGAAGCTCACGCTGCCACCGTGTTTGCTGATGAACACTGTTTTTGAATTTCATTGCACAGAGCCCCTTTCAAAAGTTCACTGGGGTGTGATACGAAAAGCAGTCCAAGAATCTTTTCCACTTTAGAGGGGGTTTGTTTCCTTTTGTGTCAGATCTGAAGAATTCTAAATCATCGTTCTTACTACCATCTAAAAACCTGCCATGCCTTCAAATTGTATGCATGAAAGATGAACTATATGTTCGCTATTATTTTGTTCACTATAAAGAAATAACCAGTCTTCTTTTTATTCATTAGAATCTTCCAGTGTTTAAAATAATTAGGATAGAATTAAACTGGAGAAATAAAATCTTTTCTTCGGGGTAAATGTTATGAGTTATGACTACTACATGAGTATCAATACAGATTGTAACAAATGGTCTGTTTTTGTTGAATGTCTCACATTGAGAGGGGAAAATTAGTTTTAAGTCTAAATTCATGTGGGCTGTATCTTTTATCATTTAATTCCCTTATTAGTATTAAAACGTAAGGAAACAAACTCAGCCAGCAAGCATACAACTGATTCGTGTCAGTTGTCTCCCCTGTATAAATCTAGAAAAGAGTGTAGTGTCTCCATTTACTTCATATATTTCTGGCACAGCAGTACCTATAGAACAACTTTGGGCTTCTGTAGCTTTGTAATCTCCAGGCAGGAACATGGGGGCAGGGGGCAGAGGTCTTGCCAAACTGAAAGCAGAAATGGTGGAACCACCAATGGAAAACAAGTAGCAATCATTGGCTATGTTGATGGCCCCGAAAGATGGGAGGGAAATTCATTGGAATAAATAGAGGGGGGGGGAAATCAAAGAGCATTAGTAGGGACATTGGCTCTTAGCTTTTCTCCCTGTCTGCACCTGTCCCTTTCTAATTTCAACCTCTGCTAGAGAGTTTGTGAGGGAGGAATTTAAAGGGAAAAATGAACATTCCAAGCTGCTGTACTGATGGCTCACACTTGTAATCCTAGCTACTCTGGAGGCTGGGATCTGAGGACCAAGATGTGAAGCCAGTTTGAGCAGGAAATTTTGTGATTCTTAACTCCAATTAATCATCAAAAGAGAAACAAAGGAGAGAAAGAAAGGAAGGAAGGAAAGAAGGAAGGGAGGGAGAGAGGGAGGGAGGGAGGGAGGAAGGAAGGAAGGAAGGAAGGAAGGAAGGAAGGAAGGAAGGAAGGAAGGAAGGAAGGAAGGAAGGAAGGAAGGAAGGAAAGCCCAAACTGGAGTTGTAGCTCAAGCATTAGACCATCAGCCTTGAACAGAAAAAGCTAAACAAAGATTGATGATGCAGTTCTTGTGTGTGTGTGTGTGTGTGTGTGCACGCGCGCACGCACACATGTGTCACTATGCACCTTTATTGAAGGCTTATATTTCTACCAACTAGCCAGCGTAAGTGAGAGCATGCACAAATCCCAAGTTGTCATCAGCATCTCCTAGGTTTATTTTATCTCAGAATACTTGTTCTCCCAAAATACAGGCAGCATCCTGTTTCTAAACTTGTGTTCCTGAGAACACACTTTCGGAATGATCCATTAAAGAATCACGGGTTTTGATTATATATTCCACATCACATTAGCAAGGAAGTATGTGATACCTTTGAAGAATGTGCTTTGTGTTTGCCCTCTCCCCCCCCCAAAAAAAAGAGTTCCCTTAAACATTTCTTTGTTTGTGAAATTGTTTCTCTTGTCAATCAGAAGCTTTCACTAGGATCCTAACTATAATCCACACCTAAGGGGTTGATTGTGAGTTGTGCTAAGTAAAGTTCCTCTTAAAACACACAATGAAAAGGGGAAACAAAAGGAATCAATGCAACACTATTGCTAGGTTGTTCTGGGTTTTTATCCTGAATGTGTGGTTTGAAGGGTTTCAGAGCCTTCTCATCTGTGGTCCATGTCACCGTGGTAATAAATAGTTTACATTTTAGAAACTTTGGATGTTTTATTATTTCTCTGTTTGTGGTACTATCCTTGATAAAGAGAACTGTTTATAATAAGGTGCTTGTTACAATTGCTTGTGGGAGGCAAATGAGCTGAACTTGGCCTATGGACTTGGGTGTGTAACAAGTATATGATTTTTCTTGCTATTGTGACAGAGGAAAAGGAGATGCATTACTGATAGAGTTTCAGAGATTTAATGATTAAAAACAAAGCAACTTTCATTGCTTCTTCTTTGAGTGAGGGCTTTAAGAATATTCAAGAGCCAAGACCTAGTAGCTCACGCCTGGGATGCTAACTATTCAGCATGCTGAGATCAGAGTATCACAGTTCAAATCCAGCCCAGGCAGAAAAGTCTGTGAGACCCTTATCTCCAATTAAACACCAGAAAATGAGAAGTGGAGCTCTGCTTCAAAGTGGTAGAGCACTAGCTTTGAGTAGAAAAGCTCTGAGACAGCTCGCAGGCCCTGAGTTCAGGTCCCATAACCTACAATAACAACAACTATAACAACATTCTAGAACTTTCTAATAGCCATTGGTTTATTGCTAAGGGTCCTCATTGCTTATGGATAACAGGAAAAAGAGGAGAAGTTATGTCATGATCTATGTCAGGAAAATGAAGTATCATCAGAAATCAACCAAATCATTTGCAAATTTTACAATAAATTAGCCAATCAAAGCAGCTAGTTAGGACTCTACAAAGACGGGAGCCAATTTCGGTTGCAGGGCTTAGATAATGCATTTAGATTCTTCCCATGTAAAATGCAAATGGTACTCATCAAGTTCTCTCCTATGGATGTTTGAGTGGTACATATATTACTGCTATCATTATAGTTTGGCCATTTTCACAAATCAGTTTCATGTTCCTAAGTTATTTTTGGCTCTGAATAAACTTTGAACTCAGCTCCTGGGCACTTGGAGATTTGTTTTTTGCCTCTAAGCTAGCACTTTACCACTGGAGCCACAGCTCTATTTCCAGCTTTGTGGTGATTAATTGGAGATAAGTGTCTCATGGACCTTCCTGTTCAGGCTGGCTTTGAACCAAGATCTCAACTTCCTGAGAGCCTTGAGCTACTGGCAGTATATACTTTTAAATTTCATTTCATCAAGAGTATTTTTAGATGAAGCCTTACGTATGTTAAAGTCATTAATTAGGGAAATAGCTGTTCACAATCAGACAGCTTGGCTAGCAAGACCCCAAAATTCATTCTTTTCTGTTGTGGCTGTCAGATCTGGGACTTGAACACTGGACTTGGGTGTGGTCTTTGATCTCTTTCACTCAAGGCCAGTGGCTCTACTACTTTGAGCCACACTATCACTTCCAGTTTTCTGGTGGTTAATTGTGATAAGAGTCTGATGGACTTTCCTGCCTAGGCTGGCTTCGAACCACAGTCCTCACATCTCCGCCCCCTGAGTAGCTAGGATTACAGGCCTGAGTCACTGGCTCCTGGCTTCAGAATTTATTCATTTAATTTATCATGCTTTCAAAAATACATATTTATGGTTATTTAATAGCTTGATTTTAGAATATGGGTTATCATTTTCAATAATATATAATTTTTTTTTTACTGGTTTTTCAATTTTGCTTTGAAGTGGTGATGAACTCTTTCGCAAGTTCAGACCTGGGGCCCTTTGCATGGTTTGAGAAATGTCATATGAAAACTCAAGTTCTCCCTAGCAGAAAATTTATTTCTTAGTGACATTGATAGGCTTCTCCCAACTCTGATCTTGTAGAATAGCAACAACATCTGTAAACAGAGTTTCTGTGAGACAAACTTTTTTGTCATAGATTTGTGATAGTGATGGAAAAGAAAACCAAGCCCATTTAGTAAATTTTGATATTTAAGTATGTAAAGTTAGCTTGCAAGCAGTTCTGTCTTCATCTATACCACCAAAATAAATTGCACCCAAAGAAACTGGGATAGAATTAAATAAACTGAAGTCTTGCACTCTGTTGCTGTGCTCTTTTAATTAAAATACATGTTTTAGTCGCATTGATTACAGAACCATAGGTTTGATGCTATGTAAATATGAAAAAAGTTTATTTTACTGATTAGGACCTACTTGTTCAACCTTTCCACAAAAATTCTTTGCAGATACTACTGATGTCACTGTAACTGATTTTGGTACCCTGGGTATTGTATATACATTTATTGGAACTAGTGAAGGAAAGGGGAACATCAAAATGGAGAGACAAGGGGTAAAAGGAAAACCAATACAACAACAGCAATACTTACAAGACAATATACTATAAACCAACTGTACAGAGAGGGGGTTGGGGAGGGGGAAAGGTGGGAGAAAAATGAGGGAGGAGGTAAAAAGTTTGACAAGAAATGTACTCACTGCCTTATGTATCAAGCTTAACCCCTCTGTACATCACTCTGACAATAAATAAATAAGTAAATAATAAAAAGTTCTTCGCAGAATGCAGAGTCAGATAATTATATTTTTACATTGGACTGGCCTTATTATCTATTTTTGCCCACCACAAAATAGGAAAAACTATGCTAACCCACATTTTTCAGTAGTTTGTAAGTTCCTATTTGTCACAACTAGGCATTAGGGAAAATCTAACTCCTGTTTGTCTAAATAATATATGGTATCTCTTGTGAAACTGTATGGCTTTTATCTTAGCTCTAAGCATTCCTTATACAATATGTCTCAAAACCAAAGAATGGCTTTTTTCTTATTTAGATAGTACTATAATATATGAATCTTCTCTATCAGTAGAAATATTGGTCTCAATATTAAGTCCTCTGTGCTTTTCAAATCCTGGTATATTTTGGATTATACCAAAAAATATGATAGCTTAGCAACAGTGACACAAGAATTCAGGTCCATAAAAGCATGAGCTTTTAATAATATTTTAAAAAAATATAATGAATACACTAGAATTGATATGATACAGTTATGTAAATCTCACAATTAGAACTGCATAATTCATCCATATCAATAATAGACCTATATTTGATGTTCTGCCATGCTTTTATTCACTTTAAAATGGTTTCTGTTCTGCTTAATTGGTTTGGATTTGTTCTGTCAGTTTTTTGTCCTTTTATTTCTTTAGTGAGAAAGTTGGAGATCTGCTGTCTCATATTAATTCTCTCTTTTCTTTTTGTAAGAAAGAAAAACGCAAGCAAAAATCTAAATCCAATGAATAGCAGTTTATTAAGAGTTTATGAACACTTCAAAAATGTTTCCTGCATTCATTAAAAGATTATGAAAATCTCATGATACATCTGTCATAGTAAGGAGACAAAAAATACAAACACTACAATATTCCATTACATATCATTATCTCTAAACCCTAATGTTCTTGTGTTCTGAAAAGTTAAAACAAGATATCATGGAGAGACTGCCCACATACTGTCTCAGTTGATTAACTTGGTCTACATTTCTATTGGTCATTGATAAACTAACATTATAATACTAAAATATATTTTACCACTGTATAAGAGCATAAGACCAATAGTAGCTTCAGAGTATTCATTTAGTTCAGAGTTACTCCTCCAGTTAACTAATAGAAGCAATATCTGCCCTTCTGACATGAGTGACCAGTCTCAAAAACATTTAGCAAGACATCTACCTCAAAATGTGAAAACAAGGGCTGGGATATGGCCTAGTGGCAAGAGTGCTCGCCTCGTATACATGAAGCCCTGGGTTCGATTCCCTAGCACCACATATACAGAAAATGGCCAGAAGTGGTGCTGTGGCTCAAGTGGTAGAGTGCTAGCCTTGAGCAAAAGGAAGCCAGGGACAGTGCTCAGGCCCTGAGTCCAAGGCCCAGGACTAGCCAAAAAAAAAAAAAATGTGAAAACAAGAAGTAGTTTATTCATCCATAGTAGCTTATTGAATTTGTTATTTATACATTGGATGTAATATATATACATTGCACGTATACATATATGTTATATGCATGCGTATCTGAAGTACATATTTGCATGTAACCTATACATGCACACATGTACATATACATTGTGTGTATACGTGTTAAATGTGTACATTTGTGATACATATAGCATATATTGCATATATACTATGCAATATATATATATTTGTATGTATATACAGTGTATACAAGTCATATGTACATATATGACATGCAATATAAATATATATTCTAAATTTAATTCTCACTGTGAAAAATTTAAAATCTTGGGATTTATGAGTTTAAACTTTGGTTATAGCACTCAAATTTTAAATTAGACACACAGCAATTCTATGAAATGGCACATGTTTTTGAATACGTAAATAATGTTTTTTGAAAGAAATATTGCAATGAAAGTAGACTTTGTTTTGGAAGAGACCTGATTTTTGCTTATTGAAAAGGGTATTTTAATAGCTGCACCTCTAAGAGTGATTGTTAAAAGGTAGAAGGAGGGCCCTCTAGAATCTCACCAAAAGTGACCAAGATGCAGAGATCCTAAAACGTAGACAAAATGAGATTGCTGAGACTTATTGCTGATACTGAAGCTGTGTATGTACATGGGTACGTGTGTGTGTGTATGTGTTGTTCCTACATAGTTCACTTCCATGGATGCAGTTTTCCTCTTCACAAGGGAAAACACACATAATGAAATGGAAAGTTTGTGGCCTGCTCATAATATTCCACCTTGGAAATATGCATTTTCAGTACTAGAGTTTGATCCATGATGGTTGTGATGTTTGTCACCAGCTGCAGCACAATGAAATAGACTGTTGAGCCAAAGTAACTTCTACATTCTCCCCAAGTCAACTCACTCATTTCAACTTGGTTTTACCTTGAGAAGTAACATCTTACCTGGAAGGGAAGTCAGAATTGGGAAGACCACTGAATACTCATAAAAATTTAAAACCTTCCACCTAATCTCCTGTGCTCTGTCTCTCTGCTTCCCCTGCAGTCAGTATAATCAAGCGTGGGAACAAAATGAATAAATTCAAAGGAAAAAGTGAGAGTGTGGAACATGTGGAATTTATTCAAGCTATTCTATTTCCTCTTATACATTTTTTTCTGCAAGAGTGAAAATCTCCTGTGATGTGTTCTTCTGCCCCGAGAGGAGCTAACAAATATTGGGAAGGAATGGACTTTTGACAGACTTCAGTGCTTTTGTGGCCCCGGTGGTGCTGGGCTTTCATATTCAAGAGCTCGACTCCACAGCACAGAGGAGAAAATAATAAGTTCTTTGAGCCTGAAACTTCATAGTCACTGTGGGGTATTCAAGAAGAAGACCAATGGGGAGAAAGATAATATAGTCATAGCTTTGAACTTTTCCTGGATTCTTCTTGCTAGAAACCAAGTGAGAGTCATTCTGACACCTTATTATTACCAGTTCTTGCTCCATGTAGGGAAACATGAGCCACAGTCCATACTGATGAAAGTGGAAGGGAGTTCATACATGAGAGAGAAGGTGGGCCAACCAAAGTGTGTAAGGAAGTGGAGCAAGGCTAAGTTCTACTCTAAGCCTCAGTTTAGGGCACAGTCTCAATGGCAAGTCTTGCCTGCCCCTCTGATTGAGCAAGAGTGCATTTAAAATGCACTCTTCTGGCTGTATCATATTCATATTCATTTTCATCCCACCTCTCATTGTGCAATGAGGATAGAAACATTCCTCTTCCCCATTCTCCGTTCAATCCTCAGTCGTCAAGCTAATGTCTAGTGGAAATCAGTGCTTAATAGTGATATAAGAATAAATAAGCATTTTGACTTAAAACCTTGTCTGTAGGAAGAGACAGAAAACTAAATATACCAGTTTGTTCAGAATGCACTCTTGGGCTGGGAATATGGCCTAGTGATAGAGTGCTTGCCTTATAAACCTGAAGCCCTGGGTTCCTCAGCACCACATACATAGAAAAAAAAACAGAAGTGGTGCTGTGGCTCAGGTGGTAGAGTGCTAGCGCTGAGCAAAAAGAAGACAGGGATAGTGCTCAGGCCCTGAGTCCCAAGCCCCAGCTCTGGCAAAAACAAACAAACAAACAAACCAGAACGCACTCTTGTGCAGTCTGTTCAGGGTGCACTCTTGTAGAATAAACAAGTAGTACACATGAAAAATGCTGAGAGAAGGTAATCATTTCTTTCCATGGAAAGTCCCTTGCTACCTGCCTCTATGTTTCTCTATGTTACAAGAAAGAGTGAATTAGAAATATGTATTTTCTCCAGTCATAGGGATTATAGTCTTGCATTCCATACACAGACATTGTGTAGAAAACTCAGTGTATGGTATATACAACCCGATGAACATGGAAACTTGATAGAGCAAGCATTCCCACAGCATAATCAAGTAGACATAATTCACATTGGCAGGAAGTGAAGACCTTCTTAAGGAGGTGATGGAAAATGAGGAGAGACACACAGGAGTACTGACCTGAGCACAGTCTGTGAAGGAATCAGGAGGTCAGCTCCTGAGAGAGGGGAGGATGGGGTAACTGGAGATGAATTAGGGAGGCATGATTCATGGACTAGACTTGTGGGTAGAGAAAGTTGGGACCTTGTCATGCTTGATAGAAGATGTGGCCTCCCATTATGATTACCATGTAAATTGTAAGTTAATGTTCAGGAGATATTTTGGGTAGTTTCTATATAGCATACTAAACCAATATTAAAAGCTGAGGGATGATATGCATTTTTAAGTAGTTAGGGGAAACATTCCTAAAGTCCATAATTTTCTTTGGAATTCATCAAAACATAAGGTTGATACAGGAATGATTTTGATGTATAGATTTGTTATAACATCAAGTAAAGTTCTCAGCTGGGCATCAGTGGCTCATGCTTATAGTTTAGCTACTTTGGAAGCTGAAATGTGGAGGATTATGGTTGGTTTGGGACCAGAGCAGTCACTAATTCCCTAAACTCCATCTCCAAAGTAACCAGCAAAAAGCAGGATTTGAGGCATCGCTTACGTGGTAGAGTACCAGCTGAGCAAGTATAAACCCCTACATTCAAGCCTCAAAAAGCAAAACAAAATAAAATAAGTGACAACACAACTAAGTAAGGTTTCTAATAAAATCAAGGGAGTTGACAGCCCATTTCCTTCAAATCTGCTGGTGTTTGAAGATATTTATAATAAAACATTAGAAAAAAGATAAATTCTCAGAAATGAAGATAAGGAAAGGAGTGGAATTAACAAACTTACACACAACTAAAAAGTCATATTGTTTCTCCTGTGACTTTTTATTGTGATGGAATTGACATCTGAATTTTCAATAAGGACATTCCAGTTTTAAAAACATAAATTTAAACTATGTACATCTTTTTATACCACACATCTTTTTTTTTTTTTTTTTGGCCAGTCCTGGGCCTTGGACTCAGGGCCTGAGCACTGTCCCTGGCTTCTTCCCGCTCAAGGCTAGCACTCTGCCACTTGAGCCACAGCGCCGCTTCTGGCCGTTTTCTGTATATGTGGTGCTGGGGAATTGAACCTAGGGCCTCATGTATCCGAGGCAGGCACTCTTGCCACTAGGCTATATCCCCAGCCTATACCACACATCTTTGATGAGGTATTTCTTTGAATCTATCCAGTGCCTAGCAAGGTCCCAGGAAGGAAATGACCACATTGAAATCTGTTGGCATGGACAACTATTTTTTCGTTCAGGTGTGTGGTGGCCCTCAGTGACATGAAAGAAGGAATCTTTTTTTTTTTTTTTTTTTGGAAACATTAATTAAGTGTGCCTATGAGTCACCAGGTAATTCTATAGCACCTAACCGGTCTCTGTTAAAACATAAAGATCTGCATGTGAAGGCTGTGAGCCAGAAGATTCTTTCCTTGATGAGTTGCTATCTACCCACTTGGGGCATTCCACTGAGCACTGAGTGTATCACATTAGAAACCTCCTGCATGGTCTCCCCATGTTTTCAATGAAAACATCTCCCTTTTATTGATGTTGGTTCTTCTTGACCCTTTGAGGTCAGAAGACAGACTCTCTTTATTAAATCAGTAAATCAGGGTTTTTTAATTGGCTCTAGAAACTTCTCAGTGCTTTGGTCTATCCCAGCCATAAACAGGGTTCTGACCAACCACTGTGAATTCTGCTTTTGTAAGAAGGCAGTAGTGGTGAAAAATTAGAACAGGCTCTGTGTTAAGTAGTCAGTTGCTCATTGCCTTCAAAGCCTTGATTTTGTGATAAAGGCAAAATGCCAAAATCAATGTTTTTTTGACTCACATAGAGAAATAGTTTAGGATCTCGAAAACTGCATAGTTATCACCCATTTCTTTGAAAGAGCCATTTGAGACACACAGATACACACACACACACACATTCACACACACACAACACATGCACATATTTCTTCCACTTTTGTAAAAGAAGTTTGTTTTCATTATTCATATTACCCAGAAAATCATTAAATGATTATTGGCATTGTCAATAGGACTAAGGTCATTGGTTCTGCGGGCCTTCCTACAGAGAGCAAAATGCCTAGAGTCTATGAGAAACTGCTAGAAATCTTGGTTTGGTGGCATTATTGCTACTCAACACTAGAATTGTTCAGAAACACAGTGCTGATTGCTGAGCCAACCTTGAGTAGCATTCTGATTCTAAACTATCTTCACTGGAATTTGATTTCTCAAAAGAAAAAGCAATCTTCAGAGCTGTGTCACCCACACTTTCTTCATTTTCTTCACATTTCATTTATTTGTTTCCTTCCATCTCCTGTTCTTGGGCTTCATGTTGCTATTACTTGATGAGAGGCTTTGAGAAATGAGGGGAGCACGTTGTTCAGAATCACGCCGGTGGCAAGTATTTCTAGACTAGGGAATGTCATCTCATTTATCATCATCATTATCACTAAAAAGCTGTAGGTCAGGAGTGTCTTAAGTCCCCTGTGTTACAGCATTGTCTCCTAAATTGGGGTTAATTAAAATGTCACCTTTATAAGAATTTCTCTTGAGCACACACGTACACACTTTTCTTTTAGTCTTTTTTTAGAAGAGACAGGGAGGGAGGCATGAGTGTGTACAGGTCTGATTTCATTTTTCAAGGCTGGAAAAGAAATTCTGGAAAATTAGACTTTCCAATATAGATATTTCTACTCTATGTAAAAGCAATATTGTACTTTCAAGCTATTGTATTTTGGAGAACTTACTCTTATTCCCTTGATATTTCACACATACACACACACACACACACACACACACACGCACACATACACTGTAGCTGTATTCTGAGTTTCTCCTCCCCTCAAGTGGTTCTGAAACTAGAGCACATCTATCCTAGTCAGGAAGTTTATTTCAATTATGGACTCCTTTGCCTCATTCCTGAAAGTTTCAGTTTAGTAAGACCATTGTAGGACCGAGACGTCTGCATTTTCACAGTCCCCTTAGCTGATTCTGATGTATGTGGGGTGTGGACACATGTGAACAGTTGCTTTATATCCCATAAGTGCAGAACTTGAGGGGGGATAGGAAGTACCTCAAAACTGAGCAGAGGGGAACCTTTGCTGATGAGATAGTAGCCCTGAGTTTGCAGCTAAGTGCTGACAGCTGTATGGGGATACCTACCTGCTCAGCACTGGAGAGTGCATGGGGAAGGAGGGTAGGACATTCTACAAAGAAATACATTTAAGTGTAAAGATTAAAGGGGCTGGGGAGACAGTGGTCCTTACTAGGGTCCACAAACATATGTGTCTGGATGAAGAATGATGAGTGAGCAGAGCTATTTTATGTGACAGTAACTGCTACCTAATGATTCAAAGGCTGTCTTCATTGGTATTGAGCCATAAATGTTACAAAGAAAACAACAGCATAGTGATAATGTCTGTGTCAAAGGTTGAAGAGAAATCTGGATGAATATAACTTAGATCATGTGGTGTTTATAAATGTCTTTCTTTTCCATTAAGGAGACTAAAGCTGTACCAGGCCTTGCTAGTCATTTACTTAGATCATATTTTAATTGCTAATTTAAACAGATAAGTTTGTGTCCCTAATCTACTCTACAGATTCACATTAAACTATACATTAAATATTATGAATGTGGAAACCTTAAGGAGCAAAGTCTTATAAGAGCTTGTTTGCTTCCCCACCTCACCCCATGGCAGTAACAGTTTTATTTATTTTCACCATACTAGATGGAAAATCCAGGTACATAAAACAAGAGACAAATATATAAGTGACAATTATGTAGATTATTTGGAGTCCTGGATAATCTGAAAGTAGCTTACAGGAAAATATCTTTTTAAAAAGTCATCCTGGGCTGGGGAGATAGCCTAGTGGCAAGAGTGCCAGCCTCGGATACACGAGGCCCTAGGTTCGATTCCCCAGCACCACATATACGGAAAAACGGCCAGAAGCGGCGCTGTGGCTCAAGTGGCGGAGTGCTAGCCTTGAGCGGGAAGAAGCCAGGGACAGTGCTCAGGCCCTGAGTCCAAGGCCCAGGACTGGCCAAAAAAAAAAATAAAAAAATAAAATAAAATAAAATAAAAAGTCATCCTTTCATTATGACTTACAGGTTACCCTAGAGGAGCCACATTCAGATGAGTTCAGCTATTAAAAGTAAAATTGGCCACCACCTTCATGAAAATCCCAGTGAATGTAGTATATAGCACATGGTGCCAATTTTTGATTTCAGCTATTATCTCAGTACCCAACTCAAGTTGACAAGTTACACCTTTGTTACAGCACTGGATAGATCTTGAAATAGTGCCCAATCCAGCTGTAGTAGAAGGCTGACACGGCCATGCCTAGATGTAGCATACTTGTTCTTGAGAGTCACATGCTTTGCAAGTCCCCCCATTTCGCCATGACTATGTTCTTAGCCAGGTGCTGCAGAACAGGAAGAAGGGATTCCTCAGTGTCAGACAGTTTATGCTGAAGATGTAGTGTCCCTTCACCACCTTCAAGAATTTCTAGTACAAAGCAAAAGACTCCTGCGGGAGCTTGAGAAGGAGGAAAGTACACCATGTGATAGTCCAATATCGATGGTTCCATCAAGTATTTAGCCAAAGTATGCTGCTCAACATCAATCTCTCTAATTTTTAATGCTCTATGAAGGAGGTTCAGGGGAAAAGGGGGACCTAGAGAAAAGTTCAAAGCTCTTAAGCAGTGTTTGATTCATAACTGGGACTGCCTCTCCGTACCCTATGTGTAAAGCCTGCAATATTAATTCCCCACCCAAACTGCTTGTGACACTGGCACATTATTGTCATGAAAGGTGCAAGATTTCTATTAGGGTCCATGCTTGGGGCTCTACATTCTATGGGCTTTGATGAATGTACCTGTAGACATCATTGGAATATCATACATTTTTACAATCCTAAAAGCCCTACCATCCTCTTCTTTATTTAGCCCTACCCACCCCCAGCCCCAGCAATCACTGATCTTTAAACTGTTGGCACAGATTAACATTTTTCAGGATGCAAGATATTGGAACCATACAGCATAAAGCCTATTCAGATGGGCTTCTTTCACTTAGATATCGATAGATAGATAGGTAGATAGATAGATAGATAGATAGATAGATAGATAGATAGATAGATAGATAGATAGAGATATAGATATTCCACCTTTATGTCTTCTAGCCTTGATAGCTCATTAGCCATTAGTTTGTCTCTAAGTTACTACCTCCTACACTTGGTTTCCCCTCCTGATTAAACATATGGGTACTTAACTGGGTAGACATATGTCGAGAATGAGCAGTCAAGAAATGGCAAAAAAAAAATGTAATAGAATCTAAGAAATGTAAGTAAACAGCTAACTTGCACTCTGATCTGACATTCTTATCATGAACAGGACTTTGCGGAACCTCTGACTCTGCTTAGTGTGCAAACACATTTAAGAGGGAAACATACAGCATGATAGAATGAAACATTGTTCTTCTATATTCTTTTTCTCTATCTTACTTCGAATGAAGAAGGACATTTGGTTTTGTTTTCATTTCTTGATCTTCCAAAGAGCAGTCAACTTAGTACAACTGAGTTCTATTTCCTTATATTTGTTTTCTTGGGCTAGATAAAACCTTGAACAAGAAAGCAGCTACCACTCTACGGAGGTTTGGGGATAAGGAAAAGCTTTACTCCAGGATTATTAGATGCCTGAAAAACCCAGTTTATGACCTGGGTTGTTCCAGAAGAAACGCCAAGGTTCTCATTGTTTTCCTAAAGGATCAGTAACTCTTACAGAAAAGATAGATGGAAAATGCTCCAGTAAGTAGACAGTGTTTAAAAGCAGTTTCAGGCATGTCAACTGAATGTTCCTTTTCAAGCTCTCCACCAATGAAAGAGACAAGTTTCTTGATTAGCAAATTTGCTTACATTTTGTCTCTGGAGTAGTGAGTGAAAAGCTTGTTTAGGGTGGTTCTGCTTTCTCAAATTGCCCTCCTTAAACAAACAGTGCAAGGGGGAGAAAGCTTTTAAATGTCTAACATGAAGCCATTACAAGAAGCTGAAAGTCAGCCTCTGAAAGAAAGGAGCTGTTTAGTGGCTTTCCAGTTAAAGATCTGGGTGGTGCTGGCAACTGAATGGTGGATAATAGATGCCCAATGACAGGCTGTCAGGAGACAGAAAACTGGAGCAGCTTTGTGGGAAAACAAAATCCCCCGGTTTGCCCACTTGACCTTTACTCTTGAATAGATGGGTTTAGGAAGATCACAAAGGGGTTTGCAAAAAAGAAAAAAAGAAAGAAAGAAAGTGAGTGGTCTGCTTGGTTCTTTTGGTGCCTGGAACTCTTTATTTATTTATTTTTCATTCTAAGTTTTAAGTTTATTTCTTCGTATTTTTTCAAAGGATCCCGTGAAATCCCAATTGTCCTTCGTTAGGTGTGTGCCTCAAAGGAAGGGCATCGCTCGCTCTGTGACCATCACACAGACTGAGCCGCACCAAAGCTTAGTGTTTTTGAGAAAAGATGACTGAATAGTGCCTCAGCATCTGCACACTCCACATTAGCTCTCCTATCAAAGGCATTCATTGAGCTCCCTAATATGTTCCTGGGTGATTGCATAATCTTATTTAAATAAGAGACACACACACCATTTGAAAGCAAAATGTGTATCCAACGCATAGAGAGTGCTATGCAGATGAAAGGGTAGTAGATTAATTGGCAGCATTTTCAGGAAAATAGGACCTGACAGCACCAGTTCATGTGAAAAAGATCTGGGAGATTTTAGTTTAATACAAGTTGAGTATGTGCCAAGGTCATGATGGGGGGGGCCAGCAACTGAAATCAATCTTTGTTACATTCATAGACTTTTGATTTCTTCCGTCTAGAAGACGTGGGTGCCAATTAAACACTTTAAAAATTATGTCCAATGTGGACATCACACTACTGAACAAAATTAGGTGACTTGAGAGATCTTACAGTAGCTACTTTATGAACTTCTTTAAAAATCAATCTCAAATTTTTTCACAATGAAAACTTGAGAATAAAGAAAGGAGATTAGCTTTGGAAAAATAAATCTTTAAACAAATGGATACCAGACTCACAGAAGAAGAGGTTGGTAATTTGGATTGAAGTGAAATGAAAGATGTCATAATACATTTTATTTATGAAGGATCAGGAAATTTGTATTTCCCAAAACATATGCAGAATACATGCATCTTGAATGACTATAGACATAGGTAAGGGAAAATAGGATTAAACCATAACAATTACGAAAGAAAACAGATCTTTTGGATCTAAATTATAGGATACTAACTGATGAAACTATTAAAGGAAAATGTCATCAATAGGAATATCTGAATTATTTTAAAAATTCTTAAACAGTTATGATAGCAAATTTAAAAGATAAAGAAGCATGAGAAATTATAAAGATTACATTCAATAAGAAATGGCACAGATAAAAATGATCAGAATATAATTTGAGTGGATTATTGAAGTTTACTTTTAAAGTTAAATGTTTGCATTAAAATACTATGAAGTTCTTTTTATTTCATTTCTTACAAGGGTTGACTTAACACACTTTTTATTTTTACTACAATGATATTTTGTAAAACTGCGGGTATGAACCTTATTTTCTTTATGCCTATAGAAAATACATGAAATAATAAATACAAAAGAAATGTGAATAAACTATTTAGAACTTATGGGTAGAAAAGTTTAATAAAAAATGGTATTTCTACAATTATATTTTTAATAATGTCCCACGGCCTTAGGTTGTTTCTTCATCACTGGAAGAATTCATGTAGAAAAATCACTGGTGTCATATTTATTATAGAATAAATTCCTTACTGGCAGGAGGGAGCCTGGATTTGGGGGGTCTCAAGTGCCCTTTAACACTGACCCTGTCTCTGGGCAGGGAAGAAATGTAAAATAAAAATTGAAACCTATAGCTTGGAGTTGCTACAGTTTTAAAACTTTTGAGTTAGAACTTTTTTCGCATGAAAACTAAAGATATGATTTAAAGAAAAAAAAAAAGCACAGACAAAAATACAACAGACTCACAGCCCTGAATGCCGCCAGTTCAATACTTCTCCCCCTTTTGTACAGGAAGAATAGTTACATGGTTAGTGCCTGAATTTCCATCACCCCCTGATAGTTTTTGGATATTTCTCTGCCTCAGTCTTCTCAGTTCTAAAAGAAAGTAATGAAAGCTCTAAAAGAAAGTAATGAAAGCTTAATACGTGGAAAATAGCATCTGTGAAAGCATTCTCATACTTTCTGAAAGAAATGTTATACACACAAAGCAAACTGAACACTCTTCTGAATTATACGAGAACATCAGGCTTAGGTCCTCTTCTATGGTGAAGGGTGGGTAGTTTGGAAACGAGGATGATAAAAGCTATTCCAATATTATTTATATATTTCTTTTAGTATATTTGTAAATGTACAATTCAAGTTTTTCAACTTTTCAATAATAAAAATTTTATGAATCAGAAAATAGTAGAGCCTTTAATCCCCCCCCCCCCATTTACAAGTTGTCAGCTTTTTATGTACAAATCAATGCTGATCTTTTTATTTAATGCTTGTGGAAATTGATTCATTTTGTTACATAGATATTGATGTTACTACATCCTAGCTTAGACCACAAGCACATTTCTATTAGTTCTGAAAACAATAATAGCAATGAAAAAGGCTTGTAATGCTGTCATCTGTGTTAACCTCGTGTCATTGTTGTGATGTTAGAGAATATTCAGTTTTACTAGAACCTAATCCCATCTACTCATATGCTCCTGAGTACCACATGTACATACCTAACAGCTCTCTTTTACACTCAGTTTCATGATCTAATAATTCCATGGTGTTCTAACAGTCTTTTAAATATTTGAACTATAATTGCTGTGGCAAAGGTGAGGAGAAGCAGCCTCCTGCCCTTCAGACCAAGCTGCCAGTGAACTCAAGTGGAGAGAGGACTGGGGCATGCCGGGAAACAGCCACACATCACCCTTGTCTTTAATGTCAAAGAGGTTCAAAGTGTGGTTTTGCTTCCCCACCTCCCAGGGAGAATTTCACTTCAGGATAATCACATGATTTTCAGCTCAGGAAATTCTCTCTAGAGACGATGCTGTCCTTCCATAGAGTGCCATCGTTGCAATGGGACTGGACCAAGCATTTGTCTGCATTAATAAAGACATCCCTTGTAGGGAGAGTAGACACTACCACTGCCATATGCATATTTAATAATGATGTCCTTTCTGAACTTTCAATACCAACACATTTAAAGTCTTACATGATGGTTGATACTTTTATATGCCTTATTTCCTCTAGTTCTCCTTTAATTCCATTTTTAAAAATTTTATTCTTAATGGTCTTTCTCATGGTTCTCATCTTTATTTTTCTGCTTTGTTTTTCTATATCTATGAGAGGAAATGCTCGTAGCTACACACATAGGTGCAAACACACCTAGAGATGCGGCAGAATTATCCACACTGCCAGCCATATGTAGAAACTAATTAAGGAGTCGAGCATATTAACATCCACACTGTAAAGTGAACACAATTTTCTCTAGAGGATTCTAGAATTCTTTCATTGAGAGAAAAGGACTTTATCTATGGCACAGTGTGGCTGAACTAATTGAGATGTCATTTAGGACAAAAAAAAAAAGAAGTCAGCTAGGAAGGTTAGAGGAATGTTGTGGCAGCATTGTCAATCTGCAAGATTTTCTTTAGTTTAAAAAATAGACAGCCTACAGTGGCAGATTTTTATCAGAGGTAGGTACAGAAGGTAGGGACGAAAACCCAGAGAACTAAAGTAACTCTAAGAGTGAAAGAGAGCAAGACCCTAATTGAAATAAGAAGCATTCTCATTTTAGAAAATGTTTTCTTAACAGATTACTGGAGCCCTCTGCCTCAAGGTTTTTGATTAAATTAATGATTGTAGTGATAAGCTCCATTAGTGTTTTTGTTTCCAGAGGGAAATTTTCTACAGCCTCGTCTTTTTTTTTCTTTCTCCAAATCTCAGGTATGACAATAGAAATGCTAATTGAGGCCAGAGGAAGCCAAGAAGATGAACTTATTATTAATATGCAAATGCAAAGAATCCAGGAAATTAATATTTCATGTGTACCTACCTAAACGAGTAATGTTTCTATGATGGGTCTGGTGTCACTCAGCTGGGAAGCTGTTGCTGCAGCCTGTTGTCATCAGGGAGGTCTTGAACTTGGCTTTTTTTGGTTCTGTGTTGGGTGGTGTCTAGGGACCAGTCAGTACATCTGACATTTTGTACTCCTTGGCCCTGACTCTTTCAAGGGTTCTCTTCCAAGTACACAGAGATGAACTCATTATGATCCCTGAGACATTAGCCACTTGATTTCTTGTTTTGGTAGCAAAGTATTAGATGGAAGAAAATGAAAACTGTCAAAGTTTTAGACAATAAAGGAGGAGAAAAGTGTGTCAGTAAAATGAACCATAAAATCCATAATAGCTTATGGGATGAGAAATCCTCTATACAGCATAATTAGCTGACCAAGAGCATTGGAAAACCTAGCAAAACGATGTTGACTTCAGGGGCCTGAAATAGTTACTTTAAATTATTCATAAACATTTGTTTGCCAGACATGATTATATTTCATTTGATGAAAACTACTGTGTTAAGGATTAACATTGTATGTGTGGGTGGTCCCATGTGTTTGGGGAAGGGGAAGCATATATAGTAGAAATAAGAATGAAGCAATTTTCATTTTAACTCCTATTATTGGATTACATAAAAAATAAAGATATGCTTATTAAGGCCAGAAACCAAAATAAACATTTAAAATATTTTTCTTGTGTGTGTGAGAGAGCGGGCAGGGGGGCTGGGGATGGGGGTGAGAGAGAAGGAGACAGAAAAAGAGTCCTGGGTCTTGAACTTGAGACCTGGGCACTGTCCCAGAGCTATTTTGATCAAATATAGTGCTCAACCACATTGAGCTATAGCACACTTCCAGCTTTCTGGTGGTTACTTGGAGGTTAGAGTCTCATAGACTTTTCTCCTCAGGCTGGCTTTGAATCTCAGTCCTCAGATCTCAGCCTCCTGAGTAGCTAGGATTACAAGCTTAAGCCACTGGCACACAGCTCAAGAATTTTTTTTTTTTTTTTGTCTATCTTGGGGCTTGAACTCAGGACCTGGGTGCTGTCCCTGAGCTTTTCCACTCAAGGTTAGCACTCTGCCACTTTGAGCCACAATGCCACTTTTGGTTTTCTGGTGGTTAATTGGCAATAATAGTCTCACAGATTTTTCCTGCCCAGGCTGGCTTTGAACCTAAATCCTCAGATCTCAGCCTCCCAAGTAGCTAGGATTACAGGAATCAGCATTCAGCACCCGGCCCAAAATAAATGTAAACAAACAAACAAAAAACTACCAGAGTACCAGAAGTAATACCGAGTATTCAAATAGATGTATCATAAAGATGTTGAATCCAGTTTATTTTTAATTTCCCACTTTTGATGAGAAATACATGTATTCCAAAATTGCAGAATGGATGAAGCACAGAAAGGGCAAGATTGTTGGGCTTAGAGATTGAATCTTTCTATTCTCTCTCATGCTGTCTGTATGGCTAATGTTATCCTATTATCATTTATTAAGTCTTGACCTTTATGAAAAACAAAATAATTAGATATTGCACTCAAGACATGGTACTCAGGAAATTCTGTTCAGAAAAGATGATCTGGAAGTGATTCTGATATAAAGTTTTGAAGTGACCAAGTAATTTGTTTAGCTACCAAATGAGTAGTGTCTTTTCAGTGGGAAACACAAGTTTGAAATGTTACTCATTTTTGTCCAAATGAAGTGCTGAGTTACAGCACTATAGGGGTTGAAGACAGATCTCTCAGAGAACTGGCCTTAAATCTTTTTTTTTTTTTTTTTTTTTTTGTTCTTTTCTTTTTTTTTTTTTTTTTTTATTTTTTTTTTTATTATCAATTGAACATAAATTTTTTTTTTTTTTACAAGGTGCTGTGCAAAGATGGTGCAGTTACATAGTAGGGCATTGTGTACATTTCTTGTGATATCTTACAACCTGTTTTCCCATCCCTTGTCTAGGTCAGGTAGACCCATATGCAGTATACAATGTATCAAGCACATATACAGTGTTCACAGACTTGGTCTCTACTGTCTCTCCATCTCCCTTTGTTAACAGTCATATATCAGGGAGATCATGCCCCTTTGTTTTCTGTGTTCTAGGCTTGTCTCACTCAACATTATTTGTTCGAGTTCTGACCATTTCCCTGCAAATAACAATATTTCACCATTCCTAATCGCTATGTAGTATTCCATTGTGTATAAGTACCATATTTTTTGGATCCATTCATCTGTGGAGGGGCATCTGGGTTGTTTCCAAATTTTGGCTATTGTGAATTGTGCTGCGATAAACATGGAAGTACAAATGTCCTTTTGATATCTTGGGTTTTGCTGTTTAGGATAGATGCCTAGGAGTGGTATGGCTGGGTCATAGGGTAGGTCTATATTGAGCTTTTTGAGAAACCTCCATACTGTTCTCCAAAGTGGCTGTACTAATTTGCACTCCCACCAACAATGGAGAAGGGTTCCTCTTTCCCCACAGCCCCTCCAGCATTTGTTGTTTCCTGAGTTCAGAGTATAGGCCATTCTAACTGGGGTGAGGTGGTATCTCAGGGTTGTTTTTATTTGCATTTCCTTTACTAGCAGGGATGTTGAGCATTTCCTCATGTGTTTCTTTGCCATTTTTATATCTTCTCTTGTGAAGTCTCTCTTTAGCTCTTTTGCCCATTTCCTAATAGGTTTATTGGGCTTGGAGGGGCTTAGTTTTTTGAGTTCTCTGTAGATGACAGATATCAGGCCTTTGTCTGTTGCTGTGCTGGTAAATATCCTTTCCCATATCGTTGGCTGTCTTTCTATTTTGGTGGCTATGACCTTAGCTGTGCAGAAACTTTTTAATTTGTAGTAGTCCCATTTGTTGAGTCTTTCCCCTATTTGTTGTGCGCCTGGGACTCTATTCAGGAAGTTCCTTCCTGTGCCTATAAGTTCTAGTGTCTTTCCTACTCTGTCCTTCAGTAGTTTCAAGGATTCAGGTCTGATGTTGAGGTCCTTGATCCATTTTGAGTTGATCTTGGTGCATGGTGATAGGCTTGGGTCTACTTTGAGTTTTCTGCATATGGCTGCCCAGTTCTCCCAGCACCAGTAGTTGAAGAGGCTATGTTTATTCCATTGTATGTCTTTAGCTCCTTTGTCGAATATCAGTTGGCTGTAAGAGTGCGGTTTTATTTCTGGGTCTTCAATTCTAATCCACTGGTCTTCCGATCTGTTTTTATACCAATACCATGCTGTTTTTGTTATGATGGCCTTGTAGTAGAGCTTGAAGTCTGGTATGGTGATACCTCCTGCACTATGTTTTTTGCCTAGAATTGCTTTGGCTATTCTAGGTTTTTTGCTGTTCCATATGAACTTATGGATTGGTTTCTCTATTTCAGTGAAGAATGTGGCTGGGATTTTGATAGGTATTGCATTGAATTTGTATAACAATTTGGGCAGTATGGCCATTTTCACTATATTGATTCTGCCTACCCATGAGCATGGGAGGTCTTTCCATCTCCTTGTGTCTTCTTTGATTTCCCTTATTAGATTTTTGTAGTTTTCATTGAATAGGTCCGTCACGTCCTTGGTTAAGTTGATCCCTAGGTACTTTATTCTTTTTTTGGCTACTGTAAATGGAATCGTTTCCATAATTTCCTTTTCTGTTTGTCTATTGCTGGTGTACAGAAAAGCTGCTGACTTTTGTGGATTGATTTTGTATCCTGCTACTTTGCCAAATTGGTTTATTAGATGTAGGAGTTTGGGTACTGAGTTTTTTGGGTCCTTGAGATATAAGATCATGTCGTCTGCGAATAGGGATAACTTGATTTCTTCCTTGCCGATGTGGATCCCTTTGATGTCCTCCTCTTGCCTTATTGCTATGGCTAGGGATTCCAGTACTATGTTGAACAGAAGTGGGGAGAGTGGGCATCCTTGTCTTGTTCCTGTGTTTAGGGGGAATGATTTAAGTTTCTCTCCATTTAATATGATATTAGCAGTTGGTCTGTTGTATATGGCTTTTATTGTTTTGAGGAATGTTCCATCTATTCCTGTTCTCTCCAAAGCTTTTAATAGGTATGGATGTTGTATTTTGTCAAAGGCTTTTTGGGCATCGACTGAGATAACAATGTGATTCTTGATTTTAGTTCTGTTTATGTGGTGAATTACATTGATTGATTTACGGATGTTGAACCATCCTTGTGACTGAGGGATGAAGCCTACTTGGTCATGATGTATGATATTCTTGATCACTTTCTGGATCCTGTTAGCTAATATTTTATTGAGGAGCTTTGCATCTGTGTTCATTAGTGATATTGGTCTGTAGTTCTCTTTTTTTGTTGGATCTTTGCCTGGTTTGGGGATGAGTATGATATTAGCTTCGTAGAATGAGTTCGGGATTTTTCCCTCCGTTTCTATTTCGCGGAAGAGTTTGAGGAGTATTGGAATTAGCTCCTCACTAAAGGTTTTGTAGAATTCATTGGTGAATCCATCTGGGCCTGGGCTTTTCTTAGTAGGGAGGTTCTTGATTACCTCCTGTATCTCACCGTAAGTTATTGGTTTATTTAGTTGATTTATTTCTTCTTGGTTCAGTTTGGGCAGTTTGTACTTCTCTAAGAATTGATCCATTTCTGTAAAATTATTGTTTTTTGTTGAGTAGAGGTTTTGGAAATAGCTCCTTATGATTGTTTGAATATCGTGTGTATTTGTTGTAATTTTTCCTGTGGAGTCCCTGATTTTACGTATATGAGTCTCTTCTCTTCTTTTTTTTGTGAGTCTTGCAAGGGGTCTGTCAATTTTGTTTATTTTCTCAAAGAACCAGCTTTTAGTCTTATTTATTTGTTGAATGGTCTTTCTATTTTCAATCAGATTTATCTCTTCTTTAATCTTTGTAATCTCTCCCCTCCTAGTCGTTTTAGATTCTGTCATTTCTTGTTTCTCCAGTTGTTTTAGTTTCATCGTGAGGGTATTCACCTGCTCTGCTTCCATTCTTTTAATGTGGGTACTGAGTGCAATGATCTTGCCCCTCAGTACTGCCTTAGCTGTGTCCCATAGGTTTCTTTGTGATGTGTTTTCTTTGTCATTGTGGCTTATGAATTCGTTGATTTCATCTTTAATTTGATCTGTGGCCCAAGTGTTGGATAGCAGCGTGGGGTTTAGCCTCCAAGAGTGTGTATAGGCTCTGTGGTATCCTTTGTTGTTGAGGGTTACCTTTAATCCACTGTGATCAGATATAATACATGGGATGATGTCAATTCTTTTGTATTTGCTGAGGTTCTTTGTGTGGGCTATGACGTGGTCTATTTTGGAATATGATCCATGGGCTGCTGAAAAGAAGGTGTATTGGGTCTCTGTAGGGTGGAAGGTTCTATATAGGTCTGTTAGATCCATTTGGGCAATGGTGTTATTTAGGTCCTCAGCTCCCTTACTAATCCTCTGGGTGTTGGATCTGTCTCTTGGAGAGAGAGGAGTATTAAAGTCACCCACTATGATTGTGTTTGCATCTATCTTGCTCTGTAATTCTGTGAGAATTTGCTTGACATATGTCGGGCCTCTTTTGTTCGGTGAGTATACATTTATCACCGTGATGTCTTGATTCTGGATTTTTCCTTGTATCAATATGTAGTGTCCTTCTTTGTCTTTTTGAGTGGACTTTAAAGAGAAATCCAGCTTGTCTGAGATCAGGATGGCTACACCTGCCGTTTTGGTGGGTGCATTTGCTTGGTAGATCTTGCTCCATCCTTTCATTCGAAGCCTGTTTTTGTCCCTTGCTGTAAGGTGGGTCTCTTGTAGACAACAGATATCAACTTTTTGCTTGCGGATCCATTCTGCCAGTCTGCTCCTCTTGATCGGGGAGTTTAAGCCATTTATATTTAAAGAGATCAAGGATAAGGGTGTTTTTTCTCCTTCCATTTTCTTGTTGGGCTGTTTTTTCCTGTTGTTTTTTTTTTTTCTTCTTGTCTTTAGTGAGCTTGTGTTTCTGCTGGACTTTGGCTATTGAAGTTTCTTTCTGAATCTGTCTGTGTGTCTTTTACGATCTCTGTTGGGTGGGCTTCCCCTCTTAATATTCGCTGTAGGGCTGGTTTTTTATTCACATACTCCTTTAGCTCCTCTTTGGTGTGGAAAGATCTGGTTCTCCCTTCGAATGTGAACTCCAGTTTCGCTGGATATTTGATCCGAGGTTGTAAATTGTTATTCTGAAGTACTTGGATGGTGTTCTTCCACTCACTTCGAGCTTGGTAAGTTTGTGTGGATAAGTCGGATGTTATTCGAATCCTCTTCCCATTGAAAAAAGTTTCCTTCTTCGCTTTGGCTGAATTCAGAATTTGCTCTTTAATCTTGAGGTCTGTAGTCTTGAATATTATGTGCCTTGGGGTGGTTTTCCTGGGGTCTGGCCTGCCAGGTGTCCTATAGGCTTCGGTTACCTGGATGGGGTCCCCTGTGAGATTGGGGAAGTTTTCTGCAATAACTTTATTGAGAACATGATTAAGCCCTCTGCTCTGATATTCGGCTCCTTCTTCTATTCCAATTATACGCAGATTATATCTCTTGTCTTTGTCCATTAGTTCCTGGAGTAATCTTCCCTGAAGCTTCACCTTTTCTTGGAGTGTGGTCATTTTCTGGTTGTTGTCAGCTGCTTCATCGTCCAGGCGAGAGATTCTGGATTCCATATGGTCCACTCTTTGTGTTATGGTTTCAATTGCGGAGTTTATGGATGTCAGAGAGCTATTCATGGTTGTCATATCAGCTCTGATCGTGGAAATTTCTTCCTTTAAAGAGTTGTATTTTAAATCTATTTTTTCATGCATTTCAATTCTCAGGGTGTGGAGATTTTCTTTAAAGGCGGCTTGCATTATATCCATTTTTGCTTCCATTTCTTTAAACGAGGCTTGCATTGTATCCAGTTTTGCTTCCATTTCTTTCTTGGCTTCCTGGGTGTCCTTCCAGATTTCCGCTCTAAACTCCTGGAATTGTTTTCTGATTTCATTTCTGACGGTTTCGATCATTCCTGTTAACATGTCCTCATTTGCTTTTTTATTCTCCATCTCCTCTCCAGTCGTGCTGCTTTTTGGAGCTGGCGAGTTGGCTTGTCTTTTGCTGCTTTGTGTGCGTGTCCCGCACCGCCGTTGGCCCTTCAGGGGTTGGCGAAGTGTCGTGGTGGCTCCCCCGTTCCCTCTTTCTGCCGCGCTGGGTTCCCTTGTCCGAATCCGGTGTGGACCCGAACTTCTCGTCGCTGCTGGGTGTGTCTTGGTCCGCACCCTGCTTTGTGTCCGTGGGGTCTCCCGCTATATGGATTCTGCGCTCCTGGCAACCTGTCTGCCGATCGCCGGGTTTCCCTTTCCCAGCCTGACCCTGTTTGGGCCAGGGCCGGCTGGTGGGGGGAGGGTGCCCCGATTAATCTCCGGCTCCGTGTAGGTTTTCGGTTCTTCTTTTTTGCTCCTTTTTGTTTTCCTGCGTTTCTCCACTGCTTCTGGATGCTGGTTTTGCTGGGTTCTTGGTGGAGTGTTGGGTGTTGGAGTTCCCAGCTCGCTATTCAGTTGGTGCGAGTCGGGGTGCCTCCCTATTGTCTCGGCGCCATCATCTTCCTCTAGTGGCCTTAAATCTTAACACATAATTGGTGGCAGACCTGGAATCAAATTCCCAGATGAGCTTGGTTTCCCAACTAATCTCCTAATCTCAAGTAGTAAAATGACCTGATTGTACAGAATTTAATCAAGGTAGCTCTTGTTCTTCTTTACTGGAGAATTTTCTTCACTTGAAAATGAAGCTCTTTTTTTTTCTCAGAAGTGTAACCAGATTATTTACATGTCCCTTTGGGGGTCTTTCTTTCAGTCTTTTGTATTTCTACCTTGTCACCCACAGCGATAGGGATTCAGCCAGCGCTGCTTCCTACTAAGATAACAGAACATTTCTACCTTTGTATGAAGCTGGTGTTTTGTTGGATATATTTTTTTTTAACAATTACCGCTCATTGCTGCAAAATCTAAAAAGGAGTCCAATTTAAAAGGAAGGATATCAAAATGGATAACTAAATTAGCTTAGATCAATTTAGAACTCTAAAAAATAGTTTATATATTTTAGCATCTAAATCAATAAAACCTAGTTTTATAAAGTTTTATTGGGACACATTTATCAATCCCCTTTTAAAAGTAAAACTAATAGCTAGAACAAATTAGATTTGTTGAATCTTTAGACTTATGAAAATATTGATTTTTTTTGTTATGTGTCCCTGCTGACACAAACACATCTGACATTCTCAATGAAATTGCTTGTAAAGTAGCCTAAACCTCCCTGGGTTTTATATTAGCCATCCCAATGAATAGAGCAACAAAGAATAACAGGAAATAGAACCTAAAACAATGCTGTCTTGGTATTTGTTCAGTGAGTTTTCATTCTATTTTGAGGGAATGACTTCATAATACTTTCCAATAATACTTATTATTTAATTGATCATCTTTTTTATCATATACAGAATTAAGTGTGGAGTTAGTTAACAAACAAGAATGTTTTGCTTTCACATCTTTCTGTTTCTACTTAAGACCTCTCAGAGAAAGATGCTGCTAACATCATCTCAAATAAAAGGCCTCCCCAAATTATGAAAACTATACATGAATTCCTCCTCTATATATGTTCTGGTAAACAAGATTCAGGTTACTTTTTCCTGTCAGAATATTTGAGGCATTCTTATCTTCTCTCTTGGAAGTAAACTCTGGAGAGCAAATGTTCTTTCTTTGGGACATTTTTATATTACACAATTTATCCAACAAAGCATCAAGAGTGATTGGTATTTTATAAATGTTCAAGATGAAACAGAAAAAAAACCCACAACATTATAGGAATGAACTCCTGGGTGTATCACCTGAAAGAGAGAGTTAGTGTATACACACACACACACACACACACACACACACACACACACGGGGTATATTTAGAAAGAAGGTATATATACATAACTTTATATATGTAGATGAGTATATACATATATATTGAATGAACTTAAGACTAGTTTAGAATATACTAGATATGACCCTTTTTAACTTCTATCAATCATTTATTACAAATTTTATATTATGTTTCAGCCACTAGAATTTTGAAGCTACTGTAAAAAAAAGCCTATATTTTTGCTTATAATATCTCAGATTATGATTTCATGTATTTATATATGGGGAAGTCAAGAAATGTGCAAAATATTAAACTGTGGTGATTTACCTAATGATACAGATGGGGGTGGTCTATGGTGGGCACTACAAAAAATTAAAAGCAGTAATAGAGGAAATGAGTAGCAGGAAAATCATCCACAGGCCATAGGCTCCTGAGTGGGTCAGAGCATGGAGGAGATAATGAATTTCTCGCAGATATTCAGTGGCCCCTGTGCTGTGCAACTTGACACCTGGGCCTCTTGTGTAACTGTCTGTGCTCATTCTTCTAAAGATTTCCTCTTCATTGCCACTGAAACTTTTACCTTTTCTCCATAGTATCTGGAAACATTTGATCACAGTTTTTCCTTCAAGAAATGGTAAAGAGTCAGCTGTAGCCGCCAGGTACTTGTTCAGTAAGTGGTGTGATTACGTAGAAGACGGGCATCAGTAACTAAAATGCATGTCACTCACTAGCATCCCAGCCAGATTCAAAGTGAACATTTTGAATCACAGCATGATTAATGGTCATGCATTTTCTTGTCAGTGTTACTTTCCTACTTTTGTGTCTTGAAATTCCTGAGGACTTTTATTCTGAAATTCCTTCAAAAATAAACATAAAACTCCTCCTTTCTAAAGATGGTCAAGTCTAAGTGAAAACATCTTGTCATGGCATTTTAGAGGTGCACAGTTTTAAAACTTAAGTTTGGGGGCTGAGAATGCGGCTCAGTGGTAAAGTGCTTGCCTAGCATGCATGAGGCCTTGGGTTCGATTCCTCAGTACCACATAAACAGAAAAGTCAGAGTGATGCTGTGGCTCAGGTGGTAGAGTCCTAGCCTTGATCAAAAGGTCAGGAACAGTGCTCAGGCCCTGAGTTCAAGCCCCAGGAGTAGCAAAATAAACACACCAACCTAAATAAATAAATAAATAAAACTCAAGTTTTGTTGTGATTGTTGTGATTCCGATTGGAGATTGAACCTAGGGCCTCGCACTTGCTATGAGACTCTACTGCTTGAAACATGACTGTAGGTCTTTTTGCTCTGTTTATTTTTGAGACAGGATCATGCCTCGTCCCCAGGTTAGTCTAAGGATATACCCTAGATGGGACTACAGGCATGCTCCACTCTACCAAACTATTTCTATTGAGATGGATGTTAGGGAACTCTTCCAGAATCTCTCCTTTTCCCTAACAATGGAGGTCTTCCTAAACTTGTCCGAGGTGGCTTCAAACCCCAGTCCTCCCCATGCGCACCTCTTAACTGGCCGTCATTACAAACATGAGGCCTGGCATCCAGCTTAGAATACTGAAACAGAGCAATAACCATAGACTGATATTTCAAAGGAGGATAAAATTGCTTTTGAAAGGTAAATTATTCATGATAGTGAGACAAAAGCTATAAAGCAATCACAGTTTGAAATCATAGGCCAGTTGGTTGGCTTCTTACATAGGAATGTAAGAAGAATCTTTCTGGAAGAAGCAGCCCATTGTAGAAACAGTTCTTCATTGACTTTTTCTTCTTTCTGAACTACCACACCTCAAAGTAGCAAAAAAGGGGTAACAACATGTCTGTCATCAGTCTACCTGGAAAATCATGGCCTTAACTTTTCTGGAAGTCATCTTCTTTGGAAGACAGAGCCTTGAATGAGTCTTCAGGCATGCAAGAAGAAAATTAAAGAAACAGGAAGAAAACAGAAAGACCCATTCTAACTAGTAACCTTTTTCTAGGTCCTGACCCCCTAGCAAGTGTATGAGTGAACCTGCCAAATCCCTGAATCTGGAAGTATTCTGAGAAACATGGAAATAATCTTAAATAAAAGGAAATGGAGCACTGGATTTAACAAGTGGTTATGTCTATCTTGAGGATATAGCTAAAATGTAAGACGTAAGTGTCTAAATTCATGAATAAACCTTAGTTATTTAATAGGGAGTATTTGGTTATATATGCAGTTTGATGTTGGAGGAGAACAGTACTGCCTACTGCTTGTCATGAAGGGACAATTGAGTTCAAAATTCATTGTACATGGAGTTTTTTTACTCTTTCTCACTCCTTTGCCTTTCTTGTCTTCATATGTACATAGTGTAAGTTGTGTTTGATACCAGACAAGGGGAAAGGAAAGGTTACTGTGATTCTAACAAAACAACAAATGGCAGGCACATTAAAGAAATTTTTTTGTTATTGTACCTGGCTTCAAGCCAGAGGCATACATACACTCAGTCCCACGGGGGCCAGAACACCCACTCCTTCCCTTTACACCTGCTCCTACATCCTTGCTCCCATTTCCTTCCGGCCATGAATAATCATTATATGAACGAAGAAACACAACGACAAAATGTTATGTCAATTACAGACACTTTAGATGAGGCTAATTAGCTTAGGAACTGAAGGTGCTCCTCTCCTTTCCCCCTCTTAATTAGTTTTAATCAATCTGAACAACATCCCAAGGAAACATTTTGAGGTAGAATAACAAAACGGACATCAAGAGGATGAGTTTTCCTGCTCAATAAATGTGCAAAATCCCTGTGCAACAAGTGCATGATGTCAGACACTGGAAGTTTATTAATAATGAAAATAGCAGAATATAGGTCAAAGAGCCTGGTGTGTGGGGAGACACATTTAAAACAAATGATTAAACTTAATGCACATTCAGGACTTATGGTGCTAATTTATGGAAAAAAAATTTATTAAGTCTCCACTAGGCAAAAACATCTCCATTTACAATTCAATTTTTTTTTCTGTGAGCTATTAGAACTTCAACACTTCCTATTACTGGCCCAGATGCTACTCATTCAGAAATAACTGAGGGAAAATAGACTAAGAAGAGGAGTGTATGGTTACCCGAATTCATGTATAACACAGGCTAAGTATGTGGTTTTTGGATATTAAACAGACCTGGGTTGTCTCTGGCATTTGCCTTGGGGAAGTTCTGCCTCAATTTCTTTCCAGGAAGAAGAATGTCCTAGACTCTACCTTCAAAGGCATGAGATAGTAGACTTAATAATGCTCTTACATTCCTGGAATAGGGCCATGAATGATCACAAGCATCCATCTAGTTCTAACCTTCTGCACATTTTTAATTGAATATTGAATTTGTGGCAGGATCGACACCATACAAGGTGATGGAACCTTTTAAACCTCTTTACATTGCATTGAGAAATATATAAGGAAGGGGAAGAGGAGCGTATAGTTTCTCAGCTGACTCTATTTATCCAATGATTTCTAATCATTCATCATGAACTCCCTTGAAAATTAGCTGTCACACTGGCATTTGGAAAGGAATTCCAGTGCATACAATCAAGTTTAGTTTTAAAATATCATTGCCATTAGGAAAATGAAATCTTAAAACTTATGAAAACTAGACTGTTGACTTTATGAATAATGTATAAACAGTGCCAAGGGACTGTTACTTAAGATGTCTTCAATAAATATAAACTCAGCATCGGTTTAACATATTCATTCTGCTTACATCTACTTGCTTGTTTTCTTGGCTAGGTTGTCTTCCTAAGAAACTTGGGTTTAAGGGGAAGCTCCAAGTGTTTGCTATGAGTCATCTGTGTTCTAGCACTTTCCCCTGAGGTTTGGTTTCACAAAGTCAAGTGAGGGCCAGGAAGCTGTAAATTTTCACGATTCTTATCATTCAGTAAGTTAAGGATCATTCTATGGGGAACTTGGAAATAAAAATTTGTGACTGTTGCTAAAGAAAAAAGAAGTATTCATTGATACACATAAAACACCATAAGAAAGACTTTATTCAGGACTAACATGACACAGGTAGGGACTATTACAAGGGGCTCTTAGACTGGGTAGATTGATTGGACTCAATTCCAACACAGTATGGCCAAGTGAAAATTTCTACCTAAAGACCTCTATGGGGATCTATGAGTGGAAAATTACTAAACATACCTTTCAAGGTGTGCAAAAGGGTTTCTGGATACACAAACTCAGTGAACTAGGACTTTGGGTCCAACATGTCAAATCTAGCAACATGCTCCATTATACTAAATAAAGAGATGGAGTAGTACAAGGGAACCAGGAAGATTTAGTACATTTGAGCACACCCCAGGAAGTAAAGGCTTCAGCCCATCTTTAGAGCTTTTGGTTTAAATAAAGAATTGGGACAGGGTGAGAATCATGCACATTTGAGCTGGTCCCAGGCACAATGTCTCGTGGTAGATATTATCTCCGTTCTGACTCTACAGAGTTTCCAGATGGCTAAGTTCTTATCTCTATCATTACTGGAGGGAAGCTATTTGGCTTCCCTTGAGGTAATTACGCTTGTTCTGTGGTGCAACTTCATTATGATAGGTGACCCAGAAAGCTCTTCTGACCCTTTCCTTCAAGGTATTTTTCAGCTCTTATCATAAAGATGTTAGTCCTGTCCTCCAAAGGTTCCAGAGTGACTGCATGGTGACTACTCTAAAGACAAGGACTCACAGCACAAACAGATACAAAATGGTACCAGAGATGTCAAGCCTTTGGCCTACTCCATAGTTGCTTTTCTCTTGCTTTCAGTTAATGGTCCATTATGGATTCTGTAGTTTTTCAACCAAACCAGTTTCTGAGTATGGGTTAGTCTAGCAGGATTCTTGGTGTTGATAAGCCCGGATAATCAGACATCACTGGGCATGCTGGAAGATGAGAAGCCTGATTTGAAATGGAAGGAGACAGGGAGCTATTGCTTTACTAACATAGCAGGAATCTCAGTTGAAATTGAATGTTATAAGGAAACAGATAGGGGTGTCTACCAGGACAGATCTAAAAACATGCCTAAACTTTGGCCATGCAAAGATTCTTTGTCAGCTATAGAGAAACATACGGTCCAAGAAAATGTAGACTATGATGAGTAAATAATGGCAAATGAAATTTCTAGCCCTTCCATATTTTAGAAAATTATTTATTTGTTCTTCTGGGTTGTGGCCCTGACACTCCCTTTAGGAGTTAAAAGAACCTGTAATAGTTCAAGTAAAGAATGAACAAGATACAGAAAGAAAAAAATCCTTGACTGTGATAGTGTGAGCTCAGATGGATTTATAATCAGGGAGAAGCTTAAGGTTATATGAATTTAATATGATGAGTAAATATTATTGTACTGAAGATTTGGGCTTGATCTTATTTCCCACTTGTAAAAGAAAGGTCACAATAATCTCCAGAATTCCTTTCTTTATCTTTTCAGCATAATTATCCAGATCATTTTCTCTCCTTCCTTGTATTGTATAACCTTCTTGAAGAAAACATGTTTAAGTTCAAAGATATTTTATTGGACCTGAATAAATTACCTTGAAATATTAGGTGGTTAGGTTTTCTCCTGTCCATTTACATCATATGGATGAAAATTATAATCATCAATATTCTCATATGAAGAAGAATTTATTTTTGGCATGTACATGTGTATTTTATTAACAGAGCATATAAGGGATAAGGGACTAGAGAAACCTGACATAAAAATGTCCAGAAACATGTGCCATATAGTCATAATTTGTTCATTCATTTTTAAATACAAAGACATTTGGATCTAAGTACCTTAGATGCCAGGTATATTCTTTATATTCTGTATTGGCGGTCATTTGCAATAAATTCAGGTAAGATCAACCATCACCTAACACGATTAACAAGATCAAATAATCACTGACAGTCTTCATTGCATAGCCAACTTATTTCCATGTTCAACCTGGGTTGTGAGAAATTAATGAGCAACCAGGAAGGAGTAGAGGGTTTGAGGTAACCTTTTTAGGCAGTCTAGAGTGTTGGACACTTGCTTAATTTCTATGTCAATGTGATCCTCTATTTTCTTCTATCTCTTCTGTCCCCCCCCTTTTTTTTTTTTTTTTTTTTTGCTAATTCTGCTCTCTGCCAAGAATATGTAGAGAAAAGGGTCAGAGGAGGGAGTTGGAGATGGATAAGAAATTCCAGGGGATTCCAAAGGCCTAGTTAAAGTCTCTCTTGTTCATTTCAGAACCTTTTTGTACCAACAGTTTGAACTGCTTAGTAAATGAATCTGGGGTGCTATATGGGATGGAGCATTGCTTTAATGAAAGGCATTGGTATTTGTAGAATATGCTTCCACTCTTAAAAAAAAAAGTATTGACGTGTGAGTCTGCATTTGGGTCTGGGTGCAAATTAGGAAAGAGTTTTCCTTTGAAGATGAGGACTCATTCTTCTCATTTACAGGCTGTATCTGTTGTGTTCCAAGGACAACCTGGGAGCCATTCTGCAGCTAATTTAACACCTCTGCATTGGTTAGGCAGGCAGTAGGGAGCTGTGTAGCCAAATGCTTCAGGTAGCTGTTTGGGGAAATTTATGATCTTAAGCTTCCTTGGTTGTTGCAAAGGCACATAAATATGCTACATGGAAAAAAGTTTTCAACTCCTTAGGAGAAGCATATCTTTAATGAACAGTTGTAATATGGTTATAAAGTAACCAAAAGTGCAGTGTGCAATCATGCTAGAAAGGACTCTCTCCAATCTATGTGACTTTTCAACCTTCCTTCCCACCACTGGGAGAGAAAAAAAAATCAGTTGATTGCTCTCAACTGTATTATCTGCAATATAGTGCAAAGGTAATAACACCCTGCACAGAAATGTGGTGTAATCAGAATAATTAGATGTTAGCTCAGATCTGAATGATGAAGTTGCTGATGGCAATCTTAGAGAAGGTATCCATGGGGAAATGTTGAATGGTTGAGCCTCACTCTGAGTGGCCTTAAGAAACAGGCCTAAGGGAGCAGGGAAAAGCAGGTCAGGGCACTTGAGGGTTGTTCCAGACAGCAAGGAAAAACCCACTAGGGTTGCACTAGAGGTGATATGAGAGTTTTTAGAAACAGAGCAGGAGAAGCCACTACAGGAAACCGAACAGTAGATGTCTTGAGATTACTAAAACAAGTTATAACTCCAAAGTATCAAGGAAGCTATAAGACCCAGTGGTGAAATTTTAAGGGCATTGACACAGGAATTTAGGGATCTGAGTAGAGAAAGGAGGGAAGATGGACTACTTGGGTCACATTTGATTCTTTCATTCTCTGTTCACCAAGATTTGTTGTGTCTGTTAAAGAAAAAGTGCCTTGATCAACTGTGTCCAGTTCCTGTAAGTAAAAGAAAAAGAAAGAGTCTTAGGGTTGTAGGTGGGAAGTAAAAACTAGTACTGGGGACAATTCAGAAAGGATAGCCATAACTTTATTCTGTCCAGTGCCCTATATTCTCCAGCCTCACCCCTTGCTGTCTGTCCTTTCTCTTATCACATCCACCCCTTGCATTCTATGCTCTCTGATCTCTCTGATGAGTGTGAAGTCAGGAGCTGGAGACTCAGCTCATCACCTAAGTCTCACCAGAGTAGTTACATTTTAATATTCTCCTAAGGCGAAGGCAATTCAATCATTCATGAAGCAAATCATGAATGGTCAATTTTCCGGCATCTGTAAATTGAGTGGGTGATTAGAAGGGGAGTTTTCACCCCCTACAACTCTCATATCATACAGAATATAACAACTTCTAAGTTAATGCATTCTTAAGACATTTCTTTCTCTAACAAATGTTGGTCACGTGTCTACTAATATAGATGAGGTATAGTCCTCAGTACTTGAAAAGCAACCACAGGGAAGATGCACTCCTCCCAGGAGCTGACAGTCCCGAAAAGGGTAATATAGTTGGCAATGAAGACTAAGGAAAACAAGTCAAGTGCAGAATGAAACTGCATGGGGCAGCTGTAGCATGAAGAGGGCTTCAGGGAAAAGTGAACACCAATATCATGTAAAAGTGACGTTAGGTTGGTACAGAGGGTTGCAAAGGGCAGTTTAAATGTGGAAGAAGTCAGGCTGGAGGCATAACTCAAGTAGTAGAGGCTAGCGTTGAGTAAGAAAACCAATTGAGAGCATGAGGTACTGAGTTCAAGCCCTGGTACCACCATAAATAAATAAACAAACAAACAAACAAACAAATAAATAAATAAATAAATAAATAGAGGAAGCTGAACATCTGAGTATGAAATGGGTTGACATAGCATTCTATGCATGGAAAAGGCAAAAACAATTGGTATGGCATGAATTTGGGTATTGATAATAAGAGGAGTAATAAGAAGATATGGGTCTACAGAAATGCAAGGCCTTGGAACTACCTGTAGGATTGTGATTTGCATCTGAAGGAATAAATAAGATTTAAAGTAGAGTAATGCAATATTTTTTAAAAATCATATTAAAAAAAGAACATTCCACAGCATGTGGAGAACTGGTGGGAGGGAGGCCAGGAGGCCTAGAAAGGGTAGTTAGGAGACCCTTAGCAGGAAATTCTAAGGTCCTAATGAAGGCAGTAGCAAAGATGTAAGCAGGAGGGGACCAGTTGGAGGGAAAATAATGACTAGTCTAAGATCCACAATCACTCTTTGGAAAACCATCAGAATCCTCCAAGTTAATAACCAGCTGTATCCTCACAGATATTACTTAGCCAACTCAGAGGATTATATGAATAAAGAGAAAAGATTCAGATCCAATTTAATTGTGAATTTCCATGTGTGCCTAATTTCCTCCAGTGCAATCCAAGTTCATACTGTGATGCGTGAATTATTTAAAGTACATACACTACTCCTACAGTGCACAGATTTATGGTTGGGAATAAGAGAAACTGAAGCTAAACATATGTGCACATTCATTTTTTGTGGGTTTTTTTAAATTCAGGAAACTATTAATTTACTATTTCCTGCAGAAGCATCTAAACAGCAACCCAAAAAGTAATATTATGTGCCAGAAATCTCAAGGGAGCAGATAAAAGGAAATTACAAGGAAGAGAACCATGACCATCCTCCAATAGAGAGAGGTGTTTTCTTTTTCTTTAAAATTCTGCCCCTTTATACCCCTAATCAGATATTCTAAGTAACTGACAGAGAGAACTCTTTATGGACACCCAAGTTTCTCCTGCCCCTTAGACCAAAAACATAAATCTTCTTTCTCTAATAAAGACACTTCAGGGAGAAAGTTATGATTGTAGCCTCAATATCTTAAAGTTAGATGTGCCCAGACATTAGAAAACATCCATCTTTCCCATCCCAGCCATTCTCTGGTTAGTCTCAAGAGACAGTGCGATGTGTTTTTCCTTGAAATTTTCAATAAAAGATAAGAAAATAATTCCTTTTGGATTATCAGCTTCCCCTGCTCAACGCCCGCTACATTGACTGGTAGAGACAATGAAAGCCAAGCACTTGGCTCTGTTTAGGTGGACATTGTTATTGCAGCATTTATTCCTTTGCTGACAAATTATCTTGTTAGGAGGTCCCTCAGGGAGCCAGGTGGTGGTGTGGCAGGGCTGATCTCACATTTGTCAACCCTGAGGCAGAGCCAGCCTGGGCTTCGAACTCCCTTTGATTCTGTACACTGGATAGAGAGGCGGCGGCTGGGGTGGGGTGGGGTATACATTTGTGAGTTGTCATTTGCCTCTGAGCAGAAGGCCACCGTCTCTAGTGTTCAGAGCAAATGTGATCTGTTCAATAATTGCCCTGATTTCTGCCCGAGGCCTGACTTTCTTCTAGCTAAACATTGCTCCCCCTACTACCTCCTCCCCTCCCTCCATTACTAACAAAGTGACTCTTTCATTCCACTCTGGGTGGTAGGGGTGTCATTCATCCTGCACTTCAGCTGTAAGGCTGATTAGGGATCACAGACTTTCTTTTGTGAGCATCTTTCAAATCCTCTCTCTTCTCTCCTCTCCTCCAAGAGCTGAAAAACAATGGAAGATTTGACTTAATGCTTAAACATCTGTTGAATTCCAAAGGAAGGGTCAGGTCCTGACAGAAGTCAGTAATAGGTATCCCCCTTCAATTGGATCTGTTAGTCTTCTCTTCTTCATGATCAATATGATGACCTTTTAATGCATTTTGAATGGTACTGGGCCAATATAACCCAATGGATTAATAAACCTTGTGGAACATATAGGTGTTGTTCACAAAGTATCTCAGTCCAGGTCCAGTGTGCTTAGAACCTCTGGAAATTGGTTGTGCAGTCTGCCAATTCAAGGTATTCATATCCACCTTATGGTTGGATTGCAAAGATCATGCAGATGAGGTACTAAAACAATTTGATTTATAGGCTTGGAATGTGGCTAAGTGGCAGAGTGCTTATCTAGCATGCATGAAGCCCTGGGTCCGATTCCTCAGTATCACAAACAGAAAAAAAGCTGAAAGTGGTGCTGTGGCCTAAGAGGTAAAGTGCTAGCCTTGAGCAGAAGAAGCTCAGGGAGAGTGTCCAGGCTCTCAGTTCAAGCCCCATGATGAGCAATAAATAAATAAATCCAACAATGTGTTTTAGTACCAAGTCACTAGTAGTTAGCATTTACACTGTTGTTATTTACTTGCGTGGTGATCATTGGCCCTAGAAGGAGAGACCTATGAAACAGCTGGGAGATGGGAATGGATATATTCTCAAGATTAAGTCAATCCCAGCTCTATGAAGGTTCTTCTTTTCCCAGGCCATTTGTAGGTGCAAACAGAAAACAAGGCCACAGACCTTAGAAGTATAGAGATGTGTGTGTGTGTGAAAGAGACAGAACAGATCCTTGAAGAAGCTTACAAAAAGGAGTACTAGAAAGTATGTGATAAATGCTATGAGAAGAAAAGGGGGCTGGAGATAGTAAGCCAAGTGTGTACTGGTTAGTTGGTCTAGGCTGCTCTGCCCATCCACTGGCATCTTGTACATTCCCAAACCTGAATCGTGTTCCCTTTACAACATAAAAAGAGCAATAGTAATATGTCTGTTTACTCTTACTAGGTGATTGGTGAATACACAAAGATAAAAGCTATTGCCAATTCAGTGGAATTTGGCAATAATGTACAAATTATTCTCAACCATAGATCTCACTCATTAGTAAAATATCAATACATATTTGAAAAGGGGCTGGGCACCAGTGGCTCATGCCTGTAATCCTAATTACTTAGGAGGCTGAAATTTGAGGATCATGGTTTGAAGCCAGCCTGGGAAGAAAAGTCTGTGAGACTCTTATCTCTGCTTCATCATAGAAAAAGCTAGAAGCGGAGCTGTGGCTCAAGTGGTAGAGCACTAACCTTGAGAAGAAGCAGCCCAGGGACAGTACCTAAGCCCTGAGTTCAAGCCCCAGGACCAACAAAGGAAAAAAATAGCGAATGATACACACTTATAGGATATTTGTTTGATTCCTTTACAAGATAGCACTGGATTTTCAGTTGGAATTGAAAATTGGACAGAAAAATTTTTTCTGATTCTCTAGAGAGGCTCTGAGTGTAGCCGATTATGAACCATTGGTAGAACTCACTGACTGTGAAGAAAAATGACTGGAGAGAAAGAAGTTTTCATCCTTATTTTCCCCTTTTGCTGAAAGCTAATTAGAGACAAAGATGTCATTTCACTTTATCGAGTATGTTTTCTCATTATTGGGATGAAAATAGTCATGTCTGTTATGTAGCCTCCTAGTGATTATCTGAAGTTGAACTAGTCAGAAAGACTAGATAATTCTTACAAACGAGCTAGAGCTACATAAAGGTAAAGCATTAACAGTACTTTACAAAACGAGATTGGGATAAACCAGAATACAAGACGGGGGGGGGTTGAAAATTTAATTTGTCACACTGCCCATGCTATGTGCTTCTTCTTTTGGATGAGAGTCATGACCAAATCTAGAGGCATCAGACACTTAAGCCATATCCACTTCTTTAAATGATGTGGATTCAGTCAATCCAATGATCTTCAACATCATGACGTTGTTCAGCTACTGAAATGTTCCCTCAGTTGCTAAACTAGGAATGCATCTCTTTTTGCTTTATGTTCTTCGTATGCATCTTATATGCAGTCAAGGTTTCATGTCTCTAACATATTCTCAAACAGATACCTATCATCAGACTACTCAAGAGGTAAATATCTGGAGATTTAAGTTTAAATCCAGGCAGGACAGAAAAATCTATGAGATTCTATCTCCAAAATAACCAGCAAAAAGCCAAGCTAGATGCATGGCCCAAGTGATATACTGCCAGCCAAGAAAACCCAGGTACTAGCAAAAGCAAAGCACAAAGAAATATCTGTGAATTAGTTTATTAGAAATTAAAAATGCCTTCACCATTAATATATTATGGTATCAAATAGACAAACTTGATTCCCCTTCTTATTAAACAGTTTAATGCCAATTAATGAATTTCAAGTAATATTATTTCTTCTGCTTTGTGTATTGGGAATAGATGTCTGGCTGTTGAGAGAGGTAAGATTTCTCCTTCATTCATGGGGTGATATATAGAAGATCAGAGATTTGGAAAAGATTCTATGTAGAGGTAATATCTTTTAATATCTGTAGTCAAGAATGACTCACTTAAATGGCAAAGCACTCATTTTAAAAAGCTGAATGTACATCGATGATGAAGAACAGAAGTAGTGTGATTGCAGGTGGAAATCTTTATTCTCTTGTGACAGAGAAGTTTAGAATTTTATTTAGTCATTCACAAACATTTCCCTTGGACAGAAGTCTCAAAGATTCCTTGATCCATCTGAAACACACAACAGAATGAAAGAATATGACTATTGATTAAAAGAATTTTATTTTGGATTCAGTGCTATTTTGGAAGCTACTTTGGGGTATTTACAGAAATGATTTGACAATTTGTTTTTAATATAAATGTGTTTAGTTGTACCTTAACAATGTAGCGACATTTACTTCAATTATAGAATAATTAAATGTGCAACACATTTTACTATCACAATAAAATTTGACCTTATTAAATATCATTCCTCCTCAACCCTTGAGTCAATCATTTTCAACTCTTAATTATTTATTTCTGGTTTTAACTCATTAATTTCTAAATATAGTATTTTCCTGTTATTCTGAACATTTTTAATCATATGTAATTAGCATTTAATTATTACTAATTTCTGGTTATGTTATAAACTCCTTTTCCACTCCGTGTTTCCCTCCCTCTTTTCCAAACAAGTAGTATGAGGCTTTGTTTATTAAATTATTTAGTGTTCATATCCTTGTGATTATGCAAATATGGTTAAGAATATGTTATATCCGTTTGTAAGTTTTAGTTCTAGCATTGGTAGAACACTGCAGAATCTTCCTGAGAAGAAATAAGTGTGAAAATATTAGTGCTCTTTTATAGCATAAAATACCTAAATATGTTCAATGGTCAGTGAGCCACATATAAAATTCTAAAAGGAATTTATTATCCTAAACCCTAGCTTTTCACCAATTTTTCATTTTATTTTTATTTCGGTCTTTAATAAAACCTTCATTTGTTTATGGTCTATTCTCTCATTCTCAGTTGTAGTGTGTTTGTGTCTTTTCTATTTCTCTGCTAGAATTCATGATTTAGGAACAAGGCAGCCCTAGAAATTGCATGTACACAGAGGTTTGCCTCCTTCTTGAAACCTGTAAAATATACTCATTTTGTATTGTGTCTGTTAAATTTGCCTTCTGAAACCACCAAATTATGAGTTCAAAATGAGCATGAATGAGTATAAGTTAAATGTTCACATTACACGTTGAGGTGAACCATCTATTTGAACCTATATAAATCTGTTTTATTTAACATTTGAAACTTTAAGATTTGAATTTTATTTAAGTCTTTCAGCAGCATATAATACACTTTATTTCTCAATACTTCAGTTGCTTCATGAATTATGCTCTGAAATTTCAACATGGAACTTGACTATGAATAAATAGCATTAATGAAGTACGATGGCTTAGTGACTGACAGTGGAAGAAATCGGGGCTGATGACCTACTTTTTGTTACATAACCTATTTTTTTTGCCACGTTCTGATAAATTTGGACTATGAATCAAGTCTGCCCTAGTTGCACCACGTATAAACCGTGCCTAAAGTAGACTTGTCAGCTTTCATTTTGGAGAAATGAGATCAGGGCTAGCCCTAATGGAATCAAACAATAACTTTTCAGATGATGTCAAGGACTTTGGAAATCCTACCACAGTAGCTATGGGTATTGTCTCCAAAAAGCCCCTGTTTTATGATGCAGGACATTAACTAGAAGAAAGAAACTTCTCGCCCATCCTGACAGCACAGATGCAGTATTCTGTTACATGGGAAGCAGAACATGGAAACCAGGCCTGAGAAGTTATATTATCAGACAGGGATAGAGTTGATAGTCAAATAACATCGCAAACACAACTTAATCTAACAGGAAAATGAAACTCTTTCTGGAATTTTTTTCTATTCTCATTAAATCAAAATCAAAGCTGTGAATTTGCTATTACAGCTGACACTTCTTTAATATTAGCTAAGCTTCATTTTTAAGAGAGAGACATACTAGGCCCCAGGCCTTTGGCAAGCAACAAAATTTAAGGAAATGAGGAAGCACTGTTTCCTATTTATCTTACATATTATGGTCACCTTCTATTGATGGCTATTGGTAACTCAGTTGCATTTTATCGTGATAATCTATACTTACATTTATAATAAATAAATCTTAGTAAAAAGCATGGATGTATTCTAATAACAATCTTCATAAATGATAATAGTAAAGAATGCTTGCTAGGCAAGTACTCTTCCACTGAGCTAAATCCCCAACCCCATAAACTTTAATTTTATCTCTGCAAATGCATTGTATGTGCAGGATATTTAACTTCTCTACATTTAAGTTCCTGAATCTAGTATAAAAAGTTGTGCCAGATTCCTTAATAAACCTCTTTATATTTGTTAAAAGATATGGATTTCAAGGTCATATATGCATATAGTACACATACATGCATATTATACAATCAAACTCTCTCGCTCTATATATATGTATACACACATATACACAAATACACAGGTTGTTTGGGTTCGATATAACTGGGAAAGATGGGAAGATTATAAAGCAGCTAAAGATAACCAACCCTCTATGCTAACCCACTGAGGGGCAAAGGAATACTGGGAGAACAAAATAACTCTTGTTTCTTAGAGCTTTTTAAGTGTCAGTACTTTAGAAATCATTGAGACTAACTCTTACTGCCAACACATACTTAATAAATGAGAAAGATAAGGATTTTAGGAAACTTCCATGGCCTATTATCATCCAGTTGGGCAGTGAAGGGAAGAACTGTCTGGATCCCTGGATCTTAGCTTAGACCACCTTCAGAAATGAAAGAAACAAGGATCCTGATTATACGGCTAGGGCTACTTTCATCAATACAAGAAGCTAACAAAAACACCTCGAGAATACTACTTTTTTCCTACGATATTTTTTTCATAGTTTTCTCCCCACTTTTTCTATTTCTTTTTTGATGGTTAGGGCTAACCAAAACCTGGGGGCACAACCAGAACCCTTCTCAGAGAATATTATGAAGATTAATAGATCTGGTAAGTTCCTTTAGATGTGCACAAAGTTGCATTGTTGATTAATTTCTATTTTTTCCTCTCTGACAATATGAAATTTAAAAAAATGATTGTTAGATAAAACTAGAAGAGGAGGTTTATAACCCCTTTGGTTCCCTCTCAGTCCTTTTAAGTCCATTGACTCTTCATCAATTTAATTATGGCATTATAGACGTCTAATGTACTTGCCACCCAGGAGGCTAAGTAGCTTCCTTCCCCAAGGTAGTATTCCATTGCTGGAAGCGATCCATCTGTGAGCTGCGCTGGCCTGTTTAGAAAGAGCCTCCTATCGATTACTCTACTAGGCAAGATCTTTAAAGGATGATTCAAACACCATTGCCTAACCAGTGTGTGTTCTTTCAGTATGACCTAAAGCAAATCCTTGAGACAAGGCATTGAAAGAGTGGGACACAGTGGTTCAGTGGTGGGATGGAGGGATGGTGGGACTGTCGGGCAGGTGGCAAGGAACTGTGCTAAACTGAGAAGAGATGGAAATTGGAACTGTACTTGTGACCGGTCTGCCGCTAACTTTGAAGAGGGAAAATATCTATTGAATTCCATGCAAAGGGATTATCCCAAAAATATTTACACTGGCTCCAAAAGGGAAAGAGGGGTTTGAGAGTAGTGAAAATAAAGTAAGAATATTAGTAAATATCTATCAAGCGCTGTTGGCTTCCTTGCTCAGCAATTTCCAGGGATTTCCTGCCACCTGTCAAGTTAAAAGCCTCACTTTTTTTTTCTTTTGTTTTTTACCACCACATGGAGCTGTTTCTCAAGTGTGGGTCTCAGCTCTGAACTCCTGCTGCATTCCAGCTCACCTGGAGCTAGAAAACTTTCCAAGTTCTTCTCTTGAAATGCTTTTGCTCAAGCTGGGTCTTCACAAGCCCTTCTCTCAGCAGACCACTCAGTCTCTGTCTTTGGAAATGCCAGTAATGTTAGTCTTATTTCAAAAATGTATTCAGGCTGGGAATATGGCCTAGTGGCAAGAGCGCTTGCCTCCTACACATGAAGCTCTCCGTTCAATTCCCCCAGCACCACATATATGGAAAACGGCCAGAAGGGGCGCTGTGGCTCAGGTGGCAGAGTGCTAGCCTGTCCTGGCCCTCCAACTCAGGGCCTTGCTTCATTTGTCTGTTGCTGAGCTTCATTTGCACAAGGCTAGCACTCTACCACCTGAGCCACGTTGCCACCTCTGACTTTTTCTGTTTTTCTGAGGAATTGAACCCAGGGCTTCATGCATGCTAGGCAAACACTGCCACTAAGCCACATTCCTAGCCCAGATGTAGTCTTTTGTAGATTCCATTTTTTGGCCATCAATGCCTTCCACATTCTTGGGTTTCACTTAGCAGTTACTGGTATGCCTCTATCTCCCTTCCTTCCCTTACCACTGTCTGAGATCTAGGACAAATATATCCTAAATACCTTTCAATGAATTTTAAAGAATTCATATTTCATACATTAAAAAAGCCCATCACCAAAAATTCAGGTCACCTTTAGAACCACAGAGTAAACAATCCACAGATACTTTAGTTGTCAATTTAGAAATTTAGACTAAAGGAATTCTATAAAGAAATTATTGCCAAGGAACCATGATTTCACACTGGTTTAGGAAGATTTATCTAAATGAAGGTAATGATCTGGACAATGACATGAACAAAAGTGGAGGGAAGAAGAGCAGAGCATACCATCAAGGTACAGACAACATATACAGTGATTGAGAACACTGAGCCCCAACCTTTATATAACTTGCAAATTATTTTTTGTGTGTATTTTATTTGTCCTTAAATACCAACTTGTAGCACTTGGGTACTACATTTTGTTATGGCATCTGGGATTATCTGTTTATTTGTGTGATAAGAGACAGGAGGAACCATTATTGTATACTTTTTCCCCCTCTTTTGGTGAGGCAGTTTTTTAAGAAATAAACAAATGGAGAATGATTATGGCTATTACACAAAATAAGTCCCAGAGAGATGTGTGTTTGATCACAGAGCCCAGCCATAAACACAGGGCTTCTTTGTCCTTGTGAAGAGCCCTCCCTTTCTTCTATGTCACAGCTTCTAGCAGGCCAGGACTGCAAGCCCAGAAAACAGAAGCCTGGAAATGCAGATCAGATAGATATGAAACATAGGTTACCAGCCACTTCCCCATTGGAACCTTGGGATGAAACATAGATGCTATCTTTAACTTGCTTAGTAGCTGGTGAATGGAAGGTATTCTTTGCAAAACTGCAAGTAGATAGAAATAGACAAAGGAAGATGGGCTATTAGAAGCCTTGATGATTAACGATTGAATTTTCCTTTTCTTTGTTTTCTTCCTTTTATCTTCTCTCATCTCCTCTCATTTCCCCTCCTCTCCTCTGTTCCTGTCTCTGGTTTTCTCTTTCTGTCGGTCTCTTTCTGTCTGTCTGTCTATCTGTCTCTCTCTCTCTCTCTCTTCCTCTCTCTCTCCCTCTCTCTCTCTCTTTCTCTCTCTCTCTCTCAATGAAGATAAGATTCAGTGTCTGTCAATACTAGGAAAACACAACCACTGAAACAGATCCCTAACCCTTAGGTTTGTGTGACAGGGTCTCATTACGGAGCCAGACCTGCCAGGCCCGAGCTGGAGATCCTCCAGACCCTGTCTCCCAAGTGCTAGGATCACAGGTATGTGACACCATGCCTGAAGGGAGCACATTTTTTGATAGCCCCTGGCGGTGCCCTTTCACATTCACATACTGCCCATAGTTCCTCACCATTTTCTCCTCTCAGAGAAAAGAAGCTTACTTCTAAGCCAACATGTTGAGAAGCTGTGTGCAGAGTCTAACACAATGTGGAATCACATCATGAAAAAGACATTCTGTCACACTGGGCATCTTCTGTTCAAGAGACAAGATGCAAGTCATTGTTCCTCAGCTCATCTTACACTTGAGAAGATTCTGTAACTCACTGAGATCAATTCAGGATTTGCTAGCTACAACATAGCTCTGTCCAATAGGATCTGTCTATCTATCTATCTATCTATCTATCTATCTATCTATCTATCTATCTATCTATCTATCTATCTAATCTATCTAATCTATCTATCTATCTATCTCTATCTCTCTCTCTATCTATATCTACCTATGTATCCATCTATCTATATGTGCAAAATATTAGCTAATTTACTATATGGCAATATTGTTAATCAAGTCTATTGACTGCAAACTCAACAAGTAGTTTGGGAATTATATGTAATTATAGGCAGGCATTGTGCTTATTTAGGGGCAAACAATAAAGATACGAATATGTAATCTAATTAGAGCACTCACATTATAGACAAATAAAATTTCTATTCCTGTATATAATTAGTTCTTAGTAAATACTAAGAAAACAGAAGGATTCTAAGAAGTAGATCAATGAAAGAACTACACTTGGGTACTGAAGAGAGAATAGTAAGTGCTCTGGTTTTGGTGATTAAGCCATACTACCCTAGAGACATGTAATTTGGCCACCCAAGAATGCCTCTGAGTTATTCAAGAGGAAAGACAGAGATCTTTGGGTAAGTGAATGCACACACGCCCCGAGGCAGGAAAAGTCCAGTCCATCGGAGAGACTGGAAGAAGATCAAGGTAATTGAAAGAGCTGCATCCTGGGTAGATGAAGAGGAGGTAGGGCCTGCTGTAGCCTACAAGGAGAATTTTATGTTTCTCTTAAGTGCACTGGGAATGCGTTGAAACATTTTCAGCAATGAAGGGAGGTGACCCAATTTGAGAAACACTGAAGGGGAAGATGTATATTTTACATTTTTAAAATCCTCATTAATTTGAAAGGATTCCTGCCTGTGATAAGTATTGTGATGGCTTTATTTTTGTGTGTGTGTGGTGGCGTTGACAAGATTTTCCAGGTAGTCCCAAGGGAAGGTCATGTTTAAAGTAATTGGTACTTAATCATGTCTCAGTTAACATTTATAGAATGCTGCTTTGGGTATGATAATGCCTGTGTCATGTTGGCCCCTTATTTTATAATGATTACATTTTTATTTTAGGGACATAAACTTTTCAGGCAACATACTTCTGCTCATATTTATGATCTCAATTTTGTTCCAGAACTTACAAAGACCTCTCTATGATATTAATAGCATATATAAAATAAATTGACCTTATAGTGAAAAGATACCAATGGAGAAACATAGAACTTAAATTCCAGAGTTTCCTCTATTATTAAAAAGAATTCATGGAATAAAATATTTTCAAGTTCCTTTCAAGTAATAAATAATATTTTCCCATAATTTTTATCTAATTAGTTCTAAGACAGCATTTCTATCTGAAAGGCCTCTGCAGGAAATTCATTCCCACATAGAATTCACGGTTGGGAGAAAAAGGACATGCTGCTGAAAAATTTTGCTACCAATTAAATTGCAAAAACCATCCCACTGAGAAAGCACAGACCAAACTTTATCTCATTAAGACAAAGTCCAGATGCCTTGTTTACTTGAGGTTGAAAATCAGTGCCTTATTGTCTTCTAGAAACATCTCATCTTTTCAACAGAAACAGAAGAGATATCTTCATTGCTTTGTCAAAATTGGTAATTAAAATCCAGTGTCCTTTTCAAATTAATAGCATAAGCAAATCAGCCAGGGTGTAGAACAAATACTTAATCTGGAGAATTCTTGGCTATGGTACTTAGTAGACCTTCAGTTATTGAATGTGTGAATAATGGATGACTGAATGAAGTTAGGCTAGTGAATTTTGCAGCTAATTTGGTGTAAAGTTTTCAGAATCCCCACCAGAGTGGGACAGGACTAGGATCTTGGTTAGGAATGATGGTTAATTGGCCGTGGCATTGGTAAAAAGTAAGAGAGAGACACACACACACAGAGAGACAGAGAGATTCAATTGTTCTGCAGTAGCATATACCTTTCAGTAATATTCTCTAGCTTCTTCTCATTGTCAAAGTAGTTTTGATGACCCAAGTAAATGGCTTTGATTGTAAGTAGGTAATCCTTTTTTTAAAATGCATATGTTTAGCTATAATTTTTTTTTCCTTTCCTTTTGGGAGCAAGGGTGCCTGCCCTGTAGTGTAGCATTTATTTTACATGAGTAGCCAAAGAAAAGCAGCTATGTTGCCTAGTTCTAATTTGAAAATAGGTTTCCCAAGGGTGCAATAAAGATGCCAATTTTATGAAACAAATATAGAACTGGGTACATTGAATTGTGAAGATACAGCAGAAGGCAGACAATAAGATAAAATATCAATGAGAGTTTTAAAGAAGTATTCTTGATACTTGCCTCAATTGTACATGTAGATGATCTCTCTTTTCAACAGTTAAGTTAAACGTGTTATTCCACCAACTCTAGATTTTTAAAAGAATTAAAATGCGCTAAAAATTCAGACATTTTTCCAGATATGAACATCATCTAAAAGATATAATTTTCAAGATGTTACTGGTCACATGATATAGTCTCAAGTCCTATGTTTCTGGTGTTGCTAACATATACGAAATCCATAAATTTACCTATTAACAATCCATCATGTTTACTGAAATTTTTCTGTTTGGGAAGAATATAATTGGTATATATTTGAAAAATAATTTTATACAATACCTAATGAGAAATTAGAAGGGATGGCAAGAAAGCAGATTTTGCCTAAGGGCTTAATTAAGTCTTTTAGGTACCTCTGTGTTTTCTTACTAACTTTTCTCTAATGTTACTATTTAAAATGCACTGGCGGATTGGGATTGAATGAATATCAAATATGAGCTCTCTTGTCTATTGTTGTTTATTGGAATGTGCAATAGATTTCCATGTATGCAAATGCACCAATTTATGAACTTGGGGATTTTTTTACACACTGCTGCTTTGTGTAAAGTATTGGAGATCCTTAGAACCATGAGTGGAATCTATTTGATGTTCTTTAAGTAACGAGATTGCACAGCCAAACAATATACCCAAGACTTGGTACCCTTCCTCTTCTTAAGCCCTGCCCCTGGCACCCAGCCTCCTGGCTTTCTAGGGTTTGAATCCTTTACATCTAAAAGGTACGCTTTCAGGGCCTACCACACAGAGTATTGACAAATACTTCACTAGCTATCTGTAATTTAAATTAGCTCCATTGGAAACATTTGTATCTGTGTTTGGCATCATTTTTATCATCGTTGTTGACCTTTTTCTAATCGTATAGATTTAGGATATATTCAGGGACCATTGAGACATGGATTTAACCCTTTTTAGTTTGTAATTGAGCAAAAAGACAGTAACACACTAAAAATTGAGGGAGCTGAAATAATTGTCCCACAACACATAGCTGGTTAATGAGTGATGGATGTTGAGTCCTATTTTCTGGTTCTTCTGGGGTCAGCACCTATTATCTACAAGCTATCCCATATCTTGTGGCTTCTGGGTCAGTAAAGACACGCTGTCACTGAGAATAATATCCTGTGGATCCTAAGCTAGCACCTGCAATCTCATTTTCAGTTTCCTCTTTATAACGAAGTCTTTTCAGGGAGTTCTTCACACCAAGATTGAGGAAAGCAGATTTAGAAGTTGCTTTATGGTGAAGCCAGAAGGACTGGGCTGGTTTGAAAGCTATCTGTGTGCTGTCAAGCTCTGAAAGCCAGAGGCCAGCTGGGCTCTCCTGGTTTGAGACCTGAGGAGTCTTGGAATTTATAAGACCTCACTTGTGAGTTCATTCTCTGCTGTGATTCTCTTTGGATTCTTACTATTTTTGAACAAGAAATTCACATTTTCAATTGTTTCTGCATCCGTGAGTTATTTGGTCATTTCTGTATGGAAGGAATACGTCGATTTCTAGGTTCTTAGGAAACTATGCATAAGAACTCCTATGTTTTTAATAGCAAAGCTCAGGACTGTAAATCTTCCAATCAATCATAAATGGAAATGATATGTTCACTAAATCAGCGTGTGGGATTTTCAGAGAAGTGAACCCTTTGGCTTTGATAGGCAGCAAATGAGAAAAGATGGTAAAGACAAGCTATGTCTGGAGACAGTTCTTGGAAAAAGACACTGAGACAAAACTGTTCCTTTTACCTTCAAAAATGCCCTTCAAGCTGTAAGCGTATAGAAGTACTTATAAGTATAAAGCTCCCTATGCTTTGCTATAAACAGTGTGAATGGAAAATAGCCTTACCCTAATAGTGACCAGTCTGTTGACTATAAAACCCTATTAACAGCTTTGTAGAAGCAAGCTTGTCAACAGCAAGTCACAGCAGTATTTTGCTAAAAGAAAACTGAATTTGGAGGCTGGCTACTGGGGGTTCATGCCTATAATCCTAGCTCTTTGGGAGGCTGAGATCTGAGAAGCAAAGCCAGCCCAGCCGGGAAAGTCCGTGAGAATCTTTTCTCCAATTAACCACCAGAAAACCAGAAATGGAGCTGTGTCTCAAAGCAGTAGTGCACAAGCCTTGAGCAAAACCTCTCAGGGACAGTGCCCAGGCCCTAAGTTCAAGTACCAGGGCGCACACACACACACACACACACACACACACACACACACACACACTCAAAGAAAAGAAAATAGAAATAAATTTGGATTCAACAAGCAGTCTTTAAACACCCCAAGATAGAGGACCAAGATAGTACAAACTCACTTTTGACTTAAGGCACAGAGAGGGGCCAAATGCCCTGCCTACCACAGAAGCTTCAACTATTTGCCTCCTGGATAAAGGAGAGGCATAACTAGGAGACGGGTGAGAAATGGAGAGGTTGCACTGAAGCTTTGCCCTTTGAATTCATTCCAATTGACTTCTTTGAGCATTGATTGAGGAATTTTGTTTCACTGCGCCCCCTTCTATCCCCTGGTGAACACGGTCTTGTTATTTTTTAATGAAACCATTTTCACAGCCTGCTTTCAGTGTTTGGAATATAGGAAAGTGCAGTTACTCTTTTGGTTATCATTCCATTATTTCCCATCAATCCTTTCAGTGTCACATGTGCTGCTGAATTAGTTTTAACCAGCTTCCCACAGCAGAGCATACTTTCTAACAAACATCAGGATAGCACTAAAAAGGCTAAAAATAATCACAGTTAATGACAAATGAGACAAGAAATATAATAAACTTCTCATAGAAAAAGCCAGAAATGAAGTTATCTGTTGTTATACTTTCTGATTTATGTAATGATAGCTATTGGGACAAACATGTCCCAACATAGACCTTATCTAGCCCAAATCCTAACCTATTTCTAGAAGTCATTCTAAAAAGTTCATATTTTTTTTTGTTGTGAAAGTGAACTCTGTTTATTCCAGTTTTCATTCTTTAGATAGATCAAGGCTAATGCTTTTTCTCTCAAGGAGAGTTTTCCAATGAGAAACACTATATACGTAGTGCATTCATAGTGTAATCAGGTCTACCTCCTTAAAAACATCTCTAATGGATTGGAGCAGATATTGAAAATTTCTTAATGCTTCAGAGGTAGACAAGAATAGCAGAGTTAGAAATGAGGTAGATACAGAATTCAAGCAAGTAACCCTTAAAAGAATACACTTGCCACGGCTGGGAATATGTCCTAGTGGTTAAATGCTCACCTCCTACATATGAAGCCCTCGGTTTGATTCCTTAGCAGCACATATATAGAAAAAGCCGGAAGTGGTGCTGTGGCTCAAGTAGTAGAGTGCTAGCCTTGAGCAAAAAGAAGCTAGGGACAGTGCTCAGTCCCTGAATTCAAGCCCCAGAACTGTCAAAAAAACAAAAAACAAGAAAAGAATAGACTTGCCATACCACAGAAAATATATTTATTTCACATCATCAGTATGAGCTTTTGTAGATCAAAAGCACAATCAAAGGCAATGCATTGATACTATATTATACTAATATTCAATATAAGTTTACGTACCAGTTATTAGCTACCTAGCATTATACCTTCCTTCGTTTCCTATGTTTAAGAAAACAATTAGAGATTGAGCTTTTACTACTGAGAGCCATTATCTGAATTTTATTCTAACTTAATTCAAAATTGATAGCTAGCGTTGATGCCTAAAGGTGAGATTTTTATTTCTTTATTTTTTAATTTATTTTTGCTATCTGGGATATGAACTCAGCACTTCCAAATTGCTTGTTTCTTACTCAACTGCTGCTCTACCATTGGAATTATGCCTCCTCCTTATTATTTTTATCCAAAGAAAAGAATCCAGATTGCACAGGAATTAATATTTATAAATCTGTCAGTGGACAAAAATATCAATATGCTGAATATATTCCATATAAAGTTGATAAAAATTACACTAATGTTCAACAGTCAAGGATGAAGTGACTACTTAGATAAAAGAAATAATGTCTTCCTTCAATATTTATAAGCAACAAAAACTAAGGACTTGTAAATATTAGTAGTATTCTCTGGAACACCTTCATCAAGTTCAGAGTGCTAACTGGACTTCTCTAACTTACGAAATGTTCCGGAAGAACTTTAAAATATGATAATGTCCTGTTCAGTTGTAACACCAGCTTGTGTGTGTGTGTGTGTGTGTGTGTGTGTATGTGTGTGTGTGTATGTACATCTTACAGGAAGAAAAACAGTGCTCCAACATCAGCTAGTACTATTGAATCATGAAAATTTTTATCTTAGAAAGTTTGAATTACTTTCATTCACTCAACATTCTATGTTTTATATTTTGACTATTTAAAATAATAACTTCTAATGTCCTGATTAGAGGGAGTAATATTATACTCAACAAGCATGACTTTTCGATTCTTTTTTAAACATCCATGCTTACATGTATCCCACACCCACCCTGCAGTTTGTCAAAAAAGTAACACATACTAGAAGTGCAGCAAAATAGCTCAGGGCCAATGATTTACTATATTTCCCCCAGGATAGAAATCTTCTCTATTTCTTTTCTTTTTTGTTTCCAGGTTAAAGGGTGCATTTATGGACATCTAATATCACGCATGGTGATCAGAAGGAATTCCCTTTTGGACTTATCAGATGTATATGTCTTATTTATAGCCACACAGGAAATTTTTACTTCTAAATCATTAAAGTTAAATTAATATACCCTCTCTTATTCTTTCCAAACCAATAATATGTATTGACTGAATTGGCTTATATAATGTCTACTCAATTAAAATTTTCTTATTTTCTTTCATGAGATGTTCTTAAGAAGTTAGTAGAGGGGGCTGGGGATATGGCCTAGTGGCAAGAGTACTTGCCTTGTATACATGAGGCCCTGGGTTCGATTCCCCAGCACCACATATACAGAAAACGGCCAGAAGTGGCGCTATGGCTCAAATGGCAGAGTGCTAGCCTTGAGCAAGAAGAAGCCAGGGACACTGCTCAGGCCCTGAGTCCAAGGCCCAGGACTGGCCAAAAAAATAAAATAAATAAAATTTAAAAAAAAGAAGTTAGTAGAGATAAAATTTGTTTAGTAGTCAAGACAATACAGAAAAATGTTTAGATATGTAAGGTCTCATAAGTAAGGCTCTGTCCAGTATTTAAACTATGCCAAAATTTATGTCACTTTTTTTTTCATTTTGAAGCTATTTAATGATGAATCATTTTAACTTGAACACTTTCACTTAGTCTCAAAATGTTAAAAGTATTTTCTATTGATTCATTGAAGATGTTAGAAATAACTATGTAATTACAAAATTAGGAATCAAACTGGGAAAAAGTTATAATCCTTGCTTGGAAATTGGGCAATTTTCAGGCCTCAAAGACATACTTCTGTGTAGCTCTATTCGTTTATTTCTCAACTCACCTTAAATGAATACATTCTTTCAATGTAAAAACTTAACTCTTTTGGTAGCTTTTTAATCATGGTAGTTGGAACAAGTTAAAGGAGTTATCATTATTCAGTTGTTAAGACATTGTTGACAAAATTTTATGTATATAAATGTAATCAGAATTCTAAGACTTTATATTAAAAGAATTAAGTGTTGCTGGTAATGGAAGTAAAGGACAGTGTGAAAGACAGGAGGAAGAAATGACACATCTCTGATTGTCTTAGTCCATCTCCTATAAATGATTTAATATGTGAAAATATTCAACATAATTTTTATGATTGTCAGAAAATGACCATCAGTATGATATACTGGAAAATGATTTAATTTAGTGGCAAGCTCACCAGTTTCTAAAAAAATGTGTCCACAAGAGCAGTTCTGTTAAGGGGTGAAGAAACCTATCCATGTGTTCTTGTGAATTAAGTACTCGAAAATGCTGTGGAAATATGGAAAGAGGCATGTCAGTGTGAGCCTGAGTGCTAGATGATGCTTTGACCTATAATGTGCCTCCCTGATACCATTTTAGAAACACAAAAACAAACCCAGGAAGATTGTGAGTGTTGCAGGGCTAAATTCAGTCCACCAGGTATCATATGGAGACGCCATTTCACTTGTGCACCTGTGTGTTTATTTATGTGTACATTTCTTCATTATATTTGTTACATAGCAAGGAAACAGAAAAGGCACATTTTGCGAGGTAGAACTGAATCTTGGTTTGAAAGCTGGCAAATGCAGGAAGACTTTTGTTGCAAAGACCTGCAGCCCTTCCAATATATTTAACACTGTTAGGAAACTGAGCCATAAGAAACAGGGAGGAAAGAAAAAAAAAAAACAGAAAAACATTACCAATAAACTAGATCATCTCCAATGGAGAGCTGAAGTGGGATGCCATGGTGACTGGAGAAGAGCCAGGAGACAGGACACAGGACAAAGGACACAGGACACAAAGTGTAGTGTATCCCCGCCTGAGCTGTTCTGGGCCTAAAGAGGGTTAGATGAGAGGGCAGGGTCACAGGGATATGACATGACCCAAGACTGGCAGGTCTAGTAACCTATGGCCCAAGTCCCTGCCCTTGCCTCTAGAAATTCAGGCCCTCCCATCACCTGGGAGCTGGCTGTGCTTCCACCATGAAGGCAAGCTGGCACCAGTTAAAACCAATACCCCATCATCCACCACATGGCCAAGATGACACCAGTTAAATTCAGCATGCCTACTTCAATTTTCCTTTAGAAGACATCTTAAATGTTTGAATGCTGTTGTGATCATTAAGAAGCAGAGGATTGCCACATTTTATCTCTGCAACAATCTCTTGTAGAAGCTAAGATTGAGAATGATAGAGGAAATTCTTCAATTTGAAACACCTCTGTTGAGTGTGAGTCTGGGTGTGTTAGACATCTTGTGTAAATTGTTTGGATCCTTTCAAGCTGAGCATTGTACCCAGTCCTGCCTTTAACCTGACAGCAGTGCCTGGAAAAACAGAATGTGTTAGACCCATATACACTCCTGCAGTATCCCTTTTAAAATTGGAGGTGATTCATCTATTGCTCAGTCTCCTTAATAATGAATCAAAATGGTGACTTTCACTGTAAAAAACACTGGAGATTATGATTGAGAAATAGTCTCATTTCCATCAGTTTGGGGGCACCATATCACATGGTTTTCTAAAAAAGTGTTGGATTTATAATGTTACCTTCTAAAGTAGTGTTGTCTGATAGAACTATAATGGGAAATACATATGTCATTTTTAATTTTCATGTAATTACATTAAAAGGCAAAAGCAGGCATTCTTAATAACATTATTTTAATTCATTATATCTAATTCATTATATCTATAATATAATTTCAAGTAATAATCAATATTTTAAAACTATTAATGAAATACTTTACATTCCCTTCTTTAACTGCAATGTCTTTGAAATAAAATGTGTATTTTTATGTTTACTCTTTCAGTTGCTAACATTTCACTAGAAATAAAATTTGCATTTCAAAAAGTGAATTTACATACCTAAGTTGTTCCAAACATACTTAAAATTATTCCAATAACTGAATTAAGTATCCATCATTAATTTAAAATTTAAATCAAATAGTATAAATTAAAATTAAACATTCAGTTTGCCAGCTATATCAGCGACATTTCCATTGCTCAGTAGCTTTGTGTAGCTATAGGCTAAGATATAAAATCTCACAGTTCTGGGGCTGGGGATTTAGCTCAGTGGAAGAGCACCTACCTGGAGAGCACAAGGCCCGAGTTTGGTCCTCACCTCTGGAGGGGGTGGGGGGGTGGAAAAACAACAACTATTTTTTAAAAAAAACTCACAGTTCTAAGATGTTTGCAGTTCTCTTGTTTCAGGATATTGTATATATCTTTATATGATATATATCATATCATATATAGGTATATGATATATATATATATGAAGAAATGGAGAGAAAAATAATTCTAACCATCTATTTTATCCTCTTTCATTAACTAATAATTTATTTTTTGGGATAAACATTTCCCACATACCTTCAGTAGTACTTAAATTATTTTTTCTTTTCATATCAAACAGTGAGAAATTTCATTCTAGGGACTGATGGGAAGATAAATGTTAGGAAATCACCTTAATGATGATAATGATGCTTTGTACTGGAATTGGAATTGAACAAATTTCCTTTCCAATTGCTTTGAGGTTTTTTGTGGATTTGAATAGCCAAATTACTGGCTTTATAAAATATTTCCAACTTACTTTGCTTCACTCAGTTGTTCTACTAGGCTTAAGGACAAGTGTTTGTGAATAATAACAGGGCTGTCAAATGTCCAACACAAGGATGTCCAGGAAGTGTGGTTGAGGCAGCTTTTGCAACATTCCCTGTACTTAGCAAATGATCTCAGCACACCTAACAACAAAAGAAAACAGTGAGGATTCCAGGAAACACTTCAATATATAGTGCATAATATGCTTATTATTGTCATCACTATTACCTTACTCTAGTGTGGAAATGGAAATAAGATCTACTTAGTAGAGTTCTGAGAGATTTAAATTAGGCACAGAGTAGGTACACAGTCTAAGAGTAATTACTCTATAAGGCTGGCTGTCGTTGTAATCATCATCACACTTGAACTGGTCTCCAGTGGTTAAGAAGACAAGAAGCTCTTGTTATCCATAGCCATCATGGAGAAATTTCCAACAGCATAATCCTAGAAAGTAGAACAGTAAACATCTTATCTCCAATTTCTTTATTAGTTGCTGCTGTTGCTTCTTATTTGTATGCAAGGTCTTTCTGTCAAAAAGCCAAAGAAATGGTTTCCACTAGTTGCTTCATGGTTAGAACTTTGCTTTCCCCACCCATTCCAAGATGAATAGTTTGCATCTGTTTTGAAACATGAACTTATAAACAAATTCCCCTAAAACCATTCTATGAATGGTTCAGACTTTTAATCAAGGTATGGTGTTTATGCTCTGAAAATGATACCAAAGATATAAACATAATGAAGTATGTTTGCTAGTTTTATGTGGTGTCAGAATGGTAAATTACTGTGCATTTTTGGGGGGCTATCCTATTATTGTTGGTGGTGGTGGTTGTTTTTTAATTGACATCATCTTTCATGTTCCTGGACTCCTGTTTCTCAGGAATCTTTTCTCTATTATTATTATTAATGTGGCATATTTAATGTTTATAGTGTTTGCATAAAAATAGATCACTTCTGGTAGGTAGTTTTCAATGTTAGAGCAAATGTGCTTACTCATTGAATATGAAAAATATCCCTGAGGAACAGATGTAGAACTACCCATCTCTTGAGCAGAATTCTTATAGCTTGTACTTATCTGCCTAACTGCCTTGAAAACATAGCTTGAAAATCCTGGCCAGGCTTTTGGGGGAGCAGTCAATCATTTAGACAGTTCCCACTGAACACCAAACCCCTTGAAATAATCAGGTCATTACAAGTAAAAATATTTTAGGAAGGAGATCTCTGCCAGCTAACATGAAAAACTACACTGAATTGATGTTCAAGATGCATTATTACAGCAAAGAAAAAAGAGATCTTACTTTGTTCTTTGACAGGAATCGTTGCAAAAGTTCACAGACAAGACAGCAGTCATAGAAACAGAGGGCTTTTGAGTATGAGACATTATTTTTAAATCCTTTAATATTGAGCTGTTAGTGTGGCATGTGGATGGAATTTCAGAGCACTTGTTTTTGCATTTTAAAAGTAGAACTAGGGCATGAAGTGGCACAGAATTAGAAATGTCAGAATATTTAATTTCAAGGTATGGCTGTTTATCCTATTGAGTTCAAACAACTAAGGTACCAGTCTCATGAAACGTGAATGGGTTCGTAAAAATATTATTTCCTTGTGACTTGGAATATATTTGTTTTCTTACAGAATTTAAATTACTATTTGGTAAACCACTCATTTTATTTATATAAGGATTGAAAGAGTCAGGGCTTTAGGAAGCAAGAGTCTATGCTTGTTTCGACATTGCAGCAAATTCCCAAGCCTTCTTTCTGCATCCTGAATCCTACGATCTTCTGTTGGTTTCTAATGTTGTTTTGTTGCTCTTATGAAAGTCCATTATTATATACAAGAACATCCTGCTGTAAAAAAAAAAAAAGAAAGAAAGAAAAGAAGCAATATCACATTACAGAAGGGCAGGACCTTGTAAGACCATTGCTCCAGCATCTTCCTTTCCAGATGCAGCCACACTGTCTTCTGCTCCCAGCAGTTTTGAGAGTCTAGCAAGTCTCTGGCCCTGCAGACTATGTTAAGGAGAAGATCACAGAGAATGAAAGATGATCTACATCTCAAAGGACTATGTGCATTCCATAGAGGAGCACAGGGGCATCTGGTGGGAACTGGGGTGGGATCAAAGCTATTCATGTCCCAACTTTGCAACCAAGCAAAGGGTGCTCAGAAGAAAGAAGTATTTGTAGAGATCAAAAGATCCTTGCTGCACTAAAGAAGAAGATAAGACCAAAAAAATGTGGAGACAAGAATCCTCAGTCAACAGGAAATGTTGAAAACAAGTTAAAAATTGCTTCCAACAGTATAAGGAGAGAATGGAGAACGAGGTATGAGAAACATTAGAAAACTCAGCAGGAGAAATAATGTCGGCTGCTCAGAAATGGGTTAACACAGATTTTGGAATGGATACCAGAAGAAAGAGTGGAGCCAACAAAACAAACCTTAGGTAAAGAAGTTAATAGTTATTTGGAGAGACCCATTCAATGTTGGAAGCTTTGTATCAACTGAATCTTATCTCTAAGTCACTTTTAGGTTTTTATATATTTACACAACAATTTGCATGCTGTAACAAAGATTGATTTCTCTCAGGTCTTTACTAAACCATGACTGAAGAGAAGAATTCTAGACATCTCACAATTCAAGCAAAGACAAGCAATTTAAAGCAAAGACTGGAGAGGTATATTTCTCAAACCTGTATCACTTGTGTTTACAGGATATAGAGGTAAGCTAGCTAAGAGAAGCATGTTTATGGGAATGAAGCTATATACACTGGAAAACAGAAAAGATAACAGTTTCGATAGCAAGAAATAACAATTTTGGCTTGTGAATAGAAAGATTTGCAAAGGCCTCTCTCATGGCAGCTTATAAGCATTTCATGATTTCTCTTTCTAAAAGAAGCACCAATCTACTTAATGGCAAGAGAGACTGTGACATTTTAAATCTTGGAAGCTTGGAATGATACGGATTGCTACAAATTTTTTTCTTTTTATATTCTGTAGCTCCATAAAAAAATCATTAAAAATCATTTGGCTTTAGCTATTACTTGCTCAGTGATGAAAATAATGAATTTCAATAGATCTATCACATGTTTTTATCAGAGTAAAAGGACTTTGAGCCACACAACACTGCATTTTTCCAGCTTTCTGCAGGTACCAAACTGCCGCCTTTTTTAAGGCAATGAGCGATCCAACATGCATACACACTAGGGACAAAGTTATAACCAACGTTTAAAGCATGTTGTGAATAAGAGAAAGTCTATGAACAAGAAAACACTCCCTCTCTTTCTTTCCTTCCTTCCCTCCCTCTCTCCTTCCTTCCTCCATTCCTTCCTTCCTTCTCTTTCTCCCTCCCTCTCTCCCTCCCTCCCTCCCTCCCTCCCTCCTTCCCTATCTTTTTCTTTCTTTCTTTCTGTTGTCCGAGCTGCCTATGAGCATTTTGCTCAAGGCTAGCACTCTAGTACTTTGAGCCACAGTGCCATTTCTGGTGTTTTTGGTTAATTGGAGATAAGAATCTCACAGACTTCCCTGTCTGCTAGCTTTGAACTGTGATTCTCAGATCTCAGCCTCCTGAGTAGGTATAATTACAGATGTGAGCCAGCAGTACCTGTCTCCTTCTTATCTTTAACTGCCAGTCCACAAAACATTAGAAATGGATAGGAGACACAGGGTGATCATTATTTCCCCATTGTTTTCAGCATACTACCACATTCTGGAAAGTCTCACATTGACCCTTCTAAATCACCTCCCTAGTTCCAGTACCCAGACACACCAACACACCAACACACACACCAACACACACACACACACACACGCAAGTACACACACACAGGACTCAAATGCAAAGAAAGAAAGAGCTCAGGTCCTTTCCTCCTCTCTGTAATTCTTCCCTATGCTGTTTTGTTTTTTTCATGGTTAAGAGAATTAAAGGAATTATATTTGACACTCAGGAGAAATGATTGACACAAACATGTCTTATATATACATACACAACTTTTACTAATCAATACCTAACAATTGTACACTTTAATGGCATTATATAATATTTCACATATTGCTATCTTTGTCATCCTTTTGTAAGAACTTATTACTGTTGTCATCTGAGAGGCCTTGAGGGGTGGGTGATCACCATGGTGCTTGAAGATCCATAGGGAACTGAGGAGCAAAGTGAGGATATAAAAAGAACAAACATTGAAAGCATGTTTGTTGTTCATTCTGCCCTCTTCTTAGTGCTGTCCACCTAATTTATTGTCAGCATCAGACTGCCAAGCCACACACTCCATTCTTGTCTCTTCCCTCCAGTGCCTATATCCCACTAGACATGGAATCATTTCCAGTAAGCTCTAGGAAATGTCTTACCTTTCCTTTCGTGTCTACTCTAAAGCTGCTATTTTGTGGAGGTTTCCATAGTCTCTAATGTAAGAGTTATTAAAGTCGGTAGCCGATAAAGGAGAACACCATGCAGTATTCAGGCAGGAGAGAAGGGTTTATTCCCGAACTGCTGGCCTGTGGCCAAAGTGATGCATGGCCAGAGAGAAGGGTTAACCCCTGCCCTGCCCTGCCTTATCTAGGGCAGGGGCCAGGATGTATGTGGCCAGGTGGATTAAGATGTGACCTCAGGGAATGGGAAGGTAACTGCCTCCAGGTCTGCTGGTTACCCAGGTAACCCGGTAGAGACTTAACTAGGTGCATGGAGCCCTCCCAGGGTGGGCCTTACATCCAACAGGCTCTGTCACCTCATCCACTTGGGTGATTCTTTTCCTTTCCTCTATTACTCAGATTTCTCCCCCACAAAACAATCACAGTGTCATTTCTGAGTGGAAATCTGGCCTTGAATGGAAATCTCCCCCTTGAAAAATGATTTCATGGCCTCCTGTCAGAATGTCATTCAGGTTCCTTGAATTGGCCTGAAGGCCCTTACACTGACTCTCCAACCTTTATCTCCACCCAGGCACATGAGCCTGTATTCCAGCTCTACAAAACCCAGGGCTCCTCCCACCTGCTCTGCTTGGACTCTCTTCTGCCACATGGCAAGTGTTCAGAGTGCTTTTTACACACACGCCCACCCAACCAGGTTGGCTTTCAAGATTCTGGTCAAACATGATCTCCTCCAACCTCCTCTCCCGCAGGCTCCATCTGTTCCCTCTGCTTTATTCTTTAGCTATTATCCCTGTATTTATAATCGTCACTTAGCCTATCTCTATATACACTGTAAACTCTTTAATGTCCAAACCTATCCTATGTGCCCACGCATAGAATATATCAATCCTAGTTACTCTCATACCGCCCTCTTGAAACAGAGATGGGCTTAATGTTGGGGCAGTATTTTGTTCTTAATAGTCTCTATTTGTAAGCTTTCATTTAAAAAAACCTGATATATAATATGTGTGTATTATGTGACAGATAGATATATATATATATACACACAAATGATAAAATATAGAGATTCAGACTATATTGCACTAACAAGTACTTCATTTTAAAGTAAATCACTTTTACATTAATTTAATAAATGACTCCTTATAAAGCAAATGAATAATGTTATTTACAAAAGACTTTAGTGAACTAAAGTGAAATTGAGAGAATTTAGCCCTTTTCAAATAGAACAGTGAGATTTGTGTATCTTGATATACAACAGAAGCCAGCGATCTGGCTAAGAATTAAGATGGAAAGGTTACATGTGCAGTTCGCTGGCGGCATAATGAGAAAGCTCATGTCTCCACTTATTAAAATTGGGAAGTTGATATTAAAACTAGTTGTTATGCTTCAATTAAGTTGGCAAACATGGATGTGAATACTATCCTAAATGCAATTTGGAACTGATGTTTGGTTCTGTCTCGAATGTGATGATTAAATTAAATCTAGTATTCAACTCCCTCATACTGAATGAAGAGTAAACAGTCTGGAATTCTCTGTATCACAGAAATCTCCTTGGTATGCTGCTGTGGGGGTATTTATATAAATAAACAGGTAGAAAAAGGTAAACAGATTCATCATGAAGCTGTTGTATTGAATCAGTAATGTGATTATTGAGCCCTAAACATACCCAAATACAGATCTTGAGAATGGCTCTTAGGAGAAGGGTTCTCAAAAAGAAGAAAATGTTAAGTCGCTAGAAGAGATTCATTTGCACTATCCCTCTACTTTACATACTTAATAACAATAGTACATGAAAATCAAGCACATATAGTTAACAGTGTTTCTTCCTTTATAAATGCTGCTCTTGTCAGTTATCTATATGTGCTATAAAATAGCACATTAAAAGAATCTAGCCTTTGCTTAAAAAAAAAATGCATGGACAGCCAGGTGCCAATTGCTCATGCCTTGAATCCTAGCTACTCAGGAGGCCAAGATCTGAAAATTGTGGTTCAAAGCCAGTCCAGGTAGAAAAGTTTCCATGAGACTTTTATCTGCAATAAACTACTCAAAAATTGAAAGTGAAGCTGTGGCTCAAAATGGTAGAGAGCTAGCCTTGAGCAAAAGAGAGTTCAAAGACATTACTTAGGCCTTGAGTTCAAGCTCCAAAACTGACCCCCCAAAAAGCATGTAATACATATATGTTTACATTAAATAGATAGATATGAGTGTGTGAAATAACACATTGAAAGAATCTAGACTTTTTAAATGAAAGCAATATAATTGGGTATATATATATATATGTTTACATTATGTATATATATATATATATTCTCATGTATATGTATATGTGTGTACATGTATTTATATTTATGTGTGTATGTGTTTGTATGTTTGTGTCCATGTGTATATATTTATGTATATATGTGTGCGTATGTGTGTATGCATATATGTTTATGTGTATATATGTGTGCTTATATATATGTGTATATGTGTGTATGCATATCTATGTGTGCATGTATATATGTGTATATATGGCTTTGGTGTGACATGAAGCCTAGGCAGCTCTCTGCACTGTTTATTCTAGGAATCATTCCTGTATAGAGACTTTGTTATCACTTTCTGCTAACAATGTAGTAAATGAAAATTTAGAGAAAGCAACAGTAGGAACTCCTGTGTATCTGCAGTAAGGTAATCAGATTTTGATACCCCAAAACTAACACAGCCCACAAGACTGATAGCCCAGTGCTGCAGTAAATTGTTTCTTAGCGGGAACCCTACAGTAGCAGTGTAATTTGGACAATGGAGCATTTGACAGCTAACCCATCAAAAGCATTGCACCCTGAGGAAGTGGCTCACTAGCTTTACATTCACCCAAGCATTGATAAAGCAGTGGCTAAATAGGAAATCAATTTAAAATTTTTTAAAAAATGCCAAGCCCATTTATCCCATTGCTAAAAGGGGAACATGGGTAGATCATAGATTAATCTACCAAAAACTTCTATACTAGGAACTTACTCAAAGGATGAAACAGGTCCGCTAATCCTTGTGAGTTCCTTTGGAGAGTTGAGTAAATGCTGTTCACAAAAGATTGACTAGTGCAAAGTTACTGAACATAGTTCTAAGTTGTCGGTCATACTAGAAGTAATCAAAACATGCTAGAAGATGTTCAAGACTTCAAAGAAAAGTTCACCGTCACTGATGGATCAGAGAGTGTTAGAAGATTGAACACCAATTACAATCCCTCAGAAATTGGAAGCACACTTATTGAACAAGAGTTGTTGTTTTCTTTTTCTCATTAAGCAAAGCATACAGAGTTATTTCACCTGTCCATGTTTAGGTCCATGGGATAATAACGAAGAATCATTAAGAAAAGATTGTTAATCCTGAATGAGCAACCACTGTAGTGGTTCTTCATTTGTTCTTTTCTGACTAAAAAGATTTCAGGTTCAGAATCCACAGTTTTCATCACAACTGGGGAATGTATCAGAGATGCCCATGATAATAGTGAGGAGTGACAGTAAAATAGTGACAGAAAAGCTAGTGGCACTAAACCCATCATCTTGTCGGCAGAGCACAGTGACTGACAAAACGATGAGCTGTAACAAGCACACTAACCAGACCAGCATCAGGTGCTATCAAATAAAAGAACCAAACATTTGCCCTTAGGAGTGATAAACTAAAGAGAAACAGAATTGAAATATGTCACAAAGACCAACTTGACGATGAGCTACAAGCTCGAAATCATACGATGCTATTATAATACCAGGAAATGAGATAAATAGTATTAATATGTAATGAATGGTAAATCTTTGTCACATAGAAAAGCCATCAAAAATGGGAGATGGTGGATGAATATTACAGAAGTACGTTTTTAATATGAGGATGCATGATGAAATCCAAATCTGCTGAAAAGAAAGGTGGGGAAGGAAAGGAGAGGATTAAGAAACAGTAATATAGATGAGATACATTTGAGAAAAGTAAAATTTGTGCTGTAAATATCAACAATATAACAAACCTCTTTTTATCTAATTGATTTATAATCACAAAAACAATTTTAAAAGAAGGGGCAATATACCAATGCACATAGGAAAGAATATCTTGGAAGGATACCAATCCATTTTTTAAAAACTCTGGATTTTATATCTGTCACTTTTTTTCTTTCTGTTTTTTTCATTTTTTCAAAGTCTTTAAATTTTTTTCTTATTTATTGTCAAAGTGATGTACAGAGAGGTTACAGTTTCATACATTAGGCCTTGGGTACATTTCTTGTACTGTTTGTTACCTCCTCCCTCATTCCCCCCTCCCCCCTCCCCCCTCTCCCTTTCCCTCTTCCCCCATGAGTTGTTCAGTTGGTTTACACCAAATGGTTTTGCAAGTATTGCTTTTGGAGTTGTTTGTCTTTTTATCCTTTGTCTCTCGATTTTGATATTCTCTTTCACTTCCCTAGTTCTAATACCAATATATACAGTTTCCAATGTACTCAGTATATCTGTCACTTTTTCAGATTTTTAATTTATGGCATTTTTCCTCACTCTGAGAAAAACATTCAGTGTGTCTAAATTTATACATCTATTTATATATAACTTTGGATTATTCCTTATGATGTAGCCTTCCCAATTTGTCACACTTCAGATAAGCATAAAACCGAAATATGTTCTGAAAGTTAGAAATAATCCTCGTAAAACAAGTCCTGGTAAAATGGACTCTACATTTTCCAAGTGCTCAAAGTGAACTTAACAAGTTCACCTGAAGAAATACATCTATACCAACTGCAGCTGGGCTGGGAAGCTTGAAGACTGCGTGGGTACCCAGCTTCATTCTGGCTCCTGCACTTGTTTGTGAATGTTTTCATCATCTTAGAATTTTTATTTTTTTTCTCATTTCTTTTCTTCTTCTAAATGTCTATCACAAACTAGCTTACACCCCCCCCATACACACACACACACACACACACACACACTTCTGCCAACATTTCACAGTTATAGTCAATAGCCAATCACAATTAAACATACCACTATGAGAGTCCTCCATGGCCTTGACCATTCTATACCTATGTATATTTGATTTCATGTTCCAGCAGGTTTGGTTTTTGTCTTGCGTGTATATACACATGCATAAGCATGTGTGTGTACAAATATACATATACCATATAAATATATACATACATGTATGTATGCTCACACAACCTGAATATTTGTATGTATATGTATATATATAACATGACTATATACATGCAAATATGTATGTGAATATGTGTGTGCATGTATGTGTATGTGTGTTTACTGTTTACATAGTTTGTAAATGTATTTAAATAACTTATGCAAATTTTCTGGATCTCTTTCACAGACACTATATAGGAGTAAATAATCAAATAATTAAACTATACAGTTTGATGTACTATACTAGTATCTGGCCTTAAACATATTCTTCAAAATTTGATTAATTTTTTGTTAAAGGTAATACTACCGAGGACTGCTATGTCAGGGCCACAAATGCTCAGTAGTGGTCGTGCAGAATAAGTAGGTTTTGTTTTTGAACTAGCTAGAGAGGACACATTTTCTTGAAAACATTGAATAAAATGACATTTCTGGTTTCTTTTAGCAAAATGCCGCTTCCACACTTCTGCACACTTTCCTTCCACACAACAGATCTGCTGTAAACGTCAAGCCACTCTACACCTTCATGAATAATTTCACATATATGCAATCAACACATCCAGCTTGGTGATGTAGCTCGCAGAGTGGTGCTCAGATGCACTATGAGCTACAGTAATAATGAGTGTCGATGCTTAGAAGCACCGCATGCGTCTTGGTCTGCACCAGAAGAAATTCAAGTTGTTTCTTGTCATTCTGTGATAGTGACATAACAGGTTCTGATTCCATACATAAAGTTGGAAGCAAAATTTATTAAGTTGGTATGGAAAACTTGAGACAAAATATGAAATTTTACTTTGTATTATCCTGTATTCCGTAGGAAAGAGCCTTTCTTTAATGAACTTAATTAAAAGTTGGTTCAGTGTTAATGGTAAAATATGAAGTTAACTGCTCAATCATAAAAATTAGAGATGATTACTTAATTCTGCCTACATGGTGTGCTTCTACTCTAGGATATTTCCAAAATGGAGTTGTGACATACAGAAGCTGCTAAGAAAACATCATTAGAGAAAATATGATATTAAACTTGGAAATGTTTTCTTAATTGCTTTCATTATTTTATTTTTGCTTGATTTATTTATTGTCAAAGTGATGTACAGAGGAGTTACAGGTTCATACATAAGGCAGTGAGTACATTTCTTATCAAATTTTGTTACCTCCTCCCTCATTTTCCTCCCACCTTCTCCCCTCCTCAATCCCCCCACCCCCAACTTATACAGTTGGTTTACAGCATATGGTTTTGTAAGTATTGCTGTTGCATTGGTTCACCTTTTAAATGTTTAAAATAGTCATCCAAAAGCAAAGTTCATTGGAAATTAGGAAAAATGGTAAATTGTAATAATTGCATTAGTGGTCTACAGGGTTCTTTATATTATTTATTTCTACCATTAATAAAACATCAATCAAAAGTAAAAAAAAAAAACCTCGATTTTCTTTTCAACATAAATTTAAGTGTTCTATATTATGTTAAACACTAAAACCAGAATGACTTAAAAGTACATTGTGTGTGTGTGTGTGTGTGTGTGTGTGTGTGTGTGTGTCTGTGTGATTCTTGGGGTTTGAACTCAATGCCTGAGCACTGTATCTGAAGCTTTTATGCTCAAGGCTAGTGTTCTACCACTTGAGCCACCGCTCCACATTCCAGGTTTTTAGGGGTTAGTTGGAGATAAAAGTCTCATGGTTTTTACTATGGGGCTGGTTTTGAACCTATGATTCTCAATCTCAGACTCCCAAGCAGTTAGAATAACAGTGTGAGCCACTGGTACCCAGTTTAAAGTATATTTAAAGTACCAAAAAACCTAGATGTGAGAACATAGCTAAGACAGAAATTAGAGCATGGGAAAATAGAGCAACATATAATTGATTTCCACCAAGTGGGCAAAGACAGAGTTAAATCAACAGAGGGCATGAAAATAAAGGAAGAAACAAAGAGTTTTCAAAACCAAACTTTAAAGAAGATGATGCTTCAGAAAGCTTCTAGTAGAAAAGGAGCCATGCAATAAATGAGGTAATGCTAACCATCATAGCTCTCATCCAGCCACAAATTTTTCAATAAGTAGCTATAGTTCTTGTCACATCTACAGTCCAATTGAACAACTCCATAGGCATCATCACAGAACTGACAAAAGCCTACAGTGTAGCTGCTGGCCTGTTGGCCGTCTTGTTTCCTCCCTATCTTAGGACCTGTGCTCTTTAAAACTCCTTATCTTACCTCGGAAGTGACAAGGCATTATCACTCGACAAGAGTCTATCACCCTGTGAAACTAAATCATGTGAAACTAAACCCAAAATTCCACAAGGAGTGGGGTCAGTCTATCAGTGAAAATAATAGCCCATTTGAGCATTTCGTCTTTCTCTGACCGGAAGGCAAGCTCGCCAGAGGCCACTGGGAATAGTTCCTAAAAACACTCTGAAAGCTCACACATGTGTGCTGTGATTTTTTTAAGAGCGCAGAATCCCCCACTTGGGGATTCCATTGCCCTCACGACAGTGAGAACGGATAGAAAGGATTCACGAGCATTCAGAGAGATTTTTGCATACCTTAATGTTGCGTATGTTTTCCAAACCTTAGTCAATTGCTTATTACCGACTTCAGCAAGTTTGTAGAAATAATGCTGGCTGTGCAGGAGCGACAGTATGGCGTAAACCTATTTGAGCAACATTTTCAATAGCACACCCACATGCATCTGTGACTGAGACAAAAATCAATGCTTATGGATTTAGCAGTGTAATCCTATCACTTGTTTTGTGAGATATGATTTGAAATGTAAAGTACGTTAAGACTTAAGTGAACTCAGAGGCATGGAGTCTCTGGAGTGTTTCTTAGTATCCTATTTATTATTGATCAGACTATTGCTTTATGGTCTGTTTCCTCCTGGAACCAGTTAGCCTTCCTCTCTTGTACCAATACCATTTAAATTATAAGCCTCAGAGCTAATATACTATCCTCAGTATAAATATGTAGTTCACAATTTCAATGAAAGTCATTTTATAGTTCTCAAACCAAGAACATAACCATGTGTCCAGGCAGAGTTAAGACTAAGACAAAATGCTTGCAACCTATTGGCTGATATAATACTAAAAGAAAATGCATGTAACCTATTGGCTGAAGTTTCCAACTTATACCAAGAAAACTTAGTGATTTCTTTCATTGCATAACACAAGTTAAGTCAAGGACTTCTGACATTAAATAACTGTTAAATCATTGTTCGTGGTTTCATCAGGAAGCCAAGAGGGTCAGATTTTTTGAAATTATCATTTCTAATCTGATGGTATCAAGATCTGAAAATGACATGCTTATTCTGCTCTTTTTTTTATTTTATAATCTGTTCTTCCTCATTAGCAAATTGTGCTAAATTTGCTATGAATGAATAATTAAATACAGTTTGATGCAGTTATAACTGCCTGGAACTATTCACTCTTTTCATTAAATAAATATCTATTGGAGAATAATGACGTGTGAGCCATTGGCAGCTACTAGGGAAAAATCCTCCATTCTTTGAATGTTGTTACTGTAGTGACCCATTGTACACTTTCTAGCAGAAGCTCTTACTAGGCCCCATTTGTTTGCTAATACAGAAAAGTTGACTCTTTTATTTTCTGAAATGATTATCAAAGATAATAGTTGTAGGATATCCTAGAAATAGCTACTAGGCACAACTTTTATCAGTACTTTAGCCTAATTTGAGATAAAATTCCTGTCCAGTTTAGTAAATGTACTTCCATCAATGTATATTACTTATCTGAGAAGAGTTCCAGTTTTGAAGATCAATATTACTTCCCATTTTCCATATATCAGGTGTAAACTAACCTACCTTGTTAAAACTATCATCCCCCTCCCCCCAAGTATATTTTTTTGGGAAAAGGCTTGAGTTGCCAAACGAATGCTAGAGCAGTCACTACATTAATCTGCTGAATCTTGAGTTTCTCTTAACTAAGTGACTCCTGGGCATAGGCAAACATAGTAAAAGCCATGAATTTAGGCTCCTGCCTAAGGTAAGGCTTGAAGGAAAGTCATTCACAATACTTCCATCAGAAAACAATTGCTGGAAAGAGGGCTAGGGAGAGAAAGCTGTCTCCCTTGATGATTGTGGGCCTGCTTAGAGGCAAGTGTATGTACTCTAAGCCAGTCGTTTAAGGAGAAGGAATCCTGAATGCTAGCTGCGAACACTGTGGGCTGTGTCAGCTGCATACTTGCACTCCTGAGTCTTTCAAAAGTTATTTTGTCTTTAAAAGATCAAATCCACAGTGACCTTCAGCTACTATTAATCCATCTAAAAGTAAGGGCGTGAACGGAGCCCCCAGCTGCCACGTGTCAGTTGAGAATTCCCCTGCCATCCCCTGGCCCCCGGTCCCCTCCCGGCAAAGGCCTCTTGGGGCTAAGATAACTTAGGGAGAGGGCTTTCTTTGCTGACAAAGAATGAGTGCATTTAGACTAATCATTAAAACCCATTACCTAACAAAGTGCATGTTCTTAAGGAACACAGGGACACTTGCCAATGAATTAATCAGTGAAATAGACAATGAAGAAGGTGAGATTAGCAGTCTCAGAAAAGAAAAGAAAAAAAGATCAGGATGCATGGAGATAGATGCCAAAGTACTTTCAGTGGGCAAGAAATCTTCACCCAATTACAGGGATTTTTCTGTTAACATTTAAAAATTCTGTCTGGCTTTGTTTTCTTTGTTGCTTTACACTGTGTTATACCTGGAGCTAGAAACACTCACAAAGATTTCCCTCTAGCTTGATAAGGAGAATCATTTATTTGAATAATTGATCATTCAATTAGTAAAGCAAATGTTGAACAGTTGGACAGCTCTTTTTATCAGTGCTGAGGAGAAGTAATTGGTGGTAGTTCATTTATAAAGCAGAAAATTGAAAAGTGTGGTTTTTCTGAAATAATATTGAACACAACTTCCCCTTCCAATGAAGTGCTTGTACCTGCTCCTTTTGTCATCATTTAATTTTCTTTTCCCTCAGTGCTATTGCGTTCCAAAATATAACCAAGCTGCTGATTACATTCCTTGAATATTACTGATGTGATTGGCTTATACCAATTGTGTCAAGTGTTAAGTAATTCTGTTGAGGTCAACTGGTGAATGATGTACCTCATGTAAAACAGAAGGGAAAAGACAAATGAGGTAGAATTGTGACGAGGCACGGGAGGGACTCTGGATAACACTTAGTGTTCACTTGAATGTGTGAGAAGAAAGTTAGCTTTGTAAGAAAAGTGCTTCCATATTAAATACTCAGATTTCAATGTTTGAAAGAAAAGTGTAGGATACATGTAGATTGCCTTGTAGATAGTAATGAGAGTTTGTCCTTAAAATAATTTGAATGAGGGGGCTGGGGATATAGCCTAGTGGCAAGAGTGCCTGCCTCGTATACACGAGGCCCTAGGTTCGATTCCCCAGTACCACATATACAGAAAACGGCCAGAAGCGGCGCTGTGGCTCAAGTGGCAGAGTGCTAGCCTTGAGCGGGAAGAAGCCAGGGACAGTGCTCAGGCCCTGAGTCCAAGGCCCAGGACTGGCAAAAAAAAAAAAAAAAAAAATAATAATAATAATAATTTGAATGTATTTAATCAAAACCATCTGATGAATTTTTGTGTTCTAATCATTTTCATATTCCTACTTTTGTTTCATTGTAAAAAGAGTATCGATATATTACTTTTCTTTTCTTTTGTGGCAATGAAGAGAAAAAAAACAGCCCTTTACCTATTCTAGGCAAGTGCTCAACCACTGAATTACAGGGTCTGACATATTTCCTTAAGTGATTTCTTTTAAAAAGAAGCCCGTTCTTATTTCAAAGTTTAACTCCATGTCATAGGTACTTTCCAATGTTACATGTACAAATTACTTAGCATTATAACAGAATGTTCTGTAGACTCATTTGAACAGCAAGAGATAACGTATAAATTGGAAAACTCTGAGTAGATCATATAAATTACCAAATATCACAACAAAGTATCCCATTCTATACAATTAATATATTATAATAAAAATACAGAAAAACCATAAAACATTGTCTCATGAAGAATAAAAGAACTTACATTAAGTTTGAATTGGTTGTTATCTCCCAAGCTCTTCCTGTTATAAACCAGCATACATATTGATACACTAGCACAGCACTAAACATATCTACCTATGCACATAGACTACGAAAGCAATTAATATTTAAATGGAATCTATTTTCTTCTATTAGTTTCGAATATCAGATAATACACTTCTTAGAGAAAAATCTATGAATCTCCTGATAGCTCAGGAAGGATATTTTGCTAAAATAAATAGACATAATTTTATATATACATTCATGTGTATGGATATATGTAGTTATGTTTATATTTATGTATGTAGGTAGATATCTCAATGGAAATTTTTAAGATGTATAAATGAACTAAATATCTGTTCTACGGATGTATACTTGTAGTTTAATATAGTTTCTTTACTTTCCATTCTGTGTGTGTGTGTGTGTGTGTGTGTGTGTGTGTATGTGTGTGTGTGTGTGTAGGACTATAGCTCAGGGCCTGAACAATGTTACTGAATTCCCTTTTAATGCTCTACCACTTGATCTGCAGCTCTTCTTCCAGATTTGTGCTGGTTAATTGGAGATCAGAGTCTCATGGACTTTCCTGCAAGGGCTAGCTTTGAACCGTGATCCTCATACCTCAGGCTCTTGAGCAACTAGGATTAGAGGCGTGAGCCACTGGCACTTTCTATTAGTGCATACTAATTATACAATGTCGAGATTGTCATTATGATGTGCTCAAACACACATACCTATATTTTAGTCATATGCAGTCTTCTAATTTATTTCCTGCATTTAAATAATATGTTCAAATGAGAAATGGCTTTCACAAGGATATTAAATACTAAGCTTCTTTATTTTATTCCTGGTTTTAAAGGATTTTGTAATGTATTTTGCTACTAAGAATATTGCTTTTCATTTTAATATAAGTAGTTGTCTCAGAATATTCAACTTCTAATCTTAGGGTTTTATTAAGGCATATTCAAATGTTGTCAAGTACCATTTGTCTCCAATTAATTATGTAATACTTTGTTTTTCCTATTAATATGTTAGATAGACATATTTTCTTTGTAACAGTCATATTTTCATTCCTACTTTTGTTTCTTCTTCATTGTAGAAAAATATGGATATCTTTTCTTTTTTTTTTTTCTCCTTTGGCACTAGAGAACAAACTCTACCACTGAACTATATTCCCAACCCTTTGACATATTTCTTTAAATGCTTTAAAAAAAATCCATTGGTACACTTTTGGCAAATTCAGAAATGTAGAAAGTGTATTTTTCTAAGATATTAAAATTTTTTGTAGAAGACATTTTGATAGAATAAGTTAAAAAGTTTATTGTAAGGTAATATGCAGAGGGGTTACAGTTACATAAGTCAGGCAATGAATACATTACTTTTTGAACAGTGTCAGCTCTTTCCTTGTTTTCTCCAGTTTTTCTTCCTAATTCATCTCCTCAGCAAGTTGTAAACTTCATTTTCTGCATAGTGCCCAGTGACCATCACTGCTAATTCAGTTCACTCTTTGTCCTACCATTTCTGTGATCACCCTTACCCTCCTCAAAACAGATAAATGTGTGACTGGAGTCCTGTTTAATTTACCAGGTCCAAGTATGATATTTTGTCTTTTACCATCCATTGTGTTTACTTGTGAACTTCTAGGCACATTTTAATTACTATAAATGAGGAAAATCATGCAACCTATGTTTCTTTGGGTCTTGCTATTTCACTTTATGTAATTTTTCCAAGTCTTTCCATTTCTGATGGAAGCATAGAATTCCAGTGTGTGCGTTTGTGTGTGTGTGTGTGTGTGTGTGTGTGTGTGTGTGACATTTTCTTGATCCATTCTTCCACTGAGGAGCATCTGAGTTGTTTCTACATCTTGACTATGGTAAACAATGCTACAGTGAACATGGTTTTGGTTTTGCTGGTAGCTTTAAAGTGGCCTACCATGAAAAATACTATACCCAGCAGAGCTCTCCTCGATATGGTTTCTTGATTATTCATTTTATCTGAGTTTTAAAATCTAGTTATTTCCTTCCTTTCTTTTTTCTTCTCTCCTCTCTCTTTCTCCCTTCCTTCTTCTCTTCCTCTATCCTCCTTCCCTCCCTCCCTCTCTCTTTCCTTCTTTCCCTTCCTTCCTTCCTTCCTTCTTTCCTTCCTTCCTTCCTTCCCCCTTCTTTCTTTCTTTTTCCTTCCTTCCTTCCTTCCTTCCTTCCTTCCTTCCTTCCTTCCTTCTTTCTGTGTTTGGACTCAGGGATTTGTGTTTAATATGCTTGCTTGCCTGGTACCCTACTACTTGCGCTACACATTCACCCAGTCATTTTACTGGTTATTTGCAAATGAAGTGTGTAAGGCTTGTGTGTTTAACTAGGCTAGTTTGTACAGGATGCTTCTGCAATACAGTCTGGGGATGATTGAGAATGTGGCAGCCATTCCTATATCCCCATGGAACTCAAACTACTGCTAGAATTGTAGTTTGGAACTTTGCCTTACAGTAAATCCCTAGAAGGTATATTTGTCAAGATTGGAGGACAATAAATATTATATTTGTTCATGGCCTAGCTTGATTTATACCTTTGAAATATTTCAGCATATGGTGTGCAGGCCTCCATTTGTACTCTTGTCCTGAATTCTGCAAATGTTCAGAGACAGTTCTAGATTGAAGTATTATTTTCTTCTGCTTTCTTGTCTTTTGCTTTAATTTATTTGACATTAATTCTTCAGGGTTACATCTTTAATATTCTCTTTGCCTTTTATTGGTCAGAGCATAGTGTCCCAAGTTTTTTAATAGGACATACAATTGCTTATAATATGAATAGAGAGCAAATTCATACCCATACTATAGTTTTTGTACTATTTCGCCTGTCCTAGGCTTGAACACTGGGTTTTACACTTAGTAGACAGGCACTTTACTGCCTAAGCCATGCTTCCCGCCCTTTGTGCTCCAGGTAATTTTTCAGTTAGTTTATCAGTATTTGCTTGGGCCGGCCTGTATGCCATCTTTATATTTATGCCTTACACCATAGCTAGAGTGATAGGCATATGCCACCATATCTACTATCTGGCTGAAATGCGGGACTCATAAAGCTTTTTCTTGGGCTGGTCTCAAACCACAGTCCTCCTATAGCCATCCCCTAAGTAGCTAGGATTATAGGTGTGAGTCCCTGGTGGCCTGCCAGATCCATTCTTTAGACTCAGGGGGAAGGAAGATACTTAGAGGACAAGTGGAGATTAGGTTTTACTGCATTCATGGGATTAAAGACTGTCTTCCAAACAACTTCTTCATACTTACAGTTGTTAAAAAAGGATGGAATTATGTATTTTCTTTCACTTTCCTATTTTGAAACCTTCAACAATGAAGTAATGGGAATATGCCACCCCTTCTTCTGTCATGTATAAACAGAATTTCAATGTCTTCCATTCTCTATCTTGTTTTCTAACAGCAGTTTACATCCTATAAGCTACAGGCTTGTTTACTTACCCAATAGCTACTTATATGAAACAAACATGTATTTGTTCATTTCAAAAGAGGAATGAGGGGCTGGGGATATGGCCTAGTGGCAAGAGTGCTTGCCTCGTATTCATGAGGCCCTGGGTTCAATTCCCCAGCACCACATATACAGAAAATGGCCAGAAGTGGCGCTGTGGCTCAAGTGGCAGAGTGCTAGCCTTGAGCGGGAAGAAGCCAGGGACAGTACTCAGGCCCTGATCCCAAGGCCCAGGACTGGCCAAAAAAAAAAAAAAAAAAAAGGGGGAAATGAGATAAAAAAAATTGTATTAGCAAATCAACATGTGTCACATAATGTTAAACAGAGATAACAGACACAAGGAAGAGTGCAACAGTAAGGAAAGACAGAAGGATACTAGAGAGACTCCAGGATGGTGGAGAAGGCTGAATGTGCCTCAGTTCACAAGGTGATCCTTCAGCAGGTATTAAAGGAACACCTGAGAAGTCTGAGTGACTGAACTGTCTGTAGTGGGGAGATTGGTAGAATGTAGGGTGCGAAGACAGTGCCCACTCACATAAACCTTGGCATTTCATGATTGATTAAAATGAAGTCAAGAGAGTTCTTTGTTGTTGATGTTGTTTGAGGCCAGTATTGGGGCTGGAACTCAAGGCTTGGGCACTAGTCCCGGGTTTTGTTTCTCAAAGGTACCACTTGAGCCACATCTCCATTTCTGGGGATGGAGGGTTGGGAGTTGGTGCTTAATTGGAGATAGGAGTCTCACAGACTTTTCTGTCTGAGCTGGCTTCCAACAGTAAACCTCAAATCTCAGCCTCCTGAGTAGCTAGGATTAGATGTGAACCACTGGCACCCAGTTAGCCAGGACTGCTTTGGCATGTGTTTATCTGTGATTGTCTGGGTAACCATGTTTAGGAGTTTTCTAAGTAGGGAAGCTCATGAGGAGACCACTATGGAACAAGATCAAAGTCATATGACTCTCTTGGTGGCAAGAGACTGTGAAAAATGGTTAACTTGGAGATAGAGTTCATCTTTCAATAATCAACTCTTAATCCTAACTGCAAGGAGGGCTGGCAGGATATGTCACCGTCTTTATCCCCCCAAGAATGGTGTGGTGCCTCCTGCCTGAGTTCGGCTCATATCTCCACTGTAAATCTACGGCTACTGACACCAACTTTTCCAAAGTCTACATCAGACTCTCATTACAGTTGTATCCCCTGAGCAATATAGAACAATTTCCAGATACTCTGCTTAGAAGCAGAGCAAGAAAGACCTGCTTGTATCCACAAAGCACCAAGCACATATTAGTTGGAGCTTTATTTTAAGCTCTGTGTTTTATATACCCTCGGCAAGTTGCCTCAGTGGAAGTTTGAATGTGGAATAAATACTGATATTAATAAAAGTGAAATGTTATCCCAAAAAGGTTAGAAAAATATCAGAAAGTCAGGATGTTTAATCCCATTAAATGTTTTGGATTCTTTTTCAATTTTGTAGGAAAAGATGTCAAAAAGTAAGGATTACGAAATCTCTTTAGATTCATTGATAACCAGTACAATAACTGTCCTATTGAAAATTTCTTTCCTGTTTGTGCTAAGGAAGAAAGACTAGATATAACAGCCAAACTATCATGAAGCCTATTATAGTTACACTTGTGTCAGTGGCTCGTCTAATTTAAGTCTCAACTACATGGATGCCAAATACTCCGAAAACAGCTGTTCTTCTAAATGTATTAAGCAATTTGCTTTAGGTAATGTAGCCTATAAAATTTTAATTTTGGATTAAATAAGCCATATCCTTCAGCATGCCTATTGTACCTTGATATTCAGAAAATGAAATATGGGCATATTTAGGAAGTTCCTTCTCAGGATGCTCCACTAGAGAAGGGTCAATAGTTTTCTAATGAAAGTAGTCAATAGCAATTCCTCTTAGGAAGCCCGAAGAAATTAGCATTAAACAACAGACATGAGTGTCTTGGGTTTTACACAATTATGTGATAAGATTGTTACATGTTTTAGCAAATGGTTTCAGGAGGCATTGCATTGAAGAGGCAATTGATAGAAAATGGTATAATTGTCCTGGCTCGTATGCTAGTTCCAATTATGATACTGAAACCAGGAAGACTCATAGCTTGAAATCTTTTACTGAGAAATGCAGAATGTGGTCTTTATAAATAAATTGCCAAAGGCTAGCAAGGGTTATTGCATTTTAATGTTATCATTTGGAAGAGAACAGATGTTTTACTGGGTGAAAATTTGAATTAAATACCCATTTGATTTATAGCTTTTCAAGTGTTCTTTGTGCTTGGTGTTCTGATTTTTATTTTTTTTTAGCTTTCTTCCTTCTGCAAAAGGCTATTTTTCTTTCTCACAGACACATGTGTATCTCAGGTCTTTGAACATATTAATTCATTTAATATACATAACAAAATTTAGAAGTTGGTAGTTAAAGTATCCCTTTTTCTCAAATGGATAAAAGAAGCACAGAGAAGTTAAGTTGCCCAAATTTGCATATGTACTAAGTGGTGAACTCAGGCAATACATGTGGATGCAGTGATTGGTCTCTTAATCAGGACATTAGGAAGCATCTTCACTGTGTTTATTTGTATTTTTCTTGAGATAGGTTATGCCTAGATAGTCCAAGCTGACTTTGAGCTCAAGATCTTCCTCCATCAGCCTTTCAAGTATAGAGATGCTGAGATTACAGGTGTGTGCTACAATGTGTAGCTTCCTTATCCTTTAGAGGAACCAAAAGCTTTAGTCATTTCCAAGTCTCAATTCAATCTCCTTTGATTTTCACCCCTTTATGCAGGCTTTATGGGATTTTAATTATTTATGACTCATATTTGTAGGTTCTAGAGATACTGAAGCACAATGACCGGTCTACTTTATGCAAAGTAGATTTGGAACATTTTTCCTGGGTTTTTCTCATCTTTCACCTTTGTCTGTTAATTTATGACACCGAATCTGTTAGGATCTAGCTTGTGGAGAAACATTACCGAACAGCGTGATGGTGAGAAGCCTATTGTATCCATGGAAAGGCTGCTTATCCCAAGCCTGACTGGAAGCAGGCATGCAGTCCATGCATGGCTATTGGCACTTCCCATTTAAAAGAAGGAAATTGGTCATAAATATTGAGCCAAGAAAGTTTATCTGTTTCCTCTACAGCATGTTAATAAATAAAAAGTGAAAAGAAAATCAATGCTTGCCTATTTTCTAATGCCAACTCTGGTTTATTTCATTGTCTAATTAACATTTGACATGCCATGTACTGTCTCAGAGTGCACAGAATTCCCTGGCAGCCTGAAGCAATTCCACTGCTATGATGTGTGTTAGAGCTCTTAAGCCAGACCTTGGTTGACACAGTGAGCTGCAAAGACATCCTAGGACTACTGTAATATTCTAGAAGCCGAGGTTTCATAGATGACATCCCTTCCTTTAAGTATAGTCAAAATTAACATCAAGCTATTGTAAATGCAGTAGATAATAAGTAAAGTTCCTGCTATTGGCTTATCGTGGGTAATTTATTTTCTTTCTACTCCTTATTGCACAGATATTTGATAAATTTAGGAAATTAGACTTTGTCTCCCCTTTTTCTTACTTTTCAAACTACAACACTAGTCTTATCAGGAATCCACTCAATATAGCAATCTCTAATTTTGCTCAGATTTGGTTCCACTTTGAAGCCCTGTTCAGTTCATCAACTGACTGAACTCGTTAAGCTCCTACCACGTGTAAGGTTGGACATATTAGAAGATGCATTGACAGCTCTTTTGTAACAGGGACAGCAGATCATAACCCGTGTTGAGATAGCTTCAGTGTCTTGGATGGGTGGAATGAGTATGGATAAACTATACCCAAGAAATCACACAAAACTTCAGAAAGAGTTCATGAGTGTTAATTTAGCTAATGGTTTCCACAGAAAGCATGGGTAATTAGACAATGGATGAGGGCAGCTTGGAAATAAAATATACAAGGAACAATTTCACCCATTCGGATATGGATTGTGTCCATTCCTTCAAGAGATGTTTGTTGAACCGCTTCTCTGTTTTAGGAAGGAAACATTATTTTTAATGAGGAACAAAACAGCCTCTGTTCTGTTCTGGCAGATCCTCAGTTGTACCAAGTAGGAACTGGCAGAAAATAATCTAGAAATATGTAAATTGTCATTAGCAGGCTAGAAGCTCACGGGTACTTTGGGGAAAATGTGTAGAAAAATGAATGCTCAGTGAGGTAGAAAGATTTGCAATGAGATGAAATTTATAAAGAAAAACAAAAATTAGCAATCAAAGCCAAAATTAGGTTAAAGCCAAGAATTAAAAACATACATGATTTTAGTGCATAGTGGAGATGTGAAAATAAGCTCAATAAATAAACTTCACTAATACTAGAAAGGACTTTGAGTACAAATGACTGACTTTAATGTCAGAGTTGATAGGGAGAGGAAGGAATTGAATTTGACTCCTGAAAGGTTACTTTTCATTGAGTATTTTAGTGCTAAGGGATACAGGAAGAATGTCAGAATGGTGATCATCAGATAATAACTAGCACAAATATGTTAGCCTGCACATGGCAAGTGCATAGCTATCAACCTTCCTTTACACCCTCCCTTCTTCCTATTGTGGACAGGGTGAATATGGAGGTCCTATTTGGATGTTTGTCTGGGAGCATTCAACCAGATGGCACCTTGAACTTGACCAGCGAAGGTCTGCAGACTGAGATTTATGAGTCATGAAAGTAAAGTCAGTGAAGGGAATTTGAGTACACACAAGGAAAAGCAGAATGAAGTGAACCTGGAGAAAACAAACACTTAAAATAATCTCAAGAATGCAATGGTAATTCAGACTTAAGTCTGAATAACATTTTTACCTTTAATCTTTTAAATACTTTTCCTTGGTAACTGTATAACCTCTAGTCTATACATGCTGTGCTGTTAAATATGTATAAAATTGCAAATGATCCACTTTATATTCATCTCACAATTCTGAGCATTTAATATTCTTTTATTAGGAAATATTCTTATTCCATTGATATCTCTTTTTTCCTCTAGCATCTCTATGATTGTCAAGTATGAGACCCAGAGCAAAACCCACAAAAAATTGTATTGTCTTACTTTAACTTAAAGATTTTTAACAAGTTTATATTTCTCCCTTAATGCCTTCTCATGTTTCTTCCAAAGAGAAATAAAAATGTATATATCCATATACATATGTATGTGTAGAATAGGTATGTAGATATTCAACATAAAGATTCTATATGGAATCTATTACCAGAAGATTCTACTTTTCTTTTACAGCTCCATATAATGGAACAAGTGACTTAGAAGGTAACTCACCAAATAGTTATTCAGTTTATTATTGGACAAAAGACCAGAGAGACTGGAAAGCTAATGTCAATTCCTGCATTTTCTTGCCTGAAAAATTTGAATACTCAAGTTATATAATAAGAGCAATCTGTTTGTGGGTGACTTAGAGCCAATGCTAACAGTTGGAAAGTGGTTTAGGAGTCTTTGTTAAATATTACTAAAATGTGGCCCTATTTTGTTATATGTATCATGCATATATGATATTTATTAGCTTGTAATATTTATGTCACTAAAATCACACAGGAGTTTGTTTATAACTTCATTCCTGATTTGTTTACTGCATTAGTTTAGCAAAACAATAATATCAAAGACAATTTAGGGACTTCTAATTTATTACTGTTTACACTTACTGTATACAATGAGGAATCTAAAAGTTTTGTCACTAAAGTTGATCTTAAGCTTACATACTACTACTTCATGCAATAAAAGACTAATAAATACACCACACTTGACAAACCCACCTCAGTGCTCACTTATGAATGAGAACTACAGGAATACCAACTAGTAAGAGTCAGCTAATCTTAACAGAGTTATGTGTATCATGGTGTCTACTCTATTCAGACTTCTTGATTTCTTATTACAAATACAAATGTATTGAAATCCCATACCCATGAACATTCTATCGCCAAGGTTGTCTCTTCTATTTGTAACTAAGATTTCACGAACATAATTCTGAGAGAAGGAAGCAGCTTGATTCTTCTAGAAATGTGCCTTAATTAGTAAGTAGAAAATAATGATTTCTTAAAACAAGAGGATGCTGCAATCATAGACATTTGAAATGCACGTAGGTACCCAACCTAGGGTGCTCACATCGAAGTTTACACAAGCTGCCCATCAATTTCTTGTCTTCAACAAGATTAACCTTTGAAAAAGAGGTGAGTTACAGCAGCTATTTTCCCTTTCAGCCTTTCTGGTAACCTTATCCAACCCTTCAGAGAAAGCGCTCCAGTAGGCAATCACTTCGTATAACTTTGGCCTTTTATGTTTCCTGTTCAAAGTCAGTGCTTGTAAATGGTGTTATTAAATGGTGTATTTTTAATGAGGTTTGACTGTTTTGTATTCTATGGGCTCCCTTCGTGGATCCGCAGAGGCGCTTTACCACAGTGTTGCAGGCAGACTAGAAATCTGTTTCTCATTATCAGGGCCACGCAAGGCTGTGCTGTTTCAGAGCCCCCCAGAGCTGTGGGTAGAATTCCTTTAAGAGATGAATACAGAGAGTTTGGGACATGGGAGCAAACTTTCTGTGTCTCTCATAGGCACTGGGAAGCTTGACAAATAGAGTGGGCATTCCATACAATGACCCCCTCTCAGCAAAATCATCAAGGGCCCTCCCAGCCACTTGGTATTGAGGAATAAGTGACAGTGCCCCAGGCTGTCATCATGTGTCATGGAGTGCTGAGATTAAATATGATCGATTCGCTTGTATAGAGAAGGTCCCCAAAGCCCTCGTGCAAAAACAGCACTTTGTAAGTTTTTCTCCCCTGAAGTTTCTAGATGCCCTTTCACTGTGTTTACAGACAACATACTGCAATTCAGATTCAAATAGCCATTAAGCATATTTCAGTACAATAGAGTGGATATTAATTCTCCTTCCACCTTGCCCAGAGAGGATGTAACCAAACAGGAAACCAGAGGAGAAGAACACCCCTTTAGTGTGTACAATCTAGCACCCATCACTACAGAACGGGGCTGCATCTGTGACACCCAGACAATACAAATTCTGAGGTTTAAGTAAAGCCAAAGCTGGCCTTCTGCAGGCCATTAAGGAAACAAATGACCATTTTGAACTGTGTGTTCTTTTGGATCACTTGCTTTTGTTTACCAACTCAGTGATTATTTGATCTATGTCATCATTCGTGGAGTTCTTTTCCTATGAGGCCTTCCTCTTAACTGTGATAAAATGTAAAGCTCCATGTGATAATTACATGGGGCCACCCACCCTAAGCAGTACATTTGACAACTTTTGCAACTCCTAAAGAATGAAAAGCACAATCTAGCTGCCAAACCTAAACGAGCCAAAGGAAGGTGAACAGAAGAAAACAGCAATTAGCCAAAAATGAGTACACACTGTAAAAGACAGCCACAGGAATTGGGTTCTAAGTCCCTGCTGTGGCCAGGAACAGGAAGCCTTTTCCAGCTAGCTCATCAGTGAAGCACACAGCTCTGTGAATATTGGAGCTCGCCCATCCCGGCAATGCAGCCTCTGGTATCAACTCTGATGGAAGCAAATAGTCTTTTTCTCTGGACACTTGATAGCCAATAGAAATAGAGTGTAAAAATTATGGATGAAACCTTACATTTTCTAGTAGCTGTATGAATTTAAAAAGAAAGAAGTGAAATTAATTTTAGGGAGAGTTTCCTTAAATCTCACACCTCTAAAATATCACTTCAACATGTATGTATTATTACCATTATTGCATTGTGATTATTACTTTTAGTTTGGCTTGAGGCTCGAACTTAGGGTCTGACTCTCATTAGGCAGGCACTTTACTACCTGAGTCATGCTCTCAGCCCTTCTATCATTTAGTCATTTTTTTTTCCAAATAAAATCTCGCTTTGATGCCCAGCACTGGCCTTAGACCACAGGAACTTTCTACCTATTCCTGTCAGATCAGAGGTATGCGCCACCAAGCCTGACTTGTTTGTTAAGATCTTCATTAACTCTTTGCCAGGGCAAGCCTCAAGCTGTTATCTCCCACTCTTTTCCCTCTGGGTAGCTGGAGTTCCAGGTATGTACCACCAAGCCCAGTGTCAATATTATTAACTATTATTTATCAATGAAATCTTTCCTTTGACTCATTTTTAGAAGCTTATGAGTAGTTTGCACTTATAACACATCTTTGGACTGACCTTGTCTTCAGTGCTCAGGAGCCCTATGCAGATAGCAGCTAACATACCTAGTCGTCCGGCTCTAGAAAGTTTTCTTGATGAGCAAAGTCACTTTTCTAGCTCTAAAACTATGTGGAGTATTTTCCTGTAGACATCTAATGAACAAATGGCAAAATTATTCTGAAAGGCACAAATGTTAGGATACTCTTTGAAAAGGTCTGTTAAAAACAGACATGCAAAAAGCAGTGTCAGTCTGCCTTTCCATTTCAAATAGTTCTTTTCCTCTAGAATGTCTTCTTTGTGTGTGTGTGTGTGTGTGTGTGTGTGTGTGTGTGTGTGTGTGTGTGTGTGTCCCTGTCTGTGGCTTAAACTCAGGGCCTGGTTGATGCTGCTGATCCTCTTTGTGCTCAAAGCTAAGCTCTATCATTCAAGCCACACTTCCACTTCTGGCTTTTTCTGAGCAGTTTATTGGAGAAAAGAGTCACATACATTACTGCCTGCGATGGCATTGAACTGTGATCCTCCTGAGTAGCTGGGATTTACAGGTGCAAGCCACTAGCACATGGTTTGGTTTTTTTAACTCTACAATTAAAACTTTTTGTGTTGTTTGACTTTGCTTAAATCTGTGCAGGATAATTTGGAATCCATAGCAAGCTATATCAGGCCACTGAGGACTTCCAACAGGCCTACTATGACAGGAACTCTTAATTATACTTATTTTTTCTTATGTTGGAAACTGATATAAAATCTGTTTTTAAAACATTTCTGTTTCTGGAACATTAAGCTAGGGGAATCTACTTGTGTAACTACAAAATTAGCCTGCCTACTTTTTACTATTATGATTTGAAATTTTAAATCACATAATGTTGGATTATATTTGTATAGAACAGTGTAGACTTTGAGCTTAAACTCCACTGGCTTTGAGACTGTCTCAAATACTTGTTTTGCAGAATTATGTCTGAGAACAGAACACATTCCCCAACCTTGTAAGTCATACCAGGCTTACAGGTGGTCTCTTGAAAGATTCACTTTGTAGTGAAATATATTGTAAAATATGCCAAGCACCTTTGATTCATGACTGTAATCCTAGCTACTCAGGAGGCTGAGATCTGAGGAACTTAGTTCAAAACCAACCCTGGGCAGGAAAGTCTATGAAACCCTCATCTCTAATTAACCACTAAAAATTCAGAAGTGCGGGCTGGGAATATAGCCTAGTAGCAAGAGTGCTTGCCTCCTACACATGAAGTTCTCGGTTCGATTCCCCAGCACCACATATATGGAAAACAGCCAGAAGGGGCGCTGTGGCTCAGGTGGCAGAGTGCTAGCCTTGAGCGGGAAGAAGCCAGGGACAGTGCTCAGGCCCTGAGTCCAAGGCCCAGGACTGGCCAAAAAAAAAAAAAAAAATTCAGAAGTGAAACTCCGACTCAAGTTATCAAGGGTTAGCTTTGAGGACAAAATATCAGGAACAGCACCCAGACCCTGAGTTCAAGCCCCAGGACCACATAAAAATAAAAAAAGCAATAGCTATCACATGATCTAGTCTACCTTTCATTGTATTCCTATGTAAAATGCTTTTACTTTGTTATTGTTGTTTCTAGGGTATTATTTCTTCGTCCTTTTCCTTTATTTGTATTTTAAAGTGAATTACTAATTATTATTCATGCTACAGTGGGACCTTAAAGATTAGTGGTAAACCTGTCATTCGCAAAGTGTTTTTGAAATTGGTAGTTTCAAAAAAATAGACATTGTAAAGACACCAGTTATTTTACTTAAGTTGTATGGGCATTGGAAAGAAGACAGGCTTATTAGCTTATTGAATTTGCTTTTCCCAATACCTCAGTGTTCACTTGAACTGCTCATTTATGATTATTATAATTTTATACATCGCATATAACTGGATTTGATGTTATTTTAGATGCCCAAATATTTTTAAATCATGAAAGGAGTATTCATCCATGGTGCTAGCAGCCTGTCAGCCTACCAGAAGCTAATTCAGCCCATGTCTAACTTACTTTCATAGCCAGCAATGCGTTTGTGAATGCAGCTATTCACTGCACTGAATCTGCCTTTCATCACAAAGAATTTGTCAGCCATTGCTAGGAAAGATAATGTAAAATAATTTTTCCAAAGATACCATTTATTTTCCATTACTAGCACAATCTATAAACTCCCTCTTAGAAGCTGATGAATTGAAAAGGCACTTTGAAACCTCCAACTTTGGGTGAGGGATGATAGTTGTGAAATCCATTCCTTGAAGCAACTGAAATTTATAAAAATCATTTGCATTAGTCTCCACACAAAGTATAAAGATCAGACCAAAGAAAAAGATTGTATAAAAAAAAATGACACTCAACAACAACAAGAAAAAGGCTAGATATCACCTAGAAAACATCATTAAGCTTAGGTATTCCTGTTTTCTAGGAGTTACCAATAAGGTCTAAGAGAAGAGATGATTGAATTTTAAAGGTTTAGGACAGAATATTCATAAGTAGAATACCTAGAATATCCATATAACTGTGGACCTCATGTGGTGTTAATGAAGACCCAGATTCTAGCTCTGACTTACCCTTGACAGTGCTGTGATCTGGAGACAACTTGCTGAGTTCTTACATCCTTGATACTAATATACTAATAATGGAGGTTAATAATCTGTGCTCTGTCTAATCTATCAATGTAGATAAAATGAGACAGATTTATGAAGTTGTTTTTTTTTCCCTAAAGGATTTTTTTTTCTAAACTTCGAATGGCAACTGAAGCACACATTATTATGAGCCTTATCTCCTAAATTCCTTTAAAGGCTTGTGATATTCCTCTACTTGGATGTATCTCTCAGATCTACTTCTATATCACTGCAAATTACATTTGGGTACAATTAGCATAGAAAACACCAAAACCAGAATAAAAAGCTAAATTTATTGCTAAATAACCACCTCAACTTTTAGCCAAGTGCCAGTGGCTTGTGCCTGTAATCCTAGTGACTCAGGAAGCTGAGATCTAAGTATCTCAGTTCAAAACCAGCCCACCCAGGAAATCTATGAAACTCTTATATCCACCAAAAACCTAGAAGTGGAGCTGTGAGAATTTACAAAGGCAGCAGTCGATGATGAAAACCATCTGAAGACTGAAGAAATCCAGTCAAATTGAACTTCAGCTACTCTCTCTCCAATGGTTAAGATAATTTTTGTGCTATTATTGCACCTGGAATTTAAGACCTGAGCACTGTCTTGTACCTTTTTTTTGTTGTTGTTCAAGTCTGGTGCTCTAACACTGGAGCCATAGCTCCAACCACTAAAAACCCAGAAAAAGAGCTGAGTCTGAAGTGGTAGTGTGTCAGCCTTGAACACAAAAGCTTAGAGACAGAGCCCAGGCCCTGAGTTCAAGCCCTAATACTGGTGCAATAAACTAACAACAACAATTAAAACAAAAACAAAAACAAAAGAACAGCCTTGAAGTCCCTAAAATAGCATAGGCAACTAGTATCACCATTATCCAACATCAGAGGTACTAACTACAACAAATCTAATAAAATATAATTTAGCTACAGCCCCCCCCCCAGAAGTAGTGATTGTTTTAAGCCACCCGGAAGTAAATAGAGCACAAGGATTCCATCACAGAAGTATATGGTCCAAATATACATGAGTCTAGACCAGATGAGTTTTTGTGGCTGGTAATTGGCAAAGACAGAATTCTGAACTCTCTTGCTATCTTCCAGACTGAAGTCTTCTTATTCTTTTGTTGATTGTGTTTCTGTGAATGGCTTTCTCAGCCTTGAGACATGCTTTGGCTGCCTAGGTCCACACAGTTTCAGTTGTTGGCCCTTTTTTAAGGAAAAGGCCTAGCAGATGACTGTAAGCACATTTTCGGAAGTAGGAATTCTGGGGCTGAGGGACACTCCTCAGCTTCTTCATGTACATTGCAATGAACTTTATGACAAAGCTTTTATCTGACACTTTGTCCAAATAGAATATTCTGGAATGCAAAGCATTTCCACAAGTCTTAAGAGTCCAAGATAAGATCATCATTTTAATTGTGTGGTTTTAGTTATCGTGATACAATCAAAGTAGATTTTCTCAAGAAGCTGAAGGCAAAGGATACGGTGACACATCTCTCAAAATAAATTTGGGGGGAAATAAAATTTTAAGTTGGTTCATGTGTACAATACCATGTATATTTTGTTAACAGAAAATGCTACTTGCCCTGACTTTATTTCCAAAAACCTGATCAGTTTGTTATCTTTCTCTTTTTGTAAGGAAGTTCCAGGCCTTTTGTGACAGGAACATATAGTGAAATGGCAGCTGGCATCTTTGTTTGGGGATAGTCCACAAGCCAAATTTAATTTCTCTTCCAATGGAGGAAAGAATATATTATATTATAGCTTATAATTTGGCTGAAAATCTGCTTCAGAGTGGAGAAATCCTAGGGGAGAAAAATCACTTGGTACAGGGCAGCTAAACTCTTGATAACAAGGAAAATATTGCCTTGGTAGATGAATGTCTGTGCTCAGATCTTTAGAAATGATCAGTCATCCCGACAACTTGGGCCTGATTATTGTACTTGCCTTTGTGTTGTTTATTCTCACTGATTTTTTTTCAAATGTGTTGATATTTAGGGCATATCTAGTTTCAACTCTCTATATATTAGAAATTGATCTCTGTTTGGAAAGAGAAATAAAGATCAGCAGACAATTGAGTATGTATTTGAATGTTGAGATCACCTTTGAAATAAGTATGAGCTCTCAAAAACAGCAGTGTGAAATCTCCAGATAGTGTTCTGAAATCAGATCATTCATTGAGGATATGATTCTAAGAGCAGAGTGCGATAGAAAAATGTATGAAAATGTGTTACTTGCTTTGGTTTATTTTTTGTTTTATTGATGTCATCATGTCCTTGCTAAAGAATTTGTTAATGCTTAGAAACATACACATGACTACAAAAAACATGAAAAATCACTGAGGAGTAACAAATTCATCCTTCCAACTCTGAAATCTACTGTACACCGTGAACTACATATAGTAATGAACCATATACATATGGTTTTCTCCCATTGAATATGTATATCTTTAATAATGTCCCATTTATAAATTAGGTACAATGAGAGACTGTCAATAACAAATAATGATAAAGTGAAGTCATTTTGCAATATCAAAGTACTTTCTTGAACTGTACTAACCCCTGACTCATGCTGACACGAGATCTTACCACACCAAAGCAATAAGATGAAATGAGGCATTGTGAGACTGTCCATCCATTACTCAAAAGGTTGACTAAGGGCCTAACAGGTAGGTAAGGTATGCAGTGTGGAAATGGTAGAGAAAAGAATGATTCCCCTTCTGGGTTAGACAGAGTGAAGCACTGTGGGACTTGCTTATGCTACCCAGAGTATTGTGCATTTTAACACTTACTAACTACAGACTTCTGGTATTTCTCGTATAGTGCCTCTACCTATGGATATCATTGAGTAACTGAGGCCATACAATGTCAAACTATAGGTCAGGAGCTCTACTTTATTGAACTATATTGACTGACAATAGGAGGATATAGATCTTAAATTATCCATGTATTTGAACATTAGGAATGTGGGGTGATTTTGCTGTACCAAAGGGAGGTCATCTCATGACTTCCAGACATATCAGTGTAGCTTGTAGACAACAAGTTGGAGTCACCACCAAGCTGGGCAAAGAACTTGGAATGATGGGCCTTGTCTGACTTAACCAGTGGGGAATTGCATGCATCCTTCCACCAAATGAGAAAAGTTGAATTTCTCACAGTCTCTCAGAATACATTTTTTGGTAAGTGAACAATGAAATACTTTGAAATTTTTCCAGGATCATTATAGGAGAGAAGCCTCTCTCTTTCTCTCTCTCTTTGGCTCTCAACTGAGAATGAAAGTAGCAAATCCTTTATAATATATAGCTCATATTAGCACATACAAATCATTACCAATTCATACAGCTATTGGTTTACTTCAGATACAAGATTATTTATAGTTTTATATTTACCATTTGAAATGAAATATAGTAGTAGCAACAATGTAAAGGAAGTTGTAGTAAAGGACCTATAAGCCCTAGACATTTCAAATAATTGCTTTTTCCAAATAATTAATTTGATGTTCAAGGAATCTCCCTCACTGTCCAGAGACTTTTGTCATCCTGAAATGTGATATTTTAGGTGCTGGATACTTGATTGAATGGTGTCTAGCTAGGGAACAATAGCACAGCCAAACAAGAGCAGAACGATTTGTGTCTGGTTTATATCACAGTAAACCTATGGTGCCAGCTGTCTGCCAGAAACTCTCCCCACAAACTCAAATATAGTAGGCAATAATCAGTTCATTAAACAATGAAACAGCCAAGGAGAATCATTATGGTGATTGAAAACATTTGCTGGGTAAATTTTCCTGGCCTGGTCCACTAGCTGGCAATGATGTAGTTGAGTTAGGCATTCCCAGGATGCATAGCCCCAAGAGTGACATTTACATAAGCTTACAGTATCAATGGCGCCCCCTAGAACTGTAGAAATATGAGCCTTCTGCATTTTGCCATTCATTGTTTTTACACTCCTCATAGTATCCTATTACTAAACACATGTGCACAGCCCTGATCGCCTATAAACTTTCAGAACTTGTTTTTTTATTTTTTTTATTTCATTTTCCCCAGGACTTAAAAAAATACTTAAGCAAGTAGAAAAGGGGGATTAAAGAAAAACTTGTTTATTGACTTGAATAGTTGGAACAAATACATTTTATAAAACCCAAGATTTTACCTTTTATAATTAAAGTCAGAGCTTCTATAAAGTCCTATCTTTTTTGAAAGGTCAACTTGTTTGTTACATGATAATAGTTGAGAATCTTTGATACTAGTGAAAGAAGTCTAAAAGAAACAGATTAAACTCAAAAGAAGAAAAAAAAAAGAAAGAATCTATCCTCTCATGTAATCAAAAATTCCAGAATTAGAATTTACTGGCTTCGGTCACAAACTATTCCACAGATCTAAGTGATGAACCATGTGTATTATCTCCGTGTTGCTCAGCTCTACCACCCTCTATATGGCTTCATGTAAATCCACCCGGCCCCACCCTTGTCCATCTGACCATCACATCAGCTTCTTGCAGCAATTCCCAGATTCCATCTTAAAGACGCTGCCTAGCATTCAGTGCCCTTCATCGACACCCCAATTATGAATAAGGAGATTAAAATGCTCTGGGATAGCGGGTGAGGAGAATGAACCTCACTCAACCACAGGGTCTCAGAATGAGAGGGATGTTTCCCTTACAAAACAAGAAGTAGCTGAGGGGAGAAGAAAAAACAAAACATTTCCTGTAGGTATGTCCCACTGAGATAGTTCAAGAGTTCAGAGAAGTGTGATGGGTGGATATGTTTGTCTCTGACATTGAATCCTGAATGTTCTCGCTTTGTTCCTGGTAGGATCAGGCTTGTAGGTAATTAGCAGCAAGGTGTTCTTTGCATGTTTGTTGTAGATATATAGTGTGAATGGTTCTTGAAGAGCACTGAGGAACCACAGTCAATGAATGGAAGATCTGAGAGTGAGTACCAGGAGACTATTTTAGAGTCTTTAATTCCAAAAGATTCAGCTGGATTTTCTAGTTTATGAAAAACTAGATTTGATTTACCTAACCAGTTCCGCAACTCAATTCCAAAGACTACTGTGATTCTCTGCACTCTAGCCTGTTGGAAAAGGTTGTTTGCTTAGCTTTGGGGTGTGGCTCTGGTTTTGGTGAGATTGAAGTGGCAGGAGCTTTGACAAGAGGAATGTGTGTGTTTTCGAATAGCAGGCGTTCAGTCTGCTTGGCAGCACAGGAAATGTTTCAAAGATGCCACAAGATCCTGGGTCCACATCCACAGAGGACAGTGTGTCTGTGATGAGTGCATTTTCCTTAGCTCTCTTTACTTTGTAATTCAGTTTTTGCAACAGTCCGCCTTAAAAGTAGACAAGGATAATGATTTCCCAAGAACTTCAGTTGAACCCAAGCAGAGGAAGAGGGAGTTAAGGGACCTGCCCTGAAATCAACCTGCTTATTTAAGTAGATTTGAAGAAAAACAGAGCATGAAAACAACAAATCAGCCTGACTTATCTAAGAGGAGTGGGTAAAATAGTCCCTGCAGAGGAAACCTGTAATCCGATCCTGTAGTTTATCACATCTTCATGAAACCTTGAAATAGCTCTATGAATTTAGATTGTTTCCGGGAGACATGGGAGTCAGGCTGTCTTATCCTGCCCTACTGTGAACCTTGAAATCAATCCATTGCACTCTCAAACTTTGGGAAAATGATATGCTGTTAATGTCAACGGACTCGCTCACAGAATGTGAGCACTCACAGAGAATGTGTTTTTACTCCTCGAGTTTACTGAAGTGGAAGACAGCAAGGGTATGCTTTCCTGAAAATAACTACATGGGCTCCCAGACCTATATTTTCTGGTCGTGAGTGCATTTCTTAGAGAATGCCCCCGTGAACATGAGGAAGCTGTTTGTCTTCTTTCCTACAACTTGTTGACCTCCTTTGTACTGGCAAAGATGGTCAACTCCTATTTCTTTCATGGAGGTTTGATAAAACAGAAAAAGGAAAAGGGATACTCTTCAGAAAAATCCATGTTCTATAACACAGAAGGCTAGAGTAGGACCCTCAACTCCTGGCGCGCAAACACACACACACACTGCTTTATATTAGATATTAGAAATATTCTGAGAAACACATTGTGGGCGGATCAAGTGCAAGGAAGGCCTCCCCAAGCTCACAAGTGTCTCAGGTTGTTGTTATTTATTCACAATAATTAGAACAGCACTAACACCTCTGTGGACCAGCTGCCAGTTTTCTGATAAGTTATACACACATTATGCCATTTGTGTTCAATTGTTCCTCCCCACATTGTAAACAATAAGTTTTGAAGTCTTTTTCTTTTCACTTACAGAATAACTTCTACAGATTGGTTATTTTTCAATAGCAGTTGTCACAAGAATATTGATTGATATAGAAAGTAATACAAATAGTAAGGGAATAAGAACATTATCATGATCTCTAAAGAAACTGGTAAATATAATGTGAAAGACAGGGATGTAGCTTGGGAATAAAGCATGTGTTAGCATGTGAAAGTCACACACACAAAAACATACACACAATAAACAACTAAGAAAGAAATATAGCATTGTAAACTTAAGTATTGAAAATGTGATATTTATGTATAGCTCATTTGTATTTACAACTAATAAATAGATGTTGGTACCTATATGAGAAATCTTATAGAATGGATTATCAGTTGATTCTCCATGTCTATATACGGAATGATAATCAAAGGAAACTGATATTTATTTGTGATGCAAACCTCAGCAAGTTAGTTGAATGCATGGTTCTGGTATTTTCAACTTTAAAATAGATGATGTTATCCTTAATACTACTGTGATAACTCAATATATCAATCTTTGTGTATTATTTACCATTCGGTGAGTGCTTGTATTTGTGATTCTTTTCTATAATTGTTAGATACTATTGTTAGACACAATGCAAGCCAACTGTCTTCTTAAATAAAATCTTTGGCTGTGAAAGGCAATGTCTTGTGTAAAGCAATCAAGCTTACAAAGCCAGAAATACCTCAATTTCTTTCCTAGCTCTTTCATTAAACACATGAATGACATTTGAAAACACCTCAACTTTCAAAACCCAAGGTTTAATCTATAGAAAGCAGGAAGTTTTTGTTTAAAGTCATATCTCAACAGCTAGCTACAAGATGACCACATGATATTATTAAATCATATAGCATTTGTTCCTTAGAACCAGGGATGGTCATATACTCCTATAAACCAGCATTAAGGAGGCTAAGTATAAGGAATATGAAGTACAAGGCCAGCCTGAGATATATAAAGATACCCTGTCTCTTTTGTCGGAGAAAAACAACAACAAAAATAATTTTTCATAAAGAAAACTACCATCATCTCTTCTCAAAACAGAAGAGGTAGCGATTAGTAAACTAATTGCTTTCAGCATCCTTCATTATATCTCATTCTATGTTTTTCCCTAAAGCTGATCACCTTAGCCAGCCAAAGAAGTTCTTTACCTGATCTTTCACATTTTCAAACAAATAAAAAACATTAGTGTACGTTTATTTGTAAGACATGGAAATAGGTCCAAATTAATTGACAGCTTAACAAGTTTTTGTTGTATCTCAACCAAGAAAATATTTAAGCCATTCCATTTCCCAAGAATTAGTTTTATTTGCATCTAAATAAATGACAATATAAAAATCTGCTTAATCTGAGGGTCCAATATGATTCCTAAAACAAACTTACTGGAGATAAACTCATCTTTTTCTTGTTTTGATGTAGGATTTAATTAGACCACAAATAAAACTGTCTCCAAATAGTAAATCTTAAATTTAAACTGTCAGGAGACTTTTTGTTTATCCATAAACTTCTAGAAATAACAATGTCATGGCTGTTGAAGCATCTGTCATATTTCAAAATATAGTCCTTATCTGAAGTATCAAGGTAGATTTAGGACTTGAAAGATTTTTTTCCCCTTCAAATCTTTTAAAAATAGCTCACCTCTTTCAACTTCATGTAAAGATAGCTGGCTGGGTTAAAATGACAAAGAATGCCTACAGGGGAACTTCAAATGAAAACTTTGAAGGAAACTATTTTCACCAAAGACTTGTCCAGATTTAATTAGTTATGGGGGTTAAAGGAGGGGGGAAAGGCCAGAAGCCCCAAGGGCTTGCAGGAGCGAGGTATCAGGAGAATGAGACCTCACGTGGCGAAGGGAAGTGTAACTGCTGGAAGCCTTTTTATAATTTTGTGACCCTGTGTCAGGCAGCCTGATTTCCAGTGGCAGGGCAGGTGAAAATGTGAAACATTACCACCCTGCCCTTTGCTGGAGGTCATCCGTACCCTGACCAATCTTTTCAGTGTACTGAGTACATTATCCTTCAAAACAATACACAGCAGAACATTGTTATTTGTTCCATCTAAAAGGACATCAACTTCTTAGGCCCAAAGATAGCAATGGCATTACTAAGGGTTTGGGATGTTTGTTTGTTTTTATTAGAAAACATCTGCAGAAATGTTCATATCATGTGAACATTACCATAAAGGAGTAACACTCATCTTTTCAACACTGGATGACGTTGGCATCTAGTGAACACTGTGGTTGGCACATAGTAGGTTTGTGATAGCAGCCGCTTATTTGGAAATGATAGATCTGGAGAGAGAGAATTTACTGTAGCCAAGACACATGTTCGACATGATTTAATTGTGTTTCCTTATGTGTTACAAGTGTATCCACACACATTCTCATACACATTCACACACACATGCTCTCATTTTTATTGTAGAGTTTTTAGCTACTAAATATACTGTTATAATTTAAATAAGGAAAAGTACATTTTTCATAGTGTAGCTGAAAATGGAGGATATAGCAAATCAACTTTTGGTGGATTATAAGCAAGAAATGATATACAAGTTTCTGGTAATAGAAGACTTTGCATACCCTGCTGACAAGCTTGGATTTATGTTTTTTCTTATAAGAAGTAAGGAACTACCAGATTAGAAACAGAGGAAGACTAATCAAGTCTTGTGTTTAGATAGGAGGCAAAGGATAATATTATGAGTCACTGAAAATGTTCTGACAAAGATGGTAATGGAATCATCAAAATAACCAGACACAGAGAAAGAAGGAATTATGTGGGTCATTCAGTGAGGATCACTTGCTAATTGCTTTTATATTGGAGGTGAGGTTAAAAGGAAGAGCCCAACTTACTCCCTGTATTTCTAGTTTGGGAGAATCATACAAAAAGTCTATGATTTCACAATTCAGAAATTCTCTGTTCATGAGCATATGTATATTTATAATAGGTAATACTGGAGTACTCAGGGCCTTATACATACAGGGCAAGCACTCTACCACTTGAACCATATCCCCTTCCCTGTATGCTTTCATTTTGAAAGAGATGCTTGGGAACATGATTCTCCTAACTCTGCCTCCTGTATAGTAGGAATTTCAGGTGTGAGCCACCAACCCAGCTTGTTTTCTGAGATAAATCTTTCAAACTTTTGCCTGAAGTTGGTCTCTGAACCAGTCTCTCCCTCCCTCCTAGCTAAGATTTACAGGTACATGCCAGCATGCCTGCTCTTTCTTACAAAATTTAATATGGCTTTGTGGAGTACACTGTCTTTCATATGGATTTTGATTAACCCACCTCACCAAACTAAAAGAAACTTCTGCACTCCAAAGTCACTAAGTATGTTTTCTAATATATCTATAACTAGGGTTCCTTTGAACCCATGTGGTCTTTTACTGATAATAATTGTTTTGGTGTCTTAACTTTAAGAAATGAAAATTATGTCACATAAATTATGTATTCATATTTTCATTATATTATCCTTTTCTCTTCATATTTTTCAATATTATAAATTTAGTAACTTCTGTCAATTTCACTTTTCTAGCACTCTAACATCTGATAAACAGTTTCTCCTCCTGTGAATTCTGAGTACCATTTTGAACACACACACATATACATATACTCACACAAATGCACACACACACACACACACACACACACAAATTCTATCATGACTAAGAATGTGCATATTGTTGAAATTTCTTGAAGCCCAATAAGGGTACTTAAACTTCTTTTTTCTGTTATTTTGAATATAGTTGATTTTCACGACGGCTAAAAATATATTTTTGAAAGAGATAGAGACAAGCAGAGTTGATATTCAAAGATTTTGATTCGTGAAGTGTAATCTATGTAGATAATGTAGTTAATGTTCTTCATAGTTCTTGAAGCAAGTCATCAATTTTAAATATGTTCACTTCAATGAGACAAAGTTTCAGAGCCTCTTAGGAGTATAATAGTTCTGGCTTGATTTAAGAATGAGGCTCTCAAATTGTATTACAAGATTTTTATAGTTGAGCAGCCAAGATTGATTAAAAATAATTTTGAATAGAATTGAGACAGGCATCCACAAGTCAGTTTGGAATAATGCATTATGTTCAGAATAAATGTGTGGAAGTAGGAAAAACTAAGAAGTTACTTTGGAATGCAGAATCATCACATTTGGCTTTGATAGTGGTGAGGTAAGTAAGCTGGAAATGAAATAAGTTTGGGGCATTATCTGCAGTACTGAAAATTTTCCAACAAGACCTGCCCTGTGTGGTTCCATCTGTACTTGGGAATACAAATTCTGACGCTATGGTCTTTGGAAAATTCCCCAAAGCTCATGTGTTGAAGGCTTAGTCCCTCAACTAGCCGTGTTCAGAGGTGAGGCTTTGGGAAGGAATCAAGAGAACTCTGACCTCCTCGATAAATTAGTCCATTGGTAGTGCATAATTGGTTGGGCTATTGGGAAAAGATGGAAGTTTAGGAAGTGGGACACAGGTGAAAGGAGTGAATCCTTTGGACTTATATTTATGTTGTCCCTGGTCTATTTCTCTCCTCCTCTCTCTTCTTCCTGGCTGCCTGATACTTTCCTCCATTACAAAGACCCCATGGTGATAAGCCAGGTGACAATGAACTGAAAGCTCTAAAAGAATAAACCAAAACAGGACTTGCCCTTTTTCAAAAAATTTCTTCTCTCATGCATTTTTGAATCAGTGTCAAAAATCCAAATTGACACAGGCATTATTTGAAGGAAGTAATGTATGGATATCTAGGGCAAGTCAAATCAGTGTGAAGGCTGTTGAAATAAGTCATGTAAAAATATGTAGGTGTTGAACCAGTTTTGCCAGCACCATTTGTTAAAGAGGCTATCTTTCTTCCATCCTATTTTTTTAGCTCCTTTATCAAAGATTAAGTGGGCATAGTTCTGTGGGTTTATTTCTGGGTCTTCAATTCTATTCCATTGGTCTTCAGGCCTGTTCTAGTGCCAGTACCAAGCTGTTTTTATTATTATAGCTTTATAATACAACTTGAAGTTGGGTATTGTAATTCCTCCAGCACTGTTCTTTCTGCTTAGGATTGTTTTTGCTATTCAGGGTCTTTTATTGTTCTATATGAATTCCTGGATTGCTTCCTCTATTTCATTAAAAAATGGTGTTGGGAAAAAAATTGATATGTAGCCAATCTTGACTGTGTCCATGATGTTAGAAATTGGGAACTGAATTCTAAAGAGAAGAAAGTTTGGGGCAGATGAATCCACCTGATATTGGAGCTGAGGATCTAGGACAGAACAAAATGGACAAAGTCTCATCCCCGAAAGTTCACAGATTTGTTGGAGGGGAGAACAAAAAATCAACTTAATAAACAGGCTGATTTGAGTTAGTTACAGGTGATAAAAAGAGATTTAATAGAATGAAGTGTTCTTGAATGAAAGGTATATGGTTAAGATGGGGTGTTAGAGAATCTGTTTTTGTCCAAGAGAAATTTGTAGCTGAAACAGAATTGACAAGAAGGAAATGGATGTCCTTCCTAGGCTAGTGAAGGGCAAGTGCCAATGCCAAAGGGTGGAAATGAGTATGGTGTGGGGAAAGGTATAAATGCCCGTGTATCTGTCTGAGCATGCTGACTAAAGCATAGCCCTGGATACCAGACATCATGGGCGACAGCCATCAGATAAAGCAGGTCTTTCTTTGCCTTGGTGAAGAGTCTGATTTCATTCTCGGTCAATGCAAAGGAATGGGAGGGTTATAAGAAGCAGAGGAATGGAGGGGAAGGTTATGTGTGTGACATGATCTGATAATGGAAATCACTGTAGTGGTGAGATGCCTGAAGGACACATTGAAGGAGAAACCTTAGCTAGTGTCTGAGAGAAGAAGATAGGAGACCTGGGAGAGGAAGCGAGATGGCAGTTATACACAGTCCCCAAGAGAGGAGAAGGTTTCCTAAAGGAGGACTGAAGCAATGAAGTCAAATGGCAAATGAGGCGAAGAGCTTCAGTGGCTCTGTGATCAGATGCCAAGTTCTGTTCCCTACTCAACTTTGTTTACCATGAGAATACACTGACTCCAAGCCAGGGCTCAATAACATCTACATAAAGGAAAAAGGACAATTTAGATCCATAATTTTTATAAAAACCAAACATATACCTTTTAATAGGTGTATTTTTGTGGCGCTTTGTGCAAGAATTCCAAGATTCATAATTCCAGTTAATTGGATAATTCCTATTTAAGTTTATCTTAGCCTAGGATTCCTGATGATTTAAGGAATAACAATATAAATTTAAAGAGAAAGAATGAAATCTATGCCAGTCATTAGACTAGACATTGGGTATCTGGAAGTGAATATGATAACTATTATCTCCCTCTTCTGAATTTGCCACCTAATAGGGAATGAGCTTGAGCAGGAATAAACATGGAGTGATGGAAGATGGTAGCAGGGTTTATGTCCACAAGAGGCCAGAGGAAGGGATGTTTAAACTGTCGTTTGAACAATCAGAAGCGTTTTTAACCAGGGTCAGTATGAAGTTGTGGGAGAGGCTGATGCTGCCAGCTTAGCCCAGGTCTCAGTGCCCAGCTACTCAGCAGAGGCTGGTGTAGGAGTTGCTCAGAGAAGCTGCCTTTCTGCTGCTAAGGCCGTTCGACTGATGGAATGAGGCACAAGCAGATTATCTGGGATAATCTCCCTTACTCAATATTACTAATTATATACTTAATCGTGTCCACAAATAACTTCACAGAGATGCCTAGACAAACATTTGATTGAGAACCTGGGAACTGTAGCATGACCACACATAAAATTAACCATCGTAAGTCTCTGAGAAAGAAATTAGCCTGTATTAGGTGACCAGGTAAGAACATGGACTGGCCAAATCTTTGCTAGGGTCTTCCATATTTCAAATCTCTCCCTCTGTCTGTCTGTCTGTCTGTCTGTCTGTCTCTCTCTCTGTATCTCTTTGTCTCTCTGTAATATCTCTGTCTCTGTCTCCCTCTGCAAGTCTTAGCAAAATTTTACTTAAAATAACAGGATAAAGTAGAAAAAAATGGAAAAAAAGGAGAAACATTTCCTCTTTCTCATGCAAGAAAACGGAAGAAAAACTCACACAAATAATTTTGACTAATTAACTAGTAACTAAATAAGCCCCAACTTTATGTCGTCTTATCTGTGATTTGCATATTATGTGATTTTTTTACACATTTATATTTTTATTGTTATTATAAAGGTGATGTACAGCAAAGTTACAGTTACATAAGCCAAATAGTGAGTGCATTTCCTTTTTTCATTTCTTCAAATTCCCAAGGTTTATAGTTATCGTATAGGATTTTTTAGCTCTTTCTTAAGGCTCAGAGTAATTAGGGAAATAGTAAAACTTTCACATAATTCACTATATCAGTTCTTTATAAATACATCATCTATCCTTTCTATTTCTCCAACATTCCAAACTTCAAAACAATAGACAACTTCTAATAGATTGTAAATTAATTATGAACATATATTTACATAATCAAATAAGTATAAAATTCTCTCTTGTAAGTTCAGACTAAAATGCATTTACTGTACTGTGTATCATGATTTCTTTTTATATGTAAGAGACTTCATTAACAATAAAAGAGATCTGCAGACACATAGGCTAGACCTAGCATCTAGAAGTGATCAACAAATACTGATTTTGAATAAAATGTGCAAAAGATTGTAAATTATATTAGTTCAAAGTCAGAGGACAAAGAGAAGAAGAAGTTAGAGACTCAATGGAAAATTTTTTTAAATGAGATAAAAATTAAGTGAAATTTACATACTTGTGAATTAAGTGAAAGTTACATACTTGAAAATCACATAGTCTGTGGGCATAGGTTTTAATGTCAACATTAAGTTATAACGCAATCAGTTCTGTTTTCTATTTGATAGGTTGGATTTCACGAAAATCATATAATTGTTATTCTAGACTGAAATAATAGGTTGCAGTGTAATTATTTAATCTCTTGATTTCAATGCAAAAAGAATCAGAAAAAAATAGAAATGACTTGTATGTAAGATTTGAATCAAATATAATTAAATTAAAATATAAAGGAAATATTTTCCCTTATGACCTTCAGTTCTTCTCCCCAGAAGTAATTATGTCTAATAGTTGCTTGTGTCCACTTCCATTCTTTGCCTTCTATGTCCTTCTATTTATATAGCTGCTCTCTGTCTCTTTCTCTCTCTCTCTTTCTTTCACACACACACACACACACATACACACACACATCATCATCATCATCATCATCATCTTCTTCTTCTACCTCTCCTTATCTTTATAAAGAATAATTTCTTAATTGTACAAATACTGACCAAACTTCTATTTTTTTTGCCTAGTAAATGATCACTGTCCTTCTAGATCAACACATACAAACCTGCCTCATTTTTATTGGCCAACCATTGTAGCCTTGCTTGCTTGTTACAAAAATTACTTAACCATTATTCTTCAATTGAAAATGAATTATCCACAGTCTCATTCCAGTCATTTAGCTGACTGTTGTAGCAAATCATGTGTTATTTGAATAAATGATGGGACAGTACACATCTCTGTACATTTGTTTTTTTTTGTTGTTTTTTTTTTGTTTTGTTTTGTTTTTTTTTGGCCAGTCCTGGGCCTTGGACTCAGGGCCTAAGCACTGTCCCTGGCTTCTTCCCGCTCAAGGCTAGCACTCTGCCACTTGAGCCACAGCGCCGCTTCTGGCCGTTTTCTGTATATGTGGTGCTGGGGAATCGAACCTAGGGCCTTGGGTATACCGAGGCAGGCACTCTTGCCACTAGGCTATATCCCCAGCCCCATCTCTGTACATTTGGTATCACTTTGTCTATCCCATGGCTTCTCAGAAGTGAAATAACCTATTTGGAGGCAGAAGTTTAGTTACTGTTTATGTGGACAAGTTCACTCCTGTGACAAAAATTTATATCCGAGCCTCTCTATGCGTATACATTTCCTTAACTCCCAATCATTCAGTATTTTTTTAGCTCCCCTGTTAAGCAGAAATACATTTACCATCTTTCTTATGTTACATTTATTCTGTTATTTGAAGAGGCAAAGTAATATGTTTTTGAACATTTCTTCCCATAACACAGTCTTTAACTATATGGCAGAGACAGAAAAATTAACCTGGGCAGAATGAAACATCTCTCTATCAAAGGTAGCTGCACATCAAATAATAGGATGTTAACTTTATATCTCTATTAATAATATAAGGACATGATTTGGTAAGAATTTCTTTAAAATCAGATATAAAGTTTCTTCTTTGTAAGTTAAAAATCATTCAAATCATATAATACATTTAAGGCATTACATATTCAACTACTTGAACTGAAATTATGAATCCAGTAATATGTTTCCTGAAATATATAACATAGGCTTTGTCCTCCAAAGGATATTTTAATCGAAATATTAAAAATAAACTGGAATTATATTCAAATAGTTAATTCCAGCTGCCTTTTGTTGTAATATATCATGAATTATCTCTCTGATGGATGGGTAGCTAAATGCACATAAAATTAGCTTTGAAGTCATTCATTTTAAATTGCTCTGGAATCATTTGGAAGTAAATTCCATTTCAGAAAAATATGCTTCAAGTCCCAGACAAAGGGATAATGGTCCTATATTTTATGATATAAGCAATAATAGTTTAAGTCTTATGATTCAGAAATATAGAAACTTATGTATTAAGTTGATGAAAATTAAGGTTTGATCTATAGCAATAAAAGCAGCAACCTAAAGCTTCCTAGATGGATGTTCATAGCATAATATTTTCCTGTCAAGAATTAGGTGGAATGAAAGTCTATAAAAATAATACATGGTGTAAAGCTTTCTCTTTTTGTATATAAATGAAAAAGGAAAATGCCATGTGAGATAACTGGAATAGAAATACTGAGATTTACTAATATCAGGACAAAAATGGTACTACAGTTGGTTTGTCATTGTTGAATAGTAGTAGAAAGGAGAAAATTAAGTCAAATCTTAGAGAAGAATAAAATGAATAATAATATTGCAACTACATCACAAAAGGCATATATGGCTTTAAATGGTTATAGAATTCAATGCACAAGGCAAGAGCCACTTTGGAACTTTCCCTTTGTTCATCTGGATAAACTCCATAGAAAAGGCTCCATTAGCAATTTCATTATTGAAGTCATTTTGCCAAATAGAGTAATGTAGCCAATATCAAGCTGAGATATGTATCAATTTAGGATGCCAGACATAAGCTCACAGACCAAAGTTGTGTCTCACAAATTAGGGGGCCTAGCATCACCTTGCCCTCACCCCCTTGGATATTTGTGGTAAGAAATAAAGTGACAAGAGGATATCATCACTGATCTCCCTGTGGGGGAAAAAAAATCGAATCATTCGTAGCTTCGACTTGTATAACAGAACCTTAATAATATTAGATACAATGATTGGTTTGTGTAGTAAAATGAATTGTATGCTAGGAACTGAGTTTAGTCATTTGTTTTCACGTCAAAGTAGAACCTCAAATGTTCTGAACTCCATGTAAAGAACAGTTGTTTAGCGTCTGGAGAGAATTACCCTGGACATGGCAAGGTTTTCTTGGCTTTTGTTCAGGCCTACAAATGCGTAGTGGCGCTCATCCAAAGGGAAGACCATAAACAGATAAAGTCCCATGCCTTCACCCACATTCCATTGCAAATCCACTCACTTGGAGAACTGGGTAGAGCCTGAGTTTCAGGATTTGAAATTTCATGTCTTCTAACAACATCTAATTACCACAAAAATGACTAAACAAACAAACATGATGTTCCCACTAGGGAATATCAAATAAGTTTCTCAAGTTAGCGTTTGCTAAGAAATATATAGTCTCACTCTCGTGACTGTCTATGGAGTGGAATGTTCAATTTGCTGGTATTTTCAGATCGGGTTGATTTTCTGGGTTTCATGTGCTGAGGTGTTGGGTGACAGCAGTGCTGAGCGCCTTGTTCTGCTATCACATCTCAGAATTCTTTTTTTTTTTTTTTTTGGCCAGTCCTGGGGCTTGGACTCAGGGCCTGAGCACTGTCCCTGGCTTCTTCTTGCTCAAGGCCAGCACTCTGCCACTTGAGCCACAGTGCCACCTCTGGCCGTTTTCTGTATATGTGGTGCTGGGGAATTGAACCCAGGGCCTCAGGTATACGAGGCAAGCACTGTTGCCACTAGGCCATATCCCCAGCCCCAATCTCAGAATTCTTATCACATGAAATCAGGCCCAGTGCACTTTCTTTCTCCACTGGGCCACACAAATTATGTAGGGAGTCCTGTTTGAATGTTAATGGCGTGCTTCTCAAATTAATTTGAGGCACCATAAACTCTGAAACACCTTCGGAATGTTTTGAGGAGAGAAAAAAAGTTGCCATTCGTATAATAATCATCTATTTATACGTTGTTGACTAAAAGTACTGTTCTGGACTTAAGAAAATGAAAATGAAAAGGGCGCAGGATCCACAATCAAATGGTGTTCATTTAGTCATCAGCATTTGCTAGGTTTTTTGTTGTTTTTTTTCCGAAGAGACATAGTAGTTGTATAAAATTGGTTCCCAATGTTTTTGCAAATGAAACTTGTTCATTTACATGGGAACAAACTATAGTGCAGAGACACTCAATGTTTATGCAGAATAAGTGGAATTTGTAGTTGATTATTTTTTCCTTGTCAAATACATAGAAGTTTATCTAACTATGCTGGATTTTTAATTGCTTGGAACTTTATTATTTATATCAAAGAAAACAGGGTTGATTTGTTTTCAAAACATACTTTAGGAAAAGAAATTTTTAGTATAAAATTTTATTCAAAAGAAAATTTCTAAAATACCACTATTAAGTATGTGTGTGTGTGTGTGTGTGTGTGTGTGTGTGTGTGTGTTTTAATCCCGTATAATAATGCTGAGTGAGCATTTTACAGGTCCAATCCAGTGGGATCTGGATCAATTTGAATGCTTAACTTGATACTAGGGGGAATTATTTTTCTGATCAGCATCCATGGCTGGTTGTGGTTATTGAGATACATATGTGCTAAAAGGAGAGGCCAGAGACTCAGAACAGTCAGTTATCTCACTAAAAACAAACTCAGTTGCATTTTATCACATTTATTTACTCTACCTATTTGCTAACTCAAGGTCTTCAATTTTCATAAATAATTGTCTTTATTGTCTTCTCCAATGCATGAACCAAGTAGTATGAGTGACAAGGTATAATATAAAAAATAACTTCATCTAGAGCACAAAGTGAAATTTATAGATACACACACACACACACACACACATACACACACATATGTGATAGGAAATTCTAGTATCTGACATGCTACTCTTGGGTAACTCTAGAGTTAAAGTACAAAATGGGTTTTATGGAAGCTAGAATGATTTGTAAAGGTAACCGTGGATTTATCGCATAAAGAAAACATTGCTAATACTAAATCATTCCTTAATAAGTTTCATTGAAGTTTTAACAAGCACCTTAAATCAATATTGGTAAAGCCCCAAACCAAAAACATAGGTTTATTTCTATTTATTTACAATGATCATCTTGTCTGAAACTCAAAATTAAGAAAATGCAAAGTTTGTTCATATGTTTTCATATGCTTTCTACATACATTGCAGCATCATTACATTTAAACATGGTCCCTTTTATCTTCAAAATGTATGCATGATTTTCTAACCTTCCATTATTCCCCTAAATAGTTTACAATAAAATCATCAGAATAAACAGATGCAGAGTTTGGCAAAGCAAGGTAATCAATTTTTAGTGTCTCTCTGAGTCTTTCTATAGGATATGAACATATAAATATTTATGCTGCATTATTGAATTAAGTGAAGTAGGATACAATCATCTGATATCTTGTACCCATTCCTTTAAAAGGAGCAGGTTGAATACACTTTAAACCATGGCTGAAAGGAAGAATTTTTCTACAGAATTAAATAAATATATACTTTTGAAATTCATTCCCTATTAATTTACCAGCTCTGCTTGAGTTTACACAGAGTAATGATTGAACACAACAGTTAACCTTTTCTTTATTTTGAGTCCTATGATTTGTGGAGCTTTATTGATTCTAAGCAGTGTCCATCTTCACATATAACAGTAAGTGCTTTGGTAGAAAAAAAGATTGGAGAAGGCCCTCAAGATATCAGTTTTGTAGTAGTGATGGATCTGTCGATAGCTCCATTCTTCGTGCCTGTGCCTTTCCGAGCTAGGTTTATTTCAGCAGTCTTGAGTGCTCTCGCCTATTGACCACTGGGGCTGAATTGATGGAAACAAGGTTATTTGTTCATAAGCTGACAGTTTGGGTCCTTGTGGTTCGACAATGGAAGAACTAGAAATGATGCCTTGCCAGGAGGAAGTAAATTAAAGAAGTGAAGTGAGAAAGAAAGGTAGCTGCAGCAAACATCATTTGCATGCCACATCAGCTTGTGAAAGCTTGTTTTGTGGTGCAAGACAGGCCAAGACTGACTGCAAAACAGATAGGCTGACTGCGAGTCATCACTACTTGATTGCTCTTCCAACACCCAGGCCAGATTTCTCAACAGATGTATGTCAACTTTATCAATGGCTAGCTTCTCAAACATCTCAACAATGAAATGAGTTAAAAGGAAATGGGTTTAGAAGTAACATAGGAACAGCCAGAGTGTAATGAATAATATCAATATCATCTTCATATTGCACATTTATGTACCTTTAAAGACATAGTATATTTTTAACAGGTCCTGGGGCTAGAACTCAGAGCCTAAGTACTGTCGCTGAGCTTCTGTTACTCGAGGCCACTTGAGCCAAAGTGCCACAGTGGCTTTTCTGAGTAGTTTATGGGAGATAATAGTCTCACAGACTTTCCTGCTCAGGGTGGCTTCTAACCATGACCCTAGATCTAAGACACCCAAGTAGCTAGGATTATAGGCGTTAGGCACCAACACCCAGTTGTAAAAAAAACAATTTTAGTGGTAGTATTGTGTGAACTCAGAGCCTTGTTGCTAGGTTACCACTCAAACGAGGCCTCCAGCAGTTAAAAAAAAAATTACTTGGTAGCTTCATTTTCTTTTATCTTTAAGAAATGTACCAAGAGTTTTAACTCAACGTGTCAGTTTATGATTATAATGTATCTTAATCACTTTCACTGTTTCCGTCATTTTCTCCTATCTGTCCCAACCCACCCACCCCCCTCAAGTTACCTGGTTCTATTTTCTCATGTGTACATTGAATATTATGACTTTTCACTCATCCTTCCTCTCTTTTATCCATCTGCTGACCCTTTCCTTGACATCCCTTTCCTCTGACAAAACATTTCAGGTTCCTGGTATTCATTTTGCTACACTGTAAGTTAGCTTTTTAAAGGGGTGATGCTGTTGGAATCCTCCCCTCTGTGTATAATATTTTAGTCAATTTTCTTGTGCATACATGAATATGAATGTTAATCATTTCGATCTAACATCCACCCATGGTGGGGGGGAAGTGCCCTTTGTCTCTTTAAGCCTGACTTACTTCACTTAACATAATTGTTTTTCTGTTGACCTGGTAGTATTAACCAATGAAATTATGTAGAATCAAATAAAAAATAAAGTAAAATTCCCTAAAGTGTACAAATATCTCATGTGATTTTTTTGTTTTATTTCCTTGTGCAAAATATTAGGTTGGGAACAATGTTTGAAATTTTTCAGTGCAACAAAATCAAGACTTGTTCATGATAATGGTCAGTAATGTTCTGAGAATAGACCTAACTAGGCATTCCAAGCCATATTAACATCCAAAGAATAATTTTAAAATAAGTTCACACATCATTTCTGGACTTCTGTCCATGTTTTACTAGGGCTCTACTATTGACCAACTTGATATTATCTATATTTTAGGGATTAGAGAATACTGAGCATAATAAGTGTTTTTTTTAACTGACTAAATGTTTCACATAGTAGCATCTTTTCAAATAATGATATATTTGAACATGAACCTAATGATCCTTAATTCATGTATTCAGGGTTTTCTACTCACCTTTTTGCAAAAAATTTAACTTTGCCTGTGAGCTTTATACCTTAAATACATTCTTCCCATGAAGTTGCTTCTGTTTGGTTCAGTGCTCAACAAGAACAATGCATATTGAGAAATGCAGAAATATAGTGGAGATGTCACTGTTTATAAATTTATAAGTTTATGTTGAAATAATAATAATCTGACTGTGATATTTAGCAAATTGTTAATAGAGCTAGCACATTGCTTTACATATAAAAGGCATACAAACCACTTAAAATGAATAGCAAGTCAAAGGCAAATTTTATGACCATCTTCCGCTTTGTTCTTTTTCACTAGATGACGACTTTTTCCATGAACTCCCAGAAACTTTTCCATCGGATCCACCTGAGCCTCTACCACATTTCCTTATCGAGCCTGAAGAAGCTTATATTGTGAAGAACAAGCCTGTGAACCTGTATTGTAAAGCCAGCCCGGCCACCCAGATCTACTTCAAGTGCAACAGTGAATGGGTTCATCAGAAGGACCACATAGTGGACGAGAGAGTAGACGAGACCTCTGGTGAGATTTGGATTATACCACCAACATGCTGTTCTACTGTTATTTCAGTTAGGGAAACAGAAGATGGAATTAATATCCTTTGGAAAAAATGTGTTCAATCCACTTGGTTAAGCTTCAGTGATACCTAAATCGAAATCACTCATGATTTTATGCATGGAAAAGTAAACCATGAGGAGTAAATTCTTGATTCCTATGGACTACCTGCAATAAACCCTTGATTCATGCTTAGGATAAATATTGTAAATGAATGGACTGAATTCACGGTAAATATCCTAGCAGAAGATGTCCTCAGATTTTACTGTGGCTTTCAGACCTCAGTCCTGAAATCTAGAGAGCATGTACAATTAAGAATAGAGTATACTGACTGGTATCCCTGCCAAATGTTCACCTATATACATAGTTTCCCCTTCTATTTTCAAAGGAACTTGTAAACATTTTAAGTTCAAAGTTTCTTATAGCCCCAATTACCTCTACGTATGCATCCTAAATCCCTTAGTCTTATCTGAAGTCCAGTTGAGAGTGACAGAATGGTGATGGTTTGAGACGGAGAGACAGAGAAATGATAAGAAAAGGATCAATCTCTGTGTGGGTCTTGATGAGAGTGTGTTTGACCCTGTCATGGTTAAATCTCCTGACTTTGTTGTTCTTTAGATATGAAAGGTGAAATATTAAAGACAGAAACACATAGAGCAGATTTTAATAACTTGTAGGATTAACCTTAGCTATGAAAGAGACTTCTTTATAATTTATGCTTTACTCCACAGTGGAGTAACTTAGGATAGTTGTGGAATTTCCTGGGCTTCTTTGAAATTGCGAAGATTCATATTTTTCTCCTGGAGTTTAAGTGTTTTTGCTCTTCAGCAGTGAGAATAACTACTTGAACTTTGAGAAACCTTCCAAATCTGTATTTTATAATCTTAAAAAATATATTAATGTGTCACGGTTTCATTAATCAACATTGCTAAGGTAAATAGTGCTAAAAAGATTTTTTTTTAAATGGAAGTATTTGGTGTCTTCTTGTTCTTCCTACATATCTCTCTGTATAATGAACACATATTTTCAAAATCCAAATGATAAATAATGAGATTAATCAAAGACAAAGAACAGCATACTAGAAGGATCTACTCTCAACGTCCACAGTAACATAAATAACATATTGTAAGGACCTAGGAAAGATAGTAGTATTAAGAAAAGATAGTTTTTAGAGGTATATGGAACATATAACATAAACATTATTAGGAAATCAGGTTGACAACTCTGCATAATTGTCAAATTGTGAGTCAGTATGGTCACTGTATATAAACTGCTTACTACAGAAATAACTGGATATCCAATTTTAGGGTAGCTCACTTCAGGGAATTGCCCCCACCTCTTGCTCTAATTAGTCAGAAAATAACTCCACCAGATGTTGACAAACTCTCCAGTGAATTGAGTTTTATGTGTTTCAGCTCATTTATTTGTAAAGATTTGAAATACATAGCTTTTAATGATAGGAAGAAGAAGATATCACAAAAGCTAAAACGAGGGTCACCACATATTCAAGATTATCTTTACTAATTAGAGAAAATGCCTGTATAGGAAAGTTATATAGATAGAAAAGCAGACGTTCTGTGATTTTCAGCATTTCTGCCAACTTCATGCTATGTTGCAAACACATAGACACAAGAATTCCTTTCTATAAAATATCGCTTTCTATTTCAAGCATTGAAGACTATACACCAATAATTAAAATATTTGAGACTATGTGTAATAAGTTATAGCTACTTGTAAAGTTACTGTAAATTTAAATATATGTCATGTTTTTATTAAAATTCAGAAGGGTTGGATGAGAACTAGGGAAATATTTCTCATATTTAGATGATACCTTCTCTAATATGCAGCAATGGAGTCCAATTGGACATATCTCATTATTGTTTTGCATTTTCTTCTGAGCCTTTATAGGAAAGCTAGAATTTATACAAATAATTTTGTAGTAGATACTATCTAAGTAAATACTATCTAAGACTTGGGCTAGACACTGGTGGCTTATGTCCGTAGTCCTAGCTACTCAGAAGGATGGGATCTAAGGATTGTGGTTCAAAGGTAGGTAGGGAAAAAAAGTACATAGGAGTCTCATCTCCAGTGAACCTCCCCAAAGCCATTAGCTATGGCTAGATCAAGAGCTAGACCACTAACACTGAGCACAAAAATGCAAGCACAGTGCCTGGGCCCTGAGTTCAAGCCACAGGACTGGCACAAAAGAGATGAATAAAATTAGAGAAAAAGATGTCTATGAATATCAGTATATTTAATGTTGTTTTACTCCATTGTTACAGAAAGAATAAAATTATTATTTATGACAAATGGTCTGATTTTATATGTCTGAAGCAGTTTCAAAAGAAAGAATTAAGAAAACATCAATAATTCAGGAAAAGTAACTGAAGAAAAAATTTCATAACCCAATAATTCTTCTATAAACAGATAATGTAATTCAACTTGAAATTCAATAAAAGCTATTGTTTGGAATATCAATGTAAAAGAAAGTATACAAATGTAAATTTAGTAAAAAAAAATCTGCAGAATTTTAGAATGAAAATTCTAGTTTAATGTTTACAATGCTAGGGATTAGACTCTATGTTTATGAACATATACTCTTCTTAAACAGACAGAATAAGTATTTTTGAATGCCTACTATTTGTAATTTATCCAGATAGGCATGGTGTCACACACCTATAATCTCAAAAATCAGCACTTCAAGTTAAAAGCCATCTGGGTTAGATAGAAGTATCAAAAAAAGAAAGAAAGAAAAGGAAAGAAAAGACAAGAGAAGGAAGGAAGGAAGGAAGGAAGGAAGGAAGGAAGGAAGGAAGGAAGGAAGGAAGGAAGGAAGGAAGGAAGGAAGGAGAAAGGAAGAAAAGAAAAAGTGAGAGAAGAATTTTCAAGGTCATCAATATCACAAATATTACATGGGTGAATAACGTTTTAAAGAGGACAATTCTGAAATAATAATGGGGAACCTCTAATCTTTAGAAGTATAGCATAAACCAAGAGCTAAAATGTGTTTGACATTAGTTTTTAATCTCAAATTAATATTAAAGCCTGCTTTATGGATTAAAATTACTTAGATAAACTTCTCAAATGCCAAAAGGCCCTTAGAATATAGAGGTTAAAGGCATAGAATATAATAAAGAATTTTTTGAACCGTGGAGGTAGAGTTTATTCAATGCATGGGTGGGGACAACAAGGCAGGCAGGCAGAAAGAATGATAAAGCTTGTATGTCATTCTTTTTAAAATTATGTTTTATTATTTTTAAGTAGTTGTATAAAGGAGTTGTCATCTGACAAAGTAATTTATAAATATGAGTCTTGACAGATGTCTCTCCTTCCCTCATTCTCCCGAATCAAATTCTTTAGAGTAAGTTCTAGATGTTAGCTTTTACCATTACCATGACCACCATGACCTACACCACCACCCACATCATCATTTGCAGAAAATTTGCCAATTTGTTGATTGGTTAGTTTCAGTGGTTGTCCAAACCTTCGTAATTAAAATTCAAAAATATAGAAATCAATTTCTATATTTGAATATCCAGTGAAAGAATACCACAAGCAAAATCAATAGCCAGACGACTTGTTTTTAAAAAGGTGCTATTATCATGAATATGTTAATGGAAGAGTTAATTCCATTTGTAATATAAATACTTTTAAGCTGTACGTATATAAGAGATCAGCAACTGTGATAGGAAATTGAGAGGAGATTGGACAGCCAGATACAGGAAAGGAAATGCTAATGGCAAAGATAAGGTGATATTACCAAGATCCAAACTTCTTTTAGTACACAATGTGGATTAGTGGCCTATATTTTTTATGCAGGGTATAAATTGATATAAATCTTCTGAAGGCAAATTTTTAAAGTGTCCCCAATACTGAAAACTATATGTACACTTTGTTTTCTTAATTTAATCTTATTGTCAAGGTGATGTACAGAGAGGGGTTACAATTATATACATAAGGAAGTGAGGAGGCAACAAGTGTAACAAGAAACGTACTTACTACCTTATGTACATTTTCACTGAGTGTTTTTCTAGTCGAGGGACTATCTAAAAATATAATTCTAAATGCACCGCAAGCCTTAGTTAGCACTGGGAATTGGCCAATGCCTGCTGCAGCAGTGTCGTCCTGACAGTAGAATACTGAGATTGTGTGTCTGTGCTGGTCATGGTGCTTGAACTCACATCTGGGAAGGTTAGAGCTATTCTATGTGAGTGAGACACTGCTCCACTTCTGGGGGTTTGGTGGTTAATTATAGATAACAATCTCACAAACTTTCCTGGTTTTGAACTGTGATCCTCAGATTTCAGCCTCCTGAGTAGTGAGGATTACAGGCATGAGCCATCAGTGCCTGCTGGCACATGTTGTGAAAGCAGCAAAGCTGTGCAAAAAATCTCAGATAAAGTTTTGTAAGAAATCAAAGCCCTGAACACTGCATATGATCTATTCCCAGGAGTAAAGAAGGAAGATATATATATATATATATATATATATATATATATATATATATATATGCATTGAAATTATCTGAAGAAATATGCAACCAGCAGTTGACAGCTTAGAATCTAAGGTGATAAAGCGAGACTTTTATTGTGTGATTTTTTCCAGTCCTGTGAATATATTATTTTCATCATAAATAATGAAACCTGAAAAACAGCCCATATCATTTTATTGCATCTCTTTGTCTACTGTCATAAATCTCCAATCTGGGCAAATACTATGGAGCAGTTTGTCTCTCATAGCAGAATTCTTCGCTTTCCTAGAGATCAAAAATGTTGCGAATGGAATCAAAATAGAATCATTTGAGTTTGGATTATTGGTTGGTTTAAAAAGGAAAAAAAAACTCAGTTCATCCGAAATCTGGGTCCATAATCCTCTACTTATCATAGTCTGACCATAGTATTTTTAGAGACACTTTGTGATTTATATTAGCAAGAAATATCAGAATACTAATTATTCTAATACAAGACTTCCTAGTCTTCAAATATATTACAAATCAGAAAAATTGCCTTGGTATTTAATAAGTCAAATATATTCTCAGATGGCAGAACAAATACTAGTCATTGCAAGAAAGTATATTTTTGCAGCCACTTTGCCCTAAAATAATATTTAGGAACACATATACTGTCAATCAGACTTCTTGAGACTGAGGAAAATAAATCAATCACATAAAATAAATAAATATATAAATAAATAAACAAATAAAATCCCTACTAAAGCCTCCTTCACATTAAAATATTACATAACATTAACACTGAATATAAAAATCAAGAGTCCTCTTTGAAAAATACCTTTTCCTGAATACTGAACCATGGGTTTTAGTCAACTTTACGCTAGTAGAAAGCAAATGAATGTTCGTACTCATTGAGCAAAGTTGTGCCATTTTTTTATAGTGAGATAAGATGCGCTGATTAAAGATCTTTCATTATGATTAATCATTTGCCTTTCCATTCATTTAAATCACATTTGCATTTAGAATTTAGGATTTTTCAGCTCTTGACCTGGCGATCTATGAATGTATTCCTATATTGCCTTCAAAATTCTGCAGAAATCTTGATATACTCCAAATTTTATGGTTACATTTTTTTCAAGAAAAACTCAGCCTTAGCTGCTTGTGTTCTATTTACTCGAAGGCTTTCAACTCTTGTTTCCATGGTGCCTAAGATGTACCATGCAAAAGCAAATATTTTTCTTTCAAGAGGAAGCAAGGGAGTTTCAAAAGTCATGGTTGTTTTGGAATTTTAATAATCCCTAAGATTTTTCTCCTTCCATTTTTAATTATTCTCAAATTATCAGAAAATGTCAATAAATCCACCAGAACAGTAAGTTCCAAGCCCTCTACTGCACAAATTACCTGCGCTATGTGTTTTAGGCATCACCTCATAAAAGAAAATTTTGAGGAGTCTTCTTTTATATATAAAGAATTTGAGATTGAGCAGCATAAATAAATTAACTTGCCCAATATAACATGACAAGAAAGTAACAGATCTTGGATACGAATCCAAGACTCCCTGTTTCTTTGCCTCTTGCCCTTGCATACATTTCTCCTTAAATGCTGCCATAACTTATAACACAGGACACTTAGTCCAAAAGAATGACTATTATCATTTTCCCAGAAAAGGAAGGTATGCTTCAAAATGTAAGATGTCTGCCAGAGGCTAAGTGTGTAGCTCAGTGTTAGAGCATGTGTTTAGCATGCTTGAGGCCCTGGGTTTAATTCACAGCATTATCAAGAAACAAAGTCAGTGAAACCAGTGACTTTATGCTTCCCTTGCACCTGCTCTTCTTGCATTTATGCCACTTTGTGTTGACAGGCCTTTGTGATTCTGTAATAGAAAAGTGCAAGCTAGTTGTCCAAATGTGATTCTTTTTATTCTTAGAGGTGTTAACTATTTGACCCATTACCAAATGATGAACCTCCAAAGAAAATAAATTGATGAAGAGAAACTCTGCTTGGGCATGGACTTAACTATTTCTATTCAAAACTTCACCATAAATACACTCGGTGCTCACTCAAGTCCTCCGTGTTTCAGAGACCACACAATAACATCCTTTTCCTATTGTATTTCTGCTTCTTCCATCTTATCTTCATCTCAATACCAAAAATAGATATGTTAGCTCCATCTTTCACCTCCCCATAACCAATGTCATTTTCATGTGCTGCCTATTCCTCTTGATTATTTTTCTGTTTTAAACTATCATTTTAAAACCCCAGTGTAGGCATTACTATATCAGATTATTTGAGTAGCCCCCTAGACTCCCTAAGCCATTTTAGTCCTAACCTAACTCCTCAGCAGTTCATACTCCAGGTTGTTATTTACCTAAAACTGAAATGGCTAAAAATCTTAAATGGCTTCCCATTAGCCCTGAAATTAAGCACATCTTCTTGGCAGATTCTTCCATCTTTAGTATGATCAGTTCCTCCTCACACTTTCTAGTCTCATTCAAATAGTTTATTTCTATCCCATAATCCATATTATAGGCCAACTTGTTGTTTAATCTTTGTTGTGTTCAATGGTTTAAATTCCTTTATGACTTTTTAGTCTATGCCATTTAGGAAAAAAAAAAAAAAAACTTTGCCACTGGGCTGGGGATATGGCCTAGTGGCAAGAGTGCTTGCGTTGTATACATGAAGCCCTGAGTTCAATTCCTCAGCACCACATATACAGAAAATGGCCAGAAGTGGCGCTGTGGCTCAAGTGGTAGAGTGCTAGCCTTGAGCAAAAAGAAGCCAGGGATAGTGCTCAGGCCCTGAGTACAAGCCACAGGAATGGCAAAAAAAAAAAAAAAAAAGCTTTGCACTAAAATAATTTTAAATTACTATCATAATTATACCACCCTTATGGAGGAAAGTATGCAGTTATACTCATCTTCTTGGCTGCTGTAACAAGCAAAGCACCGTAGATTGTATAGAATGGAAATGTATTTCCCACAGTTCTAAAGATTAGGACATCTGAGATCAAGGTGCTAGTAGGTGAATGCCTCCTGAAACCTGTTTCCTAAGAGGCGGTACCTTTTCACTGTGTCCCCAAATGATAGAAAGGACAAGAGGTCTGTCTTCTGGTTCTTTTATAAAGACTTCAATCTTATTCATAAGAGCTACTTCCAGCACCCAATGCTTCCTGACAGCCCTACATCCTGTACCAGCACCTAGGGAGTCAGGGTGTCAATGTATAAAATTGGAGGGACAGGACAATACAGATGATAGCAAATGTATACTAGTAAGCATGTGAAAATTTGAGAAAAACTGTGCTGTAGAAAAACATTTTTGAAGCATTTTTTAAAAAAAATTGATTGTCAAGGTGATGTACAGAGGGGTTACAGTTACGTATGTAAGGCAGTGTGTGCATTTCTTGTCAAACTTGTTATCTCCTCCCTCATTCTTCTCCCATCTTCCCTTCCCAATTCCCATCCCCCACCCCTGAGTTGTACAGTTGCTTTGCAGCATATTGTCTTGTAAGTATTGCTGTTGCATTGGTTTGCCTTTTCCCCTTTGTCTCACCATTTTGAAGTTCCCCTCCCCTTCCCTAATTCAGACAAACATATATACAGTACCCAGGGAACGAAAATCAAATACAGTGACACAAGGGTAAAACCACAGGGAAGAAAAACAAAAGAAAAAGGCACAATTTCACATAGTGTGTTGGAAATAATAAAAATAATGAGAAACCGCTTATTTCCATAACTTGGAGTTCATTTTGCTCAGCATCATCTTATGTGATCATATGTACATAACTGTTGAACTATTGTGATCATCTAGAACAAAAAATTATTTAAAACCAATCAAAAAACCAAACAGATCCCTTCAGGAGCTCTAAGATAACAACCAAGAAGCCTAATTTAAGGCTAACTGGTACTGAGGAGAGCCTAGAGAAAGAAGTTAATGGAATAGGCAATTTTTTAACAGAATAATAGCAGAGAACTTCCCAAATATCAAGAAGGATAGACCCATCCAGATACAAGAAGCTTTTAGAACCCCAAACAGACCAGACCATAAAAGGACATCCCACTGACACATTGTAATCCAGACAGGATCAATAGATACCAAAAGGATACTTAAAGCTTCCAGGGAAAAGAGAACAACCACCTATAAAGGAAAACCAATTAGAATTACTGCATATTTCTCAGCAGATACCATGAAAGCAAGGAGTGACCTGGAATGAAGTATGCCATACCATAAAGAAAAATAATTACCAACCAATAATACTGTACCTGCTAAGCTCTCATTCATAGCTGATGGTCCAATAAAAACTTTCCACAGCAAGGAAAAACTGAAACAATGTATCTCCACCAAACCAGCATTACAGAAAATTCCTGAAGCAATTTTTTTAACACCAAATCTCCATGAAATACCCTAAGACCTTAATGTCACATCCAAAGCCAATTCATAAATACCGCTGACCCATTTTCAAAAGGCAGTAGGAGATTTTGTATACATTTTAGTAAATAACAGATGAATTCTTTTCACTAAGTCTTGTCACTAATCTAAGATATATCTTAGAATCATAGAATTTTTATTTTAAGGCAACTGTGATAGTGACTTCATGAATTGTTGAAATGATTTTCAATAAACTGAGTGTAGCCAGTTTTCTATTATCTTGATGTCCTGTGACTTAAGTCACAGGGAATTTCACAAAATAAATATGGTCACATTCAATGGTCTTATTAATCCTTAATACTTGAAAGGGACCATTGCTTAGGACATCTCCTTTTTAAATTAATCTGTCCTTTTCATTCTAAACAGTAAGAACTGAAGAGAAAGTGCCATGAAATTTGGAGTTAGGGCTGTCATTTTCACTGTTTCAGTGCCTTCTTCAACTTGGTGCTGGGTGCTTAGCTTAGTAACTATGTACTGGATTATTTAACTTTATACCACCTCTGTCACAGTCCTACTCATTCATAAAGAAATATCTCAAATGCAGTGGGTACATTTTCCTATGAAACCCAAGTCCTCAGTAAACATGTCCAATTTCTGTTCCTCCTAATTCCATCTTCATTATGTGAGTATTAATTGTATAGCCACATTCAGACCATATGAAAGTACTAAATTTTTAACCATTGTTGAGGTACAAAAGTCACCAATTCTTGCTTATGACAAAGTTATGATCATATATACATCTTTAAATGTCTCATATTACCTATGTATGTGATATATATTATATATACACATATATATGATCTCTTTATCCTGAGACACATTACAATGAAATTAAATGGTACCATTCATTTTGATAAAAATTTGTGTTTTCAGAAGTTTAGAACCTGAGGGACTAGGTACAAGAAGTGATCAGTGAAAATCTCTTTTGTGAGATTGTAGCCCCTCAGCCTACTAAATTTGAGTAGTTGAAATTTAGTGAGATCTTTACTTAGAGTGTTGCAGGAATAGGTGATTTGAGGGATACATACAGCTTGATCAATCTACTGTAAGAAGAGTTATTCTACACATTCTACCATACATTATTTTTCATTTAGTGTAATCATCTTAAACTCCTCTTTCATTAACAGAAAGAATATTTCAAAAGGAAGTTATATGGCTTTATATAAATTTTAGGAGTTGATGAATAAAATTAAGAAACTCTGAACTTCATTCCATGTATTTTTTATTTGAGTCAGTTCATCTGTTGCCTGTGCAAGAATACAGGTTTCTATCTGCAATACAGTTGTCTGCCAATAACGATAAATCATTCCAGAATATAAATCAATAATTTATTTGATTTCCCTCTCAAAGGTACTTATTTCAACACCAGAAGCTAGCTGTTTTGCTTTTTCAGTATGAGACTGGCCCCAGGGTTGAGTAAAGGAAAATAGAAAACTGATAAAACATTATGTAACATAAGAAGGCCTTCCCATTGAGTTCATCTGATAGTTTACACGAGAATAGTTACCAGCCAGTCAAGAGAGAACATCAATTATCCTGCTTTATTTCCTTCTGCTCTTCTTCGTTTGTTAGTGTTCCCAATTTCTCTTTTTTCACACTGACTTTTAAGTCCTTTAAGCATGTGGTGAAACACAGCCAACACACTTTCAACTGTAATTACTAAATCATAGTTGGGCAAGGAGCCTGTGGTTCACACCTGTGCTAGCAGCTTTTGGGAGGCTGAGATTCGAGGATTATAGTTTGAAGCCAGCCCAGGTAGGAAAGTCCATGAGAATCTTATTTCCAATTAACCAACAGAAATTCTGGGAGTGAAGCTGTGGCTCAAGTGGAAGAGCTCTGGCCTTTCAGCCAAAAGGCTAAGAGATGATGCCTAGATCCCTGAGTTCTCATCCCAGTACTAGAATCAAAAATAAACCAACACACAAACATACATACATATATTGCTGGGTCAAAGTTCTAGACTTAATTGAGAAAGGGCATCTTTTAGATAAGTGAGTTATTGTGCCTACGTACTATATACACACTGAGGTTACTTTCCATTTTTCTCCTTGTAACTTTCAAATAGAAATGAGTGCTTGTCTAGGCCACCTGCTTGGTTTCCATTTGTTTCTGTCTGTTGTGTTGTATAATCATTATTATTGCTGTTTTTTGCTTTTGGTGATTCCAGTGTTCACAAAGACCAATATTATTGACCCCAAACATATGTACACAGAAACACTCTTTTCCATATTTGCAGAACTTTAATTTAATTTTATCTCATCTTTTAAGTTTGAATTACACACTACATAGCAAAAAGTTACTAGCATGTATATAGTGAACAGACATGACCTAGAAAATGATTTCAAAGTGAAGATAAGCAACATTGTATGGGCTTTTTTCAGTGGTATTCAGTAAAAAATTTTTGTGTACTGAACATGAACACAAAAAATTTCTTCCAGTTAACATTCAGAATAAGGTTGATCACTCAGTAATCTTATCTTTTTCTTTAAATTGATCGAAACAATTTAATCAAAAATTGCTTTGTAAATAGATATGAATAATATGTGTGTGCGAGCACGTATGTGCAAGTGTGCATGAAAGTGAAAATCAAGTCCCCCTTTGCAAACCCACATAGAGGCTAGCACAAGAAGCAGGTGCCCAAGGACGTCTTCTAGATTCCTCGCTGCACAATTGGGATCTGAGAACAATACTCGTGGTTGTGATGCTATGGCAGCTTTGCCATGTTCCCAGCAACCAGGATAAGACCATGGCTTAGATTTTTAGAATATCCATACCAATATGAGAGTAGCACAACTGTTAAGAGCTACAAAAAGCATATATATATATGTATGTATATATATATATGTTTATCTAACCTATGGATAAAATATGTTTAAGAACAGTCTCATGTGCTTTATTTTTATCAGAAAGCACATTATTTAACAGATTTCAATTACTGTATCAAACAGTTCAAGTACCATAGTTCAGGAAGCCGCCTTAAGAAGCAATTTCAGCTTAAGAGGTACGGTCAGCTTCCTAAAGAGAATATCTTTTTTTCCCCAGATTTAACTAGGGTTTGTGTTTTGTATTTTTGTTTTTTTGGTATCCAAACCTATAGAACCACATAACGAGAGGCTGATTGTGATGAAGTGGTGGAGCCTGATGCTCTCTTATATCATATCCTGGGAAGTCCCAAATTGTTATTTGACATTCTGTGCCACTAAATCATATTGCTCATCATTCTCTCGATACATTGCTCAAAATCTCAATAGTTTTCTCTATATATATCAAGTGTGTTTGGCACCTATAACGACCTAATGGAGACCCGTTTTAGATTTAAAAGACTCCACAGACAATGGATAATCTTTTTTCCCCCAATGGATGATCTTATGCTGGAACTCAAGGAAAGAGGCCTTGATTAACTCTGGGTCCTTTTTGTCCTTGTTTCAACATGACACCAATCCCAAGCCATCACTATCAATCCCCTCTTGGTATGCATGTTAAAATATCCACCCTTGCCAGCATCTCTCAAAAGCACATTTGAAATATAAAAGCAGTGTGTAAAATATGAGAGTGACAGTTTTACAAGCATTAGAATATTTGGAGGAAGAGGGGAAGGAGGCAGAAAGGAAGAAGAAGGAAGACGTAAAAGGAAAAGCAGAGGAGGTGGGAGAAGAGGAGGAGGAGGAGGAGGGGGAGGGGGGGAGGGGGAGGGGGAGAGGGAGGGGGAGGGGGAGGGGGAGCAGGAGGAAGACATAACATAAAATATAGGAAGTCTTAGATTCGTTTCTTATTCTACCAAATGTGTATCATAAAAACCTGCTCTAGAAAACAATTTCTACATTGTACAAGCAAAAGCAAGTAGAAACTTAGTGTAGGAAAAACCAGCCCTGGCTGTACTTGGCAATCACAGAGCAGGATGTTTGCAAATGCCTGTGTCTTAGCCCCAGCCCTAAAGATAATGACTTCATGGGAAACAGAGCATAGCCTTTCCTTTCTTTGCTTATGTTCTCAAGTGATGCTAAGGTATAACCAGGCTTGAGAAACAGGAAGGACATAGACTTTGTTGTAAAGCCATGGTGAACATTGGACTGAGTAGACATTTGATTCAAATCTTGGACACAAAATTTTGGCTCTAAGCTGTAAAGACTTGATTGCACTGAATAAGATCCCAGCCTAGAGGGAGTAAAATAGCGCAAGGGAGGGATGAGAGAAGAAGGCACTAACATTTGCTTCAGCATTCCTCTTGATAAATTCATGAAACCCCTGGGTGGTTCTGTGGTGTGCTGTTACATGGTGTGGAGTCCTCACTTATCTTCAGATCCTTTCTGCTGTCTCTGCCAATTAAAATGCTCTGACTGAGGGAAGTGGAGGAACACAGGCTTGAGTGAATTACAAATCCAGCTGGGAGAACCCTGGGGAATGTGTGGACATGGCAAGCCCAGGATGGCAGGGAATATAAGGCAGGCCCCCTTTAATAATTGCAACCTTAAGGTCCTGGACAATGGCGGCCTATGGAAGAGATGACATGAGTGACTGAAAGGCTGGCTCCCCACACCAGTACTGAGGACATTTGTGGAACCAGAAGAAGCTGTCTTTCCCTCACCTTTTTGCTCTGTCAGATTCTTGAAGCCTCTCTAAATATGGAGATAAGACAGTACCTGGCCCTCCGTTGACTTGATTTCCTGAGCCTGGGCAATGACTTAACACAGATTTGGTACCTGAAACCAGCAGGAATCTATTTGCTCCTTCTTTAGGAGGCTGGTAGTCTTAAATCTAACCGAGCCATCCTCCCCCTCCTCTGATGACCCCATAAAAACCTATGTTCCCATTTCTGCTGGTTGTGCTAGAAGTCTGGGCTCGTGGCCCCATCGTGGTAACCTCTCCCTCTGTCTTCACCTCCCCTCCCCTTCTGTGTTTGTCTTCTCTGTAGTCTTGTACAAAGAAACTTGCTGCTGGATTTGGTGTACATATGGACTTCCTGGGGTGGTCAACACCTTAATATTCTTACAGTGAAGAGTTGTACAAAGATCTTTTTTGCCAAATAAGGTTAGATTCACAGGCCCTAGGGACATGGACAAGAACTATTTCTTTCTTCCTTTTGGAAGGGAGCATTGAGGAGCCCACTGGAATCACCAAGCCAGGATGGAGATCATGCCAATGGAAGGCGATGGGGGACACAGTGAATAGAAGTGAGAGAGATTAAAAGGAAAGGCATTTACCTAGCTGGTTTTCCTCATGCAGCCTGCATTTAGGCAGGCAGTGAAAGCATTCCCCAGTGTTTTTTTACAAGCCTTCGAAAGCCTCCCAGCAATCTGCTAGGTTGTACTCTGAGCCAGAGACAGGAAGAGTCACCCAACTCTGGGTATTGATCATTTTCCTCATGTGTACCGCATTGCTGCCAGCCCTGCACAGAAACAGCCATGCCATCTCCCAAGACCTGAAAACTCTCCTGGCCATATTTCTCCTACAAATTCTCTCCCAACATAGTTGCAGAAGCCAAACACAAATAGCCAGTGCCATCAATAGGCTTTGCTTTACAATCTGTTCTACTACACCCAAGTAAATGCATTCTCTGTCTCTCTCTCTCTCTCTCTCTCTCTCTCTCTCTCTCTCTCTCTCACACACACACACACACACACACACACACACACACACTTAGTTTTGCTTGGCCTAGCAACACAATGGGAATGTAAACAAGTTGTTAATGCACTCACTCTCAGTTGGCTTCCCAGATGGCTGAAGTTCAATAGATTTTTTTCCCCCTGATTTCCTCAGCTTCTCCTAGCAAGTGCTAAACAGCCATTATGCCTTTTCCTGCACATTGAGATTCATCTGCAGCCACGAAACTGCCTCCAAAGTGCTTCAATTTTGCATGAGCGCTAAGCTGGGGACTGGGAGACATTACCCTGTGCGGAAGGCCCAGATCATTAGAAAGAGCATGTAAATCCTCTGAACCAGAAATAAAAAGTGCAGAGATTTCCTTTGTGAAGTCCCAACTGCAGCTTTATGTAAAACATGAACCTTTGGTGAGATTTTATGAGATCCCTTTTTACCTTCTATATTTTATTTGTACTTTTTAATGTTTTTTTCTTTTTTATATCAGCATATGTGTTCTAATTTTTCAAAGCAGTGAACTTCTTATCAGAAGCATATGAGATCATAGTCATTTTCCACCATTATTTTTCTTCTAGGATTCCAGGTTTCTCTTCACACTTAATACTGTATGACAGCCACTGGGGTTCACACTTTTAATCTAGCTACTCAGGAGGCGGAAATCAGAGGATCATGGTCCCAGAGACATCCCAGGCAGTAAAGTCCATGAGACTCTTATCTCCAATAAACTACTCAGAAAAAGCCAGAACTTGGGCTGTAACTCACATGGAGACTTGAGGGAAGAAAAAAAAGCTCAGGAAATGTACCCCAAGACCAACATAAAAAAAATGTACATTCCGTTTTTAAGGTACTGATGAAGGACCTGCATGATAGGTTTGTAAAGCAACCTGAGAACCCCTGAACAGCAAGAAGCACAGAGAGAAGATGAACTGCAATTGAAGGTATATGTACAGGCTGGGTTCTGGTGACTGACGCCTGTAGTTCTAGCTGCTTGGGAAACTGATATCTGAGGATCATGGTTCAAAGTCAGCTTAGGCAGAAAACTCCATGAGACTTTGATTGCCACTTAACCAGTAAAAAGGTAGAAACGGTAGACCTCCCATCTTGAGTGGAAAAATCCATGTTAGAGCATGAGCCCCCTTGTTCAAATCCTAGTACTGGCACACACACACATATACCTACATGAATGCACACAAGATATGTACAAGAGACATAAGCCATTATTATTTAAGATGGAGTTGTTTTGGATGAAATATGTGTTCAAGTCCTGGATCATGGAATTGAAGTAGACTCTAAGGAGACAATCTGAGTCACTAAAGAGGAGGAAGCAATTCTAGTCTTCTCCCTTTTTAGTAGATCCATCTCTAGAAGTCATGTTTGTATTTTTCAAGGTGAAGATATTTTTATCTGCCCTTGATCTATGCTTGAGACTCTGCTCTCCTCTCAGTCTGCTCATCAAATATCCTGATTGCAAATTAAAAGCCTGCCTGTGACCTGCTGGAGCAATAGTTGGAGAGCAGCAGGGCTGGGCTGACACCCTGGAAGTCCTGCAGCTTTGTATGCGGTGGAGCTGAGCCACAACCCACCACCCATGTTGGCATAAAAAGCACCATGACGGAAAGGTGGCTGCCACTCCATTCTCATGGAAGATTACCTTTATGGGGAGAATTGTTCAGTTATAAAAACTGTTTTTTTATCTATCCTGTAACAAACAAGGTTCCTTTGACATGATGCTCTTATAATTAGTTCTCTTTTTCCACATATGTATGTAATAGGTGAGGCTAGGATTCTGGGAGTAAGAATGTACACTTTATGTATATTATGGTAAGATACAGCAGTTCATTATTTATCTGTAAATACGCTTCCAAGAACACTTATTAATGTCTGATTTACTTATCATTGCTTAAGCAAGTGGACTCTGACAGAGCTGCAAGTAAGGACGCTGTTAATTGGGGGTGAAGTAAAAGCTTTTCAACTCCTAGGCAGGAAGACAATGCTAGATGAGTAATGTACATACAAATAATGTACCTTAGGATGGATAGGCACCTCTGTGTATTGTCTGCATAATGTGTCCTTCTGCTGAAACTCAGGTTGGTTTTTCAGCATGGTATACATTTCTGCTAGCCAGAGTATTCCTGTCCATTAATTTCCCTTTGCTGATCACATAGCTAATCATGAAAATTTCATCATCTTTCTTAGTGTTAGTGGAATTGCATAAAGCATTTTTTTTGGTCTGGCATAGGGTGCTAATTCAGGGCTTGGGCACTGTCCCTGAGTGCTTTAGTGCCCTATCACTTTGAACCATAGCTCCACTTCTAGTTTTCTGGTGGTTAATTGGAGATAAGAGTCTCATGGACTTTCCAGCCTGGGCTGGCTTTGAACTGCAATCCTCAGATCTCAGCTTCCTGAGTAGGTAAGGCATGAGACACCAGCTCCCTTCAAACATTACTCTTAATGATTCCATACTTCATGATTCTAACTGAATTTACCAAATTGTTTGTTTTCTCTTCTTCATTTAGAAACTGTCTATTCAAGCCACAGGGGGAAAAAAGTTAAACTGTCTATTCATTACAGAATATATCTTTGGAATATAGTATGTTTATGTGGTGTGTGTGTGTGTGTGTGTGTGAGAGAGAGAGAGAGAGAGAGAGAGAGAGAGAGAGAGAGAGCGACAGAGAGAGAGAGGAAGAGAGAAACCAAAACTTTGCCTGAAGATATGAACACGCACATGATAGTAGCTATTTATCCAGCTGGCATTATTATAAAGCTTCACAAATATCTTAGGAAACTGGAGATATTGTAAAACAACCATGAAAACAATAATTTCTCTTTTTCTTAGCAATGCAAGAGTAGAACATCTGTGAAAACATTTCAGGTTACAAACAATACACAGAACCCATTGTCACTGTTCTGGTTCTTTTGGGACTTTGTGTATTTTTTTGTTGTTGATTTTTTGGTCAGCCATAGGGCATAAACTTCGGGTCTTGGCTCTGTCCCTGAGCTTTTGTGCTCAAGGATAATGCTCTACAAATTTGAACCATAGAAACACTTCTGGTTTTCTGGTAGTTAACTGGAGGTAAGAGTCTCATGGACTTTCCTGACCAAGTTGGCTTTGAACCATGATCCTCAGATCTCAGCCTCCTGAGTAGCTACAAATACAGGTATGAGCCTATGATGTCTGTCTTGTTTGGTTTTTTTGTTTTCTTTAAACTTATTTATCCCTTATAAATCATTAAATGTGTTTGGCTATAAGAGAACGATAGCAGAGAGAAGGAACTGTGACCTAGAATTTCACATCAATTTATTCCTGCAACATTTATGATGGAAATGATACAATGAAAATATCTCAAAAATAATATTTTGTTACATGGAAAGTAAATTCCTCTGAATTCTATACACTTTAAGCATAATATTTTGGAAAAAATGTTTATATATTTGAAAGCCCACAGAATTAATTAGGAATTCCTTTTTATATGTCTGATAAGGCAGTGTTAATTTTTTTAAGTTTTAATAATTTGGAGCTAAGGATCCAATCATGGTCAAAATACTTACTCCAAAGAATTATGAGCTTTGTTAGGCATTTTCTTCATCCATTTACTAGAAATTGAAAACCTACAAAGACCTATGTAAAGTCTCTATCACTGAAGATTATATTCTATGAATTTGTAGGAATGTTTAGATATTATACAAAAGACAGAATAGCACAAACAAAACAGAGTGGCTGACTGATTTAAGACTTCTTGTATTCAAAATTCATTTTTAACTTTCCTAAGTTTGTCTGTCTAGGCTGGCTTTGAACTCTGATCCTCCAGGTCTCAAATTCCTAAGGAACTAGGATTACAGGCTTGAGCTGCCAGGTCCCAGAATTCTTTTATTCACCTTGATCGCAAAGATAGACAATGAAACTTGAACAGCATGATACTCATAATACAGAAAATACACCATTCACTTCATTTCCTGATTTGTACAAAATAATTTTTTTAAGATCACGTAGCTTCTGTCTGAAACATTACATTGAAATTCAAAGAAAATATTTCAGAGAATTGGTACATTGTGTGTTTCAACAGGGTGTTCCTTTGCTTCTTGTCATTTACTGTAAAAACTTCATGTAAAATAACCTGTATCTTGCTTGTAAAGTACTGCTTTGTGAGTGATCAAATTCAGGTTATTATAGTGAGAGTTAAAGGCTGCTAAAATAATTATCAGTTTTTCCTATGATATGACATCCTTTTAAATAAATAATGACAGGGCATTTTGTGATTCGATTTACATTAAGACATCTAGAACTGATATGTTTCATATTTTAGATCATATTAGTGAAGACTAATGGGATTAGTCTGTGAAGGAAAGCATGAAAAAGAGACCACACTAATTCAATAAGGCATTGTAATATATTCCAGAACACCCTTACCTGCAACTTTGTACATTTCCCACCAACTCATGTCCCAACTGTGAATGTCCTATAATGAGATTTGCCAGTGCTCTGCAGCTCTTCTGCCATTAGAGAGATTGCTAGAGGAAGCTAAACTGACAGGCCTGCACAACATGATGTCTTCAAACCTCCCTCTGCCATAAGAAAGATAAAGTTATTGCAAGGAATGAGAATTGCAAGGCAAGCTTCCTTAAAATCTAAGTGTAATGGTTTAATGTTGGCTTAGGATGGTTTTTAGTGACACATTCAAAATAGTATAAAAAGATATAAAGGATGTCCACATGTGTGTGTCTGTGTGTATATGTCTGTGTCTGAATGTCTGTGTGTGTGTGTGTGTGAGAGAGAGAGAGAGAGAGAGAGAGAGAGAGAGAGAGAGAGAGAGAGAGAGAGGAGAGACATTACTGCATTACTGGGCTTAAACCCAGGGACTGTGCATTGTTCTTTAGCTTTTTCTTTCAAGGCTAGAACTGTATACCTTAAGCCACAGCTCCATTTCCTTTGGGGTGGTTAATGGGAAGATAAAAGTCCGACAGAATGTCTTGTACAGATTGCCTTAGAACCGGGATCCTCAGAACCCAGCCTCCTGTTTAGCCAGCATTATAAGCATGAGCTACCAGTGTCTCATTTAGGATGGCCACTTTTAAAAGATGTTTTAATAAGAAGTGTCATTTTTGAGTCTCATCTAAAAAGGCAAGATACTTTTATAAAACAGCTGTACAACATTTGAGGTAGTTTACATTAGTACTACTGAATGTATCTGATATTAGTGGAGTTAGTATCTGTGTTAGGTTTCTGTGGAATAGAGATAACCTTGTGAAAGTAATTTTACAATAGGATTCATTATGTATTGTGATCACTCTATAATAATATCCTAGAAAAGTAGGAACAGGGATTCAGCCTAATGGTAGGGTTCTTGCCTGGCATGCACAAGGCCCTGGTTTTAACTTTAGTACTGCAAAGAAAATGAGAAAGGTAGCTTCAAAGAATACTATTTGTATTAATGGCTCTGACCACTATTTTGAAAAACATATTTGCTGAGGATCAGGTATAAATATCAAGTGCCATGTTGTGATGCAGTATTCATGTATGACTTCCCAGAGATCCAATCAGAGGGTTGCATTTGCATCTGGATTTCTACATTTATTTGAAACTCCCTGCTAACAAGTGCATGCTCATACTCTTTACAAGAGTCTTGCTATCACATGCTAATTACTTTTCTGCACTCCAGCTCCCAAACCACAATGAATCTTATTAGAAAAGCAAATCACTGCAAACTTCAAACAGCATGCATCTTTCAGATGCCACTATTAAAGGAAGCATGGTGATGGGAAATCTTTGATGTTATCAGCAGTGATGGAAGCTACACATTTGTATTTGTGTAAATCTAGTTGATTTCAGCATCTCTCCCCACCCTTAAATAACCTGAAACCAATTTCAAGTTCCCAAATGCTCTTCAAAGCAGCCAGACTTGGAAGTGATGTTGATGGCATTTTAAATTTCAAGGATGCTTTTCCGTGTGTGTGTGTGTGTGTGTGTGTGTGTGTGTGTGTGTGTGTGTGTGTGTGTATTTTTTCCATCTCAGGACTTCAGGCAGACTTGAAATTTGTCTTTCAAAGAGAAAACAAATCTTATCCACTTTTACCTAAACACTAAGCTGGGGTCTGATGAGCAAAATTATATGTAACCAATTTACCTGTAGTGTGTGTTGCCATGTACCTGCGTACAATAAGACCGCCGATTGTAAGGAATTCTGAGTTAAAAGGTTAGGTTCTTCATGTTGCAGATCTTTCTTGTTCTTGTGCTGTTGACCAAAGATTGGAATGTAAACTCTAAGCCAATGTAAACTGTAGGCCTGGTGACAAAACAAATGTGCACAACTGTGATTCGCTTGTCTCCTCCTGAATGAGGTGCCTGTGAAAGTGAAGGCAAAATTCAGTGTGTTTTTGACTTTAGAGCCCACGGGGAGCCTGGGACACATAATTCAGAACATTCATCCTATGAATAGCTGCTGAAGCAGGAGTGTTGGTCTGTGGCTTCTTAAAAGGCTTCAGACTTGTGGGCAGGAGAAACATCTATGAGCTTATTTGGACTGAAAGATACAGTGAGCCTACTGAGGCTGCAATGGCATTTAATTCGGTTTCCTGTCATTGCTTTTAAGTAAAGGGGGGAATGGAACCTGAGGTTATAGATCATCTGGGGACACAAAATATTTGAATGTGGTTTTCATATCCTGAACCCGTTTGTTGCTGTTCAGCATTTTAGAAAGGACCATTCTAGTTTGAAGGAAACACACACTACCCGTTTATCAGGCCTTTGGTGGCTGTAAATTTCTAGCAACCATCTTAAAGGAAGAGTTTTGTTTCCAGTAACTAAATTTCTGCATAAAAAGAGAATATATAAACAAGTCAAACAGGCAAAAAAAAATTAAACACCAGGGAATAGTGGAAAGGAGAAAGGGGAAGGAAAAAGGAGGTGAGACTTAGAGGAATGGTATCCTATCTTCCCACAGACACAAACCCTGTAGATACTGATCTAATGAGAAAAAAATTGCAATAGGATATGAAAAGTGGAAGGCTCATGAAGGTCCTAGGAAAGAGAGAGCAAAGAAGGACCACTTGCTAGTAATACTAAGCAAAGATTCCAATCTTTGCTATGAAGATGATTGTGATAATTGCACCTTAGCTAAAATAATACTTTCTTTTTTTTCTAGAGGAGTGAGAAGTTGGGATATGCCATTACTGAAAAATATTCTAGTTATTGTATGAGGCTAAAAGGATTGTTAATTTTCAAAACTTTACTAATTTTAGTATAGTATATTTCATAAACGTAGGGCCATAGAATTGCCCCTCAGATCTTGTTCTGCCTTAGAATTACAAAGTTCACTGTCCTAGGCTCCAGTTCAAAGTATTTTATAGATTTGGGAGCAAAGTAATTTCTATTGCCAAAGTACCCTCAGCAACTGGCATAAAACACCATTTATTTTCTCATGAGACAGCACATGGTTTTGTTTAGGTGGCTGTTATTTTCCAGGATATTCTTACCCAGGTGAATATATGTTAGAGAATGTTCTGGAATATGTTTTAGAAATTCCAGAAGGTATACTTCTGTCACCTGCCATCAAACATTTTTTCTCTTTATGAAGCTTATTTAAACTCTAAGGAAACATATATGTGTGTGTATGCATTTGTTTGTTCGTGCGTATATAGACTCATATATCTATATCAAAAAGTTTATCTGAGGGGCTGGGGATATAGCCTAGTGGCAAGAGTGCCTGCCTCGGATACACGAGGCCCTAGGTTCGATTCCCCAGCACCACATATACAGAAAACGGCCAGAAACGGCGCTGTGGCTCAAGTGGCAGAGTGCTAGCCTTGAGCGGGAAGAAGCCAGGGACCAGTGCTCAGGCCCTGAGTCCAAGGCCCAGGACTGGCAAAAAAAAAAAAAAAAAAAAAAAGTATATCTGACCATAATCAATATTATCTGAAAATACTTCACCAATATCCATGATATCAAGGAACAAAGACAGAATCTTATTAAACAGTGTGATCAAGAATGCTCATACTTAACATACATTAGAATTACATGGAGGGCTTGTTAAAATTCTATGAGTTGATAACGCCAAACCCAAGTTTCTTCCGGAAAAAGTCTGGGGTAGTACTGAGAGTTTACATTTCCCATAGATCCCCAGTGACAAGGCTGAAACTGTTTTAGGAGCCAAGAGCTGAGGAACACACAGGATTATGAGGATGTATATAGTCTTGTCTCTACCACCGTCACACGTCACTATTAACGGTTCTTCACCTGGGTTCTTAGTTTCCAAGATTTCTTTCTTACCTCTTTCTATGTTACTATCCCTCTCCTTAAACTGACTTACATTGAATCCTCCATGCCAAACTGAGTTTCTTTTATATTTCCTCTTTCCTTTATGCATCTCCTTGGCAACACTGAACAACAGTATCACTCATTGTTAAAATCAGTCCTCTTCATAATTTATTACTGACCTTAGCACAGTTCATGGAAAGTGATAATTATTTCACTCAGTTACCAAGTGCCTACCACCATATCTTTTTAATAACTAATGTTTAATTTTATTCAAAGAATAAAATGAACGTATGATCATATGGAATAATATTTTTCAAAATGAACTCCAAGAAATGGAAACAAGAGATTTCATTGTGGTGGTGATGGTTGCTTTTTTTGGTTGTCTTTTCCTTTTGTATTGTTTGTTCATATATCTGTCTATGGGATGGTAAGGGAGGGGGAAAGAAAAGATGAAACAAAAGTGAATAAACATAGCAGTAGTGCTCTCTAGACAATATGTGGGAAATGAACTGTACAACTTTTGTGTAGGGACGGGAGGGAAAACCTGAGAGAGATCAAGGGAAGGGGTGACATTGTCTAAAACGAAAGGCACTAATTACCTGACTTATGTAACATAACCCTCTGTACATCACCTCAACAATAACAATAAAATATATTTAAAAAGTAATGAGTGAGAGAATGTATATAGTAGAAGGCATTTCATGTAATCATTCTTACTGTCTCTGTACTTGGCCTCAACCAAATTCTCCTGTCTTCTTGGTGTTTTCTCCATGGACATTCCATTCTGGAACTGTTTGTAATCACTCTCCGGGAGAGCTGTCATTACATCTATCACTCAGATCATCTCTCTCACTCAGTGCAAAGAGGCACATTGCAAAACAAATCTCAGAAATAGCCTCAATACATTAAGGTAAATATACTTGAAATGATAATCCCACATTTTCTGTTCAGTTTTTGTTATTCAGGATTATACAGTACTGTGAAATACATTCCAATTATTTCAGCATTTTATTTGGAGGCAGAGGATGAGAGACAGGGCATTGATCTATGACATCCATTAAGATCATTTAGGGGGAAACACATGATGTCTTTTGTGGTTCTTTGTACAAGTCTTCCCTTGATTGAGTCTTCCTTCTTCTCCTCAGGTCTCATTGTACGCGAAGTGAGCATTGAGATTTCAAGGCAACAAGTAGAAGAACTGTTTGGGCCTGAAGACTATTGGTGCCAGTGTGTGGCCTGGAGCTCAGCGGGCACCACGAAGAGCCGGAAGGCCTATGTGCGCATTGCCTGTGAGTCACTGCCCACACACACCTTGGGTTCAGGAGCTGATGCAAATGTAGGAAAAAATAAGAGTGGGGATAAGCTATCATGAAAAAAAAAAGAGAGGGCTGGGAATATGGCCTAGTGGCAAGAGTGCTTCCTTATGTACATGAAGCCCTGGGTTCGATTCCCCAACACCACATACAAAAGGCCAGAAATGGCGCTGTGGCTCATGTGGTAGAGTGCTAGCCTTGAGCAAAAAGAAGCCAGGGACAGTGCTCAGGCCCTGAGTTCAAGCTCCAGACTCGCAAAAAAAAAAAAAAAAAGGCAAAATTCCTGGGTAAAGACTGCTCCCAGCCCTCTACAGTTGAACCACCTATTCCTTTTAAATCACAAGAATTTCATTTCATTCTTTTCCTCTTAAGACACTGAATATTTTTCCCTTAAAAATAGTGGTTGGAGGGGCTGGGGATATGGTCTAGTGGCTAGAGTGCCTGCCTCGTATTCATGAGGCTCTGGGTTCAATTCCCCAGCACCACATATACAGAAAATGGCCAGAAGTGGCGCTGTGGCTCAAGTGGCAGAGTGTTAGCCTTGAGCAAAAAGAAGCCAGGGACAGTGCTCAGGCCCTGAGTCCAAGGCCCAGGACTGGCCAAAAAAAAAAAAAAAAATAGTGGTTGGAATACACAAGGCCCTGTTTCCAAAAATGCCTCAGAGCACAAAAAGGGCATGTGAGAGGGAGTCCATAATCCAATAAATGCATATATGTGTTTTAAGCAAAGTGACAGATGTTTGTTCATTGTCAGCCTTCTCCAATTCATTGATGGGCTCATTTGTGTATGGTTTCCCAGAAGGGTGAGTTTTCCACTCTTACACACTCTTCTGAGTGAGCACTGTTCACCTCCGGGAAAAGAGAGTCCCTATCGCCCATCCTAGGGTTCCATGTCGAGAAACTTGCTCATGTGAGAGACAACACTGAACGTCAGATGTTTTATTCTGTAAATGTCTTCACATTCTGTATTTCACTAAGTTCTGCACCCCCTGTATGGTATCACTGAGACTCAGTACTGACTCAGACACAGCTCTGAATTTGCACTCACCTCTCACATCTCTTCTCCTTTCTCTAGATATGAACTGTCACAAACCCTTCCTATGCTCTGCGGCTCAACTCAAGTCCTTCCTCTGTTTCAGTTCTTCCGCCATGCTATCATCACTGATGTCTTCCTAATATTACAAGTTTTCTTTCACTACCACCATTGTTTCCCACATCACAGGGACTTGTGGTATGAAATCAAAATCCCTTAAAATATTACACAGAGTGGCTGAAATCAGCAAAAAAAATTGCTTTCTCAATGCCTCCTCCAAGATTTCAGCCAACTTGGGTCTTCTGATGGCCTCTCTCCATGGAATGCAGATGGCACCTTCTCATTAAGTCTCACATCATCTTCCCCTGTGTATGCATATTCAGTAATTGTGCATACAAATTTCCTTTTCTCATAAGGACACCTATCAGATTGGATGAGAGCTTGCCCTAACAACTTCATTTTAAATTAGTTGCCTCTTTAAATGTCTTATTCCCAATCATAGTCACAGACAGAGGTACTGAGGGTTAGTGATTCAACATAAGAATTGCAGGAAGGAGGTGGCTACTGGTGGCTCATGCCTATCATCCTGGCTACTCAGGAGGCTGAGATCTGAGGATCATGGTTCAAAGCCAGCCCAGGAAGGAAAGTCGGGATACTCTTATCTCAAAGTAATGACCAAAAAGCCAGAAGTGGAGCTGTGTGTGGCTCAAGTGGTAGAGTGCTAGCCTATAGCCAGAGTTCAGGGACAGTACCCAGGCCCTGAGTTCAAGCCCCACTACCAACCATGAAAAAAAAATAGGAGTGAGGAAAGGGATGCAGGTCAGCTTTCATCAGCCACATTTCATTGTCCACACATCCAACCTGTGTTTCCAGCCATGCCCACTAAAGATTTCTAAATGCTAGATACCCTAGGTTAGAAATATTCTCATTCTCAGATCTTTCAACTATTGTTCATGCCTAGGGGTTTCACTTGTGTCTGATTTCTCTTCATAAATATAAAAAATTGATTCAATCAACGAGTGTTTATTCTGGTGTTGGACAATGTGTTGAGTGAGGATGGTGCTAGAAGGAGTTGTACACCATCTACCATCCAACTAGGTGCTAGTGAGGAAAGTACAACTCCAGATGTCATAAGTAATGATCAAGTATGAACACACTGTGTTTTCTGAAGTAAAACAAAGTAGAAAAATGAGATGTGTGATAAGAGGGAGAGTGGTCGAGAGGAGATTTCCTGAGGAAGCTGACAACTGAATCAATCTGAAAGGGAGGTCACGTAGACAAAAGAATGAGAGTTTGTACAGTGAGATGTCTAGGAAGAGTGGTAAAGAAGATTCAAACATTTGAGCCTTTTGCAGAACCTGTACCTTTTGAAGGATTTCTACCAATGACATTCCCAGTCAAATCATTCCTTCTATATGGATGCAGGATAGGTGTTTGTATAGATTTTTAGAGCAGTTTGTCCACCCTAATACAGAGCTTAGCCCCTTTGGGCTGTATTAATTTTATTGTAATTTTATTGTCAGTTCCTTAAGATCTCAATTCCATTTTATATAACTTTGTGTCTTTGGAGGGCTTAGCACAGACTAGAGCATCCTAGATGATTAGTTAACATTTTTGATAAAGAATTCTCTGTGTAGTTTATTATTAAAAATCCTGTCAAAAAAATCTTTGTTCTCTTTAAGTGGATTGTCTGTGAAATAGGAATGGTGGAGTCTGTCATGCAGGAAGAGTTAGAGAGAACTTGGGGTGATGATCCCTTACGATTTGGGATGTTAGATGGAGAAAGAAGGAAACAGGATGGAGCACAGGGGAGGGGGATTGAACTTCAGGGAAAATGCAACAAAGGACAATTTCAGAAGGAGGCCTGGAGTCTGAATAGCCTTTTGGGGTTGTTCTAACTTGGGGCTCAGGAGCTAAGCAGGCCTTTATTCTATCACATAGATTAGATGATAGATATAGACTTCTTTTATCCCCTCACCAACCTGTGTTCTGTGGATCAAGGCAGCCTTTTTTCACCCAAGGACAATTCCAGGAGAGAGGAGACAGCATTCTAACAAGGCCAACAGGTAGGATTGGGCCTTGAGGAATTTCCAAAGCATATCATCCCATTCACTGAAATCTTCTGCCTCAGATCCTGAAACCCCAGTTTTATTATTACAAAGAAAGATAATGTCACTCATTTAAAAAAAAAATAAAGAAACAAAAAGTTACATGTTTTGGTCAAAGATTTCAGTGAATTCAAAATTGCTGTTAAATTATAGTGCAAAGGAATATAGTTGAAATATTCCCTTTATCTTTCCTTTTATATATTCATTAATATCAAGTAAAATAAATGTTTGAAACTGGAGTCTACACACAGTGCAAAATTGACTGAAGCTATAGTTAAGGGTGGCCTAGTTCTAAACCATGCATATCTAGTTAATAACTTTTCAGTTTTCATTCATTTTTAGAAAAGATTTGGTGCTGATTTCGTGTGTGTGTGTGTGTGTGTGTGTGTGTGTGTGTCCTTATTCCATGCAAAAATTAGATATATATGTATAAAACCCCACATTTCTTTGTAATATATCCTACAAATGCTTCTATTTAATTTATGGCTTTCAACATAGCTTGATGTTTTCAAATAATAAGAAAATCAAAGGACCTTTGTTTCTCAGAGGTTTACCTATAACCTCATAATTCACTGAATTCACAAGTGTGAGTAGGAACACCATCTCACATGTAAAGATTGATTTTTGTTCATACAGATTATCCCAAGAAGAACTCTGTTTTGTTTTATTTAGTTTTAGTACTGGTCCTAGAGCTTGAACTCTAGGTCTGGGTGCTGTCCCTTAGCTTTCTTATTCAAGGCCAGCTCTCTACCACTTGTGCCATAACTCCACTGTTGGTTTTTTGTTGTCATTGCTTTTTTGATTTTGTTTTGTTTTGGGTCCTTAATTGGAGATAAGAGTTCCATGGACCTAATGGGCCAGACTAGCTTCAAATCTCCACCCTCGGATCTCAACCCCTTAAGTAGCTAGGAATACAGGTATAAGCCACTAGCACCTGGCTCCATGTAGAACACTATGGCAATGCAGGTACTAGTGTAGAAGTTTGATCAAGTCTTTCTCATTCTGAGTTAATGAGAAAATCCCATGGGATAAGATAGGAAAGACTAATACAGCAGGCTGTTAATAAACTCTGACCTCAGGAAAGGTTTTGGTTTCAATATAGAGGCTGTGGTGGAAATAGCTGTTGCTGATGTTGCTGCGGCTATTGATGTCTTAGTGGAAGGAGATGACGGGGAAACGACATCTGGGTGTAACCATTAAGAACTTTAGCCTCAGGATCAGGTTGACTTAGCTTTTGTGTCCTGATTCCATAGGTAAGTGATGAGACTTTGCTCATGTTACTTATCCCCTCCAAATCTTTGTTCAATCAACCGTGAAATGAAAATGGTAGGCTTATTTTAGAGATTAAACAAGATAAATTTGTAAAGTATATGGCACACAGCCAGGACACCAAGAAGTGTTCAGTGAATGATAATAATGTGTTCATCATGACAATACAGAAATGTAAGTATCTGTGTTTGTTTTAAAAATTCAAACCGGCCTGAGAAAACTTGTAAAACTAAAAGTCTCTCCTTTCTTTATGACCTCATATCCCAGCTTGGGCTGTCAATTCTAGAGGCTGAAATTCTCTGCAGATTCACACGTAATTTCTCCCTATGCCTGAGGATAGAGGCTCACCCCATCATGTCACCCGTCTCCTGCAATTCATAGGTGATAGTGGGATTTATGCACACTGAGAATCCATCTTCTGTGGAACAGCAGGATAGTTCTATAGGATCTCCCTTTTTCATGAGTACAAACCAACAAATCATAGCCAGCCTCATAGCTCCTTGGTACCAAGAAGAAAGAACTAAGGAACATCAAGGTAACCCTTTCTGTCTCCCTAGAACAGCTCATCTGGCCTTTTCTCTGTGATCAGAACTATTTTGTGAGCCACCTGTGAGTTTGCCCAATATTGCTCATATTTGAGCATCTGTAGTGTTTATCATACAATCTGGAATAGCAGTGTCAACTGCTAATGTCAACTACGTATGTCAATTAATCTTTTCTAGCAGCTGTACTTCAGAAAATGTAATAAAAATCAGGTGAAAATAGATTTAATAATATATTGCCTTAAGTCTAATATCTCAGCTAGCCTTTAAGCAATAGAGCCCATATATCAGCCTGATAACCAGTGTTTTGGCTGAAATCAGAAAGGTTTGGTTTTTGTTGTGTTTTGTTTTGTTGTTGTTTTTTGTTGTTGTTTTGACATCAGAATAGATGGACTAAGACACATTTCTGAGTTGGGATCTAAGTTGCATGCAATATTAAGTTTCCACTAGATTCAATAGTGTTGGAGGCTATTTGTTGATTTAGAGGAGATTAGTTGTATTGTTTAGATATTTACAAATAAAGGATAAAATTTAACAAGTTTTTCCTTGTTTTATATAGATCTTCAGAGTTCCAGTTTTCAAAGGAGCCGTTTTCCATAGTGTTTCTCTTTCAAGACTAAATAAAGTCTGTAACACATACATGGTTGTGTTATATCATATGTGTTATATAATCATGTGACATAACACATCAGTTTATATACTTCCAATTACATTTGCTTTTATGTATGAGCAGACGCTCCAGAGTTTCACAGAGACCCCACAAACCCATAGACATTTATAACCTGCATTTATTTTGGAAAGTAGACAGCTGATTGGTAAAGCACTGTCTTATAAAATTATATTTGGGGAGAAATAATCTACCCATGAGTTATCAGCAGAACTAATAACCCACTGGACTAAAATCTGTTATTAGAGTGTGCATTATACCATATGAAAAGTAAAAAGTGAAGTTCATGGCTAAAATGACTATTTGCAAGAAAAAAAAATCTTACCTATGATGATGGGATTCCTTTTTTGCTCACAGAAAAAAAAAGCATTAACTTTTTGCTAGGTCAGGTCTCTCATCCATAAACTTGGCATGTTTCTTATTATTTATCCTGAAGACATACCTTTAAAAATATTGTGATGACATATAATCATTTTTTGGAAACTAAAGTTGCCATGTGATTATAAAAAAGTGGCTTATATGGGGTTTTTCCTTCCTATTTGTCTCTGTAATGGATGTCATTTGGAGTTCTAGCTCTAAAATATTTATTTTTTAAAAACCCTTTAGCAAGACTATCTGAATACAAATGTATTTGTCCTATAAATGCCCCAAAGTTCAGAAATAAAGAAGAATGGTTGAGATTGTGCTTTCCTCCCACAGGGATCATGTTCACCTTAAATTTCTCATTTCAAATGATCTCAGTGCAGTGAGAGCGGTAGCCAGGCCATGGCACAAGTGAAGACAAAACCAACATATCTTCCTGCTGCCATGCTTGAGGGCACCGACCTCTAGCCCTGGATGGGAATGAGAATATTATGAACATTTTCTTGACAAACTTCTAAGAGTACAGAAAAACTTGAGCTCAAAACTCAAAGTGAGGTTGCAAAATAATAGATAAAAAAAGGATACCAATGTTTAACATCTTCACTTTTTCTTGCGTGTGTGTGTGTGTGTGTGTGTGTGTGTGCGCACGCGTGAGCACGTGCATACATGCTAATGCTGGGGCTTGAATTCAGGGCCATGCATTTTGCTTGACTTTTGTCATTAAGGATAACACTCTACCATTTGAGTCACACTTCCATTTCTGGCTTTTTGATGGTTCCTTGATGGCAGGAGTCCCTAGGACTTTTCTGCCCAAGCCAGCTTATAACTTCACTTCAGATCTCAGCCTGCCCAGTAGCTAGGATTACAGGTATGGGCCAGCAGCTCCTGGCTGTAACCTGTGTTTAAGGAAGGATGAATCTAACTGCTAAACAAACTTTTCCTTCTATTGCACAGAAATTACAGAACCATGGAGCCATGTATTGACTTTCTAATCTAAAATTGGAGAGAACTACATGTAGTTCATTTTTATAGTTTGGTTGGTTTTTGCGTATTTTATTATTTACAGTGCTTGAGAAGGAAAGGTAGATAAGAAAAAGATAACTTCTAATCTGTTTTATGTATTATGTCCCTTACACTTAAAAATCGCAGTAAGAATTCCCTGGTATCATAGTATTTTAGTGAATTTGAAAGAATTCCAGCAAAGATCAGATATGCTAGTCCTGGAAAAGAGAGTTGTAGCAAGCTCTTTAAGTTTCTGTGTTACAAAATCAGGCATTTTTTACTTTTAATAAGTCCTTAAATCTCTGAAGACTAATCTCATTCTCCCAAAATATGCTGCACTGTGTTGTTTAACAGCAGTTATTTCTCATGAACAGCCAGATTTTGTGATTTAAGCATAAATTCTCCTCTATGATGACAACATAATTAGTCCTTTCCATCATTATGAGAAGAAAGGTACATTTTTTTTTCCTTTAAGAACACAAGTATTAATGTTTCATGTGACCATGGAATTATTTTATTTGATGAAGGAGCATTATGAAAATACATTAAGACAACTTAAAAAATTAAAAATGTGTTCAGTTCCTCTACAAATTGAGCATATAAAAATAATTAAATTAAATTTGTAAAATGTGAAGGAGAGTAAAGCACCTGTATTTTCTTAATACAGTCAAGCCTGTGCCAGAAAATGTGTACAATGGCCAGCAGTGAAGAATTATGTAAATCTCTTCCAAGTAGTGAAATTGTCTGAATGTAGATCCATTTTATTAACACAAGTTCAATTTGATAGGCACAAGGCTTAAATCTGATACTGAGGGTATGTGACATCTTAGTAAAAATTAGATGAAGTAAGTAATGCCAGTACAACTAGGAAATCGGTTAACAGTTTTGCAGACGTGGGAGGCAGAATAGATTGGGTTTCTGAATAAGGGCTTTTATAAAGGGCATTTTATGCAACTGAACTCACCTGAGTGTTTTACGTTGCATCATTTAATCCTCACAATAACTGTAAGTGTTAGAGTTATCATCAGTAGCTAACTGGGCTTTGGTGGCTCACACCTGTAACCTTAGCTAGTCAGGAGGATGAGATCTGAGAACCATAGTGTAAAGGGAGCCAAGGCAGAAAAGTTTATGAGTTTCTTCTGTTAAATTAACCACCACAAAAGCTGGAAGTGGGGCTAGGGCTGAAGTGACAGAGCACCAGTCTTGAGTGAGAAAGTTAAAAGAAGACTCTGAGACCCTGAACTGGCACACCAAAGAAGAGAAAGAAAGAACAAAAGAAGGAAGAAGGAGGAGGAGTGGAGTAGGAGGAGGAGGGGAGGGAGGTAGGGAAGGAGGGAGGGAAGTAAGAAAGGAAAGAGAAAGAGAACGAAAGGAAAAAATGAATGGAGGAAGGGAGAGAGGAAGGGAGGGAAGGAAGGAAAGAGGAAGAGAGGAAGGAAGGAAGGAAGGAAGGAAGGAAGGAAGGAAGGAAGGAAGGAAGGAAGGAAGGAAGGAAGCCATCACTGTATTTGTGAACTGAAATCTCAGAAACCTCATTAAGTAGAGACACGTGTTTAATCCTACACTAGGAAGGCCCAGGCACCATGCTGTGATCATTGTAGTCAGCCAAATTATGACCCCCAAAGGTATCTAGTTCTCATCTCTGAAAGTCAGAAACCGTACTTTGTGTGGACAATGAGCATTGTAAGTGTGATTAAAGATTTGAAGGAAGAGAAATATCTTGACTTATCCAGGTGGGTTTTATATGCCATCCTGAGTGTTTTATAAAAGAAAATCAGAGGGAAAGTTGACACAGAATTTGAGAAGGCAACAGAAGCACTGAAGTAGAGATAGGAGGCATGAAGCTACAATGCTGTTAGTCACCAAAATCTGGAAATGATAAACTGTGGTGTCTTCCTGAAAAATCTTTTCAGGAAGCATAGTTCTGTTGACTCCCACTGGTATATAATTTAAATTTCTGTCCTATAGAAGTGTAAGGGAATATACTGCTGCTATTTTAAGCTAGGAAGTTTGTGGTAGTTTCCACAGGATATAAATACAACTACTACACAAATCTCATTCCCCAAACAACCCATGTTGGGGCTGTTTTCTCTGACCCAGCTCAGATGCTTATTTCTTTCTCTCTTATTACCCTCGGATCGTCCTCTCCCCTAACCCTCGGCCTGCAGGTATGTCAAGGTGGGACGTAGGGGTCACTCCGGCCTGGCGTGCACGCGACCTACGTGGTAATGTGGCCGCTATCCTTCCCTGGGAGCTAGCGTACATAGACCACGGAGTAGGCTTCTGAGAGCGAACTAACTTTATTGAGGGAAGGTCAAGGGGAGATGATTCCTAAGGAAGGGGGTTGGCCAGGATTCCGATAGGCCATGAGCTGTCACGTGACTCCCAAGGGGCTGGTCACTTGACCTCCAAGGGGCTACGTCACTCTGGGGGCGCCAAACCAGGGCGGGGCTGGTAGGCGCCAGGCTGGCTGCCAGCTAAGTCGGGGGTCTATTTGCCCAACCGGTTTCCCCGGATTCCAAGGTAGAGAGGATGGAAGGGCCGAATTCCCCAGCTGGGGGAGGTGCCTCAGGCCCCTTCCATCCAGGGGAGAAAGATGGACCCCAACATCTGCCTCTTTTATATATTTTTTTTTTCGAACAGCAGGAGGCGCCCTACTCGAGAGCGCGCCATGTCTTAGGTTGCCCCCCCCCCAAGGGGAGTCGTACCCGTCTTGGGCTAACACCCTAGCTCTTCAGGCTGACCTTCCTGCCGGGCTGGCGGGCCGGATGAGAGGCCTTGGGGAGAGTAGGATTGGCATTCGAAAGAAAGCCTGATAATTTTTTCCCATGCCAGCGGACCTCACTGAGCAGCAGGTCCTAGGGTTTGAGTGACGAGCCTCTTGGGGTTCTTATATGGCTAAAAGGCCAAAGGCCACTTGGTACCTAGACAGCTCTGGCCCATCGCTTACAACAAGAGACCCAATGTAAACATAAGGTAAATGGGAGCATAAAGCAGACATGAGCATAAGCAATCGTAATACAAGGCAAATGCAAACATGAGCAACTGTAACACATGAGCAATTGTAACACATGAGTAATTACAACAAGGCACAAGGCAATGGAGGGTCTCTTATCGGGGTCAGTCCACGGAAAACAGGAATTCTGGCCCAGTCTGGTGTCGCTCAAGGTAGCACAGATGGCTCTTCCTTCCCTCGATGGTGAGGTATAGGGGCAGGTTCAGGTCCTGGTGATGTGGCAGCCAGGGTGCTGGTAACTTAACAACTGAGGTTAGTAAACACTTCATAGTAAACATTACAGCAAGGTGCCAATACCTTACTTATTATAAACATTTATCCTAAAACATTAAAGTGTCCAAGTCCTTTAGCTCCTATTTCCCTCCAATGGGGACCCCCGAGATAAGCAGCAAAGGGGGGAGCGAAAGGGAGGGACAACCGTGCAAAATTTCCCTTTGGTCCTTGTGCAAGGCTGTGGGCCACGCTGCCACAGCAAACGTTACTCCAAAGGGCGTCAGGCAGGGTCCAGGGAAGAAACAGGGCCGACAAACCCATACCATGAAGTAGGCTGTTTTAAATGCCCCGTGAACTGGAGCAAGTGTGTTAGCCTCTCAGGGCCTCAGTAATCTAATTATTCGAGGGGTGTGGACTATATATTATGTGAAAGAAATGTTCTCAGATTTTTAGATTATTTTGAAAATCAGATTTATTGTGACATTTATTAAAGAGATACTATGTAATAGGTACTGTACAAGAAGATATATTTGCTTTCAAAGAAATTTTAGATTTTAAAAATGTAGCCTTTGTCCAGGTGTGGAGTCATGGGTCTGTAAAACCCAGTTTACTCGGTGAAAGAAAAAGAGAGTATTCATGACGAGCCTAGGTTATAAAGTGATGAGATCCTGTTCCAAAAGGGAGACCAAAGGGCCAATACCATAGTGCAACCAAGACACTTGCCTGGTTGGTGATATCATTGCTGACATAATTGTACACACAAACTCCATATCTGTACGTTCTGTGCGTTGAACTCCAGGCTGGGGATGTAAATGCATCATATCTTGACTACAAACTGCTGCTTAGGCATGGCCCCTAGACCACTGTGTCAGAAGGATCCTGGTCCTGAGTCCAGGACCAGGGTGGGAGTGTTTTCCCGCCCATTCTTTGCCCTACTACCCTCATGACTCAGTTTTCTAACCGTGTCAAGTGAATTTGAGGCTAAAAGTACCTGCCTGAAATCTCTGGCTTTCTAGTAAAGATTCCCAATTTGACCTCTCAAAAAATGCCAAGAATGATTAGCTTTGAGCACAAGAGCTGGAAGGGAATCTAGTAGCAAAAGTAGTTGCCACTTGTACTCTAAAGAACAAGAAAGGGAAACTGATCCAAATCTGCTTCAACAGTTTCCTATCACACTTGAGAGACCTTTGGTCTTTGTACATAGAAATGATCCTAGTTCAGGAGAAAAAAAATATGGGGCTATTTCCATTCTGCATAGTCATTTAGAACTACAGAGATGACAACTTGTTTTTTCAACCATCAAGAAGCTCTTTGTTTTCCTAACCTCGGTGTTAATAGTCTACATTTATTAAAAATGCCATCAATCTTCAGAAGCTCATACATTATTGCCTAACAATCTTTCCTAAAGTAAGGGTAAATATTTAATAATGATAAAGCTTTTTTCAGAAAATATTATGTATGAAATCCTACTCATAAAAACAGCCTTACCTACCCAAATCTCTTGGTTAGGTTTCTTAGTTATATGTCCTAAGGTGAGAATTGAAGCTGGTATGAAAAGAAGATGGGGATTATCTCAGAATTTGGTAGAAGAACAGCCATAAATATTAACCTTCAACCATTTCAACATTGAACTGGTAGGCAGTCCTTAGCCCACATACTCTACCAACTTTCTTGGTTTAGCATTAAAAATCGTGGCTCTTACAAATATGTGGATAAAGTTTGAAGTTATTGTCAACATATACAATTAGATAACAAAGCAGTGACACATGTGGATTTATATGTCACTGCTTTGTTATCTAATTTGGGCAGCATGTATAAAAATGATAAAAAAAAAAACCAAAATCTTACCCATAGCTTGCTCCTATTTATGCTACTGACATAGCTTCCAAATATATATAAAGTCCAAATCTTGTTATAGACAAGAGAAGTTATCAGCCAGTTCAAAATTAAATGCTATAAGTATTATGAAATTACCAACAGAGTCTCACTGTAAACCAGGGACAAGATCTTGGTTTCCATACAGCTTCCAGTAATGCCTGAAGTGCTTAATACAGTCACATACATATCATCGTGGTCCACAATTCATCAAGCAGCCATCTAGTCTATGACTAGTTACCAGATATTAGCATGGTGCCTATAACCTGTGAGGCTTGTTGAACTACAGACTGATGCTGCCTTTCCTGAATAGGAAAACCTCATTTTTACCAAGCAAAGCATGACAATCCCTGGATGTGTCTTTGTGCAACTTTACCTATCATTGATGATCTCACATCTGTAATCGCTTTGTGTCACTGGTCTATGTTCGACCAACAAAGATAATGCCAAATGTGTGTATAGCATAATAAAAGTCACTAACATGATGGGATGGAGGTAAGGTAAGGAATGCTATCTTTTAGGCATTTACTATATGCTATATGTAATGCTAAGAATTGTATAGGTGTTCCTTCTTGATAACCCTGTAAAGCAGGTACTTGTTATCATACCCTGTTTTTACTGAAGAAACTAAGGTAAGAAGACGTTAAGCAATGTGCTCAATGCTACACAGACAAGTCCTAGAGTCAGAGCCTGAATTTAGGTTTATTTATGTGCAATCTTGCTCTTAGCTACAATGTTGTCATTTATTGGCTCTCTAACATTGCTCACAATGATCTGTATGTATTTCTTTCATGATCTACTGGACAAATACTAACTTCCTTACACACAATCACATGTGCCCACTTATGTGTACATATCTAGTTCAATGTTTGATACATATGGATATTTTCTGTTCATTTAGTTTAAGTGCTAGCTTTTAACCTATTGGAAGATTTTATATCCTTCTAAAAAGCCATGACAACATTAACAGCAATAAGCCTTCAATTACCTAAGAACAACAAGGAATATTTGGTACTATACATTATGATCATTTGGCCGAAGTCTGTAAGAGAATAACATGTTGAAAATTTACATGTGAGTAATTATTTTTCATGCTAGAACATTTTGAGTAATAAGAGGTATATGACTTGTTACATGTGTTTTGAGCTGTACAATCTTCCAATCTCTTTTTAGATTCAGCAATATTTTAATATTTATGAAAACCTATGAAGTCTAAAGCAAAATAAGAATCCAACATTAACAATGCAGTCTCTCACATCTTACCATTCTGTATAATTTAGACATTTGAAGTGCTTCTACAATAGTCTATTGAAGTATCAAACACTGGAGAATTCTTAACTTCATAGGACCTATCTATCACAATGATAAGATTTTGTTTTCTAAAATTATTTTATACTAGTAAAACCTTTCTGCATAAAGAAGTAGCCTTGCTGAGGGGGTAAACATTTTTAATAAATGTAAAACATTACAACAGAGGGAAAGAACATGTTTACTTTTCACAGACAACGGTATTAAAAACCTTCCCGCTGCCGGGAATTTGGCCTAGTGGCAAGAGTGCTTGCCTCGTATACATGAAGCCCTGGGTTCGATTTCCCCAGCACCACGTATATAGAAAATGGCAAGAAGTGGCACTGTGGCTCAAGTAGCAGAGTGCTAGCCTTTAGCAAAAAGAAGCCAGGGACAGTGCTCAGGCCCTGAGTTCACCAAGGCCCAGGACTGGCAAAAAAAAAAAAAAAAAAAAACTACAAAAAACAAAAAAAAAAACTTCCTGCCTCCAGTAGAGGAATATCTGGGGATATTTCCTCCCTGTCCCATCCAAAATCTGAAGCTGACATCTGTCCATCCTCAAATTTTATTTCAGAGGTCATGACTACACATTTGAGATGTGTATGCTCGGTAGGGAACAAGTATAAATATGCCTGTTGCAATTGCGAGCATACAATTTTAAATACAATTATAAGCATACGATTGTAAGTGTCTACTTGTAAAGGTACCTTTTGCAATGACAGACTTTCATGTATGTTGTTTTTAGTAAATGTTCCCTCTTCCCCTCTCTCTGTCCCATGGAGACAGAAAAATGAGTTTTATCTCAGGTACATTTACAATAAGCAGACTTTGGTTTTCATCCTCTGTATTATAGAGTACATTGCATAATTACATTTATACAAGCATTGGTTAATTTTTTTATCATAGAATCTTCTGGAAACCAACCTTTTCTATTTCTAATTCTTTCTCATACCTGTAGACCCAAATGTCCAAAAGTTCCATGAAAATTGTCCCAAATGGAGTGAATATTACACAGTGTTCCCATCAAAGGCACATCAAATTCTCCACTTAAAAAATAATGTAATGCATTATTTCTCTTGAACACAGATGATTGCAACCAGGAAATATCTTATTTGGCAAGGCAAAAACTATTCACCCTACAACACATATCAAAGGATCTTGTCACAAGCATCCTTCAAAACCATCCAGTCTTTTTGTTTTCATTTTATAGATGAGGAAAATAAAGGCTAGAAAGTATTATACCTTTCAGATAATCTTCTTTTCTGCCAACCACCCTGCCCAAATGCAAAGCTTTCAGAATGCCATGAAATAGGGTAATCCAAGGCAAGCACTCTTGCCACTAGGCCATTATTGTACCTGCACTATCACTGTATCTTATTTGAGAACATTGGAAACTGTGTATACTGGTATTAGAGCTAGGAAAGTGGAAGGGAATACCAAAATCGAGAGACACAGGATAAAAAGACAAACAACTACAAAAGCAATACTTGCAAAACTGTTTGGTGTAAACCAACTGAACAACTCATCGGGGGAGAGGGAAAGGGGGAGGGGGGAGGGCGGGAATGAGGGAGGAGGTAACAAACAGTACAAGAAATGTATCCAATGCCAAACGTATGAAACTGTAACCTCTCTGTTCATCAGTTTGACAATTAAAAAAGAAACAGGATAATCCACATGATAGTGGAATTCACATGAACCTGTATCATTTACATGACTGAATGTAACCCACACACAAAATTTGCAACAATTTTATTACTGTACAAAAAAAAATAGCATCAAGATTCGACAAAGAAACAATGAGACTTTGTGTGCATATGTGGGTATGTTCAAGAAAACCTTCTCTGGTTATTTGCAAATGACCAATAGATAGCTTGTTATTTTTGGTCTGATTTGATATCTGCTAACTGAATGTCAGCATATGGATTTAGTAATCCCATATTCCTATTCTTGAGTAGATAGCTCCCTGGATGCATGCATTTGACAAAAAATGATTTTTCTTTTAATTGGTAGAACCAATAGCTAAATTAGAGTTAAACCAAGTTGACTTTATAGAGGTAATCCAGGTTATCCGGAAAGACCTTTATATTGATTTACGTGGCAATATTAGTGCTACTGGAAAGAATACAGAAATCTGAGTTCTTCCAAGGACAGAAACTCATCTCTTTTATTATTATTTGTTTCTGACAGGAATACCCACATTATTGTGAACTATTCTATTTTACATCCAATTGCAAGCCGACAAGTGTCTATTTTTCATTCCTCACCCTGTCTTCACTCTGCCTGCAAGGCATCCGGCCTGCCTTCTACCACGTTGCCCCAAATGATAAAGAATAGGTTTAAAAATTTTTCCCCAACCATCCTATGCAAAGTAATATGGAGGCACACTGAGTTGAACAACTGCTGAACTGCTTAGGCATACAAGCAAGGAGAAAGGTTTTGTGATAGGAATTGAAAGAGAGGTTTGTTGGGAAGAAGTATTGCTATGCACAGGTATTCCATGGTTCTCTAAAAGTAGATACCTCTGGCCATCGACATTCCTAGGTAGGAAGCAAAGGTTGCATACCAGTGAGTAAAGACCACAAGCGATGCTGAGTATCTTACTTCTAAACTCACAGCCAATAGAATGTTCCAGTCTCCAGACTTAAAAGAGTTAAGGTTTTGAAAGCATGCTGTGGACCTACTGGGCTTTTTCATTTGAACATTAAAGATATACTAAATAAATATGTGCCCAAATAGTTACTGTTACCCCCATTTCCCTAACCAATTCAATGCAATGTCATTTACCATGGGTACCAAACTAACAATGCAGTAGCTAAGATACAGCAATGGTATTTTGTCCTAGCATGCTCCAAATATACGGTTCTTCCTGAGAGCAATACAACATCTTAGCTTTTTCCTTTACTTCAAAGACTTGGGAGGTTTGCCATTTCTTTCCAGCATAGAAAGGTTTTGCATTAACAGAACTTGCCTTGCTTCTTGAATCTTGGTTCTTTGTCTTACACACCTTCATCCTGAGTACCTAATAAAACGTCTAGCATCAGAGGGCAATTAATAAATATAATAGAAATTTATTTGAGTATTCAGATGCACATATGCTTTCCTTGATCTTAGCCTCATTCACGCAACCTGAATAATAAGAGAGAATGAGTCCATAGGTTATTTAGTCTGAGATCTAGTTTTACTTTTTGTGTCTTCAAATAGCTCCACATTAGATGGGAGTTGCTCAGATCATTTTGTGCAAATAAGGTACACCTTATCAATGGTATTTATCCTATGAGAACTATTCACTGCTGTACTTTTCATTAGTATGTTTTGCCAGAATCTCAATACAAACTAAGAAAAAACAAAAAATACCTAGTCAGACTAGAACATTTGCAATGTGTCCCTGTAGAGGGGCACAAATTAACCAGAAAGGAATGTGGTATGACAAATTGTATGTGACTGAGAGTCAGCAACATCAGTGATTTTGCTGTGAAGCTATGGGTAATTCTACAATCTTGTTCCTTGGACATAAGGCAAAGATGTGGCTTAAATAACTTTCAGCTTTATTGTAACTCTTGGGTGTACAAATGTTCATTTATACAGTATATACATTGTTTTGATAAAGACGTGACCTTTCAGAAAGTCTGTGATCATTTGGAGAGTCTGATTTAGGTCAGAATCTCATAGATCCATATTTTCACACTACCACTAAATTTATGAGGACTTCCTTCTTTCAATAAATTCTACAGAGCAATAAATGTGTTTCAGTGCATTTTTTCCCGAATGGATTATTTTAGGTGATTTCTGGAAGGTTCTATTGGGGCATACCAGTATAATCTTGGGGTTACCCTCTGGTAGTGTACTAGACTGCAGTATTGCCAGGAACAGAGATACTAGAGTCCAAGACTTTCTTTTCTTTCTTCTTCCTTTCCCCTTCTTTCTTTCTTTCTCCCCCTCCTTTTTTTTTTTTTTTTACTGAAATTCAATAGATAAACTCCCAATATCTTTGCCTTAGAAGGACCTCACCTGTATGTGCACAAAATAAAATTTCATGGGCTTTAAAAATAACTACCATAAAACTCTGTGGCTGAGTAATTTTTTAACTTTAGCAATTAACTTTAAGAAATTAAATAAACGTATTTAGCGTTTGAAGCTAAATCATTAAAGCAAAATCATCAGATAATGCATTTGGTAATGGCTTATTTAAACCTACCTCCTGAAGTAACTCCCTCTGATGGGTTTATAATGACAAGCTGGCTTCTTCCCATTTTGATATCTAACCACGAAGTTGCTAAAAGCCTGGTCCCTATTACTGTAGCAAGTATAACTATGTATATTCATAATGAGATCTATTTTAGCAGAAATGACTATTTAATCTTCTAATTGAAAATTGGTCTCAATACTACATATGGGGTTATTTCTGCACTCTTCTAAATAGTTCATCTCTTGCCTTGTATTTCAGACATTTCAAAAATTACACATTCTTGGAAAACTCCTCAGAGTACTATTTTCCATCCTGCAACAGAAGCTCATTTTTGATTTATTGATCAAAAGACTCCAGAGTTACTACAACTTTAATAGTATCTTTTGTGAGAAAAGAGGAAAATATTTATGCACATAAGGGACTCTGTGTGTGCAGGAATCATGAAAATGGAGTGTTTTTTATTTAAAATATAATGATCATAGTTGACTATCAGGCAATTCTAAAGCCCAATTAACAAATTTCACTAATTATTAAAATAGAATTTCCAAAGGCTTCTATTGAAGTGTAAAGTAGGTGCAGTTTATAGGCTTTGAATTTCACAACTTCCACCAGAGGGAAAATAACTACCCAAATTATGGTACAGTACTCACAGTATGTGGTTTAAAAATCCTGGGCCATAAAAATACTGACATAAAATACTGAAGTAGGAAGTGTGTTTAGCACTTTCTGTAAATGGATACATGTGATTTAACCTTGATATGTATTTCTTTTATCACCTTTACCTTCCAGATCTACGGAAGACATTTGAGCAGGAGCCTCTGGGAAAGGAAGTATCACTGGAACAGGAAGTCCTACTACAGTGCCGGCCACCTGAAGGGATCCCAGTGGCTGAGGTAACAGTTGATACTTAGCTATTCTAACAGAGGCCTAATCCATGGCTAATGGTGCAGTGAACTGGGGCAGGGCATGATGAATGGTGGGTAATGGAGACCTAACTGCTGCTGCTGGCAACATAGATTGATTGGGGGCTGATTAATGACTTGGGAGTCAATTAGAATGGCCCACTGGACAAAGCTTACAGGCAGCTTGTATTAATTTTGTCACTCACTCTCAAGAAACAAGAAATGCTATTTTATTATATTTGACACCTATAAGAAGAGATACTGAGACTGAAGGTGCCAGAAATTTTATCATTGTACTTGATGAGATGCAAAAAATATAATGTAATAGTTGTGTGTGTGTGTGTGTGTGTGTGTCTGTGTGTGTGTCTGTGTGTCTGTGTGTCTGTGCTGTGGGCCTGGACTCATATGTGTATTTCCTGCCTTTATCAGAGACATGGACGCAAAGATCTAGGAATTAATTTTTTGTACTACATTTCACTGGGTTAACTCCCAATAATTTTGTCTTAGAAGAAACTGATCTGTATGTGTACAAGCTAAAAATTTTAGGGCTTTAAAAGCTTCCTAAAATTGATGTCCACATGCCATAGATATTTGAGTTGTAATCAGTGTCAATTTATTTCATGCTATAAGTTCTCTGCCAAACATTCCTTTCCAATGTTTCTGCTGGAACAAGCCTACTGACTAATACTAATGCAGTATTAGAAGTCAGATTTATACCATGGCTTTTCATTAGCTCAAAACAAGAGACTGCTTGTGGGCTTATAGGACCCACAGGAGATTGTATGATCTCCTAGGAACACTGATCAGATTATTAGAGCATCATTTTAAAGAAAAGCAATGTTCTGGCATCCATGTTGTTAGTAAATAGGCCCAAATTCTGAAACAACATCCTTTTCTCATGATTATTAGGGCGTCCAGCCTGATTACACTAATTAACCCAAGGTTCTACAGACTCAATCATGTTTCAGATGAACAAGCTACCTATCTGCCAATTTGTTGATGAGTCTTGTCACAGGAACCACATAGAGTCATCTAGACAGAGACATTTGGCAAATATGGCCAGACAAACCTATTTATGAATCTCAAGAATGCAGGTGACCTGATTTTTCATAAAGTTGAACTGTAAAATTTTTCCTGCCCCTAAAATGGAAAATATTATCAAGACTTATAACACTGTTCAAAAAAGCGATGCGACCCGATGCGAGTGGTACACAAGTGTAATCTCAGCTACTCAGGTGATTGAGAGCTGAGAATCCTGGCTAGAAGCCTGCCAGGGCAGGAAAGTCTGCGAGAATCTTATTTCCAGTTAAATACACACACACACACACACACACACACACACACACACACACACACACACACACACACACAAAGGTGGAAGTGGAGCTATGGCTCAAGTGGTAGAAAGCTAGAGCACAAAAGCTCAGGAATGGCACCCAGGCCCTGAGTTCAAGCCTCTGGACCAGCTCAAAAGAAAGAAAAGATTGATAAATAATAATGCCCTTACTATATGATTTTTTTAATCTTCTAAACATAGAAAGGAAGATAGGAATCAGGCCAGGTAGCTAGTTTCACATAACAGAATCCACCTATCCAATTGCATTGTTTCCAAGTAAATACTATTAATTGAAAATGTAGAGAAAACTGCTTCATTTTCCTGTCAGAGCCATGAATATCCCTATTAGACAATGTAAAAAATCTATGGAAATTTAATGAAGTTTACAATTTTATTTAGAAATAACTAGTCTTTACCTTGTAATTGGCATCTCATGGAACTTTCCAGCACAGTGCCATAGACTACATGATTACAGCTGTATCATTCATTCATCAATACATTCTCAGCTTCCAGCATTCAAATCTGGTGAGATTTAGTGTGTCGACAAGCAAAGAAAGGGTTCCCTCTTCAATATTTAATTCCCACAATTATAATAGTGCATCTGTCTCCTTACTAAAATTCTACTGCACATCTCCTCCATTAATCCACCCTGAAGACCAGAACATATCAGGGTAGTACTTAGCAGAACATAGCTAGGTAGAACATAGTGGGGTAGTAACAGAGGTAGCCCTAACCTCATTTGTACTTAATATTTCTTAAAGGTAACTACAGAAAGCTTCAGTTAGGAGAATCTGGTATTTTCCATTTCTTTCAGTCTCCTCAACAAAATAGTTCACTTTGTCAGGGAGTAAAGATTTATGACTGAAAAGTAATTGGCTATGAATTTTACTTGTATCCTCACTAAGGAAGAGACCAATTAATGCTTGGCAAGCTCGGAAATTATATACCCATTTGACATTCAAAGCACTATATTTAATGCATATTCCTTTTTTAAGTCAAAAGAGAGATCAAACACACATGCTCAAAGGCAGTCTAATACACTCCTGTGTAGATGCATTTCAACACTATTAAAGTGACCAAGAGTAGAAAGTTAATGAACACCTTAACATGACACCTGACAACTGTCATTTTCTCAAACAGTGCATGTAAATTTAAACAGATGGGGATGAAAGGTAACTCGGGGCATTAAAAGATGACATGCTTAGTTTAATTTTAATACCCATGCATTCATCATTTAATTTTCATTTATTTGTTTAAGGAACTTTATGTCGTTTGAAAGTAACATAAAATACAATATTGACCCTAAAAGGAATCCAAGGAATCTTGTATTCAAGAAAAATGACTTTAATAATCAGCAAATGTTCAATGAACATAAAACTGATCAATTTATTTGATCTTTGTTTTTATAATAATATGTCCCTGTCTGTTAAGAAAGTAGGTGCATTCTTTACAGGATTCAGAGATCAATAATTTTCTTCACTTGATCTAAATTGGTAACTTTTCCAAGAATGTCAGTCTCAGTGATAATAATATGTTGATGTAAATCATGACAGAGGCATTACTGAGCTAATTACTGTGAACTTCTCTGCCATTTTGGCATCCCATGGTCTCCACTATGCCGTATAACGAATTTCATTTACATTTGGTGGAATGGGGTTTGAACTCAAGGTCTTCTGTGGCCGGACAGGTACTTGATCACTTGAATTATACCCACAGTCCTGTTTTATTTTAGTTATTTTTTAAAATATGTTCTCACATTCTTGCCTGGCCTCCATATGACTGAGATCATAGGTACAATCATGACTGAGAACGACTCTGATTAATTTTTTGCCTGGGGTAACTTGGAACTATGATCTTCCTAAACACAGCCTACTGGTTATCTAGGGAAATAGGTATGAGACACTATGTCCAGCCTATTTAATCTCCACACAGAACTCCAGGCTTAAATCTAAACATGCTCATTTTTATTTGGGGATGTTGGGTCAAATATTTAAATCCTCTGAACCTAAGTTTCATCAGCTATGGAATGGAGAAAAGGGATGTACCTATGCACAATGTGGTTGTGATATTTAAATGAGATGATGCACATAAACCATTTAGAATATGTCTACTGCCATCAAGGAAATCAGCCATAATTTGTATATCATCTTATTATCACTTAGTAGGTCCCCAAAGACTAGATTCTATCTCTTAAATTAAAAATAGTCACTGGAAACATTGTTTCACTTGGATCCCTGGGATGTATGACAAAGTAATTTGTGTTTAATGAAGAATCACTGAATTGGGCTAACAGCATGACTCAAGTGAAACATTGAATGTACTAGGTTCAATATTCAGGACTGAAAAAAAAATAAAGAATGGCTCCTGTTTGTTGTGTTTTTTTGTAGCCATTTGCTTTGTTTATAGCTATGAATGCTGAAAAGATACCATTGTATGTGAGCTTTAAGACAAGGAAATGACCCTTTGTCATTCGTGTGGGACCATTCCACTTCATTTTGTTCATGTAGTCCTCATGATCCTAAATGGACCCACTGCCCTTAAGCTTCATCCCAGAAAGGAAACTTCAGCAGAAGTTTCTGTTGCTAGATCTCTTTCTCAGAGCTCAAGGAGAGAAAATAACAAAGATACTCTCCAAAAAGGAGAGGCCAACCCACCATCCCAACCGCCATCAACTGGAGATCACTTAGACTTACAGTTCCTTCTCATAGTCATTGCCTTAGAAAAACTATGTGGTGAGGGCCCTCAGGATAAATCACAAGGGGTTTCAAGAGCGAGGCTTGGCTAGTTCTTTCTCTAATCTCCCTGCATTCTTTCTAGCATCCTTAGCTCAGGACCAGCGTTCTAAGAGCCGTGTGTTTATTCAGATATCATTCCTTCAGTGTCTGAATTGCAAAGTGCTCGAGAAATCTCAGGGAGCAAGCAGAATACAGATACAAGGAGCACATGGTGACTTGGCAATACATTCAGAAGAGATATACCCGGGTATGGATGAACTATTACAGCTAGAGTTCCTACATGCCATGATTTTATATAGCTCTGACTATTACTTAGGTTGAAATGTATCGGCTTACTCTTCTGCCTGCCTGACTGGATTGATAGATGCCAACTACCCTTTGTTCATGTTTTATCTCTGAAGCCTGGTTCTCTGAGTATATTTAATTAAATGAATGAAAGAGGTCATGTTTGCTATGATAGACAGGCTACCCCTGCACAAAAGAAATTTCTAGAAGGATATTTTTCACCCTTAAACCTCTAACTCTATTGGGAGAACTCAGTGTCCAGTGAGAGAATCTGATACTGAACCCCACGAGTGGGATTCCCACTCATTAGGAGAATGAGTTGGAATGAATGCAAGGCTATTTATGACATAATTTAGTTCAAGAATTGTAGTGGAGCTTAATAAAAATGGCATTAAAATTGTTTAGTGGGTAAAGAACCCCAGAAATATTCTCAAATAATCTTGCTTGATGTTTCATAGCACATTTGCCCAGATCAATCCAAAATGATAATTATTTTCTTCCATTTCTGGTGAAGCATTTGTCTCTCTTTGAAAAGACAAACCTCCCTCCTCTTCCCCCAAAGAAGCTAGAACATTAATCTGCTCATGGAACGTTTGCTGGGCTGCCACACTGGCATAATCGTATTCCTCTATCAAATTAATCCCTTTTTGCTCATTTTAGTTTATGCCTAGAAAATGTTCCCGTCACTTGATAAGCCAGAAATACACCCAGAGATCCTTTATGTCATCAGATGGTTTCTTCTGGAGACCACTGGGATATGAGCAGCAATGGATACAAGAATTGCTGGCACTGTACAAATAACAAAACTGAATTTTTCACTGAAACCTGTGATTTATTTCACCTTTAACAAGGGGATAATTGCTTCCCTAATTATAATTGAGCTATTCCTCATAAGAGTTTAACTGGAGGATTAGGGCACAATGTTCAACTTATTGACCCAATTGTACTTAAAAACAGTCATCTTATTTATCAACATTTGCATCTCTAATTATAGCAAGTGGGAAAATACGGGGTGAAGTTCAACAGGATAGACTTTTTTTTTCTGAGTTTAGTTGTGATACACATAGAATAGATTTTGTTTATGTTGATACTGTCAAAGGAAAAAGCCATTGGAGGCTATAGCAAATAGGCAACATCAGGTGGCCCTCCATTTAATTGATTATTAATGATTTCTGAACACTTTCTTTCCTGAGAGCCGTCCATGTTTTGCTCCTATTCTCTCATAATTGGAACCTCATGTGGACAAATTTCCATCCAGGTGCATTGCTTACCAAGCTGTGCTTTATATTCTATGCAGGCAAAAGAGCTTCAGAGAGAACAGAAGAGTTTGAATACTAATTTGAAAGGAAAGAGACACTGCTCTCAGGACACTGTTAGAGCTGTTGGAATTTTCTCCCAGCATGTGTATAGCAACAAGAGGGGTCTTGATTATGACATGATTGTCAGCCCTGGAAACAGATGTTCACTAGTTCTAGGTTTTCTGACTAATAGTTCTCAAGCTTTGCATTGTTTCAATAGACCTTGTGTACTCTTACATTTTTATTTTAGTCCCATAGATTTTTCTTCCAATATACCTCTAATAATTATATAGAGAGTTCAATAATGGCCTATTGAACTGTGTACACTAAAAGTTCCCTTACCATCTTAAATAGAGTATTTTATGTGTATGGGACAAAGGGGTTTGAATTCACAACCATGTGCATGCTAGGCAGGCAGGCACTACCATTTGAGTGATGTCGTCAGACCTTCTTGCTTTTGTTATTATTTTAATAAGATCTCCTATTTATGCCCAAACCAGCATATGCTGGAATTCTATTTATAATTACACTGTAGCAGGGATAAGAGATGTGAGCCATCATATCCACAATTTTTTTTTTTTTTTTTTTTGCCAGTCCTGGGCCTTGGACTAAGGGCCTGAGCGCTGTCCCTGGCTTCTTTTTGCTCAAGGCTAGCACTCTGCCATTTGAACCACAGCGCCACTTCTGGCCATTTTCTGTATATGTGGTGCTGGAGAATTAAACCCAGGGCTTCATGTATATGAGCCAAGCACTCTTGCCACTAGGCCATATCCCCAGCCCCACAATTTTCTTGATTGATTGGGATGAGGTCTTATGAGCTCTTTCTCCTAGGACTAGTCTTGAACCTCCGTCTTCCATTCTCCCTCTCCAGGTAGCTAGGATTTACAGGTATGAGTCACCACACCTGAACAGATGTAAAGCAAAAAAAGCTGACTAGATCTTATTTGAATTATTATAGATTAGAGACTTGACTTCAACACAAACATAGTAGTTCCTTCTAACTTTACTACAAAATATGTATTCTGTCTTTTAGCATTAACTTATGGGCCAGATACTTTCAAGGTTGCAGGAAATACAAATAAATCAGGTAAAATTCCCAGAGAAGAAAAACAATAAGCAAGAATATACAAAGGATACACACACACACACACACACACACACACACATATCTATGTGTGATGTGTGTATATATTTATGAAAGAAGATAATTTCAAATAACCGTAAATTTCAGGAAATAAGAAATTACATGAGATGTTTGTTGGGATTAAGAGTCACTTTAGAGCTCAAGGAAAATCATCTTTGAAGAGAATATTTGGGCTGAGGCCCAAATGACAAGAAGGAACCAATCTTCTAGATATCTGGGTCAGAAAGCTCCAGACAGTGGGAGCAGCAGCACAAATACACTCCATGGGGATGATGGGATCACAGTGCTGCACTGGAGGTTCAAGTGCAAGTTCTAGTGAGTGACAGAGAACACAAGGGGACTTTGAATGGACAGCAATAGAGGGGATTAGTGACTGACATGCTAAGGCATTTGTCACTAAATGTGTGCAAGGCGATTGGAGATTCGAAGTAAGAAATATCATGACTGATACATGTCCTTCAAATGACATTGTGATGTTACAAATGAAAGAAGGGAAACTATTTAGGGAATCTTGCCCTCACCCAATGAAAAGAAAATAGAAGATAGGGAGAAAAGCAAAGAGACACAGGGGCACACTTCAAGTACCATGGGGACCAAAGACTGGACATCATATTAAGGTTGATTTTATTTAATGAAGAAAGTCTATCATATTTGGAACTTGAGGAGTGAGTAAAACCTCCCATGCAGAATCCACTCACATCATGAACTTCTCTTAAATGACCTAAAATTGATCACTAGACCCAAGCTGTTTTATATAATCTCTGCCTTGATGGTGCAGGCTGTACTTCTTTCTTTTGATGACTGTCTACAGAAGTAGAGTCTACACTTGTTGCAAACTAACTGTGGAAGGAAAATGGCAATCAAGGAAGACAGAAAGCTCATACTTTCCTGTGGCTGGCAGACTTCATTGCCATCCTAAACACTTTGCCTTGGAAAATGAAAAGAATGGTTATCAGTTAGTTTTCTTGAAAGCCGAGTTAACACTAAAAATTGCTAAAGAGCCCTCCATGGAGCAGTCAATTTGTATAGTAATCTTGCCCTGGAAAATTTAGTAATTTAAGGATATTTCAATGCTATTTCTTATTCCCTTATAAGAAGCTGTTATATATGGCCATGCTACTTTAAAAAAATTAATTAATGGATATGTTCTGTTTTTTTCTATGAGTTCTTTTGTCCACATTCTCTTACCTCCCCCTGTCTAGCATAAGTTTAAAGTTTTCCAATTTTAAAACAAGTTTGCTTCCACAATATGGTCCAAATATGTTCCACTCTCAAAAGCAATGAGCCAGATATAAGTGCAATTAATGGATTGTTGTTCTAGCAAGAAAACAAATTCATTTTCTTGGTAAATTCCTCCCATTCACAGAAGTTACAACATCTAAGTAAAATACACTTCAGTTTAAAATTCCTTACCTGTTTTGTCTTACAATTGTCTAAAAATATAATTTCAACTTGCTTGAAGACCAACCTATTTTTCTGATGTACAAAAATACCCACAATTCACAGAGCTATTGGGAAATATAAAGTATAATATGTAATGGCCAACCTAGAAGTGAGTAAATGTTTGTTTTATTCCTAATCTGAAAAGCAAATACCTGTATAGCAGAAGGAGCCTTCCAGAATTTGTCCAGACAGACATCTAGCACATTTCTTCATACAAGAATACTTTCTGATGAACTGAAGTTTCTAGAAAGGACAATAAGATGCCTATTGGTGGTGTAAAAAGCAAAAATTAAGATAATATTGGAAATTTAAGTCAAGTTGCAGCTAACTCGTCCCTGTGAATGTATATAAAAGGCTTGTGAGAAGAGGAGTTCCTTTGTACAACTACTTAAAGATATTTAAAAACTAAATAAAGTTAAACTAGCCTACCAAAAATTTTAAATGGTTTGTTAATAGCATGTACAGGTGGCTTAATACCTTTAGAACTATCTTAGCGTTTTTAAGGCTTTGCTCTTCAGGCTGTGGTGTGGTAGATTATCCTCCTTTGACTAATGTAGAAGCTTCTTAGGGTTGCAGAAACCTCGGCACCACCCCTGACTACTTAATCAGAATCTTCATTTTAGTGAATCAACAGGACCAGTCTGCAGTACTAGTTTGTATATTTGGAGGCATGTTGAACTCTCATATATGTATGGCTAGAAAATACTGATGCTATCCCTCTCATGCCAGAGATACTGACTCAGTCCAAACTGACTATTATGTGTAAACTGACTACTATGAGTTTTTTAAACTGACCCGTGTATCAAAGTCTAAGAAGTACTAGTCTAAAGTTAAAACAAAAACGTGCATGTATGCACGTGTGCACATGCTCACATGCATGCATGCGTGTGCATGCATGCACGCGTGCACACACACACACACACACACACACACACACACACTTCCAACCTGTCACTTCAAAACCAATCCGTAAAACTTGGCAGACTCCCAGAGGCAAGCCACTGCTCCTTGGAGAAGCTTAGTTTGGCTGAGTGTGCATTTGATAATTGCCCCCATAATTGCTTTTCCCATTTGTTTGATTAATGTACCTGTATTGGACAATTCTCCACTGAATCTCCATTCTCATAGGTGTGTGCATACTTCACGACTCTGTTGTGTCGTTTTCACCCCCAGTGTTCCGATTTGATGGGTCCCAGTTTGAAATGAACAAAGTATCTTTTTTCTGATAAATGTAGTTTTTCCTAGCTAATGGTTGCTGGCCTCACTTTTCATCTTGGGTGGCATGTGGCAGTTTCCCTTGGTTAATTAGGACAAATGTGCCGATTATGTTAATGTTTCTCCCGATACCAATCAGTGAATAATTAGACACAACACATCTGTCTTTCACAAGGGAATAGAATAGAAAAGAAAACTGCAAGGTGCCTGACTCTTTATTATTGACATATATGATTAGATGATTCCTTAACCAATCCCAGGGCTAACAAGTTCATGTATCAAAAGAGGAAAGGCTGCAACTCACCATGCAGACAATGAACACCTCCCATTGTTAACCTGAGCCTGACAAAAACCAACCATCTCTGAAGGATATCAGAAAATAATTTAAAACAACAACAACAACATACCTTATTGGTGAGAGACAGAGAGAGAGAGAGAGAGAGAGAGAGAGAGAGAGAGAGAGAGAGAGAGAGAGAGAGAGAGCTTGTTCTGGGGTTTAAACTCAGGGCCTTGTCTCTTAGATTTTTCACTAAAAGGTAGTCCTCTACCACTTGAGCCACTTCAGATTTTTTGTTGATTAACTAGAGATAAAAATTTCACAGGCTTTCCTGTCTTGGTGAGCTTCAGGCTCTGGTCCTCAGCATCCTGGGAGCTAGGATTACAGAGGTGAGCCACTGGCACCTAGCTGGACTTTGTACACTCTTAAACAAGAGAAAAGTTGGGGACTAGAAGTCTTAGAATCTTCTTAGATACTTTAGCTTTCATGATTCTAATTTATAAAGATGAAGGCAATGAATAAAGGAGTATATATGATCATGTAAATCAAGATTGAATTGAGGATTATAATTTATCCTATATTTAATTAGGAGCTACAGATGGATAATCCACTGAGATTGTTAATATGTTTTTCTCTGTCTTTGCTGATGGCATAAATCAAAAAAGCATTTAAACTGAATAATAAAGCATTTAGGGAAGAGGTAATAGGGAACATTTGAAATATGAGGGGTGTTCAATGTTGGGATTGCTGTTCCAAAGAAGCTACAGAAACCTGAACCACTGAAAAATGATCTCCATACTTTGCTGAAAATCATTTATATCTCTGTCAGTACCCGGTATAGAAAATAGTTCAGACTTTTATAAAATAATACCAGTAACAGGGAGAGCATAAAACTATGCATCTAGGAGTCATAAAAAGTTGTACCTTAAGTTACACCATAAAGCAAGTCAAGGTGGCTACCTTTCCTGGGGGCACAAATTATAGAGTCAATGTATTTCAGTCCAAAAATAATGAGCAAATTAACAATCACTCGTCTTCATTAATGTTAGTGTGCTGAGAATTTTGTGCATATATACGTATAAATACTATGCATATATATACTATACATATAAAGTATACTACATGCACATAATACATACACACACAGACACACACACACACAGACACACACACACACACACACTAAAATAGCACAATAAAACCAACCAAATTTTTTTAAAGTGGGGAAAGAAGAGGAGAAAAGGTAGTTGAAAGAATAATACAAAGAGATATAATGAAAGTATATTATATACATATTATAAATATCATAGTGAAACCACTTTGTATAATTAATATAGACCAGTCCAAAATTACATACTAAGACAGTGCCAATAATAAAAAGAGATATGTACTTCTTAATAGAGACATGAAGGGGTACTAAGTCACTGATGTTTGATATACATGATGCTGAAACAGCTCTGAATTAAAAGTCATTACCAAGGATTAGGCAATAAAATATATTTACTATCACCTAATTACAAGTGCTTTTCCTACTGTATCTCATTAAAGCCCCTTAGATCCTCTGGAGTTATGAGCCTTTCCATGCTACAGGTTAAGAGGATGATTCTGGAAAAGCCTGTGTAAGATTGTAAAGCCAGTTAACTAGAGAGCTGAGACAGAGAGCCCAGTGTGACTTTAAGTCTCTTTTCTCCCTTATAATGGAGTCTTACTGATGGTACCTCTTCGAAATTTGGTTCATTAAAATGACACAAATTCTTCCGGTACTGGTGGCTCATGCTGAAAATCCTAGATATTCAGGAAGCTGAGACCTGAGGATCAATGTCAAAGCCATCCCTAGGTAGTAAAGTCTATGAGACTCTTACCTCCAATTAAGTATCAAAAAGCAGGAAGTGGAGCTGTGGCTCAAGTGGGTAGACTGCCAGCCTTGAACAAAGAAAACTCATAGATAGCACCCAGGTCTTGAGTTTAAGTCCCAGAACCAGCTCCAAAAAAGAAAAAAAAAAAAAGACACAAATGGTATGTATGGCTTTATTGGATTGATTTTCATACTAGACTGCTAATGTGGTAGAATCAAGGCAAAATATTTCCTAGGAAAAGTTTCATTTTAAAACTGTCACAGCATGTTTTCAATTTTCTTAAATAAGGTAGCACATTTTTTTGCTATGTGTTACTATTATCTGTATACACTTCATGAAATCATGAAAATCTTAGAATTTTAAACATAAAGGAGAAATTGAGCTCAATTTCAGAGCCTATTCCTGACACCATTATTTCACACAAAGATGAAGAGGACCAAGTTGATAAAGAGATCATTTGGAAGAAAGATTGTGATCGATGTAGCACTGATTATGCTTTTCATGTTTATTGGTCACCCAGGTAGAATTATCTGGAAAGTAATTGGAAATATAGATGAAGCTTAACAAAACATTGGGACTGGTGTTAGTATTTTGGAGTTCAAGAAGAGTTAATAAGGGGCTGGGGATATGGCCTAGTGGCAAGAGCACTTGCCTTGTATACTTGAATCCCTGGGTTAGATTCCCCAGCACCACATATACAGAAAATGGCCAGAAGTGGCGCTGTGGCTCAAGTGGCAGAGTGCTAGCCTTGAGCAAGAAGAGGCCAGGGACAGTGCTCAGGCCCTGAATCCAAGGCCCAGGACTGGCAAAAAAAAAAAAAAAAAAAAAAAAAAAAAGAAGAAGAGTTAATAAGATCTCCCCAGGAAATACCTGCACACACATTGCTCTCAAACCAGGCTATATGGAGCCTGCGGCCCTAGTCACAGCAATGAAACCAGAGCCCTGAAGGGAGACCAAGCAGGAAGATGGTGGTAAAGCTCCCTGAGTCATTCTAATGTGGATAGAAAGCAATGACAGGAAACACAGTAAGATCCTGCAAAGGACCCAATGAAATGAAACTGATGGATAAACTAAAGAAAGTTTGTAATTCCACATTAATCTGGCTGCTGAGGACAAGATGACTAGCCACACGAAGTTCAGGGAAGGGGAACGGGCCACTGGTCACCTCTGAGAGTGAAGCTGGATTAGAGCAGTGAGTGTGAACTCAGACTGTAGTCGACTGAGGCATGGAAGAACAGACAATGGAGACTGAGAGTCGTCTAACTGCTAAGGGACAAACAAGACCAATGCATAACTGCAAACAGTGAAGGAGCAAGGAGTCACTTCATTGTTAGTTTGCATTTTGGAAGCAAACTATACATATGAGTGAGCCACTTGTCACTCAGAATTCCTCAGTTTGATCTTTGGGAAAAAGCTTATATCTTTTGACCTGTATGACCTGTTGAAACAATTGAACATACATCATCTGTTCAGTTAAAGAGATTAGGTATATATTTGTTTTTAGATTAGCACTGTTTGTGTTATTGTTGGAGGTATACACATTTTGTCTTACATTAATGTTAATTAAGTGGTTTGCCTTAGTATTAATTAGTGAATACTAATTAATTTAACTAATTCAAATAAATGTTTTTCCTTACTCTTAATTGCTAAACTGAATTTTAGAATGTGCATTTTGTGTCAGGCACTAAATTGTATGTAGATTAATTCACTCAATTTTTAAGTTCTTATCTAACTGGTTCTAGACTTCTTGTTCTATAAATAACAACAGGAAAGTAGATAGAAGGTTAGAAACCCTCTAAAAGAGGAACCTCAAATGACAAGTGTTTGGGTTGGCATCCCAAGCACCTAAGAGCAATCAAGTTTTGAGTACAACCCTTGTTGGTCAATGTCACCTCTTCCATTGTTCTCCCACTTTCCCCCTATTATCCCTACCCCCAAATTACCTAGCTCAGTTTTTCCATTTGGAACACTGAATGCAATGATTGTATTTGCTCACCCTTCCTCCAGCTATTCATGTCAGCCAATGCTTCTTCAAATATTCTCAGTTGTATACAATGGGATTAATTAATAGCAACCCTAACAGCAGAACACACAACTAAGTCATCCTAATATGGCTGCCTTGTAACTCTTTTATTTCCCATTCATAAAAGCCCATGCCTTTTTGAACACAAGTAGATTACCTCAAACATGCCGCAAATTACTGAAAAGGCTGCAGTCACTGAGCAGCATTGCATATCCCTGTGGCCGACAGCAAGCCATGGTTTATGGCTGAAGCCTTTTATTGTTTTCTGAACTTCAGCCTATTTTTCTCTCTTCTTGAATGTTTTATACATGACTAAAAATAACTTTGAACTCAGAAAGACTTCTCTCTTGTATAAATCAGTTTGCTAAGTGGGAGGGATGAGAATGCAGACCCACTAGAGAGTTAAATCAACACAAAGCAAGGAAATGTCCAAAATATGAATAAAATTTGTAGACAAGAGAAGGGACTAACACTTGATTAACCCATCAAACAAACAAAAAAGGCATGGGGATTTACAAACTGAAAAAAAAAGAAGATAAAATTCATATACACCATTGCCACAACTGAATTAATTCTATATTTCTCAATATACAAGCAGTTATAGCATGAAAGAGTCTCTACACTGTTTTTTTTTTAAATTTTACATAGAGCCTACTATGTAAAGGAGATTTGCTGGGAAATTACCTCAAATTGAATGAGTGTTACCTTATCTAATATTGTTGGTTCTGGAGACATTACATAAAAAGTATTTTTAAAATTATTTAAAAGTTATGGATTATATATTGATTTTTCTTACTGATTCAAACCTAGATGATGAATGGAATTATTCCTTCATTTCTTCTGTTTCTTATATTTGTTTGTAAACGTTTATCATTTTTAAGTAAGCCTAAATGGCAATAATATAAGCCTACTTGCTCCACAAATACAATTTTTTAAATCAAAATCTATGTGGATTCTGTAAGTTACAATAAGGGATTGCAACAGAAACACTGTAATGCTTGATGAGTACAAGGTCCTATGCATGGACAGACAGGCTAAGAGATGAAGAAATGGTGTGAAAGGTGAGGTAGGGTCTGAGCCATCATTGTAAAGACTTTGGCCTTGACACTAAGTAAACTAAACAGTCTTTGGGGGATTAGAGATGTAGTACCACATGCCCTGACTGGAGTCCTCTTAAGCATTGTGCTAAGAAGAAAGAGTTGAGGACCATGGGGAAGAAAAGATGATACGATAAAGTTCTTGCAACAGTCCTAGTCAGAAATGGCTGTGACTTGGAACAGGAAGGACGTAGAAGAGATCAGATTTTTGATATGTTCTCAACACTCATTAGACAGAGAGGAAGGGTATAAACCACTCAGATGGAGATTTTTGTGTAAGTAGCTATGGTCTGGAGTTGGCCTTCACTGAGAGGTCTGCACTTTGGGGAGGAACAGGTTTGATGAGGTTGTTTGGAGGCCTGGTATTAGACAACTGAGGCAAATCAGATCCACCAGTTGGATATATGAGTCTAGAGTTCAGGAGTGGAGTCTGGGCTGGATATAAATTTAGGAGTCATCTACGTGAAGCAAGATGAGCTCACTAATTAATTGAATATGGATAGAAAAGAGACAAAAAGAAGCCTAAGGACCGAGGTGTGGGGTGTATCTGTCAGTCCAAAGAAGCTGTAAGGGCTCAAGGGAAATCTGAGCGAGAACACAGGAAAGTGTTATGTCTAGAGAAAGCAAGTGGGGATGAAAGAGGGACCATCCAGCTCATGGACTTCTGATGAGCTCCCCTGGGCACAGTGGCAAAGACATTGATGGCAGGAAACACTCATAATGAAGCGGCAGAAGGAAGAACAGATTAGTACCCGCTTGGTAGATGACAGGGATTGGGTACAGTGAATATAGACAACTCATCCATGATGTCCTATAACGTGAACAGAGAAGAGTGAGGTGATCGAGCAGAAGTAGATAGATAAGATTGTAAAGTGTGGTAAATAACAGCCCAGACAGGACTTAGTATAGAGTGAAAACTGAATAATTTAGAAAAGAGAAGGGATTGCTGGGATTTTCCCCCTGAATATTAATGGGGAAAGGATACAGGGTACAAATCAGAGGTGACACACTGCAGCCCAGAGAGCGCCAGTGATAAGACAGAGGGTATGTAATGGGTTTGGGAAGGCATCCAGTGGAGCTTTGTCAGATTTCTCATGATACAGAAATTTGGGTCAGCAGTTCAAAGTGAGGACAGAGGGAGAGGTAGTATTTAAGGAGAAAGGACAAAATGTGGAAAAGTTATCTAGGTGAGTGAGAGAGCAAACATGATGAAAATATAGTCCGATTAGGCAGGATTGAGGGCCCACTTGTGCTCTGTTTGATGAATTTAGAATGAGCCTATTCATGATTGTTGTGTCTACCCACAATCCCCTTCCCAAGTATGGAGAGGGTGCAGAGGAAGAGCGGCTGAGGGAGAACCTGGAAGGGAGAAAGGGATTCTAGGTATAGGGTATGAGGCATGGATTATTAGAAAAGTAGACATTGGAATCTCTGCTTGAGAAAGAGCTCAGAGGATGAGAGAGAGAGAGAAAGAGAGAGAGAGGGAAAGAGAGAGAGAGAGATACAGTTATTAAGTAAAACAGCTCATAGATCCTGGAAAGAATTATTGGACTAGGACTATAAAAAGTGGGTAGCAAAGACTGGAAATCATAAAAGGAAAGGGTGTTCAAAACCGGATTTACAAAGGGGTGACAATAAATAGTAAGGGAAAGGGGAAAATGGGTAGTTCTCCAACTTCAATGTGTACCTAGATCCCCTGGAGTTCCTGTTAAAATGCCCATTTTGATGCATCAAGTTCAAATGAGCAGAGCCTGGCATTCTACATTTCTGTCATGCTGTCTGGGTGACACAGATACTTTAGGTCCAAGGATGTCATTTTTCCAAGCAATGATCTATCAGTAAATTATAACCTCATGGACATGTTCAACACTATTGATCCTCACAGTCTTTATAGCAGAGAATCACATTTTCTGAGGGTTGGCTTTTGTTTCTATGTTCTCCAACATACTCTTTCACAGATCCAGGGTTGTCAGCCTCTGGCCTCCAATGTGTGACCCATGAGGCCATGGTTGCTATAGAAGATGGATCACTGAGCTAAGAGGCCAAGACACTGGAAGTATCCTCTTGTCTGTTATCAAAATAATCAGGAATTATGCTGGAGAAAGTGACTACACAAGCCCAGAGGTCTGTAGATGACTACAAAAAAGTGGAGAAATTAGAAGATGGCATGAAATTGAGAGCAAAGGTGTTGAGCCAGAAAGGACTGGAATCAACAAGATAGGATAGAAGGCCGCAGACTCATTGCTGTGTTGGGAATGAGAAGTCAAAGGATTCCCCGTGAAATTCAGGCACCAGAAAGAGCTGTGTTTAGATAAAGGAGGGGGAAAAGAAGAAACAATCCAAAAGGACAGTGAAGTTGTGAACAGCAGGCCAGGGAAGGGTTTGGGGCATTTGGAATGAGATTGCGCAGCTCAGCACAGTCTGAGAGAACAATGCAGCCCACGCCTGCGCCCCAGTAGAGGAGACAGTCTCAACACGGAAGCTCTGGCTCATCTGGCACTGCAGAATCACAAGGAACCTGAGGATGCTACCAGAAGCTGCTGGAGCCCTTGGCTCCCTTCTTTATTCTTCCACCTTTGTTCTAGCTTTAGAACGCTCCATTTCTTCCAGCAAAGGTGTAGAAGCCAGGCTAATGTGGAAGAGATAAAAGCAGAGTCTCTGTGCTTACAGCTGTGATTGGAGAGGAATGCTGTGCCCCTTCACAGGGCACTGGGCCACTGTCAGCATTGAGGGCAGGGGTACCAGGGAGGATTCCTCAGAAATAGGAGGCTCAGAGAATACAAAATATATAATTAGTGCTCAAACATCTGTGAGAGATAATGGAGTAAATGTAGCATTGGATATAAAACACAAAGATCACCTGTATCTCTGTGTGTGTGTGTGTGTGTGTGTGTGTGTGTGTGTGTGTGTGTGCCTGTGTCTCCTATTTCTCCTCCTCTTCCTCCTTCTCCTCTCTTGTCTCGCTGCTGCTACTGGGATTTAAACTCAGGGCCCATTGCTAGCTCAGTTTGCTTGTACTACTTGAACCATTCCTTCTGCTCTCCTATTTTTGCATTATGGCGGGGGGGGGTGGATGGAATCTCACTGATTTTTCTGCCTGGCTGTCTTTAAACCATAATACTCCAGAACTAATATCCTGGGTAGCTAGAGTTATAGGTATGAGCCACTGAAATCCAGCTTCATGTATGCTTCTTGAAATATTTGGTGAGCCATGCAAATGGAGCTCATCCTCTTCTATAAATAAACTCTTCAAATAAATAAGCAGCCAGTAACATGCCTCAGGTAATTAGGGTAGCACTAATGTGTGGAGAAACCATTCTTTTAAACAGCCACAACCATAGGCTGGGTTTTCCAGAGGAAAACATTGAGTGAAATGTTTGAATACCAGTTATTATTTGGAGGAAGGACTTTCAGGGCATCCTCTACATGAAATGAGAAGCCAAGTAATAGCATAAGTCTCTAGGATATAGCTTCATCCTGAACCAGGAAAGGCACAAGACAGATCTGACCGACCCTCCTAGACAAGGGCAGGTATCAATACTTATCAATCAATAGCAAGCCGGGAAGTTTGGGGGAAAGTTGTGAACGTCTAGCCAGTAGAGGGAGAACCTTTGGCTATGGGGACTGCCTTTAAAGGAGTATCAGTATAGATTGTTGAGAGTTTAACATGATGAGGGTAAAATATAGAAAAGATTAAGACTGATGGAGTGGAGTCCAATAAGCCTTCTTAACAACAAAGCTTTCTTCACGATGGAAAAGATAACCTAGGTAAAGATTAGGTTAAAAACACAGTCATGCTGACCATCACTTATTGTCAAAGCAGGGTAGGTGAATGTGCAGTGTGTAATTGAAAACCACATGCTTACATTAAATAGCCACTCTTTGAGATGAATTGCTCACAACCATTTGTGCCAACATGAAGATTGTTTAATTTTTTCAGAGTTTACCGCAGTGCAAAGTTGTGCTAATCTTCAGTAACTTTGCTCTTTTATAGTTCAGAATTGTGGTTAGATTTTTGTTTTGTTCCCTCCTTTAAACATTGACCTGTCTTCTAAGTATTAGAGAAACATTATTGAGAGGCTATGTTAAGAAATAACTTAGAACTGATCTATGTCAATCCATTGACACATTTAGAGATTAGTTTCTGGAGCTCTTAGGGTGCTGGAGAGGCTTTGGAAGATTTTGAAAATGGAAACAATATTGACTTACCACCCCTAATGATTACCTGTATCTTTAGTCCTTCTGATGCAAAAGAAAAGTTAAAGTGTAGTAAATTGTTTGGATTTGAAGGGAAGAAAACCAGTATAAATAAACAAAAGGGCAGTTTACACAAGGTATATTTCCATCCTTTTCTTCAATAAGAAAAATATCACTCTTGTTAAACTAACATTTTCATGGAAAAACAACAGTTCCATTCTTTTCCACAATCCTGTCTATGTCAGTTTACCTATTTCCAAACCATGAACTGAAGATCTGAATACTAGGAGTCTACAAAAAGAGAACTCTAAGTATGACAGAAGAGCTATTTGGATTGTATTGAGCATTAGTAGACAAACTTTTACCCCCCCCCCCCCGAAATGTTGGCTTAAATGCATCTTCAAATATGTGCTTTGCTACATTTTAAAGCCTGCATTTTCTGGGAAATTTAATCCATATGTTCTGACAAAGCTACACGTAAATCATCCAAATGTTATTTTATTAGAGCTACATGATGTCTCAACTGCCTTTGGAGTTTGTTTTATAGTCCTTCTATTCTGTTCTGAAAAGCAGCAGGTAAGTTGTCAAGGGTAAACAAATCAAATAGCAAAAGGTTTGAGTTCAGCTTGAAATGCTTAGCCTATTATTTTTGATTGGGTTCTGAACTTGGCAATGCTCATTCTCTGTTCCTGCCTGCAGGGCAAAGTGAAAACAATTTGAACACCCGATTTCCCAATTGGTTCATTGACATTTGAGAATAATGTAGTACAGACAGCATCAGCATGTTTGGCAGGGGAGTGATACTTCACGTGACCTGGAAATTTCCTTCCCCCTGCTTTGTAGGAGTTCATGGCATACAACAATGTGATCTGCATGACAGAACACATGTGAAGACAAACAGCCATGCAGGAATCCGGGCTGGGGGACTGACCAATTCTGTGTATGTGCCTCTTTAGGTGGAATGGTTGAAAAACGAAGACATAATTGATCCGGTTGAAGATCGGAATTTTTATATTACTATCGACCACAACCTCATCATCAAGCAGGCCCGGCTCTCAGATACTGCAAATTATACCTGTGTCGCCAAAAACATCGTTGCCAAAAGGAAAAGCACAACAGCCACTGTCATAGTCTATGGTGAGTCGGCTCTTGAGGTTTCAGTCTAGCTGCTTCCAACCACTGGGACTGGTTGAGAGCATTACTTTGCAGTGAGAAGCCCATTTTCAATGCCATTCTTCTCCCAGTCCCTTATGTGGTCAGTGGGGTCCGACTACTACCCAGACACTTCCCTGAATGACCAGGTGTGGAATTCTCCAGGGCTCTGTCAGTCACTCTGTAGGAAAATGAATTCCTTCTGCCTCCTGAATCAATTGCCTCTCCTCTCCTGACCTACATGCCAAGATACAGACTGAGTTCTGAAGATAAAGTAGTGTAATGCCAGTTCTTGATTTTCCTGTGGACCTAGAGCAGTCTAATGATGACAAAACCTGAGGAATGCTACACCTGGCCTTTCCCCAAAACACATGAGAACACCCTCACCTCTCCGTTACTTGCACTATCTCCTTCTGAAGAACACAGAGCAATGATAAATAAAGATAGCCGTGGTAAGAAGCTCTCATCCCTACCATCTGGGAAAGTCTCACACAAGGACTTTTGTCCATGGTGGTCCCTACTGACCTCATCCCTAAACCTGTGATTTTTGCAAGTCCCAGGGAGTTTTACATTCCACTTTGACAAGGCATATCTACTTTTATTCTGCACCATTTAGTACTCAAGGGACTTCTCGTCATTTCATACGTGACTTCTAGTGGTTTCCTTTGCCCAGCTAAGCTTCGTCCACAAAGAGAATTATTGCCCATTTAGGCATTTTTCACAATTTGAGGCCCTCAAAGTACATTTCTTGTCACAGAGAAAGACTGAACAATATTGGGAAGTATTTTGAGGTGATATTTCCTTTTGACTATTAAGTCCAGGTCTCACCTCCACTCAGGGCAAAGGAAGCATTCCATCCCTACTTCAAAGTAAATGATCCTCAGGATTGAAGTAAGATGTACTGTGAAAAAGCCAGTACCTGGCCTCTGGTACTCACTATAGTGCTAAAACAGTTAAAATTATGGCACCATATAAATAATCCACGTTGGCTTATTAATACTATTTATTTATTTGCTTAGTTGGGCAGTAAACAAAAGAAGTAGATGAAAAGCCATTAGGAAAGATAGCTCCTTTATATGAGAAGGAAAACAAACATCCTTATCACAAGGAATAAAAAGTTGAGACCAATATACCTCTGCAAGATCTAATTAAAACAATTCTTAATCTTTTAGCCTCACTGCATAATTTAGTTGCCTTTGTAATACCTACTACTACTTCATCCAATTCCATAGATCAGTTTTCAGATACATTGGCATCCATGGGCCTTCCATATTTTTAAAAAGAAGTTTCCTATGACATGTGAAACTTCTGTTAAGTAAAGCATTATGTGTTTACTTGTTAATCCACCTTGTGATAGTTTGAGTTCCAGGTTAACTGAAAATAAAAACCTGAGAAATAATAGACATTGAACTTTGGCATTATTCTGTACTACCATTTCAGTGGACAAGTTACACAAACAGAAACCATAATTATCTTTCCAAGGCTGAATACAGTGATAGCATTAAATTGTCATTTTAATTACAGGACAAATGCATTCCATTTTTTAATCCTCTGATTACTCTAAGGTTTAATCTCCTCATCCAGATAATGGATATGTTGAATTGTAGGCAATTTCATTTCTTAAATCATAATAAACTGTTTCTTACTTTTTATCTCTGTTGAAACTGCCTGAAAGACTTGATTAACAGCATTTGAAATGCAAAGTAGAGATGGGGCCCAATCAGCAGGGACCAATCATAAATAACTAATGAAGAAAGACTATATACAGATGCATCGTATAGATATTTAATATATATGCAAATTTCTTCCTACATATAGCAGTCTTTCAGAACCCATAATTGAAATGAGTGGATTGTTTTTAGAAAGGGTCAAACACAAGTAACTTAAACATTTTGAACTAAGAACCCAAACGGTCTGAAATCTTGGAATCTAGGAATATGCCTGCCACTTAACTGCCTTTTATAAGCTGAATTATCTGAGCTTTTGTCTCTATCTTTGACAAATGAAGGGACAAATATAGGATCTGCAAACATATTTTGTGTCTAAACGTTTCTGATCATTCATTTCTCATTACTGTGATGGTGGTGGTGGTGGTCCTGGGGACTTAACTCTGAGCCTGGATCCTGTCCCTGAGCATTTTTGCTCAATGCTAATGCACTAATGCACTACCATTTTGAGTCACAGCCCCACTTCTGGCATTTTGGGTGGTTAATTGGAGATAAGAATCTCATGGACTCCCCTGGCCAAGCGGCTTTCAACCCCAGTCCTCAGATCTCAGCCTCCTGAGTAGCTAGGATTACAGGCATAAGCCACTCACCAATGCCCCCAGCTCATTACTCATTGGAGTTTCATCAGAGCACAAAAATATCCTATGGTTCAAAGTATAAGCTTGTTAATATGCTAGTGAGCAACTTGTATGGATTGCCCGCCCCATGAAATTTGGAGTTTTATAAAGTTGAGCAACTAAAGTTGAAATGCTATCTGTCAACTACCTGCTTATCTTTTTAATGACTTCATAAAATAAACTATCCAACAATCCCAGATTGGGCCTCAACAAAAGTCCACAAAATATGCATCTAACTAGTATTATTTAGTTAGGATAGATTTATGTATGTATCTTATACTTTTTAATATTTTTGGAGTTACAAATGTGTTTGTGTGTATATATATACATACACATACATATATACACCCACACACGTGCATATATAATATATGCAAGTGTGAACATATACCTTCATGTGAATATATGCATGGGTGTAATTATATATGTGCATATATATACATATACATATATATTTATATATACATTCATATATATGCATATGAAACTAACCAAAATTGCTTTAAAAGGTAATACATTTTGCAAATGTGAAAGGAAATCAATCATTTCGTTAGTGGTTTTTAAAAAAATGGTTTTAAAATGTCTGCATGATTTTCTACAATTCCCATGCTGCAGATCTATTTTCAGTCTGGGCATCAGGATATAAACATTTATTATTTGAGAAAAGCTGCCAGCATCAATTTTTGGAGTTTGACTGGGTAAAGGAGTGCATTTTTTTAAATATATTTTTAAAAAGTTAGCCAAGGAAAACAGAACAATGATCTATTTGTTTTTCCTGAGTGAGGATATCATGGTAAATAATTTTACCTATCTCTGTGTTTAGATTTCTCAACTACACAACACACTCTAAAATAATGTTCGTGATGTCTTTTAGGATGTTTGTTTGTCAGTGGGGAGATGACTTTTGATTTGGGTGTTGTGTGTAGATTGTATCCATTTGTGCAAATGTATGAGCTTAGTTCATTATCTTCTTGCTTTCCTGCCCCCAGTTAATGGTGGTTGGTCCACCTGGACGGAGTGGTCAGTGTGTAATAGCCGCTGTGGACGAGGGTTTCAGAAACGTACAAGGACTTGCACCAACCCAGCCCCACTCAATGGCGGGGCTTTCTGCGAAGGGCAGAGTGTGCAGAAGATAGCCTGTACTACCTTATGTCCAGGTGAGTACACCATCTTCTTACCAAACATCTCCCTGTATTAATGAAATACATTTTAAAAGTCAATACAAAGGCCTTTTACTTGAACTGACTGTGCAATCAACATTATTTAACTCTATTCTATATGCAATGTTTACATTGCTGAGAAATATAGTGCCTTTCACCAGAACAGGACTGAGCTTTGTTACCCAAACAGGCAAAGTAGTATACAAGGGGAAATTAAACACCCCAGAACGTATTCTATCTATGGTAGTCAATGAACCTACTGAAACTAAGGTTACAAGCTCTGCGATTCAAGGAACTTGAGCGGCATTGAAAAATTACATGTTAGAAATAGCAAGCCTTGATCTTCAGAAACCCATGGAAATGAATGAGAATTGAAATTTAGAAATGTCTTATACTGTTATATTGAATATGTGTTGTCAGTTTCTGGGCAAGGGCAAATAAAACATTTGGAATGAATTCAAAGGAAGGTAAGGCTGTGACAGAAGTGCTAATGGATTTTGAAAATACAGTGCTGTAGCTCTTTATTATCTGCACGTGTTGGTCATCTGTTTTGTGAGATGGTTTCAGTAATACCTAGAGCATGACTGCACTTTTCTGCCTCCAAGAATTTTGCTATCCTATTTCTGTAGGAAAACTGATGTCAATATTTGCCACAAACCAAAACCCATTAAGGTACCTAGTTATACTTCAGATCTTAATGTCAAATGAGAATTATGTTGAGATAATATATCACATTCGTGTATTCTTTGGGACTGGTTTTCTGTTGTAAGCTTAAATAGGTACATACTTCCTTATTCCTCCTTACATTCTGCTTTGTGTTCTGTTTCTTCTTTAATGGGATGTTTGTCTGAAATAGGAAGAATTGATTGGAGAGAAAATATGACCAACATACTCCATCCCCAAGTGTTGACTTCCAAACATCAAGATAGTTTCTCATAATGAACTCTTTCAGAGCTGTTATTTATGGAAGTAATTTTGACACACATTTAGAAATTCACATTTCATTTTATAATCTCCTGTACTTTATCTTAGGTGCTGACTTCTGTAGCTTAAGATTGTACTCATCAATTTGAGATGTAACAGAGGGTCATGGGAAAGAGGAAAGGGGACTGGAAGAATCTAGGTCAAAGTAAATATCTTTGCTCCAGATAGTTTAAAGTTGTTTATATAGTCAATTCTGTATGATGGAAATTCTGCTACTTTCCTTTTTTATTTTAGCATGATTATATCTTTATGTACATGATATAAAATTTATTCATATAGTAATCTGTGAAACTATATGTATGGATTTCCCAAACTCTATATAGCTTATTACTATTAAAATGGATATCATATTTACTAGTATACAGTTTTTAGAAGATTTGTATGTTCAATAAATGATGTCACCATTGTTTCACATAAAATTCTAGATAAGCATAATTGTTCATATATTTCAAAGAAAATAAAGCATTTTTAAAACTTAGTTTAACATCTTCATCCTATCTCTGTGAGCAATTTCAAAGGATGCATTTTGAAATATGACAGTGAAATTTTCTGTATATTTTTCCATTTAACTTGTGTGTTTTTAAGACAACTATCTTAGCTCATTATCATTGAAATTGCTCACGTCAGCAATGAAAATTAAAAAGAATATGAGTCAATTCTAAACATAAATCACAATTAAAGGGTCTCTTCTAATATCAACTTTAAAATATATAAACATGGATGCATCATCAAATAATGAGATGATACTAGCAAGTAATAAATTGAAAGTAATCTATATTCTTTCCAAGAAGGAAAGTCAGTGAGTGGGATATGGGTCAAGGTGTCCAATTCCTGCCTAGCATGAGCTGTAATGCCCTGGATTTAATCTTCAGTACTGAAAAAATAAAAAAGGAAAAAGACATGGTAGATGATGATAAGTTAAGCTTTTGTTTTTGGCAGACTCAACTAACTGGATAATAAAGGGAAAGTAAAAAGTGTACATAAGGTAGAGAAGGGAATGACAGGAGACAAAGATGGAAGGATGGATGGATGGATGGATGGATGGATTTTTCCATCAGTGTATCAGCACTTTCTCGCAACTCCAAATAAGTTGCCTTTCACTGTGCATAAGCACTCTGAATCTTGGACCCCAAGAGAACCCCATAATTTCTAGTACAAACTCCAAGTTTCCCCTTTAATGAAAAAAGAAATAGACATCTTTTCCATAGATCCTGGTGATATCTCAGGTCTGTGTACTAGTAAGCCACCCTTGGCTCTTCAGTGAGTAAACAATGACACATCTTGTAAGAAAGTTCCAAGAGGACACAATGAGTAGCACATTCCATTTTCCAGGGCTGGAGGGAGTGTAATGCTTTTCGGTGGGGCCTCTTCTCCTGTTGTTGTTTTCACTGTTTTATAGCTGAGCTCTCCTCTCTCTACCATTTGACCTGATGCTGGATTTTCTCGTGGCAGTGGATGGCAGGTGGACCCCCTGGAGCAAGTGGTCTACCTGTGGCACTGAGTGCACCCATTGGCGCAGGAGGGAGTGCACCGCCCCAGCCCCCAAGAATGGGGGCAAGGACTGCGACGGCCTGGTGTTGCAATCCAAGAACTGCACAGACGGACTGTGCATGCAGAGTAAGTTGATTTGGGCACCAAGGGGCCTGACACTGAGCCACTTGCCAGAAGGAAAGTTGAGAAATGAAGTCTTTGAACAACAATAAAAAAGGAAATGAGGCAGCCATATCTTACCTCTCTCTCTCTCTCAAGACTAGAAAAAGCCAATGTCTCAGGAACCAGAATGAATAATAATGATGATGTCCAGTTAACCAGTGGCACGCAGTATTCCTGCCCTGTGCGCAATGAATGATTTAGTTAGTCATTTCCATGGGGGCTGTCACTCTTGCAGAACAGAGAGGATTACAAATCCCTATTATACGTGGATACAAAGGCATAACTCCTCTTTTCATAGAGTCGACATGACTTCCAGAACAGGAGCTGGTGCTGCATACTGCCGTAACCAGCACCATGCCCATATCCTTAAGGGGTAAAATATATAAGCCGAATAAACACTTCCACAGACATAGTTAGCAGTTTTTGATAAATATTGAGGAAGAGCCTCTCCACAAAACCTTGAAGGTGTTGGCTGGGTTTGTGCCAGAAACTATTCTATGGTATGATTTAGTTTACTTAAAGAACAAAAATATTGGTAAAATGTTTCAGTTTATACAGTACACTAAATCATAAGCAGTCTCTGAAAAGACAATATAGACTGTGATGACATATAGTAAGTATTAATATTTGGAATAAAATTGATATTGGGATGAAAGGAGTGCATAAAGCACCTCATGGGTATAATACGCTAAATATTCTCTATTTTTTATGTCTCTGTTCCGTGGGATTTTTTTTTTAGTGAAATGGTAGTTTTATTTCCACCCTACCAAAGTTGTACTCCTTGATCCAAGAGTCCTTCATAAATCTCTATTTAGTGTCTATTTTCATAAGTAGGAAATTGGGGTGCTAAGAATTGTCCTGAAATCACATCAATTGAGGCAAAAGCATCAAACAAGGTGCTGTGTTTGGATGTGAATTCTTGGTGGCCCAATGTTGACAGTCCTCATAATACATTCCATACTGCTTGCAGAAAGCAAGCAATCAAACATATTTATGTAGAGAAAGCTGTATTTGTTATTTAAGGAAAATTATTTTGTTTCTGACATACATACAAAATTGTTTGCCTTTTAGAATCTATGTACACAGAGAAATTTAAAAGAAATCTTACAGTACAAGTAAATAATGAAGTGGCTTACATTGAATTCAAAAAATCCTTTGTCATGTTTTGCACACATGGTATTTGCTGAGTAGAAGGCATAGCTCTGATCGGGACTGGGGACAACCATTATGCAGTCACTAAGTTAGTGCCAGGAAGACAAGAATGCAAAGAACACAGCTGTTTGTCAGCCGTGTGACATTTACTCCCCGTGGCACAGGTTTCAATTCTGGATTTGAAATAACAATATAGCTGGACCTCTGGTGGTTCACATCTACAATCCAAATTACTCTGGAGGCTGAAATCTGAAGATCGTGGTTCAAAGCCAGAGTGGGCAGGAAAGTCTTTGAGACTCTTTTTTCCAATTAACTAAAGAACAGCTGGAGGGCTGGGGATATAGCCTAGTGACAAGAGTGCCTGCCTCGGTATACCCGAGTCCCTAGGTTCGATTCCCCAGCACCACATATACAGAAAACGGCCAGAAGCGGCGCTGTGGCTCAAGTGGCAGAGTGCTAGCCTTGAGCGGGAAGAAGCCAGGGACAGTGCTTAGGCCCTGAGTCCAAGGCCCAGGACTGGCCAAAAAAAAAAAAAAAAAAAAAAAAAAGAACAGCTGGAAGTGGATCTGTGGCTAAAGTGTTAGAGGACTAGCCATGAATTTTTAAAAAGCCCCAGGGTTAGCATGTGCACACACACTCACACATACACACACAATATGTAACATGTGTAGGGTCCAGTTTTGAACATTTTTAACTAATATAACATTTAACTAATTTTAACATTTTCAACTAATTTATGATAGAATGAACTGACTCATGATTTAATGTCTCTAGAAATGTGTTTAATTTATTTACTTATTGTGAAAGTAGTGTACAGAGGGGTTACAGTTACAGATGTAAGGCAGTGAGTACATTTCTTATCAAACTTATTACACCCTCCCTCATTTCTCTCCCACTTCTCCCCCTCTGCAGGTCCCTCCCCCCAAGTAGTACAGTTTGTTTATAGCATATTGTCTTGTATTCCTGTTGCATTGGTTTGCCATTTACCCTTTGTCGCTCCATTTTGGCATTCCCCTTCCCTTCCCTAGTTCTGATAAACATATATATGATACCCAGGGTACTAAAATCAGTTACGGTGACATCAGGGGTGAAACCATGGGGAAGAAAGACAAAAGAAAAAGGAATAATTTCACATGATACTCTCTATGGTTTCCCCCATTGGTAATAACTAGTACACATCTAGGATAGTCCTAGCAGAAGATCAAAATAGCTCAATAGTTATGTACATATAAACACATAAGATGAAGCTAAGCGAGGGTTGGAAATGTGGCTTAGTGGTAGAGTGTTTGCCTAGCATGCATGAAGCCCTGGGTTCCATTCCTCAGTACTACATACACAGAAAAAAAGCCAGAAGTGGAGTGCTATCCTTGAGCAAAAAGCTCAGGGACAGTGCCCAGGCCCTTAGTTCTAGCCCCAAGACTGGCAAAAAAAAAAAAAAAAGATGATGCTAAGTGAAATGAACTCCAAGTTATAGAAATAAGTGGTTATCATTTATGTTGTTAAGTTCAACATATCCTGTGAAATTATGCCTTTTTCTTTAGATATTTTATATTAGAAATTTAGAGAGTATTGTATCTCAATGCTTTTAACTTTCTTATTCCTCTCTTTAAACTTTGTCTCTGAATGTTTAGAGATTTTTACTCATTTATTTTCTTTCTTGTCTCTATTCTTTCTTCTTTCCCATTCTCTCAATATTTATGTGTATTCTGTCTTAAGCTTTCTTCCTCCTTTAATGTAATACTCAACCTTGGATGGTTTAATGCATACAGTATATGCTGAAATTCCTGAGAGCAATATATTTAATAAGAAGCACAGTGCCACAATTTAGAACATGGAATTACGTCTTGGTTATACAATCTGACACCTTCTAAATTATCACACTGGTCAAACATAAACATGAAAAACACAAACTAAGATGTTCATCACGTTGCAACACCTTAAATCTAGACACTTTATTACTGCATTAACATAATTTTTCTTCTGATTGAATAGTTGCCAATAATAATAGCCTGTGGTGTGTATGCAAATAAGGATGAGGAATATAGATTTCACAGGAATTTGGTGTGGTTTGTTATATTTTCTTTACTTTTTAATCAAGTCTCTTGGTAGACTTAAACGTTTAGGGGCTTTGATTAAAATCACTGGGTTAAAAAAATGATTTCTTTCTGCAGCTCTGATTTGCTATCGTCACAGTCCCTACTAAGCCAATAAACTCTTTCATCTGCCCTCTCTAGTCCAACAGAGAATTGTAGTCTATACTGCTATCGATTTCCTTCATGATAAAACCACAGAGATATTGCTGTTCTATGTAATTATAGTATTTTACAGTGAAATCTATAGCTTCTGTTTACCAGTAAGCTTGGTGTTTCTGGCAGAGTATTGCTGCCAAAGCCTTGTAAACAAATAATATTACCTTGGCCCTTATTTTGGTGAACAAAAGACTTTCTAATGACAAAACTACAAAGCTTATGTAAAGGAATGAGGTCTGTGTTAAGAACAAGAGTAGAGGAGACAACCAAAGAGTTGCAGTTACCATTTACGAATAAACATTTAATATTTACTTTGGAAGAATCAGTGTCATGAATGAATTAATACTTCTTTAGTAAAAGTGTAATATTATCTCACAATGAAGCTCACTGACCTACCCGTGAGCCAAGTACAAGATACAATCATTGAATCTACTCAAATTTATATAAAAATATTTTACATATAAATAATTATACTGTTAGCTAAGAGAAATTCCATTTATAAGGGATGTAAGACAGAAAGTGATCAAGATGTCACTGTACAGTATTATTCTACAACAAGCTAAATTAGTATTTGTTTAAAAGCAGTACACTGTGAAACATGTAGAAAATATTATTATTAATGTTTCAAAACAACCAAACTCAGACATTTTTCTTCCTGAAATATTACAAAAGCCAAAAGAGGCAGAAGACATGGATATGAGTCCTAATGACTGAGAGTTAAGATTTCAGTGAGAGCAGGGACAGTCCTGGGGTTGAGATGTAGAGGAAACCAGAGCCTGAACACATAAATAAACTCATCAATGACTGCCCCAGTATGACTAGAACTAGCATCTAGAGCATTTCCAACTACCAGCCCAAGGAATCCATAGGGAAATTCATAGAAGCAAAGAGGAAAATAAGGTCCTCACTTCAAACCTATACTAAAACCACAATGCTACACCCAGCTCTGCTGTGGAATCTAAGAAACAGTACAAGGAACATTTTTTTTAAGATGTGTAATTAACATAATTGCTAAAAATTTTTGAGTACTAAGACAGACAATACAAACCATACTATTGAGTCTTTGCAACCTGAAGGCATTGGTCTGTGAAAAATAGTATAGTCTAGAAAATGAATTTACAATGGAAGGTTTATTATCATCCTTGAGATCGTATGAAACAAGTTACCCCTCAGTTTTGCAGTATATTTTTTAAATAGGATTATATGAAATGGTTCTGACAAGGAGGGCAGAACACATAGAGAACAAGATATAAAGAATAAGAAAGCTAAGCTATAAAACAAAATAAAAAATAAAGAAATCTAAAAAATAAAATGCTAAGCCAGCAAGTACATTTATCTTTATGTTGAAATACAGTTTAACTGACAGCTCATTTAATCTTTATAATGATTTTGTGGTAAGAGCTACTCTGTCATGCTTGACATATAATAGTTTAACCCATGTATACCTCTTATTCTGATAATAGCAATGCAAATACTATCTGGGTGGCTTGATCCAGAAAGGAGATGCATCTATATGTATGAATACACAATAATACAATGCTAGGTTACATGTGTCAATAGGTTCTTGCAACTATCTCTCTGGATTTTAGCTTTTAATATCTTCTAAAGCTTGAAGAGGTACTCAGCCAGATAGAAGAGTTCAAGTCTGACTACTCTTCTTGCTGAAGGAGATGAATTTAAAAATGCAATTTACAAACCAAAACAATGGCCTGGGATTGTGTCTGCATCAGTGAACTTCCTGACTCTACGAAAGTAAAACCTAGACATTCTGCACACTTTGCACTTTCTAATTCATGAAAACATTCACAGGGCATACAGCACTTCCATCAGTTCTCAGCAGAGGAAGTGCAAGGGTCTGTGAGTAAGGTTCCTAGTGGGATTATTGCATATCTGGGACCCCAGAATCCTGGGTGCATTTAATGAAGGGAAATCACGACTCCACAAACCATCCTGGCAAGACTTCAGAATGATGTGTTTCTGGCTGCCTGTGCTATGCATTTAAGAAGGTGCCACTGAACCTCTTGTGAAGTTTTGTAAGCACAGCAGTGTGATAGGGAAACATAATGGTGAAAGTTAGACAGTGGATGCTTTTATCTGTAATTTAGAAGGAGCTGATGTCATAGCATTTGTATCATTCTTCATATGTCTGGTGTCCCAGCTGTGAAATAAATATTCTATCTGTAGACAGCCCACCCAACAGAGTGCTCCACAGCCTTTAGTAATACCAGTGTGGTTTGCTTTGTTCCTTTCTGGTAGAACATTTCCCTCCTTTTGAAAGCAGGGTTGTGGTTAGAAACCTGAGCCCACAGAAATGTGAGACACACCTACAGAGCCCCAAACAGCTCAGTGTGAGGAGACAAAACCAAGGTCTTTTGACGTAGATGGAAACTCTGAGAAGGGCCAGAAAGGTGCCATCACACAGACATCCTTAGCACAGCAAGAATTCCCTCAAGAGGCTGAGTGCAGACACAAGGATGTTGACTGAATTTACTTTTATGCCTAAAAATCTAGCAGACAGAATGACATCCATATTCCCAGACTCGGGCTGGGGATATGGCCTAGTGGCAAGAGTGCCTGCCTCATATACATGAGGCCCTGGGTTCGATTCCCCAGCACCACATATACAGAAAATGGCCAGAAGTGGCGCTGTGGCTCAAGTGGCAGAGTGCTAGCCTTGAGCAAAAAAAAGAAGCCAGGGACAGTGCTCAGGCCCTGAGTCCAAGCCCCAGGACTGGCCAAAAAAAAAAAAAAACAACAACACCATATTCCCAGACTCCACATCTCTTCACTGTTTCTACCAGATGCCTTTCTTAATAGAAGAGGGATATAGAAATGTCACAGGCTTCAGAATTAAGAATGTGTTATTTTTTTAAGTGCGTTGGTAAGGATGGACTAATATATTACAGCACATGGGCAACTGATGCATGAACTTGATTTTGCTAAGCTGATCAGTTGAGTTTCAGACATTTATACTTCACCTACTGGGCATCATCCTGGCATATTAATTACCTGCCATTCCCATTTGAAAGGGGGTGAGTGGTTATTGTCACAAACAAGGGTTCAGAAAGGCTTAGCATATCATCATCACCACCCACTGAGAGCAACCATGGCAAATGTAGAGAAAGAACATCCATAATAAGCAAGTATTCAGTTCAATGTTGGTGGTCATGTGCTAGAATCTATGTATTATTTGGGATTCCTTAAGCTAAGTCAATAAATAAACCCTCAGAAGAGGTTGACCCTGATTGTCTTTGACAAAACTTGACCTTTAACATCATTAGGAAAAGACAGAACCTGGACATATCTACTTAGAATGGCCCTTGAGATTTTAATAAGAGCATTTGCATTGGGAAATATGTATACATATATATATATATATACACACACACAAACATAATTAGAATAAGAAAGCTCTAATCTTTTGACTTTGTGTAAAATCACTAGAAAAAAAAAAGACCAAGCAGGCAAGTCAAGGGAAGGAGAAGGTTCACTGAGAACAAAGATTTTTCAAATGATAGAATCATAAAATGAAGGAAAATCATTTGAAGTTTTCTACTGTATATCTAGTAGATAAATGAACACAGAAGTGGATACTTAAAACAAAACAGAAAACAGTTAATGCACCAAAAGACCATTAAACCATTTATTATACCTAACTCTAGTCATCTTTATATAAGATAGCAATAAATAAATCTTGTTTTTCTTTTATCTTCATAGCACCCTAAAATCATCTGTCATATATGGGTATATATACATAACTTTAGATGTACGTAGTTATATACATGCCTTATAAATTTTATTTATAATATATACACAATGTATGTAATCATATATATGTTTTATATACATATAAGGTATACATATATAATTATATATGCATTAGGTGTGTATACACACACACATACTGACATATATAATGTTCAAATATGCAACTCCCTGTTGGAATTTAGTGAGTGAACATCAAAGATAAAGGTCTGGTTTTCAGACTCAACCTGTTTTCTATTTTGGCTAAGAGTTTGACCCGCAATGTAAGGGTTAGTTTTCATTCCCAAGGTTCTCCGTATAGCACTTGCCCATAACAAGTATTCCTTAAATCTTGACTGGGACTTTTTTAAATTTAGAGAACTTAAAACTTGCTATATTTTGTATTTTGTGATTAAAGGAATTTCACCTTCACCCTTAATTATATTCACTTTGCGACTAATAATGCCCTTATATTATCTTAAGTTGCCTCGGACATTTGTCTTCTATGTCAGACAGGCCCATACTGAGATACCAATGACTTCAGTTTAACACTTAAAGATTTAAAAAAATGCAACTTTAGACACAGAATTTTTTATCATCCCCTAATAATAGTTCACTTTTACAAAGGAAAAATCTGAAGCACAGAAGTGAAATAGTTACCTGACACCCCACAGACCAGTGCTAGAGGCAACAGGTAAACCTCCATCTCTCTTATTTTCAAGCCTGTTCTTGTGAGAACTTTTGAAATCCTGGAGGTAAATGATTGCCAGATTTTACTTTTTTAAAATGAAATTTTCTTCTGACATGTGCTCCAATTATTGATGTTTATTTCTTTCTATTCATGATGGTAACATTACTAAGAGAAATTATGTTTCCCCTTTAAGTATTTACTTATTGTGGGATTTTATATGAACTATAATGTGATTGTCATGCATTAAAGATTACATCATTATAAAAGGTTCTCCAATTTCCTTAGACTAGAAAAGCCAAGATTTGGTATACCTCTTTGGTCCATGTTTGAAACTAACATTATTTAGAAGTTGTCTCATGAGAGGGGGAAAAATCCTCTGTTATTGTACCTTCCTAAACTTCATGAATACCAATGGCAACGTTACATAAAGAGACATTTTTGTGGTTTACATTATTAATATCATTTCATCTGATTTGCAAATCCTAAATGAAGCCAGGAACATAACTTTTCTGTTAGCTCCTCATATCTCCTGGCTTAAATCCAACAAATGCTCATTATAACACAAAGTTCAAGACTAGAGCCCAACAGCCATATGCAGAAAACTCAAAGTAGACCCAAGCCTGTCACCATGCACCAAGATCAACTCAAAATGGATCAAGGACCTCAATATCAGACCTGAATCCTTGAAACTACTGAAGGACAGAGTAGGAAAGACGCTAGAACTTATAGGCACAGGAAGGAACTTCCTGAATATAGTCCCAGGGGCACAACAAATAGGGGAAAGACTCGACAAATGGGACTACTACAAATTAAAAAGTTTCTGCACAGCTAAGGACATAGCCACCAAAATAGAAAGACAGACAACAATATGGGAAAGGATATTTACCAGCAGAGCAACAGACAAAGGCCTGATATCGGTCATCTACAGAGAATTAAAAAACCTAAGCCCCTCCAAGCCCAATAAACCTATTAGGAAATGGGCAAAGGAGCTAAAGAGAGACTTCACAAGAGAAGATATAAAAATGGCAAAGAAACATATGAGGAAATGCTCAACATCCCTGCTAGTAAAGGAAATGCAAATAAAAACAACCCTGAGATACCACCTCACCCCAGTTAGAATGGCCTATACTCTGAACTCAGGCAACAACAAATGGTGGAGGGGGTGCGGGGAAAGAGGAACCCTTCTCCATTGTTGGTGGGAGTGCAAATTAGTACAACCACTTTGGAGAACAGTATGGAGGTTTCTCAAAAAGCTCAATATAGACCTACCCTATGACCCGGCCATACTACTCCTAGGCATCTATCCTAAACAGCAAACCCCAAGATATCAAAAAGACATTTGTACTTTCATGTTTATCATGGCACAATTCACAATAGCCAAAATATGGAAACAACCCAGATGCCCCTCCACAGATGAACGGATCAAAAAAATATGGTACTTATACACAATGGAATACTACATAGCGATTAGGAATGGTGAGATATTGTTATTCGCAGGGAAATGGTCAGAACTCGAACAAATAATGTTGAGTGAGACAAGCCTAGAACACAGAAAACAAAGGGGCATGGTCTCCCTGATATATGACTGTTAACAAAGGGAGACGGAGAGACAGTAGAGACCAAGTCTGTGAATACTGTATATGTTCTTGATACATTGTATATTGTATATATGTCTACCTAACCTAGAGAAGGGATAGAAAAACAGGACGTAAGATATCACAAGAAATGTACACACTGCCCTACTATGTAACTGTACCCTTTTTGCACAACACCTTGTCAAAAAATTTGTGTTCAATTAATAAACAAATTTAAAAAAAAAAAGACTAGAGCCCAAGGACTCAGATCCATCTCTCACTTTCCTTTAACTCCAGCTACAGAAGGTGAGACAAGTCCCTCACTATTCTGTCCATGAGCAAGTTCCAAGCTTATCCACTCACCTTAACACCAACATCATGAGGTCTTTCAAGTTAATGAAGGCCTCCACTCTGAATTTACACCTGGCCTGGTTCTCAGAGCGTATCGCATGTCTCATATCTGTATATTTGTTTGATAATATTTCTACAAAGAATATCACTTGAACCATTAAAACATGTGTATTACCGTGTTTTTCTCCTAAAGCTTAAAACCATGATCAATTTTGACTATCACTGACTAGGCATGTTATATAAGAAGAAAAGCTTTGTGGAAGACTAGAAAAAGAAATCACAGTTGATGTTGTTTATTAGGGAAGTTTGAGATTTGCATTTAGTTTCTGGCATGGTACCTAAGGATTTCCAAAAATAACTCTATTAAATGGGCTCCATTCAGCAATGTAATAACTTGGCATGGGCAATGTACATAAAGAAAAGGTTCTTACTTCCTGTAACATAAAATAAAAATTTTCTTTCCTTTTCAAGATAACTGGACAGGGACTCAGCTCTTGTGCAATAGTTGGACATCAGCTGGGAAGTATGAACAACCCTACCCCTAATTCAAAGGATGACCTTGTGCAAATGAGACTAAGTCCTTTGCCCTTAGTTGTGAAATGCCAAAAAGAAGCCCCAACACCCTATGACAATCAAAAGCAACCCAAGAAGTAGTACCTTTTCCACTTTCCAAATACTCCCTTCAGAGGTAGAAACACTTCAAGTTGAGAAATCACAATAATATCAATCTTCACCTGATAATTTGCTTCTGAAATCATCAGTGTCTCTTGCCAGAAGCCACAAAGGCTGAGAATAAACCTCTCTCAACACTGCTACTGAAAAAAGCACTTGGCTGAGGTTTTTGTAATAACTGGAGAAGCATATTCAACTCTACACAAATAAAATTTCTTTTTTTGTTTGTTTGTTTTTGTTTTTGGCCAGTCCTGGGCCTTGGACTCAGGGCCTGAGCACCTTCCCTGGCTTCTTCCCGCTCAAGGCTAGCACTCTGCCACCTGAGCCACAGCGCCCCTTCTGGCTGTTTTCCATATATGTGGTGCTGGGGAATCGAACCCAGAGCTTCATGTGTAGGAGGCAAGCACTCTTTTTTTTTATTTGTTTATTAATTGAACACAAATTTTTTGACAAGGTGTTGTGCAAAAAGGGTACAGTTACATAGTAGGGCAGTGTGTACATTTCTTGTGATATCTTACATCCTGTTTTTCTATCCCTTGTCTAGGTCAGGTAGACATATATACAATATACAATGTATCAAGAACATATACAGTATTCACAGACTTGGTCTCTACTGTCTCTCCGTCTCAGGAGGCAAGAAGCACTCTTGCCACTAGGCCATATTCCCAGCCCCTACACAAATAAAATTTCTTGACAATCTAAGGTCTTCGTGTAGCTTAGCAATGTGTATTATAATGATAGTGATAATGATTGTTGGTCATTTATGGGTTGCTGGAACTGTAGTGGCACTTTACCAATTTCATTTATTCTTTTCACAGCTATAGGATCAAGTGTCCACATCCCCTTAAATAGCTGAGAAAATTCATACTTGGGGAAGGGATGTAGTTTGACCATGTTCTCATGGCTTAAAGAGGCAGAGTTAGAATCCAAATAGAAGTGGACAAGACTGACAAATTCAAGTTCATGAGTGTTTCACTGCACAGCTCCGAGAATTTCCTGCCCATGTTACTTTAAGTAGTAAGGAACTTAACTGCAATCTCTAACTTCTGAACCAGTACCCAAAAAGTGACACCAAAAGCATTTACTCCGTGCTGTGTTGTGCCGGACATGTAATTTTTTATTATTGCTAGGACTGCTCTCAGCAGGGTCACCTCATTAGCAGAAGAAAATGGCTCCTGTTGGTCCATGAGGGATGGATCAGATGAACAAGCATAAAAACAAAGTCTGGAAAGCAATTCTTTGTTCCTCGCTTAGGGGACAGAACAGTCATCCCTCTCTCCTCTGGTTCCCAGCATCCTATGTGATGTTTTACTTCTGCAGTTGTACAAGTGGTTTGAAAGAGATAGAAAAAGGTTGGCAGAGCTGCCTTCCAAAGTCTTTGTCAGCGTTTCCATAACAGAGCAAATTGGGGTGGTGAGCACACTTAATACTGCTCTGTCCTATATTTTCCCATGTAGAAAAATAAGTTTAGCTAGACTGATCCTAATAGGCTATGATGAATAAGAGTAAATAAAAATTTTTTCTAATTTTTATTTTAGAGCTACCTCATTGCAACCTGATTGCATGCCATCAAATACAGTGCTCTATGTATTCATTAATGAGCATCTCTCAAAGCCAGCAGAAATCTTATCACTTTGCTTCTTGTGCAGTCCATTCTCTGTCAAGAAGCCAAAGCTATTTGGTATGTGTACCAATACTGGGGCTTGAAATTAGGGCCTGGACACTATCCCTTAGCTTTTGCACTCAAGGCTGGTACTCTACCACTTGAGTCACAGCTGTACTTCTAGCTTTTTACTGGTTAGTTGATTATAAGAGTCTCTGAGATTTGTCTTCTCATGCTGACTTTGAACTGTGATCCTCAGATCTCAACTTCCTGAGTATCTAGGATTACAAGCATGAGTGAGCCAAGGGCAATTGGCCCAAACCAATTCTGGGGGAAATTAGATTCAGTCATAAGATTTGCATTTCATCTGGAATAAAATTAAAACTCTGGCTAGTTTGCCAACCTCATTTGCTTCTTTGTCTTGCTCACTACCTCTCAACCAGTGTGGTTATATGTGAAGATTTTCTCACTCACTGTTGGTCTTCATAGAGCTCTATTTCCTCCTAATCTTTACTGCTTGCTTTTTTTTTAAAGCACTAAAGCTACAACTCAAATTATATCTCAATAAAAAGTTCTCCCCTAATTTTCTAACTGGCCATCCCTACTATCTCTAGTCTCATTACATTATTTTTCCTTTTATTTTTGCCTTCTTTTCTTTTCTCATTTCCTTACACAGTTCTGGGCAAATCCTCTACCACTTAAAACACCATTCTACTCCTATTGCTTTTACTAAGTTTTGAAATTGTGCCTCCTGCTTTTACCTAGGGCTGCCCTTGCAATGAAATCCTGTTATCTACCCCTCAGCAGGAGTTGGGATCATAGGACACGCATGAACTACCACATTCCACATTTTTTGGCTTTATTTTATTTTCAGTACTTAAAATGATTGTGTATATTAAGTTGCTCACTTGCAAGCTTACTGTTAAACTCCAATATAGGAAAGCATCTTCCATTTCCAGAATAGAAACCAAAATATAATTTTCAAGACTACTTGTTGATGAAGGAATGAATAAATTATACATTTAAATTATGTGACTAAAATTAAATATACATCTCAGAGAAAAAAATACCGTCATGTACAAATATAATTCTTATACTACAAATGTACATAAATGTGGGTAAGTTAAAATTAAACCTAATAGTATAAAATTGTTTCCTATTATTCTTTATTCTTCTTATCAAGGACAGAAATTCTACCGGGAAGTGGGGATATAGAGGAAACCCAGAATTGCTTTGTTGAGAGACATTTCAAACCATTATTTTTAGCTCTGGACATAGACTTTTCCTTTTAAAAGACTCAAATCATTTATGGCTCCTACCTGCAATCCTAGCTACTTAGGATACTGAGATCTGACAATGAAGGTTCAACATCAGGCTGGGCAGGAAAGTTTGTGAAACTCTTCTCTTGAATTAACCAGCAGAGTGCCAGAAATGGAGGTGTGGCTAAAGTGGTAGAGCCCACCCTGTGTGGAAAAAGCCAAGTGAGGGCAGAGGGCCTTGAGTTCAAGTCCCAATAAGTATTCAAAGCTTCTGCTTACTTAAGCAGGCTCACTGCTCTCTTACCAAATGTGTCCACATGATTATCAGAATATCTCCAAATACTCTATTGTACACCCATTCCCTTGCCCTCGTACATGTAAGAAACTAGGTCTTCACACATTCTTCTACTTAGCATCACTTCCCAGAAAATGACATTGTGTCTGGTCTCCTTCACTAGCCGTGAACTTGTTTTGTTCTATCTCTGAGTTTCTATTTTAAAAAGTCTACATTTGTCCCAGTTGTCCTTTCATTGAGTTCACAGAATACAAATGGAAAAAGGTTATTACCCAACAGAGATGTTTAAAAATGAAAATCAAACCTAATACATGAACTGAGACAACTGGAATAAGGAATATAATATTTATAAAAAAAAGTAGGAGGCTGCAATCATTGCTCTAAAATAAAGCATTAAAAATTAATTCAGAGCAAACCTATCTGTGCTGCAACGAACCTCTTTTTCATCAAAGTAGTGCTGTGTGTTTTCCCAGAATTAGTTCCCAAATAGGTAAATACTTGTAAGAATGGAGAATTCTACAAACTGTACAAGAGCTACTGCAGGCCTGATTTAGAGTTGCTTTTAGTATTAGAGCTTTCTGGGATTTTTGTTTTTAACCAATTAATTGTGATTCATGGTTGTTCCTCTATTTTATTTTTGCCCTTAAGTATTACTAGAAATATTTGAATAACATGCTGCTGTTCAATGTTCATTGGATTAATCCAAAGAGTGCTGTACTATTTGGTTAATTCAAAGGCTACAGAATATTAAATGGATTAAATTGGATAAATGTGAGTACCAGTTAGAAGTTGTGCTTCAAATTTTCCAATCTATTTCTCATTTCAAAAAGTTTTGTGTTCTGACTTTAAAAACAAACAAACATTGTCTCCTTGCTTTCCCTATTTTCCCTCATCATTAGTAGCATTATGTTACTATTATTATTAGTTACTACTTCAGAATACTCTGAAAAGAAAAAAGAATGGGGGCTGCGAATATGGCCTAGTGGCAAGAGTGCTTGCCTCACATACATGAAGCCCTGGGTTCAATTCCCCAGCACCACATATATAAAAAACGGCCAGAAATGGTGCTGTGGCTCAAGTGGCAGAGTGCTAGCCTTGAGCAAAAGGAAGCCAGGGACAGTGCTCAGGCCCTGAGTCCAAAGCCCAGGACTGGCAAATTAAAAAAAAAAAAAAAAGAATGGGTACAATTTCTGCATATTTGGGAGATTAATTTAGTATTTTGTAATTAGTATTTTGTAATTTAGCATACTTCTCAAACCCTAAAATAGATAGCATTATAATGTCAAGGCCCTATTGATTGTCAAACAATTTCAAGTTAAGAAAAACAATCCGATTCCCATTGCCTTGACCAAATGCTCAGCCCTTGGACAATCCCTATTGGATAATATTAAATTAAAGGGACAAGAAACAAGAGAAAATCCAAACTGTAGATTGGAGGTGGATGGCAAGCAGTGATCACAGCGCAGTTCAGCAAATGGGTGCTTAACCTTTGACCAATGAACAAAGGTCTTCTTTGGTCCAGTTAGACCAAGAGAAAGCTTTTATGATTAAATGAAAAAAAAACTGTTTAGAGACTTTTGAGAATGTCCTGGGAATTAAAACATATGGCAGGGATAAGGAAAAAAGATTTTGCTTATGCTAATGACCCTTGATGCCTGAAATAAATTAGATCCATTAGAGTTTATGCTCAATAAAAGAAAGAGTTTAAGCACTCCAAAGTTAGTGACTCGAGACCAGTTTTTGCTCTGAAATTCAATCTGCCTACTTATTAATTCGTAGCAAGGCTCTACAGCAGACAGAGGAGGCAAAATCATAATTCTGTACTAAACCAGAATTTTAAAGAACCACAGGTTTCTTCTCTTCATCTTTTAATTAAACCATTTTTCATGCTTCCCATTTTGTTCCCTTCATGAATTTAATTTTGTTACCATTTTTGTTTTGCTTTATTTTGTTTTTCTTTTCAAGGTTTCATTTATCCTATACCAACTGAGCAGAGAACCCAAAGTGAATATGGATTTTCCTGTAAGTTTGATGTCTGGATTTTATGTTACTGAATAATCATTTAATATTCGTGCCCTCAGTTTAAGTTTGCCTTTCTTTCTATCACAGATGTACACACAGGAAATAGGAGACTAATGTATTCTAACATGAAAACAAATTAGATTTTTGATGCTGAAGAGAAGAAAGGGTCATTTCAAGACTCCATCAGCTTTAAAATCTATCAGTCTACCACTGGAAGTGCATGTCCCAGCCAGTGAGAATACATATCATGCAATAAGCTGAAAGAAATAAAGGGCAGAGTTCAAATACTGAAAAGAGAAAGGTTGAGAAAACACCATCTATTGTGCTGGAAATCATAAATGTTGAATAAGTAATTATGTCCTGGTAAGGTTAAAACACTAAGGATTTAGATGGGATATTCAAACCACAGTTCAGAATCCTGCTACAGAGTTTTGACTATAATCCAGCAATGAAGTGAAGACACCATGTTGAAACCAGTGTTGACATAATCAAGAGTATTTAAAATATCACTGAGTTTCTGGAATGGGGAGGAATAGCTGTCAATATTAACTGGGTTGATTAGGAAGTGGAACCTGGAAATTTTAGGAAAAGTAATAGTTTAAAAAAAAACAAAACCTGGAAGTATAATTCTTTCACAGAGCTTTAAAACACAAAAACATAAAAAGAGAGCCATTTCCAATGGAGAGTATGAGTTACAATGTGAATCCAAGCCAAATGAACCAGCAAGCTCTTTCCTCCTATTAACTGTCCAAGGAATGAATGATGCTACCTCAAATTTTAGGTCACCAGATGTATGAATTTGAAAATTCTCTCTCCCTCCAAAATGTGTATTATGTAAAAATAACTTCCTAGAGTTCCAGCCTAGCCATGAACACAACAGATTCAGTTAACTCTGCTAAACATTTTTTGTATGTTTCATAGAAACTAAGACACAGAGATTTAACAATGTTTAAATTCTATTTGCTTTAATTATCAGCTCCTTGCCATTTCTAGTTGGATCAAACCATGTTCCATTTCACCAAGGCAATCTAAATCATTGACAGAAAATCTCATTTTGATTTATCCCAAAAGAGACTTTCAATGGATGGCTGTTTGTGTCCATCAGCCAGTCACTTTCCTTCCTTAATAATCCATGATCACTAAGCCAAGCTTTCATCTTAGCTAGAACACCATAGAGCAATATTTTATTTCCATAGTGAGTATCTCAAATATAAATCACTTCCAAGGGCCTGTAGAAAGGTTCAGGTTCTCAGAGGTTAAAAGGCATCTACATTGAAGACTAGGCTTAAGAAGGTGATAGGCATTAACCTCTGCCCCTATAGTTTGTTCTTGTCTAAATACACCTTTCTAATCTAACATCTTTGCTCCTTGTATTTGCTTTGCTTAGTTGAACCATTCCCACTCACCCTCTCCTTTGACTTAGGGGAAAGTGCGAAGACTTCTCAGGAAAGTTATTTCATGACTGGAATTGACACTTACAAATACATTCTGGTTCCATAAATATACAGATTGAACGCATGCCCAGATATGTTTAACAGTGCTTTCTGTTTTTTAAAGAACAATCAGTGAATTAAAAAAGCCTTCTAAACTTTTTTTTTTTACCTGAAAGGAGTAATAAACTTTTCTCCTCTGTGGGTTTGGGATGATTTTAGCTCCAGTTACTTTATATGCCTAGCAATAAATGGTCTGTTATGCTGCCCAATTATAAGATAGATTAGTGGGTGGATTGATGCAGAGTGAGAAAGAAAAAGAAATCAGAGATCATTTTCCACTGAAAGGCCACAGTCGTTTTATATAGCTTTTGAGATAGATTTGAAATTAACCTATAAAAAAGGCAATAAATGTCGAAAAAAATTACAGCAATGCATATTTGTACCGTGGGAAGTCGCTTCAAGGGGTTGGTCCAATGTTTCATCCTTTCCCTTCTAGCTGCTCCTGATTCCGATGATGTTGCTCTCTATGTTGGGATTGTGATAGCAGTGATCGTTTGCCTGGCGATCTCTGTCGTGGTGGCCCTGTTTGTGTATCGGAAGAATCACCGTGACTTTGAGTCTGACATCATTGACTCTTCGGCACTCAATGGTGGTTTCCAGCCTGTGAACATCAAGGCAGCCAGACAAGGTCAGTGGACATTCCAGTCCTCACCCTGTTATTCACACTGCTTCCCCTGTATGGCTTTGAATCTGGTGATATCCAGGTCATTCAGCTCAGCTAGGACATAAACTCAGGAGGTATAATGATTTTGATTGACTTTTTCATTACTGAACCTGATTTGGATGGCATTCACCATACGAAACAACAAATGAAAGTTGGCAAAGGGTATAAACCATCGTTTTGCCCCTTTCCTATCAGGTGTTTCTGTCCTGCTTTTTCATCTTCCATTTGGAAAAAAAGAAAAGCATGTGTTTTCAATGAATGCCTTTCTCGTCTCATTTACCCTTCGGGGGGCACCGGGTATTTTACCCGGGGGTGGGGGGCACAGGGTATCTTACCCTGGGGGCGGCCACAGGGCATACTCAAGTTTCAACTAAGAGTCTCACATTTGCTAGGCAAGCCTTCTAATGCATAAAACACAACCCCAATCTTCTACTTAAAAAAAAAATGGTTCTCATAGAGAGTCTCTTGCTTTTGCCCAGGCCAGAGCAAAAGGACAAATATTACCAAATAATGATCTTGAGGGGCTTATTGTTCAACTGGATCTGTTGACATAGAAAAGTATTTCAGATGGAATGAATAGATGTCCAAAAATAAATACAGAATGAGCAGAATTACTTATATGTAATCATTAATTAAATGAATATGTATTGTCTGATGGTGCTGTTATTAGCAATGCCTTAAAGTCTGTCCATCTCCCATATGAACTGCCTTGCTTTTGTCTGACTAATGTACCCAGGCATGAATGGAGAATACAAATGTATTTGTTTTCCTCTTTCTGGTGCAGATCTTCTGGCGGTACCCCCAGACCTCACGTCAGCTGCAGCCATGTACAGGGGTCCTGTCTATGCCCTGCATGATGTCTCCGACAAAATCCCAATGACCAATTCTCCAATTCTCGACCCACTGCCCAACTTGAAAATCAAAGTCTACAACACCTCAGGGGCTGTCACTCCCCAAGATGACCTCTCTGAATTCACCTCCAAGCTCTCCCCGCAGATGACTCAGTCCTTACTGGAGAACGAGGCCCTCAACCTGAAGAACCAGAGTCTCGCCAGGCAGACGGATCCATCCTGCACTGCCTTCGGCACCTTCAACTCTCTTGGAGGCCACCTCATCGTTCCCAATTCAGGTAATTCTTAACAGGTGCAAATGACAAAGAAGTGTCTTGAAGGAATACTTTTGTTCCTAGTTCTTTATTGCTTTCATTAGGCTTGAAAAGTTTTATGTCCCTTATTTAACCTAAATCTGCTTTCCATATAAATCAAACAACCGCAGACAAATATGTGCCAAACATCTATCTTCCCTGAACCAACTTCTCCAGAAATATTGTACTCAGGACTTTCTCCTGAGGTATAATTCATAACTGTCCCTGACCTTCTTCTATAGTCTCACCTCAGAAAATAACAGCAAGCCAGCCGCCCTCACTGCCTCTACTGCTTAAAACGATGAATTAATTTGAAAACAGGAATTGGTTCAATTCCAATTTAATAAAGGAAGCAATTACATCAGAATACTAATTTTTAGATGATAAGAAACATCGTGGGGGCTGGGAATGTGGCTTAGTGGTAGACTGCCTGCCTACCGTGCATGAAGCCCTGGTTTCAATTCCTCAGCACCACATAAACAGAAGAAGCCAGAAGTGGCGCTGTGGCTCAAGAAGTAGAGTGCTGGCCTTAAGCAAATAGAAGCCAGGGACAGTACTCAGGCCCTGAGTTCAAGCCCCAGGACTGGCATATATAGATAGATAGATAGATAAATAGATAGATAGATAGATAGATAGATAGATAGATAGATAGATAGATAGATAGATAGATAGATAGATAGATAAAACAGCATAAGAGTTATCAAGTCATTATTTATGAACTTAACTCTTCATTACAATCTTCAACCATAGTGTTTATCAGGTTCTCATTCCAACTTCTGATTTATCTACCTATCATCTTATCTTCTTCATCAGGTGTGCTTTCTTTGGTAGTGTTGCCTAGTTTTCAGTGTATTTTGGAGTAAATCTGCATCTAAACAAAAAACTTTATAAATGTCTTTTGTATTGAAGTTAGTGATGATGTTGAAGATTAGAATTCATTTGTCAGTAGCAGGAATAGGTTTGGAACCACAGGTCATAAGAAGGCCAATTGCTTCTTCTTTGAATATGCCTTATCTCTTTTGGACAAGACTATGAATATTTTTAACGCAGTAAATGGAAGCAATCTAACTGACTTGGTGTGTTACTATAACATAAACCTGTATTGCACATATATAGTCAAGAAAGCCATATGAATCTAGGCCTGAATAGAAAAGTGTCTGGTTCTTTTTATTCAAACTCCTTTATTAATTATTTGGCAACTTCTGAGCCTGAATCTTTAAAAAAAAGTATTTTAATACAATTATAATAGTTAATAGGACATCATTTTTCATTATGTTTTTGAAATACATAGAAAAAATAGGTTTTCAATATATTTTATACCTAAGATGGTATTTTCCACAAAATGCTTTTATATACTTTTTCTCATTCTCATTCTATTTACATGCTCTCCAAAAATCATGATATTTACTCGTAATAGGCCCATCAAACACATAATCTATTATTTTCCCACTGTTTGAATGTTTTAATTGTTTCTAACACAGTTATTTCCCCCGTGGTACATATGGGATCCTGCCTTTCCTTCCCATTTGCCAATGTGAACTGTTATAAAAAATTGTTTGGGGGGAAGGAAGGAGCTAAAAAGTTTTAAATACTTAATATGTACAAGGCAAGAGTGGCCGATGTGTGTTACTTAAAATAACAGTGATGTGTCAGAAATTATTCTTTGTAGTTTGCATATATGTTTTAACCCTGTAACAATGATAAGGGTAAATTTCATGACTTTGAGTGTACAAAACAAAGTGCTCAGTCTAGGTAGCCTCATATGCTGTCATCCGGTTCCTGCATAAACCATTCTTTCATCTGCACAACAACCCCACTTCCCCAACTCCACAGCAATTTGATCACGTGCCTTCTCAAAATCATGTGTCAACATCTTCAGCTAGCATTGCCAGCTATGACTCCCCCTCTCCCCAGACACTCCATTCTTTATTTTTAACACATGGCAGCATGGTCGGGCAAGCTTTCTTATTGCTTCATACTCATTTGGCATATTCTGGTTCCTTACTAATAGAATTACATGTTAGTCAGGGACAAGAATGCTATCTTTTACATGTTGGCCTTTGTAGCAGTGCCAAGCGCTGTGCTCACAAACATACTCCATTAACTTTTATAGAGAGCTGAGTTAAGTGTATTTCATTGGGGAAAAAAAAAATGGTAGACCCCCAACTGCTTTGCAATGCCGACCACCCCAAATCACTTTCTGTGATGATGATCACTAATGCAGGGTGGTGTTCTCACAGGGTGGGCCCAGCGCACCAACCTAGTCATCACCTGGACTCCACTTAGAACGCTAAAGTTGTCCACTCACCCTCCCAAACCAGACACTCTGGGGTAAAGTTGAGTGATCAGTGTTTTTAAATATGCCTCAGGTGATTCCATGCAAGGGGATATTTTCATACTATTGCTATAGGCAAAGCTCAACCCAAATATATTGTCATGCTAAGAGCATGAGCTAGCAACTATCTTAAAAGTTCTGAATAGCTTTGTAGCTAAACTAGCAACTGCACACTTTTCTAGAGCTATGTATAATAAAGGTACGTTGCCCACCAATGCTTATGCTGTTGTAAACTAACACTAATTCTAACCAGATATTTCAGGATTAAAAAAATGTTTTTTGATATGTCTAAAGACAGTTTAGCGTTTTCCTGATTTTGAATCTTGTAAGAATGTTTGTAAGTTAGAAATAATACCACTGTTTGGAATGTCAAGAAGTTTTTGGGTTTTCCCTTGTTCTACAGGAATCTGTCTTTAAACAAAACACAAGTTTCAAAAATTACATCACTCTTTTAACTACTTCCCAAACAGGTCAGAGGGTGGATGCAATGGTCAGCAATAAGACCAACAGAGAGGAAAGCAAAGTGCCTGTGAATATTTACAGGCCTTTACAGAGCAGGAAACAGGCTTAGGGCTCCATGATCACAAAATCCCCTCATTCCTTTTTGCTTGCTACAACGAGATTCTAGAAGTTGTCTTTTGATTCATGTGTCTTACACAACTCCTTTCTTTTTTCCTTCTGCTGTTCAGGAGTAAGCTTGCTGATTCCCGCTGGAGCTATTCCCCAAGGGAGAGTCTACGAAATGTATGTGACAGTCCACAGGAAAGAAAGTATGAGGTAAATATACTTCTTTCTGATGCATTCGAACAATGCCAATGTCTAGCTTGGAGCAGGATAATAATAAATAATGGAAATAATGAACCCAACATTTTTTTTATTTTGACATGCATTTTTCCCTAGACTTATAACAAATCAAGTGTGCACTTTTCTTTACCTTTGAAACTTGAGAAGACAGTTTTGCAGGTGTTGAGTATGGGTGGAATGTCAGAAATCATTTTTTCTAAGTGGAAGTAGGACTCTACTAACAGAAAATAATAAAATGTGATACTTGGATTGTCCAGAGAAATTGTGTGAGTCACAAAGACACTGAGACCACATGACCTGACTCATTACAGAGTTAAAGATCAAAAAAGGTTGGACCCCCTTCACCCTTGAGCTCTCTCTCGTACCCCAACATGGACATATACATATTCTTCCTCTTTCCTAGCAAGAAGTCCTTCATATGTTTTACATTTACAAATTCTACACTTAGAATATTCAAAGTGCCTCTAGGGTTGATTAAAACAAATTGAATTAGATGGCTCTATTTGAGTGTGCCTTAATCATAAATATGAGGTTTTATTTAAGCAAAAACAAGAATAAACCAGGTGCCAGTGGCTCACACCTGGAATCCTCTCTATTCAAGAGGCTAAGATCTGAAGATCATGGTTCCAAGCCAGGTAGAACACAAAAGTCCCTGAGACTAGTCTTCAATTAGCCACCAAAAGGCTGTATGTAGAGGTGCCGCTCAAGTGGTAGAGTACTAGTCTTGAGTAAAAAAGCTCAAGGATAGTACTCAGGTCCTGAGTTCAAGCCCCAGGGCTAGCACAAAAATAGGGAAAGGAAAGAAAGGGAGAGAAGAGGGAGGGAGGGAGGGAGGGAGGGAGGGAGGGAGGGAGGGAGGGAGGGAGGAAGACAAATTTTCAGTTCAATCTCTAATGAGTCATAGGTGACTTTGCTTGATTAATTCCCATATAAAGTATGTACATTAAATGTTGAATTAGAAGAATGCTAAAGCCTTTTTTTTTAATGGTTGTGATAGTGAAGAAGGATAGGCACTGGCCCCTCAGCCCTGAGCTCTACATTCAAAGCCTGAGTGACAAGTGCAAAACTGGGTTATCATTACCTTACATTACTCCTTTTCTCTCCTCTGCTCTCATCTTCAGAACAACATCCATTTTTAGTCTGTGCCTTCAGTAGCTTCGTTATGTACTCAGGTACAAATATTGGTATTTATAATCATTTTGACCTAGAACATTTCCCCCCTCAAGTTGTTGTACTTTTACCTGCACAAATAACCAAAATTAGAGATTTTTTTTAAAAAAATTCCTTTAGCATTATTCATGCCTTAAATTTGAGCAACAGAAAATCACTAAAAGTCCTGTATTTACCAACATCAAATATTCATTATTTTTCATTCCTTATGTCAAATAACATCCACAAGCCATAACAATTCTCTTTTGCTGTAACAAAAAAAAAAGATTTGCAAACTCTAAGACCTTTTTTATTTCTTTGCTTGCATCCAGAATCGAGGTTAACATTAAGCATTCATCCATCAAGGCCTTTGCCAACATAGACATTTCGTTGACGCAGAAGCAAATATTGGATTGTGCTTTTGGCTAAGCAGCTGTGAGGTCCTCGTGGTCTCCCCTTTTCATGTGATTGCTGTTATCTTCAGCTAAAGTTCAAGGCTTAAATCTACCATAGTGATAGGTTGATCCTCAAAGGAGAAAAATCTCCCACCCCTACCATCATAGACTGGTACACTGGCTAAGTTGATTGTGCATTTGAAATGGAGGAAAGACAATAGAATATTGACAGGGCCAGATGACAGTTTCTAGGTTCCCCTGTCTTTGACTACAAAGGAAAGTACACAACTCATTCCTTGCTATACCAACCAGTTGAAGGTAGGTACATTAGCAATGACTGTTGGATCCAACGTCCATCAGAGAAGTTGTGTCTATGAACACAAAGCTGGAGAAAACTCAGCACCTCAGAAAAACTGTGTACCAGAGACTGTGAAACACAGAACCAACACTCAAAGTTTGGTAATAAAAATTTGAAAAAAAAAGAAATCTAGATCTATGTGAAAGAATAAATAACATTAATAAAATAAAAATAAAAAAACAACAAAAATGAGAATTCCTCTCGCCACCAATTTTCTGTTGCTACATTATGTTTGTCTGATGAAAACAAATGAGAAAGAACTTGCTTTAGAATATAGTAGTAATACAAAATTTCTCAGCCACTTAATCTCAGCATACTCTTAATTTCATTTACTCTTCAAGGCAACTCTGCCAGTTATAATGTGCCATTTCTACTGCCTAAGACCAGAACACACACCAGGCCTGTGCCTTCATTTCATCATGTCTTTGGATAACTTTCTGTTGCTCACTAAAGACCCTTTTTGGTGCTCACATAATACAGGCCAGAACGTTTGTGGGAGAAGACACATGAGGTCATCAGGAGATGTTTGTATATCACTGCAAAGCATGGATAGGAAATTCTGAACATCCTTCTTCAGATTTTTTTCTTTGCTAATTCCCTAGATCACATCCAAAACTGGGTGTGCATCCAGTTGGATGACATCCAGCTGGTCATCTGCGGATGGGAATTGTCTGAAGGGAGACGTGAACTTAATTACATGTGGCATGGAGAATGTCACAAACGGGGCTTTATCATGACTGAATAGGCTGTACGCAAAGCACAGTCTGGCAGGTGCAGAAGCTGATGAGCCAGAGATGGGACAAGTCATCTCTCAACAAAGAGAGTGCAGAACTGCCCAACTGTGAGCAGGATTCTTGTCTCTCCTACTCTCCAGAGCTCCCTAGAGGCTTCAAACCCTTGCCCTCCATCTGATTATCATTTCTATGACTCATGTACTAATGTGGGCCTTTTTTTGCCTTGCTTCTAGGAACAATTGTTTTAATGAGTGCAATTGAGACTTTTCCTTTTTCAGTACTTAAAAAAAATTGAACGAAAGATTTCAAAGTTAATTTTAACTCCTTTCTTGTGGGTTCTGTACTCACCCATTTTATCAAAGGCAGCACAATGAGCTTAGAAGGTCCAAATATACAAGTAAATGGACGAGAACTCTTTTCTGTATGACTTGTAAGGAAGCACAGGAGTTTCTGCAAAGCAGAGTGACAAAGGAATCACAGTGTTGCTTTTTTAAAGATTGATCTGAGCTAGGCACCGGTGGCTTACACCTGTAATCCTAGTTACTCAGGAGACTGAGATCTGAGGATCGTGGTACAAAGCTAGTCTGAGCAGGAAAGTCCATGAGATTCTTATCTCCAGTTAACCACCAGAAAACCGGCAGTGGTGCTGTGGCTCAAAGTGGTACAGCATCAGCCTTGAGCAAAAAAGTTCAGGGACAGCACCCAGGCCCTGATTTCAAGCCCTATGACTGACAAAAAAGAAGAAAGAACATAAGAAATAGCAATTGATCTGGTGACAGTGCACAGATGAAGTGGTGGAGGTAACAACCTATTCCTGAAGGCTTGGAGCCAGGTTGGGCTCCTGCAACAACTTTAGTGAGAGGAGAGAGGGGAACACGCCGCAGCTGGGTCTGTGTCTTATACTTTAGGTAGTTGCAGTGCCTGATACCCATCATGCCACATACTGGGAATACAGGGGCTAAATATGAGATTTGGAGGACTGTCATTCAAGGTCAACCCCAGTTAAAAGTTGGAGACACCCCACCTCATTTAATGAATAGTTGGGCATGGTGGTATGTTGGTACCTGTCATCTCAGCTAATCAAGAAGTTTAAACAGGAGGGCTGCAGTGCTCACAGGGCAAAATAAATAAGAGCAAGACCCTACGTGAAAATTAACTGAAGCAGAAAGGTCTGGAGATGTAGCTCGTGTGGTTAGAACATGTGTTAAAAGTACAAGGCCGGGGGGGGGGGGGATTGTGGCTTAGTGGTAGAGTGCTTGCTTAGCATGATGAAGCCTAGGTTCCATTCCTCAGCACCACATAAACAGAAAAAGCTGGAAGTGGTGCTGTGGCTTTAGTGGTAGGCTGCTAGCCTTGAGCAAAAGAATCACAGGGACAGTGGGCAGGCCCTGAGTTCAAGCCCCAGGACTGACAAAAAAAAAAAAAAAGGAAAAAAAAAGTACAAACCCAGGCCTAGAGTTGAAACCCCAGTAACATAAAAGAAAAAAAGGTATGGGTAAGGTATAAGTTATTGATGAGGTAACCTTATCTTATAGATCCACTAAACACTAAACTGTGTTAGCGTGAAGTAGAAGCCAGCATTCTCTTAAGTAGATAATCAAACCTGAGATCAGATTTGCTTATATTCAACATGTTAGTGTTTCAAATTGTAGACACTAGTTAGATTGGCATTATTTCTCAGTGAAACTCACAGGCATTTCTTTTCTTAGGTACAAAATAACTTGTCATTTCTGAGCTCCAGTGCCTTCCTCTTTAGTAAAAAGGAAGGCAGTAGTGTCTAGGTGTATGTAAAGTTTATTCTTTCCCATCTCTAAGTAGTGTTTTTTTTTCAAATTTTTATTATCAAACTGATGTACAGAGAGGTTACAGTTTCATAGTTAGGCATTGGATACATTTCTTGTACTGTTTTCTAAGTAGTGTTGACTAACAAAAATCTAACTAACAGACAGTCTTCCAAGTAGTCAATAAAAGCACCTTCTTTAAAATAGAAGGTTAATTCTTTTCCTCTTTGTTATTATTATTATCTTCAAACTGTTGCACAACGGGGTTCCAAATTAACATCATGTCCATGGATGTATACAATACATCTTGATCACTGTCACCAGTGGAAGGGGAAGTTTTAAGAAAGTGAATGAAAAAAGATAATATAATGGGAAAATACATTATGAAAGATAAGATAGTCAGGTGAGCAATTAGAATATAAAATACTTGGCATGTTCCCAAGCACATTTGCTAACAATAGGTCATAAATCATCGATTTCAAAGCTTTCAAAAGGGGAATGTATTCAGGCATGGTGGCATACACCAAGAATCCCAGCACCCAGGGAATCTGAGGCAAGAAGATTACAAGTTCAAGGCCAATTTGGACTACAAACTAAAACTGTTCGCTTTCCTTTTTATTACGGAAAGCAAGGAAGAGAGGGAGGGAAGGAAAGGGTAAGGCTAGGGGAAGGAATATGTGTGCTAAATTACCAGATCCACATATTCATGAAGACAAATTATGCCCAGAAGGAACTCATTTATTCCTCCTATGGTTCCTTATAAAGAAGACATTTTGGTAAGATAGTCGACAACATACTTGAAAATAACAAGGAATTTCAACAGCTGCTTCTGGTCCTGTTCCTCAATGGAAGTAGATTGTGCTAAGGCCAATAAAAGAATTCCACAAGGATTCAGCCATTCTCCCTGGCACACAATGCTTAGCTATGCTACCTTCATCCAGGGATAAACCCTGCCTTCCCAAGAGAAATAATGGCAAACCCTTTGGAGTGGCTTCCATAATATTTTTTGCTCAATTGAGCTTTTGATCGCAAGTAAGTTGGATATCCTCTGTCAGGTATCTAAAATGCAAATATTTCAAGTTCCCAGTTATGTGGAGAGACACATGCTTTAAAAGGCAGCTGAGCCTAGGGTGAGATTGCCATCCCAAGAGACCAAAAAGAAAAATAAAAAAGAGATGAATGGTTCACAGAAGGCTTCTCATGTCCACACAGAGGTGGACAGAGAGAGATTCTTTTCAAGGAGCTTTGATCTAGCAAAACAGATCTGAAAATATGTTTTGTAAGCAACCCAAAATATATCACAGTGTGAAACAAACTTAATGACTTGTGTTTGAAATCTAACTGTGCTGGTAACTGAGCATCCTTAGGCAAGAGTATTAAGGTCTCTAGACTTCAAGTTTGGGAAAGGAAGAACTATAAATACTCTACCTTACAGATATTCTAATGAGCAGTAAATGCTATTGCTTACATAAATGTTTTGTAGGTTGTGTACTTTTGTGTATTTTTCCCTACTGATCACAACCACAAAGAAGGAGAAAAAAATGCCTCTCAGGAAATAAACATTGTCTTGTGATCTTTGTCTTCAAAACCCATCCAATATTTACCATGATGTGATTCATATTGGCTTTACAATTCCATTCATTGACCATTGCTGAAGTTCTACCTAATTGCTGCTTCTGTTGATAATTTTTGATCTGTATATTTCCATATCATGGACAGCTCACAGGGACACACTGTTTTCTTGAATAGTTTTGATGGCAAATGAGATGTGAAGGAGTGCTACCCTTCTTGGCAAACTCTCAAATGAGATTCTTGTTTATTTTCTATTTTGTTTTCTGTACTTTTAATGTCCTCACTTTATATACAGAAAAGAAATAATAGATTTCCACGTGCTGACCTTCGGCTGTGCACAGTTAAATCTTTACCTCAGTCATTCCTTGCCTGTAGTTTTGCTCTGCATTGTTTCCAGTTTCGATCCTATTTCCTTTTCTATGTGAAAGCATAGAAGAAATTTTCAATATTATTTCTTCTTTGTTTTTCATGCCCTGTTATCAATTCCACTTCATTACTTTCCTATTCATTACATTCTTGCACCTCGCTGGGTTAATAAATTCTTTTGACACCTATTGCTCCTCCTTCTTCTCTGCTTTCATTGCTCTCCCTTTTCCAAGTACACTGTCCATCAATATTGCATGCCGGGGGTGTGTTAGAGAGTACCCAGATGACAGCTCACCAACCCAGCAGGGAGTGCTCTTCTCCCTTCTGTTCCAGCTCCATGATGAGAGGAGCCTCCTCCTTCCTGTCTTCAGGCACCGGCTGCTAGCACCATACTGAGAGACAGATGTTTCTGATCCCCAACTATCTTGTGAGGGCCACTTGAAGTGGATTCCACTTTAGTCTCCTGCCATAAAAGTTTCATGCTCACTTTGTAAGGTACACTTGTCTCTGAAAGGTAAGAGTAGTACTCAGGAAATTCAATCATCGCAGGGGTTGTTCTTTTCCTCTCCTGGTAGGAAAAGTAGAATTAAGCAATAAGAATGTCACTGCCAAAGGCGGATGATAGTGTACTTCCATGACACATTGAAAGCACAACTTCAGCAGTGTTAGCAGAGAGTAACTTTTAGCCTGGAAAGAAGGAAGACAAGCTGGGTTAAGAGAAAATGAAAAGCAAAGTGCTAAGGGGAAAAGTAATGATGTCTCAAGCTTCTGTCGCTAACTTGATGATTTCAAATGAAGTGCATTACCAAGTTCTTAGGAAACACGAGATCTAATAAAGGAAACTTGTTATTCATAGAGAGCAGAAATGATATTGAAAGACTAAAAGTTGAGTGCAGCTTATTGTCAGTTTCTCGATACGAAGAAAGCAAAGACATAGGCTGATGTGAATAACCAACAATATTCAAGTCTTACTAAGGGTAATAATTACCAAATTGTATTGATTTTTACAGATGATAATAGTCCTCAACTGTGACAGCTTGGCCTTGTTTATGAGATAACCTGTTGGCTACCCCAGTTTTGTGGTAGCTGATGAAAGACCTGAGACTCTTGGGTGAGAGACACAGGCAGTTTATAAGTGACAGCAATGGTAGTACCAAGGAAATAGCATTTTTATGCTGGTTTCCTGACGTGAGATTCCCAAAGGATGATGCAAAGAAGGTCAGATGACAGCTAGAAACTTAATATCTATACTCCGGGAAATGACCTCGGAGCATAGGAAACCTTAGTCTTTTGCAATCAGAAGTAGCCATGTCTACCATTTGTTCCAGAGGCGGATATTATCTGTACCTCCTAAGGCAAAGACTGCACAGCATCTTTGAAACCATAGTCAAGAACATGAAGTCACACAAGGAATCCATGGGGAATTGACTCTCACTAACGATAGGGGAAATAATAGCTGATTTCCTGCATTGAGTGTTAAATGATGGTAAGCTGCAGACACAAACTGACTTTGTCTGATAAAATAAATAATATATAAGCTATAAAGACTAGAGAAAAACCTATTTCAAGTAGCCATTGTAATTATAAAGGAACTTAATACTACCCTTTTAATAGCTGCGTGAACAAAATGCAAGAATATTGACTGGACAATGTACATTTTAATTGGTTTGTATTTGGTGGAACTACATAACTGAGAAATACTGATGTTAGAAGGGAGACGGGCACTGAGTATTGTCCTTGAGAAGGTCACTGACATATTCTGTGCCACGTTATCAGTGGTTGTAATGAGGACTTAAGTGGCAGACATCTGGGATATATGAAGGATAAAAGAGTAGGCGAGATAACCCATATTTAGATAAAAGAGAGCTTCAGAAATTTACTCTGACTGACATGCTCAGTGGTAACCCAACTACTTAAAGGTAATAAAAATATGATTTTGAAAAAAAATCAGTCTGAATCTATTAAGGTAAAATTTAAGAGCCAAATACAAAGGTTTGTACCTAGGTTCAAAATTCATCACTATAAACAGAACTCTGTAGAATTAACTTATGAGTCTCTCATTAAGAATAGAAAGGTTTAAGCTAGCAAGTTATTTAACATCTCAGGGCCTTCTTTGCCTTCTTTAATAATCCTCTCTCCATCGTCTTCTCTAACTGGAGCCTGGTAAGTAATATTTGTAAGGAATTTCTTAATTAAGAATACCCTAAGACAACAAACTAGGATGGGATGAATATATCTACAGGTTCCAATCCAAGAAAATGATAGTCTCCTCCAACCCTGCTTATACAATCTCATTGGATAGTAGATTCATTTTTGAGATATCTAATTTAATGGGAACACTGAAATGTTGACAATCTGCACATGAAAATGTTGGAACAAACACAAGGAAAGATATGGACACTGTTTGTCTAGTTGGTAGGTACTATGTATAAATAAAGAGATGTGTTCTGTAAGAAAGAAGGTTTTGGAGAGATCGTGACAGTTTCTAAATGCATGAAGTAAAATGAGTGAAATGCAGATGGTGGATATATGGAGAGGATCTGAGCAAGACAGATTGTCCCCATTCTACTAGGGGTATTTTGGTCCTTTGAGTTGGGTGAGTAACATTTTGATAGCACTAGATTGTAATTGAAGATGTGTTTCAAGCACTGATCACATGTTGGTCATATTTTCCCAAGAATCTTGTGCTGAATGTGAAGTAGTTTTCAATGGCCCCTTAGGACTCTCCTAAAATCCTGTAAGTTCATGGCTTCAAAAGCCATGCCATGCTGATAGGAAGATTGCGTATTTGAAGAGTGACCCACTCCATACGTTTAGGGTAACATCTTCATACATCAACTGATAAATTTGATTAAATAAGCTATTTATTTGTGGCTTCTTAGTGAAAAAAAATTGAAGAAGCATTGGAAAAGTAAGAAATAATTTGAGTCTTTGGGGTTCTTTCTCTTCAGTAAGAAATATATGAGTAAAGAGATCTGATTTTAATACGCTATTGAAATGCAGTTCTATGTCCTTTCTGGTCATACTTAAAGGAAGCAATCTGCTATACTAGCCTGAATTATTCCTGAAAAGTCATATGGACTAAGTTTAGCTCTAGGGTGTCCTCATTCTGAAGTGATGTTTTTTGAAGGATTTTTCAAGTTCAGCTCTAAAAACACTAAAGTGTTTAAAACCCTGTGAGGCTAAGGGTGAGTATCAGAAAAGCTAGTTATATAACTTCATAAAGACTCTGTTCTTTCCTATTCCATCTTGAAAGTATTAGTACATGAGTTCAGAGGAAACTACCAAGGACAAACCTGTGTCTGAGGGTAGGAGATCAAAGGCATGCTGGCAATTTCACTGTTACCATAAAGACCTTCAGTCTTATAAGATCAAAATCTTAGCATAAAAAGCATGGCTTCCTATTTTTTTTTCTACCTCAACCCTCCTCTCTCCAAACTAAGCTCTAAGAGAAGAAACATGCCTTGAACTCTCTGTACAGCTTTAGATCTCAGATCCCAGTGAGTCTATCCTACATACAAATACTATGGAAATGTCACCGATGCAGCCTTGTGCTCTCCCAACAGGCCAACCATGGAGGAGTCTCAGACACTTTTGACCCCCGTGGTGAGCTGCGGGCCTCCAGGAGCCCTGCTGACAAGACCTGTGGTCCTCACTCTCCATCACTGCGCAGATCCCAACACTGAGGACTGGAAGATCGAGCTGAAGAACCAGACGGCACAGGGACAGTGGGAGGTGAGGGAGCTTCTGCAGGGATGAAGATGGAAATCTGTACAGATATGCAGGAGCCACTGTGCGAGGCCTGCTTTGCTAAAGCCATATGTGGGGACATGTTCAGGTCCCCCTCTTATCTCTGAGCAATGGAATAGTTCCCAGTGTTTTATCTCTTTCTAGTATATTATTTGTTCTAATGAATAGGTACCACTAAGAGGATGGTCAAGTATTAGCTAATTCATAGGGAAATAATACTTTAAAGTCGTATGCGAGTGCCTTTTGGACTGTAGATACTATATAGGGAAAACACACAACCACATATATAGGCATAGGTATGCATAGATAAGCATAGATGTGGTATATAATGTACCCATGCTTTTTTTTTCAATTCAGGTAGAGAGATATTGCATCCAAATCAGAAATGTTAGATACTTACTTGTAGACAAGTACTTCGGATAGAGTTCTTGTGAGGTAAACCTAGAAAAACAGAAATGAGGTCCACTAGAAAGAGTTTATGGCATCTTTTCTCCCTGGGGATGATGCCACCATCAGTTCTTAAGGACACTGCCTGTCCTTTACACCACAAATCTTCAGTTAGCATCTATGTTACAGCAGCTTGACTATCAAGCAATATCCATAAACACTGAAATATGTATTCATATATATGTAAAATTTTATACAAATATAAAGCATTTATATAAAATGTGTACAACTATAGACCATATTTATATACAATTGTATATAAATATAAAACACATTTGATGTAAATATAAAGCATATAAAATTTTACCTTTGCAAAATGCCAACTTAGCTTTTTAATTACATAAGAAATTTAAAGCATCAATGTCCAAATTCCCTGACACCTAATAAGCTCAAGCTTAACTATTATTGAAAGGGTAATTGATAGATGGCTTTGGTATTTCCATAGACATTTCAGTAATATAGATACTCAGAACAAACCACTCAATAAGGGCTATCTAAACAAAGAGCATTATCAGTATGTGGGGGATGGTAGGAAGGGGGATGGAACTGGGAATGGAAATTGAAGCAGAGAACGGAATCAGAGAAGGAGAGAGAAAAATCCCTGATAGAGAATGATATCCTGCTCTACCCACTATTATCCATGAGTATGCGCTTGATGGCTTAGCTGTCCCCTTCCCCCTTGGCTCTTAGGATGTGGTGGCGGTTGGAGAGGAGAACTTTACTACACCCTGCTACATTCAATTGGATGCAGAGGCCTGCCACATCCTCACAGAGAACCTCAGCACCTACGCACTGGTCGGACATTCTATCACCAAGGCGGCTGCCAAGCGACTGAAGCTAGCCATCTTCGGACCCCTCTGCTGCTCCTCCCTGGAGTACAGCATCCGAGTGTACTGTCTGGATGACACACAGGATGCCCTCAAGGTAAGTGGCTTCTACCTGGCCCACCTCTTCTTCCTGTCCACCTGGAAACCAAGGTTTGCTGCAGCTGTGTATACTGGGCCATGCACGAACCCAGGTGCATGAACACATGCATTAATCCCCTAAGGGTGCAGGTATAAAAATAGGCATAGCTTTGACGCCATGCTGATCAATGAACTGTTTCTCTCATGCAAATTCTTCCCAAGAGGTACTTTTTGTTTATCTTCCTTGATTTCTTTTAATGAAAAATGTAGGAGAATTTGGCAATGAGATCCGTGGATGGTAAATAATCTGCTTCCATGTTTATCTCAGCTGTGTTCTTCCTATAAAAGAAATTGGCATAATTGTTCACGCTATATGTTCCTCTTGTGTGCCACTTCATTTATATGCTTCCCCATTCTTTTTACGAGGGCTTTGAGGGAGAGGGTGAGCGGTTGACAACAGGCTGCTGCTTGGCAGAATAAATGAGCTTAATTCCTAGCGTGATTATTGCCATTCATTTTAGCCCATTTGAAGCTTTAAGGGATATAGTAAGTGCCTTTGAAGAAGTTATAGTCTAGAAGGAGGAATAAAAGAAGTATGCTAAAGATGAGGAGATAAGTCAGAGGGTGATAAATAAAGTTCTACAGAAGCTCAGCAGGGCAGACAATGAGCTATTTTAAGGAAATGTGAGCAGGAGCTCATAGTTGAGCCTGGGCTCATTGGAAGGTAAAATTTTACCAGCAATAATGAGGGAAATGTGAAGATTTCTAGGTGGAGGGAAGGGGTGAACAGTAAATAATACTGCTAGGCAGGAACAATATTTCAGGAAGCCTAGAATAGTAATCTTCTTTGGTTGGGATGGACCTTCATGATCAGAGAGAGGAGTTCAAATTCAAGCTGCTAAGTTAGCACAAACTAGAGAAATTCAAACAGAAGAAAGACGTGATTTGTCTGCTGTTAGTAAAAAGTGTGATGTCAATAAGGAAAGTGTGTGTTAGGCTATGGGCAGAGGAGTAAGATGAATCAGATACAGAAGCGGCCTCCGCTGCTCCTGGTGATGAAATTCAGTGGGAGGGACAGAAGATCAAATTGGTACCTCCAAGCAACACAGCAGTCTCTGGAGGAATGTGGCTTTGGGGTGTCTATCTTAAACTAGTTCAGGTTCCTATAATGAAGTTCTATAGACAGGATGGTTTAGACAGCATCTGATTCTTTGTCATAGTTCTATGTGTTAGAAGTCTGATATCACCCTGATGCAGGCTCCTCTCTTCTCACTGATTGCTATGTTTCATAGTAGGGAGATGGCAGAGAGCTTTCTGGGGTCTCTTTCTAAGGATACTTATTTGATTCTCAGTCAGAGTACCACCTCACAATCCAATCTCCTCCCAGGGGTCTCAGCTATTAATATCACACTGGGATTTTGGATGAATTTAAAGGACAGAGCACTTAAAAAAACACTGAATTAGAGGAATACATTTACCATCTAAACATACACAAGAAACAATTAGGAATATGGCTGTGACAGTCAAGTGGTCAGTGGCCTACACCTGGTTATTTGGTTACTTGGGAGGCTGAGAAGGAAGGATGATAGTTCAAAGCCCATATGGCCTTGAGAAGTTTGTGGTTAGAAAAGTTTGTGAGATCCCTTTCTCAACCCATAGCTGCATAGAGTGATAGGCATCTTCATCATGATAGCTTTGTGGAAGGTTGAGATTGTTTGTCAGGAAGTCCTGTCATTCCAGCTACTATAGGATAGGTAATATAGACAGATGGTGGCACAAGCATGCAAGATCATATCTCAAAAACAACTAACACACAAAGGGCCAGAGACGAGACATGTCTCAGCAGTATAGCATCTGCCTATCAAGTATGAAGCTCTGAGTTCAACCCTAGTACTGCCCCCCAGCCCTTAAAAAGAGATTAAAAAAATAAATGTGGGCATAGCTTTGTACCTGCTGACCAGTCTCACTCCCCTTCCTACTACCTCCTTACCTGGAGGCAAGTGAGGAGCCAGTGACATCATCCACTCTTTATGGTAGGCGTGGCCAGCATGAACTCAGGTGAGACCTCTTTGGTCACTGGATACACTTTGGTGGTCAGGTCTGTAGGGTGTTCTGATGTAGACTAAACAATGTAAGCACGTGACTCTGGTTAAATCTTTTATGCTGTTTGCAAACTGGATACCCATACAGCATTATCAGGATAGAAAATAGTCTAGGCTTCTTAGAGAAAGCTGTACTTGTAGAACAGTCATAAGGTCAGATTGAGGCAGGTATATGGAAGAATTTCAAGAAAAAAAAAAGTCATTACAAAAAGCATACCCTTTAAGACTTCTGTGGTATATGGCAGGTTTTACTACACGTGTTTTATATTCATACACTTAGGAAGTCTTGATCTGTCTTCCCAACGGACATACCCACCTAGAGATCTATCAAACAATGTGATATTTTATAAAAATATTTTTAATTAAGTTAGTTACCAAGACAGATATGCACAGGGTGAAAACAATTCAAGAGTAGTTGTTATTGTGGTCAATGCTTTCCAGAGAGATATTTATGAATTCTCAGTGTCTGAGGATCCAGCACTTAGCCTGAAACAACCATGAATAAGAAATGAGGCTTTCCTACACCTCATGGCCTTTTTAATAATGCAGAAACACCAAGATCCTGTTAATAGGTAAGTCATCTGGGTAACAAACTGAAGAGACCATTAGTTCAACATCAATGGCATCCCACCCACATCTGAATGGAACTTTGGGGCTGATTAGCACAAGATGGCCCTTTAATACCAGAACTCTGTGTTGTTGTCACCCTGCCTGCTAATGTTCATTGCCCAGTCTCTCACCTATGTGTGCTGTTTTTCATCACCTCTCCTAACCTTCCCTCTTCCTTTCCCCCAGGCCTTCTCCATCCTTGTCCCATATTCTTCATAAGTCATCAGGTCTTCACCTCAGTGCCAAAAGGGAAAGTCTTGTTTCAAGGTCTAATTGCCAAACTCTGCTCTCAGCCTCCAAGGTAGCCATGCTTGCTTATAGATATATACCCAAAGGCACCCAGATTCCATTTCAGTTTCTCAAGCTGAGACCACAGCACATCCCCAATCTGACAGGGCCTATGCTATTTCTTCCCATCTATTTTATCCCAGTGGTTCTATCAAATCACAGTCCCTCAGCCAAATATATTCTAATAGCCTTCCCATCACCCCTGACCCCCGCATTGTCTATCTCCATCCCCCGGTGTACATGAGTTCTATCAGTCACTGCTCCATTGCCAAGACTTCCAACTGTGACTACAGCACTCTTACCTTAATGACCACTCCTACCTAACCTTCCATTTCAGTTACACACCTTCAGCTTTCTCTCTTCTGTCTGTAAACCCTCTTCTACGCTTATTCTCACATATAGGGAATTCAATTATCCCCCAAATCTCCAATTGTCTTGAGCTTCAAATCTCCTATCACCTTTAGCTGTAAGAGGCTTTGCTTATATTCATAGCCAATAGTGACCTCAAATGAACAAACGCTTGACTTTTATTTCCAGCTGATGAAAGGAAACATGCATTTCTAATTGAGTCTATTATACTCTAAAGATAACAGAACTAAACAATGTCTCCCTGGCTTCTCTACAGTCCTTTTATTTATCTCGTCCTGGCTCATTGGCTCTTGCACAACAGTTGTTCCAAGTATTTTGCACTGCCTGGCAAATCCTTGGAAGTTCTTCAGCTTCACTCCATACTCCCAATACTGTCTCCCAGTAGAAGCTCCTACAACCACATGCTTTACACCTCCAAGTTCTGATGCAATCTCTTCACACTATGTCTGGACTTAGATAGAAAGGAGTTCTACTTGTTGCTGGTACTTTAACCCAATTCCTTACTGTCCAATGTAATCCAGTTCCTAACACCTCCCATACTTTGGACAAATGATATCCAGAGTTAGATTTCCCAGGGTTTGATTTTCTTAAAGTGCCAACTATGCTGGAGATTGTTTTGGAATTGCAGGAGGAAAAACAATCCTTTACTACTGTATATTTATGTCCTACAACATAACTTTGGAGTACTTGAGCTAATAGAGGTGGTCTACTGTCTACAGCAGAAGGCATTGAGAATATGATCTGCGGGGACTATCCGCTCATTGATCTTCCTTAGGGCTGGGGGAGGGGCATCAAGCCCCTTCCATCAAGGGGAAAGATGGACCCCAACAATGATCACTTTTTATTATCATGTACATGATGTCTGTCAGTCTGTCTCAAGCAACCTCAGAGACATTCTTCCACCTGGCTACCTACCTCTTTGAGTAGAAATCTTTTGCACCATTTCCAGGAGGGTTTTTGCTGTCTATGTGCTTGAAAGACCTAAGGAAGAGGTACTCAAGTTGAGTTTGCATAAAGAGATAAAGATGCTAAGGATTGTTGAGGATAGTTTAGAATCAACTTAAATAGAGAGGTCAAGTATACTGAAAAGACTGTGCTTGGTTCATCAGAGTGTTTCTTTTTCCTTTCTCCTCAGAGGATTAAATGAAAAAAATAGTGTTTTCCTTTTATTATTTGCAAAGACTAAATCCTAATATAAATTGACAAGAAATAACAGAGAATAAGGTTGTAAGTGGGATAAACTTAAAGATACCCAGGAAGGCACATGTATCTATATAGAAATAAATAACATCTGCTTCACTATCTAATGGGTACAACTTACAAATCTATTCTTTCATAATAAAGAGACTTACATACACTCTAACATCTAGAACCTAAAGAGAGTTAGTTGTGCACACTATGAGTAGTGCAAGATGTTCACTGAGATTCTGACAAATGTATTTGGGATTAGAGCCAAACAGTTGCTCTATCTGTGGAGTCACTGGGCATGAATTCATTCCGTTCTAATAGGCACGCATCTGGGTTCTAGAATAGTAGAATTAATATGAGAGATAATAGTACAAAAAATGAGAAAAGTATAAAGAATGAAAGAAACACTGACACGTGGGTTAAAAGTAGTAAGTTGAATGAAGCCTAGCCAACCGTTTTGTGCTGTGTTCCTTGGGTCATGTTGGAGACAGTCATAGGCAGCTCGTTAAAGGGCTTAGGTGATTTTAATCTTCATTCACCACTGGTGTCCTGCTCCAGCTCTGTCCTCTGTGGCAAGGGACATCACCTCAAAACTAGCCTGACCTATGAAACTTTCATGATCCTAGTTTCTCGCATCAAAGTAGATCTGTGGTTGCACATATCAGACGAAAACAAGAAAAACAGGTTAAAGATTCATGGAAGTTTTGGCTGCTCCATGGGCCCTCAGAAGAACCAAGGAAATTCATTTTATTAAAATAGCTTGCACAAAATAAGAACTACACCATCCCTTGTAAACCATCCCCAGGTGAGTATTTGGATAATTGTGGGGTTTTTTTAAAGATTATCTTTAAGCGTTTGTACAAAAGGGTTTCATTTCAATGTGTCAGTTTATGAGAATAATATGTCTTGATCAATCTATTGTTCTCCTCATCTATGCAAACCACATCCATCCCCTCAAGTTACCTGGTTCTATTTTCTCATATGTATTTGCTCTTGTCCTCTTTCCCTTTGTATAGTGTCATTAGACTTCCCTTTGTGTAGAAGTCATTAGATTTAATTGTAATCTAGTCACAAGATGAGCCTCAGTTTTGGTGACAGTCTTAAGTTTCATCATCTATTTTATCACATGATTTTTTTTTGGTACCACAAAATTTATCCCATTTGTATCATCTTCTCCTGAGATCTGGCCCATTCTTCCTCTTGAAAATTACCTGACATGGTAGATTTCTCCAGTGGACAAAGGGAAGTTGTGGTAGGCAGAACAATTCCCTCCCCAAATCCTTATACATTAATATTCAGAACCTGTGCAATTTGCCTTGTATCAGGGTGGGGGGGGGCGATGCTGTGCAGATCTGAGTGCAAAATAGAGAAACTCTCCAGCTGTAGTCAGAGGGAGCTACAGCCATGAATGGAGGATCATAGAGACATAGGGTGAGAGAGAAGTACCATGGCTGAATTTGAGGATGGAACCTAGGAACAGTAAGTGAAGGAATGTGATGGTAGAAAAGATAAAGCTGCAAATTCTCTCTCCAGCTCCCAGAGAGGAAGGAGTGCTCCTTACCTTTTCAGTGTAGACAGGGCCTGCATCGGACTATGTGTGTTGAAGAGAGTCATTGTATGAGAAGGCACATATTTGTGGTCATTTCTTATGTCAGCAATATAAAAATAAATGATAGGATACTTCCATGGCAATTTCTGAAAAGGTGAAAAGAAATGCAAGATGACTTCAAAAGTGCTAGAGCAACCTAAATCATCTTATTCCCTATTCATGAGAGAGCTGCTTTTGCTTGGGAATATGCCCAGGGGGTCCATGTGGCAGTGTCACTTTTCTTGAGTGGGACTCCTTGGCCCTTTGCTTCCAAAGCGTCATCTGCTTCCTGTTTGGCAGGCTGGAAGTGGCGTCCTGGACTAAGCATCCGTGGCGGCGGCAGCTGTGGAACAGCTGGCAGAGCCCTAGAAATGAAGTGACTTGACAGGGATGTTTGCACATGGTCACCGGAGTCCAGCCTTGTTATTATTAGGGATGAAGCCAGGCAGACAGACTTGGTGTGGGGTGAAGGGGTGGGGAGCGGAGCCCCCGGTGTGAAGGCAGGAAGGGACCATAGCTGTGCCGGGTTGATGCCAGCGACATTAACCTGAGCAGGTGGAAGAGGCCAGGCTGACAGTCAGATGTTCTCCACTGCCTAGCTCAATAGCCTAAAGCCTGAAGGCCGGGGAGAGGCGGGCAGGGAAGACAGAGCACACACAGGACCAAAAGCAGTCTGCTCAAAAGCTGGCAGGGAACAGGCGAGAAGGAGGAACGCTCTTTTTGGCCTCTTCTTTGGGAGAGTGCAGGCACACAGCTGTGACAGCGACCGTAGCTATGGCCACAGTAGCAAAGAGAGGAATTTCTCATCCCAAAGTGACCAGGGCAGGTTTCAGCAGCATAGCATTAAAGGCTGAAGAGAAATAAAGCAGCTCCACAAAACCTGATGGCAGATGTGATTCTTTTTAAACACTAGTCAGCACAATCATGGAGGGTTGGTCTTCTGAAGTTTAGCATATGGGACCTGATGAATATGTGCTGGGTTGGCTCTTTGTGTCTTGGAGAGCTCTGTACAAAAGGTCGTGGAAGGTGGTGGTGGCAGTAGTGCTACTCAGTCCTCAGAGTTTAGTCAGCACTGTGGACAGAGCTCAGGGAGTCCTCCCCTCCACCAGGCAAAGCAGAAGCAAAGCAAAGCAGCTGGAGTGTAAGGCTGGCTGCTCTGCTCATTGTGCTCTGCCTGGGCAGTGACCATAGTCACTTTCTCACAGCAGCTCCTGCTAATCCAGAACTCCCTCCTAGTAATAGATGCTCCAACCCAGCCTTCTGTGTTGCTGTTGGGAACAAAGAGATGAGTAACATCTAGAAATAATGAAAGGACACAGAGTAAAAGAAAGCCATCGACTGAACCTTCCAAAACCCCACTCTCCAATGGATTGCATAAGATTTTCTTAGGCACAGTATTTCACCCTGTCTCTGGCTGATAATTAGGAAAAAGAAAAGAATGGTGGGAAAAATAGAAAGAGATAGAGAGAAGAAAGAAAAACAGGCCTAATGATCCCTCAAGACAAAGGAGACTAAAATAAATGCCTCTGGGGAAGAAGGAGGTACTGATGGGAAGGGGTGAGTTGGCAGAGTTTGCCTGCAGGGCGGTGGCAAGGAGAGGTCTAGAGAAGCAGAAGAGGGGAGGGGAGGATAAGGAGAAAGTGATAAGGAAAATGTAAATACACAGCATCTGATCCTTTGTCTCTATGATCTCCAAGACTGAGTCCAAGGACACAGCAATTCCCCTAAACAGGGTCCCAGGGAAGGGCTCTTGCTGGCCTGTGTTGTGCAGGTGCCTCTCTAGGTCATTGGACAGATCCTGGGCCATCTCAGTCCCCTGGACCCAGTCAGAAGCTCCACGCAGCTGTCACGCATCATGTATGCCCTCTGACTGCGTGCCTGTTCTGGTGCACACCAATGGTTGTTCACATGCACGTCCTCCAGAGGCAAATGGGCCAGCGTGTGATGTCCAGGGGCCCAAAGGTTCAACTGCGCAGGCCCACGGTGTTGATGTCATAGGCCTGCATACAGGACTGCTCCGGCCATGATAAAGGATGCTGAACCTCTAGGAGAGGGGGCCTTTCCCTTGATTGCCTCGCCAGGCTCCTTTTGTGCTTTCCAATGGGTAAGGGGAAGTGAAAGTGAGCCAAGAAGAAGGGCAAGCAGAGGCCAGGAGGAAACTGATGCTCCCTGGGAGCACTGGGCCTGCCAGACGTGCTGAGAAGCCACTTGTTCCTTCAGGACCATGGCACAAAGCCACTTGGTTTCCCAGCTCTGTGCCATGCTTCAGTCTGGTGCTTGCAGGCAAAGACTTACAGTCTGACATTCCCCTGTGTGTGTAGGCACTCTGTCACACAGGAGGCTGCCATCAAAGAGAAACTTGCCCAAGCTCAGAAGGACTGGGAGGAGGCAGAAGAACAAGAGGCACAGGGGATCCAGATGCCATCCAACCCCAACAGCCACCGAGTTAGAAAAGGCAGAGTATAGAAGTTGCACTGCCTCCAGGCGTACTCCCCCTCTTGCTGTCTCTGTGGCAGGCGCAGTGTGGACCGATCCGACCATCTAGAAGCCTGGAAGTCTTCTGGGCACAGGCCAGAACGACTCCCTTTATGCACAGGCCTTTAAAACAGCTTGGATTTATTGTGGCTCTTAAGTGGCCCAGGCTAATGGCTTGGCATGGATAATGTCTTAGTTTAATTGGTGATTGTGCAAGCTGCTTGTTTCTACTGTACAATCCCTTGTTGCTGGCTCTGGAGCAATTTCTCACAGGCAATTGGAGTCAATTCGGCTTTCACTCAGGCCTGCAACTGGAGGCAGAGATCACTCTGCTGCAAGGTCTCTTTCCAGGAGATTTCACACATCCCCAGAGACAGCAGGCGCTGAGGTCAAGGCACCGGCTCCTGGTGACACTGCAAACTATTTATTTGTGTCCAGATGTATGTGTGGCCAGGGAGGTGTGGACAAGAGTCACCACTGTCAATAACCAGCTTTTGAGGGTGTCATTGCGAGACAAAGTAAGAGTGGAGGTAAAAACCAAACTAGGAAACCAGAGTGCAGAACAACTGCAGAACAAGTTCAGCAGCGCAACAGGTGGGTTCCCCCAGAGCCTCGGCAAGCCCCTGGGAATGGGCGGAAAGGAAGGCAATCTCTGTAAAGGAATGCAACCTTTATGCTTCTAAGAACAAAGAGCATCGATGATCCTCATTTTCATGATGGCCTCTCCTTCCAAGGTCGTGACATTTTTTCTTAAGTCTTCCTAAATCTTTTGACCTTAAATCTATTTGGCTCCTTGTCTGTCTTTCAAGGTGTGTGAATTATCGCAATCTTTGTAATCTGAAAGCAGCTTATGGAGAAGCTGTTTGGGAGCGGAGCCCAGCATGTCCTGATGATGTGCTCATATGCCAGCCTTCCTGCAATGAACCAGGAGCTGGGGCAGGGCTCATCTGGGCCCACGTACCTCCTGGCAGGATGGATTCGTGCCTAGGATGTTGAATACATGCTCCCAGGGAAAAGACAGGAGGAAAATATTTAACTTGGCACTCATATTTTATTGATTTGTATGTCCACTGTTTTTACATTTTGTATCTCAAACCTATTAACTAAGAGGATTTAATGTTGAAAGGATCCAAAAGAAAACAGCTTTCTGAAGTACAAGTAACAGCATATTCTATAGAGGAATCTGCTGTAGCAGATCTCAAAATTATAATATTCAATGCTGTAATAATATGGGATGTCATTGGGCCTCTTCTATATTCTGACTCCAAATTTATCTCTAGGATTTACTGGGTTTAGACTATTTTGGTTTCCAAAGAGTTGTTTTATCTATTTTCTTTAATTCATGCACAAGTACCTGTATCACCTTAGTTCTCTTCTGGTTTTTCTTCTCCTCTAGTTCTTCTCTTCTCTTCTTTCTTTTTCTCAAGTTCAACATCCTAAAAGTCAATGCCATTTGCTGCTTCTGAGGAAAATATGCTGGAGTTAAGTTGGTTCAAGGTTCCCTTTTACTAAATGATTCATTCCTGGGCTGATTTCCCTTCACTTGCCAACGCTGTATCCTAGTGAAAGGAGAGTTGCCTATGCCAGCCATTTCCAGAATGGAGTTCACCTACCTCAAGCCAAATGAACCACTGGGACAAATAGCCATATTGTACTTCTATGCTTGTTTATTTTCGTTCATAAATACCATCTTCTGTATATTTTAGAATGTAACCTTGACACAGTGATGTATTTATATAGGCATATTACTCATAAAGAATACATCCTAAAGAAAATAATAATTTTGCAGTACAAAGTCTAGAACTCACAACATTGTGCATGTTATTATGCAAGTGTTATGCCACTGAACTATACCTGCACCACCTCCTTCAATTTATTGGCTGGTAAGAATACACTGGTAAATAAGTTTTCTGAGAGCTCAGCTCTTCACGTGGGTAAATCCTGATGGTCAGTTTATCTTTTCCAGAGTTCGGGTCAGATTGAAAGGAAGAAAACCATCAAGGTTCTCATTGCTCTGTCCCACTGCTTTGCATCTTTCCTGGTTAAGGAAGAGGTAGAGGGCTTAAGAATACAGAGAGTGGACAGCACTAGTGGCTCATGCTTCTAATCCTAGCTACTCAGGAGGCTGAGATCTTAGGATCATGGTTTGAAGCTAGCCCAGGCAGGAAAACCTGTAAAACTCTTACCACAAATTAATATTCACCAAAACCCGAAAGTGAGGCTGTTTTTTCAGTGGTAGAGTGCTAGCCTTGAGCACAAAACCTCAGGGACAGGGCCTGAATTCAAGTCCAGAACAAACACAATAATTAAAAAAGAAAAGTATATAGAGCACTTATGTCTGTTTCCTGACCTCATAATCACTAAAATGGCACTTTGATTCATTCTTTCTCTCTACACTATTCCTGACTTTTTCCCCCACTATCAAGAACTCTTGCCATGACTCCTGAGGTTGTGGCTAAAAAAAGAACAAAAAAACACCAAAAACAAAAAAAAAAGTCTGCGCCAATCCAGAATTTAAATGAGGTATTAGATTTCTTGACTTCAAGGTCATGGACAATAGGCAGTTAAAGGTTTTTATCTGTTGGTTTCTACCAGGAAAACTGATAATGCTCTGGTGTCCTCTGGATGACTATGTTGATTGTAAGGATGGGGTGTAGTTTGTACATCCTTGGGTACAATTACCTCCCCGAATACAATGCATCTTCTTTTAGACATCCCAGGGAGATAATTTGGACATACTGAAGATCTATAGTAATCAGATAATTACTATCGATTGCTCTTTAGACGTCTTGATGAGGTAATTAGGACATACTGGAAAGACGCTAGAACTGATTGATTGGCATGACTGTAATCTCAAAGATTTCTAATTATGTTTCTTTTCTTCTAATGGTTTATAAACAAACATCACTTTAGCTTTAGAATTTGTCAGGTGCCAGGTTCACTGGGAACAGCAGCTTTCTCTATTATGCTAACTAGACATGGAACATGATCAGCATACGCTCATTATGCCTTCCTGCCGAAGCAGGAAAAAAAAATGCAATTAACCCTCCAGTCTTTCTCGTTCTGCATTTCCACACAGGGCTGACTTCTTGTCACAGAGTGGGATGTGCAGTGTCAAGAAGGTGGTCTGGGAGGGCCCTGTGGGACTTTGAGCTGGGTGGATCTGTATACCCCTTGGGATATTGGAAGCCTGTTAAGGCCACCACTGTGGTCAGGACATAGTGACATAACATATGTGTCAGAGTGGTCCATGGACTGCTCAGCTCCTGTCATGAGAAATAGCTACTCATCACCAGCCATAGTAAAGAGTAAGTCAATATCACCAGGCAGCTAAGTCACACACTTGCTACATCCGGGTACTTTTGCCTGATGGCATCCACTAGACACTAATTACAGGACTTCCTGTTGGAGACCACATTCCACATGATCTTGGTATTTCCTATACCTGGTAGGACCTTTCAGCAGCTTGCTTTTTTTTTTTCCAGAATAACGGCCTAATCTAAAAGCTAAGAACCATGAAAGCAGTAGCTTGCCATGAGCTGTTTACATCTAATCAATGCTATTGGTGAGCCCAGTATTCATTGGACCATGAGTGTGTGGGTGGACATTCATTCAAAACATGAAAAAAGATATTTTTTCTGGGCATCAAGCTATCTGGTTGTTACTCTGGACTCTGGGATGTGACTGGACATTCTTTTCATGATTTCCTCTGGCGTGGTTCTCTGGTTGGCATTCTGACCAAACACCTGTGTCCTTGAACTCCCTGATTTCTATTTCTTTAAAAAAAAATCACAAAGAAAAAAAGATCATATTTGCTTTTAATTTTTTTTTATAAAAGTCAATGTTTTCCTGAACCTCCATTTTTAAAAAAGAAAGATAAATCACAAATTATACTTATTGTTATTAAAACTTTGAAGGCAGGAGAAATATGAAGTACAATGAACAGTGCAGCCAAGAAAGGAAAACCAGGATATTATATCCAATGATAACTGACAGTGTGCTGGTGTTTGGATAATTACAGCTGTAGTTGGAAATGCTTCATTAGCTACCATTAACTAGCTTGAGACATGGAAATGGAGATGGAATTTGTCTTCCTGTAATATCTTCATAATGTACATAAAATATGGAACAAGTTCTTCTCAGTCACAACTCTTGAGAATTGAGGCATTCTTTCCCAAGTTTAATAATCTCAGCAGCTGTTTAGATCAATATTTGTTGTTTAAGAACCTGGCAAATCAGCAGCAAAAATCTGTCCTCTAACAAGACATGTAAAGAGCATATTCTAGAGCCTTTGTAACTGGGAAATAGGAATCAGGCTCATTTTAAGTGAAAAGTAAGGGCTTTTGTTTCTGTATGTGCTAAAAGTGAGAGGACTAAATGTCGAAAACACTACAGAATTTTTTGTTGGCTGATTTTGATCAAGTCTAATGTATGAGTTTGTCTTTTCATCATTCACCACCTTTCTTAAAAGTTCATTGAAATACATTTTATGTGTATATTTATACCCACTTGCTTTTATCGAAGCTTCTCTTTTTCAGTTGGTAGTTCTGAATGTTGACGAAAAGAAATAATCTATTTGCCAATCGGCATCGGGGCGGGGGGCGGGGAGTGGGAAGGCTGGTAGAACAAACTAAACTGACAAAATTGACAAGTTAGCTTATTGGGGATCCCATATTGTACCAGAAGTAGGGGCTGTGGCGTGAGGGAGACTCAGGACCTGTAGAATAAGGGGTTCGCAGTGTTGTCCCAGTCTGCTTTGCGGTGAGGAGGCACGGGTGAAGTCTCACCCACTGGTGACAGAGCTAACCAGAGTGAGGCAGGTCAATAACATGTTTTGTTCTGGGCGTGTCATTGTAGGAAGTTTTACAGCTGGAGCGGCAGATGGGGGGGCAGCTTCTGGAGGAACCTAAGGCTCTTCATTTTAAAGGCAGCACCCACAACCTGCGCCTGTCCATTCATGACATCGCCCATTCCCTCTGGAAGAGCAAGCTGCTGGCTAAATATCAGGTAAGGCTGCTAAGATAAGCCAAAGGCTTGGAGACAACTCAGGAAGAGGATTGAAATTATATATCACATACTAAATCTTCTTTCTGGAAATTGCTTTTATATCAGTACTTGTTTCTTGAAATGAGTTTGGGGGGTCATACAAAAATTTTTATTAAATAATATCTGATGGATATATGTAAAGGAAGGCATCTTGAAAACTTTTCCATAAAACAGCTATAGCATTATGGTTCTATTTTTAGTAAAAAGTACAGATTTCCAATTCCAGCATTTCAGTTAATTTTTACTGAAATTGATTTCACTGAAATTAACTGAACTGATAAGAATGGCCTGCAATATATTTTCATAGGCATAATAGGATATTGTTACTCATGAAACACAAATCAGGTTTCATTCTTGCTAGCACAGCATCCTAACACTGACAACTGAGACAGACCCCAGCTTGGGCCTTAGCCTCTCTGTTCCTTTGCTTTCCTCTAGGATGTCACAGCAGGAATTTATTTTAATGAGCTATGATGTTATGTCTAGATTTATTTTAGGAACTTACTAAGTGTTTTTTTTTTTAATCATTTACTATGACTCCTTTTGCAAATGGGAGAAAGCAAATTAGGCTGCACTGGTTAGGTTCGTGGATTCTAGAAGTGGATTCACTGAGTTCAAATCTTGACTCTACTGCTTAGAATGCTGATGCTGGGGGAAGTTAGTAAACCTCCCTGGGCCCTAGTTTTTCGTGTGTGGAGGGAAATCAGGAGGTTCTGTTACTGGATGGAGCTGTTAGGAGGATTCTGTCAGGTACCACAATGTCCATGTTTATTCTTCATGTGGGGTTATTGTTTTCACATCCCACAGGAAATTCCTTTCTATCACATCTGGAGTGGGTCTCAAAGAAACCTTCACTGCACCTTCACTCTGGAAAGGTTTAGCCTGAACACCGTGGAGCTGGTGTGCAAACTGTGTGTGCGGCAGGTGGAAGGAGAGGGGCAGATTTTCCAACTCAACTGTACCGTGTCAGAGGTAAGAAGCTCTTGTTGTTCTTGGAAATCAGGAGATCAAATGGCCCTTAGGAGGACCAAGAGTGGGGGACAAAATGCAGTCTCAGTAAAAGCCATAGGAAAGTTGTCCAAAGCTTTCTTGCAGGTCCCATTTGTTAAGAGAACAATATTTTAACGCTCATGGTGGAGGTAAATGCATTAAGAACTATAACGGGAAATCCTTTTTCAAAAGTAAGTCTTATTTCTTATGGCACCATTACAGGGGTTTTGTGCCTAAAATCCACAGGTCATTCATAGGGTTCCACAAGTCACTCACCCCAATATGCTAAAGAAGAAACAACAGTAAAGGTCAGAGAAAGAGGATATCATTGATTTGGCACAGGCTTGCTGCAGGACACAGACCAACCCATCTTCCAACTATAGATATTTGCTTTAGGTTTAACTAGAGAAAGAATCAGTGGCAGGACAAAAGGAATGCGTAATTGTTCAACATCCCTGGGCCAATTATGGCTAGATGGTTATCAAGGGGTTCCATAGAAGTTGTGGTCACTGACAGCACTTGAGGGGAGCAATCTGGTCTGGATAAGGAAGCCAGTGTGGCCTGGCTGGTGGTCAGGCCTTCGGTATCCATCAGTCCTGCCCTTCCTAACTCAGAGCCCAGACAGACACAGAAATGAAGGTTGGGATGCCAAGCTTTTCAGCTGCCTTTAGTGAATTCATGGGCCCAAACAAAGAGGTTTGTCTAAGCACCTGTCACAACATGAATTTAAGAACCATATTCCAAGTGTTAAAAAGAGATCTGAATATCGAGTGTAAAGTTTAAGCAGTGTGCACATGTAACTTTTGTCTCAGCCTCCCACATGGTCCATCTGCCCTGCTTGCTTTGCTGATTCTCTCTCAGGAACCTGGCTGTCCTCATTATGTGCTGCTAAGTGGGGTGGACAAAGAAAAAGAGCTCTGCACTCCTTGCTTTTCCCTTTCTTCTCTCTTCTCAATGTTAAAAGGGAAAAAAAATCTCTTGGTCTTCTTTTCCTCTCCTTCATTCTCTAGGTGGCAGAAGAGCTGTCCCTTCCCCAGGGTGCAAGGGCAATGTTCCAGAAATAGAAAAATCTACATACTTCCTCCTCGTAGCCATCGGCTTATCCTTTCTTTGCTATAAATTTCATATCTGCCAGTTGGACTTCTTTTTATCTGTTCATATTTACTGTAGTAACAATGATCACCACTATTTAAAACACCCTAGCAAGGAAACAGGAGGTGCCCGTGACTTTATCTCTTCCCTTGGAGCCCAAAGCTGTGGTTTGAAAAGTGGTAGTCCTTCACAAGGACGGAACAAAGGAAGATGAATAAGGCAAATGGTCAGAAGGCAGCCTCTTCTGGGCCTCTTGGGCTCAGCTCCTGGGCCTCTTGCTGAGCCACAAACTGTGGGGTGGCCGTATTTCAACACTACAGTCATCCAGCGTATGATTTAAACTACTACTTCTCCCTCGCTGTCTCGTGCATAATGACGGATGAAGTAGCAGTCTGTTCAGATTGCCTTGCTCTGCATGTCCTATTTAAAGATGATTTTCCTCAGCAAACCAGGGCTGGGGGATTGAGGGGGGCAAGCAGGCAAGCTCTATGGTACTCCATCCTTCTTTCCCACAGCTCACCGAGGTGCGGTCATCCTGTCCTCCTGTAGTTCCATGAGACTTTTGACTCATAAACAACTTTAGTCACAGACCCCAGTGACATTCATAAGGAATGATCTTGGTGTCAGGGTGCCATGGCAACCGCCAGGCCTTTGGATGCGCAGTCCTATCTCCCAGGCACACAGCACCACCCCTGCTGGCTCCAGAGGGTGTTTTCACTTTCCAGGCCCAGCAGGTCTGCGAAGTTCAATAACCACCCAGCTCCCGTGACAACAAAGGCTGCAGAATTTTTGGAGGGGGCCAAGGAGCTCCAGTCCTTTGATGCTTGCTTTCTGTTCAGCGTGAACATTTGCTGAGCTCTGAAAGGGTGGATCAGATGTAGCCACAAATGAAAGAGAGCCGCTCAGCGCTCTTTCCCCCTGCCGGAGCGGCCTTCTCCTCACAAGAGAAAGGACAGTTTTGCACAGTGTGATCACAATTGAAGGACTTCTTTCTGGTGCCAACATCGAGGAAAGAAGATTTCTTTTGCAAGTTGGCAGCAGTGCACTCGGAAACCAGCCCTGGAGTCACGTGAGAGGCACTCATCTATGTGTGATAACCATGTATAACCAAGGAGGGAAGAGACGGTGACTTGACTTCTGGGTCACTGAGTGACACTATTGTGGTTAGCATTTGAATGGAGATCAGGGTACCCAGAGAAGGCCAATCTGGTCCTGATGAGGGGTCTGTGCTGGGAAACAATGGACTGAGGAGCCTTGACACCCCAGTCCTCATTCAAAATTGTAGCACTGAGAAACCACCAACAGATAGGACAAAAAGAACCCGGCTCCATTGTGGATGCTTTCTTCAGCACTCTGCTCCACCCAGCGTCTCAGGGCAAGGTGGCTGGTGGCTGGGGCTCCAATTCTAATGTCCTTTCTCCCAAGAAGGATCTGGCTTGTGCTGAATGTGCTGCCCTCTCTCCCCAGTCACCCATCACTCAAGGGCCCTCAGCAGCATGCGCTTGTAAAGAGAAGCCATGTGACCCTGGGCCTCTCCAGTAAGGTGGAGGACCTCTTGCTGACCACAGTAACCAGAGTGTCTTGGACATGATTATATCAAAAGCCATCAAGGGTTCCTCTGTATCATTTGCCAGAAAGCCCTTTAAAAGCTTCTAACTTGACATAAATACATGATTAAAGATATCTATTTATTTTCTATTTATCTGTCTATATCTATATCTATCTATGCATATGTATATATACATATATATGTATATATACTTTTAGATTGTAGGCAGGTGTGCAGGAAAAACCAGAAAGCTACACATCACCACGCAGGGCAAAAATGAGTATAGAGAAGAAAAATAAACTTCATTTTTTTTTCTCAGACCTTTGCTTAATCAATCCATGAAGACCTAGTATAACAACTTGCCAAGTAGAAAGTTCTGTAGACATGTAGGCCATTATTTATTCCTTTGGCTTCAGTTACGTGATGCCTAAATTGGTCTGTGGACTTGTTATGGAAATTGGATGAGTGAACATTAGTAAGTGCTGTAAGCAGAGCTTAACCAGTGGGACCCATTTGTGTTCACCATTTTTGTTCGTGTTGGTATAACTGGGTTTTCCAGTAAATTCTTTCAGCCCAATATGTGTTGTCCACTATCAGCTTTTCAAAGGCTTCACTTTCCCTAGCTATCAAAGTAGACTAAAAAGCCCTTCCATTTCTATATAAATGAATAAAAGCTAAATATACACAAATGCAAATTAGTTCCCAGATTAAAAGAGAGCTGGCACATGTTCCCAAGTTTGTGTGTCACGGGTTGCTTTATAAAGTTCGTGGTTCTGAACCCCAGAACTCATGTGGCTTTAGGAGAACTATTTATCATCTAATAGTAATTTTCCAGATTATGCTGAACATTCCCATCATTTTTTAATTTTTCTAGATCATCTCTCTTTGTTAACAACTGGTCCATATTATTTTTATGTGTGTGAGACTGTTAAAAATATACAAAGTCATGACACCCTGGGAGAGCTATTCTTTTTGCAGTAGCATATATTACTTGGACAAAGGGCTTTCATTGTGATATTTCCATATGTGCATACAACACACTTTGATCAAATTCCTCTCTGCTCCTTTCCCTCTAATTCCCCCTTTCTAAGCAATTTTACTGGATGCCATTATTCTGTTTTCATCAATGCATGTGAAGTTCATCAGCTATGTTCACCCTCCCCCTCTCACTGGAGTCTTATTCCCCATTTTTCACTCATATCACTTTTTTAGGTCTAGATTTCACATAGGAGAATATGCAATATCTGTCTTTGGCTTATTTGGTTTAACATGATGATCTCCAGTTCTATCTATTTGCCTGCAAATGATATAATTTCATCCTTCTTTATAGCTAAATAATCCTCTATTTTGTGTGTGTGTATATATATATATACACACATACATATAACGTGCATACTTACATACCATATACATATATGTATATATAGTCACATACACTGTCTCCACTCACTAGCTGGTGGACAGATGTCTAGTCTGACTCTGTAACTTGGGTATTGTGAAAAAGCGGTGCTATACACATGGCTGTGCAGGTATTTCATTTTCTATCAGCTACATGCCAGTGAATGGTGTATCACAATGATATGTGGCTCTATCTTTAGTGTTCTAAAGGAAACTTTCATATTGATTTCCACATTGTCTGCACTCATTTCCATCTCACCACCAATGTATAAGGGTTCCCCTCACTCCCAATGTTGACCAGCACTTGTTGCTGTTTGTTGTCTTAATGGTTGCCATTCTGACTAGGGTGAGATTGGCTCTCACTATTGTGGCAACTCGCATTTCCTTTATGACTTAGAATGTTGAACCTTCCTTCACATGTTTGCTGATCATTGGTACTTATTGTGAGATTTGTCTGTTCAATTCACTTGCCTGTATATTAATTGGACTTTTTGCTTTTGGTGTTCAATTTTTAACACTCTATTCTGGATAATACTCGGTTATCTAATGAATACCTGGAAAAGATTGTATTCCCATTCTATAGATCAGTCCTTCAATTTGATAATTATTTTGGCAGGAGGACTATGTGGCTCTTTAGTGCTACTCAATAACATTTATCCATTTTTTGCTCTTATTTCCTGAACAATTGTCAATCTATAGTCTCTACCTATGGCTGTAACTTGTTTACCCTGTGATTTCCAGTAATAGTTGATCTTATATTAAGATCTTTGTTTCATTTTGAGTTGATTTATGTGCAAGATAGCTGTCTACTTTCAGTCTTCTACATGTAGACCTGTAGTTTTGCTAGTACCATTTATTAAAGGGGCTGTCCTTTCTTAAGTACTGTATGGCCCTTTTGTCAAAAATAAAATGGCTGTACGTATGTGGGGTATATATCTAGGCCTTCTGTTGTACTCCATTAGTCAACCTGAACAAAGTACAATACTGCATTAAGTTGACCTATTAAGTTGATCTATTTACCTCTTCTATGGCATGTTCAAAATGACTATCGGAACTATGTGACTCTAGAAAGACTGAGAAAAACAGGTAGTGACAGGCACCTGTAGTCATGGTTAACAAGTAGCCTGGGCAGGGTTGTTTGGGTCCAGGAGTTCGAAGTCGGCATGGGTAATATAATGAGACCCTATCTCAATAAATAAATATAAAAGTTGGTGCTAGGGTTTAGGTAACTCCAAGAACATGTGTTTAGCATGAGTGAAGCCTGACACGTATGCCATCACCCATAGCAGCTGTTTGCCTAACATTGAAAAGTCTAATGCTTAACTAAGGGAATCATAACATCAAAGACAGATGGCATCAGTGTCATAAACCATTATTATAATAAGCATTCTCTGAGAATAATGGCTCTGCTTTTACCTGGAATAAAAGAAAAAATACTAATGGCAACTGAAATTACTACAAGATATTTAAACATAAATGTGTTTAAGCAGTTTTCTTTTATCTGCAAAGCTATTATCAGCCTTCTGATAAGAGATGGAAGTCTGCCCTATAGCTCTTATGGGGCAGAGTAGCCAGGGTGATAGATCAGGATGATACCTCTAACATAAAATGGGGATAGTTCTTTGCTCTTTTAATAAAAGGGGAGGAACAACAGGTATATGTGGAATAGATCTTCCAGGCATCCAGGCCTACTTGAATCTCACTTTAAATTCACGCTTTAACAAGAGGATCTAGGAGGCCTCCAGTGGCTCATGCCTATAATCCTAACTACTCAGGAGGCTGGGATCGGAGGACTGTAGTTTAAGGCCTGGGCAGAAATGTCATCAGCTGAGAAACCTAGTGGAATAAATAACTCTGAGTTCAAACCCCAGTATCAGCAAGAAAAAACAAACAAACAAACGAATGAATGAATGAATAAATAAATAAATAAATAAATAAGGAAAGAAATGAGAAGGACGAATTCCCTAGTCACCATTAGTTGGAAGGAAGTTTAACACAGAGATCCACAGGCAGAGTTCTAACAGGAATGAGCTCCATTCTTTTCCTATAGTAGGATAAAGAACTTTCTCTCATCCAAATCAATATCATCAGAGTAGCTTATATGTACAAGGCACAATGCTGATAAACAAGTTGGCAAGATAGACATACTCTCAACTTGAAGAAATACAAGAAATAAAAAGTTCAAAATTCAACTCAAAAAGCATTTCCACTAACTATAAGACCTAAAGCTATTAAAGTACTGGAAGAAGGCATAAGGGAAATCAGTTCAAGACGGATTCAGGCAGTGGTTTTCTATAGAAGACCTCAAAATGTAAAGTGAGGGGGAAAAAAGAAAGCAAAACTTGACAACCAGGTTGACATCAATTTTTTTTAATTGCTTAGAAAATGAAACAACAAACTGTAAATGCTCAATGTTGACTAGTTGTCTATATGACAGAGGATTAATATCCAAATTACATTAAGAAAAAAAGCAACATTCTTCATAAGTAACCCAATTTAATAGACTGGTTAAATGATCTAAAGAAAAATTTCTCAGAAGAAGAGATAGACATACAAATGAGCAACCAGTGCATGAAAATGAGTTCTCATCTCTACCCAGTTTGAATGGCTGTCGTCAAAGGGGCAGAAGAGAATGAAAGGAGATGTGCAGATAAGGAGGCTTAGCACTGTCCTTGGGAATATAAATGGGTATATATGTCTCAGGGTATAGGTCCAAAGGATATGAATTAGGCATGTTGAAGAGATAATCTGAATAGCCATGCTTATTGCAACAGTAGTCACAATAGCTAAGACATGGAATATTCAACCAATGAGGACAAGTTACATAAATAAATGTGTATATGTGTATATATGTATATGTGTGTGTATATGTATATATGTGTACGCATGTGTGTATATATCTATATTTGAATAGTATGGATTCTGGGGACACAAGGCCCAGATTACTGCAAAAATCGGACTTTCACCTCCTCTGCTACTCAATTAGGGTTATTTTGTACATAGGGGATGTTCCAGCTTTCTCCTTAGCCACTGTTATTTTTTTGCCTAGGAAAGCAGCAAGCAAAGGCACCAAGTTATGCCTGCCATACATCATTCTATGCCTAATGTAAGCACTGAAGAACATTGAGCTCAGACTTCCCAAGCATGAATCAGTTACCAAACACGCACCTTTTTCCTTAGACTACTCTCCTACTCACCTTCCTCTAAGCCCTAGTCACCCAGTTGTCAGGAACTCTTTCCTCTCCCCCTTAGAAAGAGCTTTGTGTCTGAGGTAGAAAGCTACAGATTGTGATCCTGAGACCCTACCTCCCGCTGGACATGTCTGTGTCTCATTCTGAGGCCCCCATCCCCCCTGGACATGTCTGTGTCTCACATCACAGTCCTTTAGTCCTGGTATGTGATGGAGAAAGTACAAAGGAGCCTATGGAATCCTTTGCCAAGCCTTGGGTCTTCAGTCTAATATTAATCATAGCCAATGGCAAAAAGTAGTGGAGTCATTGTGTGTGTGTGTGTGTGTGTGTGTGTGTGTGTGTCTGTCTGTCTGTACTGAGACTTGAAGTCAAGGCCTGGGCACTTGTCCCTTTGCTTTTCTTCTGCTCAAGGCGATTATTCTTCCACTAGTGTCACAGCTCCACTTTCACCTTCTTGCTAGTTAATTGGAGACAAGCATCTCATAAACCTTTTCTGCTGCACTGGCTTGGAACCATGATCATCAGATCTCAGCCTGAGTGGCTAGGATTATAGGCATGAGCCACTATGCCCAGCACCCAAAATATTGGCATTATTTAAGCCCCAACAGCACCTCCTATGTGTTAAAATTACACCAGCTGAGAAGTCAGCTTTAGGTGCTGATTGTGGAAACTCTACCAGTTGCATAGAACAGAGATGGCTGACATTTCCCCTGTACTTTACAGTACCACTAGCGGAACTCATGAAGCTGTAGAGACTACTGCTCAAGAAGGCTTGCTAAAATTTAGAGGGCTCTGGACAACAATGTCATTTACATTCACACATACCACACACACACACACACACACACACACACACACACACACTCACCCCTTTGCCCTCAGCAAGACATCACAGACCCAATGGCTAAGCCTGTGTGGCTAGTTTACCCTCCAGTGACTAATTCTACACACCAAGGTGTTACCTGGTTAAAAAGAGAAAGAGAGAGGCATTTAAAGTGGATTACATAGATTTTCTTTTATTGCAACCTTTGCTTTTGCCTTTTCAACCAGCAGAAGTGATGAAAAAATGATTAGAGAATTTCTCTTGCGGTGCAATTCTAAGTTTTGCATTTGTGCTGTTTTATGAGCTGAAACTATTTTAAGAGCCAATGTATGGTTTTCTTGACTAAAATTAGACTTTGGGAAAAAAAAAAAGTAGGTTCAGCAATTGGAGCATGCTATTAGCACTGAGCCCTAATACACTGTTTACCATTTTTCTTTTGAAAATTTGTCTTCATTTGCTATCAGTTGGCTTTGTTCCATTTCCCTGCTGAGAGCAGAAGCCAGCCATCCTCCTTCTGCAGGGTTAGAGGACTGCACTGGGCCATTCACTTCGTTCCCTCCAGAGTCAAATGATTTCTGCAGGCTCCGCTTGTCATCTTTCTCATCTCCAATCGGATGTTTGTTCTCATGCAGGTGCTCTTTAGATCAGGAATGACACTAGAACTTTCCTACCAGCACTATCCCAAGCAAGGACCCATGGATACAAAGCCTGTGCACCAGTAGCTCCAAGATGGCCACCTTCCTTTCTCCTTGGTTACGATGACTGACTCACCATGTTCAAGTCAGGAAGAAACTATTGTTCCTCAGGAGAAAAAAACAGCAGTCATATTCTTCTTACCATTCGAAGCCAAGCCTTATGCTAATGGGCACAATAAGGATTGCTTTGTCCTCAGAAATAATGCTGTGCTGTTTTTTGGTGTTTTTTTCTAGGAGCCTACTGGCATCGATCTGCCTCTACTGGACCCGGCCAGCACCATCACCACCGTCACAGGGCCGAGCGCTTTCAGCATCCCGCTCCCCATCCGGCAGAAGCTTTGCAGCAGCCTGGATGCCCCACAAACCAGAGGCCACGACTGGAGGATGCTGGCTCATAAGCTGAACCTGGACAGGTGGGTGTGGCCAGGCTCCAGGATCCGTTGTGTTCTGCCGAACATGGGTCTCCAAGGATGGTCATGGTTAGACACAAGATATCCTTCCATACATCTATGTTTTTATTCTGAAAAGATGTATGACACTGCTTCTTTGTAACTTCCACGAAGAGCTTAAAGGCCCAGTTCCAAGGATAGTCTAGGTTTATTTGACCTTTATCAACCTTGTATCAAGTGTTAGGATGGACTTTGCCAAATGGATGAGCTAAACCCTCCTAAGGAGCGGGCTACTTGTAATTTTTTCTTCCGCCTCTCCAGTTCAACAGGCCCTAATGCTTCATGGAAAATTAGTCTGCTCGCACAACACTGCCATGAAGTATCAACGGAGCACAAGAGACACCCAATAAAAAACATAGCATCAGCCTGGCACCAGTGGCTCCCACCTGTAATCTTAGCTTCTCAGGAGCCTGAGATTTGAGCATCTTGATTCAAAGCCAGCCCAAAGGCAAAGAAATCCCTGAGACTCTTGTCTCCAGTTAGCTAGCAAACAGCTGGAAGTAGAAGGGCAACTCTGCTCATCTTGAGCAGAAAAAGCTAAACAAGAGCACAAGGTCCTGTGTTTAAACCTAAGGACAGGCATAGAAAAGAAAAAAAGAATTGAAAGAAAGAAAGAAAAGACATAACATGACATGTTAAAGACAGCCTGAGCTGAAGAGAAAACACAAGTCTCTTGATTTCCTGATTAAGATATGACCCATAGGCATCTTGTCTGTTAAATTACCTTACTCCGAGTTGAGGTTAACAAAGTTACACAGCTCGTCTCCTCTGTGGGGCTGATCTAATTAAGTATGGGCTAGTCATTTAAGAGGGCTCACTGTAAACCACAATGGAGCTGAGCTACGCTAAGACAGATGCTCTAAGGCAGAAAAGTTTAGCTGACTAAAAACAGAAAACAGATCCAGAAGGCATGCCTTTCAGGACATTTTTCCCATTCCCCACTTACAGGTACTTGAATTACTTTGCCACCAAATCCAGCCCAACTGGCGTCATCCTGGATCTCTGGGAAGCCCAAAACTTCCCAGATGGAAATCTGAGCATGCTAGCAGCTGTCTTGGAAGAAATGGGAAGACATGAGACGGTAGTGTCTTTAGCAGCAGAAGGGCAGTATTGATTGACCACATTGGAAGTGAAAATGTGCAGGGAGGAGGAAATCCAAACCAGACCAATGGGCTTCACAGGCAAGATGGCAGCTCACAGGCAAGATGGCAGCAGAGAGGGTTGGGGAAGATGCCACTACCGACCCACACGCCCACTTTCCTCGGACAGCACCTCGGGAGATAAGAAAAGTTGTGTAAATTTGTACCTTGAATTTAGACATCACTCTAATTTTCCTCTTAGTTGGGCTGTATGCTGTATGGTACAGGATCTTACAGTTTCCTAGGAAACGCTTTTTATTGCTATCCAGCTCTATGGATAAACTTTCTTAACAAACCCAATTTCTACAAATGTTGTTTACATCAGATTGGACAGGGATGCAGACACTGTCCATGGCTGGTTCTATTTTTGTTCAAAATCATTGGGAATTGAAGCTGTGGACGGTTTGTTGTGTCTATTACAGATTAGTCATTTACAGAGAAATCCCAGACTTCTTTTTTTTTTTTTTTTTTTGGCTACAAATTGTGTGTACATCAAGTGCTTCAGACAATAGCCTCCCCATCACCGTTCCCTTCTGGAACTTCGTAGAACCAGTGTTACCATTTTGTATCAGGGAAGTGCTAGGAGAAATGATTGAGTCCTTAATGCCTGGGGGAGGGAGTGGGGTCATTGGATGCCCTTTGGGAAGACAGTTGTGGCACTGCAGGGAAGACACTGACTCATGTTCAACCATACTGACATTCCTTCATGACATGTCTTTGTAATATGCGATGACAAGTGCTTTATAAAGGTGTCATTCCTATCATTGTTATGGATACATATTTACAAGTGTTCTAGTAAAATGATCCTCTTTTAGTTTCGGTTTTAGTTAGCAGTACTGTTAGTGCTTGGTAATTGGCTAGGCCTGCTTCTTCCGTGTGTGGTAAGTTGGTACATGGGCACCGGTGTAGTTCACTAGGCATTGTTTCCTTGAATAATGACTTTTCTATACTATTCCAAGAAGGTAGTCGATCCTCATTAGCTTTGTCCATCTGTGCGTTCAGCTTGCTCAGGCAAAGTCTTTCTGCTCTGAGTCTTATTATGGGATAGATAGTCTATAAAGTTCACTTCATCTTGTGGTTGTGAGTTCCATCACACTTGGTGTACCTGAGGGACAGTACAGTTGGTAGAACAGTCCTCAGATTGGAAATAAGGACATGAGTTGTTGTCCTGTACTGAAGGCTGTCAATCTGTGCTACCTCGGGAAAGGCACTGCAATTCAATCAAGCTCAGTTTCTGGTAAACTAAGGAAAGAAATGAGATCTTCTCAAGCTTCTCTCATGGAGGGACTTCCATTACCATGCCTCCAGTCTCCTCTGTCAGTCTGGACATCACAATGAACTGGGAGCTAGATTTAGATGTGGGCTGGCCTTTTGCCTGGGCTACATTATGCCTTGCCACTTGTGTTGATTTGGAAGAGAACAATTCTAACCTTCCAGATGTTTGTTCAGCTTTCCAGTCTTGTCCTTGTATCGCTGTACTATGTTTCTCAGTGAGCTATGACATTCTTTAATTGTCATTTTCTTGTCCTGTCGTGGGATCCTTGCCCTTCTAGCCTTCCTGACTGGAGGCCCATTTCACCATTCTATTACCTTGATCTTCATATCAAGACCAATCCTAGAAGTGCACCCAGCAGGATGAACTTGGTATGTTTTCCTATCCCCAAACCCATTAGCCTTTGTTTTAATAGTATTCACTAGCATTTGTAAAAGTTAATTAGCTCCTTTAGCCTATAAAATGTTAGTCAAAAGACAACTTTGTGCAAGTTATGAGGTTTCCTTTGGGACCATGGTAGACTCTTTCAGCAGATCTGGGAAGAAGGGTCAACAGATCAATAATCAAACCTGGACTATGTATGTAGCACCCACATGCTTGCACCTGAACCCTCAAAACATAAGCAACCCTGGTTTGCACAGGGACAGAGAGGAATCCAGCTTTCTGACTGATTTTAGTTGAGAAATCACTCTGTGGATTGCCCATCTTCCCACATATATTCCCTCTCCTATTACTTCTTGGTATTAGACTCATCTTTCCTCATGGAAGGACTTTGTTTTCCAGCCTCTTCCTTCATGCTATTATTTCTTATCTTCTATTTTACGATATATAGATGCATAAGTTGAGTATAATCTTTATCTGATCATCCTAGGCATTGTAATTTCCATGCATAAAAACACCTATTCCACTGATGATAGAAGGGGATAAGCAAATTTAGATGATCACATTTACACCAATGAATTGGAATCAAATTGAAAAATCTTAAAGAAGTAAGTTTTAAGAAGAGAAGAAAGGAGAACTGTTGTCCATTGCTGTACCTTGAAATAAACTTGCTAAGATCATTCTTCAGTTGTAGAGTTGTGAAATTACCAATAGAAATCAGGAACTGAAAGCCTGAACTGAATGCTGAAAGGAATTTCTCTGCCTCATGAACAAAGATATAGTGGAACAAAGATATATTTATCTAGATGAATGGGTTCCAAAACTTACTTCTTAATTTAAAAAATCATGACCACAGTGATTATTAAGCATAGTAGGCAAAATATTGTTGGAAGTGATGCAGGCTTCTTATGGTTCAAAATCATCTCAATATGCTTGCTTTTAAGCCCTCACCATCAACTTAAGAAAAAGGAAGAGTGATTGATTTCTTTTGAGGTGATCATTGGTCATGTAAAATGTTTTGTGTGGACTGGGAATATGGCCTAGTGGTAAAGTGCTCGTCTTGTATACGTGAAGCCCTGGGTTTGATTCCTCAGCATCACATAAACAGAAAAGGCCAGAAGTGGCGCTGTGGTGCAAGTAGTAAAGGGCTGGCCTTAAGCAAAAAAGAAGCTGTAACAGTGCTCAGTGTTCAAGCCCCAGGACTGGCAAAAAACAAAACAAAACAAAAAATGTTTTGTGAGTGACAAGTGAATGGTTGCTGCTATATCACAACAAACTCTACATCCGATGATTTCACTAAGAATCCCACTTTACTTTTGTTCTGGAGTGACTGCTGCTAGATTGATCTTTCCAACTTAGAAGCAACAGTTCATTTCTTAGGTGGCCATTCATAAGCCATGCTGTCTGCCTGGTCTGGTTTCTGTACCACATGAAAGGGAAAACTGGGTGTCTCTGGAATGGAAAAAGCTATCATTTGTGCATGGTTCCCTCTAGTGGCTGGAAGTGCAATCTACCCTGAAGTTAATACAGCTCACCAGGAGTTGAGTGAAAAGTGTTTGCAGTGAGGACCTGCAGAAATAAAAAAATTAAAAAAAGAATAATTTTCCACTTCAAATATACGATTTTTCTTATCACATTTTTTACTTACATGATCCCTCTCAAAATTTCACGCTATTTTGTGTAGGCCATTAACTAATTCGCACGCAAATCTTAAGATGAAATCTTGTTAACAGACGTGCACAAAATCTATACAAGTGTCTTTAGGAGGTATCATCTTTAAAAGCTGTAATTTCCACTAGGTTTCTTGCATTGGAAATCTCCTTCCTTTTAGTTCTCTAAGGCTTGTCTTTGGCAACATAAGAAGTACCTGCATAGAAAGACATAAGCCTTGCCTATGCAAAGGGAAATACTGTATTTAAGAGAAAATGTGGCTATGATCAAGAAAAAAAAAAGATTCTTTTCTTCTCCATGTTCCAATCTAAAGGAAGAGGTTTCATCCTGGTTTTCATTTTGTGTTCATCACATGAATTCCAGTTTTCTTAAAGTGTTCTGGATTCGAGCTTGGTTGACAAGCAAGTTCACACAGGGCACAGTCTTTCACGAATCTCTTCCCCAGAGACACAAAACAGGACAGGTCTCTTGTCCACATATCCAGTTTCACACTTTATTCTATCATTAGCCACTTTCATATATGCATTTCTTTTACTGTGTTTCATCTCTCAGCTATCAAAGAGTAGAGCCATTGTTTAGGGGAAAGGCATAAGGACTGTGTTCGGGATGTGCTACGAGCAAGGCATTTGGTCATGGGTTTCTGCTAGAAGTCAGATATCTTAAGAGCAAACACCTAGGGCCAGAGCACAGACTAAAGAATCACCTTCGCTTCTTCCCAGAGGACAGTGGAAGAGTCTGATATGCATGTGTGTCTCTGTGGGGAACGTGGAGGGTGTACTTATGGGTCATTCATGACTTTGCAGTCAATGGATAAAGTCGGGGAGTGGGGCAGTAGCTGATGGCTCTTTCTAGATCCCACAGGCCTCTGCATCTGTAGTCTTCCCCCGGAAGTTAGATGCAAAGTTATAGGGGGACTTCCAAGAGGATGTAACGAAGAGAGAAAAAGGGTTTCTTGCGGAATTTTGAATCTTCACGTAGAATGTGAATCTTAGCATTTGCTGGGCCAATTATTCTAGACAAGTCAATGGATTCACAGGGAGACTACAGTGCCAGGCCAAGGCCGGCTTCTGAAAGACAGAAGGACCACAGACACACATTGCAAATCAAACAAAGCTCAGCCATCTGCTTTGAGAACACTTTCACCAATCAGAACACCACTTCTCCAAACCAATTATTTGTAAAGATGATGACCAATGAGTGTTAGATTTTATAGATCCAATAAGGAAAAAAATATTTTTATTATTATCTCAATGTAATAAAAACTTTTTTTAATCTTTCGAGTGCCTCATAGGACCAAGTATTATGTTTCCTTTTTGTTTTTGTACTTTTTATATTTTTAAAATATCCTGATGTAATGTTGACTGAACTATCTTTACACCTTTTGCGCTGTGCAAAGAAATACTATTTCTCTACCCTAAGAGATCTGTTTATCTCCTCTCTGTCTACAAGGATCACTTTGAAAAAGTTCCTCTTGAATTTCTAATGGTTTGTTCATGGAATACAGAATATGGGAAATATATTGTAACTAGTATTATTTGAAGTTCATGTCCATATAGCCCATAGAAGCCAGAATTCTGGGCTGGAAATGGATATATTTTTGGACAGTGGGGAGGGGAATTTCACTACACAGACTAGCTGTGAACTTCCAAATCCTTTCATCTCATTGGCCATGTGGCTGTGCATGCTTTAGAAATCCTACTTGAAGAGTCTGTTTGCAGAAGAGTTGATGCTCCTTGGTTTCCCAGTGAACTTGACCCCTCCCTGGATGGATCCACTCATTCAACCAAATGTATTGTTTGCCTCAGGCATATTTTTTCATAGCTGGGGAAGAATCACTAGGACACACTAGCCAGCAGGCCATAAATGGAAGGGCACAACACAAAGCCAAGCAGTTTTAACACGCTAATCCTCAGCCCTCTGCATAGTCTAGTGACTGTATACGAAGGGATCTGCCCAGAGATATTCCAGGAACTTACATTGGAAATCCCTGCAGAATCTCGTGATAATCATGGCCTACTAGTTGTGGAGTTATGAACAAAAAAAAAGTAGTTGGGTGCCAGTAGCTCACACCTATAATCCTAGCTACTCCATAGACCCAGATCTGTGAGCCAAGGTTCAAAGAGAACCTGGCGCAGAAAATTCCAATTCATTCCAATTCATCAGCAGAATGCTGAACTGGAGATATGGCTCAAGTGCTAGAGTGCCAGCTATAGCATTATAAAGCAAGCAACCAGAGTGCTAAGCCCTGAGTTTAGCCCTGGTACTGGCCTCCAAAATCAAAACAACAAGCGAACAAACCCAAAATACAAATAAGCTACTCTGAGAATCAGCTACCCACCAGCCAGGGTTGCTTTTGACCATCCATCCCATTGCAGATTGTGCTTCAACAAATCACTAAACTGCGGGTAACAAAAATTCAGGGTCTCTTCCCTTCAAAGTCAGTTGAAACTCCATGTCATCCTTAAACTCCAAAGGCCGGAGAGCTGACTACACTGAGCAGGGATGACATTTGGTACATGTATTGTAGGGAAGTTTAATAGCTCTGTAGCCTAAAGGTTGATGGACTCTTAGCCTTTGGTCACTCAGCAACACAATGAGGCAGATCAAAGCAACATGAGCAAGATTGTTAAATCCATCCTTATTTCAAGTGGCGTAAGCAAGAGCCAGTGGCAAAGGTCTCTGCCACCTCATATTCTTAAAGTCATTAAGACACCTGTAAATGTAGGGCTAGAAACTCAATACGGATTTCCTCTGAGCCTTGGAAAAGTAAAAGGCCAGCAACTGGACCAAGTTGAACAAGATTTGCATTCTTTCTTACACTTTCCTAGCTCTCTCAGCCATGTAGCCCTTGTCATCAAGACAATACATTCAACCCAGTCACAGGGAATAGTATCGTGTGTGTGTGTGTGTGTGTGTGTGTGTGTGTGTGTGTGTGTGTGTGTGATGTCAGCACCATATGTGTTGAGTTTAATGTTGAGCTGTAGCAAGCTGGCGACCTTCCCCTCTTTGCTTGTAAAGAAGACAACCAAATGCTCTTCGGAGAGCAACCCCGCGTGGTAAGGCAGTATTCTCCTCCTTGCTGTCTTCTTTGGAACAGTTCAACTGCAGAAATGTCAGATGGAGGGTTTTGGGGTTTTTTTGTGTGTGTGTGCTTTCTTGGTTTTGTTTTCTTTTGTAAGTAACACACCACAACCTTGGCTTTCTCCGACACAGAACACTTCTTCAGTTGTTGTGGAGTTCCCTCTTGCTATATCTTCTATGCAATTCCTTTTCTAACAAATCGCTGGCAGGGAGGAGAATCGCTCCTGGCCACTCCCTCCATCGCCTGGCTGTTTGTGTGGAGGTGGGGATACCAGCTCTGGTAGGCCTCTCTTCTCTCCCTGGCTGCCTCACCCGATTTTTCCTGCAGTCCCCTTGGTTTGTAAAATTGCCTGCATTTATTCTGTCAGCCAACATGTACAAAATGTAAGAAAGAATTTTTAAACCGGTAATAAATTATATTTATAAGCAAAGCCGAGTGCTCCTCCCTTGTGCCTTCCTGACCTAGTCCTGTCCTATTAGGAGTCAGCACATAGGTAGGTGCTTATGGCAATCGCCCTCCAAAACAGGATGGAGTCCCGGACAGTGTTTTGCCAATATCACTGATACCACTAGGAATATCTACCCACATGACAAGACAAGGAAGTGTTTATGGTAAACAGAGTAATTTATTTGAAAGTGAAAGGAGTCCACAGTAAGAGAAAGTAGCAAAGCTTTCAGGAGAGGGGTCGAGAGGAGTCCAGTGGAGTCCGCTGGAGGTACAGGGTTCCTCCCATTGGCTTTACAGATTGTTTGATGCTTTATGCAAATACCACCCTGGCTCTTTTCTTTGGTGGAGCAAGCACCCAGGTCACTATGGGAAGAAGCATTTCAGCAAGAGCACAAAGCACTGTGGGAACAAAAGACATGGTGAAGAACATGTTATTGGCCACATGTTATATCTGCCACGTTTTATCGCTACATATCACTTCCACTTTCTCTCATCAATGTATTAAGACTCATCTAAGATCGGAAACAGGTGCTTGGATCCATCCACCTCCAGAGATTCTGGTTACTTCAGATCTGGACATAGCCTGAATACTGAGGGTGGAAGGCTCACAGATTAATTAAAAGAACCTGTCCTAGGCTGGGCAGCTGTGGCTCATCTTGTAATTCTAGCTACTCAGGAGGCTAAGATCTAAGGTTGTAGTTCAAAGCCAATCCAGACAAGAAGTCCGTGAGATTCTTATCTCCAAGTAAAAGCTAAAATGCTAGAAGTACAGTTGTGGCTCAAGTGGTACAGCACTAGCCTTGAGGAAAAGAACAGCCAGGATCTGACTTTAAGCCTCAGGACAAGGTCTAAAAAAAAACAGAAAAAAAATGTCTTAAGACATTTGCATCAAAGGAGCTTATGAACAGCACGAAGGCTTGCCCCAAAGGTTTGGTCTTATAAAGTGTGCTGATAACTGCTTTTACAGGTTGGACAGTCGTGGTGAGTTCTTGACTCAGTCAAAACTGGATGTGGTGCAGGACCCAGGCACTCCTGGAGGTCAACCAGGAGAAGGCTTGGGTGTGAGTTGGAGAGGAGCAGTGACACCCAGGGCTCCCTCAAGTCTCCTCAAGACCACGTGTCCTTGCCCCTGTGCTCAGCCGGAATGACCACAGAGCCCCAACAACTGCGCCATCGGGGCTGCAAACCAAGTCTCCTGAGGTTGCCAACTCAAATGTTTGTGCAGGGAAGGAATGAAAAATACATAAACTAAAACCTGGGTAGAATCAATGTGAGGGCTCTGTCTGAAAGCATGAATATTCTATTAAGAAGCAAACAAGGCTCTGATTCACACACACACACACACACACACACACACACACACACACACACACGTAGATGCACGCAGCTCATTACCAACCCCGATCTTTTCATTAGAGTTTGCATAGCTGGAAATTCTGCTGAGAATGCTACTGTATGTGGAGGAATGTTCATTTTCAAGGCCAAGTCCATGAGTGAGCAGCCCTGATGAGCTGAGTTTACTGGACAGTTCTGAGACTCTCGTGGTTCGCTTGGTGCCAGTGTCAGGCACCAGGCAGAGCCTCAGCCCGAGTCCCTTCAGCTGGGTTCCGATCAGCACTTAAGGAAGGAATTACTTGCTAGAAACACAAGTTCTTTGGGGGAACAGGGATATCTGTACTTTGTTGCTGTCACAGAGAAGACAATCAATCCTGTCAGGTATAAAGTTGTCAAAACCAAGAGAAACACGTGCTTTGCTCTTCTAGATTTTACTGTCTGTTTTTGGTCCTGTAAGAAGCTTGCCCTGCACAATGCCATGCAGAGTAGGGTCCGTGCATGGCAGGAGAGGTCTTCCAACAGCAAGCCTAGCATGTTCCCAACAGTGTTTGCATTATGTCTGATAAAGCGAATGTCATTTCTTTTTGTCAGTTGTGGGGCTTTGAACTTGGGGCCTGGGTGCTATCCCTGAGCCTCTTTGGGCTCACGGCTAGCGCTCTACCACTTAAGCCACAGCTCCAGTTCCAGTTTTTGAGTGGTTCATTGGACGTAAGAGTCTCGCGGGGACTTTTCTGCCCACGGCTGGCTTTCAAACCGCGATCCTCAGCTCTCAGCCTCTTGAGTAGCTGAGATTACAGGTGTGAGCCACCAGCACCTGGTGTTAATGTCATTTTAAAAGGTTATTTTTATGTACTTTTACTCTGACCTGGAGGGGGAGGGAAGCCATCAAAGATGGCACACATTCAGATCATTTGTTCTTCATGAGCCAAGGAAGTGGAGGTCGGTATTTTTACCCCATCTTGTCGGTGAGATTGGGGCTGACAGGTAACGTAGTTCAGCATAACAGAAAAAGAAAATGAGAGGATTTCTAAGTCAGCCTGAGCCCCATTAGTGCGGCAAGCTCTCCTGCACAAAGTGCAGTGGGTTAGAACATAGCCAATCCCAAACCTCTCACTCCTTCAGTCCTAAATTAAAACCACTCTGGGTAGTAGCTGAAATTCGTCAGAATCCCATCCTCTGACCTACTTAGTTCCTGTCTTTCTTAGCAGCTTCCTCTCGTAGGCTCCTGCTCTACTCTGGTCAATATCACCAGCCCTTTGGTGATAGTCATTCTTAATTTCCATGATGCATTGCCTCTTTCCACTAATAAACTCCAATCCTAAATTAACTGAATTGGTGTTGTCATTATGCCTGTGTTTGAGCTTGCTGATAGAAAAATAAAATCACATGGGGTGCTGGTGGCTTGCACCTATAATCCTAGCTTCTCAGGAGGCTGAGATCTAAAGATCATGGTTTGAAGCCAGCCCAGGCAGGAAAGTCTGTGAGACTCTTATCTCCAATTAACCACCAGAAAACCAGAAGTGGTGCTGTGGGTCAAAGTGGTAGAGTGCTAGCCTTAAGCAAAAGAACTCAAGGACAGTATGCAGGCCCCAAGTTCAAGCCCCACGACTAACAAAAAAAAAAAAAAAAAAAAAAAAAAGGAAGAATGAAAGAAGAAAATCACAACCTGCAAAAAGAAAGGGGGGACACTGAATTTTGTAACCATTTTCAACAGTTGGGCACTTACCACATGTTTAAGTGCAAACATTTCACGTTCAGAACAGCTCCATGTGGTAGATATTACCATTATTCTCTCTGCAAGAAGATGGAACATTCCTCCCCACTTCAGGCTTAGGGAAGAGGGAGTGTCAATTTACAGACAGGTTCTGGGCTACTGTGAGACACAGTTTAGTAAGAATAACTTAAACTGGTCTTCAGTCATTGCCCATAAGCACTGGTTGGGCTTCCCCAGTCCGTTGTAATTTTCCATGGACCAACTGTACTCCATTTCTTTCCAACCACCCACTGCTCTGCCTTCCCCTCAGCCTCCCGTGACTACTAAGAGGACAGAAGCGGTGGGATCATTCCTTTTGCCCTCTACATGTTCACCCTCACCTGAGCCCTCTCCATTGCCACCCTCCTCCCCTCCCCCATTAACATGTGATATTGTCAAAGGAAAACAAAAGGCACAACTATAAGACCACATACAATCGCAATCGTGTTTTCTCTAAGGGATGAATGACACCATTTTATTTAGGGGAATGTTTAAACAAAGCCATATACAATTTGTAACAAATACAATAGTTTGTTCCCTAGTCCTGAATAATTACAGTATGTACAAATTCCATAAGGCACAGGTTCCCCAAAAGAACACAAGGGAGACTTCTTTCGAAACAGACACACAATAAAACCCTTAGATAGTACCAACTTTTCTCCACCAAATATTGCATTTTCATTTGTTCATTTTACAAAAGGAATCATAATTGCTTTTGATGTAACCCTTTTCCGTTTGCTCTGTCCTGAGACCAAGTTTCCTAAGGAGATGTAATTAATTATTGGACACGTTCAAGCTTTAAGAATCATCCTTCTTTCACTGCCTATCCACCTACAAGCGAAGAAGAGCCAGGGCAGACTAACAACATAAAACTCCTCATGAATATGCACGACTCAAGAACATGAAATTCCATCATTATTAAGTACTTGCTATACTTGACTACACACCAACTGAAATGTGTCAAAGGACTCCCTGTAAATTAAAAAAAAAGACCTCAGCATGTTTTCTGAGGGATGGAAATAGAATGGGCACCACTGACATGAGCAATGCTTTGCTGGAGATCAAAGGTCTGTCTCCTCACACACAAGCTCATAGCTCTTTACTTGTGGTGGAAAACCTGATATACCTCCATAAATAAATATTATGCTTCATCTAGTGCTTTATCATCCATATATTTTACTCTCTAATCCACAGAATGGAGTTGTGCCAGACTCCAAACTGAACACAATATTTACATATACATCTATATTTATATAATATATATACATATGTAAGCTATAAACCTGAACATCTCAGCATACAAAGCTTATCTAACAACTAATAACTTAGGAGTCCATTGAAGGCAAAGGGGTGAGAAGAAAATCTTAGTCTTTTGAGAGTAAGCAATGAGCTACACCACTAAATTCCAGGTTCTCAACTTATTGAAAGCTCTAACAAAAATATTAATAAAATTCACTTCTGAGCTGCTACAAAATTTGAAATCAAAGGATTACTGAGATGTGAGTAGTTGGTCTTTAAAGACAATTTCCTTTTATCTAGTAGCAAGATAAAGAGAAAATGAAAATGTAATCACAAATAAATTTTTATTGAATGACATACTTGCTACATGGGTCACTTCTGATATCTTGAGAAGAATTCTAAATTTTTAATAATGAAATATTCAAGTTGCAGATTAGAATGCAGGCTATCAATTTTCCCCAAAGCAACCAAATGAATGATGTAGAAGAAATTTGGATACCATTCTAACTTCCTTCCAGATCTTCATTAGAACCCTAGAAATCTTGTTTACTTTTGCCACAAAACATTCTGATTTGAATTTATTCATGTGCAGTAGGTTACCAAAAAGTTAACAAAGTACTATCTTAACAAAACATTGAGACAAAAAACTCAACCATCGGGCTGGGGATATGGCCTAGTGGCAAGAATGCCTGCCTCGGATACACGAGGCCCTGGGTTCGATTCCCCAGCACCACATATACAGAAAACGGCCAGAAGCGGCGCTGTGGCTCAAGTGGCAGAGTGTTAGCCTTGAGCGGGAAGAAGCCAGGGACAGTGCTCAGGCCAAGGCCCAGGACTGGCCAAAAAAAAAAAAAAAAAACTCAACCGTATTAAAACACTAATTTATGCCAATTAACTGGCATAAACACTTCCTGATTTGTAGGTGACCTGAAATTTCTCTCCCAGGATCAATTAACACACTTAGTTCTGCCCATATAGTCTTTCTAAACTATCATATATTCTTTCTAAACTATCACCAAGGATATAATTTGACACAGAGGAATGAACTTTTGTATTGGTACTGAGGTGACTTTAGTATCAGTAAGAGCAGGGTTGTGACTGCAAATTATATCTGAAATGATCTGTTTTGACTCTTTGTTCCATTGTGCCAGTACTGGGGCTTGAATTCAGGGCCTGGGTGCTGTCCCTGAGCTTAAGCCATACTCCATTTCCAGCTTTTTGCTGATCAGTTGGAAATAAGAGTCTCTGGGGCTTTTCCTGCTCAGCAGGCTTCGAACTGTGATCTTCAGATCTCAGCCTCCTGAGTAGCTAGGATTTTAAATGTGAGCCACCATTCAAAAACTGAGAAATTCTTAATCCTCAAGAAATCCTTAATGATTTTCAAGCGGCAAGCACCGCTCACAATACTGCCATATAATGTCTAGATGAACAAGGCACACCTGCAGTCTACTTCAGAAGAGAGGAGTGATTTTCTCATTTTCCTGCAATTGTCCCTTTTTCAAAAGTTCTCCATCTTTCAGGCACCCAGTGGTGAAATATGTTAGAAAACACTGCCCCCTGGCGTATTCTGGTGGCAATGACTTCTTTAAGGCCCAGGGCAAAGAACTTGCAAAAGCCTTGCTAACCACTACAGAATGTCTAAACAGCATACAAAAACCACAGTAAGGAAATGAATAGAGTTGGGAGAGATGTGTATTATATTTCTGTTGCTGAGGAATATTGTCCCTATTAGTGATTTTGTTGTATGTTATTCAAAAGCTAAAAGTCTTAGAGAATTAAGTGAAGAGATGTTTTGTATAAGTGCTACAGAGAAGAAAATAAATAAATTAATGAAGTAGTAAGTAGTATGTCATGAAAACAAAATGAGTCAGCCTTCTTACAGTGTGAAATGATCCCTTAAGATTTGCGTATTACATCCATATCTATTCTAGAACAACAAATACCAGTAGCCATATTATTTTTACTAACTCTCTTCTACTAGTCCATCTTCACCTTATATTTATCTTTTTTCTTTTTTTTGGTTGGTCGTGGAGCTTGAACTCACAGCCTGGATGCTGTCCCTAAGCTCTTTTGCTCAAGGCCAGTTTGAGCCATAGCGCCACTTCCTGTTTTCTGGTAATTAACTGGAGAGAAGAGTCTCAGAAACTTTCCTGCCGGGGCTGGCTTTGAACCATGATCCTCAGATCTCAGCCTCCTGAGTAGCTAGGATTATAGGCATATGCCACTGCTGCCTTGCTTATCTATTTTTTTAATGAAGATTTATTGAAATTAACCTGAAGGATACTTCCCCTGTATCATTTAATTCAGGTAACAAAAATAAAAAGCAACAATAGAAGAAACCATCTGTATCTATACAAAATAAGATGTCTGCACATCATTCCTTGTGCTTCTGAGATTAGATCTGTTGCATATATAACAAATAAGCCAGCCTCAACTCCTTGTTTAATGGCATGTCCTTCTTACAACACAAGAGCAAATTATCTTAAAGCACCTTGTCTTTAACACAACCCCTGGCAATTTCATTGAATATTGATCTTCTGCTTTTTGAGATCACAAGCACGCACAGGTCAATTCTCTGCCCATTAAAAGGAAGAGGTGGGGAAAAAAGGCTTTGCTTGTATTTAATGGGGGGGAAAGGGGGGGAATTTATGGTGAAATATCTGCTTAACACAAACTGAAACAGAAATTGTTGTAAAGAACACCCATCAAGCTTTCTGTTACAGTCACAAAACCTTCCCTTGTTCCACATATTCCGGGGCTGTAGGAGTGGTTTCAGACAGGAGGAACGGGTACCCGTGTGCTCTCACAGTGCCTTGGGAGCCTCAGTGGCAGGGCCGGCAAAGTGGTGTGAAGCGTGAAGCTAGTGGGAAGGGCACTGGGGAAAATGAGACTACCTTTTGGGTTGTAGAATGCAATCCTATCTTATCAATGGAGAGCATACTTTCTCTTCCAACGGGGTTTCTGGGAAGAATTTCTGTTCTTATTTAAGCTATCATTGTATAAACCTTAAAACAGCTACATCTGTTTCATTTTGGCAAAATTAAAGCATCTTTTTTTCTTTTTAATGGCAATCCCAAAATACAGGGCTTTCTTAGAAAGCAGCATGCATCGTATCTTGAACAGAGCACCCAAGCAGTGTCTCCCTCCTACAGACAAGGATGAGTCTGTATATCCGGGCACTTCTCAGGGCCTGTCTGGGTTGCTCCAGGAGACATGGGTCAGACTTCCCTGGCAAGCAAAGTGGTGTTCAAAGCTCACAGTGTGGATGCCTCTGGAATATTTTTTTGGCTCTGCCCACAAGAAGAGAGTATCTGTCGGCCTTCCACAGAAATGCTTCTTCGTCTCACATCAGAGCTTAATGTCCTGGGACTCTGACATTTTGGCGAGGGTTTTCTTAACCCGCAGAGCTGTCAGCCTGGAGGCAGGGTTGTGAGCCCAGCATTCAGTCATGAGTTTCCCCATCTGCCTCAGACACTGTGAAAGAGAAAAAGGAGCATTCACTAATGTCAGAAGAACATATTTGCCTGCAAGGCTAGCCCCTCAAATTTGGCTTTGGGTTGGGGGTTTATGAAGTCTCAATGGATTGTCCAAAGTACCCCTTAACACCATGTCGAAATGAGATTCCCTAAAAACTCCTTTTCATGCAAACTGGTAGGGACCCAGACAGATTTTCAGGTCTTCCTGTAACAGTAAGCAAGTGGTTTGCTGATTCTACTTACACTTTGGTAGTCAAAAGCAACACCTTCATTTTATTAAATTTAGTTATTTTTCAGACAGCATCTCACATTTTTTTCCTGAAGTGAGCCATAGACTGAAACTCTCCTACCTACACCTCCAGTGTGGCTGGAAGCACAGGTGTGAACTGCCAGTTCCAATTTTTTTTTCAGATACAATGTTATAAATATTTTTACTGGGTTCACCTCAAACTATGATCCTAGTAATCTCAAGTAGGTACTACAGATATAAGCCACAGTGCCTAGCCTTAGAAGGGTGTTTTTGAAGATTGTCTTAGCAAATAGGAAAAAATCCAAAGAATCTGTATTGCACTCCATAATCCCAGGTTATTTTTTTTAACACTAAGTAACTGTAAACATTTTATCTAATTCGGTACTACTCAAACAAACATGGCAATTCATAAATCACAGCAAATGAGCATAACACTTGGCCATTTTACAATATTAATGATCTGTACATAACTTTGCTAAAACTTTCTCTTGTCTTTCCTGTGATACATCAATTGCTGGTCTTCTTGTTGAAAAGCACAAAATTCCCTTCTCTAGAAATCCTCAGTGAAGGACTGTCAAATCATATTGACATTCACCTAAGGCTCTGTGCATTTGTCTGCAGTGGGTTTGGTGCAGGTTTGGTAAGAACCTTTTGTCCTTCTTTGACTGGGCATCCAACTCATTTAGAATGTTCCCACCTATCAGAAGACTTTCAGTGTGGACGCATCAGAGGTCACAGTGGTTCAAGTGAGCCACAGGTCGGAGTCAAGTGTTAGGAAAGGCAAGGCCTACCCAAATCACTTCCACCTGCCCGACAGCTTGTTTGCAAGCTTAATTGGTTTTCAACACAGTCCTTAGAAGCAAACTGAAGGCAGATGCGTTCAAATCATAGCCAAGACACACAGCATAATTGACCAGTTTCACCAGGCCAACCTAAATTACTTCATACATTGAAACCTCCGCTATTCAGGCTCCTACATTTTACTCTCATCAAAATGCCAGAACAATATACTTGGGTGTATAATTTTTTTAAAGACACAGAGGAAGAAATAACAGTATTTATGCAAATGAAAAGAAGAAAATCTAACATGTGGGCTTAATGTTGACTTGTTTAGTATATTTTGGAAACAGTAAAATGAAATTGGGGGGTGGGGAGGGGAATGAAAGGAACAGATTTGCCCTACCACACAGATTTACTCCATATACGTTACTGCGATGAGGCAAAACACCATCTCCACCAAAATAAAGAAGCATTTCGGTAGTGAGTATTCTGAGTGTTGGCAATGAGGAAAAGTCCCTTCAGAAGCCACGTGGTTAGGTCCCGTCTTACCTCATCGCTGCTCCAGCGGTTGGGGAAGGAGGGGCGGAGCTTCTTAAGGCACACGATCTCTCTCATGTCCTCATAAGAGGGGTCACTGGGTACCAGGTCATGATAGGGGAGCTGGTACTCTTCTACTATACCTGAAAATATGTTTCTATTATCATCATCATCATCATTATTATTCTATTATTATCATTATTGTTATTTTTCAATGTAATACAAGAGTGTTCTCCCAGGAAATAGCTGTCAATATTAAAACCACAAGTCCAAGCTGACAAGCACAAAGTCAACTTTGGAAAACGGACCTCCATTCATGCTTAATGTAATTTAGAAAGCGTGGTTAGGAAAATATGTGAAAAATGCTATCACAAGTCTTCATGTCTTTTTTTTAATGTCCAAAGGCTAAGTTAAATGAGCACCTCCAATTTATTTCTAATTTAATCAAAGCCAAACTTAAAAAGAAAACCCGCACTAAATCTCAATGTAAATTTGTTAGGCACATGGCAACTTTGTATTTTCTGCTATGTCAGTCGCTGGTGCATGAGATTATGAATACTATATTTTGGGGAGCACATCCTGTCGGAACAAAATGTCAGATTCATATTTTTCTGATTAATAAAAAGAAGCAGTTTTTGCACAGGAACTGCTCGGAAAATTATATAGACCAAAAGTACTAAGCATGATAGATTTTTTTTTTACATTAAAAAGACGGATTTATATTTTCTTCTTTGAATTTTCTAATTCTATTTCGTTTCACATTTTCTAATAGCCCATTTCTACTTTTTTCCTTCTGCCCTTTAAGAAGGTAGGCTGTTTGTGTCTTCTTTTTAACTTCTTCTGAAGCAGTAATTCTTTTTTTTGCGGGGGGGGGGGGGCAGTCCTGGGGCTTGGACTCAGGGCCTGAGCACTGTCCCTCGCTTCTTTTTGCTCAAGGCTAGCACTCTGCCACTTGAGCCACAGCGCTACTTCTGGCCGTTTTCTGTATATGTGGTGCTGAGGAATCTAACCCAGGGCTTCATGTATAGGAGGCAAGCACTCTTGCCTCCTAGGCATATGCCTCCTAGGCCATATTCCCAGCCCTGAAGCAGTAATTCTAAGTGATCTCTCTTCACAAGTGATAAGAGGGCCATGTTCTGAACAATCTTTCCACATTCGATGCCATACTTTTTAGATAGTTCAGGTTTTTGCCTGTGCAGAAATCAACAAGTTGATAAATTATACACAACATCATTAAAGTCATTGGAGAAATGCTCTGGCCAGATCTGGGGTCTGTATTATGCCTTTACTTATCAACAAAAACTCATATAAAATCATATAGAACCAGCGGGTCAAAGGTTTTCTCAGATTATTTCAACCCATCAGTGGCTCAACATCTATGATTATCTGATGTCACCACAGAACACAATCCTATGCATTACTTATAGCTATATTTCCTTTTGTTGTGTTTCATTATCTCAGTATATGATAGACAGATAAATAGATGATAGATAGATAGATAGATAGATAGATAGATAGATAGATAGCCAAGCCCAACACACATGAGTTCTAAGATGTCTCTTCATTTGTTTTTCCTCTCAAACTCTCAGTGCCACTACCTAGATGGACAGTGAGGTAAATTACCACAGATACAGAAAAGGCCAACCACAGAAAATTATGGATCAATCAAATTTGGGCTTTGAACTATAGCCCTTACTTCTTTCACTTTATCATGTAACACAATCATCAAAAACTTACAGACAGGGCTAGGAATGTGGCTTAGCAGTAGAGTGCTTGCCTAGCATGCAGGAAGCCCTGGGTTCGATTCCTCAGTACCACATAAACATAAAAAAGTTGGAAATGGCACTGTGGCTCATGTGGTGGAGTGCTAGCCTTGAGCCAAAGGATGCCAAGGACAGAGCTCAGGCCCTGAGTTCAAGCCCCAGGACTGGCAAAAAAAAAAAATTCCATGCAGCCAGGAACCAATTGCTCATGCCTGTAGTCCTAGTTATTCAGAAAGCTAAGCTCTGAGTATTGAAAGCCAGAAGAGGAAGAAAAGTCCCCAGGATTCTGTCTCCAAGTATCTATCAGAGAGTAGTCATGGCCCAAGTGGTAGAGTACCAGCCATGAGTGAGCAAGCAGAGCACAAACATGAGGCCCTGAGTTTGAGCCTCAGAATAAGGGGGGAAAATCTCATGTAAGCTGTCATTTAATTCTGGGTTTAAAATCTCCAAACTCTGATTCCCTACCATCCCCAACTTTTTTCCAAAGTTAGAAAAGCCCAAACCTGTTGTGCTCCATCACCAACCACCTGGACTAGAAAGACAAGGCCAAAAATCTTTTCACATCTTCACTACCTTTGATTTCTATAAATTTGTCTTAATAAAGTACAAATAGATAATTCAGAAACAGGCTCTTCCTTTCTTCACCAAGGAGGAAATCAAGGCACAGAGGCATCAAGATGTATTTAGGTTCATTCTTTCCTACTTCATATTTATGACACAATGTTTATTTATTTACTATCTGACTAACAAAAGCTTCTTGTATTAACTTTCTCCTGAACTTAAGAATTCTGTCAAATTCTGTCCCTTCAAAGGGGCAGACTGTGTTCTGCTTAATATTGCTTAGCAGAGGTTCAGAATTCTCAAGGTTAGTAGAAGTCATTTTATCACTGAAAAAAATCTTTCTGCATCTAAGAATACGAATGCTTGTCCAGTGAATGTTCCATTTCTATATTTAAAGATGAATCTATATATGTTGAAATGAAAATTAGTAAGCATTTTTAACATGATATAAGTGCTATTCATGGGATACACATGGGATGCACGTAAAAATTCATTCTTTGTGTATTCATTAAAACCTCACAACTATGTAAAGAGGATACAGTAGCACATCTCATTCTTTTTGTTTTTGTTTTTTGTTTTTTCCAGTCCTAGGGCTTGAACTCAGGTCCTGAGCACTGTCCCTGGCTTCTTTTTTCTCAAGGCTAGCACTCTGCCACTTAAGCCACAGTGCCATTTCTGGTTTTTTCTATATATGTTGTGCTGAGGAATCGAACCCAGGGCTTCATGTATACAAGGCGAGCATTCTACCACTAGGCCACATTCCCAGCCGTCACGTCTCATTCTTAAGAGAACACTGAAACAAAGGTATGCCTGAAAATAAATAGCAGGGACAAGAATAATCCCCAGTACTAGTCACATGCACACTGAAACCCAGAGCAAGTTTGAGTTTTTCTCAGGAGTTCAAACTGGCCATTATGAAGAAGAGCAGCAGTAGCAAGCTTTTGGTTTTTAATTTTATTAATTTACTTTATTGTTATTATAGAGGTCATGTGCAAAGGAATTACAATTACATTGAGTGAGGTAACGAGTACATTACCATACACTACCTTTCCTACAGTGTCTTCTGTTCTCTCATAATCTCTCCCAGTCCCTCCCTCCTGTCATCTTCACCCACAGTGGAATAGTTCACGTTCATCAGTGTCCAGTGAGCTCCACTGAGTAGCTAGCTTTTTAAATGATTATTACTATTTTCAGAATAATATACCTGCCATATTCTGTATTTGATCTGAAAGGAACCTAACATTCAGCTCCTGACTTTTAAAAAGAAGTAGGAGCGACTAGAAAACAGATTGCACAGCAGTAGTCAAAATGGTTCAAGGAATACGATTTTTGTATATTAAAGGATCTTATTAATTATAATTGGTCTTATTAGAGAGTCTTTTTTTTGGTTGCAGAAAAATCATGAACAGTAACAAATGCTGATTACTTGTTTTTTATATATAAAAAAGAACTGTTTCCAAATTGCTTTATGAGGAAGTTTTATAAATGAGAAAGAAATGAACTAAGGAATGGGTCCCCCATTTCATGTTTGTTTCCAGGGTCATGTCTGCCTAGGATGTGACAAGGGAATGGGGCTCCGGAGTTGGAAACAGGGTTCAGGTGAGCGAGAAAAGCTTCAAGGAGTAGGAAAGGGGACTGACTTGATAAATGCAGCAATTTCAGGAGGAAGACCCCAGGAGGAAGGAAAAGGAGACCACAAAGAGTAGCGGAGGGTGCTCTTTGAAAAGGCAAGGGATGGAGAATGTCTGCAAGCAAACCTTAGTGGTAGATGGAGAGAGAAGGCTGTCAAAAATTATTCTAACATGTCAACTATTTCCTGGAAAGACTCTGACTGCATCAACAGCAATAAAGGAGGAAAGGAAAGCAACCCTGATTTTAATAGGCAGAACGGCCACTTGGCACTTCTGATGAGAAAGGATTTCTAGCATCTCCTCTCGTAGCTTTACAAAGAGGTTGTCATGTCTTACCTCCTGAAACACATCTCCTAGCCACCTCCCAAAGGATGAGTCCAAAACTGTACATGTCGGCCATGATGTAAGACTGGAAGTGATTTCTATTCAAGCTCTCATCCAGCACTTCCGGCGGCATATAACGCTTGGTGCCAACTCTTGTGTTGGGTGGGATGTCAACTTCATTTGTGTCACTGAGGAAAAGGTAACGGCAAAGTGTTATCAGCATCAAAGAGGCCTAACAAAAGACAAGACATCCAGGCAATCCTTCGAACAAGCACTTTCATAAAAGGTAGATAAGATAAACTTCTCCAGAAATAAAACATTTCCTAGGGAAAACCACACACATTTCTTGCCAAAAGTTACAGGAAATAGTCATGGAATATTATGTGAAATAATTAAATGGTGCAGATGAGACTGAACAAGAATGAAGTTGCAACATACAAAGGCTTCTGCCTACAAGGTCAAAATTAAAATTATATTGCTAAATATCTTTAAAAATACCTTCCCTCCCTCTGTATTTTAGATACCACATAGCTGTTTGTCTGAGAGAGTTTTGTGTTTGGAAGTTTTTGTTGTTGTTGTTGTTCTGCAGTGCTGGGATATAAGCCAGGGACATCGATATACAAGAAAGCACTCTATCACAGATCTACCAGCCTGAGACAGCATTTGGTGTTGTTTTGTTTTGTTTTGTTGCCAGTCCTGTGGCTTGGACTCAGGGTCTGAGCACTGTTCCTGACTTCTTTTTTCTCAAGGTAGCAATCTACCACAGTGCCACTTACAGCTTTTTCTGTATATGTGGTGCTGAGGAATTGAACCTAGGGCTTCATGTATGCTAGGCAAGCACCTGAGACATTGTATTTTATCCCTAGAAATGTTCTTCACTTTCATCCTATTTGTTCTTTTTCTTTTTAAATAGTTGTACAAAGGAGTTGCCATTTAACAAAACAGTTAATTAACACAATGCATCTTGATCAGTCACCCATTTCAATGAGACAGTATTTTTTAAGCAAGACATCATAAGACCTCGTTTTAACTATCTTAAAAAACATAGTAAAGTGATAGATAAAAATTTGCAAGTACTTTATTTTGACAAGAAAGGAACAAAATTAAAAGTTCCTTATTTTCACTATTGTTTCATGGAACAAATGGCCTTGTGTGCCGGTGTGTGCCCACGTGCTCATACTGGGGCTTGAACTGGGTGCTATCCCTTAGCTTTGCACTCAAGGCTGGTGCTCTACCATTTAAGCTACACCTCCACTTCTGGCTTTTTTTTCTGGTTAATTAGAGATAAGAGTCTCACACATTTTCCTGCTTGGGCTGGCTTCAAGCTGCGATTGTCAGACCTCAGCCTTCTGAGTAGGTAGGATTACAAGCAGAAGGCACTGGTACCCATCTTATAGTTTTGTTTAAAAAGGAGGAAAGGAATACCTCCAACTTCATTGAAATTTCAACTCCCGGTTGACTTTTTATTGCTTTTAGTGGACTGAGGGGAAATGAACCCTGGAGGATAAGGTCATAAATGGCAGCCTCCACTTCAGTGCTAGGTGAGCTGTGACCAGTGGTCTGAGTCCACATTGGCAAACCACTGAACCACTGGGCTGAAAGGTAAGACATAAGATTCCCTCAGGTCCTGGTATGTATGCCATGCATGCTTATTTAGTGCATGAAAGTAAAGAAATAAAGATGAAATGCCACTACTCTCAAGTTGATCAGTGGAAGAAACTATTAAAGAGAAATGTATAGAAACTCTTTAAGACAAAGATTCGAGAAATTCTTGGATAATCTTCAAATATCTGTCATAAGCATTTAGTATGTTCTTAAAGAGGAAAACTCCAATCCATTTTCACCCACAATGTGTCTTGTACACACATAAGGAAACAATGAACTTTAGATGAAAACAGGAAAATGCCTATTTACAATGATCTTCCTTATAAGAAAATTTAAAGACAAAGAAATTTTATTCTCTGATATATACGCCATAAAATGAGACAGGCCCATGAGAATTTGGTGGAACAAGTTAATTTTGTAAAAGATTACTATGAACCAAATGGCAAATGCCTTTAGCACTATATTTTGACAACAAGCATGTTAATTATAATTAATTTGTGTTTAATCTATAAATATACTCTAAAATGTAGAGCTTGGCCCCTTCTCAGGCAAGTTTCCATGCTTGAAAGGAATTAAACTGCATTCTTCTACTTTTCTGTGACATCGTTTTCCTTGCTCTCAAATATTGACAGAAAAAAATGAGCTTGTATAGAATCTTCAAGGCTCCAAATAGAAATTAAATTGACTGAACACTAGAACTCCACAAATAAAAGGAAGGAAAATAGAGTTGGTTGACCTAGGAAGAAGGGAGAGAACCAAAAGAAATGAGTCAAGAGCAAGGAAGGGAGCAGAAAAGGTCACGAGAGAGCCTTCAGCTTGTTCTAGCTTCTGTTCTAGCACAGAGGAGTAGGTAGGGGTGAGCAACAAACAAGGTTGACAGGAAAAGACGCATACCACAGAAAAGGTATGGAGGCAGAGAAAACAACTCCAAATTTACCAAATAATTATATCTATTACAGTAGCTATATTAAATGTAGACAGAGTATAAGGTGATAGCAGAAAATATAAACAGTATATTAGTTCTAACACGGGAAAGGTGAATAAAATAGGGAAGTGAACACAACCAGACTGCCATTAACTCTTTCTTTTAAAAAGAAAGACCAGAGAATAAGAAGACAAACTCCTAATATTTGTTAATATTAAATCACCAGAAGTAGCTTTTCTACAATAGTGTTTTATGTTTATAGACTCATAAATATAAATATATATTATTAGTCAAAAGATCCAAAAGAATTAGGAACGGGAAAATGTGTACATCAATTGGGCATCCATGGATCATGGAATCCTAGCTACAGAAGAATGAAACCAGAAGGACTTAAATTCCAGGTCAACCTGCCGCCCCCCCTCCCCCCCCCAAAAAAATTAGTGAGACTTCCAACTCAACTAATAGCTGTAGTGGCTTACACCTGTAATCCTAGCTATGCAAAAGGTTGAGAACAGGAGAACCATGGTTACAGCTTGGGCATAAGGTTCTGGGGACCCTATGTTGACACCTGGGCATGGTTGGCATGCATTTCCCAACTTAGCTTAGTCAGGAAGCACATTCCAGGCACTCCTTTCATTTGCTTCTGGACCTTCTTCAATTGGGAGATCTGCACAACAGACCTAGTCTTCGCAGCAGGCCTTCTATTTACAATTTAGTACCTAACAGGCTCCACGCTACAATTCATTTTCTCCCCTGAGAAAATATCTTACTCTGACTGGGAAGTACAGAGGACTTGTTTGATCATCCAGAGTGAAACATGAAGAGCTATGTGATTTCCCTGAAGGCATTTTGTGTGTTATTCTTCCTCTTCCCAAGGCAGGCCAAAGTAATGGTGATATTTGCCAGGGATCACCTAAATTCAATCTCTGCTGCATTAGCCCTTGCATCACTTTTGAAAGAATGTACAAAGAAATCAATACAGGGCAAGAAAAGTTTAAGAGCAAGAATTCTCCAAGGAAGCCCCCTACTCTATCTCCTTGCCTAGGACTCTCCCAGAAATGACTTTAAAGCCTAACAGAACACTTACCATTATGCAGACAACTAGGTAAAGATTAAGTTCTCACAGGAAGTTAACATATTAAAAGTCTAAAAATTCATCAATGGCTTGTCACTCTACATGCAATAAAACACGAAACATCTGTGCATTTGCAAGCATGGACCTACACATACACTCATACACATATACACTATAAAAAACAACCAGGAAATGAGTTAAAAAAATGAAACAAAGAAACACACAAAGCAAGTTTAAAACTTAGGCTAAAACCCCAAAATGTGCAAATTTTGACATATAAAGATAAGTGGTTCCTGCCTGTAATCCTCGCTACTCAGGAGGCTGCCATCTGAGGACTGTTGTCAGAAGGCGGCTTGGGCAAGAAAGTCTGTGCAGCTCTTACCTACAATTAGCCAAAAAAAAATAAATAAATAAAAAATAAAATAAAACCGGAAGTGGAGCTGTGGCTCAAGTGGTAGAGCACTAGCCTTAAGCAAAGAAGCTCAGGGATAGGCCCCAGTCTTTAAAGTTGAAGCCCCAAGACCAGCATCAAAAAATAAAAATAAGGAAACGATCTTTAAAGCTCTCAAGTAGAATCTCCACTTATGGCAGAGAAAAGTGGGGTTCCCCATCCACAAATGCCCAGCTAATCTTTACTTACTTGAGTCTAGGAAACAAACACCTGAGCTGCCATTCTCGCAAATTTGTGAATTACTGTATGGGGTCCCCTTACTTCCTGCAAGTTGAGATACTATTCAATTAATTCCTCTAACAATAAACAGAACTAAGTTTCAGAAATACATTACTTCCTTCCTTTGTGTTAAGGTCTATAGAGGGGATGAGGCCTCAGTGTCACGTCAAATGGGAAACATTGAATTCAGCATGGATCTTATTTTCACAATGCCCAGAGACTAGCAAGAGAGATGAGGCCAGTATCCGAATAATCACAATACCAGGTAGACAAGGGCCAGGAAATGACTTCAGGGATGGGAGTCGGCAGTGTCATTATTCCTATCAGCAAAACTAGTGCCTTGAGGATTAAGGTTCACAGAGAAGCAGGGACCTTCCTCACTAGGAATGATGCCATCAAAAGGCAGGCAGTTAGTGGTGAGGACGGGGGACAGAACGAGAACAAAGAATTCAGTTCAGTGAAAGGAAGCAAATGAAGTGGCCTAGGTAGTTCACTCCTGTCACCCAGAGACCCAGAGGCTGGCATCCTCAGCAAGTCCAGCAAGACATTCATAAAACCTCATCTCAACCAACAGCTGAGAGTGGGGGTGTTTGTCTGTCACGTGAGCTATACAGAACATATGAATAGAGGATTGTTGCCCATGCCTACACTGGCAAAAAAAAAAAGAAAAAAAAAAGGTTGAGACTCTATTCAAAAACATACCTAAAACATAAAGGACTATGGGGCATGGATCACTTCATCCATGTGCTCCTGCCCAAGGAATGAGAAGACCTGAATTAAAGTTCATTAACAAGAAAATAAAAACCAAAAACAAAGAAAGCACAGAAACTGCAGAATTTGTAGACAATAAAAATGAAAAGATAGACTTCATCTGGAATGTATAGCAACTCTAGGAGTAGGGTAAGGTAAGGGGACTCCCCCCCAAACTTCCTCTGCAGTCCACATGGAAGCATTCATTTATCCATTATACAAAAACTTGAAGCAATGGGAAGGACACTAGAGAAGCAAATATGGAGAAAAAAAGTGTTATCTACCTTCAAGAGGGAGGTGGGGCCAGTTACATAATCAGTGATCACCATTAGACAGCGTGAGAAGTGCTATGGTGATATATCCAGAGTCACACTGCAGAAAAGAAGACTAAGTAAAAACCATATTTGTAAGGAAATAACGACACAGATGTTTGTAAAGTAGAAACTGTCAAGACTATCAGTAGTTGTTGGGGTACAGAGGGGCTTGTGAGTGTTCAGATAATTATAAAAGCATGATGAACTCTATGCAAGCACCAGTGTCTCACACCTGTAATCCTACCTACTCTGGAGGCTATGAAGTGAGTATCACAGTTCAAAGCCAGCCCAGCCAGGGAGTCTGTGAGACTCTTGTCTCCGATTAAGTACCAAAAACCTGAAATTATAGCTGTGAGGTCAAACAGGAGAATGCTAGCCCTGATAAAAAAAAAAAATTTTTTAAAGGTCAAGGAAAATGTTCAGTCCCTGAGTTCAAGCTGCAGGACGGGCACAGAAAGAAAGGAAGGACGGCTGGGGATATGGCCTAGTGGCAAGAGCGCTTGCCACCTATACATGAAGCCCTGGGTTAGATTCCCCAGCACCACATATACAGAAAATGGCCAGAAGTGGCGCTGTGACTCAAGTGGCAGAGTGCTAGCCTTGAGCAAAAAGAAGCCAGGGACAGTGCTCAGGCCCTGAGTCCAAGGCCCAAGACTGGCAAAAAAAAAAAAAGAAAGAAAGAAAGGAAAAAAGAAAAGGAAGGAAGGAAGGAAGGGAGGGAGGGAGGGAGGGAGGGAAGGAGGGAAGGAGGGAGGAAGGGAGGGAGGGAGGGAGGAAAGAAGGAAGGAAGGAAGGGGGGAAGGAAGGAAGGAAGGAAGGAAGGAAGGAAGGAAGGAAGGAAGGAAGGAAGGAAGGAAGGAAGGAAGGAACAAATGAACGAACCACCTGTAGGTGTGTAAAATATAGTGGTCAGAATAAATGTAGTCAAAGATTAGTTGTGTTGGTGAGAAGAGGTCTGATGAAAATCCCAAGATCATCAAACAAAGACACCACTAAGACCAAAGCCACAGATAACTATGAAATCATGACAATGTCCTCAATTACACTGCAAGAAAATCAATCTGACAGTGGCATGAAGAGATGGGAGAGCAAACAGATGTGAAGAAACAGCAATGTGTCTTAGTCCAGAATCTAGAAAAATGGCAATGAAGGTGTCAAACTGGCCAGGGAAGGTGGGAATGTCATGAAGCTAGAATTCAACCCATTGCTAAGAATAAAAAAAAATATCAATTTCATGGACCAAATCAAATATAGGAGAACAAAGGAAAATGTGAGCCACTCTGTGTTTTCAAAGGGATCTACATAACTAGGAACTAGAAAGCAACAGCAGACTTATCTCATAGCAGGTACAGATGTAAAGCATAAAAGGTAAGCAAGAAAGGAGAGAGACAGGCAGCTCTTGAGCTCAGAGGCACATCATGAGAAAACAAGGGGAGGGGGTTGGGCACTGTGGGTGGGGGATGGGAAGTAGATGATGCCTTCATTGGTCCTCTACACAAAGTTGCAGGGCAGGGTAAAACAGAAGTCAAACCACAAGACATCAAAAATGACTAGGAAGGAAAAAGGAGAGTGCCTTTGGACCTCTTTGGAGAATTTTAACAGGTTATGGAAGGATAGAGAGAATCGACTGATATTGATTGAAAATAATCACGACAAAACAATTTCTTGAGATGAGACTTGGAAAGGGTTGCAGGTCATACGAAAGAATTCAGGAGGGAGAGAGGATTTAATCATCTTTATCAGCAGAAGGTTCATATTTCTCACTGAAATTTATAGCTACCCTCACTTCCCTTGCTTTGTTTTTAGAAATCAACTTCAACTTGCCATTTCTAAACAAGGAAGACCTTCACATATCTGTGGTGTGTTATTAAATCACACCTCCAGAGTTTACTTGCAAGTAAACATGACAACTCATTAGTTTCATTTTCCAAGCTTTTAATAATGTTTATGACTTTTTCTCCCATTATTCTTCTCTACATGCTGCAGAATATTTAAAGAAAATCCATGAGGGTCCAATCATATAATAAAGGCTGTGAATCAGCTGATTTTTGAGAAGGTGGTTAGATGATGGTCATTGTGTACCAGTGGTTGGAAATTTCATTTTGTTTTGTATTCATAACAGAGGTACCATTCATTCTCATTAGATCACACTGGAGATCAAAGGAACTACTCTGATTATAGAAAAGATGAAGGAAAATAGAGCTTGAAGGACTGAACCTTCCATATTGAGCACCCAATACCTCAAGGAATCTACAGGAGTCTGACAGCCATACCCCGCAAGACTGGCTATGTTTATAGCCAGTGTTTCAGCTATAGTATAATAGACCAAATGTGTTTATTTTATTAATCTCCAATGTTTCTCGAAAACATGTATGGTAACTGGGTGCATTGCTTCATGTCTATTATCCTAGTTACTCAGGAAATTGAGAATTGGAGGATCGGGATTTAAGGGCATTTGAGACAAAAAAGAACTAGATTCCATCTTCAAAATATCCAGTGAAAAGAAAAGTGGTTGAATACCCAGTCCAGCAAGAGTGAGATCAAGAGTTCAAATCCTAGTACAGCCCAAAACAATACAAAATGTCTCTGGAAATAATCTTTCCTGTACCACATAGAAGGAATAAGCCATGGCCTTTGTCACTTTAAGACCTGAAACTTCTTCCTACTTCCTGCTACCCACAGGTTCCTAGCCACCTACGACCTCAATTCCGTAGAGCTTAATGACAGCTGCAATCCTCGGACAGAGAGGCCATAATTCCAGTTATGATTGAGCACTGAAACAAGGGCACTGGCCCAAACACACTGCGTCACAAGATAAATATTTGGTCATATTCTTCATCCCTCCCTCCTACTCCTCTACAGTTGACATGGATGAACTTTCATCTGTCTAAATAGAAGATCTGCAGAATGTACTGTCCATGAAAGCTCATAGAAAAGAATCCTAAAAAGTGTAATTACCCACTGGGATACTAACCTGATAAATTTCACCGCCAGGCCCAGGTCAGCAATACAGCACGTTCCATTTTTCTTCACCAAGATGTTCTTACTTTTCAGATCTCGGTGGGCGATTGCTGGTTTGCCTTGGGTACTGAAGATTTCTGTGTGTATGTGACACAAGCCGCTGACAGCTGAGTAGGCTAACTTCAGCATGGATTTAGTGTCTAGGGTGGTGGACTTCAGGTAGTCATAAAGAGAACCATTTTCATGGTAATCTGTGATCAGGTACAACTGTGTCCAGGACCCCGTCCCTTTAATATCTGCAGCAATGAACCCTAAAGGAGGAACAGAAAAAAAAAAGGATTACAAGAATTGGGGAGGAAGACATTTTTAGAATAGATTTGGGAATCATTTGTATTTTCAAACACTACTTTTTTTGTTCACAGATGTCTTTCATTCAGCATCTCACTTAGCTTTCTATGGCCATGATGGTATTAAAGCATTCATACCAGAGATAATTGAACGTTTAAGCACAGAGCAAAATTGGAAATTTGGATAAGAAAACATAATTCCTGTCTGATCATTCATTGATATTTCAATTCCTTTGTGCTATTACAGTGACATATAAGATATTGTTCACAAAACCATCCCTTGGGTCAAGAAGGGTTGGCTTCTGTGCCTTCTACTAGAAATCCAGACAGACCCCATCTAGCCTCTGCAAAGGAAAAGTGAATTGATTCTCAGTATAAACCTCTGACGTAAAAAAACCCTGCAGATAAAACGCCTGCAGGCATAAACGTTTCCTAACTCTTTAACAAAAATAGGCCTCTCCAAATCCCTAAGAAATTCTACTACTACTTTTGCATTTCCCATTAGTGAAGGAAAAACAAACAAACAAAACTGTTGGTTGACTGTTCCATTTCCAGCCTCTCCCCCATTCCTAGTAGTGCCTGGGCCAGGACCACAGGGTGGGTTCGTGGGTTCATGACGAGAAGAAACTATCAGCTTCCTAATGGGTCCAGACAGATAAACTGCTATGCAGATGTAAAGGATAGGGGGAAACTAGGACCCCTTGAACATTGCTGCACAGATTTTCACTCACCCAGAATGTTCTCGTGCCTCATCAGCACTGTCTGGTATATTTCTGTCTCTCGAAACCAGCTGGCCTCCTCTGTGGTGAAGAACACTTTCACAGCTACCTTTTCGCCACGCCACTTTCCCATCCACACTTCTCCGTAGCGACCTTTTCCAATCTGTTTCACCATCTGAATCTGCTTAGCTATTGTCCTTTGGACCTATTAAATCCAAAACCCACTCTGTTACTGTTTTTACAGCATTACAGATTAGCTTAATTTATTTTTCCCTCCACACAAGAAAGAATTACTGCTTGTAAAAGCATTAGGTTCTTTATTTTATTTATTTATTGCTGTATGGATGAGTTATTGGTCTTTATTTATTAACGTTCTCTTCTATACATTTTTGAGATTGGTTGTGGATTCTGAATGACCAAAATATTGCTTCTAACTTATCACACACTTCATTTTACCTCTCGCAAGTTTTGTAAAGAAAAACTGTATGGTCCAGACAGAACAGAATTCCTGCATGTCCACAGTAATGTTTTACTAATCAGAGAAACATTAAAACAAAATGAAATATGACACACTGCGAGGCACATAATGAAATACAGAAAAGGTCAAAGCAGGAAAAAAGCAAAAGAGAGAGAGAGGAAAGTAGGGAGGGAGGGAAGGAGAAAGTGGAAGCGAGAGAGCCAAAGTAAGGAACCAAACATGTTAAGTAAATACAAAAGCCAAGTTGGTGTCTGGGCAGAAAACAAAACAATCAATAGGATTCAGAGTCTAAAACTCAACTACTCTGAAACTAAAGGAATCTATTCCAGGACTTCGGCATTAAGCTGTGACTTCCAAATAGTACTGAATTTACCCTTGGCTGCTACCATGCTATGACTTCCAGCAAAATAAAAGACAAATCTGACCTTGATGAAGTGGTTCTACATCTATGAGTAAGCAAAAAAACAACAACAAAAAAACCCTAGCCCACGGACAGTTTAATCCCAGATGAAATATAAGGAAGAAACTGTAATGCATTGTTTGGCGCACACACACACACACACACACACACACACACACACACACACACAAAATAGAAAAATCTGCAAGATGGTGGGAAGGGAAGGAAGAGAGCAAAGAAAATAGAAGATGAGAAATATTTTATAGAATAAATTCCTTAAAATAAATGTAAATGATGAATATAATTGAAAATTAACAGCAATAACCCATGAAAATTTAATAATGTCAGATTACATATTGTAATTGTCAGATATGAAATACCAGTAACTAAATGGAATGTTTAAGATATAGAAGATCAAATAGAAAATGAACATAAAGACATTATTGAAAGTTGTATTTCTGAAGTACAATAGTCACCACAATAAAAAGTACAAAACAAACAGGCTAAACAACCAATTACAGAGAAACACTAGTAAGAGAGTTATGCTAAAAAGTCATTCAGTAAGTTTTAAAGTAGCTATGAAGAATTATAGCATGCAGCAAAGAAAAAAATCTGAGTTAAATAGTGTCAAGACTAAATGTTTCTGCATATATGATATTTACCCCTTCTATACTTTTGTCAGTGTTTCTATAAATCAGGGGCTAATATCTGTGGTGATTTATAGAATTTATAGACATAAAGAAGTTGTTAGCACAGGGGAGCTAGGTAGTACACACTTGTAACTCCAGGGATGATAGGATGCAGGGCAGATATGGAATTTGTAGTCAGCTACACAGTGAGACCTTGTCACCAATCAAATGGGGCTGAGATCAAGCCTGGTTTGTGTGAGGTCCTATGTTCAGGTCCTAGCACCAACATAAAACACAAAAGGGAGGGAGTGAGGGAGGGAAAGATGGAGGGAGGGAGGGAGAGAGGGAGGAAAGGAAGGAAACAAAGGAAGGAAGGAAGAGAAAGGAAATGCAAAAACAAAAAGTAAAACTAGTAAAATCATATGAAAAAATTGGCAAGTGTTTTGTGTTGTTAATCAAGTAAAAACTGGAAATGTTTCTTAGGTCTTGTATTTTTAAAGACCATGCAATTTCACTAAGCCAAACTAGACAATCCAGAATGATCTCATCTCATAGACAGATGCCTTCTATCCCCCTCTGCCACCCAACATAATAGAGCATAAGGATAAGGACTTGGCTTTGGGAAGGAGGTTATTTGAGTACCATACACTTCTACCAGCTAGGCTTGGTTCTGTTTTACCATAGGAGATGATTTTCACAATTCAAGAACCAGTTGCCACATCCATTAGTGACACTAGTCACAGAAAGATGGCCTCTAGAATAAGAGAAGACTGCTTTTTTTCTAATAGAAGGATGAAAGAGCACAAGAATCACTGATCTGCTATGACGTGATCATGGAGCCACATTCTGATAAGAAGCGAGGGTATGCGTGACAGGCGTGTGGTCAGCTACTGGGCTTTGGAGGAAGTGACTAACCATGAGGCTGTGTGATAGATTAATCCAAGGGTGGATTCATAGTTTGTTGGAGCTGGTGGAAGCTAGGAAGTGAAGCCTAACTGGAGAAAGAGCTCACAAGACGTGCTTTTTGGGAAAATATATTTGATCCTCGCATTCTTTGTTTGTCTGCTTCCTTATTGCCATAAGGTGAGTAGCCTCTTCCAACACAGGTTCCAAACTCAGGCCCATAGCCGTGGGGCCAACTGACCTTGGAAACTACAAGCCAAAATAAACCTTTCCTCTTCTGAAGTGATTTTTCTCAGGTGTTTTGTCACAGCACTGCAAAGCTAACACAGAAGCCAATGTTATTCAGTGGTATCAACCCTATAGAAACATAGCATTCTTACATGTAATAAAACTAAGGGCTGAAAGCTTCTTAAAACAAATGACAGGGGCTGGGGATATGGCCTAGTGGCAAGAGTGCTTGCCTCGTATACATGAGGCCCTGAGTTCAATTCCCCAGCACCACATATACAGAAAACAGCCAGAAGTGGCACTGTGGCTCAAGTGGCAGAGTGCTAACCTTGAGCAAAAAGAAGCCAGGGACAGTGCTCAGGCCCTGAGGACTGGCAAAAAAAAAAAAAAATGACAGAATCACTTATTGACTGACTTGGACCCACTAACTGGGGATACAAAGTAAATATTCTCTCTAGCCCCAAAGAGGACACAAACCAACAAAGACACAGCTACATTAGCACCAATGATAATATTATTTAACCGTACAGGTTAAATAATAAGCCCAAAGGCAAGTGTGAGACAGAAGGTAAATAAATCACTTCAGTCTAAGATGGTTGGGAAGTTGCTGGAGGTAAAACATGAATGTCTTATATTGAAGGAATGTTCCATGAAGAGATTACATAAAGATCCTAGCATAGGTTGTTTTTGACTCCCAAGGTGATGCTAGAGCTCCAGAAATGGGAGGGGGTAGGAGGAGCGAATAGGTTAAGTATTTCAAGATAAGAAGACCTTATGTGTGTGTAAATATGAAATACCATGGCAACGCTCCTATAAACAATGATGTCCTTTTTAAGGAAACTGCAAGTTAGCAAGATGAAGAGGGTGGGTAAAGGAAGGGTGAGGAATATGGTCACCTCTATGTGTGAAAATGAAATAATAGGGAGGGTAAAGGAAGGTGACTATGGCCCCAAACAGGTGTGAAAATGGAACAATGGAGCTTTTGGAAATTAATTTGGGAAAGGCCAGGGGATAGGGAAGAATGATGGAGGGTGGGTCTGGTCAAGGTACATTGCAGGTATACATGGACATGTCAAAATAAAACTCCCTCGTATAACTAATTGTTGCTAAGGAAAAAAAAATAAAGGAAAATATTAGAGCGGGGGTGTTAAAATATTACATCTACAAAAGTAACATAGAAAGATCTGTGATTTTAGGCAGGAAATGCCCGTGTAATAAGATGAGTTAAAAGGAGAAAACAGAAGTGGAATGCATCTGTATTAATTCTAATATCAGGAATACTGAATACATTAAAGCCAAATGGAAGCTTCCTATGTATTTTTCTGTAAATATAAAGTGTAATGTTACCTATTCACAAATACAATAATGGTATTTGTAGCATATTAAGTTATAAAACTAAAGAACCCAAGCTGTTCGATCATTACAGAAGTTGTTTTTCTTTTAACCTGAAGCACCATTATTTTAATCAGACTGATTAAAACAGCTGCTTATGGGCTGGGGATATGGCCTAGTGGCAAGAGTGCTTGCCCTCGTGTACATGAGGCCCTGGGTTCAATTCCCCAGCACCACATATACAGAAAACGGCCAGAAGTGGCGCTGTGGCTCAAGTGGCAGAGTGCTAGCCTTGAGCAAAAAAGAAGCCAGGGACAGTGCTCAGGCCCTGAGTCCAAGGGCCAGGACTGGCCAAAAAAAAACAAAAACAAAAAACAGCTGCTTAAGTTCTTTGCAAAAAACAAACAACGTGGTCTCAAAACCAATAGAGAAGATATCAACAAAGAAGATGTTGAAAGTGATGAAGACAAGGAAAACTAATCCTAAGATTTATTAAGGAAAATAATTTTCATTACAATTATTACCATATAGCACTCCAACAGTCTCACTTGATGGTCCCCCAAAAGCAGCAAGTAGCTTTTTCACTGAAGTCAATGCCTTGTATATGGCACGCACTGCCATCAAGGTGGGCAAGCAGAACATTAAACCTCTCTGAATGGAAAAGGTCAGCCTTCAACCTGAAACCTAACACTGCGGCTGAAATGTAGACGTCTTCCTTCGTCCAAGTTCTCAGATCCTGGATGAATGCAATACTTTTTGCCGTCAAAAGCCAGGCCAAAGTGCAGTAATGCTATCCACACTGAAAACAGAGGGAAGATGGTCCCCCGCTTAATGTTTTCTAATCTGCTCTTCATCAGGATGTCTGAGGGTCCAGGCTGTAACCAGACACTCACATTAAAAAACAATCAGCTTAGCCTCCCTAATGTCAAAATGTTATCAGGAAGGCCTGTGCCTAAGATCCGGTGTCCACCTCCTTCCCACAGCTTGCTCTTCCTCCTGAGCCCGATCTGTTTCAGTAAAATGAAACCCTGTGTTTGCTGACATTTCCTTTCAGAAGACATTTCCCTCCAACTGGGGCTATGGTCGTGTCCTACCAGCAGAGGGAGGCCGGACCCGCTTCCCGAGCTCTGAGACTGCTGGATCAAGTCTCTCAGGGATTCTCCCGGGGGAATGTAGGTCTCATCTTGCTCCAACCCAATGCTGTACCTTGGTCTGGCTTCTTGTCTTTTATACCTAAAGGTTGGACAAGGGGAGGTAATTGACAAACTTAAATGCAATGGTGGACTGAAGATAAAGAGCGGTCACAAACGGTCAAATGCTTGCTATTTGTTATACTTGGTTGTTGTGTCAAATATAGATTATATTTTTCCTACTCGCTGACTTTTTAAATTTGTCACATTTTCTTTGCTCAGCTATTTATAAATGTTCTGCTTTATGTCTTTTGAGAAAACGTAATACTTCCAAAGAATTCCAATACTTCTCTAAAATCTTTTCCTTTCAGGTCCCTAATTAATTAAAATTTTTCATTTACAAAAATCATGACAACTAACTGCAATATAAGGTAACATACAAAGTGATAACAAATACAAATGGCATGGAATTAAACTTTAAACCTTTCAGTTAATTACAAAGTCGCTCAAGTGGCTCTCTCTTGTAATCCTAGCTCCTCAGGAGGTAAGATCTGAGACTCATGGTTCAAAGTCAGCCAGGACAGGAAAGTCTGTGAGTGTGAGCTTCTTGCTGCCAACTAACCACACTCTCACACACACAGCTGTAAGTAGAGCTGTGGCACAAGTGGTGGAGTGTTAGCATTGGGCACAATAGCTCAGAGACAGTGTCCAGGTCCTGAGTTCAAGCCCCAGGACCAGTACAAAAGAGAAAAATATAAACTTTCAGTTAATAAGATCTTATTTGATTAGTTGATCCATCTGTGAAGTATCACAAATGAATACTGAACTTCTTAGAAGGCAAAGATATAAAGATATTATATTTCACAAACTTGGAAACAGGTTTTATTTTTGATAACTGAAACTGCTAATATCATAACTTATTTTAATATTTAGTCTACAAACAAAGCCTCAAATCTGTAATACTAAATTTCTTAGCTTAGGAAATAAGGAATTACTAGGACCACTCAAAACTACATATGGTAATTCATTTGCTTAAAACAAAACTTTAAGCCCCAAGGCAGTGGTTCAAGCCTAGATATATAGGAAGATGTTTGAGAATTGCCTTGAGTCTAGAGGCTCTATCTCCAAAATAACCAACAAAAATTCAGGCCAGAGATGCTTCTCAAGTGGTAAAGGGCCAGCCTAACAAGAAAGCTATAGAGAGAGGAAAATAAAAAAAGAAAGCTGAGTAAGTGTGGGGCCCTCAGTTTAAAAAAGTAAATATAAATTTTTAAAAATCAAACTCAAGTAGTGACTAGGCTTGAATTCCCCAACTACCCTCCTTTCCTTAGGTAAGAAATTCTTTTCTGCATAGTTTTGAGTGTTAAGCAGAAGAGAGACTAATCTCTATTTAAAACTTTATTAATTTATTTTTTGTTATCTTTAAGTAGTGTGTCAACAGTAATCAATATTCACAGTTAAACTTAAGATCTAATTAGGCCAAAGAAAACCCTGACCCCGCCCCCCACACACAAATCAACACACAAGAGTGGTAGAATATAATAACTATGTGATAAATGCAAAGTTGCATCTCTACGTGTAGGAAACTTACCTGAAGTAACAGAATAAAATAATAAGGACCAAGAGCAGACTACAGACAGTCACAGATATAAGTAAGGCCTTGTGGTGTATGGGTCCATCAACAAAATCTAAAATGGAGAGAGAAAACCATGAGTGTCCAGTATTTTTACTTAAAAATTAGCAGTTAACTCTTCTCCCCTGCAAATTCTTGCAAAGTATAAAACAGGAGATGCAGAAAAAACACAGAACACCAAAACTTTTGAGCACACTCATGATGAGAAGACACAAATATACTCAAAACAGAAAGCTTGCATAGGATGAATCATTTATTCATGTGGACAACCGATTGCCACAGCACAGCTTTCTTTTCTGGAAAGATTGAGTTTGACATTCAATAAATCTAGGAGAAAAATCTCACACATTTAAAATATACATCAGTGGCTCATCTTTATTCTAGATTCAGTTGAAAGTTGTTTTGTCCGTGAGGTTTCTGGAACACTATGTATCACAAATTTGGATAAAACCATCTATCCTCCTGGTACACAAGTACAGTCACCTCATGATACGCACAAAGAACCCTTCAAAGGTGGCCAGAAGAAGAATATACGGGTAATATAACTTCAAGCAAAGATATCCTTCAATATGCAGACCTTAATTTTTCACAAATGCAATCATGTTTTAAAAGAGTGCGAAAAAGGGGCTGGGAATATGGCCTAGTGGCAAGAGTGCTTGCCTCCTACACATGAAGCTCTGGGTTCGATTCCCAGCACCACATATATGGAAAACGGACAGAAGGGGCGCTGTGGCTCAGGTGGCAGAGTGCTAGCCTTGAGCGGGAAGAAGCCAGGGACAGTGCTCAGGCCCTAAGTCCAGGGCCCAGGACTGGCCAAAAAAAAGAGTGTGAAAAAATGTGGGATACTTTTAAACAAAGCATTACATAAAATTCATTTGATCTTAACCCCAGCTCTTGACAAATCAGAAGCACTTGCTAGGCAAGTACTCTATCACATAATGCATACTGATACCCCGCCCCCTTTTTTTTTTCTCGATAGGATTCACATCTTTGCCAAAGGCCAACCTCAGATCATGACCCCCTTACCTATACCTCCAGAACTGTTGGGATTACAGAAGCACATCATGACACCCTGCCTAGTGATGGTCTTGCTGACTTGTGCAGGCTAGTATTGAACTGTGATTCTCCCAATCCATCTTAACCTCCTAAGTAGCTAACTGGGATTACAGGTTTAGACCACTGAGCTTTGCCAGATAGTTCCACATTTTAAAGCTAATGAAAGTATGACTTTGCAGTTCGGATTTGTGAGACCACAAAGGATAGTGGGAATTCATTCTTTACCAACAAGCACTTATTACCTCCCCATTTTTTATTTCTTGCTGCAAGATGCTATTCCCTGCATTCTACCTCCCTGGATTCCCTCATAGCTAAGGTGATGTTTATAAATAAACCCTGTTTCTGTTGGTCAATTGGTCATGTCTTCATCTCCTATTACTTCTGTTCAGAACATTAACAATGTAAACATTCAAGGCACTGCTGGAGTCTGGAGAAAGCCAGCATTTTCTATGGAGAAAACAAGGAGAGAGCAAGCGGGAAGCTTTCTCTCTGGGCCAATTTCTACCTGGGCTGTTATGTCAACTGGTCAGGGAAGTGGAACAGAGAACTTCCCAACAGAGTTTGGATCACTCTGACAGGCAAGGGAGAGTCGCCAGCTGAAAAAAGCAAAAAAGCTGGGTTGGTGAAGATGGTGTTGTTTGCTTTTGCTTTATGGTTTTTGTTCTTTTATCTGTCTTTTGAGGGAAGGAAGGAAGGATGCACAAATGGAGGGACAAAGGGTGAACCAATGCAGTCATGGTTCTCAGTAGCCGCCATGATGAAAAGCAGCTAGGCAACTTATGGATAGGGACCGAAGGAACAGGGGGAAGTGAAGGAAGGGGTGATACTGTCAGTGCTAGAGCCATTGGCACCCAGCTCATCTTAATTTTTAAACTTTCCTCCATTTATCTAGCCTGCCTCACCTGCTTAGCAAATTTCTGTTCAAGTGCCACTTCTATGGGGCTTGTTCTGACACTGTGCCAGGCTGGGCAGAGCCAGCCACTCCTTCTCTTATGTCTTAATATACAATGAGAGACTCGAGGCCAAATTCAGGTTCATCATTTCCATGTTTCTTTTGCACACCCTCCAGCAGCCTCCTTTAAAGGGAGAATTTTCCTTATCTGCGTCTGCATCTCTAACATTTAGCCCATTGCTTGCAAAACTGTTTTATTTTTTTAAATACTATGAGTCTTTTTTTCATATGAATTCATCTTGTATAGTTTTCTACACTATAGCAAAAAAAAAACCTTCTATGACATATCATCACAGTAGTGAAATTCCATCATATTTTATTGGGATTTTTTTCTCTTCTCAAGAAATAAAATCAGTGATGAGGATTATTTTACACTGTGTGCACAACATGTAGGGCTGATGGATCTGCACCAACTGCAAATCTTGGAGTGTCTTTGGGGAAAGCACTCTGTCTTTTCTCAAAAGTAACATTTGCATGTGTGAGCTTCAAAATGAAAACTTCTAGACATTTTCCTCATTTTATCTACATGTTGGGATTCCATTTCAGTAAAATCAGCTATTTGGCATAGATAAAACTAATGTCATAGAGCAAATGATCTTTTATTTAATTCTTTAAATGATCATTGACTTTTTGAAACATGCATGTAGTCACATGGTAGTGGATTTTTTTTCTGAACTTCAAAAGATTATACAAGGTTGTTACAATTTTATGTGTCTATGTGTCCAGTGCTTCTTGATCATTTTCCCTTCTTGACCATTCTCCTAATATATCCCTCTCTCCCATGATTAAATTTCTCACTTCCTGTATCTGCATTGGTCCCATTTCCTTTTTCATTTATCACCACTTATCTAGTAACCCTACCCCTCACTTACAGTCTTGTTTCAGCTTCCTGATATTCATTTTGTTGTTTGAAAAACTTAATTCATTAAATCAATATGAAGATTTCTCAAAAAACTAAACCTAAGATAGGTACAAGTGAAGCATGCCTATAATCCTAGCTACTTACTCAGGAGGCTGAAATCTAAGGATTGTAGTTCAAAGCCAGTTCAGGCAGCAAAGTCTGTGAGATGCTTACCTCTAATTAATCACCAAAAAGCAGGAAATGGACTCAAGTGACTCAAGTGGCAGAGTGCTAGCCTTGAGCCATAAAGCTCAGAAACAGTGCTCAGTGCCTGAGTTCAAGCCCCAGGACTGGCACATCAACAACAAATCCTAAACAGAAAGCTACTCTAAGATCTAGTAAAAACCACCATTGTGAATTTATCAGAATTACTCATTTGGATATAACAAAAGTATCTCACAGCCATATTCATTGCAGCACAGCACAATTCTCAATAGCCAAATTACCAACACAGCCCAGGTGCCCCACAATGCACAAAAAAGAGTGGCACACACACACACCACATAGAATAACTTTTAGGGATGAGTATAAAGTGCTTTCTCTCCTATCACTTGCAGGAATTACAGTTTGGAGAAGGGAAGGGGGATACCTAGCGAGCAAATTTCATAGAAGTAAAATCTTAGAACAATTTTTTCCAGGTCTTTGAATTCACCCTATCACCCGCCTCTGAGGCAGCAAGGAAAATATTACAGGGAGATTTGTTTGGAAAGGAGAGGAGGAGGCAAGCATTGATTTTCACCAAGTCCTAGCTAGTCCTCTCTGCCCTTACCTCTGGTTTTTAGTGGAGGCAGTGTGGGGTGAAGGTCTTTGTTACATTCATTCTTCTCTGTACAGCACTCTATCGACCTTCTTTGATGAGGAATTGGTGTGTCCTAAAATTGAACCCAAACAGGTTATCCCTAGGTTTCCTTCAAATGTCAATGCCATATCATCAAAAACATAAATTATCAATGGAGAACTGATTCAAAGCTCTACTGGTTTTACACCAGCATGTAAAAAATGTTATTTGCTATCAGGGAACTGATTTTCAATAATCTTGTTTGATCCCAGTGCAATGTTTGTGTTCCAACAGAACTACCTGTAGGCTAATGAGAATCAGGATTCGAGAAATAGACTGGGGAAGGAATCTTGTCTTAATGCAGGGAAGCCAAGATAAGCTAAAATGTAGTTTGGCTAGCTAGCTAATCCTAAAATGAGTCAATGAACTTTGACCAAGTTTAAGTCAACTGGACTTTGAAGAGGATGACCAAACGGGATACAAAGCAAGCAGTTAATAGCAAAATCAAAAGAACATTGGTTTCAAAATGAAGGGAGAATTTATCCAAGGAGCTTTTTCAGTTATCTTCTAAGTTACTAAGAATAGGCTAGCTATGATAAACTATTTTAATCTTGGGCAAATGTTTACTAGCCAATGCAAGGTTACTAAATACAACCAAGTGATTTTTCCTTACCCGACATTGAAAATCTGACCCTTCGAGTCCTAGACATCCAGAAGTGACCACAGGCATTCCAGAATCATCTTCCTCGATCATTGTGAAACAATACCCATCTGTGCTGAAGACCAAAAGAGCAAAGCACATGAGGGAGGAGGAAGGGTAGGCAGGGAGGGGAGAGGATTCGTGTCTAGGAAAAGTAAAATGAGAGGTGTGCATCGCCGTGTCCTCAACAACAAGGCAAAATGGCAATGACCAACACAGGTCACCAAGTATGAAGACAATGTCAACACCTCCTTTCATGAAAGTGGGTTTAATTTCGACAGATATTTGGTAACATATTCTTTACCTAGAAACCTTCCTCACCTAGAAAGAAGGATCCAACATTTGCATTTATCACTAATTACTATTACTATATGTACCATTTACAGAACTAACTGGAGCCCATTTAGGGAACTTACCAGAGCCCTTCACAGATACCATTTTCCCAGAAAAACACAAACATCTTTGACAAAAGTGGCTCTATCATTATCTTCTACGTATGGAAACCAAGGCTCAGCACTGTTGAGGAATTTCCTGAGTTGTACAGAGAAGAGGTGGAAGGAGGAGAGAAGAGAAAGGAGAAAGGGGAGGGGGAAGGAGACAAAGAGGGAGGAGAGGGAGAAAGAAGGAGGGGGAAGGAGGGGAAAGGAGGTAGAGAGGGGAGATAAAGGGAGGAAAGAAGAAGGGAGGGAGGGAAAGAAGAAAGCAGGCAGGAAGAAGGAAGGGAAACCACACAGGTGAAGGTGAGGCTGTTCTGGATTCTGAGGTGGAAAACACACTCCTCTCTGACTAAGGCATAAACACAGGCAGAACCTGGATCAGCAAGGTAAACGAAGGCAGTGAAGATTCTGACACTTGGTGCCCCTGCTTCTGAACTAGACTAACACAGAAAAATTAATGTTTATTGTAAACAGTCTGGGGTAGAGATAGAGCTAAGTGTAAGTACCTGTTCAATGTACCCTAGTTTGCAATAAAGTTCACTTTTTCTGTCAAACAACCAAGAAAAGGCAAGGAAATGAGAGAGTAATTGTCTCACATAGGTTGAAAATCAATAGTCTTCAGAATCAGACCATACATCATGGTCCTCTTACTTTCTTTCCACTTGTTTTCCGCTATCCCAGGCCTAAAATGGAAAGCTCAAGCTGGTATATGAGGAACTATGTGTAAACAGCCATCAGGGCTTCTCGTGTTTGGGTGATGAATGTGGGCAGACGCCCAGCAGAAGTCATCAAGCACGCTTCCTCATCCATATGCATGCGAGGGGTGGTGGATGGGACAATGCAGTCCTCAAAGGTCATGGGAAGAGAGCCGTGAGAATGGCATTGGCCATGATTTGTGGCGTGTCTATTTGCATTAATGCTCTTGGAGCACTCAGTGTTCTGCTATACATTAGCCCTCCAGTTAATATCAATATCCTTAGAATTGTTTATTTGGTTTGTAAGGCTCAAGTGATCCAACAGGCCTTCGTTTATAAGAACTAGCGGAGCAAAGTTCAAACATTCGAATGAAGAGCTAGGAAGGGCCCGTGATAAATCGCTGATAGACGAAGGTCAAATGCATGAATATTATAGAGGGAAGATTTACCCTGAACAGTCTAAGGCTTTTTAGGCAATTTATTTAAATTGACTAATATTTTAAAGCCATAAATAGAACGTTCTTTGTAGATTTAGACAACACAAACAATAATTTATAAATTTATAATTTCTTTTTATACATATTTAGATGACACGTGCAACTAATATTTCTCATCAAATGCAAGATGCATTTCAGAATAACAGCTTTTCTAATTTTCTGACACTAGGAATTCATAGGGGCTGGAGTAGTTAGTATTAAATCTAAGTCTTATTTCCCTCAACCATGGGCTCCCTTTAATTGAAACCTGAAGAAGAAACATGAAGATGGATTTCTAGAAAATACAAAAAAATTTGCCAAGGGAATAGATATTAAGAGGTGAAGCTGTTGTTCTGGAAAATATAAACAACAAGGAAAATAAACACACGTTTTAAAAATACTGGCTGAGGGGCTGGGAATATGGCCTAGTAGTAAAGTGTTCGCCTTGCCTCGTATACATGAAGCCCTGGGTTTGATTCCTCAGCACCACATATATAGAAAAAAGCCGGAAGTGGCGCTGTGGCTCAAGAGGCAGAGTGCTAGCCTTGAGCAAAAAGCAGCCAGGGACAGTCCTATGCCCCAGAACTGGCAACAAAAACAAAAACAAAAATTACTGGCTGAGTGCCATTGGCCCAAACCTATAATCCTAGCTACTCAGGAGGCTGAGATCTGAGGATCGAGGTTCCAAACCAGCCCAGGCAAGAAAGTCTATAGTACTCTTAACTCCAATTAACCACCACACACACACACACACACACACACACACACACACACACACACACACACAAAAAAAAACCTGAATTGGAGCTGTCATTCAAATGGTACAGTGCTAGTCTTGAGCACAGAAGCTCAGAGACAGCACCCTAGGCCCTGAGTACAAGTCCCAGGACCATCATACTCACTCAAAATGGTTCACAAAGAAGGAGCTGAAAATAAAAGGAAGGAACAAATAAATTGCTGAAGAAAATAATATCTCAGTCATATATTGGAAGGAGGAAGAGGAGGAGGTGAATGAGAAACCACCTCAAACCACCTTATCAACAACAAAGCAAATGTGATTTATAAGCATTCTCAACAGAACTGCTACTTTTCAAGAAAACATTAACTTGAGATGAGCAGGACAGATACAGAATGACTTGGGAGCTGTCAACTCTCAAGCAAGCGCAAATGAAAACAAACAAAGCTGTGTTCCAGAGTCAAAGCTGACCAACTCTTGCCCCTCACTGAGATGGCTCCTGAAAGCTTCTGCTGCCTGAAAGCATAAATTAGCTTTCTGTTTTCTATACAGATTATTGCTCCATCGCTCTCCTTTTTTACCATATAGAAAGTGGTAAACAGAAAAGATAAAGAACCAGGAAGAAAATCAAAGTAGAAATAATTTTAAACAAGACAAACTATACAATCCACCAAGAGTGAATCTGCAATCGCAAACTTTTAGAACTAAAACAAGTCCTCAAGCAGGTACCACCATCCTCTCCAGTGCAATGATTTGAAATCAGCATGTGTGAGAAGGAAAAAAATCATAAAACTCAATGCATCCATGACAACAGTGACTTAAAGTGGCAGGTACCATGCAAGGTATGGCATGGAAACAAAGCAGAATGTGCACGCTTTAAATCCTCCAAGGTCACAATCACCTGCCTGAAAACTCACACCACTAAACTCATCAAGATCAAGAGGCTTAAAAGGCCTGTGCTAGTGCATACTGAGTAAAAAAAGAAAAGGTTCACAACACAAAAGCTTTCCCTTTTGCTCCTGTGACTCTTCAAGAATTGACACTCCAAGACTTATCTAATTCCTCATGGAAGCAATCTCAATATATCATTTATACAAACCTTATCATTTCACAATTCTCTATCTGTACAAGCTGAAAATGGCCCTGGCAACAGATGTCTTCATCAGAAATCAATGATAAAAGTGAGTGTTAAAATTATCTTTTAATAAAAAATAGAAGGAAAAGTTAAGACTGACAAATGGATACAGGTATATAGGGAGCAGAGGTAGTAAAATGAGGACAAAAATGACTGTCACAGGCATGAGCAAGACTACGAAACCATCCATGGTCAGACTCAATTGTGCACAGAAAATACAAACACTCAAGGCTGAGGTTGCATTTGTGAGAGCAGTAAAACCACACAGCACATATGTGTGGAGGTAGTGAATCTCACATAAGAACTATTTAAGGAGTAATCTTAAGAATTTGAATATTAAATCTTAGTTGCTAAACTTTAACATTTCTTTACTACTTAGTTATTGGCAGCATTTGAGGCACGTAGTCATGGTTTGCAGTTGTAGGAGCAGAACTGAGGAAAATGAAGGACTATAAGGTAACAAGGCAACGGGAAGTACTGAGCAAATGGACATTACTTTGAGGGAGAAAGTACAAATGGCTTTAGCCCTTGACTTTCCGTTACAGATTTATAAAGGGCTCTAGCATTGTCCTCATTCATCATACATTTACACGACATTCTTCAACATGAGCAATGGAAATGCCATGCATTCTAGTTGTGTGGATTTCTGTATCCATCAGAGATCAAATCAACAATGACGTGGGCCTTGGTGTTAGCTATTCAAGTAAGGATGGACTGGTGAAGAATTTCCAAATGTCTAAAGTGTACTTCTGTTCTTTAAATTGATGTGTGGCATTTCACAATTGGTTCAAATCATAATGCACACGTCTGACTGTTGACTCATGGTTGGATTATTCTCTCCAAGGAGCTAAACATGGTCATTGATGAGCATGAAACCCTACCTGGGACACTCCAATTGGCTAAGACTTGTTTGACCTGAAACTTTGAACTCCAGAATGATAGAGCCCTTTACAAATCTTTCCATTAGAGTCTACATCATAGACTAGCTTATAAAAAGCACTCCAGAAAACCAAAAACAAAACACCACTCCACTCAGCTTCCTGTTCTCTTCTAGATCATAAAGTCCCAAAAGATGGCCCAGAGATTCTGTCTAGACTGAAAATGGAGCCGCCCATCCATTGCTTTGTGATGAGCCTGCTTCTATGTCATTTTATGTCCCAGCAGGCCCACTTCCCTGAGTACCTTATCCACCGCCTCCATCTCTTTAGGCTGTGGCTCTGTACTCACTATCATCCTCGCTGTTTCGGGAGTGACTGCCTCTATCATGACCAGCAAAGTGGATGTAGTTGCATAAAGATGTGTCACAAAGGAAACGCAAGCCAGGCGCCAGTGGCTCCCACCTGTTAGCTAGCTACTTAGGAAGCTGAGACATGACGGACCTTAACTCAAAGCCAACATAGGCAAAAAAAAAAAAAAAAAGTCAGTGAGATTCCATTTCTAATTAACCAGCCAAATGAGCAAGCGGGAGGGAGAGAGAGAGAGGGGGAGGGAGTTCATTTTCTTTTTTCTTTTTTTTTTTTTTTTTTTGGCCAGTCCTGGGCCTTGGACTCAGGGCCTGAGCACCATCCCTGGCTTCCTTTTGCTTAAGGCTAGCACTCTGCCACTTGAGCCACAGCGCCACCTCTGGCCGTTTTCTGTATATGTGGCGCTGGGGAATCGAACCCAGGGCCTCATGTATACGAGGCAAGCTCTCTTGCCACTAGGCCATATCCCCAGACGGGAGTTCATTTTCAAAAATGCTCTAAAATATGTATCAAACCATGATTCCCCAACTTGGAGGTTGATTTGACAATGTCTTTCTAGGGGATTCACATAAGCTCTACAATCATGTTGCCTCCAGAGCTAGTGTATTAACCTTCTCATCAGCTTAGGTGGTCTTTGCAAAATACATCAGCATGAGAAATGATTAAAAACGAAAAGCATCGCATACAGATACCACCTTCCATGGCTGAATGATTACGAGGAGCGGGTCTTTATAAAGAAATAATTGATCTGCTTGTTGACAAAAAGCCTGTGTGGTGTGATTTTGAGCATGGCCGCTGCCTGCGGGAAGGAAGCAGTCTCAGAGCATGATTCTTTAGTTTCCTCAAGGCTTCCCCACCCTCATGAGGAATGCAGGTAGGCACTGTTCCCCAAAGTGTATTTTTTGAAATACTAGCTTACGATCAAAACTGTGGGAGCTTGTGTCCAAGCAAAGGTTCAAATCACGTATGTCACCAACCTGCAAATGTTGTTGACAGAGTCTTCAGGGCAATGGTGGTGGCATTTACACCGTAAGATCTTCGGACGAGGGGTAGGGGCAGGGCTCTCGCCATCCTCCTTCTTGGTGCCCACGCTTAATTTTCCTGAACTTCGCAAAAGCATGTTACCAAGGAACGTCACTGAAAAGAAGAAAAAGAAAGGAGCTAAGCACCGGAGAAGAGCCTACTACCATATTCTACCCAAAGGATGAGATTCTATGGAAAAGATATAAACACCAAACACATGTTTTTCTAACTCTGGCAAATATTAAACCTTCTCAATGGCGCACGCCTAATATAAGGCAATACCCATCATACATTTCAGGGCAGTACTTTATACATTAAATGTAACTATATTTAGGCTGAGCACTGGTGGTTCATGTCTATAACCCTAGCTACTCAGGAGGCTAAGATTTGAAGATCAAGGTTCAAAGCCAGCCCAAGCAGGAAAGTGCATGAGACTTAGCTCTAATAAACCACCAGAAAACCAGACATGGTACTGTGGCTCAAAGTGGTAGAACACTAACCTTGAGTGAGAAAGCTCAGGGACAGCATCCAGACCCTGAGTTCAAGCCCCAGAACCACCACAAACAAAACAAACCCTTTGAGTCTATGCAACTCAAGGGATTGCCGCTATAATGCATTTTCTGTAAGTTTCCGAGGAGCAAGGAATGGATATGTCCCACAAGTGGTTTGAGACAGATGATGTGCAGACACAGTCCCTTAGAGGAAGCCTGGATTACTTTAAGTAAATAATATTTCATCCAATCACGCAATACATCTCAATAAGTCTGTATTGTTTTTAAACAACAGGATGTTCATCCTTAGGTTAAATTAAAAAAAAAATAATGCTAAACATGTTCCTGTAGTAGCTTGTCGGGCAAGCCACTCATCTGTTAAAAGTCTGTTCAGGGAATTGCTGTGAGCTCCACATACTATCCAGATGTGGTGAGCTTAGGTCTGTCCATCCGTCACCCTGCCGTGGAGGATTCTTTCATTGTAGATCTGGTCCTCAACCTTCTAACTTGACAGCCTGGGCTACCTCAAGGGACAACGTGATGAGAAGGGGAGTATGGAAAACATATGACATCCTGCTCCCTTCCACATCAAAACCTTTCTCTTTCAAGTGTGAAAAATAAAGCAAGAAATGTTCATTGGTTATGGAGATGTGCACGTGTGTGGTGGGTATTCACCATATTTCAGACCCAGCCTGGGTCAGAACCAATACACAGTTGGTAAGGGATGAATGACAGAAGCATGGAATTTGCCCTTTGCTTAGGAAAGCTGTCAACTGAAATCTTTGCAATGCATAAAGAAGACAAAACATCTTCATATGATAAAAAAAAATAATATGCTGCTCTAGGAGAAACTACTTTAAAAGATTCATGATTCTCTTACAGGGTGATTTTTTTAAAGAGTGATATATAAAGTTTAGCTAGAAGAAGGTTCTTTGCAATATTGCTTATCGTAGTGCACATTTATCACAATAGCAGATTAGTAATATCTTTAAAATGAGATTCCGGAGTAGTCATTAAAATGTTAGTATAAAAGTACGTTTCTTGACAGGAAGGAATAATAAAATGAAATGGTGAGAGGGAAGATTACAATGCAATCTAACTAAGAAATTCCTCGAAGGACTTTAAAATTCACTGAAAACTGATATGATTATCTTCTGTCATATACTAATGATCTATCCTCCTTTTATTATTTTCTTTCTTTTTTTTTAACTTAAAGTTGACTGCTTGTTATCCTACAACATGTACACCAGAGGGCAGGCAGGAGCAAGGAGAGAAATAATCACAGAGGCTGCTTCTTACTCTTGGGAAAAGAGGGTAGAGGGGGAAAATGTTCAAGTACTGGATTGTTAGATGCGAAAGGATCCAACTTATCCCTGTTCACATGGCTAGGATCATAAATGCGAAACAACACCCAACTCCTTTCTCTGACAAAAATGATTTAAAATACCTATATTGTTCATTTCTGTCTCATTTGGACAGGAATAAAACCTGAATCAGACTTTAAAAGCAATTATTAACCTTAAACATAACTTCGAGTGACACTAAATAGTGAATCTGCATAGATTTTTCTTTTTTAGCCTCAACTTTGGAGCCTTTTCCTTGGGTTTTAAGGATATAATTTAATGTAAATTTGTTTTTAAGCCTAAAAGGTCTACGGTTTATTTCCATTGTCTAATTAACCCTTTTTTCACTATACTATATGGAACTTTAAAATAAATTGTCTTCTATAATTTGAAGCAAAAACTTAAGGGATATGTAGATATATGCACATTTGCATATGTATATATGTACATATATCACTAACAAAAGTTTGGGATATGTGCCTAAGCCCTTTTGGAATAATAAATAATAAAACATAAACAGCTTTGACTCAAAGACACCAAACCCAATTCAGATGTAGAGAAAGAACAAAAATCTCATGTTTCTGCAGAAGACTCTTTTTTCCTCTCTCTGTCTGAGGCATAGCAAACACTGATGCGGGCTGTTGGGGTGAATGGATGTCAGCTGACAAGGCAATTCCGGATATGGTTGCTGAATCATGGAGCCAGCCTTATCACCAGCTCAGGGAGTAAAATAGACACATTGGTTTTCATGCAGCTCAGCCTACATCCTCTCTATGTGTCCTCAGCCCAGCACTGACCCCACCTTAGGGAAGATGAGAATAGCAGCAATTCATTAACTGGAGTGGGAAGCAAGCAGGAAAATAGAATAAAAACACCCATTACATCTCTTGACACATAGTAAGAATCAACGTTAATTTATTGTTGCTGTCAGTGCTGCTGAAGAAACTTATGTCTCCATTCTTCAGGGCTCTCTCCTTTTCTCACTTAGTTTCATCCAACTCCTTTTCCCTACTCGTTCCTCTCTTAGAGTTCTAAATGGTTTACTTCCTTCTGTTCCCCTTCTCAGTGCTTTCTCTTATCCTTCAGATTCCTCTTTCCATTGCTTCATTCTCAAGTCTTTCTTTCCAGATTCATCACTGTGAGCAAAATATCCATAAAAACATAAAGCTGTTTGGTTTAAGAAACAGTGACAGTTGTTCAGAGATGACTAGTATAATGTTACTGTGTTTCTTTCTTCCTATGGTAAATTCAACTTCCAAAACAAAAACAATGCATTTACTTTTAGAGCACAATGGTCCAGAAAACCTGACAATGCCCTTTAATCAAATAACAATGCTATCGGTAAGACTAATCAATTCCATGCCAATGTCCAAGAAACAGTGTCTGAAAACAATGAGGTAAGTGTCACACTTTCATGTGTGATTGCTAAGTGTTAAGTCCTTGGCAGGAGTGCATAAAGGAAATATTACTTTGGACAAGAGTTACCCATCAGCACCTTTTGTTAAAAACAAAACAAAAATACAGGAGCACTAGAACAAGAAGCCTACCAATACTCATTCCAACTATTCACTGTTGACACTGAGTAGCTTAAAGAAAATATTTTGGTCTTACGGTGTAAGAGATGTGCAGGTTTTGTAATAAAAATAGAACACTTTTTCATAAAACACCTGCATGAGTTTCTCAGCATGATCATGTGTTTCCTTTTTTCAACTTCTCACACTTCCACATTGCTGAGCTCATGCTGGATAATAGTACTACTAATAGTAATAATAATAATACTTTCAACATTTTTGGTCAGAAGACTACACCACACCACAGTAACCCCAACACATCCGGATAATAGAAGTTTCAATCTGCCAAAGGTCCTCCTATTTTGTTTGTGATATCACGTTATGACTTATCAAACCAGGGAAAGATTGAATAGTATGTGAATGTCAACAGGAAGCATATACACTTATATAAAATAATACGTGAATGTCAACAAGTACATTTATATTTATTCTGAAGCTGATAGAAAGTTAGGAACTTGAGTAAGCATCATGATTAAGATACTAATTTTAATTCTTCTCTGTCACATTTATACTCTGACATAAAAGCAATAGGTAGTTCCCCCGTCCCCTTAGGTTTTTAAATTGGGAGATACTCTACCACCAAAGGATTCATTAAATTCAGAACTCTGAAAAATATCTGAAAAACAACTTTGGTTGTACGTGTTTTATCAAAAATACCAACATGATAAAATGTTGTTTCACACACACACACACACACACACACAATGTAAACAATTTTAACATCAAACTGAATCCATGCCTATAAGACAAACACAGCTTACAGGACGATTACATTTTTAAAGTATCTCTATAACTTAAAATATTTAATGTGTCAGTACATGTCAACATGGGTAACAAAGAAATTGAACCACAGTCTCTTTGACAATAATGTCAAAGAATCAGCTAGAGCTTGGCTGACTTCCCAGCCAGGAGATTTGGTTGTATCTGGGGTAGTCTCTATCAGTGCACTGCTTCACAGAGTTCTGAAACTAATCACAGTGGATGTCCAACATGCGATCACAGCAAAGCCTGCTCTGCAGCTTTATAAAGCATTCACAAGACACCCTGAGGTGTAAAACTACTTTGAATGCATTCATACCTATAAAGGGAAAATGTCAAGGAAAGCAGACAGGTTAGAAACCACATAACCACACTTGTGCCATTGCTTTTTCTCTCAAAAGGAAAAACCTAGAAAGCATCAAAAACCTTTGTTTCTAATGCTTAGTATATCCTGTGATTAGAATATTGTCAGAGGTATAGTCCATATGCCCCTAAAGTATGAAAAATTATTGCTAGTGACAATGTTGTAGTATTAAATACTATCTATCGATCTAACTAGAATGATCACATACACAAACACATATACATTTATATATGCACATACATATAAAGAGACTTAGAATGATCAACTATTATCACCAGTGATTTTTTGTTGTTGGTGGTGGTGGTGGTGACTGTGGGGCTTGAACTCAGGGCCTGGGCACTGTCCCTGAGCTCTTTATCCTCAAGGTCAGCACCCTACCACTTTGAACCACAGCACCACTTCTGGTTTTTGGTGGCTAATTGGAGGTAAGAGTCTCATGGCCTTTCCTGCCCAGGCTGGCTTTGAACCATGATCCTCAGATCTCAGCTTCCTGGGTATCTAGGATTACAGGCATGAGCCACCACTGCCAAGCCACGAGTGATTTTTAAAAGTCAGCCTCTGGTGAAACAATATGCAATAATAACTAGAAAAAAATGAACTAAAATAAAAATGTCAATATTAGAAAACTATTTTAGGAATTTAAGAGAAATATATAAACTAAAAATAAAAAGAAACTTTAAAATGTGTAGCCCTATAAGGTCTTGGTTTTACACTTATTTGTTATGCTTCACAGAAAAGTTTCTAGGAAAGCAAATAACACCAAAACATATATATATATATATATATATGTATATATATATAATGAAAATATACTTGTTTTTTATTTCTCCACAACTTTTTTCTATTTTATTACAATGTACACCCTTCTTCATCAAAACAAATTACTCAGTCACCATATTTTCAAAATCTTCATTTAACCTAGCATGTAAGTCATTAAATGTGTACATTAAAATAAGTTTTGCATTTCCAAAACCCCTATTTGCAAAAATGCAATTGCGGTTTTCATAATCCATTGAAAAGTCAAATGCCACAGGCAGTAGAAACCACAAAATATCAAAAGCTATGAACAAATTATGTCCACAGACCATTCAGCCACAACCACTTGTTCTTAACTATGACGATTAGAAAATATGCCAGGGTGACCGCACCCTGATTCCAATACATCCCACACCAACACTGGACACACGCAAAAGAGTCACTTGTTTTCAAAAGCAGCCTCATTCCACATTGCCAGGAAAGTTCAACTGAGCCGCGATTTCTTGCCACATGACTCTGGTGTATCAAAGAATTGAGCCCTTCCAGTAGGTGTATTCCAGTCACTATGCCAAGGAGACATGAAGTTCACACAACTTTTCCTTGTGCCAGCACTGGCTTTACGGCTGTTGCTTGCATTTCTTGGATGGGGATGTGAGAGGCTCTGTGATAGAAACCTTGGTCGTGCTGCTCACTTTTGATTTCTGTACGCTTGATATATGGTTGCCAAGTTTCCTGTGAGGAGAGACATGGGGTCGGGGCACAGCATCGCTTGGGGTTCCCACTGAATTCCCCAGCACCCTAGGCCACTCTAATCCCACACCTGTGGCGTGTTAGTCAGCAGTTAAGAGACGTGGGCCAGACAGGGGCTGCCTAATACAACTCAGCTGTTTCTCTTAGTCTTCCCTTTGATTATGAGCTGGCAGGAAAGATTATTCCAGGCAGGCATTGAGCCGCACTTAGGATCCACAGCCTATGACAGTAGGAAGGTAAAAGAGAAAAGAACCTTGAAATAAGAGAAGAAAAAGGAAAGAAAGGAAAAGGAAAGGCACTGCCCACAGTGTATTAGGCAGTGTTTCCAGATGGTTAAAAGCTGCCTCTGATGATATGCAAGGCAGGAAACTATATATAAAAACTACATATAATGGACACTTAAATAGCTATTTTGTAACCCTTTGGACACTTGGAATGGTATTCCAACAGGTAATGCCTTAAAGGTTGTTTTAAGCAAAATTTCACCACGTTAAGTCTGGTGCTAGTGACTTTTGCCTTTAATCTTAGCTACTCAACAGTCTGTGAGGAAAGACATGGGGTGGAGGGTGGAGGTAGGCACATGGTTCAAAGCCAGCCTAGGCAGGAAATTCTGTGAGAAAGCTGTGGTTATTCAAGAAGATTAAAAGAAATGCTCCAGTTGAATATTCTTCCTCATCACAATTTGAAAAGTCTGAATAATTTTTTTGGTATGTTCAGACACTGGTATTATAAAATACTGCATTTCAAGCTTTAAGTAACACCATGGAGCCCACTGAAAGATCAGTATTTAGGTCATATGTCAAAATATTACTTTAGTTTTCTCCTAATTCTTTTCATTAAGTTCAGTCTACATGTCCAAAGTAAAATAAGACAGTTGAACTGGGTCATGAGTATACAGGACTAAATACATCGTTTGATAACTTAAGAACAAAACCTTTCTTTTTTCTTAATTTTATGTAATTTGTCAGGAAAATACTCCTGAAACATTAAGCTACCTTCACTCCTTTGCTTTGCAGGAAGACGATTGCCAAAAGACAATGATATGGAATTGTGAGTGGAAAACTGCAAGGCAATTTGAACTGAAGTGCTGTGATTAAAATGAATATGCTCTCCGCAAAGTGGGTACTCAGAGACATTCTGCCTGGTGCTACTCATCCTAGCCTTCTTCAGTAAACAAATCAATTCTGTTTCCAATGCGTATCCCAAAGCACTTTAATATTTTATTATTAATATTTACTTTCTGATTATATAGTGTAGCGCCTAGCGTCTCAGTAGTCCTGCCTGGGAAAGCATGGCTGGTTTTTGTTTTCCTTTATTTATATGTTTTTATTCAATTCCTGTGTCTTAATTTTGGCCAATATCACTCCCACCCACACACTCTATTTTAACATTAAAATATTTACTCCTCCTGCCTTTTGAAACTAGGGTTCTTACAGCAATCAATTACTCAAACAAGTCCAAAGATGCCTTACGAAAAAAATAATTGCTCCCTACAAACCCTTTTACCATATTTCTATACTTTAAGCAACATTAATGTAAGACAGATGGGTCTCTGTGTGTGACATTTTTATCCTCAAATACTTTGGTAAATGAGAATGTAATCTTAAATTCCAATATTGGAGTACAAAGAAAGGAAAATAACCATTTTACTTAATTTAAATAACCAGAGTACTCCTAAACACTCAGACTACGGGGATAAAGCTAACAGCTATCTTTAGTAGCCTTGTTGGTCACAAAATTTTCCAAATTAACAAAAAATAGTGTGAGGGCAAAGAGAATGTTGTTCCCAAATGTATTAGTTGATTCCACAGATATAAAAACAATATTCCCCCATTTTAGAAGGAAAAAATTTATTTATTCATAGATTCTCCTTTGTTTTCCATTATCCTAACAAAATAAAAGCACAGCCATTGTCCAAAATCTAAATTTAGAGAAATATAGAAGATACAACAATTTCACAAAATCTAGACTCCAATTTGGGGGTGGGAGGAAGCAGTGAAAAGCAAAATCCACTTGAAAGCATTTCCAGAACTATAATAAATAAAGTTAGGTGCAGTATGACTACCACCACATCAAGTAATAAAAAGCAATCCTGCATAAACAGCGACTTCTAGATATTGTCACTGAATGGTACATTAACTAATGGTGGACATTATAATGTAATTGGCTCAGTGGGCTAGATCCACTACTAGCTTTTGTTAGTATTGAACTCATGTTGATGGCTGGACTCCATGGTGGGTTCTAGTCACAGGATGGGAACATGGGTGTCTGAAGTGTATTTGTATTAACTTTGCTTAGGAATCCAATTGGAGCCATCTTCATGATGGCTTCACAGCTTAAATGGAAATTCCTGAATCAGTAGCATGTTAATTTTGTACCCCAGTGTTCAGAAAGCATAGGTGTGTGTGTGTGTGTGTGTGTGTGTGTGTACTTTGGGTCAAAAACTACACTTCTTGGACACAGAGCTAAGAGCAAAACGTTTAAATTGGGCATGGTGGTGACTGTCTGTAACACAGGTACTATGGGGGAAGAGGCAAGAGGAATATTCCCCCATTTTATTTATAAAACATCCTATTCTCTGTGCAAAAAGCCAGCAAAACAAGTAGTAGCTGGCAAAGGTTTTCAGCTTCAAGTACTTAGTGAAGTCTGTTGACCATTGCTAAAGGAGCTTATATTGAACAGCTATTTTGCTTTGTTTCTCTAATGAGAGAGCATGGTAACTCCTCAGAATGAATAGACAAGGGTGATAAATAAAGGATTTGTTAACAACTGAACTTAATAATCTTCTTTTTCTGGCAACAAATAATATTTTCCTTACTATTAAAACCATCACAGCTATCTGGCAACCTTTTTTTTAATGTCTGGCATTCTCTATTATTAAGTCCAGTGGCCTGAAAAGTACCAAAATTGTTCTAGATATTAAACAGAAAATTGACATAAAGCAAATCTCTTTAATAGCAACTTCCTAAAACTTCTCACAGTTTCATGACAGCTCTAGCACATGCTACAGTCATGGTTAAGGACTTACTTTTCTTCCCATTTCATACTAACAAAGAAAGAAAAACATCTTCTTGAATAAAGTGTTTAATAAAGCCCCTCTTTCCAGTTGCGGCAGGCTCCTGCATCTATGCCTCTGCTGAGTTCAGTGTCTCCTCACTAGTGGGGTAGTGTAAGCAGAGAGGTCATTAGTTATGACATGAAGACACTCGCTGATAGTGTAGACTCACTTTAGGAGCAACTCAACTATAAACAGTGTGTTGAAAGCCATTTATCTGCCCTTTAGAATAAACAATAGAAGCCATTTAATTAAATAGAGTGAAAGAATACTTTGCCCTTGCCCAACCAAGGTAGCTTCCTTTCGAAAAGAAAAATCTGTGGATGTAATGAAACTCAATGTGGAAGACCAGAGATGTTAAAAATATGAAAACACTCAGCATTTATGATAGAAGCATGATATATAAAATACACATTTTATGTTAAAAAGCCAACTGTTTGTGGAGTAGTTTCACTTTCAAAATAAATGCACTGAAACTTGATAATCTCTTGTACGTGACAACATTTGTGGGAATACTGATCTAAGCATCTTATCAAAGAAAGCATTAGCTAATAAGAGGTAAATTGAATTGGGCATTCTTTAGCACCAGCATGCCTTCTCATAAACAATTTCCTATGACAGAGAATTTCTAAATGGCTCTGTCAAAAACAACAAAGCCAGGTAGAGGTGGCTCACCCTGGTAATCCTTGTTCCTCAAGAGACTGAGATCTGAGGATTACAGTTCAAAGCCAGCCTTAGCAGGAAGGTCCCTGATACTCTTATCTCCAATTAACTACCAAAAACACAAATAGGGGTTGGGGGGGGGGCAAGTAGAGCTGTGGCTCAAGTGCTAGCCATCAGCAAAAACAAAGCACAGAGACAGTATACAGGCCCTAAATTCAAGCCCCAAGACTGACATAAAAGCAAACCAAACCAAACAACAGACACACACAGATATATATGTATATGTATGTGTATATATATATATACATATATATATGTGAAGATAAAGAGGATGGGCAGATGGATAGATGGAAAGATGGATGAATGAATGGCGATTTGTCTATTTGTAGCATTACAGCATGCCAAAAAGCTTCAAGGAAGTATTAATATACTCTATCTTAGAACCTACAGTTTTATACCATAAGTGACTAGAAGTATATTGGAATTTAACATTTTCATTAGGAGCACCAGACATTGGTAAAACACTGTCTATCACTTCTTTTCCTACTTGTCAGAAAACAAGAATCTTCTCCTTTCCCCACTTCCAGATGTCAAAAGCTATTCCAAACAAATGGGAGGTGAGAGAAGAGAACACACAGGTGTGAGTTATGTCAACTACTGAAGCTACCTGCAGGCTCTCCTGGAATCTGATCCCTCCACCCATACATTCTTGTGGGCACTACAAACATTCTCTGAAGGAGTATTATACTAATGCTGACTAACTTAAAAAAATCCCAAATCTTGTGAACTCTATCCCCTAATAGTATTGTTCAAAAGTACCTCTCTCTGCCAGAAACATCAGACTCCCTGCCATTTCTTGACAAACCTTTAATGTTTTCTCCAGTATCACCTCTTCTGATCCATTTCTCTGACTATATCACAAATAGAACAATAAAACATTCAATATCAACACCTGTAAGTGTTGTCATGTCATGAAAGCTACGACAACCCACAGGAAAAATAATGTTAGGTTATCATATAACAAGTGCTTGAGAATAACTAGCTCATTCTAGCGGCCATGGTCTTGAGGAGAGCATGGTTGTTTTGACTGCTGGTGTGACAAAACTGGAATAGAAAAAGAGCAGCAGCAATCTCAAAAGTGAAGGCAAATCATCAGTGCTCGTGGTAAAAAAAAAAAATCTCTGTGTTAAGACATTTAAACCTCTCCTTACTATACACATAGTGATGTAGGTTTCCGATTGTATCTACTCAAAATCCAGATTCATCACATTTGTTTATTTTTAGAAAATTTATTTTCAATAATATTACGTTCATGTAAAACGTATATTCATATATTCACATAACCTTGTATTTTCACTCTCTTTGTCCCTCTTTTCCATACCTCAAAAATGTCTAACTATTGAACAAACACACCTTCCAGCTAGTGCTCAAACATGTAAAAGTTGGAATTTATTACCATTTTCTTTTGCTAAGTCCATCAGTCAGTGTCTAAATACTTACATCCTAGAAACAAGAGCCGCAGCGGATCTGGCCAGGGCGTGCTGTACCACAGCAATGCTAAGCGTCTGCTGAAGTATCATTAGGAGCTGATGGCTTTGTATAAATACCTCCTATCTACATATAACAAGTCCCACAGTTTTATTTTTCTCCTTAGAAGCCTTCACTGATATGCCATACACAGGAGGAAAGCAGGAAAGAGGAGACAGATTGCTATTTGAATACACTGGCAGGAATATGCTTTTGCTTGAGAATTTTCTTGGTCCCCTTCTTTATTTATTGCCTCCTAACTCCCCCACCCACCCCCACCCCAACCCGTGGTTTCTCAGACATCTTAAAATACTCTTCAAACCTTAGGCATCTCCTTCCTTCTTCCCACAGACATGGAAAAGACAGAAAACTCCAGGTGTGAAATGTCCTGTTGGCCTCTCCACTCAACACCCACGCTTGCTTGTGAACCCTTTCATCTTGCCTGGTTGTTACAGGAACACCAGTTTGTCCGCTGGACTCCATCTCTTCTCACACCCCAGATGTGGAGCAAAGACCGCTCGCTCTCACAGGGGACAGATTGCCTTCCTACCTCTCCTCTGGGGTTAGGATCAAAGAGTCTTGTGCCATCCTCCAACAGGCCAGACACAATCAGTGTATGGGGAAAAATGAGATTGAGAACCCTGAAAGGAAACCCTGAGAATCTTAATTTTGTGCCTTTACATCAACACGTAATAACCTATACAAAAAAACATGCAACCAAGCACCATCTCTTACAATGAGAGTGCCAGACCTAAACAGGCAGGGGAATCATGCTTTCCAGCCCCAAGGATGTTAATGACTTGCAAAGCTGCAGAATATCTTGTCTGGGAAGCCATCTTAGTAATGGTTTACCAAACAAGGTGTGGGCAGGACACATAGAGCATCAGGAAACATAGCAGCATATATTTGCTTAGGGAATAAAGAGTGAATTCATTAGATCATTAGAAGAGACCCAGTTACACATCCCTTTTAGATTAGAAATTTAATGTACGGGAAGTGAGCTGGAGTCAAAACCAAGATGCCAGATGACACAGCCTGCCCCTTCCCAGGACCACACTGTCCACACAGATCAGGAATGCTGCTAAAGAGCACGCTTGGTGGTCAAAAGTAATGCCTATCCTGGTAACTTCGAAGCGCATCAAAATGGCCTAATGTGTTAGGCAGCAAATTGCTTTCAACTCCACTCTGACCTACAAAGAATTTGGGGGAAGACCACTTAAACAAACACTCTCAAAGATTGCAATTAGTCATAGACAGGAGAAATGAAAATTTCATCCAAGAAACTCAAAAGCACAAGAAGAAATTCAAAGGCTATGTATGTGTGTGTACGTGTGTGTATATAGGTGTTGTGTGTATGTGTATATATGAGATTATGTAAATGTATAGGATATGGAATACATATAGTCAGAGATGGACAGCAGCAGCAGCAGCAGCAGCATGTGTGTAAGAATTTGATTTCTGTATCACTCAGTTCCAGGTTCTCTTGGGAAAAAAATACAAATTCTAGCCGGAACCATTCGTTTCTATCCACTTTTCTCTCTAGTCAATGCTGACAAAGTACACTCTCTCTGATCTCCTTCCCAGTTCTACCATCCATTATTTGCCCTGATGCCTTCCTTAAAAAATGACAACACCTACTCCTGCACTCACAGAAACCAAAACAATTTAACAAAGGAAAATTTTCTAAGGGTTCTAAGGTTCTTCAGAAGACATTCAAGGTTCTTGATGAGTTGACTCACTTGATTTGTCTAGCTCCATCTCCTACCAAAGCTTGCTCCCTGTCCTTTCTATATGTTTTGTATATTCTCCTGTCATTGTTTACAGCATTCCTTGTTCATCTTCTATGCTACATTTCCCCACCAGACAGAGAGAAGCATATGCTGGATTTTGATATTTCTGTAGAATTTTGTCATGTTGTGTGTTTTAAGCTACCTTAAATAATGGTGGCATCTATCTTTCTATCTATCTATCTATCTATCTATCTATCTATCTATCTATCTATCTGATTTATTGTCTACCCACTCTCTCCCCCTTCTCTCAATCTGAATGTTTATTACACATGAATCACCCAGTTAATGCTTATCTGAACTAACTTTGTGACCTCAGACATGTTGTTGAACCTCTATGAACTTCCATGGTGTGTGTTAAATAGTAATAGTACTTATTTATATTGTCCCATATGGGTGGGAACGAGTTACATACTATTATTATCTTCAATATATTACCAATATCTTTCATGTTAACTGTCTCCCATAAGCATCTAATTTTGGTTTAAAGTCTTTTAATTTTTTGGAAGATAGATAGTTTTTAAGTATAAACAAATTTTATCTGGGCTCCAGTGGCTCATGCCTGTAATCCTAGCTATGCAGGGGCTAACATCTGAGCATCGTGGCTCAAACCCAGCCCAGGCAGAAAAGTTCCCATGAGATTCTACTCTCCAATTAATGACTCAAAAACTGGAAAAGGTGCTGTGCCTCACCACAGTAGAAAGTTAGCCTTGAGCAAAAGAGCTCAGGGACAGTGCCCAGGTCCTGAGTTCAAGCCCCACAATCATCAACAACAACCAAGATAGAAAATTAAAACATACTTGATGATTACTTTATAACAACAAGTAATTTTACATCTGCAACTATATTCTTTAGTATTATGAATTAAAAAGACAAGCTAAATAAAGTGTAGGACCATTCTTACTGTTATATTGAATTATTATATAACTTGCGACGCTTTCACATAGCTTCTTTTCCTCTTTCATTAACCAATAACTCTTATCTGTTAGCTCTACATTTCTACAACTAGAAAAGGAAGAGATATCAGGTTGCCATAGTAGCTGGTTAGAAGAGGAACATGATGGACCATAAATGAGTATGTGTAGACAGACACTTTAATATGGCCTACACCAGAAAGCAGAATGATCAGTACTGATGTATTTGAGTCCCTCCTTGGAAGGTATGAGAAAACTCGCTGTATTCTCTTAAGCTTTTCTATTGCAAAAGAAGGATCAGATGAGTAAAAATAAACACAACTTTAACTGCAGTCAACCCTTGGAGTAAATACTCAGTAACCATTAAGTGACAAAAGGATTATAGTCTAATCTTTCTTGATGACATATTACTAATTTCAGAATAACATATGAATAAATTCTATCCATAAAGCATCTAAAATACTGAAGACTCAGTAACAACCACTTGAAAATCCTAACTAGGACATGATTTTCCAATAGATACAATTATTAGAAGGAAAAGTTTACTTAGTTCCTATCAAAACAGATCCCACACCTTGCCTGCAGACTCTGAGAAAAACAGATGGTGAAGACAATAAAAATTCCAGTGGAAACTATGACCAATTATTATTAAATTTATGGGGCATATCGTAAAGATAAGGTTTGAGTTAAATAACAGCTACTCAGCGCTTTACAAGATAAATTCAATCTCCTGACCTATTATGTTTGAAGTGGGATGGCAAATTACTCAAGAATATGTGGTGTGCTCTTTAGAAAAAACACATGTAGCCATAAAACTACAAATTTTTGGTTTCCAAGTCAGAGCTCACTTCTGTAAAGGTTAAGCCTCACAGGAAACAAAAACAACAACAACTAGGAAACAGATTCTTCTCTGTCCTTGGTCCAACTCAGCACCTAATATCATTTCACATTTTAAATATAATAATGAACAAGAAGGCATCTTTTACAATCAACTATCTGATTGGGTCCATGCATTTCTATTATCAAACAACTGATTTACAATGGAGTAGTCTCACAAATGGTAAATCCAAGTATCTTCATTACTTCAGCAATTTCTCATCCATAAAAAAAAAACCTGTGCTTTTGACAATGTCTGAATATATAGTAAGGTAGCCCCATAACTGATATCACATTCGAACTAAGAGAGTATCTTCAGTCCTTCCTTAGCAGTTGGAAGAAACAGGAGGGTGAGCCTTTGGTCTTGGGAAATAAGACGGAAGTAGGTAGTGAAATGAAGAAAGAAATAAAATGCCATCCGAGGAGGTGATTTGCTATTTCTCTGTACTACCACAGAAAAAATAAGAACAAAGGCCTTTCCAAATGGCCTTAGTGAATGCCAATGTGAATTGAAAGAAGCCATTTCTCAAGACAGAAACCAGCGAGCCAAAAATTCATCTGCTTCTTCCAGTGAGATTGTGAGTTATGTCTCACTGTATTCTCCACATTACAATACAGAAATCAAAGCCCCCAGAACTTGCTCAAGGTTGCAGAACAAGAAAGCAGTTGACACAGACTTAAGCACAGCATGTCTGACTCTAAAGCTCGACCTAGCCATTATGAAATGCCACATAAAAGCAGTCATTTCAAGACTCTTGAGAAACACTCACCAAGCCAAAAGTCAATACAAAAATGAAAGCCTTCGAGTAATAACCAAATAAGTCTCTTGTATTTATCCTACTACCTAGAATCATTTCTAAAAGAGGAGTTTCTGACCTGACGATTTACAACTAGGAAAAAGGGATGTGAGTTCCTATTTGTTACTTCTTTTTGCTTTGTTCTTAAATGGGTTTGGTTTCCTTTCTTTTCAATTGTAATGAGAGCTTAATTGTTAAAGGACTCCGTAAATATTCATCACACACTTTTAGAGACATTCTTTCCCTTCCCTAAAAGCTGAGGGCAGAAATAATATGACTTCCAAAGTAAAGTAGCTATAAAGTGCAAGTGTCAACATTTGCATCTGTATCAGATGCTTGTCCCAAGCACTCATCAGAATACCTAAAAATCTCAGTGAGAAAACACTCTTACTTTTGCCTTCTCAGCCATTCTCCAGAGTGTCATCTTGGTTGGTGATACTGGTTTTATTTCTCATCCAATTCCAAATGAGCTTTCTGCACCAGTGATCCTTAGCTATCACAGACTTTCCTTCTTAGGATGGCTTTCAACCACGATCCTCAGATCTCAGCCTCCTGAGTAGCTAGGATTACAGGGGTGACACACGGGTGCTTTGTGTGCAGTACGTTTGCTATGAGTCCACAGGTATCACCATCATCAATACTAAACCAAAGCAATAATGAGAAAAGTCATTTATCTTTACTGGACATGGACAATTGGGAAAGCCCACCATTACCCTCCTTCTGAATGCCTAGGTGGTACTGTCAACAGAAGAACCCTTGGAAATTCTGAGGGGACTTCTGAGATGGAAAAGGGGGTTCCTTCAACTACTCCCAGATCTTAAAAAAAAAAAAACAAACAAAAACCTGAGCATAGTGGTGGTGTCTCCTTGAGGAACTTCAGTGTCAGTATTATGTGACTGATTACTCTTGCCCTCCGAGGACACAGTGACTTGCTCACAAACAGGAATATCTCAGGCTGACTTTGCTACCATTATGGTTGCAGCTGTAGTGACCAGGCCTGTGCACTGGTACGCAGGAAGGAAGATACTGACGAGCATGCCTTTTCTGGCTCACACACTGGGAATGCAACAACTAATCATTGGTGCTAAGGCCACCCCACAGTCAGAACAGATACGAAGAAATCATTAAAGAAGTTGACACCTACATGAAAAAAACTGGCAACCACCCCCAACACAGTCATATCTGCAGCAATGCCTGCTCGGAATGGTGCTAGCCAAGTGCTAACATGGGATGGAGAGATGGGAAGTCACATCCTCATATGGCAACCCCAGTGGAAACCAATCGTGTGAAGCTCTGGTTTACTTCCTACCACCAACATGTGTAATTGGCAAGCCTCTACTGCAAAACTGGTGCTATCAATACTGTCTCAGGGGCTGGGTGGTGGCCAGAGCTTGTAAATCCAACATGGCAGGTCTATTCACTCTAGTCAAAACCACAGCTGAAGTAAAAAAGTCCACGGGGGACAACACAGGCTTCCATGTCAAGATATGTATGTCAAGGAAGTAAGTCATGGTAATGCTACAAGTGTCATCCAAAAAGACCCCTCAAAGGAAGCAGCTGTGTCCATTTATCAGGTGACTGACTGACTGTCCTGCCACAAGCCAGCTTTTGATCTTCAGGGAAGGTGGGTGGGCCTCACCCCACTAGCTTATGGCCAGAATAGAACAAAAAAAGTCAGGGGAACTCCTCCTGCTTGACTACTTTTCACCGAGGATATGGGGTTTTGTCCCCTGCCTTCAAAATTAAACTCTTCCTGGACGGTCATGACTGCTTGCACCTGCAAATCTTGGGACTTATCCTCCAAAAGCATATGAGTCAATTCATGATCATTCATTTCCTTACACAGACCCACCTAAGCACATCCTATTGGCTTCTCTTTCTTGAGAAAGAATCCTGAGTAATGTAGTCATTGGAAATTTATAAACTCTCTTAACCAGTTATTTAAAAAAATAAATATGAAAGGTTCTTTCAATTAAACCTGAACTATCTTGAGTTCTTGAGCTCTGACTCTCACAATGTCATCCATCCAAGAAAATAAGAACTGCAGTGTCACTGCCAGCAATGCAACTTAGTAATCATACATGTATTCACAATCTCTCTGTTTGGTGGACAGCAGTCCAGGCAATGTAGCCCAAGACACTGTATTCCTTTTCTTTTTTTCTTTTCTTGTTGGTCAGGGGTCTTAAGCTCAGGGCTTGGGCACTTGTCCCAGCTCATTTTTGCTCACAAAAATCCTTCTACTACTTTGAGCAACAGTTATACTTCCAGTTTCCTGGTGGTTAATTGGAGGTAAAAGTGTCTCACATTTCCTGGAGCTCATTTCCATAAATATTATTTTATATGATCAGATGCACATAGCTATTGCGACTTTGTGATCCTCTCTTGGTAGTATCCTCTTTTGTCTCACTCTGTGTGAAAGCCTAGAGACCTAGCTTTTTAAAGAATTGGTTGCTGGTTTTGTTTTCTTTTCCTTTTTTTCTTATTTGTTCATTTATATGTCTTTGGGAGTGTAAGGGGAGGGTACAGAAATGGAGGGGCAAAGGAATAAATGCAGCAGGGGTACTCATAGACACTATGTTGAAAATGAACTACATGACTAGTGGATGGTGATGGTAGGAAAAAACTGGGAGAGAGCAAGGGAAGGGGTTACATTGTTGAAAAAGAAATGTACTCTCTTTCTTTACTCAGCTCCTTAGGTAACTGCAACCTCTCTGCACGTCACCTTTACAGTAACAATAAAAAAAAGAACAATGAGTCTCATAGACTTTCCTATCTTGGCTATCTTCAAACCACAATCCTCATATCTCAGCCTCCTGAGTAGCTAGGATTGCAGGCATGAGCCACTGGCACCCACCAAGAATCTGTATTTGTAGGGATCCTCAAGCGTAAGCTAAGATCAAACATTAACATTACAGCATCCTGCTGCAAAGCATTACTGTGAGACACAGTGGCAGGAATTAGATGCAAGTACCCCAGTCAAATATTTCATTCACAGCTTAGGTGAACCCACTACTAAGAGACTTCGTATTCATTTCTATAAGGTTCCTTGAGCAAGTATCTTTCCCATCTCTATCCTCCACTGGCCCAGAGTTTTGTAAATTGCCATCTCTGCAATAGTGCTGTTTTGTTTTTTGAGAAGTCAAATTCTTTAATAAATTCCAGGTCGAACTACCAGCTCAAGATACTAGATTCTCCTTTACTAAATAAGGTAATAAATATGAACAGAGGTATGAAAGCTATTGGCAAAAACATAAGCTTTTTTGTGAAAAATACAACCATTAAGAATTAGGTATTACTGAGCTAGGTATATGCCAGCAGTCTTACTAAAATCATTAAGACTTTTTTCATTGAATTTATCCTGAATGTGTTGCTGAAGAGCTCAGCCATTTCCAGTGACTAAAGAGCTTAAACACATGTTTCCAATAAAACAAGATGGATGTGAAAGCAAAATGCAGAGTTTGAGGCTAGCCAGCGTACGTGGAAGGTGAATTCTTGGTCCTCTCGAGGACTCAAGTGACACTCCATTTCCAGATAAATGCTGCAACTTTCCTACTTGCAAAATGCACCAGTAAATGAACTGAGGAGAAGCTCTTTTCCTCTTCAAGGTTTCCATTCAATCGTTTTCCTCCCCCTGTTGGGGTTTAGACTCAGGGCCTTGCACCTGCTAGGCAAGCACTTAGCACTTGCGCTCCAGCCCCGCCCCTTTTTGCTTGAGTTTATTGGTATTTTTTAGACAGAATCTGGGGCTAACTTATGCCCAGGGTCACCTCTCACATGGCTGAGATTACAGGGGGTATCTTCACACTCCCCAATATTTCAAGAAGTAATAGAGGAAATAAATTGCAAGAACCATTAAGGACTATTATATTTGTATAGACACTCCAGGAGCAATGTGTGGTTTCCTTTGTTTGGTTTTTGTAAGGCCACTGAACAGTACACTTCCTAAATTCAAGGCCAACATACTCAACTGGGGACTGGATCTCTACCTTTTTGGATGTTGTAATGTCTTGGAGATACATCAAGCTCAACACATTTATATCTGAAGTCATCATTCTTCCTCCCTAAGGTCTCTCCACCCTATTCTTTTCCGATCCTCAAATTCCTGACTTTTCTTCATTTCCTGAGTCCCTAGCTAAATCTGCTTTCTTCATTAAATTCTCTCAAGTGTACATAACCATTATTCACCCAAATTTCAAAGTAGAAACTCTCAGCATTTTCTTAGATTTTTTCCTTCTCAGGTTTATCCTATCTGTCCACATGATACACAAAACCATCATTTTAATTGTCTATATTCCCTTGAACTCTTCCTCATCTCTTTATTCTGTTAAAAGATGTTAAGTTAGCTTGGCACTGGTGGCTCACATCCATAATACTAGATACTTAGGGGGCTGAGATCTGAGGATCGAGGTTCAAAGACAGCCTGGGCAGGAAAGTCTGTCATCAATCTTTTATCTCCAATTAACTATTTAAAAACCAGAAGTAGAGCTATGGCTCAAAGTGGCAGAAGACTAGCCTTGAGCAAAAAGTTCAAGGACAGTGCCCAGTCCCTGAGTTCAAGACCCACGGCTGATGAAACAATATAAAGATTGCAAAGTGATTTGTCATGGAACTCCAGAGACAATGTGATTATTTTCCAATGAGCTGTGTGTACTATGTGACAGAGAAAGACAAGCTGGAAAACTGCCAAATAATTTTCCAATCTGTTACATGAATAGAATTACTATCAACTCAAAGAGGAAGGTAAGAGGAGAATACAGTTATGTTATTTTCCATGTAGTTATATGAATGGAACCAGCAAAGGATCTATGAAATCTAAAGGACAAAAGCATGTGTATCCTAGCCTGAGTCTATTCGAACTTCTTCTGTCTCCTGCTGACAATTTTGAATTAGCTATTCTCTCCTTCTCCCCACTGGATTTTCTTCCTTGCAGTCACACAGATACAGAACTGTCTATTCTTCGAGTATTCCTTGTGTTCGCATATGCCTACCATCCAGAATGGGATCATCATCTGGAAATATTCCGCTTGAAGGCACAAAGCATAGTACAACATTGGGAGGTACTAAGGATGTCATAAAAGTGGGATAAAATTAAGGGGGGAAAATGGTTTCTCCAAATCATATATTTCAAAGATGAAATAAGTTCCTAAAACTAACTACTTACATGAAATACTTCAGTGTTTTAATCTTACCTCATCCTCTGAGATTTTTAACAGTGATATCCACGGTACATAAGTAGTAAGAGAGGGAATTGAAATTCATGTCTTCTCATTTTTATTACAACAAGCTATTTCTTTTTTCCAATGTGGACAAGATCTGTGTGTAAAATATTCTAGGATATTTTATAGGATTAGGAAGCTTAAGAATAAAAAGGCTTCCTGAATTTGAATGCCTATATGCCATTGAAACACAAAAATCACTCTCTGAGAAGTAAAGGAAAAATCATTCCAACTATAACCAAAATGACTCTTAAAAAGCAGATTAACTTAATTAGATTTTCTGCTATTATCCCCATCTCAAATTTACAGGGGGGGAAAATGTGTGGTAGACTGTAGTGACACACACCTGTAAGTCTCAGCTACTTGGAAGTTTGAAATAGAAGGTAGAAGTCAGAAGATGATTTAAAGCCTGGAGTTTCAAGACTAGTCTAGGCAACATGCTAAGATTCCATCACAAAGCAAAACAAAATGAGAAAAAAAGATAAATAGATAGATAGATGATGGGAAGTAATAGATCTTTTCTCAGTGTGCCTTCTATTACCTATAGGGCAAGATGACATATTTAGTCCATATTTGATTAAGGAACTTGTTCATTTGGAACAGAAACTAGCAACTTTCTCACAATGCTTTTTTGGCTTTATTTCATTTTCATTCTGATGGAAAAATATAACCACACTAGTGTTAGATTTAATACAGATTTCTGTTGGGCTAACTTATTGGCCTCCTAGGTTTTCTAAGTGTAGTTCTTTCCATCTGGAACAAATGGCTCTTCCCAAAGGTCATGTGTTACTGATGTATACCAAGATAAGAAGAAAAATGAAATTGTTTAAAATGCAAAACATGCATGGGAAAATTGCACAGTAAAAATGTACTGAAGAATGCACTTAGCCATTTTCTAGAATTATATAGATGATATCTTCAGGATTTGCAAGTACACCTAGTCCTGTTAAGTGAGTATAATAATAGAAATGTACAAAATAGAATAGCACACCTCTAATTTATAGCAAAAAGAAAATAATCATTTAAATTGGAGACTTCCAAAATTCTATCAAATTGTTAAAACACCTGTCATAGCTGGTACCAGTGACTCATGCCTGTAATCCTGAATAGCTATTCAGGAGGCCTAGGTCTGACAATCATAGTTCAATGCCAGCCCAGGGAAGACAAGTCCCCATGAGACATTTATTTCCAATTAACCACCAGGAAAACAGACGTGGCAATGAGGCTCAAAGTGGTAGGCCACTTGCCTTTAGCAAAAGAGCTCAGGGACAGTGCCCAGGCCCTGAGTTCAAGCCCAAGCCCCACAACCAAAACAACAATACAAAAAAACACCAAACATACTAACCACTATATACCCTTCATAATGTATTGGTTAAATCTTGTCGATAGATATTATGGACTTCTTACATTTAACAAAGTGAAATTCTCCCAAGAAGCACATCAAGTGAAATACCCCATCAAACACTGCTTTAATTATTCTATCAGCCACACCCTAGCTCTGCTCACTAACATTTTATGAATTTCTATTGCAATGGAAGACAAGTTCATCCTTCTAACACTTAAAAAAAAACCCATAATATCCTCCTCTGCAGGGTTGGGGAATATCAGGTGCCTAAATCTTATGAGGTCCAGCAAATCATTCAGTCCATGACTGGACAGGCACTTACGCTGTCCTCAGTTTCATGGGGATACCTGCCTATATTGATGCAAATATTCAAATGGCCTTTGTCAAGAAAATGGCTTCAAGGCTCTGCTAGACATCCCAGAGATTCGTGCATTCTGTATCACCTGGAGGACATATAAAAGAACAGGGTTTGGAGTTTCTGATTCAGTAAGACACAGTGGGGCCCAAGAATTTGCTTCTTCAGCAGTTCCGCCGTAATGCTCACATAAGGTTCTCATATGAAAAACAGTCCTTGTCACAGTATAGATCGATGTGCCCATTTCCTCACAAACTTCTGGTTCCTCACACTCTCGTTTCTCTGATTTTGCTTGAACAATTGCAATAACTCTCATAGTCCTAGCCTCCATAGTTTGGAAAAGTGTATTAATCTGTGCTCTCCATGGAACTCTTTCCAATTGCATCTGAATGTTGTCACAACCACAGTTACAACCCATCCTGAGTCATCTTTGCTGTTGGGTAGACTGATAGTATGTTAGTAGTAGTCTGATATATAAGCCTCAAGACTGCAAGGTCAATTTTCCTCCGCATGTGTCCCTGACCTTGAATAAACAGGATGAAACAACATTCTAGGGAAATGCATTTTTGTTATGTCTAGGAATCTACCTATCTGAGAATGGCCTGTAGTGTGAGTGAGTTCCCAACAACTCCTTCTGTTCATAGGAAAGGCATTCCAAGTATGTTATCAAGGAGAAAAGAAATGAGCAACTTTGATTCCAGGATGAGCTTTGCTGGCTTCCATCCCTAAAAGAATATTTTAATCTGTGTAGGGAGAGTCCATGATAAAGCATCACAGACAAATCAACAGAATACCACAAGGCTAGACTCAGAATTATGAATAGCAGACATCTCAAGAAATAGCATTTCACCTTAATTAAGCAAGAGGATCGCAGGTGGGTATCTCTGCTAAGTTTCCAGCAAAGAAATAATTCTCTGAATTGAATTAGGACTGACATAAATTCTTAATCACAAATATTCCTCTCACAAATCAAACAAAAATGAGTAAATGAGTTTTATTTTAGAGGTAAAAATACCATAATTAAAGACATAAAACACAAACAACAGTCATGATGGAAACCCAACAATATTTCAGTTGTATAGTATATTTTCTAAACCACGTCTTTAACTATTAAGAAAAAAGCAAAAGCTATAATGTTTGTAGCTGAAAGAATGTAGAGTTAGGATATGTACTGGATTTCATTTCTCTGTTGTCTGTCAAATTCTACAAATATGTAAAGGGAAAAAAAAACAGAATCGAGATTCTTCCAACTCATTTTTATAAGGTCTTCAGTTTTCTTTAGAAGGAATAAGATATTGTAGAATGAGGCCAAATGAGCCTTTTGGTTTTCCTTCAGCACTATCTAAATGTATTATCTGAATGTAGCATCATTGTTGTAAAAATTTAAATCTTCATTGTGATATAAATCATATACCATAAATTACTCATTCAAGTTATATAGTCAAATCCTTTTTGGTACAAGCACATGGTGTAACAATGACAAATCTTATTTAAGAATACTTCCAGCCTCCTGTAAACAAACAGTGGTAACTGCTGACCCACCAGCGGCTGCTCCAGGAAGCCTGGAATGACCCATCCATCCTCCATCCGTGGTCTAGATGTTGATTTACACTGTGTACCCTGTTCTGATCAATGCAACGGCACAGCATTCTTCTTTGCATCTCATTTTTTCACTTAGCAAAGTAAATTTGGCATTCATTTATATTATAGCAAGTATCATTATTTTGTCTTATGGACAAACAATATTTCATTATCTAGATATATAACATTTTGCTCAACCATTTGTCAGTTGATATTTGTGTTGTTTTTTCCTTGAACATTGCTGTAGTGAACATTTTTGGACATATATCCTCACTCTTCTCCAAGTTGCTGGATCATAGAGCAGCTATATATTTAATCATCTGAAGGACTATCAGTGTTTGGGCAGAGTGGTTGCGCCATTTTGCATTCACTGGTGGGCTTCCATTGCTCCTCATTCTCACCAACATGGTTGTTTTCACATATGTATATGTGTGTGTACGTGTGTGTTTTACTGGAATTTGAACTCAAGGCCTCAACATTGCGAAGCAGGCGCTCTATAATGTCCACCAAACCTCTTTGCTTTTTATTAATCCCTAGGACATTTTGATTATTTTGAAAATGATAACGTAATTGTCTATCTCAAGCTACCAAACATAGTAAAACGCTCCAGGCTAAGAATTAAAACATTATAGAAATTCTGGAGTGGGTAGTAATTTTGTTTATATGTCTTATAAAATATAAAGAGAGGATATTATAAACCCCTCAACCCCTCAAGCATTCTTCTTATAAAAACCCAAGCGCTGGTTCAGAATTAATAAAGATACAGTCAATACAGTGATTTTAAAATTAAAGTTAGCACTACAGCCATCTCTACTAAAAATTAAATGATTTTAACACATTCTACTTGAACTACCCAGGGCCACAAAATCCAGTGTGTAAATCTAGAGGATCCCAGTACAAGTGATATCCTAAAATGGGAAGGAACAATGACCACGCAATTTTAGCATTAAGACGTAAATCTGCAGAGGTGTTAGCACTCACTCTCAAGAAGTAAAACTGCAGATCGGATTTCTTCTTTGCAGAGAGAGCTATGTGGGATATTTTCCACATAACCTTAGATGGATATGTTAGCAAAAAGTATAAGGAAAGGAATCTTCAAGGTGGGCTGCAACTTTTTTCCACCTAAATTCAACTGCATTCCTCAAATTTGTCCCTTTCTCATTTCAGATATTGAAGTATTCTGGGTCAGGAGAAACTGTACATAAACTGCACCCCCATGACCATTGTGATAGCCTGAACAGGGCTGCATAGAGAGTACTTTCTGAACTTACAATGTATTGAAATGACAATCATTAAAACAGCAGCTACCATAGAATGTGCCTAATAAATCTACCAGTAAACCCACTGGGTGGTAAGCAAGGGTGGCAAATGAATGAACTGAATTGCAATAGATTCTAGGAAGAATGCGAAAAAGTATAATTCTTTAGAAAGACTAAGTCAAAGCCGAACCGAATAGGTATTAGAAAATGGGTACTTGCAATAGAGTTAGGTGGGGCCAATGGGAGAGAAGAATGTAATGAAGAAAGAAAGGGAGGGAAAGCAAGAGTTCTTTGTATATAACACTGAATGGAGAAATCTAAGGGAAGCAGTGGGTAGGTTGAAGCGGTGAAGATACTGAAGGATGACACAGATCAAGATGCACTGTACAAATAAACTGCTTTGCTAAATTGCAAAAAATCAGTACATAATCTAAAATTAAGATAAGCAAGGGCGCTGGTGGGCGGTGGCTCACACCTGTAATCCTAGCTACTCCGGAGACCGAGATCTGAGGATTGCAGTTTGAAACCAGCCCAGGCAGGAAAGTCTGTGAGACTCTTACCTCCGATAAACTCAGAAAAAGCCAGAAGTAGTGTTGACGCTCAAGTGGTAAAGCACTTTGGCCTTGAGCCAAAGAAGCTTAGAGACAGCACTCAGGCTCCAAGTTCAAGCTCCAGGACTGGCGCGTGCGCACGCACACACACACACACACACACACACACACACACACACACACAGCAAAATAATAAATTAAAAAAAAAAAACAGATAAGCAAGGCCGTGAGATGGGTATGTGAGAATGTTTTGAAAATGGTGACATTGATCTACGTGTACTGCATTCATAAACTGCATTGGTAAGTGGCAAATCCTTTGTACAACCACTTAAGGATAATAATATTTTTAAATAAGAAATTAGAAAATAATTAGAATATTGAATATGATTACCCTCCAACACTAGGCAAAAATATTTCAAACTCTACATAAGTGGACCTCAAATGAAAGTTCATTTGACTGTATACCTAGATTTTTTAAATAAAATGAAGTTCTAGATAGTTAAAAAAAACAGTAGCCATCAGCTCTGGTTTTTATTCATACATTGAAACTTATTGTTGGTGGTTGTGGTTTGGGTGTTAATGCCTCTTAAAATAAAACTTCATAATCTGTCTGGCAAAGGCTTTGCTTCAGCACCCAAAAATCAAATGTGCAATTGCTAAAGAATGAGAGGCAAACTCTGACATCCCAAGAGTCCCGTTCTGCCTCTATTACTGATTCATTTAGACAAAGCCACCTAAAAACCCTGCGTCTCATTGTTGTCACTGGCAACAATGAGAAGAGAGAAGGTCATGAAAATTAACTAGGTCTTGGTACACATGGGAGAGTAGCTATCTTTTATGCATACCCCAACCAGGTTTCTTTTAGATCAGATAGATACACAGAATGGTACTTTATTTTCTGGTGTTTTGTTTTTTTTAAAGTCCTTTCGTTCCATCATCCCACACACAAACTACTTCCTTTCTTACTTGAAAGGAAATTCCTTTTCAAGGTTCACAGTACATTAGAGACAGCTGCATGGCTGAGCTTCCTCCAGAAACTTCAAAAAGCTGCAGATGGAGCCCCACGCCTGACAGGGATCATGGAATGAGACAATCCCAAGCATTCAGGCTGCCCCTTCTCCACACTCTTTTAATTTTTTAATTCTAGCGTACTGGCTGAATACATTAAGTGGGGTGTGTGTGTGTGTGTGTGTGTGTGTGTGTGTGTGTGTGTGTGTGTGTGTTGTGTGTCTGTATCTGTGTGTGCTTGTGCACACACCCACTTTAAATCAAGCCCTTCAAAGCGTCTGCAATCTCAAATGACTGATGGCTAATTTCAAAGGACAATAAGGTTTAAATAAAAAGATTCACAAGCATATCCAGTTAATGACATTGAACAACAGTCACTGTCTACGAACTTGTAAAACAAAACAAAAACAAACAAACAAAAGAAAAAAAAAACCTCCCATCAACACATATTCCCTATACTGCCATGGAACCAGGGGAAAAAATATTTGCAAAGCTCAGTCCTGGACCCAGAACCAGCAAAACAATACTAAGCTAGGGTAGTCAGAATTCTGGCACAGAACTTTTCCAGGAGAAGAGAGAGTTATGACTCTTGTTTCTTTCCAGAACAGGACCCAACACTGCTAAACGACCACAATGATATAAATTACTTTCACTGGGAACAACTTGTTTCATGAGCCTGCGGTGGGCATGGGACTCGGGCAGGAGCAAGCCAACTCCAGTTGGGTGCTTTCAGAAACTAGCTCCCAGTGAGAAACTCTGAAGAGAACTCCAGAAGCCTAGCAGGTGTTTGACTATCACGAGGCAGAAATCACCTAAATAGACTTGAGAAGGAGAGAGGAAATGTGAAGTGTGACATGCTCTTTTTATTTCACTCTCCTAGAAATCCTTCAGATAATATGTGGACTCTTCCAAATAAACTAAGACTCTTCCTGCTCCTTCTTCAACACTGGGTATGGTATTTCAATCGTATTAAACAGTAAGTCATAGGACATTGCAGGTATAAGAGTATATAGGAAAATTACTTGCATTACTGGAATTGAAATGCAGGACTTTGCACTTGCTAGGCAGGCACTCTCCCACTTAAGAAATGAACATATCCTTTTTGTTGCTTTCCTTATGCTTTGAATAGAGTTTCATTTTGCTAGGCCAGCCTAGGCTACAATCCTCTTATGTATGCTTCCCACATAGGTACATAAAACCATGCTCAGCTATTTTCATCAGTTAAGATTGGCATCCTATCAATCTTTTTTTAACTGTCAGACTCGTGAAAAGCTAGGATTGTAGGCATAAACCACCAGATGCAATCAGCATATGTATGCCAGCATTGGGGCTTCAACTCAGGGCCTACGCACTGTCCCTTAGCTTATTCTCCTCAAAGCAGATGTTCTTCCACTTGAACCATAGCTCTTCCACTTCTGCCTTCTTTTGGTGGTTCATTAGAGACAAAAGTCTCACAAACTTTCCTGCCCAGGCTGGGTTTGAACCAAGAAACTCAGATCTTCACCTCTTGGGTAGCTAGGACTACAGTCATGAGGTGTGGACTTCTTGCTAACCTTTGAAACACATTACAACAATTCATTTAACATATAGTAGATTCTTCTCTGTGTTACAGAGGTCCTATCTATGGGTAAAGAATGAAATGAAAGTCATGAACTCTGATCCAGTGTGCATGAAATCCTTTGGGAAAGCGTCTTCAGCCGAAGCTTTCTGAACTCTGCTCCTTGGGATTTGGGGTTCAGTAGATGTGGGATGGGTTACTCAGTGGGACCTATCATGATTTAGACACAGGATGCACAGACTCTTGGGATAAGAGCTACAGATGCGATGTTTGTCCCATTGTTGAATGTTGGCTGCACACTTATCACCAAACACATAGCCCACCCTCAGCTGCCTGACTAAATACATTGACAGATTCCTCATGTTTCACCAGTCAGGACAGAACCAGGCAGAAATTCACCTGATCCTGAACTCAGGTCTCTTCTGTCTCTGAGCACAAAGCTGCCACAGAGAAAACCTACCAGCCAACGGCTGTATTATTGTTGGCAAGCACCAAAATTTGCTCAAAACCTTTACAAATGAAACCCAGCTGCTTAAGCTCAATACCAGATGTCTCCTACAATGTGTGGCTTTGATAGATTAAATTGAGCATAAGAAAGAGATGAAATATATGAAAATCTAATTTGCAAGATGTTTATCATTAAGGCTATTTAAAAGAAATGGAAAATTATACATCTGTATGTATATTTTTTTCACTAAGAGAGGCTAGGCAGTATAGAATGATAATAAGCATAATAGCTTAAAATGCTTTTGTTATTAGTAAATGTTTGGTGTATATTCATAAAATCTAAGCCAAAAAAACAATCTCTAGAAATGTCCCTACTGAAAGAATGTCCATGTGTCTATAAATCACATGAGTTCCTTTGCAGGCAGACCTGAGTTAGAACATGTTTTCACTCAGGGTATAGGAAATTAAGTAGGAAATATGTACTGATATTGTCTGATTTCAATAATACTATGAAAACATATACATACAAGAAACATATGTGACTATGAGTTATATGTGTAAGAAAGTGCAACGTGAAAAGACAAGTTGGTCAAGATCCTCTAGGAGGTGGCATGAGCTCCTGTGTTCGTGTTAAGACAGAGCTGGGTTGTCATGGTCTATATGTCACTGCTCTGGTCTTAAGAGCCTCACCTGAGGTCAGGGGTCACTTATATCCAGAGAGCCAATCCTGAACACTCCCCACTCAAAGGAACTGAACTGTCATGGAGTCATACACACAGCACGTTAGTCTTACAAATATCAAATTTTAGGGGATTTGGGTTGTGGTTTGTTTTAAATTAAGACATAAAAACACTATCACTTTGCAATACAGTTACTGTCAGGCACCACCAGTAGCCTACACCTATAATCCTAGCTACTCAGGAGCCTGAGATCTGAGAATCATGGTTCAAGGATTGCCTTGGAAAGAAAGTCTCTGAGCCTTCTATCTCCAGTTAATTAACCAAACAGCCAGAAGTTGAGCTATGGCTTAAGTAGTAAAGCATTAGCCTAGAGCACAAGAAGTTCAGGGACAGTACCCAATCCCGGAGTTCAAACCCCAGAACCAGCACTAACTAAATACTCATTTGAGTATTTGCACTCAAACCCATACAAGCATAGTTGAGATTTTTGTCCCTTATATGCATAATCAGTAAAGTAACACATAACTACAATCAGAAAGTTTTTATTTTTCAGATTGGAAAGAAAAAAAGTACTGATCGAAAATAGTGATTTGATTTTGTTTTGGGGGAAAAATGGTAATTTTTCTTTTAAATGGAAGCCAAAATGAAGGCCAACACTAGCAAAAGCATAGTTTGGTGTTGAATAATTCTTAAAATATAATAACAGAAAGATAGTTTCATGAAGAGTTTGCAAAACAAACCTTGGCCTAGGTTGTATCTGAAAATAAACAGAAGTGAACAGAAAGAATCTCAAGATATTTTGTTATATTCAGTGGTGTCGCTTTTGGCTCAGCTCATTGATCAATCACTAAAGTTCCACAACTAACAAAAATAAATATCATACAGACCTTTTCCACATATATAAAACTCCCACTGAATTGCAAACATACCAGATGAGCATGGGACATTGTGTACTCCCAGGCCTGTTGTCCAGGAAAAACTATGAGTCAGACATTATTCAACATATACTCATAAGGGCTTTAAAAAATGAATTATTCTGAAGCTTAGAACTAGTGGTTCAAGCCTGTAATCCTAGCCACTTGGATATCTGAGAGCTAGAGGATCATAGCTCCATCCTGGGCGGAGCGCTCTTGAGACTCCATCTTCAAAATCAACAGCAGAGTAAAGCTGGAGTTTGGGCTCAAGCAGTAGAGTGCTGGCCTAGAAAGCAAGTTCAAGCAAAAAGCCTTGAGATCGAAGGAAAAAAAAAGAAGAAATGAATTATTTTGTAGGGAGAATGAGAGAGAAGGAGGAATAAAAATCAGGAGAAAGAGTAGAAGGAAGACTTAATTTTCCTGTGGACCTTTGGAGAGAGCAGAAGTATAGTTTTAGGCACTGAGCTTCATGGTATGATCAAGATAATACTGTAGAATTCAAGTCTCAAACTAGGACCCTTGAGGGACTACAGCTGCTTCCTGTATGATATTCTTGGTGAGATACAAGGTCTGTAGCTACTATTTTAATGAAGAACTAAAAAAAAATCAATTTAAAAACCTGGAGACATAATCTGTCAAGTAACCTCAATACTTATTTCAAGACTATTTCTGCTACAACTTTGATATCTTGAGTTCCACCTTTTCCTCAAACAAAGCCAAAAAAATAAAAAAGTAACCCATAATCACATACCCCTTCATTAACTGTTAAAATATTCCCACAGCAATGACAGAAATATAGTATCCTTTTTGAAAAGTAACATTTTCTGTATTCTAAAGTTCAAGTGAGAAATGCTAAAGTGTTTATAATTTTGAACACATCACAAATATGTAAGTTAACTTATAGCCAAAAGCAGTTTACATTCAACAACAGAGTCCTAGAAGTATTCACAGTGTTATAAGTGACAACAAACAGTTACACTGAGCCTTGCCCAGTGCTAGGGATCGAACCCAGAGCCTCTTGCATGTTAGACAGGCATTCAACCTCTAAGCCACATCTCTGGCCACAAGATGTTTGCAATTACAACCTAAATATATACCTGCTCAGAGTGTACACAGTTGTCAAGTTGCCATCCTAATACTAGTTGATTACAGTATAGCTGATTGCTATAGACATCTGCAGGTGATTGAACTAGCTCTTCAAAAAATTAAAAATAAAAGATGGAGAAGCATTTATTTGTTTTTGTTCGCTTACTTGTTTCTTAGTTTGTTTTTGCCAGTCCTAGGGCTTGAACTCAGGGTCTGGTCCCTTTCCCTGAGCTTTTGTGCTCAAGGGTAGTGCTCTACCAATATGAGCCACAGCCCCACTTCTGGCTTTTTTGGTTAGTTAATTGGAGGTAAGAGTCTCTTGGGTTTATGGGCCAAGTGTCAGTCTTCTGAGCAGCAAGGATTACAGGAGTGAGGCACTGACACCCAGCATGAAGTATTTGTTCCCTAATTCTGTAGATTCATGTAAAAAAGTGTCTAGGAACAGGGACTCACTATTTGGGGTCATGTGAGAAATAATGAGGGTGTCCAGGGTGGAAAATTCCTCACAAACCCCCTCACACCAAGCTTGTGTTTTGCACGAAGGAGAGATAACAGTATAAAAAAGGGACAAATTTGCATCCTTTGAGGGGCATGCTTCCAGTAGGTAAGTGATATGAATAATAATAAATCAAGATACCTACTATAAATGGAAAATAAACTTGCAGTGAGGAGTTATACAAAGGGAATCTAATCTAGACTAAAGGAAATTTTAGGTTGATGACATTTAAGGAAACATGTGCTTGACAAGAGTAAAGCCAGTCTCTGGTGGTTCACACCTATAAGCCTAGCCACTCATGGTCTGAGGATCAGGGTTTGAAGCCAGCCTGAGCAGGAGAGTCCAAAAGACTCATATCTCCAATTAACTAGCAGAAAACCAGAAGTGGTGCTATGGCTCAAAGTGGTAGAGCCTTGAATGCAAAAGCTCTGGGACAGTGCTCAGGTCCTGAACTCAAACCGCAGGACCAACATGGGCGGGGGGGGGGGGGGGGTGGGGAGTAGGAAGGCAAAAACAAAACAAAACCAAAAAACTCCCAGGCTGTAGGAAATACCTGGGTGACAAAAAGGTTTGTATTTTTCTTTGGGGGGAGAGGGGAGTGAATGAGGACAAGAAAAACCTCTGTGACTAATGTTCATTGAGGAGGTAGATGAGCTGCAAAGTGTGTTAGCCTCACAGAAGTCACTGGAACAAGCAGGAGTTTATAGTGCTGAGACAAAAAATCACCTCATGCGTTTTCATAATGGCACTGCCAAAGTCACAAATATCTATTAACATGGGGAAGTTCATTATCATATAGATTTTTTAAAATGCAAGACCAAAAGAACCTATTTGGAAACAAAATATAGAATAAGAAAATTTAACAGAAAGATTGACTGCTTAAAATAGCTTTCCTCTAGTTGGTTACTGATGCTTTCTTTTATTTGTAGATTCGTTTAGTTTCTTTGGCAACAAACACTTCCAAAGACTTACTTCTGATAATTCTCAAGAAAATATTTTTGAAGGGTTAAAGTTGATTCAATTGGCCAACAAAAAAAAAATCAAGTCATTATATCACTCCAATGTTTTCAATATTATTGCTCTTCCAACAGCTCTACAAATTTGTAATTAAAAGATTACAGATGTTCCTCAATGCATGAATAGATCAAGGAAATATGGTATTCATACAATGGACTTTTACTCATTTATTAGAAGGAATGATATTGTACCATTTGAAAGGAAAAGGAAAGATTTGGGAAAATGTTAAGTGAAATATGCCAGACCCAGACAAACAAATATTGCTTCGTTTCTTTCATTGGTGGTAGATAGACAGCCTATAAATCTATAAGGAAACCCACTGGGTGGTATGCAAGTGGTTACCAATGAAGTAACTGAAGTAAAATAGACTCTATGGAGAGCTCAGATAGATCTTTCAGAAGGACTAGGTCAAAGCTCAACAAAATCAACACCAGGAAATAGGTAAATCCAAGGGAGAGGCGGGATGGAGCCAAGGGGAGAGAAGCAGACAAACGAGGAGAGGCAGAGAGAGAAATGCAGTTGAGTATTCATTGTATTTGCCACAAAATTCTGAAATGTAAGGTAAGAGGTGGGTGGAAGGGAGTGGGAATATTGAAAGGGGTTGACACTGATCAAGATGCAATGTATTCATAAACTGCTTTGTTATGTGGCATCTCCTGCATGCAACTACTTAAAATAAATTTAAAATTATGGAAAAGAAAGATGACAAATGTATGATATGCACAAATGAAGATAGTTGCACAGATATTCATACATATGTACAGCTTATCTATATGGATTTCTACCACATTAAAAAGATTATAACTTCTCATAAAAAGGCGAAATCAGATGATTTGAATTAATATCCAAGAGTCAGGTACGTGTCTTTATTCATCCTACTCTGCAGAACTTCGGTTGGGAACTAGAGTTCATTCGTTTCCCTCCTAGGTGGATTAAAGAGAGATCAAGTTTCTTCCATCTGTGATGCTTACCACAACTTGCAGTTACTGCCGATTAATAGCTCGAGATTAATTGTTGGAAAGGCCTCATAATAGCAGTAGTAGAAAACATTTTAAACACAGGACCACATTTATTCATTTAACAGCTGTGTCGGTCTAACAGTCCGCATTTTCACTATATTTGGACATATGGTAGCCAGGATCATGTTTCACGCAAAAAAATATTCTCCCAAAATTTAATGCTGGTATAGCAATATTACCATCCAATACAGAGACTGTACGTTCACAGCCATGTGTTAGCTTCCTCTTTCAGCTTTTGGGGTTCCCCCCCCCCCCGGGCCCTAATTTTGCGTAAACTGTTTTGTCACTAACTTTTACATGTTGAATGACTGTCAATGAGGTCAGACATAAATATCACAAGAGGAAAACAGGGAGCTTAACCTGGGCCTGCAGAGACAAGATGTAAACTTCACCTATGTAAAGTGGTAAGGATCTTAGAGAGGAAAGGCTTGTTGAGTATGCTGACTTTGGGGATTTATTTATTTATTTTATTTCATTGCTATTCAAAAGGAACCAATTCCTACTTCTTTCCTTTCTTGTCAGTTTTTCCTGTTTCTTCTGTTTTCACTGATGTGGAGGCAGTCTTGAACTAATGTCAAACAGTAGTGCTCTCTCACTCTCTCTCTCTCTCTCCATATATACATATATATGCATCTACATATACATACATATATATACACACACATATATATATATTCTGAAATTCAAACATCTTTATTAGCAATTACATGGGACGTTAAAGTAAGAATGAGGAAATAAGTGCTTTTGCTCACATGGACATATTTTCTGAAGCTTTGCTGAATTTGGGCTCAAAATAGTAAATAATAATATGATGATAGGGCTGGGAATGTGGCCTAGTGGTATAGAGTGCTTGCCTAGCATGCATGAAGCCCTAGGTTCGATTTCTCAGCACCACATATATGGAAAAGGTGGAAGTGGCGCTGTGGCTCAAGTGGTAGAGTGCTAGCCTTGAGCAAAGAAGCCAGGGACAGGGCTCAGGCCCTGAGTCCAAGCCCCAGGACTGGCAATAAATAACTAAATAAGCAAATAAAAAAATTAAAAAAATAATGATGATAATAATAATAAAGTTTAGCATTATAAACAAGCATGAAAGAAAAAAACATTGTTTCAGGTTAAAATGATATTTTGGCTCAATTGAAGAGCATGTACTATATGTATTCGTAGTGCTGTGATAACCTGTTACCTTAATTTTATAGAGGAAAACATCTCTAGGAATTTATACTTCTCTATTTAAGGGGAACCTTTGTAAATGACAGAACAAGGCTCACCCTTTTGGAAGTGCACATTGTTAGCCAAAAGCCAGTGGCTCATGCCTATAATACTAACTACTCAGGAGACTGAGATCTGAAGATCATGGATCAAAGTCAGCGTAGACAGGAAAGCCCATGAGACTCTTCTCTTGCGTTTACCACATGACAACCAGAAGTGGCTCAAAGTGCTACAGCACTAGCCTTAAGCAAAAAAAGCTAAAGAACAGCACCCAGGCTCTGCGTTTAAGCCCCACAATTGGACACAAACACACAAAGAAGGGCACATTGTTTTAACCAATGTTCTAGAACAAATACAATATTAGATTTTGGGTTACTAGCATCATTAATTTCCTCTAGCAGAATTTAGGAAGAATGGTAATGCTATTTAGGATCCTTAGCTTAAAAAGGGGGGAAAAAGCAAGCACAATGTAGCAACATAAAAATCCTAAAGTTCAACTTCTGTACCAAGATGTACTCTTGCTTCTTTGCTCTAAGCATGAGTCTGCTAGGGTAAAACACTTGAGATAAGATTTAGGCCATGATAAGATGGAGGCTGATGGGTTACATTACAAACCAGCCACACACACACCCATACTGTTTCAGGTACAAAGAGTTCTCTCTACTCCCCTGACTCCAAAAAGCTTTGCCTCATACCTAAAAAGTTTATCTTTATAAAATGTGACATATAAATTCACACACAAAAAGATTTGCTGGTGAAGAAGTGAGAAATATCATGTAAAGCATACAGAAATATAGGACCAGGTTTTTCACAACCTTGCCACAATGTACATTTCCAGTTTCATTGGTTTCCATTGCTTGCATAAATTGCTTGTTATGAATAAGGATACTAATGAATGCACAGATAATACTATATACCAAGCACTATTTTAAGTGTTAATGTATGTTAGTAATTAACCCAATTCTATAACAAATATAATTGTTATTATTACTTTTTAGCAGAGATTAGTTGTGACTTCAATAAGATAACTTGAGCTCACATATTAATAGGTGACAGAACTAAGACTCAAACAGAAATACTTTTGTCCTTGGATTCATACTCCTAATCAATGTAAGATAAGTAAATATAAGCACAAGCAAGCACGTGCACACATCTGCAGACATACATACATGCACACTCACATACATTTACACATATGAGGAAAATTCCAAGATAAGGACATTGACAAAAGGGTGTATGACCTAGAAAAAGATAAGAAATGTCAGTGGGATTCAACCTCCTTGCCAAAAATATAAGGTATTATTTTATTCAACAGTATTTTAAGGTACTATCTAAGACTAGCACCTTATGAGTTGAATATTCTATGTCTAGTATGTGGACTCTGCTTTTTATTGCCTAATTCAATATTAAATCCAGATATTCAGGTTTTAAGGCAAATACCCAGACAATAAGAAAATAGCATGAGCTGAAATAGAGGAATAACCACTTTTTCCTCCCAAATATTATGCTTTGATTTCCCTGGAACTTAAAAAAAAAAGAAATTTCTCTGATACCTTTCTAGTATCTTCTAAAAACTATCAGATTATAACAACTTTTGGAGAATAAATAGCATACTAAGCAAATGATCTATTATTACTCCTATGATCACATACAACTTCTTGGAATTAGTTATCTTTTTTTCTTTATTGTCAAAGTGAAGTACAGAGGGGTTACAGTTTAATATGTAAGGCAGTAAGTACATTTCTTATCCAACTTGTTACTTCCTCCCTCATTTTTCCCCCAGGAATTAGTTATCTTTTCCTTTTTATTTTAAAGCATTTTTCCCTAGAGTAAAACCATAATGTATATTATTTTAATAATGATATAGAATACATGAAGATGATGCAAACATTACTTTTATAAGTACCAATTGACAGTGTACACTGACCAATGATACATACTTATATCATCAACAGTACTGTCCACTTAGTTCTATGAAATACATTCACAAATATACACAATTGAAGTAAATCTATTTCATTCTCGTACATATTCCCTTTATCTTGTGGCTTTATTTTTTTAAAGAAGATACTGTTATTTCCAACCTCACAGCTCTCTTATCACAATCACTAATACAGATATTTCAGATTAATTTTCCCTTCCTTCCAAGTTGAAAATTGTTCACCTGTTCTTACCATTGTCCTTTTATTCAAATATTTATGGTATACTTTTTAAATTGTTTTTTGTTCAATTTGATTTAATACTCAGGACACAAAGTTGTTGCACATCAAGCTTGTCCTTAAATGAAGAGAAAGCGTTCACCATTGCAAATTTACAGATGTACTAAACGCATCTGCGTACTAAACGCAATGACCTCCAAAGGTGGCCAGCTATAGAATAAAATAAAATAAAAGTCTGACACAAGGCAAAGCATAATCAAAACAAAGTTTGTGAGCACTGCTCTTGTCTTCACGTTCTTCACGGATTAAACTGTCACCCTTTGTCCAGAATTACCTTCCTAGCCAAAGTTCTCAATCAACTGCTCCTAGTCTCCGTCAGAGAAAGCGTAAACGTTAAACCTCGTCCTAACCATTCTGCTAGACCGCTTCTGAAGCTGTGCCCAACAGAGCAAGTGCTAAGATTACAGAGCAGTTAAGAGAACGGGGATGGAAACGTTTAGCCACTGAACTTCTGCCCTGAACTTTCCCTCTGTGATAAGAAGCCACCTCTCTGGGAAGTGAACTCAGTGAGCACTGTGAAGAGGGGCTCTGATCTCCTTACCCCTCGCGTGCAAAGGCAGAAGAATGAGCGAGGAAATGCTAAGCGGCACTCGGTGTCTTCCAGCCAGACCTCTGCAGCAGGGAGGGGGCAGGGGACGGGAGGGGGGGCCGCCACCGTGACCAGCCTGCTCAGCCTCCCGTTCCTCCTCGGTCTCAGCTCCTGGAGACCCCTCTGCGGCTGCCACTCTGTCAGCTTGTTCCACGAGCCTGGCCAGCAAGCCTCAGATGCAACCCTGAAAGACAAGCCTGCTACAAACTGGTTCTGTCACCAGAGAGACTTCCACTGGTCACCTCGGGGCTCAGGCAACAAAAGGCAGGCAGGACCCCCAGCCCGATTGTTTTCCTAGGAAAGGAACCTGACCCAGCTGCCCACACCAGGATCAAGGCTTGCTGCAAGGGACTTCTCCCTGAAATCACAGCAACCCAGTCCCCTAACTCTCTGAGGTAGGAGGCTTGAGGCAAATTAGCCCACACCTACCCTTTGCTACCAGAAAATAACTTCACTCTTGTTGCCAAAGTTCACTCTCCGTGTTGGAGAAACCCCGTAGAAAGGCAATGGGAAAATCATCATTTTCATTTTGATTAAAGAAGAGAGTGCCACACACGAAAATGTGATGGTAGGTCAAGTTTCTCATGTTACATTTAACATGTAAATAATAATAAAAAAACCAATAACTTCCGATCAAGCACACAGATGATAAGAAAAAGGGTCACATGTAAAGGTCATCCCTACACAGCTTAAAAAGCTAACATGTCAGTGAAGCAACTTGCTTATCAATTATTCTAAATGACTACAGCTGTAAATTTCTCATATAGACAAGAAATGTACTCACTACCTAACGTATGTAACTGTAACCCCTCTGTACTTCTCCTTGATGATGAAATTAAATTAAAACCCCTGTAACCCTAACAATCATATGTGAATAAAACCATGTCTATCATTTGAATTTTGAGTTTTAACTATAATTGTGTCTCATTATAAACTAGATATTTTTGCGACTATACATTTTTCACGATACTGAATGATCTCTTTCACAATAAAGCTCCTTTGTTAAACAAAGTTCTTTTATTTTCTTATATGCTGAGACTTCCAAATAATAAAAGAAAAGCAGCAAACATAAATGAATGATGACTATGTGTGGAAACTACATAGTTACATAGACAGATGCAAGAAGGAGATATTAAGTGATTTTTACCTTGCTGAAAAATAATTTGAGAGAACATATTTCAGTGGTCATATCTAGGATATAATCATGAAATATTTACTTGGTATTTTAAAAACTATTTTCTTAGGGGAAAATCTCTGCCATCATCCCACTTTTTAAGAAATCCCTGCTTCCTCTACCTAGCCCCTAACCCCATCTTTACTCTAAGCACTAGTCTACCTAGGCAATCTACTATTCAATTCTCTCTCTCCAGAGGGAGAGTCTCCAACCACTGTTTGTTATTATTTTATAAATACTTCCATCAATGCTCACTTTCGTGGGATGAAATTGAACAGAAATACAGAATTGCTAACCAGATGGGAAATGTTAGGCTACCAAGAACTTACTAAAAGCCAGCTGAAGCCATGCAATGTACTTACCAGGAAAAATGGAAGTTGGGGGTGGTTAGAAAGTGATTATGTTTCAATGTAAATGATGCATAAGTAAAACAAACATGCAAAATGAACAGAGATTATCTGGAGAGAGGGGTGATTAAAAACAGACAAAAATCAAGCAGCACAGTCTGCCATCCAAGCTGCCTCATCCCAAAACACATTGGCTATGTGGTTCTGCTGCCAGTTTGGAACAGATTCTTGAGTTGGGGCATGGATTGAATGCCTGCAATGTGGAACAGCTCTCGCTGCTCACACTTCCCAAACAAGGCATCTAGAACGGGTTCAAAACATAAAGAGACATCTTTGTTGTCTCCCAGATCCCAATCCATTTCAAGCTGAATCCTATGAACAATTTCTAATCATGAGCTATTTACTACCTGAAGGAGAAGCCCTCAAGAAATGTGCAATATACTCCTGACATAAGAAAAAATGCGGAATAATTAGGAAAATGGAATTAATTTTACAATGTGATGTCTCCCAAACTAATATACATGGAACTGCAGGGTGGGTGATGAATTCGTCTGGGCCAAAGAAGGGAAAGCTGGGTACTAAAAGTGAATTGAATGCTTGCAGCAATAGAGCAGTTGGCAAGAGATAAATTATACGAGCAAGGCTTCGAGGTAAGAATAAATATTTCATTTGTGCAATAGCATGGGGAGAAAACGTTACTGGAAGAGAGGGCTCCTATTGGTAAGTGTCTGGAGAGAAAGCTAGACAGAGTGGAACCATATTGTCCAGGACTTTGAATACAGGTTACACAGCGGAGTCTATATATTATACAAATGACTACAGGCTTTTCAGCCACTGACTGGCTTCATGAATAAAAGAGTCAGGACTTCAGCATGTAGGATGACTCTCTGGACTTCCATTTCCAACTACAAGGGAAGAAAGGAAAAGTAAATTACACTGTGAAGAGAGGTTTCCGTCTAGTTGACTTTTTCTTTCTTTTCTTTTTTTGATCTTCAGGCAGATTTCTTTCTTGCATTTAGTAATAGGAAGACATTGCAGATATACTGTACTAATCTCTTCCTGGAGTGTTTGTCACCTGCTGGATGTTGTACATCATTTTAACCAGATTGATATCTTAATTTTTAGAATCCAACCTAATTAAATCTCTATACTACCTCAATAACTTGTATTTATCATAGTCAAACCTTCCTGGGGCTGAGAGTTAGCGTGGGAGGGCACAGTACAAAATGGTGGTGAAGTGAGCAGAGAGGATTCACCCAGTGCTCCAAGAGCCTACTTAAGTTTAATTCCATCTACAAAAAAAAATACCAGAAAGGAGAAAGGGGTGGCATGGATCAAGGTGCACTGTATTCATAGATTGTTGAATGGTGACTCCTTTGTACCACTACTTAAAGGTATTGTTTATTACAAAAATAAAAAGAAGCTCAAATGATACCTATTATAGTATCACTTTTCATCAATTCACATTTACCTGATTCATTAAATATTCACATATTTGAAGCAGAAGACTGTGTAGTCATAACTTGACACTGTCACATTACTGATTCGACACAGAACTCCCCCCAATCCTGATTTTTTTTTAAAAAAAATTATTATCTTTAAGTAGTTGTACAAGGGAGATGCCATTTAACCAACCAATACATGAATGCAAGGCATCTTGATGGGTACCACCCCTCCCCCTCTGACCCACTCCTTCCCTTCCATTTCTTAATTGTGTAGTATATACAGGATTTTTTTTTTATTGCATTCTCCCTCCTTCACCCCTTCATTGTCTACTCCTCTCTCCTTACCCCCTCCCACCCCATTGCAAGTACCAATACATTCTCATTTTGCTGTCTTTTGGGGGGGGGGGGAATGTCTACCAAATGCCTGCTTTCGGAACAAGCTAATGGAAGACAGGTATGCAAACAAGTCATGGCAATACACTAAGTACAGAAACTGCAGTGCTGAGACACAGGGTAGGTACAGTAGATAAACAGAGTGGAAATCTCCTGAGGGTAAATGGAGGGACGCAGGATGAACAAATGCAGCAGTGGTACTCCCTGGACACTGTGGAAAATGAACAATATGACTTGTGAGTGGGAACAGGCGGAAAAAACTGGGAGAGAGTAAGAGAAGGGGTGACATTGTCCCAAAAAGACATGAACTCATTCCCTGACTTATGCATCCGTAACCCCTTTATATGTCACCTTTGGATACCAATAAAAATAAATTAAAAAGAAAATCTCCTGAGGGTGAGGAAGGACATATGAGGAAGAGAGGCATTAAAACCCGATCTTCCAAGGTAAGGATGAATTCGGGGCGGGGAGGGGGGTGGCGGGGTGTGGAGAAAAAGCTAAAGAATCCTAAGCAAAGAGAGCAGACAGGACAGACATGGAGGAAGGAGTATGAAGAAGGGTGGTTAGTGCTGGCGGTGACAGAAGAAATGGATAAACCTGCACAGGTTGGAAGAGAAACAGAGAAACAGGAAAGGCTTTGTGTCTCAGTGTTCAAGGCTTGATTTCCTGGGAAGAGATGGCCTCTCACCTGGAGGCGGCGGGTCCATATTCTCCAGTGAGCACTCCTTGCAACAGCTACTTCTTAGAGCTGATACTATTTTAAGGGACACGAACAAAGTGCTGGGGATATGGTGAAAAGGACTTCCCTTTGGATCTAAGGAAGTATTCCAAAAGCCTTAATTATTGTTAATGGGAGCAATAAGGTGCTGTTGTCTTTGGTCCTGGGACATCACTGTGTTCATATTTTTTTGGAAAACAATTTACCTTTTAATCAGACTTCTGTTCAAACACCCTGCCTATCACAGTAAAAATAGGAGCTTTCTTTTCCTTTCTTTTTTTTTTTAAGAAAGGAGCCAGAGCACCTTCAATCCCTGCCATTCCATACAGTACTTTTTTTTTTTTTTTTTTGCCAGTTCTAGGACTTGGACTCAGGGCCTGAGCACTGTCTCTGGCTTCTTTTTGCTCAAGAATATCACTCTACGACTTGAGCCATGGCGCCCACTTTGGCCTTTTCTGTGTATGTGGTGCTGAGGAATCAAACCCAGGGCTTCATGCATGCTAGGCAAGCACTCTACCACTAAGCCATGTTCCCAGCCCTCCACACAGTATTGAATGAAAATATTTTTCAAGCTTACATCAAAGTTGTGGCAAGAAAGAAAAAAAAATGGATGGAGAATGATACTGTAATTCACTGTATTCTGAGTTTTATCTAAATACTTGCTGATATTGAAAAGGATAAAGGATACTCTACTGTTAGGGAGCAAAAAGAACTCTAGAAAATTCAAAGTACAAAAATATTTTTTCTGACTTTGGAGTCTATAAAGACCACGACTTAAGCCCATTTTTGGGCTGTTCCCCACCCCCGCCCATTCTAATTGCAGCATTCCACATCACTGGTCATTAACAGCTCAGAGTTCCCTCCGGCTGCACATCTTTACAAATAAGCAACCTCTTCCTCCCTTGAAAGAGTAGCACAGTATTCTGAGCACGTTTTCTCTCTGCTTTCACTGCGCTGCCAAAGTTCCCCCATGAGTGGGAAGGGGTAAAAGACTGAGAGAGAGGGAGAAAAAATATCCCACAACTTGTCTAAAGCCTGTAGAGATGATTTGTGTCCTTACTTAGGGGCTATGACTGTCACTGTTGATCTGCTTTCAGGCCCAGATTCCATGTGATAAGGGCTGACCTTCTTTAAATATTCACCCATTATGCACTCACAGAGAGCAGGCAGGACACAAAAGTCCTTCAGATGTTCTGGACATCCATCAAGGGCTCAGCATGAAGCCTGCCAAACCTTTCTTGCAGAGAGGAAGGGGGAGTCCAAGGCAGACTTAATAAAGTTTAAAACTATGCCACACTATATTTGGGGAGACCATTGTTATTTAAAGGGTGCCATTAAAACAAATTCTCTATAGTTGCCAGTGGTAACAACAAAAAATTTCACACACAAATATAGACAGTAAGATTTCATGCCAGCTTAAAACCCTCAAAATCTTTTACTATACTAGACTGAGTCTCAATGGCTTTAGCAGGTTGCTATATTTCTTTCTTTTTTTTTTTTTAGGACATGATACTGTGGATCTACTTCAAATTAAAACTATGCAAATTTTCTTACAAACAAATATATCTAAAAGGCGTCTTTTCTGGTGCATTCAGAATAAGGAAATGTATTTAATATAAAATATTCTAAGCAGCTTCATAGACTATTTTTAATCTAGTACAATCTTGTCAGTGTTAAAAGGAAAGAGTTCTAATAGAATAGAATAGACATACTGCAGATTAAACTCATATAGGCTTGCAGTGGTAATCTTTTATTATTGCTCTGCCTCTTGACACATTGAAGGGATGTGAGATCACTTTTGTAAAAGAATAAGCCCCAAACTATGTTCCTCTAAGACATCACAACATCGTGTATATACTTAGAGTATACAATGTCACCATCAGCTCAACCAAAACCATCAGAAAAAGACGTTTAAAGGAATTTGGTAATGGAATGATATCTTAAATTAGTGCAATCTCATGTACCAGAGACTGCAGAATTCTTTACCAAGGCTTATATCAGGCTGATAAGTAATAAACTGTATATGCACAGTTGATGTATAAGAAGGCTAGACTCTAAGAGGTGACATTGTTCCAAAAGAAATGTACTCTTTTTCTGACTTATGCAACTATCACCATTCTGCACATCATCTTTATAATAATATTTTTAAATGCATGAGAATATAAATAAATAAGTAAAAGACTATAAAAAAAGAAATCTAGACCCAATAGAACTTATGAGAGTGCCTTTAGAGACCCAGAATTTCAGATCCACTGAGAGGCAAAACTCCTCCTCCAAAGCAGAGACCTTTTTTTTTATATAAAATAATTATAACAGCCACGTGATGGTGGCTCATGCCTGTAGTCCTAACTACGCAGGAGACTGAGATCTGAAGATCACAGTTCAAAGCTAGCCTAAGTAGGAAAGTCTGTGAGACTGTTAACTCTAATTCGCCATCAGAAAACCAGAAGTGTAACTGTGGCTTGAATGGTAGAGTGCTAGCCTTAAGCAGAAAAGCTCAAGGACAGTGCCCAAGCCCTGAGTTCAAGCACCAAGACCAGCACAAAATAATAACAATAATCTGTATGTTGATGACAATATCGTTAACACGAAGCAGTGTTTTGCAAACTGTTTTCCACTTCCCTACAGACCCTCAGTGCAGGAATTGCTGAGCCCTGAGGCGAGTAAGGGGCTTTAGAACTGCAAAAGGAAGTTTCTTCCATGCCCCAGCTTGTTGTGGAGCTCAGTGGTATCCCTGGTGTTGTAGGGTGATCTCTCTGGACCACGCAAGCACCTTTTCCTTCACCAGAGGAGCCTGACATGTTTCAGCAGAAGTCATTGTCCTCACGCTAAGACATGAACAACAGATATAAGCTCTGCTTAGGATGAACGAATTGAGGAAAAACACAGTTTGTTATTGTGCATTTAAAAAGAAGAGACACAGTAGTAGGCTGGTGGCCACCATTTTGGCACCGGAACTTGAGAGTTAAATTTTACATTAAGAAAATTCTAAAATACTAACCCGACTTACAATTAGCTCTATCTATAAAGAGCTTCTAATTTATTTGTTTATTAGAAGTAACAGTTCTCCAACACTTCATTATAGCCTTTTGACCAAATTTCATACATGGAAAATTTTCAGGAAATTGCAATTTGGCTTGGATAGCTGGACAGTTTGTTTTCTAAAAATGAAATAGAACCATGCAATGAAACCCCACGGTTAGATGTTTTCTGGTCAGAAAATCTTACAACAAAGGAAAACAAGCCTTGAAGGGGGGTGGATTAAATCCAGATACCCATTATTTCTTTCTAAGGGCTCTTGATAGCCCTTTAGCAAACTCAGAAGATACTCAAGGTATATGAGAGGACAAATATTAAGGGGAAAAGGGCTGAACTTGAGTTGTAAGCATGTCAACAAAACCAATGATTTGTTTTAACACAAGAACAATTATCTAGTAGCCTAATGGGGAGAGAGGAGCCTGTAATATTACTCTTGCCAATGACAGATAATGTTAGAGGCCTTCTTCATTACAGTTAGTACAATCGATAGCAGTCAGCTGGCTCTCAGGAAGGCTTCGTTGGCTACTGCCAAACAACCAAGTGAAAAGTAAAACACTCCATGAGTTTGTTATCCTATGATTAAGCCAAATGAAACATTCAAATTCACCCTTAACCAACATGTGTAAAACGTGTATTTATTCAGATGATTTAAGGTTCATGAAGACAGCCAAATGTCCTTTAAATTGTCACCATAATTCCTAATTTGAGGGCTCTCAGAAGTTTATGGTGGAAACACTTCACATTCCTCAACGAACCTCATTAGCACCTCCACCAAAGGATGTGTAAAGAAGCAAAAAAGGAAAGGGGAGAAGTTCAAAAGGAGCAACTGTCCCTTTTATAATCACTTGCTTGAAAAGTATTTTGATTTTTTAATTGAAATGTTAGGTGAATATTTAAAAGCTGACAATAAAACAAAAAAAGTTTACTTTGCTCTATGAATTTAGGCAACAGAACCACAAATTATTATCATAGATTATCTTCTGCCTCTTCAATAAAGGATCTTGACCTCATTTGTTATTGATTATATCAGCACTGTACCTTTTTGTGTTGGAGTTCACATTTTCACTGTCTCCATGTGGCTACAAATAGAAATGGCTTGTAGAAATTAAGTTTGATGTCTTTCTGGACTGTAAAAAATTTACATTAACCTCATGTTGAGCTACAGAAAATATTGGAGGGCTGCTGATCCTAGCATAAGTGTAACAGTAGCTTCCATATTCCCAGAAGGTCGCTTCCAGTGACGTCACTGGATTATTCTACTCTCTCTGCCTTCATCCTTTTCCTCAAGTGCATGGGTCATGCTCTACCTCAGAGCTCTGTCTTCTGATGAGATTATTACTGTCTTCATGGGGAGAAGAAGAGAGTTCCAGGATGCATTTGTATGTTGATGCTCCGCTTTCCCCTTTGGTTCACTTCAGCCATGGAAGGTTCAGCAAGAAGACAGGTACTTGGAAAATAGAAAGAAGTCTTCCACCAGGAATCAAATCCACCAGCACCCTGATGTTACACTCCCATCCTCTAGAACTGCAGCAATCGCTAGTGGCTTTTAAACCGCCCACTCTGTAGTATTTTATTATAGCAGGCAAAGCAGACTAAAAGAAAGTGCTTCAAGAAAGAGGGACGGGGGAGGGGGGAATGAGGGACGAGGTAACAGTACAAGAAATGTATCCAATGCCTAATGTATGAAACTGTAACCTCTCTGTAATTCAGTTTGATAATAATAAAAAAAATTAAAAAGTGAAAAAAAAAAGAAGACAGGAGATCCAGGTGGATTGTCCTGAAACTAATGAACTAGGACAAAAATGATTTCTATGGTAAATGTTATGTATACTTGCCCACAGTTTAAATTTAAAAAAACAAACAACTTCCACAAGTATTTAAAAACACGTAAACTCCATGCCCAAGCTTGGCTTCCGGGATGCATGTCCTGGCCTCACCCATCCGAACATAAGTCCTGTCTTTTCATCTGCATTGCTGTCATAGTGATAAGCGGCACGAAAGCCTGTCTTGGCACCGTACTATCTCTTGCATGTGTTTCTACGTCCAAAGGACAGGGGCCATGGTACTGCCTCGTGCTCCAGTTCCAACTCTGAAACACCCCATGCTCCAGCCATGGCCTGTACATTCTCCTGCCAGTCTTCTTGTGTAAGTTGTCTTTCCTTTCATCTCTCCTCACTTCAACCAATTTTTATCGCCTATGCACTCTGTATTTAACACAGAGAGAGGATAAGCTATAGGGTGTGCAGCAATGCATCTGTTCTCAAGAACTCAAGTGTAAGTGAGGAGACATGTGGATAAAGAGATCTTCCAAGACTGCAGTGCATACAGTTCAGCATTAACATGAACTTGCATGTTCATATGTACGCACGTTATGCTCCCTGGGTTTTACTTTGAGATTCCTTCCGTACAATTATGACATACAACTACAAATCAAAAGTTTTTCTAATTGATGTGCAATTACTTGGAGCACACGTTTAACTTCACATTTTACAATCTTACTCATCTTTGCCTACATCCAGAACACCTGCAGTAAAAAATAATACACCTCTAGTGTCTTCTTACATAGAAATATAATTTGGGGATCATTTTAGGATTAAAGAAACAAAAACAAAGCATAGAATCATGATGAGTTTCCTTGAGCATAAACGTGTATTAATTTGATAGACAGTGAGGGAGATGCAGGCACATTTAATAATCTTTGTTCCACTTTTAAACTTAGATCATTTTATCTCTTTTCTGGTTTCATAATTAAAGTTTGTCCTACCATTCAGAGTAAAAAAAAAAAAAATTCAGGCCCTGGGAGACAAGAATGCCCAGTTCAAGTTCAAGGGTTCACTGCACACGGATGTCCATAAATACCCTTGACAGTCCTGGTGGTATAATGAACCTTGCAATTACTCAGCAGGCCATCATCACAATACATGAACATAATGCATCCAACGTCAAACAACACAACATTACACAAATAATATCAACCAACTGTTACACTTCACAAAAGGCTTTTGGAAACTAATTAAATTGCAACAGCTCCTCTTAAACCTTTGTAAGGTTGCAGGCAGTTTTACCTTACTGAGATAGGCTTATGGAAAATAATTAATAGACAAAGGTGTTGGCATTATAGACAAATGGGAGATGCCAATTAGCAAAACACTCCTTCAAAATGACACCAGTTAATTCTGGCAACTCTGGGTGAAGGAATCCCCCTCCCTCATCCATGCTAGTCTGTCTTTAGCAATGTCTTTAGCAATGTCTGTCTTTAGCAATGTCTTTAAAGCAATGTCTTTAGCTAGACTGTCTTTAGCAATGTCTCCACAACTCCTATGTACAATCTCCTGAGGTAAGTCATTTCCACTATGCCTTTATGTTGCTTCTGCCAGTAAGGTAAATCATTTGAATAAGAAAGTACTTTCCTTTACTCTGATAGTTCTTCCTTTTGGAATATTAATATCTGTAATGCATTCTTCGGGATCATGGGAGTTTAAAAGTAATACACAGGGGCTGAGGATTTTGATTCCATAGTAGAGAACTTGTCTAACAAGCACAAGGCCCTGGATTTGATCCTGGCACCACACCCTAAACACAACACAACCACCCAAGAATAAAAGATCATAATATCGTCATAGATACAAATTCTAATACCATAATACCATCGAGAAAAAGTACATGAGTGAATGGACAGTAGATACAAACATAAAGGTGGCATCTACCAATTTAATTATCTGACTACTCTGGAGATTAAAGTACAAGATCAAAAGTGAAAATGTTTTATATAATATAATTTACTTTATCTCACATTTTCCCTATGTATAAGCTAAAGACGGTTGCCAAATACACGTAAGCTTGCTAAACTGGGAAACAGCTATCTCCTGTGATCATCATAAAGTTTTATTGTTACTGTGGGCATTTTCAGAGTAGTCTTGTCAGGTGGGTCAGCATTTAGCATGGAATTCAAATGGATGATGAATAACAAAGCAAACTGGGCATGTTTCTCAAAAATCACATACTAGAGGTAAAGGATGCAAAAGAACCTAGTGACGAAAACATCAAGACATTTTCCTTTGAAGTTTTATCAGAAAAATTTTTTGTAATTTATTTATTAATTAAACACAAATTTTTTGACAAGGTGTTGTGCAAAAAGGGTACAGTTACATAGTAGGGCAGTGTGTACATTTCTTGTGATATCTTACACCCTGTTTTTCTTTCCCTTCCCTAGGTCAGGTAGACATATATAAAATACACAATGTATCAAGAACATATACAGTAGCCACGTGGCCTTCGCCCAAGAAAATTCGCCTAGGGCTTTAAATGTAATGTCGACATTAGACAACATGTTGACAGTAGTCTTATATGAACGTACATACATAGCTTTTGAGGTATTGTATTCCACTGAGAGGTCAATTTTTGACCTTTATATGTTGAGTAGTTGTTTGGTTTTAGTTACATAATGTTGGGTTGCTGACCCAAACCTGTGGGAAATACCATTTGACAAGAAATTTTTGGTTTCACAGACATGGTCTCTACTGTCTCTCTGTCACCCCATCTTAACAGTCATATATCAGGGAGATCATGCCCCTTTGTTTTCTGTGTTCTAGGCTTGTCTCGCTCAACATTATTTGTTCAAGTTCTGACCATTTCCCTGCGAATAACAATATTTCACCATTCCTAATCTCTATGTAGTATTCCATTGTGTATAGGTACCATATTTTTTTGATCCATTCATCTGTGGAGGGGCATCTGGGTTGTTTCCATATTTTGGCTATTGTGAATTGTGCAGCATTTATCAAAAAATTTGAGATTACTGGTTTATTTTTTCAGATTCCAAGGAACGAGTTCATGAAGAGTCAATATTTCTACTTCTCATCCTATTTTTTATTTTTATTTTTTAATAAAGTAAAGCACAAAAGAAAAAAAATGAATTGTGCAACATCTGAAAACAAATGTTTCCATTATGTTCTACAAACAAAGCAGATGAATTTGTAAAGCTAAAGAACTGTCATTTCTTTTGTAATGAGTTTTTGAGAAAGAACAGTGTGGATGACTTCAAATGTTTGGCTAGTGTGATGATTTCGATATGGTTTACTTAATGCTGTGAGAGGGTTTGTCTGCATTTGGGGAGATTCTGGAAACTCAGAGAGGCAGAACCACACAGGAGGAAGTAGGCCAGGTTTTTGTGGTATCTTGTGTCTTCCTGTCCTTCTCTTTGTTTCCTGGCTACCATGACAAGATCTGTTCTGTTCTGTCCTTCACGCTGTGCTATGATGGACTCTAAAATATTGAACCAAAATAAAAAATTCTTCTGTTTAAGTTGTTTCCATCTGGTATTTTGGTCATAGCAATACAAAAAGAGTTAATGCAATTAAGAACAAGCAAGTATCTGATGAAAATCAAGAGACGAGGTAGGTGAGAATGTTGAAAGGGTTGACATTAATCAAGATGCATTGTATTAAATTGCTTTGTTAAATGGTCACTCCTTTTAGAACCCAAAAATAAAATTTAACCTTTCATTATATAAAAATAACAGACTTTAGAATGATTAACTGCTAAACACTTCACAATACTGTAGAAATCTGAGATTTGGGGTAAGTGTCATGATTAGCATTTTGATTGAAAACTATGTAAATAGTATGGAGAAAAAAAATCTTAATGGTCCCTTAAATTTGTATGAGTATTGAAGGAAACATTTCTTTAGGAAAATAAAAGGTACTACTGATAATATTGAGATCATAAGATATAAGATACTTAAAGAGCATGAAATGCTAAGAAATCCTGTTTAATGTGACAGATAGTATGGATAGAAATTTGAGGATGTATAGCTCTACAATTGTGTTCTAAAGACTGTGACTTTCTATAACTTTAGAACTGACCCAATATTATAATTGGGAATTGAATACAACATACAAATCACATATATGAGTTGAATGTTTTAAGTTAAAAGGCTTAAACATAGTCACCCATGCAATTCAACAAAGATGTCTTGAAAGTTTTATTTTAAAAAAAGCAGATATGAATACACTGATTATAGAAGCAGCCCTGACAGTCAAATGTACTTGTAGCACCTGAATACAATTGAAAATTTATGCTAAGTAAAAAAAATATTCATCCAATTCCTAACTATATTTTCCATCTAAAGATAACATTATAATGACATACCATGGCTTTCTAATTTATAGCACAAATGTGAATATTTTCTTTATCAAGATAAACTATCCCATAGCTAATTCTGAGCCTAAAATGCGTTGCATTTAATACCTTTTCCTGGCTATGTAGTGGAATCTGATGAAACAGGAACTTCTGAAAACTTAATCAGACACAGATGGCAGTAAAATGATTCTGTGTAAAATACTCGAAAGACTCCATAGTATCATAAATATAAGCAATGGCTAAGTCCTTATCATTTTCCCTCCTATAAATCAACAGGTCTTCTCTGATTCCTCAATTGCTTCCAAGTCTCATTATCTGCTGTAATATATCAATACCAGGTAGCACCATACCCAAAGTAAATTCTATTCTGAACCACTAATGGACAAACCCCACCAGTTCACCATAATCACCTCACACTATCAGAGGGAGGGAGTGTCCAAAAGCAAGATGCGATATACCAAACTTACTCAGTTTTTGATACATGGAAGAATATGCAGTAAGCAAATGTGGACCCTTACTTTATTAGCTATTAGAGTCATCATTATTCAAGTTACACAGTCAGTAATTCCGATACTATGCATAAGCTGGATGCTGGTGAGTCACACCCATAATCCTAGCTATTCAGAAGGATGAGATCAGAGGATTGCAATTCAAAGCCAGCCTGAGCAGAAAAATATTATCGTGACTCTTATCTCCAATAAGCTAAGCTCCTCCCCCCACAAAAAAGCCAGAAATAAAGCTATGGCTCAAGTAGTAGAGTACCCAGGTCCTGAGTTCAAGCCCCAGGACCAGCACACACACACACACGACTATGAAAATGCAGTGTCATCCTATTGGATTTTAAAATACATTTTTGACATGATCTAAGGAGAAATGTCTAGGATGGAGAGTCACGAATCCCAGCTCAACTATAATTCTAACTATCCTTCTGAATACCAGTTCTTACTATAAGACCCAAATCTCCTGATAGCTCAGAATATTGTCTCATTGAATACATCATATACTGTGATGAAAATGTGTAAGATGTAAAGAAAGGATTGCACAAACTAACATTCTCACATCAAAGCTTGTCATATATTCTTCCTCATGTGCATACACTTGCATATATTAAAATACATTTGGTGGGAAAGACTTATTTCCTTTGTAGGCCTGTTTTAAAGCCAGGACCTGAAAACATTACACAAGTGCATATAAATATAATTTTAAGGAAAGGAATCTTAAAGATTTGCCATCATTGCTTCTAAATCTGAGGTAAGTTCAAGGATCTCTGACATAAGAGTTGGAAAGAACATATAAATATAAAAGCATTTCATCATACTAGAAGTTTTGTTGGAAGGCATACTCTATTGAGGAAAAAACACAAGTCTCTGAGAAGAGGGGAGAAAAGTATGGAGCGAAGCTGTCAACTAGAGGGGTGTTTAGATTAGCAAGATTTTACATTTCATTTCTTTTGAGTCCAAAAGACTTAGGAATGAGAAATACTCCCATGTGAAGGAGAATGAAATTAGTAATGATTTCATGCTAATGAACATAAACAAGTTAGGCAATCCTTCAGGCTGAGCTTTGAGATTTTCAGTTGAAATTTAAAGACTCAAAATGCTCCAAAATTGAAAAAATACCAAAAACAAAAAACAAACCCTAACTCTAACATGATACTACAAGTGAAAATTCCACACATGGCCTCCAGAAACAGGCTGCGATGAAATGCAGGTGCACCCTTCACCTTCAGGCTATGTGTGTGCAATGTACTAGAAACGGTCATGTTTGGGCTTGGGTCCCATCTCAAGATATGTCTTTACCTATATGCAAATATTCCAATTTTTAAAAAAAAAATTGAAATCGGAAACCCTTCTGGTCCTAAGCACCAATGGAGGCAAACAAAGCATTTGAAGTTTTTCCTGACTTACAACATTAGGGTAGTTTTCATTTGCTATGCCTAGCCTGAGCTCTAATACATTATCAGAAATCTATAACGCAGTCAGTCTTAGCTGCAACAGAGCAGAAGAAAAGTCGATTTAATATTAAGTCTTTCTTGTTCACTTAAGCCAGCTGTAGAAGTCTCCAGGCACACTAAGTCTAAGTTTCAAAAGCAACATCGATGAATCAAGGCATGGCGGTTCAAGGCTATCATCCTACATACATGGGAGGCAGAGATCAGAACTGCGGTTCTGGGATGATGGTTCAAGGCCACCCTAGATATTTATGTTTACAAGACTCAATTTCAATCAGTGGCTAGGCTTGGTCACATATGTCTATTTTTCTAGCAACAAAGGAAAACACAAACAGGAAAACAGCAGTCCAGGCCAACCTTAGTGCATAAAACCTACATAAAAATTACTGATGGGGGCTGGGGATATAGCCTAGTGGCAAGAGTGCCTGCCTCGGATACACGAGGCCCTAGGTTCGATTCCCCAGCACCACATATACAGAAAACGGCCAGAAGCGGCGCTGTGGCTCAAGTGGCAGAGTGCTAGCCTTGAGCGGGAAGAAGCCAGGGACAGTGCTCAGGCCCTGAGTCCAAGGCCCAGGACTAGCCAAAAAAAAAAAAAAAAAAAAAAAATTACTGATGGAATGATCACAACAGTAAAGCATAGGGTTAGCAAGCACAAAGCCTTCAATTCAAACCCCAGGACACCAAAAAGGAAAGAAGGGGGGGGAGGAGGAGGAGGAGGGGGAGGGGGAGGGGGAGGGGGAGGGGGAGGGGGAGGGGGAGGGGGAGGAGGAGGAGGAGGGGGAGGGGGAGGGGGAGGGGGAGGAGGAGGGGGAGGGGGAGGGGGAGGGGGGAGGGGGAGGAGGAGGAGGAGGAGGAGGAGGAGATTGCATTTATACAATTGACTCTTTTTGGTACATGAACTTGTAAACACCATAAAAATGTACTTTTCCAGTCATGGACTATAACATTAAAACTACAGATCATGCACATCATGGAAATGCTTATGTGAAATAATATACTCATATAAATAGTGAAAGATACCCCAAACTTCACTACCATTTTCTCTCAGTTTCACAGACTGAATATCTGCCAAAATTTGCAGAAAAAAACGAAAATTGATTATGGCCAATGAGTAGAAATGATTTTTCTACTGTCATTCACCATCATTATGACCCTATTTTGAGAAACGTTGGTTGTTTCAAGTGGATATTTATAGAATGTGGAGAGAAAAAACCTTGGGATATTTATCTTAGTGAAAGTGTCCCTTCTAATAGTCCCTTGCTTCCAAATTGGGGGGGGGGGCAGGGAGAGGGTTCTCATATTTTCCTTCCAATAAAACCAAGTGGCCCTTTAGCAACCAGATGGCCCCATACTGCAAAGGAAGCCTCATTCAACCTCTATTTTGGGACACAAATTTCCTTATAAAACCCACTGCAGGCTCTGAGCTGAATGAGCTCCGTGTTGCTGTGGACAAAGCCATTTACCACCGCTGCCCGCCACAGTGCTTGTCCCCCTTCTACACTCTCAGGTAATAAAACATAAAAAGTACTGAAACCGTGTTTCAGAGGAGTTATTTTTCATTTACCCAGCAAGTTATTTTCTGGGACCCCACACATAAAGAGACGCCCTGTCCACCACTCATGAAGCCGGTCCCATACAACACACTGGGCCCCAGGCATGCACTGGCTCAAAGGACAAAACCAATAGTCAAAGGACAAAAACAAAAGATAATTCTGTAATTTCTTACATACAATGGTAGATTTGAAAATTCTTTCTTTACCTCCTCACTCACAAATTTTGTAAATGTAAAATATAAGTTATCTCATACTTTTTTCATGATCTATCTTGATCATACAAGGAAAATAGTAAGAACTGAGGTAGTAACTCTGGGTAAACCAAAGTCTAATTACGAATATGAAAATGCCAAAAAGGAGCACTTGGTAAATCCTGTGTGTGTGTGTGCACGCACCACACGCGCGTGCACTGATCCTGGGGCTTGAACTCAGGGCCAAAGAGGCTGCTCCTAAACTTCTTTTGCTCAGGCTAGCACTGTACCACTTGAGCCACAGTTCCATCTCTGGCTTTGTTTGGTGATCAATTAGAGATAAGAGTCTTATGGACTTCCCTGCTTGGGCTGAGATAAGTCTTAATACTTAGTTACTTGTAGATAAATCTTAATACTTAGTTACTTGTATTAATGTCATGAGAAAAAAAGAAGCAAGTAAAATGCAAAGTACCTAAGTTAGAATCAGGTTATTATTTTCATAGTAAGTAAATAACTGATTTAAATTTTAATCTACTAGTTACAATAAAATCGTGTATAAAGAAAGGAAGGAGACACATTTTTCAAAACAGATAACTAAGGTTTGAATTAAGCCTTTGAGTTAAAAATCCTCTTTAAAAAAAATCTCTATGTTGGGCACCAGTGCCTCATACCTTTAATCCTAGCTAGTCAGGAGGCTGAGATCTGAGGATTACAGTTCAAAGCTAGCCAGGAAGGAAAGTCCCTGAGACTCTTATCTCCGCTTTACCACCAGAAAACCAGAAGTGGCAATGTGGCTCAAGTGGTCAGCACCAAGGCCCAGAGTTCAATTCCTACGAGTGACAGAAAACAAAAACAAAAACAAAACTCTTAACATATAGCAACCTTTATAAAACCCACTGACGTGTAGAGAACACATTACCACATACATACTGTCTACCTGCCAGGCTAACTTAAGATCTGCACTCCTCCATTCTATAGGTAAATGTAGACCAAAGTAGGGGGGAAAAGGCTACAAGGAATTTGTAACCCCTCTAACCCAGGATAGTGCTGAAATTTTCAAACTCATTTGTTTATATTCCTGGAAGTGCAATTTAAAAATCTTCACATAGAAAGAAAGAAAGAGTTACTGTCAGTTAACCCACAACAGCTCAACAGGTATTCACAAGGGAATGTTTCTTTCATTGTGAGACATTCCTTCAGGGAGCTCCCAGTAGCTCAGATAAACAAGGCAGTGCTGCATCAGAAGAAAGCTTCCTTTAGGCAATGGTAACATCTGGGGATGGAGAAATCTTTCGGTGAGTGTCCCAGGCATCCTCTAACAGCTCAGTTGCTTTCACTCACTACTTTCCAGCAACGTGGTCAATGCAACAATGTCAAAACAGAAATAAGAAACACAGACTTAGGGCAATAGGTTTTTTTCATTACAAATCTAACCTAAGCTACTTTAAGAGCCTTGGTTAAATACAAATATAATCAAATTCTATTATTATGTAATAAACAACAAACTGAGAAACCTCTAGGTTCGTACAAGTCTACACTTTCTGGTTAGTAACATTTTTAGATTTTAGCCAGGTGCCATTGGTTCATTCCTGTAAGCCAAGCTACTGAGGAGGCTGAGTTCTGAGGACTGAAGTTCAAATCCAACTGAGCAAGAGACTCTACTCTCCAATTAACCAACCAAAAGCTAGAAGGAACATAAAGACACACCTATGTGCATCTGATCTTATAAAATAATATTTTTAAAAATTTCCATTTCCAGGAAATGGAAACAAGATGGTATTTTTGTTTGTTGCTGTTTTTATTTTATTTTAATTTTCATCCTGTTTGTTCATTTATCTGTCTTTGGGAATGTAGGGAGCAAAGAAATGGAGGGACAAAGGGTGAACAATTGCAGCAGTGGTACTCACTAGACACTATTTTGTATAACTTGTGTGTGGGATGGAAGGGAAAAACTGGGAGAGAGAGAGAGACAGAGACAGAGACAGAGACAGAGAGACACAGAGAGAGAGACATTGTCCAAAAAGAAATGTACTCATTACCTTACTAATGTAACTGTAGCCCCTCTGTACATCACCTTTATAAAAATAGAAAAGAAAAAAAAAACCCTAGAAGAGCAGCTATGGTTTGAATAGTAAAGTGACAGCCTTGAGCAAAAAAACTGAGACAGCACACAAGCCCTGAGTTCAAGCCCCAGTATTGAGGGCGCATGCGTGGCGCGCACACACACACACACACACACACACACACACACACACACACACATTATTATAGCATCAACCCAGTAAAAGTTACTATTTTTGATTTTCCAAAAATACCACCAAACGAGAATGTCTCCTTTCACCATTTGAGGGAGATTTACTTCGCTGCTGGTCTGGATGAAAAGGTTGGGAGTACAGGAAGTTTAATCTGAAAAGTGAGCCTGGACCCAAGCCTTATAAATTAGCCCTACTGCTATTTCCTATCATAGCTCCTGTTTGTTTACAGTGGAGTCCTTATAAATTGGGTGTTATTTCCTTTCCCTTACGTTTCAAAGTATTAACAGCCAAGAAGGGGTTGAGGTTTGTTTTCTGCACTTTTTCCTCCCTCCTCCTCTCTTACTTCCCCCAAGTTAATAATGCATAAATTGCATGGATCAGAATGTGAGGGCCAGTTCCCAAATTTCAAAACTATTAATCATGTGAGTTTATTTTACCTAAACCTACCTTAATATTTGAGAACATAGCCATCTCTTTAAAATGGAGAGGAGAAAACTATTCATCTTCTAGTAGGCACAAACTACCAGCAGTATCATTTCTCTAGTTATTTCACAGCTAAATCGTGCAAATTCTTAAGCAAAGCAGCTTCATTTATTTTGACTTCCTGCCTAGGCTTTTCCACCCAGAGAAAACATTACTGTAATATTTTCATCCATTAAGTGCTCTTAAAGTTAAATGTCTCTATTTAAACACAATTTCTTATTCTCAGCAAAATAAAAAAAACGAAAAAGGATTAAGTTATACTTGTCTAGTTTTAAAGAAGCACGCACCCCTACATTGATGACTTCCATTGGTGTGAACGGGATACCGCAATGTCCACATACCTGGCTCTGTATGTGGTAGGGAGCTACAGCTGAGAATTCCAGGACTGTGTTTGGCCAGTGAGCTGCAGTGGAAGACACCTTGAGAAAAGTTCATGCACCCCAACTGCACATTCATTATAATGAAACAAGAAGATTTCATGGCCATTGCTGACAAGGATTATCAAAAGAGAATGGCGCCACCTGCCCCTTGCTATCCCATTAATTAGTGTGGGCCATGAGGTGCCAATTAGGAAGCAGAAAAGGATCAGTAAACAGGGCACTAGCTGAATTTGACAGTTAACTCTTCCAGTTCAGGCCCTACTTCTTTTAGCCTACGATAGTCATTTGTCTATGCAACCCAAAATGGAGCCCTCTGCTGATTTCTTTGGACATTGTGACAAACTGTACCAACATACCATGAGAAAGACTTTCCAGTTTTGTGAAATAATAACTCCACAAGCAGCTGCATAGAAATGGGAAATTATTCCATAAACATATGATTCACTATTTCATGAAATCCTTTCTTTAAAAAAAAAAAGCCTTCCAGTGACTAGAATATTTTCACATTATAAATCAGAAATCTGTGGTAGTTAATTATTAATTCTGAAAAACAACTAGAGTACTGTGTGGTTAGTGGTAAATACCATCCCCCAGCTAGTAAATAAGTTATGGGTCTAAGAGCACACTTTTTTCCAAAGTGAGTAAATGGCTTCATTATTTCTTTTAGGGAACTATCACTAGCTCCTTTTAAATATATCCACTCTTGTAAAAAAAATTGTCTAACAACAATGTAGGTATTACCATATAATCCCAAGCTCTACCCACAACTGCTCATGGAGACAGTAATACCATCCTGGAAAATGACAATGATTTGATCTTTAAAAAAAAGAGAACAGCACCTAAATAACAGATGTGCTGGTACATTCTTGTAGTCTTAGCACTTGCCAGAAGAAGTCAGGAGAATCTCAAGTTCAAAGCCAGACCGGGCTATAAGACAAGCATCAGGCCAGACTGCTAGAAAGCAAGACTGTGTCCCTCAAAACAAAGCCAAAAACAACAATGCACATTTTGACAAAAATCACCATGCAAGATTCAAAACACTGTTATGTATGTGGGGCTGACATGAATTCTTTAGTAATTATTTCATAATATTCCAACAATAATTACTCCAGCTTAATTTACATAATGAAATTGGTTTTACTTAATGTGAGCTGATTGTATTGAAAAATGGTATTTTGCTCAAAATCAGAGAGTATTTCTCCTCACAGAAGGCTTTGACATTTGGTTACCCATTTCACAACAATACTTTCATTTAGGTGCTGAGATAAATTCATCTCATCTACAAAGAGATATACTGCAATAATACTAGTAGAAAACCTTGGTGAATAAGATGTAAAAACTTGACATTAGAGAGAAAGAGATACACTCTATAGCTATTCCTTCCTTCCTTCCTTCCTTCTTCTCTCTCTCTCTCTCTCTCTCTCTCTCTCTCTCTTTCTCCTTTTCTTTCTTTTTCTTCATTTTTTGGTGCCAGTATTCAGGCTTGAACTCATGCCTGGGCACTGTCCCTGAGTTGCTTCACTTAAAGCTAGGTCTCTACTATTTTGATCCACAGCTCTACTTCCAGAGTTTCAGTGGTTAATTAGAGATGAGTCTCATGGTCTATCTTGTTCCATTTGGCTTTGAACCATGATCCTCAGATCTCACCCTCCTGAGTAGCTAGGATTACAGGCATGAGCCACCAGCACCCAGCTGACTCAAGTGGTCTTTCATTGCCTTGCGTCCAGATACCACATCCCTGGAGCAAGGAGCTACACCTCTATGGATTCTACCAGGGCTCCATTCAAAGATGCTCTTGCAAACCCAAGGTCCTAGAATTCTCTTCCCCCAAAAAACAAAGTGCAAATTTCTAGCTCAAAAGAAGGCCAACTTCTTGATGGTCATGTGAGACAACGTTTTGACAAAAGGACTAAGGCACCCACCCACATGCATGCAAAAGAAAAGTATGAAGAACAAGAACAGAGGGTGGGGAGAGTCATGGAGAGATTACCATGTCCAATACAGAATTCATCCAACACAGAACTTGATCAAGTCTGAGAATTTCACACCAGCACTTCACCTTTCAACTTTACTTTTGTGTGAAAAATTTAGAAGTACCCCCATGAACAGGAAGAAGCTATGCCCGTTTGGTGTGCTGCAAATGAAGACAACCTTTCCAAATGAATTGGTCCTCTGATTGTCTTCATGGGAGTGTGAGCAGGAATGGGGGAGGGGGGCATAAGTCAATGAGCAGCTGAGCCTTGCTGGAACTCAAACAGCTTCATTCATTCCTCTAGGAATTTTTTTAAAAAGGATTTAAAGAAGAAGCTTGAAAGAATCTAAATGAGATTAACTTCTTTTCCCATTCTTTTTTATTCTTAATTTAGTTTTATTCTCAAAGGTGATGTACAGAGTTGTTATAGTTACAAAAGCAAGGTAGATGAGTACATTTCTTGTCAAACTTGTTAATTCCTCACTCATTTTCTTTTCCCATTCTTATCCTGCATCACCAAGACTTCTTGGGTCAGCCGAGAATAAACCATTATCGCTAGTGGATAATGTCCAGCATATTTTTACATTGAGATCACTTCTGTTATTGAATAGAAACTGTTACTGTATATTCTTTAATTTTAAGATCCATGTATGTGTCAAGAAAAGAGAACAAATTATTTTTTAATGCTTTACCAATGCATTAGCTTAATCTATAATTTCCAAATGGTTTAAATGTGGCCTATAGTTTTCCACCTGTACAAAAATGCACAGGGCTGCAAAATTCAGAAACCACTTTCCAAATAATACCATGCTCTTCGCTCTTCTTTCTCCAGCCCATCTATAATTGCTTAGATTTCAAATGTTTCAAAGATACTCATTTCCTCCATCCTCTCAATATACCAGAAAGTAAATGGGTAGGAAAAATTGGTATACTGGCTTACATATTAGCCTATCACTGTCACAGCAAAAAAAGACACAGGTATGAAAATAAATTCCAAGCTACATTTCTATCTTATTAAAATTCTTTTTTTTTTCTCAAATTTTTATTATCAAACTGACGTACAGAGAGGTTACAGTATCATACGTTGGGCATTGGATACATTTCTTGTACTGTTTGTTGCCTTGTCCCTCATGCTATCTTATTAAAATTCTAAGAACGAGGAGAGCAGAAACTAAGTATGAAACATATTTATCATCATTAGAGAATTAAGAAGAACTAGAACAAAAGGGAAGAACAATGGAAGGCATGACTCTCTTTAAGAACCACTGCATGCACTGATGGACATGTTAAATTTTTAACATGCTAGAACAATATTGTGAAGTTCAGAAAACTTTTAACTTAACTTACAAAGAAAAAAAAAACACGACATATGGACCTGGCTTTAGAATTTAAAAGCAAGGGATCAAATTGTTCACCTGAAATAACCAACGAAATACTTGGAGTACAGAATGCTTTTATTGCATATATCAGTTTAACGGGGGAAAATGAATGAGCAAAATTACATAAAGCATACGCACATATTAAGCATGATCTCCACAGCAGTAGGCACACAGGCCCTATTCTAACTTACTGTCCACAGAGACTCAGCAGCAATCCTTTTGATCCTGAAACTCAAAGAGCTTTTGTGTCTATTTTTGTGTATGTTTGGTTTAGGTTTATTTAAATGTGTTTTATGTTTGCATTTTTATTTATGTTTGACTTGAGTTGTATTAATCATGTCAGAAAGTCAAATGTATTTATTAATTTTTAAAAAGTGTAATAACATAGATGCGAATGGCTCAAACCTGTGCTCCTAGCTACTCAAGAGGCTGAGACATAGAGAACTGCAGTTGGAAGCAAACCTGTGCAGAAAAGTCAATTAGAGTTCATCTTCAGTTAACCAGTAAGTGCTCAATTGGACACATGGCACAAGTGTTAGAGCACCAGCTGTGAGAGAAACAACTGAGGGAGTGAACAAGGCCCTGAGTTCAGATCCAATACCAGCCAAAGAAGGTCAAAAGGAAAACTATGTGATACCATTGTGTTTTCAATTCTTTTTTGGAATATTAGTTTCACCAAAATAAAGCACTTTCTCCAGAGAAAAGTAATTCGATGCAAAATAGGTAGCTTAACAGGAGATAGAATTGATGTTCTACTTTCAATATATTGTAATTAAGTTATTTTGGTTCAAGTAAATAAAGGCTAATACTGACTCCCCCAGATGAATAGGAAAGGGAGCAATATTTTACTATTCTTTTCAGATACATTAGCTACTCCCCCTTAGTGCTACTTCAAAATTCATCAAGTACTGGTTTCTTAAAGTTTAGTTAGGATACAGAATCTGAATGGTTACATTAAAATCCATTTCACTATTTTGCACACTGAGTGATTATTCTTTCCATCCATAATTCACAACATCATGAAGTGATCAACAGGAAAATAACAGTTCACTTGAGTCTTCCAAACAATAACACAATCCTTAAACAACAAAATATCATATCTGGTAATAATGGCATCTATATGGCTGGAAAGGATTTTAAATAGTTTGATGCTTCAAGGTCATGGCTGCAGATCTATATTTTCTGAAGCTGGAGTTTGTACTTTAAACTTCCTTATATTGAAATGACAGTTGTTTTTCTTAAAGTAATAGATGCATTTCACCTCCATTTTCAAGATAATGTCTACCTTTCATCTAAGTCTGATTTGCCATAGCTCAACTGCCAGTCACGTTCTATTGAAAATGAAGTTTGATTAAGAAGGAACTACCTTGGCACGAAAAGGATTGAGTGAAACCATTGCCCTCTATCCACAAATCCCACAGAATAGTAAAACTCAGGTGACTTCATAAATTTGCTGATTTTTACTACTTTATTGATTACATTTTCAATGAAAACTTTAGCATGGCTTGCTGCCAGTCATCCGATGAGCACCACTTTCGTTGGCTTTTGAACCAGTGAAGCAAATGTCAGCACATGAAATAGGCAAATAACATCTTAGCGTTATTATAAAAATAGTTTTATGTGGTATGTTGTGTGTGTTGTGTGTGTGTGTGTGTTAACATGTGTGTGCTAGTACTGAGGTTCGAATTCAAGGCTTAGGCATTGTCTGTTAGAGCCCATTGAGCCCCACTTTGAGAGCTGCCACCCTCTTTATGGACTGAAGTGTTCATATGGACTAACAGATGACCCTCTAGTGTCCTCTCCAGAATTTAGGGGGAAAACAACTGGGAAATAATGATGTTTCTAAAGCCCCCAGGACTCTTATCAAGGGACTAGAGGTCTAGTATCCCTAGTAATAAAATTTCCAAATCTAAACCACTTCCTTTCTACGAATCTGTCTCATATGTAAAAGATGGAGTTCATCTTGATAAAAATCATTTTATATGGTCATGTGCACACAGCTATTGAGCCTTTGTGATCCTCTCCAGGGAATAGCATTTTAGGTCTCATTGTGGACATGCATAATTTATCATGTCCAAGTGTTTTTTGTTTTAGTTTAGTTTTGTTTTTACTTTTACCATCCAGTGTGATTACTTGTAGATTTATAGGCACATTCTAGTTACCACAAATGTAGGAAACCATACAACTTATGTTTCTTTGGGCTTGGCTTACTTTAATATAATTTTTCCAAGATTTTCCATTTCCTTATGAATGGTATAATATCATTCTTTGTGATGAAAGAGTAGAAACTCCAAGAAATGGAAACACACCTTTTTTGCTGCTTTGGGCTCTGTACCTTTTGTCTTGCATGTAAGTTTATCTGTTTTAAGGAGAGCAAGGCGGGGAGCACAGAAATGGTGGGACAAAGGATGAACAAAGGCAGCAGTGATACTCACTAGACACTATGTTAATATGAACTATACAATTTGTAGAGGGAGGATGGGATAAGAGGAAAAAACTGGGAGAAAGCAGGAGGAGTGACTGATATTGTTCAAAAAATATATACTCTTGGGCTGGGGATATAGCCTAGTGGCAAGAGTGCCTGCCTCGGATACACGAGGCCCTAGGTTCGATTCCCCAGCACCACATATACAGAAAACGGCCAGAAGCGGCGCTGTGGCTCAAGTGGCAGAGTGCTAGCCTTGAGCGGGAAAAAGCCAGGGACAGTGCTCAGGCCCTGAGTCCAAGGCCCAGGACTGGCCAAAAAAAAAAAAAATAATATATATATATATATATATATATATATATACTCTTTACCTGACTTGTGTAACTGTAACCCCTCTGTACATCACTTTTACAATTAAAAAATGGAAATTAAGAAAAAGGAATCAAGTCTTGTTCAGAATCCTAATATCACTATGACAGCATAATCCTACCCTACATAAAACAGAGAATTAAATCATCTTCAAATCTCATTCCCCAGCCAGGATAATAGACTCTTGTGCTATATAATCTGTAATATAAAAGAAAATTCTACCCAATTAGTCATTTTAATATTAGTTGGAGTTTAGCATTATGTAATAAAATTGATTTAGACTCATCAAGTTCAATAGATGAGTTTCGGGTTTGTTTTGTTTTTTCATCATTTATTAAATCATGATGGTTGAATGGCAGGAGAGTTTGTCTTAGTCATTGTTCAAAAAGCTTATTTCCCATTTCTTGGGATAGTTCCATCAACAGTAAGCTATTGTAGCTTCTTAATTTGGATCTTGATATTTGCCGGTCAGTGAATATTTACACTAATTACAGGATTTAGAACTAGAAATGATTCATACTTATTACAGGATTTAGAACTAGAGAGGACCTTGGAGTTGACCTAGTAACAGGATGCCAATGTGTTTGGTATGTAATAGTCGTAGAATCATTGATTTATTCTTGTAGTTAACTAGTACTTAGAACCTTGACTTTGAAGGACTACCCTAAGGATCACACATACTATATACCAAACAAAACAAGTGTCACTGACCTAATTAATCACCATAGTTTTTCTAACAAGCCTACCTTCAACAGCTCACTGCTGATCAAATGCCTACAGTGTTTGAAGCATCTTCATTTAAGGCTTATGGAGCATCTGCTAGGACACGTCATGGGAAATTCAGACAGAAATCAGTAGTTTCCACAAAAAAGACTGCAATTGAACTGGGGATCACAATATACACACATGTAGTCCATATTTAAAGTACAATAAGAGGCTAATTTTACAATATGGAGCAGTCAGTGCAATGGGGTAGACTGACAGACAACTTCAGACAGTATTTTTTTGCTATTTCACATGCTCAGTATTATTCTACTGCTTACCTTTTCCCCAATCTTTTCTTCCCATCTTTAAGAACAGTTTGCTGCCATATATGGGGGGGGGTGGAAGTTAGGGGGGAGTGTATCAATGCTGAGAAACAGGGCTTATTTTCTCATACAATTTAACCTTTGCCTGAGCAAGCCTGGAGGCATCTCTGCATGGGGTGGCTCTGCTCCTAGAAGCCATTCATGTAGGTCTGCTCAGTACCCACTTGTACCTGTAAGTCAGCCAAGGAAGCAAATGGCTGTGTTGTCTCAAAGGAAAATCAGATAAGAATAGCTTTATCCAAAATAAAATCAGTTGGAGGAAATACACGAGGAACTAACCTCTCAGGGCTCAATTTTTTTTACAAAAAAAAACTTATAAAAATAAAATTCTACTTTTATATAATCATATTGGACAGATACACAGTCACTGTTTGCAGGGGAAACAGCTTTGAAAGTCCTATTTACCAAATGTGTTCTTTACAGCCTCTTCAATCACTTTGAAGAAAAACATTCACCCACTTTTTCTTTTGGTATTTAATGACAAACTTGTATAATTTGTTTAACATAAGACAAATTTTTTTTTGCCAGTCCTGGGGCTTGAACTTAGGGCCTGGGCACCATCCCTGGGCTTCTTTTGCTCAAGGCAAACACTCTACCACTTGAGCCACAGCACCACTTCTGGCTTTTTCTGTGTATGTGGTAATGAGGAATCAAACAGCACTTCATGCATGCTAGGCAAGCACTCTATCACTAAGCAACATTCCCAGGCCAAGACAAAGATATTTTAAAACAGCATTTGAAAAGTATTCCTTTCAGCTGGGCACCTGGGAACTTATGCCTGTAATCCTAGCTATTCAGGGGTCAGAGATCTATGGATAGAGTTCAAAGCCATACTAGGATGAAAAGTCCCTGAGACTCTTTATCTCCAATTAGCCAGCAAAAAGCTGGAAATGTGTAACTGTAATCTCTCCATACATCACCTTTCTAATAACAATTTAAAAAAAAGATTTACAAAGAAGTTGGAAATAAAGCTGTGGCCCGAGACATGCAACCCAAGCATGCCCCCCTTGAGTGGAAGCTAAGGACAGCACCTTGGCCCTGAGTTCAAGTCCCAGAACCACATATATGCACTCTCTGTCTGTCTCTCTCTCTCTCTCTCTCTCTCTCTCTCTCTCTCTCTCTCTCACACACACACACACACACACACACACACGTTTCCCTTTCAATATCTTCAAAATAATTTTAAAATTCTGTCTCTCAGGACCACTCTCAAAAGTGCTTTCTTCCTTATTTATGACAGGCACCTAATTCCATGGGAAAAGGGATTACTAACTCACACTATGCTGATTATTAAGAAACTTTTTTCTCTCAGAAAATTTATTCCTTCCACCAAATGTTATTTCATTATAGCATCTTTCTATAAATACTTATAACTCTGCCTGGGTTATAAAAGTCTATGTATAAGATATAGTAAATGAAAGACAGATGTTTAAAACACTGGGTCCACAATGAGGTTGTAAATATTGCTAACACAGTAAATTTTGTGATTAAATTTGGTCTGTTTATGCAATAAAGGTATTTACACAGCTGGCAAGGCACCAAAAATAGCTGTCCCTAAGCCAATATTAATTCCAAATCAATATTAATTAGAAGCAGCATAGGTAGTCATATCAAAGTACTTGGAGGCTAGCTTAAGTATGTATGCTTTAGACTAGAAACGAATCATCGAAAGACTTGAAAACCTAATTTCTCTTGAATTAACAATGCTGCAAGTTGCTGAAATAGTAATTCATAATTTATTCAACTGTGAACTTGGACAATTTACTACCTCAGCTTCATGTTTTCTCTAAAATATACACCTGCCCTGTGGTAGGATTAAGACTCTGGACATGTTTGTATATTCTGACATAGATTTCTTTCTGTCTTGTTTTGGTGTATGTTTTTTGGTGGTACTGGGATTTGAACTCATAGTCTTGTGCTTGCTCTACAACTTCAGCATCACCAGGCCTTTATGCTTTGCTTACTTCCCAAATGGTCTTGAAATTTTTTGCCCAGGCTGACCTTGGACCATAATCCTCCAACCTATGCTTCCCAAAGTAGCTGTGATTAAAGATATATGTTACTTTCAGCTTCCTGAGGATAGTATCTCAATATTTATTTTATTTTATTTGCCTGTGGTGGACTCAAAGAAATATAATACTCCCAATCTGTACTTTCAGAGTAACTGAGATGACAGTGTAGGTAACCATACCCAACCAGACATAGACTTCTTGGTTGATCCTTTAGTTCCTCAGCTCAAATCCTGTGATAGAATTATTCATTTGGAACTTCATTTTTGAGGTAAAATGACAGCAGGGAGTTTTCAAATTCTCTAAATGGCTAATGGACATTAAAGGTTCCATCCAGGGACAATTGGGGATGGGACAATCAGTACATTAAACTCACAACTAAAAACAAAAGGCCCATTTCCTGCTCATGTAGAGAAACACTTCTATCAATGTCTTCAGTAAAACCTTGGAAGTCTAGAAGATGGGCCCACTTGGGCAACAGAATTCTGCTTTTGCAGGGCAGTAAGAAACTATAGAAATTGACACAGTCCTTGGATTAAAAGCTACCCAATGAAATGTAACCAGAGTTGAGACAGGTTGAAATCCTCATAAAAGAAGGCACTTCATTACTTACTGGGAGTTGTGTCCAGGTCATCTGTCACTCAATACACCTTTTCTCCTGCCTTAGACTTTAGATGTGACATCCACAGCAACCTCAGCCACTATGGACCACAGCATGTCATTGAAGATAAAACTCACATGTCTGTAAGAACAGTCTCTGAGGACTGGCGTATGCCAGTATTACTGTCTATGTAGGAGGCAGAGAGAGGAAAAAGGTGTCCTGAGGCTAGTTGGGGAAACACTAAAGAACCTACCTGAAAAGTGGGAAACAAAACAACAACCCCTCTGGTCACCCCACCCCCACCCCAAAGAAACCACTAAAGCAAAAAGGGCTGGAATATAGCTCTAGTGGTGGAAAACTGGCCTACAAAGTGAAAGGCGCTGAGTTCAAAACCCAGTATCACATCATCATAATGAGAAATCACACACACACACTTGTGTTTTATCCTATCATCTGGTACTTGCATGTAATTCAACTTGTGAATTGGAGAAAGTATATGAAAAGGACATGAAAAATTAAACGCACATGTTATGACCGGTGAAGGTGGGAAAGATAATCTGGCAGCCTATTTCAATCTCAAAACTCACCCGAAACAAGTCTTTCTTGATTGTTATTGAACAACTGAATAGTATTATTATTATTATTGAGAAAGCTACATTGTGACCTTTGAATTAAAAGGTGATTTACTAGCAACGTTCTCCCAGTTCTTGGGACTTGAAAGAACTGGCTTAAAAGAGCAAGGCCTTAATCAAATCTTCACATGATCCCACCAACTACCAATGAGGAAAGCCTCAGAAATTTAAATTTAGAAGCCCAACACTTTTGGATTTTTGTTCTTTGAGGGTGTATGGGTTTGAACTCAGGGCTCTGCACTTGCTAGGCAGGCACTCTCCCACTTGAGCTATTACTCTAGGCCTTTGTGCTCAGATTAATTTTCTGAGTTGAAGGTCACACTTTCTGCCCAGACCTGCTTGGATCAGGGTCCTACTTATGGTTCCCAAATGCAGCTGGAATGACAATCATGCCCCACTTACCCAGCCATTGCTGGAGATGGAGACACAAAACACTTTTTGCCTATGTTGGCTTTAAGTCACAATTCCCCTAACTCAGTTTCCTGAGTAGCCGGGATTACAGGCATAAGCCATCAGCTCCTGGCTTATTCCTCAATTGGATTAAACATAAATTTCCAAATGGATAACCCATTACTGATTCCAGGCTCCCCAGGACTTAACAGGTACAGCAACACCTGTGGTATCTGTCATGGCAGAGTGTGAGGCCTTTGGTGGATCCAGTTGTAAGTGGAAAGAGAAGAAGAAATGGCTTAGGGAAGAAAAGCAATGTGACAGATTCACTGTGCTCAAATTGTATGACATTGTAAACTGCTTATGGAACTCTAGAAAGCCACCATGTCATGACTTTAGCCCCATACTGTTTGAGGTATTCTGTTGTTTACTAATAGCGGCCTGTACCCCTTACAAACTCTACTGACTTGCCAACATGGTCTCTGAAAACTATCAGGCACACATTACTGGTATTGTACAAGCTCAATAGGTACGTGTGTGTGTGTGTGTGTGTGTGTGTGTGTGTGTGTGTGTGTGTGTGTTGGTTGGTTGAGAGGCTTGAGCTCTGGGCCTGAGCTCTTTTTGCTCAAGGCTAGTGCTCTACCACTTGTAGCCACGGTTTCAGTTCTGCTTTTCTGGTGGTTAATTGGAGATAAGAGTCTCACAGACTTTTCCTGCCCAGGCTGGCTTTGAACCATTATCCTCAGATCTGAGCCTCTTGAGTAGCTAGGATTACAGGTGAGAGTCACCAGAGCCCAGCTAACTAAGTATATTTATGTGGTAATCCACTGCATTTAACACTAGATTCTCTGATAATTCTAGATGCTCAGTACATGTGTTTTGCCCCAATAATCATATGAAATATTTTGCAAACTTTTCTCCATCATTTTTTTCTTAAATGACTTGCACCTGGCTTCTCATTATAACTACTGGTGAAGCTGATTATATATTCATTTCTTTGCAGTTTTACATATTCTAATTAAGAGGACCAAGTTTTAGAAGTAACCTGACAAGAATGGAATGCTCAGCATCTCCATGTGGGACCTCCACGCATGCCCAATCCACAGCAGCTAGCTTTGCGATCCATAAAACGAAAATAACTCACTCATTTGGGGCAGGGGAAGGGTTGTCAGAACAAACTCTGGGCATGAAAATGATTTGGCAATGTAAGATGATTTATTTGAGTTGCAAATCCAGCAACCTTCACTTGTATCTTACAAATATGGAGCGGCAAACACTCATGGACAAAGAAAATCCGCAGATAATTCCTTCATTTTTCTTCTGTACTTTAACTTCTTTCATACACCAAGTCTTTTGAAGAAGAAGGGGGGAAAAAACACAAGAAAATAGACCTTTAACCTTGACTAAAATAAAATCCATTTGTTTTAAATGTCATTTCCTGCTTTACATAATTTCTAATAAAGTTCCTGAAAAGCAGAACAAGACAAAGGTTAAACGACTAACAACAACAAACCCTTGCATTCCCAAATAACAAAAAAATGTGCTGTTGGAATGATGCGATCTAAACATGTTTGCTATCAGTCTGAACTAATGGAAAGGGATCTAACCAAGTCCAGTGAGGTGATCAATGAAGATGTGAGCTGTTGTAAGAACCCTCCATGTACTAAACATGGCTGGAAGAACATTTTTCCCTAAGTAATTTTTGTTTATTTGTATAAAGAAACCCTGGTCAGATGACAAATGTGGAAAGGTACAGACTGCACTGAGGATATAGGGTGATTAAGATGTATCCCACCTGGTAGTAGATACCAACGGTGCCTCTGCTGCTTGCAGAAGCTAAGCTGTGGCTCTTTGGTGTGGATTTCTGCTGCACTTAGTGGCCTTGTGCTTTCTCCATGCTATTTTTCAGATGTGGACACAGGCAAAGGATAATGACACTGCCTAATGGCCAAAGTGATGTACCATAAGGTTTAAGGAGTCAGAACCAAACTTTTCTGTGCTTGCTCTTCCTCTTCCCCCTCCTTCTCTCCCGCCTCCTTCCTCTCTTCCTCTTCCTCTTCTTTTTTCAGTATTAGAGTTTGAACTCAAGGCCTAACACTTCCCGGATAGGCACTTTACTGCTTGTGCCACCTTTAGGTCTTTATGCTTAATTTTTGGGTTTTGTTTTGTTGTTTGAATTGAGTCTCCTATGGTTCCCCTCCACGCCAGTCTGAACTGCGATCCTCCTATTTATGCTCCCCATGCAGCAGGGTTGACAGGGACACACCACCATGCCCAGTTTTGTGTCAATTGAGAGTAGGGTCGGGGGGAGGGGTCTCACTAGCTTTTGGCCCTAAACTTTTTGCCTTAGGTTGGCCTTAAACCACAATCTTTCCTACCTCCACCTCCTGAATACCTAAAATTACAGGGCAGCTATGCTGTTAACTGAATACACTGTGTAAAATTCCTATTTCCTCATCTTTCAAAGAGGGGGCTGGGTACAGTGGCTCATGCCTGTAATTCTAGCTACTTGTGAGGCCAAGATTGTAAGGATTGCAGTTCAAGGCCAGTCTGGGCAAAAACTTTGCAAGAACACAGCTCAATAGAAATTTGGATGCTGTGGTGCATACTGGCCCTCCCAGCTACATCAGGAAGCGTAATTAGGAGAAGCACAGCCCCGGCTGGCCCAGAGAACATTAAGACGTTATTTCAAAGTCAAACCAGGGCCAAAGGCATAGCTCAAGTGGTACAACGCCTGCCTTATAAATGTAAAACTCTGAGTTCAAACCCCAAGATTTCCAGGAAGGAAATTTAAATAAAAATATGAGAGGGTCAATAGTAATAATTCAACATAATTATCATACATGAGGCATTCAAGTATTTGTGGCATAATGTTGGCCTAAATACCATTAGTTTCAAAACATGGGAACAGATGACTTTAGAAAAGTTGTCAAAGACATTAAACATATTTTAATGTCCTATGATAAAAGTTTGCTTAACTGACAGGCATGTGATGTTTCTGTTAAAATTGCAAACACTGTATTCAAAGTAAAAGAATGTTTTTCTGATATCAGTAGACAAACAGATCACAAACAAAAGATAAAGGAAAGGTTGATGTTAAAAAAATCAATATCAATTTGGTACAACTGAGAACGTGCTATAATGCAGTAGCCCTTTATGATCAAGAAAAGAAACTACAATAAGGAAAGAAAAAAGAGAAGGGATAAAGAGGAACTAGAAAAGCAAGTAACCAACCAACCAAGGTGGAGAGGAAGGAGGAAAAAGTCAGGGGCTCAGCAGCATAGAGTTCCCAGACAGTGGGAGCTCAGAGCTGATCAGCAGCAGCTCTTCCCTAGCCAACCTGCTAGCTGACTTACCCAACCTGCAAAACTACTCAGCCCTACAGCAAATACAATCCAGATGTGTAAGTTAGTTCGTCATGTGTGTGTTCTACATGTCTTACAAAGTATAACATGTAAAACATATTCTATATTAAAAGTATTAAACTAGAATAGGATCTCGGGCATGCTTTCTTTCTCTAATATTAGGAATTAAAATGATCCATAATATATATGTAGTTATAAACGGAAACATATGTGTGTCAGGGAAAAATACTTTTCTATAATCTAACCAAAATATAATAATGGACTCTCCTGGCAAATCTTAGGGAATTTGCAGTGTTAAGAAAGCAAAATTGTGTTAATGTGGATATCCCATTTCCTATCCACTAGAAAGAACACACAGCATGCAAATAGCTTCAAACTGACCACAAAACCAGGTCCAAGTTAAGAATACATGGTTTCATGAGACAATTTTAAACTCACATTGTGCTTTGCAAGTTATACCTTTCTCTTTACCTTGCAACTCCCTGGGGCAAGATGGAGGGGAGAATGATGCTAAATAACTATCTATGTTTACCAGTAATGATAATTGAAGAGAATTTCTTGGGGAGTATAAATAGACACTTCAATAAAACATATGCATGGAATATTGGTTCATTTAAAATAAATTAAAAAAACATATATACATTCAAAGAACCCTAACTTCCTAAAGTTACTCTAAGTAACTGTCTAGATCTCCCAATAAATTACAAGTTATTCATGAGGAGTATTACTGGATACCTTCATAGAGCATCTACACTGTATAATGACTCACTTGGAACAAATAAACACATATACACATTAAAAAGAACCCTAAATTCCTTTGGTAGAAGGATGGATTCTAGGTCACCATGCTTTCATTCCCTATTATTGTCAAGTTCAATTTTCCAGCCAACCTCAGATGATAAACATAGATATAAATAAAAGCCAGGGACAGTGCTTAGGCCCTGAGTTCAAGCCCCAGGAATGACCAAAAACAAAAAGAATCCATTCTGAAAGCCATGTCCATTTATGCTATCCTGTTATATAATTCCAGGAAATGAATTGATGTCTGAGTGTTGGGTTCTAATAATACTACAGCATTCAGAATTTACTTTTCCTGCTTTACATAGCAGAGCTAGGTCTCACAGTAAGAAGATTGAGTCTCACCCCTGAGCGATTGATCCCGAAGGCTGCTGGTTAGACCGACCTTTCCCTGGATGTCACTTACAGTGTTCAAAGAGGCACCCGCAGGCAGCACTTGTTCCATTACCGGCAGCTCCTGGACAAGTCTCTTGCTAAGGTCACCAGACTTTCGAGAAGTGTACTACCTTATGCTGAGTACCAGGAATTCAAGTATCAGGTGTCTTTAAATGGGGCAGGGATGATGAAAATCAACATCTATAAACCTGAGGCAGGTAAAAGAAAAATTTAGCTATTTCCAAATGGACTCGAAGGAGAGGATTGTTCTCTTTCCAGTTTGAGATTTTGGCAGCTCTATGCTCACCCTGAATAATAAGAGGCTCCATCTGTCACCTGAGCTACTGCCCTCTTTCTATGCTGTGAAAACCTCTCTTCCTGAGTTCACTAGTTCATAAGTCGATCCAAGCGAAGAGATTCTGCACATCTGACCCATGGAGACCCAACCTATTATCTTCTGCTTAGAGAGGAAAAGAAAACGCGTAATTTCTCTGACATTACTTCCTCAGAAGATGGCCTTTGACCAAAGTTGAGTTTAACTCATTACCTTTTCTCTTTTTTCTTCTCTACAAATATTTCTATTACCTTGAAATAGTTGGACAAAGGAGTTGCAATTCAACAAAACATTTCATGAATACAGTGCCTCTTGATTAGTGTCACCCTATCAACATTCTTACCCACCCCTTCCAACCCACCTTCCTTCATTTTCTTAATTTTTTAGGATAACTAGCTATGAGAGGCTGAGCAAGTTCCTTTACAGTTTCTTTATCCCGAAAAAGGAAGACAAATAAGGCACCTCATATAGGAATTAGAGAATATTCCAAGATACATAGCCTTGACTAATAGTGGCTATAATCAATGCATAGCTTCTCACTCACACACATCATATTGTTACTAGGTCTGCTTTACCATGGAATCTATATAGCTTCCTGTCTTTAGTAACTTTAAGAGCCATGCCAAGTTAATTCCAACATCACCACTCTTAACATGTTCCAATGTTTAAATGTCACTTAATAAGAAATACTTTATGTCATAGAGATAAAGTGTTAAATGTAATAGAAACTGAGCAGTAGCAAAAGAGATTTAAATTTCAACCACAGGAGGACAAAAAGGCATCACTTCACAAAAATAGTGACAAAAAGAAGAACGATTTTAAAAGATTGCTGAAGTACTTGGTTAATATTATCCTATGGTCACAGAGCAAATAGTTAAATAAACAGTAAAACTGCAGAAAAATTACTCCTATTTCTGGATATGAAAGAGCTCTCCAAGTTTCAAAGGGGATGAAGGAAATATTGATTGCCTTAAAAATAAAGATATTTCAACAGACATTTATTTTCTTAACGCATTAAGATTTAAAACTATCCAAAGGCTTATGAAAATAGTTGTAATGAAAGGAATTTAAAGAATCAAGGGCTTAAGAGGTATCATCCAGTAGTAGAGCACTTAAAGGAAACTAATGTATTCTGCTTAGTTTTTTAACTATAGAACAGAGCATGGAATGAGTTTGGGATGATTTGAATGTTTGCATGTCTCACAATTGCCAAGAAAGGCTGAGGCTTCTGGTTTAAATTCACACCTAGAAAACTTTAGCTTTACAGAAACTCATTTTAAATATCTGCTTTCTTTGTCTTCGTTTTAAAAATCATCTCTAAGTATTTGTACAAAGGAGTTGCCATTCAACACAACTGTTTACGCGTAGAATGCATCTTGATCATTGACAAAGGCTGTTTCACCTTAGGGAATAAAAAAAAAATTATGAGCAAGAAAAACCTATTCTAAATCAAAAAGAAAAACAGCACCTAAGCAAAAAGTATACAAATGTATAAATGATTAGTAGTAAGATTCTAGTAACTAATGCTCCCCTCCAATTCAAGTTTGTTAGTAACAGAAAACATATGTAAAATAAAATACAACTGCCTTTTATCATAATAGCAAAGAAAGAAACTTCTTCACCAGAAAGAAGTCTAAAAGATGGAGAGGACAAATACAAAGGGAGAAGAAAACAACCCAATGGATTGAGCTCACAAAGGACTTACCAGGATCCCTTCATTGACTTGGGAGACTACATTGAGTTTGATATGAAGGAGGCAGGCACTGAGGGGGAGCATCTTAGCTAAGGCTCAGATTAACCCTCTGTTACTTTCACAATCTCTTTCCCTTCTATGTGTGCAGCAATTCTCCAGGAGCCTTAAAATGAATGTGGATGGAAGGAGCCCAGGAGCCTCAATTCCCTTAGCAGAGATGGACCCAAAGCCAGTAGAGATAGTTACGACACAGAATCAAAGACTTTACTAAGAGGCATGTTTAAAAGCTAGGTTGAAATCACATTTGACCCTGTTGTTTTGTTTGATTTAAAGACTTTCCTTGGTGAGAATTAATACAATCATTTTAGAAATAAAGAGATGAAAATATAACTACATCTTCCCTATTAGAACGTCTTAGATATGACCAAAGCATAAGACTTGTCTTTATAGTTTCTCTCATTTTCTGAAGGGTTATCTGCCATGTTCTTCTGGTTGAAAGGAGAATGGTCAAGAGCCATAAATGGGATTGTACTACCAAACAAAACAGGGGAAAGCAGAAGAGCCAAGAAGGGCATGTCATTAGAAAAACATATTAAGTATAGTTATGAGTGGAAAAGTACTCCAGTTAACTGGAGAGAACTACTTATTAGCTTGAACTTTCAGGAATTAAATAATGCAAAGTATGATACACCATGAATACACCATTATAATACACAATGAATACAGAATACAACTATGTAACTACATATAGAGAAATTCTTATAAGTTTTAAAATGGATATAAAGAAATTATCATCACTAATAAAACACTGACTTTGTAGTTATATATTATACTTTAAACTTTTTCTTATTTTTGTGGCACTGGGGTTTGATCTCAGGGCCTTGAATTTGCTAGGTAGGTGCTCTACTTCTTGAATCCTACCCTAGATTTTATTTACTTCAGTTATTTTTCAGATCAGGTCTCATATATTTTCCCAGGCTGGGCAAGTACCATAATCATTCTCCCTCCATATGTGGGGTGATACGTACATACTAACAGGTCCAGCATGTTTGTGGCAATGGGGTTTTGCTAATGTTTATGTCCAGGAAAACTGGCTTAAACACGTGACCCTTCAAGATCTCTAGCTTCTAAATACCTTGGATTACAGTCAGGAGCTCTGCATCCAACTTCATTCTTAACTAAATACTTAAAAATCTAGTGTTTTGTCGGTCATATTTATTTATTGTTTTCCCATTTTTTAATTTTTCCTTCTATAACAAGAAAGAGTTGAAGAAGGGCTTTTTAAGATTCTAGTTTCATAACTAATTTTACTCTTCTCAAGTTCTGTGAATTCTATGCCATGTATATTTACAAAAAAAAAAGAGTTAATTCACAAAGTATGCTGCTAACAATCATAAAATAAGACTACTGTTTTGGTACAATCCTTCATGCTTCATTCCAACCACAAAGTTCTTTGACCTTCTCTTAGTGGCAGCGCTGGTGTTTTGCCTATGTTTGTTTTTGTTCTAATCTCTTAATACTAAGGCGAGCTTGGGTTTCTGTCCTCACTGAATGACGGGAACGATGCACGTTTCAACATCCATGATCAAAGAAACCTCCGTCATTCCCATCTTTAGTGTTTATATTATTTGATATGCCAGTAAGAACTATACAATTTATACTAACCGATTTTTGGTAAGACACCTTCTCGATATCAACTTTACCATAGGATAGTCATGTCAGCAAAATACATCTAAATAGAAATTCCAAATTCAACTATGGGCTATTTTAAGCAATTAAACAGTTACCAAATTTTCCTATGAAAATACCAATCTTGTTTTCATTCCTGAGACAGATACAATTCAAGGTTAACCAAACAAAAGAGTCATATTCAAAGTCTGGAAGAGGTTTATGAGCTTAAATAGTAGTGGAAAGTACGGGCAGAGCGCACCAAAGAAGTAAAAATAATCAAAATGAGAAAAACTGTCAATTACTCTAAATTCTGCATGAAGCTTCATGTTTGTTTATGATGTGTAAGTTTATTTCCAATGCAAAGTACCTTTAGGTATGATAGATATTTAAAACATAATTAAAGACAAAATAAATTTTATTTTTATTGCATATCAGAGCTGCAAGAAACAGCTGCTATTTCTCAACAACTTTTTTAAACAGTGACTTCCTTTTCTTTCAACATTTCTATTTTGAGAAGCAAATTCTTCTTCTGACTGAAACGGAGGATCACCTTTCAGGTTTGGGAATTTGCAAGCCATAATTTCCCGTTATTTCTTTAAATCCCTACCTATCTCTGCAACAGTAAATACATGCTGAAGTCCACCTTTATTGGTAACATTGGAAGCAATTCCACTGGACAATTCTTTAACATTCATGAAAGCAGACCTACTCTCCTCTCAAGTGTTCTCCTGGCCTTCCGGGTGTGGTGCTATTCACGTACCAGGCTAATTGATTGTATTGACAGATTTCATCAAAATAAGTAACCTTTGGGCCTATGGATCTTCAATTTGCTCTTGCTAACCAATTTAATTGTGCACTTTTCCTTAACACATGCACAATGATGAACACACACACACACACACCATACCACACATACTTGTGAATATTTTCTGATCAAGCATTGCAAATGTCCCCCAAACATTTGCTATTTGTTGTTCTCTCCTTCAACCTGACTAATCAGTTTTACAATATCAAAGTAAAAAGACTAAGAAACACAGATTACAATAAAGTAATATATTGATATATGTATGCTATATATTACATATATTTTCATATATTATAATATATGATAATATGCTGTTGTATACAGTACAATAAAGTTTTTGTTTTAGTCAAATTCTAGGACACTTCTTATATATAATAAGTCTTTGTGGCATATAGTAGAAAAGAATAAATTTAAAATCTGAACACAGGTAGCTTACACTCCCAAGTAAAAGAAGTAGAAAACATTGTAATACCAGACTTTGTGAAGGTCAGAGGGTGAATGGCCCAAGCCCAGATTCTAGGGTGGCAGATATCTCCACTGTAACTGCACAGCTAATGCTAAGAAGGGGACTTTGGTGATAGTCAGTACCACCTAAAGGAGTCCAGGGAGAAACAACACATTGTGCATACTATTGAGACATTGAGTACCATGACAACACAACACAAACAAACAAACAAGTCTTGGTAATTCCTGGGACCTTGTGGCCACTATCCTAGATGGGCAAGAAAGCTGTGCCAACATTCCATAAGGAATAGCAGGAAAGCCATGTGTTGGCCCAGATGTGAGACTGCTCCCTCTGTGTTGGGGCGGGATAACAGATGGACTGGTAACCTACCAAAGGAAGATGAGCGGTGGGCTCCACTGGAAAGACAATATCAACTTCTCAAGTTGAGTCCCTCATGTTGCTTCAGCAGTTAATTAACACATAATACAAATACTCCACAAAGCTTTTATAAGATACCTGTGAATAAACATTACCTGCAATTATGATGAATAACCAGTCCCAACTGGTAACTATAATACTGAGAAAGTGTTTTAAGTTTGAAACCACTTAACCAACTTCAACCAAAATACAACCTCTTTAGGCAGGATCAACTCATATCATAATGTCCTATCATTTCTCCCCTAATTGAAGGAAAACTTCCTTCAATTTCTTTCATTTTAGTGATGTATTTGCCCTGGTTTCTTCCCAATATTGCAACACTGTACTTCAAAAACAAAAATACAAGAAGACAAAAAAATAGAGCCAGTAAAAATGGATTCAGAAGCAACATATTTGTACAGCATATAAAGCCTACTAAAAGCTATTGAATAAAAAGGAATGGTATTCATGACCATGACGTGTTACCCAAAGACAGTAGCAAAAAAAAAAAAAATTAATGATGAGCTTAGCCACTCAGGCTCTTTATATGGGCAATGCCCAATCGTGGACAGTCATAGCTGCATTTTCAAAACAAACATATTGCCCAAATTCCAAATCTAACTCTTCAGAGGCTGGCAGGCAGAATTGAAAGAGTATAAGGTCTGATTGATCAGAGGATAAAACAAACATTACAGAAATACTGCAATAGACTTTAAATCTAGGTAGCAATCAGATCAGCCTTAAATTAGGTAGATTTCACATTGAAACATTTTGCATCCTTTAAAAAACTATACATACATTCAGGAAGAAAGATACGGACAAGCACTGGCCTCATTTTAATGTATTTGCTTACATTTAGACCTATCTTTTCTACTTTTTTTTTAACCTGGTTGGTCCTATTTTAGAATGAGGTAGACTTTGCATAGTCCATCAAAGCTAAGTTTGTGCCAAAGTATTAGCTGTTCTTATCTCCCCACTGGCCTACAGTTTAAGCTCTAGGACAATCTTAGCATAACATTTTTTTAAATTAAATGTGGAGTACAGACACTCTGGAATAATAATCATCATCTGTAACCTAGCCTAAAAAATCTTACATTTCACTCTAGGTTTTAACATTCTGCAATGTAAAATAAACAAACAAGAAAAAATTTCACTCTATCAGTTGGTGTTTTTAATCTTGTTAGTGTCCAGCAATATGATTATTTTCTAATCCTTGGGTAGTCAATACAAATATGCAAGAATACAATGGCTTCATGAAAACACAGAGAAAATCAGAAAATACACAGAGAACATTTTCTTCCTATTTTTCAGCAGTTTTCTATCATGATAATCAGAGGTGCTGAGAATATAATAATAACTAAATGGGCCTATGTCAGCATTATACACACAGAGAGAAACATGTTTAATGTGTTCCATGTGATAAAAGGGGGAAATAAAAATAAGCTTACTGTATAGCCAGTGATGTTGGTTTAGTGTTTAGTAGAGGTCACATTTCATAGGGGACCAACAGAGAATGTCTCTGCATACACCAGTACTTCACACCTTGTATGAAGACTGTTCTTACTTCTCATTGCTTCCCAATGTCTCTATTCCCAAAGGTAGTAACCATTACACTTCAATACACTATCCAATGGACATTTTGACCTGATTACAAGTTTTGAGGAACTCTCTTTCTAGATACTATTTCTAGAGTCCCCACAGTTATAAACCTAACTGATACTAATGTATTAACAGTGATCTAAAAACACAGAAGCAGTTACCAACAGCTAAGCCTCACATTTGACAGGACAGAGAGAACTGTAACTGACAACGGATGAAATCAGTGTTAATCACTGTTTCCACTGCTCACATTGGGGTGCATTGCCTCTCCACCCCATTCTACGCAGTATACCAGGCTGCTTGCCACCAAGCACACTTGTCCCCCCAGCCTTTCGATTAATGGTGCAAAGCAGCCAACAGGGAGATGGAGTTTATAAGCAACAGCCAGCCTGAACTGGCTAATCACTTACCTTCTCACTTTCCGCAGGCTGGCTCCTTAACTTTTTGTTTCCTCTCTTGTCATAGCTCAGGGCCAAATGGTTATGATTCAGCAGAAGTTTAAACCTGACAGTTAAAAAGAATATCTTTCAGAAAGAAAGAATTAAAAACCACATAAAACACTGGAAATTAAAGTTCCTTCCACTGCTGTCTTCCTTCCCTTGCCCTCTGTGCCGTGTCTCTCCACTTCTCTCCCTCTCTCTCTCTCTCTCTCTCAGCTACGTAGTGGTCTATAAATACTGACCCTCACACTTGCTCAGTGCTTTACTGGCTCATGGCACAGGTCTGTGTTACTGAACACCGCTGTAAGACTCCGGCAAAGTTCTCAGCTGCTCAGACAAAGCAGTGGATTGGCTCACTACCCAGCAACCCTGTGCCTGCCTGGAAATACCATTTTGCTGCCAGCTTTACAGATGCGATGGGCCTTTCCTGAGGCCCAAATCAGGCACAGAAGGGCAATTATGAGGTTTGCCTGAAGAAGTCTAGCTTTTCTCAAGCAGGTGGAGAAAAAGGCTGGGGGAGGGGTTCTGGGAAGAGTGGGAAACAAGAAAGCAAGTGCTGCCTTTGTTCTGGCCAGCCAACGCATCACAAACCCTTTACCCAAGTCATTCCTAAATGTCATTTGATCAAGCTTTATAAACCTTAATTACTACATACTATGAGTGTCTGGGAATACAGGAATTCATTTTTGTAATTGTTTTATGATTGCTTCTCATTAAAATAGCCCTAGTAAATGAGTCATTGGCCAAAAAGAAATGTTTTGGCATAAGTAAATTCATTTACAGAACGCTATCAATGCACGGTAAGTATAAAACTAATCAGAAACATCATGTATTTGGTAAAAATAAACTAATATGTCATAATCTGAAAAATATGTCAATCAATTTATCATATAAACTTCTAGATTTACAATGATAACTGTTGGAATTATTTTCCTTATATTTTACATTAATGAAGTAATTGCTATTTTTACCTTGATTGAAGATAAAATCTGAGCTTTGTTCCTACATAGTTTGTAAGTCATATAAAGGTATTTATTATAGACATATACCACATGTATATAATTTCCATAATGTGAGTGATTAGAAAGTAACTTATAACTAAGGATTGCTACTTGTTGGCTTTATTGAAATTTTATCTCTTGAGTGACTGAATGGTGAAGAAATCTGAAAGCCTCTGGTCACTTATTTTTTAGATTCAAAAAGAAAAATCACCCTCCACCCAGGCTATGACTTTGCCAAGAGTCAAGAGAAAAATTTGTAACAGGCAAAACTGAAGTCCTAAATACCTAAGGCTCAAGGCTGATGCTCCACTAGGACAGTGATCTCAAACTCATTTTTTAAATTAAATTATCTTTAATGGTTGTACGCAGGCATTTCAATTCACCACTATGAAGTTATGAGAACAGTGCATCTCAATCAATGACACGCCTTCCATTATTCTCACAGAATTGTTCCAACTCCATCCATCCCCTCAGTTTTGCTGGTTGCATTTTCACATGTATATGTTGAATATTATGACTGTACTCACCCACCCTTCCTCTCTCTGTTTAGTTGCCCACCCTTCTCTTGAGCTCCTCCCATCCAGACAACATATGTTCCAGCTCCCTGGTGTTCATTTTGTCAAACTGTAAGTTGGTTTTTGAGAGAGTTTACATTAGAGTCCTCTCTTGCACATACCATAATTTCACCAATTTGTTCAAACTCTTTTTAGGATTCATCTACATGTGAAAGTTTACTGAAAATCTGACCAGCAAATGCAATTAATTAACTATGCAGGTAATTAACTAGCATAACACAAAAAAATGCAACTTAATTGCTACAAAACTTAACACACAAACAACTTGCACACAACTGAAATCCATTTTTTTTCCCAGCCAACTTCCGAAAGTTTATTTTCTAATAAATGAACTCACTGCCTGGAGAGGTATGTAGCTTGATCTTGAGGAGACAAGTTCCTGCTCTGAAAGACCCAGTGTGTGTGAGTTAGGGGAGTTCAATGTCATACAAGGAGTTAAGCAGAGGAGGACAGCCGAAGGAAGCAGGAAAATGAGCACCAGAGCCAATAGGAAAGACAATATAGGTCATTCCTAACTTGGAACTTCCAGATCTTAAAGAATGCCCAGGTTATTGAGGCAAGAAGGGGAATAATAAAAAAATCTAGTGGCAGGAAACAAAAAGCATGACATATTCAACAAACTTCACACTGCTCTTTCTCACTGGAACATAGCATATAATATTGATAGTGTTTAAAGGGACAGCTTTAGCTCATAAACTTATAAGTAAATATATTGGGTGGTATGAAAGTACATATAAATGTATTGGCTAAAATATGGTAGATTCAAGAGGGATCTCAAATAGTGTAATTCCTTAGAAAGGCAATGTCCAAGTTAAACAAAATAAAGACCAGGAAGTGGGTATTTAAGAGGGGTGGTGTGAGATGGGGGTTAAGGGGAAAGGGGTAAACAAAGAAGAAAACAAAGGGAGAATGCAGTTAAGAATTCAGTGTATATCCTACAAAGTTAAGAGCCAGGGAAGGGGTGGGTAGAAGAGGAATGGGTGAGAATATTGAAAGGGATGGCAATTATCAAGCCATATAGTATTCATAAACTGCTTTGTTAAATGTCAATCCCTTTGTACACTACTTAAATATAGAATAAAATAAATCAATGGAAAGAAGGAAGGATGGAAGAAAGGAAGGCTGGGAGGGAGGGAGGAAGAGAAGGAGAGAGGGAGGGAGGGAGGGAAGGAGAGAAGCAGGGTGGAAGGCAGGAAGGGAGATAATGAGGAACTATATAAACCAGGTTAAGAAACCTGGATTTTACAGAAAAGATAGGCTACCAATCTTCAAATATTTTTCACAGAGCCCTAAATGAATTTCGAAAAATTATGTAAGCCTCACTTCTTTATCAAGTTAATATCAAAGACCTTTTTGTTGATATTAATATGTAAATTTTCAATAAAATTTAACTTTTACACTACTGGAAAGAGTGAGATTTTTAAACATAATCAATAGGATCTAAACCATAGTAATTTGATATAGCCAATATCTATTTTAAATATGTAGACACCCCTTTTAATGTATTGAAATCGTAATGTCTCTGTTATTATTTTCTTTTCTTCACCTTTATTTCCATCTCATTTCCTCATAGAAGTTTTGTGCAATACACCTTTCTTTTTCTTTTTTTTTTTTTGGCCAGTCCTGGGCCTTGGACTCAGGGCCTGAGCACTGTCCCTGGCTTCTTCCCGCTCAAGGCTAGCACTCTGCCACTTGAGCCACAGCGCTGCTTCTGGCCGTTTTCTGTATATGTGGTGCTGGGGAATCGAACCTAGGGCCTCGTGTATCCGAGGCAGGCACTCTTGCCACTGGGCTATATCCCCAGCCCCTGCAATACACCTTTCTAATTTGAAGTCTTTAATTGGACTCCCTATCATACTTCTCGGCAATAAGAATTTAATGTAGAAGTTGAAATTATCCAATAATTACATTTCTTACACTTCCAGGGCTATGCACCATAGCAAAGAGGACACTGTCATGAATAAACCACAGCTCTTAGCTAGACCGATATTCATAAAGACCGTATGTAGAAGTTCGGCAGAAGAATGTTAGCTCCATTAAAACTAACAGTCCTATTGCTAACGAATTAAAAAGTATGAAAAAGTGTAAACAGTGTGTGACCCTAGCCCTGTGCCATTCTGGGAATGAAGAGAGTAAAAAGGCCTGTGGACTCTAGGATTTTTTTAAGGGGAGGTTAGTTTAGTAGGTGAATCATAGACAACTTCGCAGCAGGCAAAGCTATTCTGTGCATCATCCACAATGTAAACTTCAGTTAAGCCTCTTTCCCTTCTTCTGGAAGCAGTTGTAGAAGGAGAATTATCATTTATCAAAGGATTACTGTCTCACAGGGCTGAGAAGTACTATTTCTAACACTAAACACAATTCTGACAGGTGGTTTTGCCTTGTTTAAGATAACGAAAAGGAGGCTTACCGCTATTAAGTGGCTTGTTTGAAGTCTTACAACAAATAAATTAAAGAACTGGGATTCAACCCAAGTCTGTGTGACTAGACTACAGTAGCACATCCTGACTATTAGTCACTTAGTGAAAGGTGAATCCTGACCAGGTTGGGCAAAGCAGTGCCTTCCCCGAGAGCATTTCTTCCTGCACTTATCTCAAAGGACAGAGGGACTTTCAGTATTGAAAGAATGGACAAGAAAGTTAATGAATGGATGGAGTTAAAGTGACAGAAAGAACTTGGATGTCTTCCTGAAGGGTAAGGAAATATGACAAGTCAAGGGTAGCTGTTCTCTGGGCAGCAGGGTCATTGCCAAGGCAACTTTGAAACTGGGAGCTAGGAAAAGGAGTTGGTTTTAGTTTTGGACACCATGAACTTGAGACATCTATGCTGTCTCCAAGTGAATATGTATAAAAGGCATTTAAATATTCTGCTCTGTGCTAAAGAATATCTCTGTTCTTACACTGCTGCTTCACATTTTGACACTACATAGTTTATTCTCAACACAAGATCTCCGCCCCCCCCAACAAAACTGAGATAGTAATCTTTCCTAATAAAAACTCCATACTGCTTTCTCATCTCACTAAGAGTAAAATCCAAAGTCTTTGAAAGGGTCTGGAACACTCCATCACATATCTCCCTACCTTCACTGCCTTCCTTTGAATATGGCAGTCACATTTACTTTTGGTGTCCTTGGCTTACTATCACCATTCTGATACATTCTTGGCACCTCCTTAGCAAAGCCTAATGGTGACCATGCTAACTGAAGATGCAAATTTCCTTCTTCATATTAGGATTGTTGCTGCTTTTCTCTGATAGAAATGGAAACCAGAGCTTATTTTCTTTGTTACAGTTTTCCTTTACTTTTTATCTTCTTTCTTCCTTTATATGTCTTCTGGAGAGTAAGGGGAGGCACACAAAGCTAGATATTATATGTTAAAAATGAACTGTACAACTTCTGGGTGAGGACGGGCAAGAGGGAAAAACTGGGAGATAGCAAAGGAAGGGGTGATATTGTCCAAAAAGAAGTGTATTCTTTACCCAATGTATATAACTGTAACCCCTCTGTACATCACCTTTATAATAACAATTTAAAAGTTTTTACAGAAACGAAGTAGGTGAGAGAGGGAGAGAAGGCAAAGGATAGCTGCTTTGAGGAATCTGAAGCAGATGTTATGCAGGGAGCTACCTTGTGCTCCAGCACTACCTGTGCCCACTCCATTCCACCCGAAATAATTTTCTCCACTGTTATGAGGGAAAAGGAGGAAATTCGGGGATTTAAGAACATTGGCTAGAAAGCAAAGGTGGAGGGGAAAACGTTAGAAAGGCCTCCAGCTCAGAGGTGAAGATCATCCAGAAAGACAGATGAGGATTAACAGTCAATGGATGCTCCTAAACTGTGCCCTGGTCTCTCTTTCTCAGAGCTTGATACGTTAGCCAGGCCACCGTGCAAAGTATCTCCATGCAAATGTTTGCTCAAGGCTAGCACTCTACCACTTGAGCCACAGTGATACTTCTGGATTTTTCTGTTTGTGAGGAATTGAATCCAGGACTTCATGCATGCTAGGCAAGCGCTCTACTGCTAAGCCACATTCCCAGCCCATGAGTGCATGTTTTAAAAATGAAACTTTAAGCCTGTTACTGCAGATTGCATCTGTGTGTGTGCGCGTGCGCGCGCGCACACACACACACACACATCTAATTTGGTGTAATAAAAGCATTCTTTATCAAAAAGAAAAGAAAGTAGGCTCAATAGCATATATCTCAAGTGCCTAAACTAAGGCTTTGCACATAATAAATAAATGATCTTACTCAGCAATATTAGTATAATTTCATTGTCATTCCCACAATGACTAAAACTACCAAGAATCTGCATGGCTACTTGTTATTTTTTCTGGGCTACTATTAAGTAAAATCTCAGCAAACTTTAGGACCGCCAGAAAAGTTTATTTTCAGGGACTCAATAAAGTTATTCCCAGTATTAACCTGTGGCTACTCACTGGTTAACTGTATAAAGTAATTGAAAAGGAAAAGAATGATTGACAAATGAGAAATACTAGATTTATTTGAATGTTGTTTTGTTTTTAAAGTTGCTAACTGAATTCCTGCAAAGTTTCAATAAGATTCTCAGTAAGGAATAGAAACATTGAAAAACAAGAAACTACAGAGAGAATATGATAATACTCTATTCAGTCTTTTGATAATCACAGACACTGGTATTTTTAGTTTGCTAATAAATGAGACATCAGATAATAATGACAGAAAACTGGAATCCACTTATATCTCCTAGATTAATGCTTTAATTTAATGCTTCCTTCGAGTTAGAGGTGTTTGTTTGGTTTTTTTTTTTTTAAACAGAAATCCAAGCAGTGATTGATTTGGCAATACGGTGCTGTCAAACTTAATCAGAAGTGAACACTACAAACTTACCTAACTAAAGAGTGAGACATTCCTCAAGAGCAAATCGGTTACAAGTGCAGTAACATTAATCCACACTTGTCCCCATTTTCACCTGAGGGAGGGAGGAGGAAGAAGGCTGGCTCGCCACGTGATGGGGATTCTCTTTCTGCCCCTACCTCAAGGGATCTGTCATCAGTCATAGCATACAGAGTCACTTACCTTTAACTCTAAGGTTCTTTGTTCTCAAGTAATAAATACTTGGGGTTCGCAGGACCCCACAGGGAAATCATACATAAGTCCACCAACCTTTACTGTTGCCATCTATTTAAATACTTATCCATTACAAGTTTCAGAAATATTGACTGCACAATTAATAAATAGACCATTTGTTCCTTACAACTAGAACAATGTTGTATGTAAGTCGAGAAGAAAGGATATACTAAATAAGCAAACCAGGGCAAAGAATGTGTGTCTTATTGAACTTACAGCTGACATCATACCAAATGAATGCCAAAAGAAACTAAACACCTTATCATTTATGAACAGAAATCGTTCTGAAATTCAGAGTACATGAAGCACACTGAACTAGAAGTTCATAGTACAAAATGCTAGTTACTTTTATTTTACACTTGTTGCTCATTAAACATATTTAAAACCACTAATTTCTCTGCATACTTAGTAACAATATTTGAGTTTCTAACTATGCATCAGTAATTTCATTTTTTCCTCCTAGACCTAGGTATGTATATATAGAATATGAAAGATTATCTCAAAAGTTGTTCTCTGATATAACATGATCTATTTGCAATAGATTTTCAAGCATTCCCTACTTTAAAAAATTTTGCAGTTATTAAAATCATCATTTACATTGTATATACATTTATTGGAAGTAAGGAAAGGAAGGGGAACATCAAAATGAAGAGACAAAGAGTAAAAGGCAAACCAATACAACAGTAATACTTCCAAAACAATATGCTGTAAACCAACTGTACAACTCAGTAGGGGAGGGTACTGAAGAGGGGGGAAGGTGGGAGAAAAATGAAGGAGGAGGGAGCAAGTTTGATCATAAATGTACTTGCTGCCTATGTATGATACTGTAACCCCTCTGCGCATCACTATGACAATAAATAAACCAATTTTTTAAAATCATCATTTACCTCTAAAGTGACATTTCTTAAAGTTAAAATGTAATTCCCACTGATTCAAACTTTTCCACTACCATTCCATTGTCAAAATTAGACTAGGATTATGTGACAATAAAGATCTGGATAACTGCTGAACCGTTAATATGCAGTATAACCTAAAGAATACTAGGAAGTTTCATCATGTCTGGATTGGGGGTTAGGTTGCAGTGAGAAAGAAAAGGGAAGACAGAAAGGGAAGAAGAGGGAGAATATGGTTATAATAACCTATGTACGTGAACTAGAGAACAAAGAAACTCAATGAGACTGGTTGGGGAGTTGAAAGGAAGGAGGAAGAAGAAAAATGGAAAAGATGCACTTTATCCAAAATGGACAAATTAAAACACAACGCTATGGTAAACTATTTGATGTTAACAACAAAAATATGGATAAGGGTACTGAATTCCACTACTTCCTGGATGGTTTTAATACTCAGATGATAACTGTGATATTTCTGGCCATTGTTCATAATGATAACTTCAACTCCAAATATCTGTTTCGTGTGTGTGTGTGTGTGTGTGTGTGTGTGTGTGTGTGTGTCTTTCTGTCTGTCTGCGTTGGTCTTGGACCATGAACTCAGGGCCTAGGATCTGTTGCTGACTGTTGTTGTTGTTGTTGTTCAAAGCTAGCACTCTACCATTCAAGCGATAGTTCCATTTTTGTCCTTTTTGGTAGGTTAGTGGAGATAAGCATCTCACAGATTTTCCTATTCAGGATGGCTTCAAATCATTATCCTTACATCACAGCCTCCTGAGTAGCTAGGTTTTTAGGCATAAGCCACTGGCACCCAGAAATACCTATTTCTTTTTTAGAAGGAGTCATGTGAAGATAAAATGGGTCTAGAATACTGAGAAAAGTAGTCCTTTCCAGTTGCAATGGAGGGGAAGGGATTAAGGTTAATAAAATTGATCCTGACACCTCGGTATCAGAGGGGCTTATGTCAGCTGAAATAAAGATTGGGGGATTTCCTGAAACAAGCTAATATCATACACTCCTTAGGATAAAGAGGGGAAAACCCTAGACAGGAAGAACTCAGCTAAAAACAATTAAGTGGTCTCAATAAGGGAGAGTACTGCTTGCCTATCAAACTTATTAAGACTTTATTTTTATTATTCACTCATCATACAACAGTAGCTAATACAACCATCAGCACATGATTAAATTATCTAGGAAGTGAAAATAAGAAAGTGCATCAAATGGAGTAATGCATGAAAGAAAATGAAACAAAACCAATACCGTTTTATTTCACTATTCCATAATAAATACACCTTGTGATGGAGGATGGAAATCGTAAAACTGAGAAATAGTATTATTCACCTTAATCTTGACTTTTTCCAGTCTAAATATATTTCAAATAAAAGAAGAGGAAATAGTAATGAAGCAGAGCAAACTAAAGTTAATAAGAAATGAATGAAACACTTATTTACACTTGTTTGGTTCGCAAACCAAATGTTGTTTCCGTTGATTGTTTTCTTAACAGAACCTTAAATTTTCTTGAAATGTGGTATCAAAACAACTAAGGAGTAATGAGGATAAGAAACACTAAAAAATGTTCTTTAAAAAATGTCTTTTAGTTCTGTAGTTCAATGTATCTGAATATTGTGATAAAGTAAAATTGTCATAATTTTTACATGGACTTAAACCATGACCGATGACATGAAAAATCATCGTTATTTATTCAACTATAAAAATATTATCTAATGACAATCATCCGCAAATCTCTGAAATGAATTTCCAAGAATTTAAATTAGCTCCTGAGTTGGGCTAAAATGATAAAGAAACACACTCAGATTTCTCTCCCCACTTCTAGTTTGCTTCATTCTGGTAGTGGGACAAGTAGAAGAAGAACAGAGCTGCAGGAGATAAAAATAGAAAAAGTAGAATAAAGAACATTTTTACACTTTTTTTCACAGCTCAGAAACAAAATCATGTCAACAAATAGCATATCATGTTTGTAGTCAGTCTGCTCGTGGATTTTGTTTTAATAGGAATTTGTGTTGAACAACTGAATCAAAATAATTATTATTTGGGGGGAAGCATCAGAGAGAGCAATGGAGGTGATGCAATCCACTGGAAAGCATGTGCACATGTGTAGAAATGTCATGATGAAACCTTCCCCTGGTATAATCCGGATATGCTAACGAAAAATAATTGTGCATATTAAAAAATTTGTATATATACAAGCATACAGAAACTGCTATTCATAGGATATACTAGGAGAGACTACAACAGAATGTTTGCAATCCAGGGCTCTTCAGTGTGCAGAATTTATGTTCATCATATCCACATAACTCTTAACATTTCTCAAGATACCCCTTCTTGTATTGCAACTTTTGATCTTCAGGACAAGCGATGGGCATAAACTTCATGACATTTGAGGAATGTGAAGTTCAAAGCAGGCAAGGGAAATAATAAGCTGGGTTTAAAAGTTAGAAAGTGAGGGCTGGGAATATGGCCTAGTGGCAAGAGAGCGTGCCTTCTATACATGAAGCCCTGGGTTTGATTCCTCAGCATCACATATATAGAAAATGGCCAGAAGCGGTGCTGTGGCTCAAGTGGCAGAGCGCTAGCCTTGAGCAAAAAGGTAGCCAGGGACAGTGCTCAGGCCTTGAGTCCAAGGCCCAGGTCTGGCAAAAAGAAAAAAAAATTAGAAAGTGATAAAAATTCTGGTCATTTCATATTAAATCTTTGGCACTTTTTAATAAAATTTCCCAGTACCACCAAGAGAAAATATCTCAATAAGAATGACTTTTATAGGGGCAACAGTAATGCTTAGAGGACAGAATGATGCCTTCCAATTTGGGTCATGTTTTTGTTGGTTGTGACATCACACAAACAAGAACAAATCTTTTATCTCCGTTTCTAACTGCAGTTTTGGTCAACAAAAGTTCCACTACTTGGTCGTTCACACTAAAACTGCCCTGTCCCACTTCTGCTTGCCCCTGTTGCCAATCAGAAACTGAGTACTCAAGATTCTATCTTTGAAGAATCTCCCAAGTCTGCCTCCTTCTTTCCTTTCCCTCTCCTGTCAAAGTTCAGACATAGCTTTTGCCTGACCTTAGATGCTGAAAGGATCCCAATTTGGTCTCACCATCACCACTCTACTTTCTCCTTCATCAATCTTCTATATTGTTAGTGCATTTTAACTGTTGTTTTTTTTTTTTAACACCTCCTCTGGCTGACAACAGAGTTCAAACTTCTTGGCATGGAATATAGGCTTTTCCAACATCGTGGCCTGGCCCTGCCCTTTCAGCTTCATTTCCTACCCAAATCCCACATTACCCCTGCTGAACACACCAAACCACATGTTCACTGGAAATGCCAGGCACCAACCTTCCATGCTTCTGAGTCTCTTCGTAGAAAGACCTTCCCTGAGCTTCTACTTCTAGGGAAAGTGTTAATAAGCCTGTGCAAGACTACCAAAATTATGTGTGAACACAGATTCAAAGTAAAAAAAAAAAGGAAGAATTCCTTAGATGATTAGATTTTTTAGTTACATCTCCTTAGTTTGCTTGCTTGAGCTCTTCTTAGAAATATGACAAACAGTTTGATTGGTCGAACTTTGCTCCTAAAAACTAAAGGGAAAGCACATACAATTCCTGGATTTTCATCAGACACATTGCAACCACATTGTCAATAATAGTTTCAATCTGATTCTGTGAGACATAGCTAGCATTTCTGTTCTGATCACCCACTTGTCTTTATTATAGCCATTTTGTGATAAATAATAAGACAATGACAGGTGTCCATTTCAATTGTAGTATTCTTTTCATCTAGCTATCAGGTAATACTATTCACATGAGGGCTGTCAAGATTTGGAAGTGGAATACAATCTTCTGGAGTAGTTCTAAACAGGCTTTTAGTGCTCAAGTGATTCTAATCGTATTCATAGAACTACACAGCATATACAGAGAACTTTAAATATTTATGTGCCCAAAGATTACTGCATTTTCTTATGGGTAGAACAACAAAGTTCAAAGTACACTAATGAATGTGATTACTGGCAACCAATATCAATTAAAAGCTAAACTTTAAAATTCATACCACGTGTTACTGGAAAATGCATCTATCTGAATAGCAGCTATGGAAAAGTTTATCAAAAAGGGTAAATTATGTCTAAAAAGGTCCCAAGTGAGTGATGAAAACCTTGTTGGGATGACAAGTCACGTAGCAGTTGGAAGCTAGTGCCCAGACTTATCGGCACCAATGATGCTTTCTTAATTTCCTAAGTATGTATAACATCACACTCTCCCAGTTGGCTTAGGATATCTCCTCCTTTATAGCTTGATTCTATTAAAAACTACTTCGACTTACTTATAATCCTGACAAATCCATTCTGTAATTTTAATTAGCAGTTCTAAGGGTTTCTTGTGGGGATTCTTTGTACTTCTTTTATGCTTTCACTCAATAAACACTTGCTGGGTGTTACAAGCTTGGCACTACAGGCCCAACCCCTGTTCTCGGTGAGGCTGGGGAGACAGATGCATGGCTGCCCAGGTCACAACACACCAACAGGCAATGGCCAGGACAGGAGCACACAACCCTGAAAAGACAAAGATCTCATGATGTTCTGTGGCCATACCTGAATTCTTAACATAGATTAGTTAGCTAGGAAATACATGAAGATTTCAAATATAGGATATTTTTAAACAAAACTGGTAACAGACTGTGGCCTTGGCCAGTCTGGTAATAACAGTGATTCTAAGCATGACTTCACTACTACAGCCTTTAGTGGTATATATTTTTTGGAGATGGGAGATAGAAGTGTATATATTACCCATTATCATATGCCTATCAGCATTCTTGGTCCTTTATTCAGAAAATACTCCAACTGTGATGTGACAGGCTTGGTTGTAAGACTTGGGAATGTGATAGCAAACCAGATATTCCAGTTCTTGCTCCCCATGAACATCATGTTCTAAAGGGAAGCCAACAACTGACCCATGTATGAGATAATATCTCATCCCAGAGTAGTATCATAATGCTGCAGAAGAGAAAGCTTTTGATGGGGGGCTGGGGAGGGAAGGTTAAGAAAAGCTTTTCCTGAAAAGCTTGAAACAGCCCTTGGAACTGAGGCCTAGAGAATGAGATCTATTTTTCAGAATTTTACTACTTTGTTTGAAAGACAGGTCAATCGTCTTTAAAATGTATGCAATTAAAATGAGACCTATCTACCAATTCACTAAACACCTTGCTAAGATTTATAGGACATCATAGTGGAATGATAGGGTGAATTACGGAGACAAACTATGGCTATGCCCTAACTTCTACCATAACCACACGTTTGCCTGAATTCTTACAACATCCTTCAAATTATAGGTAATAAACTTGGACTCGCTGAGAGACACTGCTTTCCAATTTGGTCATGTCTGAATTTTCATTGTTAGTTGCCAGGTAGATTGGCCCAACGAAGTATGGTGTCTTAAGCCCAATAATTATAGGGAAATGTGATGATGTGTAGTTTGGTATTTCTTTCCCCCATTCATTTCCTGTCACCTTTGATGCCAGGAACCTGCTCTCTACCCCATTCCCTAGAAGATTTGTCCATGTTTCCCACAGGTGACAGCTTTCTGTTCCATGGTTCTTTCCTTGGATGCTGGGTTCTCTCCCAAAACTTAGCAGGACAGCACAAGAGATGAAAGCCAGGAGGAGCCCAAGGCAATAAGAGGGTCCAACCAGGCAGACTAAACACTCACATTAGCCAAAAATGGTCCACAGCCCACATGCCCCACATATGGAATGACAAAACATCGACTCAACAGGCACAGCGGGCAGAAAATAGATCCTGGCTAACTGCACACTCATTGCTTGAAGGAAAATTTTCATTGTTCATATGATGAAATTCAGCCATATGGTCTTTGATATTTTACAAGCTCAATTTTAAGAATCACAGGGAAAATCTGCCAATACTGTTGCACCACTAGATTTTTTTAGGAAGAGTTTTGTCAATAATCTTCATTTTAAAAGACATTTTTCCTCTTTTCTTAGAAAAACAGAAAGGTTCAATAACTAGCCAGTTAAAACTATTACCATTCATACATTCAAGCCTTCCTGAGAACCTGATCTCACTTAAAACATGAACCACCCGTAACCAAAATTTTAACTTTGCCAAGAGAAAAACATCAAATTTAGAATACCATTAAATGATATAAATAGAAAATTGCTAAACAGCAAAATTAAGAGTAGAAATCACACGTTTAGTTAAGTTTAAGGGGGCCTGAAACATAAAGCCTTTAGACCTATAGCCTATGAACTTCAGAGTTAACTAGTAAAGAATGAATATAAAGAAGTATGGCAGATTTGCGTTTGTGAAGACAGCTACAAGGCTGTCACCATTCCAAATGTTCTTACAATTTGCCTTGAAGACCCTCCCATTGAGAAGTATGTTTTAGACCATCACAAATGTGATCTTTCACAGCTTCCAAGGTCAGATCATAAAACTGGAAACACCTCACATTTTATTCATTAGAATTCACTTTCTTGAAATCCCCAATTACCATGTTAGTAGACTCGTTATCTAGAGGAGGATATTCTACTTCTAGGAAAGACCCAACTATGAAGAGTAAGACCAAATTAATGAACATGAACCTGGACATCTCCCAGCGAGCTCATTTCTCTTTCACACACACACACACACACACACACACACACACACACACACACACACACACACCCCCATCTATCTGCCCATAAATGTAGGATTGTTAGTAGAAGCCAATGAGCCTCTAGGAGTTTCATTGTGAGAGGTTCAGTTATAAGGACTATGTTACTAGAAGGTAAATATTCTTGTTGAATATTATTCATTGGGACCATAAGAGAGTACAAATTGCCTGAAAACATAAACCAAACCTTTAAATTGCTAAAAAAAAATAATAATCATACCATAGACAAAAGTGAGCCCTAACCACAAAAATATTCTCAACTTACCCACTCTTTAACACATTTATTTTTGTTTATCATGATCTAATTCTTTCATTTCACAAGTACTATGATGGAGGCCTACACAATTTGGGGGTCTAAATAAAATATCTTCCTAACTGGAAGCCATATTCTAAATTCTCACATGCATGTGTTCAGCATATGATTCTAATATTCTGAGGGGTTAAAAAAAAACACTGAATAGGCCTCTGGAGAGCACCTCTGGTTTACTAGAGATGAAAAGTATATATAACTTCCATGCAGGTCACATATCAGAAACATCTGAATTGATTTTTAAATCTGTTCTCACTCAGCATCAAGGATCCTTAAAACCAGAAACCCAATGAGGACCAAACCTATGTTGGACCTATGTAGGGAGCAGCCTTGTTGGGTCTGAAAACTGAATCTCCACAAGGGAGTTGGTTCCATTTGTCAAAGTGAGAGGGGAAGGGTTACCTGCCCATGCAAACTGGGAAGTAGTGCCTTAGAATCTCTCACTTGTGGCCAGTGCATATTAATGTAATGGATGTGCTTAAAACACATAAAGGAAGACAATCGTGGAATTTTTATTTAAGATTTTTCCAGCGTTCTAAAAGGTGCATATTACCCTAAACAATAAAAATTTAATGATTCTCAAAATTGATCTGCAACTTTGAAACAAGATCCTAAAATTAAAACTAAAACATCATTTATGTTCCTGCAAAACAATTTTATGTCGTACTGAGAAGAAAACATGTCAGTTTTCATATGATGAAATTAACCCATACTAAATTCAGCAACTACACAACTATTTTGGAAAGTATTGAGACTTGTGTCTTATGATTAATTACATGTGGTATAATTAATTTGAATGAATTAATGATGCACACAGAAAATGAGACTTAAGGGACTGTACAAAATAAAACTTATACATAGTAATAATGAAAAAAATAATAATCCTGGCTCGGCACCAGTGGCTCATACCTGCAATCCTAGCTACTCAAGAGGCTGAGGTCTACGGATTGAGGTTCAAAGTCAGCCTTGACAGGAAAGTCTATGAGACACTTTTCTCTGATTAATCACACACACCCACACACACGTGTGTTCACACATGCACACAAAGCCAAAAGTGGAGCTCTGGTTCATGTGGTAGATCACTAGCCTTGAGCACAAAAGTTCAGGGGTAGCTCTTAGCCCCAGAGTTCAAGCCCAGGACTGGCAAAAAAAAATCCTTGCTTACAAATAACTAAGTGATTTGTACTTCAGAGTAGAAAATACAGAAATATTTTAAACTATTTTTTGACTGTTTATACATATAAAGAAGAAGGGGCATTTAGAATACCATGGTCATTAATACTTTAACACTACTTCAGTCTACAAATGTTTATTCTATGCCCCAGGCACTGTTATAAGAACTGAACATAAAGAGCCTAACATAGCCAATGTAATATCCTTCCCAGTTAGACCTTATACCGTTGCAGTATGTACACATGATTCAGATGCACAACATATAGTAATGGCAAATGCTAAGGAGAAAATAAAGCAGAGAAAGATCTCTGCTATGTTCACCCAGCTACTTCAGCAAGAATGTAGGACAAGATATTGCTAAGAAATCAGACTTTGTAGAGAAAAATGGAAAAATAATATAAAAAAGCTTTGTAATGGGCTACAAATATTCGGAGAGTATTATTCAATGCTAAAACCAAGGCTTTGGGGCTTTGGCCAGATTGAACACCCAATTTAGTAGCCTAGCAACTGCAGACCATTGAACGAGCAAGTGTGTCAGTGCCAGGCTTCAGTGCAGTGATTGGAGGGGCCTAGCACACCCATAAGACCCAGGGCATGAGTGCCGATGAACTATCCCTGTCAGAAAACCCTCTGGAGGATCCAGCCAAAAGCCATAGGCAAAAACAGGATCTTCAGGCAGAATAGTCCAGGAGAAGCTGGGTGGAGTAGAACCCCAAAATATATGGCCAACGCTGGGGAATGCAGAACAAGGGCACAAGAACCTCACTGCAGCAGTGGGAAACGTAAAATAAATACGACAAAATAAAATCACTGACTTTCCACAGAATGGATCCAAGAGGGGTTTGCAGCAGCAGAGCCCAAAGTTGTGCCAGGTCCCCATCCATCCCAAGAGCAGCCCTGGGGTTTTAGCAAAAGGATCAAAGCTAAGACTAAATTAAGAAGTCCAGTCACTTTGGGTTTGTGACTTCTCCAATATTCTCCCCGACTAACATTCTCGTGGCTGAATTAGCAGTGTGCATTCAAATGCCTGGTTAAGTAGGTTGCTTAATTTTTTTTCAAGAAAAATATTTTGCCTGGAACTTAATAGATCATTTGCATTGAAAAATTAAAAATGGCCCATGAAAATAACTTCCTTCAATTTGCCATTTTATTTTTTTAAACCCACTAATTGCCCATTAGACCCACAGCAGTGCATTGATATTCTTCCTGTAGAAGCGCAGTGGATATTGCGCTCCAGAGAAGAAGGAAACTGAGGCAGGTGAGTTCACAATCACCCTCAAAGTCTAATCTCTTTAGCTCTGGTCCTTTCTGATCACAGGAAGCATAATAAACCACGCAGTAGGACTAAGTAATACTGTCTGGAAAGATTCCAGGAATATACAAAAAAAATACAATGTTTCTGAACGTACAGTTATATGTATAGTTTGTATGTGCATAACTTGGAAAAGTTTGTTATTACCACTATCCTTTGAGAAATACCCTCCAGGGATCTAAAACAATGACCATTCTTTCAGAATAAATAAATACATTTCTGAAACTGTTTTGTTTTAAGCTCTTATAGCAGTATGATCAGAATAGAATATGCTTTTGTTTTATCATTTAATCGAAAAACCTCTTATGTCTGGGTAAAAACTCTTGCAAATAAAAAGTACTATAGTACAATGAAACTAATAAGAAATGCAACTATAGAAAGTCACTTTACCATCAATGTGACTAATAATATTCTCTGTGGAAACAGGGCTGTGTCTGTTACAGTCTCCTGCTTTCCCAAGAGCTCTGGATGTCTGTAGAATAGTGCTGGAGAGATAAACAATGCCAAACTTCAAACTCTACTACAGAGCCATAGTAATGAAAACCTCTTGGTACTGGCAGACAAACAGGCCAGAAGACCAATGGAACAGAATAGACAACCCAGAAACAAGCCAAAAACAGGCTAGAAGAAAGACGGCCTCTTCAACACATGGTGCTGGCAAAACTAGAGATCTCCATGCAGTTGTCTTAGTTCAAATACTTTTCATCATTACCCCCAAGACAGAAAAATGTCTCTAGATCTACTTAGAAGAGAGTTTAGAAGTTTATAAAGAATCCACACGGGCATAGTCTTGTTGAGAAAGATGAAGAAACTACCCCTTCATTCTACGACTTTAGTTCTCTGGAAATTTTCAGACCTTGACTGTAACATTGGAGGTATTTTGTCATGGATCCCCACTCATTTCATTATCCTGTTTCCACTTGTTCTTTCCATTACAGGATGACCTCTACTTCTCCAAGGGCTCTCACTTTCTTCCAGAACCCCAATAGCTGTGTTTCCTAACTTTTCCCAGCATAAATCTACCATTTCCATTTCAAGTAAAACAAATGTGAATAATCTAAAGTTATTGTCAAATTTCAGGTCTTAAACTTTTACATGTACAATGAAGAAAAAGAAATTCAAGCATGAAAGCTAAGCCATAAACTCAGTTGAGAACATTTATGCTTCCTATAGATAGCCAAGTAAAATTTCTGAAAATACCCAGGTAGTTGAAGAATTTCCATAGGCTGCAATATAAAGAGTTCATTACTTAAAGAACATCCAACTAATCAATGGATTACCCATTGTGACCCACTTGAAAGTTAAATTTTATTACACATTGAATAAGCACATCTATATCTGAAATTGCTTATAGCAAAAAGTTTATAATATTTCCCTCTATGGGTAAAGTGTTCTATTTCTTGTTAAAACTGAACTATTATACATTATAATTACTCCTGATATTACTTTTTTATTTCTACATTGTATTTTTTTATTATTCAGGTACTTTTTTGAGGAAGGTCACCAGACTTACCCATTGAAATATCGTTTTAATCTAAATATTTATAAGTCAGTTATATGAGAATTCTCACTTTTACCTAGGTAGGTTTGAAGTTAATTTTAGTTTCAACATGTGTTCTCATACAATGTATTCCCAGAACAAGAAAAATTACCAGACCAATAAATCAGACACAGTACAGTACTAGTTTTCCAACAAAGCTGTGTTATTGCCACTTAACATGTGGTGAGAAAGATATTGCAACATGGAATATATCAACTTTCATCCTATTTCAAAAGTCAATATTTAAACTAAGGTAGTCCAAAGCCAAGACTTTGGATTGAAAGAGAGAGTCAAAGTTTTTTTTTGTTGTTTTTTTTCCTACAACTGTGTGGTCGCATGTCTATTCTCTAAGTGCTTTGTTGGCTAATGCTTTCCCTGTGTGCCCAGGAACTCGATTTCCAGTGTTTCTTTGTGTTTTCTAATTCTACAAATGTCCCATTGTTGGATCAAAGGGCCATTGCTTTATGTTCTGATCAGAGCCTTGAGTGCTCTAAGATGTGTTTATCATATCAATATGCCCACACCGATGTGTAAATATGAGAACACACATGCACAAATGACTCTTTTAGTCTAAACCCAAATGTATTTTCTTTGAAACACACTTACTAGCAAGAACACTTACGCTGTCCAGCCAGAGAAATTTAGAATAAACCAGTCTCACAAAATTTAATCCGCTTAAAACAAAGTCTTCATATTTTTGTTTTAATGTATATCAACGATTTAAGCTAGGAGAAAATTAGTTTGTAGAAAAATATAACCTAGCACACAGCCACTCATCCACCCGCTCCCTGTATTTCCCTCCCTTCCATCTCTTCTCTTTGTAGGCCTTCATCTCAGCCATGCACAGGGTGTCCCCACTAGGACTTCCTTCAGCTATGACTGTCAAAAATAAAATAAAAAGGGGCTGGGGATATGGCCTAGTGGCAAAGAGTGCTTACCTCATATACATGAAGCCCTGAGTTCAATTCCCCAGCACACATATACAGAAAATGGCCAGAAGTGGCGCTGTGGCTCAAGTGGCAGAGTGCTAGCCTTGAGCAAAAAGAAGCCAGGGACAGTGCTCAGGCCTTGAGTCCAAAGCCCCAGGACTGGCTAAATAAATAAGTAAATAATAAAATAATATAATAAAAGAAGAAAGAAAAATATAACCCAACATAGAACTAAAAAAAAAAAGAAGAAACTTAAACGTGTTTTATTTGACTGCAACAATACATAATGTATATCTGCATCAAATATTACATTGTTATGTCATGGACATGTATTTAATGTTTTTATATATCAGCTTAAAAATATATTAAAAATATTTGTTCACTGAACTGTTAAAAAAAAAAACCTTCAATGTGAAATATGTACTATAGCCTGGGCCAGAAAATAAATGGATTTACATGGAGTCTGAATAGCTAGATCTCTAACATCATTACTACCACCCACACCTAGTGAGTGTACTTGAGATTTCTCAAGTCATAAGAAATATCATAAAAGGGACAAATCTTGGTAGAGGGTGCACTATGAGCTAGGGTTCTAATATATGTTAGCTCATCTAATTCTCACAAGAACAACGAGGAAGGGGGGCACTAAGGCCAGTTAAAAATAAGAAGCCTAAAGCTGAATGTGGTTCAACCTAACTATAAGCACTGCACTTGGATTGTGGAGGCAAGAGGAGGGCAAGGTTAAGGTCAGCTTTGGCTACTCAAACAGACACTATCTTGAAAACATAAAATGACAACAAAGAGGGGCCAGAAAGGTTTCATTTGGCCAATGGTATACAGAATTCCCATGTATAGCCACATGTCTGACTTGAAGAACAGGACTTTGCTCTTTTGTCTAATTTTTTTTTAAGTAGACAAAGAAAAATTTAAACAGATTGCCAACTTTTCATTGCAAATACAGTCTGTTTTTTAGCTGCAATCCTACCAAACAATATCCAAAGTAAAATTTCCTCTTCTTTTATATGACCAACTGCCCAGGTGCTTAACTGATCCACAAATAGACAGTAAATGAGAGGAGATACATAGAAATACAAAGAATGAGATCTCTGTATGTAAGCACGTCGGGCTAGTCAAAATCATCAATAAAAAACATTCTAGATAGTGTTCCAGTATAATGTAAGTAGCTTTCAGAAGTGGATGTCTGGGTGCTAGGTGTCACATTCCAGATGTGGTGCTGGTTTAGGACAATGATGTAGTGGAAGCAGAAGGCAGAGACAGTGCAGAAGACTACTTAGCTGAGCCGAAGGTGGATGTGGTCTTGGTGAACATTTAGCATTAACATAGGCAGAGACAAGTGTAGGGCAGGAAGGATACATAGCTTGAGTGAGAATTAAAGACCAGAATACATATGAAACAGAGAGATATTCTTATTTAAAGAAATAAACATAGGGGGGCTGGGGAGATGACCTAGTGGCAAGAGTGCTTGCCTCCTATACATGAGGCCCTGGGTTCAATTCCCCAGCACCACATATACAGAAAAAGGCCAGAAGTGGTGCTGTGGCTCAAGTAGCAGAGTGCTAGCCTTGAGCAAAAAGAAGCCAGGGACAGTGCTCAGGCCCTGAGTCCAAGGCGCAGGACTGGCCAAAAAAAAAAAAAAAAAAGAAAGAAAGAAACATAGAATGCTATGAACAACTTTCTCATTTTAAAAGAAGGAAACCAAGTTTCAGAGTAGTCAAGTCATTTTCCCAAAGACACACATCGCTCACTACAGGTAGTACGTGGGAAAAACACTACTGGCCTGCCACAGTAGCCATGGGATTCCCAAACTGAGTTACCATGAGGCCCTGGGGACTCTGCAGGTACCTGGGGAGCCCCGAGGGAGGGACGTTCAGGCACAGCCTGTCTGCTTCGATCTGCTTTGATCCGATTCTTTTCCACACTGGAATTCTGATCAGATTTATCTGAGGAAAGAAGCCTTCCATAGTTTTTTGAAAGCACTCTTCATGACTTCATGAGTGATGACAGTCAACACTGTGGGCTATGTGACATGGAAGTAATGTAACACAGAAAAAAAAAAGAAAACCCCTTTGTCTTCAACAGATTAACTAATATTGAGGTCCTGTGCTGGGCGTTCACAGAAGACACAGGTTCGGGTCTGGTGTGGGGTTAAGCAGTGATAAAGGGAAAGGACATGAATCAATGACAAGTCAATGAAGACAAATACAAAATATATGATGACTGGTGCAAGGAAACTCACGAGGCAGACACAGGGCATGAGACTTCAGGCTAAGGAGTCTCTATCCAGCAGAAGAAAGGTTCCTGCCTACACCCACAGTGATTATAAATGCCCCGTAAGCAACGCAACGTGATAAGATCTAAGACACATCAGCAAAGGGAAGACTCGTGAAAGAAGTGACCATTCAGAACTGCTACTATTTCAGAAAAGCACTCAAACTTCGGGTCTGTATTAGGTTTCCTGGCACCTGTTGGCATTTTAAAAATATGTTGAATAAGCAGGGCACCAATCAATCTCATCTGTGATTCTATCTCCTCAGGTAGCCGAGATTGGGAGGCTGGCAGGGCAAGGCCTGCCTAAGCACAAAGGCCAGACTCCATCTCAGTCAACAGCTGGACATATGGCATGTGACTGTCATTCCGCCTGGATGTAATCTTGGGACCTCATTAATCAATAGCTGGGCACAGTGGCACATGCCTATCTATCTTCCTCACCTCATTAGATGAGAAATGTTAAAGACAAGGATTGTGATCTAGGCCGCTCCAGGCATACACACAAGATGCTAAATGAAAAACAGCAACAGCCAAAAAGGGCTGGAAAAGTAACTCAGTGGTAGAGTATCTGCCTAGCAAGCCTCCGTACCACCAAATAAAGCTAAATAAGCAAGTTGGAAAACAGAGGAAATAACAAAGAGAGGGTAGGGAAGAATGCAGAGAACCAACAGGAAGCGATGCTGTAGTAAATAGGAAGACACACTAAGGTATTGATCACAGGAGTGACAAGGACACTCCATTTAAGACTGCTTACCTTGGTATTGTAATATATGAAATAGATAACATAAAATTACAAATGATTTAAGTGACTTTAAACAAGGTAACTAAAGTATTTTAGATACACGGTGAAAATAATTAGCCAGGGGAGACATCTGCACAAATTGAGAGGAAAAAAAAAGGTTTAAAATAGTTTCAGTTAGGTGATGGTGGCTTACCTCTGTAACCCTACCTACTCAAGAGGCTAAGATCTGAGGATTCTGGTTCAAAACCAGCCCTGCCAAAGAAAGTCTGTGAGACTCTCATCTCCAATTAACTACCAAAGGGCTAGAAATGAAGGTATAACTCAAGCAGTAAAGCATCAGCTGTGAATGAAAAAGCTAAAGGACAGTGACAAGATCCTGAGTTCAAGCCTCAGTACCAACACACACACACACACACACACACACACACACACACACACACTAGGAAAGACAAGTGAAGGCAATGAATAGGCTAGCACAGGCATCAAAAAATTTTTCTTCTAGCAGCCCAACCTGAGGTCCAGCAGGAAACAGATGTTCACATCTCATAGGCTAAACAAAATCCACAATTAACAGACAAGGTCTAAAATGGCAACTCTACGATTCTGCCCAAGCTAGAAGAGACCATGATTCACAAAAACAATGGCATGATATCTTCTTTTGTCATCCACTCTCACTAAACTAAAAAATAGCTTTGCACACCTCTAGATGCTTGGCCTGTCTAGAATTTCTCACTGGCTGAAAGGTACAGCATAAGCTGTTTTCCTTCTGTCTGTAGTAATAAAACTATACAACACTATAAACATTTTCCATCTTGAACTCCAAGATATTTGGTTTTCTGGCTAGAAACAGTAAAGCTTTTGTTTTTAAAATTAAAGCAGACCCTAAAACCTAATTTGCCTCAGAATGCCAAATATTTTTCACTACTGTTAAGTTGTAACATGACTAACACCTACTCCAAAACCACATGGCTATAAAAGAAATTCACCACATTGTCTCTAAAACGATTCCTTAACATTAAGAATAGGAGAAACAACCATGTGAAATGGTAAAGATTCCTTAAAGAGTCTAGTGTGCAGATAAACCAGTAGTTGTTCATCCATTAGAATGAGATATTTCACTCAGAATTGGTAGGTTCCGATAGACTATTCCTTTTATTAAAACATAATTTGGCTCTTCCTTAGGTTGACTGCCTTTGTTTTAAAGAAGAAAGCCACCTTCTTTTTGGTCTTCTTTGTTTGCTCTTTGGTACTGGGGTTTGAACTCAGGGCCTCACACTTGCAAGGCAGTTGCTCTAATACCCCAGACCTGTTTTTCCTCTTGTTATTTTTAAAAGAGGGTCTCATGCCTTTACCCAAGGCAACCTGACTGTAATCCTCTTAATTATGCCTCCCACATAGCTAGGAATATGTGGAATGACAGATGTACAACCACTATGTCCACATTATTGGTTAAGATAAGTTCTCCCTAAATTGTTGGCTGGGGTTTAGCCTTGGACTGAGATCTCAGTCTAAAATCTCCACCACCCAACTAAGTAGAATTACAGGTGCAAGCCCTTGAGCCTGGCTGCTTTTGTTTTCTGGAGAGAGTCTCACTATGTAGCCAAGAATTAACTCAACCTTCATATCTAACCAAAACTGGTCTCAAATTTGCAATACTCATGCATCTACTCCTAAAGGGTAGAATTATGAATATGAAATACTCAGCATAAAACTGCCATCTTAAATATTTACTGAGTTTCTGGCCCTCGGTGTCTACAAAGTAAAATAAAGTAAAATTTAACCTATCAGACTGGACTAGGGAAGTAAAAGTGTTTCTTGGTCCTTATAAAAATGCAATAATTCAATGTGTTGACACTAGCCCCAGTTTAAACAATAGTTCAAAGACCGTCGAGCTTTTACTTTGACATGGAAACCATGTAGACAAATTCAATTAACATTTAAAGCTTTGAAAATTAATTTTCAAATGATCTTTCACTTTGGCCTTTTAAGATTTCACTTTTAAAGAATTTCAAAAATAATAAATAATGCATGCACAAGACTTTTCCAAGTTGCAACTAAAGTCATATTCTCTACCCTGGCTTTTATTTCAGATATATCTCAACTCACATCATATTTTTATTACCTGACATTTTAATCAAAGATCAAAAACTTCACTGGCCAAAGCATTTCCAAAGTCTGTGAAGTATGTGAAGTTAACTTTATGAAATGGAACTCAAGTACATATTTTGTAATGAAATTTTATATTACATCTCAAGAAAGAATGTTGTCTTTATAAAGATAGCCAATGTGGCTTAGACAATAATAATGGCAAAAATATTTAAAAAGAAATGTGAGAAGGAAGAAGTATTTTAACAACCCAAAGGCATATTCAGGTTCTCTGAACGATGCTCAGTGACTACGGAATTACACAAGGCCAGCTTGAATGTGGCATCTCAACCCTACAACACTGTCACAGAAGGCAGAGCACAGAGAAGGGGTCACATGACACAGTCTTCCAGATGTTCTATGAGGCTACTAAATCCCTCAACTACCTAACCATTGTCAAGAGTTACTAACACGGTCACTTTAAATGCTTTGAAAAGGTATTCATTATCATGATACCAGTAGTGTGACTAATTTTTTTCTAGTATAATATACAAAAAATTGGTACATAAAAATGTATGTATGTAACTCTCCTAATGTTCATTTTTGTGTTGCTATCCAGTTCAGTAATCTTTAATAGATGCTCTCCATCACTAGGACCCTACTCAGCAACCACCTCACATTGGGTTTCAATCCATTGTGAAACCAAATCTCATGTTTAGGCCCTCAATACCTTAGACTGGTTTTTGGAAGGAGGATCTTTGAAGAGGTAATTAAGTTAAAATGAGACTCTCAGTGGGGGCCCTAATCAAATACAACCAGTGTCTTTATGAGATCATATCTGGACACACAGAGAGACCTTGGAGAGATGCATGCTCACAGAGGAGTACCCATAGAAGAGGCGGCAGATGGGATACGATCTGCAAGAACCCTAAGGACAACTTGCTCTTGGATTACCAAACTCTAGAGCTACGTAGCCTGTGGGATTCTCTTATGACATTAGAGAGGCCTTGCAAGCTAATATAAATGAGCAGAGAAAGAGGAAGGAGAGGGAGAAAGAGAAGAGGGTAAGGAAGAAAGAAGAAGAAAGAAGAAAAGATCAGAGGGAGGAAAGAAGGGAGGAAGGGAGGGACACAGTATATCTGCTGTCTGTCTGCCTGCCTGTCTGTCTGTGAGATTAAACCCAGGCCTCATACATGCCATACAAGTGCTCTATCATGGAGGTAATCCTAAACTCTTTTTCTTATATTAATTATTTAACCCATAGCATAAACATGTGGAAGGTATGCTTACAACCTAAGGAAATAATTTTGCCCAAGGCTACAAAAAGTACAAACTGGAGCCTGAGTTTGCTTTCCTCTATAGACCACAATAACTAGATAGGAACTCAAACAGAACAAAAGCTAGTACTGCTTTTTCAATAGAAGAATGATAGATGATGGATGGAAAAATCAGAACTTTACCTTTTTCATTACAGTCTCTCATTCACTTGCACTATCTACCAATCTATATCTATATCTATCTATGATGTATGTAGTAATCAAGTCCAATCATTAATAATGACCTGTTTAAGAGAGTGGTTTTCAGGAATGCTAGAGGAGTAGAATTTGGCATACCACCCATATCTTTATCTTGATTCCAACTATGCCATGCTTTTTACTTCATATTCAACAGTCGGCCACCCACGGTAGCCAGAACATAAAACGTTACCATCAATCTTTGATGTAAACACCTATATATTGTATGTGTAGCATATTTTAAAAGGCCTGACACATCAGTACCATTTCTCATGATCAGAGACAAAGTGGAATATCTGACTTCCATCTTTAAGCATTTGTAAAACTAAAAGAGGGAGCAAAGTTAGAACTCATTCTAAATACCCCAAAGGCTGTGAAGAAAAAAAAAAAAAAACAAAGGGAAGAGCTACAGAGAATCCTTCCACAGATTCATCCACACACGCATTGCAAGAAGAAACACCCACAACCGAGGAGGCAGACGATGCCCAAGATCCTGTACATAGAGAGGAAACCTGTCTCGCACTTTACAGCCACACCTCATATACCGCCATGGAAGGAAGGCCTCCTAGGTGAAGAATCAAGTTTCACAGCCATGCTGAAAACCAGGACTATTAACACTAATCCATAGCTAGATCTGAGAATGAGAAGAAAAGAGATGGGCAAATACACACTTGAAACAGGGCCCCAATTAGAAAATTCACAGCCCTTACTTTCCCTACTGACCATCTTTTAGGCTAACAAACAGATAAGCCAATAACGGTCACTGCAGACTATGTGCATAGACATAGGAATCCACAGTTTCTCAACGTTAATCACAATAGTTGATGCTCATCTTTAGATACCTTGTAATGCTTATTTCCTCCAAAATAATTTATTTCTTTGGTGTCACAGAGTACAGCCTATTTCTCAGCAGAAAAAAAAATGATAAGAGTTACAAACAAATCAAATTGCCACTACCGAAGAATGGGCATGATCAACTGAATTTGTGGTTTTCCTTTCAATAATACAATACAATTTAAAGTATATTTCCATCAAAGGGTTATCTCCTCCCCAATATATTATGGGTGATATTTGCCAGTGATCCACAATTTTATTTGTAATGTTTGGCAAGATCATGGTATCAGAGTTGTCTGAAAGCAATTCTGATCTGTGAATCATCACCTAAGTAAATAAAAATGAAACATAACATTCAAATATGTAAGCACTTGGAAAAACTCGATACTGTGGCCACTTTTTTCCTCTGAAGATGGGTTTTGCCAGTTGTTTCTAATCATATAAAAAAGAAACCATTAAAATCTAATCTGCTGACCTAAATTATTTTTTGAAAAAAAAAAAGTTCAAATAAGCTACTCCACATTCCAGACTATGAAAGCTTTCATATCTTGTGTTGTTGTTGCTGTTGGTAATCATATTATGTCTTTATGAGGAGAATGCTTTCAGAAATTTTTTCATTTAAAAAGAAACACATAAAAATGTCTAAAAATGCAATATTTACGAAAAATTACGAAGCATAATTGGTTTAAGAAATACAATAGGATATAACTTGGAAATGTTTGATATCAAGAAAATGTAAAGGCTTTTGCTTCCTTGGTAGTTAAGACTGATGAAAGCTGGTAGTCATAATCACAATTAAATAAAAGCGATTGGCAATATCAGATTCCTTATTCATAAAGTGGAAATAATTGTGGCTAACCACCTCATAGACTTGCTGTGAAAGCCAATGGTTCTGTACCAGATATGGTGGTTACATGGCTGAAATCCCAGAATTGGGGACGCTGAGGCAGGAGCACCATGAGGTGGTCGGGCTTCACAGGAAGACTCTGTCTCAACGAATCAAATGCTAGAATGTGCAAAATGCCTAGACCACTGCTCACTTAGTGCAGCACGCAGCCCCTTTGAGTGTGCTCTGAGATTGACATTGGTATTGGCTATTAAGATTGCCCAAATCATCCTCATTATCAATACCATCCAAAGTCCCTCTATCCATTCACAAACTTTATATTCCACGTCACCTATGTGTCTCCCAACCTCAGCTCTTACAGACATGATTCCCTTCTTAACTTCTGTTCCTTCCGCCCGAGTCTGAACATAAATCCTGTTCACTGCTCTATACATTAGTCTTAAAAATACTTTTAGTCTTTAAATAGCTGCAGAGTTGCCATTCAACAAAGACATTTATGAATTCAAGGTATCTTGATGAATATCACCACTTTTACCATTCTCTTTCTTCTCGACCCATCCCTTCCCTCACTTTTCTTTCTTTTTTTTTTTTTTTTTGGCCAGTCCTGGGCCTTGGACTCAGGGCCTGAGCACTGTCCCTGGCTTCTTCCCGCTCAAGGCTAGCACTCTGCCACTTGAGCCACAGCGCCGCTTCTGGCCGTTTTCTGTATATGTGGTGCTGGGGAATCGAACCTAGGGCCTCGTGTATCCGAGGCAGGCACTCTTGCCACTAGGCTATATCCCCAGCCCCTCCCTCACTTTTCTTAAATTTTGTAGGATAGATATCAAAATCTTCACTGCCTTCCCTTACAAAGGCAATCCTTAAAAACAGGGGCAATAAGGATCTGCTTGAGATATAGTCATCCCATTTGAGTATATGGCTTCTGTTATCTTGTCCACTTCTCCAGCTTGTTCAAGCTTTGAGAAAAGCAAGGGCCTGTCTGAAGAAAAGAAGGCAGATGCTGGGAATATGGCCTACTGGTAGCAAGCTTCTCTCACATACCTAAAGACATGGGTTCAATTCCTCAGAACCACATATATATTAAAAAAAAAAAAAAAAGCCAGAAGTGGTGCTGTAGCTCAAGTGGCAGAGCACTAACCTCGAGCAAAAACAGAAGCCAGAGACAGTGCTTAGGCCCTGAGTTCAAGCCCCAGGGCTGGCAAAAAAAAAAAAGAAAAGAAAAAGAAAGAAAAGAAAAGTGCTTGCCTCGTATACATGAAGCCCTAGGTTCGATTCCTCAGTACCACATATAGAAAAAAGGCTAGAAATGGCGCTGTGGCTCAAGTGGTAGAGTGCTAGCCTTGAGCAACAAGAAGCCAGGGACAGTGCTTAGATCCTAAGTTCAAGCCCTAGGACTGGCCAAAAAAAGAAAAGGAAAGTGTATAGAGAAGGCAATTTAACAATACCAAAGCATGGTGATGAGCAGGATTTCTTCTAGATTCTGAGAAGTAAACCAGCTCTTGATCTGTTCCTACAAATGCTTGTTGATTTATAATAAAGAATAATAGTCTATGTCTACCCAACCTCCATGCTCTCAAAAAGAATAAAAGCCACTGGTTATTCCTGAGAAATACCAAAAACACATTTAAAGAACTGCAACTAGCAACCAATGTATTATAAGGATGAATCATAAGTGCTTCCCCCATCCTTGAGGAAAGGAAAAGTAAAGAGCAAGGAAGAGAAGAGAAGTGAGGCTCAAGTCAGAGAGATGGCAGTAGGAAATGAAGCGCAGGCAAAATGTTGAAATAGAGTTGTCACAGCATTGGATCCATTAGGGCACACAAAAGCATTCTGAAAATAGTCTCTTACAAAGATAAAATATTCAACCTCCAGGAATACATAGGAAAGAAAATTGAGTATAATCTGGGATAAGAATACAGTGTAGCTGTCTATCTCACTTGGAGAAAACCTTATACAAATGACGTTGGGGGCTTTATGATATGCATGTGCCATATACTCATTCAACTTTCCTATACAGAGGCTGGATATACTCCAGCAAAATAAAATTAATTCAGGCTCAATGTTAAGTCTGATACTTCTTTATGAGCATAGGCATCCTGAGTGACTCTATCACACAGGAACTTATTTGATTATTTTATTTTGTGCCAGTACTGGGACTTCAACTCGGGGCTTCTTGCTCACTCATCCCTGGTGCTCTACCACTTGAACCATGCCTTCACTTCCTACTTTTGTTGACTGAACCTAAGAGTCTCTCAGATTTGTCTGTCTGGTTTGACTCCAAACTGAGGTTCTCTTATTTCAGCCTCTTGAGTATGTGGGATTATAGGCATGAGCCACTGTTGCCTGGCACAAATCATTTTATACATGAGAAAATTGAGTCTTAGCTAAGAAATTAATCTGAGGAACATGATGAAGGCACAGTGATTTGTAAACCTCTTGGCAAGGTTACAAATCCCAAACTGCTTTTCTTCCCAGGGAGCCACCCTCATAACCTCTAAATACCTGTCAATCCTGCAACAATTACTTAAATTTCACTTAGTAGCTTCACCCTTGTGATCTTTAGCTCTCATAAAAGGAAATTAGGTGAAAGCCTTGGGCAGGTACTCTGTTTCTATTGCCTGCAAGAAAATGTTAACTACCTTAGGATGCTTCTACCTTATTGTAAAAATATGTTCCATAAAGGGAAACCCAATAGCAATGAAGAAAGGAATGTAATGGCAAATACTGAAACCAAAGCCTAAATGACACTTCTTTTTTTCACAATGAAACTTCTGGAGAAGAAATGCAACCTATTTGCAAACGCACACAAAGTACCACACAAATGCAAAAAGACACTACACAAATATTTGTATTCGAGACTACACAAATACAAAAATGAAACACCACTAGGAAAGTGATTAGAAGCCCTCTATGACATATTCCTCTATACTTGCTAGTGAAAGAGGAAGTCTTTCTTTTAAAAAACTTAATGCAGGCGTGATTTTTTAATATTAAACATGTCTTTAAACATTAGTAATTAAGGGTGGTATGTAACTGAGTAGTTACTACATAATTACTACACATTTCTTTTTCTATGATTAAAACGTCCTAATGAGCTATCCTCTACCTGACTCAAAAGAACATGCTTCTATTATTCCATATGAGGTAGCTGATCAATAAGATTAAATTATTTCCTCTGAGGGAGTAACAGATTTGTAGCTGGCACCTGGTAGACACACAATTAACATTATTGAATGAATGAATTCTCATTTTCAGACCAATTAGAGCAATAAATCCACCCTGGCAAAGAAAAGTTGCTCTGTTAACTGGCTCCATCTTTCAGTCCTTTTCAGAATACAATTTATTAACGAATCCATTAACTCAATGTACACCTTTCAGAAAATAGACATGTTTCTTTTCTTCCTTTTTTTTTTTTTTTTTTTTTTTTTTTGCTGGTGCTAAGGCTTGAACTCAGGCCATAGCATTCTCCTTATGTGCCTTTTCCTCACAGAGCTGGTGCATTCATATTACTAATTTTTGATGGTTCATTGTAAATAAGATCTTGCAGATTTGTCTGCCAGGGCTGGCTCAAATCCGAGATCCTCTGATCTCAGCTTCCTGAGTAGCGAGGATTATAGTTACTACCACCACATAGCCTTGTGCCTGCTTTCAATCACTGTTGTCAGAGAATAAAGATCAATGGCAACATTTTCACCGTCTCCCTGTGCTGGAAAACAATGCCCTCACTCCTGAGCAAGCACCACACATCACAACCTCCCCACCCACTTCATCTCTACCTTCCCACAAGGCCTGGCACAAACATGTGCTAAAACTAGACACTTTCTTTGAATAAAAAAAACTGTAAAACAAACACTCATATCATTCAACCAATCATCAATCAAGAAGTAGAATAACCAACTCATAACCCCAAGAGATTCTGTCCTGTTGTTTGGATCTGGAATCTCAATAGCCAATCACAAATGAGGAAATGTTCACTTCGTTACTCATGCTGCCCGTGACTGTATGATTAGATAAAGAAGCGCTTGGATTATTGAAGAAAGGCTGAAGGTATGACCTTTCCTAGCAAGGGCCAGGCTCTGAGTCCAACCTTAGTACTCCTAAGAAAAAGAAAAAAAAAAAAAGATGTGTTGAGATACATGGTAAAGGTAGTGACATGAATTACAGTTCTGTCCCAATTCTGTGAAGGTATTCTGAACAAGAGGTAAAGGTTTAGTCCATGTGCTAAGTGATTCCTGCCCCCATTGTGTTATGAAGTGGTCCTGCGTGAGGGCCGTGTTGTTACTAGATCTGTTAACAGCTTCACAGTTCAGAACTTGGCTTCATTTGTTAAGCATCAAGCTGACCTATCGCTTACAGAGAGCTGAAAAGTGGCTGCAGTTCATAACACAAAACTCACACGCGTGCACAGCTGCTGTTCGTAATCTCAAAGAAGTCTGTTACAGCAATGATGTCATGGAAAAAGGCTGGGATCTACTTCATGGCCCAGACAGTCAAACCATTCAATCTCTCCCATCAATGGAGGTGCACTGGTTGCACTGTAATTGTTATGGAAACATTACAATAAGGCAATCAGTTCATTTGTTAAAAAAAAAAACTAAAAATTATTTAAAATACTACTGAAGGAAAGTAATTAGGTCGTCTCTAGTTATACTTTAGTAAGTCTCCCTGACCACTGGAACTGCATGAAAAATACAGTTAGCATCATCTCATGGGGCTTTGCAAAAATCACATGTAAATCAACAGGCCCTTGAAGATCATCTAAACTAACAACACTGCTTTAATTATGTATCTACAGAGTAAGCATATAAACTAAATCACAGTCTGCAGAGAAATGCAAGGCAATTGTGCATTATGAGTACTAACAGCTCATCCCATACATTATGTGACTAGAAAAGTTATTGAACTATTTTTGAGGTAAAAAAATTCACCTCATTGTAGAGGTCTTTTTGTTGGGGGGGGGGGGCCAGTCCTGGGCCTTGAACTCAGGGCCTGAGCACTGTCCCTGGCTTCCTTTTGCTCAAGGCTAGCACTCTGCCACTTGAGCCACAGCGCCACTTCTGGCCGTTTTCTGTATATGTGGTGCTGGGGAATTGAACCCAGGGCCTCATGTATACGAGGCAAGCTCTCTTGCCACTAGGCCATATCCCCAGCCCCATTGTAGAGGTCTTAAATTCAATTAAGTTCAAGTTCATGATAAACTAGTCCTTTTTTTAATCTTGAGTAAATTACCTGCAGGATTCCCATTTACTGAACAGCAAAAATGAAGAAAATGAAACACAGAGCTACATGAAGTCCTGCTTGGCAACACAGGAATTGGTAGCAATTCCCCAGGTCCTCAGGTATGAGCAGACCAAGCATCGGTGATGGCAGTTAACCCTTACCTACCTGCTCAGGCCAGGGTTCTAATCGGGAGAGTCTATGGTTCATCTCACCTTCAAACTAACACATGCAGCAGGTGCTCTGTCAGATTCCCTGAAAGATCAGGGGATGGGTATGTTACATGATTCACCAAAGGCAATATACATAGGAAGTAGAAAAACTAGATTTCACATTTAGGCTTCCTATTCCCAGGCCTACACTACCACTGCCATACCAGATTGATACTATATGCTGGTTCCTTACTTAAGGATCCCTTACTTAAAATGCTTGAGACAGGAAGTGTGTCAGGTTTGGGAAGGTTTTAGATTTTGCAGTATTAGCATAGATTTTGCCAGAAAGTAACATTCAAACAGTTTCTGAGTTAGAAGCTGGGTAACTCATTGAAAATAGACACAGAACATTGAGGTGAAATGTAAAAGGCCCCAGGTTCAATCACCAACACTGTGAACAAATAATACATTTCACAACTGAGATTTTTAAATTAGGGATGTTCAACTTGCACCGCAATCTTCTTGGTGTAGAGAGATGTGGTCGCACTAATTTTCTAGTTTAAAGGACACATCAAAGCCCAGTGCTGGTGGTTCACACCTGTAATCCTAGCTATTCAAAAGGCTGAGATCTGAGGGTGGCAGTTTGAAGCCAGTTCAAGCAGAAAAGTCTGTAAATCTCTTACCTCTAATCACAAAAGAGTAGGAAGCAGAGCTGTGGCTCAAGTGGTAAAATGCTAGCCTTGAGCAAAAGAAGCTCAGGGACAGTGCCCTGGCCCTGAGTTTAAGCCCAAGGACTAGCACAAAAAACAACAACAACAAAGTCAAGTGCTTGACATGGTGGCACGCATATCATGTCAGCTATTTAGGAAGACTGGGATGGAATCAGAGATGGGTAGATAGTGACTGAAAGCCAGCTCAAGAAAAAATAAGCATGACCCCCCCCAACTCAACAAATAACGGTTATTTATTGGAATAGTCATACATGCCTCTAACCTCAGCTAGATAGGAGATGTAGGTTAGAGGATCAAGGTCCACAGCCAACCTGGGCAAAAAGCATGACACCTTGTCTGAAAAATACCTAAAAGAAGAAAAGAAAAAAGAACTAGAGTATGATTTGGGTGGTAGCGTAACCTGCCTAGTGAATGTAAAGTTCTGAGTTCAAGCCCCAGTACCACTTAAGGAAAAAGAGAGTCCAATTTAATAAACTTGAATAGTGGAAGGCTGATGATTAAGGACACTGGTTGTGGTGCCTTGGAATCCTTGCCAGGAAACGTAGTTCTCTAAGAATATAACCATACATATATAAAATAGTATACAAATACACATACACAGAGAAAGCTTTGAGTCACTCCCTACATCATAATCAGTTCTAATATGTCCACAATGTGCAAACACTTCCCAATATTGCAAATAAGACCCTGTCTATCTGCCTGGATATTCTCTAGGCTATGTCTAAAACATTAGGTCAACATTTCTAAACATCTGCTTTCACTTGGAATTGTACTGTAAGGCTGGAATTCCGTTCAAGACTGGCATACATAGGTGACAGTAACAGCTAAATCTGATATCAGCTATAAGATGACATTTAAACACGGTGTGGGTTACCATGTTTAACTATATGACTGCAGCTTGAAAGTGAGTATTTATAGCTGAGGGAAAAGCCCTCCATGAGAAATTGGTGTGAGGAACTGCTTTCTTTAATTTACTGCCTATTGAGACTTATTTATTTGGTTGACTATACAAGCAAAGAGTAGTTTAACCTCAGTAGCATAAGACATATAAATATCCAGAAGCTCTAAAGTGTGCTTTATGATCTTGATAAGCGTATGATACATTTATAGAATTTCCTGCCCGTTTCCAGGCATTTATGATCACTTACCATATGCCCTAGATAGAAAACACATGTGTTTACTGGCTCTTCAAGGAGGTAAAGTAGAAGAGGTCCTTCGCTCCATTTCAATCTCCCACCTAGCTCGAAGGTTCCTGAGAAGTCAAGCTATCTATCATTGCATCTTTATACAGCTGTGAAAATAAAGTTATTTTCAAACTCCATTTAAATTCTTCCTTGCCACAACATAAACAGACATGCTATAATGCACCAGATGAAAAGAAAGCTCCACTTATGAGCACCAGACACCCCTACACACACACACACACACACACACACACACACACACACACACACACACTCAATACCCCCACTCCTTCCTTTCTCTTAAGTAGTCACAATGTGCAAGTAAACTTTAATTAGACTCATTTTGGGTCTTTCACCAGCGCAAAAGAAGTATGAAATCAAATAGCTCCTTTAACAGAAGGCAGCCGCAATGCAGATCTGTGGAGAAATGCTGGGTCATTTGCTAGAGGTAGATGACTGAAGTTTGAGACAGAAAACAAGAGAAGGTTTAGTGTGGCCTTGTTTGCGGTCTATTGGATAAATGGCCAGGGGTGGGAATGCTGGGTTATGGGGGAGCTCTATGTTTAGTCTTTTGAGGAAGCTCCACACTGCTTTTCTAAATTGGTTCAACAAGTTTACACTCCCACCAACAGTGCAGCAGCGGACCCTTTGGGCCATGTCCCCACCAGTGTCTGCTATTGTTAGTTTCCTTTTTTGTAATTTTATTTATTTATTTATTCATTTATTTATTTGTTTGTTTGTTTTTGCTAGTCCTGGGCTTTGGACTCAGGGCCTAAGCACTGTCCCTGGCTTCTTTTTGCTCAAGGCTATCACTCTACCACTTGAGCCACAGCCCCACTTCTAGCCATTAACCTATATATGTGGTGCTGGGGAATTGAACCCAAGGCTTCATGTATATGAGAAAAGCACTCTTGCCACTAGGCCATATTCCAAGCCCTATTGTTAGTTTCTTTTTTTTTTTTTTTTTTTTTTTTTTTGGCCAGTCCTGGGCCTTGGACTCAGGGCCTGAGCACTGTCCCTGGCTTCTTCCCGCTCAAGGCTAGCACTCTGCCACTTGAGCCACAGCGCCGCTTCTGGCCGTTTTCTGTATATGTGGTGCTGGGGAATCGAACCTAGGGCCTCGTGTATCCGAGGCAGGCACTCTTGCCACTAGGCTATATCCCCAGCCCTATTGTTAATTTCTTGATAATGGCCATTCTAACTGGGGTGAGGTAGGATCTCAGTGTTATTTTGATTTGCATTTCTTTTATGGCCAGAGATGTTGAACATTTTTTCATGTGTCTAGTTGCCATCCATTTTCACCTGATAAGTCTCTCTTTAAGTCTTTTGCCCACTTAATAATTGGTCTGTTGTTTCCTTGAGGGTTTATTTTTGTATAGTTGAATTTTTTGAACTCTAAGTATATTTTAGATAGGAGGCACAGCAGCACTGCTAACCATAGACAAAATACATAATCAACCCCGATGCTCCTCAGTGAATGAATGGATAAGGAAAATGTGGTGTATGTACACAATAGAATTCTATGCTTCCATCAGGAAGAATGCCATTGCACCATTCATAAGGAAATGGAAAGGCCTCAAAAAAATTATATTAAGTGAAGTAAGCCAGACACAAAGAAACATAGGCTTTATGGTTTCCCTCATTTGTAATAATTAGAATGTGCCTATAAATCTACAAGTAAGCACAATGGATAGTAAAAGACAAATAATTACATCTGGGCATGCTTAATTAAATAGCAGTCTAAACATTCTCACGGTGAAAATAAAGGAGGATGTTCTTAGGAGAGGATCACAGGGCTCAGTAGCTATGTGCATATGATCATATAAAATGATGCTTATCGAAATGAACTCCAAGAAATGGAAACAGAGGTGTTTTTTGTTTTACTTTTTGGTGGGTTTTTTCCCCCTCTTGTTGCTCTTTTTGAATCCTCTACCTTACATCTTGTATGTAAGTTTATCTGATTTGGGAAAGGTTCTTTACAGCCATACCTTACCAACCAAAAATCTCAATATTGATAGTCTAGTTCTTAAACAAAGAAAGTAGGGATGGGAGGGGAAGGACAACATCTGATTAACTTGTAATGATAAATGATATAAAACAAACAATTCAATCAAGTCGCTAATGAGAAATCTGCCAGGAATTTCATTGTTGAAATCTACCAGGAATTTCATTGTTGAAATCTGCCAGGAATTTCAGCAATGTGGGTACCGTTCAACTGTAGCAGAGATTTCCTAAAATGGTTCTGACTTTAAATATGATACCCTAAACAAATGTATTCTCCCAAGTAATATCTGAAGAACGTTACAATCAAATCATAACTATGGTAGATGAACCAATACTCTTAAAGCAAGTAAGACTTGCTGCTACATATTCCTATGCACTTAATAGCATGTCAGCTTTTCCTAATTACTTCTATAACAAATTAATAAATCTACCTTGAGGCATCAAAGATCTAGTTAGCAATCAGTTTGGATAGGACCTTCCTGTAACAAAATATATGAGTTTTATAAATAACAAAAACCAAGCATAAACTAGTATATTCCACTAGCATAGGAAAATTCCCAAATATATGCCTACAACAGACTTTCTAGCCTGTTCTCAAACTGTAGTCTTTAAAGTTGTCATGCCAACCCGAGGGCATTACACACCACCATATTGTCAAGAACTATTAAATTTGTGTTAAAGCATTTAGTTATTATCTTTTAACTCAGAGTATTAGCTTACTCCTTCCAAAACTATAAAATTAATCACAGAAATGCAGAAACATTTAAAATTTGCAGTCATATTCATTTTATAATCATGCAGGTTATTTCCTTAAAAATGTATCCATTTAAGCATCTAGTTTCATCTCCAATTCCCATAATAGTTTGCTAAAAGTTAGTCCATTTGGAATATGATAGTCCTAAAAACTGTCAACCAGGTGGGTGGGTGTGGTTCACACCTGTAATCTTAGCTACTCGGGAAGCTGAAATCTGAGGGCCCCAGTCTGAAGCCAGCTCCAGGCAGGAAAGCCCATGAGCCTCCCATCTCTAATTGACCACCAAAAAGCCAAGCCAGAAGTGAAGCTGTGGCTCAAGAGGCAGAGTGCTAACCTTGAGCAAAAAAGCTCTGAGAAAGTACCCACACATTAAATTCAAGCCCCAGGATTGGCACAAGAAAAAAACTATTAAGTGGCAGAATGGACACAGTGTTTCTGAGTTCGGATTATGGAATTGTCTGGAATCTTAGAGCAAAGTTCCCAGACCTCTCTGCATGCTGGTTTCCCTTCCACAAAGGCCTGTACAGCAATAGAATATTGACCATAAAGGATGGAGAAAGTGTTACTAACAGATATTTTAAGGTGTTTATTGAGAATTAAAAGGGAGCTGTGGTCCAGGCAATAGGAGAAGGCATAGAGGAAGTACCTAACTCTACCAGGGAAGATAGTGTAGAGAAAGCTACATTTCTTTTAAACAGAATCACGAAGGATAAAGATTTGCCGAGTACACAAAAGAAAAGGCAGGAACAGCATTCTAGAAATTTGGAACAGCAAATACGAAGAAATAAAAATCCTGAATGGGTGAACAGAAGATGTATTTTTTAATGACTATTAAAACCCCATAGGCTCTTAGCGTAGGTATAGAAAAGATGGTGACAAGGGACCTGGGTTGCACAGATTTTGTTTCTCTAGTCCTGAATCCTAAAAGGACACTTTATGGACAGAGATGTTGATTCTGATCACCGAATGGAAAGCAGGAAAAATGGGCAGATACTTAGAAGCTACTCTGAAATCTAAGGGAGCAAAGAAAGGCTCTTATGTGTGTATTTACCTATCGGCTCATCTCTGCTAACAACCTCTGAGCATCTCCTAGGCCTCAGGCATTTTCCTACAGAGAGAAGTGTGAACAACCTTGAGTATCGTTTTGGTTGCCCATAAGTGAATAAGACCAGCACTTACCCAAGTCTACCAGTTCACTACTTAGTCTTCAGGTCAATGAGGACCTATTCAAAAGTTATTTCTGAATACTTTGGCTATGTTACAAACACACACACACACACACACACACACACACACACACACACACACACACACTGGATCTATCTTTCTACTCTGTTTCATTCTCTGCATCACAGCCTTGTCTGAAGTTCTATTATTACATGTTTACCAATGTAACTTCTGCTCTACCAGCCACAGCAGAGTTGAGAAAGATAGGGCTTCTCCACTGCTTTTTGCTTTTTTTTTTTTTTTTTTGCCAGTCCTGGGCCTTGGACTCAGGGCCTGAGCACTCCCTCTGGCTTCTTTTTGCTCAAGGCTAGCACTCTGCCACTTGAGCCACAACACCACTTCTGGTCATTTTCTATATATGTGGTGCTGGGAAATTGGACCCAGGGCTTCATGTATATGAGGCAAGCACTCTTGCCACTAGGCGATATTCCCAGCCCCTTTTCCACTGTTTTATCCACAGGGCCTGGAATGGCTGAATACATATTTGGGGGGTGTCTAATGAATACTTCCAAATCCACAAGCTAGCAAAATATTAGGACTTTATTCTAAAGAAAATCCCAATGGTAAAAAAAAAAAAACTTTTAGGATATAAGAGCCAGAGCGATCCCAGATGCCATAAACTGACAGCTCCGAATGAACTGACATATCCCATTCAGCTTCCAGCCAGTGCCTGTGAATTCTGTGACAATCAAATGTTAACAGCCCTTGAAATGTATTTAAACTATCTCTCCCACAGAGAAGAGAGCAAAAGCATAAAAAGGAAAACAAACTAATCTTCTTGCTAAGGGAAGCATGAATAACAGAGTGAGAAATGCAGAACGCAAACACTTTTCAAAATGTCACTCAAGCTTCAAGTTCATCTTTTCACCTGTCATGGCCATTGCCATGAGAACATGATAGCCGTATCCATAGATCTGTGCTCTCCTGGAGACCTGTGGAATATCTATATTTGGGAAAATAGTGTGTGGGGGCATTATTTAATACTGTGTAATAAATAAATGAAAAATGAACAAAAAGGCACTAAGAATTATAGTATCATAAACCCACATGATGGGATTAAGGTTCCACTTTCAAAATCTGTTTTCTAGAAGACCACACTATTAATTGCACGCTAATGTGTATGTACCACACAGAAGAGTTGTATTTTCTCTACTCTAGGCCCCAGCTTTCAGTTCCATAAGTATAGCCCATTGTATGTAATTCCCACATCAGGGTGCTGTAGACAAATTAATTAGTCTATTAAGTCTCGCTCGTATCCTGGCACTGATGTTTGGGTTAGCACCTTCGGCAACCAATTTCTAATGCTTAACTATGCTGCCATTTGTTCCTGAGAGAAATTAGGAATGAAGGGGGCAGGGAGGAGAAAACACGGCTGGGAAAAATTCCCACTGACCTAAAGGCAGAAACATGCACGTGAGTCAGAGGTAGATTGGTGTGATCATTAAAAAAAAAAAAAATGTGGTCGGGGGGGGGGTCATGGAGGGAGAGAAAAACTCTAGCTGATTAGTTCATGCTATTTTAAGTCATTAAGAGAGAAAGAAATGGCTTCATACTAAGGGAAATTCAAATAGTATTTAACACTCTACAACATTAACCTGAAAAAGATGATAATTTGCTATGACTTAGCACTATTGAGAAACCAGTGATTTCATATGGCAAATTGTGAAGCATTTCCTGGGAAGATTAAACACTTGGCTGTGTATCTATGAATTCTACCAATAGCTGAAATGAACCAAAACACATGTTTGAGTAACATGTGCTGGGGCGTGCGTGCATACACAAGAAGGAGACAACTATTACCTTTTACTTACAGTCATCAGCTGCCGGGGTTGTAGGACAAAGAACCACATACCACTCATACTTCAATAACAGCAACATTTTTTGACAATGATATCACATAACAAGATTTTTATTTGGTTACTTTCCTTTTGTGCACAAAGTTATGGTACAATTGTGGGGGGAACGTTATGATACACTGAAATCATTTCCCAGCATCACCAACCCAGAAAGGTGCAATGAATTAAGACTACTAAAGCCATTCTACACATAGGAATTGAATGGTCAGTGTCACAATTCTCTCTAAAAACAGGAATAAGAAATAAATAACAGGATGAAGAATAATTCAGTTTATAATGACATTATGGTTCATAACAACTATCTCTTGTATGTGAGGTGATTAGACAATGTTAGAAACTTTGAAACACCTACAATAAAATGATGTTAAATTCAAGACCACTTCAAACCCACCTGGTTTTCTGGATTAATAAAAAGACAGTTCAATAATCAACTATTCGATTTTATTATAAGAAGCCTGTCATTTGGGACCCTGTACAAGATTAAGTGCACCTAATTTTACCCAAACCATTAAATAGTGGATTGCTACATTATAATTATATTTGTTGAAATTTCCTTTCAGAAATACTAAAATAGAAAAGAACTGAAAAGGGAAAAAGAATAACAACATTATTTATAAGAGCAAAAACTGATCTCATATAAATAAATGTTCAACAATATAGAGCTACACTAAGCCTACCGTATCTTCAGATTTATTACATACAATTTTGGACAAGCATGGTCCTAACTATCAAATTTCAAAGAAAAAAAAGCAATGAAATAAATTTCAAAAAAGCACCTTACACACACACACACACACACACACACACACACACACACACACACACACACACACACTATGCAGGTCCATTGATTCAGAGGGGTTCCTTGTCAGTTTCTAGTCATCATCAGCTGTGTTTACATCAATGGATGGTGTTGCCCTGAACTTAACTAGGTGAACATTGGCCAACCTGAAAGCAAATAGCAGCCCAAAAGTGATGGTAATGCTCTCAAGAAAATAGGGGCACATAATGTGCTCAACTGAAGTGCTTCAGTGAGAAAAGAAAATGAGATTTGTCTGAAAATGGGCAAGTCTTTACTGGAAGCTGAGGGGTATTATGGAGAACATGAGTCAAGCATCAGAATGTGGATCAACTGTATGGCCCTGAATATGCGTGGCTCTTCCTCAATGGTGGGGACCCATGAATAACAAAGGTCTCCCGTAGTTCAAAAAATTATGAGATAGAATTCAATGCATATCCCACAAAATTAAGGGAAGTGCGGGGTGGAGTTGGTTGGGAGGGATGGGTGACAATGTTCAAAGAGGTGACATTGACCAAGATGCAATATCTTGTGAATGCCAAGTCCTTTATACAACTACTTAAATACAATAAAAATTAAAAAATAATAAATCTTACTGAGTTGCCCTATGTATGTGTACAGGAGTCAGGGGAAGGTGTGGGAATTGTGCTTCTAAAGAATATTTAAAGGGAAATAAAATCCCTAGGTTATGGAAGGCACCCAATTAAGAATTGTTAAATGAAAGAAACAAAAACTGCAGATTACAAAATATATGCAGATCTTGATTCCAATTTTAATATGTAGGCAATAGACAGAAATGTACCAATTTTAATATATGTATATAATGATGGAAATAATAGGTAGATAAATAGAAAGAATGTATATCCATGCAAAAAAATTAAAAAACAAGTAGTCACAGAAGTTGTTGTTAAGCATAACAAGTAAACACAATTCTTTCTATGAATGCTTGTTGCCTTCACAATTAGAAATTGAGCTGCTCCAACTATACTTTAGTATGAACAAGTGCGATGATCATGAAGTTAGACACTTCTTGGACATTCATGGGCAGAAAAAAAGGATGAAATTCTCATGGACCATTTGCTTAAGCTCCCAGCCCTCATCAGATCAAGCAAACATAATAATCTCAGATGTTATCTTTCCTCCAAATAGAATTAATCCCTCTTCTTTGTTCTTTACATTTGAGCATTGTTTAATGAATGCTAAACAAAGACAGATTTCGTTTGTTCCTCACTTCTCTTCCCATCTTCTGCTTACCATGCTCTCCATTTATTTTCAAGAGTTTCTAACTTAACATTAATTAACAGAAATTGGGATGAAAATATCTTGAGTGTTCCACCTAATTATAATCCCAGTCATGAATGCTGGAGAATATGTAGCTTCTTAGGAAGAAGAAAATAGTCTAGAACAATATGATGCAATTTATAAATTCCACTGAACCACTGTACAAATAAACAATGCTACTGAATCACACAACAAATCATCTCACAATTAGGCCACCCAGCCCAGCTGCTTCACTAAAGAGCCCGTGAGCCAAAGAGGAGAACTTTGAAGATAAATATTGCCATATGTGAAAAGAGGAGAAAAAAATCCCAACAAACATTAATTGCACGAAGCTCCATTTCCAAATACTAGCTGCCTTGGAAATAAATGCTCTGGTGTTGTGACCCATGACTACTGTAAACATCCTCTACAGTGGGATAGATAAAATTTCTTATGTGATTAGAGGCAATGTAGTCCTGGGTACGTGTGAAATAAGCCCCCTCTTCTTTGCTTCATCTTCTCCCTCTTCTCTCATCCCACTAGCACTTCTAAATATTCTTTAATTCTCCATTAATCTATGTGGAGTTCACACTTTGTACCTCAACTGAAGAAAAATGTTACCAGCCGCTGATGGCTTATGTTTATAATCCTAGCTACTAAGAGGGTTGAAATCGGAGGATCATGGTTTAAAGCCAGCTTAGACAGAAAATTCTATGAGATTCTTTATCTCAAATTAACCAGCAAAAACCTGGAAATGAAGGTGTACTTCATTCAAGTGGTAGACTGCCAACCTAGATTAAAAAAACAAAAACTAAATCTGAGTCAGGCCTGAATTTTAAGATCCAGTGTTGGCACAAAAAGAGGAAGGAAGGAAGGAAGGAAGGAAGGAAGGAAGGAAGGAAGGAAGGAAGGAAGGAAGGAAGGAAGGGAGGGAGGGAGGGAGGGAGGGAGGGAGGGAGGGAGGGAGGGAGGGAGGAGAAAGGAGGGAAGGAGGAAGGGAAGGAGGGAGGGAGGGAAGGAAGAAAGGAAGGAAGAAAAAGAAAAAGAAAAATATCAAATGCATGTTGATCTCCCAGATCTAAGTTGATAGTCGGCAGAGCACAGATATATTTTAGTGTTTGTTGGAGTTTAAGCCCAAGAAGACAGTTTTCTGCATTTGCTAAAGCATCCTAAAGCTTAAGTATTAGTGTTCATTGACTCCATTGCAATTCTTAGATTACCTTTTCATTTGAGAGTAATGCAAATTCCTGAATTATTTTTGTACCTTATATTATTTATTACTGTTATTTGCCTTCACAGTAAGAACATTTTTTTAGGGCACAAGACATTTTTATAATATAAAATTGAATAAACAGAAGTGATTTACTTTATCTATTCTTTAAGTACATCTTTTTACAGAGATTTTGTTTTTATAAAATAAATAATCACAAGGAGAATAGAGAGGAAATCTAGCACTGCAGATGACTGGATTTGTTCTTTGAGAACAAGAATGTCAGCCTAGGAAACTAACCACATCAGTTTTCTCTACACTGAGGATTCGTTTTGTGAACACAAGGACATTATGTTTTCATTTAAATTTTTAGGAAAAAATACCTCAAATGTTATAAAGAGTCATCTAGGACAGCTCTATTAAAATGTTATGGATCGAAAAGACAAGGGTAGATTCAAAAGTATAACAAGTGGAGCAATTTTAAGCATAAGCCTATGTAGAAAGTTAAACAAAGACAGTGAATTGATCTAAAGGGAAAGGTGACAATGAAAGTAATGAGCCCCTCAGCTTTATCTGTACTCTTCTATCTGTACTCTTCTACCTGTACTCTTCTATATAAAATATATCTGAAACAAAAAAAAAGAAAGTAATGAGCCCTATATTTATGTATTACCTGGGTGCACAGGTAGGATAAAACTGCTTGCAGGGCCTTTAACGGAAAGAAAAGAAATAAAATAAAAATACAATATGGTGGTTTATGGACATAAATCTTTGAACTAGAATTGTACACCGAAGCTTAGATATGCTTTAGCCCAATCCCTCAGGTATATTGTGGCACAGACAAGCTAAAGGAGGTGTACCCATTTACACAGGCATTAATAGAACAAGGATTAATACAGAGAAATGCTATCTTTTGTTTAGTGATATTGTCTCTATAAGAAAATAAACTTATCCAGGAGATATATATATATATATATATATATATATATATATATGTGTGTGTGTGTGTGTGTGTGTGTGTGTATGCATATATAGTATTTGTTGAATCTACTTTGTTAATTGTTTTTTCTTTTTCTCATAGACTAGATGATAGAGTTGAGAGTATAAGGAGTTCCCTTGTGAGATACTGATTAAAATGCTATTGGGGGAAAGCTAAAGTAGCCACCTCCTCAAAGGAGTCTGTTTTCTAAACAAAAAAAGCCTGGGGCACTGATGGCTCACACTTGTCATCGTAGCTACTCAGGAGGCTGAGACCTGAGGACTGTGGTTCAAAGCCAGCCCAGGCAGGAAAATCCATGCAACTCTTATCTCCAATTAGCCATCAGAAAATGGGAAATGGTGCAGTGGCTGTCATGTTGACGTTCCCAGACCTGTTGAATGAATGTGAAATCCTGTTGTGGTGGTGGTGGTGGTAGTGGTGGTTGTTAGTCATGAGCTTGAAGTCCATTGGCTTAAGTGCTCTACCACAGTGAGCCTCGGCCCACTTCCGGGTCCGAGGCTCCGCCCAGCCTCAGCCCACTTCCGGGTCCGAGGTTCCTCTGAGCCACAGGATGGGACGGGACAAGACCGGATGGGACGCAAGCCTGGGCCTGCCGAATGAAGCCAATGCGAGCTGGACCCACCCGACCAGACCCGAGCCCAGCCAGGTTGATCCCAGCTGAGGACAGACGGACGGACGGACGGACAGACGGACGGACGGGGCTGGCAGCAGGGGACCCTTCAAGTCCAAGGATCTAACCTGTCCGTCTAAGCAAAGCAGACTTCCGGCAGCGCTGGCCTCGGCCCGGGAGACGGGTTCATCCCTCTTCGTAAGCTCCTCGTGCCACTTACCACACAGGTTAAAATAATGTCTTATTTGTGTGATACGTTGTTAGGGAGGGGGGGAAAAAAGCCAGTATTTCTCTAAGACCCTGGAATTTTTCCGCTTAGTCCAACAAAAAGTGTGTGTGTGTGTGTGTGTGTGTGTGTGTGTGTGTGTGTGCCTGCGCATAATTTTGACAAACCCATTTATTTATGACAAACAGCCCCAAACCTGTCTCACATATGGCCAGGGATATTTTTACAAGCTCTGCTGAAGAGAACCCCATCCTTCAACTTGACAGTTTTAGTTACCTTAAAAAAATGTCATTTTAAAAGCAATTTTTTAACATAGCGCTTTGAATCAACTGACAGTTTTTAAAGCATTTCGAAAAATGCAGTTACTCCGTAGCCTAAGGAAAAAAAAAAGTAGCTTTATCTGCTTTACATGATCCAAATGACTTCTTGACCAAAGTCTATTCCTACCTATGCCTTAGACACGTGTTCTGTAGCACAATCTTAGTTACCTAGAAATACCATTTTTCTTCCATCTTCATGAAATTAAATTAATAGCCTTGCTTTTTCATCTTTTTGTTTGAGTACTATGGTAATGACCTGGACTGGGCATCTAGGATGAACCTATTTGGAGACAGAAGAAAAAAGCAAGAGACAAAAAAGATGAGAAAGAGCAATGGACATTACCTTCAATCATTTACTCTGCGTACGATACCGCCTTTGGTCAAAATCTATAAAACTCTGATGTGACTACAGCTTCCTGGAATGAAAGCCCTTAGCTTCTGTGATGTGAACAGGCAACCCTGGTAAAATCATCAACCTTTCCTCTGGCTCTTTAAAAAGCGTTAAACTTCTGCCTCTCATTGTCCCCCCAAATTTGACCTTATAATTCCCTTTCATCAACCTCCAGTCCATAGGTTCTATTACACAATGGGAACCTCATACTGGATGGCAAACATATGGACAAGGGCCTCTGCTTGCCTCACACTTATGAAAATCCAGCTAGGGTGACAAGTGGAAAGTGGAATTAGTGAATGCAATGTTGCACATTTTCTGTTTTCATGGGTTTTTTTCTTTCTTTCTTGTGCTAGTACTGGGGCTTGAACTCAAGCCTTGGCACTGTCCTTGAGCTTTTTCTCTCCCAAGTTTGGTGCTATACTACTTGAGCCATGTCCCACTTTGTGTGTGTGATTAACTGGACATAAGAGTCTCATGGCCTTTCCTGTCTAAGGTGGCTTCACACCATCACTTTCAGATCTCAACCACCTGAAGAGCTAAAATGACCCGTATGAGCCACTGGTGTGTGCAGATATTTTCATGGATTTCCACGCTATAACAAATAAGTTTTCAAAACACTTTCCCCTAAAATGATTTTTTAAACCTGCTCATAGGTAGAGATACCTATGATTTAAGAATGGAAGACACAGAACTGCTGTTTGACCAAGAGCCTGCACACCTAATCTCAGCTTCCTACAGAGCTCCTCAAATACCCCAACACAAACTATGGAGCCCTGAGAGAAGGCAGCCACACAGTCACAGAGTCAACACTCAGGTCAACTTTTTCAAGTACTGAGAAAGCCTCATCACGTAGCCACTTATTATGTAGTCAGGAGAAGGCAATAATTCTTTTCAGCAGTACTTTGTTCTATGATAGTGAGGAAAATAGTGTCACAATAGTGCTTAAAATATGAGGTTTCAAAATATAATAGGCCCAAGTTCTTAAATATGTAATATGTCCTCCTAAATTGAGTTAGAGGGTAAAGAAGAAAACTGTGGTTATATTTTTACAATTAGCTCTTCATGAATGAGTTATGTAGCACAAAGTCACAGGCCAGAATCATTTGAAATGCTTATAATAGAAATTGTTATAGGCATTTCAGAAAGGGAAAGAAAAATAAGCAACGGTCCTTGGGATTCTTAGCCAAACAACATATCCAGAATTTAATACATCCTGCTTGACTTCTTTCTTAGTCCTTATAAAACTGACAAGACAAAAGATCAGGCAAAGTTTTAAAGCATCAATAAAAATGTTTTTGTAAGTACTATGAATACCTTAAGTGTCACAATAAGAACTCACTTCAAAGATGTAGCTAGGCATCATGAAAACATCCCTGTACTTCTATTATACATCTTCAAGAGACAGTCGCTGGAGATGTTAGAATTTAATCACTTCCTACTTGAAAACCCCTGCATGTTCATAGCCCATACCACTCTGTATCGCAATTGTTGGTGTCTTTTTAACACTATTTATACTTGTAAAACATCTCACTAGATAATGAGTCCATTGGAGAGTAGCATGCAGACTTTATAGATCTTAGTTTGGTTCCTCTTTAATTTATTCAACATTCCTACTTGATAGCTTTATGCTCAATACTTATGAATAGTAAGTATATATTGGGGGAAAATGACAGTCCTTATGCTTAAATTCTAGGGGCACTGCAAAGAAGAAAACAAATTATTGCAATATAGTGCCTTAAGTGTTCAATACAAGCCAGGCTCCAATGGCTCATGCTGAGGAGGTTGAGATATGAAGATTACAATTCAAAGCCAGCCCAGCCAGGAAAGTCCATGAGACTTTTATCTATCTCCAATTAACTATCAAAAGACAGGAAGCGGAACTGTGGTTCAAGTACTTCAGTGCTACCTTGAGTGAAAATACTAAGGGATAGCACTCAGCCCTGAAGGTAAACCCACCTACCCTAACACAGAGTTTCACCCAGCATGCCACGGGACCATGAAGTGACAGAAGCCTCTCTTGGAATAGCTGGAAACACAGAATTCCACACTACAGTGGAAATTTCAGCTCGTCTCTGAAGACCTGGATCCTAATGAAAAGACTGAAGTGGTTTCATAGATTTAAGAGTTTCATATTTCAAACTGGTGGTTTTGCATTTTACTCTGAGTAACTATTCAAGAATGAGTTTTGGAAAAAGTCACTTCAAATATAAAAACAGAGACTAGCCTGGAAGGAGCAAAATCATTTGCAGGCAGTCCAGTTAGAAGGATGTTATGGTAGTTCAAGTGACAAATTATGGAATCCTAAACAACATTAAGTGAAAAAGAGAGAACCACAGACACGTGTGGGAGGTACTGGTGTCAGGCAGGACATAGACACTGAATGGAGGAGTAGCAAACAAGGAACCATGGGCAGCTCTAAGTTTCTGAGTTAGGCAGCAGGAAGAACAGTTGTGTGGCTCAATAATTTGGAAACCAAGGATTGGAAGTGAGTCTGGTGTGGAAAGAGAAGATGAGTTTAGGTTGGAATATGGAATATGTCATGCCTGAACTCCTGTTTCCATTTCAAGTAGAGATGTGCAGAAATCATAGGACCCATGCATGAAAGAGATCTAATCTGTTCTGGATCTAAGGTATAAGAGCCATCAATATCTATTGCTGATATAAATAGTCATGACTATGAATGATGGGAGCCAAGAGATGGCCCAAAGAAGAAAGCCTCAGACTGAACTGTTGAGAGCACCCACAGCAGAAGCAGAGAAAGTAGACAAAGAGGGGGGGTGAGGGCGGGGAAGAGGCACAGTAGCACAAGTGGTTAGAAGTATGCACAGAAAGGAGTTTTGAAAAGCAAGTCCTAAGTGTCCATTGATCCCAAAATAAAGCAACATGAACTAAGGAGAGACCAACAGATGTTTCAAGCAAAGAAGTAATTCATGATCCTTGCAAAAAGTTTCAGTGGAGAGATGACCACCAAAGTGCTACAAGCATCAGTGAGGAATACAGTAGTATACTATAGAAGGTAATGTGGTGGCAGTGTGATGGTTCATACTGAATGTGCCAGTGGATTTCACTTTCCTCCTGTCCAAGCTTTGAAGACATGTTATGATCCTCTCCAGAAACTCCATACAACATGTCTAGCAATCACTTTGACTACAAGGGAAGCCGACCTGGCAAATTAAGCCAACACTTCTTTGGCCTCTCATTTAAGACCCACTTACATGGCAGTTTCCTTCATGCACATCTCTTTCAAGATTTCTATTCTGGAACTGCATTTCTCTTACATCTCTGTTTCTGACCTCTCTAACTTTGGGTGCAGCATTTCTGCCAACGGAACACCCACCTCGCCATCTCCTCTCACCAACTGGCTATTTGATCTTTCAGTGACTTCCTTCATAATCTCAGACACCGACTCCTTCATGATTTGAGTTTTCCCAATCTGTCCCTGACCCTACCCTCCTCGGAGCATCACAGAATGCCTGTTTTGCCTAATCACTGTGTTTTGTCTTGAATGTTGTTTATTCTTGCATTTGCCTTGTGCATTCATTTCCAATTGTCTCTGTAAGAAGAGAAAATGTGCCAGAACTAGTTCTCTTCTAGAGGAACCTAATGAGTTGATCACTGTAACCCATCAATGTTTGGTGAGTTTAATTTAAAACCTTAATGTGTTTGGGTAGGCTTGGTTAATGTATTAGTGTCCATTTGGGCTGAACTCAATCAGTGACCCACAAAGAAGGAACACACTATCCTGTCCACATGAGCTTTTATTGTCTCTTCCTTGTTCAGCAAGCTTGGGACTCACACCTGTGTCCAGATCACCTCGCTTCACTAATTATTGTTAGTGAATATTAAGAATTACGGAAGAATGGGCTATACACAAATAGCTTTAAAATAAAGTAAATATTAGGTCAAACTTGACAAAGAGATATGTTTTCAAAATAGCTCTTCTTATTTTGCCAAAGTGGGAATATGACCCTTCATCTAAGTTTCAGAATAAAATGAAATGGCTTAAATTATGCTTTCCTTAAAGATCAACACTTAAGTTAATTTGAGATCATCTGTTTTCTAAAATTTCTCTACTAGATTTTCACCTATGAACACCACTCAAAGGTACTATTTTTTAACATTTTTTTCAACTGAAAGAAGCAAAGGTAGCCTTTTACAATTCATACACATACAGAGACACAATAAATCATTATAACACCAAAAGATTCAATGAAAACAGTGACAACCTTGAAAAATGCAACCTAATATATAGCCAAATAGCTTACAAAACTCAGCATGCATTGCTGATTTTGGACATGATCACCAAATTTAACAAGGTGTTCTTGAGAGAAACAAAATAAGACAGGTCCCAGGAGCATCCATTCACACTGGCAGATGCATCGGAACTCCAGGGCAAACTCCTCTGGGCTAATATTGTGATTGGCTTTAAATGAAAATTGTAAAATTTAAATATCTTTAAGTAATACTTCAGAATATTGAGGAAACCCTTGCAATATTCAGGCTTTCAAACAAAACATTAACATTAGAAAAACAATGTCCAAATATGGTCACATAATATTCTTATGCATGAGATTAAAGAACACGCAAAGTTTGTACAACACCTGTTTGAAAGAAAATCCATTAAATGTCTTGCAATGCAATCTGGAGGAGCATGCCTTCTTTTTATAAATAGTTTATCTAGTAATTTATCACAGATTTACATATAGCAACGCTATATACAGTCTTCACAGAAGGAAAGATAAATAAGAGAAAGAGATGAAAGAGGAAATAACAGAGATATGAGAGAGCAAGTAGTGGGAATTTGTGCCTTGCAAATGACTTCTGCTGCAGGAAACATGATTAGCATTAGAGCCATTGAATTATTATAAACTATGGGTTGCTGCCAATCAACATTTGGCACAAATCAACAAAAGATATTTTTCCATCCCAACATTCCATCATCATTTATTCGCCTTATAAAGAATCGGCTTCTAAGTCAATATATTCATAAACTACTTTGCTAAACGGAAACTCCTTTGTACAACTAAGGATCATTTTTAAAAATACATTAAAAATCTGTTTGGTTCTTTACCTTTTCTTTTTGAATAGGTGGTGAAAGTAATCATAAATGTCCAACTCCCCTACATACATACAGTATTTAGTCCAAGTTTCAAAGCACTTCGGTAATTTTCTTTGCATTTGAATTTGATGTAGGCTTAGAATTTTTAAGGGCTTTGACTTGTTCTCCTAACATTTGGCAAAAGATTTGAACTGATCCATGAAACTACACTGGTATAATTACTTTAACAACTGACAACACTTAGGTTATGCCTAGCTAAGGTGAAAACTTGGATGTATGATTGAGAAAAAGAACAGTGAAATCCAATGATTTACATCAAGCTGGACCCTTGTGTTTGACATCATTCATTCTTTTGTCACTAGAATTATTCACTGTTTCAGAATTGCATGTTGATGAGAAAATAATGCCTCGTCATTATTTCTTTGCCCATTTCTCAAACTTTGTGTCTTTAGCCAAGCTCAATGGCACCTTCATGTACTCCTAGCTCTGCAGAAGGCAAAAGCAGGAAGATCTCAAGTTTACAGTTGACACCTGGTCTGAATGAAGTTGCAAAGATGCAGCCCCAACTCAAAACAAAAGTGGTAGATAGGTATAGCTCAAGCGGTAGAGAGTAATTACAGAGGTCTTAGGTTCAATCCCCAGTCCTCAGCTTCTAAAAATATTCATTGAGTGGCAATGAATTATTCAAGCTGGGTTCAACAACAATGAGATTTATTGGTTTACGTAGGTGAAAAGTTAAGAATAATATGACTTTCAGGTAAGTCCTCATTCAATGGTTCAATGAAATGACCTAGTTCCTTTTCATTTTCCCACTATACCATGTAGGTTATGATTCTTAAACAATGGACAGCAGTTCTTGGGACTAAATACTTTCCCTGTTCACATTCAACAGTCAATAAAGAACATGACTGTTGCAGAAATACTCAAAGTTCTGTTATTCACTTTGTAAGTTGGTTAGAAAAGTCACATGCCCACCCTGCATGCATGAATGCAATAGAACTATGAGATATACTGATAGTCTGGATTTATGTTGCACGCACGATATAAATTCAGATGCTCTGAAAATTCACGCATACTCATAAGGAAACCATGAGCTGCTTGATAGCAGAAAATTGGAAAATAAGTGTTTGGCAAGCAGCCAAATAATCTGCCCTCCCAGACAAATCCTGAACACAGTCTGATCCTACATGAGCGTCCTATGTCCCATTAACATACTGGTCACATGTCTTCTAAGGCTACTAATGTTGAGTAGGCCAAGTAATGCAAAAAACAACAATGAACAAACATATATGCATATATATGTGTGTGTTATTTATATGTATATATGTGTGTGTTATATTTATATATATGCATGTATGTGCTATTGACATTTTTCCACCTAAGAATATCATATTTTCCCCCTAGGAATATACAGAAGAGAAGTCACTATTGAGCTAATAGTTTGGCTGATAAGATGATCTGGGTAATTTTTGAAATGCTTAATTTTACCTTGCTTGTCCCAGAAAAAAAAAAAGAAAAGAAAAATGTGCAAACTAGCATTAATACAGATGTGTAAGTACGTTGAATCCCTAAGGGCAAGAGAAATAAAGAAAACTATTCTCAGAAATGCCAGGGACTTCTTCCAAAAATGAAAGTATACACAGACAATATATGGTAGTCAAGTCATAGCACTGTTAGATTGAATCCTTTGATAGTTGGAAGCAAGCCCATGCCACAGACCAGGCTCCACTGTCGTTTACCAGTCCTAATAATTAGCATTGTATTATAGGTTTTCCTGAAGCCAAGTCCAAGTTTGTGCCAGTCCTTTCATAAAATCACAAAGAGATCTACAACCCAGATTATCTTTAAGTTGAAAGATCATCTACTCTAGTACATTTCAAACTGTTCTCCCTTTTACAATTCTAGCTCTGACAAGAACACTTCTGAGTTTTATCTATCCTACAAAAATAACTGGTAGGAATGATGTCATTTGCATAACTAGCATTGCAGTTAATGGAGTTGTTTATCTAAATGCATTGTTTTGGGGCCTTGTAACTCACACACCAATCACCAACAAGAGAATCGTGATATATTAATAGAACCTTCTATTTCAATACTCCACAAGGAATATGAGAGCACATGAGTCCGTTGCTTCCTGTCCTATCTCTGTTTATTTGCCATGTCATTGAAGGATAGATATCCAACATCTCTGAAACACAGTTCCCTACCTGCAAGTTGGAATGACATAATGCATCCTATAAATGATTCATAGAGTTAAAATATACATATTTACATTTACATATCACTGACACAATCATAGATTCAAGTTGACAATGTATTCAGAGTTCTGAGGGGACTGAATTCAAAGTCTGAGCACTGTCTCCTTAGCTTTTATTCCTTTTTGCTATAAGCTGGTGCTCTAACACTTGAGCCATACCACCCCCATGGACTTCCCTATCAAGTAGCCATTGAACTACAATCCTCAGATCTCAATCTCTTGGGTAGCTAGCGTTATAGACATGAGCCACTTGCACCTGACCCTTAGTTTCATTTTAGACTTTCCAGAAATATAGGTAAATATGCACAGGAAGATATCCAGTGGAGTGAGTGTAAAGCATAATTTCTACTGGAGAAAAACAAGCTGTATGAAGATAAGTTACACATTAGAGTACATTGAATAACAACAGTGTTTTAGACAGCCAAAGTAAAAAATGGTTCAGCGAAACAGCACTATTGATAGGTGAGTGATCATTGAGGTAGAAGAATAGAACAGCAGCCTTGATGCAGGGGAGAGCACTCTGTTCCATTTGGCCCTTAGAACCCAAAATCCAAGGGAGAGTTTTCTTAAAGCCTACAGAAGAAATGCTGATGATGTTTAAAAGAGTACCTGATTTTGTGCTTCAATAATGATCCGCTTAAGTTTATAGATGCTGTAAAGGTAGCTTTAACATTTACTCTTAGTGTTTAGGTTTATTTCATACAGGGATAAAGAGCTCTTTTTTCTACCAAGGACCATTTAGATATTGATAACATCATTCCCCAACCATACAAAATTGTCAACATAGGCAGACAGCTGTAAGCAACCTACAAAGAACATACATGAAACATAAGTGTTTGTTCTGAGATATATTAATTTCACATACCTTATAAGGGCCAGATGCTACCCACCCCTGGGTGAGACTATTTAGCGTCTTCTTATTCAAAGTAAAGACTTGTCAAGAATTATTCAGAGCTAAAGCCCATCTTATAATTTTTACATCATAACTGCATGATGTCTAAAAGTATTTAATATGATATTATGTAACATAGTTGAGATGATTTAACATCATAGAATGAATAAATTATCAAGTCTTTTTCTTTGCTTTAGATCTTGTAATCTCATAATCAACTTTGAAAGATAAAAAATATTTGAAGTACTTTCTATAGTCTGAGAAGTCTAACTTACTTTACATCTAAGATATATATTTGTGATGTTCTTTGTACATTAGACATCACTATTATATTGATGTTATGACAGGATAGCAAATAGGCTTATTACACTCACTTTATAAATACCTTTTACACATAAGAAACATGCTAGCTCGGTGCAGTAGACTTATGCCTGTCATCCTAGCCAGAAGTGGGCAGTGGTTCAAGTGGTAGAGCACTAACCTTCAAGAAAAAATGCTCAGTAACACTGCCAAGATCTTAACTTCAAGCCCCAGAATTGGCAAAAAAAAGCCAGAAATGGTGGCATGGCTCACAATGTTGAGCACTACTCTTGTTAGAGCTCAAGGATTTGAGTTCAAGCCCAGTTCTGGCCCTCGAAAAATGCTAATAAAATGAATATTACATAAGATATGTACTCACTGCCTTATGTATGAAACTGTGGCCCCTCTGTACATCACTTAAATCTAAAAAAGAATATTACAAATAGTTTTTTTAAGGAATTGCTTATATAAGATTTACCTGATATGTTAAAATTGCTTTTAAGATGACCATATCTACGTTAATACAATTCCTTCAGCTTCCTGAAAGGAAATGTCAACTTTGCAAAGCTCCTAATAGGTCATTTGCTTTAAGTGCTACTGTCCTGCAAAGGAGGGAAGTGCACTCCTCTTCCCAGAGTATTTCTATTCTTGTCTACTGAAGTACACCTCTAATAATTCTGGTCACATTTCAACATTCCTGAAGCCAACAGCATTCTCCAAAGTCACACAACCACTCAAGAATACCCCAATTCAGTCTCTAAAGAAAAGACAGGTTCAGTGCCAAAGCAGATCCCCTGAGACTGAGAAGTAGCAATTCCAAGCCTAGTTAAGGAATAGGTGTCTCAATTATACCACTACAAATATTTTTAAAGTTCAGAAAGGTTACTTATTTAAGTGTAGATTTGTGTGATTTAATAGTTAATAGGGTAAAAACATGCTTCCTTAATCTCAGAGGGGGAAAAAAAAGATAACAAGAGTAGAGAACTTTGAACACATTCCAGGACTAAATGTTCACAGATAACCATGATGAGTTATCTCTCCTTAAAAGAACACATAAAAATATGTAGTGCCTTGTATTTTTTTAACCCCTTGGAAAACAACACATTAATGACAGAGGTCTTTGTGATTTGAATTTCTCTCAGAAGTGTAATGAAGGGAGCCTTCTCAGCAATCAGAGTTGCTGTTGAAAATCAGCATTTGGCATGTTTTGGAGCTCGGATTTCTCTCCCTGGCAACATCACAGCTAACGGGGACTTCTAGTGTTCACTCTTGTTCTTGGTATATCTGACAACTCCTCAGTCTCTAGTCCTACTACCAGAGCTGTCCCAGTCAGGGACGCTGGTCCCACACGGAGCCTATAAAACAATTAGTGGGAGGCCTTGGCATTACATTCAAAGACCTTTATAAACAGTCGGGGTAGCTGGCTGTGTGAAATTCATCCTGTGGGAAGCCCCCATAAAATTCTTTAGGGGAAACTGGGGCCTTCTTCTGGGAAGGTTGAGAAACTGGGTGCTATCTGTCCAATGAATGCAGTTAGTTAACATCGGACAACAAGCAGAACAATGAAAGTAATAAATAACTTTGAAACTCAGGGCAACATCTTACGTTTGTAAAAGAACCTGAAGTAATTGCACTTTTATAAAGAAGACTTCTTTGTATGTCGGAAAAGTAACTTTGCTCTGTTTAGAAGCATCTGTTACAATGGGGAACAAGTAAGACAGAGGGGAATACCCTTGTCCCTCTTACATTAAGTGGCATCTTGAAGATTGCCAGAAATTATTAATTTAGTTTCAGTGAAAACGTGCAAGGACATACTTTGTCCACTGGAGGCACCATAATCCAACATAGTACTACAGTACTAAACATTAATATCCATAAATGACTGAAAGGAATCAAAGAATGTAATAAGAAATTACAGTATATCTCCACATTTTCATACCCTTCTGTCAGAGAATAAAAAAGACTCAGAAACTCCTAGCATATTATAATCCTAATAACTGGGGGGGGGGGATTTTTAGAGAAATTAAGTAACTTGTGTTTCCTGATAGCCTCATTTGCACATCAAAAGCTGGACACCTGCGCCATCGAATTTCCCCCAAAATACAAAACGCACTCAGACAATGGTCAAATGGGAAGCTCTGACATTCGGGGCTTCTCTTGGGCCTTGGAAGAGCAAAGAAAGCAAATTAAAGTGATTTCACAAAACTGTACCATCCAGTCTGAAGCTTTTAGGGGAAGGAGTGGAGTGTCTCTGTCAAAACTACCAATTTTTAAATTCATTACTAACATAGGATTTGTATCTCAATGAAGTGGTAAGGTCAGGATTCAAGTTCTAATCAAGTAATAAGTCAAAGTACTTTCTGAGTAGATAGAATCACAGGTGTGAAACACCATACCTGGTTCATTGATTGTGACAAGGGCTCACTAAAATTTTGCCTGGGGCTGCATTTGTTTATGAGAAATAATAAATACAACAATAAATAAATAAATACACCTATTTACATTTTCCATTTGCAATGAAGCTATACATGAGAATAAGGGACTCCGTTTGTGTCTGGTTACTGTACTGTGGTGAACATATATTCATGCACCTCTAGAGCTGTTTCAACACTTGAAGTTAAACAATATCTGAGAATAAGAACATTCATTGCAGAATTATTTGATGAAAAGTTGCTATTCAAAACCATTGTATTTAATTCTCAAATTTTATTACTGCTATTTGTGGGATTACTGATGAAAGAGCAAATGTGATTGTGCACAAATCATTACATCATACTTTTAAACTTGTATTTTCATTATATCAACCAAATGACTTGATTCAAAAATAAAGAGAAGAAAATGATGTAGCATCCATCAGATTGAACATTTATATTCAAGTCATTAAAAATAAAATAATTTTAGAATTTACAACTTGGCACAATCTAGAAAGACCAACCTAAGTGTGCTTTTATGTAACTGTGAAGAAGGGGTAAGAATTGGTTAACAGTAAGTCACAATGTTTTTGATCCTATCTATTTTCCTGCAGGTATTAAAACTTCAATGGCTTTTTCAGAGCAAGATTCAATAACTCATGTTCTTTCCAGGTTGTGGTTTTAGTTAATTATAAAAGAAGGGGGGAGGAGTCAGGGCAGCTAGAGAAGTCAATGTAATGAAAGATGGATGATCGAACACCCAGTTTTAAAGATTTCAAAGCATAGGCAGGTGATTTAACGTACAACAATGCCTTCAAAACATCAAAAGCATTTCTTGATTGGTAGCTGTCAAGGTCATGAAGGTCATATACTTTTCTAATAATAGTGTAAGTAATCTTTCATCATTTTAGCCCTCTACAGCAAACCTTCAAATTTTGAGTGAAAAAGCCCTCCCACGTGATATTATACGATCCTGAGTTTTACGACGCACAGTAACAAATGGGTTTCATATAATGTGCCCCAACTTAAATATCTGCACATTACAAAATAAATTTTAAGACCTTACAATTCTAATAGAAGAATGTTTGTCTTTCTAGTCAAAGAAAAGTTAACTTACATTTTTCACTGAGATTACTCTGTGTGACCTCATGTTTCCTTAGATTCCATGACCATACTGTCTCCTTTATTTTGGTCACTCATTCCCATAATCAGGTCCTGGATTGCATCATCACTTCTGAATGATCCTTCTTTTGGAAGAAACAAGCAAGCTTCACTTATTCAGATGTCTTAGAGAAATCGTCACCTCTCCTTTGAGCCTGCAACACACTAGTCCATCCATTAACTGAGCTAGAACTTTCATTCTCAGTTCTCTCAGTCTTCAACCCTCAATTTTCTCACAGTCCCTAATTCTTATTCTTCCTTTGCAGGCTGTCCATTAAGCACTACAGCTCTTTAGATAACTACTGAGCCCTCTGATCAACTTAATTCTAAGTGAGCATAACCTTGCTCACAACTTCAATACCAAGCGTCCAGGTCTGATACAAACCTCACTTCTTAGTATTAGGCCCATACAATCCAAACCAATATGACATGATAAAACTCACTGAAATGCAAGCCTGGCTCTTTTTCAGTCTTCTCTCTCTTCACGGCTTAATGTCTTCAGTTTTACAAGCAAGAAATCTAGAAGTCAACTCTGAAGCTACCTACTTTGACCTCATTTTTCAAACAACTGTCTATTTCATATTCTCTTCTTCCTTTAAATCTATTTCTTTCAAACCCATCAAGCACACTTCAGCCCTTTAACGATTTCTTTCTAATACATAGACATTCAACAAAACTCTACAGCCACTCAAACATCTATATACACATTCCCTTCAGACTAAAAATTTATATGTATGATGTGACTATGTTAATGTCCAACTTGCCACAACATTTGAAATGTCCAATAAGATATCCATTTTTCCTGCAGTTTTACCCCTGCTATTACTGTAACTGATCTTAGTACCTTGGATACTATATATACGTGTACTGGAACTAGGGAAGGGAAAAGGAATACCAAAATCGAGAGACAACGGCTAAAAAGACAAACCATTGCAATAGCAATACTTACAAAACCAATTGGTGTAAATCAACTGAACAACTCAGGGGGAGGGAAAGGGAAATTGGAATGGGAGAGGAGGAGGGAAAAATGAGGGAGGAAGTAACAAGTTGGATAAGAAATGTACTTGCCTTACATATGAAACTGTAACCCCTCTGAATTTCACTTTGACAATGAAGAAGAAAAATAGAAAAAGATATCCACCAAACATCGGCAGCTATTAAAAATTCAAGTGCACTGAAACTGAATAAAATGAAATGAAATACAGAATTCAGTCCCAAAGCTTCACGAGCCACATTACAACAGCTCAGTAGCCACGTGGGGGGATAAACACACACACACACACACACACACACACACACACACACACACACACACAATGTTTCTATTGTTGCAGAAAGTTCAATTAAATACAAAAACATAAATGCTACAGGAGAAGAGATTATGTCACTTTGTACCCATCAACCATTTCCTGACACAGCAGAGCCTTAACTATAATAGGGGAAGGAGGGTGACAGGTACAGAGAGGAAGAGAGGAAAGAAAGCAGGAGGGAGGGAAGGAAGGAGAGTGGGAAGAAGGGAGGAAGGAAGGAAGGAAGGGGGGAATTGCTAAAAATGAGTATCAAGACAAATGAATCATGAGCATAAACCAGCTTCTAAAACTCCACATACTGTTAGGACATCTCTTTACTCTTTTTGAACACAGCCACTTGAGAAATCAAAGAAAAATTACTTTTAAAGTTTACAGCTTAAATCAGATGACTCTAGGAGGAATAAGAATTAGTGGGTCATGTTGTCCCTAAGCATGTCATTATTTCAGTAGTGCTGAGCCTTTCTAAGGGTTAACAAAAGAATGTGACTTTTCCAAAATCAAAAAATTAGCAGCAGGGGCAGAAATTCTGACTCTTGTTCCCAGAGTTTTGGTTCTTACTGTTGTTAATCTTGATACCGTCATTTAAATAAGTAATGTAAATCTTCTGGCATGTGTTGTTGAAATTGAGAAGGAAAGAAGAAAGTACACTTAATCTCTACTTACGAACTCCACAATATATATTTGTTGACTACTTGAAAATGCCTACTTAATAGACTCTTCACTAAAATTATATTCAAATAATTAACTGTAACTAAAATTGTACTCCAATAAAAATATTATATTAAATCTTCATCAAAGGATTGTGTCGACTCATTCAGAAAAGCAACATGACTTTTCAAGTGTATTTTTGGACATGCTTTTCCCTTAGGAGTATTAGGAATTCTAAACAATTTTAAGGAGAATGGGCTTTGAAGACCGCCCGGAAGAGGAAAAAAGAAAGCTCACTATGACTGGTTTCATAAAAGACACAAAATCAGAAATGTATGTGAAAGAGTAAACCCTTAACACTAAACTAACTATCCTAAACTTACCCATCTTGAATTTTCAGATCCATATATGCCCAAGAGGAGATATTTTCTCCCCCCTTCTATCCCCTGGCTTGGGAATACCCAAGCAACATAGACCTGAATTAAAATGGAGCAACTATGAATCTGGACACCAAGAAACTACAAAATCCATGCTCATGAATCTCCACCCAACTCATTCTCCATGATCATAACTAAACGTCCACTTTCTGTTTATGAGAAATAATATTTGATGTGTCATTCCAAACATAATCAAAGACATATTCATACTCAAAGATATATGGGCTATAGGACCTAGGCTGACCTTTGCAATATATTCTCTGATTATATATCCCACACCACTGCTCAAAAATCATTATTGCCATAATTTTCCCATGTGTCACAAGGAAGATCCAAACTGCTTGGCTGTCATAGTGTCTTCTAATAATTTCCAAATTTCTAATTTTAAAATACCATTTATCAAGCCTTATCTACATTCACTTGTACAAAGCTTATCTGTTCAATACGACAGACCTTTGCGAATGATTTGGCATACAGCACAAGGTTGATAAAACTGCCTAAATTTCATAATACTGCATAGTACTGTTAGCACAGTACCATAAACAAAGACAAGTTGCCTGTCGTTCTTAAATATACCATATTTTATGACACTGAAGATCTGGTAGGCTTTCTTGTCTTTTGTTTTACATATCTTCCAAATTATGTTTCAAAATGCAGCTTTGATGTGATCTCCTCTTAGCAAACTGCTTCCCACCCTCAGTCCTAGGTACAGTTAATTCTGCTTCTTATTCATTACAAACTATATTTTAATTTCATACCTTCCTCTTTAGTTCCCTCTTGTAAATTCTCTGAATGCCAAGCCAGTAATATTTAAACTTAAAGTCTCATGAATGAACAGCATCTCAGCTGATCTCACAATACAAGGACAAAAAGTAGACACAGGCTTACAAATTATGGTGGCATCTGAACTTCCATGTAGAAACGGTTTAGCCTGATTGAATCTGGCTTTTTGCAACTGGTCTCAAATAGCAGAAAAGAATGAGAAAGACTTCAGTTCTATCCACGTATACATCTAGAGCTCCAATGCCAGCTCTAGACACTACCATCACCTGAGATACTGTGCATAACTTTTCTTTTGGAGAAAACATAGCATAGAGGGTAGCATAAAATGAGAAATACTTTGAAGCAATCAAACTTCTATGAAGCTAGAAATTCTCAGAGGAAAGATGACAGTGTGTTCTCTTACCTCAGGGTCCTCGAGCAACAATAAATCCATCTCACGGCTCATTGCAAGACACACAGTCTAAAATCCCAGAGCCTTCGGTGCAAAGCTTTCACCAAAAGCTCTAGTGCTAGATGCAAGAACAAATTTTTAAGTAGTTTTAAAACCTAGAAAGCTTTTTAAAGCCTTCTAAAAATATATCTATTACAGGCCAGCTTCAAGTACAGTGTCATGACACTGCTAGACAAAAAAGCACACCACTTGGGGACTTAATTCAAAAATTCTTTGTTCAAACCCATTAGAAACTGAAAGGGAAATATGAAAATTAATTGACATTCCAAGGAGCCCAGGTAACCGCAGGCCCTTGGACGCACAATAGGCCCCACAATCTCTAGCCATTCAGCCGTGCAAAAGCTTCTGAGTTGAGCAGCTCCAGAAGCGACCTTAAAGGTGTGTAAGGCCAGCTGCTCTACCAAAGTCCAACCCACTAACCCCTCAGACATGAAGGGAAGCATCTCTAGAAGCTAGGCAGGCATAGGCACGAAGACTAGCAGGGACAGAAAAACCAACAGATAGATGCCAGCTCCTGCATTTCATACACATGTGAATCCTTTCATCTTTACACTCATTCTGTAAGGTGGCCTCATTATCTTCTCCACTTTGTACACAAGGAATGGAAGGACAGGACTAAGCAACTGGTCTGAGGCTACGCACTCACAAGCAGCTGAGTCTGACAGACATTTTCTGTGGTTTCTGCCAGGTGAGCTCTACATTACCTCGCATGGTGGGCATTGGGCATAGACTAATCTAGATAGTGCAATGGGTTAGGATCTCCTAAAAGTTCACAACCACATGGAACAGTAGAAGCAGGGTCTGTGCAGATGGAAACTGGAGCTCTCCCAAGAAGAGAAACAAGGAGTTGCAGAGAAAAGGCTGAGTGAAGGCAGATTGCAAGCCTGGAGGGATGCAAGCACCAAAATAAAGACACCAAGAGGGCAAGCAGCCACCAGATGCCAGGAAAGGGCAAGAAAGAGGTCTTTCCAAGGGCCATGAGGGGGTGGTATCTCACCAACACCTTAATTTCAGAATCCTGAGCTGTGAGAAGTTAATGTCTGTTGTTTTAAGCCACCATGTTTACCATAATTTCTTATGGCAGTCCTATGACTATAAAAAAGCACAGTGATGAGAAGCAGATAAGAACTATTAACGTGGAAGCATTTTATAAAGGGAAGAATGTGGGGTTTTTTTTCATAATTTTTAAAGAGAAGATATTTGACAAGAATGCATTATAAAAGGCAGCACTAGATTTGGTGAAAAGTCCTGTCTACAGCTATATATATTCATCAGTTGACCATTTACTTATGTCCAAGCTTTTGAAATGAATTACTAGTTGTAATAAAAAAAAGATGAAAGCTGAAGATAAAAATGTGGGTGTCATGGACATAGAGATGTCACAAAGGGCCTTTTTACAGCTATTCATGTAGGAGAAGAGAAGCTGAGCTGAAAGAAATGGTAGGGAGCTGCTCAGAGTTTTAGGAGACTGAGGAGCTGAAAGTCCACAGAACAGCAAGAGAAAAGAGCATCAGAGCAACCATGAGGAAATACGGTAGAAAGAAATAGGGATTCACATAATGTCAGTTGAATGCCGTATTATTTTTTTGGTAGGTTTGGAGGCTTGAACTCAGAGCCTGTCTCTGTCCCTGAGCTCAAGGCTAGGACTCTACCACTTTGAGCCACAGCTCCACTTCCAGTTTTTCTGGTGGTAAACTGCAGATAAAAGTCTCACAGACTTTCCTACCCTAGCTGGGCTTTGAGCAAGATCTCAGGTCAGATCTCAGCCCCCTGAGTCACTAGGATGACAAGAATGATCCACCAGCATCTGGCTGAATGATTTCTTTAGGGACCAGAAATCCAACTTCATTGTACCATGTGAAATGTCTCTCTCACATACACAGTAGTATTAAATTTACCTTTAGAAAATTTCAAAATTCTGTTGTACTGTCAAGTTTGTTTCAGAAGAGAGGAACAACTATTTTGGAGAATAATAATATCTTCTTGTTTCCTGTTAAAGGTCAGCAGCTGAGATTTCTCTTATTTGGAATGGACCCTCTCACAAGACCTTTGACCTTTTATCTTGTTATACATGCTAAATAGATAGATACATGGATTCCCATTCACTCTTCTGCTGCTGCACAGGAAAACTAGATCTACATTGGGCACTGGCAACATAGTTTGCTCAGGCTAGTATGCAAGTCACCAGCTATTTCCTGAATGAAAACATGGACCAATGAGAGAGGAATGGTAAGCCAACACAAGTGACTGACAAATTGATACACTATGACATGCATGCCATTAACTCAATAGTACTATAGCACTGACCTCCAGTTCCACCTCTAAGTTCTGGTAAAGTACTGAGACACATGGCACTATTTGATTTACATCTTAATAGTTAGCTACTTAGAAAAGGAAAGCATGAAGAAGAGAGACACATTGGAGAGTGAAAACCAAACAGATCCACGGTTAATTGTTCATGGTCTGGGTGTTGAACCTTGAATTTTCCTAACACATAACTGTGATAGATGGGTAATTTTATTTTCTGTTAGTATAGCATAATTCCTTTCCATTTGTAATAGGCAATGCTATTTGGGGTAAGAACTCACCACCAACAATGCCATCCTGTCATTTTAAGCATGAGTATTGCTGATGATTTATCTCTGGGCTTAAGATCCACCTCATGGTATAGTCAGTGCCTCTTCATGAAGCACATATGTCAAAATAGGCTGAGAAGCACTTCACAAATGTGCTTATCCAGCCAGTTACTACTTCCCAAACTGAAAAGCTGAACTGCTAGGCTAAAACATGGGCATGCACACTCTGGAAAATCTCACTGCATAACTGGTTCAATTACACATCCTTGAGTTTGTGACCTGAGCTGAAGGTAGGGCTACATACCTGGTACTCAAACCTGAGACACTGAGATCTGCTTGGAGCTGGGTGGAATAATCCTAACATAGACTACAGTGCTAGAGTGTTCTGGACATGCCACAAAGTGATGACATTTCAAGAGGCACAATACAAATGACCATCTGTATTAGGAGACAGAAATGTGAGTTATCTTCTAGAATAATATGAGAGTCCTTAAGTACTTGCTTCACATGACTAGATGAAGTCAGAGAGACAGGAAATGAAAGGCTGAACCTTTCTTTCATGAAAGTCAAGAAGACACATAGTGAGTCATAAAATATTTTTGGTTTTTTTTCCTTGGGGGGGGTGGTAATTTTAAGAACTTCAACCACTTTAGCCTGAACATATTGACTTTTACTTACACGAGATATTAACAAATGTGTAGCTTGAAGTGTATCAGCCCTTGAGCTGGTTGTTTTGATATAACAAAAATCTCACGAATCAAAAAAAAAAAGTTTCCATTTAAACTTAGCTGCAAAGATCTTTTCATGGCTTTTTACAAATCCTTTGGGTTTTCATGTCAACCAGACTTGACCATAAACGGATTAATTTATCAAAATAGCAACACAAAGAAAATACCAACCTGAGGAGTTATTTAGTTTTAGCCGCCAGGAAAAAGTAAAGTCACTGGAGAAGATGTGAATTAGATCCAAAATACTATTCAGTGGGGAAAAGAAAAAAAATCCTGGCTGAACACAAAATGAGTTTCCTAGACAGGAACAAACCTTTAACAGTGAAACACTTCTTTAAAAATTACCAAAATTACTTCGTTCATCTTAACACCCATTAAGTATTCTTTTGTGGTTTGATACTTTCCCAAAGGGAAATGAACTTGAACTTTTTATTATTTTTTTCAAAAAAAATGAATTCGCTAATTAAAATTGTACAATATATCATTATTTTCTTGGTAAATATAAAACTTCTGAATTTTTCCATCATGATTATAAAAATAAATCCCATGGGGAGGAGAAACAGAGGGAGGAGAAAGAGGAGATTGTCTGGCCCCTTATAAGCAGTGAGAGAATGCAAATGGCTTGAGGGAACCCAGTAGCCAAGCCAAACAAAGGAACACAGAATGTCCAATGAGATCTCACACACTGCCTTTGGTCATTGGACAGTAGAGTGAATTGAAGTATAAAAACTGAAGGAAGGATGTGTCCATGCCAGCCAGATCTGATGTTGAATCTTCACAAAAACCAGGTCAACAGAAAACACAGAATCCGTTTTCACTGATTAAGTTAAAAATATGGATAGTTATGACAAGCTTTACATAAATAGAAGCATTACATAACAGCACAATATGTACATCTTTGTCTTTTTAAGTTAATTTACTTTTCACTATCTTTAAGGAGTTGTACAAATGAATTGCCATTGAACAAAGAATTATATGAATACAATGCATCGTGATTGATGTCAGTACTTTCAACATTCTCGAAAATGCCTCTCCACTCATCGCTCCATCACATTTCTTAATTTTGTAGGATATATACTGAACTTTTGACTGCATTCTCCAGCCTCCCCCCCACCACTTGCTCCTCTTCATTCATCTACCCCTCTCCTCTTGACCTCACCCACCCCTTTCAAGTGTCCATTTTCTGGTGTTTATTTTGTTGAACTGCCCTATAATACAGCAATTCCATTCCTGAGCATTTATACAAAAGATTACAAATTGGGATACAGTAAAGCCACCAGCACAAACATGTTTGCTGCAGCACTACTCACTATAGCCAAGGTATGGCTTCTCAATGGATGAATGGATAAAGAAAATGTGGATGAGGTATATATGCATGGACACTGACTCATTCATTAGAAGGAAAGATACTCTATCATTTAGAAAGAAAAAAATATGTTAGGTGAAGTAAGTAGGACCCAGAGAGCCAAAGGTGATATGTTTTCCGTCATATGGGGCAGCTAGAATTAGCTTACAACCTGATAAGGAAATACATTAGGTAGCATGCAACTGTATACAAAATGTTTTTACTTAAATATTTGACATTCAAGGGAAAATACAAATAATCTAATTTCTTAGAAAGGCAAAGTGAAAGTTCAAATCAGTACATGTCTTTTTCTGTCTTCACCATGTGTGTGTGCTTAATGTACTCCCACAGGAACAGGTAGCAATAGAATTCCTCCACTCCATCTGCTATATTGTTATTATAAACTGGATTATGGTTCATTCATCAACCTACTTCCCTTGAACACACACACACACACACACACACACGTGTTCAGCAAATTCAGTTATCCGTTGTACTGCACAACAGAGATCAGACATCTTCATGTGAAATTAACGTGCATGTGAATGAATATGCCTGACCTCCCTGAGCCCTGCTTCACGTGTATGGGGTACAAGTGTACCTGTGCACAGGCAGGAGAGTTCCTGCAGGTAAGATGTGTGCCCCTAGAAGTGGTAGGTCTGAGACAACACACATTATTGTGCATTTCACCAGGAACTGTCAACTTGCTTTCCAAAGTGAAGGCAGTTGGTAGAGGATCTTGGGCATTACTTTGCAGTATTTCAGTGTTGTTCAGTGTTATTTGTGGTCTTTCAGTGTTATTTCAGTTTCTATTCATTTTCTATTTCCCAGAGTATAGACAGACAACCTTTTGGAGATGATTGAGTCCTTGATTTCAGGGAGATAGATAGTTGGCCAAGAATACAGTAGAGGGTCTCTCAGCCTGTTCAACATGGCCAAGTGTTTTGGGGCGTCTCTATTTGCTCCTGCTACAGTCACCTGCAGCAGGAAAATCCTCATCTGGTACTTCCACCCCTTCCTAAGAACATGAAGCTCTGTTAGTGGGAAAGGCATTGTCTTCAACAATGATCCAGAATGAAAACCAGTCAATTTGAGTTTATGCGGTTAGAGAAGCTGAGCAAAACCTTAGGTAAGAGGCATTATGGTATTTTATTTTCATCTAAGTCATTGCTGGGACTCTTCATCAACACCATGAAGAGGAATCACAATGCTCAGATTGGAAAACCCTGGCTCTCTTCCAGGCTCAGTACACTTAGGAAGAAGAAAATATTCTTTCTAGTTTCAACCTAAGGCCAAGGCCAAAGACCCTCGGCTTTCCCTCCATCCTCACTGCAAGCTGCCAATCAACTTCTCACAGCGATGAACACGTGCAGGGTTTTAGGGTATATTTTCAGAGAATTTTTTGTTTGTGTTTGTTTTCTGGGTTTTTTTTTTTTGCTTTTTCTTTAGCTCTGTGAATATTTGTCTCTAACTTGTTTTTAGCTTGTTATTTGCTAAATTGCCTTTGAATTTGCAGAGGTACCTAGGCCAACAGAATACTTTTGATTCTACCTAAAATTATACCTTTTTCTTTGAAAGATATACAAATTTTAAGGTTTTCCATTACAAAATTACCTCCATCCCCTAAGTAATCAAGTAACTTGTTGACTGATATCTTTGCCATTTTAATAATATAAGCAAAGTCCTTGCTGTCCCAATTATTATACTCAAAGTTCATACACTTATACCTTTCAACCAAAGGTATAGGAAGTTTAGGACAGGAAGCTTTTGTTAATGTTTCTATTCCTGAGAAGTCTGCCCTTCTTTTTAATATATTTCCAATATATTTGAGCCTGAGCACTGTAAACATGTGACATCATTGTCCTATTTTCAAATCTGCATATGAAATATAAAACTTTATCATTTTGTGTTTGTAAATAGAGGGCTAATTAACATTCTGATTAGCACATAAAATGGTCTTAAAACTTATTACTGCAATGCTTTTTTTTTTACTGGCCATTTTATCCTTTCTTTCTATTTTACTGGATTTAATGTAAAAATACACCATGCAGCCAGTTGACGTCTTAAGTTTAAGTTATATACAAAGCCAGTACTGAAGGTAGATTTGGGTACCCAGAGCCCTACACTGTGGTGTCTTTCTAAACGTGTGCATGCACTCAGCATGGAATGTTATGATTGGATAAGTTACAGGTTTCTAAATTTAAAAAAAAAACACTGTTTTCATTCCAATCTTGTTTATGCAAAAGTTCTGAAGATTAGAACTGGCAGGTAATTTCTAAGTCAGGCTCCTTCTCCCACCTTCCCTGGGCTCTTCATTCACAGGGGAGTCTCGGAGTGACAACCTGCTATTTTCTGGAACTGTACAGTAGCAACTTGAATAGCAAGCTCTGTGCCTGGTTATGGACTGTCAGACACACACACCTGCAACCGGAGAAAAGGCCACCATGTATGGGTGAGCAGGGGAACTCAGCTGGCATCCAGAGTGCTTATATATTGGCATCCATATATTTATATATGCTTAATGTAATTTAGATTCAGTAAAAGGCACTGCCATTTCATAAGTTTTACTATTTCACTCTACTATGACAGTGGCTATAATCAATTTTTTCTATTCCTTATGAATCCAAGTTACACATTTTTACACATCTAAGATGCAGATGTTATTAAGGAGGAGCTGTTCCTTTTGTTATATCTCAACAAATGCACATATGCACATTTAATTTTTCAGTGCCATTGATCCAACCCAGGGCCTCATGCATACATAGACAAGTGTTCTACCATCGAGCTATATCTTCCAGCCACTAATTATGCCAATTATGTCCATACTTGTCATTCAACCAATCATTTCCCAATAATATCACTCGTTTCTCTCCAAGCAATAAATAAGATTTAAAGAAAAAAAACTAAAGTGATATTCCAAATACTTGTCTCATCTTAGGACCAAACTTATAGTAGACTGAATGGTGCCTCACAAAGCTCCAGCTTCCTGGAATCTACAAATGCAACTTTATTGGAAAAAGAAATATTCACAAATATGAGTAAAGACTTTGTGATAGGAAGATCCTTGAATTATCTAGGTGACCCTAAATGTCTTTGTAAGTGTCCTTGTGAGAGGGAGATTGAGAGTGATTTCACACAGAGAGCTGGAGGTGATAACATATTAGGGCGGCAGAGAAGAGATGGGACCACAGCTCACAGAATGCCAGCAGCCACTACCAGCTGGATAAGCCAGGGAGGAATCTGTCTTCTCGCTTCCCAGGGAGCGCAGATCTGAGGACACCTTGCCTTCCACTCAAGGATACTGATTTGAACTTCTACCCTGCAGAGTGTGAGCGAGTGAATAAAATGATGGCAGCAACTTCAGGAAACTAAAGCAACTGCCATGGTTACTAGCTCAGAATAGTAATGTGTTGAATTTTCAAATGAATAAGTTTGAGGAGAAATTACTACTTGAAAAACATGAATGAGTCTATGTAAGTTTTTCAAAAGGTTTGCATTTTATTGTTGTTGTTGTTGTTGTTTGGGGGGGGGGTAAGAATTAGGCTTAGGGAAATGAAGTGTTCATGTAAAAACCAAGAAAGTGCATGGTCCAAAAGACAACTGTAACGTTTCTTTAAATATGTCACAACATAACTTGTTAGGGGTTACCCAAAGTATTAACATGCCACACAGACTGATTCAGTGAGAGTCCATTCAAAGAAGATTTAGATCTAATTTCTATAGATGATCTCAAGCATTTGTTTACACTACCAAAGACCACAAATAATCTGAACATCCAGCTACAGGAGAGACAAGTAGACCAATATGTCTGAATGTTATATACATCTGTCAAAAATAACATTAACAAACAATTTGGACCCACACTACTGTGTGATATGAGAAAGCTTCGGGTAAAAATTATATACATTAATCTTTCATTCTTGTTCCAAATGACTGAAAAAAGCACCATAAAGACACATTAGCATTATAACTGACTTTTTCTTTTCATAGCTTTGTACTATCATACACCGGGTATTCTGGTAAGGGTGGAGGACTACTATAAAGGTGGTACTGGGCAGGTACAAATCATCTAATTTCCCAGATGACTGGGCTACTTAAGAATTAAGTCTGAACAGCCAAAATCTCTCAAATGTCATCAAATGTGCCACCTTATCTGCAGAGACTTTGAATATCTATGAGTCCTGAGAGAATAGACATAATTATCTCTTATTTACACTGGCACACCCAAGGAGCAAGAAAATATGGCGGCCACTGAAGGTCATCCAACATGAGCAAGAAGACCTGGGACAAAACCCAGGTGGTATGATGCAAAACTGCAACCTGTACCTACCAAGAGGATGGTACAACAGAACCAGGCTTAGTCATAGAGAGTGAGTAATGTTATCAGCATGTTTCAGAAATGCAAGGTCAAGACTTCCAGCCCATTTTGATTTTCTGGTATTTAACTTTGCAAATCCGATCAGGTAAGGGTCTCTCAGATGTCCTTCTAATACTTCCAGATTCACCTATAAGCCAAATCACAAATAAATGAGAGCAAATATTGTGTACTACATACAAATGTGGTACACCATAAATGGTGAACGTTTACTCAACTTTTCAAATCCAAATTCTCTATTATTTCCCTTGTTTTTTTCACTCATTGCGTCATTTTTAATAATTTATTACGCCAAACCTCTCCTTAGAAGAGAGTTTAATTTGTACATTTAACCATTCTATAAAATAACTTTTTTCAGTCATCAGTGTTCAGCAAACATTTCTTGTAATTTCATGCATAAATGTGAGTGAAGTAATCCTAGCTTCTCGGGAGTCTGAGATGTGAGCTCATTGTTTGAAGTCAATAAATGGACAGGAAAGTCCATGAGGCTCTTGTCTCCAATTAACCAACCAAATCCAGAAACAGAGTGGGGTGGCTCAGGTTCTAGCATGCCCCTTAAATAAAAAAGCTGAAAGGGGGCATCCAGACCCTGAGTTCAAGCTCCAGTACTTGCCCCCCCCCCAATTACAAAAGTAACTTCCAAACCTCTAGCAATTAAACATAAAATATGCAACCATATATTATAATCATATAGTATTTTTAAATACTTACATTTTACTTATAATTAAGAACCAATAAACAGAATTTTGTATTTATAAATCTCCTCTCTACAAAGCAATTCTATGATTGAATAACTCTCAGTATTAGATTACAATGAAGCAAATTATATCATTATGTGGTAGGGAGAAAAAGAATTGTGGTTAAATTAGAAATAATTTTCAACCTTTATTTTTGAGTACAAAAAACTTGGCATCAAAAGTTTAATCACATAAAATCATGTCTCAAATGTAAAAATCAAAACCTCCATTTCCCAAATTTTCTTTTTCTATTCTAGAAGAGTGATTTTTATCATCAAATCTGTATTTACCTGCCAAAAACACATATACTCACAGCTTTAGCTCCATGAACAGACACATATCACTGATTTAAGAAGTTACATGAACTCCAAAAAATCAACAAGAGAGTAGCTTTTCTTCAAAACCCCAAAGAAAGATATTATTCATTTCTATCCTTTGAGTTAGTATTAGCAAAGATATTTTTATAAATCCCCAAAGAGCTATTAACCAAGACTACATCACTGAGTGAAAAAATAAATCTCTAGAAGTAGAAAGTTTTTACTGCTATTCTTGCAGTTCACTAGTTACTAGATCACTAGTTACATCAACAACATTAAACTGTGAGAGTAGTCACAAAAGAGCATTTTGAAAAATATACTTTGGTCACTAAACAAAGGCAAATCATCTGTCAACCAGAAACTTTCTAGAGACATGCTACCCAGAACCTATTTACTTACAGTTTATGATCTGTGTGTTTGTATAACATCTTACCATTAAATATAGCATGGGTGTAATCATTTTGTGTATTTTAGGATGCTCGAAGCATAACTTCCAATTGCTAAAGACAACAAAAAAATGGTTAAGGAAAAATTCAAGTTGTCTGATGTAATAATTGTATACTGTATAGAACATATTTTTATTCCTTCAAAGCAGACAAATGTCATATAATTATAATATATCACATAAACACTAAGAATTTTATTCTTTTTTGGAAAGCATGTGTATGTGTGTGTGTGTGCATGCGCGTGTGTGTGCGTGTGTGTGTGTGTGTGCGCATATGCATGTGTACAGGCACCAGTGTTCTGAGGTTTGGTCTCTCAGGGCCTAGATGCTGTCCCTGAGCTTTTTTGTTTTTGTTTTTGTTGATCATGGGGCCTAGGTGCTGTCCCTAAGCTCTTCAGCTCAAAGCAAGCACTCTAGCACTTGAGCCATAGTGTCACTTACAGTTTTCTGGTGGTTAATTGGAAATGAGAATCTCACAGACTTTCCTACCTGGGCTGGCTTTGAACCATGATGCTCAAATCTCAGTCTCCTGAGTAGACAGGATTACAGGCATGAGCCACTTGGTGCCCAGCTCCTAAGCTTTTTTTTTTTTTCTCTAAGCTAGCTCTTTACCACTTGAGCCACAAATATACTCCAGCATTTTGACAAATAATTGTAGATAAGAGTCTCGTGAACTTTCCTGCCTGAGCTGGTTTCTAACTATGATCCTCAGATCTCATCTTTCTGACTAGCTAGGATTACAGGCATACACTTTTAGTGCCTAATTTTGAACATTTCTTAATGATTACATTGAAGTGCCATATGTTCATATTTAACAAACGATTACCTCTAACATTTCCAATAACAAAATAACTTTCCTTGCTTCAGCTTCTCCACAGAGTAACTCTAGAAAGAACCTGAATATATAATTTAACCACAGAGCTGAACTGTAGCAAGGTAAGTCTTCTTCGATTGTATTTAGAATTAATGGAAATGTTTGCCTAAAATCCCATTTGTTTAAAACACAGGGGCAAAACATTTCGATTTTCTCATAAGATTATAAATCAACGCAAATTGAGAGCAGCTACATAAACAATGGTTCCCTGGCCACATCTGTTGTGTAGGACACCGTGATTCCAAATGCAGAGGATTGAGCCCATTCACCACTCTGCCGCCATCTTAGAATAAACATGTCTAAAGGCTTCATTAATCTCAGCAATGTGAGACATTTTTCCTTTCGAGAACAAACACATTTTCAACTCTGGACTGGCTATACAACTGTAAAACCAAGCAAAAGAGAGAATTTGGTGATACCTGTTTACACTAAAAGTTGAACAGGATACTTTCAAATCTCTCCAATGAGGCACACTAAAGAACTTCAGATATCCACAATAACTTTTTCTTTTCTACTGCTACTCTCCTGTATCGTAACACTTACAAATGCCTTTTCTATCTAATACAGAAACAAGAGGAAGAAATGAATAGTTTCATCCTGAACTTAAAACAACTTTTAAAATAAAGTCAAAGAAATGTTGGACAAACAGGGTTGTATTAAACTGCAGAGCTTCTGCATGACAAAGGACATAGCTAGCAAGATAAATAGAAAGCCCTCAGACTGGGAGAAAATCTTCACATACAACAGACAAGGGCCTCACATCAAAAATATATGTAGCGTTCAAAAATTTAAATCCTCCGAAAACAAATCCTTGAAGAAACAACTTCCCCATAAATAAGTGGACTAAAGACTTAAAGAGAGACTTCTCTGAAGAGGAAATAAGAATGGCCAATAAACACATGAAGATATCCTCAACATCTCTGGCCATAAAAGAAATGCAAAACAAAACAACATTGAGATTCCACATCATCCCAGTTAGAATGACTTTTAAATCTAATGACAACGGACACTAACAGGGATGTGGCCAAAAGGGAACAGTACTACACTGTTGGTAAGAGTGCAAACTTGTTCAACCACTCTAGAAAGAAATATAGATGTTCTTTAAAAGACTAAATAAAGAGCTCCCCTATGACCCACCAATCTCACTTCTGGGCATTTACTCAAATGACCACAAACAAGGCCATACTGAAGCTACCAGCACAACCATGTTCATTGCAGCATTATTTACCATAGCCAAGATATGGAACCAACCCAGATGCTCCTAGGTAGATGAATGAATCAAGAAAATGTGACATATATATATATATATATATATATATATATATATATATATTAGAAGTCCATGCTTCCATCAGAAAAAATGATATCACCCCATTCATAAGGAAATGGAAGGACGTGGAAAAAATTATATTAAGTGAAGTAAGCCAGACCCAAAGAAACATAGATTCCATGGTTTCTCTCACTTGTAATAATTAGTATATATCTAGGATAGCCATAGCAAAGCATCACAATAGCTCAATAGCTATGTACATATGATCACATAAGGCGATGCTAAGCAAAATGAACTCCAAGTTATAGCAACAAGAGGTTTTTCAGTGTTGTTGCTATTTTTAATGTAGTACGTGAAGCTGTTTCTTCTTTAGTTCTTTTTCCCCCTATGGTTTATCCCCTACTGTTACTGTATTTGATTGTGGTACTCTGGGTATTTTATATACATTTATCTGAAATAGAGAAGGGAAAGAGAGTAACAAAATGGTGAGACGAAGGACAAAGGAAGAACCAATGCAACAGCGATACTCACAAGACAATGTGTTGGAAATGATCTGTACAATTTGGGGGAGGGGAGATTGGGGAAGAGCAAAATAGGTGAAAACCAAGGGACGGGGTAAGAAGTTTGATAAGAAATGTACTCACTACCTTATGTATATACCTGTAACTACTCTGGACATTACCTTGACAATAAAATTACACTTAAAAAAAGAGAAAGAAAGTCCAAAAGTCATCAAAGCAACTTGCTTTGTTCATGCAACAACTTTTAGGAGGATAGTGTGCTAAAACATGAAATAAGGACAGAAAAAAGTAGAAGAATCAGCATGAAGAACAGGCTCTCTTCATATTCAGTAACCAAGATAACTAGGCCTGAAAACGTTACTGTCCTCAAATAATTCCAAAAATAACCAAAAACAAAACCAACAACCACATCTTAGAAAAATGGTTTAGCAATAAGTCAAGATAAATCAACATCTATTTTTATATACTGGGAGCAATATGGAAAACAAAGTATTGTCAAAGGAAACCCTTACTTTGAGTCATTTCTTGAAAAATAAATAAGGGACAAATAAATCATGAAATTGTCCTGAGAATACATGGAAATGTCTAAAGAAATTGTAATTAGGACTGTTGAGTCACGCTCCCGTGCTCACTCTCTCTCTCTTCTCTCTCTCTCTCTTTCCCCTATCCCGCACACTCTCCCTTTCCCTCCCTTCTTCCATTTCCATTCTTATTCTTATCATTCCTTCTCTACTCCTCCCTCTCTTAATTTCTTCCTTCCCTCCCTACTCTCCCTCACTCACAATGACTATGTTCTTGAGGGAAAATAGGTGTGGTAAATAAAATATAAATGCCTACTGTTTAAAAATAAATCTGGTGTGTGCCAATACATTGGAGAAACTGTTCAAGAACAGTTGATTTATGTGAAAGTATAGCTCCTGAAGCATTGCCAAGGTCACAGAGACCCGGAGTCACACACACACACACACACACACACACACACACACACACACACACACACGTATCCGTTGTATGGTCAGAAAAGAACTTGCATCACACATCACATTGCAAACAAGTTGGGAAATGTAAGGCTGTGATGTGGCTCAGTGGCAAAGCGTTTACCCCAGTTAAAAAAAAAAGTTAAAAAGAAAATGGAGATTGGGTATGCTTTTTTTCACAGTATTTCATTTCACTATTCTTGTAATGGGGTTAGTAAAATATTAACAGTCCTCTGCTTATGGACATATGTGATTCCTTTCATGGTGGGAGTTTTCAGAACACTGTTTTTAAATGAAATATGAGAGCAACATTACAATTTCCAAATTCAATTTTAATAATGACATTAACATGACAAGGTACCCAAGAACTGCCAACGACAACAGAAGGGAATCGTTTACCTTGAGTAGCACATTTCAACTCTAAGAGTCAAATTTTGTGCCTCAGCTGGTCTTATGCTATCCATTTCAGACTCTGCCACTCGGCTGTTGGTTCTTTCCACAATTCTTGTCTTATTTCAGATTAATACCTCCCATTTACATTTTGGTTTCTAACTGGTGGTTCTCAGAAACACCATTTTACAAGAATGGAAAGGCACCAAGAAATTTTGCCTGAAGTCATGCAAGACTTTGCTATAAAACAACGAATGAATCAAGTCCCTGAGCACTGAAGAAAGAACATTTCTTTCTCACTGATTAGAGAAATCCAATTTCAATTTCTGTTTATATGAGGAAACACTCAGCCATTCTTTATTACCATGATACCGAAACATGGTTCCTGAATTTATGAAATAATGAAAAGAGCAAGAGAAGTTATATTTTCTCTAAGACCGTATGCATTTTGTTTTTTCTTAGCAGGCCCACACACAAAACATGGTGAAGAGCTCATTTCACACAAATTTTCTATTCAATTATTTAAAGGGCATTGGGGCTAAGGCTCATTAAGAATGACTGCAAGCTGGGCACCAGTGGCTCATGCCTTTAATCCTAGCTACTCAGGAGGATGAGATCTGAGGATTGCGGTAGAAAGCCAGCCCAGAGGTAATAAAAAGTCCTAGTGAGACTCTTACCTCCAATTAACCACTCAAAACCTGGAAGTAGAGCTGTGGCTCCAAGTGCTAGAGTGCTATCCTTGAGCAAAAGAGCTCAAAAACTGCCCAGGACCTGAGCTCAAGCCCCATAGCTGACAAAAAGAAAGAAAAAAACCAATGAGGGCAATGGCCCATTACTACAGAGGACCTGTCCTGGGAGTGACAATAAAGATCAAGGACTTGCCTAAACCTGTGCTAATTATTCCCTATGAGGGAAACCATAGAGTCCATATTTCTTTGGGTCTGGATCACTTCACTTAGTATAATTTTTTCCAAGTCTTTCCATTTCCTTACAAATGGGGCAATAAACTATACCCTTATGAACACATAAGATGATGCTAAGTGAAATGACCTCCATGTTATGGAAACTATTGTTATATCACTGTTGTAACTATTTTCAACGTGCTATGTGTAACTGTAGCTTCTATTATTGATGATCTTCTTGTATCCCCTTCCCGTGGTTGTACCTACACTATCTCTGTATCTTATCTGAGTATATTGGAAACCGTGTATACTGGTATTAGAACTAGGATATTGAAAGGGAATACCAAAATCGAGAGACATAGGGTAAAAAAAGATAAACAACTACAAAAGCAATACTTGCAAAACTGTTTGGTGTAAATGAACTGAACAACTCATGGGGAGGGGGGAGGAAAAGGGGGAGGGGGAGGGGGGAATGAGGGAGGAGGTAGCAAACAGTACAAGAAATGTATCCAATGCCTAACGTATGAAACTGTAACCTCTCTGTACATCAGTTTGATAATAAATTTTTTTAAATAAATAAAAAATAAAAAAAGATCAAGGACAACTACAGAAAGTTTTGCATAATTTCCTCTTTGAGAAAGTAAAAACACCTTTTTCCCCCAGTTCATTGATATTATGACTCCTTGTTTTTCATTTTTTAATCCCTTCATGTTTTAAATTAATATATATTATAGAGACAGATCTCTGTTTTAAGCACACTTCTGCATTTCCCTTCCACTAAATTAGCAAACATTTTATCAAGAAAAAAAATAAATTGTTCTTATGGTCATTACTATCACTTCAAATTTTCTGGCTTCTGCAGTGGTAGTTCCTCTGTTCCTGTTGTCTTCACAGCAATCTTGCAATACGCCCCTCACTTCCCAAGGAAGAAAACAAAGCTCAGAACAGAAAACTGTCATGGTGAACCTCACAGTGTGTCATCCTCACTCTTTCTTTGAAAAGGACACCATTGCCAGAGCCACCAAAATATTTTTTAAACCTGATTAAGGAGTTCAGTAAATAATTGTTAAGGCTTTCAACGGCTTCCCTCTAATAATTCACCTAGAACTGAAAAACTGACAGATGGATGGAACTGAGAAAAGTGTCTGGAATGTTCCTCTCCCTCTGGTCCCTAAACAAAAACTCCAAGGTGGAGTTCAAGAATGACGTCTACCTTCCATACTGATATAATTGCTTCATACTGAATTCTATGTATTTAGCTATTATTTGTTTGTATTTAACTATTGACTATGAATGCACTTAACTATTAACTATAACTAAAGATTCTCTTTTGTTTTAATGCTTGGCTCCCAGTACCATACTTGGTAGATGTTTAAGACATCCTTGTGTTCCAAAATGCTTGTTAAAAGAATACAGATGCAAATAAAATACCTTACATATGAGATCAGATACAAATTTTATGTCGTGTAATTATGATTGCAAGTCAAACCTTGTATGAAAACTCCTCACTTTTCCACCATATGAAGCATTGGAGATGTTTATAAATTTTAACATCAGATTCTATAGTTATACAGCAGGAGCTGGAGTTGTGCATCTCTCCAATGATGAAAATTTTGTTGGTTCCCAGATTCCTCTTTGGGTGACCAGTACTTAATCTTCTAAAATACCATGTTGCAGAACTAGGCAATTGTTTAGAAAGTTAGCTATTCCTCTTGAATATTAACCTCCTCTTATGCCCTGCACCAAACCTCAAGGTATTAAAACAATAACTAAGAATAATTATGTGTCAAATGAACTTCTTTAACTGTTACATTACCTTCTTTGAAGTGGCAATTATTAAACTATGTTTGCATATTGACTTCCAAAAGACAGGACACTAGTTTATATGTAGGAGGGCCTCAATTTAATATTAAATACATTCAATTTTAAATACCTAAAGACAATAACTATAGTCTTTCAGTCACAGTGATTGACATGACTCCTCAAACACTGAACCAATGTTCAATGAATGAATGAAAGAACAAATGGACAAGCCACCCATCCTTTCTCTGAAAAACCATTAAGTCTGTAATCATCCTGATCAATGCCAATTTCTTATAGTTAGTGATAATCCTAACAGATCTGGCAAAGCCCTACATATTAATAAATTGGCAATGTTGTAGAATCCAATTAAATGATCTCTTTGCTACTTTATGTTTATATTTCCCTCCCCAATGCTGCCTATTTTCTCATTTCAACCTTCCCCCTGTTTGTTCCTGGGTCTCCTGGAATCTGTAGCCACCATTCTTTTGCTTGAAGTTCAGAATTATTGCCACTTTAAAATCACTAGCACGAGAAACATCAGCTTTAATCATGTGATGGAAGACATTGTAATAATCTGTTTTCCCCACACACACTGCATTTGTATAGCAGCAGAGTGTTAGCTTTCCCTGCATAGAGCAATTATTGGACTGGCAAGAGATGATATTCATATGTACTCCTTCTTCACAGTCTTTTGTTGCCATAATCCAAGTATGTTATCTTCAGAAATATACTTATCATAATATATGGATGATGTGCTGTTTCATCAAACCATGTTTTATTCTTTCCTAGTTCAGTAATAAGATGTAAGTGGTACATAGCCTAGGAAAGTGCTAAAATGTCACCAAACCTGTTGAGGTTTGGTGATTCACTTAGCGAATCAATCAAGTATCAAGTACCCACATAGATACAATAAATGTATTAGGCTACAATCAGGAATAAAGAAGACTATCCCAAAAAAGTTTGGAGAAAATTCAGGCAACAACATTGTGCCACTGTATTGCAGAAAGATAAAACTGCTTCTTCAATCAATACTTTTAAACATCGCTAAAGAAAAGTAAGTCATTTTAGGGGCACACAGTAGACTTAAAACATTTCTGCTAGGGACTGAATTGCGCCCCATGCTCAAACTCATGTTGAAGTTCTGACTGCTAATAGAATGGTGTCTGGAGATGGAACCTCTCAAAGGCCATTAGATTTACGTCAGGTTGTGAGAGCAGAGCTCTTGTGCTGGCATTAGTGAACAAGAATACCAGAGAACTTTGCCTCTCCCAACTCTGTGAGGATATAGCATGCTAGGAAGAGAGCGCTTGCCTGAGCCAAAGCATGTTGCCACCCTGATCTTGAACTTGGCAGCTTCCAGCAGTGCAAAAATATAAATTCGTGTTGTATGCTAAGTAGTGGTGGATCGTGCCTGTAATCCTAGCTACTCAGGAGGCTGGGATCCAAAGATCACATTTCAAAAACAGCCTGGGCAGAAAAAGTTCCCGTGACTCTTATCTCCAATAAACTACACACACAGAAAAGCCAGAAGTGAAGCTGTGGCTCAAGTGCACTAGCCTTGAGCAAAAGAAGCTCAAGGACAGAACTCAGATTGTGACTTCAAGCCCCAGGACCAGCACACGCACACACATACACACACACAATCTGTTGAATACATTACACAGTCTAGGGTTTTTTTTGTTACAGGAACCTGAGATAATACCTCAATTTCTATTTGTTTTTTAAATATTTATATTACATAAGAATTATTCTTCCTAATTAATTAAAATATTTTTATATTTTTGTAAAAAAAGAATTATTCTTCAAGTACTATTACACAAGAAATATTCTGTCATGTAGTTTAAACTATTGTGAACATATTTTCTATGATAGAGTAAGAAGTTTTAGAAGGAGAATTAGTAAATAAATATTCACTCTTCAATTGCCAGTTGCTCATAAAATTTTTTAAAAGAGAGAGAAAAAAAATTCTCCATTTATTTTAACAAGTAACTGAGAAATCGACTTTGGATTGGAGGGCTTGCCTCATTAGCAGTAAGTGCAGACATGCAGACATTCCCTACACAAAACCTCTTTCAGCAGCGTTGGAAAGAGAATACTTTCTGCATGTGTCACGCCACAGGTCCAAGCCTCTAGCACGCTTCTTGTTATATGCAATTAGCTCCATGCCAAGATTTAGTACATTTCATAATAAATCCCTTGACCGCATTAACTGGAGGCTTGGCAAAGTGGGAAAGGCTCTATTCACGAAGGCAGAAAACAAGCCACAAGATTTAGCCCACAGCAAAATGCACTTGCTTGATGCCAGCACACTACACATTTAAACAATCCGCCTTGCTCTCCCTTCATGCCCCCTGCCCTCTATTTGGAATGGAGTTGGGGGCAGAGAAAATACAACCTGCCATGGACTGTGATTAAAGAGTACATAAGGAAAAAGAAAGCTAGACATTTGGCTTGTTTACTTCTTCTTCCCCTCCACAATCTTGGTACTAGCCTATTCCCCTGACCTAGCCTGCCAAACCCACCCACCCTGCACACACCCAGAGCCCCTGCAACAAATGAGAGGCTGCGTTTACCCTGATCTAAACAGTAACCATCTGCTGCTCACACAGGAAGAAGGTGGCCCCTTCTCAGGTTTCTAGTTTGGGAACACGAAGGCTGTGGCATATTGTGGTGATTGTGAGTGGGGGGGGGAAGTTCTCCGCTGACAGCAGAGGCGATGAAAAAAGTGAAGAGCCCTGGATTAATGAGCCTTTCCTCTGCTCAGAGCAAGAAGGAGGCCGCTGAGTTGTGTCGACGATCTCCTTCGGTGAGAGAAACCAGAACAAAACCAGAGGGGATGCAGAGAGCTTTGGCATCCCACCAACCTACCTCTCTTCTCTACTTGGTGTTGATTTGGCTACTCAGAACTTCCCAAGTTTCGTTATCTGGAAAGTGGAAGTGAGACAGAGCCATTGCAGGACTAAGATAAGCTTAGCTCAGAAAAAAAAAAAAAAATCCCATTAATTCCAGATGTTTTAGAGTACTGAAGACTACTCTGAGTGGTTTGAAGTTACAGATGCTCAGATCTATATTTATGGTCTAAATTTCTCATAATTCTGCCTGAAAAGGGGGGGAGGAGTTCTTACCCTACATATGCATGAAGGCTTATTTTCTGTTTACTCTGCACTGCCAACCAAATCACAGCAAAGATAATGCTCCAAACTGTGTACACCTACATTCATAATCATAACATCTGCTCTCTGAAATGCAATTTGCTTCTTCCTCATGATCTTAGAGGTCTGAAGATCCCTGTATGAAAGCCACACACATTACATCTTCTGACTGTGAGTCAGATGGACTGACCTACATTCAAATCTACACCCTACCAAGTCTATTTGGTTTATCCTGGATGAGGCGAATAAGAGTCCGTGATTCCCATTTTCCTTATCTATAAAAAGGAGACTCTAAAATGTTTCTTTCCTTGAGGAGTTGTCAAGAAGATAAAATAATACAATATATGCTATGCCAACATGATGTGTGACAAGAAGAAAACAACTGTGACAATGAAAGTAAAAAGGCAAAAAATGGCAATTTAACAGCTAACTATATAAGGCATCTTTCTAATCTTGCCCACCCAAAAGTTAAACTCCGATGGGGAAAATAATGATAAGGTAAGACATATCTATGTCTTTTTCCCAAGAAAACATAAAATATGTCTGGTGAAAGAATAGTCCTTACATGTTGGCATAGAAAATACATTTTAAAAACTATTATGTTTCCCTTGTATGCTGTTAAGACAATTTCGCTGTGTTGAAGGAGATGTAAAAAAAAATATTTTTTAAGTTGAAATCTATGAAAAGATCTCACCCTCCCCAAAACTTCACTGGGGAAAAAAATATCATCAGTACCAGCAACATGACAGCTTCTTTTCATACAAGCCAATATACTAGTTTTTCATACTACTTCCAAATTGTGTATCCACAGCTTTCTTTTCACTTGGAAACTCCTCCAGTAAATCTCAGCCTGAGATTTATTTACACAGATTATTTTTAGAGCTGGAAGCCATCTCAGTCATCATTCAAGGTAAAAGAAAAACAAAACCAATTATCTTTTTTCCACCCCTGAAATAAAAAGAGGCCAGAAGGGTCAAAATACCTGCCCAAGCCTGGACTTGAATCTAGGTCTTCTCATTGCCAAATGCTTGTGTTGTAGCTCTTTCTACCCACAAGCCTTTGAAAGGCAGAAAGATTTTCTGTCTCTATATTTGTTAAAGAATTATCTTAATTCTTTGTTTTGAAGGCAAAAATTGGTTGTTATGCCTTGAATTTACAGAGCAAACATGAGTTAGGAGTAGTCTGACATTCTGCCAGCTGTTCAATGAGACCCAAATACCTACACAATTTCACTTTAAAGGCAGGTCATTCCTGATAGGAAAATTCTGTTTACTAAAGTAAATGAGAAATATACATACATGCATTTCAACAGTACCTTATAGTTTTTCACAAATCCAAAAAAATAAAAGTATAGATAAATGTGACTGTTTTGCTACTTTATATAATTATTGTTATGTTCACTTCTCTTAGACTCGACATAGCACAAGTACTAATCAAATAAATTCTGACATAAAGAGGCAGTTTTTACCTTCTGCTGCCAAATTTCTAAAGTACCATTTTAGTTGTTCTGTTAACTATCATATTCATTGATATCATATTCAGTGAAATTCAAATTTAATGCATTTGGTAGCTAGTATCTCTGAAAAACCTAGGTAGTTGTGCTCACATTCCTTAATCTTTCTTCTAATTTAACAAATGTAGCTATATTTTAACTTACAAGGTGAGTCGCACCTGTTTTTCTCTTCTCAATGTCAGACTGCTAACAGCCTTATATATGGAGGGAATGGGTGAGGAGAAACCTAGATTTATCGTCTACTTTATTTTAGTGCTAAATTGTATCCCTAGGGAAAAAATCCCATAGTCACCCTTTACCTCTGCTGGGCTGTGTGCATAGCGATTTTCCATACTTTTAAAATTTATTCCAACTCATCGACTAAGGAATCCCCAGTCCTGAAGCCAAGCCATCCGACTGGTTCTCTAACCTCATCACATTTGGTTAAGGCCTTTGTTTCTTTTAGAATTGAACGATGATCCTGTCAACAACTATGTCACAGGTTCTCAGGAACAGGATCAACAGAATATAATTACCAAAAAGGGATCATTAGATGGGCTAACATAACTGCAGGCCAGGTAGTCCAACAATGGCTGGCTGCACGCTGGAGAGATGGAGAAGCCCATGAAGTTTGATGCCTCAGAATATGGGAACCAATGATACTGGGGCAGTGCCAGTCTGAACACCTGGACACACCCAAAGAGGGTGACAGTGTGAGTCTGTGTTGAAAGGTCCAAGAAGCTGAAGTCTGGCACCCATGGAAGATGGCCACAGCAACAGACACACTCACTCAGGAAGGGTAAAACTTGTAAGCATTGGTTGTCTTTCTTTCCCCTCTTCCATTCTCATTGGTTGTCTTTCTCTTTCTCCATTCCCATTGGTTGGCTTTCTTTTTCTCCATTCCCATTGATGGGCTTTCTCTTTCTTCTCTTCCATTCCCATTGGTTGTCTTTCTCTTTCTCCATTCCCATTGGTTAGCTTTCTTTTTCTCCATTCCCATTGGTGGGCTTTCTCTTTCTCCACTTCCATTCCCATTGGTTGGCTTTCTTTTTCTCCATTCCCATTGGTTGGCTTTCTCTTTCTCCTCTTCCATTCCCATTGGTTGGCTTTCTCTTTCTCTATTCCTATTGGTTGGCTTTCTCTTTCTCCACTTCCATTCCCATTGGTTGGCTTTCTCTTTCTTCACTTCCATTCCACCAAGGCACCCTTTCTATTATATGGGGCTGCCCACATTCAGGACTGGACTTTCCCACTGCCTGGCTCTCCCACATATCAGTCTTCTCACAGTTTCACAGACATAGACAGTGTGCTCCATTAATCCCCTGGGCATCTCCCAATAGTCAGGTTGACAGCCAATGATAACCATTATAAACAGAAAGTAAGATGCAAAAATGGTTGGCCGAATGCTAACCTTTGCAAAGAGATGGCAGCCAGATCAAGCCCTACAGCTCCTCACCATTTCTCACCTAAATAAAAATCCATGATTCGGAGAGTGAAGCATGTTAGTCAACTACATATTACTGTAGTAAGATTCTGAAGAAAACTATTTTATAAGGAGAAAAGGTATGTTTTGCCTCACCATTCTAGAAGCTTCAGTCAAATGTTGGGTAGCCCCATGGCTCAGGGCTGCTGAGGCGAGCATGTGTGGTGGAAGAAACCACTTACCTTCTGAGTTAGGAAGTAAAGAGAGAGAGAAAGAACCTACAATCCTTCTTAGGGACACTCTCCCAATGACCTATGAACCATAACACCTCCCATAATGCCATCTTGGAAAGTTATTATTTAATTGTATATTTAATATGTATACTGTTGAGGTACTATCATCTAAGTCAATGTGGGCTTGTATGTACAATGGAACAGTGAAATGGCCTAACTAAAATGTTTTTGTGTTAATATTTACCAATTTCAATGTTACTAACATAAAGAACTAATAAATTTGCTAATTATTCAGATCTGATCACTACACCTGGTATACATAAACTGTAAACATCATGAGTAAACCCATGAGGAAGCACAATTATTATTATATATCAATTCATATTATAGTACTTAAAAGGTAAGTTTGAATTCAAAACACTTCACCTAGGAAAACGAAATTTAGATTGTACTCACAGCACCAAAAGGTGTAATATTAATACTTCTAAATTGCATTTTTACTTAAAGGTTACACCAATAACTTTTAACATAGTCATCTTTAAGTAATAAAATATTTCATAACTATGAAAAAATCTCCCTGTTAAAATCTTATTGAGTATATTTATAATGATGTAAAGTTTAAAATTTTTTAATAGAGTTCACTGGAGTAAATTAAATTCAAAGTCCTTAATGATAAGTACAACTTTTATTCCTAATATGCTTGCTCTTTTGTTATTGAAAAACATTCAAGGAAAATAAAATATATCCCTCAAAATCATAAAGTCATTCACAAGCATGAATCAACTCTCATGACCACCATCCTTGCTTAATTTCATTGCATTGAAAATGAACTTGTTTAATAACAGTGAGGCACCTATTGAAAAATGTTTATTCCCTTTCTGGGATGCATTAAGATTTTAAATGACCTAATTACCAAAAATAAACCAAGCACCCTCTCTCCACTGACAGAAATTCTCTGACAGCCAACTCTTCGCCACTAATTTATATTCACTGTTTCTTTTCTGTGCTCCATGTCGTAGCTACAGTTGATTGAAACCGTGATATGTTTAGGCTTGAAATCTTATAGAGCCATCTTATGTTCTCTCTTTATGTGGGCTAGGATTCAGGTAGTTGCCAAAATGGGTAACCTTTGGTTTTACAAAAAAACAAAAGTCTGGACCATATTTACAGAAGAATCTATTTTCAAGAAAATTATGAAAGTGTTACAATGACTGCTCACCTGGGAGCTTTTACAAAGAATCATAATGTGGATCAAGTGTGAAAATGACCCTGTAGCACACTATAAAAAAAATAGCCACACCACAGGGGGAAAATTCTGAGAACAGAGTCCTAGTGAATAGTTGTCAAAGTACAAGCAAACTTTCTCAAAGTGGGCCTCTGAGATCCATACCACCCACTGCACATTTTCCTTCTAACATCAGCAAAGCTAACTGGAACTATCAGCAAGAAAATAGTGATTGATTGGGCTTGCGTGAAAACAACCTGTTGTAATCTAGTCTGTATTTGCCTGAAAAATAGTTACCATAATGATAACATCAATATTTGGGAAAAGGTCATTACCAAATGTGTAAATGTTTGAGAACAGACTAAGTATGTAAGCCAACATTGCAAATGAAAGGCACAAGTTACTGGCTCATTATATAACAAAGCCACATCCACTTTGTCTTGTTGATTTACACCAGTATCCTTATCTTGAGTATTTTTAGTGATAAAGAAAATTACACATTCCATTCACTGCATAAAAACTTACTTCTTTCTGTTGATTTCAGAACACCATAAAGGCAAGATGTCAAAAACTAATAATAATGTCTTCCAAACACCCAGAACACTTTAATAATTACTATGACCTTACCTTTATCACCCAGGCACGAAATGATCTTTCACATCTAAGAAAGATTAATTTGAACTCCACCCTGTCAACAAAAAGAAAAATTTCAGTTGCTATTTGCTTAATCTATTGGTTAAGTTTAAGGTATAGTTTACTAGTTTAAATGTAGAAGCAATGATATACACAATGGAATTGAAAATATAAAAAACAAAAACAACAAAAAAAAGAAAATATAAACATAGTTTAGCACTTTTTTTGGAGAACTTTTGAGTTCTCCTTTATATAAGAGAATATACATGATGTAATATCATAGAACAGACCATAGCAAGTTTTCTGACAGCTTCCAAAAAGGAAGCAAATACCATAGTGAAGTAGAATCACAATTAGAGGAGGTTACTTAATACAAGAACCTTACTTAAAAAAAGGGGTAGCCACAGCATTGGGGTAAATACACAATTATATTTTTATCAATAATGTTTTTCTAACCCAGATTTGTTTACTAGAAAATAGGAAGGAAAACAAACATATGTATATATACACCTAAAGATATATACACATATAAATCAATATCAGACTTCCCTTTGATAGTATTTATATACCTAATTCCAGAAAAACATATAAGCCACAACCATGTTAACTAGATATTAGATTCATTAGGTATGACATATTTTTCTGCATTTGCTTGTTCTTTATAGTTTTCTGTGTCTTCTAAAACAAGAAACAGAAGACAAAGGAGAAACACAAAAACCGTACGGCAATAAGGTTAAAAATAAGACTATTATAACACTTCACTGCTATCAGATTAAGCTAGTAAAAATTTAGTATCTGTCTTGAACAAAGGTAATATGACTAACATGTTAAAACAAAGAAAACTCCCATATGGCCAAAGCAAATTAAAATGTATTTTCTATGTAGATCAAAATGACCTAGGCTGGGCACCAGTGGTTCACACCAGTAATTATAGCTACTCAGGAGGCTGAAATCTGAAGATCATGGTTCAAAGCCAGCCCAGGCAGGAAACTCCTTGAGTCTTTTATCTACAATAAACTACTCCAAAAAGCTGGAAGTGGCACTGTGTCTCAATGGTAGAGTGCTAGCCTTGAGCAGAAGAAGTTCAGGGACAACAGCCAGGGCCAGAGCTTATTAAGCCCCAGTCCAGAAAAAAAAAAACTAAAAACAGAAAACAAAAAATATTACTGTAAGATTTGTTGGTTGTTCATCTTGTGTTATAATTAATACTGCAAGCTTAATAACATTCAAAATGTATGAGTAATAAATGATACAAACAACCTAATCATACCACTGTACAAGAACTGCTTCCTTAAAATAGGCAAATCTAGCCTGGAATGCCTACATGAAAGGAGTCACTCAACGTCTTAATATACAATAAATATCTGATCATTAATTAGGAATCAATGAATTATTAAATCCATCTCTTCCTCACCTTATAGGAATTACTGACTTAATTCTCTCATCTGTAAATATACATGGTATTTTTAAAAGACCTGACACTCAATAATGACCTGACAAATGATTAATAATAGTATGATTAATAGGGTATGAAACTTGTCAAGGTCTGTTTTACATCAAAATTTGTTCTTTGAATAAACACTGAATGCTCACTAAATGGCAGGAAGTTTGATCTGAGTAGATCCTAGAACCTTTTATAGGTTATAAAAAGCAATATATTGTCTATTTCATTATCTCCTATCATGTCACAATTCTCAGAAAGCATAAACAGTATATTTTATTTCTAAAAGCCATAGAACCAAACACAAATATCTGAATCAGAGGAGACTATGATTTTTTTAACCTCACCTTTCCCCTCAAAAAAGAAGGCAGAAAAGTCTATTTTGACTAGAAAAGAGGGAGGGAAAAAAGCCAGAGGGAGGGAAGAAGGGAGAGAAAACAAAACATAAGTGTCAGAGAAGATCTAGACAAAGTAAAAACCCTAGTGCACTGTTGGTAGAAATGTAAAATGATGCAGACATAATTGTGGTCTTCAAAATATTTTTTAAATGTAACTAACATATGATCCAATCTCACTTCTGAGTGTTTATCTCAGATTTCAGAGAACGATGTCCAAGAATTGATAACAGAATCTCCAATAGGTGTCTATCTACATACTCTGTCTGAGTATGCTATTCAAAAATAGCAAGCAGCATAAGCAATAGCAATGTCCACAGAGGATGGCGAGATGAACAAAATGAGGTATTATGACGTACACACTTGAAATAGCTAACATGGCAAACTTTATGTTACGTCTTTTTTTCTCCACAATTTTCAGATCGATAAAGTAGCAGTAACACTAGTAAGTTACAAGGAGAGATTTCATACCTTGAAATAAGAATAAGATTTAGGAAAAACAGTATGGAAAAGACTCAATCCACAAAAAGTTATTTGGTAAGGAAGAAGTAAATCTCTAGCAGGTGAATGAGAAAAAATAACAACCCAGATGCAACTAGAATAGAAAGAGTTCACTGAGCTACGTGGTCAGGACCTAAGGGAGAATTTCTGAAGCTCTGACGAGACTCACCAGAGAAGCAAGAGAAAGAAGTCAGGCTAGCCTGTTACTAGACTGCTCAAAAGTGAACAAGAAATCAAAACTAAGGTGAAATTGTTGGTTATTTTTGTTATTATAACCTTGAAATAGTTGTGCAAAGAAATTGCCATTTAACAAAGCAGGTTATGAATATAACATTTTGATCAATATCACCCCTCTCAACATTCTTATCCATTTCACCTCTACCTACCCCTTCTCTCACTCTTCTTAATTTTGGATTATTGACTGCATTCTCCCCCTCTTCTCCTCTTCATTTGTCTACCCCATTCCCCTTGACCCCACCCACCCCTACCTGGTGTTCTATTTTGCTGAACTTTGATTTTTGCCCTTCTAATAATTTACATTATTTGAGTTCTCCCTTGAATCTATCCTATTTCAATTAATACATCTATCTATCCTTGTGTGTAGTCCAAGCACCTGTTAAAGTGACCTAGGGTATCTAATCTCTGGGTTTTCTCATAGAAGATATGTCCTAGGAAACCTTTCAATCCCTGAATGGACTTACACCAGCTTTAAACCTCATCAAATTCAGATTCCTCCTCTCCACACTTCTTGGAAGCAGACTGCCTCTGACAGCCTTCACATCTGAGGTTCAGGCTCATGCTCACCAGAAGCATTATGTAAGCAAGTAGAGTTCTGTGGGGCAACTGACGATCTTTTACTGATGAATGTTCACATGTGGATAGGCTAAGCATTGAAAATTATTAATAAAAGAAACAACTCATATAGCATTAACAAGCAGACTCCATCACTTCATGCTGTTTATGAACTCTATTGCTCTCATATTTAAAAGATAACCTCCAAAAAGACTGTTTTTTTCACATTTTTAGATAGTATCTGAAATGAATGTGTAAACATGAGTGTCCATACATATATGTTCATTTTAGTTAAATGATCATACGTATGAAATCCCAAAGCATATTTTAAAACTTTAACTTTAAAATGACCAGAGTTGAGAGACAGAGAGATAGAGAAAGAGAGGAGAGAGAGAGAGAGAGAAAGAGAGAGAGAGAGAGAGAGAGAGAGAGAGAGAGTGAGAGAGAGAGAGAGAGGAGAGAGAGAGAGAGAGGAGAGAGAGAGAGGTGTTCCTGTTAGGTCACACAGGCTGCCACAGCCAGTAAGAGAAAGCAGACCTCACCACCAGGATGGTCAATTACCCAGGTCCTGGGCACTCAGTCACAGAGAACCACAGCTTAAAATCATTATACAGATAGCATTAGACAATTAAACAAATTACTTGAATCAAGAGTACTTAAAACCTATTTCCCAACCTGAATAAAAGGTACCAGAGGACAGGCTCAGAAATTGAGGTAAATTACAGAAAAGTGTTACAAACATGAGTAAGCATACATTTGTTTTCCTCTTGCAAGTTAATTTTTTTTCCTGCCTCCTAGAATCAGCCCTTGGGGTATTTCAGCAATGCATAAAAACTGTGGATGTCCTTAAAGTATGCCAGCAATGCACCCACATTCAAAGCAGCTAGGGAGCAAATAACATTTAAATTTTTTTGATTATTAAAAAATTATAAAAAATAAAATTATATGAATACTGATACATTATGATCCTTACTAAAACTATCATCTCTTCTTAGATGTTTACTTTGAATTAATTTGTAAGATAGAAAGCCAAAAATCTTACTGTCATATATGTGTGTGCATGCGTACATATATACATATGCACACATATCTACATACATATATATAATGATTCATTATTAAACTCTAGAGTCAAGGACATCTGAACAAAGTTTCAGAGTTAAAATTAGTAGGTTCTTTCCAAAAGAAAAAATGCATGAAGTATGAAGTAGGATAGGATATAGTTTTTTGTCTTTCTTAGTAAAGATTTAGAGAAATCCATGAAGAGACATGACATTAACACAATATTAACAATCTTTAAAGGTGTAAATATTTACCTATAAAATTATCAAGTCAATGTAAAACCTTAAGATAGCAGCAGGAATGAACAAGAGTCCCAATGTTCTGAGGACAAACATGCCCACCTTCTTCCATATGAAGTCTCGTAGCTCGCTTTACAAAGGATGCCCACATTGAGCACAGTATTTTACATGCAGCAAAATGTGAATCAGTAAAAACAAGCCATTGAACCAGACAGACCCTGGGTGCCGATTCCAGCTCTATACTTAACTGGCTATGTGATCTCAGACAAGCTGCCTAACTTCCTGCTATAGTACATATGGACATGGAACATATACCTCTCACAAAAGAAAATATAAAATGAAACAAATTCATTATTTACAATGTGTCAGAATCTCACTGCAAACAATGGAGTCCAGTTAAGTTCTTAGTCTAGAACAAAACATCTCCCAGGCGCCCAAGTGGGCATCATAAACTCTGCTTCTTGTGAACTTCCTTTGTATCATCTTTGCTTCTGAATTAGAAGTGAGAATCTAAGGCAAAGCTTTCACTCATTCTGGGGAGATTTCACGGGCCAACAGAGGATGAATGTCAAATCCATGTTTAATACCACAGCCTCATTCGTGGTAACCAGAACTTTAAACTGACTCTACCATACTCAGTAAGTGAAACTGAAATGATGAAAACCCTAAACCATTTCTTAGTATACCCAGTTCTCTACTAAGGTATAATAAAAGGACAGAGGAAAACAAAAGCAAAGGATGCTATTAATCTACAACTTGGAGTGGCAAGTTAAAGTTTACAGCTTTTATTAGAGAACAATTCCATAAACCACCACACAGCAAATTATAGCATAACCAATGCATAAAGATGCTCTCTACCCACAAGCAATAAATGGGTATTACTTTACTGAAATGTTTAAATAAAAACTCTTTGGTTGAAACAGGAAGGGAAATTAATTTTTCAAAAACCACATCAGCAAGACACTGCACAGACACAGTGATGAAGAACCCAAATGTGACTGGAAAGGCCTGTAGAGCTTCAAAAAGCCTTTTCCTCAAGCCTGTGTGCTAAGCTTTGTAGAAGAAAAAAAAAAATATATATATATATATATACACATATATGGCACTACATTCATATGACAAGAATCTGTGAATTTGTGTAAACTTTTGTCCAAGAGTTTAAAAGCTAAATTTAGTTTAGGTTGTATAGAGCTGATTAAAAAAATTGTTTTAAAAGGCAATGTAAGACACTAAGTCTATTTTCCTTAAAAGCTACATTTCTTTGAAATTCATTCTCTTATACAACTTCTTACACCGCTGGTCTACATGGGTTTTTAGCTGCAGAAATATTGCTTCCTATCCCTTGAAATACCACTAACAATCCGTTCAATCTGGAAAAGATTTATTATGATGTACACAAATATTGACCAGACCTCAAAGAGAAAGAAAAATGTTTCTGTTTCTTGCATCCATTCAGCTGCACATCTTTAGGAAAGATAAAAGACAAATATACATAAAACCTGAAGCACTTCATAAAAGCTAAAATTTTAAGTAGCATACTTACATCCTCATACAGAGCACAATAAATTAAACTTTTATTAATTGTGAAATGTATAAATGCTTAGAAATTCAGTCACACTTCATTGCTAATGAATCGGAGTATTACAAACTCAAGTCTTCTATAACCCTGTATTACAAAGAAAGTACATACATCTAATTCTACTCAAAGCTTTAGAAGAAAAATAAACACAGTCCATAACTAAAGCCAACTATTGAAGATACATGTTATCTGAATAGCACAAAGTCAGGTAGAGCCCAGATGAAGGGGTTGTGCATATATATTTAAAAGTCTACATTTGGTTACTTAGGATGGACCTCAAGAAAAATGAAAGGGTATTACTTCTGCATGTGATCTGGAAGAAATTTTAGCATCACAGGAAAAAAAAATTTGCTTCCTGATGCTTAGCAATAGAAAGTAAACAGGGATGAAACAAAATGAAAGTGTAAAAAGGTTTTTGTCCCATTTATGGATAATGATGGTAGATTTAAAAAACAAAGCTCACAGAGGTTTTTGTTTTTTTTAACATGATGGAAAGAGTAAAGTCACACTGAGGAATTTGCTAGAAAAGTATTTTATCATTCATCCATTTAAAAAATGTCATTCACATAGTGAGACCAAAGGAGAGTATTCTCAGGAGAAGATCACAAAGGCTCAATAGCTATGTACATGTGATCATATAAAACACTATTTATCAAAATGAACTCCAAAAAAAATGGAAATAAGACATTTGCTTTTGTTTTTTCTTTTGTTGCTGTTTCTTTTTTCTGTACCTTTTGTTTTGTTTATAGGTTTACTTGTTTGAAGGTAACGAGGAGCACAGAAATTGTGAGGCAAAGAGTGAACAAATGCAGCAGTGGTACTGACCAGACATTACATTGAAAATGAACTATACTGCTTCTGAGTGGGTTAGGAGGGAAAACTGGGAGAGAGCAAGGGAAGGGTAGCACCATTCAAAAAGAAATGTACTCATTACCTGACTTATGTAACTTAACGCCTTTGTACATAACTTCTACAATAACAATACTATATAATATATTCAACAATATATTATTGTTTTATATATAATATATTATTGAACCACGATCTGAGGATCATGGGTCAAAGGTAGCCAGAACTATTACTAAAAAAGCAGAAGTGTCACTATGGCTAAAAGAACTCAAGGACAGGGTCCAGGCCCTGAATTCAAGCTCCATGAGCAACAAGAAAGGAAAAAGAAATGAAGGGAGGGAGGGAGGGAAGATGGGAGGGAGGGAGGGAGGGAAGATGGGAGGGAGGGAGGGAGGGAAGATGGGAGGGAGGGAGGGAAGGATGGAGGGAGGGAAGGATGGAGGGAGGGAGGGAGGAGGGAGGGAGGGAGGAGGGAGGGAGGAAGGAAAGGAGGAAGAAGGGAAGGGAAGAAAGAAATACAATATAAGTGGAATATGCCATTCATTTAACTAATATTTATTGTGTGTCTAATATGGGGCCCCACAGAGTTCAGAGAGGAGGTTCAGTGCCTGAATCCAGTGCCCATCAGGTCTGGTAAGTTAGCTGTCCTGAGGAACACTGTGAAAGCACTTCCAGCCACGCCCTACAGAGAAACCACTGAGGAATGAATGAGGAGGAACACTAAGGGCATTTTCCCAGAGGGAGAGACAAGCACAGTTAGAGGTGGACATGGAGCCAGGGCTTTGCTAACTGAAGATTTTTTTAGAAAGGAGCTAGAAGGGGGGGGAGGGCAAAAAAAGGGGGTAGGAAAGAAGGAAGGGAAGAGAGAGTGGGGATATAATTGAATAAGAATATTGTCTGGGTAATGGTAGATTCACACACCTTGAAGGGAGGGAAGACAATATGAATGCCTAAAAATACAGGTGGAAGCCATACAAGGCAGAAGGTTGGTGGATATTTTTGATGACTCATATTTTCTCAGATCATCCTCTGAAAAGGCTCATGTTACTATACAGAGCTTGAGAAGATGGGCAGCTTGAGAAGATGGGAAAACGTAGCAGACTGGAAACAGAAATTTAATTAACAACAATCAGTGCCTAGAAGGCTCAAAAACATGAATATGCAAGGCTGATAAGCTATGTTGTTTCCAGCTTCCTAAGATTTATACCTAGGAATATACTTGATGGCACATATTTTCTCTACAGGTAATCTTTTATAAATATACATTTTGTTATCTTTAAGTAGCTGTACAAAGGAGTTGTCATTCAATAAAGCAATTTATGAGTACAATGCATCTTGCTCAATGTCACCCATAATAGGTAGTCATTTAAAATTACGCTATGCATTTGAAAAATTCTAAAACAAATAATAAAAATATTTCAAATAAGACATAATCCTACTCCATGATTATCTCCATGAAACTTTTTTCAGTCTATTATTTAACTGCCAAAACTATGTGTCAGGCATTAATATCATTTAATGCATGTGATTATATCCCTGATAACATCTGAATAAATAAAATAAATGAGATTTCTCTTCTAGAAATGTTCATCTCCCTTTGAAGGCAACTGGAATTGAAGTATTTTTTTGTAGAAGTGTGATGAACATATTTGCATTTTGCTCGATATGCTAATATTCTTTCATTTGTTGATTTTAATTGATATAAATAAACCTGCATTTTTCTGAATTTGTCTAGGATAAATCCATTAAAGTCGATTAAAATTCTATAAATCACTACACTGTAGTATATAAGTTGTAAGTTACAAAATAAGTTTCCATTTATTACTAAGTTGTTAAATCTGCTTTTCATGTGTAATATGAAAAGACATATTTAAACCGAAAAGATAGGAAGCTGAAGATATCCTTCATGTTGCTCTCAGCCGCCCTTTAAATATGATTAAGTAAACTTGATTAAAAGGCAATCACATAAGTTTGAGTTTTGTATACTTTTAGCCTCTAGGCATAGTATTTTCAAACCATAAATATAGCACCTTCAGCTTATACCCCTTCTATCAAAGTTATGAATATAATTAGGTTCTAATCTATAGTCATAAAACTCTAGGAAATTAATTTTGTAAATGCAAACTTTAAGTCATGCACTAAATTTCTGTACCTAAACAAGATTCATTTATAAAGAAACTGAAAACAAAACCACATGCTCAGAAACTGTAGTTAACACAGGTGTTCCTAATATCCAACTAATGCCCGAATCCTCTCTCTACTTCTACCCTACTCCTCCCCCCCCAAAAAAAAAAATTCCCAAGAATTACTTTCATTTTCTTGGGGTTTTTTAATGACTGGGTTGTTTTCTTTTGTGATCTTTATTCTGAACCCCCTTTACCTGCCCCAATAGTCCCTAGCTTCCATGAAGGACATGGAAAAAAACAGAGGCTAAGGTCTGTGTCCCATCAAAGCTTGGAAGATTGATCCCAGTCGTTCTTAAAGACTGGACCTGGGACATTTCACAAATGGGTACCTACGCCACAGAACACCATATCTTTGCATTACACAATCTTCTGTTGTGTTCACTTAATATTCTCATGCATAGGAACAAAACATGATGCACTAGTTTGTTTTAAATTCCTTTGTATCAGTTAAGTCTACAAATTCAAAGAATAAGTTAAATATTCAATGGATCATATAACTTGGACTCTTCCATGGCCTGTAATCTGATTTCCAAATCCTAGCTACCCAGGCTATTCACCCTGACAACCAAGCATTCTGGACAGTCATTTAATTAAGTGAGACTTCTGTGGACCAGTCTAAAATATCTACTGCATTAGAACATGGTGTGTGATTATTTAGATGTGGTTTCAGGAATGCACCACAGGAACCACTCTAAAATGTGTAGATAAACCAAAAGATAGCTGCCTCTTTTATTTGTATAATTAACACCATTTCTGAAATAAGTGTGAGTCTGGTTCTTATCACAAATGAGCCAAGTAAATAAAACACCGCCACATTGTCGCCTAGAACTTAAGAAAAAGCACATCATAAAATTTTATCCACAAGAAAAGTCCATTTTAAAAACACACAGAGTCAAAATGAAACATTAGAGGAAAAATACAAAACCTAAATTAGAAACTACGTAGCAATTGCAACCTAAATAAGAGAGAGAGCTACTAGTTTCTTCACTTCACTTTGAATAGTCTGATGGTCTCACAGAGATGGTTACTGGAGAAGAAAATCCAGAAATCCAGAAACTCTGTTTGCATCTCTGTGCTGTGTTGGGCCAGGTCCACTGGCTCTCCTGTGTTCCTCTGCTAGCCACCATGACTCACACCCTTAGGTGCCACACAGAGCCTGGAGAACTCTCTAAAGTGCGGTATCAATCAAACATCCACTCTCTAACTCTTTCACTAAGAAAACTCATATCTGAACTTTGAATCTCCTAAGTCCTCATGACCGTGGCTTTTCAGTCAAGAATATGTATTGGCAGACAGTTATATACAGAGCCTATAATAACCACTAGGTCATGCTGGCTACAATATTTTCCATTAAAATGAGCAGTTACTTTACTACTAATAAGCAATAAATACAGGTCATTCACCATCTCAACACAATATAGCCTTAAGACAATGCTATTTCGTTCAAACAATGTTCAAGGGCTATTCAGTGTGAAATAACCTGACTTTTTAACTCTATTAATAAATAATTTAGTTGTTTCTTACCTAGTATTAATTAAATGTACAACGGAATGTATAACTGGCATAATTCAGTTCTCACCTTTGCTACATCATTTCTAAATTTCTCTTTTGGAAAACTAGGTAAACAATAAGCATAACTTTACAGTCAGCATGGATTTTCTGGGATAATTTCCTTGTCTTTCATTCCATGATGACGATGTTAGGAATATATCAAAGTATAATTTCTGTGTCTGTCCTCAGAAAGTTCACCATCTAGTTTGGTCGTGGTGTCTTAACTGTTTACTGAAAAGTAGGTTTTAGCTGGCTGCCCTTGACTCATGCCTATAATCTTAGCTATTCAGGAGGCTAAGATCTGGTGAGTGAGGTTTGAAGTCAGCCCAAGCAGTCAAATACAAGACTCTCATCTCCAATTAATCAGCAAAAAAGCCAAAACTAGAGGTATGGCCAAGGTGGTAAAACATCAGCTGTGAGCTCAAGGCCCTGTGTTCAATCCTCAGTATTGGTACACGTGCATGCACGCATGCACACACACACACACACACACACACACACACACACACACACACAGGGTAGGATAGAAAGAACAACCTATTGAGGGCAGAGTACAAGGTGTTCTAAGACTCAGAGAACATGTGACTTGCCAAAGGCAGTGTCCAACCTTGGCCAATTTGAACTACAAACATAATAATGGGTGAGAGAAATGCTAGGGAGAGATGGTAAGATCGAGTTCTCATGGGCCCTCAATGAAACACAGAGAAGTTTGGCTATGCACCATACATTGCTCAAAGCCCTTTACACGCATTACCACGTTTAATCTTCACAAAAGCCCTGGGAATAAGTGATTTTATTATCCCAATCATACACTCCAGAAAACGAATACACAAAGGGATAAAAATAATTTACCCTAAATTACCAGCTAGTAAGTAGCACACCTGGGATATACATCCAGTTTAATGCAGTATCCTTTATCTTAATCACCACACTGCATCACCTGGAACTCCCCAAACACAGCAACCCCTGCACAGATATGTGGGAGAGGTTACAGAGTAAGCCTGTGGGAGACACTGAGATATAAATGTGAAGTGTAAGTAGACTTAGTCCAAGCACTTCTCTAAAGAGAGAACGGCAGGAGAAATGCCTAAAATGAGGAAAGCCCAGGTCTGCTGAGACCAAAGCTAGTATTATCATAAAATCCTACTTTACTACTTGGAATAAAGGCAAAAAACTCTTACAAGAAAAAAAGTTTTAAAGAATGTTTATAGCTGGGCACAGACTTTTACCCACAATTAACCACCCAAAAGTCAGAAGTAGACATGTAGCTGAAATAGTGGAACACTAAAATCTTAGAGAAAGCACACACATACACACACACACACACACACACACACACACAGAGTTTGTAAGTATCAGATATGATATATTTTCTTTCGACAAAGGGGAATATTATATATATGTATATATATATATATATGACTGGCTATAGAGTCTGAATCTGAGAGATATAATCTCTGATGCTGAAGAAACAAGCCTTACCTCACAGACTGCAGCAAATACAAGGAAAATACAGCATTTCTCCCTCACACTAACTTTCTAGGAGAAGATTAGTTCAGAAGTTCTTGTACACACCTAAGTTTGGGAGAAACATAGAAAGGGCTAGAAGCCTCATCTGGTCAACTCTTGCATTCCTGATTTATTGAATGCTTTGATCAATGGACTGAGGCAGTTTTGCGCCAGATCTCAAACCAGGTGGCATAAAGATGAAAAGCCTTAAAATAAGAGAACCCAGGGACAGAGCTTTTCTTCAAGAGGATTAATACAAAGTAATAATAAATGATTCATTTCTGAGAAATCCATGAAGGTAACAAATAAGAGATTTGGTAATAATTTCTGATCTACATTGTGAGTAAATTACCTAATTGCATATCAGTGACAAAGAAGCTTTACAGTTAGGATTTCAAAGATAAAACATTTTCATTTCACTCAATGAAAAAAAAATCTTCCTTTTCTTGGCTCTCCAAGAGCTCAGTTAATCATTGACATAGTGACAGGCATCATTTTGGTGATTTTCATCTGTAACTAATTAAAATTCTGTTGCTTAATTTGAAATGTCTACCTCCATGGTGAAACCAAGTCATTACAATAAGAGAAGCAAATTGGTCTGCCCTGATTCTTCTGCAAGATGGGTCTTTAAAAGTGAATGGAATCACTACAGATAAAAGGGAAGTCTGAGAGAATTTAGCAAATTAATGAGGCTAGGCTGTTAATTTTATTTTGTGTTCAGATTTTTTTCCACTAATGGGGAATTCTTTAGGGCCTCTCTAGATGGGGAGGAAGGTCAAAAAAGGTCTCACAACTAAGAATATACGCTACAAGGTTGAAGAGCAAAAACTGTGCATTCAGACGTATTTAGAAAGCTAGAAATATCACTAAAAGATATTTCATTAGCAGAGTATCACTTCTGGGAATCAAATAAATGTGTGTGCTTGCTAATTCTTCAGTTTCAGTTGCAAACATAGTAATAATAACAAAAGTAACTTCAGTAATTGAAAAGATGACAATCTGTGTTTTTCAAAATCACCACTTATAAACCTACTTTTCATTTCACTTTAATATTAACACTAAATACAATTTTTTAAAAGATGAATGGTGGAGTCCAGAAGCTTAATTCTCTCACCATTCAATTTTAACTTGTCCTAGTCAGATGAACCACAGTTCAAATTCTTCAAAAAAAAGTCCAGATCTTCCTATTTATCTAAAATTACTACATAAATTAAACAACTATTTTGTCATGCTGAGCTATTAACAGAGCTGCAAAAGAATCATCTACATCATCCTTGTCAATCTGCATCATCTAACTTGGAATCACAGAAACTACATATATCCAAAAATATGATGTTGTAAACTAGTGTATTATTTAAATGTTTCATCATCTAACATAGGTTTTCCAGGATTATTCACTTAAGATAAAGTATTAACTACCTAAATAATCATACATTGCAATCAGCACTTTTTTTTCGCCAAACTGGGTCAAAACAGTGTTATCATTAACTTAGTGGAAAATTATTTTAATTGGTATTTCTTTGCATAAGAGTAGGGCTGCTTTTATTTTACCAGCCACTTATCTTTCTCAGACTGGATTTCAATGCTCCTTCAAGTCTTAGCTTTCAGCTCACTCTTCCTCTGATGCGGCTATGACATTTAGAAAGTTGCTCAAGGTCATGCACATGGCTGGCTTTGTTTTTCAGAACACGAATTTTTCTTTCTTGCCTCTTGTGCATGTCTCAATCCTACTCCGTGTTCCTGGCCTGCATTAAAACATGAATTTGCTGTCTCCTGAGACCTCTCAAAGTTTTATAGGACTTTTATCTTCTTTCTCTGTTCTGCTGAACTGCTTCCTCAATGTGCTCCTAGTGGTGGCAAATATTTCAAAACATCCACTTTTCTCCTGCATCTTCATGGTACTAGGCAACCACTCTCAAGGGCAGTATTTTTTTAATGGGTTGTTTGGGATCTGGTGGTGGCCACTTCCTATAAGAATGAAGATATCCACCGTCAAATAGAAGGCTTGACCTGGCTCATTTCACCTTGAATGGATATAGATAGCCTTTCTCACGCTGTAGCAGATGCAATAGGAGATGTATTCCAATTCTCAGTGTCTGGGAGGCAATTCATTTAAAATTAGTTGCTCAACTGCAAAAAGGGGGGTTCTTACAGTTTGCCCTTTACCAAAAAGATCACCTGAAACTTATAATACCACCCTCCTCTCCTACACACACACACACACACACACACACACACACACACACACACACACACACACTTCAGTTCTCTGTCACCACCTGGCGTCCTGAAGAGATCTCTTTTCTGGATGCAACTGAGTTAGCCATTCTACCTCCCCAGCCCTTCAGGTGCCAGCAGCTCTTAGAAGGCATTGCTGCTAGATGGAAATTGGGACATAGGAAGGGAAGAGAGGCTAGACAAACAGGGGGAAAAGAGGGCCATTGTCTACAGCATCATTATATAGAGATCAGGGTCTCAGCAATCAGAAGATGTTACAAAATAAATCAACATTTCCTACACGGGACCTGCTGGGTTAACTGATTTATGAGAGCACTCATTTTCCCCAGTCTAGTTTCTTAGAGACACGGGGAACATACACAATTTCTACCAATTACATTTCTGTCTTCCTTTCCCCACTGCTGTAAGCTTGACAAGATTTCTGTTTGTTTACTTTTGTTTTCTTCGTCTAGGTTATCACTAGCCTTTTGTCAGAAATTAGAAGAGGCTATGTCAGCAACTCTAAACAAATACGTGTGTGTGTGTGTGTGTGTGTGTGAGAGAGAGAGAGAGAGAGAGAGAGAGAGAGAGAGAGAGAGAGAGAGAGTCCTGGGTCTTGAACTTGGGGACTGGGTGCTGTCCCTGAGCTTTTGTGCTCAAGGCTCATGCTCTACCACTTGAGCCACAGTTCCACTTACAGCTTTTCGGTGATTAGTTGGAGATAACAACCTCACAGACCTTCCTGCCCTAGACGGCTCCATCCTCAACTCTCAGCCTCTTCAGTAGCTAGGATTATAGGTGTGGGCTGCCAGTACCTAGTTTATAGGTCTTCTTCTAATTGGCAAATAAGAAATAGATAAGGGGGTGGGGGAAGCACACAATGTGTGAGGACATGTATACATTGTGGAATATCAAACCCAAATCTAACTTTTACCTATAAGTTATATTGGAGCGTTTCACTAGCAAGAACTCATCCAATCCATTCATATAACTTGAATGTTTTAAAGAAATTTACAATGGGGGCTGGGGATATGGCCTAGTGGCAAGAGTGCCTGCCTCATATACATGAGGCCCTGGGTTCAATTCCCCAGCACCACATATACAGAAAATGGCCTGAAGTGGTTCTGTGGCTCAAGTGGCAGAGTGCTAGCCTTGAGCAAAAAGAAGCCAGGGACAGTGCTCAGGCCCTGAGTCCAAGGCCCAGGACTGCCCCCCCCCCCCCCAAAAAGAAAGAAATTTACAATGCTGAAAGGAACACATAGGAGGCAATGCTTACCTGGAAGTCACAAATATTATCAGTGGTCGCAATGCAAGCTACTTTTCTTCAGTGGTAGCTGAGGCCAGGAGAAACGAGAAGTTGGCTTTTCCATTAGATGAAGTGGGAAAGTAATTAATAAAAAATAAGCACTACCCTCGGCCATCTGGGGTTTATTATTTGTGCCACTTTTGTTAAAAGCATGGTAATGTTTTCATATATTTCCTATTCTGGACCACACAAGCAGGCTGTGTTCACTTGCTTATTGCTGACAAGCATCATGATGTCGGCAAGTTCATAGAGCTCAGCGCCCATCAGTGTCTCTTAAATAACACCAAGAAAAATTTCTATGCATAACTCACTTTTAGATTCTATATGCCTCACTAATTGACTCAAACAAGGGAACAGTTGGAAAAGCGGTAGAGGGAATTAAATGTGTTATTAGCAAGGAGTTAAGTCTGGGCTAAATCTATTTTCTAGTGCCAAAAGACAATGGAACATCACTGTAATTCAAAGCAACTACTGCAGCCCGCTGAGGCTGCAAAGTAGGCTCTGAAACGTTCTGGATGTGTGCGATTGAGAAGACCATCAGATTGTCTGTGCCTCTGCCTTCCCTTTTGTAAAATGAAAATATTAGTCATGCCTACTTCATCAGATGGTTACCAGACTTGAGAAATGAGAGACAATAAAAAGACCCTAAAAACTGTCAGTCAGACAAATGCTCTCCAAATATTTAGTGCCATTTTCCTGCACATTTTTAAGTAAAATGCTCATCCTCCATGTGAACTGGAATTCAACTTCAAGAAGACAACTGCAAATCACAAGAATGAGCAAAGGGCTGCAGACTGACATTGCTGAGCCATTTGAGAAACACACACACACACACACACACACACACACACACACACACGAGCTTTCTGAAATCGTAGAATGAATTGACATTGGGTGCCATTCTACAATTATCCATCTAATGTTTATTTCAAATGAACAAATGTTGAATTCAATTAAAATTCTGTCTCCAGAAACAACGTTCAATGTTTTGCCATGACTTGGAGAAACTGAGACATGAAATATGTTCCGAAAATGTCTGAGGCTTGATGGTGACAAGGTCTAACCAAGGGGAAGCAGAGAGAAAAAAATAACCCTGGTTCTGAAAATAGTGTAGAGCTTGTTTTGGGTATCTCTAAATCCAAGTAGAGTAAACGTGACTTCATTTTATTAAAATGACTTTGTTTTATTTATTAACTCACACCTCTCCTTTTAAGGATTGATTAGGTACTAAAGGGGAGAAGTTCCCTGTGTCTGCTCATCACATAAGTGTCATAAAACCACAAGATCATTTATCAGCAGTTTTAATGTGTGCACGATGCTGGTGGCTCACACCTAGAATCCTAGCTACGCCAAAGACTGAGATCTGAGGATCCTAGTTCAAAGCTAGACAGGGAAGGAAAGTTGGTGAGACTCTTATCTCCAACTAATCACCAAAAAAGTCCACAAGTGGATCTGTGTCTCAAGTGATGGAGTGCTAGCCTCGGGTCACAAATGCTCAGAACAACACCAACACTCTGAGTTCAAGTCCCAGGACCGGCACCAAAAAAAAAAAAAATGTAGAAAACAAACCACAATGTTTTAAAGTAAATTTCATTAAAGTAGTGTGTGTTCTTAACTTTACAGCTGAATATAGTAATTGAATAAATACAAAGCTTCTGAAAGTAACAGTCTCACATAGCTGACAGCTCTATAGTCCAAATTTCACATTGGCAAGAGCCTTTCCCAGGGGAACTTCTTATTTTTACTCCATGAATTCCATGTTAATGAAAATTTAGAAAAGGAAAGAAATTGCCCTTTTTAAAGTAATAACCATTTGATCATTTTTAATTAATCAAAAGCATGCTACTTCCAATTAGTACTTTTGACCAGGACAGGCAGAATAATCAGGAGAACCAATCTGGGTTTGCAGGACTAAGAGTCTGGAAACTCCAGACTGAGAACCAAGAACTCATGAAAAATTAGGTTTGTAGAACATAAAATATGGCTATTAAGAGCCAACTAATTTTTCACAAATGAACTTTCGATTTTAAACCACCTAATATTTCTTTGTCTAAATCTCAGAATTTTTCCCTGTGACTGGAATTTCACAGATGGACTCCATATCCAGCCCAAAGAAATGCCCTTTCCAGATGAGTTCCTCAGAACAGAACTGTGTTTCTTCAAAGGCAGCAAGCTAGGTACAAAATCTACAGTAGCTCCCAAGGGAAGATCAATCAGCAAGTATAAAATTACTTTATATATAGTCTACTGGTTATTCTGTCATTTTTCTAAGCAGAAGACAATGATAATCCAAGAATAAAATAAAATAAATAAGGCACGGGGCATGTGTTAATTTTAATGTGGAGGTGGTTGCTTTTGGAAGAGGAAAATGTGCTGATTTTCATGACCCTGTAAAATACTTGAACATTTGCCCTCTAACTGAACTCGCAAATATATAAATGTTAAGAAAAATAATTAAAACCACACACTAATAATGTACTTTCATTATCATGGCTGCCAGTTAGATCTCATAAAGAGCAACATTGTAAATGTAAAAGTATCTCAGATTCATTATTGAAATATAGGTTAATGGTCTAAACCCAGTACTTCAAAAAAAAAAAGTATAAGTTCTTGATATACAAGTGATTGATGGTAAATGTTGGCTGAAATTCTTTCATTGCTTAAAAATAGATATAAACAGCTGGGTGCTGGTCGCTCCTGCCTACAATTCTAGCAACTTGGGAGGCTGAGATCTGAGGATTGAGGTTCAAAGCCAACCTTAAGCAATAATGTCTGTGAGGCTCTTAACTCCAGAATTAACCCTCAAAGAGCCAGAAGTGTAGCAATGGCCCAAATGGTAGAGAACTAGCCTTGAGCACAAAAGCTCCGGGCAGCACCCAGGCTCTGATCTCTGTACTTGTGTGTACACACACACACACACACACACACACACACACACACTTGATTTCCCTCTTACCTCATCCCTGTTCTCTCCATTACTAGCCCCAAATTCCTACCATGGATTGTTCAGGTTTTCATCTTCATACAGTTTTTCTGTCTGTATTCATTCCTAAATAGTCCTGCTTAGTCCAATGGCTTTGGATAACAGCTATACACTAACAAAACTCTGTTTTCTTATCTCTATGCAGGCCTCACACTAAGTTCACAGATTTACTGTAAATGACATCTCAATGCATCTGAACAAACCCACACTTGCACCTCTCTCCCGGATCTTAAAAATGGCAAGGACCTTCTTTGAACTAGAAAAATGTCCCATGGACTTTTTATTCATGTCACCCTCTCATTCATCCCCTATGTCCAATTCAGATCCTTCTGTTTGTCCCTTAAGATATATCTTGAATTTCACCTTTCCTGCTAACTCTACCCCTGCCATCCTGGCCCACCTGAGATTGCCTCGGTGGTCTCTGTCAGCTCTCTCCACTCTTATTCTCTATCCCAGCATTCCTCTCCATGAGTCACACAGTCTTTGCAAAGTCAATGACAACTCCTGTGACCCATTTGATTAAACATTCTGAGGACTTTCCCTTATCGCTCAAAGTAAAAACCAATGTCCTTCAGACTGCCTGGGAGAACTAACATGACCTAAGGGCCGTGGCCCTTATTTCTCCTAATGACTTTCCCCTTGGCTGACCCACTCCCGGCTACTGACCTCCTTGCTTATCTTCAAGCACATCTGCCACACAGCTGCCTGGGGCCGCCTGCCCTGGTTCACTCTTCCAGGAAGACTAAAGTCCACTAAAATCAAGGTACCTCACGTCTAACCTATGAAAATCTGCAGTGTTTAAGGCTTTAGAATAATCATGTTTCCTCCCTCTCTTCCCTAAAATTTTTGACATCTACGTATGAAAAGTACCCCAACTGAAAACTTGGGGGGTTAATTATTAAGGATTATTACATATAGTAATTCAATGAACTGTGAATTCTTCTCCTCAAAAAAAAAAATAAATTACCTCTGTAGAGCCAATGAAATACATTTCTCCTCTCCTCTAATTCCATATAATTCAAAGATTTTTACAGTACTACAAAAAAAGGAAAAAGAATTCAATTATGACAGGCGAGAATTGCATCTATTGAACAATGATTCAACTACAGTGAATTAGATATTTTTCATGCTTATTTTCACTACAATTTGCATGACAATATTTAGTATTCTTAATAACAAAGATAACCACTGAGCCCCAAGTGGGGAAATTTCTCCAAACTGTACCACTGAACTTCTAGTAAGCCAAAATAACAGTATTACTGACTTTCTATTTCTTCTTAAAGGATTAGAAATAGGAATATTTTATAGTAATACTTGTCCTATTACATCAAAGTTGATATGAAAAGTTTTTTTTAAAAAAACATTATGAGAGGTGGGGAAAAGGAGGGAGAAAAATGAGGGAACAGGTAATAAGTTTGATGAACTCATTGCCTTACGTGTGAAACAGTAACCCCGTTGTATATCTCTTTGACAATAAATAAATTAATAAAACACTATAAAAATTATGAAGACGTAAGAACTTTGTGCTTTACTTTTTGAGATAGAAGTTTCTCTAAATTTTGGAAGTGATTTTTTTTCTTAGGGAGGCAGGGGATTTAGAGACAGAGTTCCCTATGGATCCAAGGCTGGCCTAAAACTCTTAATCCTCCTTCCTCAGCCTTCAAAGTGCTGAGATTTCAGCCATGCTCCATCCAACCTTACCCAGCATGAGCCCTTTTCTAAGATACAAATTTCTTTGTTCTAAACTTTTCAATTTTTGACTGTCTAAAATTCAACCACATTCAAAATTCTGATATTGAACTAAAATTATTTATAAAAATGTAAATTAAAGCAGGTGCCTGTCACTCACCTTGGGAATCCTAACTACTGGAAAGGCAGGGATCAGGAGGCTCACAGTTCAAGATCAGCCCTAGGAACAAAGTTCATGGGACTCCATTGCAACCAATAGCTACACAGTGGAACACACCTGTCATCGTCACTATGACAGGCTGAGATAGCTAAGATATCCATTCTGGACCAACGAGAGCAAAATAACTTCCAACCTTGCTTCCTAGCTATGACAGGAAGTATAAATAAGAAGACCATAGTCCAGCCCAACCTGGGCAAGGGAATCCCTTTCTTGAAAATAACCAAAGTGCTGGCTGCTAGTGATGCACACCTGTAATCCTAGCTACTCACGAGACTGGGATCTGAGGATTGCGGTCTAACGCCAGCCCTGGCAGATAAATTTGTTGAGACTCTAACCACCAAAAAAGTTGAGAGTGGTAGAGTGCCAGCCTTGAGCAAAAAAAGCTAAGGGATAGCATCTGTGCCCTGAGTCCAAGCCTCAGTCTCAGTATTGGCATCAAAAAAAGCAAAAAAGAGGAGGTGAGACTCAAGTTGTAGAGCACCTTCCTGGGTAGACCCTAAGTTCAAATAATAGAGGAAGAGAGGGAGGGAAAGAAGGAGGGAAGGATGGAGTGGGGGAGTAAAGGAGGGAGGGAGGGAGGGAGGGAGGGAGGGAGGGAGGGAGGGAGGGAGGGAGGGAGGGAGGGAGGAAGGAAGGAAGGAAGGAAGGAAGGAAGGAAGGAAGGAAGGAAGGAAGGAAGGAAGGAAAAAATGATGGAGGTACAGAGGAAGGAAGGAGAAAGTCCTAAAAAATACTTTCTTATTTAACTTTCTATTTTTCCCAATTCTATACTCCTTAAAATAATATAATGGGGGGCTGGGGATATAGCCTAGTGGCAAGAGTGCCTGCCTCGGATACACGAGGCCCTAGGTTCGATTCCCCAGCACCACATATACAGAAAACGGCCAGAAGCGGCGCTGTGGCTCAAGTGGCAGAGTGCTAGCCTTGAGCGGGAAGAAGCCAGGGACAGTGCTCAGGCCCTGAGTCCAAGGCCCAGGACTGGCCAAAAAAAAAAAAAATAATAATAATAATAATATAATGGAATCCACATAAAACTGTTTTATGTGACATATTCTTTTTACAAAATTCCAATTTCCAACATTCTATCATTTGTTTCTCATCATTAGTGTTAACATTCTATTTCGCTCCCTTTTTGTGCTGGATCACAGCAGAGAAACCTTACAGATGTTAAACCAAACAGCCAGTACAAATACTAACATAACTCTCTCTTCCTCCTTCCTCTGGATTCTTCTTAAAGGACACACATGAAAATACACTGCCATTACTGCAGTGACTGCTGCACCACTATTATCCTCTCTGTCACACTCATTAATCTTATCCATTTGTGCCACTGGTTAGAAAAACCATGACTCACTGAGAATGACCTAGCGATCAATGGGAAACTGATTTAGAAACCGGATCTTCTACTTCTTTCTTTTGTTCAGTAAGTCTTTCTTCCCCAGAGCAAAACCGTACATCAAATTATGTCCAGACTGTGTATGAAATGCAGAGCGACAAAAAAGGACAGTGAAGATGAGAGATCTGAATGACACCACCCTCTCTCCTGCCAAGACTGCCTGGCACTGTGCACCTCTCATGTGGCACAGAGATGGGGTAAAGGAGGGGATCTGACTTAGGCCACCCTATACTTTCTCCTAGATCAACTCATCTTGATCAAAGAAGGGGATCCAGAAACAAGCCGTCTATTTGGCGGGTCCCAAGGCACACAGATGAACAGAAAACTGACTCTAATCTCAGAGCCTCATTCTTCAACTCCCGTTTGAATCACTGAATCCTTTCTCATTGACCCACTTTCTTTAAGATTCATTCTGGCTTCTTCTATCTATAACAGAGTGCTCAGTTTGAGGGGCAAGAAAGGACAAGCCACAACCAAAATAAACTCACAGTAGACCACACTGACAACGTGATTTAAAATAGACAAAATAGAAAGGTTATGTTGTAGAGTTTTTTAGCCTTCTGTATGGAAGAGTGATAACAACTCAGGACCTCTCAGAAAACCTCAAGTAAACATAATTAACTTCAGGCTCCTAGAACTTCCTCATCTGATAACTAAAAGGTGCTATTCTGACCAACATCCCCCCGTTTCCTCCCACCACTACCACCATTAAACTCTTCGTTTCTTGACTTAGAAAATATATGTGCATTTAACATTTATTTCCTCCAAGTTTCTGGTTGAGAGGTACAATCCCAGTTCGTCCTTCAGTGTTTCTACAAAAAAAAAAAATGCCAGTGCATTATAGATCTGACCGAGGTAAGGTAATCCCTCAAAGGAGGCAAAAGCAAACAATGTCAAGGAGAGAAGAGGGAAAATTTTCTGAAAGCTTTGCACCTGCTGTTGCCTGCTAACACAAAAATCCATTGGCCACATCTCTTCTTGAATAAAGTGGTTCCATTCATGTTTCACAAAAGGAAATTTCTTACAAGCTTCTAAAGTAATGTCATTCAATATTTACATGTTATATAACAACCAAAAGATATACTTTAAAACTCAACTCTCCTGATTGGTTCAATTAAACCACCCTAAAAAATACAACATGTAATGACTCAGCTAACAAAAGAATCAAAAGAACCCCCATTCTATTATGTTATCGCTGAAGAATGGAACCATTATCATTCATCTGAAGCTGGACACCTGAAAGGAACCTGGTCAGAAGAAACATATCAAAGATTCAAGGAAGCATGACTTCAAAAAGTACAGCTCCAGTGAGCTTCTGGGGAAATATGCCCAGAGCTTGAGCCAGGCAGGGGCTGACCTGGTCATCTACCTTCAACCTGGAAAAGTCCATAAGCAATATTGCCACAGGTCATGTTAAGATAATATATGTCTATAGATTTACCTAAACAACAGAAATCCAGAGTATGAACTTAAGGTCCTCACTCTGAATTGGCTTCTGAATTTTCCAGTGAACTACTAGTAGCCATATGACTTTGGATGAGTTATTAAATTACATTGAACCTCAATTTCTTTTTTTTAGTACTAAATCCGATTATGTTGCTAACATTAAAATAAATGGTACCTTGACAATAATAAGCCCTATTTCTGATTGAAAATAAGAGTTTATCCTTAGGATCTATGTCTCCTAGGACATGTGGATGTCAGAATAAATGGATAACTCTATTTCCTAAAAACAACTAGACAGACAGTGTGTGAAATGAAAACATCATGTGATTTCAAAGGTATTGAGCAGTGCCATGAGGTATTTTTATTAATGAAGACCCATAAATTTATTTTCTCATAGCTATGTTTCATCCTGCAATTATCTCAGAGGAAAGCTGGGGTAAAGAGTTCAGTGTGAGTCTTTAAATTGTTCTACAGCACAATTACAGCTACTAAACACGTTCGCAGACCTTTACATTCGTATTGACCTTGGGTACAAAGCACACTAAAAAAAAAAAAGTACCCTCAGATGTTTTTACTATGGCTATTAATATCTAAGAACCAGTTAATTGCAAAGGCAGGCAGTTATAAATAAATATGAATTGTGGTGTTTTCCTTTACAACAGAAAATGTCTTATTCTTTAAAAACAAAACAAAACATGGTTTTCCAGAATGTATCATATCCTTGATAATATATCTATAAAATAATTTTCAGTGTTCTGTTTATTTTATACATCACATATGTATCCGTAGGAAAGTTTCTACCAGGTCAAAATTATTTAAGAGATGTTTACTCTTACTTCCTGGTTTGTGAAGGAGTAGCTGAAGTCACTGGTTAAACAATAGCTTTGAATCATTGATTTAACTCAGGAGATTTACAAAGATCTCTTGGTTTATATGAAAATGCATTCTGGAATATAACGTGAAATTACACTTAGTATTCAAAATAAAGCAGAAAATACAAACAAAAAGGGTAAAGAAAATTTTCCCTGGAAGGTACTTGTCTAAGTCCCTGGGTGTGTCTACGGCCCATTGCCACTGGCACTGTAAGGGCTCGACTGTACCATCCCATCCTCCCAACAGCTCTCCTTGCACCCGGGCAATGTATTACCCAAGAACCCTGGCTCCACCTAAGCCCCAGCTAGTACATTTGCAATCAGCTGGGACCCAGCAGTCAGAGACTAAGTACCTGCCCTGTATTCTATGGGCAAATGTATCTGGCATTTGCTGTAGAGAACACAGCTATAGGGGTGATATAGGGAGATCCGCCTGAGGAGGCATAAACAGACACAAGACACCCAAGTGCAGACTACCTGAGGAAGGAGATTGCACCCTGACAGCATTCTGAGATGATGGATCAAGTCTAGGTTGATAGCCCTGAACTTTTCTATTTTTTGAGCCAGCCCACACCTACCTACCTTCCTTCCTTCCTTCCTTCCTTCCTTCCTTCCTTCCTTCCTTCCTTCCTTTTTCTTCCTTTCCTTTCCTTTTCTTTCTGACACAGTGAGATGCATTTCTGTCCCTTGTAACAGGTATTTTTAATACAAAGATTCAAAGACAGAACAATGGTGCATGGCAAAGGAGCACAGAATTTCTTATCTACTGATCTACCACTCCATTCTCTCCCCACATGCTATCCTTCCTCCTTTCCTCCACTGTTTCTTTGTGCTCATCATCAAGAATTCCCATCCGTCAACATGCAGCACTTTCTTTTTGAATTAGCTTTAAATTTCCAAGACCCTGCCTGGCAAAGTCAGCCTTGAATGCTCCTAAAAAAAATCTGAACGAAGCTCCACGGTGACATTTCTTGTCAACTTTATTCTACCTTGTCCTCAGAATCACAAGCCGGAGCTTCAGTGTGAATTAAAATTACCAAAAAGGAAAACTGAACGTATATACCAGAGTTCTACTGTTTTGTGAACGATCTGGATTTGTTTAAAGGTGTCCTCTTTCATCATAAAAAGATTTGAGAACACATTTTTTTAACTCTCCCTAGACTTGTAAACCCTACACCAGAACACAAACTTTATTTTTATTATCCCTTTCTCTCCAAGTTCTGGAACAAACTTTCTTCTCCTTTCTGCCTATTGTGACCAAACTACCCAACTCCTCCTTTCCAGGTACCCTCCTATATTTTTAACACTTTCATTTTGTACATCTTCCTTTGCAGATTAAAGCTTTGCCTTGTTTAATATTTTTTAAATCCTATATGACATCATCTACCCAAATTCCCATTAAGTTTTTCTGCTTATATAACTTATTAGAACTGGGAGGGGGGGATGAGGGACGAGGTAACAAACAGTACAAGAAATGTATCCAATGCCTAATGTATGAAACTGTAACCTCTCTGTAATTCAGTTTGGTAATAAAATATATATATATAAAAAGAAATGGCAAACCAATGCAACAACGATACTCACAAGACAATATGTTGGAAATTACCTGTACAACTGGGGGGGATTGGGAAGGAGGGTAGGTGGGAGAAAAATATGGGATGGGGTAACAAATATGACAATAAATGTACTTGCTACATTACTATGTAACTGTAACCCCTCTGTATATCACCTTGACAATAAAATTAAATTAAAAATAAAAAATAACTTATTAGAACTAATATAATCTCTTTTCTTGTAAAATGGCTCTTGTAAAATGGCAGCTAGGAGTACAGGGATGAGCCACATACTCACTAGCCATATTTATTTTTATTTAAAACAATTTTAGGGGCTGGGGATATAGCCTAGTGGCAAGAGTGCCTGCCTCGGATACACGAGGCCCTAGGTTCAATTCCCCAGCACCACATATACAGAAAACGGCCAGAAGCGGCGCTGTGGCTCAAGTGGCGGAGTGCTAGCCTTGAGCGGGAAGAAGCCAGGGACAGTGCTCAGGCCCTGAGTCCAAGGCCCAGGACTGGCCAAAAAAAAAAAAAAAAACAATTTTAGACATAAGAGAGAAATCAAATATTCACAAAAAGAATTCATCGGTCATAGGCTAACCCAGGAGCAAATAATCAAGATCTCAGGAAATGAACATACTTTGTCCTACTACCCATCTTCCCAGACTCAGAAATCGCAGAAACATATCAGCATTCATCTATGTGTCACACTCTTTGTGATGTCCAGAACATTTCCAAATAGTTTGTTTCTTTACCATATCCAAAGTATTTAATCAGCCCAGATGGTCCTCAGTGAACAAATGAGTCAAGAAACTGTGATATGTACACCAATAGAATTTTATTCCTCCATTAGAAAGAATGATATTGCACCATTTGTTAAGAAGTAGAAAGACTTGAGGGGAAAAAATATGGTTTTCCCTTATATGTGGATGCCAGTCTACCTTTTAAACTTCCAAGTAAATATGACAGGTGGTATGCAAGTGTATGCAAAGGTACTAACTGAAATACAGTAGACACAAGAGAGATCTCAACTAGCATAATTTCTTACAAAGGCAAACTCAAAGTTCAGTAAAAATAAAACACCAGCAAGTGAGTACTGAAAGGAGGTGGTATGAATACTGAAGAGGGAGAGGGGTGAATGAATGAAGAAAAGAGGAGGGGTGGAAATACAGACAAGAATCCAACATATATTTTACAAATAGAGGAAGGATGGGTGAGAATGTTGAAAGGGGCGATATTACATTTATAAACTGCTTTGTTAAATGGCAACTCCTTTGTACAACTACTTAAAGCTAACAATAGAAGAAATGTTAAGGAAAACTCAAACCCAATGCAAAGAAAAATGTGCAAATTGGCATAATATTCAGATTGCTCTAACATTTTATCGATAGCCTCATTCTTAAGAACTGTGGAGTTCAATCAGTAAGGGAGAATATGAGTCTCCTTTGCTGGCAGCCCTGCCATTTGCCTGCTAGTAAGATATTGGAGATCAGCTACTGTTTGTGTCGGTGACACTGAACTTTCTGGACAAGCAGTCATCCAGAAAGTGTAAAACACTGCCATACTGGTGAACCATTTTATTGGTTCCGGTTCATAAGATTCTAACTATAGAATTTTATTTTCGAGGCCAAGCCTTAATCTTCTATTGGAAAAGGAATTTAACATCTCTGAACGGCCTTACATTTTGCTCAGCTTTTCACTGCTGGTGTCAAAGGTGTGAAAGACTTCACACACACACACACACACACACACACACACACATACACACACACACATCTTAAAAGAGTTTACAGGGGGGAAAAAAAAGCAAACCTCCTTTTGCCTTTTTAAACTCCAAAGGAAATGGAGGAAGAAAAAACAAATACGGAAAGTTGAAAGAGAAGGGAAAAAGAAAGAAAACATAGCAAAAGGGTTGGGAAGAAAGAGAATGAATGTAAGGAAAGGGATGGGAGAAAAATATGACCCACAGCTTATCACAAAACACAGCCCAGTGGAACTGATCACCCCTGCAAACAAATCTGTACTTATAATGAGCATGCTGATCCCCAGGGTGCAACTTGTCCTGATCTCAGTGACTTCCTGCAGGCCACACAGCCTCAGGGCAGTCACCTGTGTGGCTTCTCTCCCTGGATCCAACGGTGCCCCCTACAGCCCCCAAAGAACCCTGGGAACACTGCTCACACAGGGCTGTGTGATCCCCAGGTACAATGGGAATGGCCCCTAATATTCAGAGCATGATTAGCATATTTCATACACAATAATACTTCTAATCGGTTTAGTCCATTTAAAAAAAAATCCAGTTCATCCACAATACCAAACATTATACTACACAGGTAGCTCTTAAGTGCACCTGCACATAAGGGGAGCATTTACTGTCTCAAGTTTCAAGAACAACAACAAACGTCTAATCTCCTAAATCAGGATTAACTGGGGCTTGCATTTCTAATTCCTAAATATGCATAATACCCAAATGGGCATGGGGCAATTCATTCATAATTTGCCCTTTTCCTCATTCGTCAAACATTTATCCTGTACCTACTCTCATCTAAGAACATGTCTGGGTCCACAGAACAGTCCAATGTGCAAACAGAAGAAATAGTCTAATTGAAAATTTGACAAGAAGCACACTCAGTAACATGGACAGTATCTACTGGGGCAGAATTGTTTAAGAACTGGTTCTAAATATCAAGAAAGCCTAGGATAAGGATATGAGTTTGAGCTTAAGTAAGAAGCTTGAGAAAACAATCAGTTGGTCAAGAAGAATGAGGAAGAGAGCATGTGGAGAGATATTAACAAGATGGTAGAGAGGATCCTAAAAGGTGAGTCTGGGGAAGAAGAGGCATATAAAGAATGAGCAAGGGCCAGGCAACAGGGCTATTGAAGGGCACTTCTTTACCCTACAAGTAATGAAAAGCTCTTGAAGGTCAAATGAAACAAAGATCACTACTAATATTTACTGATCTTTCCTGTGCCTCCAACTACTGCAGGTATTTTGTAATAGTGAACCGTTTCAAGGCTCCTTGCTCTGTGAAGTTGGTACAATTTATAACTACATTTTAGAGATGAGGAAATTGAAATGCACCGGAAAAGTTCAGTGACTTGCTCACTTTAATTGCTGTTAGGATTTGAAGCATTTCACACATTATAGCAATAGAGAGAGAGAGAGAGAGAGATACATTTTCCCAAAGGCACCTCTCATAATACAAGGCCATGAAAGAGTTTTAAAAAGTAAAAGAAGGTAAAATTATACAACATAGTATCAAATCATACCGTGCTGATTAATGAACAAATAATTTAACGAATGGATGGATAATTATAGAAAACTAGTAATTCAAAAGTCTTTGGGCTGGGAATATGGCCTAGTGGCAAGAGTGCTTGCCTTGTATATATAAAACCATGGGTTCGATTCCCCAGCACCACATATATAGAAAATGGCCAGAAGTGGTGCTGTGGCTCAAGTTGCAGAGTGCTAGCCTTGAGCAAAAAGAAGCCAGGGACAGTGCTCAGGCCCTGAGTCCAAGCCCAGGACTGGCAAAAAAAAAAAAAATCTTTTAATCTTTTATCAACATAAATGAATGGCTTATTTATTATAATTATATTTATTTACAAAGACAAAGTACATAAAGATAGACACATATATGGATGGAATTCTATAATTATATATTACATTAATACATTATCTTTCCTGAAGTTTTTTGTTTACAAGTGTTTTAATAACACTTCTAATATTATTTTTTAATCTGGAAAACCTTGAAAATATCCAAATAATTTATTATTTGGCTCTAGCAATATTCATTAAAACAAATAAATTCAAATTATTCATTTTAATCATCCTTTCTTATGATGGAAGAACTGGCTTGAATAACTCAACTATAATATATTTATTTTATTTTAAGTTTTATAATTCTAGGTACTCTGGAGACTGAGATCTGAGGACTACAGTTAAAAACCAGTCAAAGCAAGAAAAGTCCAAGAGACTTTTATCTCCAATTAACCACCAGGGGAAAAAAAAATCCAGAAGTGGAGGTATGGCTCAGAGATAGAGTGCTAACCTTGAGTAAAAAAAGCTCAGGGAGAGTGCCCAGGCCTTGAGTTCAAGCCAGAGTACCAACACTTTTTTTTTTCCACTTGCAAATTTTTAAATTCAAGAACATTATGGTATTTATGTTATTGTCAAATTCTGCAAAAATATATATGTAGTGAAATTTTATGCTACAAGGTAAACTGCTCCTGGAGGTACTTCCCAGTCAAGAACTGTTTTTCCTTCTCAGATTTAGAAATGTGTTGTAACATTCCTACATTATTTTGCAAGCCAGTCATTGTGCAGGCACAGTAAACTCCATCTACAAAATCCCATTTCCTCCCAGAAACCTTGTATAATCCCGAAGTCTGGATTATGTGCCTTTTTATTCCCCTCTGTTATTTTGGGCTCCCTTTCCACAGCCCTTACCTCTGCATATTTCTTTATGAAAATCAAAATCCTGAAGAAGTTTACTATCTGGAATTTATCAGCTGCAAGCATGCACACATCTTTAACTTAAGAAAGTATAAACATGCTCCGTCAGGGTGCGGTGCTTGAGGTTGGATGTCAAATCAAAGACTGACGTAACTCCACGTTTATTAAATCCTGAGTCATAAACTTTCAACACCTATTCAATTCTACCACACCTAGTCTATTTGGCAAAGTGCATTTACTTTTTCTCTGATGAGTACACACACACATACACACATACACACACACACACACACACACACACACACTGCATCTCAGCATAAAAACATGAGATCTAAATAGAACAGCATGGATTCCTTTTAAAAGCATACCTAGTTCATACCTGGTTCAGATTCATTACATCTCTATTTTCCAAGCCAGTTTCCAGGAAACTCTGGTATAGTCATTCTCTCAGGTTCAGAATCACCTGAGAGGCTTGTTAAAACAGACCTGGGTCCCACCCCAGAACCGAATTCAACAGGTCCAGGGTGGGCACAGCTGGAAGGTACTGTGGGGTTATCCCACTTTCATAACAAGAGACCTAGACCTACTATGTTGTGATGACCTACTGTGCTAGATTGTATGATGCCTGGTGTCCATTTTCAAAACTGCTGGAGAATGCTGCATATTAGTATGCCCTTTTCAAATTCCGCCCCATACATTTGCTTATTAAAAGCTCCAAAAAGTTCTGCAGTAAGTATATATGCTTACCACCATTTATTAGGCACAATTGCTTGACCTCTGAGTCATTTAATCAAAGAGCAGAAAGTAAGTTCTGACCATGCCTGGCAGAACACATTTTGAGAAGGAAATCTACATTTTTACTCTTTAAAACTGTTTTCCTTAAAATGTACTTCAGCACAAAGTAATTCTGTCTTTGGAAATAATCCAACTTCTTAGCACGTACAATTCCTGTCCAGATAAAATAACAGTACCTCACCTCCAGATCAGGTAGTTTCTTGTGTGTGTGTGTGTGCGCGCGCTGTTGTTGTTACAGTTGCATAGGTCATTTCTTATAATGCCAACCTTTGTCGTTCTGGGTGTGAAGTAAATATTAAGAACACTCAGTAATCCAATTAATTAGGAAGCATGGATAATCCAACACTATTGTGAATTTGCATAACTGGAAGCTATAAATTCACCTTGATTTGTTCCCATGTAGTAAGAAAGTGCCAGAGGCAATGGCACAAAATACCTTGAATACAGTCAGGCCAGGCAGCGCCTCCCACATGATCTTATCTGATGTTTACAAACTCTTGTTGACATGCCAGGGCAGGCACCCTTCTCCATTTCCAGGATCTGGGTAAGGAAGAGCAAAGTGGCTCACCAAATTCAGTGGGATTCAGTGATGAGGTGATAGCATGCCTTTGTATCTCCCCATTATGTGCTCCTGCCTCGGTGACTTCTATTTCCATCCTGTTCATGTTACATGTCCACATCCCTCCTTCTCCTCCTCAAACTGTGACACAGCAAAGGGCAGTGACAAATTCTGTTCTAGTTCACATGCTCAAAAATCATGGCTGCCCCAAGAATAGCAAGAATGAATTTTTTTTTTTTTTTTTTTTTTTTTTTTTTTTTTTTTTTGCCAGTCCTGGGCCTTGGACTCAGGGCCTGAGCACTGTCCCTGGCTTCTTTTTGCTCAAGGCTAGCACTCTGCCACTTGAGTCACAGCGCCACTTCTGGCCATTTTCTGTATATGTGGTGCTGGGGAATCAAACCCAGGGCTTCAAGTATACGAGGCAAGCGTTCTTGCCACTAGGCCATATCCCCAGCCCAGCAAGAATGAATTATAAGAGGAGTGAAAGGGGCTTTACAAAGACATTACTGAATATTAACCATATTGGCTAGCACTTCATGAAGTAACTCTGAGGAAAGAGATTTTGTTTCTTCAATTGCCTAACTCAAAGCCAGCACAAACTGTAGAATCTCCCCTGTTTCTTAAATCTGTGAAGGAGTAATTGAGAAGCAATTATCTAAGACAACACCAACCGTAATGATGGTAAAAGCAGAACTTAGGAATGTTGTTGTTGTTCATTTTTTGAAGATAAGAGTGTTTGGTGTTTGGAGATTGGAGTTTGAAGGCAGCCAGAGCAAACAAATCTGAGAGATTCTTAAATTAATTAGAAAAAAAAAAAAAGGCTGGAAATAGACCTGTGGCTCAAGTGGTAGTGTCAGCATTGAGCAGAAAAAGGTATACAAAAGGTCAAGGCTCTGAGTCCTTGCTCCAGTCCTGGTTTACACACACACACACACACACACACACACACACACACACACAGAAGAATAGGGAAAAGAAGACTCCTGATATACTGAATGCCAAATAAGCATAGTATTCCTTTAATGAGCCAAATAAAATTATATAAAAGTCACTTCCTTAAAGTTCTTGTTTTGCAAATCAGTATTTGGGTCTTGTTTTTACAACGATGTCATTTTTTTTTTTTTTTTTTTTGGCCAGTCCTGGGCCTTGGACTCAGGGCCTGAGCACTGTCCCTGGCTTCTTTTTGCTCAAGGCTAGCACTCTGCCACTTGAGCCACAGCGCCGCTTCTGGCCGTTTTCTGTATATGTGGTGCTGGGGAATCGAACCTAGGGCCTCGTGTATCCGAGGCAGGCACTCTTGCCACTAGGCTATATCCCCAGCCCCAACGATGTCATTTTTTGAAAGTAGTATTATGCTGGGGTTTTTTGTTAGTTTGGGGTGTGTGTGTGTGTGTGTGTGTGTGTGTGTGTGCCCTTTAGCTTGAACTCAGGACCTGGGCACTGTCCCTGAGCTTTTTTGCTCAAGTCTAGCGCTGTACTACTTGAGCCACCATACTACTTCTGGCTATTGGATGGTTAATTGAGATGAATATCTCGTAGATTTTCCAGGGTGGCTTCAAACCATGCCCCTCAGATCTCAGCCTCCTGAGTAGTTAAGATTACAGGCCTGAGCTACCAGCACCTGGCATATGCTGTATGTTTTTAATCACATAAATTTTAGTTAAAACATTTACATCTACTTGGCAGTTTAATTGCTCCATTTTATTGGCAAAACTGTTACTCTTAGAAATGTAAGCTTTCTCATTCAAATCCGCATGATTAATAGAAAACTACTGATTGCAGTTTCAACAATTTACTATGTTAAGTACCTATTTATCTTTCCTGTGGGTAGACAGAATAAATTTTTTCCTAAATTATTAATAACAGCCACTCCTGACAGGAGTCAGGGTAGCGATTATACATCTGTTTCCATTTCCATTATTACACAGAACTTTCCAGATGTTCCTCCCTCATTGATATTCTCCAAAGAATACATTCCCAGGTTGTCCTTATAATCACCTTAGCAATGGTAACAATAACTGAACAGAAATAAAAAGCCTTTTTATACGAACTTCAAGGATCCTATACATTTTATAAGAATATCAAAATGTGCAAAGAACAAATTCCTCCCTTCTGCATGTGGCTTTAACAAATGGAAACTAAGACTGTAGAAAGCACTGGGGGGTGGGGGGGCTGGGGGAAACAAAGGGGACAAGGAAGTAAATCTGGAAGAAGTCTGACCCCAAGTGAGCTCTTATGCATGCTGAAAGAGGATCCTAGTGCTGCAGGTGCGCAAAGGACTACACTTGACACAGAGCTCATATCTGCAATGTCCTTCAATACTAGTGAACCTGCATCCTCTCCGCACCATCAACTCTCTCACGAAGATGAAGCAACCAAGGCCCTCCTGTACGATCGATAACTAGTCTTCAAGAGGCTCAGCATTCACTTATGCTCCACAATGTTTGGGAAATCTAAGGTAAACACGTGGGATTGTTCTGGCAAGATTTTTGACTTTGGATTGGTCATTACCAGTGAAAGAAATATATAAATGCATATTCTTCTCAGAATTATTGCAACATTTTTCTCACAAAACAAGCTTTCAATTCCTATTTCCAGTAACCAAAGACATGGAAAGAGAAATAGCATCCTTAATACAAAAATCTTAAACTTAATAATATTTCTTGTATGCCTGGCACAAAAGCTGGAAAGTATATCCTTTATGACAGTACTTTTTAAATGTTCTACAAGCAAAACATGTGTTTAAGATCTTTTCCTCATAAAAATGTTTTCATTCACATGCAATGAAATGCATTTTGTTGAATTCAACTTTTAGTACCACAACAAAAGTAAAAGAAAGAAATGCAGTTTCCAAATTGTGCAAAGTATCTTGATAAGTGTTGGGGATTCACGCTGCCCTTCCCCCAGCCCTGGGGCAGTGTGGGAGGGAGCCCCTCCCACCTTCCAGCCTCAACCGGAAGAGAAGCAAGCGGTCCCCGCCTCTCGGCTCAGCCACGTGTCTAATGGTGGAGGCCTGGCCCTTGGGGGATTGTGATCTCCGCCCACAGAGGAAGTTTCATGACATCACCTGATGGGCAGCCCAGATCAGCCAATCAGCTAGTCACCCCAAGTCCTTCCCGCCTTCGTCACCGTAATAAATTCTTCTGCCCTCCTTCTGGACAGGTGAGACTCATGGACCATCAAATCGTCTCCCCAATGTCTCTCTCTCCACCGCTGTGAGGGGGGACAGCGGGGGGGGGGGGGGGGGGGAGGTTTCGGCAACCTTCTCCTCAGCTCGGAGCAGTCCATAAGAACACACTTTGTTCCTTCTGCGGGCAAGAGGGATAAAGCCAAGTGTTCTTTCATAGTTTGGGATTCAGGCATCCCCCTGGGAGATAGGGGGAAGGGGGCCCAGAGCCCCCAACAGATAAGCACATACAGACAGCATGGGTGGATCAACTAGTGTAGTCACTCTGAATTACCTACTCCAACACAGCCTGTCAATGACATCCATTTCTCTTCTCTTCTGGTATCTTTGTCATGTCTGATGGCAGTGTCAGGCACTAACCTCTACATGATGGGACCAACACAATGTCAGAGACAAAGTCCTGAGTTCACTACGACATTCCCAAGCCGAGTTTCTTCATCAGTCATCTCTGACACCCAAACTGATTGGCCATCCATTTAAGAGAGATTATACACTTCCTTCTTGTTCAAGTCAGTTTGATTGGAAATCTCTACTTCTTTTTTTTTTTTCTGTAATAGTGAACTTCTCCAAACGTTTTTTTTAATGCAAACTGATGAAAATTCTGCACCATGAAAACCTCATTTTATTCACAAAAGTATGTAAAGTATGGTATAAAATTACCTTTCAGGCTGTATGCAGAGGGAGCATGTGAAGCATAAGTAAATTTTATATTTAGACTTGGATCCCATCTCCAACGTTTCTCATTATATATATGCAGATATTACAAAAGGAAATCTCTATTTCTGTTCAAAATCACTACACCTAATACACCTAAGAAATAACACCAAAGAAGCAAACTGTTAGAATTATCAAACGCAATGACTCTGTTAACACAAGTTTTTATCATTAAAAGTTTTGTAGAAACAAACATTTGAACACTACATAAAACTTCACTACACTGAGACACCAAAATAGCGATGTATCTAATAAACGTGTTTTTACTCAAAACTATGCCCCAAAGTTGCTCCACAACTTCCTCATTACACACAAAAAGGGAGTTCTATGAGTAAGATATTCTAAATAAGGTATTTGGATGTCTTTTTTTTCCCACTATGCTTTGTTTCTCTCAAATAACTGAAAAATTTGTGGGGAAGGAAAAAATTGTTTTAGGTATCCTTATTTTTCCTTATTTTTCAATTCTGACCCTTACTTTCTTCTCCTTTGTGGACTGTCTCTGCGAATCACTTTTAGCTGCTGATTTGATGGGGGTAGGGCTCCCCCAAGCTTTTCTTCCAGCTTTTACTTATAGCTCACACCTGTCTATGCACAGTGTCTGACAGACCACCAGAGAGGAATGGGTAGGCAAAGGGAAATAGCTCATTTTCCATTAAGTCAGTCCTCTGGCTAACAGCTCAGCAGCATAGGACTCCCATCTCTGGGCCAGTGTTAACCAAGCTTTTGAACACTAGCTTTGTCTCTGAATTCTTTAAGTGCTTCTTTTTGGTGAGGCTAATTTAGGATGCTAGAAGAGAAGGGGCAACACAACCTCAATAACAAACTATTTCAAAATATTTCCACTAAGTATTTAAAAGTGTTTCTGTTTAACAAGAAAGCTTACACTATAGTATAAACAATGGTTGCCTGTGAAAATATTTACCTAACACTGATACTAAAAAAAAAAAGAAATAATTAACTGGAAAACATTTTGCTTTTACATCAATACTTTTAACCAGGAATCAAAATTACAATTGTATCTAAGGCTTACATTTTAGACATATCGTTTCCCAGTCACGTAAACTCATCAGAGCTTAGCTGACCAAAAACACAGTCACAAAAGCATGGAGGAAAGACCGGAAGTAATATACTAAAAAGTCTCGTTGACTTCTGCAGGTATGATATAGCAATGCTGCTGGACAGACAAAGTAGGAACTGGCAGGTCTCCCAGGTGATTGCATTCCAGACCAGTCATGTTGTGACTAGGCCTGTGGCCCTGACATTTGCATAAGCTTTATAGACCCATCTCAATCTGAGGTCATTCAGGCCTTGACTCACTGATACTCATGTAAATGAATACTAGAAATGGCATCCTGGGAAGCTCAAGAGCTGAACCAGTGCCTTGTTGTGAAATTGTCTCCATCATGGAGGTATGAGGAGATGAGAGTGAGGTCACTCCAAAGGGTGAGTCGGGCCCTCTTTGGTCTCTCTGCTCTTCCACCTTCTGACATGTGAGTACAAAGCAAGAAGACGCTAGGACCATGATCTTGAACTCCTCGGCCTCCAGAACTGGGTGCCAACAAATTCCTGCTCTTATAAATTACCTAGACACAGAATACTCCGTTGCTGTAGCACAAGTAGGCTTAAGACAAGGAGCAATCAACACATGGTAAGTATGAACACAGAGCTGTGTCTAGTACACAGCAGTGCTCATTACCTGCAGGAGTGGAAGGGAAGTAGAGTTGGGAGATTAACTTGCCCGTGATCTAAAGAAATGCACAAGGCATGGGTTTACAAACAAACAAAAAAACTAGCCACTGACACATTGTACATTCAATCTCTTCAAAGCAAGAAAGCACTTAAAAGTTTTGTTCTTATGACAGAATTAAATCCACATAATTCAATGCCTGACTCTAATTTGCTCTCACGTGTGTATGACTTGATAGATATGTAGTAGATATTCAAGAAATGTTTAATGAAATTAAACTCAATACTTGGTATTTTTCACTGAAGTCTTAGTAATTCTGATTAAGATCCTTAGACCTAAGAACCACTTCTGACATTCTCCTGCATTCTCTTAAGGCAAGCATCAACTCTTTTATATGTATTGACTGTTATTACAGATTTGTATAAATACAAAAGAATAACTACAGGAAACACATATATCCTAGCTAAATATTAAAGTGGTTTTTGAGAAACCTTTGTTAATATTATTAAATCTTTTTATTAACTTTAAACTTTTTACAGGTAAATAAAGCCTATCTCTTCAGTGCTTACTCAAATGTACCAGCTATAGAGTACTTGTTTCCAATTAGTAGGTTGCAACACCTTTTGGCTTTATTTTTTGCCACAATTTTTGGTGGCAATAAATTTTATTTCAAAAGAAAGTAGCTGTAGATTATGGAACTGAGTATTGCTGTGTAACACATAAATAAGTCTCAGCCAGACTTAAAGCATATTAAGGAGAGTTGTGAAATATATGTGTAAACATGAAATTCTGAAGTGCTAATCCAGTGACACTTATGTATTGGTTCCATTTTATAAACAGATGCTTTTAAACTTCTAGGCAGAAATCTCAAGATGAGGAATGGCGAGCCTCGCCACAGCTGGTAAGAGTTAAAGCCCACGGGTAGTTCTAATGATCTCTCCTAGAATCCATTATTCCAATTATTGTGAATACCATGGTTTTGAAATCTCTAATTTTAGCAACATGTTTTATTAAGCTGAAGTGAGTGCTAAGAGTGAAACGAGCCAGCTTCATGTTTCTAAACAGTTTAACTCATGAAGGATCATGTGTCCATTAGATTAGGTATCTGTGATTTTTCTTAATACCTATAGGAACTGATTATATAATCTAAATTTCTGATATATTTTTATTTTACATCCTGATGTACAACTGCTCTTTGAGAATAAGTAGGTGCTCTTCTTTTTAAGTTCTGATCACTTTTAATGCCTCAGAGAAAGGACTTCTGTTGCTAAAAAAAAAAAAAATGGCTAAAACTATTTTAGGAGGAAAAACATCTGGGAGTCATAAGGTATTAGCAAGTAGAGCCACAGCTCAAGTAGTAGAGCACTAGCTTTGAGGAGGAAAAAAAACTAAGGGACAGAGCTCAGTCCCTGAGTTCAAGCCCCACTACCAGCACCTCCTCCCAATAAAATAAAATAAAACCATAAGGCATTGAGTGATTAACACGCTTCATGGAACACATGCATTATACTGAGAACAAGCGATGAATGAATGAAGCTCACTGCCTGCCCTGCCCTGCCCTGGGTGAGAGACTAGGGCTGCAAGAGGTGGAACAGGCACAGAGCTACCTATGGCTCTTTGAGAAAACAAAGGTTGTGAGTGTGTGTGTGTGTGTGTGTGTGTGTGAGTGTGTGTGTGTGTGTGTGTGTGTATTCTTTTACTCCAATTTTGGAGTAAGATTATTCCTGAACTTTGTAATCAGGCCATACAACTGATATTCCAGCTCCATATAGACAAGGTCTAGCCCTCTAGGAAAATCCCAGATTTCCTTTCCACTGGTCTATAAAAGGGTCTTCACAGGCTTGTGGAGGGATGAGATGCTCCAAGAATCCCAAGGTTCTTACACATTTGTGGTTCATACTGATAAAAAGTCTAGAAGAAGCTGGGCTCCAGTAGCTCATGCCTGTCATCCTAACTACTCCTGTGCTGAGATCTGAGGCTCATGGTTCAAAACCAGCTTGGCCAGAACAATCCCTGAGACATTTATCTCCAATGAACTAGCAAAACGCCAGAAGTGAAACTGTGGTTTGAGTGGTAGAGCACCAGTCTTGAACAACAATGCTAATGGTAAGCTCCTTGGCCCTGAGTTCAAGCCTCAGTACCTGCACAAAAATAAATAAATAAGTAAATAAATAATCAATGCAGGAAAATTCAATCCATTGAATTCCATTTCAGTGCCATGAATCATAAGGCATACTGACAGAGCTCTGAAGAATGATCAGGAGAGATCAACACATTCAGGTTGACAGACTGTTTTACAAATTGTGCATTTGGACAAGAAAGTTCTCGTCCAACTACAACTGAGTAAAATGTTTTCAAGCCAATATTAAAACACACACACACACACACACACACACTTTAGTTCCACTAGTAAAGTACTCTTCAGTATGTCCAAGCACACAGCCCTGGGAGAGCTCCTGACTCAAAGCTTTCCTTCTGGGCATTAAACAGATACGTACATCCTCTCACAAAATCCCTGTCAGCATGTACTTGAGGGCCTCAAGAGTGCTGATGAGAGTGAAAGGCCCCCGCCAATGCTATATTTGTGAAGGACTGAATAAGGGTCTCAGCTCCAGGTCCTCAGGGAAGAGGGAGGAGAACTTGTTTACACACGCACAGAGTAAGCAGCTGCTGGAGGGGTGTCACTACAGGGGTGATGAAAGGACCCACAGCTAAAAATACTTCCCTTGGCTGAGCCCCAGGGCCTGCATTCCCACACTGCTCCTTCTTGCGGAGCTCACATTGAGATTCCAGCTAAAATCTAACTGGCACTAGACCTGTGAACTGCTTGAGCTGGTATCAACCAGGAATATGGACTTCATATTAGTTCCGTTCCTGAGCCGTCTGCATGGCTCATCAGGCCTCAGGGAGTGAGACGCCATAGAGAGAAGGTGTCATGTGATGGACAGTCAGTCATTGGTCTCAGGACTCGAGATAGATATTTTTTTTTCCATTTTAGGAAATTCCTTTTTTAGGAATGAAAGAAGAGAAAATGTATCTGAGCCCATTCCTTGGAAGACTAAGAAGGGCTGAGCTATAAAACTGTACATTCTGACCCAAAGCTAAACACACTTGAGGTCTAGATGATAGATGGGGAATTCATTTCTGTAAACACCCACCTTATTATGCATATTCCCCCTGTCTGACTATATAATAGAAGGGTATGCATGTTTCATAGTTTTTGAGAAAATTGGTAAAATGTTTCCAGATAAAGGAACATATATGCAATAGATATGTTTTTATATATACATATATATACACACACATACTCCTTTTCCTAACAATTCCACTTTAGTAATTTACTATAAAGAAATAAATGCAAATAAAAGGAGTTATTTACTGAGAAATATACACTACTCGAAACAGCATATGAAAACTCTAGTTTCTCTTCAAACCATATAAATCTTTTGCCTTTTACAAAATAGCATATGATGGCCATGTTTAAAAACATAATGTTTCAAACATCCATGGATGGAGATATGACCAAGTGATTTTTGTTACATTGCACTTAGTATAATCAAAGCCAGGCACTGGTGGCTCATGCGTGTAATCCTAGCTTTGGAGGCTGAGATCTGAGGATGGTGGTTCAAAGCCAGTCTGGGCAGAAAAGTCCGTGAGACTCTGATCTCCAATTAAACACCAGAAAACCGGAAGTGGTGCTATAGCCCAAAGTGCTACAGTGGTAGCCTTAAGCACAAAGAACTCAGGGACAGCACCCATACCCCAAGTTCATGGCCCATTACTGACAAAAACAAACATTTTTTTAAAAAAAACAAATAGTATAAGCAGGGCCAGATGTGGCCATACACATCTGTAGTTCCAGCTAAGTGGGAGGTATAGATCACAGTCTGAGCCAGTCCGAGAAACTTATATGGCCCTATCTGAAAAGTAATATCAAAAGGATTTGGTGTGTGACCCAAGTATAGAGCATCTGTCTAGCTAGCATGAGTCCCTGAGTTCAAATCCCAGTATCACCAAAAGACAAATGCTTAACCACCACAAAGGTCCTGCAGCGTGGAAAAGTGACAGAAAGATACACAAAATATGTAAGTGAATAGGCTGGGGAAGAAAGAAAACTAAGAAAAAAAATAAATGCCTTGGTAGAGTCAAACGAAACTTTAAAAAAAAATTAGTCACCATAATGTGGTCATTTTGTGTAACAAATGTATTCTATAAAAACAAAATCACTGAAAATTACATGGCCAAGTGCCTAGAGTAAGTTTTGTCACACAGCGACAGACTGTAAGCATATTCAGTGCATTAGCATATTTAAATTTCAAAAGCACACTTGCAACTGTTGTAATTTACTAGAAGGAAAACAAGACACAGGCATATTAAGTGCAGCCAGCTAATAAACAGGAGAGCCAAGATGTCCTCAGAGCCCACACTTGTATGAAACGAGCAATCCACGAGCAATCCACGAGTTGGCACTCAATGGGTGACACTGTTGCAAACTTATTGCTGAAAAGCAGAAGACAAGTAAACACGGCAGGCATGATGTTTACTATGGCAATAGCCTGCTGAAGACTGGGAAAGCTTACTTCCTAAACTTAGATGAGCCATGTTTTAAGTACTCATTACCATTTAGGAAAACAGGAATCTGGTTTTTTGTTGTTGTTGTTGTTGTTTTAAGAAAAAAAAAGGTTTAAGACATGCACAAAATAGTCAATGTGAAACATATTTATAAAAATAATGCTGATGGCTGGGAATATGGCCTAGTGGTAGAATGCTTGCCTTGCATTCATGAAGCCCTGGGTTCGATTCCCCAGCACCACATATATAGAAAAAAAGCCAGGAGTGGCCCTGTGACTCAAGTGGTAGAGTGCTAGCCGTGAGCAAAAGAAAGCCAGGGACAGTGCTTGGGCCCTGAGTTCAAGCCCCAGGACTGGAAAATAATAATAATAGTAATAATAATAATAATAATTGTGTTATAATATATCCTTATATTAAAACGCTATCTTTGTAAACAGTTATGAATCAATACTGGAATTCTTTGCTGCAAGCTTTAAATTAACTCCACTTTACTCTCCAAATATGGTCACAACATAATTAGACTTCGATCTTGACCCTCAGACTTCTATTCACAATTTTCCCGGGTTGGCAACCTCATCTATGGATCCAACACACAAAGTAACTTAAGATGGCCCACAGTAAACGCCTAATCTTTTCAACCCACACTCTTGCTTTCCATCTTGGCATTGCTGACTCCCCTCTCTCCCACCACATATCCAATCTGTCAGCACCCAGAGCCCCAACATGACACCTGCTCTCCACCTCCGCCGCTATCAGCTGTTCTAATCTGCCATTTGCTCTCTGAACGGTGCAGCTGAGCTAGGCTCTTTTGCATCTCACCTCGGACCACTAGACAACTCTCAACATGGTAGCAAAGGCCGTCATTGAAAACCTAGGTGATGTCACATAGACTTGAAACTCTCCATCCTATTTAATCCAGAGAAAACGCCAAGAGCTGGCCCACAGCAAGTGGATGTGAATTCTTCACCCCTCCCAGACCTTATCTCCTTCCACAACCCCTGTACATCATTCTCTTCCATCAACACCACCATATTCCTCTTCACCCTGGCCCTGGCTGTTGCCTTACCCATGCTAAGAATCCATATAGCCTGTTTCTTCACTGCTTCCTTTTCAGGTACCCAGTAAAATGATCAGCACCCCTCAATTAACACATGCCTCTCACCCTCTCAGTTGGCAGCGCCTGTTCTTTACCACAGCCTGCCATTGTGTGTATTTTCTTTTTATTTGGTATATTCTCTGTCACCCCTAGTAGAAAAAAGGTCTTTACGACCTAAGATTATTATTTCTGGGCACAGTTTGGTAGTCTATCATTTGTGTATTTAACAAATTAATGAATAAAATCAGAGCAATGTGTAGAACCCCTATATGCGATAAAAACGTTAGTATTCTAGAAGCAGCAAATGTCACAATTTTAAAAATGAGGTTGTGTTTGACAAGAGTTGTATTCATTTCCTTATGTATGTAACTGTAACCCCTCTGCACATCACCTTGCAGTAAAAAAATAAATAAGATACATAAAAAAATTCATTTCTTGTGAACTCTTAGCTTTTATACATTGTGAGATATGGCATATGATATAACCTATAAATTAATTTAAAACTATTATAGTTTGCGTCAAATATAGTACCCAATTGTACACTATTATCTTCTCATTTTCTCATGAGAAAAAAAAAAGAAGACACTTTGAAAAAGGAAATATCCGCAAAGTATTAGCAATCACTGAACACCATCTCTCCTAGTCAGGCAGTTCAGCGCTCCTCTGCCTCGCCTTTCAACACAGACATGTCATCTACAGAGATAACCATCCTATTAAACCATCCTATTAAAATAAGGAGCTGATTAACTCATTGCCCAAATTAAGTCCTCCTGCAGCTTCCCAAATGTGTACAGAAAAAAAGCAAAAACATAGTTTATCATACCAGTCCAATCTATTGGGACAGATGCACATTCCATAATTCCTCCCTAAATCATCACACTTCCCATTTTTCAGAGCTTCAGATTCCAAATCACCCCATGAACCTTCATAGCTGTCACTATTTTGCTTGTGTTTTCTAACTTTATTTTACTTTTGCTTTATACTTGCTAACCTTTCTGAATCTAGGCAAAAGTTGTTAATGTCCCAAGCCTATGTTTTCTTTTCTGTGAAAACTTTATACTTTCTTCAAAAACAATATTCTCTCCCTTCTTGACTGCTTCCTCTCTGATAGCACGGACCATGTGTCAGAGCCCATACTTTAGGAGTTTCTCTGCCCAAATTGACTTTGAAATTCTAGAGGGAAAAGGAATGCCAACTCAATAATACACAGCCAACAAGTACTGTGCAATAAATACTTGTTCCATGAATGAGAGTACAAATCAGTCTTCTGACAAGTAGATCCTGTAACCTGGAGAAAGAAGAGCATATCAATGTACTGTGAAAGTTAAATATTTTCTCTTTTTAATTTTTATTGTTATTATAAAGGTGATGTACAGAGAGGCTACCATTTCATAAGTCAGGTTAGGAGTATATTTCTTTTTGGATAAGGTCACCCCCCCTTTTTTTTTGCTCTCTCCCAGTTTTGAAAGTTAAATATTTTCAAGTTTTTAAGCAGCACCAGGCCTTCATGAGGTCCCTTTACATTTCAAAAACTATAAATTCTATGAAAAATTAAATTTCCACATCTCTAAATATGGTAACATTATGTTTATATGGAAATACTGGCACCACATTTCAAGAGAAAACTGGGCACTCTTTTGTAGGTGGTAATAAATCATTTCCTTCTACAAATGAATGTTGTGGGTGGGCCTTTTAAACAGAAAATATTTGGATTCTAAAGTTTCTCCCTGCCATCATTTGTCACGACGAAGGTAGTGAAGCGTAACAGTGCTCAAAGTTAGGAATTCCATACCCAGTCATTCAGTGTAAGTCTAGGCTATCAATTTTCTTTTTACAAAAATCAGCCTCGATCAGAGTATGCTAATTACAATGACTCATTTGATTCGCCAACAAGGAACCACTTAAGACTGAGCTGTAGCCGATTATTACAGTTTGGCATAAAAATGGCAAGAAGAGTGTTCTTACTAAATGAAAAGAAAAAAAAGGAATATTAAAAATAAATGATTATGGTTGTCATATTTAACAAATAAAAGAATCAAATTACACTTGAATTTAAAAACTTTAGTGTAACTATTTCTCATGTAATATTTGGGACCTATGAGCTTAAAAAAATGGCTGTTTATCTGACTGAAATTTAACTCAATGTCTAAGTGTATTTCCTGGAAGTCCTGAGCATAATGAAGGAACTAGTTATTTATCACTAGGAACCTAACAAATTGTGGCATGTGTATTTTGATTATTGTTTATTTGTTTTGTTTTTGTAGCCAGTCCTGGGGCGTGGACTCAGGGCCTGAGCACTGTCCCTGGCTTCTTTTTGCTCAAGGCTAGCACTCTACCACTTGAGCCACAGCGCCCCTCTGGCTTTTATCTATATATGTGGTGCTGAGGAATCGAACCCAGGGCTTCATGTATACGAGGCGAGCACTCTAGGCATTTGTATTTTGAGCTTAACAGGGAAACATGACGCAGAAGAGGGAAAAGGGGAAGGAACGATTGGGTATGAGAGCAATGTCTTCCTCACAAACTGCAAATGACCAAGTCCACCATGACCAAAGCCATGGGAGATACATTATTGCCCAGGAAACCTTCTTCAAGAGCTTGAATTCCTGTCAAATTCAACAGCTACTGTCTGATAAACAACAAGCACTATATTCCTAGTGGATCATTGTACCAACTAAGTAACTCTGCTCCAACTTCCATTAAAGAGGAAAAAATATGTTGAATTCTGAGCCTGACTAGAGAAATTTGATCTGAGCACTGACTGAAATCATGGGTATTGTTAAGGGCCTTGACCCAACTAAGTGTGAATTTTAGGTAGACTCCCTTATGAATAACTCAACATAGTAAGGACAATGTCCTACTTAACTTTTTTTAAGACAAGTTTCGTTTCATCCTTTTCAATCAAGCCAAGTTGAGCTACACAAGTCATTTCACAAGTTGTATTGCTTGGAAAAGTGTTTGTTGACTTGCACTGGACTAAAAATGTACAGTTTATTGCTGGTACCCACACGATGAAAAGACCAGACAAACATGCCATAATGAAGCAACATGTAAAATATTTTCTTATGTTATATTGTTAATATTACCTAGATCTCTATTCACTCCTTTCATTCTCTATATATCATTTTAGCTGCTACTTATGTGATCAGATAGAGAATTTCAAAACAAAGCAATCAAATCCCTCTCCCTTTATAGCTAATTAAAGAATTATAATATAAAAACAGTAAAGCCTAGTACAAAACAAATATGTCCATTTCCAGGTTAAAATCCAACATTTTCCACCATCTCCATCAGTATCTTCCTCAGACGCAGGCCATTGTTCTATGATTTTATATTGAAAATTCATTTTGACTTCTGAAAGAAGTAGTGTAAATAGAACTTATAATTTCATTAAAAACTCATTTCAGTCCAGCTCATGGACTCAATCCATTACACTTGGAAAGAAAAATTCATCAGCAACAAAACTCCAGTATACATGCAACTTCAATCACAAAACTCTAATTTAAAAAAAAAAAAACTCAAGTCAAATGTCAAGGCTGCTTTGTCATGTTTATTAATTTCCTTGGCTTATTTCCTTCCAAGGAAAAATATAGGGGTAACAGGAGGTTCAACAATCATACTACTTAAAATCTTAACCAAATTCTTTGAGTTTCAAAACAAAGAGTAACCCAAATGCTTATTGTCCAGTTTACCAACAAAGGTAAAAATCACAGTTTAGCACTTACAACAGAATCCTTAATTATTTAATTTTATCAAGCCTATTTCTCTACTTCCATATATGGTAAATGTAGGTACAGTTTCAATTTCTCTTACTTCTCAATATTATTAATTATATAACTCTAAGTTTTACTACATCACTTTTATAGGCCAAACATGTTTGTTCATTTTGTAGATCATGGAAGAATCCTTAAATCAGTACTAATGGTATATTATTTGAGAAAAGAGCATATCTTTGCTATTTCTGTCCATAATGATCTCCAGAATCATGTAAATATAAATATTATTAATATTTTACTCCCTGTCTTCAGAAAACTGACGCAGTTGAGGTCCCAAGTGAATTAGTCTGCATGTAGCCAAGTGAAACATTTCAATCTCACATTTTATCAAACTCTAATTGGATCTAACAAAAGACTCACTGCTTAGGTATATGAGTTATAAAATAGTTTCCACATCACATTAAACCACTTGACCAAAAAAATGGTTCCCAAAGAAAATGATTTCTACCTAGAGCCTGGTTCAAAGTAAATACTGGGTGAACAAATTTGAACTACACGTTTACTTTGAAAAATGCCTTCATTACAACCTGATAATGGTTCTTGGCAAAAAATAAACTATTTTTCTAAAACGCACCACCAAGCAAACCCTATGGATAGCCATTCTGATTTCTCTTCAGTTTAAGTTCTAACTTGGCATGGCCATTGCCTGTTCTGAAACTTAAGCATAGCCATGGGTAAAAAATTGCTTTCCATTAGGAATCAGTAATATTTGATAGTCAAAATTTAACCCTGGACTTTTCAGAATGTTTAATAAATTAGTATTTGTTGTGACTCTCCAAAAGGCAGATATTCTTGGCTATCAGTCTCTTTTTGGATAGAATCATTTTAAATTTCCTATTAACAAGAGAATCGTTTGGAAAAATTTGGTCAAAAGAAACTGGGCCAATTTTTAGGAGTCATTTCTTTATACCACTAACAACATATGAAATGTCAACGTGCTTTTTAACTTTTGACTTTATAAGCATTTGGCCATTTCCCTAAAATCTAGCACAGGCTTCTATCATGGATAGATTAAGATTTATCACCAAAGCAACGGATATGCAAAGATGAACGATAGAAGAAATATTCAGCTCCTGACATTCAGAACATAAGATTTTACATTGAAACACTAGAGCCCCTTTGTCCTGAGCTAAAATTGAGTGTCACACATTAAGGAAAACTTGAGAAAAAGGAGTTTTGCCCACTGATACAAGAAGTATAGTAAGCAAAGAAGGAAAGAAGGGAAGGAACCTGGATAAGTTGGCATATGTCCGTTCTCCACTACAGTCCTATCTCACTCTGCTTGCTCTAACTCTCTTGTGAGAGACAGCAATTTGGGGCTCAACTTTTCTGAGCTGGTTATTCTATAGGGCAAACTCAGTTATTGGGATGAATATGGCCAGGAAGTTTCTTAGAGAGAGATGGCTGCTGTCTATCTGAAGTGACTCACATTGAACAAGGTCAAGTTCTCAGGAAGAAAGCAAGCGTGAGTCACAGCCAGAGGTCCTGAGGTCCTCTGGTCCAGCAAGCACCACAAAGAGTTTGGAATCTGTCAGCTTGGGAGTAGCCAGTGAAGGAAAGAAAAATGAATGGGTTGTAAGTTCATCAACTGCAAGTCAAGGGTATGCATTAGTGGTCAGTAGATCATTCAGAGGTGAGGGAAGCAAGAAGGTGTACCTCGGCAACAAGGGACATAGGTTTGCAAGTCATCCCCTCCCACCTTCACAAGAGATACCATCTCACACTTCTCATCTTGGTTTATTGCTAGGAAGAATGGTGAAGCAGCTGACGGATGAACGATGTTTCCTAGAAAAAAATAAAGTCACAATGCACTTTTAACTCACATGAGCTTCAGAAATTAGCCCTTTCCTTGATCAGTAATGAGAAACAAGCCTTAGTAGACAGTCCAGTTTTCCAGACCTGGGGGTTACATGCCTATAATCTCAGCACCTAATGAAGGAGGAGGGTAATGTCAAGACCAGCCTGGGCTATGCAGCAAGACCCTATTTCAAAACAACAGCAAAAGCAAAATGACTTAGGAAGCCCAGATGGATTATACATAAAATATACATTTCTCTGTCTATCCAAGTTGTAACATTAAAAAAAAAAGTCGTGAACCCCCCTCACTCCTACCCCCTACAAACCACTGTCCTCTATTCCTCTCAAAACTTCCATTAAGACGCTCAATCTGGAATTACTTCCAGGTCTCTGTCTTCTGTTCAGCAAACCCTACTCAAATTCCACATTCACCACAAAGCTTCCTCTGTTTTGACTCATTCACCTGTCTTCACTTACCTCCTAGCACAAAGATAACTTTAAATTGAATTGGACTCCTGAGGTGACCAAGATCCCCCAAAACATTTTTAGAAACAACTACTGGACTGGGGATATAGCCTAGTGGCAAGAGTGCCTGCCTCGGATACACGAGGCCCTAGGTTCGATTCCCCAGCACCACATATACAGAAAACGGCCAGAAGCGGCGCTGTGGCTCAAGTGGCAGAGCGCTAGCCTTGAGCGGGAAGAAGCCAGGGACAGTGCTCAGGCCCTGAGTCCAAGGCCCAGGACTGGCCAAAAAAAAAAAAAAAAAGAAACAACTACTGAGTTTCCCAGAGGCTGAGCAGTTTACCTGGTTGCTGGGCCCTGCCTCTCACCATGTTTTGGGGTCGCAATTCTAAGGCTGGCTATTCTCATTACAAGTTCTTGGGGTTCAACCAGAAGCAATTATCTGTTTGCCAGAAAGCCAAACATCCAGAAATCTCAATGTACGCAACACCTTCCCTTCACCTCCACTACAGCAGGTAAAGCAATACTTGCTGAATTCAGCAAGGAGAGAATAACCTCCTAGCTAAAAACAGTAACAAAGTGACTTTTAAATAGCTGTTGAGAGAGAGAAAGAGAGAGACTTAATTCATTGTAAATAGGAAACAATAGAAACTTACAATCAGAACAAAAACTATATTTGACAGACAGTAGAAAAATCACACACTAGCTACTCAGGAGACTGAGATCTGAGATCAAACCAAGTCCAGGCAGTAAAGTCAGTGAGACACTTATCTCAAATCAATGATCAAAAAAAAAAAAAAAAAAACTGGAAGTGGCACTGTGGCTCCAAAAGCTGTTGGCTCTGATAGAGAGAGAGAGAGAGACAGAGAGAGACAGAGACAGAGACAGAGAGACAGAGAAAGACAGAGAGAGAGAGAGAACAGGAGGAAGGGAGGAAGGGAAGAAGGATGGAAGGAAGGAAGGAAGGAAGGAAGGAAGGAAGGAAGGAAGGAAGGAAGGAAGGAAGGAAGGAAAGAAGGAAGGAAAGAAGGATGTAAATTTTTTCTTCCAAATCTCCATCCTTTGGAAAATTAATACATCATTTAGTTCCAGTACCATATTTCTGGCTAGAGGACCTTGAACCAATCAGATTGCCAATGTCTGAGAGGGTAATATTACTTCTAGAAATAATCTAATTCATGAAGCTATTATGTTGACCGAAAAGAAAGGATTCATTTAAAATGCATCAAGTATCTAACAGCAGCTATTGGGTGTGGTGACCAACAGGGTCTTCCATTGGTCCAAGGGAAGAAAGGAGGTAGGCTCAGACACAGGACAGGCAGCAGGGTGATGATAAATCATGATCATGATGATGACACTGGTGGTGCAGAGGGCACCAAGGGGGGAGGGCTGATGGCTCTTGGCTGATTCTCAGCGACTGCAGGGCATCTGCAGGCAGGCAATTTTGAACCCCCAGACACCTGAATCAAGTCAGGCTGCTCAGTTTACCTGTCCCCTTCCTCCTGACCACCACGGGTAACCTAGGTCCAGGACTCACTTTATACTTCCTGGACACTTAAAAATCTAGTTTCAAATCTTACCTACACATGCAAGCCTTCTCTACACAGCTCACGGCTCTGTCTCTCCCACTCCTGATTTCTTGTAAAGTTTCTTCAGTGTTGACACAGAACTGCGGTTGGTTGGTCATATCCTATTTTGTTTTTATAGAAACCCTGTTCACACAAACAAACCTCATTCTTCAAGAACAGTGACTTAAAGGACAAGAAACTAAAAACATGCAGAACATTTACAGCTTTTGTTGACCTCTCCCCCACCACCAACAAAAACAATAACAACGGGGAATAAGGCCTAGTGGCAAGAGTGCTTGCCTCCTACACATGAAGCTCTTGGTTCGATTCCCCAGCACCACATATATGGAAAACGGCCTGAAGGGGTGCTGTGGCTCAGGTGGCAGAGTGCTAGCCTTGAGCGGGAAGAAGCCAGGGAAGGTGCTCAGGCCCTGAGTCCAAGGCCCAGGACTGGCAAAAAAAAAAAAAAAAAAAAAAAACCAATAACAACAACATATCAGGAAGGCAGAGTGTGAACATGTGTTTGGTTGTTTCCTTTTTTCCCAGCCAATCGCACCCAAGACCAAAGACAGGAAGGGACTGGACTAAGGCCAAGCAGCCCAGCTCTTCACAGCTCTCCTTTGTCTTCAAGAGTGCTTAGCTCATCTAAGATGCTTAACAATCCCTAACCAATTCACAAAAAGGCCATCTGCTAACCAGAATGGAGGGAAAAAACAACTGAAAAGTTTTTAAATAATTTTGATTCCCACCACAAGTGAAGAGCTAAATAATCCTTAAAGGAAACTTCTCCAATTGGGTTATTTACCAATCTCTGAAACCGCGTAAAGCCTCTCCCATACATCATTCAAATATAACCTCTAATAGAAGATACCATTCTAAATCGGAAAGCTATTCCCACCCAGATGACCTCCGATTTATAAATTAGTAAATCTTGTCATTAGAGTAATTCCTGACTATGATAGCCAACCAGACCCTGAAAACAGTCTGGAATTCTTTCCTGTAGACACAGAATTAAAAGAACGCCATTCTCAAAGAGGCCATAGAAGCAAATGAGAGAAGTGTGGGCTCTTCGTGAAGCTCTACCTAATCAGAGCAGACTTACTTCCCATTGAGTTGATACCCACTGAATGAACTGCACTCAAAAGAAAGCAGGGGGAAAATGAGGAATTAAAAACCTATAGTCATTTTAAATTTCATGAAAATCAAATTCTCTAAAAAAAAAAACAAACCCTAGCTTCCAATTCCCCTTTTCCTTGGGAAGCTGAAGTCATTTCTCAGTGTATTCTCTCACTGGAGATGAAGAATGGGTCAGCATGATTGCCCCATAGAATCACTGGGGGTTCTATTCATCACTGTACTCAAAGATAGGATCTTTTCAGCCACCAAGAAGAACAGCAGATAATGAACTCCATTATTGTGTACAATTATTAACAGTAACGAAGAAAAAGAGAAGGAGCAGCAGAGAGAACAAGACATTATTGAGTGTCCAGTAGGAGCAGTCAGCATTGAAAACTGAATTCTATATGCACACGATGAGTGCATGCCTTTGATTTTCCTTAGCTTCAACCTTGAAAGAAGAAAGCTTCGGGAGGCTGAGAAGGTGCTAGAACACTCCCAGGATGCTAAACAGGAAGGCTCAAACACTACAATGACACACAAGCCACAGATCTTGCTGAAGGCACTGCTTCTCTTCTCTTGGCAAAGCTACTTTCTGGTCCTCAAGATCAACTCACCAATATGAAATACAAAGGTAAAAACGAGGGTTTCAAAAATGAGAAGCCTTCCATACTTTTTTAATCCCAAAGGACTCAAGGGTAAATCACAGCCTTCAGTTCTCAACCTGCCCCACAGCCAACACCTCCAGTTATCAGCACCCCGATTAAACCCTCCACTCTGCACCTCTCACCCAGTCACAGATGTCACCAGAAAAGTCATCACTTAGGACAGAGGCAACTAATCTGCCGAAAGTCTCTCAGCAAGTTCAAATGTGTCAACAGTGCTGTTCATGGCTCCTAATCACGTCTGAGGGAGAAAAAGGCTGACGGGATGGAATCTTGGGGGGGTGATGGTGAGCTGAGGTTTTAAGTATGCTATCACTGGATAGAAAAGATCCATAGAGCAAGTGAGGGGTACTTCGAGACCCCTATTTTCTGTCTCTGTACTAAGGACTTGTTTGAGAGCTGGGGAACACAGTTAATTGGGAATGGCAGCAACTCCTTCATAAAACTCAACAGTTATGCCAATTTGGCCAATGCAATTATATAACTAGAGCAATTTCCCAATGATAGCCAGGAGATCAGCACCTCTTTCCTCTTTCTGCCCTTACTTTTAGGCTGTACACCCAAAACAATAATAAAGAATACACATCCCTCACAGGCCAGCTCATTCACTGTAAGTTTTCACATCAGGACAGGTATGACAAGAAACGCTGAGACCCCAGCATTCTACTCACAGAACAATGGTCTCAGGCAAGAGAAGCAGGTTAAGGTAGCCTCTAGTCAATGACCCAGAGACTTCACCAGTGGGAAAGGAAATCTGCAAAACTAGACCAGGAGTGCACAGGGACGTTCAAACCCTAAGGGAACTCTAGAAACAATGACTATGTTGATAATAATTAAGAGGAAGTTGGTAGCCCTAAGAGACACAGAAACTATTTGACAGGCCTGACAGTTTTACCAAAGAGAACTGCAAAAAATAAAGAAAAGAGCTGTCCCAGGGTCAGCCCAAACCTCAAAGGCTGATCCCACAAAGTGACCTGAAACTCCTTCGATCAGACTGTGCAGCAATGTGTGTCCTGGAACATGGAGTCAACAATACATCAATCAGCCAACAATTAGCAGAGCCTTAGAGCTCCAGGGGTAACACTCAGCTAGCTCTGAAAACCAGTCATCCCCAAGGTACCCGAGCACAAGCCCCAGCCTGCACCTCTCCAAAGACACTTCAGTCATCGCTTTTGCAAGAGGGAAATAATCAAAATAGTCCACTAAACAAATAACAAAAATTAGTACCAGCCAGATAGAAAATATCACATTCCAGTGTTGCTATACTAACATATGTCCCAAACTGTCTAGTTCTCAACAACCACTAAAATATTGTGAGACAAACAGTGACTGTGACCCATAAATTAAAAAAGTAACAATGGCTGAAGCTGGTAGTTCCCACATATGACAGGCCTCAGATGTTGAATTTAACAAATATTAAAAAGTAACTACTAAATGAGGGAGGAGGTAACAAAGTATACAAGAAATGTACCCATTGCCTTACGTATAAAACTGTAACCCCTCTGTACATCACTTTGACAATAAATAAGCAATTATTCAAAAAAAAAAGTAACTACTATAAATGTTTTCAAAGAACCAAAAGGAACCCATTGCCAGTGGCTCAGGCCTGTAATCCCAGCTACTCAGGAGGCTAAGATCTGAGGACAGCCATTCAAGCCAGCTCAAGCCAAAAAGGCCATGAGACTCCTATCTCCAATTAACCACCAGAAAACCGAAAGTGGTGCTGTGGCTCAAAGTAGTAGAGAGCTAGCCTGGAGCACAAAAGCTCAGGACAGTGCCCAGGCACTGAACTGAAGCCCTACAACAGACAAAAAAAAAAAAAAAAAAGAGGAGGAGGAGGGGGAGGGGGAGGGGGAGGGGGAGGGGGAGGGAGGGAGGGAGGGAGGGAGGGAGGGAGGAAGGAAGGAAGGAAGGAAGGAAGGAAGGAAGGAAGGAAGGAAGGAAGGAAGGAAGGAAGGAGAGAGAAGGGGAAAGAGAAGGGGAAGGGGAAAGGAAAGGGAAGGGGTGGGAAGAAAGGATTAACAGCCAGAAAGAAAAGCCTACACCTCCCATCATACACGGAATACCTAAAGAGATAAAAGCTATCTTTACAAGGGAAATTCAGGAAATCTAAAAAACAAAAACAAAACAGCAAAAGCCCTATAAGAATCAAGTGACCAGTTTTGGACTTTAACTGTATTTTTGAACTGGCAGAAAAGCAAGTGAATCACAATCATATAATCTAAGAACAGGTGGTAATAAATGAAGAAAAGCAAGAAGAGCCTCAGAAAAGTGTGGGATCGCATGTGATAGATAGGATAAATGTGACAAATGAAAGTGCTGGAAATAAAAAAGAGAGAGAAGAAAGGAGGAGGGAAGAAAAGAAAAAAGTGGAACAAGAAAGAATAAGAGCTGAACACTCTTTGGAATGAGAGCTGAACACTTTGGAATAAGAGCTGAACACTCTTCCAGTTTGATGAAACATTCATGAACAGGAATAATCCAGAAGCTCCCCAAACCCCAAACAGGATAAACACAGAGCTCCACACCCAGAAACATCATACTAACAACACTGAAAGACAAAAACAAAACAAAACAAAAAAACAGAAAGCAGAAGAACAAGAATGACTTGTCACCTACAAGAAAATATCTGTCATGGACCAGCAAGCTTCTCCTCAGAAACAAGGGAGGCCCGAAGAAACTGGTTTACAACATTCAAAAGACTAAAAGAAAACAACTGCCAATCCAGAGACTTACATTACATCCTTCAAAGCAATTTTTTGAAAAGGGAGGTAAAAACACAAGTGTGATTTATTCCTGTGGATTAGGCCATGGTTTATCACTTTGATGTGTCATTGTTAATCTTGGTTGACAACCTGACTGGAGAGGTACCTAACAAGTGAGTAAAGTACGCTTCTGGATGTTTCTGTGTCCCACAGAAGACTGGAAATTGAGACAAACCATGTTGGGAAGATTGAGTCTAAATGTAAACAGTAGAATTCATGACTCAGGAGTCTCCTATAGAAGAAAAGGCAAAATAAGCAGGAAGCTCATGCACAGGAAAGCTCAACCTTTCATGTTTAGTTTGGTGTTGTTTCATTGGATAGAGGTGCTGGCTAGGAAGTTAACACCCTGGCCATTTCAAGGTCTCAGATTTGCTCAGCTTGCTTCCTCAGTGGGTGCTCTACCACTCCAGTCACAACTCCAGATCAGCATTTTGCTGGTTATTTTGTAGATGGAATTTCATGAACTCATCTGCCCAGGGTTGGCTATGAACTGTGAACTTCCAGATCTCAGAGTCCTAAGTAACTAGGATGACAGGTATGAGCTACTAGTGCCCAGTTGTGGTTTATGTTTTTAATGTTGCCATCATCCATAGACTTAACGTGCAGGTTCTTCAACCTTTGAAGGTGGGCTTACACCAGCAACTCTCCAGAAAGCCATGAGAACTTCAGCTCCAGGACTGAGACTACATCATCGATCTTCCTTGTCCTGAGGCTGCCAGCTTCTTGGACCAAGAAGCTACTGATTTCCCTGGCTCTCCAGCCTACAGACAGGCATCTGATAATATAAGCAAATCTAGTAACTCTCTTCTTATAATTATGTGTCTACATATAGATATATAGATATGTCTACATGTATATCTCTACAGAAATATACAGACACAGGGACATATAAGTACATATTCTACAGGTTCTATATATATATAAATATCAACATGCATAACCTACAGGATATAAACATATAGAGCATACACAGAGAGAAAAACAGAAAGAAATTTTATAGGTTCTGTTTCTCTGGACAACTCGAATACAAGATGTTAATGTGGTACCAAAGCAAAGATAGGCTGAACATCGTTGAAGCTGAAAATGTTTCTGCTTCTGAGGCTATCATTAAGAAGAAAGAAATTAAGTGAAAAGAAATACCAGGTGTGGTGTCTTGTGTTTCAGTCTCAATAGATTGGGAAGCTCACAGTCCAATTCCAGCTGTGGACAAATGTGAGACTATCTGAAAAATTACTAAAGTAAAAAGGATTGAGTGTCCCAAGTAGAAAAGCACTTGCCTAGCAAACACGAGGCCCTGATTTCAAACCCCAGCCCAACCCAAATAAATGAATGGATGAAAGGATGGATGGGTAGATGTTTACAGAAGAAAGGATCTATAGCCAAGACTTCAATAAAGACAGAGGAAAATGTGAAGGCACTTGGCTAGCCAAACGCTTAGACTCACAACGAATCTTAAGCAATTAGTCAGTACAGTATTGCACAAGAGATAAATAGAGCAGTGGAACAAAGTATAAAAGCTCAGAAATAAGCAGGAATAGGGAGAGAGGAGAGAGAAAAGCCTTCATGTAATGATCCAAACATCTATCCACAAAAAGGTTCACTACAGCATTATTTATAATGAAAATAATATATGTATACATCTACATACTTTCCTATCATTTATAAAAATAGAATTTTGGAGCATATTTAAAGACATGGGGAATTACTGATATGTCAAGTGAAAAATCAAAGCTACACAATCACGACGGCGGTTTCCCACCTTGCTCAACTTACCTGGAAACAGCATGCGAAACAATAAAGGGAACCCCTCAAGCTGGTAATCACAGGCTCAAGAACAGAAGTTCCATGTGGTCTTTTTCCTTTTTTGACCCCTTTCTGAATTTCACAAAGTTTCCATTGGATATAGTCAGTAAATGAACAAATCTTACAGAACCAAGACATAAAAATATACTAGGTAAATTCATTCTGAATTTTACAATATTACAAGTTTTGTTTTCTACCATCTGAGTGAGCATGGTTTAATACAAAATGTTAACTTTTTTTCCTCTCTCTAGATAGCATTACATATTTCTGTGTGAGTGGCATGTAATAGGAGGATGCCTTTCTTGAACTAAGGGTGAAGCAAACAATTACCGAAAGAGCTACTGAAGATTACTGAAGATTACTGTAATGGCATGGAGGGAAAGATTTTAAAAAATAGATAATTAAGCTAGTGGTAGTAGCTCATACCTGTAATGCTGGCTACTCAGGAAGCTGAGATCTGAGGATCATGGATCAAAGCCAGGCCAGGCAAGAAAGTCCATGAGACCCTTATCTCCAATTAACCACTAGAAAACAGGAAGTGGTGATGCGGCTCAAAGTGGTAGAGTGCTAGCCTTGAGCAAAAGAGTTCAGGGACAGGACCCAGGCCCTGAGTTCAAGCCCCATGACCACCACCAACAACAACAACAACAAACCCAAAATAGTTAAATTAAAGTAGTTTTTTTCTTCATTACTCAGAGAGCAAAACACCACCAATACTGAGGTAGTCTGCATAAAGAGAAGGTCAAGACAGAAGGGAAGGAGAGGAGAAGGGATAGAAGGAAAGAAGGAAACACAGTTGCCCCCACTTAAGAATGCAAGCTTAATGCTTCTTTATATAGTTCTACACATCTTGCTTTTTAACATAAAACAAGGAAGAATCCATTTACTGTTTCCTAATAAAATACATTCGAGGAGTTCCATTTTGTATAAACATACTAGAAACTGTAAAGATGAATTTTGAAATAATCTATATCTTTAAATTATTTTAAGATAGAGGGAAGAGCAAGGAGACAGAGGGATACTCTACTTTCAAAGAAAAAAAAAGGCCTTTAATTGATAGCTGAAGTAATGAAGTAATGATATTTGAAACAGATGTGCATCTATTTTCTAATCCAAACTGGATCATGGTTTACACAGTTTAATAAAACTTTAATTAAGGTGCTGAGACACTGCAAACTGATCGGGTCATGCAACTAAACACTTGCTTACTACTGACATTCAACAAGCCAGAAGCTTGCCAGATATTTTAATAACCCATCTGAGAGAAAAATGTCACTCAAAGAATAAAAATACACAATATATCTCTTCTTTTACTACACCAACTGGGTTTTAGGGGCAAGCATTTGAAACACAGGTAGAGGGGTCCCAAGTTCTTCATCCTAGTTAGACATGCATATTTTAATGTGAACATTTGTGACAGAAAAATGTTTGCAGTTGGAAATCATTCATGAGAAAAAAAAACTCTTGATAAAATTGATCAATTTGCTTTATACCTTTTCCTTATTCTGTCTTAGTAGGACAGTCTCACATAGAAATCTGATAAACTAGGCTGAGTAGACATGTCCCACAGAAACATCTAAAACAGGACAAGAGTAAACATTTGTTGAGCATTTATTATGTACTCACTATAGCTGTAGATTTTCATTTAATTCTCACAACATCCTTTCTGATTTTTATCTCTGGTTTGCAGAAGAAGGCATTGGGCATTAGAATATAAACCTAAGTATTTGCTCCCAAAGATCACAGTGGCTTAGTCAAAATTACAAGAATATTGTTTTCTTCTGTAATATCCTGGAGATAGACATTTAGATAGATCTAGATCTAGACCTAGGTCTAGGTCTAGGCCTAGGTATAGATAGACAGGCAGGCAGGCAGGCAGACAGACAGACAATGTATTGTGTGACAGTCCTGGGGCTTGAACTCAGGGTCCGGACACTGTCCCTGAGGTGTTTTGTTTTTGGTTTTTTCTCAAGGTTAATGCTCTACCATTTGAGCCACACAGCTCCACCTGTGGCTTTCTTGGTAGATAATTGGAGACTGGAGTTTTACGGACTTTCCTGCTTAGATGAGCTTCTAACTACGATCCTTGATTCTCAGATCTTAGCCTCCTGAGTAGCTAGGATTGCAGGCATCAGCCATCAGCACCAGGCTTTGTATTTTTAGTACAGTAAAACCAATGATGCATTTAAAAAAAAAACTTTCAGACTCCTCACATATTTCCAAAATTAAAATTTCCACCATCATCGGGGAAGGGAAGATAAAGGTTAGAAGCATAGGAAAGCCAATGAGAAAACACAGACTCAGCATCTTTTGCATTTTCTTTTTTTCCATAGTGTAAAACAAGTGGAGAAACACGTGGCAGTTCTTGACATTCCACCCAAGTGAAACCATAAGGATGTATCCTAAGGACGCTCAGGAGGCTGAGATCTGATTATTGTAGTTCAAAGCCAGCCCAGACAGGGGAGTCTCCATGAGACTCTAATTAATCACCAGAAAGTGAAGCTGTTACTCAAAGTGGCAGAGCTCTAGCCTTAAGCAAAAAGGCTCAGGGACAGCACCCAAGCCCTGAGTTCCAGTCCCAGGACTGGCAAAAACAAAAACAGAACAAAAACTGTAAGGATGATGTCCACTAACAACTCAGAAAACTAGTGATTACAACTGACCCAATGCAGAATGCTTAAGAATGGATGAAGGCTGGGTACTAGAGGCACAGGTTTATTTATTTATTTATTCATTTTTTTTGGCCAGTCCTGGGCCTTGGACTCAGGGCCTGAGCACTGTCCCTGGCTTCTTTTTGCTCAAGGCTAGCACTCTGCCACTTGAGCCACAGCGTCACTTCTGGCCGTTTTCTCTATATGTGGTTCTGGGGAATTGAACCCAGGGCCTCATGTATAGGAGGCAAGCACTCTTGCCACTAGGCCATATCCCCAGCCCGAGGCACAGGTTTATAATCCAAGCTACTCAGGAGGCTGAGATCTGGCAATCACAGCCTGAAACCAGCCTGGACAGGAAAGTCTGTGATATCCAACTAACCACATCCAAAAGCAGGAAGTAGAGTTCTTGTCTCAAGTGGTAGGATGTTAGCCTGGAGTGAAAATGCCAAGGGACAGCACCTAGGTCTTGAGTTCCAACACCAGTACCTACGCATAGATGCTCGTGCACAGGCACGCGTGCGTGCACACACACACACACACACACAGAATAGGAGAGGATGCAAGCAAAGAAAGGGAGGGGCTAACAATAATTTGTAAAAGTGAATTATAAATCAAGCTAGCAAGAAGCACAGTAATTTTATAAGTAAAATTATATACACAGGGCCAAAAAAAAGTACTAATTATTTTGTTTATGTCTAACTTTCAAGAAGTAAGCTCATTTAAAGGGAGACATTCCTTCCTCTGCTTCACAATCTTTTTCATTTCTGATGCACAGCTTTAGTAGCATGAATCCTAATCTATTTTCTGTGGATAAAAAGCCAGGTGATCACAAGCTCATGCCTGGAATCCCAGCTACTCAGGAGGCTGAGATCTAAGGATCAGAGTTTGAAGCCAGCCCAGGCAGCAAAGTCCACAAGAAGCTTATCTCCAATTAGCCACAAGAAGTCAGAAGTAGAGCTGTGGTTAAAGTGGTAGAGCACTACTAGCCTTGAACACAAAAGCTCTGGACAGCCCTCAGGCTCAGAGTTAAAGCTGCAAGACTGGTAAAAAATAAAATAAAATTAAGAATTCCAATTGTTCCCCTCATAAGCAAAATATTCACACAAAACAAGTAACTCTATAGTATTTAGCAGAGGTTTCCTGTATTGTATTAGCAACAAATGCTCTGGAGTGAATTGTTAGAGACTTTGATGATCTGTCTTTTCAGTTTTATTCTAGTTAGATTGACAAGTATAATTTTCCTGTTATATATGCTGACACAGTATAAGGAAAGATTGCAGAGAGGCATGCTGGGATTAAAAATTTGGTATGGATAATCTAGAAAATACCACCCAAATCCTCCCACAGATAACAATAATAGACGTAACTGTGACATGAAAGTCTCTTTATCAAAAGGAAATTATTAATCAACTGAAATAAGAACATGTTATGTTTTCAGAACATTTTAAAGAAATCAGAACATTAACCAATCATAGAAAAATGAGGGGGAAAAAGAGAATTTTAGAAAAAGAATACAATGGGTATTAACTTCTAAAGAAGAAAAAGAGTTTAGTTACACAACATTTAACCCTACTCCAGTCTTTGTCATGTTATAGGACTTCTAAAGAGAATACTTAATATTGGTAGACAAAGGGACAAAAATAAACAATAAGGTACATGGAGAAATTATCCTCTATTAAATAGTGAAAAGTGCAATAACAGAAACAAATTCATGCTATCCGGGCAAGTTCTGCATCCTTTTATTTTTCCCCCATAAAATTAAACCATCATCATCTAATACAGAGAGGCAGGCTCCGTGACTCATACCTATAATCCTAGGTCATAGTGAGACAGGTAAGGGGATTTCACATAGAAGCCACCTAGGAAAAATGTTAGTAAGATCCTATCTCAAAGAACAAGCCAGAGCAGTAATCATAGCTATAATCCTAGCTACCCAGATGGCAGAGATAGGGCCCAAAGTTGGACCCAGGCAAAACATTAAGACCCTATCTGAAAAAAAAAGAAAGAAAATCTAAAATCTAAAGGGGGGTAGCATGTACATCAATAGATCAATCGTAGAGTGCTTGCTTCGCAAGTACAAACTCCGATACCAACAAAATAAATAAATAAAAACAAAAATTCAGTAACAAACATGAAAATAAACCTGGTTTCTGAACAAAATATTTTCAACAACTCCTTCCAAATTCTTAGAAAATACTTCTAAGAAGGTAATACATATTATCGCAGACTCATATCCTAATGACCCAAATTACTTGTCATCACCAAATAAAATGTTTATCAGTAAGAACGTGAAAATGTATACAAAGTGTCATTTTTTTTTGTAAGTTGTGGTGCTTAAACTCGGGGTCTGGGCACTGTCCCTGAGCCTTTTTGTGCTCAAGGCTAGAGCTCTACCACTTAAGCCATAGCACCGCTACCAGTTTTTGAGTGGATAATTGGAGCTAAGAGTCTCTTGGGACTTTTTTTCCCCAGGCTGGCTTCAAACCGTAATCCTCAAATCACAGCCTCATGAGTACCTAGGATTACAGGTGTGGGCCACTGATGCCTAGCAATTATCTTATTTTTGAAGCATCAGTTTCATACAAGGAATTATAAAATCTTAAGAACTGAAACATTGGGAAAGGACTTAAAAATTAGGAACACTCACTTTGATCTCTGGAATTCAACAAAAATCACCTGAAGGGAAGAGATACAAAGATAAAAGAGTCAATGGTGGCTTGCAGTAAAGGGACAAATGCCATCCTAACTAAATTCCTGAATCCAGACTAAGGTGTGTCGGTCAAGTACAGAATCACAGATCCAGAAGGCCCAAAATTGGATTGGCTAACCCCACTTTAAGTGACCAATCTGCTGTTCTAAAATGAATTATAACCCATCCCTGGCTCTCTCTCAATTCTCTGATCTTTTCAACCTGAGTGAGAACAAAGGTGAACAGCTAAAAGAACAATGCTAAACACACTGAGACATACTCTTCTACCTCATCCATTACTACAATGAGAAATCACAGAAGAATTATTATTTGATCTGAGAAATGACAACACAAAAGAGAGCTGAGTTCTATGAGATTATGAAAGTTAAAATAAAAAATAATCAACTAGTCCTTCCTTATTATATGGCTCCCTAATAAAATTACCAGGGGTCACTCAATGACTTAAATGGCAGGTAAAATTAAAACAAATAAAAGGAAATACCCTTGACAAGCAGAACCAGCTTCCAGAATACACAAGGTCGCAGAATAGAGGTCATATGGTTAAACCCAGTAACGTGATTTTAAAATAAGCTAGGTCATTAGTGAAGCAGATATCTGATTATTTATGTTTGACTTAAATATGATTTTCCATAATGGAAAAATCATATTTTGGAATATAAGGAGTCAGCAAGGAAGCTTTCTATTGGTTACAAATTACACTACACCTAGTGTAGTGTTTGTGGAACTCGCAACATATTTTGACATACACATAGGATGTCTTCATCTTAAATATTATGTTTTCAACAGCAAAATTGCTGTCTTACTTGTATTGCCAAAATCTACTTGAAGTCTTGCTTCCTCTGCCCTCCCTTCCCCCGCCCCCAGCACTTGAGCTCTATGTAAAAATTCTAACCTGGTTATTTTGGAAAGTAAAAAAAAAATTATTTTAATCCAATAAACTGCCTCAGCTGGACTCTACCACCACAGGCCAATACACTCTATTGCATTTTGTTCTGAAAAGAAAAATCATACTCTACTTGAAATGAGGAGGTTTCTTTCTAGAGGAATCCTATGAAGCCAGGAAGCAGGCTCTGACAAGGAAACAAGGTCTTGGCAAGTTACGAACAAACCTGGAAAAAGGTACACTCAACTTCAGGACCATCCACTCCGGGCAGATGCTGGTCATGAAGCATTGTTTACACATAAGATAGAACATTTACTTAGAAGAGCTTCCAGATCAAAGACTCCCTTTAGAGTTTTTCATTGTATTTTCAGTACACTTCTGGATGATTCCTCTCAATAGTTAATATCAGCCATTTATCAAGCCATGCAATGAGGTATTCCTGACCATATTTCCTTCAAAATAATTAAAGCTTTTTTTAAATGTCATGTCTGATAAATCGATCAATTTCAAATGATTCTCTCTCCTTGCCTTGTGTTCTTCTCATATTAACAAATCACCTGAGCTATCAAATTACTGTAATTCACTAAAACATCATTACAGTTCATTTCAGATCTACTCAACCCCTCAACATATACCACACATCCAACATGTGCATCGAGTGGAAAGGGAGTATTGGTAAAGATGTAATAACTTTGCTCTCAAAACTCACTGCCAGTACTCTGTGAACACAAACTTGACGTAAGTGAAAAGCGAAGAGAGATTACATCATTTAAAGCTCACAATCTATTATCCCAATGATTTCAAATACCTTCTCCCTTTATCCATCATTCGTCTCAGAACGTGATCAACAACTCATCGCTTTCTACCTGTTCTTTATCACACATCTCCTGTATTCTAACAACAACTTCCATATGTTCTCACGGCCTCCTGCCTCCCAGTCAGATGCCCGCATCTCCCGTTGCCTCCAGGGACTCTGCCAATTCCTGGACCACAGGGTTGCATGTCAGTCATCACCCATTGGTAGCTAAGCAAGACTTGGCTGCATCCAACCTCCAACATTTGAGCATGATCTTAGAAGCAAAGGTTCCCGTGTGAGGCCCTGGCTCCTCCCGTGGGAATTCTTGGGGTATAAATTCCTTCATAATACAAAATGAGAAGAAATAACAAATGCGTGTGGTGTAAATTCCTTCATGTACAAAATGAGAAAGACAACGGATCCACCATGGTGGATATGGGAAACACAACGGCCTTTGTTTCCCTCTCTCTTTATATCATTTCATTTTAACCATTCATGTTAATTCTGAGTCTCACCTTTCTATCAAGCGTCCCTAATTTAGTACCCCAGAGACTTCTTACCTATACATGCTAAAGTATAAAGCCACTGAAGAATTCGGCAAATGGAACCAAGAGTGGTGGCTGGTTTTTTATATTTTTCAGCCATGATCCTAACTGGCAACTTCAAAACTGTAAGAAGCCTCAAGGGAGAAACTGGTCAATATAATCCATTCAGTCCTTTAAAAAAAAAAAAAAGAAGTGCCATAAAACTTATTTAAAAAAAATAACTCAGTTATCAGAGGAGGAGCTGGAGCTTTATGGTGAAATGAAGTGAAAAAGGCACTACTTTGGCAAGAAAACCACAAATAGGGAAGGAGCTAGAAATGGTCTCACTTAACATCTTCACAAATGATGTAGAAAAGGAAATGTAGATTAAATTTTCCAAGTCTGTAAAAGATAACTAAGTTTTTCCAGTATGATGAAATGCCAACCAGTGGGATCACCTACAAGATTTCCCAAACTTTACGAGTGACTGGGGAGAAAGACAAATAAGATTGAAATTGGAAAACTATAAGGTTACTGTATTTTCCGGATAATGAGCTTTAGTTATCATTAAAAGGGGGTTTAAACCTCACCTCTGGAATGCTTTCATTAATATGTTCCTGCAGCCCAGAAAGCCAACACAGGCACGAACATCATTTAAGCAGGAAAACATGGTTCTCACCTAAACAGCGGTATTTAAAACCAGAGCTCAATGGGAGAGTAATTACCTAGTGTGCACAGGCCAAGGTTTGGTCTCTAACAGCACAAAATAAAAGCAAGCGAACAACAATAATAAATAAATAAAAGTTCAATTTTACTAATATGCTCAGTGCAGCTGTGGTGAAATGTAACTGAGAACTCCAATATTGGCAGCTCAATGAAAGAAACGATCACCCTGCTTTCATAGAAGAAAGCCTAAGGAAAGTCCAGGTGGATAAGCTATGGTGATCAAATGGACAACAGGCAGGTATATAAAGAGAAACAATGAAGACCAGCTCTCATTCCATCTAGCAAGATGAAGGCTAAGCAGAAAGGAGATGGATGTAAAGAAACAGCACAGTGATTGACAGAAGAGTACAATGGGCAAATACACAATTAATTGCTGCCATACTGCAATCAGTATATCCACTGTGGTCGAGAAAGAAAACATAAAGCTAAGCAATGAAGCATTACTTCCATTACTTCCAAGAGTGGAACGGGTTAGTTTCATTAACTGGAGACCTGTGTGGTTTAGACTGAGAAAGGCTTAGATATTTGGAGGAGATAATTCTATTTTTCAAAAGTAAATCATGGAACACCAGTCTTACCCAGCCCTATCTCCTGAGAACACCACATAAAGAAAGAGCAGGACAAATCGACCTGGCACTTCCTGAATGTTCTCAACCATTTCTCATTTTAATTTCCATTGTCAGTCTATTTATGCTTTGCATTGTTTTTGACAGTCCATCATCTGTGGATTTAAACACTTTCCTCTCTCAAGCAAGACTGGATTACCCCTTTCACACACTTAAATTTTCAAGATGACATCAAGTCCATTTGGGTTACATAAATATTTAATACTTCTTATTTGTAAGAAAGGCATTATTCGCAAGATAAGAATGTAAAATATTATTGTTAAATTGCATTATATACCTTCCAGGTTTGGGAGACCTGTATCAAAAACAAAAGGAATTTATAGCTTCATGCTAAATCAGGGTGCATGTTAGAAAGTTTAAAGATGTTTAAAATGTGTAAACAATGTTTTCAAATCAAGTGCAATGTGAAAGAAATAGAAGGGAGAGGGGAGAAGTGGACAGGAAAGAGAATGCAAACACACATTTATGTATTCTAGAATTTAGGGGAAAGCTGCAATTCTAAAATTTAGACTGTGACACATAAAGCAAAGATTGTTTTAACTGATGAAGTTGGTTTTATCTTTAAACTGCGAAATCTGATGAATTCAAGAAATGCCAGCATAAATTATAATCCTTTACTAGTGTACAAGATACATCTCACACTATTGATCACAAGGGACACATTTTATAGCTGAAAAACTTGAAAGTTGAGTTTTTCAAAGCAATTATCAATTTCTTTCTGGCTTTGTAAAGCGACAGACTGCAACAGAACTGACAGGATATAAAAAGTATGGTGCATTAGTTTTTGATGGGACTAAAGTACTGAAACCCTGAAGGTAATTAGCTAAAAGAAGTTCTGAATTATCTCCCATTTTTACAAATATATATGTATATTTTTTAAAAGAAGTCCTTGTTGTTATTACTAAAGACACCAGATGTTGAACACCAATACTATATTTTTTGGAATAATTTAATTCATATAAATTTTGGATACTGCACAGAATGCAAAAATGATCAGGTTCAAGTAATTTTATGTTATAGAATCAAGAATTTCTTGTACTATCTAGATTTAAGGAGAAAGCCTACATTATCTCATAAATATGCACAATTACAAAGTAGGAAATGCCTAGTTATTTGTAGGCAACAAAAATCGCTAAGGTCAGATGACTGAAGCAAGGAGTGAATGGAGTCCACGGTGAATTACTAAGAAAAATATAATCAAACACAAATACTGCAGAATACAAAGATCATTTTCCAAATTGGTTCCAGAAACCGCTCCTAGGTAAATTTCCCTGGAAAACTAATTTAATTCAATTAAACCATGTAGTACGGTTTTCCTCTTCAGAGAGAGTTAACATATTGTCATTTGTTGCAGATGTTAAAGATAACCCTTTAACGGAGTGATCGATGGAATCCTGAGTGAAATGACAACTCAAAATGGTTGCAAAGGACTGCCCCACAGACACATGTAATGGCTCTAGCTGGTGAAATACACAAAGAAAACATCAGCCCCTATGTCTACAGCTTTTACCTTCTGTGCTGCTATAGAAATCCCGTATTATTTCTTATTACCTAAAGTTTCTTGAGACCATGTTTGTTCCCAGTATAGTATTACAACTCTGCCTCCAGCATGCCATGACAACAAACCATTTTCCCTTTAAACATTCCATAGCAGCTACCTGAAATGTACTTGGGGAATCATTGGGACTTTAATCTGCACGCCATGTCATGCTTCCCAACAACCTGGTCATGGTTTCTTTCCAATCCATCTGGCTGCGCTGGCTTCCCCACTGGCATGACTCATAAAATGAAGCAACCTGAGGTCACCCACTCCAGGTCTTTAAACATAACCACCAATTGCTGACCAGCTGGCTCCAATTTCTGAGAACACTCACAATGAGGGAGAGACTCACAGGAGATACCCAATCCTGTGTTCATGTATGTGGTCTCTGACTTCAGCATTCGGTAAGTAAAAAGGGAAGCTCTTTTGAAATGTAGATTACCAATCACAGGAAGGCCAGAAGGCTCTGTGTGTCTTGGAATGAGAATTATCATATAAATAAAGTCAAGAGAACAAGGGAGAAAACATGAAACAACATTATATCATGTTTAAATATTATGTATCCAAAATATTAATAATGATTCTTGGGGGGGTAGGGCAGTCCTGGGACTTGAGCTCAGGGCCTGGGTGCTGTTCCTGAGCCTCTTTGTGCGTAAGGCTAGCACTCTACCACTTGAGCCACTTCTGGCTTTTTCTGAGTAGTTTATTGGAGCTAAGAGTCGCCCAGACTTTTCTGCCCCAGAGCTGGCTTCGAATGACAATCCTTAGATCTCAGCCTCCTGAGTAGCTAGGATTATAGGCATGAGCCACCGGCACCTGGCTCATAGTGACGATTTCTGTGCATTAAGAGTAAGTCATTTCTCAACTCATTTCAATGAATATGTATCCTTCATATTTAATAAAAGAACAGTAACCTGGACACAATAGCTTGGGAGCCAACTGTGATCAGAGGATCACAGTTCAAGGCCAGGCTGAGCATAGAAGTTGGGGAGACTACATCTCAACCAATGACTGTGCAGAGTGGCACATTTCTGTGATCCACCTACAGGGAAAACGCAATGGCTGGGCACACTGGCTCATGCCGTCACCCTCGCCATCGCTGGGAAGCACAAATAGGAGAATCACAGTCCATGTACAACGTGAGAACCTACCTTAAAAATAATAAATGCAAAAGAGGAGCCAGACACATAGCCCAATGGTAAGAGTGCTTGCCCAGCAAGCCCAAAGCCTTGAGTTCAATTCCCAGTACTCCAGTGACACCCCCCTCCCAGCAAAATAAAAAGAAAGAAAGAATTCCCCTTCAGCTTTAAGAAGAAAATCAGAAACTGGGTTCCTCCTGTCTGACAGGTTTGAGAGCTGTGAGTCCTAGGAGGCATTGCTTTCTTTCAGGAGAAAATAGGTGAAAATGTTGTCAAGTATTGGTATTGATTTCTCCCTCAAAACATATTTACAAGTATATTAGGACAATGAAGTATACACATTAAAAACAAAAGATCTCAGAGTCAAATAACCCATTTGAGGATTATCAATATTTACAGAATCAATTTCCATAATAAAGTACATAATAAATGTACACACTACTTGCTCAGGAAAGTTTCCAGCTTAAAAGTACCTGGAATTCTCGGATTGAACCAATCTGCCGATCAGTTGCTTAGCAAGTATGTCCCTGGGTTTACTTGATGCCTTTCATTTTTTTATCACTTTATAAATACTAGTGTCATCTTCACACAACCCTAAGAGGTGGATGTCATGTCCTTCCATTGTAGAGACGATGAGGAAAAGACATAGGTTCAGTAACTTGCTCAAAGACCACAGCTAGCCAATGGCAAAGCCAAGATTCAACCCATGAGGTCAAACCTGGAAAGTCAAACCTGAGCCCTCAGCTAGGCAGGAGGCTATGCTAATGCCCAAGGCATCCCTCTTGGGCTGCACCCCTGGCATTCCAGAATTCTACCATTTCTTGGAACCCACTGGAAAAGTAAAGGCAATAAAATAAAACTACTGTTACATGTAACCCACAAGCAAGTCAACTAGCTCATTATTTCATCCCCAATTTTTCACTTCACATCTGATAAGGAATAAACAATTAGTCATGCTCCCCCCCCCGCCCAATTTCAGAATGCAATTATTAAACAACAACTTTAATTAAACTGCTCCCCTGCCTAATGTCATTTAGTCTTATTTATATCATTACTCAAAGGAGTGTGTGTGTGTGTGTGTGTGTGTGTGTGTGTGTGTGTGTGTGTGTGTTCCCACAGACTGGGGCTGGGAATGTGGCTTAGTGGTAGAGTGCTTGCCTAGCATGCATGAAGCCCTGGGTTCCGTTCCTCAGTACCAAATATACAGAAAAGGCTGGAAGTGGCGCTATGGCTCAAGTGGTAGTGTTAGCCTTGAGCAAAAGAAGCCAGGGACAGTGCTCAGGCCCTGAGTTCAAGCCCCAGGACTGGCAAGAAAAAAGGCAAAAAAAAAATACATAAACGATTACATTTTTAAAAGCCTGAGCCAATAAATTGATTGACAATAAAATATTTGCATAACAGCAACTCTGAAGGCCTTTACCATACAGGGGGAAAAATACTATCTGGTATGGGAAGCAGATGTGAAACAGAAGGGTTAGCAATGCAAGAACACTCTGAAGGGGGCGAGGATTTCAGAAGCTGAATCAACAGAAAACAAGATCGGACACAGCTCCTGACAGATGGAGGAGGCTTTACTTATGTGTAAAAAAAAAAAAAAAAACCAAAACAATTTAATAAGGTGTGGGCAAGACTGTAAAAAGACCCCAAGGGTAGTGCAGTAAATCAAAGTTAGTAACAGCGAAGGAATTATTCCAGAGACCAGAGGAATCCGGAAGGAGAGATTCCTACCAAGGCTCCCTGGAGAGAAGCAGAGACTGGAAGTGCAAGGACACAGGCAGCCCAATTGGTCCCAGAAGAAAAGGAGCAAATACCTTCACTTTCCATACCCCTCTATTCTGCTGCTGGCTTCCCCCAGTGAACCAAGTCATCTAGAAATCAGGTGGTTCATCCAGCTATCTCTCTGGGCAGAGAGCATGAGGTAGAAGGGTGCAGAACAGACCTGAGGCACTTAGAAGCTACCTGACCTAGAAGCCTGGGAGATCAGGCACAGAGTGCAAAACCAGGGTGAGGCAGAAAGGAAAAGCGCATAGATAGCAAGGGACACTTGATTAACTACAGACATAAAAATAAAATGATGCTAGTGTGTTAGGCAACGGAAAATAGCTTGATTCCAGGAAAAGAACAGATTAAGTTAGTAGCTCTATAGATGGTTGTAAGGTGTATTAGATAGAAGCCACTGGTTTCTATTCAGATTGAAAAGTTTTTAAAGTACCATCATTACAGACTTACTTTAGACTCATTCATCATGGAGTTAAGTAGTGACAGGTGTTTCTGTACTTGTTTAAATCCTTATCTGTCTAAATGCTATAAAAGTGGCTAAAACCTTTATCTCAAGCAGCCAAGCAAAAATATCATACAAAGATATATACATATTGGATTGTAGCTCTTTCCCTCCAGCCAATAAGTAAATATAATCTCCAGAAAATCCTTTCCAGACTTGCTACTTAATATCTTCTCATGCTTGACCTCAATGTGCAGCTATTGATTCATTGAAAAATACAAATGGTACACAGCTATGTACCAAAGGAGCTATGCAAAGGAATTACATGTCTCACAATGCACATTTCACAGTGACATCTTTGAAGAAGTGCCTGAAGTTTTCAAAGCTGATGGATAGAGAGAAAGAACCCCAGAACCTTGGAGGGGTTCAGCTTTGCTGTCTTTGCTCTGTAGCCACATCTACTCTGCCCAAAATGAAGTGAGAGATGCTAATTCAAGTTTCTTCCCTAATCTGGTTTTCAAAAGGAGCTACCCAATCCTGGGAACTCCTCACAATATTCCTAGTTCATAGTGCACCCTGAAGTCTGGCTTGTCTCTATAATACTTCTTTAATTTCTGCCCTCTTACCAAATGCAGCACAAAGAAATTGAAAATTATTTTCTTGGACAAAATCAGCATCTCCTAATTTTAATACTTTTTTGCAACCATATCCCCATTCCAAGCTCAAGTATGTTGGTTATGAAATTCGAGAACTGTAAAGAAGATTGGAGAAAATCAAGAAAAGTTGTCTTCCAATTTAAAGCTATGTTAATCTTTTATCAGACAAAAATTTATAGGAAAATATATGTAAAACATGTGGGTTTTCAGTTACTTTGGAAGTTAAACTGATTATATATGTGTGTATATATATATATTATACATATATATTATACCTATGTAACTAATGATGGGAGTTGGTGGTTTATGCCCGTAATTCTACCAACTCAGGAGTCTGAGATCTCTGGGTTCCAGTTTGAAGTCACCCCTGGTGGGAAAGTCCTTGAGATTCATATCTCCAATTAACTGGAAGTGGAGCTGTGGCTCAAGTGGTAGAATGCTAGCCTTGAGCAAAAAGCTCAGAATCAGTGCCCAGGCCCTGAGTTCAAGCCCCATGACTGGTATGCACATAAACACACACACACACACACACATACACACACACACACGGACCCTAAACCTTCCAATAGAGCCATTTTTGTGATCCAATCTTTTTTCCTTTTCTCTTTGCTTCCCTGCCACATATATACAGAGAGTAATAGAAAAGGAAATGTAAGTCCAGAAAGTTCAAGCTATTGCAGGGGAAGTCTCCTGCCCGAGATAACACAGAACCAGAACAATGTCTAGCACATAAGAAAAATCTAGAACCCCATCTCTTGAAAACGTATTAACCCCATGAATATGTATCTCACGCCATTATCAGTTCTTACAAATTGACAAAATTCATTTTTGGCTTTAACTGGTTGATACAAAAAGAAATCTTTATGGCTTAGATTATTCCTGTTAACTTTTAATCACAGACAGATGTACCCACTTCAACCGAGAGAAAGCAAGTGTAAGTCTAATGAAAATAACTATGGTGCCAGGAAAAATGCACCAGGACTCAATTCCACAGCCTTGTGGTTTCCCTATTTCTGAATTGCTCTTCAAACTCTTCTCATTTCTTCCTCTTTTATTATTATATGTGATGAGATGTTCTTTCAAACTCCTCATGCCTAAGTCTATAATCTGCTATTATTCTATGCTAACACATCCCTTGACTTACCGAGTCTACCAAGAATTGTATCACAATTAAGAGACAAATGAAAGAGAAAGGAATTCTTCAAGGATTTTCTGAGTGTCTATCATGGCAACCACTTTGCTTGGTACCTGAAATTCAGAGGAGCGGGGACACACTGTTTTAGCTCAAAAAGGAACAATCCAGGTAGCAAGGAAGTGGTTACATTGCAAAAAGATAGGCACTGAAAGAGATCCAGAAGCCTGAGAGACAGAGAGAAAGCAGGGACTTGCAAAAATTGGGGATAGGTTTAATTACACTGGAATGGGTAATGGCTGAATTTGCATATGGATGATAAGTATAAGTTGGGTGCTCAGGAGAGGAGTTATGGGGACATAGTTTTAGACAACTCAAGCCAACATTTATAGAATAAATACTTTATCAGGCCTCCTCATACAGTTTTCAAAGTTTATGAGGAAAAACGCAAGTCGATTTCCTTTTAATAAATATTATTTAATGATTGGAACATTTTGAGTCCCCTAGGCCCACACCATGGGGGTGGTAACACCTCCCTCAGCCCCAGGAACCTAACAGGGAGTTCAAGACAACCTGGGCTAAATGCTGGGCGGCAGCGGGCAGACAAAGTGACAGAGGCCCTATAAATAGTGATGATTCATTAACATGACATAAATCAAGATCTTAACTCACCAAAAACTAACATTTTGATTTAAAAATCACAAACCAGTGCCATTAATAGGCAGCAGCAGCCCCCAGCACATGAGTAATGAGATCATATCAACATCTATCACATGGCCAAAAGGAAAAGGTGGTTTTTCAAAATGGTAATTCAGATTGGACAAGTAACACACTGTATCAGGTTTTGTAGCCCTAGGCTATATTTTGCTAAAAACAACATCAACAAGAAATAAAAGAAAAAAACACAAAAACAAAGGTGCATTATGCAGAAGAAAACCATAAAAAATCAGAGCAATTAATTTCCCAGCTATGTTTTCTATTTTTTTAAAAAAGCCCTTTCTACTATGATTTGCTTACAACACATAAACTTTCTTTGCCTAGTACAATGATCTAAGTGTGTAACACTTGCATATTTCACTAAGATGTAATATCCTTGAAAACATCCTTATAATGAGTTTTCCAAAGAAATTATTGATCCCTGGCATGTCTCAAGTTTTAAAATTACTCGCAAATCCTTGTCCTGTTTTCTTTGCAGTTAGGAATAATTCTTCTTGATCACTAGAGTGTGAACAAGTATGAAAACACCAAGACAGAATATTGTCGTAAATACAAATGCAGAAGCTTAGCACAGGATCTTGCCCCAAACAAAAATTATAAAGTTATCACTGGGATGGTAATATATATTTTTCTTATATATATGTATATTTGTATATGTAAAATTATATTTTTCGTGTGTGTGTAAGAAAGTAGAGATTAGATTATTGGGCTTCCATTCTCTAGAGCAAGAGATGTCCACCAAGTGTTCATACTTTTCAGCTGACCCCTTTCTCATTCCTGGGGGAGTCGTGTGTGTGTGTGTGTGTGTGTGTGTGTGTGTGTGTGTGTGTGTGTGTCTTTCTAGAATTCCGGAACCTTCTCTCAGGTGGCTCTGCTTCACTGCACAGACGTCTGGAACGTTCTCTTTGTATGTGGGAGGCAAAGCAATGGCTCCCCTTGCACCTTTGTGGCTGCTGGGGCCCCGGCCCTCACCCTGGTGAGTTTGGAGCCCTAAGAACTCCGGGGGACGGTGGGCCGGAGAAAGCCCACCCACCGGGCGGCCCGCGGAGCCCCAGCCCCGCACAACTGCAGGAGGGGCTTCTGTGCCCCCAATCCCAACACCACCGGCCAGGGACAGATGGAAGTGGGGAGCGTGAGACGCACGGATGGACGGACAGACAGACCAGGGGTGGGCGCGGGGAGCCGGAGGAGGGGAAGCGGGCGGGCTGGTGGGACCAGGCGACAGAGGGAAGGCAGAGAGTGACACACTGAGAGAGGCAAAAGCTGGGCAGGGCAGGGCCGGGCCGGGAGAGAGGGAGACGGACGGACGGACGGACGGAGGGACGTGGGGACGAGCAGGCAGCGAGCGGAAAGACCGACGCCACCGGCTGAGCGAACGCGCCCAGTCCGCGCCAAGCCGCCGCTCTCCCCTCTCCCTGCCCGCCCCGTGCGCCCCAGGCTTCGCACACAGGTGCCTTCCGGGTCCCGCTCCCCGGGGCCCCCGGGGCCCCCCGCCCCCGAACCTCCGCTGCAGGGCTCCCCGATTCCCCGCAGCCCCGGCCCGCGCCCTCCCAGCGCGTGCGGGTGCCCCGTTCCCCGCCTGGGCGCGCGTCCCTCTTTCTCCGCGCTGAGAAGCACGTGTCGCTCCGAGCCTGCGGCTGCTCCGCGGGCCGGGGACCCCCCCTCCCCAACTCCGGGACCGCAAGGCTTCGGGGACCCCCTGCACTCCCACACACGCATCACACATCCCAGGACTGGACTTTCGGCCCGTGCGCGCCCAAAGCACCGGACCCCGCCGTGCGCCCCCCCACCCGCCACCCCGCAAGCCCCATCGGTACTCACCCGCCGCTGCGCCCCAGCTCTTGCAGCCGCGCCGCCCCGCAGCGCCCCGCGCCTCCCTCCACTTGTGGCCGCCTTCGCCGCCGCCGCCGGGCCGCTGCGCCCTGCGCCCTGCGCCCTGCGCCCTGCGCCCGCTCGCTCGCTGGCGCCTCCGGCTGCTCCGCGCGCCCTCGCCAGCTCCCACTAGTGACCGCACCGCACACGGAGCCCAGGGGCCGCGCGCCGCCACTCCCGCCCGGTGCCCCGCGCCCCGAGACGGAGGCCGCGGTGCCCCCGCGGCGCGGCGCCCTTGGCTGCCCCCCCCACCCCACCCCGATCTCCAAGGGTGACGTCTCCCCCCGCCCCCCCAAACTTGTCAGCTTGGAGGAACAAAGATCTCCTTGCCTGTGCCGCCGCGCGGTCGGCCTGGAACGAAGGCGGAGGTTGGTGGGGGGCTCCCCAACAGGCAGTGCGCGGTCAATGGCAAGTTTTCGGGGGGCCTTGGACACTTTGTGAGGAGTTAAGGAAAGGCTGCTTACACACCTCGTTCCACAAAACAAGCGGCGGCGGCGTGCGGCGAGGCCCGCCTGCAGCTCCGGGGGGAGGGGGCGGGGGCGCCCCGGAGGCCCCCCGGGAGAATGAATGAGTTCCTTTGCACAGACACGCCGCGGAAAGGGGCGAGAAAGGGAACATCTTTCCCCCGGTGTGTGTGCGTCTGCACCGTTCCCTTTGGAAGGAAAGGCATTTCCACTCCTCACTTGCTGCTCTTAAGTTTTGTTCTGGAGTTTTTTGTTCCATGATGTTGTGGTGGTGTTTGCCTCCTTGCTTGTTTGTACCAGTACCGGGGCTTGAACTCAAGGCCTCCGGCTTCCTTGCCCTGGACTTTTCACTACAGGCTCCCACTCGAGCCACTTTTTTCCTCTTTTTTTTTTTTTTTTTTTTCCTTTTCTGGCTAATTAGAGAGAAGAGTCTCATAGACTTTGTTGCCCAGGCTGGCTTTGAACCGTGATTCTCAGATCTTAGCCTCCTGAGTAGCTAGGATTCCAGGTGAGAGTCGCCGGCAAGGTTGAAACACTCCAAGGGGTAGATATAAAATAAGGTAATCCCCAATCGCAGGAGGCTAGCGAGACCAGGTAATCCCTTCAAAAGTCAACTATTTTACCAAGTGTATTCCGCACAAAGTCCAAATATGTCGACAGCTTTAAGCTTCCTTTCACGCAGCACTATTTATTTCTTCCTTTTGTAACTTTTTTTCAATCTTCCCAACATACTCACAAGTTACTCCCAGTAAGTGTCTGATTCAAGTACATGTTTTAACATAACATTGATTGAATTGCAAAAAAAAGTTGTAAAAAGGTGGTTATGATTGCATATGTCCACCCAAATATCCAGTGCTAAGTAAGTATCTAAAGATCAGTCACCCCTTCCAACATTCTCTTCAAGTAATTTTTTTTTTTTTTGGCCAGTCCTGGGCCTTGGACTCAGGGCCTGAGCACTGTCCCTGGCTTCTTCCCACTCAAGGCTAGCACTCTGCCACTTGAGCCACAGTGCTGCTTCTGGCCGTATTTTCTGTATATGTGGTGCTGGGGAATTGAACCTAGGGCCTTGTGTATCCGAGGCAGGCACTCTTGCCACTAGGCTATATCCCCAGCCCTCAAGTAACTCTTAATTCACCCTGAAGGAGCTTTCTTCCACTCCCTCATCTTTCAATCGCTTATCTATTCAATTCTTATCAGCTGTTTTCCTTTTTTGTTTTGTCTTATGATACTTGGGCTTGAACTCGGGGCCAGGCCAATATTCTCCCACTTAAGCCATGCCCAGGGCTCCCTCCCCCACTCCACCCCCTCACCCCTTCACCCCCTTCTCCATACCTCCACCCCCCCCCCAGCAACTTGGTTTATTTCAATTGTTTTATTCCTACTGAATCTTTTTATGTTAGATGTTAAATAAAATCTTTTCACTTATCTAGGGGAACAAAGGAACAATTGATTATAAATAAAATACATCGCAGGTGACGTTGCTGACATGTTTTTCCATTTAGACACCCACTGGGACCGCAGGAAACTGCCCCACAGTATGTCTGCAATATGGCTGAAGCCAGACTGAAAGAAGAAAGATGTTTGGCAGAAAGTTTTCTCAAGAAGTGAAATCAGTCCTTAGCACCATCTCATGCCCCTTCTTCAACAGCCCTTCTAGTCCCAAGAATTCCAAGGTGCATATCACCCACTTTCCCTCTCCCCCTCAGCCATCCCCCATTTCCTACCCCTTCTCCATTTCAAAACTGAACTGAAAACACCCTAATAACCTTACTCCTGGGCCTCCAATCAAATTCCCCACCGTTTCCATTCTCTGACATTAACAAGGTTAAAAGACAAAAGAAATCGGATTGATTCCTCCTTCTGTGTCAGAGAGGAATAACCGCTCATTTGACAGATGCACATTTGCCCCTGAGAGTTTCTCCTGTCATAAACTGCAGGGAAATAAATTGGACATTGTAGGAGAAGATATTTTTAGATCCAAATCTCATGGGGGACATTTTTAAGCAGGTCCTGAAGGATCTTTAGATACCAAAGGGAGCTAAAACACAGAGCATGCATTCCAAGGGGACAGCATGAACACGTGTAGCATGCATGATTAGCGAACAGCTGGCCGCTACAGGATGGGGAGAAGGTGGCAGGGATGGTCTCTTAAGCTAAGCAGGTGTTCAGAAATGACCTCTCGCGACATGCTAAGATGGAGTCTTCTTTTTTACATGAAAGTGAATTATTGGAGATACGTAAGCCAGGAAGTTAGAGCATAGATTGTGTTGTTGTTTTTTTATGAGATCATTTTAGAGGTTCCTGGGAAAGGATAAATGGAAACACAAAATTAAAAGAGTTAAGGGAAGAATGAAGAAGAACCAAGGCAAGAGCAGAACTGCAAAATTACCAGCAAACTTGAAAGAGGCTGCAGATTGAGGTGGTGGGGGACCCTTGCCCTGCTTTGCAGCCTAAATGGGTGGATCTTCTAAAGGCAGCAGGGCGGAGGGAGACAGAGTCTTCCTTTGGTGGCATGGTAAATTTTAGCCAAGGCATAATTTAAGAGAAAAAAAAAACTGGCAGTGCACTGGTAGCTCACACCTATAATCCTAGCTATTCAGGAGGCTGAGATCTGAGGATCGTGGTTCAAAGCCAGCCCAGCCCAGGGAAGGAAGCCCAGGAGACTCCAGCTAACCACCAGAAAACCAGACGTGATAGAAAGGTAGCCTCTTGATGTCATTTACAGGAAAATGGATGGACCTAGAACAAATCCTGTTTAGTGAGGTAAGCCAAGCTCAGAGATACAAATGGATCATGTTTTCTCTCATATGTAGAAGTTAGACCTAAAACACTCTAGGACATGATAAATTATACAGGTGTCTAGGCACTCACACACAGTGAGACCACAAGAGGAGACTCTTAGGAGAGGAACACAAAGGCACAATGCCTATGTGCGTGTGATCATATTAAATAATACTTATCAAAATGAACCTGTGGGAAATGGAAATGAAGTTATTTTTTTCTTCATGCTGTTTTGTTGTTGTTTTTTTTTGTCTTGTTAATTCATTTGTCTTCAGCAGGGTATGGAGGAGCACAGACATGGAGGGACAAAGGGTAAACAAATGCAGCAGTGATATTCACCAGACACTATGTTGAAAATGAACTTCCGGTAGGGAATGGGAGGGAAAAACTGGGAGAAAGTGAGGAAAGGGGTGACATTGTCCAAAAAGAAAAGTACTCTTTACCTCACTTAAGTAATGGTCACCTTCTTTATAAAAACTATATATATATATATATATACATATATATGTATATGTATATAATTTTGCTTCCAATAATACAAAAAACAAACCAGGTCATCATAAGCAACATATTTGAAGACATATTTCTTACTAAGAAACGCCTTTGCCCAGACACAGTAGAATCTACTTGGGGGATTCATATGCAGAGAAATTGGGCAGACCAAGGGCGGAAAGTGACCTAGAAAACACACACCTATGCTCCGCTTCCCCTTCTTCATCATTGAATTCTTCCTCCCACCACGCTCCCTTTCCATTTCCCACTCCTCTCTAAACTATAAAGATGGTGTGCCATTCGTGTTTTATTGTAGATCAAAGCGTGTAATGTTAGCTGACAGCCTAGAGTGAGTGCTTCTAAATGATTCCTCTCTCAGATGAAAAGCCTGAGCCTTTTGCAGTAGTTTGAGAGTCCGGTGAAAGAAATAATTCGGCAGAAGGAAGAGATCTTTCTATTGTCCCTCACATGGCTGTCTAATGATTGTCTAATGACAACTATGATTACAATGCATGCCCCAACTTTATATACACAAAATAAGAAGTTCAACTTGTAACAATTTTATTTAGAGTATTGAAGTCCTTAGTAATTTACCAATGTCCTTACTAATATAACAATGTTTAACTGTTGGTGACATGGGAGCTGCTGGAATAAATGCTAATTTTTAGTGAATGTATTGTTTATTATCTTTCAATCATTTTACAAAAAGGGTTCCAGTTGAACATTGTCAGTGTATGAATACAAGGCAGCTTGGTTGAGCTGGGCAATTAGAGCATGTTGCAGTCACAGTACTTGGTCATCACATTCACGATCCCACTAAGGCCTCGTTGGTGTGAAATATTGTTTTAGCTCCCTTTTACAAATAAGGAAGGGGGGGGGGGCTTGGAATATGGCCTAGTGGCAAGAGTGCTTGCCTCCTACACATGAAACTCTCGGTTTGATTCCCCAGCACCACATATATGGAAAACGGCCAGAAGGGGCGCTGTGGCTCAGGTGGCAGAGTGCTAGCCTTGAGCGGGAAGAAGCCAGGGACAGTGCTCAGGCCCTGAGTCCACGCCCCAGGACTGGCCAAAAAAAAAAAAAAACAAAACAAATAAGGAAAGGGTGGCATGGAGATGTTAGCTCGCATCTCAAGGCCAAGCTAGAATGGGGCAGAGGCAGAATTTGAGATCCAGACATTTGGGTGCAGCAGCTCAGTCTTTGGTTGATATAATAATTGTCACGGAGAGAGCGAGAACGTTTATAAGTATACAATGAATGGATAGAAAACAAGTTTACCTAAGGATGTTGCCTCTCACACAGCATAGAAGCTCAGTCCTAAGAAAGATGGGGTGATAGCCCTCCATATTTCATGACCCTAAGAGCAAGTAGACAAGAGGCAGAAGATGATGGTGCAGGGTTCTGTGAGGCAATGGGATCTATGGCGTTTAAATTCTCCCTCTCTAGGCCAGTATCTATGCTTCTTGGCTAGGCCCTCTGCCAAGTCGTGAGCTTCTTAAAGGCCCTACCCACTTTTTGTTTCTATGTCTGTTCTGGTGTTTTATGTATGTACCACTGTTTGCTAGCTAGCTGTTTGCTAGGTGTCTTTAGCTCAAGATGATGTTTTTGTGTGTTCCATATTAATTGCATCTCAAAGGCGGTGGCTCCCATCACAGAAGCCTTGAGCAGACTATGTTGAGATGGGGATGATCTGAGGAGTTGAAGGGCAGATTCAACAATCTCACTGCCAGGTGTGGAGGCTTATGCCTGTAATTTTAGCTACTCTGGAGGCTGAGATCTGAGGATCATGGTTTGAAGACAGCTCAGGTAGGAAAGTCTGTGAGACTGTTATTACCAATTTATCACCAAAAAGCCAGAAGTAGAATGGTGGCTCAAGTGGTAGGGTGCCAGCCTCGAGCAGAAAAAAGGAAAGGACATTGTCCAGGCCCTGAGTATCAAGAACCAGGACTAGAACACACACACACACACACACACACACACACACACACACACACACACACACACACACACACTACCTCATAAAGATCTCCCTACTTTATGATGGATGCTTAACATCCTCAAATGCTTACTTTTCCATAATGTCATGGGCATCACTGTGAATATCATCAATGTTATTCATACTTATGCACTTTATTTAAAAACACTAGTGTTAATCAGATAATAATTGGTATATTACTGATCATGTATTCTGGTGCCTAATATACCATTGATAGTCTCACAATTAAAATATTTGTCAAACCGGGCACCAATGGCTCATGCCTGTAATCCTACCTACTCTGGAAGCTGAGATCTGAGGATCTTGGCTCAAAGCCATCCTGAGGAGGAAAGTCCATGAGATTCTTATCTCTAATTAACCACCAGAAAGCTGGAAGTGGAGCTGTAGCTCAAAGTGTTGGCCTTAAGTGATAACATCTCAGGGGCAGAGTCCAGGCCCTGGGATCAAGATGACTGAAAAAAAAAATGTATCAAATGACACCTCATATTCCAAAACTTCTCTGTGTTCCATATACTTTTTTCTTTTAGACCTGTAACAAATTAATCTTGTCTTCTAGGTAAGCTAAATTATATTTAAAAAATAAAATTCCTCCGTTTAAAGAAAAACAGGCCACAAATGATGAAAAATACCTGAAGTGGAAATGCTAAAAAGATTTTCCTTTCTTTTGGTGTCAGCATTTTTCAATTTTTCTCAGCCAGAGTGATATAAAATTCACCGATTTATGCACAGTCAACTTACTCCAAGCCGCTGGTATAAATTAATCCCTCTGAAGTCATATAATGTCAAGGCAATATTATCCTTTTAGGAACCTTTTAAAATTTTCTAAAATCCAATCATCCTTTTCTTTTTCTTTTCTGAATCATCATGATTTGTACTCCTACATAGTTCCTAAAATTGGAGAATTAGGAAAAAATGTGTAAAAAAACTTATAAAAAAAAAAAAGTATTTCTTACATCTGTTTCTTCTGAGTCTCATGTTCCTGATGACTTTTTTCCTTCTGACATGATTGCCAGCCTTGGAACTTTCCCGCGTTTTCTCTGACTCACGGTGTATTTACTGTGGGTCCTCAGAAAGCCCCATATAGCAACCATTTCCTCCCGTACTAGAATAAAAGCAGAGGCTAGACCACAACAACACATGGAGACTAGTTCACTGATTAACTACCTGAAAGGTAGGATAGATATTTTTAATCCTACTGAAAAAACTATCTTTCCATCCTACTTGACTACGTTAATGAAATTATTTGACACTAGAAAAGAGCTCTAACCTCTGTCTCAGATTGTGTTATATATAAACTCAAAGTCTTTAGCACAGTGTCAGCATTTAAAAAATAATATCAAGCATGTGGTGTGGTGTCTCAAAGTGGTAGAGGGATAACCTTGTACAAAGAAAGTTCAGGAATATTCTCTGGGCTCTAAGTTCAGGCCCCACAACCAGCAAAACTACAGTAGTAATAAGAATAGTAATTTGAGTCAAGCACCAGTGGCACAAACCTGTAATCCAAGCTATTTGGGAGGCTGACATTGGAAGGACTGTAAATCATAGCCAAGCCGGGCATACACAAAAGACCCTTCCTCAACCAATGGCCAGGCATGGTGACACACACCTGCCATCCCAGCTACAATGGGAAGCCTCACAGATGAATCTCCATCTGTGTGAGTGCTCAAACAGGAAGGAAGAACTAATCTCAAAATAACCAGTCCAAAAAACAGGCTGAAGGTGTCATTCAGTGATAAAGCAACTTCATCATCATCATTATCAGATGTTGGATATAGCCACATTAACTATAAGAAGACAGTTTAAGAATTTCTTGTGAGTGTCCTAATTATGATACTGTCACAACACATCAGGATGATATACCATGAATGGATTCATATTACAACATTGAAAGCTACATAGATTTCCATGCCATAAAATGATGTCCAGGACACATTACAAAATAAAGCCATAGTTCTCCTTGGCAATATTCAGAAGGTTCAAGCAACTATTCATGAACTGGAACACAGGAGAATGAGAGTTGAAGAAGGAGACAACCAAAAGAGAAAATAAATTCTCCAAGAAACATAACAAAATCTTGCATCAATTTCAGGCCTGACATTTAAGTCTTTGATTCATGTTGCCTTGAATATTTGTTCATGGAATGAGATGCAGGTTTCAAGTTGGTCTTATCCCTATGTAGATACCCAATTGTTCCAACACTATTTATCAAAGAGATGGTCTTTTCCCCCATTGTATGCGCTTGGCTTTTTGGTTGAAAATCAATTGACTATGCATGTACTTGCTTTTGTTTCTGAGCTTTGAATAACTTCCAAATCATTCATACAGAAAGTCGCACCTGAATTCTTCTGCATCTTTAACCCCACATAATTTCAAAACTTACTGATTTTCGTATTGTCTACATTTAACAACTTTGTGTTTGGTACACAGTACCTGTGAAAGATAGATATTGTAGAGGCCACCAAAGTAGTCACCTAAACAATATCATTTTTGTGGCTGTGGTTGCTTGAATAATGTTTGCCCTTCAGGATAATATTCCCATGGAATTGTGGTGGAAGAGTTGCATGTGGCATTCTCATGGAGAAGGGGAGGTTTAAGGATCAAGTTACCTCAGAGCTTTGCTATGTGCTGTAACAGAAGACACGCACCTGAGAACTCCTTTATGTTCTATTTCATCACTTTACCTCCCAAATAATAAAAAAAAATGGCTTGAAAGTGTTATTCAGTACACCTCTAAGTAAGTAGACTTTTGATTGGTAGATTCCTGGTTTTTAGTATGTTTCTGAAAGGCAGAAACCATTTCTATGTCAAGGCAGACTTGACCTAGATTATTTATACATATATATTATATTATATTACATGTAATGCATGTATGTATATATATACATGTATACACGCATATATATCCTAAATATATATATATATATATATACTAATAAGTCTTAATACAGTAGCAAATAGGAATCTTTGACATCAAGATTTCTATTTCTTCCATTTCTAATAATGTGGATCCTTGGTCTAATGTATGCAGTGCAGAAGAAGGACACATCAAAGACTGAAACAGATCTGGAAATCAAAGAAGAATCAGATGGTAGGATTTCCTCCAAAGCCTAGCTATTCTCTAGATGTGAGGCAATCATTAAATGTAGCAATTCACAAGACTTTGCCATCGAATTTTGGTTTGTCTTTGTTTTCTTATAAAGCAAAACCTTACCAAATCCTTTAGTCCCAATCCAATTTGCTATAGTCTTGCAGGTGTGACTATGAAGGCAGAACAAGGACAATGACAATAGCAGTAAAAAGAATTTCATGTGTCATGAATTAGGCTATATCTCTCTTTAAACCTTAATCATTTGTTTAAACAAAAATAAATCTCTGTATTTGGATTTCTACAATTGTGTGCCTATCATGAACATCTCATATTTCACCCAAGCTCAGCCAACACTTGCATTGTTAGACACACCCACCACTGGAATATAATCTTATACTAACAAATAGTTATCCTTCTTAAAGAGAATGCAAGCACAACCCAGATTCACAAACCCTGTTAACACTTCTAGTCTCATTTATTAACTAACATTGTGTTTAACCTTAAAACAAATAAAATTGTGATGACAGACTAAACCACTCATTTCAGACTTTCTCCCTTATCTCTCCAAGGCTTATCTTCTTGTAATGTTTGTCTTAGGTGAATGATAGTATTGATTTTACCTTTAAAACTGTTCAGCCCCTTCCCCTGTAGCATATCAATGCAACCACGACATACACATTACATTACACGTCTTTTTCTCAGTCACAGTCTCGTTCATGTAATTTCCTCTCCATTTCTTCTCTCATGCAGGGATTTATAAAGACTTAAGGTTCACTTTAATTCATGGCATATTCTTTCGCTTTGGTTTTCCTATGGAAGCCAGTATATTTTCATAGAAAACACATTGCTAATGCTACCTTTCTGTGTTCTACATCTGGACTGCAGCCTCCTGCAAATGGGTATTATAATTATTTCATTCCCTGGGTTTTACCAGAACACAGGAGGAACATATCCTCCCAATATCCAATTCCAACAGGAAAGAGTCAGTGAGAATTTGCAAAGTAAGCTGGTGTTTTTCTTATCTTCTAATAGCAATGATTTATTCAGATTCTTATTACTGTCACAGTTTTACTGTGGCATTACTAAAACTGAAGGAAAAAAATAACTTAGAACTTCATGGCATAATTTTACCTTAGTAAGTCTTATCTGAAAAGATGAACACAGTAAGTGATGAATGAGTCTAATGGTCTAATCTGAAAATATTCAATTCCCGATAAACTACCACATGAGGACTTTGGATACCTAATTTACCATGTAGAGAATGTATTCAACTGATTGTCTGGGTTTTGTTCCTCTTTGTTTTTGTTTTTGGCTTTTCACAGAACTTTTGACTTCATTCATTCAACTAATGTTAAACAACCAGATATGAAGCTAGATGTTTTGGATATATTAGGCAATCCTTGCTTCCACTGAGTTTAGAGAGAGGAAAGGAAATTTGATCAATACTTAGTACAAATGTGGTTATTATCTTTTAGCCACTGTGCTGTGTGTTACATGAATAGCTGTGTGGAAAGACTGACAGGCCGCTGCTATGGTGGGGAATCTGAAGTGAATCCTAAGACTGCAGTGAACATTAGATCGCAACGCACGAGAGAGAAGGAAACAGACTTTAGGGCATGGGGAAGTTGTTTGGGAAACAGCATTGGCTTAGCTGAGACCCAAAAGGCAAATAACAGTTGGTATGATCAAGGGCAAGAAAAGGCAGGGTTTCCTGGCACAGGAGGTACATGACCAAAAGTCAGAGGCTCAGTGTACAAGAAGGTCCCTCAAAGTAGCTGCGAGCGGCGGAAGTAGAAGACACACAACAGGATGCCATGGAGACCAAGGACAGCAAAGTCCTTGGAGGGCAAAAACGGATGGAGTGTGCTGGAATGTGAGCCAGGCTGACGAGACTCTTGCAAGCTGCGCCTTGATGACTTCAGGTGTGTGGAATCATTCTATTATTACCCTGGCTAACCTGGGTGTCATATTTCACACTCCCTCGCCATGAATAGTTCCCTGTTAGCATCGGCCAAATAGTGAACCCGTACATGATTTAGGAGGAAGAAGTGGAATAGCAGCCATTCCTCTCTGAGATCATCACGGCTGGGTGCAAAGGACAGTCAGGGGGCTACCTGAAGGACCCCGGCTTCTCGTTCTCCTCCATTCCATTTCTAGGCAGCCCTGGAATCGTCACAGATTCTTGGCTGCAGACCTATGAAGGAAGCAGCGACCTGAAGACTTACTCATTACATCTTCATGGTCCTACATGGTGACTTTTTTAAAGTATATATTTTGACTGGTTGGTGACCGCTTTGCATCTTCCAATTTCCCCTTCAGACCGCCTTTTTCCAGAAACTTATAATGCTATATGTATTCATGTAACTATAACCCCCCCACATCTTCTTTCACAGAAGACGTATTTCCTTGACACATACATCAGACATGCTGCTCTATCTTGCTCTCCATCAATTAGTGTCTTTATCTTCAAAGACGATGCTAATGGTCACAGTAGTGCCTGCTTTATGCATTTGTGTTGGAGAAATCACATGTGCTTACTAAGGAGAGCTGTTTGAAGGAGTATGTGATTAAATTTAGTTTGAAAACAACTAGAGTGAACTGTGGAAGGCAGATGGAGGAAGCCAGAACTAGAGACACAAATGCTTTGAAACCTGTCACAGTCATCAGAATTTGAGATCTTAGTGGACTAAAGCAGTGGCACTGTGATTAGAAGTCAGTGGGAAGATTTGAGAGTTTCTATCAAGAGTAGGAATGACACAAAGTGGTCAATTCTTCCATAGAAGAGTAGAAGAGAGGAGCCTCAAGTTTTGCTTTTCAGCATCAAGTTTAAGAAAATGAACCCAGATGCCCCTCAGTAGACGAATGGATCAGGAAAATGTGGTACATATACACAATGGAATTTTATGCCTCTATCAGAAAGAATGACATAGCCCCATTCATAAGGAAATGGAAGGACTTGGAAAAAATTATACTAAGTGAAGTGAGCCAGACCCAAAAAATCATGGACTCTATGGTCTCCCTCATAGGGAATAATTAGCACAGGTTTTGGCTAGTCACAGCAGAGGATCACGAGAGCCTAATACCTATGCCCTTATGATCTCATAAGATGATGCTAAGTGAAATGAGCTCCATGTTATGGAAATGACTGTTATATCACTGCTGTAATTACTTTCAGCATGCCATGTGAAACCGTAGCTTCTATTGTTGATGATCCTCTTGTATCCCCTTCCTGTGGTTGTACCCGCACTATCACTGTATGTCATCTGAGTACACTGGAAACTGTATATACTGGTATTAGAACTAGGAAAGTGAAAGGGAATATCAAAATCGAGAGACAAAGGATAAAAAGCAATACTTGCAAAACCATTTGGTGTAAACCAACTGAACAACTCATGGGGGGAGAGAGAAAGGGGGTGGGGGGAATGAGGGAGGAGATAACAAACAGTACAAGAAATGTACCCAATGCCTAACATATGAAACTGTAACCTCTCTGTACATCACTTTGACAATAAATAAGAAAAAAAAAAAGAAAATGAGTGAACCATGATGTCATTTTCTGGAGCAGTAAGAAGGGAAGTAGAACTGGTTTGGGAAGGAAATGAGGAAATTCAGTCTTAGACATGATTAGCGGGACTAGAGATGTTGTGAATGATGTGGTTTGCATGGGAAAGGTGAGCCTGAAATACTCATGAACTCTCTGCCCTTTCTTCTTGCATTATACTTACATATTTTCACCAGACCAAGAAAATAACACTGAGATATTAGAGCATTTTTCTTTTCTTTTCCTTCTTTTTCTCCTCTTCCCTTCCCTTTGTTACTGTTCTGCCAAACAATTTCTGAACGTTTTTCAGCTCTGGAAACCTTTACACTCTCATAAAATTTGGGAGGGTTCCAAAAAGAGATTTTGTTCCTATATATAAGAAATGAAAAAAAATTCAAATACTATTATTTTTACTTCTGAATCATATAAATAATCATAAATGCTGATATAAATAGCATATATAATAATAAATAATAATAAGTGATGATATAAATAGCATATATTATGGAAAATATAAATAACATATTATGAAAAATAACATCTTTTCTAGACAAAAATTAGAGATCAAATACTATTGCTCCACTTTTCATATTTTTTCAAATATCTATGTCAATGGGAGACAGCTGGATTATGCTATCTGCTGTCATATCCTGCCGTGGCAATCACAGGGCACGCTGGCTCTGGAAAGCTCTGCTATACATATGGGTGTTTGGTCACAAAAAAAATAAATAAAAAGGCAAATAGCATCCTACATTGTTACCGACACAGTATTGACTTCATGAATACGTGAAAAGTTTCTGTAGCACCAGGACTCCTGGAGTACACGTGGGAAAGCATTGTGCTGTGGGATCAAAACTCACAGGGCTGAAGCTCGGAGACTGGCAGGGAACCACAACCCAGAGCCTGAGACTCCAGTGAATCCCCTAACGGGATGGGGGTGGGGGCGGCTGACAGAGGCTGGCTGGAGAGAGTTCTGCATCTGTGAGCCAGGGATGGTAAGGAGTGGTCACGTGGAGAAAAGCGAGAACGCTTACCATCCTACCTCTGCTCCCTTAGTGGTACTACCTGGGAAGGAGAAAGCAACATTTTCATGGGAGGATGGTTCATGCATTCTGTTCTAGAAGAGGCGAAAGGTAGCCACAGGAAGCAGAAACAGAAAGTTTATGTTCATAAGGTCAGGGAAGTTTGTGCACTACATATACTATACACCACTTGCTGCCTACACATAGCTCTATTCTTCTGTGGAAAAGAACCCTAATTGTGTAGAGTGTGTGTGTGTGTGTGTGTGTGTGTAGTCGTGGGCTTGAACTCAGCACGTAGGCACTGTCTCTTAGCTCTTAGCTCCCTGCCTGGGCTGGCTTCAAATGGTAATCCTCAAATTTCAACCTCCTGAATCACTAGGATTACAGGCATGAACCACCAATGCCCAGGTTGAACCTCAACTCTTGACTAGTAAACTGACACCCAGAATAAATCCTGTGTGTTGTGAGTCTCCTTGACAGGTAAACTGAGCCATGTGACTGATTTCTAGCCCTTGATGGTTGTGTGAGGAGCCCTTTTCTTTTATGTTTCTTCTTTCTGCTGCCTGGACTGTAGCCAGCTTGAACAAATGATCTAATTTACATATAGGGAATTTGCATTCAACATCAACACAAAGAGCACCCACCTTAGCTTCCAGCACACAGAGAAGATGGACGAGGAACATTTTTCTCCTCACAGAAAATATGAATGCCACCAGCTTTGTAGCCTACAAACCATGAAAAGTTTATTAGCATTTTTCCTATGCTTTAGGACTTTACATTCATTGGTCAAGCCTGACCCCCTGTGTTGCCTTACCCAGCCTTTCTTCTGAAGAATTTAACACAACTTCCCAAATAGTCCCAGCATTTTCTTGGTGAATCAAAGAGAAGGTCATTTTTCACGCCTTTCTAGAAAGATTACCACATTCTGGATTGGCAGAGCTTCCTGAAGGAAACCTTTGCCCTTTGAGAAGGAAACAAGCAGTCTTAGTGAATCACCAGGACGGCCTGTCTGAGAGGCGCTGAGGAGCTGGAGGAGGAGGGATTTTTCAGACCGTTTTGAAAAGCATCAGGTAGAGACTAAAGCGATTTAACTTCTGACAGGGCCCTACATCAGGTAATCCAGCAGGCCTCAGGCAGAGACAACAAGGCTTCCTCACACTAATGTCAAACAAATTACTGGGAGACTTGTTAAAGTGAAGATTTAACAGTGGTGCTCTGGGCGTGAGCTACTGGATTTGTAACAGGCTCCAAGGCATTGTTGCCACCACTGACCCAGAGACATTATTTTGAGTAACCTAGATAAAGACAATGAGTGGGGACTACCTCTGTAGCCTTGATGTAGGCCATGAAGCGGGAAGTCTAATTATCAGCCTCAAAATGACTTCTTGCATACATCAATTTATATACTCAGGGAATACTTGCCAAGGATTTATTATTCTGTTCCAGATATTCGACTCTGAAGAAAACAACGATGAACAGATCCCTGCTCCTTTTTAGTATTTAGTGCTTGCCAGAAAAGCCAGGATTTACACAAAGGGATAATTGTTTGCAAAACACATGTGCCTAAAAGACAAGCCCTGGCCAACAGTCACTTCTCAAGGAGGACCTGAGTGGATTTGGAAGAATAAATTTTCATGAGTGCATATAATATGCAGACCACAAGCATGTTTAAGCAGATATCTACCTTTGAAATGCTTAGAAGTTCTAAGATAGGTGAGTAGAGACATAGAAAATCAGAGGAGAAAAAAGGACTCTTATCTGGAGAAAGAGAAGAATGAATATTGAAAATGTCCACAGGTAAGAAAGGATAAACAAAGGAGAATATTCATTATTAAAAAAGTCAGAGTGAACAAATACTCCCTAGACACTATGAGGAAAATGAACTATACAACTTGTAGATGGGGACAGGAAGGAAAAAACTGGGAAAGAGCAAAGAAGTAATGACATGGATCAAAAAGAAATGTGTTTATTACCTAACTTATGTAACTATAACCCCCTCTGTACATCCCCTCCCAAATAATAAAATACTTTTTAAAATTTATTAAATAGTGAAATGAATTTCCCTAGAAGCAAAAGCAACTTTTAAATTATAATGTCATTTTCTAAATACAAAAGGCTAAGGTTTATGTGACTTTTTGGAACCATGTTTAATTTATTTGACTGTTTCCTTCAGGGAAGGACCACCAGGTTTTTTTGTTGTTCTTTCTATTTGGTGCTGATCCTGGGGCTTAAAGTTACAGCCTGGATCCAGTCTATGAGCTTTTTTACTCAAAGCCAGCATTCTACCCCTTGAGCCACAGTTCTACTTCCATGTTTTCGGGGGGGGGGGGGGGACTTGTTGTTGTTATTATTTGTGGAGGGTTTTGTTTTGGTTTTTGATAGTTAACTAGAGTCTCACAGACTTTCCTGCCCAGGCTGGCTTTGAACTACAATCCTTCCGTCTCAGACTTCTGTGTAGCTAAGATGACAGGCAGGAACCATCAATGCCCATCAAAGCCTACCAAATTTATAGGCCAGAAATACTTGAATCGATCAGTCATCAGTTTGGATAAGCATGCCTAAATTGTATATGAAATACAATTCATACTTTTACACACATGAGACCTTTCACTCTCAAGTCTGATACTTACGCTTGATATAAGGGCCCCTGAGTGAGAAGAAAGTGAGTTCTGAGATGAGTACAGGCTGCTCAGTGCCGGGACGCACTTGCAGGTCTCTGCCAAACCTTTGGCCCTGTGGGGGGGGCAGGGGGGCAGGGGGGCATTCTGTCAGTGGAAGCGGAGCCCTCGTAACCTTCTTAACCAGAAGCTGGTCTGCCTTACAAGGAACACACTGCAGATTGGACAGAACTCAATCTGTGTGTCTCCTGCTAAGCAGGGAGATCGATGCTAAAGAAATAGCAAAGATTAAGTAGAACCGCTGTGACTTTAAAAGGAAGCTTCAATGGCACCACCACAATCCTTTTGCATTCTGCACAGTCTGCTTCCATTGATGCTCCAGGGCGGGCTTGGGCTGAATGAGTGAGGGAAAGTAGATCTGCTCTCATACTATTTCACTCTGGACTTAGAAAATCCACAATGGCCCCTGTGGCTTAAGAGGACCCATTGCTTTGGTTCAAAATCACAAGTAAATTGCTCATGCAAAAGATGCCATTGGGACTATTTCCTATTCCATCATTTACTGCAAACCAAGGAGAACTTGGAAATGGATTCAAATTCCTCTAAAAGCCCATCATTGTGGCTCGCCCCTGTAATCCTAACTACTCTGCAGGCTGAGATCTGTGGATCACAGTTCAAATCCAGTCTAGTCAGGAAAGTCCATGAGACTGTTATCTCCAATTAAGCACCAAAAAAAGCGGGAAGCGGAGCTGTGACTCAGGTAGCAGAGCTCTAACCTTGAGCACAAAAGCAGGGACAGCACCCAGGCCCGGAGTTCAAGCCCCAAGATGGGCAAAAACAAACAACAACAACAACAAAACCCCACAAGAATTCCTCTAGAGAGCATGCTGAGCCGTCTCCTATTGTCGCTTCCATGACTAATTTACTAGGAACTCCTGTGAAGATTGTGTATATGAAGCCTTTTCTACCCTGTGAATAGATAGAGAAGGAATCTCAGTAAATTAAAAATGGCCAAGTGTTTGTAGCTCACGCCTGTAATCCCAGCTAGTGAAGAGGCTGAGATTTGAGGGCCAACCCAGGCGGTAAAGTCTCAAATGATATTCTAGTCCCCAACTATCCAACAAAAACCTGGAAGTGGAGCTGTGGCTCAAATGGTAGAGTGCTAGCATTAAGCAGAAATGTTCAGGGACAGCACCCAGGCCCTGAGTTCAAGCAGGCAGATAGATAGATAGATAGATAGATAGATAGATAGATAGATAGATAGATAGATAGATAGATAGAGTAGGAAGAATTAATTTATCTTCCCAATAGATACCAATTAGAGACCTCAGGTTCAGGTTCCACTGTGGCAATGAATATCTCATGCAGCCTTTTTATTTTGCAGTCCAAATCAAGATTAACATAAATAAATGTAGAGAGATGCTCGGATCCCACAGTCTATTGAATCACTATTTATTTCTTCTCTCAAACTGCTTTAGGAACTTGAAGTTGTGGTTTTCAGGTTGACTAGGACATCAAGCGTGCATTGGGGAGCTAAAGAATGATTTCCCCTTTTTGTATCAGCACCACACCTACCCCTACTGCCGTCCTGTTCAGAAGAGCAGGTCACTGCACACTTAGCGAATACACTGTCTCCATGGCAATACACATCAGTAATTCCAGCTACTTGGAAAGATCAAAGTTCCTGCCCCACCTGGGCAAAAGCACAAGACTCAATCTAAGGGAAAAACAAAACAAAACAAAACAAGTAAAGGCAAAATGACTAGAAATGTGGCTTAAGTGGTAGAACCCTGAGGCCACAAGTTCAAACCCTAGCTAAAACACACGGGTACACAGACACACAGTCACAAAAAATATGCCTGATGGGTGCCTCATACACTTTCTAATTGGTAGATCTCAAAATGAGGTCTTGTATAAGAAAGCTATTCCTTTTAAATTCCCACAAATAATCAGGTGAGGCACTGGAGAGCATGAAGTTCCTGCAGGTAGAAAGGAGAATAGCAGTTTTTTTCCAGTAGTGCAGTGGTTACTGTAGGGGCATAAAGTAAGTTGAGCGATCACGTACTCAAAAGCATTTATCAAACATGCAATGGGCCCCAGTTGTATATTTCTAAAGGCGTTTTCAAGAAGTAAATAAAAAGTAGCAGCTGGAGCATTTCATCTGGAACCAGAGCCCCCTGCGGCTTCCTTCCGGACCCCCTCACTAGGAAAAACAGTCATCTGCGGGGCACACATACACATCCTATTTTTCTTGCTCTATTCGTATTCTTTTTAAGCAAAAATAAATATTAAAATACCCATGGGTGCTATTTTTTTCCTGACTCTCCATCCAGCATAAGTGATAAAACAGAGAAGATTTTCTCACTTTCCTTCCAAATTCCAAGAGGTATTAAAAACGAAAAGGTTCCAATAAAATTGGTGGCATGGCCAGGGTTTTGTGGAGGCATAATCTTTGCTTCTGTATTCCAACAGATTGCCTGCTTTTAGTTTATTATTTCCTTTGCCCACTCAATGTCACTGCCAAAAGTCCAGTGGAAAATCCAGGTGCTGGTGGCTCACGCCTGTAGCTACTCAGGAAGCTGAGATCTGAGGATCATAGTTCAAAGCCATCCTGGACAGACAAATCTGAAAGACAATCAACAGCAATTAGCCAGCAAAAAGCCAGAAGATCAGTTGTGGCTTAAGTTGTAAAGCACTAGCTTTGAATGAAAAGGGGCTTCGGGCAGCATCCAGGCTCCAAGTTCAAGCCCATGGAAAGGCACACACACAAAAAGTCAACTGGAAAGTAGAGGGACTTGTGCAGGTCCAGTGTGACCTCGGGTGCTAAGGTCATTTGATACAGATGGCCTCTCCTCCCAAAGCTTGTTTCACCTGTTGACAATGATCTCTGACCTTAATATAAGGAAACCTCTGGAATTCTCTCTCAGAAAGGAACCACTTTCCACATATGGAAAAATCTCCACTTCATTTTGAAGCCCAGTTTCTTTCCTATAAACCAACACAACATAAAAACAACAAGAAAAAAAAAAGAATAAGGATATTCTGCCAGCCAAATCAACTTTCCCTGTCAAGATCCAAATATTCCAGATGCATAGCACACATAAAAGCTTTTATATGATTTCACTGGGAGGGTTATTTCTAGTGACTCACACCCATCTACTTTTCTTTTCTTTTTTTTTTTTTTTTGCTTTGTTTTACTTTTAGCTTCTAAATACCTTAACACTGTGGCTAATGCTTCACACTGTAATTCTTACAGGGGACATGAAACTGTTAAGCTCTAAGTGATAGATTTTTATTTTAGGAAAAGAAGCTTAATTACTTAACCAAACGAATTTAGTTCCTCACACAGATTAAAGTTGGAAGGCTGGCCTTGCCTTCCTAGGAAGGGAAGTCTCTAGCTCGAGCTAATGGTTGAGCAGGAATTTACCTGGTCCTCAGACAAAAGTTACATCACTTGCTAAATGTTCTTGCAGAGGTGATAAATGAGAAAGCGCTTTCACAGGGACTGATTTCTGCAAAGTTCTTGGCCCACTGGAAGGCTTTCTCTCACATCATTCTCAGTAGTGATGGAAAGTCCAAGTGGACAACTAAGAAAGTACAGGGATGTGTTAGAGACCAACATAGCTCTTAGACTATAATAAAAAAAAATGATATCAAAAACGGAGTTTTCTAGTTACGTGGGATTATAATAAAGCCTTGGTATATAGAAGGCTATGGAAAACGACTAGTGTACAGATACTGTATGATGAAGGACCAAAGCACCAATAATGTATTTCCCAGAGCATATCCTATCACTAACCTAAAGATGGCAGGAGATCTATGTGATGTAGCAACTAAGTGGGATTGTTTATGCATGGCTTTTAAGCCACTAATTAACTTTCTATTTGAGTCATATCAGAGTATGTTGTTGACTCTCATGAAAATGACTCAATTCACATTTAGATGTACCGAATCATCTTTCTTTTTCATGAATGAAGTATGGGATAGTGGAATTCATTAGTTTTAATTATTCAATATTAAGAGTACATTTTCCAAAGCATTGACTTACTTTGCCATTCTTTCTGTTTAAACTCAATGTTGATTTGACACCTGCAGAAGTGATCTCTCTGTTTTAAATGTTTTTGATGGAAAAGCAATTACATTTTGAATAATGTTTCAATTATACTTCCCACAAGCCATGTGGGAGAAAATCCAAACTCTTGTTGCTTCTCAACACCCATCACTGAGCTGTACAGACTTAATGGAGAATTGCATACGATGACATGGTACCCAAATACCAGAGGTGCAAACAGCAGCCATGTGTCTAGCTTCAACTCTGCTACCCCTCAAAACAGTAATTTTATGATTAAACTGAATGGCTGATACTGAGAGCAACCACTGTGATCTTTGTAGTTAAACTAGTCAAATTGTTTTACTGCATCTGTTATATTTATATTAGTCAAAGCTTCCAAGGTTTGACTTATAAAATCTTTCTTTGGCTGGATATGGTGCCTCACACCTGTAATGCTAGCCATTCAGGACAACATATCTCAAACAAAAAGCCAAGGGTGATGGTGCACGGCTATCACACCAGCTACAAGAAGGGCTGTGAGAAGGATTATCATAGCCTGAGACTGACCCCAGCTAACACATAAGGTCCTATATGAAAGATAACTAAAGCTAAATAGAGCTCTGAGTATGACGCAAATGGTAAGAGTGTCCGCCTAGCAAACATGAAAGTATGCAACCTTGACTTCAAATCCCTGTTCCATCAAACACACACACACACACACACACACACATAACCGTGTGCCGTTACATAAACTGGCATAAACATGCTTGTATATTTGATGACACCTAAATGCCAGGATTCAGATGCAAGTTTTAGCCAGTGTGGGATTCACAGCCAGTTCTGTGGTGTATCACACCCCCTTTACAGGAAGCAAGAGTGGGAAATAGAGATTGCAGAGCCTGTAGACAAGGGCAAACGCGAGGGATGCGTCCATGCTCAGACTTAGTCATCCCCATCAGCACCAAAACGGACTGAAAAGCAACCTCTCCAACCAATCACGTTTCAGCATGCTGTGATTCCGTGACACAGCCGTGGTCCACTTAGGAGGTGGCCAGAAACAAGGCAAACAGGGAGAAAATCACTGCTCTACAATCCAGAGCTCTGGTGTATACAGAATAATTTGCTTAAGGAAATACATTTTTATCCTTCTTAGGTATATAGAATTGACTTAAAAACTGCAAATTGGGCAGTACTATTTCTTTAATGATAGGATAAGAAGAAAAATCAAATGTTCTTTAAAGAACTGAGAAAAAGAAATATGTTGAAAGAGAAGGAAAGAGGGAAGGAAGAGAGGGAGAGAGAGAGAGAAAAGAAGGAAGGAAGGGAGGGAGGGAGGGAGGGAGGGAGGGAGGGAGGGAGGGAGGGAGGGAAGGGAGGGAGGGAGGGAGGGAGGGAGGAAGGAAGGAAGGAAGGAAGGAAGGAAGGAAAGAAGGAAGAAGGAAGGAAGGAAGGAAGGAAGGAAGGAAGGAAGGAAGGAAGGAAGGAAGAAAGGAAGGAAGGAAGGAAGGAAGAACAAAAGCCTTCATCAAGGCCATGGAGTGTGGTGGTTCTGGTTGAGGCCTACACCTGGTACTGAGCCCAGGAGACTGGGCCGGGGAGGGGGTGGCTACACTCCAGCTGTCATTCTTCGGGCCAAGCCACACAGCCTGGCAGGGCTGTTTGTGTGAAGGTGGAATGAAGACCATCCAGCCCGAGGGACAGATAAAGCCCACTGGATCATCTGTGCAGACACTGCGAAGGCAACCACAGGCAGGACTCAAAAGGCAATGTATGTGAGAGCTTTTACCAAGAAGAAATTTCATAAATCTAAGCCTTCAGATTGTGTTATAAATATCCAAATGAGCCTTGGCAGAAAAAAGATTCCCCAAGAAGGGGCAACTCTAGAATTTTCACAGAGGTAGCATTTTTATTCTCAAAGGACCTTTTTAAAAATGAGTGTTCACACCTATAACCCTAGCTTTTTAGGAGGCTGAGACCTGAGGATCTCAGTTCAAAGCTATCCCTGGCTAATTGACTAAGTCCTTTCTCTCTCTTCTCCTCTACCCTCTAGCCCTAATAGTTAAATGCAGAACATCCCCAAATCTTTCTTTTATCATGTCTTCTTGTACTTTTATCTTTCTCAAATTTCCAATAAAGCAAAAAGGAATACCGGAGATAACTTGCTCTTTTACTCTCCCATAAAATCTGAGTTATGTGTCAAAATGATACATGGTTAGATTGTTCTCTCACCTTCTACCTCCCATCTCTCTAAGCTTCCACCGAAAGTTCTAGACACCACCAACATGTGATTCTAGATAATTCTCCCTCTCAAGGATTCCTAGAGTGAAACAAGACAGAGAAATCCTGGCTACTCTTAGGATTTGTGCAAACTAGCCAGAACATATTCCATCTATTATATTAAAAAAAAATAGCACATCAGTGAAATGACTAGACAAGAACAAAATCTCGTGGACATTTCTCCTTCCCTATGCTGGCTTAGGCTGAGAGCCACAAGTGATAGTGAGCAAATCCGATTTATTTCTTTATTCCCCCCTTCTGGCACATCAGGGAAAGTACTGCTTTCAAAGTGACAGATTTTATACCTTTTTTGGAGATGAATGGGAAAATTATATAGCAGGTAGACCAATAATTCAGAAGCTAATGGTTTCTTGCTGAGAAAAGCTTCACAGAGGCAGAGTCCATGCTCTTTAGTGTCCTAACATTCATTTTTTTTCTCTAGTCGTTATGTTCTTCTCTGATATTCCTACAGCCATGCTGAGGTTGTTATCTCTGGCTGTGTGGGTACTCAGACACCACAGAGAGGGCTAATGACCCCTGGCGGTACTTGGCTCTCCCTCCCTCCCTCCCTCCCTCCCTCCCTCCCTCCTCCCTCCCTCCCTCCCTCCCTCCCTTCCTTCCTTCCTTCCTTCCTTCCTTCCTTCCTTCCTTCCTTCCTTCCTGTCTTCTTTCTTTTTAACTTTAGCAATAAAACCACACTTTTATTTCATTGTGAAGATAACAATACACATAAAAATACATTTTTCTTACTGAAAATTCATCACCTAGACTGGCATGGTACTCTGGGATATTAGATATATGTCATAATTGGAGAAGTAAAACTTAGACTAAAAGAAAACACTGTCTTATCTCCTGTTAAATACCTGTGCTTTTTCTCACACAACTATACTTAAGATAGCTTTAATAGAGATTAGTTTACTGCCCAAGAATAGAAATAAATATACTGGAGCCAGACGTGGCCGTGTATGTCTGTAATCTCATCGTGTAGGAGGCAGAGGCAGGAGATTTGAAGGTTGAGACCAGCCTAAGCTGCGCTTTAAAATATATGAACAGATATTAAATCATATCTCAAAAAATCCATTTCTTAAGAATCAGTAGAGTCCCTCTGAAGAATGAGCCTCCCATGAAAGGAAAAGTGAAGTCTTCCCTTTGCTCAGTTAGGAGTGCTTTTGTGCTCCTGGGTTTGTTTTTTTTTTAATATTGTTACTGTTGTCTTCTGTTTTTCTAGTAATGGCACCTACATTTTCCTTAGGCAAATCACCTCTCCTTTTTTCCCCATTCATAGTCTACTTGGCTTATTTGGGCTAATTTCCTTTCTGGGATATGACCCAGGATTGCTCCATTAGGATTTTTTTAAAAAATCTTTTCGGCCATAATGACTGGTTCAAAGGTGGCATAGACCCAAAGCAGACCCATGAGTCTCTACTGAGCGAATTTTCCTGGAAATACTGGGACGAGACACTTTCTTTCACTAGATTGACTAAGTTGAAAAAACAGGACTGGAGGCTAGCGGTGGCCATTTCTGTTCTTCACCTTCACTCAGCGGGCACCTGATCTTCCTCGAGGGTGTGAAGTCAGTCCTTTCCTCCAGCATCCAGTGATCAATACTGCTCTTTTAAGTAGTGTTTGCAACCTTGGCTGCTCTTTGGAATCCACTTGGGAACCCTATACATACAAAACCAATCTGATGCCTGAGTTAGACCCGGAATCATTTCATTCAGAGTTCCTGTAGGAAAGGCCCAGACACCAGTATCTTTTTTTTTTTCTTCTTTTTTTGTCAGTCATGGGGCTTGAACTCTGGGCCTGGGCTCTTTCCCTGAGCAGTTCAGCTCAAGGCTAATGCTCTACCACTTGAGCCACAGCGCCACTTCTGGTTTTCTGGTGGTTAATTGGAGATAGAGTCTCACAGACTTTCCTGCCCCGGCTGGCTTTGAACCATGATTTTCAGATCTCAGTTTCCTGAGTAGCTAGGATTACAGGCGTGAGCCACCGTCACCCAGCACCAGTATCTTTTAAAAGATAATTTGAGTATGTAGCAAAGCTTGAGACATCCTAATCCAGGGCAATCAGGACAATCACATGCAAAAGAATCAGATGTCCTGACAGAGCTGGTAGGCTTTCTATTGCTTCCTCTTGAAAGTATTCTTTACAAATAATCTTCTGGGGCTGGGAATATGGCCTAGTGGCAAGAGTGCTTGCCTCATATACATGAAGCCCAGGGTTTGATTCCCCAGCACCACATATATAGAAAACGACCAGAAGTGGCGCTGTGGCTCAAGTGGCAGAGTGCTAGCCTTGAGCAAAAGGAAGCCACAGACAGTGCTCAGGCCCTGAGTCCAAGGGCCAGGACTGGCAAAAACAAACAAACAAACAAAAAAAAAACAATCTTCTGATAATCTGTTCCAGAAATAAGCTTTATAAAAGAACAATATCTTCGAAGCTCCAAAAGTTGTCAGGACAAAGTCCTTATGTATGGCAAATGTGCACAACACATAACAGGTAGCCATGAACCATGATGCGAGACAAACAAGATGTTTAGAAGCACAAAAATATTTATGCTAAAGAATGGACCCATCAAAGTAGTGCTTCCATAGTCGTGCTTTTACTTTCAACATCTCTGGCTCTGTGTGTGTGTGTGTGTGTGTGTGTGTGTGTGTGTGTGCGCGCGCGCACGCTCACGCAGCTGCCTACCACATACTGTTACCAAACCGTGGACTGAAGTTGTGCTCTACCCAGAAAGGAAGTGTGGGTACCCAAGGAGTCCAGTGCTAGAAATCCTGAGCCCTTAGGGGTTGTTGTTGTTTTTTGGGGTTTTTTTGCTCAAGGCCAGCGCTCTACACTGCTGTAGGATTTGAAGTGGCATCTTTATTTTTTCCACTATCAACTTTTTCAAATCCACTGTACACACCAAGCAGTCAGAGTGAAAACATAAGTCAGACTGTCTTAAAAGCTCTTCTCCGGCAGGCTCCTTTCACACTTTGCATAATACCCCAACTCCTATGGTGTGAGTTCACTGTGTTCTAGTCTCTTCCTTCTTCTTTCACTGCAATTTCTTTCACTTCCTGCTTCATGTACTAGGCTCCAGACCTCTGGCTTTCTTTCTGCATTTTAATATATAACTTGTAAAACTTGTACGAGCTACCACATTTCCAAACTATCTATGGAAGTCTTCTCTTCCTTTCTATGCCTATAGCTCCAGTCAAGCCTAAACCATTAATTCCTACTTGAAATGTTGAAACAAGATTATCTTAATTGCTTTCTCCACCACCACTTTACTGACAAATAGTTTATGAAATACTGACCCATCATGTAATTCTTTGACTTAAAAATCAAATGGCTCCCTGTTGTTCACAGAGGTCAAATTCTAGTCTTGTCCCATTTTAACCTGACTCATATTCAACCTTCTCTTCTCTACATACCAAGGTATAACACTCATTCATAAGTCACCATACACATTCTTACAACCACACCTTGTTCAGACAAACTTTACCTAGTGTGTACTGATCTCTGTTTGGTAAATTGCTTCTCATTCTTCATGAACCAAGTCTAGAATACTCTCTTTTCTGAGATCAGCCCTTTTATTCAGGAAAAACTAACCCTTTCTTCTCCTCCTCTACTCATTATATATTAATAGCTTTGTTTGCATGGCCATCTTGATAGAATGGAATGCGGCTCTTAATAAATCCAAGAAATGGGATTATTTATCTAGACTTCAATGTGTACTACAACACAAGTCCTTAACGAATAAATGAGTGGTTTATTTTGCACTTGTAAAAGTCCAGTGTAGAGTTATTTGTCTTAAATTCCTGACCTATAGCAGTGTAGTCACAGGATATCAGGTAAAAAGGCACTTTAGAAGTAATTAGTACAATTGATTTTATGAGTATGGAAAACTAAGGCCCCAAAATGATAGGAAAACTCAATGGACGTTTGTTCCAAAAATGAAGATTAATATATTCACAGCTTACTGAATAAGAGCCGCTGCTAAATCTATTGCATATTTATTTCATTTCCTCCATGACTCCATAAATTAGGAATCTTTTCTTCATTTTATATAGTGTTTTATCAGCTATGTGATCTCAAATGTTGCCATAGGTTCAAATTATTGGGCATTTTCATGGCCCCTGGCACTTTCTCCTGCAGCCAGTTCCTGGCTGTCCTGCAGAGGAAAAGGTTTTATTGCCTCCTTAACACCTTCTGGTTACTCTAGGTTCTTAATTTTTCTCCCCCTAGGGCTGCTCCTGACCAAGAGGCTAGACCTCAGAGCCTCTGTGCATTTTGTGTTTCTCTCAGAATGGTAGCAAATCATCCTGGGAGCTGTCCCCAGTCTTCCTCCTCCTGGAAAACAATCCCCAAGCTTGCAGTACCGATTTCTTAACGAGATCATGTCCTTTACCCTGCTATTTTACAATTATTTTAAACACATTGCCTCTCACACCACATCTACCAACTCTGGATAATTAGTTGATTCCAACATATGTCTTCTGACGAAATTAGGATTTTCTAATTCTGTGGGTTTTATCTCCTTCTTTGGCCATCTGTATATCTTTTGTCACAAAATAGGTTCTAGCTTTCCCAGCTTCTGTATGTCATTTTAATGGAATCCAATCAGGCTAATATAATTAGAAGCATTCACTATTAGCAAATTAGGCACTCATTGGGAACAATTAGCACTACACAGAAAGCCTTACTCATTTCAATAACTGAAGTTGTGTCATTTCTTATAAAAATATTGTTTTCTGTCATTTGAGTATTAGTATCACAATCTGGATGAAGTATTAAGAAGACATAGAGAACCAGCTCAAGCTTATGAGCCTAGCTACACAGGAGGCTGAGATCTGAGGATCATAGTTTGAAGTCAGCCTGGGCAGGAAAATCTGTGGGACTCCACTCCCAAAATGCCACAAGTGAGCCTGTGGGCCAAGTGGTAGAGTGCTTTCTTTGAGCAAAAAAAAAATTCAGGATGGCACCCGAGTTTTGTTTTTTTTCTTTCAGGCTCTGAGTTTAAGCCCCAGGATTGGTGCATGTGCACGCGCACGCGCACACACACACACACACACACGCACACACTTCTTAGTTAAATGGAAAATGAATGAATAGAACAGAAAATGCCATCAGCAAAACATCGTTTCAAGACAAAAAAAAAACTTTAATAAATGCCAAAATGAGTAGCTAAAGATACACTGAAAAACAGCCCATGTAGGCTAGGAGATCATTCTAATAGAAGGACACATGGGAACTTCATAGTGGAAAAGCTTGACAGAGACTGAGTTCAATAAGCAACATTGGCATCACTAGTTAGAAAACCTATTGTAATTCCAACAGTACGCACCTAGAAGAACACATCACTTTTTGTGGTATTTTTGCCCCAAATCTCCTCAATCTAATCCTGAGAAAACTTCAAATGAAAATAATCAAAAGATGTATAAATGTCTGGTTGATGAATACTCCTCGAAAGCATCCTTGTCAGTAGGACCCACTAACTCATGCCATAATCCTGGCTGCTCAGGAAGCTGGGGTCTGGAGGATAAGATTCAAACCAAGCCTGGTTGGTTAAGTCCACAAAATTCATCTTCAAAATAACCAACAAAAAGTCAAGCTGGAGATGTGGCTCAAGTGGTTGAGCACCAGCCTAACGAGCCTAAGGCTCTGACTTCCAACCCTGGTCGTGCCAAAAAAAAATGTCAAGGTTATGAAAAAATGAAAGACAAGGCAGGATTAAGGGTCCTTCATAGACTGGAAGATACTAAGAATTCATTTCTTAGTTTCATTTCTACAGTTTCTATTGGTGTAGCATGAAACTTAGATTCGATTCTGGATGATGATAAAACATTAGTGAGAGAAGTAGGAACTTATAGCAAGATCCATAGCCAAAAGCATTACATGAATATCAATTTCTTGGTTTTTATCAACATTGATTTCTGGGTATTATGATTAACTACAAGGAGAAGCTGGTTGAGAGGTAGGAGTGCAAGAACAGTCTGCCATTTGTGAAATCTTCTGCAAGTTTAAATTCTTAAATTAAAAGAAAAGTGGAAGTGGCACTGTAGCTGAAGTGGTAGAGCACTAGCCTTGAGCACAAAGATGCTAGATGACCGTGCCCAGGCCCTGAGTTCAAGCCACAGGACGGGGGTGGGGGGGCGGAATCATAGAATTCCCACAAATAAGATCTCTGGTCTGTTTCTCCTCAACTTACTTCCAATAGGAGGAAATAAAACTTAGACTGGATCAATGTTTGGCACTTCTATTACCTGACTGTTAAAGGCAGAGAGATGAAATAGTTCCTAGCATATATGAATATGGTGGCTAATTTTGATTTGACATGATTGGATTAATAAACAACTATGATATTCATAAAGTCCAACTCTGGGTGGGCCTGTGAGGATGTTTCTAGAAACAATCAGTGAGATCATAGGGCTCTTAACTAATAAATGGTCTGTTCTATCGATGAATTCAAAACTAGAATAGAGTATTTGGTCAAAATTGGAATAGAGTACTGGGATATAGTAAAACTGTAGAAGATGGAGCCTGGTTGGAAGAAATGGGTCACTGGGCGGGGGGTAGGGGGCAGGGGTATGTATTTTGTTCTGGCCCTTCTTGTTATTGCTCTTTCTGCTTTCTGTCTGCCGGGAGGTGAACAGCATCTCCAACCACATGGATCTACTGTATGATGCTTCGTCCAAGTGCTCAGGGCCAAGCCATTATAGACTGAACGCTCTGAGTCAAGCTAAATGATTTCCTCTCAAATGATTATTCGCATCATGTTTGGTCACAGCAACAACAAAGCTGCCTCATAGAATGGCACATTTGCTTTGCCCACTGCACTACTCGTAAAGTCTCACTCCTTGCTCCTCTCTGCTTGGTACTGTCCACTGTTCCTCACCCTACCTGGCTATTTACAGACAACTGTACCTCGATACACAGTGTTGCAGCTACACCCACATTTCTGACTCCCCTCTATCTTTCCCCTGAAATTGCTCCTATTAAATTTTGTCTTAATCTCTTATTTTAGTCATCGTTCTTAAATTATACCTATTTCATGCTACTACCATAAATTGAACATCTCTAGTCAATTGAAAATCTCAAATGCTGCAAATTCCGTTCCCACTGAGTCTAGGGAGGCCCAGTGCTGGAAACAGCCAAGATTTCAGCTCCTCTTTTCTCCTAAAGAAAAATGGCTGCTCCACAGCCATGTGGGTAATTTCCTCTTTCCAAAAACAGAAAACCCTCACCACCGTCAGAGACCCTACTTTTCAAAATGTAAAAATAAAAGTTTCATTATTGCAGTGCATGCACTCTCCAAATATACAGTGATTAGAGCAAGTATGTCATTTGGCAGTAGCTACTGGACCACCCTTAGTTTTGTCTGTTCCATTCTTGAAGGCCATGGGAATTCTTGGCGCTCAACTTTCTGTTTTCACAGCTTTAACCCCAGCACCTGTTCCAAGAGCCATTGAAAGGGCTTGACTGGATCCTGATTCTTAACTTTCACTCACAAGCAAGAATGTTTAGGAATTAAGGTATCATACTATATTTTACAGCGTAAAAACTGAAGCTTTTATGTGGAATTAGACCATAAAATACATTTCACGATTTAATGAAAGGAATACATTTCAAAGGGATTTTTGTTCTTTCTGCAAACAGACAAATACAAGCAGGAAAGAGCAGTCCACATGTGGGAGAGCTTTCATTAGTGTGACCTGCTTATTGATTGTAAACTTCTCCGTTATCAAATCCTGTAGGGACTACGTAATCAATATTGCTTCATTAAGCAATGAAAGAATAAATTAAAAAATTGTTACCCCAGGACTTGCATATGTTCATCTACCTACATGAATCAAGCTCCTTTCATCTGCACATCTGTGCATGAATTATTCATTAAAGCATCCTGAGTAATTATTAGGTGCTAATTAATTCAATATACACAAAGAACAGCAAAAAACAAAAAAGTTTTCACTGTGTATTGGTCATGTTCCTCCAAAGAGACTCAGCGCCAAAGAGGTCAGGGGGGATACAAATCCTTTTTCAGATTTCAGCTGATTTGGATACCAATAGGATGAAAAAGAAAATGATCTGGGGAATGTTTTCTGCTCTTCTTTGGAATAAAATCTAAAACACACTCAATGGACTTTAAAATCGAAATTCAATATCTCCTTTAGAATTCACTCAAGAAAGTAGTGACAATTGTAAGTGGTACTGACTTGGTAGAACATTGGGTGTTGGTAGAGAAGCCCTTCCTGGGCAGGGCGAGCCAGGGGAAGGCACTGGGCTGCCTGTCAGGGTCAGGCCAAGGTCAGTAAGGGCATGAGAACGCTGCGGTGGGAAACAAGTTTGCACCAAGGCTTGGGCTTGTGGAGTGTCATGAAAACAAAGTAGACAGCAAGGACTGACTGGTCTAGTAGAAAGAAGGAGGTCCCAAAGTCGTTCAAGGAGGGGCTTTGGGGCTGGCATAGGTCCTTGAATGAAGAAGGGTAGAAGGGGAGGGTAGGTTACCAAGGGAAGCACCCTAAGACATGAAGGGGTATTGTCACAGCTAGGTGTCAGAGAGTGTGAACAGAAAGTAGATGGCCCTATTGGAATTGTCCCTAACTGGAAGAATGTCATTCTGTCTCTTGACAATAGGTTTTGAATTATACATGAAGTGGCTTGCCTACAGTCAGCTGGGATACACAACTGGCCTTTTCAGAAAATTTCCCAAGGGCAAAAGAAGAAATGCTAAGAAACCCTCTCCTGTGTAGATTCTAAGAAGAAAAGCAACAGATTTGTGTTTATTCACTTTATACTAAGTTTGAACACCAGGTTAACAGCTCACTTTCAATATTACCAGGGATTTTAGAAAATTGTTATCTTTTCAGTTGTTAATGTACTAGCTTATTTACACATATGGCCACAGAGAGGAAAGCATGGTAAACATATTTCCAGAAAAAGAATTTTATAAGCATATGCACAAAAATTGTAAGATGACCCTTCCTTTTATAAGTTGAGTAGCAGCAAAGGACATAATAGTTATTCTAAATGATCAGAAAAAGTATCTTCTCAGTCTTCCATAAAAGATTTATTTGCCTCATCAAATAAACTGTACTGTCCTAGAATTGTAAAGGAACTTCATAAAAATAATAAATTCCTCTCTTCTTCAGACAATGTGTTCTGATTTCCAATGGTAACTTTTTGTTTAAACATAGAGGGTCAGCCTTATGAATTTTTTTTTTTTTTTTTTTGCCAGTCCTGGGCCTTGGACTCAGGGCCTGAGCACTGTCCCTGGCTTCTTCTTGCTCAAGGCTAGCACTCTGCCACTTGAGCCACAGCGCCACTTCTGGCCATTTTCTGTATATGTGGTGCTGGGGAATCGAACTCAGAGCCTCATGTATACGAGGCAAGCACTCTTGCCACTAGGCCATATATATCCCCAGCCCCATGAAAAATATTTTTAAAAAATCAAAAACCTGGAAAACCCTGCCGGAATCTAGAGACCTGAGTTCACAAAGCACAGAATTTGCAAAGCCAAGAGGAATACCCTAATTTCCAAACTCTCACCCCAGCACCTCAAAGTTATTGTTGTCTTTTTTTTAACCATTAGAACATATTTAGGTATGTAAAACAGAGTTGATCAAACTGATTATTAAACTTTAAAACCTTAGAGAAAGCATAGTTCCAGGCTTAGCCAGAGTATCTATAACAAATAGCAATTTTAAAGGGGTCTATAGATTATCTAAATGTTACTTATTAATCAGAAAACTATTTTCCACGTGTAATACCAAATCAAATATAAACTGGCAGTATAAAAACCATGTGGTTCAGATAAGCTCATCTTTTGCCCCCTGGAAAAAAAGAATATGATAGAGGTATGTACTACAGCTATGGAGGTAGAACTGTGAATGAAAAAGAATTTCAGTTTTATACTATATTACTAAAGCAAATAACACACTGAGAAATTATTCAGAAAATTTATTAAATGTTTAAGAGCCCAAAAAACTTTCCTCAACTCATTCAATATTAATTTATTAGTATTAGATCAAGAGCAAATCATTGCTGGGCACCCAACTCCTGTAATCCTAGCTACCCAAGAGACTGAGATCTGAGGATTGGAATTTGAAGTCAGCCTGGGCAGAAAAGTCTGGGAAGCTCTTATCTCCAATGAATTAACAAAAAGCAAGAAATGGAGCCGTAGATCAAATGGTGGAGGGCTAACCTTGAGCTAAAAAGCTAAGGGACATGCCCTGTTTCAGCCCTAGGACCAGCACATATACACCCATACACACACACACACACACACACACACACACACACACACACACACATACACACAGATGGGGGAGAGAGAGAGAGAGAGAGAGAGAGAGAGCCAGCCAATGGCTCCAAAAGTTCTATAACTTAAAACAGAGAATTATAAAGGAATTATTGAAAAATAAGGAAATTGATGTATTTCATATTAGAAACATTAACCCAACCCACTGGAGATTTAGACCAGCACCTTGCCACCCGCCATCCTCAGATATGGGCTTTGCTTCGGTCAGAGTGGATCCATTTCTGTCTCATAGTGGATATGCCCTGACTTGCTTTCTTATGATTTGTTAAAACTGATCATTAAGATGAGAAATGCAGATAGGAGATTGAAGGATTTCCTCAAGGAATGGCATCTCTAATACTTTCTCCTTATGATGAAGTACAGCAGTTAACTTCTCCCAGGTCTTGGTAGGGCACAGAGATGAAACTTTGCATACATCAGCAAATCATGTCAATCAGTGCAAGATTCATCAGTTGAGGTCATAATAAAAGACTTGCCTTTGAGAAGACCAGAAGGGTAGATGAGGCGATAGAGAAAGCTGCCCTGCACAACTGCTTTGTGGAGTGGAAATGGGCCCACAGGAAACAGGAACCTTTGCCATGTAGAAATTCCTGGTGGATTTGTGGAAGCAAATGTAAGAGGACCAAGCTGTGCACTTCTTGTTTATTCAGATAGTCATTAATTCCTCTTCAAGCACAGAGTTTGCTCCTATAAACCAAACACCAGAGATGGAGACTTTCGATAAAGAATGGGAGGTGCAGAGAGGTCAATGGAAGGATCTAACAACCGGTGCCTTGCAGACACCAACTGCTCCACAACAGAGGAGGACTGTGGTCCATGACAGAAGACCCAGAAGCCTTTGCGGGGCTAGCCCTTCATTCTTGAGCCTTAAGACTGTGGGGAAAGACGGAGCATCTACAGAGGAAGGTCACAGCTGCTAGATAGCAGAAATCGCTGGATGTTGGGTGTGGCCGGATGTGGTGGATATTTTTCAACCTGTGTGGACTAATTTCAGGATTTTAGCACGATGTATGGCTACACTGGGGTCTACCAGTCGAGCCTCAGTGTGTAGTAGAATTCGTGAAGGGGAAAGTCATATGCTATTTTCTCTCTCTCTCTCTCTCCTCTCTCTCTCTCTCTCTCTCTCTCCTCTCTCTCTCTCTCTCTCTCTCTCTCTCCTCTCTCTCTCTCTCTCTCTCTTCCTCTCCTCTCTCTCCTCCTCTCTCTCTCTCTCTCTCTCTCCTCTCTCTCTCTCTCTCTCTCTCTCTCTCTCTCTCTCTCTCTCTCTCTGTCTCTCTCTCTCTCTCTCCTTCCTTCTTCCTTTCTTCCTTTGCCAATCCTGGGCCTTGTACTCAGGGCCTGAGCACTGTCTGTGGCTTCTTTTTGCTCAAGGCTAGCACTCTGCCACTTGAGCCACAGCACCACTGCTGACTGTTTTCTATCTATGTGGTGCTGGGGAATTGAACCCAGGGCTTCATATATACGAAGCAAGCACTCTACCACTAGGCCACATTCCCAGCCCCATACATACTATTTTCTTCATTCTCTGTCTAGTGTATTTCATAAACAGGTCTGTTTTTTTTTTCTTAAAAACTCAACTGGATTTTTTTTAGCCTGGAGAAGTCAGAGAGAGAGAAAGAGAGAGACAGAGACAGAGAGAGTGAGAGAGTGCCATTACCCATTGATCAAGTTTTGGGGCATGAGTGCAATTGAAACATACATTTTCTGTATCTAAATGGGAAAATACTATTATTACAAGCATGTTTCCCCCTTCATATTTTTTAATCAGAAATATTTCAATGCTTCTTAGAGCCCACCAACAGTTGTAAAAAGAATATACATCAAATTCACAAAACAAATGTATTTAGAAGAGAAGACATTATTTAGGTATTGCTCTTTAAAATGTTAGAGAAGGAGAGAGAAATTGTAGTTTATTACTTGAACCAACAAAAAACTTTTGAAAATGAAACTTACTAGACATTTAATTACAAGAAAATTCTGTATTCTCTGTTTCAGCATTCATCTAGGAAGGAGAGGTAATAAAACTAGCACAGAGCCCCATATGACTATAATAAACAAAAGGATTTAAATAGACACCAGGTACCTAGCCTAATGCCATATACACAGAAAGTGACTAAACTTGGGTGTTATAACTATTCTTGAGAACTGTGGACCCATTTTTCCCAAATATATATCCAGAAAGGAATGAGAATCCCCTGTAAATGAAAAGCAAGTGAGCACACACGGATAAAACAGGTAGGAAATAGCAACAACTAAGAAAGGAAATTTGTGATTTTTTTCCCCTATGTTTTCTGAACTTGAATTAAATCTCCACATTATATCATGCTTCTTATAACAACAGTTCAAAGACACCATGGTTTATCCATCAACAAAAATGAGGTAGATTAATTTTTACTTAGTTCATACACAATAAACCAATTTATAGAAAAGTTTAACTGTTACAATGTCCTTTAAAAAAGACTTGGCTGAGACCCAAAGAAACATGGACTCTATGGTGTCCCTTATTGGGAATAATTAGTACAGGTTTAGGCAAGTCATAGCAGAGCATCACAAGAGCCCAATAGCTATACCCTTATGAACACATAAGATGATGCTAAGTGAAATGAACTCCATGTTATGGAAATGATTGTTATATCACAGTTGTAACTACTTTCAACGTCCTATGTGTATCTGTAGCTTCTATTATTGATGATGTTCTTGTATCACCTTCCTGTGGTTGTACCTACACTATCTCTGTAATGTTATCTGAGTATATTGGAAACTATGTATACTGGTATTGGAAGTAGGAAATTGAAAGGTAATACCAAATTTGAGAGACACGGGGTAAAAAAAGACAAACAACTACAAAAGCAATACTTGCAAAACTGTTTGGTATAAGTGAACTGAACACCTGGGGGGGAGGGAAAAGGGGAGGAGGGAGGGGGATATGAGGGACAAGGTAACAAACAGTACAAGAAATGTATCCAATGCCTAACGTATGAAACTGTAACCTCTCTGTACATCAGTTTGATAATAAAAAATTTGGAAAAAAAAAAAAAAGACTTGGCTGTACTGGGCATTGGTGGCTCATGCCCTGTCACCCAAGCTATTCAGGAGGCTGAGATCTCAGATTGTGAATCAGAGCCAGCCTAGGAAGTAAAGTCCTCAAGATTCCTATCTCCAAGTAAACATCAAAAAGCCAGAAGTGGAGGTATGGCTCAAGTGGTAGAGTGCCAGCCCTGAGTAAAAATGCCAAGTGAGAATGAAAAAGGCTCTGATTTCAAGCCCCAGTACCCACATACACACAAAATTCCTTGGCCCTTATTGAGTCTAGACTCTATAGATGAGATTTGATATAGAAAATGAGATCTAAATGTATAGATATATAAAATTTTATATGGAGATATAAATTCAAGTCTCTAAAATTAGATTCTAGCTGGGCACCAATAGCTTGTACCTGTAATTCTAACTACTCAGGAGGCTAAGATCTGAGGATCATGGTTCAAAGCCAGCCCAGGCAGGCAAGTCTGTGAGACTTTTAGCTCCAATTAACTACCAGAAAACCAGAAGTGGTGCTGTGGGTCAAGTGGTAGAGCACTAGCCTTGAGCTAAAGAGCTCAGGGACAGCACAGAGGCCCAGAGTTCAAGCCCCATGAATGACAAAAATAAGTAAATAAATAAAATAAAATTAGATTCTATATTCATATGTGCATTTCATTTTTTAAATAGCTATTACATACAAAATGAAGGTGTTTTTTTTTTTAACTGACTTGTTGATTGAGAGTTTGTAATTATCTTCTTTCCAAGCATGGCTTATCTTTTCACTTTAATTCAATAGTCTTTGAGGAACCTGTGTTACCCTCTAATGAGAAAGAATTTGTCAATACCTTCCTGTGTGTATGATATTTAAAAACTCTTATGCTGCCCGAAAGCAATAAATTTTCATATATTTTATTTGAATATTCTTTCTTCATTTACATCTTTATACACTTGGAATAAATTCTTATGTGTGACATAAATTATAACCAAGTTTTTCTACTTGAACATGCACTGATAATAGCACTATTCTTTGAAAAGCTGCCCCTATTGTAGGTGAACTATTCAAAGGTTCACAATTTTGAATCTAGGTCTTCTAGGGTTGGGTTGTTTGGTTTTGTTTTTTTTTTCTATGGATAAAATTGTCTATGCTTGTATGACTGCTGCTTTAAGATCTGTTTATTTAATATGTAATGGTTATCTAAAAGAGTTGTTGCAAAGACGCTTAGTATAGTTCATGCTTTAGAGCATTAATAACTATTTAAGTTTCAAAAATCTAACTCAAATAATACTTCAGGAGCTATCCACTCTGTAAAAACCTACAATTATGTTGACTATGTGATCTTAGAGTTTAGCATCTACTTCTGTATGAAAATTCTAATTATTTACCAATGTAGATAAGACATGTGGGGACAATGAACAGATGAATGAACCACAACCACCGGAAGTAGAGTTTCTGGTATATTTGTTAGAGATTAATAATAACTGCTCCTTAGATTAACACCTGAGACCAAGTTCAGAGCTGCTAGCAATGACCTCAGTAAAGGCATTATTCCTCTTTTTTTTTTTTTTTTGTTGGTCATGAAGCTTGAACTCAGGCCCGGGTGCTGTCTCTGAACGTTTTCACCCAAAGCTAGCGCTCTACCGCCTTGAAACACAGCTCCACTTCTGGTTTTCTGGTGGTTAATTGTAGATAAAGTCTCCCTGACTTTCTTTCCCTGGGCTAGGTTTGAACTATGATCCTCGGATCGCAGCCTCCTGAGTAGCTAGGATTCTAGGCATGAGCCTCCAGTGCCCAGCCTTCCTACATTCTTGAATGTGTGTATGTCCAGATATGTGAATGCATGTATGTATATGAAGGAGGAACGGGGGCAACTGCTTGAGCCATCTCAGATTAGCTTCTAGTTTTCCAGAGCATGCGCATAAATATAATGATGTCCTTCACTGTAAGGCCCAGTGCGTGTGGTCTACAGAAAGAAGACTCTACCAGCCTTGGAGGCCTGCTCCCTGGTCAAGAGGAAAAACTACAGTCTATAACAGAACCTCACCTTAAAGCACATTCAGACTGCTGCTGAGCTGAGATCTTCTTAAAAGTTGCATGGCAAACTGGTGTGTGTGTGTGTGTGTGTGTGTGTGTGTGTGTGTATGTGTGTGTGTGTGTGTGTGTGTGTGTGTGCTGACTCTAGGGATTGAACTCAGGGCCTTGCTCACAACTAGTGAGCTACCACATCTCCCATCTCAGCCTCTTGATTAGCTAGGATTATAGGCATGAGCCATTGGCACCAGCCTTCCATCTCAGTTTGAACTTACAGGAAGTTGATTCTACAAAAGTCAGCTAAGGAAGAAGCAGCAAGAAATCAGTCTTGTTCTGTGGGAATTGAGCTCTGGAGAGGAACGCGGGAGTGTGCAGTATTAATTTATAATGCCCTCCCTAAATACATCATGATGGTTTCCAGTAACAAGTTTTGCCAAGGCTCAAAAGCGAGTGGAAAGTATACTACAATGAGTCTACTAGTGTGGGCACCTAGGACCCAGGGATCATTAAATCCATTGCAGCCAGCCTGATGGACTCTCAAAGCGTATCAGAGAGCATGCTCAGCCCCTCAGTTAAACAACGTTGTTGGGAAAGCATTTGAAACTTTGTCTTTCACCCTGTGATGATTCCTGAACTTTGCACATTCTATAAATTTCTTTTATAGAAACTAATAACCAAAAAACTTTGTTAAGAAAATAATGATGTACCATAATAAACCCCAAAAATCTCTTCTACCCAAAAGGAACCAAGCTTTATGAGGGCTTCCTGCTCAAGGAAAAGAAATTAACATTGATAATATCTAGTAGTTTAAAACATTTTACTAGGTACAGGCAGTGATGAGATAAAGTAATATTGTCTTCCCCACTTGACAGATAATAAAACCAAAACTTAGATGGACTAAGCAACTGCCTGAGCTCATGTTTCTAGTAAATGGTAGAATGGAACTGGAACTAAATTGGGCAAAAGCATCAGGTAATAGCTGTAATAGTCACGCGATGACCCACATAGACACCCAATTCCTAATGGCAGAACCTATGAATGTGATTCCTCCAATCAAAAGGGACTTTGGAGACGAAATGATTCCTGGGTCACCAAAGTGGGACCAATAAAATCGACAGAGCTCTGGGCAGAAGAGTCAGAGGAAGAGGGTGGTGATGGGAGCAGAGGCCGCAGGGATGTGGTTGGTGGCAGAGGCCACAAGCCAAGGAACACAGGCAGCCACCAGAACCTGGAGAAGGCAAGAAAGAAGGAGGCCCCTGGGTTACAGCCATATCAGCAGCACCTTGATTTGGAGGTGCTAACATCCATCCGTACAGGGAAGTTCTAACTTCTCGCATGCCCAGGAGCTTCTTGGTGCTTTGTCCTCTGCTCCCCTGCCTGGCCCACTTCCTGTCTGTTCTCTGTGATTCCTTCCTGCTCTTAACTCCTCTCGATGAGTTCCTGCTTCCAGACGTCAATTCTGATGCCAGGTCTGGTCACAGGTTGCCACTCGTGTGCTTGTGGCTGCCTTTGTGCTCAAACAGGCACTCGGCCCGGTGCATGCCGACCGCTCACTGATTGAACTAAGGTGTCCCTGAAGCGTGTCAGTAAAGGCCGCGTCCATCTGTCCTGCTCAGTGCGTCCTTCAGTGCATCGTGCCAGGGGCAGGGCGCTGGTGGGAAGAAAGATGAAGGAGGAAACACAGTTGGCATTTCCTGTGCAGATGACAGAGGTGCCAGCCCACTAGGATGCTCTGGACTGTGCCAGAGGAGGAAGGCCACAGCGGTTCCAGACAGGGAGCCTTAGCCTGCACCACAGGCTCCTGCTGGCTGTGCCCGATGCCAGGCCTCGGCAACCATTACTGCTGGGTGAGGGCAGCAGGTGCCGTCCATCAGTTCATCGTATCTAAGCTTGCTGCGGATGTTAGTTCTCACCCCAATTCCTGTGTTGAAACCCTAGCTCTTAACCAGGTACTATGTGGAAGTCAGGACTCGGGGGCCCTACGAATAGGACTAGTGCTTATAGAAGAGATATGAGAGATGATCTTCATTCCTCTCCCTCTTTTTCTCCCTTTCCATTCTCCTTCCTATATTCCCTCTCCCTCTCCTCCACCTACCCTCTGACTTTCTCTCTGTCTCTGTCTCTCTGTCTCTGTCTCTCTGTCTCTGTCTGTGTCTCTGTCTCTCTGTCTCTCTTTCTGTCTCTCTCTGTCTCTGTCTCTCTCTGTCTCTCTGTCTCTCTCTGTCTCTGTCTCTATCTCTGTCTCTCTCTCTCTCTCTCTCTCTCTCTCTCTCTCTCTCTCTCTCCCTTTCCTCCCTCCTGCTGTCACTGTCTGTCTCTGTCTCTGCCATGTGAAAACATAACCAGCAAGAATACTCACGTCAGGAAACGGGGTGGGGGGAGATCTTGATTTTGGACTCAGACTCCAGACTTGTGAGAAATTAGTATCTCTTAAGCCCATGGATTACCTCTATGGTTTTTTGATATCGTGCTTTGAACAGACTGAGGCAGGGAGTCGGGCTCTGGGTCTGTCTGGAGGAAGGGACTCCTTTCTCTCACCACAAAGAGTTTCTGTGCACTGCAAACATGTTACAGGCTGAGTCCCCCCTGGGGACCCTGAAGAGGGGCAGGCAGGAATTTTTCCCCCCTGCCATGGGATTTAAATTCTGGGCCCGGGTGCTGACCCTGGATTTTTGTGCTCAAGGCTAGCACTCTACCACTGGAGACAAAGCTTCACTTCTGGCCTTTTGTGGTTAATTGGAGAGAAGAGTCTCATGGACTATTGGAGTTAAGAGTCTCACAGACTCTCCTGCCCAGGCTGGCTTTGAAGCACAATCCTCAGATCGCAGCCTCCTGACTAGCTAGGATTACAAGTGTGAGTCACCAGTGCCTGGCAAATCAGGCACATTTTATAACTCCCGTGCCCAGTGGGTGACACTTGTGTAATTTGTCTCACCACAGGGAGAACCTCTCCTGATTGACATGGGGCGGGATACAGGCCAGATCGGAACTCTGGGTGACTACTCACACCACTTCAGTCTCCTCGTCAACATCACATCTCCTCATTTCACAGTTTCCTCCAAAGCTTGTGGAGAGACCCACAAGACTGTACTAGAGATGCCTTCCCCTGGCAGTGGCTCCAGGTTTAACATTCACGATTCTACAACACCATTTTGTGTCTCAAAACCACACACATGCCTTAAAAGTGTGTCTGCTCCCCAAAGCTGGGCAGGAGGCGCCAGGAGTCACTGAGATGCCTTTTTATGTGCCTGTTTCACTTCCATTTCTAAGTCCCTCTGTTCGTACTGGGCCTTTGTGCATTCTACCCTTCTAAGGCGCACTTGTAAAACTGCAGGATGCCGATTTCCTTACACATAATATAATTCTCACAATGGATATTTAAAATTTATAGCCAAATCTCCCACATGAAGGTGGTCTGGCCAGGCATAATTTTTTCCTTCTGTACATAAATGACTATTAACTTGTTGGCGTTTTGCAGACAGGTTTTGATGAACTATGATATTTTGCTTAAAATCATTCCAAGAATAATGTCAGACTTCATAATTGCCCTACCCATGACCACCAGCCAGCAAAGGTACCTCCAGTGCAGAGCTTATATGAGAAGAAATCAACTGCGAACACAGATTGCTGAGTACCACCCCATGAGGTACATGGCTTCTTTCTGCAAGATTCTGGAAATGGGCTCCAGACTGACAGAGATTAGACTATAAACATCTCTAGTCAGTGTTGGAAAGCTTAGAAATACAGAGGTGCCATGGCTTTTTCAGGTTCTGGGAGTTGAAATAAAAACTTTCAGATAGCTTCCCAGGCAAATATGACAGTAATCAAGCTTCAGCCATAGTGTCTATTTGTATCTATAGCTATATACCTGTATCTATTTCAACTTGTAGTTGGGAGTCGGTTCCGAATACTAGATGATTAGGACAAAAATCAGACACATTGGCGATATTTACACATGTGAAAACAAACATATGAATATGTTTTGTTTTGCCCGTCCTGGGGCTTGAGCTCAGGGCCTGAGCACTGTCCCTGGCTTCTTTTTGCTCAAGGCTACCATTCTACTACTTGAGCCACGGCACCACTTCTGGCTTCTTCTATTTATGTGGTGCTGAGGAATCGAACTCAGGGCTTCAAGCATGCTAGGCAAGCACTCTACCACCAAGCCACATTCCCATCTCTGTATATGTTTTTTTTTTTTTTTTTTTTGGCCAGTCCTGGGCCTTGGACTCCGGGCCTGAGCACTGTCCCTGGCTTCTTCCCGCTCAAGGCTAGCACTCCGCCACTTGAGCCACAGCGCCGCTTCTGGCCGTTTTCTGTATATGTGGTGCTGGGGAATCGAACCTAGGGCCTCGTGTATCCGAGGCAGGCACTCTTGCCACTAGGCTATATCCCCAGCCCTCTGTATATGTTTTTTAGATTGCCAATAATCTTTATGCAGGAAAGACTGGCAGCCTGTTTGATGATGTGCTTCTCATTGCATTGATCTGACAATGTTCTTTCTTTCGGTCATGATTTCCATAATGAATGGTAGCGTAGAAGCTTAAAGATGCTCAGCCTCTGTGGCTGGCGTGTCATTCGGTGGTACAATGCCTTCACTTCTAGCCTGTGCACTATAAAAAAAAAAATTGCCCATTTCTGAGTTTCATTTTTTTAGGAATGCTAGTAAAATGCTACATGAAATTCCCGGAGCTCAGAACCAAGCATTGATTGTATGTTCTCCTTTCTAGATGCTCACCAGCACTCAAAGAGGGGGCTGTGTAGAAGGCAAGACTTTGGGCAAGTTCTCTAAACACAAGTGGGACACTGGTGGCTCACTCCTGGAATCCTAGCTTCTCAGGAAGCTGAAATCTGAGGATCATGGTTCAAAGCCAGCCCAGGCAGGAAAGTCCATGAGACTCCTAGCTCCAACTTACCATCAAAAGCCATGATAGAACTGTGGTTCAAGTGGTAGAGCACTAGCCGTGAGCAAAAAGTTAAGGGACAGTGACCAGGCCCTGAGTTTGAGCCCCAGTATAGGCATGCATGCACACGTAAATGTGCATACACACACAAAGTTCCCTGACACAAACAAATAAGTTTACATGGAAATCTACCTCCCATAGTATTGAATCTTACCAAGAAGGCTTATAAAATCACTTTCTGTTTTTTTTTTGTTTTTTTTTGGCCAGTCCTGGGCCTTGGACTCAGGGACTCAGGGACTGAGGCCCTGGCTTCTTTTTGCTCAAGGCTAGCACTCTGCCACTTGAGCCACAGCGCCACTTCTGGCCGTTTTCTGTATATGTGGTGCTGGGGAATCGAACCCAGGGCCTCATGTATACGAGGCAAGCTCTCTTGCCACTAGGCCATATCCCCAGCCCCTATAAAATCACTTTCTGTTCAACAGTCACATTAAAGGGGAGAGAAAGAAAGAATAAAACATCAGGTTCATTGTGAAATGCATAGTTCCATTAGGGCCTTTATTCAAAACCCTTCTGATATTGTGCATTATTTGATTCACAAATGAATACTTGCTAATGCATATTACACCGTTGGGTAAACCACTGTTCTTAGGTGGGCTTTCTGTCTTCCAGTGTAAAACGAGTGTTAGACTCTGTTGCTGCAGCTTATTCCCACAGTACTCACTGCTGTGTTCACCTACGAGTAGTCTCGGCCCTCTAGAATAGCCTACGAAGTGGGAAGCTTTGAGTGGAAGTAGCAAGTGTGAAGGATTACTAGAGGATCACATGAGGTAGATCTGTTTCCATGATCACATTCGCTTTTCTTCACTTCTTCAAACGACTCTCCTCCTCTCCTTTCTTACTGAAGTTCCCTTTAGCTCTTCACAATGCAAGCATCTGCAAGCCAGGCAAGTGATCAAGCTGGCAGAAGCCATTTCAGAAGCTCATGGCAAACCATTCTGACAGGGCAGAAGCAGACTGGACAGGCTCGGGGCTGGCCCTACCGCCCAGCAGGAAGTTGCCAACTCTATCCCCATTCTGAACCAAGACAGAAACCTGACCTCTTCGGTGCTGACCTCTATAGGGTTTTAATACCTGGCATCTATGTTGAAAATGTGTTCAATATGGAGTTTGGAAAACAAAGCTGTCCACTGGGATCCACACCCAGGCTCTTTGCTTGAAATCTCTGAGACTAAGCTAAGAAGCAAAATTCTATCATACAGCTCTGACGGTTTGGGGTAGGGGCGTGGCTTGAAATACAGGCCTTTTCATCGCCTTGTTAGAAACATCAAACGGGTCCAACAGTATTTCTACAGAAGGGCAAGGAGCTTGAGCCTTGAAGACATGCTGATCCAAGCTCCAGTTCCCCAGCTTTAAAATAAAATGAAAAATTCTTTCTCACTGTATTGGTGGTATGCATTACCCCCTATGTAAAATCATACACGCCCCATCACAATGACAGCAAATATTCACATGGGATAATTCAGACTTGGAAAAGAATATATTTTTGAACGTTCCTTTCTCAATGGCCACATCTAGCACTCCCTTTTACTTTGCTGGCTAACTAATAACAGTATTGATAATAAAGAAAATGAAATTATTACTAGCGTGTAACATCATAGCTGCTTTCTTCTGGACCTCAAATATGGCACCAGTTATAAGTGGCTAACAAGATCCCACTCTAATTCTGCTTGAGACTGTGTCCAGACCCGCTGGAGAAAGGGTCTGGATTCACGGAGGTCCATAGCTACACCAGGAGTGGTTCTTGTCAAAGCCTTGCTGCAGTGATAAACTCTGCTCTCTGGAGAGATAAGGAAGGCCTTCCTGTGGCAATCCATTTCAATATCTGTCCACCGTGGGTTTCTCTGAAGATTTATTTGCAATGAGTCGCTGTGATGTCACCTAGAGGTGGTGATCTGGAAACAGAATTGAAGAGAGGTGTTTGGGGGACACAGATTGGCACTGGATTGGTCTGGGAGAGGCCGCTGGGGACATAGCCTTCACAGACCTTTCTTCCTTAAACACACAATCAACCACCAACAGCTCATAACCTTTGGGAGCTCATAAAATCTAGCCATACAAAGGCCCAAATGTACCCGTTGTACCTAGAGACCAAAAGGAACAAATGCGATCCTGAAAATAAAACATCTTTATGTGTGCGTAGAGGGAACTGTCTGTAAAGCGTTGAAAACTTTGTGATGTGGCCAGAAAGTTCTTTGAAGAGCATCGTGTATGTGGTCAGACTGGACGGTAACTCAGAACAACAAGCCAAGGGTGAGAAGAGGAGGGGAATGGAGGAGGGGAATGGGGTTAAGGGCTGAGGGTCTACGATCACTTCACCACTTCCTAGGGTCCTCAGAACTCAATAAACATAAACATATTCATGGTAAATTGGGGGATGTCACTTTGCTTTTGTGTGTGTGTGTGTGTGTGTGTGTGTGTGTGTGTGTGTGTGTGTGCCAGTTCTGGGGCTTGAACTTAGGCCTGGACATTGTTCCATAGCTTTTGGATAGCTTTTGGTTTTTGCTCAAAGCTAGTGCCTTACCACTGAAGCTACAACTCTACTTCCAGCTTTTTGGTAGTTTATTGGACATAAGAGTCTCACATGTTTTCTTTCCCTAACTGGCTTTGAACCACAATCCTCACATCTCAGCCTTCTGAGTAGCTAGGATAACAGGTGTGAGCCACTGACACCCATCTGTCTTTGCCTTTAAACTGCTAACAGTCATCCCTCTAGGGTGGAAATGGAGGGAGTAGGGATTGCAAGGAGATTTAGCAAAGCTTCACAGACCTATAAAATTAGATGACATGGATTTTTTTACCTGCCCCCCTCCCCCATTTGGGCAGTATTAGAGTTTGAACTCAGGGCATTTTTTTAGTCTTGCTTGGCAGGCATTCTACCATGCAAGCCAGCCAGCAGACCTTTCCTGTTCTCACTTAATTTTTTGAGATAAAGTCTTGATGTTCACCTGAGCCTGCCTGAACTGTGACTTTCCTATGTACACTTTCTGCATAGCTCAGATAACCGCTTTGCATCATAACATCTAGCTATTGGTTGAAATAGAGTCGTGTGAACTTTTTTTTTTCTTTTTGCCTAAGCAGGCCTGACACCACAGTCTTCTTGATCTCTGGGACCTCTGAGTAGCCGCGATTACAGGCATGAGACACTGCTGTCTGTTTTACAACAGGTGAACTGCCACTCAAACAAACAAAATACAAAAATCTCAAAATTATAACTTCACCAACACCTTTCTTGGGGGAGGGGATGCAGGAGGAAGAAGGTCAAGGTTATTTCTTGACCTTGGGATGAAGAGAATCTTCATGCTCTTTTTCTTTTTTCTTTCCTTCTTCTTCTTCTTCTTCTTCTTCTTCTTCTTCTTCTTCTTCTTCTTCTTCTTCTTCTTCTTCTTTTTTGTCAGTCATGGGGTTTGAACTCAGGGCCTGGGTGCTGTCCCTGAGCTCTTTCACTCAAGGCTAGTACTCTGCCATTTAGAGCCATAGAATTGCTTCGAATCACCGCACTCTTTAGACATGCATTTAATTCCTGATTATTCTGCTGGTTTCTTTCTCATCCCATCTCTTGAGCATTCTTCCATGAAAAAAGAAAAAAGAGAGAAAAATCCTACCCAGTGCCTGGGAGTTGATTGGAACAGAGACCCATCTCACAGTTCTGCTGGCACTGGGAGCCAAAGCTCCCTCCTGGCACAGAAATAACAAGAAACAAGAAAAGGAAAATTGAAGACTACTAAATTCTGTATTACGGAAATTATAGGGAGTCCAGACTTGTGAAATTTCATCAAGATGAGAACGACATAATTTTTCTTGCGAGCCCAAAAATAGAGCATTCAGGAAGCCCTGCCCTGTGACAAATCATAGTAAAAGTCAAAGATGGTTAGTAATGTTTCAGACACCCTCAGACCTCCATTCATTCCCACACTGGAATGTGGCCCAGCACTTGCCAAAGACCTGCCTCAAAGTAAGGGGAGAGATGGACAGACAGGGCACCGATAACATACACCAACCTACAGGGCTCAACTATGTCTCATTAGCGTCAATGTCAAAGGCCTTGTGTGTCCTACCAAGGCCAACGAAGCCTTTGTAACCCCTCCCTCCCGGGCCTCTTCCTCTTCCTGCTTTGCCAGCCACCCTGGCTCTTGCTATTCTTCACGTGTGCCAGGTTTTTTTTTTCTTTTGCTTGGAACAACCTTCTCCCAAATATCCATGGGCTCCTTCCCTTCCCTTTGCTTCTCTCCCAGTTCCATTCTGGCCTCCACTCCTATCCCCTGTGCAACATCAACCAACAGCCTGATCACCCCCATTCTAGTCAGTTGCTCGTGAGTTTCTGGTGTCTCTCCTCCTGGAATGTGAGACCTCTGCGTTGTTCACGCGATCCCCAGTGATGAAAGCGATGGACGGTCACGTCTCTGCTCATTCCCACCCATCTTGTTTAATAAATGAACACAGGAAGGGGTGCGCGGCCACCAAGTCCTCTCAGCTCACTTACAGCAATGCACTCTGGGATGATGGTTCCTGTTCACATAGAAAGCAGTTCTAATAAAAAGTGTCCATAGTTTTTCACTCACTGGTTATACTTACTTTATTTTGGGCCAGTACTGGGGTTTGAATTTGAGGTCATGGGCTTGGCTAATCAAGCACTCTTCTACTTGGAGCTATGCCTCCAGAACTTTTTTTGCTTTTTTAGGTTATTTCTTAAGACAGGGTCTCTTGTCCCCCCACCCCCACCCCCTTGGGGCCAATCTCAGATCAAGATCTGTTGGGGATTGTTATGGCCGTGGTGGAAGGCTGCCCTTCCACCAGCCTTAGGACAATGGGAGGAAGTCCCTCCCACCTTCTGGCCTCAACCGGAAAAGAAAGCCTCCGCCCCTGGGAGGCAAACACGTGCGGGTGCCACCATGATGGGGTTGTCCCGCCCACAAAGGAAGTTTCGTGATATCACTTGATGGACATGGTCCTTAGCCTATGACTGGCCCTTTGGCCAGAACCCTTTCTTTCCCGCCATTGCCTCTATATAAATGCCTTTCCCTATTAAAGTTTTTGAGACGTATCCCACCACCGCAGCGTGTCCCTGATGCCTTCTTTCCGCCCCCGGTAACATGTGAGGGGACTGGGGGGAGGGGAGGCTTCAGCAACCTTTCCTCAACTTAGCGCAAGTCCATGAGAGTACGCCTTTGGCCTTCTGCCAGCGGAAGGCAAGGCCGAGTGCTCTTTCATAGATTTTGGGGTTCACCGTTCTCCCCAGGAGATCGGGGAGAAAGGGATCGTTCAGATCCCGACAAAGATCCTCCTTCTTGAACTTCCCACGTAGGTGGAATGTGAACCACCATGCAACCATCGGTTGGTTGAGATGAGGTCTTGCTGCTCAGGCTGGCCTCAAAATGCCAGTCTCCATCTCTGTCTTCTGAGTAGCTGAGACTACAGACGTGTAGCACAGCACCCATCACTAGCTATGTTTTGCTTGGCAGAGCAGTGTATGTGCACACTCTTCTTTAACACGTTGCACGAATGAGAAGTAATGTCTTCTTCCCGTTTCCAAGGAGACCTGCTTATCCTTAAACCATGCTGAGCGCTCAAGGGTGGAGCTCAAATACACGACAAATATCACCAAATTGAAATAAACCCAGGTATCTCGCAGAGCCTGGACAGACGAGAAGTCGAGGATTCAAAGAGAAGGCTGGCCACGGATGCAAGAGGAGGAACTGCACGCTATGGTCTCCAACTTCAACAGCATCCAGGAATATCCATTACTCTGCCGTGCACAGCATTCCCGTTGGCTCGCAGCCAAGCAGGTTTAGTGGGAAATGTATTAACGCCTGCAAGGTGGTCCCACAGCAAGGCCCCCTGAGGACAGAGCTTCCAGTATGGCTGGGGAAAGCAGGGGGAACAGGCCTGTTCCCGCCTGGAGGGGTCTGCAGTCCTAAGTGACAGGCACTATATCATGTAACAAGGCGCAGCTTTAGCATGAGAGATGGCGAAGCAATGAGTTCAAGCCATCGCTCCACAGATGGCCATGGAACGAGGGAGCAGGGGGTCTCCTCTGAGAACATAATCTACATACCAGAACAGGCACTGGTTTGTTTAGGTCTAAGCCATGGCAACAAATTTTAGCTTTTGCAACTCTCCAAGCAGCTGTAGAGCAGAGGCCTTGGGGAAGGCCGGCCATGCGGCTTCCTGGACTCCCGACCCTGGCCTCTGTCTGTGTGCAATCTTCAAACAGCACCTAAGTGTTAAACCTTCAATTCATTTGCACAACACAGCTAAGAAAACAAAGGAGTCCCCAGACCTCCCCATGGCTGCAAACAACCTTTCCCCTTTCCCTCGCTGCCCCTCTCTGAGCAAAGCAGGTTTCCATAGTTTCTGAAAAGAAAGAAAGAAAAAAAAAAGTCAACATGTTCCTTTTTAAGGGTGAACGCAGGAAAGAAACAGATTTGGATTTCAAACAGAAAGTATCCTTTGGGAAAAGCTGGGGTCACTGGAATGGTTATGTGGTATACTGTCTGGGTCTGAATTCTCCACACATGGTTTTTGGTTAGATTGGAAGACATTTCTTAAGGCCTTCCAGCTCAGCTCCCTAAGCGCTGAGGAGCCCCGACCCCACCCGAGCCCCTTGTGTGGTTTTGCAAGCGCAAAGTCCTTCTCCGAAGACATTCAGAACGAATGTACCCTGTGCTTACCTCTCCTATTTTATGTGAGCCCTTCTGAGAGGATATTTTCAAAAGGCAGTTCCGAGCACATAGAAGCCACTGATCTAGTTAGTTTTTAATGGGGAAGGAAGTTCTGGTTAAAACTCGCTAAGTGCCTATACCAGAGTGAGAACCCTACGGCCTATATTACGACTGCTAGCTCTTCATATTGAAATACAAAAGTATTGGCCCAGAAGTTTCTAGTTAGAGGTTACGGGAATTCACATCCGCAATGTGGCACTGCACCATGAAGAACAAAAAGCATTCTTTCATTTGAGCTTTTCAGGTCCTGGGGTTAAACCCAGAGCTTGAACTTTAACAGCTCTACCACTGGAGCCACATCTTCTTGCTTTTGAGTTTGAGTTTTGTTCATTTCTCCTGCCCTTGAGTTTGGGATGCTCCTACTTCTACTTCAGGAGCTTTCTGGGGTTACAGGTGCACACTAAGATGCTTAATTCTAAACTTACCTGCTGTCAGGGCTCTGCCTCAGTCAATAGCTAGTGTTACATCTCTCCCATCTGCCCCAGATTGCCTGGGGCAATAGAAATCTCGATTTGCAATTTTTCTCCCAGCATATTTTTCTAAGGTCCCAATTTTCAGAAATCTAACAGTGATTTTTGGGGTTTAGACACAAGAGAAAGAGAGAAAATCTCAGGTGCTTTAACCATTTTGTTCTCATGATGTCTGAAGTAGAACTCCTTCTGCTGGATGGCATAGCTTCTAACTGGAACTCCTTAGAAACACACATTCGTTGCCGCCCCTGCCTCCATTCCCACCAATCAGGGCCTGGAGGTGGGGCCTAGGCCTGTCTAGAAAGAAAACCCAAGGCATGCGCTCATGTGTTGTATCTTAAGATGAGAAGTGCTGATGAAAAACAGGTGCTTCCCAAGGACCGCTTCAGACTGCAAGGCTCAAGGCTATGTCAGGAGTTGTTACAGATTTTCTTCCTACTGGAGACTAGACTATCAGCAGCACTGGGTGGGGCCCCTCAATCTGCCCACCATCACTAAGAAGCCTCAAGCAGATTCTGATATGTATTTGAGCTTGAAGCTACTGCTATAAACCACAAAGCCAGGCACAACTGAGGACATTCAGCCAGACAAAGGAAAAAGGCAAATGTGTGTTTCCCAAATGGTTTTATTAGGTGTTCGTTTGTTTCTAAAAATGGGATGCAGGGCCAAATATACTTGGGATGCTCACCGATAGCTCAGTTACTCGTTTTTATTTTTCATGGTAAATCTTCGCAACAGCAATATGTATTACAAATCACTAAGACAATTCATAGTGACCCTCAAATTAACGTGGATCACTTAGTATTTCAGCCTTACTACACTCCATTCACATCACATGTGTCATAATATGTCTTATTTCCAGAACAAAGGATTAGCATCTGAATTTGTTTTATGACCTCTCCTTCTCTAGAAAAGAGAGCTGGGTAGGTTGTTGCTTGGTGCTCTGGTAGGGGTATATGACCTCATTTATAAATCATAACAATCCTTCAAGACATGGGAACCTCCAAGAGGGTCTGGACACATGAAGGGAGGAAATGCAACTTAGCCAAGTTCGGGAGCTTTTCCAAGGCCACACATTTCCTAAAGGCAGAAGGGAAGTTCTAGGAAGGGGAACAATGATCATTTACTAGACAGGTCTATGGGACTGGATACACTTTGACACGCATTTTAGAGGCAGGGGTTGTGGCTCCCAAGGGAGGTTTGGGAGTCCCTCCAGCGCCCCCTGGCTGTAGGGTGAGGTTAAGTAGGTAGGAGCATTTTGAGCCCCAACGCTGTTGCTGGGGTCTTGCCACTGTCCCTTCCCTCAAAGTGCTGTCTCCCTCCTACATAATGCTAAATAACATTTTTTTCAAAGTTTTGGCAGTGACTTGAATAATCACCAGCCTGTGGCACACCTGCACACATGCCTCATCTGATGTAACTATGATGCACCTTCACTCAGCCTCTCAAATGCCAGTGCCAGGTTTATCCTGAACAAGGTATTGTTCTGCAAGCCTTTGTCTCACATATTTATGTATAACTGCCAGACTTATTTATTACTGGTTAGTGCTTTTACTTTGACCATTAAACATTTGGTTTCGAGATAAACCATAGTTCTTGGCCATATGCCACTAGCTCCCTATTGAATAAGACCAAGAATGAAAATTCCTAGCAAAGTAAACATTATTACCGTCTTTCCAAGATTCTTTAGTGGCTTTTCCATATTTCAATTTCGTTGGTAACTAAGTTTTTTCAGAACTCTTCCTTAAGCTTTGAAACACAGGCCAACACTTTAAGGAAGCCATGAATCTCAAATGAGAGCCAGTCAGTCCCACGGTTCAGGAGTGGAGGGGACATAAGATGTAATGGAAGTGTGCACCCTACCCATGCTATTTTAGTTTGGACCAGTTTCAGAGCCTGCACATTTTAGCATTGAAAGCATAGCAGTCTATTCCCCTACCTCATCCCATGTCTCAATTTCAGAACAAAGGATTAGTGAGTTGAATGCAAGAAGCAGGTGTGAGCACTCTCCATAAGTCAAATCCTTAACACCAGCATTCAAGTCTGTAATTTCTAACCATAGAATATGGCATGCGTGAATTTCACATCAATATGTTTTCCATAGAAGCACGGAAGAAAGTCACAGAGTCATATCTTCTCCAGACTCTCACCGTGGTGACAGAAGCATTCTTAGTGATGGAAAGGTCATACCCAACACATGTCAGGGCAGCTGGGCTTTCAGTGGACTTAGTGGCATCTGCCTGCCATTGCTAAATAGCAGAGAGATTTTATTTCAGTTGAATAAAACCAAGAGTCTTGCCCAATCTTGTCCGTCTAATGGGACATATACCCACTTTCCACTCACACCTTCTCTCTCTCCTATAGTTTAGACTCACTACCCTATAGAAAGGTAACAAGCATCACCAGGGTCAACCATTGTGACCCCATTTTCCCAACATATTATAAAAAGGTATCGTGGTCTTCCATGTGGGGAAGCCATTTTAACTGCATTTCCTACAGCTTTCTAATTAGTTTAATAATGACATCTGGTGTTCCTGACACTTCAAGCCAACTTTCTCTCATTCGTCCCAGGTTGTTTTGTCATACGGTGAAATGGGGAGAACACGCAAAGCAAAGCGGCACACTGCAGAGAGGCAGAGCGCATTACAAATACCCCCGGAAGAACACATGGTCCGGTGCAAACCTCCCAGATCCTGCCAGGCCGGGCAATGGCACCAGTGGGAGGATTCAGCAGGAAAGGTCAGCAGGAACTATCAGCTCTTTCATTCCTGACACTGCACTAAGCTGCACCGGTGGGAATTAGCATATTCCTAAGGACACAAGGTAAATGTGAATTAACCAATACCATTTTCTCCCTGGTGTATTTTTTATTCCTGAGGACACAAGGTAAATGTGAATTAACCAAGATGTATTTTTTTTTAAGTCAGAGGCTGCAATTGACCTGAACATACATTGCATGTTGATGGAAAATCATTTCTGAGTTGCCATTTTCTAATGGGCATTAAAATACTGGATTTTTGAGCTTCTCCGGATATCAGCTTAAGCAGATTCAGCAGGATAGAATTAAGAAAGGACAGAATTTAACTTACATCTTATAAAGTTCATAGTTGAAAAGCTCCATGGATTCTTCTCTGTGTTTCATTCAACTAAAGAAGCTGACATCTCAGGACTCAGAAGAAAAAGGGTGAGAAAGCCTCTTTAATCACAATGATTTCAACACAGGGTGGTAGACTTTCCTTTCTGCAAAGAAAACCTGATTGCTGGCAGACTTCCACCACTTTCCCATTTAGGAAGAAAATAGCTGTTTTCTTCTTCAAACCAGGGTCAACCAGAAACCACACCTGAACTTAGTGGAGCTTACCCAAATACTTCAAAGAAACAATAGGACTTTTAAATCACAATAGCACCAGCGTGCATTTGTGGAGCAAAAGACATAAAAAGAAAAGCCAAGCCAGAGTATTTGGAGAGCAAACGTTTAGAATCGAAGATGGAAAACTAACTTGGAATGCAATTAAGGCATTTTGGACAGATGAGACGGAAATTTTGTCCTTTGAAAGCTGAATGAAAACGAACAACAAAAACACGAACAGAAAGAAACATGGATGCAAGAGACCATGTCAGTCAGCTCAAGGAGCTGATTTCCTTGGGAATTATAATTTTTCATAATTGAGAAACTGAAAACGTATACTCTGTAAATTCTAAATTGTTTTATTTTTGTCCCTGAGCTCAGCGATCAGTGGTTTCCTGACATGGAAATGTTTTCTTCTTCAACCCTCAACAACAGCTCCAAGTTGGATGCTGTGTGATTGTGTGGAGTTGCAGACAGGAAGAAATGGCTTTCTTGGCAAGCTTTCATTGAGCGGGGCTCTCTCAGTGCTCTGCCTTTAGTGCTGTCACCTCCTCAAGTCAGCCTCAAGGTGTTCAGGCCAATACCTTCCTAAGTTAACCACGCACGCAACCTTGCCTGGGTAGCTTCTACCTCCTAGCATTGAGAGGAAATTTCAGTAACATCCTACTGTAGACAAAAGTGGTCTTTTATAAAAATAAAATTGGGAAATGCCACAGTTGCCACTTGAGTCTTCACATGCCCATCTCCTTGATACGCCAAGCACCTAGGCCACTCAAGTTCATCATGGCACTGACTGAGTTAAACCAACTCACATACAGCTGAAAACCCAAGCAGACTGAGGGTCCTATTAGGTAGCCCGGAACCCAGCCCCTTTCCTCTGTTAAATTTTAAATACTGCACGGGAACCATTTTCCCCACGAGGCTCCCACAGCAGGGATGAAACCTCCTCTGCGGAATTTTGGCACCCTATTAATTAGTGGTTATGAGTGGGAGCTGCTCTCGCTCAGCAACTCCTATTCTGCCATCAGTCAAGTGTGATTCTGTAATAAATTTCCACAAGGCGAACTATTTCTGGTAATTCTCCCTAATTAACACCAGGCCTGCTAATAACACATCAGTCCCTATGTGTTTCTGATATAACCAAGATCTTGTCTTGAGAGTACTCAAAAAGGAAAACCACCACCTTAAATTAAGCTTTCGCTGGCAAAAGGATTTTATATGTAGTTCTGTAAGAAAACCTTTGATAATCTTAATATCACGGACATTTGACTAGAAAACACTGAGCAACAGGGAGCCTTGCTCTGGTTGAGCGCTGAATGGAGAATTATTGTGAACACACGGTTGAGACTTAAGCCTATAAATCTTGTACTGGATTACTGTTTCTTAACGAAGGAATGACAGATCTCTTATTTTGTTGGTGCATTTTAATGTGCAATGACGTGATTGATAGAAACCAAACAGCAGCTATTAAAATGTCAGACACAGACTTGATGCCCTTAAAAGTTTGGCTTCTGGAGTTTAATATACTGTGAGCAAATAGACTTGCATTTCTTTCTTATTCACAATATACAGCGTGTAACAGAAACATTCCTCTTAGCTTTATAACACTGGGGGAAAAACCTTGCTCAAGCCAATAAACAAACAAGGAGGAGGTGAGTCTACCTCATTGTGGTAGCACAGGAGACTGGGAGGAGATACACCCAAAGTAAATTCTGGCTCACTCAAGACTGTCCCAATGTACACGACAACTTCAGCTTCACCATGCTCCACGAAATACTATAATACCCGATCAAATAAGTTATTCCAATAATTATCAAGAAATATTGTAAAAAGAGAACTTAGCTACTAACTTATCCACATTTTTAATGCACATTCTACATGCAGAACATAAAAATGAATAGGAATAGTGACAAATTTTTCCAATATTCTAGCTATGGGGTATTTTGAAGGGTGAATATTACACAAGAGGGATTCTCTAGGGAATAACAACAGTTTTTTTTCTCTCCCAGAAATATAGAATGTGCCCCTCCCCCCGCCCAGGATCACTTAATAACCATTTGCCATTCACAAAGAAAAACCAGGAGAGCACGTCTTCACCATGGTAGTCATTTATTGTGCGCCCGTTAAGGTATAACTATACTGATTATATTTCTCGTGTGACTTTTTAATTGGAAATATATTCAAAAGCAAAACACAGCAGATATGTACACACTTAAAAACAGAAACAGAAGTTACAGATTAGTAAGTAAGGCAAATTACACTTTAAGAATCTAAATTCAATATTTTGGGGAAAGGGGACACAATGAAGGTCATACTGAAGTAAATATAAAACTCTTCAGTGTTATTTTCTCTTTCCTTGCAGCGGAAATGACTAAACCCACTGTCACAAAGATGTTAACATAATTTTGGATCCATACTGGAACTGGGAAAAGGAATTCTTTCATATAAAAGCATTCCTAACATAGTGCCCTGAAAATGTGGCACATTTGGGAGACAGGGGGTGGAAGAGATAAACTTAAACATTGCTACATTGATATTTTTGATGGTTTGAATTTTTTTTCCTCTGAGTTTTAATGTTGAGACCAAACATTTAGGTTTTAAATTGTAGGTATAATCTTGATATCCAATATGAAACATGTATGCTGTGGCCAATAGGCAAGCTAAATGACCTAGCTCATTTTTTTAAGATGCAACCCACAACTCTGGAGAAATGCTATACATATGACTCCATCATGAAAGTTTGGGAACTGGGAAATACAGGTAGAGGCTTGTTAGGGTCTTATGCTACGATTTCCCTCTGTGTATTATCAAGTACAACATTTCAAAATATACAGCTTGAGAGAGTACAAGTCAATGCTCTATAGTAAAACAGCACTAATAAAAAAAAACCCTGCTAGACACAGAATATTTATAATCAGAAAAATAAATATTCAGGGAGCTCACCAGAAGAATAAAGTGCTCTGTCAGTTAATAAAATATTAATGCTGGTGAATTTAAACATGGCAATCCCCACCAGGAAATACAGAGATTCTTCTGGGTTATGGTCAGTATTTATTTCACAGGCTTAACTGTCTTAGGAATACAGATATAAAGCATATGGACACAATGATAACTTAGGAAGACATGCTACTCTCTTAGGACCTAAAATCTGGAGTAGTACAACATTATGCTCCATGAGTAATATGTAGAATAAAAAAAGTCTAATAAAAATGATATATATCCCTAAAGAAATATAACTTGATGAGAAATCCAGGTCAAATAACATTCTTTGAAGAACATACCCAAATGCCATTGACTTATCAAATACCATCTTGGCATAAAAATCTAGAAAGTCCAAACTAAACAACAAGAAAACTCAAAATATGTGAAAACAAAACCACCAACTTGTTTTGTAATGCACAGAGTGAAAGACTGACATGAAGATGGGTATCTTGGGCCGGCAAGTTGCCTCTAGATGGCTTCAGCAGCGCAGAGATAATGCACAAATGCAGTTCCTGCCCACTACACAAGATGCCGGGTGGGGAGGTAGTTTGGGGTTGCTATTGGAGAAGCATTCAGCATGCAACAGTGTCATCTCCTTGTTATTCTTTTATGCCCAGTTAATTATTATCTGCATATACTATAAGTCTGCTAGACCATACATTAACAGCTTTCAGGACAGATGCCTTGGAAGTTCTCAGGGAGGTTAAACAAATAGTGTAGCCTAAAACCTCCTCTGTAACAAACATGCATGCAATGGGCCCAAAGTGGGAGTGAGAGATGGGGCTGGAAGGACATGTGGACTGTCTGACCTTTAAAAGCAGCTTGCCCCAAACATATTCCAATTATAATGCAGTGGGATCATGGGCTTTCACCCACTCTAGAAACAAAGGAAAAGCTAGTAACCGTACTAAATGTCATCATTTGTTTTCTGACTGGGCAGAAATTAACAGTACCCACAGATTTACCACAATTGTTTCTGAGTCTCCAGGTGGTATCTTCATAATTCTATATCCCAATAAGGAAAATAAATAACAAGGCAATCCAAGTAAATCATCAAGTTCCCCTCCCAGAATACTGAAACTCTGGGAATAAAAGCTTCCGAAATTTGGAGATCACATTTGGAAGTGGTTCACTCATTACTACAAAAAGCCCAAACCATAGAAGAAACCCCAACACACACACACACACACACACACACACACACACACACACACACACACACACACACACAAACAAACACACACCACACCACCACCACCACCACCACCACCACAGTCACAACTGTCCAATTAGTCCTAAGGTAGAATTAAAAAAAAAAAAATTCCTTAGCAAAGAGAGCTCTCAAATTTTCAGTCAGTGGCATAGGCCTACAAGTGATGAGATTTTCATCAGCTGAAAGGGGGAAGAAGTTTTTTTGGTTTGTTGTTTAGGCACAACCCTTCAGTTACCATAACTCCTAACATCTACTACCAATTTCTTTGCAGCAGAGAGAAAACTGTTGGAGCTTCAAGTTACTTAATTAACTCTGTATCTCAATATGGGGGGGGGGGGGATTGGACTTCTTCAATTAATACAGGTGATAAAGTATACACAGTAAACAGAAACAGTCCTATTTTAATTTTAATAAAAGCAACAATTGAGATGTTGACGCTATATGCAGCTCTGGGAAGGAACGTGGAGATAAGAGAAGAATCTAACACTCTTATTTGCTGGACACATTTTGATCAAAAATCTCATTGGCCCTTCCTACTGGAATGATTAATTGTAACACCAAAAGAAAGTAAACACATTTTTAATAAAACTGACACTTCCTATTGATAATATTCCTATTTACTATTTTAAAGATAAAACAGTAGTTTTTAAAACAATGATCCTCTTATTAATAAATCTTAAGTCATTTCTACTGCCTTTTGCAGATTCTCTCATAACTATTCATCAAGGAAAGTATAATTATTTCAGAAGAGAGACTAGAGGGATTTTTTCCTAAAATTTCATCCTTTGATATATTCTAAGATGACTTTAATAGTCAATCAGAAAATTAACTTGTATAAAAAGGTTATTTGGGTGGCAAAAAATACAGGAAAAAGTAATACTAAATGATAAACTCTGCTCTTTATAAAACCAAGTATTTCCTCATAGACTTAGTTTTTAATGATAGAAGTTTATCTTTTAAGGTTACTCTTAGTTTTCAACTCTTCATGAAAATAATCTAAAACTTAATTGGTCATTTTTAACTCTTTTCTTTTTTCTTCAAATTTCTCCAGTACTGCCAGCTTTCAAAAATTCACAGAATGAGCATGCTTTTTGCAAAGAGGCTTGTCCTTCTTGGAGAAAAACGTCTGACCTTCCAAACTCTCACAGCACACCTGAAAAGGAAGCATCGCGAGACTATCAATATCTCAACCCAGTGCGCCCGGGAAGGGGATCGGTTACAGAGAACAAACTGAACTCAATTGTGTGGCCAAACATGCATGAGTCCAACATTAGTCTGCCTTGAACACACAGGGAGTAAATTTCTTTTAGATTTATAACAAAATTATTGATTCATGAGAGAATTAATAAATCTCTTTAATTTGCTGGTTCATTGAGCAAATATCTGGCTGATGGACGGTTATGTCAGTTACCCACATTTATGCTTCTTGTCTTTCCTATGGCTTTTGCCAATTGTAATGCCCATGAGCAGCCCTGATAAAGAAGAGGAAGTGAATCTGCTAAGAGTTGTTGCTATGTGTGACCTGGCCAAGTCTAGACAGAAGTAAACAAGAGTGAGCTCAAAGGCAACTTTTGGAGAAATCATCTGACTAATTAGCATTATTTCTTTCCTATTATAGAACTGGTAGTTATATAACATCTAATTTTAAAATTCCATTGGAACAGAACACTAGTATATTTACTTTTAGTGAACATTTAGTACGTATTTACTTTTCAAAATAAAAAGAAATGTATCTTAGGTGACTGTTACTCTCTAGAAATGAAGCAAAAAATGTGAGACAGCTAATCAAATAGGCAAATATTTTATTTCATGTTGATTATAGTCTCCAAAAGAAAAGAGTATTTGCCAGGCGCCAGTGGCTCATGCCTATAATCCTAGCTACTCAGGCGGCTGAGATCTGAGGATCATGGTTTAAAGCCAGCCCAGGCAGGAAAGGCAGTGAGACTTTTATCTCCAATTAACCACCAGAAAACTGGAAGTGGTGCTGTGGCTCAAGTGGTAGAGTGTTAGCCTTGAGCTGAGGAGCTCAGGGACAGTGTCGACATCCAGGGTTCAAGCCCCACAACCAACCCCCCAAAAAAAAAAAAAGAAGAAAAGAAAAAAATATTCATGGGCTGTTGCTAAAGAAGGAAATAAAAGAATCAAGATCTGATTGTCAGTGTTAACAAAATGGTAATTTATATAATTGTTTCCTTTTTATTATTATCGTAAAGGTGATATACAGAGGGGTTACAGTTACATAAATCAAATAATGACTGTATTTCTTTTTGAACATTGTTACCTCTTCCCTCATTTTCTATTTAATAACTACCTAGTGGTTCCAAAAATTACTTTTAAAATGCTCAATAAAATAAAGTTTAAGAAGAAGAGAAAAGAAAAAAAAGAATTATTACTGTTCAATAATTCTACATATGTTTTAGGAGATACATAGCTTCTCTTTATAGATCAAAATGTGTTAAAATATTATTTCCTTTAAGGAGTTAGAATCTGATCATGTGGCAAATAATTTCAGAAAATACCCAAATTGTAGCAAACAATTTTTAAAATCATATAAAATTATGTTTGTCTTTAAGGATTATAAGATACCAGCAGTAGGATGAGCCATATTCTACTACTTCAATTAGGAAAACAGAGTTTACTTACTGAGCATACAAAGCAAGTATCATGCCAGGTAAAGCCCAGGGCTTCCAGAAACATGTCCCCAGCTTCTATGGGAAATTCACATCCACGGCATATAGTACCAAAAAGGGCATAATAATCTATTGAGGTGGGAGAGATATGAGTTAGAACTTTACAAAGTTTGATAATTCGTAGACAACAGAAGGTAAAGATACATGGAATTACAAAAATTTCAAGCTGCCTAATATTTGGCTTGGGAGTTCAGGTTTCCACTGGTAATCATTATTTACACAATGTGATATGCTTTATTATACTCTTTTTTTTTGGCCAGTCCTGGGCCTTGCACTCAGGGCCTGAGCACTGTCCCTGGCTTCTTCCCGCTCAAGGCTAGCACTCTGCCACTTGAGCCATAGCGCCACTTCTGGCCATTTTCTGTATATGTGGTGCTGGGGAATCGAACCTAGGGCCTCGTGTATCCGAGGCAGGCACTCTTGCCACTAGGCTATATCCCCAGCCCCACATATTATACTCTTGATATTACACTTCTCACTTTGAGCTCCAGGTGTCTGGATAGTGGATAGAGGAAACATCTATTATGATAAAGAAGACTGTGTTAAAAACTGATTTGAAGAGTTAAGGAAAAAGGAATAGAAAAAAAGATCATAGTAGTTAGAAGCAACATTTGAATAAATGTTGAATACTATTTTTCCTATTTTTCCTGTGTCGTAAGTAATTCTTTGGGTTTTAAGAATTTGACTCCTTAGATTACATTAACTATAGACAGGAATTTGTGCTTTGGCTAGAAAGAAACTGTTATTCAAGACAACTAACCAACTGAACAAGAAAACCAACTAAAAAGTCTCTTCAGAAAAACTAAGTACAATTACATCCTGATTGAACAGTGTAAGTGGCTGGTAGCTAATCTATATCAAATGGTGTAACTTATATCAGTGGTGTATTTTTCTAGAATGTCTAGTGCTTCTTTAGTGATTAATGTGGAATAGATCCAAGTTGCTTCTCATTATGGAGTCAAAAGAAAGGTGAAAACAAGAGCCTAAGAGAATACTGATGAAGGAAGGAAAGAGTTAATGATGATGGTCCATCCCTGGCTAATTTTGAACTTGATCATTCTGGAATATTCCCTTCTCTAGCATAATACTTTGAGTTCCAAGGTAAAATAAAATTAGACGAAATAATGAGACTGTAGTAACAGTATAATATAATGGAAAAATCAATGTTTTGCAATACATTTGGTGGTAGAAATAGCTAAAGAGAGTATAAGTGTTATAAAATTCACTGGCATCGGAAAGGAAAAGGAGGTATGCAGATCTCAGCTAATAAGACAATGGAATAAATAGATCATTAGAGCTGAGTTTATGAAAAATGATTTTGCCAGAGAAGCCATCCAAGTCAAGATTACTCTCCCATTCAGTAAAAGTAAGAAAGGATTTCAAGTTGACTTTTCAGAGCTGTTGTCTTGAAGAGCAAACCAAAAACATATTCTGAAGTTGAACATTTCTCATGTTTATAATCACCCAAAATTCACTATTAGACTGTGGAGGTAGCTTTAAGTTACATGTTTTAGTCAGTAAGTTATTAGAGATTCAAGAAAAATACTTTTCCTACTAAGCAATGCATATGCTTACATTTTTGGTTCTCATAAGCAAGTTGGAAATATCTGTTTTGACCAAGCCATGTAAACAATTTTTATATTTTGCTATATAGTTAGAGTAGAATGAACTGCCTTCAGAATAATAGAGACACTAGGTGGTCTAACAATTTTATAGCAAAATAAGGGTTAATATTTTACCTTTACTCAATCCTCAACTGAGGGTTCACACACACTCTTACCAGTCTCACAGTAGGGTTCACCATCCTCCAGGTGAAAAACATTATTACGAATGGGCTTTCCACAGGCCACACATACAAAACAGGAAACATGCCAAGTTTGTTTCAAAGCATTGATGACTTCCTGTGACAGAAGTTAAATGGGGTGAAAGAGAAATGACAATAAATACACCACAGCTTACTCTCACCCCTGTATAAGAGTTAACCTAAAGCAGACACCAACTCACTGCCCCTTAAGCTTGTTTTCAAAGTAACAGGAGATACTTAAAGACAGATTAACACATCCCTGATACCTATGCACTGTGATATGTATGCTTTTCACAAAGACAAATCAATGACCTTTTTAAGAGAATGATTATTTTTACTAAAACTTTATATAGACAGGAAATAAAGGAAGTATTTCATAATGAGTGACTATAGAATTCTTCTTTCTTTCATGTGTGTCAGAAAACATTAGTCTAATAGTTTCCTTTTAGAAGGAGGGGAAACATTTGAAAAGGAAAACAAACGTATATTCTGGTACGCTATGGAATCAATAAATTATTAATGTAATTAGCATAATCCAGTTAGTTTAGCTTGTAGTTAGCCATTTGGAATCAGCTGTGACTTCCCTAGCACTTACTGTATCAAAAATTTGAACCATAAAGCAGAATTCTAATCTGCAAAGGAGGTTTGAGGGAATTGGTTTTACAATGAAGTATTTCTTAGGGATGAGAAAGAGAGTCAAAGCCATTCAAAAATAATTTCTGCAGGACAGTTAGGAACATGGTAACTGGTTCTTTCCATATCTTAGGACCTTATTGCCCTAAGACGCTGGAATCCATAGAACACACTCACACATTTCAGTGTATTAATTAATTACTTGCCATTTGGTACAACAGAAACCCCATTCTCTTTACTACCAATACATTGTATTAGTTGATAACAAATATTCCAGGTGACATACGTATTTAAAGTATCCTCAATTTTAGATCTATTTAAAGATAACTCAATAATTCATGCTTATCTCTCAACTAATACAAATTAATTTCATGAGTATATTTTCCTATTGAGAGTAGCAGAATTCAGCAAAACCATTTTGGACTTTTTTCTTTAATGTGGTCAGGCAACCAAATTTTTGAAAATCAATTTCTACCTCAAGAACAAGCTGTCCCTGACTCAGTCAGTGCCAGCTAGATATTCCAGAACAGCACATGCATTTATTCACCATTATTTATCATGTGTATGGGTCCTAAATCACTCCCTTTCTGCAAAAAAAAAGGTGTGGTTAGAAATGATTTTTCTATTACATGTGTTGTCAAAACTGTAGTTACATTTTTAAACATTATATGCATTCAAGGAAAAATGTATCTACTGTAAGTCTCATGTTTTATACACTTCATGAGGTCAGTGTCCGGTGCTTGAACCCCAACAAGTGGGGAACTGCTGCTCTTATAAAAGTCCTGGAATTTAATTTAAAACAGTGAAGGTGTCAGTTCTGAGAAGTGTGATGTGTGTGGTCCTGGGCGACCTCTTCATTCCTGAGCAAACAGGGTCCTGCGGAGGTAGCACACCCACAGAAAGTTATGTTTTCCCCACAGCGGAGACTTTCTCCAGACAAGCCAGCACTCAGTAAGACAAAACCAAGGACAGCCTAACCCCACGAGTCCGATATACTTCTACAGAGGTCTATTTAGTTTTGCTTTACAAAAATAAATAGTGATGAAAGCAGAGAGGGCTGATAAAACAAAAAGAAAATAGCAAGTAAAAATGGTGGAAGTGTTTTATAACAGAACAACTGTTTTGCTTTATAACTCACTAAGGATGGGGGAAAAATAGCTTCTAGTACTTACTCCAAGGATCTTCCTTTGGCATCGACCACATTCAGGAGCAAAGAATTTCTCATAGCACAGCTCACAATACAGAGCTCCCTTCTCCTCTACAAATCCAATGTAGGCCATGGTATTTTTGCAGTGAGCACAGTTGAATTCTTCTGGGTGCCAAGATTTCCCCAGTGCCACCAGGAAGGGTCCCCTGCCAGAAGAAAAGATATCAACTTGATCAGAGTTTCTTGTTAGCATGGATAGGACATTTTTATGCAATGCCCAATCAAATACTTGCTTCACTTTCCCGCATGGAACTTGTCACAGGGCACTGTGAATGCTCACAGGGGTTGTGCATATATATGGAGAGGGGGAAAGGAACAAGAACTTACAGGTTTCTTTTAAGAAAGGTCACCATTCTCACCCCACTCTGACTATCACTGGAGGACTTATAGAGGTTGGTATTACTGAGCTACCGTAAGTCAATGTGTCTATAGCATGACAAACATTGAGCATTAGGATTTAACAGGAATAGAAATGAAGCAACAGAGCAACACTGTTGTGTTTTACAGAGAAATGAGTTTGATACTTCTAGAAAATAAAGAAACATTTGGTAATACCCCAATTATAAAAGAAATTGTGGTAATTATTATCAGAGAAAAGACAACAGTAAAAATTTCTTCTCCATGCATTGTGTCATTTATTTATTTCTTAAACGTCATTAAACAATCAAATTTTCACCCTCTAAAACAAACTACAGAGTCTATAAACTCTGTATTATGAGTTGTTTGAAGCCATTTGTAAAGGTCTTATTTCAAATATTGCTGATTTTTTTTAGTATCATGTTTTTGTGGTAGAGACATTTAGCATGAGATCTATTCTTAAAGGATTTTAAGTACGCAGCACAGAATTATTAGCCAGAGGCTATACAGTGAATCTCTAGAACGTATTCATCTTATGTATTTGAAATTTTACATCTATTGTTTAGCTACCCTTCCCTTCCTACTCCCTAAATATTATTGATTTTTAAAGCACATTCAGATCGAGGTAACAAATCTTTTAGAGACTTTTCCCATTACCTACTATGCAGTCATGAACTGATAAGATAGATTTGGTTCACTTGACAGGAACCCATTATGTAGCCTTATCTAGTCATGAAGCCTGCAGAGACGAACCATTCTAGCCTCTGCAACACACTTTTCAGTAGCTGCCTCACACTAATTTTTATTCATAAATTGGCTTTACCTCCAAGGCACTTTTACACTTATCTAATTTGCCCATGCAGCATTCCTGTGAGACAGACCAGGGCAGTTATTACAAACTTAGTTTAACAGATGGAGTTGGCTGAGAGACAGAATGTTCAGGAGATATGACCAAATACCATAAAATCACTGATTGAACCAATGCTGGAAACTGAATTTCCGGATATTATAGTCAATTGATATTCTGCCTTCGACCTTACTATTGTCAACCAACATTAGAGTGACCACAGGGTAACTGGTAGGAAGGACCAGACAGTGGATTTCCAAGATGATGAATACAAAAAGTCAGCATCAAGCATCGCAAAGCCACAGCCATATTCAATATTTGACAGTAACACAAACCTTGCTATTCAATAACTATCGCAAATTCTCTGATGAGTACTTAGAACCAGCCCTCAATTCTGAAAGATCAAAAGTAGAAAGGCTCTGGATGATTTTTTTTTTTCTGTGAGGTAGAAGAGAGTGTTTTCTAGGTCCACATTTTGTTAATTTAATTTCTTTTTCTGTTAACATGTATTGATTATACAGGTTATTTCATTATGATTTCTATGCAGGCATATATAATGCCCCCTGGTCAAATTTACTCCCACTGTACCATATCACCCCTTCAGACAATAATTTCAACATGTTGTACTGTTCCATTTTAATACATGTGTATAAAATACTTCCAATATTCACCTTCATTCACCCTCTATCTTCATTCTCTTTTCTCACAGGCATCCAATGTCCAAAAGAACCTGTTACATTCTTGTCATTCATTTTATTTAGTGTACATTAATTGTAAAAACAGGTTTCACCATGGTATTTCACACATACATATATGATGCTCTAGGCAGATTAACCCATTGTACTGCTTGCTCTCTCTTCATATCTGCCTTACCCCTCTATTATTCAAGTTTTCAGCAAATTCCTTATGCCATCTTGATGCATAAACGATGTATTTTGATATTATTCACCTTCCATCATTCTTTCTTATTCCTCCTCTTCCACATCCTCCAAACAGTCCCTTAGTTATAATCATGCATATAATCACATGTGTGTTTGTCTTTTAGAACTAGATTCCTCAGCAACCTTTGTCCTAAATCTGGTTTTCTTTGTTTTACATGTAAATCTCCAGTTCCATCATTTTCCTGCAAATGACATGATTGAATTCCTCTTTATGAGTATACAATACTTCACTGTGTCTATATGCCACATTTTCTTGATCATCCACCAGTTGTAGGACATGTAGGCTTCTTCTGAAGTTTGGCTACAATAAACATGGGTGCAAGTTTCTCTATTATATCCTGAATTTCCAAGAGCAATATTGTTGGACCATACTGTAGTTCTATTTTTAGTTTTTGAGTAACCTCCATACTGTTTTCCATAGTGGTTATACTAATTTGTTTTCCCATCAACAGTATATGAGAGTTCTTTAACCCTTGCCTGATATCCTAACCAGCATTTGTTATTGTTTGTGTTCATGATCATGACTGAAGTGAGAAGAAATCTCAATATTGTTAGATTTGAATCTCAATCAAAATTCCAGTGACATTTTCCACAGAAATAAAACAAACAATCATGAAGTTCATATGGAACCACAAAAAACATTAGATGATAGCCAAAACAATCCTGAGTAAAAAGACCAAGGCAGAAAACCTCAAAATACCTGACTTCAAACTATACTACAGAGCAATAGTAGCAAAAACAACATAATACTGACACAAGAATGGACACACAGACGTTATAGCCAGCTGATTTTTTACAAAGGTGCCAGAAAAAAAAAAAAACAGGAGAAAGACATCATAACAGAGGAAAACTGGATATCCACATGTGGAAGGCAGAAAACAGATACTTGTATTAATGTCAGTTCAGTGTTGATCAAAGACTTCAATGAAGTTGAAAACACAGGGAAAAGTCTGGGACACAGGAACAGGCAATGGCTTCCTGAAGAGAAGTCCAATCGCTCAATAAGTAAGAGTAAGGACAGACACAAGTAAGGATTGCATCAGATGAAAATGCTTCTTCATAGCAAAGAAAACAATAAGGAGAGTGAGGACATTCTCCAGAATGGGAGAAAAATCTTTGCCAAATATACAACTGACAAAGGATTAATACCCAGAATTAGCTTCTCATTAATAATATGATGTTATTTTGTACAAGCGAGTGCTTGTGGCACTTTGACAATTATGATAAGTAGTTTATTATTGTTCTTAACTTACAGGTACTATTATTTTGTTATTACTAATAAGGAATTCCTCCGTCAACTAGTAGGAACCAGAAAATGGGTACGCAGAGATTACTTAGTGTAAACAAATTACATTGCCTTCAGTAGGTTGTCCTATTTTTAACTAGCTTGTAAATAGTCCTACTCACCAAGTTCCATTATCCAGTTACCTCAGTATATATTTGGCATGCAGTTTAAGGTAAATCAAGAAGTCACATTGTTCAAAGCTGGATAAAGTTTTATAAGCATGCTGAGCTTTTCTATCACATAGTTACCTGAGTATGTACACATTAAAAAAAAATCTCCCAGGCTATATTTATTATGACTACAACAGAGGGCACAAAAGGACTTTAGGGTTTTATGTTACAATTTGTATGGGTATTAAAACAGATCCAATACAATTTATAGTTCAGGATGAATTTTTTAATCAGGCACATCTTCAACTTACCTGAACATCTGAACGCCCCCTACAGGCCAGTACTGTAACCTGGCTCCTCAGATTTCAAAGTAAGTCTGCTCTCACTAAAACTCTCCATTCTACTAAACCATATGTGTTGGAATGCTACTAGAATAAAAAAGAAAAACTTTGCTCTAAGTACTTGTGGAAACTTAATTGAGAAATAAGAAGAAATAATGGTTATTCTAGAATAACTTTTTTATATCTGGGCCTGGACCCTCACTCCCAGAATTATATCTTTTTTTTTTTTTTAAATGGAACTGAGGTTTGAACTCAGGACCCCACCTCTTCCACTAGGGCTATGGCTCCACACCCAAGAATTAAACCTTTTATGAACAGTGCTAAGAAGGGGTATCACTTCATTTGCTTCAGGTCAGTTCTGTGAAATCCCTCTTCTTGTGGGTGGCTCTAGAAAGCTCTGAAACAACACAGACATAGTCATTTTTCATAGTGATACCCTGGAAAAACTCCTATTAGCTTTTTTAAAACAAGGACAGTCTTGCTTCTCTTGAGCAAGAATTATTTAAAACTTCCTTTCTGGCAGGAAGGTTGAAAGCCAAACTTCTACCCTAATCATAGGCCACAGCCCTAAAGACCATAGGTCTTTATTTAGGTTATGTCCAGGGTTTGTACTAGCTTAGTTTTTAATAGTCTCACCCCAATTTTCATTTCTTTTGACCCCTTTCGGAATTTAGAAGGTTGTCTTATATTCATAGAAGTCTTTTTGTATTTTTTATTATTTTATTTTATTTTATTTTATTTTTTTGGCCAGTCCTGGGCCTTGGACTCAGGGCCTGAGCACTGTCCCTGGCTTCTTCCCGCTCAAGGCTAGCACTCTGCCACCTGAGCCACAGCGCCCCTTCTGGCCGTTTTCCATATATGTGGTGCTGGGGAATCGAACCGAGAGCTTCATGTGTAGGAGGCAAGCGCTCTTGCCACTAGGCCATATTCCCAGCCCCAAGAAGTCTTTAAAAAAAAAAAATCTTTCAGGCATGGAGCTCAGAATTAAATAATTTAGAGCATAGTCTATTAAAAGAACAATTTAAAGGACTTCATTAGTTCAAATTAAAATATGAGTAGTGAAAGGAATTGTAGATGGTAAATACAGTCCCTCTGAGCCTCTAAAACAGGAGTTGAGAGTGGCCCTTGCTCTTGTAGGTCTCCTTCCTTACCCCAGCACCCTCAAAACAAACACTGGCTTAATCTATCTCCTGAACTTTATGGAGAAAGCATCTTTCCCATCAAAGCCCTCTTACTTATGTACAGATTAAACAATAAAGCCTTTTTTTTCCTATTACAAAAGTGCTCCTTTCCTGTTTCAGCAAAGACTAATTTAACAAATTCATTAACACAGGATTTATACTAAAGAAGTTCTACCTGTCCCAGGTAGGATTGAGTTTCCATTTGTGAACTGGACAGACGGGTTTGGTTAAGGGCTAAGTGGAGTAAAATAGTCAGTGAGCCCTTACTAGGCTGACTGACAAAGGAAAAGAAGGGAGAGACTTAAGGCATTTCACTGGATGAGAAAGAGGTACTATAGGACAAAACTTTCAACCTTCCTCATCTTCTATGATGTCAAGCAAAAGGTGAAAGGAATTGCAAATTTCAACAGGTCTAATCTGTTGTACACAAGGACAGGGATACCCTGTTAAAACTTCATATACAATGATATCATTAAGGCATTTCACACTGAAGTTTAAAACTGATTTTTTTGTATAAATCACAGCTCTGGTAAGTAGAATACTGAGCTTATTACTTGCCATTCCTTTCAAATGAAAGAAATGAAATGAAAGAAATCTGAAGCGAGATAATCCTTACTTCTCTGTGTACCTGCATAATCCAAGACTTAACCAGATTAAATTTGCCCATATGAATTTTGCTGTTGATCTGCTTGTTTGTGTTTGTTTTTCTCTAGTTATTGTGGGCTGCTTTAACAAATTATCCCAATGTGGATGGCCTGAATAATAATTTATTAGAAGCTAGAAGCCCCAAATCAAGTGGTTGGCAGGGTTGGGTCTTCTCAAGGTCCTTGGGATGTAGATGGCCATTTTTTCCTGTGTCTTTACCTGGAATTTCTTATTGGTATGTGAATGCCTGACTCTTCCCTTAGAATGATAGGTATATCAGGTTAAAGCACACCCCAGTGACCAACTTGAAGTCTTTAAAGACCAAATGATCCTCCAATAGTCACATTCTGAGATATTGAAGGTTAGTACTTCAACCTATGAAGAGATACACATATGGTGAGATGCGCTTAAGTTCATAAGAACAACCCTCTTTAGACAAGGGAATATGCTTTCTATTTCTGTATGAGTGGTACCAAAGGGAGATTCCTACTCCTACAATAAGCATAATGGTTCATTAGAGGAAACCTTCTATTTTCAAGTAAAATCTTCACCAGAAGGGATAATAAATAAGGAAGTGAACTGAGAATGAAACGGATGGTAAAATAGGCAGCAAACTGTTTGCTTCTCCTTGGAGTAACTTGCAATAGCTCTCGTTCTAAAAAATGTTTGAAAGTCACTAAGCAAAAGAACAAAACTCACTGGAACAAACAATGGGTTTCCTGAATGGGGTCAAACTGATACTATACTATAGGCAAATACAAAACAATAGTAATGTGGCTAGTTTTAAAAGCATTCCAAATTAACTTAGAACCTGAAGCATCATATATTTCTGACTTTTTTTTTTACAAAGATGTGAGAAGCAAAAAATAAAGTTAATTACATGGGAGAGAAATAGCTAAGAGATTTTAATGCCACTAGATGTAACATTCAAGAAATAGGCTAACATGTTCACATGCTCATTCCACCGGGGAAACTAAAATGTGGTTTCAGCTACATTAGTCTGATTTTGTATACTGACCTAGAAAAAGAGCCCTCTAAATCAATCTACTCATGAGCCTAAGTTGATAAAGGGGCATTCTCAAAATTGTAGTGGAAATGTTCAAGGGCAAACTTAAAATTTTCAATCAAAGTTTAACTCCCCATCTACTTGTAATTAGCTAAAGTAATACTTCTAAAATAATTTAGGTTCCAGATCCATAAATTTTCAAAATCCAAATAAACCAAAATATTTCAAACTAATCTGACCATGAAGTTTTAAATTGTATATCTTTAGAGCAATAACAATTTCAGTACTAATATACAGGGTTTTGACATTTTCCAAAACAATTAACTGCTAAAAAGAGACACATTCTCCCAAAACAAAATTCCAATATAACAAACACAAAATCTTCTTTTACATAAGAATCAATTTTGAAAATCTGAAATATTAAAAAAGTAAATGTAAGACAATATGAGTTATAAAACAACAGTGTGCTACATGATGAAAAACTAACCATATAAGTTATACACTAAATCCTACACTTCTCAGAGTTGGCCTCGGTATAATATTTGGTGTTGAAAGGATTAACTCTGCAACTGCAGCTTGTTTTGAAAACAGGTGTCCAAGAGAATGTCACTTGATCTACACCTCCTTGTCTGGGTAAGTGACACTGACATGCAGGCCAGGAACTGGAATTAGGCTTCCGCCAGGTTTCTGACCTAACCACAATCTATTCAAGCTGCACTGGCATCTGAGCTCCAGGCAAATGTGCTATGTTAATTATTGTTACATGATCTTACACCAACTAATCCCCATCCCTATTAACTTCCTTAGTAGGTGAAGCTTTAATGTTTAAATGATAATAAGTGTGGCATAATACTGAACAATGTAAAAGTTAACAGGTGAGGGAGCAATAAGTGCCGGTCCTTTACAGTATTAGCATAATACATATTTATGGCAGGATGTCTGTGCATTAAAATTATATCCTGTCCTCGCATGAAATTTGAAGCCAAAGCAGATAGGTGTGATAAAGCTAACTTCTGCTTCGATCTTCCTATATTTTCCATCCTTACTAAGTTTTTCCAAAGTGTTACTAGTAGTAATTATAAAACATCACAGAATTGGACAATCAGACAAGAATCTGCAACTGATAGGGTGGAACATCTGTTATCTCATGCAGGAATTTTACTTGCTCTTGACAGCACACAAATGACAGCAGTGACTTCTGTTTCTCTAGTGTTATAATTCAGAATACAGTACCCCCGCCAAGCACCAGTCTGGACAATTAGAGTACTACTACTTACAGAAACTTTATATAAGCCAGTGTTTATTTTGTTTTATTAGTATTAGACCTAAAAATTAAAATATTGCTTTATTTATCGGGATAAAGCACACTTGGTTTTACATTAGTTTATTTCTATAAGATAATCTTGTAGAAGTACTTTTATCTGGGGCCCAGAATTAGATCCTATTAAATACGTTCTAGTAAAATACATTCATATAGCATGGTGAATGGTGAGATTATGGAGCAAGAAGAGACCACTGACTGGCCGTGTGTGCTGTTAGGGCAGGGATAGTGTTAGGGCAGGAATAAAGTTACTAATAAAATTACAAGTATTATAGAATATTTTTAAAACCTCCAACACAGGTACTAAGTACTTTTCAGAAATTAAAAAACAATAACCAACCTGATGACCTGGTTGCAGTGGGCACACATCGGAGTTCGCTTCCCTGCAGGAATGTGCTCCGCCCTTTGCACTAATGTGTCCTGGTCAGTGGGCTGAGGCTGCCCCGCAGCTGAGCTGGCTGGTGCCCGGGCTCCTGGAGAAGTCACATTGTTTGAAATCCTTCCAGTAGAAGGTGCTAGGGGTCAAGTCACAGGAGAATCAGAATGAGAATACATCAAATATAAACTCCTAAACACAAAATAATATTCCATAGACACACTAAAAATCTCAAGGTGTTGTCAGTATAAAATGAACTCACTGTCTTCTCTCTTCTAATTTGTATTCTGAGTAGATTATGTGATCAATTCCCAGGCAAATAGGATAGCAACCCAGAGCTACCTTTGCTTCCCCTTTCAAACCTTTAGTAATAGCAGGTCCTGATGATATTCTATATCAGAAATAGATCTTGATTTTTATCTTCTTTTTTTGCATTCCTACAAGACCGTCCTGATTCAGCTCCTCAAAGTTTCCCATCTATCATAAGGCCTTATTTTTAAATTTGTCCACCTAACTGCCACTGAAGACAGAAATTATGCAATTATGAGCCCAGCACGAATGGACACTTAGCACATCTACAGTGCTACATGTAAGACACAGAGCTCCACGACTGTCCATATGCCAAGTGAGTTCACTGGGTTAAGAACATTTTTCCACTGTCTTAGGCTCACATTTTCTCTTGAAGAAACAGTGGAGAAAATTACTGTAATGTTCACTTTATGCAGCTTCTTCCCCGTCCCCTCATTTACTCTAACAGTACAATGCTCAACTCTGGCTCTTTAGTTTCTCTTCTTGGGGCATCATATAAGCATTTCAACACCACTTCAGTTATTGTCTTCAAATCCATGACATTTGAAATGGATCTCCTCTTCTTGCATATGCTGTGGCTTTTCGTTAGAACTCTATTTTGAGTTCACCCACTTAGACAGGCACTGATGGAATTCTGCCTCTGTGGCCCCAAGGTTTCCTCCTCAAATCCTAGCAACTGTTTCTCAGTAAATGTTTCCAAGTCCATCCTTTCTTCCTAATCTAAGTCTAAGTTCCATCACTGAGTCCTGGTCTTGAATTCTGTTCAGTCTACAGTACAACAAGCCTCTTAACCACCATCTCCTCTGCTGCATCCTATTCTGCTAGATAACTAGTTGTAGCTCGTCTCCATAAAAGGCATGTTGTCCTGCGATCCCAGCCATCTCTAAAAACCCATCCTCTAAGTTTCCCTCTATACCTCTCACCAGAATATTAATTACACTTCATCTGTGCCACCACTGTTTGAAGGCACTATTTTCAGATTCTTGCAGGTCTACAATTTCAATATAAGGAGTGCAGTGTGGGAAATCTGAGGTGAAGAAAGGTTAAGAAACAGCAAGAAAAGGTAGTTTAGAATTGGCAAGGCCTTGGCTCCATAGTCTGTGGTCTTAAGCACTCTGCTGGCCTCTACCCATGCCCCCTTGAGTATACTAGACCAGCCTCTGCTGATATGACCTTCAGCCACTGACATAACCCCTACTTGTAGGGCTCACCCAACTGTTCCATTCCCTCTCTAGAGTTGCTGACCATCACAGCTAGAATCATCCTTTTGTTCCTCTTGGTATCTCTAGTAGCCTTGATGGCACCGTTTACAATTTATTGACATTCTGCTATTATCCTTCTCTCCCCACGTTAGCTCCAAAAAGATAGGTACAGAAAACATACTCCTGCTGGTACTGGCGGTTCACATAATCCAAGCTACTCAGAATACTGAGATTTGAGGATTGAGGTTCAATTCATTAATTGAGGATAAGAATATAATGAATTAAGACAGAAGTAGAGCATAACTCGCCTTGAACAAAAAAGCCAAAGGATAGGTATCAGGCCTGGAGTTCAGTAGAGGCACCCAAAATTTTTCTTTAAATAAAAAATTTTAAAAACCATACTCATATCAACTACCAGGAAACTGCCTATTAAATAGAAGGTGAAAAATGAATAATTAAATTAAAATGCTTCCAAATCACTTTTTGACTTTAGATTATAAAGAGAGATATATAGTTTTGTGTTTTTTTTTATTGTGGACTTGATACAGGATTTTAAATATTGGGAAAATTAACCATTGGAAAAATTTGAAAATCAGACTTTAGAGCCAAATCTGATTATCTACCATATGTTTTTATTATATCACCAATCAGCGCAAAAGTCCTGATGTACTAAGTTGCTGAGTCGATTTTAGCAAGCAAAGTGTCAAATTATCTATTAGTCACTATAAAACGAAACATGATTCACCTGGCCTGTGCCTCAAGGAGAAGAAATATGGGGAACTAATCTACTTAAAATGAAAGCCATTCTGAAACAAAAAACACAGGACTGCATCTCAAACCCATATAAAAAGGCTCTGAGCTCTATTACAGCTCCTGGGATGAGAGGCCTCAGCTTTCTGTCAATGCAGAGTCTTAACCACTTTGGATACCAGGGTCATTCTCATTCCTTTTGGTGCTGTGTTGCCAGCACACTTGTCCATATACAAAATGACACAACCCCGGCTAATGACAGCCTGTAAACATGAACATTTCCAAGGCACAGTTATTTCCTATATGAATATAGTGATGATCTTTTTTTTTTTCTTCTGTTTTGCCAGTCCTGAGCCTTGAACTCTGAGCCTGGGCGCTGTCCTTAAGCTCCTTTTGCTCAAGGCTAGTACTCTACCACTTGCGGTACAGTACCACTTCTGGCTTTTTCTGTGATTAATTGGAGGAAGAATTTCAGAGTATCCTGACCAGGTTGACTTGGAATCACAATCCTCAGATCTCATCTTCCTGAGTGTCTAGGATTTACAAGTGTGAGCTATCAGCACCCAGGTTTTATTTTCATTTCTTTAGATTGAATTTCTTACTACTGTACAGCAGAGGAAGTATAGTCTGAAACTAGAAAAGGTGCTTAGGCAGAAAGCAGGTGCCATACATACCTTAGGGGCAGAAAAAATAACCCAAAACAAAACAGGATAGTATGTCATACAAGCCAATGAAGGGAGCAAAGCACAGAATATGGAACTCAAAACCATGTCTGTTTGACTCCAAAGCCTATATTCCTATCTATCACTAATCTACTATTTATTATGAACCTACTGTATCAAGCTCTTTGCTAGGGACTACCTTGATCCATTATAACACTAAGACAAATGTGGTCCTCAAATGTGACATAATCTTGGAAGTACCTACTTTCTGGACTACTTCAGAGCAGTTCAATGTGGCAACTTGGGTTAAATGTCTGCTATTTTAGGTGGATTGATATATCCTATTTAAATTTCCTTCCTCAATCAAACAGGAAAAATTTAGGAATCATTGATGAAGGCATTGTAATATGAAAATAAAAGTATATGTGCATTATTTGCTACCTTTTTTCTTTCTCCTTTTTCTTTTTTTTTTTTTTTGGCCAGTCCTGGGCCTTGGACTCAGGGCCTGAGCACCGTCCCTGGCTTCTTTTTGCTCAAGGCTAGCACTCTGCCACTTGAGCCACAGTGCCACTTCTGGCCATTTTCTGTATTTGTGGTGCTGGGGAATCGAACCCTGGGCCTCATGTATATGAGGCAGGCACTCTTGCCACTAGGCCATATCCCCAGCCCCTCTTTCTCCTTTTTCTAAAACATTTTACTTTTACCAGTATCACTTTTTATTTGGCTTTGTGTAAGATCAGGACACAGCAACCATTTATTCTGTGAAAGATTAATTTAGTTACCTTCTGTGGTATGTCTTTCTTTCCCTAAATCTTGCTGCCTATATGTTAGACATTACAAACAATGGTGAAAAGAAATACAACAATGGCTATAGGATCCCTTAGATTTTGAAAAACTTTTAAAAGTCCACGGCGATGTGAAGCAAAAAAGAAAACTGGCTAGCCCAGTAATATTTCATTACTATTGTCAGAATAAGGCTAATATTTAAAATATCAGTGAATATGAAAGCTACTCTCCCAAAAGAAAGACAGATGTTATTGTCCAGCAAGTCAGAAGGCAGATGTAAGCTGATGGCAAGAGAAAAAAGTGGCCCCATAATAAGGGAAGCTCCTGTTCAAAACATCTAGTCTAATATTATACTTGCATAAGTAACTGGGCCATATCAAAACGATATACTGGTACTCTCAAGGAGAGAAAGTACTGTAACTCAACAGCTCAGGACTGTCCTCAAAGGTATGGTAAAAATGTCAGCAAGCACTAAATTGGGGGATAGCAATGCCCACATGTGCACAGTACACATCACAATAAGAGCTTTCTTCCTGCCACGTCCAAGAGAAGCACAGTGTCTGTACATCTTACGTCTGTCAAGCTCTGGATGTTTAAAGCATAAACAATGGCTACTCTTCATGATCCAGGCATGAAATCATATCCAGCAGAAATGGAAAGAGTTAAGCCAAGATCTAAGATCAGAGGATATCATGAGGAGGTTTGTGCAAGTTTTATTAAATGGAATCAAGGACTTTAACCCAGTGATTAAAAGCCAAATTGGACAGACTAAACTATTATCATTTCTCTGAGTGGTGGAGAATGCTGGAATGTATACCATAAAGAATTGGAACAGGTGCAACCAAGACTATGTATCAAATATTCCTGCAACTTCAGGAGGTTGGTTTCTTCCATTAGCAACCAGCCTTTCAACTCTAAGAACCCAGATTATACTGGATCTAGGATGTCTTAATTTAAGTGTGTATGGGCATTTGGATTAGGTTCCATTCTTTTTTTAATTTCTTACATCACACACATTATCAAAATTCAGTTCACACATACTTGCTTCTTTCTCCCTATTAACTGACCTTACAAAAAAAAGTTCCATTGGGACTAAGTCCCCAGTAAAGAAAATCTACAATGTGCTTGCCATTAAAAGTGAACAAGTTATCACAATATAATAATCTCAGTATCATCATTCCAATTTGTAATTTTATAATAAGAAGACAAATTCGTGCTTTAATTGCAAGAGGCCAATATGCTTCTTATTTTGGTTATTCTTTAAGGAGTAAAAAACAAAGGAAAGGAATTTTTCTGTAAAAAAAAAGACTAGTAATTTATATCATAGATTCTGTGAGACTTTTAGACTCTATGTAGGTGTTCAACTCTGTAACTGTGGCATGAGAAAGGCCATAGACAATACATAAAGCAACCAGAAAGGCCATAGACAATACATAAAAGAACCAGCAAGGCCACAGACAATACATAAAGGAACCAGCAAGGCTTCCATAAAACTTTAGTCATAAAAATAGATGGTGGGTAAGCCAGATGTGACCAAGAATAATATTTTATCAGTGACTAACTTAAACCATTTATATCAATTAATAATAAGATACAGTAATACTTTATGAAAAGCATTTATGAATAAATCTAGATACCTTTCTTTACGAAAAGTTTTTTGAAATCATGATGAAAGGAAAATGGCAGGAAAGAAGAGCGTTCACAAATGTGTACTTGTTTTGACAATGGACAGCTCTGCTAAGGCCTTTGTGGCAAGTGTGCTGTTGAGTTTAATGATGTCAAAATGCAGGGGAGCAGCTGGCAATAAAACACTATTAGAAGAGATGAAATTCACGCAACTGGTAGCGGTTTACTTATTCACATAAAAATTTAAAAATGGAAACAATAAATCTATCCGTCTTAGCTAAGCAAATCTAGTTATCTCGATTTATTAGTGTAGCACAAAAGCATACAATGAAATTTGGGGTGGTTGTAGCAATAGTAATTTCCTTTCTCACCCCTATCTCCTTTAGACTTCAAATAAAAGATAGATTTTATATCCACTTATAGCTGAGATGCACATTATTCAGCCTTTGATTTAATCAAATCACACAAGTATATCTCAGTATTCCTCAAGAAAAAGAAATGACCTATGAGATCTCTCCAATGCTCGGTCCATAACCAAGTGAAAAGATGTTTCCTTTATTTCTAAAATGTAGCATATGCCAGAGGCATAGCACAAGGAAGAGTTGAATTAAGGAGAATCTTATCTGAAGGATCAAGGAACAAGCAAGTAGAGGAGAGGAAGTTTTGTACACATTTGCTCAACACAAACATTAAAGGGTCCTTCCTGAATTAAACAAGACTTCACTATAAACAAATGCATGTCTTATCTCAAGATTGTATTCGCTGAAGTTTAAGTACTTCATTTTCCAAGTAGATCCTAATGTCCAATGCCCTCTACTCTGGGCCATATAATCTGATTAAACATTTTTTGGCACGTTTGTTGCTGATTTCTGTGTTAAACACAGTAGTTTACATTCAAATTAACTTGTCCACAATGATAAAACAGGTAAGCCTACCTCTCTCATACATTACATTTGTTGCACTCCATTACTTGGGCCTCATGTACTGGGAACCATAAACAGCCATATTCTTTGAAGTGAAAATGAGCTTACCACATGGCTCTAGAATTGTTATTCACTTGTTATATTACTCAGTCTCACAAATACACTATTAACTATAGTGCTTCTTACGTCTGCCACCTCTAGTTCTTATTCTTTTTTCAAAAGTAAAGTAGGAAGAAATAAGAAAGAAAAAGAGAGAAACCCATTTTTCGCCATTGAGGTAAGGGGAATTACTTTTTTTTTTTTCCTTTTGGCAGCACTTGGGTTTGAACTCCTTGTGCTTCTTAGGCAATCATGTTACACCTTTAGTTATGTCTCCAGCACTGCAACCTTTAACTCACATGGCATATTAATACTTGATTAGCAATTTGGTATTTTTATAGCTGCCTTTAGCAGAGAGTGACTGTTGGGGAAATTTCAAGTCCAGTGCAAAGACAGAACAATATCATGACAAAAGAATGTTGTGTCCTTTGATTTACGTGCAAATTTCTAAAATAAAGTCTGATCTCTTTACCCACTCAGTCACTGAAAGCCAGGCATTGTTCTGGTACTTTAAAATGAAGATTAGGAGGCACTGGTCCCTGCCCTTCAAGAAACATATAACCCATGGTAAAGACACACTTAATAGCGCTTGCCTAGCAAGTGCAACATCCTGGGTTCGATCCCCAGGACCAAAAAAGAAAAAGACAAAAAAAAAAAAAAAAAAAAAAAAGACACACACTTAAACAGCTAAAACGAACATGTGAGGGTTATGATAAAGATATGACCAGGTTTGCAGGAGTAGAAAAGAAGACTAGATAACTAGGTAAGGGCTCAAAAGGCTTCATAGAGGTGACAAGGGAACAGGTGAATGGAGGTTATTGAGAGGTGAAGGAGCTGGAAATGTATTTCAAATTAAGAGGAGCAGCTTGCATGCAGCCTTGCACGTGGCACAGAAAGTGTGATCACGGAATGGATGCAATTGTGAACTTCAACCTGGCAGGACTGTAGGCAACACAAGAGCCATCATACACAGGGAGGCTGGAAAAAAATGGGTGCTGGCTATTAGGGAAATGATAGCCCTGTTAAGGAGTCTCACAACACACTCCACGCTGGCTCAGAACATTTTCAGGCAGTGTAGACACATGCTACCTGATGTGCTAGATGGTAACACTGTAAGTAAATTATTAATGCCATCACAAAAGACTAAAAGGCAGAAATTTTTCATATCCTCTATGAACTAGGTACTTTAATATTTTATATCACTTAGTCAACACAACAATACTGTAGCAGACTTTGAAAGACCCTTACTATAATAGAGAAAGAAGAGGCAGACTCACAAATGCTAGCCTCAGATCTGGGCATGGTGGGGTATACCTATAATCCCAGCACTCCAGGAGCTGAAGAGGGAAGATCTCAAGGTCAAGACTAGCTTTCACTTTTACCAACCTCAGCCTAAGAATAAAGATAACACAAAAGCAAAAAAGGTAACTTCCTATAACCCATACAGTATATGGCATGTCTGCCTGCTTTTTAGGGTCACCATCTGGCAGAAAGCTGGGTTTACTGAACAGGCTTGATCTAGCAAAGTGTTCCTTATATTGCTGTATATACATCATTTTCATTTTCTGTGTGATTAAACTAAAATTAGCAAACTAATCTATTCCAACTCATAATGGTCTTTTTATTACCCTTAATACTGGATTCGTGTAGAATGTTGGGCTATCTTTGATAAGACTGTATTTTGTACATAGTTTGTATCTCATGAGCTGAATTTACCTAATCTGGCACCCAAAACTTAAATAGAATCTTAAAAAAAAAAGCACACAGGTGGTTGGGAATGTGGTCTAGTGGTAGAGTCCTTGCCTAGCACATATAAAGCCCTGGGTTCGATTCCCCAGCACCACATATACAGAAAAAGCCAGAAGTGGCGCTGTGGCTCAAGTGGTAAAGCGGTAGTCTTAAACAAAAAGAAGCCAGGGACAGTGCCCAGGCCCTGAGTTCAAGCCTCAGGACTGGTAAAAAACAAAACAAAACAAAACAAAACTACACAGAAAACGAGGTCATCTACATAAACACAGGGATACTTAAAAAAAAAAAACCACACACTTTTACCATTAAATTCACTAAGATTTTGAAACCAATGGATACAGCCCCTTCTTCATCATATGCCAAATGAACATTTCATGCAAAAAATAATAGAAATGCAAACATTATAAATTAAATGTAAAAAGTGCAAATTCTCTATTCTGCAAAGAAGAAAAACCGCAACTTTTATGTGCTTTTCTAGATTCAGGTCAGTGTTTCTAAGATTGCTAAATCTTATTTATGGAAGCAGTCTTACTGGGAGGGGTATAAGCATCCACCTGGGATTTGAACTCAGGATCTTGTGCTTGCTAGGAAGGTGCTCTACCACAGGAGCCACACTCCCTGACCCCAGAAGGCGAGAGGCCAGTAGCACTGCTAACTGACACGAAACTCAAGCTTTGATTCCCTGACTTCTTTGGTATCTCAGTATTTTCACCTACACTATTGACCTCTCAGCATTTTGCATCCTAAAATACCTGATCTTTGTGAATGGCTGTCAAGTTTGCGGGAGGGTGGAGAATGGGAGTGAGCAGGTATATGTTAAACTATATGCCTGAGAAAAAAAGATGATCCAATTTAAGCTATAATGCTGTTACATACACACCTAATTCCTATTTATCAACTGGGATAGTATTACTGAGTGCTTGAAAGATTTCTGGGTAATACAGGCTACCTAACACCACAAGTGAAGTGACCTAAGATTTAAAGTCAGAACTTCATTGGATATTACAGAAACTGATGACAGGCTCAAAATACCCTGGTAGGTCTTCAAGTTTCACTCTGCCCTTTCAGTGCTGCCTCTTTTTGTTTTGCTTCATCTTTGTTTTTTAGCACATAGTTTTTAAAAATGCATTAGTCACCACTCAATAAACAAAAGAATGACTAAAATACTTTCAAAACCCTATCTTCAAACTGTAAGTTATGAGAGAAAAACACTTCATTTGGGGCCCAACATGTCTCTTTGTATGCTTGCATGTTTCCAAAACCTAGAACAAGATAAATATGAGAAGCTCAAGAAATACTTTTTTATTTTAGCAAAGGATTATGATATATTTCACTGATTTCCCAATGGGAAAATACTTTGATAATACTCTTTTTATAATGTTCTATTTTATATGTTTTACACTCATATTTTTATAGTAAACTCACTCATAAGTTTGTTGGGCGGGGACCATAAACTTTTACATTTTAAGCTTGTGAATCATGGTTATAGTTGCTGGTATGTGCATACTGATTATTCCAAAAAATCTAGACTCAGAGAATAAAGGATTCCATTGCCCTCTAGTGGCAATTTTGTTGTACTGTATTACCAAGGAATTCCCTAGCAAATGGAATTCCTCTTAGTAAGAGGCCGAGTAGACCATAAATCTTTGATCTCCTAAGAAAAGTACTGATGTTTCTTTCCTCCTTTCAGTTTCTGCCTTAGGAATTTACTTTTTCCTGCTTTTTACAAAACATTATCCAATTAATTCCCAACTACCACAGCTAGAGCATTGTTCTGTATTTAATATGCAGAGAAAGTAACCACAAGTCCCCATTATCCTACAAAGACTGTAAGTAAATTTAAAAAAAAAAAACAACCTCAAAATAGAACAAGCTTTGGCAGAATTTTCCCCTCAAAGAATACATCTTCATCAAAATCTGTTTGTACAACTATTTAAAGATAGGAATAATAATAAGAGAATAGATCTAAAGGGTCTATAAATCCCAGAGGCGAATGATAGTAGCCTGCAACTTAAGTTTAACATTAATAGAAGGGTCTCCTTTAAGATGCCCTAGAGCCAGAAGCCTGTGCTTCTGCTCAACAAAGACACAGCCATCCCAGCACTCGGCCTCCATTCCCCGCAATGGCAGGTCTAACCACCAACAAACTGAAATTCTAGAACTATTGTCTGTATTGAGTATGAGTGGACTTCATTTTCTTTTTGTATTCAGCAAAACACCATGACAGCTACTTACAAATCACTTACAGGTGGTATTAAAAGTGATCTAGATGATCTTAAGTGCACAGGAGGATGGATGCATGTAACGTGGGTTAGAGGCAAATTGTGGGCCATTTCAGTTAAGGCTTTTGAACAGCTATGGATTTGAGTATCTTCGGGGAGTGATGGACCTAGTCCTCCAGGGACACTGAGAACAACTGTACTTTGTAAATCAGCAGCATGGGGCTGGCAATGTGGCTTAGTGGTAGAGCACTTGCCCAGCATGCACAAAGCTCTGGGTTCGATTCCTCAGCACCACATAAGCAGAAAAAGGAGGAAGTGGTGCTGTGGCTCAAGAGGTAGAGTGCCAGCCTTGAGCAAAAAGAAGCCAGGGACAGTGCTCAGGCCCTGAGTTCAAGCCCCAGGATTGGCAAAAAAAAAAAAAAAAACTCAGCAGCATGTACTTACATGGTATTATGAAACTAGTTATAAAAAATAGTACTATGAAAAGGGCCTGAACCCTTCTGCCATGCTTCTGTCCTGTCCCAAGCCTAAAAAGCAAGAGAGCCAGCTAGGTATAGACTGAAGTTCTAAAACAAATGCTTCCTCTCTTAAGGTGATGTGCTTAGGTATTTGGTCACAGAGATGGAATAACTCAGTTAGCACAGCTTAGATGTTTCTGCTGTTTGTACACATCATAAAGACCAAAGTGGAATCTCTCAACAGCAGTTTGTTATGAGTAAGGCTCCAAGATTCCAATTCCAAACCCGCTTTGTAAGTTACTAGGAAACTAGGCAATGCTAGATTTGATAAGTATGAATAACAAACCAAGTTGTATGAGACACAGAGAATGTTCCAGAGACACTTCAAAGACTAAAATCAGTAGAGTTACTCTTTGTAGTCTGAACTAAATCTGAGGTGCCTAAGAACAGGATTTACCAGTAAATTCTGTCATATATCCCAGAACACACTTTCAGACTTGCTTTCATGTGGGGAAAGCCAAGGGTAAGCTATTTCTTGGGGATACCTGCTTGGCTCGGCCGCTGCCAGCTGGGTGACTTGATGACACCGGTGGATGCTACAGGTTTGAAGGCAGCGGCTGTGGTGAGGCTGGCTGTACCCGGTCTGCCCACGCCTGCGCTGTCCATGCCTTCAGCCGCCATGCGGGGTGAGGCTCCTGCCAAACTGGGGTGCTCAGCAGGGCTGAAACCAAAACAAGGAGACATTATTGGTGAGGCAGTAACAACCTCCCTTAGTAACACTCCTTTCTTTTCCAAATCCATTAAATCATGATGGAAAATGAAATATTGATTTATTTTAGGAAAGAAAAACACTGACATTACAACTGATGGATTGTTCTCATTTAAATGGAAAAAAAAAGAAAACATAGGCAAAGATAAGGAGCCTGGTAGCATGGGTTCTATATTTGAAATTTCTCTTTAAAAGAAATACAATGTGAAAATGGCTAATGAAAAGCTTAAGTAACCAATCCTTTTAAACCATAAGCTACTCCTACCAATAGTTCAGAAGAACCATCTAGATGAAGGTAATGGTTTACCAAGGAAACCTTGGTTTACTCTATGAAATGACATTAACAAGTGCCTTTTGCGCATGCCCGTTTTTCTTTGTGAACTACGTTTCTCTGACATGGGACTGGTTAGGCTCTTTCCCATATAAGCTCAGTGATGTACTCAGTTATTCACACCCCTAGTGTACGGCACATACTGTGCTACCCACTGGCCACATAGCAGCAAGGGAGAGATGGAAGCACTTGTCTAAGACAAGGCCAGTGTTGTATCACTAACACCGGGGTAAAAACAGACTTGACTACTCTGACTTTCTCTTGACCATAGTTATCAGCTTCCCACGCTGTGACCTAATGTGACATCTTTTCCAGGCTTTACATAAGTCCCCCCCACCCTCTCTCTATGCCCATCAAAGCCTATTATTCATGATTAACAAAAGTAGCAATAATATCCATCTTACACTTTGCTCTCTACTAAGAAATGAACATAAAGCATTTCATTTCCCTTCATCAAACACCAAAATATGCTTTGTATATACTACTGTTATTACTGAAAAGCAAAGGTAATGAATGACTACTAGTGACTACTCTGGAATTGGGTGGTGGTGAACTACCCAGCACCTGCATGCACACTTCTCTGTGTACAGGAAACATGTTGTTGTCTTTTCTTTTAGGAGAGAAGATCCATGATTCTATCAAGTTCTGAAAGTATAGTCAAAGAACACACAAGCCAGGTGCTGGTGGCTCATTCCCACAATCTTAGAAACTTGGTAGGGATCAAGAGAGTTGAAGTCGAAAAACCAGCCTGAGACTTTTTCTCAACCAATAGCTATATGCCGTGGCACATGCCTCTCTTCTCTTGGCTTCATACAAAGGTGAGATCAAGATCACAGGCCAACACAGGCAGAAAAACTCAAGACTCATCTCTACAGAAGAAGCCGGGTATGGTAGTGTGCACAGGTAATGCCACCTACAGTGAAAAGCATAAAATAGGACCATGATTCAAGCCCTGGCCAAGGCAGGAAGTGACACCTTATATCAAAAATAACTAATGCAACAAAAGGAATAGGGTGGATGGGTCAGGTAGATTTCTTTCTTAGCAAGTAAAAAGCTCGGAGTACAAACTTCACTGCTATTTTAAAAAAAGGAATAATGAAGGAGGAGCTAACAAGTTGGATAAGAAATGTATGCACTGGGATTAAAACCTTCTTACCTTTATTTAAAAATTAGATAATGAAAAAGAAAGAAATGTATGTACTGCTTTACATATGAAGCTGTAACCGCTCTGTAAATCACACTGACAATAAATAAATAAAGTAATCCATAACTGTAATAAGTCATTTTTTCATGACATTGGAGAGGATATAAGTACCTAATAGACAACCTTGTTACATCAGATCAATTGGCCAACTGATCTGTAGCAAGCTAGATGATAGATCATCTATCTATTAAATATATACACACTAGTTATAACCACAGCTTTATAACCTGCCATTAATTTTATAGGGTTAATTCAGTGCGATTATGCTTTTAGTAAATACTTAAGATTATACTTGGTAGTTTTAGGCCTGGAGAAAAATTGACCAATGTATTTTAGCACTGCTATGGCTTGGATCTGGCATGTGCTATAGGCTCATGGTTAGATACCTGCTGGTGACATATACACTACTAGGAGAAGGCAGGAAGGCACGGAGGGAAGCAGGCAGGAAATAAGTCAGGCCCATGGTAGTGTGTCCTAGAAGGGTTGTAAGGACACAGCCCCTCCTCACTACCTAATGTCCTGACACCCCTTGAGGAAAGTAGCTTTACTCACCCTCCCTCCTGGACAGGATGCTCTGCCCCACCACAGGCCCAGATGCCACAGAGCTAGCTAACAATGGCCTGAAACCTCTGAATCCACAAGTCAAGGCCAAGCTCCCCCACCCACCCCGAATGAATTGTTTGTTGTTGTTGTTTTTAACACATTTTTGCCAGCAGAAAACTAACCAAGTAGCACTTAAGTAGTAAAAATTAAGTTGCTTTTGAAAGCCAAGTCTTCATGCTTAACAACTGTAAGAGAGCAGCCAACCAAAATGAGTTATTATTTTTCTTTTTGTGTTATTCCAAAAGCTGTATCTTGCCATCTGATTATTCTAGTACAGTATTTACTTTCCTAGCAAGTAGACAGCTCTGTAATGTGTTAAAGTCATTTGTTACAGTCATGCAATACATGACAATATTAGGTTGTAATTAAGTGTTAGCATGATTACTCACAATTTCATACCAAACACAAAGTGTGCCAATGAAAGGTGTCACAAAGGAGTAACAGGTAAGTTCACTGCCATACAAAATAATGGCTGGTAAATTAGCACTGCATTGAGGTTACAGTTAATTCAAACCCTGGAAGAAATCAGCTCCAGGATTCTGTCATGGGGCCTGCTGGTTAACACTGTGATTGGGTTTTAGAGAAAGCAACATGGCAAGCACATGTCTGCTCTCACTTTACCTGGTTTCCTTAGCTTGGAGAGAGCCAGATGATGTCCTGGTGGACTGAAGACAGGGAAAAGCTAAGGGCTTGGAAACAGGGCTGATGCAAAATGCATGCAGAAGAGACAGAGACCTGTCAGCACTGGAAAGCCTGGCAAGCATTTGAGAAAGAGTTGTAAGTGAACAATTACACTGCTGATTGCAGAAGTAGGTTTTAAGAGCCACAATTGAACTATTTCTTTTTAGATGAAGAAGGGCCACCTCTGGACTCACTAAGATTAAGTTGAATGAATTGTCACTAAAATTTGGCAAGGCAATCTTTCAGAAAGCAGTTAAATCTAGACATAGAAAAATTTTAAATAACCCATAAAACTATAACTTTTTTGTGGGAGGGTAGGAAGGGATATTTGACAGAGCAGTTTAGGTTATATAATCTTCCCTCAGGTTTTGGATGAAGATAACAGCAATAGAAACTTCACTTAGAATTGATTGTGTGTCAAATACAAAAACTTTAAATTGGATAGATGCCAGTGGCTCATGTAATACTAGCTACTCAGGAGGCTGAAATCTGAAAATCAAGGTTCAAAGCCAAGCCAGGCAGAAAACATTCTGTGAGACCCTGATCTCTGAATAACTAGGAAAAATCCAGAAGTGAAACTGTGGCTCAAGTAGTAGAGTATTAGCCTTGAGAGAAAAAGCCAAGGAAAACCACCCTTAGTTTCAGCCCTAGTATTGGCACAAAACCAACACAAAGAAACAAACAAAAAACCTGACACTGAAAATCATGTGTGTCCATAAGCACACAACTTACAACAATCCATACAATGGAGAAAAACTGTTCATAACATGATAGTGATGGAGAAATAAAGGATGATTTTTACAACGGCAACAATCCCCTGGGATTTACCCACAAGCTGGAAATGGCTCCAGCCACCTCAAGTGGGTGTGTTTCCGGGAAGTGACATCACACCAGGAGGATGCTGAGACACCTGTGCTTCTACCTGGTTCTTGCTGTGAGGGCAGCAGACACAGCAGCCGCCGCCCTGCTCAGTGCTGCCCCACTGTATCTGCCAGGAGAGGAGAGGGAAGAAGGGCCTCCAAAACCTTCCACAGAACTGTCCACACTCCTTGTGGAGCTGCTTACACTGACAAGTAGGGAAAGACAGACAGAGGAGAGGAATAAAGAAGAACAGGTGAGAAGAACAGATACAAGATAGCCACCAGGCAATATTACTATTTAGATATAAAGGCATGCAATATCAATTGGGTAATAAGACTTCAGGTCATTTATTTACTATGGCTGTGACTTCTTCCAGAAATTAAAATTTGATGGATAGACTTGTATAAAACATATTTTAACATAGAAACACTCTCGATCCCCTGTAGCTCTATTTAAAATTATATCAAAGCCATGTACCACCCAGTTGAAGACTGACCTGCACTGAATATAAGCAGAGAAAGAAAGTTATGTGTATTTCCTCCCCACAAAAAGTCCCTATGTCAATAGAGATGAAGTATACCTACAGAATGACAATTTAATGAGACCTGTGTTTTCCGAAGAAGCAGGTACAACAGCTGCCTGTACCAAAAGCAGCAAGATACATTAACATGAACCAGAAATAACTGTTTGTGGACAGCTAAAAGAATCCATTTGAATTATTCAGAGTGAGTTGTTTGGAGAGGGCAAACATCTGTGCAAAAAAATAAAAAAAGCAATTGCATTGACTATGACCAGAGCACCATCTGCAGATTACATGTCTTCATTTTCTACCACTAAAGATTTATTTATTGATTTATTGCAGTACTGGTGTTTAAATTCAGAGCTTTGAGCTTGCTGTTTAAGTGCTCTACCAATTGAGCCACAAACAAAGCATTTTATGCTTTAGTTATCTTTTGGCATAGGGTCTCATGTTCATGGCCAGGCCAGCCTGGACCATGGTCCTCCTTTAGTTTGCATAGCTAAGATGATAGGGCACACCACCATACCCAGCTTTTTTACTGATTGAGGTGAAGTCTTAAGAGCTTTTGGTTTGAGATGGCCTTGAGCTTCGATCCTCCTGACCCAAGGCAGGATTACAAGTGTGAGCCGCCAAGTCTAGCTATAAATGCTGGAATAAGGTTTAATCTTCAGAACCTTTAAACACTAAGTAATTATGTGTCAGCCTCAATGCAGTTAGTGGCAGCTCCACTGCTGACTGTGAATTGGACGTTAATTAGTCTTCTTTCTCTGCCAAAAGATCTGAGAAACTCCTATCTCCATGGGAAGGGATTTTATAAGCCATTGGAAGGAAAATTAAATAGCAAGCACTTACAAACAATCATACAGACATTTTATCCTATAAGTATGAATTTTTTTTCACAGATTTGGTCAGTAAGTTGAACGTATAGCTATCCACCGCTGTGAATGCTTAGAGAAAAAAAGAGCAGGGTCTCAGGAGAGCAGAGATAGTTGGTAACAATGGCAGAGCAAGAATATGACTGTTCAGGTGAAGAACAGTTACCAAGACACCTAACTTGGGAGTTTCTATCAGTCTATATCTTTGAGGCAATGGTTGCTCTTTGAGGGAAACAATGGAGAATAAGAAGAAGCAGGAACTTAAGTGACTAAAATGTCAGACTGAAGAAACACATCACCTAGCTAGGCACAGTAAGTCATGCCTATAGTCTTGGCTCTGGAGGTAGAGATTGGGGAGATCATAATTTGAGGTCCACCTAGGCAGAAAATGAGCGAGACTTATCTCAACAAACATGCCAAATGTGGTGGCTCACTTCTTGGATCTCAGCTATGTATGAGGTGTAGGAAATCTGAGGCTGGACTGGGCAAAAAAATAAAAATAAAAATGTGAGACTATCTAAACGATAATGCAAAAACAAAAATGAGCTGGAGTGCTTCCTAAGGCAGAAGGCTCTCAATTCAAATCCCAGCACTGTCAAAAATACACACACACACACATACACACACACACACACACACACACACACAAAATTACCTTGCCCTGTCAGAAGAATAGGAAACCATAATCAATTTCTTTTCTTATATTTTGTCACAAATAGTCATGTAAAAGCACTACCAATATCCCATAAGTACTATTACTAATCTGAATATTCTTAGAGTATGTCTGGGTATTTAGGAACATATAAACTCTGCCTGTCTTAGGTAAGTGCTCTACTTTAGAATGCATATGTAGGACAAACTCAGAAAGTTGACTTTAAATGTCACAAAGTAAGTAAATAAAAGACAGATTTCCTGGTTCTACATTAGACATTAGAAAGCAAACAAAAACATCTGTAAACTGAAAAGCAGTGGGAAGCAGTGCTCTGAGACGAGTGCCAAGCATTCTGACGCTGGTGAGGTCAGTTCCATAGCTGATTTTGCCCACTTTTTCTTTTTTAGTCAGACAGTCTTAGTAATCAGTGCTTTACCAGCAATGAACCTTACACAAACCAAGAAGGAAAGTAAAGCTCTACCTAGACAGTGCAGGTGCTACTATAGGAAGTAGGGCTACTTGTCTGCTCAGGTGTAACACCTGGCACGTGGCAGGCCAGTGAGCTCCAGTCTTACATATGTTTTCCTGAAAAGTGCTATGCCTACACATTTCCAGAAAGAAAGGAGAAAAGCAAGTAACAATAGTCATGAAAAAATCCAGGAAGTATTTAGTGTATCATGTACATCATGTTTTACATACACATTAGTTCAATTCTGCAAGAGGTTAAAAACCAAACACATCTCCCCACCCCCCCCCCCAGCCCCCAAAATAAAGGCTGTTGTTTTTTTTTTTTTAATCCCTGAAATCCTTCAACATGGTTATGGCCATGTCAATGGAAGAGGAAAAGGCAGGTGAGAATTCCCGTTCACTGGCCATGAATTGAGAAAGCTTTAAGAAAATTAGGCTCCAAGAATTTAAGTTTTCCAGCATCACAGGTACAATCCAGGCCTGGTGGGGTTTGGAATGCATCTGCGTATACAGTTTCTATTACGCAATGCTCCCAGCACCTTGGGGTACAGCTGCCTCACAGTATACTTTATAGTAGCCAAAAAATTTCTGTGCACATGTGACAGCTGAGATTTGGAATTACATGAGTGTTGCAAAGACAGAGAAATAGAAAAGTAAGGGGTCTATCCTATTCCCTTTCAGAACTGTTGTAAACACTGCACACAACTTGGGAAACTAAAGTATCATTTAAGAGGTAGACAGAAAAAGGCAAGAGCAAAATATTCTGTTACAAAAGTCTAATATGGTTTGCCGTCTCTTAGCCTACAAGCTAAGAGTAGTTTCCACCTTTTAATTTTTTTTACAAAATATATGAACATTGCTGGACATTGGTGGCTCACACCTGTAATCAAAGCTACTCAGGGGGCTGAGATCTGAGGGTCCCAGTTCAAAGACAGCCCAGGCAGAAAAGTCCTTGAGATTCTTATCTCCAATAAACCACTCAGAAAAGGCTGGAAGTGGTGCTGTGGCTCAAGTGATAGAGCATTAGCCTTGAGCACAAAGAAGCTCGGGGACAGCATCCAGGCCCCGAGTTCAAGCCCATGACTGGGGGGGGGGGGGGCGGGGAGAACATTTTGCACATGAAAAATACAGAAAATCCAAATTTTTTCATCTATAAAGTTTTAACATACCACCACCAAGCTCATTCATTTACATATCTATAGCTACTTTCTTACTATAAAGAGTTGAGTAATGATTACACATCTTAGGGGCCACAAAACATAATGTATTTACTATCTAGGCCTTTACAGAGGGGAAAAAAAGAGGTGTTGAGCTGAGTCAGAGTGAACATCTCCAGACACAAGTCTTAGGTGTTGCACAGACCTTCCAACACTGCTCAAAGGTACTGTGACCGGGGACACCAGCTCTTCAGAGTGCTCACACAGGCTCTGCCTGGCCCTCCCGTGCTCCAGGCCATCCCAGATCAGGCCAGGCTTCTTCAACGGGCCTGGTGAACTCCACTACTTCTTTCCAGTACCCCTCCTCACCATACCAGCACTGGGTCAGTACTCAGCACACTCTGAGCTCAGCTCAAATATACTTCCCCCACCAGGTCTCCACAAATCCTACTTTAGGTTGTCCCTGACACATGCTTATACAGTGTCCACTTCTTTTCTGCATACAATTTGTTGTGAGTGCGACTATACTATTTGTGATGTTATCTGTTTAAATTCAGACTTGCTCAGCAAACTAGAAGCTCCTGAGGTCATGAGCCATTCACTCACTATATTGAATGACAAATGAAACCGTATAAAGTGCCTTCCAAAACCCAAAGAACAAATGAGTAATTAGTGAATAAATATATGGCTAAAACTTGTTTTCAAATATAGAACTCAGATATTGTATGTTCCTTAAGATAGTATTTGTACCTTCTGGAAACAGTTAAAAATAAACAATTTAAACTGAATGAGGACTATTGCCTAAGTAAGGAGGGACACATGATAATGTAATAATTAGTATCCTAAACATGTCTGAATAAACTTTGTTTTATAATATCAAGAATCAGTAATATTTTAGGAGTAGCTGTCGTGATTATTGTCTTTGGATGCTGATGGTTCATTCCTGTGATCCTATCTACTCAGGAAGCTGAGATCAGAGGATCCCAGTTCAAAAGCCAGTCTGGACCGGAAAGTCCCTATTAGACTCTTAGCTCTAGTTAACTACTCGGAAAAGACTGGAAGTGGCACTGTAGCTCCACTGTGGTACAGTGCTATCCTTGAGCAAAAAGCTCAGGGATAGCGCAAAGGCCCTCAGTTCAAGTCCCAGGACTGGCGTGCACACATGTGTGCACGTACACACACACACACACACAATCAACTGTCTAACTGTCTACATATTAGCTCACAATGAGGACAGGTTTAAAAAAATGAGATGCTTTTTTTAAATACTTCCTTGAGCTATGTTGGCTGGAAAAATATGATAATAAAGTTTATGTAACTCATGAAATACTGTGAGCAGTAACTCCTATTTTCAATTTCCTCCTTTATTTTTATAGATGTCTGACAGCATAAGTGATTTTCCCCCCTCTGGTTTAAAGCCAGATTTCCAGGATTGCAAACAAGTGCACTTGGGCGGTCTCCCTTGGGCTCTGCACATGGACTTACATAGCCAGTCTCTAACGATACTAGATTTCTAACAAAATTTCAAACTAACTCATCTGAGACAAAACAGACAGAAATATCTATTCTCCTCTGGCATTCCTTCATTTGTATTCCCTTAAGGGAATAAACACTGTCTAGAGCAAACAAACTTTCTACTTTGTCTGTTGCTTAAGTGAGTTTTCATTTCTCACCAGAGGGGCATGAACTTGCTCCTTCCCAGATATGTCTGCAGAACTGGGCTTATTGCCTCTGGCTGGCTTTCCTCTAGGAAAAATGAACAAAGAGCTATTTGTGCATTGTGGCTTTCTCTGTACCATGTCTGGGCTTTTAAATGTGGACTCTTGCTAAAAGTGTAGCCCAGACAATTAGGCAGGTTCATCTTACTCAGTCCATCCTATGGGAGCAAGTAAGAAGACACTTTCCCTGACAATTAACTGTGCCAAAACAAAGCCTTATGCAGCGTTCTCCATCTCCTTCCTACTCTAGTGCCTCAGTTGAACTCTCTCCGTCTGCACTGAATATTCTATACCTCGGTGAAAAACACTACAGGTTCTCTTAAAACAAAATAACAGCACACTGCCTTTGCCTTCTATTTTCTATTTCTCTTGCTGTCACACACTTCCAACATGGCCTCAACTGTGGCTCATTCCTCAATTCTATAAAACCACATCCTTGCCCAGATCACCACTAACTTTGGTGCCTAAATCTGGCTGCTAATTCATATTTGACATGGTCTTATCATGGTAGAAATCACGTCACATAAATTCCCCCATTTAATGTGTACGGCTGAGTAGTGTTAAATATGTTCATACTATCATAAAAGAAAATTCAACATTTTGACCTTGCAAGGCTAAGTGCTATACCATTAAACTCTCTTTCCCCTTCTCTTAGTCCCTTGCTATACCACTCTACTTCCTGTTTAAATGATTCTGGCTGCCACTTGTAAAATTCAGTCATCCACAAGGTCTTGTAACCCATTATGACCAACTGATCACTCTTCTTCTTTTTTTGTGTCATGATCCCATTCTAAAGCCTTTTAAAAGGACTACTTCTTTGTCTATCTCTTAGTCTCAGAGTGTTCTGCCTTGGCAGTCACACCATTCAAAGACAGGTTATATTCTTTCCAGCTTTAACCATCACCAGTGTGTAGTGTTGCAGATTCACAATTCTGTATCAGCTCTTTCTAGCAAGCAGCAATGCATATTGTGAATCTTCTCTCTTAATTATTTTTAGGTCCCCAATTAAGAATTTAAATGGCACCTAACCTCCATATAGATATGATTGAAAGAACAGGACAACTTACTACATCTCCAAATAAAAAGCTTACAATACTGCAATATAAGGGGGAAAAAATCCACAAACTGAAATATGCATTTTATAGCAAGTAAGGGAAGAAAATAACAAGAAATTGTCTGAGGCATTTTCACTGTTCCACAAAATAAATTTTCATGCAGGAAAATGTCCAAAGTAGAATCTGGAAATACATCCAAGTCATGGCTGAATTTGGCCCTTTAGTGTTCAAGGACATAGCAGAGGAATTGATTTTAGTCAAAGAAGCTACTATTTGTCTAGAACAATAAGTATCATCTTCTGGCTTCCTCATAGTAAATACTGCATGTTTGCTTGTAACTGCAATCTCCCTTTTTGGAAATTAAATCAGCTAAACCTCAAGTGTTAAGTTTTGGCACTCAATGTGACAACTGAATTTATTTAGTAACAGAGTTCAGCCATTTTGTGCTCTGAATTCATACAGCAAGGAGAACTGTGTATTAGAAGGAAAAAGAAGGTTATAAAGTAAGCAGTGATGAAAATAGCAGCTAAACAAAGTTTGTATGTGTGTTGCTGAGGATTGAATCGCAGCCTCATGGAAGGTAGACAAGAACTCTACCACTTAGCTAAACACACATCTCAATGAACTAGATTTCTAGTGCTTCCTACTTACTGCAACAAGAATAATAGACCCAAAAGGAATTTTGTGTATGTGTGTGCCAGTTCTGGGGCTTGAACTCCAGGCTTCTGCTCTTGCTTAGCTTTTTTAGCTCAATGCTGGTACTTTCCCACTTGAGCTATACTTGTGATTTTGGCTTTGTACTGGCTAACTGGAGATGCCTCCAGAGTTGCTAGGATAACAGGCATGAGCCACCTGCACCCAACCCCAAAGGATTTAGCTAATGGACATGAGCTGGAATTTACTATTTGTTGCTATACACTGAAGTATGTATCTCCTCTAACTCTGATGTTGAAATTCTAAACTCCCAAATGGTGGTATCAGGAAGTGGACAATGAGGTTTTGAAGGCAAATTAATGCTCTTCTAAGAGGCCAGAGAGCTCCCATGCCCCATCTCTCATATAGAAAACAGGAAGAAGACAGCAATCTATAAACCACAAAGCAGCCCCCTCCAGACCCTGAATCTACCAGTCTTGACCTGACCAGCCACCAAGAGTGTGAGTAGTAAACGTCTGCCACTTAGGTCTTTCAGCCTTAGGTATTCTTGTCATGGTAGCCTGAATTAAGACAGTTACATTGAGAAAAGTTTTCTTTTTGCCCACACATTCTATTTCCATACACCTTGGACACTGCCTCAATTTTTACACAGTTCCCTGCTGTGGCTTTCTCTAAAGGTAATTACCTTTATTTATTATGTGTCCAGCTCAACATTTGTGAAATCAAATTATTGATATCATTCCTTGATCTCTATAGAGAAAAATGTGCTGTTGTATATAAAGAAAAGACAAAGACGAATAGACGTTGGACTCTGTTTAAAAATACAGTGTGCAGATCTTTAAGGTATATCATCTGCTTAAAAAAATCACAATCTTGCCAAAAGCCTAACTCTTCTGTAATTGCAGGAAACTCAACCTGAATCCTTCTCACTCTGTACTAGCAATTTCTTCCCTAGATCTTTTCTATCAGTGACTTCAGAAATATCTTAGTTTAAAATGGCTTCTTTCCCACAAGACACAAATCCTACAAAAAATTACATATGACTCAGGTTGAATAGGAAAATTGTATATTATTTGATAGGGTTATATACTTTAAAAATAAGTAAGTGTCAGAATGACTTACATTCAACAGCTACCTACCATGTGCCCTTGGAAAAGCCAGGTGACTTAAGAAAGCCACAACAGCACCTCAAGTTCAAGCCCCTTTGTCCTGCTAGCATTAAACAACAATGGCTAAATAGCCGTGTACTCTCTAACTAAATTCATGGGGCACATATCTTAAATTCTCCTATTCATTCATTCATTAAACAACAAAAAATAAATGCTTGAATTTCCACACTATGCCGCCTTTATACATTCTAAGCTCTCCAATTCCCTGCCCTCATGAAGTTTAAATTTTTCCCCCATCCTGCCTCTCATTTGTTTACCTGTCTCATCCATCACCTCCTTGCTCTTATTCTTTACTGCTTTGTCCATCTCCAAACCCAGCTGGGCCCTTGGAAAACCCTCTATCACTCTACTGTACTCTCTCCTTTCACACACATTTGCCAGGGGTGAAATGAAGCAAGTGTCCTCCTCTCTTTCCTCTTCCTAACACCACCAATTATCTTTTATCACTGAAACTCCAAGACCTGCAGGGCTAATGTTATCTCTACATTACTCACTCTAGGCTGACCTACTTATCTTGTCTCTATCTCTAGGAGCTTTAGCTCCTAGCTCTCTCCCTCCCTCTTCACCTTATCCCTAAAAGTTTTCTCAATGAATGTAACAGAATCCTGCTGAATCACTGAGTGACCTGTTACTGAATTTCCTCATTTCTTCCCTTCAGTGATGTGTTTCTTCCAAGCTAAGCCTTAGGCCTGAATTACTTCAGGTATGCTCTCCAACGTTCATTACCTTTACGTCTGCATCAGCAAGCACAATATGCCTAGAAACTTGCATTTTAAACACCTTTTCTTTCTCACTCTTCTCTCTTTCTTCCTTTCATGTGCCAGTCCTTGGGCTTGAATTCAGGGCCTGGCCACTGTCCCTGAGCCCCATTTTGCTCAAGTCTGGTGCTCTACCACTTGAGCCACAGCATCACTTCCATTTTCCCCAGTAGTTGAGTGGAGATAAGAGCCTCATAGACTTTCCTGCCGGGGCTGGTTTTGAACTGCAATCCTCAGATTTCATCCTCCTGAATAGTTAGGATTATAGGTGCAAGCCACCAGCACTCAGCACCAACTGGGTTATTACTGAACTCAATGACTTAATGGTTCTGCACTCTCGATCATCTCCCCAGAATTTCTACAACCATGTGATCTCGTCCTCAACAAATCTATTCAATTCTCTTCATCTCCATTAGTAACTCCATGGCAGAAACCAGTACCATCTCTTGCCTTAATTTAGAGACTGCTCCTAACCCACAGTCTTCTGCTTACATTATTTCTCCCTTTTCAGTTAATTTTCCACAGAATTCAGTGACCTTCAGAAATACATACTAGGTGCTATTCCCATGAGTAAAAAAACAATCCTCTGCTGAGCTATATATTTCTTTGAAAGAAGAATCTAAATTCCCTACAAGGCAATAAAATATCTACTCCTCTGCTCCTTCAGTGAATCTTACATCGCCTTCCTCCTTTACTTACCATATGCCCCTTTAAGTTTCTTGAATACACCAATATGATCCCCTTTGTCTGGAGAGCACATCCCCTATATGTCCACATGACACGGTCAGGTGATTTGTGTCGCAGCTTAAGTAGCTTCTTTTTCCCCAACTAGTGTCCAGTGGCTTTCCTCTTCCTCGCCCTTCACTGTATTGATCATGTTGCCCTGTACATTACATCATAATGTAAATCTGTAATATCTGCTTTTCCATTCCACGTCTGCCTCTCTAGACTGAGAGCCCGTGACCTTATCTTGATTCTGCTAGGAGTGAGTGGCACAAAGGAATTTCTTGGATGTACTTATTGTACACAATACTCACAGCTATGGCCTAGTACACATGGGTGACTGGTTCTAGCACACAGCAAATACCAAAATCTGATGAGTTTTTAAAGTTTTATATAAAAATTAAAGGATTTGCATCTAACCTACATCCATTTTGCATATATTTTAAGTGAGGTCTAGACTACTTTCTCCTATGTTATCACAGCCTCTCATGTAGCTAGGACTTCAGGTTCATACCACTGTGAGGGGCTCTAGATGACTTACAATGCCTAATGCAATGTAAATCCTATGTGAATAGTTGTTATACTGTTTTACTTAGGGAATAATGACATGAAAAAGTCCGCCATGCACAGTTCAGATGAATGTTCTTAGAACCATGGTTGGTTGAATCTGTGGATGAAGAACCATAGACATAGAGTCAACTAAAGTAAACATAAGTGGAGGCCACTCTCATCTCTGTACTCTGAGACTAAGGAAGAACTTTTAGTGAAGACAACACAGCAGTGGGTTTAAGTTAAAAAAAAAATCCCAAAGAGATGACATTGTCCCCAAAGAAAGGTATTCATTACTGACTTACATAACTGCAACTCTTCTGTATATCACCCTTACAATAACAATAAATATTTTTTAAACCACCCAAATTATTCATAATGCCCTCTGACCCAAAGAGAGCATAATTGTTTCAACAGTTTCTCAGCTGATTTTTGTGGGATTATCTAGTACACTGTCAGAGCCTAATCGGTACATTCCAGGTGGGATTTATTGCTGATGAATAGAAATACTGGATTTCTTATTAATTTAGCAGGCATATGGCATCATTGATTCTTATTGGATTTCTTTTTTTATTCTTCAAATATTCAAACTTCTTTCTTTTAAAAAAAATAAACTATCTAGTTCTGCTAACCTTATCTTCTCTGAACCAGGTGTGATTAAAAGAGCAGTACATTTTGAACCAAACTGCCTATAAGTATATTAAATTTTATTTTACTAGATTAGATCCTTTTCTGTAAATTTCAAGTATCTTGTTTGAAAGATGATTTGGTAAAGAAAATGTACAGATTTTACAAGTTTACATAGGAAGTAGTAAAAGGCTTGATCCAGAACCATGATGGATCCCTTAGTACCCTTTGGTTAAACTCCTATCAACCTGCTAGAAATCATAAGAACTGCATTGATCTCGCTGCATTGTGAAATCTATGGTGGGTCTCTTTGACAACTTATTAAAATTAATACTTCCCCAAATCATCCCAAAAAGGTTATGTTGGATGTGTTCTACTTCTTTAGAATGAATTTACAATTCTCCCTATCTTTCCTTAGTGGTCAATAGCCATTATTTTAGGAATGTCTTCTAGGAAGTAGAGGCATAGCTCAAGGAGTAGAGCACCAGTCTCTGAACAAAAAGAGCCAAGGTGAAGCCCTGGGTTCAAAGCCTACTACTGAAACAAAAAGAAAACAAATACCTTCTTCCCAGGGATCTCAAGTTTAAACTAGATCAGTTTAAAAGCCAGATTTTCCTTTATTTGAAAAGCAGTACTATATTTGCTTCTCCCACTCTTATTTTCTTTCTCACTCTCCAGGTTTAAAATAAATGCAAAGAGTACTACTTAGCAAACCTGGGTTATAACTATGCTGTGCTGTAAATTATTGAACAAAAATAACTTCACAGCACTACCTAGAATTACCTTGTATCCAGTAATCAATCCCCTCCCAGATGTAATTCAACCCAAAACTATTTCAGTGTTTGCCTCTGGTTTAGGTTATCTTTGTTTACTTAAGTCTTTCAACAATGAGTCCTAGTTCCACAAGCACCACTGATAATGGTGCTTCGGTTTTTCTCTTTCCCCCCTGAATTAGTGTTTTGTAGTTAGTTCACTTTTCATATGTGATGGATTTTCTTCATGGTTATTGTATATTTCATTAATATCACATGGTGCTGCTACAAGATCCCCATCAAAAGATTCATTGATTTTAACAGGAAACATTTGATTCCTTTCCAGTTAGAATCTAAATGATAACTTTGATTTCAGCAAGTTTGTTTAAAAGTGCTACTGCTCTATATGACAACATCAAATATCTCCATTGCATAACTAATGATACACAACTACCTGGAGCTATTAAAATATCTCAGAAATTCATTATCAATTTTCTTTTTATGAATACAATATATTTAAAAACTAAATAAAGCCAGATGTCCGTGGCTCATGCCTGTAATCATACCTAATCAGGAGGCTGAGATCTGAGGATCACAGTTTGAAGCTAGCTGGGGCAGGAAAGGCCATGATACTTATTGCCAATTAACCACCAAAAATTCACAAGTGGTGGTGTGGCTCAAAGTGGTAGTGCTAGCCTTAAGCAAAAAAGTTCAAAGACAGTGCCCAAGCCCTGAGTTCAAGCCTCACAATCCACACCCCCCCCCCAAAAAAAAGACTAAACAAGTAAGTACCATTAAATCAAAACTTCTACAGTAGTTATCCTAGCTTGAACATTTTCTGGTTTAATTCAGCAAAATAACTCTGTTGTGTAAAATGAAAAAAACTAGCACCAAAGAAGAAAGATGAGTGGCCTGATAAAATTCTGCTTCTAATGTTCTTGATACATATACTGGACTGAGACACTTAAGTTTTCACATTGTAAATGCTGAACTGGATGAATACAAGTTTACTTTGGGAAAATAGTATTTTCAAAATGAGAGAGCTCTATAATTTGTTTGTGAATGTATACATGTTCTGCCCTCACAAGGCACTGAAGTGCAGTAACGACTTATGGTCAGTAGATGGCAACATTTGTACTGTAGTCTCCAACCCCATGTTTGCATATTTGTAAAACTTCCAGCAGGAAATGAAAGCAAATCAAATACAAATATTCCATAGTTTGCAACTAAGAAAAACTACAAGATTTTATACCAACTTTAAATCAGTGATGTTTCTTAGATTGGTAGACATTTTTTAAAAAAAATGTGTATCAGAGTTAGCTAAAAGATTCTATCGGGCTAATTTCTAAATTATGTTTTAAAATTATACTGCTATGGGAGTGATGGTATTCTGTCTTCTGGGAAGTGTGGGTGTTAATTCTTACCTCACAAAAATATGTGCAGATGTCACATTAGGAAATGATTTCCACTTCCTTTACATAGCTTAGAAAACAGTAGTTTAGGGTTATAGGTAGTCAACTGATGTATGTATGTATGTAAATTCAGGATACTGTTTCTGTTCAAGAAGTAACTTAGGATTCATTCTCAGTGTCAATTCCCACTTTGAGGACAATCAGCTGGAAAGCACATGAACATTACTTTAGTTCTTCAGAGGAGACCAGACACATCTCATCTAAATGATTATTTAGACATGGGCAGAGCTTTAGCCTTTCAAAGAGTTTTGGGTTTTTTCTCCATAAAAGGTTTCAATTTCATGCAGTGTAATTGGTGACCCCAGTCTAAAATAGTTTTCCACTATGAGAAGAAGCGACCATTCTTTTCTTGTTAACTATTTTAATTTTTTGAAAACTGGGAGGCCATATCATGTACTATAATTCTCAGCCACAATCTGTAAAAAATAAAAATCAGAATTCCTTAGCCAAGGGAGATAAAAGATTGTTAAAAGGGTGCCCTGATCTTAATTTTAGAGAATTTTATACTAAACTAAAATGCTATTTGCTTATAAACATTACAATAACAGATTCATATTAATAATTCAATATAGTAGAAACTGAAGAAAAAACAGTGATATTAAGAAAAACATCCAGCTGGATGCCAGTGGCTCATGGCCTGTCATCCTAGCTACTCAGGAGGCTGAGATCTAAGATTGAGGTTTGAGGTCATTCCAGGCAAGAACGTCCATGACTCTCTTATCTTCAATAAACTACTCACAAAAAGCCAGAAGTGGTTCTATGGCTCAAGTGGCAAAGCGGTAGCCTTGAATCAAAAAAGCTCAGGGACAGCAACCGCACCTAGAGTTCAAGCCCCAGGATAGACAAAAAATAACTTAATGAATAAATGAAAACATCCTTCGGCTGGGGCTCAAGTGGCAGGCTACCTGTCTTACAGGTGTGAGGTCTTGAGTTCAAACGTTTCCATTTATATTGTTTACTACAAAAAAAACCTCTTGTCTTCAAGGAGCTTATAGTTGGAAAGTCAAGATATGTAGACAAACATCCATGCTACTAATTAGAAAAGAAGGTGCCCAGAGGGGAACTATGTTGGTTCAGAAGCGAGATTATTCCCATATGGAGTACAGATGGAGAGGGTGAGTACACTGTAAGACAGAGTAAATGGGTGGCCTTGTAAGAAAGAAGGAGAAGACATGGAGGGGATGACATGTGTGTTCAACCCAGTTTCTCAGGAGTTCACCACTGGTATTTGGTACTGGGTGGTTCCTTGTGTTGTGGGCTTCTAGCAACAGGCGCCCTTTTGTGTCTGCATATAACCCAGCATATTTCTAGCACCATCTCCCAGGAAAACAAATAGTCATAAATTCTTAACTGTACAGAAAAAGAGATATGTTCAAATAAAATGTATGATCAAATGGCTAATTTAATGGTTAAGTGGCTAATCCATGATTCTAGAAGGGTACATATGGAAAACTGCAACATGCACAGTCTAAGAATATGTTTGGTACTGCTCTCCTTTTGTAAGTGTTCATTGGATTTTTATTGTTAATCCTCATTTTCAATTTGAAGGTTCTTTGCTCAATGATAAAACTCCAGTTATATTTAATTTACAAATATCTTTATTCATTATTCCTAGATGTTTTCTAATGTGATCCACAAATAAACAAATCTTTTCTTGAGGCAAAAAATGTAAATGTATCTTCCTTCTGATTTCCATGAACCTTTAACTGATACTTTTAAAGACTTAAAATGAGAGAGAGGGGCTGGAAAGAATTGTTTTTCTGCCTGGAATGTTCCCATTCTCCACATTTCAGCCCCACTGGCCTTCCAGCTCGGCAACTTGCCACACTTGTTACCATGCCTGCTTCTTCCCTGCCTTAAACTCTCAGATCATCACATGGACGGCCAACTTTTTCTCCTCTCCCGAGTGCTGGTGTTAATTAAGGTTATCTCCTCACGGGCCCATATATAATCTAAAGCGATCCTACCTTGTCTACGCCATTTATTTTTGCTTTGCTTGTTTGTTTTGGTCAAGTTAACCTATTTTATTATCTTGGGGGAAAAAAACATTACCTCAAATCATCTTGTTTATGTACTTACTGCAGTATAGACAGTACATATCAATACTCAGCAATTACTTGTTTGAAAGAATGAAAACAGATAATGAATGAATATTTATGATTCATGTAATCTGTAAACACACATCAGAAACACAATAATTATAAAACTGTTTGGGGAAAAGTCAACATATTCTGTATTTTTGAAATGACCTTGAATAGCAGAAGGGAGTGTTATTCTGCATCTTAATATCGTTATTCTTCAGAAGCAGCTCTAAGATGTTTCTGTACAGAGATTTCCTTAGGGTATAATGATGAACAAATGAAATAAGTATGATTTGCTCCTACAACATATTTCTCGAGGTAGCAAAAATATATTCCACTCTGTCCAAGACACATTCCATCTTCTCACTGGTACAACACTACTAAAACAATGTTGAAAATTCTTAAGCGTCACTTCCCAATTTCATATTCAAAACAAACCTCTGAGAGAGAAAGATTGTGTAAGACAAACAAAAATAAGTCATAAATTTTGTCACTAGACTTAAAATAATATTTTTGGCTAGCTTTTAAGCTAGACATATAAAATGTCCCCGAAGATTCACACAGCTCAAGAATTCAACTAGTGACTCGGTCAGATGGAAATGTCCTTTGTGATCCTCCTGAACATCTCTTCCTTCTGTTCATATATGGACTGCCTCAATTATCTAAGCCTCTACTTCAATGACACATTAAAATGCTTACTAAATTCTTATTTTCATTAGTACCTATTTCAGGTTAGAAAGTTCTTTTGTCTATCTCAGGGGAAAATTCTTTAATTTACCTAGATTTCTTTCTAGTAGTACTATCAGCTCAGTAGTTCTTTTAGAAACTTGGTTCTTGGTGGAAAATATCACATCTACCCTACCATATCATTTTTATGTGACTTTAATTCAATCTTTCCAACACTATCTTTTGAGATCAAGAAAGAATTATTAGGTCAAGGAAAGCCTGGGTTAGGAAAGTCGATTTTCTTCCAGAGGAGGGAGACATAGGTAATAACTGGGATTGATGTTGGGATCCTAAAAGCACAGCAGGCAAGACCTCTGAGTATCTGAAGAAGAACTTGTGTAATAAAAGAAAAGTATCTTATATATCATGACATTTAGAGGAAAAGAGCACAAAGAAATCCTAGACCCAAACATTTAGGGGCTAAATTTTAAATAGTAACAAATAACTAACTGAAATAAATTTAGTTTCTCAAAGGTATCAAGCCTCTGTCCTACTCTACAGTGACATTAAACTATAGAAAAATAAGAATGTATTATTAAATGTACAAAGAACCTTTAGTGATAATTTTCATACAAAGAATTTCTTTTGTGTATCACAGTCTAATCCATTTCCACATTATGTTATTACAAACCATGTTACATAATACAAGGTAACACTTCAGAAGGAAAAAATAAATATGGACCTTTGCCATGGTTTACATGTTTTATGAAGTTTCAGCAACTTTTTTTTTTTTTTTTTTTTTTTGGCCAGTCCTGGGCCTTGGACTCAGGGCCTGAGCACTGTCCCTGGCTTCTTCTTGCTCAAGGCTAGCACTCTGCCACTTGAGCCACAGCGCCACTTCTGGCCATTTTCTGTGTATGTGGTGCTGGGGAATTGAACCCAGGGCCTCATGTATACGAGGCAAGCTCTCTCGCCACTAGGCCACATCCCCAGCCCCTCAGCAACTTTTTTTGAAGTTTCAGAAACTTCACAAAACTAAAAAATATTTTCCAAATGAAATATCAAGGTAATTACTTAATTTACTCAAGTGATACCATGACAAATCCTCAATGGCACAGTTACTAGCCTCAAGGAAAGAGGACAAGTACAAAGCTAAGTTAAAGGCAACTTTATTACAATACTTTTCCAAACATCAAAATGCAATTATTACTGATGCAAATCTAATATATAATACATTATATTACAAAGCACAAAGCATTTCTGGTCAGGTATGTGGCTTCAATGTATTGCTCAAAATGTAACTTCCTAGGATTGATGAGCAGCAATACATAGCAGTTACAATACTAAGAAAAACCATTTAAACTGCATTTTATTTTATTTTATTTTCATGGCAAATAAAGCAAATCTACCCTTCTACTCTTCCTAGTAGACACATAGAAATCTGTTATCCTCTAAGATCCCAGCTGAGATATATTTCCTTTGGTAGAAAATAAGATTTTAAATCTAACCAAACCAAAAGAACACTATGTTTGCCTACTGCAAAAAGGAGAGAATTCTCTGCTTTGCTTTGTTTACGAGCAAAATCTTGCCTTCATTCCCTTCATATAGCCATTCCAAACAGTCCCTGCTTTACAGGATGCCGAAATCTACAAAAAATAAACTCTAATAAAAGTCTTCTGTTTAATCTTATATCCTCACATTTGTTTACTTAAAATAATTTACAATCAACTTTGAGTATTCCATAATAATGACCTTAAAATAATCTTGGGAAATGTAATAACATAAAGGAAGTATTTTCAAAATTAGATAAAGCCATTACTTGCTCTTCTGCCTCTGCTTCAATCTACCAGCCAAATACACTTAGGAAAATATTTCCTTTTCCAAGGTTATGACCATAATAACAATGAAAACAGATATAAACACACTGAATAAATCTAGTCCCTTGATTTTTTGTCTTTGCTTTAACATTTGTGAGCTACCAGTCATCTTTCTTGTTTTCACAACAGGAATTTGTTAGAAAAGTATAGCAAAGTTTTTCAGAGGTCAAATGTAATACAGATTTTGCTATCAAGTTGAAAAGGAAAAGGTGAATGAAAAGGTATGTGCTAGCTGCTTGGGGCTGCAAGGCTCATAAATCACTGTACGTTAAGAGCACGTGCTGAAACTTCATGGTGCCAGTCACGTAATTTTGTGTATTTGGGACTAAAGACGTGAAGGGGTATCTTTTCCCTGTGGAAATAAAAACAAGAGTGATAGAAGAGTTGTAAGAAAGGGAAAGAAAACAGAGTCTATGCTAATTCCACCATGCAGAACACATGCTTTATAAAGTTCATTTCACATCGTTTGTTTTTTTTTTTGTTGTTGTTGTTGTTAAATAGCAAAGAGTTTAAAGAGTAGAACATTTTTTAAAAATACAGAAGTTAAGTCTATAGAAGCCTCTTGGAAACGTAAATTTTTATGCCAAAAAGTGAATGTGAGACAACACATGGACTCAAACCTAAAGATAAATTGTTAGCAAAGCATCCCCAAATATACTTCTGTGGTCACATCTTATTTCAATACTAAAGAGAATATGCCTTAGCCATAAACACATACAGTATCACTAACTGGAAAATCTGTAAGTTATACAATGAAGTCACAAGAAAGGCACCACACTGAAATGCGTAGCTTCTATTTGCAAAGACAGAATGGCAGACCATTACACTTCAAAACTGGCAAAACAACAACAACAAATCAGCCCATTCATGAAAGGGAAGCATCTGGTTTTAAAAACAAGAACTTACTTTGCCTTCTTTGCATTGTCAGTTTCAGATTCTTTCACTGAAATATAATAATATCCAATATTAGTTTACTGTAACCTTAAAGTTGCTTAAGTAATTACTGCTATCAGTCAACATCAACTGTCCAAGTTACAGAGACAATTAAAAACAAAATTCATGCCATGTTATCACTGGCTAAATACTAGAATCAATAGCTCTCCCTTCCCTTCCTCCTCCTCTTCTTCTTCAGGCTTCTTACTTACTGTACCGATAACATGTGCAGTTTAATTTTAAAATAAACGATATGTCCGAGGATTGATTTCTAATGACTGCCAACAGGTCCTAAAGGTCACTGTCTGGGGCAAAGAGTATTCATTCCTTAAGATCCCTAGCTATGGGAGCAGAAAACAAGAAACAATCTCAAATTCATACTGGGGGCGGGGAGAGGGGACACAAATCCCTAGAAGTTAGTTCCCTTACGATGTTCAGTCCCGGTGATCTGGGCGAGGATTCGGAAAGAGCGAGACTGAGTGGTTCCCGTCCTTGGGCGCCAGTCCTCTGTGTCCTCGATCAGTCTCTTCTTGCTGGCATCGCTGTGGGTGGGTATGTGGTAAAACTCTGTATTGCGCTCCACAATGTGCTTTCTTGGTGGGCTAGGGATGAAAAGACACAACAATGAAAACGTTTCAAATTGCATTGTGTGGATAAAATACCCTGTGGTAAATTATTTATAATTTGTACATTTAATCTTCAATATTCCTCTTGGGCAAATAGCTTGTGCAAATATATTTGGCTTCAATTTTTTTAATTATACTTTTCTAAAATAGACTAGGCTTTTTTAAAATTAGTAAAATAAATTCACTTATAATGCTAATATAAACTAGCAAGAGAAGAAAATATTCAACAGAGATTACCGTTTAGGTGGGATTTTCCTTTTAATTGATAGAAGGCAGCAGAAGAAAGATTTCCAACATAAGAAAAGGAAAAGAAAAAGATAAGGAATAAAAGGAAACTGGAAAATGTAAAGTCAACAATATTCAAAATCAAACAATTTGAAATAACTTGTGTCAGTCTTCTGGTGTCATAAAAACCAAATTATGAACTACAATCCAACCACAGTTAAATATCAATATGATGCTAGAAAAGTTTGCTTTGGTTTTTCTTGTTTTTGTTGGGGGTTTTTGTTGTTTTGGTTTGGGTTGTTTATGGGTTTTTTTGCCAGGCCCTGGGCTTGGACTCAGGGCCTGAGCTCCGTCCCTGGCTTATTTTTGCTCAAGGCTAGCACTCTACCTCTTGAGCCACAGCACCACTTCCAGCTTTTTCTGTTTACATGGTGCTGAGGAATCAAACCTAGGGCAAGCAAGCATTCTACCACTAAGCCACATTCCCAGACCAAAAAGTTTGGTTTTTAACAGCATTAGATGATCCCATCTTCATTAGGCCCAGGAACTAAGAATGCTTTATTACAGGTTAACCAGAAATGCCAATGGTAATTATGAAAAGGGTCAGAAGGGTCTATGGTTTTCTCAATCATGGGCCCAACTATCATTTATCTTAAAAATGAAAAATCTATTGTGCTATATATATACCATCACAATGAAGATATATGGGATATTAGAAACCTCTGAGGGCTGGGAATGTGGGTTAGTGGTAGAGTGCTTGCCTAACATGCATGAAGACCTCAGTTCGATTCCTCAGTACCATATAATCAGAAAAAGCTGGAAGTGGTGCTGTGGCTCAAGTGGTAGAGTGCTATGTCCAGGCTGAAAGACAGAGACAGAGACAGAGAGACAGAGAGAAAGCAAGAAAGCCCTCTGAGCTATTTATTAAAAAAAAAAATCCAGTGTATCATAAATAGAGCTTTAATTCCCATTTCCTTTCTGGGAAGCAGGATATGTTTCTCTTTTCCTTTTCTCCCTACTTTATCCTATTATACTAAAATAAATACTTGCTTAAACTGTAAAGGAGGAAAACAAAGAGTTCTGCATAAAGCTACACGTGGTGGCACAAGTCTACAATCCTAGCTTCCAGGAAAGCAAGAATAAATAGGGGGATGGTAGTTCTAGTTCAGCCTGTGGGGGACAGGGCAGGAGGGGAGGAGGACAGACAAAAGCTTCCAAGATGGTCGGGTGCTGTGACACTCCCTTGTTATCCAAACAACAAGTAGAGGCACAGATAGGAGGATGGAACTCCAGGCTAGCCTGGGTATAAAGTGAGATCCTACCAAAAAAAATAACCAACACATAAAGGGCTAGGGGAGTGGCCCAATGGTATAGTATCTGTCTAGTAAGTATGAGACTGAGCTTATGCCCAAGTACTGCCAAAAGAATAAAAGCATTATTCTGAGGATTACGTGCAATCATATATGTCAAAGAGATATATAAACTACAGAGTTCAAGAATTTAGAGTTTGCTAAAAAAAACAAAACTATTCTTTTTTTTCTGTGAACAAAGTATATATTAAGGGATTTACAAGTTATACTACCTTAACATTTTTAGGACATAATAAATATTTCCCACTTCTCTCCCCTCTAAATAAGACAACTTAAAAAAAACTGCTAGAATCTATGGGTTAAGAAGAGAAAAAGGAACGTGAGTCTTAACTGAGTAAGGAAAGTGTTCTTAATGTGGGCAGATGTGGGTGGCAGGATCTACAAGTTTTAATTCAGTGCTAGAAAATCATAGTGTATCAGCATGTCACACAACTGTAGTCATGTGGACACTATCAAAACTCCAGTACAATGAAGTTTCTCCGCAATGAAGAATACAATAGGTTTGTAGTTAATAACAGCCTCAGTGAGACAGATAAAAGTTTTGAGCAATGCATCCTCCATTCAAGTGTTTTATGCAAATCACTTCACTCTCTGTTTTTCCATTTGAGAAGTGGAAATTGCACTTTAGAGATGGCTATGTGGAATAAATAAGACAGATAATGTACCTAACATACTTCCCACAGTTGCTAACACACAATAATGATCCTCATCATATATTCTTTGGTGATAACTAGAAAAATAACTTTAGTGCATCAGCTAAGATTATGGGTCATCTGTATAGATAAAGGAACAGAATCAATAATACTTGTGCACAAAATAGCAGGTGTAATTCACTTCAAAATATAGACATTCAAAATTAACAAGTTCCTTCAAAGTTAAAAAAAAAACTAAATACACTATGTAACTGTAACCCCTCTGTACATCACCTTTATAATAACAATTCAATTTTTTTTTACATACTAAAGAAGGTAGGTCCAAATTACATCTCTAACTTTAGTATACATAGTATTTATCCCCTAAAATTAGCCTCCTAAGTTTTTCCACGGCCTGGTGTAGGTGTACCAAATGCACATGTATTTATAAGAAGTTCTTCAGCAGGAAAAACATGTTTCATATGCTCCTTAAAAAATTTTTTTGGAATGACAGTAACAAAGATTTGTTGATGATGATAAGTTGAAAGCAAGATGAAAAGTTACAAAGGGACAATCATGAAAATCACAAAATTAAGTACTTACACGGTACCAGGGTTACTGTAGACAAAAAATACACACAAGGAAGACGTGATAGAAGAGATACGGATGTTTCCACGATGATAGAAAACATAGATGAGGGGGAAAAAAATGAAACAGCAAATTTCAAAGCAAAGAATTTAAGTGAGGACAATACACAAAAACCATGCTTCAAAACACTCACATAAATATAGACAAACATACAAATGTTAGTTAAAATTCTGCTAAGATTGTTATGATTTGATAAGATTGGATTTCTATCTACTGGTTTTCTAGGTTTCCTATCCTCCCAACATTAAAAACTACTTTATTTATTAATTAGTGCTGGTTAAAGTTTCAAGTTATTGAAAACCAAAAATGCTATATTAAAATTCATCTTGGGCTGGGGATATGGCCTAGTGGCAAGAGCGCTTGCCTCGTATATATGAGGCCTTGGGTTCAATTCCTCAGCACCACATATACAGAAAATGGCCAGAAGGGATGCTGTGACTCAAGTGGCAGAGTACTGGCCTTGAGCAAAAAGAAGCCAGTGACAGTGCTCAGGCCCGGAGTCCAAGGCCCAGGACTGGCAAAAAAAAAAAAAAAAAAAAAAAATCATCTTAGTGGGAGTTTAAATTATTATTGAGTTTCTTACAAAAGGCAAAGAATGAAATAATTTGATATAACAAGTAGAAATATAGAACTTTAAAAAGTCACTTTTAAAAATCAGAAAAAAAAATAATTTCCAATCTCATATTGCAGAAGTGGTACTATTAAAGGTGAGGGTAATATCACATAAATTAAGCTGATCACATGAACAGAAAAACTATTTGAGTATTTTCCCCTTAATTGTAGAGCTAATAATAAAAAGACAAAACACAAGACCAGGAAGAATGGTTTTCCTCTCAATTTTCATACCCTTGCCTGTCTCTCATTACCAGCACCCTCATTCCAAAGCAAGTTTTGGAACTTTAGAACCAATAGGGCAGGAACTACATCATTTTGCATGATCAGTGCTATAATTATTGCCTAGAAAGGTCTATCTGATTTGAAATAGTAAAGGGACATGGTTAATAATACCCAAAGTGAAAAAACTTGCATGTATATTTCTCTAACATAGCCTAACAAAAGATTAAAACTGCAAATACATTTGCATACCATTATAGATAGAGAACAAAGTATAAATTTCATAGTTTATGTACACATTATACATTATGTATACATTAGACTCTTCAATTCTGAGTATTCAGAGTAAATAATTCATTATATAATAGAAAAAACTATGTTTATCAGCTTTAATATTAAGACTGATTGGTGTTGGTATATTCCCATATGTCAAAGTCAATTTGATAGGCTCAACACCTGCTTATTTCCACAACATGAGCATGGGATACAGGAATAAATTCATCTCAAAATTTTGCCTTTATTTTCCATAGTCATTTAGTCACAGTGTAAAAGCAATCTCTACTATGCCATGCTATTTTAAATAGCAGAGAAATATTTATACAAAATAACATCTCCTGAAAAGAGTAGAATTCTAGATGGAAATGTAAGTATTTTTAAATTGAGGATAAATGTTTTATGTCAGTATAAAGTTGGAGAGAAAGCTGGGCACTGGTGGCTCACATCTATAATCCTAGCTACTCAGAAGGCTGAGATCTGAGGATCACGGTTTGAAGCCAGCCTGGGAAGAAAAGCCTGTGAGACTTTTATCTCCAATTAACCACCCCAAAACTGGAAGTGTAGCTGTGGCTCAAATGGTAGAGTACTACCCTTAAACACAAAAGCTCAGGGACAGTGCCCAAGCTGTGAGTTCAAGCCTCATGATTGACATACACACACATATAAAAAAAAAAGTTGAAGGAAAATGTTCTATGAAGAGTATCTAATGGAAGGAAGATTGTCTCAATCAATGTGCTTCAAATGTTCAAGAAAATACATACAACAGTGGCAGATAGGCTAACATGACAGCTAGGTGACCTGATCCTAGCCGATTTGTCCATGTCCCTTTGCTTTGGCAAGTTTAATTTATAGAGTATTTTTTTCCCAACACTTCAAAGCCTTGCACTTTTTCTATCCTTCAAATGTCTTATAAGGGCTTATGTTTAACATATTTGAAGGCATTTTGGAAACAAACTCTGTTTTGTCATTACAACAGATCCAACAACTAAAATGTCCATAAATTGTCCTTCACATAGGCTCAACTCTATCAAAACTCTACTATCTACATATACAGAAATCTAAACTGGCTAGCAACATTGCTTGAATTAAAACTAGGGAAATTGTTAGAAAACTATGGATTACTAAATTTTGATATTAATTTGTAATCAACTCAGTTTTACATATACTATTTACTGGAAGTACAAATGATTGTGCTTTCTCTCCTACTCTGATCTTTGTCTTCTAATAGTCTCTGTTGATAAAAATTGCATTTCCCATGCATGGCTTCTTTCCAAGCATTACACAGCATACTCTCACATATATTTCACGACATTACTTAAACACTATTTACATTTAACACTACTTATATTACTATAAAGCAATTCACCACAACACAGCAATGCAAATCAGACTGACTGAAAACATTGTATATGGTTATTGTAAACCATAGCACTTTTGCAAAATTTTACTTAATTTTGCAAATATTGGGCATTCATGCTGTTTACTCATATATAAATCACCATATTTCCTCTCCAGTAATGTGGATACTAACTTTGTCACATGTGTTTTCTGTAAAAAGAAAAGCATTTTAAAACATTACTACCATATCATTATTTCTTGTGTTTTCCAAAGGGCAGGTTCCTCAAAATACATAGAAACTGTTAGAAGAAATTTCAATCCAAACAAAATTGAAATTAATATTGAATACCAAAGACTTACCTCCTAAAAGCAGTGGCACATTATAATGCAAGGACATGTGGGAAGGAAGAGTAATCTACTACTTAAGAAAGCTGCGCTTCTGGTTTGGGATATAAAATCCCATTCAGTAGTAAAGAAGAAAAAATGCTCTAGGCAATGATTTGTGGGGGGGGGGGGGGGGAAGACTTAAATTTCCTAAAGTACCTTAAGCATTATTAGTTACAAGAAAGAAAAGAAGCTTACACACTAAAAATATCAACATAATTTCCAGATTCCATTCTATTTGACAGAATACTAAGCTGTTTCTCAGTAATGGCATTTCACTAATAAGCTCTTATTTATGATTATGTTTACTAGTCTCATACATATCTATATCCATAAAATTGGCATACTAGAATGCTACTTTCAATCAGTAAACATTAACCATCCTCCTAGTAGATTATGGTAAAGCCAATAGAGGCATTGACTTTGTATCTTTCTCAACTTGTAAAATTTTGGTTACTAATATGCATTGTTTAAATAAAAAGTAATCAATAAAAAGCAAAAACTCATAAAAGTTTTATATTTGCTAGCATTATAAAAATCTAAGTAAGAGAACTGTAAAAAGTTGAAGAGAGGGCTGGGAATATGGCCTAGTGGCAAGAGAGCTTGCCTCATATACATGAAGCCCTGGGTTTGATTCTCCAGCACCACATATCTAGAAAACGGCCAGAAGTGGCGCTGTGGCTCAAGTGGCAGAGTGCTAGCCTTGAGCAAAAAGGAAGCCAGGGACAGTGCTTAGGCCCTGAGTCCAAGCCCCAGGACTGGCCAAAAAAAAAAAAAAGTTGAAAAATCAGTTTGACACTTGATGTAGGAAAAGATTCATGAATAGCACAAAAGACCTGCTCTTCAAGCTGACTGAGATCACTGGCTAGTAAGTGATTTAATTTTTATTTCTCTAATTTAAAGGTAGTGAGGGAAAGAACACACAGCAAAATTGTCTTTTAAAGACACCCCATTTTGTTTTGGGGAATAATCATGTTTTCATTGTCCTAGCATCTGGACAACATTTGAAATCAAGCTATTTTAAAATAAATCCATTTGGCAAATACAAAGCAATAACTTGCTTGTTAATGATGCAAACATGTAACAAACCTTTTTCTCTTAGATTCTGCACAGCCCTGAACACCAATCCAGAGCTTAATAAACACTGCACAAAGTTACCACAAAAGCCCTGGAACCACAACACTGCCTGGTTTCAGCTTGAAAATAAGCTTTAAGTCATTTCACGTGTAATCACCAAACTGTGCTTATAAAACAAAAAACTGAAGCTTTTTCTTTTAAACCAGGATTTTTCCATAACTTCAATTTGTTTTGACCACTACAGTTTTCCATTAGATAGACTTTCCTATGTAATTTCAAGAGGTGCTAATTGGGAAAAATGATTTAAGACACTACTACCTTTTTTTTCCCTCTACTGACAGTGTAACTTCATACACATAGTAAACGATTTCAGTTTTCTGTGGGGCTAGCATTTGATAGGCAACATCTTTCTTTTCTAGTTACCTACTTTGATTACTCTAAAATCCATTGCCTTGAAGTATATATACAGGAAATAAAAATATAGCCAAACACAGCTTAATGCTACATAGCATTCTCTTCCTTCTATGAAAGAAGAAATAATGTTAGTTGAAGGGTTCTCCTTTTCCTCAGCATACATTGAAACTTTAAAAAGCTACCCACAAGCACAAAGCCCTCTGTACAACCCAGTAGCTGGTCTCCCAGAGCTCCTGCTCCCTCCCAACAGCAGCCTGGAGTCCTGCCACCTCTTTCAAGGCCCCAGGTTGCCATGGCAGCAGCAGGGCTACAGAAGGCACAGCCTCTTCATTCCCTGAATTAACACTCAGAAGGGATTACAGCTCATGACAAAGACCTAGCCGCACAATTATTTTAATTATATTTTCCTGGAGACTGACAATGGTGAGAATTAGCACATGTGCAGATTTTTTCACTTTTAAAGTTCATTTTTGTCACAATTCATCTAATCAAAGTGATTTTTAACTAAATGACTGCCTTAAAGTATCTTCACTGAGTTTCAAAATGACCACAACAACCATCTAAAGCTGAAGGCTGTTGAAGACACACACACACACACACACACACACACACACACACACACACACACTCCCATAACTGTGGGGCTCAAATCTTTAAACAAGTTTAAATAACTCTTAAAAAAAATATATCACAAAAAAGGGAAAATTGTGAATGCTCAAAACATCCCTTGCTGTTGTTTTATCACTACTGATTGCTTTTAGAGAATACATTCCAGATGTGTAAGCTATTTGCTCTAAGCTAATGCTTCATATATAGACCTAAGTCAAAAGTTGATTTGTTAATGTTTTCTGTTTTCTCAACTACTTTCCAGTGGGAAAAATCCTTACAATTTCTGTATTTTTTTCTCTTGTCAAGGTGATATACATAAGAGAATAACTATAATCTACTTTTTAATCTACTTATTTTTTTTAATGGAGCCAATGAAAGCATGGAAATTTTAAAGAAGATCCAAGATTTGCCTTGCATTATAAGTGCCAGCTGCTGAATGTGTCAGAATGTGGAAGAAAAAGGTACAAAGCATGTTACATGTTCAGAACACAAGAGAATGCATAATTAGGTTTTTTATCAGCATTAACCTATAACTGCTTTGCAGAAGGTATTCTGTGTATGTATCATAACAGCTGGTTGGGGGGGTGTGGCTAAGTGTTTCTTGGCAAAACCTGAAAGAAGAGTTTTGGTAAGAGTTTTAGAAAGTCCCCTTGGCCACCTACCCATTTTGTTGTTTACTGTCACCCTGGGATCCTCTTCTCTGTCCCTCTGCTAGCTCTTGAGCAGGCTCGGAACACACGCTGGTGACTGTGGGCTGCCGTGGGACATTAACTGCAGTTTGACCAGTGCTCAGTGCAGAAGGCTGGTCAGCACTAGGGTTGGCATTAACATGCAGTCCAGATGCAGAGAATGGGGGAGGAGTGACAGCAGCCACAGGTGAAGGGGAAGCATGTGATGAGGTGGTGGCATGGGCTGGGGTGAAGGCAGACGATGGTGATGGAATGGACGTGACTTTTGGTGAAGACACAGAACCAAAGGGCCGAGGTGCCTTATTGTAGGCCATGTTGGTTGTGGAAGTGACTTTGGACACAGCAGGAGATGTAATGGGCACAGGCTTAACTACTTCTTTAGGTTCTCCCTATGTGAAATAAAAATAAACATATACACAAACACATACCAAACACATGCAAAATATATTCACTGAAAACACACGGTTGATTTGTAAGAGACAAACACCATCACGTTGGCAGCTCAAATGTTACATTTCCAGGAAAAACAATGAGTTGAAACAGCATAGCACGCATGCTAACTATTCTACACATGCACAGCACAGATGCTAACAAGAAGCATATTTTCATTTATGAAAACAAAAACTGTCCAAAAAGTATAGGAAACCGAGCAGAAAAAAAAAAACAACACTGAAAAGCCTGAAAGCCATCAAAACTCTATTAATTTAGATATATTCTAAAGGACAACCTTTCAGATATGCCACAATAAACATTGGCTAACTGAAACATTTTACAATATCAATTATAATTCATCTTTTAAACATGTGTCATTTCTCTCCACAATGCAATTACTTTGATTTGTGAAGAAGCAGTACATATAAAACTTTTCAGTTAAAAAAAAAAAAACCTAAGGAATTATATGATTTCCATCTGAATTCAGATATGAGCACATTCTAATTTTTTTTTTTTTTTTTTTTGGCCAGTCCTGGGCCTTGGACTCAGGGCCTGAGCACTGTCCCTGGCTTCTTTTTGCTCAAGGCTAGCACTCTGCCAATTGAGTCACAGCGCCACTTCTGGCCATTTTCTGTATATGTGGTGCTGGGGAATTGAACCCAGGGCTTCATGTATATGAGGCAAGCGCTCTAGCCACTAGGCTATATCCCCAGCCCCCATTCTAATTATTTTTAATCAAGAATTTACAAACACATTAAAAAAATCAATCCTTCCTTTCTCCCATAATCCATTTCTGTTTCTTTAAGTGTATTCAGATATGATTTGGAGAAACAATAAAATGCTTTCCTTTTTCCAAAATAAATATTTAATAGTCTTCTGAGGACAATAATTATCTTAGATATTCCCTCTTTATCAGCAGCCAAAGTGAGTAATAAAAATCTATTCCTCCTAAAATTACCAGAATTTATGTTTGTAAATCCTTATCCCACAGCATATTCAAAGCTCATTTTCTTTGAAATCAGAATAAGTTTCTATGATATTAAAGAATAAATCTTTACTCACTCTACCATCCCTTAAGAAAATTAATGAAAATTTTAAGAAAGAAAACAATGGTAACTCTATTGTGTGTATTTGGGTTGATTTTTTTTAAGGTAACAAATTAATTAAAACATGAAAAGCAATGGAGGAAAACAAGTAACTTCATGCTAGGTAAATCAGTATGAATCGCCAAAAATATTGATGGGTAAAAACCTCGAAAAGCATGAACTAAACACATGACATGAATAATGGCTTCAGACAATTTGAGTATAGATAGGAGAAAAAGACGTAGTTGCCAATAACCTAATCCAAGGCTACCATAAGCAGGACTGGATGCTATCAAGATCCCCAGTCTCATTTTGGGTAACCACTTATTTATTCTTCTTAAAAACACATGATTGGGCTAGGAATGTGGCTTAGCGCTAAAGTGCTTGCCTAGCATGCATGAAGCCCTGGGTTTGATTCCTCAGCATATCAACAGAAAAAGCCTGAAGTGGAGCTGTGGCTCAGGTGATAAGAGTGCTAGCCTTGAGCAAAAAGAAGCTCAGAACAGTGCCCAGGCACTGAGTTCAAGCCCCAGCACTGGCAAAAAGAATAAAAATAAAAATAAATAAAAGTAGAAAAACCAAAAGTAAATACAAAAATAAGAACTATGGATTTAAGTTATTGATAATGTATAGCTTTAGAAATAATATTATCTAAATAAAATGTAATACGTGGTCATTTGCACTTTAATTTTTTATCTTTTAAGGGAAAGAATCATGAAAGAGAAAACTATATTGAGACTATAAATCAAATGTCAGTACCCTGAGATAGAAACAGAACTCGCAATGCCTCAGGAGGGACAATCAAATGGTAGCCTCATGACACTAGATTAGAAACGTACCTTCTGAACAGTAACTGGCTCAGGCTTGGATGTAGCAGATGCTCTGGGGGGAAGGAAAGAGGAAAGAAGATTTTTAAGAAACATGAACTGTTACATACTTACAAGTTTCTTATTAATGGAGTTTTTACCACTATATACTAAATCATCATCGTGTGTATATATATATATATATTTTTGTTTTTGTTTTTGTTTTTGTTTTTGTTTTTTGGCCAGTCCTGAGGTTTGAACTCAGAGCCTGAGCACTGTCCCTGGCTTTTTTTTTTTCTCAAGGCTAGCACTCTACCACTTGAGCCATAGCACCACTTCCAGCTTTTTCTGTATATGTGGTGCTAAGGAATCAAAGCCAGGGCTTCATGTACACTAGACATATACTCTACCAATAGGCCACATTCTCAGCCCCCATCATGTATATTTTTATAATTCACTATTCTGACTTTTCACCATCTTCTAATTAGTCCATGAAAAGCCAAATGTTGCAAGACTCAATATCCTTACTCATCAGGTATTTACTATCAGCCTCTACCTATAGAAAGATAAATACTAATCCTATGTTTCATCTTTAAGTTGAAGTCATCCTACACCTTTAAGGTAAAGTATAATAAACATTATATCCTTATCCTTGAGCCTCACCTAAATCCAATCTCCAGCAGTATCTACCTTTTCTCCTACCATCCATGAACATGTCCACAGCATATTAGGTCACTTACATTCTGATTGAACTGAGTTATTGAATGAGTAATCTATGTTATTTTTTTCATAGAAGTTTATATAAGTTAATGTACTTGCTATACATAAACTAAACAGGGAATTCTTCCACTAGCATCTAATTTCCATAAAGGCAATGAGCCTGACCCATTTGGATCTACATCTTAGCACAGAGCCTGGCATATACCAGGTCATCAGTCATGAATGTGGCAGAGAGAGTAAAAGGAAAGCCAGACGAAAGCCTATGTATACAACATGACACTTTACAAATTCAAGTGAATTCTTATTTTTTTTTATTTTTATTTTTTTGGCCAGTCCTGGGCCTTGGACTCAGGGCCTAAGCACTGTCCCTGGCTTCTTTTTGCTCAAGGCTAGCACTCTGCCACTTGAACCACAGCGCCCCTTCTGGCCGTTTTCTATATATGTGGTGCTGGGGAATCGAACCCAGGGCCTCATGTATACGAGGCAAGCACTCTTGCCACTAGGCCATATCCCCAGCCCGTGAATTATTATTTTTAATGTATGCTTTTTCTTTGCACTGTGTACCTCTTTAGGTATCACAAACTAAGTGTAACAGTAATTACAATTACTCCAAAGCAGAGTAATTATCTCATATGAAAAATATAAACTATTTATGTGGGGCACTTATCTCCAATTATTCACACACACACACACAAAATAAAAAAAGCTAAAACCAGGCTATCATTCTAGCTACTAACTGAGATCTGTGGATCATAGTTCGAAGCCAGCCCAAGCAGGAAAGTCCTTGAGATTCCTATCTCCACTAAAGTACAAAAAAGCCAAAAGTGGAGCTATGACTCAAGTAATAAGTAATAGAACAGTGGCCTTGAGGACGAAAGCTCAGGGGAAACGCGGCCCAGGCCCAGAGTTCAAGCCTCAGGACTGGGGGACATAAAAAGGTGAAAAATGGAACTGTGGCTCAAGTGATAAAGCATCAGCTAATAAGGAACAGTGCCCTGGCCCCAAGCTGGAGCCTCAGTTACACACACACACACACACACACACACACACACACACACACACACACACACATCTGGCTGTAGTCAAAGACACTAACAAAATGATTAGAAAAACCTCTGATGCTTTAAGGGCTACTTACTCAATATTAAAATGCATGTTATTTCAAAAGCTATTTGATTCCTCTACTACCAATACAATGACCAAAAAAATCAAGTTTAGAACTCAAGAAACATAAACATAGTAGGTGAATTATTAAGCCACTGTATAAAACATGAATTGTTTTATTATCATGACAATAGATCACACGCAGAAGACACTTATCATGTGTTGGGTCTTTAGGAGCATAACCTAGAACTGAACTCTGATCAACATTATTAGCACAACTGAATTTTCCAGTAACAACTAATTTGGTTAGCTGTGGTAAGCACTGACTGAACAACTGGCTAAGGTATGAAAAAGCCACAATGAATACTAACATTCAGATACTAGACTACAGGGTATAGTCAGTGCAGTTACGTAATTTTCCGTGTGCACTTTCAACAGGTAATATCTCCTCTAGTTTATAGGATTGTTAGAACCAAAAAAAAAAAAAATGAGTTCAAGCTCAGAACAGTGGAAATCTTCCTTTCATTGAAATTTCGCAAGATGTCATCACAAAAGATCTAAACATTAAACCATCCAATATATTATTGGACATTTTCCAAAAACAAAGAAGCCAGTATCCTTCCATTTCTTTATTTCTTCTTTTCTGTTTGGACATTTGGGGGTACATGGACCATTTCTAGGAAGATAAAAACAATTTGGAGATGTGAGTAGTAGTAGGAGGGGGTTAGGCTAACAAGGAGGATGAAAGAAGATGAATACGGTTGAAATAGACTATTTGCAACTATGAAAACAGAACAATGAAACCTTTTAAAATTGTTTTGGGAAGGGAAAAGGGGGAGAAGAGAGAATGATGGGACAGGGAGACAGCCCTTGGAATATATTATAAACATGTGTACAAGATGTAAAAATATTAAATTTCTAACGTATGCTATATTTTGATCCACTCAAAAAAATCCACCATACGTAAAAAGGAATATAATATTTAGCTCAAAGAAGAGCACTTGCATAATAGCATGCACAAAGCTCTGGGTTCCATTCTCAGCACTGCAAAACAGAAATAAAGTATCTAACAGTCCTTGTCACTAAACTAAGACCTCTATACCTCTATGAAAACAACCCTTCTTGGTTTCTTATTGATGCTAATTCTATTTAAGAGGTTTAGGGCTGGGAATATAGCTCAGAAACAGAGCGTTTGGCCCTGGGTTCAATCCTCACAGATTGAATGGATACATAGATATTAGCGTTAAAATCCTCTACAGGCCTCAGAACACTTTCATTGATTTTGGAGTGCAGAAAAACAATGAATCCTGATATACTTTATTAAGTGAAAATTCTATTTAGAAAACAATGAATTTTTGAATGCACAGAAGGAATTTAAATCTCAAATTTGGATGCACATCCATTTGTTTCTTCTGGTATTTTCACAAGTAAAGTGACATGAGTTAATATGAACAATCAGGGGAAAGAATGGCAACATGCTCTCAAAATCCCAGGGTGAATCCATTATGCAAACATCATTTTGTAGGGAACACAGATTGGAAAACAGTTGATACTGGATGAGATAAAAATACGTTCTTTCTCTTTTAATTCTAACCATGAGACAGAATCATTAAACTTTGAGAGGAAGGTGCTTTACATGTCAATTGGGGGAGGGGGATAATTGTCTCATCCTCCTACCTCTGCCTTGGCAGCTAGCATTACAGGGGTGTACCACCACACCTGGCTATTTTTAAGAAATCTTTAACTGAGCACCACCAATGACTTGTTCCTATAATCCTGGGGGGATGGGAAGGAGAGAAAAAGAGAGAGAAAGAGAGAGAGAGAGAGAGAGAGAGAGAAAAGAGAGAGAGAAAGAGAGAGAGAAAGAGAGAGAAAGAGAGAGAGAGAGAATATCACCATTTGAGGATACTTAGAGGAAAAAGTTTTTGAGACCCTGTATCAACCAATAGCTGGGCCTGGTGGTATATTTTCTCTGGTCCAGGCTGACTTGGGTATAAAGCAAACCACTATTCCACAACAGAAGGAAAAGAAGCTGGAAGCATGGCTTAAGTGGAACAGCACCTGCCTAGAAAGAGTAAAGCCCTGAGTTCAAACCCCAGTAACACACACACACACACACACACACACACACACACACACACACCCTACAAATTCTATTTTTAAAAAAGAACCAACCTTTATAAAGTCTAAAATGCCCACTTGAGTCTCCTACAAATAGCTATAATATTTCAGTCTTTAAATTCTTAAAGTCTTTGTGTATATAAAGTATCTTACTCACCTAATGTTTTTGTGAACTTTAGGTTTAATAAGATACTCAAAGATAGGAACATGATTCAACCAATGTTTAAAGAATATTCAGTTTCATTCAACAAATTAGAATATATCTATTTGGAACATTCCCTGAGGAGAAACTTCTTTTATAGAAGTAAGGAGAAGCATTTGTTAAGGTAAAATTTCTTATAACTACCTTTTCTTTCTTTAAACAAATCCTGAACAATGTCAGAGATTACATTAAAAAAAAGACTAATTTTTAAAAAGATATTTAAGTAAGTGAAGAGTTAAAAACTGGGGTGTAACTGTAACATTATTCCTAGGTTTTTTTTCTTCAAATCACGATGTGATAATGTATCTCTCTTGGAACTACAGTAATCATCACTGGACACTGTGGTGTAGTGAGTGAGTTTCAAGTCAGCAAAGATCGTGGCAGTGGCTTTGTGCCACAGGCTCACAATATGTTCATTGTTCTCTCTCCCCTTAGTGGGCAACCCTGTACATTGGTTAGCCAGGACAGTGAGACACCAGTGCCTTAGCTCAGTATTATCCCCAGTGTGGAATCTAAAGAACAAAGCTGCCAGTGTGGCTAGATTAATCTTTTCAAAGTTGATTGGTTTTAATAAAAGAGGTCATCCACCCCCCCCAAAAAAAAAACCCTATACATTAAGATCAGTTTCAGAAATTCTAGGTGAACAGTTGAAAGGAGCTATGAGTTATAATAGATTTATTAAAACCAAGAATTGTTTTGTCCTACTTGGAACAATAAAAAGAAAAATAGAATAGAATAAATAAAGCCATAAAAAAATAGTAACAGCTCATCGTACATTAGCATCAAAAGAATCAAGTAAAATTGTAACCCAAGAACACCCAACAAATGGAACTACACTTACCATAGCTTTTAACTAATACTTATTGTAATTAATGCATTTTTCTTATACTGCTTTACATAATAACATTTTACATTTATAAAGTAGCCAATGAATTTTTAAGTTCATGTTTAAGAATGAAGGATTAGGCAACCGAAGTAGGCTGGTAGAGGTTATTTATATTACTCATTATGTCCTAAATTATACAAATATCTCGTCTAATATATTTAATCCTATCTAATGTATTTAACTTCCCAACAATCATAGAGAAAAGAGGAGGGGTTTTTGGCTCATCTCCTATGGGATGAGCTCTGGCTAAGTTTCCCACAGCAGAGCCATCTTAGGACCCACTGACCTTAGGACCCATAAACACTAGGGCACATCATTAATCACTTTAATTACAAAGTTGTCAATTTGCAATAACAAAAGATCTCCAAGGGGGAAAAAGTGAGCACTTGAGACTGTGCCAAAGGATGGCTCATTGACTAGCTCTCCCACACTATTATAGTCAGTCTACTGTCCTCTAAACTCCAACCTGAAACATTCCATTCCCCTGTGGCTGAGTTTCAGTAGAGTTTGTCAAAATGATTTGCGAATACATTAATATTATTGCATTTCCTACAAATGAAAACACCAGATATGTGTGGGTCGTAGTAGCTTATTAACAGACTATTTGTCCTACTTATACTATAGATTCTCTCCCCCTCCTTGCATCTTCTCTACTAGATTATACTGGAACTGAAAAGCAGATTGTTCTTGTCCTAGAGAGAAAAAGAAATAGGCTGACATTTGTAAGACTGGGGAAAGCAGACAGAAGTTCAACCGCTCTAAAGCAGGGGTCCCTATGCTCTAGCTAAAATTTAAATCAGGTGTGGTTCTGATGTATCCAGAACAGGCCTTCCCCCACATGGTAACTGCTTTTCTGCCTAAAGGTGAGTACTTCCGTTGCGAAGGAACAGCTGTTGTTCATGGTTTTTTGAGAAGAGGTTTTCATCACCTAAGCGAAAGGGCTCCTGGAAACAAGGAAGGATGGGAGTGGAGGGATTAGCTCTGCTGAGCTTCACCCACCTACATGGTCACATCAGGGAGAAGGAGCAGAGAATTTATTTATTTACTTTAAAGGCCAAATGAAAAGAAATGCATGTGTGCTAGTCAGTATACACTACATAGAAAATGAACTATGCAACTTATGGGCAGGGAAAGGGAGGGAAAACTGAAGGAAAGTGAAGGAAGGGGTGACTTTGCCCAAAAAAAGAAATGTACTTATTACCTGGCTCGTGAAATAGTAACCCCTCTGTACAACAACTTCATAATAACAATAAAATTATATTTTTAAATTCTAAATATTTATTACTATATGTAATTGGAGCATTAGGTTCAGAGTTACAGCTACAAGCTATTGGGGTCTTATATGAGCTCAACAATGAGTTAAAAGCTTTATATACAATATATTATTTAGGTTTCACAAAGAAAGGATGAGCCTTTTGATACATGCCCACACGAAAGTCATATAATGTGTTACTTTGGAATCTGCATGTTACTATTTTGAACAGAAAGCACAGTTTCACATCATAGAGGATAATCATTAAGAAACTTTTTTTTTTTTTGCCAGCCCTTGGGCTTGGACTCGGGGCCTGAGCACTGTCCCTGGCTTCTTTTTCCTCAAGGTTCACACTCTGCCTCTTGAGCCACAGCGCCACTTCTGGCCGTTTTCTGTATATGTGGTGCTGAGGAATCGAACCCAGGGCTTAATGTATAGGAGGCAAGCCCTCTTGCCACTAGGCCATATTCCCAGCCCCCCTCATTAAGAAACTTCTGACCAATCATAGTTATTAGAGAATTTCAAAATAAAGGATGAACGATAGCCATATCTTTGTTTTTGAATTTGTATTTAGCTTCAAGGAGGAATTTTCTAGAGAACTTCTAATCTTTCATATAGGTTTAGATACATGTATACACAATTATAATATGAATGAGAAATTATATATTCACATATACATATGTATATATACATATATGTTATTATTTATAGAATGATATAGATTAACATGTTTGAAAATAAATGGTCATTAATAAAACCACAATTCTCTAGAGTTCTTTACTGAAATTAATTTTGTAACTTTTGCTTTAATGTTATTTCAGAAAGTAGGCATACAGATGCATAAAAACATCTGGGAAACTTGGTTTCAAATTCTTGTGCCTCCTCATATTGCAAATATTCATTGATTAATTTTTTTAAATTCTTATTCTGCTACTTTCAAATTCTAAACTGTGATCTATTTATGTAATCTATTCCAGCTTCTGCTTCCCTTATTCATATAAAACTAGAACAATCTTACTTCCTCAGAAAGGATAAGTGAGAAAGTATGTAATAAGCTAAGTGATATTGGTACTACGTAAATAGTGTTTTCTTGCTCATCTCGCTTTGTGGTTTTCTTTTCTTTTGAAAACTATGCTTGTAAATAATTATATAACAGCATAATAAGGAGATACAATAAGCAAATGTAGTAAGCAGAATAATTTCTGGAAGTAAAGATTCCTCCTACCCCTTCTACATAGAGGGAAGGTACACTGAATGCTGCTTTCTTTAGGCCAGGCATTCTGATATGTTCTTTACATACAGGAGCTTGGGCAGGGGAAGGCTAGACTGACGAACTGGCCCTCAAAGTCTCTCCTTAAGCTCATGGGAATGTGAGCTCTACCCAGACTGGACAATGTTCCTTGACATTCAGATAATTTGTCTACATTAGCTAGTCATTTGATTTCGGTCAAGTGTGTATGGTCTTATGTATGACAAGGTAGGAAGTCCTAAAACAGACTAGAAAATAAGCTTGATAGTAACACTGGATGAAGTCAGGCAGCCGTGGGTAAATTTTCAAAAATCATCTGTCTTGGCCTGGCTGAACTGATGATCAGCTAATGTAGCTGCTGTGACATCTAGTACCACTGACTTAAGAGCAAATCTCCCAGATTCTAACCCGAGCTTCTTCATTTACGTACGAGTTGCTCAACTTAGGATAAGTTACTTTCTTTGTTCCCTTCCTATAAGATGGAAAAAATAACAACAGTTACCTATCTTATAGGATTACTACTAAAACTAATTGAGAAATGACTGTATAGAGCTGAGAACTATATAAATAGCATCATAATGTCAACTATGATATTGACTTTCCTCCATAACTTAAAAAACTTAGCTTAAATGACAGTTACAATTTTCTTCTAGGATCTATACTTTTTTGGTTTATTTTTGTTAGTCGGGACACTTGAACTCATGGGCCTGGGTGCTGTCCCTCAGCTCTTTGCTTAAGACTAGAGCGCTACTATTTTGAGCCACAGCTCCACTTTCCTTTTTTTTTTTGAGTGGTTATTTGGAGATAAGAGTCTCATGGGGACTTTTCTCCCAGGCTGGCTTCGACTGCAATTCTCAGTTCTCAGCCTCTTGAATAGCTAGGATTACAGGTACAAACCACCAGTGCCTGGCTATGATAGGAGAATCTAACACTAAACACAACATGGCTTTATAAAAGCCACCTCACAAGTCTTAAGAATGTATCTGTTCTGGGATGCTGCATTAATGGAGGTGTGGGAGTCATGAGGAATGGAACAACTAAGTTCCAAATCAATCATAAAATAAAGAATCATTCCCAAATCCCCCAAGTAAAACTAAACCCACTCATCTTCTAAACAAATGATTCAATGAGCAATAATAGGTTTAGTGATGACTATGTTTGATTCTGTAATGTCATATGAATAAAAAAGCATTTACAAGTGAAACATCATGATGAATTCAAATGTGTCCTCTTTCTGAATTCCTTTCATATAGTTCACTATGAATACTAGACTAAAGGGCAATGCCTAGGCTCGTCATAGAATAGAATTATAAGTACCTGCCATCAGAGGCAATGTTTAAGGAACAATGTGGGCATGGATGCCTCTAAACCCAGTAATATGGTGATTGTCACTGGAGTCACACAGACAAGGAAATCCTGCAGACTGGTTAACAAGCTTTGCTCTAGAAACCCAGGAAGAAATCTACCATATCAAAATTGTCTCCAAAAGTGTTTCCAACTACAAATTGAAAAAGAAAACTTAGGATAACACCAACAGAAAAAGCCAAAACATGTATGTATGCTCCTGTATACCTGTATTCTCTTCTTTCTGTATCACAAGTTACAACTCAAAGGCCCAGTCATACAAGACAATAAAATACAATAATTAGTGATCAAAGTAGCAGCTGTGTTCATGGACTACACCCAAGGCTGTGGGTGAGTTGCATACTTCAATTAATGATGGGATCCATATTTAAAGAAAACTGAACTTCCATTATAAGCACTGGTCCCGTTTTGACATGCACAACATCTAAGAGTTTGGCTTATTTTACCCATGGCCATATTTTCAGCTGCCTGTCACATAAGATTGGGATTTAGCATCTCACTGATCAGTTTTCTAGGGAAAACCCAACACAAACAAGGGCATATGCTTATGCTTTGGTGCTTCTATGAAAACAAGATGCTGCATGACTCACTACTCTTGCTGAATTATATGCCTTATGTGAACTATGAGGAAAGACACAAGTGTTAAATGTGTTAGAACATTCATGAGAATGGTTGAAATGAGCTATTCAGAAGGGACATAGGCAGAGGCACATTAGCCTGTTAAAAACAATAGTACCAGCTGAGGAATGGTTTGACTTCCTTTTCCATATTTGTTGTAACCTAACTTGCTTCTACAGTCCATGCTTGATAAAGGTACCTGCATAGCAAACTAAGCCAGACTCTGAAATCCTCAGTATTGGTTTGAAAAACAAAAATCACATACACTTAAGACTGGTTACCTAAAAAAAAGACAAACAACTACAAAAGCAATACTTGCAAAACTGTTTGGTGTAAGTGAACTGAACACCTCCGGGAGGCGGGGGGGGGGGGGGGGGGAAGGGGGAGGAGGGAGGGGAGTATGAGGGACAAGGTAACAAACAGTACAAGAAATGTATCCAATGCCTAATGTATGAAACTGTAACCTCTCTGTACATCAGTTTGATAATAAAAATTTGAAAAAAAAAAAGGACTGGTTACCTAGACTTACATTTACTCAGCATTGATATCAAAATCATAATCAATCTTTTTAACTTTTTAGATTCCACAACAGAAAATAATACATTGGTCTATATCAAATGATTACCATTTCCTATCAGGTCTAGTTCAAATAGTCATAATATAATTTTACTTTCTGTATTTTTTCAAAATAATGGCTAGGAAATACACACCCAGACTCAAATATATTATTGTGATATATGAAATACTCTAGATAAAGAAATTTTAATTGCTATGGTTTGCAGAGGTGACCCAAAAAATGATTTTTTAAAAAATCCTCAAGATCAACACTCACTGAAATAACTCAGTAAAAATGACGGTTCACTAAAAAGGGATATAGAGAATTGATTTACAGAATAAGAATAACAAATAAAACCTAAAGTTCCAAATGTTTTATTCCAAGTTATCTTAGCGTGTTAATCCTTAGGGTGTTTTTTTTTTTTCTGTATTAGGCCTTTTAACAGTAATTTCTTCTATTATTGACATAAAGATAATTTTGAAGAAGTTCCTTGAGTGATTTAAAATATGAACTAGGTAGTAACATAAAAAAATAGACCGAAATAAATTACAAGTGACATTATATATCACACAAGAAAAATATAATTATTAAAAAAATAAAGCAAAGAGGCAGGAGCTGTGGCTCACACCTGTTCACTTAGCTACTCAGGAGGCTGAGTTCTGAGGATCACAGGTTGAAGTCAGCTCAGGCAGGAAAATCTGTGAGACTCATATCTCCACTAAATTAGCAAAAAAGCTGGACATGCGCTATGGCTCTTGTAGTAGAGCACTAACCTTGAGCAAAAGAAGTTCAGGGACAGAACCTAGACCCTGAGTTCAAGCCCCAGGACCAGCACCAAAATAAAAATAAATAATAATAAAGCAAAGAAAACCCACAAAAATAAAACCATATAGAGCAACCAACATCTACATCATCACTAGTTATTTCCTCCTTCATCAACACTAATAGGACCAGATTCTCTAGGAGTCTATCCTGCCTGTGCTTTCCAACCTCAGTGACTACATCATATATGTGCTATATGTTATCTAATGTTTTTTCTATTGCCAGTGTATGAAACTAGATCACTCTATTCTACCAAGTTTTAAATACCACTATTTTATGAAGCAAAAGTTAGGATAAAATATTATTTTCCTTCAATATGAATATACTTCCTCATATTTTTCTTATTAAACATTTCATATTCTGGCTTTATAACTAAACTCTTTAAAAATTTGGCCAGGCACTGGTGGTTGTATCCTGTAATCCTAGTTACTCAGGAGGCTGAGATCTAAAAATCATAGTTTGAAGTCAGCCCAAGCGGGAAAGTCCTTAAGACTCCAATTAACTAGCAAAAATGGATCTGTGGCTAAAATGAAAGATGGCCAGCCTTCAGGGAAAAACTAGTGTATCCTGTCCTTAGATCAAGCCCCAGTAATAACATTAAAAACAAAAAAGTATCTGTGGGCAGGAACAAGAGGAATAAATAGGAGGAAAGAAGGAAAGGGATGTCATTGCCCAAAAAGAAATGTACTTATTACCAGACTTACACAACACTTCAATAATAACAGCTAAAAATATATACAAACTTGAATGCACCAAAAATGTATTTTTGCCTAAAACAGAACTTACTGTATTTGAAGGATTTTTGTAATAAACACTGTTTAGGTCATTTCATACATAATCAGAATTAACTCTAATACTTCCTTCCAGACTTCATGACTTTTAAATACAAATAGATTGTATTTACAGAGTTCAAACTTAGTCTGCTGAATTTTTAAAAAGAATCTAAGCCTCAGATATAATCCATTTCATTGCATAAACTTTAAAAACAACTTTAAACAATAACTTCATTTTCCCCTAGTTTTCCAACCACAAGAATGTTGCCCACATTTCTTTAAACAAATCTTTCAAACACTCAATGTGACAACTTGTATATAGTTGAAAATTACGCTGCAGTATATATTACACTGTCAAGAAACAGTGGCACTAAATACAATATATGACTTCCAGGACATTAAGTTCTTCAGATTTTGAAAATAGTTAACTACAAAGATGCATAAAAGTCATCAAAATGTCTGTTTTACAACCGAAGTAATAAAAATATACATATTTATCCACAGGTCATCTCAGCTTCACAATCACTCTTCATGTGAGGAGGCTACTGGGAACCACCATTAAACCTCACGCTCTTTAGGCAGAATCAAAAGCCATACATACCTTCTTATAAATAAATTTCACCATACAATCTCTTTGTTTACATAACATCTAAATAATCAGTTCATAAGAGAAAAATCGTCAAGACTTTGTATAGAGAATAACATATTTCCTAAGGCAAAATGAGAGGAAGCCTCTTGGACTCCTCTATTTCCTCCTACAGAACAATTTGGGCTCAGCTACACAGGAAGACTTTTCCTTCTAAGCTGACCTCAGTCTTCATCACTTTTTTCTTTATGGGTCATATATTGGACCTGGAGGCCTTGATTTAATTCCTCATCATTATGGTTATTTCAACATCAGCGTTGTCCCAAAACTGTTATGGGTATCTCATACTTGAATAGGTTAATCCTTTCAAAGATCTAAATATGAATTTCAAGAGACAGCACACTGTTAAATACATGGCTGTGAAGAAAGAAAGAGGATTCCAGAATTAAAGTCTCTGGGGATGAGGCTCTTCTAAATTCAGTTCAAGATGTTTGGTGTTTGGTTTTTTTTGGGGGGGGAGGGGGGGTGTTGGGCGGGAGTCCTAGTACTTGAACTCCGGGACTGGGCACTGTCTCCGAACTGTTCTCTCAAGGATAGCATTCTACTACTTGAGCCACAGTGCCACTTCTGGCTTTTTCTGAGTAGTTTATTGGAGATAGAGTCTCATGGACTTTCCTGTCTGGCCTGGCTTCGAAATTTGATCCTCAAATCTCAGCCTTCTGAGTAACTAGTAGGATTATAGTCAGAGTTTAAGTTTTAAGAGTTTGTTTTCTGGGAAGACATGGTTCCCTTCTGACATGCTACACATTTATAGTTTCATTATGGCCCAGCTTGACATCAGCACTTTAAGTGGGGTGGTGCTGCAGGTAAAGACTTCAGTCATTCTAGCAGTCATCTGACTACTAATTGTCCTACCATTTTAAACTGGCAGCACTATTAACAAGAATTATGAATATTATAAGCTTAATAAAAATTAGTTTTACAAAGGGGAAAAAAAAACAACCTTGTAGATTTACCTGAGCTAGAACTGCACTAACTAGGAAACTGACCTGGGAATAATCTTTTCTTGTAGAAGCATTAAATGACCTTTACGGTCACATGGCACTGAGTTGACACTGCACTGAGCTTTATGTTTTGACCTGTGGTATTTCTTTCTCTCATCTGTACCTCAAAATTCTCTAGGCTTTTCTGGGGCCTTTGGTATTTCATGTGAATGTTTTAATTGGCAGGTTCAATTCAACCTTTCATTGTTTGAGTCATTTCCTGCTCATAATTCTTTTGAATCTATTTAATTTCATTCCCTTAAGGCTCTTAGTCTCAGTCCAGGTAGAATATAGTCCCAGGAAAAGTTACACAATATTCTCTTGAATTTCTTCTATCTTGTGCAAAGAAGATAGATAATTTCAAATAAGAGAAATAATAAAGGCACATTAATTATAAAATGGTATTCTCTTTTGGCTCTCAGGTATAGAGAATTTCTGTTAGATGCAGTATTACTTAAAAATTAAGAGTTTCAGAATTCTAATTATCTCAAGTTCCAAACTTAAGATATTTCCGAAGTGCAAGCTCTAAAAGCTTACATCGACCTCTGGTATCTTTGATGGAGTACTTTGTCTTTTTTTTTTTTTTTGCCAGTTCTGGGCCTTGGACTCAGGGCCTGAGCACTGTTCCTGGCTTCTTTTTGCTCAAGGCTAGCACTCCGCCACTTGAGCCACAGCGTCACTTCTGGCCATTTTCTGTATATGTGGTGCTGGGGAATCGAACCAAGGGCTTCATGTATATGAGGCAAGCGCTCTTGCCACTAGACCATATCTCCAGCCCTGATGGAGTACTTTGAACTGTGCCAACAAAGCTAAAATTTCACTGGAGATAATATGCCAAAGTTATTCTGAGTCGTGATAAGTTCTAGCCAAATTTTCATTGTATCCTTGCATCTCTTGCTACGTGACAACAGCTAGGTCTTAAAAAATAATCTTACAAGGACAAAAGCAAAAGATAAACCTTGCTTACAAAATTTTCAAATTTTGTAGATGAGATTCATTTAATCTGTACATACTGGAAAGTAATTTGAAAGTTTCTATTAAATAAGTAACAAAAACCTTTCTAACATGTCCTAACATAAAATCTAACAATTGAGAAAAAATGTTTTACATAGAAAAATAATATAGATGCAGTCATCGATTAAGATACAAATATTTAAAACAAGAAGTGTATTTTGAACTAAACCTTAAACTTCTGGAAAATGAAGGTCAAAAAATTGGCATACTACATACAGTGTCTTTGATATTAGGACAAAGAAAAAAAGTTATGTTTCAAATAATAATTTATGAGTACCTAGGAGGAAACTAAGAATGGTTAGTAATGAAAGCAAAACATGAAATAAAGGACAAGATAACCATCATTATATAGGTTCATAGTACTTCAGATGGCTTTTTCATCTCAAGGACCCATTGACAAGACAATTGAAAGCTTAGGATTAGGTAAAATATGTGTTAGTCAGTGACTTATTTATGTAAGGAAGAAATTGAGACAAAATAAGAGGAGTGTGGCCAGAACATCAAATCACCATTGGCAAAGGACTACATAGCAAAAGTAGTAAGGCTGAAAGACTCGCATTTATCTGTAAACTATACTGGGCTCAGAGGGAAGTGGGTGTGCCCTAAGAAGATTAGATGAATTCCTAACATGTTTTTAAAGCAGAATCATGTGAGTCACTCAAAGGAAGTAAACAGGCACTTCATATCTTAATGTCTTTTAGTTCACTCCTTTATTTCCTCCCTGTACCTGACCCTTAAAAAAAAAATGCCCTGAAAACAATCCAATCCCTGTCTACTTCTAAATTTTTAGAAAACTCTACATATAGGAGCTATTTCTACTGAATCTCCTACTAAAACCTTAAGTAATATCCCTATTTCTTATACTGGTCCTCTAAATAGGAGAGGTAGGGTGACAGGTATCATGATTCCCATCCTCCTGCAGGTAAATATGCTGAAGTAAAGGCTTTCTTATTAAAGACCTCCTTAGGGGTTGGAGGCATTACTTAAGTAGTAAGTGGAGCATCTACCTAGCAAGTGCAAGGCCTTGAGTTCAATCCCTAGGATAGCCAACATCTTCATTTCTGTTTATAAAATATTGTATTATTATTAAGGTGAAGTACAGAGGAATTACCATTTCATAAGTCAGGAAATAAGTACATTTCTTTTTGAACATTTCTTTGTTTGATCCCCAGTTTTTCCCTACTCTCCCCACCCACAAGTCGTATAATTCATTTTCAACACTGTGTCTACTCAGTGCCACTGATGCAATTATCTTTCTTCATCTAAAAAAGAAAAAGAAGAAGCTGGAAGTGGAGCTGTGGCTCAAATGGTAGAGTGCTAGCCTTGAGCAAAAGAAGCTCAGGGATAGTCCCCAGACCCTGAGTTTTTAGCCAGCCGCAGGACTGTCAAGAAGAAAAAGAGCCCTCTTGCACACAAAGGAAAATGGATATACCAGTTAGCAAGACAACCAAGCAGAAGCTGGAATGCCATAAAGATCACCAGGGTCAAAACCTTGGCACTCATAAATAGCCAGAAGTCATCCACATCAGCCATGAGAATGGCGAGAGAAGTTAACAGGGAAGGATGGGAATGGCCTTTTTTGGTAATGCAGCACACATCTGAAAGATCACTTCACAGTGCTGTATTTCCCTGAAGGATAGGAAACGATGTCAAACACTGACCTTTGCTAATAGTAGTCAATAATGATACTGGTGCTCTATAAACACAGAGGTGTTTATAGAAATGCAGTCATCTATGTAAAGCACTAGCAAGTCACACTGAAAGACATCCATCAAACCTAAGGAGAAATGGAAGGAAATCTGAATTTTACTGTGGACAGTTGATGATGATGGGAAAAAACAATAACCAGACTTCCTATCCTATCATCTACATAGTTAAAGTCAATTCATTATGCATACTTTAACACTAAAAGAAGACAAAGTGTGGCAGATAGAGCCGAATGGCCTCCCAAAGGTATGCGTCTTATGCCTAGAACTTCAACAATATGTTATAATGCAAAGGGGAATCTGTGGTACAGATGGATTAAAAGCAACTAACCAGGTGACTATCCTCCCATATTTGGAGATCCTACTGTAATTACAGGTGTATTTAAATAAGAAAATGTGAAAGAGAGCAGTTATTGTTAGTAAGAGGTTAGAGACACGTTGGGAAATGGAAAAGTATAAAAGCCAAAAATGCCACCTAAAAAAAGACATGAGGACAGATTTTTCTAGAACTTCCTAAAGGACAGCAGTCTTGTCAACCCCTTATTTTAGCTCAGCAAAAGCCCCTTTGAACTTCTGACTTCCAAAACTGTATGATGAAAAATTTGCAGAATTTTTTTAACCATTAAGTTTTTGGTATTTGTTATAGCAGTAATGGGAAAGTAATACATACAAAAAAAATTGTTGAAGGGCTTTCATGAGAATAAATATTTTAATAAAAGCAAACATTTTTTAAATGAGATACTTTAGTTTTAATGGATAAAGCATAGTTAGTTCTTCAGAATTATGTATAATGAGTTTTCTAGGACAACTGAAATGTTACCAACAACCAAAGATAAATTTTCACTTAAGCTCCAAGATAAACATTTTTAAAAGGTAAGATACCCAATATGTTTGTATCTCTTGCAACATTTAGTTTTACATTTTAAAAACACACTAAAATATTACATGGCTTGTTATGAAAATTAAGAACATCTACATGGGTTTTAAAATATCTATTGATAATAGGAAATTTAATTTGAACTTAATACCAGAAAAAAATTAAGTCACACTAAAGTACTTCCAAAAAAAAAGTAGTATGTAAGAAAATCTGTCTAGAATATTTTCAAAGTAAATTCCAAAGATGGTCAAATAGCTTTTAATTTCTATTATTAAAAGTCAATACAAGAAGAAATACATTTCAGCAACAAGGACAAAGGGATTAGTAGCACACAAATGGAGGGAAGAAAGGTGAGCAAACACAGTCATTACATTCATTGTACATTATATAAAAACGAAACCATATAACTTGAAATTAGGGATGGGAGAGGAAAAATAAGAACAATGGAAAGATAACACTGATCAAGATGCAATGTTCTCATAACCTGATATACTGAATTATAACTTCCTTGGTATAACTACTTAAAAAAAAAAAGTTTAAGTCAATGTAAAGAATAAAAAGCCAGGGCTGGGGATATAGCCTAGTGGCAAGAGTGCCTGCCTCGGATACACGAGGCCCTAGGTTCGATTCTCCAGCACCACATATACAGAAAACGGCCAGAAGCGGCGCTGTGGCTCAAGTGGCAGAGTGCTAGCCTTGAGCGGGAAGAAGCCAGGGACAGTGCTCAGGCCCTGAGTCCAAGGCCCAGGACTGGCCAAAAAAAAAAAAAGAATAAAAAGCCAGATAGGGTATTTCTCATCTTCTTTCCTATCCAGTTACTACCATTTGAAAACTATTCTGCTTGGAACAGAAGGACAGCTGTGAGTCTCTAGATAGGGTGATGCTTAATTTATAATAGCAAACAATTTTTTTTCTACTGTCAGAGGAAATGTAATAGCAGGGACAGTACTGATAATACAATATCACTTGGGCCAGAATTTTAAGTCAGTCATGGGGCTTGAACTCAGGGCCTGGGCACTGTCACTGAGCCTTTTCACTAAAGCTAGCCATATCACCACTTCCAGTGTTCTGGTGGTTAATTGGAGATAACAGTCTCACAAATTCTCACGCCTGGGCTGGCTTCAAACCTGGATCCTCATATCTCAGCCTCCTGAGAACCTAGGATTATAGGCATGAGCCACAAATGCCGAGCCAGAATATCTTATAAACCCAATTATATAAGGACATATAAGAGAAGCAAAACAAATTGTATATCAGTAATTTGTTTAGCTGCACAAAAGTGAAAAGCAAATATTCCAAAATAGTATTCGAGTGAGCTTACACCTCCACAAGGTTTTATGTTATATAAGTCAAGTTCCATTTAAGACAGACTTAAAAGTCTAAGGTTATAATATGCCATGAAATACGATATTTCAAGAAACATTTTCTTTGAAAAAGTGTCTTTTTGAAAATTGCTCAATTATTGCTAATTAAATAGGATAAGAAAATATAGTATTGGAAAAAAGTCAATCCTTTGCTGAGAAAATAGACCAAAAAAATGTACAACCATATATAATAGGTTTATATAACAATGAAAAAATAAGTAATAACTATCTGAAAGCACTTGGCTTTACCAACCCCAATTCCCAACAAACAAGTCCGAAAAATGATAAAAAAAAAAAAATGAGAGATGATTATGTTCCCTATCTAGGAAACATTCAACATTGGAATGCAATGCTCTTAAAAAGAAAGTATCCTGCTCTTAAAAAAAAATGGTGACCTGACCTACAGCCATAACAAGAATATCTTCTTATAAAGGAGCTATCACTCTAAAAGTACAATAACCCAATGCTGTGATGTGTCCAACATTCTTTCTTGCAATTTTCCCCTTTTTGGGATGTACGTCAGACACTGGGTAAGAGGAATGGTCTTTTTTTTTTTCCCCCTCGAGGGAAAATATATACAAACAGTAAAAACCAGTGTGTGTTGAGGGAGATACCACAAATAGGCAAAGCATGTATTTTCTTTTTACTTCTAAAAAGATACCATATATGTACATAGTCAGTAAAAGAGGGTGATTTTTTTTATTTAAAGAATTTCCATTATTTGTATTACAAAGAATTGCTTGTAAAAAGAATAAATTTATTACAGGTTAGAGGCATAAATAACCCTGAAGAAATTCATAGATATTAGAACTATATATGTGCTTAGTTTAGGCAAACTCCTTATCGAATGTTTAAACTAAACTAAAACAGGGTTGAGGATGTAGCTCAGTGGTAGAGCATTTACCCAGCATGAATGTGGCTTTACATTCAATGCTACAAAAAAAAAAGTAAAAAGCTAGTTGTTGGTGGCTCACACCTATAATCTTAGCAACCCAATGGGCTGAGATTTGAGGATGAGATCCCAAACCATCCATGACAAGAAAGTATGTGAGACTCTAATCTCCAACTAACCACCAAAAAGCCATTAGTGGAGCTGTTTTTCAAGTGGTAGGATACTAGCCTTCAGCAAAAAAGCTCAAGGACAGTGCCCAGTCCCTGAGTTCAAGCTCCAATGTGGCAATGAATAAATAAACACCTAAGTAAATAAATGAATAAATAAATAAGCTAACTACAAAATAGACATTCCTAGTTTATGGGTAAATAAACCGATGTTCTAAGACTTGAAGCACCTTGCTAATCATAGTCAGCAAGTGATGAAGTCAGGATTAGAAGTTTACTCAGTTGTCAAAGTAGTGGGCTGCCTTTTCTTCTGTTGGAGTTAATTTCATTCATCAAAGAGATTCATCAATAACTCTTGCACACATATATTCCAAACCAGAGGCATTTAACCAGTAACAAAACTGATTCGTTGTGAATTTACCGTTAAAGGACAGATATCATACAGATAACAACTCAAAATACATAGAAGTAGACTAAATGAATATGGCAACAGTGAGGGTGAAAAGCCACAGCTCCTAATCACAATGTCTGGCCAGTGCCAGATTCACCAGGAGCTTCCTGTAAAATGATATTAAATGGTGGCTCCCAACAAGGTATGTCCATGTCCTAACACTCAGGCCCTGTGGCTGTTAACTATTTACCAAAAGGGTCTTTCCAGATCTAACTAGGTCACAGCTATTGAGGTGAGATCCTCCTGGATTATTTAGGTAAGCCTAAACCCAATCACAACTAATCTCAAAAGAGACAGAAGAGAAGACACAGACATTGAAGAAGATGATGAAAAATAACCACAGAAGCAGAGTGAGACTAAAAGATAGACCCACAAAGAGTTCCAACATGACGAACAATGGTGAGGATGCAGAGAAAAGGGAAGCAATACACACTGTTCCTGGAAATGTAAGCGAGCGCAGCCAATGTACAATCAGTATAGAGCTTTCTCAAAAAGTTAAAAATTAAATTCCCAGTTGTGCAGAAGTCCCACTAACAAGTAAATACACCTGAGGGAAATGAAATCAGCATAAGAAAGCATTTTCTGCACTGCCATCTATGTTACTGAGTATCATTCACAATTATCATGGAACCTACCCGATTGCCCATCAATAGATGCACAAATAAAGGAACGATGGTCCAAAAACATCTGAAACTTATTATTTTTCATTATTATTATTATTAAATTTGGGTGCTAGTGATTAGACTAAGGATCTTGAGCATGGTAAGCATGAGCTCTACTATTGTACTTCCTTAAAGAAGAAGACAGGATAAAGGAAGGGATGACCAAAAAGAACTGTATTCACTACCTGATTTATGAAATGGTAACCCCCTTTGTACAACACTGTGATAATAGCAATAAAATTATATTTGTTTTTACAAAGGCAGGGAACCAGTAGCACATGTCCACAATCCTAGCTACTTGGGTGGCTGAGATTGTTGGGATTGTGATTCAAAGCTAGCCCAAGGCAGAAAATTTTCCAAGACACTCTTCTCAACGAAGAGTTGGATAAGTTGGCAAATACATGTTTTCCTAGCTACCAGGAAGCCTGACACAGGTGCATTTCACTAGGCACATGCCAAGAAAACAAAACCCTAGTTCCAAAAATAACTAGCAGAAAACAGAGCTAAATGTGTGGCTCAGCTATTAGAGCACCTGTCTAGCAAGCATGAGGACCAGAGTTCACAACCCAGTATTGAGAGGTGGAGAGTGGGAGGGCAGGGGAAAGGAATTTTACTTTTTGTGACAATGGAGATAAATCTAAAGGACTTATTTTAAACAAAATAGGCCAGGTACAGAAAAATAATGGAACACGTTCCCTTAAAGAATCTAAAACTGTAAAGTCATGGAAACAGACAATAGAACAGTGTTTATGAGGGTGAAGGATAGGTTGGGAGACATTGGTAAAGGATAGAAAATTTCAGTGGGGAGAATAAGTTCAAGAGATCTATTGTATAACAGTGATTATGAGTAATAGCAATGTATCATATTCTTAAAAATCACTAAGAGTAGAAAATCTATTGTACAACATGGTAATTATGTTAATAACAATGTACTGCATTCTTGAAAATTGCTGAGACTCTATTTTAAATGTTCTTACCACAAAAATGGTAAATATGTGAGTAATGTATAACTTAATTAGTTTGATCTTACCCACTCCATCATGTATACATATGTTTAAATGAAAAAGACAATAAATATACACAGGGCTGGGAATATGGCCTAGTGGCAAGAGTGCTTGCCTCCTGTACATGAAGCCCTGGGTTCGATTCCCCAGCACCACATATACAGAAAATGGCCAGAAGTGGCGCTGTGGCTCAAGTGGCAGAGTACTAGCCTTGAGCAAAAAGAAGCCAGGGACAGTGCTCAGGCCCTGAGTCCAAGCCCAGGAATGGCAAAAAAAAAAAAAAATAATAATAATAATAAATAAATAAATAAATAAATAAATAAATAGACACAAATTTTATTTGCTAATTCAAAACATTAAGAATGAAGAAATGGGGGGCTGGGGATATAGCCTAGTGGCAAGAGTGCCTGCCTCGGATACACGAGGCCCTAGGTTCGATTCCCCAGCACCACATATACAGAAAACGGCCAGAAGCGGCGCTGTGGCTCAAGTGGCAGAGTGCTAGCCTTGAGCGGGAAGAAGCCAGGGACAGTGCTCAGGCCCTGAGTCCAAGGCCCAGGACTGGCCAAAAAAAAAAAAAAAAAAAAAAAGAAATGGGGCTGGGGATATGGCCTAGTGGCAAGAGTGCCTGCCTCGGATACACGAGGCCCTAGGTTCGATTCCCCAGCACCACATATACAGAAAACGGCCAGAAGCGGCGCTGTGGCTCAAGTGGCAGAGTGCTAGCCTTGAGCGGGAAGAAGCCAGGGACAGTGCTCAGGCCCTGAGTCCAAGGCCCAGGACTGGCAAAAAAAAAAAAAAAAGAATGAAGAAATGCCAACAACCACCTAAAGGAGGAAGAGGTTCTTAGCCTGATAAATAGCATATGGTAAGTGTGCAAGAAATGTCAAGCAAACTACTGAAAACAAAGTAAGACTGATCCATGCTTTGAAAACTGAAGTCCAGTGGTAGATTTAAATGAGGTTTTAAGCATATGAGATTTTTTTTCCACAAGTCAAAATATTGGGAGTGCGTGTTATACTGGAAGTATTCTACACCTTTCAAAAGAGGATGTTAAGTATACTAGGAGGACCAAGCTCTACTTTGCAGCCTGCATACCTAGTGAGGGAGATCTCAGGAGCCCAGGTGCATTCATACACTTTTTCAAATACAAAAGGAATACAAAGTATACAGGCAAAAGACACATGCCTCTCTCTGCCAGAAGCTTGTATCATTCAATGGCCTTTCTCACAATGACTTGGGTATAGGGTTTGTCCTTAGCCTACTTTTTCTTTCATTAACTGCATGGCAATCAAAGCATCTGTGTCTTAATAAGAGCCTGACAAATATTTATTATGTGAGTAAGTGTTCCTGTTAAGATGTAAAAAGACAGAAACTAAGCAAAAGGATCAGAATAGAGGTTTACATGGGAGATAAAAGATAGAAAGGAGGCAGAGACAGGGATCAGCACAGCTGCTCAAGGGAAAGTTACTCAACCAGTTTTGGGACTTTCTCTGAAGCCATCTGAACTCTCACTCCTCCACCCAAATCGGTCCTGGCACCAGCCTTCCATAGTTTCCACCTAGCCTTGTGAAACAGGCTCCAAACCAACCTTTTCTTTCTTCATTCTCCCCATGTCACAGGACAGAACAGATGGGTTTTTAAGCCTAGCTGTGTGACCTTAGGCAAAATACTGAAGCTCTGGTTCTTCCCTACCCTTTCCTCATCTTTAATAAGAGAATAATCACTCTGCATCTCATGTGGTTTCTGAAAGGACTAAATAAATTATACGTAAAGCACTTAGAAGTACCTCTGACTCAGTATCAGTGAGTATTAACAGAAAATTTTATTTATCAAATCTTTATTTTTGGAAGTGTTGGGGGTAGAACCCAAGGCCTTGCACTCTACCACTGACATATCCCTTGCCACTCATTAGTTTCCCACTAAGGTAGCTAGCTTATCTTGCTAATATTTTAGATTTCCATAATTTGGTAACCCAAAATATTCTCCTGACAAAAACATGTGGGTTATTAAGTCACAGTTTCAAAACCTAGTGCATATAAGATAATCCCAGGAAAACAAGAGTCTGGAAAGTCCCTCAATTCAATGTAACAGGATGAGTTTCACGGGAAAAGTGCTATCAACTTCAGTCAACAGAGCTAAGATAAAGTCAGACAGGATGGTGACAGAAGTTTGTAGACTTTTATTGTCATGTAAAAATAGACTTGTAGAGTGTAATACCCAAGAAATTAAAATCCATCCATACAAAGAACTAAATCACTGAAAGACTTTTTCATATACATTTTAGTTCCAGACAAACACTATTTGTAGGGATCTTGGCAGGTAAAATTATTAGAAACGATCAGTAACATTTGGAAACCTATTTTTGTAAAGGCTTTAAAATACTAAACCAGACATTTTTGACAGTATAAATACGATGCCATGCGTAAGTTTTACACAAGCAGTCTCTTGCATTCACTGTTCAACTTACATAAAGCCGGGGCTATTTCTGTCTCTGGGACAATAATAACAACTGTAGCCACTCAAGAACAGTTGGGAATGACTTGGATTTCAACCTTTTCCAGAGCTCTTTAAGCTATGGACAAAATGGTTGATCTGAGACACTAAGAAGACCGCTGTTTGTCAGTTTTTGTCTCACCTTCTTCCCCACTTTAATCTTCACAACTTCTTACAGTTTCCAAACTTACCAGAAAAACAGAACCAAAAACTACTAATGAAAAAAGTGGCATTCGCTACACTTGTCAAGGCAATAAAATATGTATGAATGCCTGTTTTTTAAGTCACAGTATTTGCAAATGCACTACATATACACATTGTTAGGCACTAAATATACACAACATATGTACAAAATATACATGTTTCTGCTCTTGATGATTTGACTGTGGTCATGTTAATATTACTATTTGCTTTTCATTTTAATCCTTAAGTTTATACCAGTCAGCTTTAAATGATAGTGAAGATTAGGATAATCTAATGAAAGCTAATGCTGCAGAATCCTTTGAGTCTACAAATGAGCGGAAGATGTTAGGAGAGTCATTTCATGTCACCCTACTCATTGCAATTGTCCTGTGTTGGCGCTTTTTCCTCCCCACGCTCACTGCTACGTTGAACCTCCTAAGCTTCCATCTCTTTACATCCAGATGGCTGAGATATTTTTGGTAAGTGGTTTCCAATTGAAACCATACTTCAGGCAGCTGGAGGTAACTGGCACATAGTTGTGCTTTCCTAAGTTAGCCATAAGTAAAATCTCCATAAATTGTCTGTCCATATGTCTGTGGGTAATATAGATAGGTATTTTAATAGATAGGTGTTTTAATTTATACATGTAATTTTGTGTGTGTGCCAGTACCCGGGCTTGAACTCAGGGCCTGGGCACTGGCCCTTAACATTTTTACTCAGGGCTAGCCCTCTACCACTTGAGCCATAGCTCTACTTCCAGCTTTTTAGAAACTGGAAATAAGAGCCTCACAAAGTTTCCTGCTCAGGAGAATTTTGAACTGCTATACTCAGATCTCAGCCTCCTGAGTCACTAGGATTACAGGTGTGAGCCACTTGTGCTTGGCTATAAAAATAATTTTTTGAGACAGGGTGTCTTTCTGAAGTAGTCCTAGCTAGCTTTGAACACACAATCCTCCCACTTCAGCCTCTCAGTGCCCTGGAGGAAGAGGAATCTAGGAGGCATCCATAAGAGAAGCAGCTGCAGCAACACTGTGGCACAGAAACCAAGCCTCCAGTGAGAAGAGCCAGGGAAAGAGAAAGGAGCAGAGCACCTCCTATGGGCAGAGTCAGACAAAACACCTGAGTAGAGACCACTCTTGAAGCTTGTGGACCCATCCTGCTAATCCTCACCAAGAGGAATTAGCAGAGTAAACAAGGTTAGGTGTGTACCAGTTTCTGTCCATCAATAGTTTTCTTGCTAGATGGCCATAAATTATTGCTTAAGACAATAATTTTAAAGCAAAGCAGTACTTAGCAGTAAACACAGGGTTTCTGTCCATTAGCCTCTTTGAAAAGACTTTAATTACAACTGGCAAAAAAAAAAAAACTACTTACATAAGATTAGAGAACTTGTCTCTGATTTTCCTTTCTCAGATAACCACTTGACTTCCCTCTTACCTTCCCCCTAGTTCTCTCCAGTCACACCCATTTTTTTGTTGCTAAGAAACCAAACATACATCTCCTGGAAGTAAGTGTACAGGGGTATCATAGTAAAACTCATTTATCAACTGAAGAAAGGAAAAAGAAAAGTTATCTCATTTATTTCCTATGTTCTTTACATATACTATTTCATTTAACTATGAAAGCAGCCTTAGGAATTACTATGTCCTTTACAAATGAACTGAAACCCAGTTCTATTATTTGCCTAGATACATACAAATAAGTAACAGAACAAGTGTTTAGATCAGTCATTATTACCAGTATTATTGCCATTTGCCTTATTTTCATATCTATTTCATGGCCTTCTCAAAACATTCTGTACACACCAAGAATTCCATAGAGTAAAATAGCAGTTTTGAGGGCTGGGGATATAGCCTAGCGGCAAGAGTGCCTGCCTCGGATACACGAGGCCCTAGGTTCGATTCCCCAGCACCACATATACAGAAAAACGGCCAGAAGCGGCGCTGTGGCTCAAGTGGCAGAGTGCTAGCCTTGAGAGGGAAGAAGCCAGGGACAGTACTCAGGCCCTGAGTCCAAGGCCCAGGACTGGCCAAAACAAAAAAAAAAATAGCAGTTTTGAGTATGATCCAAAAAAATTTTACACAAAAAATTAAAATTAAATGAGTTTTTTTGTATGTTTGTTTTTTGTCAGACGTGGGGCTTGAACTCAGGGCCTAGATGCTGTCCCTGAGCTCTGTCTGTTCAGGGCTAGCATTCTACCACTTCGAGCCACAGCACCACTTTCAGTTTCTGGTGGTTAACTGGAAAGAAGAGTCTCATAAACTTTCCTGCCAAGGCTGGCTTTGAATCACAATCCTCATATCTCACCCTCCTGATAAGTTAGAATTACAAATATGAGTCATCAGTACCCAATTTAAACAAGTTTTAAATGTATTGTTTTGTATACTTTTCCTCCAAAGGCTTATAAGAAATATTTTTCCTTCATAAAAATAAATAAGATTTTTATGTTAAAAAATAAAGTGGTGTTCAACAATAAAGTTCAAAGTATTGAATTCCAAGATTTAAAATACACTCTGACCAATTGATATTTACCAAATCTGCTTGACAAACCGCTATTCAAACAAAGAACTACATCAAACCTTCAAGCCTATTTCTTTTACTTTTTGTATTTTAACTATATTCCTGTTTAACTAAAGAAAAATAGATATATATGGTAAGCACTTTTCAGTCAAAAATAGCAAATCAAATACCAAAAAGAAAAATAAAAGTCTCAATGGTAAGTACTACAATTATCAAAAGAAAAGATAACCCAACTAATTTTTTAATTCTTATGAACAGAAATATTCCAGATAGAAAACAAAATTTTATATCTTAAAAAAAGAAAAAGAAAAAAACATCAACTTGTAAGTTTCTAAAAATTCTTCATCCATGCTATTAGGGAAAGTTGAATCCATAAAATTAATAGTAGTAAGAAATTAAACAATCTGTTCAAATGAAACAAAAGATCACTAATAGCTTCAGTCTGGATCAACAAATACTTTCTCTTTTTTTTCTTGTAACTGAATGTGCTTATTAAATTATTCCAATCTGCCACTCATTAGTTGTAGTTACTGGACCTCTGACAAATTTTTTTGTCATTGTTTGAGGAGTATAGAAGGAGGCAGAGAGAACAGCAATAATTTTTCAAAACTTAAGTCTTCTAGATCTTTCATTTCCAAGCATAGCAAGTTATATGTATATAAAGTGAAGTCTGAAGAACAAAAGCAGAAACAGAAAGAGTCCACAGATGTGCCACTACTAATAATATAAGAAACAAGGAAGATTAGAATAACTGGATGCTTTTGTTCTGTGATTCCAACAGGATTCAGTAAACATGTAAAAGAATAAACATATGTTATTTTCTGATGATTGAATACTATTTGAATATTCATCCAACCTACCTTTCACCTTAAAGTGAGTAATACAAGTCATTTTGCTAACCCTGGCATCGTTTACTATCACTCCAATGAACAAAGTCCAGTTTCCTGATGCTCACAGCCAAAATAAGCAAACTTACTTGGTTTGATCTAATAGCAAGCTCCAGAGCATTTATCCATGTACAGTTGAAGAGCCAGATTTTTTATTGCAAAAAAAGAGGGGGGAGAATTTAGAAACCACCCATGACTTTATTTTATAGTTAAAAAAATTAAGGCCCAGGAGTTTAATGACTTGCTACAAATCATACATTGAATTACTGGCAAGTTTGTTGATGTCTTATGTAAAGAACTATTGAAATAACAAGTATTTAAAAATATTATTCATAGAGCCCTAATAGAATTAGTAGTTACAAGACTTCAAACTTTTTAAAAATAATTTTCTTCTTTTATTAGTTGAAATAATGTTACTCAAAATGAGCTACTTTTCCTTATGTCAAAATTATAGACAAAAATGGATCATATTTAAAAATAAGCGTACAGCTCTTTGTCTTATTTCCAGAAAAGGAAAAATAATTTTAAATACATTTCTTTTCATATCCCAGTTCTAATACTTCTAGAATTAGTCCAAGTTGCAGAAAAGGAACAAACAAACAACCTGCAATACTTTTCAAGGATAAAATACAAATTAAGACAAAATCTCCCATAATCCTGATACCCAGAGTGTAGTGAGTCAATTTGTATTGTTTTAGGATATTACAGAAGGACACTATTTTATGCACCCAATTTATATTAGATATAAATAACAATTACATAACAATCATCATCGTTTTCCTTATTGAAACCTATTTTAGGATTCTGAATGAAGCTAAAGATGACACTATAATAATATTTAGTACAAACAAATTTCACGAAACAAAAATGCTAGTTATTTCAAAACTGAGCATGGGTTTTCTCAGCTAGGTAACTGGCTGGTGGCTTAAACCTATAGTCCTAGCTACTCAGGAGACTGAGATCTAGATGATTATAGTTGGAGACCATAGACAGTCCGTGGGACTCAACCTCCAAACTAACCAGCAGAAAGCCAGGCTGGAGGTGTGGTTCAAGTGGTAGAACACCAACCTGGAAAGCAAGCTAAACAAGCATAAAGCCATGAAGCCAAACTCCTATACTAGAAGGTGGTGGCAGGTGTGCCCCTCTTACATTCTCCAATCCCCAGGGACTGTTCATGGAGGTTAAGACTGGGCAGCAATAGTAATAATTTGGTGTTTCTATGCTGCTCCACAGAAAGGCAGTGGACCTGATAATATGACTTAGGAGAAGTATGGTTTACCTGCTCCAGCCTGTCTTTCCAATGTTGATTTCCCTCTTCCTCCAAACCCTTCTAATAAGACCATCAACTACAAATAGTGAAGAAAGTATGGATTTTTTTCTCTCAAGAAGTCTAGTTAGAGAAACAGAATAAACATAGAGAGTAATTAGCTAATAACATAGGCAGCATTAGTTACTGACTATTAACTAATTAGGTTTATTTGTACATGACTCACAGAATCAATCTTGTTTCTTCTGCTTACACCTAGCATATAATTAAATGTTGGAGTGGATGGCAAACTCTGTTCCATTTAGTTCAAAGGAGTAAAAAAAAACAAGCTACAGCAGTAGAAAGACCCTATAGGCAGGAGATGAGGTTCTAAATGGGATTTGTGGCCCTGATAGCATCCAAAGGCAGTCAATGGCTGAAGCACATTTCATGAGAGCACACAAAGGTGTGTGAGGGTCAATAAGAAACCAATCACGAATGAAATGAAGTGTATTCAATGATGAGTAGCAGTGACCTGGAGAGGATAATCTGAGAGGAACCAGGTGACAGAGAACCTAAGTCTTCTGAGCAGAATCTCAAGATCATGCTGTTGGCACCCAGCCTGAATCCTCAAGAACCTTTCTATGTATTTGGTACACCCATCCTTCACTGTGCTTCCTGCACTGCGGCTTACAACTCGTTCTATGGAGACAACCCAGCTCCTCTAGCCCCCTTCCCACCACCGCTGGCTTTTAAGCACCGACAAAAAAAGCTCATCTCTTACTTCAAGGCAAGACACTCAAGGGTGCAATTCTCTTCCCAAGTTCCCTGATGAATCAGGAAAGGCTAGGTATTCCCTGAACTCCCATTTTTATCCATCTCAATTTCTCCTGCTTTCGCACCCTTCTCCATTAACTTTTCTACAAGCAACATTTTAAAGAACCTTCATGTAATCTCTTCTGTTTGGTTTTTTTTTTTTTTTTACTGCCACATATTCATGGGGGGAAAGCTATGTTTATGAAGAAAAGGGCTGCATAGAGAAAGCTGTGTTGGAGGCAATCCAGTTTGGAAGGAGAATACAGAGCAGATTGGCTGGTGAGTACTGGGATAAAGAAATGACTGGGAGCCAATGAAGGATGCAGATCAAATTCATAAATGTTTGCTAAAATGAGAGAAAAAGAGAGAAACCTAGAAAAGACTGGCCTGAGTACAGGAAATAATCAAAGATAATTTTGATGTTGTATTTTTCCCCTAAAATCAAAAAGTATTTCTTTGATAGCATTTTCAATGTGATATCATGAATTTTTTTTAAATCCACACATTACCAAAAAAAGGCTGATAGAACCTAATAACCCAAACACATGAAGAGAAATACAATTAATAACAAAACTCTAAAAACAAAACTCTTCCTCATATTTTGGGGCCCTGAATCTGAAGATAGGATTAAGTACAATTCCAAAGTATTTGTAAAAGGTTGGTTTTATAAGTTGGTCATGTTAGATTTTGTAGTAAGTAGCTTTAAAAAAAAACAACATCTTTATTAGAGTCAGTAGCAGACTGTTTGAGTTAGAAATGCATCCAAACAGGGTAACATCTGGTTTTCATCTATTCCTATGAGACTTAGTGTTTTCAATAGAAAATTAGATACTGGGTCTTGGGTTAGAAAAGAAGAAAGACAATGTGAAAACAAGCAAGCTAAGAGATGAAAGAAATGATGCCTCGTCCAAGAAAGAGCTTATGCCATTATATAAACTTTCAGTCTTTGAATATAAGAAACAGTTCAACATTATCAATACTTGAATTGCATTCTTTATATCTAAGACAAGTTAAGCTTATGTTCTTAGCTCCCTTTCAAAATTCATACTTGGCAAAAATGCCCATAAATAAAAATGGAGAGCTTCATTTAATTAGTAGCAACTGTTATGTTACAAGATTCAATAAGAAAGCAGAAGGATGTCATGAAAAGTTACTGTAGCAATACATTATTTTATCTCATTGACTATTTCTACATATTAAAATTTATATCCAGTACCTACCAAAATTTAAAATATACATAATTATCAAATAAGTGGTTTCATTGATAGATTTCTTTCATTTAAAAAAAAAATTCAAGAGCAATGGGAGATCAGGAAGATCAAGGTTAAAGGCTAGTCTGAGCAAAAATGTTCACAAAATCATATCTCAAGTCAGGCACTGGTGGCTCATACCTGTAATCCTGCTACTCGGGATGCTGAGAGCTGAGGTTTGCAGTTCAAAGCCAGCTTGGGCAGGAAAACTCCATGAGACTCGTATCTCCAAAAAAACGACTCGAAACAAAGCCAGAAGTAGGACTGTGGCTCAATGCTAGAGTGCTAGCCTTGAGTACAAAGAGACTCAGAGACAGTGCTCAAACCCTGAGTTCAAGCCCCAGGACTGGCAAAAAAAAAAAAAATTAAGAAGAAATCCCTATCTCAAAGCTGGGTGTGGTGATGCATGCTTATCATCCCAGTTGTGTGGGAAGCATAAATCAGAGGATTATAGCACAGGCTGGTCCGGGCAAAAAAAAACTAAACCTTTTGCAAAAAATAATTAAAGCAAAAGAGCTGAAGGTGTGCTCAAGTGGCAGAGTGCAAACACAAGAACCTGAGTTCAAACCCCAGTACCTTCCATCCTGCCCCCCGCAAAAAAAACCTGCATGGAACTGACTAGAAAGTTGTGATACATCGTATGTTTGACAGTGTAAAAGTAAAAATTGAAAAAACTTACTTCTCAAGTTTAAACTGCTACTCGTGCAGAAAAAAAACAATATAAATGTAAGTATTCCCAGTTCCAAGATAGGCTCCCTGAGCAAAAGGTTCTATAGCCAACACATTAGGAAAACAGCAACTATTTTATATACATATGCATGTTAATTTATGGAGTCTACAAGATGTTTTAAGGGGTAGCTAGTATTTTCTAGATTTGATAGAATATAGGTAGTTTCTGGTAACTCATGCTTATAACCTTAGCTACTTAGGAGGCTGAGATCCAAGGATTGCTATTTCAAGCCAACCTAAACAGACAAATCCTCAAGACTCTTCTCTCCAATGAGTTAGCAAAATACCAAAAGTAAAGGAGCAGTTCAATGAGAGAGTGACACTGTTGGCTAAGAGGAGGCCCTGACACAAACATTTTGAAAAAACAAAAAACTTGTTCAAAACCTTTCATAATCACCTAGTAATGATCAAGCTATCTTTAAGGTTATCCTTAAAGATTCAGAGCTCTCATTCAATCATTCTCTTTCCATTCATTCACTGTCATTAAAACTAAGCCTGAGATACTGCAATGATTCTAACATTATAATTCATTAATCTCTCAGGACATTTAATCAAATATAATTCTTGATTCTTAATTTCAGAAATTCTGATTCAGCATAGGAATTTGGGTTTCAATTCCATGAATCAGTGTCAACCCTTTCATTTATCTCCTTCTTCCCCATCTCATTTCTACCTCATTATGTAGTTCGATTTTTACATAATGTACATTGATATAATGACTGCATTTGTCAATCCTTGTTGATTGTTCAGAAGAGTTACACCACTGGACTTCTCATCTAAATATATCATCCTTTAGTCAATTTGTCTGTGTATCTATGCATATAACCCTGTACATATTTTCATGTATGTCTGTATGTTAGATCTAACTTCCATATATGAGAGAAAGCATGCAATCTGTTGCTCTGAGCATGACTTACTTCACTTAACATAATCTTTTCTAGGTTTATCCATTTCCTTGCAAATGACATAATATTCTTTCTGACTGATAACCCAAAACCATTAATGCAGGTCAGATGTTGAGATGCTCAAAACACCTGACTTCTAACAATCAATAAGGAGACTAGATTAACTTTAATAACACATTTAAGGAAGGAAGGAAGGGAGGGAGGAAGGGAGGGAGGGAAGGAGGGAGGCAGGGAAGGAGGGAAGGAGGGAAGGTGGGAGGGAGGGAGGGAGGGAGGGAGGGAGGGAGGGAGGGAGGGAGGCAGGAAGGCAGGAAGACAGGAAGACAGGGAGGGAGGGAGGGAGGGAGGGAGGGAGGGAGGGAGGGAGGGAGGCAGGGAGGCAGGGAGGCAGGGAGGCAGGGAGGCAGGGAGGCAGGGAGGAAGGGAGGAAGGGAGGGAGGGCGGGTGGGCGGGCCAGCCAGGCACTGATGGCTCAGGTCACTCTTGTAATTCTAACTACTCAGGAAGCTAAGATCTGAGGTTTGTGGTTCAAAGCTAGTCCAAGCAGGAAAGACCATGAGACTCTTATCTCCAGTTAACCACTAAAAAAACAGAAGTGGAGATGTGGCCCAAGTGGTAGAGTACTAGCCTTGAGCACAAAAGCTCAGGGACAGTGCCTAGACCCTGAGTTCAAGCCCAGGACTGGCAACAACAACAAAATTTAAATCCAGCCTTCAATGACTATAGTAAACATCATTTTATTATCAAAACGAGAAAGGAGAAGATAAACTAAACAAACTCAAACCACACCCTAAAAAAATGCCTTCTGAAACAGTTCTAAAAATATGAAAGCCAGGAATTTTATTCCACAGTAAGAATTATTAGTTTTCATTCCCCTGACAAATTTCAAGAATTCTTGAGTTCTCAGAAACAGTACACACAATTTTTATGAATACATAAATACATGCTGTTATGGAGAAAAACTCACAGTACCTCCAAGTAATTATCCTATTTCTCAGTTTCTCAAATGAAGAACCACTACCCGTTTTATTTATCTACTAGAAACTGTGATGCAGTTCACATCAGGACTCATGACATACAGCCACACAACTTTCAGTGTTCTTTTCTCTCTGGGAACCAAACAGAAAGCAATGTACCTTTGCAGAGTCATGTTCAAAGAGCCTGTACAAGCCTTAATCTTGTTCTGTGCTTCAAGATGAGTCATTCCTTGCGCACTGATCCCATCAATGCTGAGGACAACGTCGCCTATTCTCACGTTGGCCTGGGACGCCTTGCCCCCATCTTTCAGCTGTAAGAAGAACACTCCGTTAGGAAAAGAACAAAGAATAAGGGCTGCAGATAATAATCACATTTCCTCATACCAGAAAGAAATTGTATTCACAAACAGGGTAATGAAAAATTACCCTGTTTAACATGTTCAAATGACATTCATGTATTTTCTTAAATTCTTACTCTACTAATAAAGGCTGAGCTTTCTAGAAAAGGCACCCTGATAATTTCTCCCTTTCTCCCATTTATAACATTCATTGTTATGAATGGGGTAAAGAAGTCACCAAGGAAACTTCACATTTACTTTATTTTATTTTTTATTCAATTTTTTTCTTATTTATTGTCAAAGTGATGTACAGAGAGGTTACAGTTTCATACATTAGGCCTTGGGTACGTTTCTTGTACTGTTGAAACTTCACATTTTAATGAAAGAAAAGGAAGATAATCTGAATGGGGTTTTTACACTCTTCTAGAAGAAGAAATGATCTAATTTAGATCTCACTGTATGTAAACAATGTTGTAAGTCTAACTTTAATTTGAGGAGTTAGGTCTTTAAGGCTTAGAAGGCATATCTAGTCCCTACCAAAATGAACAAATAACCCTGGAGTCCAGATAATGAAAGTATAAACACAATAATTCATACTAGATTTTATTTTGGTTCAAGAAGGGCAAGTATAAAAATAAAATTAGCCAGAAATAGAACTGCAGCTAAAACATGCTCTCATGAAATAGCCTTAAAATAGAAACACTGAAACCTATGGCACTTGTTCCAAATGCATCCAACAGAAATAACTTAAATATTCCCAGGCCATGAAGGTATTAATACATATTAATTAAGTATGTAATTAATATACTAACTACATACATGCATTAAACAATGCAGGAAGTAATCCTATCAAAGGCAATTTCATAACAGACAAATATCTCTTACTCCTTTGGCTCATAGGATCCTAGATCCTGAGATCTGATCGTCTTAAGAAGTTCGAAACTGAATCCTCAGAATTATCTGAAGGACTGCTTTTATCCTTTCATTCTTATTTTCACATCATGAAACATAAAAATACTGTATAGCTCCATGAATGCTGCCTCTTTCTTAGGGACCATACATAAGAAAACTGTTAAATTTAATTAATTCATCCATTCCCCTCCCTTATAGTCCTTGACCTCAATCTCGCCTACTGCCCTCCTCTTGGCCTCATTCCCTCCCTTCAGACTCTACCTATTCCTCTCCTTCTCATCCATCTCCACAGTTCCACGTTGGTGGCTGCCACACTTTGATTCTGATTTAAGTATGTCCCCAATGGGATTCTGTGCTGGAATTTAATTTCCATCATGAAGCATTGTGGAAACCCAATCTGATGATCAATGGCATTAGGAGGAGGATCTTTGGGGAGAGTTTAGGATTACATATTTAAGGTATAGACCCATGATGAAATTCCTGGTGGCTTTTATTTTTTAAAAAACTTTCCTCTTTTTCAGTGCAATACACACACCACCACCACCACCACCACCATGATCATCATCATCTTCATCATCGCTTCCCATGCAATGGGACTCTGCCAAAAGGAAACCACTCACCCAATCTGTGGTATTATGCTATTGGCAACAGAAAATAGACTAATACATTGGTCCCAACTTCCTGAGAATCTAGGATTACAAGCAGAAGCCACCAGTACCCACCAACAATGGTTATTTTTGAGGTCTGGTCTCACTTTATGACCAGCCAGGCCATAGCTATGATCCTTCTACTTCTGCTTCCCCATGCTACTAGAAATGCCACTGTGTCGGCCAATGACCTCTTTCTTTCTACAATTATGAATTATAAGATGTTTTTTCTTGAAAAGGAAGTCTACTCGAAAATAGGAGAAACTGTATGTGTGGTGTGGGGAAGAATGGAGAGTTTCCCTTATGTTGCTCTCACTAGGAAATACTACACACAATTCTCTTCAGTCATGTAGGAAGATAGCTCCTTGGTGTCTTTCATTACTCAGGGGAAAAAGTAACTGGTACTATTCACTGAGCACCAGCAGTAAGTCAAGACTTGGAGTAATCTTCAAAAGCCATTATTACAAGAGAGTTTTAAATTTATGTTACAGATGTGGAAATAGAGCTACACAGTGGTTCAGTGCCTTGCCATGTCTATACAGCAAGTAAGAACACATGAGTGGCCATAGCTTTGAACACATGAGTTCATCATATTCGTGCTAACCATAGAACACAGGATTGCCTGAGCTCTCTAAGCTCAGGCTGTCTCTGTAGAACTGGAGACTGCAATACCACATACCTCACACAATAAAATACTAGCACAGCACATACCATGAAATGCATTGCATAACCTATGTTCACTATCACTTGTTCATTATTACACTCTGCCACAAATTTACACAAGCTACAGGGCAGAGGAAGACAGCTCCTAGCACTGGGCAGTCAGACCTGCTTCGGGCTTTTCCTCTCCCTCATTAAAGGAAAGACAAACACCCCACTCTTTGACTCATTATCTTCCTTTTGCTTTTGCAAGCCTAAACTTTCCCCTCATTCAGCAATAGAGAAAAACTGGCCACAGATGTAGAACCCTAACTCATCATCTTCCTTCACAGCTAACCACTACCCAAGTCTGAGTCGCTCCACTGCCACAGAATGGCAAGCTCCTGCTAGTCCCCAGAACAATGTAGTGCCACTGGATGTTGCCACTGTAGCAAAAAGCTAAGGGATGCCAAGGGATGATGGTAAGGGAGTCCTGAATTGAGTGCTGGTGAAAAAGGACAGGAAAAAAAGAAAAAACAAAAACATGGGAGAATGAAGGAAGGTATTGAATGTGGAAGGTAGAATATGGAAGCTAGACTATGAGGGAATTAGGGGCCACATGATATTCCAAGTGATGGAAATCCATATCTGTCTCTGTGTATGTTATACACCTAAATTCATATGTACACAATATTAGAATTGAACAATATATCAAAATAGTCACTAATAATAGAAAATATTTACATTTCAATTTACACTGGTAAAATAACATACACAACTATAATTACTAAGAATGACTTAGAATCAATTTCCCCACAGCAATATTTATGCATACTATTAAAGATGTCACTAATACATTATTCTCAAATAAAATTTATAACTACAATCCCTCCCAAATACTTAGCCTTCACACAACTGTGTGGTTCTGGCAGTATTTTTTCCTAAGACAAAATGTAGAACAGCATGTTTAATAAAACGGAATTGAAAATAAAATATTGGGATCTCCTACAGCAGACTAGTAAAACAAGGGTCTCAGAAATATATTTAATAGAAAAGAACTATGCCATATGGGCTCCAGTTGGAATCAGATATTCCTATTACACTAACTATTCCCATCATCCTCCACCTCCCTCACAGAAACAAGCCCACAGAGCTTCCATTTATAAATCTATAAGCCATTATGGCAATACCACTAGAAGTCAGACTAACTCCTAAGACTTCTCTGTAAAATGATCATGTAATATAGCCCCTGCATTACCCTAAACTGTTCCATAATAGGCTTTTCCATATCTAGTCAAAGAAGTGGCTTATCATTCTCCAATGATTCTCTTCAATATTAAAGGAACACTCATCTGCAAACAAAATCCTCTACCTGCCTTCCTTTGGAAATAAACTATAAGTTTAAGACCCAGAAAATAAGGTTATCAACACAAAAATTATTTATTGAAAATATGTAAGTATATAAAAATACTCTATGGGTAACAAGTAGAAAACATATATCTACATAACGAACCATTACTAAAATACTAGTTCTAGTGTTTTCAACCTTCTACATATTTTCAACAAATATGGAATGCTTAGAAACACATGACCCTAAGACCATGAGTATGGCAAGAATGCCATAAGACTCCGTTCCTTTAAAAAAAAAAAAAAAGGAACAATAAATAGATGGCTCCAGCAAGAAATACTAACAGAAATTTCTCATGTCAAAAAACCATGGGAACTAAACCATGGGAAAAATAAAGGCTATTGTTTTTCCTACCACTGCTTCATATCAAAACCTGAAGATATTTGTTAATAAAATTGCACGAGGACTTTTTTTTGAAGGAGAGAAAACACTGAAAAAGTGTTATTTTTGAAAAATTCATCTTATCAGCAATCTGATTTTGTTTCAAGATGTATTTTCTGGCATTTCAAAAAACTGAATCCAGACTCACAAACCTATGATGCAAAGAAGGTGGACTACCACATCTACTTCTTCATTGAGGAAATATCTTAGGCACTTTTTTTCTGTCCTGAATGGCTTCAAACTATGATTCTCAACAATCTCAGCCTCCCAAGTAGCGAGGAGTAGAATGTTGAGCCATCAACAGTGGGTCACAAGACTTTTCCAAATCCCAATTTGTTTACTCTGACTCCAACGCATATTAATCTACTCTACAATATTAATACTTTAAGGCTACCCTTTTCTTACAGTATTCGTTGTTACGTGGTATCGGTACTTTAACCACTCTACAAATGCTACTGATGTATATTTAAAATGCCAATCTTTGATTTGGGTAACACTGTGGGGTGAATGTGGTTTTTCCCCTAAATATTCAGGTGCTGCAAACTTGGTGGTCAGTGTGGCAATGTGAGAAAGTGGTAAAAGCTTTGCAAGATGGACCATAGGAGAAAGTGACCAGGACAATGCTCAACGATGCCCTTGGAAGGGATTGATGCAGTTATTTTAAAACTTGAGTTAGTGTCCACCTGAGTGTATTATTGAAAAGGAGCAAGAATGGACGCTCTCTAGCTTTTTTTTTTTTTAATGACCACTCCTCTTACACTGCCTTCCATATGGAGACCCAGCTATGACCTTACTAGAGGCTGACCCAAGGGGGTTATCTGATGTTGGACTTTCAGCCTCCAAAACTGTGAATTAAAAGTCAACTTCTTTTCTTCATAAAGTACCTAGCCTCGGGAATTTTGTTTCAGAAACAGAAAAATGGACTAACATAGACATGTCATATAATCATGTTCCTTTAAAAATCTGAGCTTACTGTGGATTTGATATCATTTTCTGGAAAAGACAATGATTTGGCCTTTTATAAGTTAGCTAGTAGATAGACAAAAACAATCACTGATTTCTGAGTAAGTGAATAAAATTCTGACTCATGTGAGCACTTCAAGCATGGGCTCTCTTTTGGACTGTGAGTCAAACTGTAACCAGTTTTACCCAAGAGTTAGAGAACTTACCTTATATGGTAGCAAGACAAATACCTCAAAGTATTTATCATTATCCACCCCAAACCAAGCAGTAGTTAGTAGTGGGTGAGTAAGCCTCTTTCCTTATGCAGTCACTTAGCTACCGACAGTTTCTGGTAATATTTCTTTAGCAACTGTTTCACATCATTTATTGAAATATCATCTTACTCTACTCAGTCCTAATACAATCTAAGCACGTCTTCTTGCTAGAAGTCAGTGGCTCATACCTATCATTCTAGGCATTCAGGAAGCTCAAATCTGGACAATCAAAGAAAAACTTGAGCCAAACACCAGTGGCTCATGCCTACAGTCCTAGCTATTCAAGAAGCTGAGATCTGAGGATCATGGTTAGACATCAGCCTAGGCTGGAAAGTCTGTGAGATTCTTATCACCACTTAATCACCAAAAAGCCAGACGTGGAGGTATGACTCATAAGGTAGAGCACTCGCCATGAGCAAAAAAGCTCAGGGACAGTATCCAGGCTCAGAATTCAAGCCCTGGGACTAGCATACACATTAGAAGGAAGGAAGGAAAGAAGGAAGGGAGGGAGGGAGGGAGGGAGGGAGGGAGGGAGGGAGGGAGGGAGGGAGGGAGGGAGGGATAAAGAGAGAGAGATAAAGAGAGAGAGAAGAGAAAAGTTAAGTTTGCTAGATTCCATATTCAATTAACCAGCAAAGAGCAGAGCTGGAGACATGACTCATGTGGTAGACTGCCAGGCAAGCAAATAAGCTTAAGTGAATACAAAGCACTGAGTGTCACTCCAGTGCTGAAAAAGAAAATGTCTTCTTAAAAATCGTATGTCTTATTTGGCTGTGATTCACTATTAATATGTTGCATAACATGTTCATTTTACAAATAACTCATATGTGTCTATATCAAAGATTTACTGTGGCTGGACACTGATGGCTCACACCCTATATTCCCAGCTACTCAGGAGGCTGAGAACTGAGGATTAAGGTTCAAAGCAGCTGGGGCAGAAAAGTACTCATGAGACACTTTTCTCCAATTAACCACTCATAAAAATGGAAGTGGTGCTGGGGCCCAAAGTGGTAGAGTGCTAGCCTTGAGCAGAGACAGAGCTCAGGCCCTTGAGTTCAAGCCTCATGACAAATTTAAAAAAAATAAGATTTACTGTGTTTCATAGTTAATACCTAAAATAGCATTCTATCAGAAATTTACAAATATGCTTATTTGTAAAAGAAAACAATTCACTAATATCTCAATGCCAAACATATTCATTATGTATACAGAGATCAGTGCTTCAGTGTCTTCACTCCCGAATACTCTAGACATGGTAAAAAGCTGTCACAGGTGATTATGAAGGTTAGTCAACTCCAGTCTACTTCTGAGCAAATTGACACTGGAAACTACACTTTACAAATCTCCCTCTCCAATGGGATCTATTCAAGGACTTGAGCTTACATGCAAATTATATGTAATGTACTGCATGAAATGTATTTTCTACCCAGTTGGACCATAACTTTCCAGGACCTCTCAAAGGCCACTATGACCAAGAAAAATTTTAACAACTTATGATTTAATGAAACTTTAGAACCAATTTTTAAAGTGTAGTTCCCAACCACAAGCATCAGCATAATTCTACATCATGGGGGAAAATCCAGGCCTTTAAAAACCCACAAACTAAAGATGTCTCAAAACAAACAAATAAAAACTCCATTAGGATCAAGAAAATTGAAAAAGGCAAAATGACTATATAAAGTAATACAAAATCATGATTTCACATAACAGACAAACATAGCTTAAGAAAATGGATTCAGTTTTAAAAGGCTGTAATCGTCACAGCACTAATCAATACTTAATGAGAACCTACATAAGGCAATACCTTTATTTCTAAGAAAATATCTGAAAAAAAAACAGCCATGGCCTTTTCTCTCATCCACTGTTTTATAATATTTCGCTTGACATTGTCTACAGTTCTCTATCCTGCAAGACTCCCCACACTCTGTGGTATAAGGTTAGTTTCCCGCATCTCTTATGTATGCAGATTCTAACAAATTACTACAAAAATGGAAGTTGAAGAACCCAATCAGAATATATACCCAGATTTTTTACTACCAGATTCAGTAGATAACAAATTACTGACATGCTACGGCAGCCACTAAGAAGTCTTCTGTATAGCTGGACAGTCAAAGATGCAAAAGTATCTACATAGAGCTTACTGTTTTTCATGTATCTAAATTCCTTGGAATTTTTGCATGTGGACACTAAAATAAATCCTTATTATTCTCTAACTGCTTCATGAATGATTCATATTCCTATTATGAAATATTAAAGTGAAAGAATTCTAAAACACAAAATGTTTAAATTCAGCTCAGCAAAAGACAGGATTATTACAAAACAGTAACAGAACAAAGATTATAGATTCAAAAGACTCAAGATAAATTTGAATGCTCAGAAGTCAGACTAGAAATTACTAAAAAATCTGGGGCTTGTTATGCACAGAAATATAAAATAACACTGTAAATAAAGCTTTAGAATCACAAACAAATGCAAACTGGAAAACCACCAAAAACATGTTATGATGGACCAAAAAAAGAAGAATAAAAAAAGAGAAGAAAAAATATAGGATGGGAAATAATAGAAAAAATAGGGTACATATATTCAAACACAACTTATAAATTCCTTCTTCTTGTCTTTTATGGTAAACACAGATGCTTCTCAAAACACCATACCCTCAGGCACTGGTGGCTCATGCCTGTACTCCTAGATACTCAGGAGGCTGAGACCTGAGGATCACAGTTCGAAGCCAAGACAGGCAGAAAAGTCTATAAGAATCTTATCTCTGGGGCTGGGAATGTGGCCTAGTGGCAAGAGCACTTGCCTCGTATACTTGAAGCCCTGGGTTCGATTCCCCAGCACCACATATACAGAAAACGGCCAGAAGTGGGACAGTGCTCAGGCCCTGAGTTCAAGGCCCAGGACTGGCCACAAAAAAAAAAAAAAAAAAAGAATCTTATCTCCACTAAACTACCAAAAAAATAAATAAATAAAGCCAGAAGTGGAACTGTGCCTCAAGTGGTAGGGTCCTAGTCTTGAGCAAAAAGTAAGCCAAGGGCATAGGCCAGGCCCCAAGTTCAAGTCCCAAGGACCAGCCCCCCCCCCCAAAAAAAAAGCCTATATCACATCAATATTAGAAACCTCAAAAGACAGCACTGCAAAGCAAAGCAGGAGAGCAGAATGTCTAGCTTTTCTATAGACCTCATCTACACTCATTTACAGGACAAGAATCTTCTTTCCACCAGAAACAGCTGAGCTCTCTGGCCATCTAATACTCAATTGTGCATTTATTTATTTATCAAACGTTTTGTCAATGAGTCCGTGAGGACTAGCTACTAATGACTATCATAATGAACCATTAGAGTAGTACAGGGAAAGCAAATACTCCATTGTCATTTAGCATGCTACATGAGAGGCTCAGGAGCAAGCTTTTGACCCTAATGGGACCTGTATCCTTGTTAAGGTCAAAACCACACTCACTAAACTCCTGTGCCAGTTCCTGAAGTCCCATCTCTCTCACACCCAAAATAAACCAGCTTTGAGAAAACTGCATTTAAAAACTAAAAGCAAGGTTCAGATTAGGAAACATGTTAGTCGGACTGTACTGTGTATGTTTATATCGTATCAAGTGCTACCCCAAAATTTCTATGCTCAAGCCTAACATTCCAATGTGGAAGCAGATTTAGAATTAAGTATTGGTTAAGAGGCTGAGAGAATTTAAAGGTGGAAGAAGAAGAGGAGGAGGGGGGGAGGAGGAAGGAGGGGGGAGGAGAAGGGAAGAGGAGGGAGGAGGGGAGAGGAGGAGGAGGAGGAGGAGGAGGGAGAAGGAGGGAGGAGGAGAAGGGAGGAGGAGGAGGGAGAAGGAGGGAGGAGGAAGGAGGAAGAGGACGAGGAGGAGGAGGAAGAAGAGGAAGAGGAGGAGGAGGAGGAGGAGGAGGAGGAAGAGGAAGAAGAAGAAGAAGACGACGAAGATGACGACGACAAACCCTCCACTGCTAGAATTTAAAGGTGGAAGAAGAAGAGGAGGGGGGGGGGAGGAGGGAGAAGGAGGGAGGAGGGGGGAGGAGGAGGGAGGAGGGGAGAGGAGGAGGAGGAGGAGGGAGGAGGGAGGAGGAGGAAGGAGGAGGAGGAGGAGGAGGAAGAAGAAGAAGAAGAAGAAGAAGAAGAAGAAGAAGAAGAAGAAGAAGAAGAAGAAGAAGAAGAAGAAGAAGAAGAAGAAGAAGAAGAAGACTAACCCTCTACTGCTACAAATAAAACATTAAAAGGGTAAGGGGTCCGATTCTGGTAAGGACTCAGAAGAATACCATTGTAGGGAAAAGTTCCATCTTCTAAGAAATTACTTCTAAGAAAGTATAATCTTCTAGGGAGTCATGAATAGAATGCTGTTAGAAATAGGAAGCATAACAGTCCCCTTGACCTGTGGGGATGCACTCCAGGAGCCCACACTCTAGGAAAGCCTACTATATAGAGATGGAGGCAGGGCCACAAAACAACACTGGACTCTTCCAGTCTGGAAGAGGCAAAGGCACCACACTACAACCTTGTGAGAGCTGAAGCATAGGCTCTGGCCAGCAAGGCCGGGGAGATTGGTGCCCCTAAAGCCTTGGGAGCCTCATTTTTCCCAGTATGTGTAGAGATGAGAGTCAGGAAACATGATTCTTTAGCCTTAAGGTGTACTTTCATTTGCCCTGTTGGATTTTAGACTTACTTGGAATCAGCCACTCCTTTCTTTCTTCCTATTTTTCCCTATTAGAACTGGGAGTGTCTACCCATGGAAACACATTACTTGTTTGTTTTCACAGGTTCACAGCTGGAGAGCAATTTGCCTCAGGATAACTCATACTTGGTATCTTACTCATATCTCGTTAGATAATACACTGATGAGTCATTGGACTTTCGAGTTAATACTATACAAGATCTGCGGGGTACAGATGCAATGACTGCATTTTACATCTGAGAAAGGCAGAAATTTTGCAAGCCAGTGTGGCATGCATAAGCCTGAATATTACTGACCCCACCCCCCCCTCAAAAATTGCTATGCTGAAATCGAATCTACCAAATAGCACGAAGAGACAGGATCTTTAGGAGGTGATTAGTCCCTGAGGGCCAGATTTAGCTTGTGACCCCTTCCAACACAGATGGACACATCTATAAGGCTCTACATTTAAAGCAAAGAATGAACCCTCATCAAACACAAAATCTGCAGGAAGCTTGATTGGCCTCCAAAATTGAGAAGGAAATTGTCTGTTCTTTTATAAATTACCCAGTCAGTTACTTGACTGACCCATCAAGAATATTATGTATATTTCAGTACCAGAGAAACAACCACAACCAGAAGTTAAAAACACAAAAAAAAACTACCAGGAATGCCTTTTTAAATGGCTGGTACAGAGAAGATTGAGGGCAACAGAATAATAAACTAAAACCATGATGCTTTACCCAGTGCTTTCCAAGGTAATGATTGTCACACGATCAAACTTCTGCTCCTAGAAATAAGGTGGGCTTCTTTGCAAAGTAATAAGACTCCCATTTTAGGGGATGTTTAAACAGAAGGACAGACAACCACATGGGTACTGACAGGAGATATATGAATCTGAAAACAATAAACACAATATAAATTCAATAAGTGGTTGGTGTATAAACAACAAAACAATACCATAGGGCGAGATTCCTAGCTTAGTGGTAGAGTGCTTGCCTAGCATGCATGAGGCCCTGGGTTCGATTCCTTAGTACAATATAAACACAAAGAATAAATTATTTTTATAAAAAAAAGAATACCATAATAAAACTTTAACTACATGTCTCCAATGGTCTTTTTCAGCACTATTACAACCATGCAGTTCCAATAATTACTACACTCAGTCATTTCAGGCAAATTGAAAACATTTTTGCTTTTTCATAGAGACTACTATAAGATGTGTAAGGCTCACCAGAAAAGAAATCCACCACGATTCAGGCAGAAAGGAGTTTATTAGAGAGAAAGCAAACTGCCAGCCCACACAAGAAGGAGGCATGGGAAGACAGAGGGGAAGGAAGAAGGGAAGAAGAGAGAAAAGAGTGAGAGAGTAAGAGAGAAAAGGAAAGAGAGCAGGAACTGTGTTGAGCCAGATTATATAGGGAACGGCGGGAGGTATGGCCAGGTAGATTGGATGTGACCTCAGAGAAGGGGGAAATAACTGCCTCCAGGTATGCCAGTTACCTAGGTAATGCAGGTACTAGGTGCAGACTTAAACAGGTGGGGGACATCTGCATGAAGCACTCCCTGGGGTGGATCTTACACAAACCAGAGTGGAATATAAAACAGCAGAAGCTTCACGATCCAGTTAGAATGCCCAGTGATCACTCCTGCTTGTTTGACAGAGAAAAGAAAGTGTGAGGGACTGAAGTTGGCACTGGTAGCCAGAGGTCAGGACCTTTTAAAACAGAACAATCATCAGACACTGAGTGGCTTAACTGGTACTAAAAGAAATCTGACCAGTGGCCAAGTAACAGACATAAGCATGTGGGACAAGAGGCTTGGCAGATCTCTAACACAAATTCATAGGTGACCTGGACAGTATCACTGCCATTTGTGTCCCGACCTGAAGTGACACCATCTACATCTTCCTCCTGCATGCTGGAAATCTACCACAAAATATCATTATTTGGGGAGTGATCAGAGACCAACACCTAAATAGCTCAATTAAAAATTATACTACTGGCCTGGCACTGGTGGCTCACGCCTGTAACCCTAGCTACTCAGGAAGCTGAGGTCTGAGGATCTCCGCTCAAAGCCAGCAGGGGCAAGAAAGTCCATGAGACTCTTACCTCCAATTAACTACCAGAAAACCAGAAGTGGCTGTGCCTCAAAGTGTTAGAGCACTAGCCTTGAGCAAAAAGAGCTCAGGGACAGCATCCAGGCTCTGAGTTCAATGCTCACAATTGAAAAAAAAAAAAAAAAAAAAACTAAACTACTGTTGAAAGACAAGTTAATCTTGTAGTAGTAATAATTTAAATACTGAATCAACATTCCAGAAAGTTACTACTCAGGAAGCAGAAAAGTCCATAAGACGTTTATCTCCAGTGATCCACCAAACAACTCTGGCTCAACTGGTAGAACACTAGCCATGAGAGAAAAGCTAAGGGACAACACCCAGGCACTGAGTTCAAGCCTCAAGTACTGCCACAGAAGAAAGGAAGCAGGGGGGGGGGGGGGAGCAGGGCGAGGCAGGCAGGCAGGCAGGGAAAGAAACATTATCTTCAAAACTGAGTCTACCAATTACTAAACTTTTCTGTCCTGACCTTGCCTAACAGTTCAGCCAAAAAGTGGTAGGAGTTATTTAAGATTATGTAATTTAAGATTTCTTACCACTCTAAGAGTCTACCTTTCTCTGCCTCTGATGTGTGTGACATTAAGCTCCCTGGAAACAAGAAATAATTTAAGTAATAACTAACACCACCTAAGATCTTTAAACTTAAAAACAAAAGGACATTTATGAATACCATTTGCTGATTAAAAACAACAAAAATTTCAAAATGACAAATTAAAAAGGAAGAAACCTCACCCTATGCCCTTCCTGAAAAGCAGTGGGCTAGTAGCAACCATGGTCATACCTACATCAACATGCTATCTAGTTCTGCTTGATGTCAGCAACAAAAAGGAAAAGGAAGAAAGGACAAACTATACTGGAGAGGTATTTAAAATGTATTAGCTAACTTAATCTCACAATGATGTTAATAATAATGATGAAAACACTAATGAAAGAATAATAATACTAATAAAAATGAAAAATGTTATTATCCCCAATTTATATAACTGAGGAAACAAGACAGGGAAAACTCAAATTACTAGTCAAAGGTCACAGGTGAGTGGCTGGAACCCAGACAGCAGGATTCCCAAACCCATCTTGCCATCCCCAACCGACTGTCCACTCACCCAGATCAGCTGTCACTCTCTCCAGAGATAAGACATTTCATACTCTGGCCAAAGGCACATGTTTTATCTGTGAAGGCTTATTCCCTAAATCCCACCTATCTGCTCTCTTACTTATATAAAGTAGGCTGGATAAGTCTGAAGGGAAATATCTCCTTCTTTTTTTTTTTTTTTTTTTTTTTTGGCCAGTCCTGGGCCTTGGACTCAGGGCCTGAGCACTGTCCCTGGCTTCTTCCCGCTCAAGGCTAGCACTCTGCCTCTTGAGCCACAGCGCCGCTTCTGGCCGTTTTCTGTATATGTGGTGCTGGGGAATCGAACCTAGGGCCTCGTGTATCCGAGGCAGGCGCTCTTGCCACTAGGCTATATCCCCAGCCGAAATATCTCCTTCTTAAAACTTAACTCTAGGGCTAGGAATGTGGTTTAGTGGTAAAGTGCCTGCCTAGCATGCAGGAAGCCCTGGGTTTGATTCCTCAGCCCCACATAAACAGAAAAGGCCAAAAGTAGTGCTGTGGCTCAAGCGGTAGAGTGCTAGCCTTGAGCAAACTGAAGCCAGGAGCAGTGCTCAGGCCCTGAGTCCAGGCCCCACGACTGGCAAAAACAAAAACAAAAACCCTTAACTCTAAATTAACTATCTTGATTAACCCTAAGTGTCAACCTCCAAAAGGAACACAGACATTTCCAAACATCACCCAAGTTTTTAAACAAATTCCCAAATCAAAAATTCTAACTGCCTGGACCAAAACAGAAGAGAAAGTAGAAGGGGAAAAGGGAGAGATAAAAAAGGGAAGGGAGACAACAGGGATAAAAAAAATGGGACAGAGCCCCCAACATCTCCCTTCTTCATTGGAAAATCTCTGTAGTTCTCCTGAATCTTGAACCCTAATCCCATTAAGAGGCTCATTTGAGGAGAGAAGGAGCTTATCCTGCGCCTGCCTTCCAAGATGGTGCATGGACTACTCATTCCTCCCAACATTTTACCTTGGTAGAAAGATCGTCCTTGGCCAGTACTAATGATAATAGAAGCTTCCTTCTGAAGGGACTGAGGGAAAGAGGAAAACAAGAAGCTCAAATATCACTAATTTATTAATCATAGAACACAAATTAACTGTGAAGATCCAGTCTTTTTAAATCTGTTGTAGTCACACACACACACACACACATACACACACACACACACACACACACTCATCAGCCAGCAGTGGTGGTGGTAATGCTGGCTACCCAGAAGGTTGAAAACTGAAGGATCATGCCTTGAGACCAGTGTACTCAGAAAAGTCACTAGTCTCTACCTCCAAGAAAATCAGCAAAAAGCGGGGCTGAATGTGTAGCTCAAGTGGCAGAGCAGCCTAACAAATGTGAGGTCTCGAGGTCAATCCAAAGGACCTCCAAAAAAAGAAGGAGAAAGTTTGAGTTCTACTGCTAATAGCACAAATATTATTATATATTCTAAAGGAACAAAGACTAATTTTACATGTCTCAGTACAAAAGAAAGATCATAAGATGATTGATATGTTAAATTGAATTAATCATTCCATTTATTTACATATATTAAAACATCACATAATACCACAAAAAATGTATACAATTAGAAGTTGCCATTCAGGAAATAGGTGAGATTGGAGAAATAGAGAGAGATGTCCTGTACTCACAAACTGACATGTTAAATTGAAACCCCCTGTGCAACTAAATTTATCAATTCAATATAATATTAACAAATAAATAAAGAGGGGATATTATAAAAGGAAGCTAAAGATCTCTCCTTTATGAGATTCTTTCCTGTCTCTGATTCTGGCATAAGAAACCTCTAATTTCAATTAAACAAAGATGATAAAATGAACATTCATCTTACCAATGCTATAAAAAGACATAAAGCACAGTTAGCACTTCTCAGACGTAAGGGTTATATAAATCTTAGTTGTTATTGAAAACTTCCAAGCCATGAAAGAACAGTAATATAATCTGCAAGTGATGTATCTGGAAAGATTACTGGCACTGAAGATACATTCCAAAGAGATTATCCAATATCCAATTTGTTTTCAAGCCAGAAAGACAAGGAAAGTGTTCCAGGATTTAAATATGAACGGGAAATAGTAAAAGATTATGTAGTCTGATAATGTAAATTCCCAAATATCACACAAAGATAATCAACATCATTGTTACGATGTTCTGTGAGACAATGATTTATGGGATGCCTTATTAATTCAAGAACTTGGGCTAGGATTAAGTTTCTTAAGAATTAACACTGGATTGCTAGTTAGGTTTATTCCTCTCAGGAGTCAGAATCAGATCAGATCCTGACTTTGTTCTGAATAAAGTGATGATTATTGCCCTTCGTCCACAATGACAAAATGACCGCATCCTGAGGTCAATGTCAAGGATCTCTGGTAGGAAATACAGCAAGGTTTACAATTCACATGGAAAAGTTTCAAATGGAAAGAATATGTTCTCCATGACAAACGTAGAGAATACAGACTCTTCTGACAGATAAAAGATACACAAAAAGACACTGTCGTTTATACCACAGTACAAAATTCACTTTTTTAATAGTAGAAAAGGAGCTAGACATGGACATATATCAAGAACCCACTCTTAACTTCTAGGTGAACTCAAGGTAGATGAGAGTATCATTAATTCTTTTGAATCATGACGTTTCAGATTGTCTCTCAAATTATCACATCTGGATTACATGATTAGCAGACGAGCCACAATTTTTGTTTAATCCTAAATTGGCTTATACCACCCATTTAGCATTTGCACAGTTGTCAGATATAATGACTTATTTTAGGATTAGCTTACATAAAACAAGATTCTGAATATCAAACCAAAGAGACATTTTAAAATACATTACATGCACCATCTTCAATAAATTCATTTGATTGTCAGTTCCTTTAAGACATCCAAACAATTCTTAATTGACAGTTAAATGCAAAGTTATGGTCAGTAATTCTCATTAGCATGAAAGAAAGCATGTATATGGTATAAAAATTCTAATTATTCTAATTATTTTATCTACAAATCTTTAATAAACATTTTTATTTTTATTTTTCAAAAAACTGAACAGAAACTATATAGACAGATGTCAACAATTAAAATGTTTTAAGATACAATCATAAAATCAGGCAAGTACTCTAACACTTGAGCCATATCTTCAACCCTTTTGCTTTACTTATTTGGCAGGGTCTGTCTGTTTGTCCTAAACTAGCCTTGATCATGATCCTCTTACCTTTGTCTCCTGAGAATCTTGAATTCCAGACATGCTCCCCCATGCCCAGCTTGCTTTTGAGATTCAATCTTGCTAACTAGTCCTCCAAAAATGATTCTCCTAGTTCCACCTCCTGGCTAGCTAGGATTACTAGTATTCATCACCATGCCTAGCCCTTTTTACTATTTATTTGTAGATATAGATAAATGAAAGATAGATAGATACATAGATACATAGATAGATACATAGATAGATACATAGATAGATAGATTTGTCATACATAGTAGAAGAAAAAAATGGTTGTGAACAATGCATATTTGTAGGGGTCCGTGGTACAACCAGAACACTGACATGAAAAGCAAACACTGTTGAAAAAGGTTGAGTAAAGCTTGTTGTGTTCTTTACATATTTCTATAATTTCATTTTTACAAATGGTCAACTCTAATTTTTTCTGAAAAAGTGTATGTTTTCAAAGAGGTGTTACAAAGTACTAGTGGCCTGAACACTTTGCACCTAATTAGAATCATGTTTTTGCCTAAATGGTAGGGTACAAATGTTATCTACCCGACAGGGAAACTCTGGAATGACATTATCACTAACTTCCATCCCAGCTCAGAGCTACTCACCTGGAGACATGCTCCCTACCTGCACAGTATATAAGCCCAAGGCCTGTACACTTGCAAAACGAGGGGCAGTGTATCCCAGACCACTGTAGGAGTGGTGTGCAGTTGCTAGAATGACAACTGATCTCAACAGACATTCTATTCTCCCAAGCTAAAAGAGAGCCCCTGGCCAAGAGAAGCCCTGCCAAGCCCTCTATGGCTAGTGATAGTTTGTCAACAAGGAAAACACCTTCATGACCATTCCATAAAGGGCATCTTCTAAAGCGCCTAACTTTTATGGATGGTGACAGTGATTCTTCCCACAATACTTCTTTCCATAAAAGGAGACGAGCTGTACCCTGTTTACTTATTTCCTTACTACATACCCTACCTTACTCATGGAGAAGTAATTGCCCATGAGGCAGATCCTTTACAGCATGTGCTTTTGTAAAGAGTAAAGCATTTTATGACGAATAAAATAGTCCAATAAACAGGAGGGTGGAGAGAAGGAATGCAAACCACGTGTTCACCTAGGAGCCCTCGAGACACCTGAACTGCAGTTAGCATTGCTGGAGATCTGACTCAATTGGTAGGAACACTTCAAAATGTGTAAGTGTTCTACTTTAAATATACCGTGATTCAGGCTCGTGCAAAGGTGTGTTTGCTTATGTGCTTTATTTGGAAGTGAAAGCTTTGTAGCAAAATTATTAACAAAAGATCTTTGCTTAGTAGCTACTTACGACTTTCACTTAAAGGCAAAGTAGGATACAGACATACATTCTTTTAAACTGTTTAGAGGAGAAGCAAGTTATGTTAAGAGCAGCATAATTTATCAATCAAAAATTGGACTCCCATGTAGAAAAGCTTTGGGGAAGAATATCTAAAAAAATGAACATCTATAAAAATGAAGGTAATAAGAATTTCTAGAAAACCTGAATGTGAATATTACAAGACAGAAAAACATCAATGAAAGTATAACAATTCCCTGGCTACCTGCAGAAAAACACTGTTTCATGAAAAGTATCAACTAGTCTTTCTTCACCATTAAACACTCATGTGAAATCATTCTAAAAACTGAACTCACATGTAGAACCATCATTCAGCAAGGTACAATGGATCACTGTCAAGCATTCACAGCAAGGCCTTGGTATTCCCATCACCAGGTAGGAATGACTTCACATTAGAGAACATCAAAAAGCAATTCCTATCTGGGCACTGGTGACCAGACCTGTAATGCTACTTCTCAGGAGGCTGAGATATGAGAATCATGGTTTGGAGATAGTCCTGGCAGACAGACCCACAAGACTTTTATTTTTAATTAGCCAGTAAAAAGCCAAAGTGAAGGAGTGACTCATGTAGTAGAGTGCCATCCTTGAGCAAAAAAGCCAAGTGAGAGCACAGGCTTTAAGTTCAAACCCCAGTACAGAGATTCCATCTAGTTTTTTATTGTCCCTTACAGTAATAAAGAATGTTATGTCCACTTTTCAGAAAGAAGGAAATCTAAAAAGATGAGGGTTGGGCACCTGACTCACCAAAATATTAGTATCTTGTCATATACCACTAAGACACAGCCTACAAGAGCAAATCGCTTAGGCTAGCGCACTGTCATCCCAAAATTAGGGTGCAGCTGGTATGGAAAAAGGGGGATACAAAAATACTTGAGAGGAGCTGGAACGTGGCTTAGTGGTAGGGTGCTTGCCTAGCATGCATGAAGCCCTGGGTTCGATTCCTCAGCCCCACATAAATAGCAAAAGCCGAAGTGGTGCTGTGGCTCAAGTGGTAGAGTGCGAGCCTTGAGAAGGGGGGGAAAAAGCCAGAACAGTGCTCAGGCCTTGAGTTCAAGCCCCAGGAGTAGCAAAATGAATAAATAAATACTTGAGAGGCAAATCACAGTTTGTCACCCAAAACTTCATCATAAGAAAGCCATTTCTGAGATGGGGTTGTGGCTTGAGTGACATAACACCTGCCTGGTAAGGGTGAAGCCCTCAATTTTTCAAATACAAGAGTATTTATGCCCAGGCAGACTTGAATGGTGGTCTGCCTGACCTCTACTTCATCGGATTACAGGTGTGAGCCACTGCACCAAGGGACATCCTCTCTCTTTACAGTACATATATATGGTGAAGAGATGTCCACTTACTCTCAATTAAACACTTTTGTCTAGTCATGTGACTAAGTCTCATGAAATTTCAATAATGCCACCCAAGAAAACTTAATCCTTAAGTGTCCCTGCCTATCTAACTGCCTATGTGGGGGTTTTCCCAGATAGATAAATATTAAGAATGTTCTGGGTATGGTAGCACACACCTGAAGTCCCAGCACCTGGGAAGCAGAGACATGAGGATCTTGAGTTGGAGGTCAGCCTGGGGTACATAGTAAAACTCTTTATGAAAACAGAATAAAAACTAGGAATGTGAATCAAGTTCTGTACATAGTATCATATAACTACCCCCAAGCCCTCCCGGCCCTCTTTTATGCTTTATTATAACATTTCCAAATTCGACTGACATGCATTTAAGTTTGTATCCTACAATGACTATATTATATATAGTATCCAAACTAAAAGAAACAGAATGCCACAGAAACTACATTGTATTACAAAGCATACAGGAAGGAATGCCTCCGGATAGTGCTTTATTATTCAGACTCCTATGAAAACCCTTATAGAAGTAATGAATTCTTATTTCAAGTATTGGTTAAAGATTACATTATTAAGATGGACACATAACTTTAATATGAATCCACAAGATTTATTTTATAAACTTTTATTTAAATAAAAAGATTCTTAGCTATGACTTATCCTTTATCTAACTTAATCATCAAGAAGTTCTTGGCAGCAAATTATCCCACTAAATACTAAGAGTGATTGAAGTTCAGGGGTTTCAAATACATTATCCAACCTTATGTAGTTCAGGTAGTAAACAGAACTAGATCCAGACACCATAACCGATGCTATTACAGAAGTCAAATAATGTCCATCTGATTCCAGTGTCTCCTTATTTCTCCTCACTGGCTGTGCCTATAGGCAAAATATATGGTTCCTATACATCACTTAGCATTGTACTTTGTAAAATGGGAAGAATTCTTAGAGAGTAGCATGAAAACTTTGTTATTTGTAGTATATTTACTTTGTAAAGTAAAACCCATATTCGTAATATAAATGCAATAATCTATGCAAAGTAAATTGAATTCTTTCCCTCCAAGGTTCATATTTTCAAACAAATTGCTTAATTAAAATTCCTTCCTAACAAATGTTTAGGCATTTTTAAAAAAATCACTACTTTCTTTTCACATTTGACCTATTAACAGAAAGAAAAGGGTATTGGGCATTGCTTTTAGAAGTAATACACTTAAGACTTCAGCAGTGCTCCAGATTCTGATTTCTGTTTTTATTCCCTCCTCTGTAAAATGACATGTCATTCCACGTAATGGAATTTGAACCTGAAAGACAGAAATGCTGAGCTGGCTATCCCCAAGTTGTCAGATGCTAACACACCTCCTTAGCAGCGCAGTACACTGCGCACAGAATGTACCTTGTTTCTGAACATACGCAGGAAGTGTTCCTGAGGTTTCAAATAGGTCCTGATGGGGAAACTGATTAGATTTCAGCACAGGAGGCAAGGAGAACGAAGGAGAGGTATAAATACCAAGCAGAATTTCCTAAAGTGTGGCATTCAGGATGATTTTAGATGGTGAACAGATGCCAGATGAAGAGTTTCAGTTTTGTAGTTATATATTAGACATGCCAAATCCATGATTCTAATCAATGAAAGTGAATGGAATGAATTTTAAAGAAGTGAGGTTTAAAAAAATAGGACAATGATCACGAAAGGTATAAGAAATTATAAAATTTACATAAGTAAATTTTAAATAGATTTTTAAAAATTAACGTGTTCAAAAACAAGTCAACAAATGTAAAAAAGATAAAGAATTAATCATTAAATATTTGAATGACAGATGCATTGTATGCATCAATGGATGTGCTAAAATGAAACCCCTCTGTATATCTAAGTGATACTAAGAAAATAATTCACAAAATCACCTTGCTGTGAATAACTAAATAAAAATGAAAACCATGACCCATTTAATAAACCTGTACATAAAAAGCAATTAACACATCAACACTGAGCTTTTAACTATTAGGCTGATATTAAAAGGTCTTAAAATTTACCCAAATCAGATGACATCCTAAACATTTTACTTTTTCACAAATGAGGTAAAATGTCCTTAGAAAGCCACTCTATAAATAATTCAATCCAGAAGTGATACTTATAGTCAATAAGTTAATAAGTTAGAAAAATAACAGTTCAAAAGTGATTTGGATTACTGTAGATCACTACCAAGTTTAAACAATCCAGCACTCACAAAGGAATTTAAAGAAAAAGGACTGTCTGCAAAAATTAAAATAAGCTGTTTTAACCAGCATTAAAAAATGCATTAATCTCACACAAAAACTAATTCCAGAAGAATTTGAATTCAAATATTTGAACTTAAAAGAAATGAATTTAAAAATATCGAAAGCCAACTGGGCTCATGCCTGTAATCCTAGCTGAAGCTGAGATCTGAGGATTGTGATTCAATACCAGCCTGGGCGGTAAAGTCTGTGAGCCTCTTATCTCCAATTAACCACCCAAAAGGCCAGAAGTAGAGCTGTGGCTCAAGTGGTAAAGCATTAGTCTTCAGCACAAAAGCTCAGGGAAAATGTCCATGCTCTGAGTTCATGCCCTAGGACCAACACATACACACACACTCAAAACATATAGAATATTAATGATTTCCTAATGTTCAAAGCACTTTTTTTTTAAAAAGAAAGGAAATTAACAAATAAGAATGACAAATTTCACACAGTCAAAAATGTATAAACAAAAAATGCAAAGATGAGTATAAATACATGTACCAAATATAACAGATTAATCCTATGTAATGTAAAGGGTTCATTAAAACTGAGGCCATATATATTTGATCATTTTCTTTTTGTATGAGGAGTCTTGTTTTTGAGTTTTGAGACAAGGTTTTATTATGTAGTCCAGACTGGCCTTGAACTAGTGATCATCATGCCTTCAGAGTGCCAGGATCACAGACACACACCACACCTAGCTAATCATTTCCTTCTTATACAAGGCCTCCCAATCCATGGAGGGAAAGAAGTGTCCTAGCACACACAAAAACCAAGGATACCAATTTCTGAAAAGAAAAGGAGAATCGGTGTTATTTTTTCCCTGTACCAGTCATTTGTCTCTCTGTTCCCAAATCCATTCCCTACCTTTCTTGCCACCTCTATGTAGTATGGAACTACATTCCCCAGGCTCCTTTGCTCCCTGGCACCTAGATAGATCCTACCAGTAAGAGGCAAGAGCAGAGGTGGCAATTCTTCCTCTTTCTGCATCTTCTGTTTCCTTTCCCCTCAGTCCCTGGTTCTGTGGTCCAGCTCTGGGTCCATGACATCTCTGCAGGTTTTTGTTGTTGTTGTTGTTTGGGGGGGGGGGTTGTTGTTGTTTGGGGGAGAGGAGAGTTGCCAATCCTAGGGCTTGAACCAGGGCCTGAGAGCTGTCTCTGAGCCTCTTTGTGCTCTACCGCTTGAGCCACAGTGCCACTTCCAGCTTTTTCTGAGTATTTTATTGGAAGTAAGAGTATCACAAACATTCTTGCCCAGCAGGCTTCAAACCATGCTCCTCAGATCTCAGCTCCTGAGTAGCTAAGATTACAGAGCCACCAATCCTGTCTTGTCTCTTCAGTTTTTATTCCAGCCAGATAATCCTGAATCCAAGCTCTGGTAACATTACATCTTCTCATTTGTCTTAGTCCTAAGAATGGCAGTGGCTTCCTGCTCATCTGTATATTAATCCACTGAAATGCAATTTAGCTTTCCTGCTAGGCCAAAACCTATTTTACCAATGTAGAAATTTTCCTGTTAAACGTATCCAGTTTCTAACTGGACCCTGATGAAATTAGCACCTATTGCAAGACATCAATAGTAGATTTTAAAAGAAGATGAAGATAATTCAAAATAATGTTCATAGTGTCTTTTCTTTAAAGGGGGATAGAAAAACACACCAGCATTTAAACACAGAAAATTGAGATGTAGAAGTTATTTGTGATCTGGAATCTCTTAATACTAAGTACAAGCTCTATAGCTCACATCTATTTAAAAAGTGCCTGTAATGAGTAAAAGTAGTTTAATACTCTTGTATTGTGTTGTGTGTGTGTGTTGTGTGTGTGTGTGCTGGTCCTGGGACTTAAACTCTGGGCCTGGGTGCTATCCCTGAGCTTTTTCTTTCTTTTTCTTCCTCAAGACTAGAACTCTACCACTTGAGCCACAGCCTTAGTTCTGGTTAATCAGAGGTAAGAGTTTCATAGACTTTCCTGCATTGGCTGGCTTTGAACCATGATCCTCAGATCTCAGCTTCAGAATAGATAGGATTACAGGTTGGGCAACTGGTGACCAGCAACTTCAATACATTTTTTAAGAGCTAACAAGATGGCTATGAAGTTAGTGTTCTTCAATTGACTAAGCACTAACTTTAGCTTTTCCTAAACCTTTTCCTATTGCCTTCTTCTTGCCTTTCTTCTACTGATGTTTTCACCAGGAATAAAGTAAATCCAAACTTGGCGAAAGGAACTGGGTATATAGCTCAGTTATAACATGCTTGACAAGCCATGCTGTAGGCCATTGTTTGATCCAGTAACTCCAAAAACAAAACAAACCTTAAAAACCAAAACAAAAGTGTTGTGAATACAAAAACCTGAAATTGAAACATCAACTGTTGCCAGTACCTTTGAGCTGAGATTTAATAACATTCAAAATGTATACTTTAAGATGTTAACAGTGTGGATGAACAGGTTTCATATGTGACAATTTTAAGATATAAGGTATAAGAAATTATCTAAAAGTAGTTTAGCTTCTATCCTGCTTTATACTGAAAACAATCCAAAGATCTTCATATAAAACTTTTTTCAAAGGCCATTTTGACTCACCCAAAGAACAAGTAGGAATTGAATAAGAAAACTAGGGGGAAAAAAAGAAAATACATTAGAAAAGTAGTTTTTGTGTATTTTATAAAATGAAGGCTATCACTGTCATTAGAAATCACTGATCATTTAGCCAATGGCCACACCATTGTGTGTGGTGTTCCTGCTCATGGCCTAACACTTCAAGCCTGACTGAGCTTCTCAGTGACTTTCACATGTAATAATGGTCATAGAGCCTTCCTTTATCCAGTAGCATGTGCCTGACTTGCTATTGAGTGAAATAAGTAAGTCGGTGCTGATGGCTCAGACTTGTAATCCTAGCTACTCAAGAGAATCAGATCTGAGGATCATGGTTCAAAGCCAGCCTGGGCAGGAAAGTCTGTGAGACTCTTGTCTCCAATAAACAAACAAAACTGGAAGTAGAACTGTGGCTCAAGTGATAGGACCCTAGCTTTGAGCAAAAGAATCTTAACAACAGTGCCCAAGCCCTGGGTTCAAGCCCCAGGACAGGCACACACACAAAAAAAGTCCAAATATAAAAAGTTCTTCTCAGATCCCAATCCACTTTTAACAGCTCAAGAACACTTTAGTATACAAATCAAAACTGTTGAGCAAAGTTAGAGAGTACATCTTCAGACTGGACCTCATGCCAAAATTCACTGACTTATATTGAGCTTAGATTGCCTTTTACTGGCCCTGTGTTGAAAACCTTTAAAACGATTCCCTAGATTCCAGGGTAGAGCAGTGCTGGCTCTACTTAAAGCAGCTGTAGTCAAAGGCCACCCAAGATACGCCAAAGGCAATATGGCCAGAAAAGCCTGGATGACTGCCAATGGTAACTCTACCCAAGTCTCTGAAATCCAAAACCTACTTTCTACCATCATCCCCTCAGTCCATCTCCATCCAGCAGACTTAAAACAACGTAACGCTCAAGCTTTTGAAGAGATGGAAGACTGTGCAGATGTTTGGATTAAACACCTAAAATCATTTGAAATATGTTTCTCTCTTAAAATAGCAGCAGCCATACCATCCATGACAGCTACAGTACCATGTTATTACACCACATACACTCTGCCATGTAAGGAGTGATGCAAGTATTACAAAAATATAAATTAATTCTCACAGAGACCCTAACAAGTATACTACTAACAACTCTATTTTTTGGATGAGGAAATTCAGACCCAAAAAGTTTTACAAATAAAAAGACAGCAAGAGATACAGACCACTGCTGGAACTAAAATATTAAACAATTCTTCATGCCAGATTTCTATATAGGCTATTGGTTTAGATTTACTAGAAATTACTGGATAATTAATCACATCAAGTCCTAAAATACTATGTAGCAAAACAATAAAGAACACAAGGAAAATGATTCTACCTTGTGGGAAGAAAATGACAATACTAGGTTTTCATGTATGTGTGCATGCAGATATCTACCATACAATATGAGAAGAACTGGGTTCAGACTTGAACAATTAACACTACCTAGAGTGTCAAGTACATCCATACTCAGTAATCAGAGTGCTTTATCCAAATTCAGAATATATCATATTTCTAGAAGAAAATAACCTGATTTGCAAAAATCACTATAAAGTAGATATTTTAATTGTTACTGATGCTGGAAAACATATCCTCTAGTTTGGAGCATTCCATTAGAGTGAATTTAGAAAGTAGCTCTCCATTAGAATAAACGCCTCCCTCCTTTACACAGCAATCTTCTTTGGTGAGGAAATTCCTAACATGTCTTCTTGCCTCTGCACCATCTCTAGCCCCAAAAAGAAAACAAAAAGGAGGAGGAGGAGTTCACTGACGCAAAAACTGACCCAATTATGAAACGTTTAATTGGTATAACTTAGATAATTATCTAACCATAATAAAACGTAAGTCTAAAAGGAATGAATGTGTAATGATGATAATAAAATGGAAATACTTTGGAAATACTGACATCCTGAAGAAAATGCCTCACATTTTTTTTCATTTAAAATTTCAAGGGAAGGAAGGAGTGGGCTGGGAGAGAAACATTATAGATACTAATATACCTCTAATGATCTGAATGCCACATTGAAGAATATTCAGTCGATGCTAAAATTTCTCACCCTCCCTTTTTGAGCTAAGCCATAGACTAAAAAGCTTATAGTAAGAGGAAAAACAATTTTATCATACCTTTGTATTTAAGTAAGCATTAGTGTTAGGACGCTAGCAATGAAAATAAATGAGGATCACTACTCTATAACAGTTCTCATCACTAAAAATCCCTTAATCTGACCCATTTTCCATTTACTTTCTTTGTATAAAAAGTAATAATAATGTAGATACCAATATTTACCTCTTAGCCTCAAATACTATCAATCACTAACAAAGTACCATTGCAATTTACAATGTTTCAGATTTGAAAGAAAATATTTACTGTGTACCATTCTGGGCATGGAATGCTCTCCTCTGACTTCATGTCTCTGCTTAAAAGTCATTTTGTCTGTTGGGCCTTATTTACTTCCAACAAATCAGTAATACCCATCAATGACCATTCCCCTATACTCTTGTTTTGCCTCATATCATTTATTCACCAACTATCTTTGTCTGTCTCTTCACATCCCTAAATACAGCTCTGGAAAGGGACAGACTATTTCATTCATGTTGTGACTCCAGATCCTAGAACAATATAAAGCATATTACAAATTTTGAATGAACAATTTTATAATGAGCAAACAAATCAATGAGTGAGCAACAGTGATTCACATGTTTTCCATGGCTAATGTTCAGACTTGTGAAATGTATACATTGTAATATTTTCAATTTATCAATGTAATCCTATACAGCTCTCCTTTGTCTATAAATGACTATATTTGGGTCAAGTACCCATACCACATTCAGGTGGCTGTGGCTGGGACAGAAGCTAAAGGGGTATGAAGCTACACACAAAGGCAAATACTACTTAGAATGGGACAGGACCAATACAGACAAGTAAGTTAGCTGTTTAGTCTATACTTCACTGGTATTATTTCTCTTTGAATCAAATTTATCCTTCACCAGAGAAGAAAATTATTGAACTGCCTCTCACTTGAAATAAAGTATATCATGTCACTTCAAAGGAATTTCTAAGAAAACAAAACCATAGTGAATGGCAATCACTGGGGAAAGAATGACAAATTTGGAGGCCTTACTGGTGCCTACCCTCATTTCAAATCTCTTTGAAAAGAGTGGGTGCAAGACCATGATAGATGAAAGAAGGAGTGGATCATTCTTTCATCAAACACTTATTATATACAAGTACTACAAAAAGATCTTTCACATGAGCACATGTGTACACACATGTATGTGCATGCACATGTGTGTTAAGAATGATGATTTTGGGCTAGGAATATGGCCTAGTGGCAAAAGTGCTTATCTCGTATACATGAAGCACTGGGTTCCATTCCCCAACACCACATATATAGAAAATGGCCAGAAGTGGCGCTGTGGCTCTAGTGGCAGAGTGCTAGACTTGAGCCAAAAGGAAGCCAGGGACAGTGTTCAGGCTCTGAGTTCAAGGCCCAGGACTGGCAAAAAAAAAAAAAAAAAAAAAAAAAAAGATGATTCTTTTTTTCCTTTTTTATACATATATAGATATATATTGTTGTTGTTAAAGTGATGTACAGAGGGGTTACAGTTCCATATGTAAGGCCATGAGTACATTTCTTATCAAACTTGTTACTTCCTCCCTCATTTTTCTCCCACCTTCCCTGTTCTCAACCCTCTCCCTCCATAGCGATTCTTATATCCTTCAAAAAAGAAAGCCAGGAAGTAGCAATGTGGTTCATGTGGTAGAGCATTAGCCTTGAGACAAAGAGGCTTAGGGACAACACCCAGGCCCTGAGTTCAAGCCCAACTGACAAAAAGAAAGCCAGAATATGAAATATAATTTCAATAACTTTCAAATTTGCTTCAACTAGATATTGCAAGGAAATATTTTAGATATAATATAACATTATGACAACACTAATAACACTGGTGTTATTAAGGTAACTTTAAGTGCTTACCATGTGTGAAACATTTTCCTAAGAACTTTAAGTGTATTAATTTACTTAATTCTCTCGAAAATCTAATGATGTAAAAATATTTTCCCACACTTAACAGGTCAAGAGTCTGGAACATAGTTAATTTATATCTGCCAAAATGTATACAATTAATAAATTACAGGGTCAGGTTTCACACACATGCATCTGTTCAAAGCTGGCACTTGCAATAACTACATTCAAAGCACATAAAATACAGTCCAAGGAAAAAATAATCCAGAAGTAGAGTGCTGAGAGAAAACACAAATTCTATAAGATCACTGTAAAAATAATCAATGAAAGCAGAATAACAACACATTATATGATTAATCTCAACTGTCAACTTGATTGGACTGAGAGACAACTAGAAAATTAGTAAAGCACACTTATAGATGTGTCTCTGAAGGCATTTCCAGAAACCAACTAGATTGCCACTGAAAGGGCCTGAATGGAACAAAACAAGGAAGAAAGAGGAAGCCAGCCAGCAGACTGCAAACTCCACCCTTCCTGAACAACTGTGTCTATTGCTGCTCTCGTGGCCAGTGAACCTCAGGTTTCAGCTTCTTCAAACATCTACTTGGACTCACAGCTGAGACTCTCCAGAATGTGTCCAGGCCTTCAGCCTCCAACTGCATTGCATCTGGGTTCTGGGACTTTCAGTGTCTTGGTCCCAGGATCTGCCAGGATCTGCCAGGATCTGCCAGAATCTGACTCTCCGGACTGCAGAAAGCCATTGCTGGACTACCTGTAATCCTACAGTGTAAGCCACTCTAACAAATCACTTTTCAGAATTGTATACACATATATTCTAGGGGCTCTATTCCTCCCCCTCACCCCCAAAAAAATCACAAAAAAACCTAATACAATTAGCTTTGAAAATAAAATATTCACAGACACTTGGTCATTTATTATTACATAATCCCAGTCATCTCAAGATTTTTAAGGACTGGAAAAAATGCTATTAGATTGCTTTAAAAGTTATTAAGAAAATTGGGGCTGGGGATATAGCCTAGTGGCAAGAGTGCCTGCCTCGGATACACGAGGCCCTAGGTTCGATTCCCCAGCCCCACATATACAGAAAACAGCCAGAAGCGGCGCTGTGGCTCAAGTGGCAGAGTGCTAGCCTTGAGCGGGAAGAAGCCAGGGACAGTGCTCAGGCCCTGAGTCCAAGGCCCAGGACTGGCCAAAAAAAAAAAAAAAAGTTATTAAGAAAATTATAACAAAAGTGGTGTTTTAACATAGTACACACACACATGCAAGCGCACGTTGATCCTAAGGCTTGACGTCAGGGCCAAGACGCTGTTCTTGAGGGGTGTGTGTGTGTATGTGTGTGTTGTTGTTGTTTGTTTTATTTTTGCTAAAAACTATAACTCAACCACTTGAGCCACCACTGAACTTCCATACAGAAGAATCTCATGGACTTTCTTGTCCAGTGTTGTCTTAGACCACAGTCTTAATCTCCTGAGTAGCTAGGGCTATAGGCATGAGCCGCAACCCCTGGCTTATGTTAAATTATGTTACAAATAATGTGATACAATTCATAAACCATTACTTTACAAATACACTCCAAAGCTAATATATACTTATTAGTTCCCTGAATATACAAAAAAGCTAATCTAATAAATAAAGCAGGAATTGATATCCTTTACTATTCTGTGAGCCAGCAGTATGACTGCCACTGTGCCCTGTGACAACGGTGGCACTTTGGGGACTTTACTGACATGCTAACCAGACCTTAACCAAATGACCTAAGTTCAGAAATTAAAACGAGTAAATCTTGTAACATCATTCTCTAGAAATATTTATTTAAAAATCTAACTCTTCATATTGGGTGCCATAACCAAGCAATAGGGTATAACATTCTTTTTAAACACAGCGGTAGTTTCAAACCTTTTCCAGCTCAACAGATCTAACCTAGAATAAACATCCCAACACTCTGCCTTTGAGGCTGACTGACAAATGTGCTACCAGTATAATTTGTAAACAACCCCTGAATGTGTATGCAACATTTCTTTATTGAAGTAGAAAAGGTCATAACATCACAAGCAAGGGAAAACAGAAGCCATCTGGGAGATAATCTGCTTCTTACAATAAAAATTAAAAAACACAAAATAGAAAATGTAATCAGTGTACAAATAACAATTAAAAATATGGGTATGTAATAACAATAAATGTTTTCAAAACCAGTATATTAAAATGAATGTTTTACTGCCAAATAGAAGACTATACAGTTATTCCTCAGCTCAATTTTTTTTTAATTCTTCCCCTGGAATTTCTCTCAAAAGTATTTTACAAAACTCATCAGCAGTAGATATAGCATGATCACAATAATAGTAATTTACTCATGCTCGCTCAGCTCTAATCCAAAAAACCAGAATCCATCCCAAATGTCCAGAGGATTTCCTTCTCTTACCCCTGGTTATCCTCATTGCTACCATGAACCTCTTTGCCTCTTGTCCTGACAACTAGCCAGATCTCACACCTCTCTCGAAACTCCACCTGCTTCTTGCCTACTTTACTCCTCTCACACTGGTCTCCTTTCTACTTTGAGAACATATTAAGCAAGTCTATCAAGTTGGCTGCTCTGGATGTCTACAATGTCTTCTCCTGATTCTTCCCATCACTTGTTCTTAACTCTTTAGTCCATGTTGCCTCCTCAATCAAAAGGACTGGTATAGACTACCAATCTAAAGTAAACTCATACCCTCAGAGCCCATCTCCTTCTCCCAATTTCTCTCTAATATGTCACCTTCTTGGTTACATTGCTCATTTATTTATTTACTTATGGACTGCCTGCCATTGCTTGCTAGAAGACTCTATATGCCATAGTTACTTCTGTGTCTCCTTCATATATTCTTTAAGTCCTAATCTAGAAGTTCCCAGCTACCGTGGCACAAGACAAACATGTCTTCTTCTCAATCTAATTACATGATACTGTACTCACTGTGTATTCAGGGGACAGTGGCCCATTACATACCAAAATCATCAAACACTCAAGTAATTATAAAATAATTTTTAAAGTGGCATAGTTCCTACATGTAACCCACATACATCCTCTCTTACACTCTAAGTCATCTCTACATTACTTGGAATAAGTACAATGTAAATGCTGTGTGAGTAGCTGTTTCCATATATTATTTAAAGAACAAATGAAAGAAGCTTGTACATGTTCAGTGCAGATGCAACTGTTTTTCTTTTTTTGGCCAGTCCTGGGCCTTGGACTCAGGGCCTGAGCACTGTCCCTGGCTTCCTTTTGCTCAAGGCTAGCACTGTGCCACTTGAGCCACAGCGCCACTTCTGGCCGTTTTCTGTATATGTGGTGCTGGGGAATCGAACCCAGGGCCTCATGTATACGAGGCAAGCTCTCTTGCCACTAGGCCATATCCCCAGCCCCGCAACTGTTTTTCTGATAGATCCCTTCCACAGATACAAAAGTATCAGATGCAGAAGAAAAATTGTATGTCCTCTCCCACTTGTAAGTTTCTTCCTCTATTCCATATCAAGTTGTATGTGTCCTTAATGAAAAAAAAAATTCAAAAACCACCCTCAATTAGGAACAGTCCTCAGTGGTAGAGAACCTGCCAACAGAGAGAAGAAGTGAAGGAGGAAAAAGGGTGACCTACACCTACAGATCTACACCTACAGACCAATGCATAATAAAATATCAGTAAGCATGATGTCTTGTTGTCTAGCACCTTCTCCTCTTCAGGCTCTGACATGAGCCAGTCCAGAGAAGGGGGAAAATTCTTGGTTACAACATGCCTATTTTCACCCTCATTCTTAAAATATAGTAATCATATTAAAACTTGATGGACAAAGTTTCAACCATCCTCAAATACCTCCTTCTCTAATTTCTTCTCATTTGTATATCTTGATCTTTCATGCAAAAAGCACATGCAAACACCTGCCCCTCTTAGGCTCTCCTAGCCCGCACTTATGTCCAGACAAGCCTGAGTTTTTGTACATACAAAAGACAGGTTTAATCATGTTTTCTTTTCTTAACAACAACAACAAAAAGCCTAGCATGGTGGGTCAAGCTTGTAATCTTAGCTAATAGAAGATGAGAGGTGGAGAAGGGGACATGGCAGCTGGAGACCAGCCAGGGCAAAAAGAAGTTTTCAAGACTCCATCTCAACCAATGGCTGGGTAGGGGGCTAGGTAGGAGGAAGGGAGTTCCTGTTATCCCATCTATAAGGAAGCTGAGATACAAGGAAGCTACAACAGCTGGATACAGCAGTAACCCAGGGAAATACAAGTAGGAAGATCTTATTCAGGCCCTCCTATGTTCAAAACAAGACTCAACCTCAGAAAAAACCAACACACACGCAAAGAGGCCAGAGGCAGAGCCCATGTAGTAGAGTGTCTGCCTAACAAGCATGAAACTAAATTCAATCCCTGATACTGCCTCCCTGCCCTCCCAAAATATATCCAACACTAAACAGTACAGAAATATAGTGAGCACACAATGAACATTCTACCAAGCTCACTGCTCAGAGCAGCTTTTAAACTTCTCATTAAAACAATCACACGAAAATCCATTTCTTTACTTAATAACTACATTTCTTCATTGGTTCTAACACAACTGAGGTGGGAGATTTTGTGCTGGGATTTCACATAAAGAGACATTTAAAAAGTGAACTACTTCAAAGGCAAGCAATTGCTTCAGGGTATGAGGATGTGGAAACAATGTGGGCAAACTATGTGAAGCAATGGCTGCCTAGGGAATAACCACAGGGCTCAGGGGAAACAGAATTCACTCAGCTGTTTGAAGGGTAATGTGCAAGCAGCAATCTAACATGCATACATGCACATTTGTTACGCAGGACAGGAAAGCATGGAAGTACAACTCCTGGTCATGTGCACAGAAAACAAATTCTGGCTGACACTCAGAAAGACTATACCCTAAGGGCAGAGGCCTTTAACATTAGTTTATCCTAGAAATTGAAAACTTGGTTACGATTTAAATAAAGGAAAAACAAGAAAATCCAAAATGTTTGCCCAGTTAATTCTTTCTATCACTCACATACATTAACAGACCTAGAAGACTGCAATTCTAATTTGTCCTCTGAAATCATTTGGATCAGTAGTCAACAGTCACTGGTCACACTGAGAATTCTCATGTAGAGTAATCCAGAGAAATAAGATACAATGTAGGTTTTCTAGTTGAGGAGAAAGGCTCATGATTAACTAAATACATATCATATGTGTGTGGCATATATATTATATGACATATATGTATATGTGTGTGTGTGTACTTAAACTCTACTACTATAAAAACTAGTACAGACACAAATTTGAACAAATCTCTCTGGTCCATCCTCTTAAAAGAACTAGTCTTTTTCAATCTAATGTGCCCACTTTAGCTTTACCCTGAGGTTTATATCATATATAAACAGCATAACTCTTATAAATTTCATAATCAGTATTATACTTTGAACTATTAAAATACTGTAAGTAACATGCACCTAGAAAGTTCTCCAAATCTTTTACTCATGACAAAAGTATTTATAGCATTATAAACATAACTTATGCCTGATGTTATTAAAACCACATTTATTTCCAAAAAACACAACTTTGGCAAGGTGCCAGCACAATGATAACAAACCAATCTAAGAGGAAAGGAAAGCCTTCATGAATTTTGGAAATACCCTCTCTGCTGAAATAGTAAAGTATCATTCTGAAAACTGAGTACCAAATAACTACAATGTTCTAAAATGGATAGAGACACATATAAGTACAACAGACTGCCTAGTATAAAAAGACTTTTTCAGTGTGGGGTATTTGAAACAGTGGCATAAAGAGACTTCAAGAGAATGGTCAAAATCATGAAAATTACATAGGTAGCCATAGATAGATAGATAGGCTTCTTTCTCCAGAACATCTCTAAAAACACTTGTTGTCTAAAGAATATTTTTCCTTCAGAACTTTTCTTTAAAAAAAAAAATCTTTCTCAGAATATATCCAAAATCTCCTTTAGCTTAATCTATTAAGGTTATCACCTCTACAAATTAACATCACAGAAATCATTTGAAAAGCACTGGGCTTTTAATCAAATCCTGGGATAGTTTGAGTCTTACCTGTCCCACCAAAGACCTATGTTAAAGGCTTAGTTAGTCCCCATCTTGACAATTTCGGAGGATGGTAACCTTTGGACATGGAGCCTACCCTGCAAGGGGATTATGGAACACCAGCCCTCCCAGTTCTCTCTCTTTTGTGTCCAGGTCATCGATGAGGGAAAAGTTCTGCTACTTAATGTGCTCTTTCCATGAGGTACTGGTGGTCTCCAACCAGAAGCCTAAAAGCAAACCAGTCCACCAAATCACAGACTGAAATTTGTGAAAACTGTGAGCCAAAATAAACTTTTTCTCTAGAAGCTGATTGTTTCAGCTGTGTGTTAAAGTAACTGAATGCTCCCCGACTGAACTCAATCACAACCTTAAATCCCTAGGCGGAAACAATGGCATTCAACTGCTAACATCATTGAAGTAACTACTAACCCTTTGGGTAAATCAAACTAGGATGACTCTAAAAATAAATAGTGGCTAATGCTCAATTTGAGAGGAAAAAAAAGGTTAACAATGTTAAGCACTTAAAATGTTTAACAATTAATAGAAATGGTGGGTTCTAACCTAGCACAAAACTCCTCATCATACTTAAAAAGTGTCAGCAAGAGATTGAAAGGAAATTCCTTCTTTCCTTTCCTCTTTACCACATAAAACACAAACATCCCTGGCATAGTTCCTCTTTTTTGTCACCTTGTGTATTAACACATAACATCATATTTATATACAACTACAATGAAGAAATATATATATTGTGGCACACAACAGGCCTTCATACAGACTGACTTACTATGTTGTACAGCACTCTATAAACCTATTCAACTTCATTCAAGTTCCTCTTTCTAATAAATGTAGACAATAAAAACGCAGTAAGTTTTATAAAAGAGAATTTACTGTGCCCCACAACCAGACTGAACACTGCATAACAGTCAGCTGCTAGTCATATCATATAAATATCAAGAGAAGCGTGAGGCTCAAAACCATACAATATGAGACTACTGGAGAAACTCCAAAGGTAACAACCTTGAATATATGAAGTGTGATTTGCTTAATTTTTCTAACAGTCTACAGCAACACCATTTCAAAAACGTTTCCATCAAAGTTATGCATGGTAATATATTTCTGTAATCCTAGCACTTTGAGTGTCATAAGCAGGAGGATAGCAAGATCAAGGCCAACACAGGCTACACAAAGAAGTCTCAAAAACCAAGGGCCGGGAGTATAGTTCAGCAGTAGAGTGCTTCCCTAGCATGCAAAAGGCCTTGGGTTTGATCCCCAGAAAAACAAATTAAACATATATATTTCAACAAAAAAAATGCTAAATAACTAAGAAAATTATGTTACCATAGGGAGAAAAATTCCATTTAGAAATAAGATATAAATGAGTATTAATTTAAAAAACAACTCTAGATGGAGATCAAAGAAATAGCATCCTTCTGAACTAGAATTATCTAAAGAAGTACATTTTTGTTTCATTTGTGTAAAATAAACAAAGAACCACTTTAAAATGTACAGAATCCTTAGTAGAGTACTTGTAATTCAACCTTGTAGTAGGAAGGCAGATGGAAATCGGCCCACCTGATTGGAAAAGAGCAAAGTCTGCTGAAACACCTGCTAGCACAGGTGTGAGGAAACAAGCACTCTCACTGTGGGCAACAGAATCTCCAGAGATATCTAGCAGTATCAATCACGATTACAAATGTGGACAACCCTTTGACTCAGCAATAAATATATACTAGTGTGTATTTGTGTGTATGTGCATGTGCACATACATACAAAGATTACACTGCACTGTCAGTCAAAGCACAAAGGCAGAAAGAACCTAAATGTCCATCAAGAGAAACTAGTTACACAAACTATGGCAAATCGAAATACAATGATGCTATGAAAAAACGAAGATAAATTTACTGTTAAGAAAACAAAAAGCTTTTTTTTTGTTTTTTTGTTAATAATAATAGTATTTGTGTTCAGAGGAATAGGGAACACACTTTTTTGTGGTGCTTGAACTCCGGGCCTGGGCACTGTCGCTGAGCTTTTCTAGCTCAAGGCTCACACTCTACCACTTTGAGCCACAACATCACTTCTGGTTTTCTGGTGGTTAACTGGAAAGAAAAGAGTCTCACAGACTTTCCTGCCCAGACTAGCTTTGAACTGTGATCCTCAGATCTCGATCTCCTGAGTAACCAGGATTACAGGCATGAGCCACCCGCACCTAGCTTGTAGATTTTATTTTTTAATACCTAGCATTTCTCTTTATATCCAATTTTTTGATTTTCATTTTCTTCTGTTACCTTCTGGAGTGCGTATCACATTCCTCCATTTGGGCTGATCGGGGTGCTAAATGCCAACAAAGCTGATGAGCTTTGTTACATTAACACTAGTGACAAAGCACCAGCTAGAAAAGAAACCTGAATATTTATACAAACACTTCAGTAAGAAAGTGAAAGAAGTGAAAACAAGGTATAAGAAATTCAGTCTAATCAATACTATAATTTTTCCCCCAAACCTAGCTTCAAACACTCATTCAGTATCGACTGGCCTTTTCTGACTTTCACTGTCAAGTTAAAACCCAAACCTACTTTCTCAATAGGGCTATACAGTGACTGTGCCTGGCAATGCCTAAGACTGAGTGGGCACTACCTTCACTGCTCACTGCTTAGTAACTCAATTAATGTGTTCCCATTCTCATTCCCATTATGTCATTTAATTGCAAAGGAAGGTTATCATAATATGTCAATTGGTATTGTCAAGTTTTATTCTATCAAGTTTATTTTGTCAAGTTCATAGTATATACGCAAGAGTCTCACCTGCCAAAGCTGGAACATAATAATCACTGTTAAGACACCCAAGGAACAAACCCTTTTCTGTCTAGATGTCTGCTTCTAGATTGATGAAATCATATTAGGTTTTTCCTCAATGCAGTTATAATTGGGGGAAAGGATGTGGATGGGACTGGTCCCGAGGCTACGGGACTGTGGACAAACAAGATGTCATGGAAAATAACAAACCATGTGTATTCACATGTACCCTGACTGAACCACCATAAAAGCAAGCTTTTTCCTTAAGTTCTCCAAAGAACCAAAAATAAGTCCATCAATAATTCCAGTCTAGCGAAAGGTCATCTGCATTAACAATGGGGCAACTTCAACAGCAATCACAAAATAAATAAAGTCAAAGTCTTTTTTGGAGGGATAGTGGGGTGAGAAGAGGACAAAAGAAATAGTCCCAGACGATATAGGTACAACTATACTGAACTCATAAGCAGCTGAGTAGTTATATGAATATCTTCTTTGCTTAGGTCTATCGACCATGTTATTCTTACTTGACCCAAACTCTATAGTACTTTTTCTTCATCAGATATAAAAGTCCTGTCTACGAGTAAAATTCCTCTTTTAAAAGGAGGAATTTATTAAAAAACAAGTAAGTAAGGCTTTTCTCCTAATACTACTGACTACCTTTGTTTCTCTACAAATATCAGGCAAGAAAAAAGCCTTCAGAATGTTTGTGAGATTTTTTTACACTTGTGATCACAAAGATTAAAAAATGACCACATGAGGGAAAGCAAGCCTCAGAGCCCCACAAAAAAAAAAGGCAACTGCTGTTTTAAAGGCAGAGGGAAGACACATGTGAAATATACATTATGTGGTTGCATAAACTAAATTAACTTTCTAACTTGGCATTATGACAGAGAAATCTGGGAGGGAAAGTAAAAGAAAATACTCAACAGCTTAAAAACCAACAATGGGCCCATTTATTCAAGGTAGGACAGTTCTCCCATTTCAGCTTCCCAGGACCGTCTTTCTGTCTGTCCTTAGGAAGATAACTGTAGCCGCCATGTCAGGACACTCACTCAGCTATACTCACAGCTACCCTAGGACCCAAGCACTGGTGAGAAAGGTATTCATCTTCATTCACTCTGTAGCAAAAGCTAGCAGCGAGAAAAGTTGACTTGGAGGTGTTCAAATTACATCATTCAACTTCACTGAATTTCTTCTGAAGGAAATAAATTCTAACAAATATAAAAGATGTATGCCCACTAAAACTGAGAAACATTATCACTATGTCTGTCATTTCATCACATGCTGCCAGGTGGCACGGATCTGTACTGTGGTACTATGATCATTTCTTTACTACCCAACCTTTGTATTGCTCGGTACTTTGAATCTTCTTTGGTGGCCTCTAGGAAGTACACCTATAAATGAATTCACAGCCAAGTGTTTTACAATTCTGTTGTTCTCTTCTATTCCCCAAACAAGATTCCCCAAGGAAAGGTAAATAAATTTCTACTGCTTTTCAAACCCAAGTAAAATTCTGTCTTAACTGGTTAATAAGCTATCCTGAGAACCAAAGTCATTATTTGAATAGTTAAGAACTTCACCTCATTCTTACCTTAAAAAAATCCTAAACCAGGGGCTGGGGAGATAGCCTAGTGGCAAGAGTGCCTGCCTCGGATACACGAGACCCTAGGTTCGATTCCCCAGCACCACATATACAGAAAAACGGCCAGAAGCGGCGCTGTGGCTCAAGTGGCGGAGTGCTAGCCTTGAGCGGGAAGAAGCCAGGGACAGTGCTCAGGCCCTGAGTCCAAGGCCCAGGACTGGCCAAAAAAAAAAAAAAAAAATCCTAAACTGTGTTTAGGAAGAACTTGAAGATCATTTTCAGGAAACACAAATATCGACAGTGAATAAAGCTCTGATGTTATAGATCAGAATATAACACACAGCCAAGAGAATTACAACTTGAGGGTGTTGAATTTTCAAGATGTTACTCACAACTATATAATCCTTTTTGTAATTCCATCATGAGGAACATTAACTTGCCAAAATATGGCCCTGAATTGTGCAACAAGTCTCCTATTTCCTCTTGTAAAATATACTGGCGAAGACCAAGGAACCCACACTGCTACAATGAAAGCCATCCCCACATTCCAGGGCTCCAGGGCAATTCCCATAAACACAGGGTCATAACAGGAGCCTGCAAACCCCTGTAGCCAGCACTCCTTTTTAAGGATGGAAAGTGAAGACAATGACATGTGATCAAGCAGTTCTAGCAATCTGAGGAACTTTTTAAAAACAGCAGGAATTGTCAATCCAATTTCATACAATATAAATGGTAAGCAAATGTGAATAAAATGTTACAGCTTTACACTTGGGATTATTTATGAAACAAGAAATAGCAAAATTATATGCCAGCACAACAAAAATCTCAAGAAAATAGCGTGTTCAAGTGGCTTATCTATCTCAAATACAACTTGATAGGCCAAACTTCCAAAGTTATAAGGGAATAACACATGGCTCTTTGCAGCTCAACATAGAAATATCTGACATAGATGGGGGAAAAGTATACTTTTGAACTCTAAAAATAAAGATGCAGATTCCTAGCTAAGCATAAGCTTCAGTTTATTTTTCAATTTTAATTATAAGTAAAAAAAAAAAATCACCTGCTTTGTCCACTACAACTACAAGAGATTTAATGTTTCAAGTCTCTACATAATTTTCCTTTCAATTTTATATTATTATAAAGGTAAAAATTGAGAGAGAACTGTGTGCCAAACCCTGCTAACAATCTCATCTGCATCATTAAAGTAAGAGAATTATTAAATTATGTGTTTTATGGCATGCTTTCAGGTTTTAATTGCTTCTTTATACTATTAATTAAAAAATCTGATGATCACTGAAAAGTATCCCAGTAATTTTACATTACTAAAACAGAATAAGGACAACCAGAGAACTAATTAAAATGAAAGTGAGTTAAACATTTACAACATTAATAATCTTACCACAATATAAATTAGTGATTAGGTACAACTCTTCATGAGGCAATGTGACTAGGCATGTTTAAACTGAACCACACAAGGGGTTAAAAATAACTATAATGAAAGGGCAACAGCTAGCAATCCAGTTGAGCCAACATTCCCTCCTCTCCCCCACCCCTCCCGTGCCCATCCTCTCTGGCCCAGAGTGAATTGCATGCTCTACTGCACAAGGCCCAAAAAGGTCACAGTGGATGGCAGAGACTTTTGTAAGAGAACAGAAATAACTCAGCAGCTTGTTACCGTAGTCTCTTTTAATCAGTGTGTTCAAAACCCTTTAATTAGCACTCTGTCTACACAAGGAAAGCATTTCTGGGTGCCAGGGGAGAGCACAGATGTATGTACACAGTGTTCCCTTGTATCTGCATCACAACATGGAGCTTGCACCTCAAATTGTCTGCCAGGAAACTGAAGCACATAAAACTTTTTAAAGGCATGGTGCCATACGATTTACATATACCACTTGCATCTCCATAATTGAATCACAAAGTAATGATAAAGTCTATTTCAGTGAGTGTTGGTTGATCTGTTCTTTTTTTGTTCAGCAAAACTTGAAGTATTTTAAATGAAGCAAAAACTTTCTCTAGCCAATTAATGTTGAAAACTAGTAGCATAAAATATTAACAAAACAAAAACAATATTCTGCCCTCGTAGCAGACTTCCCATAGAAGAAAAACAATGTCTCACTCAAACAAGAATAAATCCTAGCATTCATTTCATATAAATGCTATATATTCAAAATTTCACCCAAGCACTAATAGGTTTGAAAACTAGCAGGCTGGATTATTTACATTTTCTTGCAAAATCTGATTAACTGGAATCAAAACAGAAATTGATGAGAAATTAAAGATAACTATTTGCAAATCCACAGGGAAGAAACAATGGAAACTTCATTAGTAAAAGGATATTTACAGTATTTTAACAGGGATATACAAGTACAAAATATTAAATCTTGGGGCTGGGAATATGGCCTAGTGGCAAGAGTGCTTGCCTCCTATACATGAAGCCCTGGGTTCGATTCCTCAGCACCAGAAGCCTTGAGAAAAAAAAAAAAAAAACAGGGACAGTGCTCAGGCCCTGAGTCGAGGCCCAGGACTGGTTAAAAAAGAAAAAGAAATAAAAATATTCAATCTCTCAAAATCAAGATATATATTTTTATATGTACTTTAAAATGCAGAATGTTTATTCATGTATGTATTAAATTTTTTTTGCAGTATTAAATTTTTTTTAAACTAGCCCTTTATTTGGGTGGTTATCCTGGGGCTTGACCTCAGAGCTTGGATGCTGTCCCTTAGCTTTTTCACTCAAGGCTAGTTATCTTGAGCTTCACTTCCAGCTTTTTGGTGGTTACTTAGAGATAATAGTCTTGTCAGCTTTCCTGCCCAGGTTGGCTTTGAACTGAAATCCTCAGATCTCAGACTCCTGAGTCACAAGGATTATAGATGTAAGCTACAGGTTCCCAGCTAAACTAGTGGGCATATATATTCATACATATACACACACACACATACACAAAATACATGTGTATATATTAATGTATGAACAGCCTAACTACAGTTAAGTCAAAGTGAATCACTGGGGGATCAGTGTACAGTGTAACTGGTAAAAGCTAGTTCTTCTACACAAGGCCTATTATTTCACAAGTGTTCAATGTGAATAACACTATTTCACAGATTGGCATGAGAATTAAGATGCATTTATAATACTTGGCAAAAATCCAAGTTTCTTGGTAAATCAGAGACTAAAGTGGAAAGAACATGAAGTTGGTATATTCATGCACTTTTGACAAAGGTGTAAGTTGACAAGTTATCAAAATGACCTATATATTCATAAATGCATGTGAACTCATATTACATATATTTATTATAGCACTGCCTGTACTAGAAATATACGAAACAAAAACAAATGCCCTCCAGTAGGAGACTGGTTAAATAAACTTTACTTCCAAAACAAGAGCCTTCTTATATCCTAAGAGAAAAAGTTCTCCATGGTGAATTGCTGAGAAAAAAGCAAAGTATGAAACTGTATATAATAAGCTACTATTGAGTAAAAGAGTAGAAATACAGATGTAGGAGAAGAAAGGATTTTGAAATTTACCACTAAGAAATAACTGTTTAGCCAGTCACCAATGTACAATTACAACTGTAATCCTAGCTATGCTGCAGTCTGACACCTGAGGATTGAGGTTTGAAGCCAGCCCAGGTACAAAATTCCATGAGACTCTTTTCTCCAATTAAGCAAAAAGCTGGAAGTGGTTCAAGTGGCAAAGTGACAGCCTTGAGCAAAACAAAAAGAGCCAAATGAGAGCAAGAGGCCTTTAGTGTGTAAGCCCCAGAACTGGCTTGCACTCATGCACACACAAACACACAGACTCACAAGAACAAGAAATGGTAAGTATGTTTAACCTCATTTAAGCATCATACATGGTATACATATATCAAAATATTACTTGGTAAGTAACATAAAAAAAGGACATAAAAAAGGACATAAAAAAAGGAAAATCTACTCTAGAAAGCTAGCAATTAATTAAAAGTAACAATTACCCATTGGTGATGAGACAGTGCCTGATATGTATGTAGTCAAGCCCAAACAAATGGAAGCTATCACAATTCACATCAGTATGATCACCATTATGAATATTCTTAAAATACATACACAGAATACATTTAGCTAAATTCATAATGAGGCAAACAATCAAATCTAATTGTTATAGGCAATCTTGGTGGAAATCAAAGCCCTTCATTTTCTTCTCAAAAGTAAATCACTTTTGGCGATTTTATTATTATTATCTCTACTGAAAGGTGAGCTGAGAAAATAATACCAAAAACAGTCTTTTTATTCAATCTTAATAAGATAGCTTTGGGAGCTGAAAAGCACCACTCAACTTCTATAATGCAATAAAATATATATGAAACAAGTTAGGCCAAAGGAAATTACCCAACTGAAGAAGCAGTTCAAATTTAGAGTCTGCTACGCAGTTAACTGCTTTTCTATTTTATCTTTGCTAATACGGGAAGGGATGAAAATAAGCAGGAGTGAAACCAATTGTCCTGGCTAACTCTCCCACCCCCAGTCTTTATGGGATAACTAAACTTGCTGTGAACAAGCCTTACAATGTTGTAAGCACAGAACAGGTCAATTGAGAATTCAGAGATTCCTGAATTTTCCAGAACCAAGTATTGTATGCACATCTGCAATAAAATCTGGAGAGTTTCCTTACACTAGAGATTGTCAGAGGCATGTTGAAATCCTTGCCACCTTGAAGCCGGAACCCCCACGGAGCTGGACCAACCAAGGACACGCTGTAGTTGCTCATGGTTCTAATGGCACAAAGTCCAATGACAGAAGATCAAACAAACTGTGAAAGAAAATTAGATGGTTAACAAAAAATGTATATTTTAAATTCTATTAAACAATTAAATGTAGTTAATATAAAGTCAACTAAATTATGTTCAGAATTTGGGGATGGGATAAAGGGATATGTGTGTATTAAATTCTTCATTAATTTCACTGTAAGGAACTACTGTAGCTGGGTGCTTAGTGATTCAGTTCTGTAATCCCACCTATGTGGGAAACTGAAGAAAGAAGATTGAAGTTCCTAAGACTCCTTCTCAACAGGTGGCAAGCACCTGTAATCCTAGCTACATGGAGAGTGAGGTTGGGAAAATCATGGTTCCAACCCAGACACAAAAGTCAAACAAAACTCCATCTAAACAAAAAGAAGTTGGGAGTAGAAGCATATGACTGTCTTCCCAACCACCTATAGTATGAAGCAAAAAGCAGGAGCATCAAGGTCTAGGCAAGCACCCTGATAGGAATCAAGACCCTATTTTAATAACGAGGTGAAAAATGGCTGAAGGTGTGGCTCAATGGCAAAGCACCTGCCTGGCAAGCAGGAAGCTTAGTTCAAAATCCAATAGTGGAATATATGAGCTAATTAATATACAGTTTTACACTCCTGCCCATTTCTGTAGCCTAAAGTTTCCACATGAGAATTTATTTCTAGCTACTTAACAAGTTTTACAACTTGCTACAATACAATGTTGTAGCTTTTTGCATAAGAACTAATTTACTTCATGCTTTACTGGAGATTAAATCTAAGGCCTTTTTGCATGCTAGGCAAGCACTCTTCCCCTGGAAGACACTCCCAACCCAGAACAAGATTTCATTCCAGCTGTAATTCCAAGTGATTCTCCCTTTTCCTCAACCTCATGTATTCTTTTCCCTGCAGTTGGCAGTAGTACTTCAATTCCATGTACTTAAATTCTAGGTTATTCTAACATATGAAAGGGATTGAAAATCAGTAGAGCACCCCCAGTTAGGTTTTCTAAATACTAAATCCTTTAAAATGGGACGTTATCTTTTAAAGCACCTAGTTGTTCTCACCAATAAGCCCTAATTTATATTTTCTCATATAGATGTATGGTATTTTCCACATATAAAGGAATACTTACTTTTCCTTCAGATAAGTAAAGATAGGCAATACTTTAGAACAGGTGCATTTTTAGTCACAATTGGGTTTGTTTTGTATTTACAAATCATCAAGCACAGGATAGAGTAATCAAGATTTACAGGCAGATAAGGAAGTGATGACTAAAAATGGTAAAGTACCAAGTTAGCCTTAACGCATGTTTCTGAATGGCAGCTTCCACAAGCTGTCTTGCAGCACTGCTTTCTTCCTGCTTTGCTGTGACTGTGCTCGCAATGACTATATGCTAGTACTGCTAAAGATTTTTTAAAAGAAAAACAAAATCTGATTTGGAATTTTTCATTTGTTGTTATAGTGCCACAGAAGACATTGGAAGGAAAAACTTTTTTTTAATACTGAGAAACCTAATATACATTCTTTATGGAAAAAATTTTATGATAAAGAAGCATAATTTTATAATTTTTAAGTCACTTTTTAAAGCAAAGCTGTTAAGACGCACTTTCTTAGAAGATATAAACCACAAATCACTGCCTTATATTAACTATTTTACAATATTTTTGACCCATTCAAACTTTCTGTCACATCATACCAAACTAATACCAGCAGATGTAGGTATCTGCACCTGTGGATATCCTTAAACACTGCCTCTCAAAAGAGGAAAATGAGGCAATACTTGAAGAACACTCCTTAGAGAAAATTAATTCAAGGATAATGTGAGTTGCATCTGCCCAGAAAATTAATCATTAATCTTTTCCAAAGGCATGGGAGAACACTTAATTACTAGGCAATAACACACTAGTACTGAGCTGACTGACACAGATCACCAGAAAACAAACCCAAAGAACAGGCCAGAAGTCAAATTGTTACAGGAGAAAAACCAATAGTGGAGTACTACCAAGAAGCTACACATAATCACAACTGTTCCCTGCTTTAAAAACACTAGTTGAAGTCAATATCGGTATACGACATAAATCAGGAATGTGTAAAACCAGCTGATATTTCACAAGCTGTGCTCCTCCTTTAAAAAAAAAAGTCTTTAACTGCTGACAAGAGAACAATGTGAAATTTAAACTCGGCTCCCTTTGGTCCCAATCTTCCATACAAGGAACTGCATTTCATGTATGTATCCATCTATGTATATGTGATTCTTTTTACAGATACTCTCTAACATCTCCCATTTGTCACTAAAATTCCTAGCAAGGGGGGGGGGGGGAGATACAGCCACACAACCAAAAAAGTTACTTCTTTTCTATTCTGCTGGCTTCACTTCGAATTCATTTGTCTTAAAATATTCTGATCCCAAAGCAAGGGCAATATTATTATTGGCCTTTCGCAGGTCTCCTCCATCTGGGCATTCGTGCCTCCTAAAATACCAAGCAGGCAGGAAATCGCAGCTTACTCTGCTCACAAATACGTAGATGTTGGAATTTCTGTATAGGATTGGATTTTCTTTTAGGAAAGTCTTATAAATAACCACTTTGGCCTCGTACTGCTAGAGAGGGAGCTTGGTTATTTTTTTCCCACACTTGTGTATCAGCTTCATTGAAATGGAGATAGAGGAGGGGAGTTCATGAAGAACTACAGTGACATTAAAAAAAAAAAAAAAAAAGGAGTATCCTAAGACTGTGGCTCAGGTGGGTAGAGTGCTAGTTAACAAAGAGCAAAAAAAAAAGCTCACGGACAAGAGTCCAGGTCCTGAGTTCAAGTACCAGAACAGGCACCAAAAAAAGGCCGGGGGGGGGGGCGGGGGAAGAGGGATCTTGAGATTCCCTTTTTCTCCTTTTGAGATTCAACAGGGGCGGAGCTGAGGGACTAAAGCGACAGGCATAGGATGAAGGCAGCTGAAGAGCCAGTTTCCCAGCTAAGGTTCACGCCTAGCACTTGTTGGCCAAATAAGGCTGTGGGAGCCGGCTGTTTCCGTGGCAGGCGGGTTCAGGCGTCCTCGGGTCAGGGAGGCGGACTTGGGGATAGGATCTGGTGATCACACACCCTAGACCTGCCCTGCCCGGCACAACCACCGGTTTTCTTGCCCAGTTACGTCGGCCCTGCCCACCCGCCCTTCCTCTCCCCCCACCCCCGCCCACTTATTGTCAAACTCCCCAGTCTGACAAAAAGCCCCATCGAGTACCCAAGTAGTAGTCAGTGCGGTGTCCGAGCCTGACTGAGAGGGTTTGGGGGGATTTTTGTTGCTGTTGTTTTTTAACCACCCAGGGAGCTTTCCGTCTGCACGCAGGCGAAGTCGGGCTTCGCACAGGTTGCACAATTGCGAATACTTGGGGAGGAGAGGGGGGTCATCAACGCGCCTCGGTGGCTGGAAAGCACACACCACAAACACGAACACGCCTTTCCCGGAGGGTCCCGAGTCCCCCCCCCCCCACACGCCCCTGGGAGCGCCCCCCCCGCCCCAGGATCGGGGTGTACCCGGACGCCCAGCGTCCTCAGGAGCCGGTCCGGTCGGGTGGGGACGGGACGGGGCTGGACGGGACGGCGGGGGGCTCCCGGAGCCCCTCAGTAACCCCACCCTCGTCACCCCCGCTCCAGGTACCCGCGTCTGCACCCCAACTCCGGTGCGCGCCCGGCAGTGGCCAGCCCGGGCTGCTAGGACTCCCGGGGGCTCGCCGGTCCCCTCACGCCCACAGCCGCGCTCCCAGCCTCGGCTTCCTGCGGGCCGCGGGGCCGCCTCCGCCGCCCGGCGCCGCGCGCACCTGAGGAGCCACCGCGCGCCCAGCGCACCCGGTCCTCCAGACACCCCGCAGCGGGGTTGCCCGCCCGCGGAGCGGCTCCGGGCACCCGCTTCTCTCCCTCTCCCCGGAGAGGAAAGCGACACCGCTTCCCCAGCGGGCCGCCGGCCACTCACTCACTCAACTCACCCCCGCAAGCCGCGCGGCGCAGCCTCCGCCTCCGACCAGCGCTGACAAGTGACTCGCCCGGCTGGCGCGGTCCCTAAGGCCTGCGGGGAACTTCCGCCTCCTCACTCTCCGGGCCACGCCCCCTGGAGCGAGACACGCCCCTCTGTGCTCAGCCACGCCCTTGCTCTAGGACACGCCCCTAGTCCGGTCACGCCCTCCTCCGCGACTAGCCACGCCTCCCCCCGGGCCAGGCGTGGATGGTTAAACTGAAGCTAATCTCTCAGTCTTGCTGGGGCCGGCTGGGAGCTGCGTGGGAAAGACTTTTGCTCTGTGGAGTTTCGGTGGGAGTAGTCTTAGGGGCATTCTGAGCAGTACCTGGCAAAGACCTTGCCTTTCACGTGTCTGTTTTGTACTTGGGTGCATTTCTCTCCCTAGGAACTTGGCAAGTCATTGCTCCGATTAAAAATAGAAAGGGGCTTTGGATAAATCCCCGTCAATGCAAGCAAGCTGAAGGGCTACTGCCTGGATTCTTGTTTATTTATTTATTTTGAGAGTGCTTTATATACTCTTGAGAAGTGTAAACCCTGAAGTTAACTTGTCAGGAAGGTGAAAATCGCCTGTCCTAATATGTAGAAGGTAAATCTGTCATCACACCAAAAGACAGTGATGGCAAATGACAGTCAAAAGCTGATTCAACTTCTAGATCCTCAGTTTATTTTTCTAAGCCCAATCCATAGCCCATTTCCTCGCTTCTGTAAAGTAGCTTGAATGAGCCTGAGGAATTTACTCAGGAGCAAACGTGAGTACTGTTCAGTGAACACATGAAAAATGATTTGCGATCTCTCTTACAGTTTGAATCCCTCCCATATAACCAATGTAAGTTAATAGAAAAAAACACCCCCCACAAAAAAGTAAAAAAAAAAAAAAGCAGTAACAACTATTTGCAAATAACCTCTTGCATGCTAGGTAGTTTCATAACAAAGTGGGGACTATCATCCCAATTTTTAGATAAGAAGAGCAAAATTGCAAAGGATTATAATTTATGAAATGACCAGGGCTAAGAGTAACCTTATAAATTAAAAGTTGCTTCTCCTCTGTTTGCTGCTGCTAAATAAATGGAGCCTCCATCAAAGACAGCAGATATCTATGGAAGAATAAACATCTGGGGATGAGCCTGGAGAGAGTGAACACAGTTTAGCTTCTGCAACTGTCTTACTCCTCATGACAGGCTTGCCTCTGAATCTCCTCCTGCTGCTGCAGTCCAAAGTCAGAAAAAAATCAACCCAATTCAGCCATCTTGCTCATATTTACCCAAATGTCCTCTAAGCTACCACCTGTATTAAAAGGACACAAACAACCTGTGAAAGTTACAGTTTCCTGGGTCCCATCCAGACCTATAATCAATCCTTGGATGTAGGCCCCAGCCTTTTCAACAAGCACATTTCCTCCCAGGCATCCAGGTAATTATTAAACTGCTATGCTTTAAAACTACTTCTCTAGAAATATCCCAGTGCTCCCGTTTACTGAATGAGGGAATTCAGAGAGACCTAGACATACCAAGTAGCAGAGACTTACCTCAGTTTCCTCTTCTTCAATGAAATTATAATAATTAATAACCACTTGAGATTATCATAAGAAATCCAGACCATACAGTCATCGCTAAGTATTCCTTCTGGAATCGATTCCAGGACTCCTTCAAGTGCCACAATTCTTGGATGTACTAGTTATCAGCCCTCATGTAAGATGGTGTAGTACAGAGCCCACACATATCCTTCCATGTGCTTTTAATCACATCTGGGTTGCCTTCCTTATACAATGAATTGTCACTGGGTTGTTCTGACAGTCCTCTTTTACATCTTTTTCATGATCAACGTTTATGAAATAGGTAGCTGTGGTTTGGAGGACACTCTTGTGACGTTACTAGCAGGAAGATAATAAAGTCATTGAGAAACCTGGCATCCTTGGCCTTGTTAATTTGTCGGCCAGGCAATGATGCACCAACCACAAAAGAAGCCAAATTAAAAGCTTAACCTCATCAAAACCAGCACATATAATCCTAGCTAATCAGTAGGCTGCGATCTAGAGGATTAGGTAGTTCAAGGCCAGAAGGCAGAAAAGCTCACTAGACTCCATCTCCAAATAAGCAAAAAGCCGGGCTCAAGAAATGGAACACCAGCCTAAGCAGCAAGCTAAACAACCACAAGGCCCTGAGTTTAAACCTTGGTTTCAAATATAAAAGCAAATGAAAAGCTAGAGAGAGGGAAAAAAAGATCAAAAGATTCTCCAATTTTTTGCAGAAGAGAATTTTCAGAATAGTCCATCTATTTACATATGAGTATAAACATTTACTTTTACATTTTATTATCCAATATATGACTCAGAACCTCTTGCAGTACTTCAAAAATAACAGCAACTTTTAATTGCGAGATGACAAAACCATGACAAGATTTTACATTCATATCCAGTACACTATAAATTGCAGTCTTTAAAAAGTTGCTACATGGGCTGGGAATATGGCCTAGTGGCAAGAGCGCTTGCCTTGTATACATGAAGCCCTGGGTTCGATTCCCCAGCACCACATCTATAGAAAATGGCCAGATGTGGCGCTGTGGCTCAAGTGGCAGAGTGCTAGCCTTGAGCAAAAAGAAGCCAGGGACAGTGCTCAGGCCCTGAGTCCAAGCCCAGGACTGGCAAAAAAAAAAAAAAAAAAAAAAAAAAAGTTGCTACATTACTCTGCCAATGTCTCACTAAAGTTCTAATCCTGACAAGTAAGTAAATCACTTATGGTATGAATTTTAATATTTAGAGTACGGAGGAAGCATTAACTTTTTTTAATATATATACATATGTATTATATGTATATGTATCTCTCTCTCTCTCTCCCTCTCTCTCTCTCTCTCTCTCTCTCTCTCTATATATATATATATATATATATATATTGCCAGTCCTGGGGCTTGAACTCAGGGCCTGAGCACTGTCCCTGACTTCATTTTTGCTCAAAGCTAGCACTCTGCCATTTGAGCCACAGCGCCACTTCTGGCTATTTCTGTTTATGTTGTGCTGAGGAATTGCACCCAGGGCTTCATGCATGCAAGGTAAGCACTTTACCACTAAGCAACATTCCCAGCCCCTAATATATGTTTTTTGATGGACCAGAGCATGGTGGTACAGAACTGTTAGCACAGATACTTGGGAGGTGGAGATGGAGACAAATACAGTTTGAGGACTCCCCAAGGGGAAAAACTTAAGGAAAACTATCTCAAACAAGTAGAGTGTGGTGAAATCCCAGTCACTTAGCAGGCCTGAGGCTGACCTGGGCAAAGGTTTGAGGCCCTATCCAAACAAATAACGAAAGCTAAAGCAAACAACACCTAGGGACTTGGCTCACATGATAGAGTGCCTGCCTTTAAAGTCTAAACATAAATGCTATCCATGGAGGACTCTGAGCTCTCCAACAGAGTGCATAGTAGAGAAATTTGTATCTCCAGAATTTTCTTGGACTCTGCTCAATGTGGTTGTAATTTGTATTTCTTCGACAATATTTCTAGTTTCATATAAAAGACATAGGGTTTTGTGAATAAGCTTCAGTAAGGTAGAAATGTCAGAATAAAAGCCACTTCAAGATTAAGAGATCAATTTCTACACCTGGTTATAGGAAAATTTTTATTTTAAGCTGAAACCATGATTTCAACCAAGATTTCTAGACTTCTTTTCAGAAAGGACTCCCTCGATAATAATAAATTACTTCTCACTATGAAGAAAAGAGTGAAAACTCAAATTAAAATCTCTGCAGAATTTTAGATTTTCTCTGTAAATGTTTTTCTAGAGACAAAAAAAAAAAGAAAATATGCACAGTAAATGGATGCTCCCGCAACACAAGTCAAACAAATTAAATCTAAAAAAAAAAAAAAAAAAAAAAAGTTTGGTCTACATAAAATCAACAGCATAATTTTGTTTCATTTTTTAAATTTTAACTTGAACATTCAATATACATCCATTGAACTTAATCTTAACACAGCAGTCTTACAAATTTATTAAACATTTAAAATAATGTGAAACACCCTAAACACACCACTTGAGATAATATGTTAAGCCAGGTGCCAGTAGCTCATACCCATAATATGAGATCTGAGGATGATGATTTGTAGCCAGCCCAGGCAGGAAAGTCGGTGAGACGCTTATCTCTAATAAACTACTCAGGGAAAGCCAGAAGTGGTGCTGTGGCTCTAGTGGTAGAGAGCCAGCCTTGAGCAAGGAGACTCAGGGACAGCGTCCAGGCCCTGAGTTCAAGCCCCAGGACTACCAAAGACATAAAAATAAAAAGATAATATTTTATAAGTACTGTCATCTCTTAGGCTCTGACAGGTGTTGGTCCTCGCGTTGCTATGGGTACCAAAACCTTCCTATGCTCAAGTCCCTCATATAAAATGGTGTGAAGTTCTGCCATCAAGTTAGATAATGACAAATTTTTCTATTGTTATTTTCATATAGTTTTATATTATTTATAAACTACATTACTAAATGTGTTACTTAGAAATGTATGTTTTCTTAGGAGAGGAACACAAAGGCACAATGCCTCTATGAATCCGATCATATAAATGAATATTTATCTAAATGAACTCCAGGAACTGGAAACAAGAGTTTTTTCTGGGGCTGGGGATATGGCCTAGTGGCAAGAGCGCTTGCCTCGTATACTTGAAGCCCTGGCCAGAAGTGGCGCTGTGACTCAAGTGGTAGAGTGCTAGCCTTGAGCAAAAAGAAGCCAGGGACAGTGCTCAGGCCCTGAGTCCAAGGCCCAGGACTGGCAAAAAAAAAAAAAAAAAAAAAAAAAAGAGTTTTTTCTGTCATGGCTGTTTTTCTTTTCTTTTTTGCCTTCTTTGTTCATTTATCGTTCATTGGAGGGCAAGGGGGAGTACAGAAACAGAGGGACAAACGTGCTCACTGGCCACTATGTTGAAAATGAACCTTACAACTGGTGATTGTGGACGGGAGGGAAAAACTGGGAGAGAACAAGGGAAGGGGTGACATTGTCCCAAAAGAAATGCACTCATTCCCTGACTTATGTAACTTTAACCCCTCTGTACATCACCTTTATAACAATAACAATTTTTGAAAAGAAATGTTTATTATATACATATATATATATATATAGAGAGAGAGAGAGAGAGAGAGAGAGAATGACAATTCGATCAGTATGTTATCATTTTACAACTTAGACTATGACCCCTAAGGTGTTTGTGGCCCCAAGACAAGAACATACCAGTTTAAAACAAGAACCCTTTGTATCTAAACATGGACAAAGATCAAAGTGTACCTCGATAACTTCTCCTATACATAAGGACAGAAACATCCAGCTAGAGAAAAAGTAAATCCTCTTTCATAGATACGCCAATACCAACACTACTGCAAGCACCAATCCATCCTAGAAAAGAAATGAGTTGGTTCATTGCAACGTGAGCCAGTGTATCAACTGTTACGCACAGACCCAAATATAGTCCCTTCTGGCGAGGGAACACTGAGCCCCCGGCAAAGCTGGGGACACTTGATCACACGGCCCCAGTAACCTGAGCCCACGTTGTGCTTGTTATGGAAACAGACGCACTAGAAATCCAGGCAAAGAACAAATCACATTGCCTCCATTTTAGATAGTTTTGTGAAGATGGAATTCACATCTCCCGGTCTGTCTTTTTGTTTTGATTTTCTTGTTGGTATAATTTCTGCCATGCAATTGTCAAATATACAAAGAAGAAAAACATAATTAACTACTCAGCGTCCATTATCAGCATCACTGATAATAATCGGAAAAGAAGTTCTTATACAAAGTTTTAAAACAAAATTCAGCGTTACACATGACAAGATTTCACCAATGATTTCTCAGACTAAATAAAACAATGTGGAATTTATCCCATTTCTGTTACAAGAAGTTAGGGAAGGAAGTGCATGACAAATCATTTTCAGATTGCAATTCTGAAGACAATTACTGTGAATTTCTCCATCAGAGCGAGAATGCATCACCATGCCTGCAGGCCTTGCACTTAAGACGCAGAAGCAAGAAGATCACAAGTTAGATGCCAGTCTGGTCTACACAGTGAGTTCAAACTAGTCTTGGATACAGAGAAGACCGAATCGTTTAAAAAAAAAAAAAAAAGGCACTTGTGGCTCGCGCCTGTAATCCTAGCTACTCAGGCGGCTGAGATCTGAGGATTGCAGTTCCAAGCAGCCAGAGCAGGAAAGGCTGTGAGACTGGTTTTTTTTTCCAATTAACTACCAGAAATCTGGAATTGGTGCTAGGGCTCAAAGTGGTAGAGTGCTACTAGCCTTGAGCAAAAGAGCTCAGGAACAGCACCCACTCTAGGAGTTCAAGCCCCATGACTGGCCTCTCACACTTGTAATGCTATAATCAAAAAGCCAGAAATAGAGATGTGGCTCAATCTCTGAGGAAAAACAAACAAACAAAAAAAAAAAAAACCTAATGGACAGTACCTAGTCCTGAGGTCAAGGCCCAGTCCTAGCACAGAAAACAAACAAACAAACCTGAGTATGTTCATACATTAACTTTTATGATTTCAATTATGGAATATAAACATTTTAGGATTTGTTCATATTAATGATATATTTGGCCCAAACTGTCCTGCACATTGAACATAAGTACAATGCATATTATTCTTTCTTGGAAATGAAAACTTTGTAAGCAATACTGAGTGATATGAGAAAGTACCTTTGGGTGTTATTTGTTGGCAAGTTACTAATCTAAAACATCATTATAAGAACTGGCTACCATGTTTTAGGATTTGAACTCAGGCCCTCATACTTGCTAAGCAAGTGCTACCCTGCTTGAGTGATACTCTAGACCCTTCGGGTTTATTTTTGTTTTGACACAAGGTTTCCGAGGTCTGTCTGGACTGTGATCCATCTGGGTTTTTTTGTTTTTGTTTTTGTTTTGCTTTCTACATAGCTAGAACAACAGAAAACCACCACCTGCATTGCTTAGTGGTTGAAATAAAGTCTTGCTAAGTTTTTACATAGGTTGCCCTCAAACTACAGTCTTCCTATCTCCAACTACTAAGTAACTGGGATTATAGTTATGAGTTATTGTGCCTGGACTAAAATTTAAAGCTTCTATTATGACCTACATATGCTTTCAGTATTTTTAAAAGTTTTAATTAATGAATATATGTCCTTGTAGGATAAAGCAATCGAAAGAAGAAAGTAGAAAGAATAGAAAAGAGTATGAAAAAGAAGACAATAAAAGGGCTGGGAATATAGCCTAGTGGCAAGAGTGCTTGCCTCCTACACATGAAGCTCTCAGTTCGATTCCCCAGCACCACATATATGAAAAACAGCCAGAAGGGGCACTGTGGCTCAGGTGTCAGAGTGCTAGCCTTGAGTGGGAAGAAGCCAGGGACGGTACTCAGGCCATGAGTCCAAGGCCCAGGACGGGCCAAAAAAAAAGAAGACAATAAAAATAAAGACAGACAAAGAAAAGAGGATGGGATGAGGGAAGGCAAATGGTTGGGTAAAAACGCAAGATAGGGAAAAGCAAATAAAGCCACATCCATTGTCATGTAAGTCACATAGGAGGATGTTTAGTTAGTTATTTTTGTTTTATTTTGTAAATATTCAACCTATGAACTTGGAACAAATTAATGCTCTCAATGTTGTTTCACCAAATAATTTCTTTTTACTCTTATATTGAGTCATAAGGCCTGGGAACGCCTTATAATCGATTTCTAATAGAAAGGGCAGTTAGCAAGTCTTCTTCTCTCATTTTTAGTGAGACTATCTCAGCTGTCATGCCAGATTCTGCATGGTCTTATTTATGTATTTGAGGTGCTTCCCTTTATTGCTTCAATGTCGTCCTTGCACATTTGTATTTTGACTTTAGATCTTGGGCAATGGGTAACTTTCCTGTGTCAGCCTTTCCCAAGTCTTTTGAGAAAATGACTCCACTCACAAACTGTGTGCATTCACATGACTTCTCCCTTCCTTTCACAGACCTATTTCTGATAGAATTCTACACTGATCTGAGTAATTAATGTGCAACATCCTATTTGCCAGGGAAACCATAAGCACCAGAATGCAGAATCTGTCTCGTTCACAAATAGATCTCAAGCACTGGGCAAGTGAGAGGTGCAGAGTAGACATTTATAAGGTACTTACTTAATAAGCAAATGACTGTGTTTTCCACATAACTATTTGAATTTTTGCACATGTTGCTTAAGAAGAACAATTGTTGGGAAGCTCTTTAATTGATGACCTACCATGTTCAATTGCACTGATGTATCTCACCTACCACATTTTGAGGGCACGGGTCGGTCATGGGGCTTGACCTCTGCCTGGGGTATTGTCCATGAGCTCTTTTGCTCAAGGCTAGTGCTCTACCACTTTGAGCCACAGCACCACTTCCAGTTTTTAATTGGATATAAGAGCCTCATTGGGACTTTTCTGCAGGGCTAGCTTCAAATGACAATCTTCAGATCTTAGCCTCCTGAGTAGCTAGGATTACAGGTGTGAACACCAGCACCCAGCCACATACCACATGCTTACAATAACCCTCAGAAGCAGATGCAATTCATATTACACTTACAGGGAGATCCCACGTTTACCAAGATTAAGTAACTTGCCTTGCATTACCTAGCTAGTGACTAATGTCTGATTGACATAAAAGTTTAGGACATTTTTAATGTAAGTAAAATAATATTTTTTAAAGAGTGACCTTATTTTTGAATTTGCATGCATGAATAATATGTCTTTTCGTTGTGAGAATTCTATAAAGGCAGTCAAGGTGCTAACTGATGAATAGATTCAAAATATAAACACACAGATACACCATGGAATAGTACTTAGCCATAAGGAAAAATGAAATTATCTCACTTGCAGCAAAATGAATTGGACTGGAGATCATCATAGTGAATGAGATAAGCCAACTTCCAAAAGGCGGGTAAATCATTATCTCCTTTTTGGAGACTAGACTTAAAATGATGAGGAGGAAGATGAAGAGGAGAGGAAGAAGGAGAAAGAATCTTTCCTTCTCTCTTTTTTATTATTAATTTTTTATTGCTATTATAAAGGTTATGTACAGCGGGGTTACAGCTACATTAGTCAGGTAAGGAGTCCATTCCTTTTTGGAAAATGTCACCCCTTTTCTTCTATTCTGCCCATTTCTCTCTCTCATCTCCTTCCACAAGTTGTAGGGTTCATCTCTTAGTGAGTACCACTGCTGCATTTGTCCACCCTTTGCCCCTCCATTTCTTTACTTCTCTCTTTTCACCCTAGGGAAGAGGTGGGAAAGTGACCTCCACTTCTCTCCCCTAACAAAGGTTCACAGCCAGATTTCCACATTGCTTCCTGTGTAAGAAATCTCACGTGCAGCCCTCTGGCTTTTACATTAATCAAAGAAAGTCGTTTCAAACTTCTCATCCCCCTCTCCACATACCGCTTACCTCCATGTTACATTAAATTCTGTCTCCACTTCCATGGGTTCAAATAGATAAATGATATTTCTGTTATTTAATCTTCTGCAGAGTGCCAAGAACAATAAGGAAGGAAGTAATAACAGGTAATAAAGTGCCGAGAAGAGCCAAGAAAAGTCATCAGAGACTTGTTTACAGCAGTCATACATCAGCCATACCAAGAACTGTGATCTTGGCCTATACTGGGAATGTTAATAGTCTCCCGCAGGAAGATGACTTTCCTTGTCTTTTTCTTATGGTACTTTGGCTTAAACGCAGGCCCTCTTGCATGCTTGTCACGTGCTGTCACCACTGAACAAAATCTGTAGCTACACCCCCAACATCAGTTTTTCAAAATAGTTTGTGAGTAAAATACTTTTTTTCCTTGTGTATTTTGAAATCCATTTAGCTAAAAACTCAGCTCCAGCCTATAGACATAGCAGTAGAAAAAACTCAGACTTGATGACTTACTAGTAAGCCACGTGAGCCCACAAACACAGGGCAGCTCTTGGTCCTTAACTATCACTTCCTTGGGGGACAGTTTTGTACCATTTCACCATTGTGAAATAGTGTGTCTGGAATCTTTTTAAGAAAATAAGGTTATTATACTCTGTATCTTATCTTTAGGCCACTTAAAATTACATTTATCTCTCTGCCCATTACCGGCAAGCTATTTTTTCCGAAAGTGCTAGGAAGCAACCTTGTCTGATGAGATTCATAGTGCAATTCTTCAGGTACTTGAGTAAGTAAGCCCTTTGGAGTGAGGCTTAAGATAAACCTCACAAGAATGTAAGCTACACAAAAAGAAGGATTTGCTGTTCTTCCTCCAAGTTTCCCCACGTCTTGCAAAGATGACTATCATAGTTTCATTGCTCAATAAATATGCATCAATTTAATTAAAATCTCCAGATTGCCAGGGGCTGGTGGCTCACGGCTGTAATTAATCTTAGTGACTTAGGAGACTGAGATCTGAGCACTGTGATTCAAAGCCATTCCCGGGGAAGCAAGTCTATAAGACTCTTCTTTCCAATTAACCATCAGAAAACTGGAAGTAGAACTATGGCTCAAAGTGGTAGAGTGATAGCCTTGGTTAGAAAAGTCAGGGACTATCTGTATTTGGTAACAGATGTCCAAGAATAAAAGCATTTCTTTACTTTAAAAAATCTAGGGGCTGGGAATGTGGCTTAGTGGTAGAGTACTTGCCTGGCATGCATGACTGCCTGGGTTTGATTCCTCAGCACCACATAAACAGAAAGAGCCAGAAATGGCAACGTGGATCAAATGATAGAGAGCTATCCTTCAGCAAAAATAATCCAGGGATAGTGCTCAGGCCCTGTGTCCAAGCCCCAGAACAGGTAAAAAAAAAAAAAAATCGATTTCATGGCCCTTGTTAGCAAATACATGACAATATAGCAGTGCATTTATATTAATGCAAGAGGCATTTCAAACAGTAGTGTATAAAGTGAAAGAGAGGGCTGGGAATATGGCCTAGTGGCAAGATTGCTTGCCTCCTACACATGAAGCTCTCGGTTCGATTCCCCAGCACCACATAAATGGAAAATGGCCAAAAGGGGCGCTGTGGCTTAGGTGGCAGAGTGCTAGCCTTGAGCAGGAAGAAGCCAGGGAAGGTGCTCAGGCCCTCAGTCCAAGGCCCAGGACTGACCAAAAATAAATAAATAAATAATAAAGTGAAAGAGAATGAAATTTATTGAATCCCCACTGTATGCCAAGCTTAGAGGGAGGCCACCAGCCTAGTTTCCTTACAATGGCAGCAAGATGTCCATTCATCTTTTCCTGTGTAAGGAGCAGGTGACACAGGACATACCCACATAAAGGTGGACTAAAGAAGATACCCAAAACAAGAAGACTGAGGCCAACAGGACTTGACTTTGCTAAGTCTTGCTCTTCCATGAATTATGATAGGGACCAACTGCTAAGTATCCAAATATAACAATGACTTCTTGAAATAGGCTAGCTTGTGTTTGTTGGCGTGGAAGTCTGTTATGAGCAATCCCCATGGAGCCTCAACAGGGCTATTTCTGCTTCTGTCCAGCACTTTGTCCAGTACCAAATTTCCCCAGATTTCACGATGTTGTAAACCCAGGATGAATGTTTGCAAGTCATGTTTGGTGTGTCCATTCTTGTTCTCCTTGCCTCTCCATGTGAATATCAACATACTTTATATGGTGTGATTGTGTGATAATTAGATTGAGTTGTATAGTTTTTCTTGGTGAGGATCATTTGACTGCATGATTCTTGCAAGCTACATCCAAAGAACGACTTCTTTTACATTAAGTTTGCCAACAGTCACTTCAGACAGAAGCCCTAAATTTGCATACAGTTTTCTGTATTCCCCTGGGAACCATGAACAGAGAAAATCATCTCCCATAAATGGCTGTCTTACTTGATGGCTGGGTACCATTATTGGCAAATAAATGATGGAAGAAGCTGGGCACTGGTGGCTCATACCTGTCATTCTAGCTATTTGGGAGGCTGAGGTCTGAAGATTGTGGTTCAAAGCCAACCTGGGCAGAAAAGTCCCTGTGAGACATTCATCTCCAGCCAACCACTCAAAAACCAGAAGATGAGCTGTGGTTCAAAGTGGTAGAGCACTTGCCTTGAGCAAAAAGAGCTTAAGAACAGAGCCCAGGCCATGAGTTCAAGCCCTACTACCTAATAATAATAACAACAATGTCTTGGATTAATTTAAGACATATGCCCAGCAAGGTCTAGCTAGGATAGTTTGGGGTGAGGGTGCTTCGAATCTAATTGTGGTCACATTTCCTTCCATTAAGGAAGGTACGAAGTGGTTAGGTTTACTGTTCTAAGCTATATGCTGTCTTCTCATGGGTATAAGTAAACGGAAGCTTTCTTTCTGGAGTGTTGTCTGAACTTAAAAGAGGGTTTCATGTATATTATGAGAAATTCTCAGAGCAAAACTATTCCGGCCTGAAATTTAAAAAGCCATTTGAAGCTGGGCATCAGCTGGCTCATGTCTATAACCCTAGTTACTCAGGAGGCTGAGACCTGAGGATCATAGAAGCCAGCCTCAAGCATAAAAATTCATGAGACTCTTATCTTCAATTAAGCACCAAAACCAGCCAGACATGAACTGTGGCTTAAATGGTAGAGCATTAGCCATGAGGCAAAAAAAAAAAAAAAAAAAAAAAAAAAAAGCTCAGGGGCAGTACCCATGCCCTGAGTTCAAGCCCTAGGATCGGCACCAAAATAAACAGCCATTTGAAGACACCCAATAGCTCTGCCAATGTTCCAGGACAAGCTGAATTAGAGAGAGCCAGCCTAACACAGAACACTGAAGCCTCAAAGATGCATGATAACCCAGATATTGAATGTGTGCTGAACACGATTGGACTCATCATTCCCTCGGGAGATTTTTTGTTTGTCTTTGTTGGTTGTAGGGCTTGAACTCAGGGCCTGCACACTGTCTCTGAGCTCTTTTTTTTTTTTTTTGCCAGTCCTAGGGCTTGAACTCAGGACTGAGCCCTGTCCCTGGCTTCTTTTTGCTCAAGGCTAGCACTCTACCTCTTGAGCCACAGCACTACTTCTGGCTTTTTCTATATATATGGTGCTGAGGAATCGAACCCAGGGCTTCATGTATGCGGGGCAAACACTCTACCACTAGGCCATATTCCCAGCCCTCTGAGCTCTTTTTATTCAGAACTAGTGCTCTATGGCTTTGAGCCACAGCCCACTTCCAGTTTTTGAGCAGCTAATTAGAGATAAGATTCTCATGGGGACTTTTTTGCCTGGACTGGCTTCGAATTGCAATTCTCAGATCTCAGCCTACTGAGTAGCTAGGATTCCAAGCATGAGCCACTGGTGCCTGGCCGAGATACATATATATATATATATATATATATATATATATATATATATGTTTTTTATTTATTTATTTTACTTTTTTTTTTTTTACTGAGTAACTACCCTGTGACTAAAACTGTTTGAGGGCTATCACTATAGTGATAAACCAAGTCCACACCCTCAGTGGTTAGTGTTTGGGTGTCTCATAGGCAACATCATTTTTTAAGTGATAATAAAAGCTATAAACATGAATGAAGCAGGGGTGGGGTTTGTGAACAATATTAAACTGGAGAATGACAGCTTTTATGAGGCAACATTGAAGCAGATTCTGGAGTGATCTGAGTGTTGGGCACACAAATATCTGAGACAGAACATCCGGATAGAATGAAAAGTGAAACACATGCAGGAAAGATCTCAAGGAAATGCATTAATTTATTTTTATTTTCTATTAGCAAATGGTAGGTATACATGGGAGAAATTTACATTTCCTTGCAAGTGTGCAATCTATTCTAATCAATCCCATATACACACCAAATACCGCATAAATTTGTTGTTAACGTAGTAACAAGCAATGAAATGACCTAATGGAGGGGAGTTGGGTATGAGATCCGAGAAGCAGACCAAAGCCAGGTGATGTTGACATTTTATTAGTCATGAAAAAAGTCTTTGAGTTCATTGCAGTGCAATAGAAAGTCAATAGAGACAAAAACAAACACATAATGGGCTGGGAATGTGGCTTAGGGGTAGAGTGCTTGCCTCCCATACATGGAAGCTCTGAAGCCCTGAGTTCAATTCCTCAATACTACATAAATAGAAAAGGCTAGAAGTGCTATGGCTCAAGTGGATGAGTGCTATCCTTTATCCAAAAGAATCCAGAGACAGTGCTTAGACCCTAAGTTCAAGCCCCAGGACTGGCAAAACAACAAACAGACAAACAAAAACCAGGAATAGAGTATGCTTTCAGAAGCAGAGACTTTAAAAACTGGAGGTGGGATCAAAGAGACCAGTTAGGTGATGTCTCAAGGGATAAAAGATGAAAAGGCCCATGGCCTTGGATTCAAATGCCAGTACCACCAAAATGAATAAAAGAAGGAAACAAATTAGGAGAGACACGTGGCTTGAATCTAAAGTGATGATAGCAGATAAAGTAAAAAGTTGTAAGCCTGGCACTGGTGGCTCATGGCTTTAATCCTAGCAATTTATGATGCTGAGATCTAAAGATCACAGTTTGAAGCCAGCCAGGGCAGGAAAGTCTGTGAGATTCTTACCTCCAATTAAGCACCAGAACACCAGAAGTGGCACACACAGTGGCTCAAGGTGGTAGAGTACCAGCCTTGAGCACAGCAGCTCAGGGACAGTGCCCAAGCCCTGAGTTCAAGCCACACAACTGACAAAAAAAAATTGTGGAATCCTGTATACTACAAATATTTTTAGAGTGGGTCTGAAAATATTTGCTGATAGCTTATAACTTGGTTGGTTTTTAAAAGAAAATTTACAAGACGCCGGTGGGCCATACCTATAATCCTAGCATCTCAGGAGGATGAGATCTGGAAGATAATGATCCTAAGCCATCCTGGGCAGAAAAGTTCTTGAGACTCCACCTCTAAAATAATTGGCAAAAAGCAGGTCTGGAGATGTGGCTCAAGTGGAAGAGCATCAGCTGAGTAAGAAAAGGCCAAAAAGTGGAAGGCCCTGAGTTCAAACCTGAGTACACACACACACACACACACACACACACACACACACACACACACCCCACAAATTCAGAGTCTCAACATTTTTGCTTTAAGCAGGGGAATTAATGACAGTGTCACTTGCTGACCAGTGGAAGAGCAAACAATTTTAAGGGAAAATGTAGGTGATGCTTGGTGATGTAATGAGAATTAGCTAGAAGAAATCTCAGAGCTTAAAGTGTACCCTCTGAAGATGGAAGTCAACACAGACAGGAGCCCCTAGCATTTGCTATGTTTCTGGCAAGAAACAGGCAGGAGCAGTAGGAATACATGGTTGGTTGCAAGTTTCCTTTATATATATTTCTGTGTTCACTAAAGTTTTGTTGTTGTTGTTGTTGTTGTTCATGAATTACTTTTTTTTGAGGTGGAGGTGCTGTTCCTGGAGCTTAAACCCAGGCAGGGCTGGAGTGATATCCCTGAGATTTTTTTCTCAAGCTCCATTTCTTGTTTTTTGAGGATTAATTGGAGATGAAAGTCTCATGGACTTTACTGCCTAGAATGGCTTTGAACAATGATCCTCAAATCTCAGCCTCCTGACTAGCCAGGATTATAAGCCTGAGCCACCAGTACCAGGCATGAATTACTTTTATTGAACAAATGTGAATATTCAAATAACAAGGGACTGGTGTAGGGATATAGCTCAAGCAATAGAGTACCTACCTGAGTTCAAATTCCCCAGTGCTACTTCCATCTCCCACCCCCCCATAAAAAGGAAAACAGTAATAACAGGGAAGAATACATAGTGAAATTGGGGAGTATACATAAACAGGATAAAAAAACCAGCTGAAGTTACCTGGCTCTACGCAGGATTAAATACCCTCCAAACCCTGACCCTTCAGTGAGCCTTATAAGCAGACAGGTGCTTCTAAGCCCCTTCTAACTTTATATTTGCCCAAGACTTGGACTTGTGCCTCCATGTAACATTGGCTTTCTTTTCCCAGCTCTCCTCACACTGCTTCCCTTGTAGCATGATATGCTCTGCCTCAGGCTCTAAAATGGTTTGCACACATCCATCTCAAAAGTATTTGTCATCTGTCCCTGATCCAGAGGCAGTAAAGACCAAAACCAGTTGGCCTTGATTACCTACTAAGAGTCCTGCTTATTTGCTCCTCCAAGCGAAGCTGCAAACACAAGGCTATTCTAGCTTGCCATAGCCCCTTGAAATCAGGTGACTCACAAGCTGTGATGAAGTCACTCTATCTGTTTAGATAAGACAGTGGCCAAAGCTCTCAGGGACATTTTAACAGATTCCTATAGAGAAGGGATTAGGGTGTCTATTAATATACCCAGTCTCAGAATTCCTGGGACACAGGGCTATTCTACTGATCTTTTCCCTTCACATTCTTTCAAAGAGTGACGCTTCTTCTCACACAGGGGTCATATTTCAAGGGTATTGACTAGCTTGCTTATAGTGTCAACTTGCTATTTTTACAGAGGTGGATTTTCAAATCATTAATATTGTCAGAGTATCAAGTAGTCATTTAAAATATACCATTCAAAGAGTCTTGGGAAAATGTGTATCATTTTTTAATTTACCACCACAGTGAAGATAGAGTAATCCTATGACCACCCTCAAAGTTCCTTCCATGTCTGTTCCTAGTCTTGTACTTACTGTTCACACTACTCTAGATTCTTGGTGATTTCCGATCTTCTTTCTTTCTTTTTATTATTATTTTTATATATTTATTGTAATGGTGATGAACAGGGGCTTACAGTTGCACAAGTAAGGTAATGAGTACATTTAAAAAAAAACAACTGTTACCTGCCCCCTCATTTTCTCCCCCTTACACTCCCGCTTCCCTCTCCCCCAAGTTGTAAAGTTCGTTTCCAGTGTCTAGTGAGTATCATCTGCTCTTCTTTCTTATTACTATAGTTTTTCTGTTTCTCACATGTCTTTTTTTTTTGTTCTTCCATTTTTTTTTCAAATTTTTATTATCAAACTGATGTACAGAGAGGTTACAGTTTCATACGTTAGGCATTGGATACATTTCTTGTACTGTTTGTTACCTTGTCCCTCGTACCCCCTCCCTTCCCCCCTTTTCCTTCCCCCCCCCTGAGGTGTTCAGTTCACTTACACCAAACAGTTTTGCAAGTATTGCTTTTGTAGTTGTTTCTCTTTTTTTACCCTGTGTCTCTCAAATTTGGTATTCCCTTTGAATTTCCTACTTCCAATACCAGTAAACACGGTTACCAATATACTCAGATAAGATACAGAGATAGTGTAGGTACAGCCGCAGGAATGTGATACAAGAACATCATCAATAATAGAAGCTACAGATACACATAGGACGTTAAAAGTAGTTACAACTGTGATATAACAATTGTTTCCATAACATGGAGTTCATTTCACTTAGCATCATCTTATGTCTCACATGTCTTATAAATAGAATCATAGAGTATGGTGTATAGAGTAGAACAGATTCTTTGCCTTAGCATTACAGCTTTGAAATTCATGTATGGTTTTGTAAATGTAAGTAGTTTGCTCTTTTATATTACTACATAGTATTTCATTATATGAATCTACCCCAATTTATCCAAGGTTATATAAATTCTGACCAGATTTTTTGTGATCCTAGGTTTCATATCATTTGAGTAAATACCAAGAAGTAGAATTGTTGCATTATTTGAAATCTAACATATTTTTTCTCTTCTGTTTGTCCCATCTGTGTCCTGTTCTTACGTCCTCTCCTTGTACCTGTGCTTTTCTGGATTTATTAGTTTGTGTTCCATTAGCTCTGCTTCTTGACTTTTCATGATTTCTCAAATATTCTACAATAAATACTTTAAAATTTTATCACAGTGTTCATTCAAACAGCATAAAATATTCCACATGTACTATAAAAATCCGCTAAGAGTACCTTTCCCATTCCCCTCTCCTTTGCTGCCATTTTTGTCCTACTTTTTACTTCTACGTGTTATTAACTCAACAATCCATTCTTTGCTCACCCAAAAAGCAGAAGATAGACTCACTGCGCTCCAATCTGCTGAAAGATTGAACTTGTACTTTTCAGTCTGCCAACAGCTATTTCAAAATAAGGGAACACACAAGGGCCGTGTGGGGGGGGGGTGAGAGAGAGAGAGAGTTTGAGGTTTTTCACAGTCACATGAATATAATAAATATTTTTGTGTTTTGATTTTTTTGAAATTTTCTTTTTATATATTTTTAAAATATTACTTATGAATATAATTATTATATTACAGCAATAAAAAAATGAATGAAGCTGGGTGCCAATGGCTTATGCCTATAATCCTATCTACTCAAATGGCTGAGATATTAGGATCATGGTTCGAAGCCAGCATGAGCAAGAAAGTCCATGAGACTCATCTCCAATTAACCATTAAAACCAGTAAGTGGAGCAGGGACTCAAAGTGGTAGAGCACCAGCCTTGAACAAAAAAGCTCAGGGACAGCACCCAGGCCTTGAGTTCAAGCTCCATAATTGACAAAACAATTCTATTAGTTGGCTCCAATTGTTTTAACTTTCTACTGTTCAACAATCTCTCTGCTTTGAAGTTCTGTGGCTGGGAGAAGGGAAACTAAATGTTTCAAATTCTGGGGAAAGAATTGCATGTCATTTCATTTTTTAAAAGACAAAGGTAAATGTAATTAGAACTGATAAGGCCTCAGCTTACACATAATATTGTATTAGAGGAATAACAACGTTAGAAAATTGTAGGCATATTAGTTTATGCTCCCCAGAAGTTCTATGTTTTTCCCTTTTCTTTCTTCTCTTTTCTCTTTTCTTTGTTTTCTATTTTTCAGTATTTAGGTTTAAACTGAGGCCCTCGCCCTTACTAAGCTAACTGTTTAGCACCTGAACCACACCACCAGTCTCTTCTGATATTGATTATTTTCAAAATAGATTCTCACTTTATGCACAAACCTGGTTGGATTATGAGCCTCTTGTTGAAGCTTCCGTTTATGGCTGGGATGGCAGGCACAATTGATATTGAGCCCAGCCACTGACTGAGATGGAGTCTCAAAAACTTGTTAGCCTGGACTGGCTTCAAACTTCAGTTTCCTGATCTCTGCCTTCAAAGTAGCTAAAATTAAAGGTATGGGATACACTACCAGCTCTATTTTTAATTGTTTCCTGAGATTTCTCTCTAGATTTTTCATATTCTGAATACAAATTTCAAGAGACTGTAAAGGGAAAGAAATGAGATTTTTATCTACCTTAGTCTTCAGTATGCTAACCACAAAAGAACAAGCTCCATGTCAAAACTTGCTTATCAATTGGAAGAACCAATTAACTTAAAATAACTACATGAGGAATGAAATCACAGGTTGTTCAAGTGGAAGATGCTGTTTCAACATGAGATTGTATATTTATCAATTAACTACATGAATGAACACTTCCAAAGTGTCATACTCTAAACAAAAATTCAACTGCAAAACCTCTTATGACAACCAAACTTACAAATGAAAACTACAAAGTATGTAGGAACAGTTGAGACTTGCTACAGAAGAAAACACTATGTACCATACCACTGTGAGACTACAAGCAAAATCAAGTTACAGACAAATAGATGAAGTGTTTCAGACAAAGACCAGAGGCAACAGAGTAAAAAGAATTCCACCTATTAATAGTGGACTATTGAACTGATAGCTATAAATCACAAATCATATCCATAGTTTACTATACTTATACTGATCACTATTGATCAGTACTAAAATTGCCTCTCTAGAATGTTTATATATTACATGAGTAAATTAAAACATGAATACTAATTGCTCAACTCCTAAGTATATATGTTGATCAATTGAACATTAAATCTTGAAATCATTTTTTCAGTATTATTTTGTGCATTTTGTTGGGTTTTGCTATGATATTTTCACACATGAATATAATCTTCTTTAACACAGTCACACTCCCAACTCTGTTCTCCATTCTTTCCTACTGGTCCCCTTTTATTCACACATAGTGTCCATTCATAAGATTTTTTCCCCTCCTAAAATGGATTCTGCATATAAGGAAAAAAATGATATTTGTGTCTCTTCTCCATGGCATCATGGATGAAGTCAGGGTTCTTGAGAGAACAGGAGCAGCACAGGGACACATTTATTAGGAAGATTTATTAGGAAGGCTTGACTCACACCATTATGGAAGCTGGTGTAATTCCATTCTGGAGGCTTACAGGCTGGACTGACCCTGGCAGAGCTGATGTGTGTCTGAAGGCTGTCAGTCAAAGGAGAGTTCTCTTTCTACAGGAAGAGTCAGCCATTTGTTCTGTGGAGTCTTTATCTGCTTGGATGAGGCCCACCCAAATTAAGGAAGGAAATCTGCATTACTCGATCTATCAATTTAACTACTACTCTCTTTTCAACCCAAATAAAACTGAGCAAAGATGTGGCCTAGTCAAATGGTCACACACAGTTAACCATCGTAAATATGAGGTCCTGGATAGCGTGTGTTGGCTTTCTTGTCTCCATGACCAATATTGGGCATCCAGATCTGACTCTAGGATCTTCTCCTTGCTCTGTTGTTGGTAGCTGTGAGTTGAGAGTTGGGGATGGAGCCCAGTAGGACAAAGCCTGCCTAGCACTCACAGGCCCTGGGTTTGAGGGCACATTAAGACACATGTTCATGTTGTCGTATTGGTTTGACAGGGACCAGATGAATTTCTCAATTGTCTTTATGGGTATGTTGGTCTTCAGAAGAACTGGACATGATGGGGCTGGGAATATGGCCTAGTGGCAAGAATGCTTGCCTCCTACACATGAAGCTCTCGGTTCGATTCCCCAGCACCACATATATGGAAAACGGCCAGAAGGGGCGCTGTGGCTCAGGTGGCAGAGTGCTAGCCTTGAGTGGGAAGCCCAGGACCTGAGTCCAAGGCCAAAAAAAAAAAAAAAAAAGAACTGCACATGATGGCTGGGATAAGAAACAAGATGGAAACCATAAAAGAGTAGATGGCCCAATGATTAAGGCTCATCAAGTAGAAGATAGCTCTTCTAATTCCTCTGTGTGTGTGTGCAAGTGTGTGTGTGCGTGTGCAAAACAAACCCAGGCCTTCCCACTGTCCTAATCCTTGATAAGCAATTATGGGTATTCAGGTAATAACTGTTTCTACCTTATACTGCTGCTAATAATGTGAAAAGAAGAGAGGCGAGTGTAGCAACATAATTTGCACATAGTACAACACCTCCATAACATAGTGTGCTACGTAAAATTCACTGGCATAACATTCTTCACAAAAATCCTTGCCTCATCTATTCTCCATTTACATTGGACATTTAAAATTTCATATATAAGCCCATAATTTTTCACCAGCCCCATGAGTTTTCCTGCTAAGTGATCAGTAGCACAAATCATAAAATTCTTCTGAGCCATTTCAACATGTTCACAATACAAATACATCTTATGTATCCATTGATAAACAAGCACTTATACTTTTGCCATCAAGAGAAAACAAAAGTAAGAGGAGTAAGACACTTCTCAAAGCATTTCCAGCCAAACTGAGACAATAAATTAACATACATAACTTGGAAAGTATGTTATAAGGCATTATTATAGGACAGTGGGGAAGAGAACTCACGTGGACTATGTAGGAATGAAATGAACTAGACTTCCCCCTTCTACCTAAAAAGAGCTATTTGCAAAACTGCATTTGGGGAGAATGGGTAAAGCAGAGACAGAGAGAGCGAGGGAGAGAGAGAGAGAGAGAGAGAGAGAGAGAGAGAGAGAGAGAGAGAGAGAGAGAGAGAGAGAGACTAGCTGGTAGAACACTATGACAAGGAAGAAAAGGAAGAGAAGGGCAAGAAACTCAGCTTCCTGGAGCTAAATGTCTAGGTGAGTGGAAATGTGAGAGAAAATATGGAAACTAGAAAGTTTGGGGGGGCTATTATCTGGGAAACTGGCTCTTTAAAAATTTTTTTTACACTTCATCACATCTACCCCTGCTTGTGACACACCTTTTGCTTTGTCTTTTGACTTTGCTGTAAGGCCCGGGCCCTCTGGCTTTCATGCCCACTTCTGCTGGCCTTTGTCCCTCCTTCCCTTGAGTGTGTGGCTGTATTCCTTTGGCTCAGTGCACCTGCAGATCTGTGTCACATCTCTGATGTGACCCCAAGAGGTGAATTTCCTCATGTGACCCCTGCCACAGGCCAACAACAGCCTGGCTGGGAACTGAGCACCCAAACCTCACCTTCCAAGCCCTGGATTAGAGTATGGTGTGTTAGAGAACCAGAACAAAGCTTAGCTGCTGTTAATTACCTAGTAAACTTGTGCACTAATGATACCTTACATTCATGGTTAAGTGCGGTTTCCAGTTGTGATTATTTTCTATATATTATTATGAGACAAAAACCATTTAGGGCAATGACAGGGAAGTGGGGGTTGAAGGGCAGAAATTATACAGTCAAGTAGGGCATTATAAAGACTTGGAATGGAGGCTGGCATATAAAGAGGGAGGCCTAGAAAACTCTGGAAATCACAAAGGGAAAGCAGGCAAAATATAAGTAGGAGTGGGCAGCAACAAACTTTTCTAAAGGCACCAGCAAGAAGGAGGCTCAGCACCAGTGCAGTGGATCTGGTGAGAGTGAAACTGATTTTTAAAAGGTTTGTGCCTGGGCTGGGAATTTGGCTTAGTGGTAGAGTGCTCGCCTTGCATGCATGAAGCCCTGGGTTCGGTTCCTCAATACTACATAAACAGAAAAGCCAGAAGTGGCATTGTGGCTCAAGTGGTAGAGTGCTAGCTTTAAGCAAAAGAAGCTCAGGGACAGTGCCTAGGCTCTGACTTTAATCCCCAGGACTGGAAAAAAAAATTTTTTAAGAAATAAAAAGAAACTTCCTAGAAGTTCTGTTTCATTAGAGCTGCATGAAGATGTGTGTGTGTGTGTGTGTGTGTGTGTGTGTGTGTGTGTCCTGAGGTTTGAACTCCGAGCCTGAGCACTGCCCCATAGCTTTTTCATTCAAGGCTAGTACTCTACCACTTGATCACACACTTCCACTTCTGGCCTTTGGTAGTTAATTGGAGATAAGAGTGTCACGGAGCTGGCTTTGAACCGCCTCCTGAATAGCTAGGATTACAGGCCTGAGCCACAATCGCCAGGCAGTATGCATGAAGTCTTCTTCAAAAGCTATGGCACCTTCCTAAGGCCCTACTCCGGGAAAAAAGCAAACCAAACTCCAACTAATTGATTTTTTGTAGGCAGTATCACTTAAAGATGTTTCTAGACTTCTTAGTTGATGGTGGTTTGTTTCTAGAAGGGAAAGGACTCAGGCAGCATCATCTACTATGTTGGCAAAGGTCCAGTTTTTTATCCAGCTTTCAGAAAGTAAATTTGTGTCATACCTAACAATGTGTTCCACAAGGCTTAATAATCAAGGTCAAGAAAAGGGTATTTCACAAGATACAAAGAAATGCAAAACTCTGCCAAATCAGGAAACACTCCTTGGTGTGGTTATTGGCTGGGTGGATTAGAGGGCTGGGTGCTAAGGTCAAATCCTTCAGAGCTGGACTCCTTCACATAGGTTCTAGCACATTCTGATGGTAATATTTTTATAACAGAGAGTCAAATAGCCAAGCTTAACTTGGAGTTAGTTCTTTTAGTAATCTGTGAAATTCATGAAGGAGGTAGCCATGCTAAAAGATTTTCAGAATGCTGTTTATTGTGTGTCCCTATGGGTGAGGCTGGATGTTGGGTACAATTCCTAAGAAATAAGCATTTTAAGTACCATTGTTTTCCAGCACAGACAGGAAAGGTCTTGAGTGGGTTGATTAGTCAGAGGGCGGGATAGGGAAGGGTGAGGGAGGGACACTTACACTAGAGGGAACAAGAGAGGAAAATGACTTGTCTTGGCTCTATTCCTAGTATTGTTTGCAGGATTTCTCATGAAACACACATTGTTATTCACACCCGATAGTTAGCATTTCCAGGCCATCTGGTAATGCATTTAAGTATATATGTGACAATGGTTTTGCAAATGAAAATTCCAAAGGGCTTTATTAACCTTTGATATCTTTGCAAAAGGCCACAGCTCCTAAGCCACCCTAAAGAGCCCATTGCCTTTGCCACCGGAAAAAGACACAGATGTGTTGCAAGGAATGGAGCTGTAGCTCTTCTTTCTTTGTTTTGAAGATGAACAGAGCTCTCTCTAAGTTGTCAGATGTGTTCCTAATGATTGTCAGTGAGTAAGGAAGAAGCCTCTGAAACCCTGACTAATTTTTCTGTCCCTAACCTAACTCCTATTAAGTGAAACTCCAAGAGAAATGGAGGAAACCAATCAAATCTCCTTGTGGTCTTTCTACACAACCCCAAACATGTTTATGAGACTCAGAGGTTACAGAGAACACACTCTGAAAACCATTGCAAGAGTGTGTTTACAGCAAAATTCTCAGGACGAATTTGGACCTACAATCCATGAGGGAGCAGGCTGCATGGCACCTGACCTCTTAGCTAGCTTTCAACAGATGATCAGGACTGGCGGGATAGCTTGCTCAGAAGTCTTTTGTGAGCAATGGGGTTACACGAGTGCTTACTAAATTCTCATAAATGGTTAGGAGGAGGACCCTAGAGCGGTGACAGTAGACACACAGAAAAATAATGGAATACAAGAGCGAATTTATAAGTTCCATTTTTTAAAGTGTTGTTAGTGACCAACTTTAAAACAAAGGAGAATACTCGTTGCATCAAAAAAAGTATAAAGGAGACAGCTTTTCAAAATCAGAAGTTAAGACAGATAATTGAAGTGCTGGCCTTTTCCCCTTTTCTATTCCTGCTCCTCCCGTAAGTCAGGTATCCGTGAAGATCTAAACCAACTCTCCTAAATTGAGACATATGACTTTGACTTAGGACTTACCAATTTTTAAATTGAGACCTAGCAAGAGTCATTGTCAACTTAATTGGATTTATGATCAAATATCTAGCATTCGTGTGTGTGTGTGTGTGTGTGTGTGTGTGTGTGAATGCCAGCACTGGGACTTGAACTCAAGACCTTGTGCTCGCATTCATCAGTCTCACTGAAAAATGCTACTCTACTCTTGAGCCATGCCTCCACGTCTGGCTTTTTGTTACTTAATTGGAGATAGGACTTTCCGAGATTTATTTGCCTAGATTGGCTTCAAACTGTGATCAGATCTTATCCTCTTTCTGAGTAGCTGGGATTAGAAGGCATGAACCACTGGTGTCTGACATTAATATGTTAGAAGGCACAATGAACCAGGTTATAGTGTTCTGAAATGTAGCTGACTGGAATCTCAGTTCCTTCTTAGGTCTTTTTTTTCCACTAACATGAGAGAGGCTACCAGAGAGAGGCTGCAAAGCCTTGATCTCTCTCTGGTGGCTATTATGGAATGCAGGATGGCAGAGGGCACGCGCTAAAACGGTCACAAGGAAGTGCCACGTTCCTTCTATTGACTTGAGCAGAGAGCTCTCTGTGAAGGTCTGTGCTCCTTGCTGTCACACCAACTCTGCAATAGCTGCTCTCAAAGGAAAAGTTGTGACATGTCCCAAACCAGAGTTGAGATTAGAGTCCACAGCGATCAAGTCGCAGCTCCTGGTTAAGTGCCACAGTTCACACCCTAGGAAGTTCCTCCCAGGGTGCAAGAGAGGAGACAGAGAAAGCTGACATTCCCTTCCTACCGTTCACACCCATTTAGAGCATTTTTCCTTAAACAGGAACACTAATGGACAATTGGATGATTTAAAGTCAGGAGAAACTTATTAAAATGAGAGGTGCTTTTCTTTTCTTAATTTGCTGGTACTGGGGCTTGAACTCTGAGCCTGAGAACTGTCTTTCAGCTCCTTTTGCTCAAGGCCGTCACTCTACTATTTGAGCCACAGTACCACTTTGGGCTTTTCCTGTGATTTCATTGGAGATAAGAGTCTCACAGACTTTCCTGCCCAGGTTGGCTTCGAACTGTGATCCTCAGCCTCCTAAGAAGCTAGGATTACGGGAGTGAACCAGCAGCACCAGGCCAGACAAGGTTTTAAAAATCCAAGTAGTATAGAAATGAATTCCAGGAACTGAAAACAGAGGTTTTGTTCTTTGTTGTATTTGTTTTCTTTTTGCCTTGTTTGTTCCTTTATATGCCTTTGGGAGTGTAAAGGGAGGCATATAAATGGAGGGACAACGGGTGAACAAATTCACCAGCAGTGACACTAGACACTAGACACTATGTTGAAAATGAACTATACAACTTATGTGTAGGGACAGGAGGGGAAAACTGGGAGACAGCTAGGAAAGGGGTGACATTGCTCAAAAAGAAATATACTCTCTCCCTGACTTACACATCTGTAACCCCTGTACATCATTTTTATAATAACAGTAAAACAAATATTTTAACCAAGTAGAAAAAAATAGCACATTTAACTCAAAGATGAATTAAAATTAAATTTGGGATGAACAGAAAGGTTATGAAAATGGGGAGAGAAATAATGAGAAAATTAGAAAAAATACACAATATAGGTAATGGAAATATTTGTACGAATTTCACTATTGCTGTAATTCCATTCCCTCTTATTTTTGCCTTTTAAAGTACTCACCAAATTTGAAATGTTTCTGATGATGGTCAAATTAATATTTGTACTGGCAACTTAAGTTCTTGGCCATACTTCTAGGGCTATTTATGGACATTTTCCCTGGCTATAAAAATACATCACTGGAATATTTTTAACAGCAAAGTCTGCATGAGACAATCTACACTCTTGCTTGGGTCAGATACTTGTGACAGCTTCTAAAAAGCTTCTTTTGGGTAAAGTTTTTCCATTTTTATTTTTTTTAAGTAGTGGTATATTCATTAAACACATACTACATAAGGTTAAAATTCCACTTTACAAAATTCTACATTACTGCAGGCCTTCTTGTCATTTCCAGTTCCTGATTTTTACCTCTTACCAAGTCTAATGGAAGTACCTGCTGTCTCCGTTATAAGACTAGACACTGCTGCGACTTCAAGTTTCCATCATTTGAAAACTGTTAATGAATTTGGAGGAGTCATGGTTCTGAGAGGTGGAAGGCAGTAGTCTAGATGGTAAGCCATACAGAGATAACTATCTCTATTCACTTCATCCTTGCCAGGAAGGTACTCTACCATTTAAGCCACATCTTTGGCTCTAACTAGTAATCTTTTGGATAAACTCATTTAAAAAGCAACAGTCTCCAAAGCATTTGGAAGATCTATTATATTAGTCAATTGTAGCAGAATGATTATTAATAATGCCTGGGGGAGATCAATTGAGCTATGGGAAGGAAATTGAAGATAGACAAATTGTAGGAAGAACACACCAGCAGGGATCCTGCAATGTCAAATTATTTGGAGAGGTTTTGATTCTATAGGTCGCCCATGTCATGTGTAGGTCACTGATGAAAATATCTAACAGAACCAGGCCTTGCTTTGACACCTGCTAAACATTATTTATGTCTTAAGATTGACATCCAGCCATTTGTAGGCATTCTATTTATAAGTCTGTAGTAGTGCTAGCAGCACTTAACAAACCAATTTGATAGAAAACATACTTGTCTGAATGACCAGAGGAATTCACTTTCTTTCTTTTTTTCTTTTTGCTAGTCATGGGCTTGAATTCTCGGTCTGGGCACTGTCACTGAGCTTCTCAGCTCAAGGCTAGCATGCTATCACTTGAGCCACAGCACCACTTCCGGTTTTCTGGTTGTTAATTGGAGACAAGAGTCTCATAGATTTCCTGCTAGGCTGGTTTTGAACCACAATCCTCAGATCTCAGCCTCCTGAGTATCTAGGATTACAGGCATGAGCCACTGGCACCTGGCAGGAATTCACTTTTTTTCGATGATTCTAAGGACTTTTTCCCCTATAATTTGGAGGTAGTGTAGACTGTATACGATGAATCTTGAAGGGCTTGTAATTTAGCTCATTTTTTAGAGCCTTGTTTTATTAACTGAGTTAATTGTGTGATTTTGTACAAATCATTCTCTCTGGGCCTCAGAAAGTAAAGGTTAGCCTAGATTACCAATTACCAACCCATGAGCTTCAAACCCAGGGAAATCTACTTATGGCTGATGGCTCACGATTATAAGTACAACTGAGATGTGACTGGCTCTCACTAGCACTCATGGAAGGGGCTTTAAAAGGGTGGGTGATGCTAGCTCAAACACTTTACAGACATGCTTCTATTCTATCTCTGCTAGCCTAGGACCCACAGACCTAACTCCCAAATTTATCTAGAGTAAGAATATCTAACAAGAGTGGGAACAGTCATTTCTATTTTACAGTAGATAACTTCCCATTAGAGGAAGGTAGAATCAGTTAACTCCTCCATGTTGTATTTTGGCTTCATAATAGGCTTGTGGAACTGAATGAAGTTTTTGGAAAGTTTCGTTTCTTCAGACTAGCAACATACACAATCTTTTGAACTTCACTTTGATAATAGCATAGGTATGATTATGATTATTTTACTTAAGTCAGAAACTCCAACCTAGTAAGGCCCTAGTTTGGTCCTGGGAAGTGAATTCATTCATCTTCATGTGATAGTCATGTACTGAGCTTTGCCATGAGTACCTCAATTCCACATTTTTTTTTTTTTTTTTTTTTTTGGCCAGTCCTGGGCCTTGGACTCAGGGCCTGAGCACTGTCCCTGGCTTCCTTTTGCTCAAGGCTAGCACTCTGCCACTTGAGCCACAGCGCCACTTCTGGCCGTTTTCTGTATATGTGGTGCTGGGGAATCGAACCCAGGGCCTCATGTATACGAGGCAAGCACTCTTGCCACTAGGCCATATCCCTAGCCCCTCAATTCCACATTTGATATCATAAAGTTGAATGTTTTATGAATATGCAATAACTTCACACATGTGAAATTAGAATTTGGCTGATTGTTCCTTGGGATGCTAAATTTTAAAAATAAAATAAATTGACTGCTATAACACTTTGTCAAAGAATTCAAATGGAATCCCCATACCCTAAATGGAACTAGGGGAAACGCATATGAGATCCAATATCTAAATATATGTGAGTTCTTCAGAAATATCTTCATAAAACTGGCATCAAAACTGAAATCTTTTGCAGTGTTAATAGCTTCTCTGTAACATACTTGGCAAAAACTCTTTAAAAATAGTTTCATTGGCATGATCTAAATGTTTTAAATAACACATTTTAATAGTATGAAACTTTTCTTCTTAGATCAACCTTCAACACAATATTTTTTTTCAAATTTTTATTATCAAACTGATGTACAGAGAGGTTACAGTTTCATACGTTAGGCATTGGATACATTTCTTGTACTGTTTGTTACCTTGTCCCTCATACCCCCCTCCCTCCTCCCCCTTTCCCTTTCCCCCCCTTGAGGTGTTCAGTACACTTACACCAAACAGTTTTGCAAGTATTGCTTTTGTATTTGTTTGTCTTTTTTTACCCTGTGTCTCTCAAATTTGGTATTCCCTTTCAATTTCCTACTTCTAATACCAGTATACACGGTTTCCAATATACTCAGATAAGATTACAGAGATAGTGTAGGTACAACCACAGGAAGGTGATACAAGAACATCATCAATAATAGAAGCTACAGATAGAGATGGGACGTTGAAAGTAGTTACAACTGTGATATAACAATTGTTTCCATAACATGGAGTTCATTTCACTTAGCATCATCTTATGTTCAACACAATATTTTTACAATGACATTGAAAATATGTAAGAAGACTTCATCTAGTACTTTCTTCTCTGTTAATTTTCTACAGTTATGTAACTAACAATAGCAAACAAAACGTGTGATAAATGCAAAAATGTAAAACAAAGAAACTTGGTGCTTTAGTTCATAAATGTCAATAAGATACAGAGCCAGAGTATATAGTAAGTTACTTTTTTGAAAGACTGGATTTGCCGCTTACTGGTTGAGTGGTAGAATTTCTCTGTCAGCTGACATGGGTTATGGAATCTTGGCTCTCTTCAGAGCTCCAGGATTCCAGATACTCTTTTAATAGTGCCAGGAGATAGTTCACCTATGATGTCAAAACTAGCAGGAAATTTGAGCTAAGAATGCACGTTACATACTTAGTAGGACACCAAAGACCGAAGTTCAGGTCAAACAGACAAACTGTATTGGGAATTGACGTCTTTGAGCGATCACACTTCCTTGAACACTTTAAAAACTTTAACCTTGCCAGGAGCTGGTGATTCTCGACTGTAATCATATCTACTTAGGAGACTGAGAGCTAAGGATTGCAGTTCAAAGCCAGCCTGGGCAGGAAAGTTCATGAGACTCTTATCTCCAATTAGCCACAAAAAAAAAAAAAAAAGCTGTTAGTAGAGCTGTTAGTCAAATGGTAAAGCACCAACCTTGAGCACAAAAAGCTCAGAGACATTGCCTATGTCCTGAGTTCAAGACCCAAGACTGACACCATTACAATTTATAAATTAAAAAAAAAAAACTTTAACCTTGATAAATGCTTATAAGATTATGTAGACAGCTACAAGCAACCTACCCTCAGGTGTGAGAACCCATTCATGCTAAGAACGGGGGTAGTTCTACATTATGCAGACAAATACATATTTTTCCATTTCTGAGAGTTGGTGAGGTTTTTCCAAAAAAAAAAAAAGATATTGAAAAAATAAGATAGCTCTGTGTTTAAAATAAAGATTTCTTGTTCTTTACAGTCCCAAGTCTTGTGCCCCATGTGAGGGTTAGGCGATGGATTGCATCAGGAGGTCCTCATGAATATGCTTAGGAAATTACTTTTACTATTTAAGAAATGTATTCTGTACATTTCTCTGTTTCCTTTTCAAATAGACTGATGTGACTAAGACAATACCAATGGAGGGAAATACTGGAAGACAGCAGCAAAAGGGGGTGACATTGTCCAAAAAGAAATGTATTCATGCGGCCTGGGAATGTGGCTTAGTGGTAGATTGCTTGCCTAGCATGCATGAAGTTCTGGGTTCGATTCCTCAACACCACATAAACAGAAAAGGCAGGAAGTGGCGCTGTGGCTCAAGTGGTAGAGTGCTAGCCTTGAGCAAAAAGAAGCCAAGGACAGTGCGCAGGCCCTGAGTTCAAGCCCCAGGACTGGCAAAAAAAAAAAAGAAAAGAAAGAAATGTACTCATTACCTGACTTATGTAACAATGACTCCTCTGTACATCACCTTTAGAGTAACAATCAATAAATAATAAAAGAAATTATTGTAGTTACATTATTGTAGTGGTATATTTTATGTCATATATGTTTTATGTATTATTTTTTATATATTTACTAAACATTTATAATATAAAGAGTTCAGGACTTGCCACATACAAGTCTGTGTAATTGTGCTTGTAAAGAGCCCTAGCTTTGAAAAGGTTAGAGGTCACTGCCCTAATGGATTTTAGGTGAGTGACAGGCTGGTGGAGAGCTATTTTGGGCCAAGGGGCTCTCCTGGCAGCTGCTTGTTTGCTAGGATAAAGGGCAAAGTGTGCCTTGTGAAACAGCCTTCAACATTGACCCAGGACACAGACTTCATTGAGCCTGCAAACACAGAAATGAGAGAAATGATTTTCCTCCCTAATCCTACGTGTCATCCTCTACGTTATTAACAAAATAATAAAAATGCCACTGATTCTAAATGTTCTATCATGTTCACCCTGTCAGGAATTAGGCCTCTATAAATGACTAGGACTTCAAAGATAATGAAATGACATATTGGACATTTTCTTTGGGAGGAGAAAATGGCTAAGTATTAGTTGGAAGAAAGATAAAACGGGCATAGAGTGAGTTTTACTTAAGTGACACTAGTTATAGCAATTGAGGGGTCTAGCGCCGTCTAGTGGCGCCCTCTCTATCCCTTACCTCTGCTGCTTGAGCTGTTTCCCTGGCAAGTCTCCTTTCAGTTATCTAGATTACCACTCTTAAAACAAAACAAAACAACAACCAAACATCATTAGCTGGGAATGTGGCTTAGTGGTAGAGTGCTTGCCTAGATTGTATGAAGCCCTGGGCTCAATTCCTCAGCACCTCATAAACAGAAAAGGCCAGAAGTGGTGCTGTGGCTGAAAGTGGTAGACTTGCTAGCCTAGAGCAAAAGAAGCTCAAGGACTGTGCCCAGGCCCTAAGTGCAAGCCCAAGGTCTGGCAAATTAAAAAAAAAAAAAAATCAAAGCTGAGTTTCCACTGAATCCATCATGCTTTCAAATCATAAAAAAAAAAAAGAGAGAGTCAAACTGGCTTAATTGAGGGACTGGCTTATTTTGTTGTTGTTGTTGTTTTCTGCTATCATAGATATTTTACAGTCAGCAAAATGTAGAAGATAGTAAGAAAGTTCTTCCTCCCGAGCAAGCTGTCAACACAGGTGATGATCTGTACAAATGTGAAATAAATGTCATTTTTTTTTGCCAGGAAGACCATGAGAAAGCTTATTTATAAGTATAATGGTCCTTTAATAGCACATGATCACTGGAATGGCTTGCAGTACTTAGCAAATAGCTAAAAGGAAATCTGTAATGCCAGTGCATTGTTAGGTAAGATTTGCATAGATGTGTGAAGAGGGAGGATGGGAATAGAGAGAAGGACCTTCCCCTGGGAGCCCCATCCCTCACTTACACCTACTCCATCTACCCCGGGTAGTTTGCTTTGCTTTTCTCAGGCATAATAGGATGAACTGTCATTATACTGGCATTTCCTCAGTAAGACACGACCATATATACTCAGGTGTCTAAAAAGATCTACATCCCAGTAGATTTATAGCTCATGATGCCAAATCCTTTATTCTCTAAAGTATATGTTAGGAACAGTAGTAAGCACTGCAGGGGTGTGATGAAACTCTTTTGAACAATTAGCATGAATTATAACAAAAAGAATACTAAGGAGTGGATACTGGCGGTTCACACCCCTAATCTTAGCTATTCAAGAGGATGCAATCTGAGGATCATGGTTCAAAGCCAGCCTGGGCAAGAAAGTTTGTGAGACTCTTTTCTCCAATTAACCACCAAAACCTGGAAGTGGAGCTGTGACTTGAGCAAAAGAGTTCACGGAGAGTGCCCAGTCCCTGAGTTCAAGCCCCACAACCACCACTACCAACAACCAAAAAGAATACTAGGAAGTTGAAACAATTTTAGGCTGGAGCAGACAAACAGAGAGGGGAAAGAAGGAGACTATAATCTTCATAATCTATGTACATGTGTGAAACTTGATTACACTAGTGTGAAAAAGGGAAGGAAGGGGGAGGAAGGAAGAGGGAGAACAGGAGGAGATGACTGATCAAGATGAATTGTATCCATCAAAGGAAATGTTCAAATCAAATCCTCTTGTACAACTAATTGATGCTAATAATACTTAAAAGAACAGTAGCATTCTTTATTTATGGTGTATTCACGTGTATATCTTCAGGAGGGTGGGGGGCTGAGTACGGAACTCAAGGGAGAAAAGGGGGGGAAAGTACATCAGTAGAGCTCACTGGACACTGGTGAAAGTGAACTATATAACTTGTGGGTGGAGATGGGAGGGAGAGACTGGGAGAGAAGGAGAGAACAGATACACTGTTCGAACAGATACACTGTACTCATTACCTCATTCATGTAATTGTAATCCCTCTGTACATCACCTCTATAATAACAATAAAGTAAATATACTTAAAAAAAAGAAGAACAGTAGCAGAGTGAAGTGTACTAGGGCATACCTATAATCTCAGCACTCAGGAGACTGAGGTAGTAGAATTGTGAGTTCAACTCTAGTTTCGGGTGTATAGTGAGACTCTCAAAACAAAAACCAAGGCCAGGTGCTGTTCATACCTAGCTCAAGAGACTGAGAGCCGAGGATCACAATTCAAAGCTAACCTGGGCAGAAAACTCCACAAGACTCTTATGCCCAATTAAACGCACACACACACACACACACACACACACACACACACACACACACACACACAGAAGTAGAGGTGTGGCTAAAGAGAAAAGGCCAGGTAAGAGGGAGGAGGCACTGAGTTCAAGTCCCACTACTGGCATATATATTAACAAAAACAAGCGAAGAATAACAATAATAGAAGTTGTGGAACTGTTTCATTCAGTAATTCTTACCATGAAAGTACAAGTGATCTGCACTCAATATTGTACTTAGCTGTGTCTCTATGTATTCTAGAACTACACAGTGACAGCTACACAATGCTAAAACAAGTCACTTTTACAGAATTAAAGATAACCTTAAATATTTAATTTTTCCCAGTAAGTCTAGAATTAATGTCTTCTTTATGTCTTTGTTTATTGAGTTTGAACTGAGGATCTTGAACTTGCTAGGCAGTCACTCTGCTGTTGCCTTATGCTCCCAGCCCTATTTTTCCTTGGCTCTTTTTAAAATAAGGTCATTTTCTCCCTGTGTGCACTTGGAGAGAAATGCAAGAGACAATAAGCACCCCAAGAGAGTGTCTGTCAGGATGTCTCCCTGTAGAGGAAAGCTGTTTACTTTGCCCTTCATTAGTGGAAAAGAGGAGAGACTGGGTAGCAATCTTTTTAGAGTAGAAGGCCCAGCATTCAAACTTCAACCTTTCATGACCTCACAAAGGCCCAGAGTTCTTATCTCTGCAGACTGAGCTATGAGAGCCTCAGGAATTTAGCACCATGACCCCAGTTAGAATTTTTCTGACATTCTCTGACTTCTTCACTATTGTGTTTGTGTACAAATAAGGAAAACCACCACTTTGAAGAAAGCCTCTGGAATGCCACAGTAACGTGAGGCATTTACTTTTTAGGGATTTTTTTTGGCTTTTACAGGAAACATTCATTAATGACTGTTAGGGATACTATTTTATGAAGATGAACAGACAATTAAGCAAGAAAGGGAATCTGAAGTTAAACCCCAGATGTTTAGATCAAATTCTGTATGAGGGTGAAGAGCTACCCTGAATATTTTAGGCTTTGATTTAATCATCTTTTTTCAAACTATTTTTTTAAGTAAGTAGATACAGCTAAATAAAAAGTGAATTTGTTTTATCTAGGGTAAATTTAGATAAAAAATGTTCTCCAGCTGGTGCTGGTGGCTCATGCCTGTAATCCTAGCTACTCAGCAAGCTGGGTTCTGAGGATTACAGCTGGAAGCCAATTAGGGCAGGAAAGTTCATGAGACTCTCTACTTAAACCACAAAAAGCTGGAAGTGGAGTTTGTGGCACAAATGGTAGAGCACTAGCCCTGAGAAATAAACTTAAGGAACAACACCCAGGCCCTGATTTCCAGCCCCAGGATTGGTATACACACACACACACACACACACACACACACACACACACACACACAGATGGTGTCCCTTTCTCTAAATAATCTTAAACAAAAGCATTGCATTAAAAGATAGAAACAATGCCAATCATGTCAATTGATACATTTTTCTTGGAGGGGAGATAATCACATAGCCACGTAATCAAATTTATTGGTTAAAAGTCAGAGAAAAAAATTCTAGTTCCAAAGACTGTTTCTAACAGCATGTTAAAAATGTTTTCAATTGCTAGTAGAAAATGTGGCCACAGATAAGATAAAACCACTCTCTGCCTTATCTCTCCATGCACTGTGCTAAACACAAAGAAATATGTAACCCAACATCCGTTCACAAACACTTCAGTAAGACCAGAGCAAAGGACACACTCCAATAAGCAAAGGCTCAGCAGACACAGTGTGAGCTTCGAAGTGAGAAGAGAAAGCCTTCAGTTTTAAGATAAAAATTTTTTACCCAGTAACTTATGAGTAGTGTGGCCAAAAGGGTTTTTCGTTGTTGTTTTGTTTTGTTTCGCTTTTTGCTAGTCCTGGAGCTTGAACTCAAGACCTGAGCACTGTCCCTGGCTTCCTTTTGCTCAAGGCTAGCACTCTACTACTAGAGCCACAGTGCCACTTCCAGCTTTTCTGTTTATGTGATGCTGAGGAATTGAACACACAGCTTCATGTATGCTAAGCAAGCGTTCTACCAGCCCATCACAAGTATTTTTTATTAATTGGTTTATGTTGTACTTTGATATGTTTCTTTTATCCCACTTTTATTAGTATCAACAGTACTACTAGTAGTACAAATGTTATTAATAATAATAGAATCAACTAATTCTAAGTATCAAATAATTAAAATTAACTAGGTTTCATTTCAAAATGGTGATACATATATATATGTGCAACATATATATATATGTATAAAATGTACCTCTCCCCTTCCCAAACAAATCTGACCCGAGTTCACTGTTGCAGATTCACATGTGTACACAACATGTTTTGACCATTTCTGTCCTTCTTCACTGACTCTGTTCACCTCCTTACACACTACTCCAACTCCCATGATACGTTTTACACATCTGCCATTCATTATGTTTTAGTGTGTTCTAAGTGTTCAAATGGGTTTCGCCACACGTGCATATAAAACATTTTAATCTGATTGATGCCTTTGTTTACCCTCCCTTTCCCCATTGATCTACCCTTTTTCACCCAACAGCTTTCAGTGAGTTGTGTTTTCCTATCTTGATTCACAGATGTGATGTATTGTTTCCGCTCTAAGAATTGTTTTGAGGGCTGGTAATATGGCTTAGTGGTAGAGTGTTCGCCTTGCATGCATGAAGCCCTGGGTTCCATTCCTCATAAACAGAAAAAGCAGGAAGTGGCACTGTGCTCAAGTAGTAGAGTGCTAGCCTTGAGCAAAAAGAAGGCAGGGACATTGCGTTCAGGCCCTGAGTTCAAGCCCTAGGACTGGCAAGAGAATTTTTTTTTTTTTTTTTTTTTTGGCCAGTCCTGGGCCTTGGACTCAGGGCCTGAGCACTGTCCCTGGCTTCTTCCCGCTCAAGGCTAGCACTCTGCCACTTGAGCCACAGCGCCGCTTCTGGCCGTTTTTTCTGTATATGTGGTGCTGGGGAATTGAACCTAGGGCCTCGTGTATCCGAGGCAGGCACTCTTGCCACTAGGCTATATCCCCAGCCCCTGCAAGAGAATTTTTAAAGAATTATTTTGATAGGAAAACCATTTGCTCACTCATGGAAGAAGTTAATCTAAAAGCATAAATCTCAAAAATAAGGTGCCAGCACCTTTGATGTACAGCTTCAGAGCTACTTTCCTCCAGTGCCCAAAGCCCACTACATTGTATATTGTCCATGTTGAATTGAACCCCTTTGTACAACTCTTTATATCTTTAAACAAGAATTATAATTACATATAATAAGGTTGTCTTTATTATTATTATTTTTTTTTTTTTTTTGGCCAGTCCTGGGCCTTGGACTCAGGGCCTGAGCACTGTCCCTGGCTTCTTCCCGCTCAAGGCTAGCACTCTGCCACTTGAGCCACAGCGCCGCTTCTGGCCGTTTTCTGTATATGTGGTGCTGGGGAATCGAACCTAGGGCTTCGTGTATCCGAGGCAGGCACTCTTGCCACTAGGCTATCTCCCCAGCCCTGTCTTTATTATTATTATATAATTATATTTTATTATTATGAATGTTGCCAAGGTTAACTACACCTTCTGCCATCAGGAGGTTCTGTATCAAGGGAAAAGTGTACCTTAAAATACAGTTTGTAAAAGTAATTTGACCCAAGTCCCAAGCACTATTATTCATTGTAGGTATATGTTAATAGTTACTACAGGAAATCTGCTTCCTAGCCATAAAAATGGGTCCCCATGGAGGAATAAGTAAGCAAGACACTAAAATTAACCATTGGTTCTCTCGAGGGATATCAGTTGTGAAATGAGAAGGCTTTGTGTCTTTGATTTTTTTAAATCAATATAGCTAAAAAGATAAGGGGAGAAGGAAATGGTAAGTATATTTAAAAGAACTTTTATTTTACACTGATTTTCTTGACTAGGGAAGAAAGACTAAGTAAGTTTCTTTGGCCAATGTGTACAAAATATCAATCCAGGAGCTCTAGGACTTAAATTTAGCCTCCATGAGAGAAGGGGGGGAGGGAGGGGGGGAGAAAGGAAGATAGATGTGAACTGGCATTGTTTATTCATTTTCCTCTCACTCATGCACTTTGCTCTTTGTCTGATTTACTCAGAGAAGAGTATCCACATAGAACTAAATTCTTACACTCAGGCACTCAGGTTTTATTTTCCAGGGAAAAATATAAACTTAAATACTTGCAAAATATAGATAAAACACCACAGTTTTTATAGCTGAGAGTCAGTCTTAGGCCTTGCTTTCTACGGCAGTGAAATGCTATTTTTCCGTGTGAACGTGTATAGTTCCAGGTCTACTGGAAATAGTGATCAAGCTACAGGAAGATAAAAATATCGAAGCATAAACTGGCATGTCATCCTGAATAGATGAAAAAGCCAATGTTTAATTATGTCTAAATGTCTTACAACATGGAGCTACTTTTAGAGACCAACAAAATGATCCATTTTTTTTTCTTTAAATAAAGTAGAGGATAATGTTTAAACCTTCTGTAGAAAAAAGGTCTTGGTAGGAACAAAATTCTCCAACAGTAAAAGACCTCTTTTCAGAAATGAAAAAAAAAAAAAACAACAACCAAAATCAACCATGCAAATCTTGATGTGTGGAAATATCACATCTGATTGTATTGACTCATAAAGAAGAATTTTGAGTTATTGCCTACTCTCCCGCTTTGCTTCTCAGAAACTCTGCAATGCATTCAAGTTTGGCAGATGGTAAAGTACTTTATGTTCCTCAAAGATAGCCAAGGAAGGAGATTCAACAGGAATTTGCTCAGGATTTTATGACCCTGGCTGACAAGAAACCATTCTTTATATTTAAGCTAAATCCCACAGCCCAAGTTTAGACCCATTTCCTTTAGTGCAGACCTCAGTGGAGATAGAGTACAGCTGGTCACCATGTGTATAATATTTCTTTATAAATTGTGAGGCTGACATCTTCTGCCCTACTAGATAATGATCACATTCATTTATTGTTTTTTTTCAAACTCTTCATTATTGGAATTCGTGCCTGTGAATTCCAAATTTTTCATGTTTCTCATAATTGGGTATTAAACATGTTCATATTCGTTACAGAGTTCAAATCAATTTCTTTTCTCCATTTCATCCATGTCTGGAAGTTGGTGGGATCCTAGCCACCTTTAACAATATTATACATTTCTAATACAGTAATATCTGCGTTTTCTTGGATCATTATCTACTTAAATAAGCCATATGTTCCTTCCTTCTTTCTTTCTTTTCCTTCCTCCCTCCCTCCCTCCCTCCCTCCCTCCCTCCCTCCCTTCCTTCCTTCCTTCCTTCGTTCCTTCTTTCCTTCCTTCCTTTCTTTCCCCAGTTTGTTTGCTTTTGGTGCCAGTCCTGGGACTTAAACTCATAGCCTTGGCACTGTCCCTGAGCTTCTTTTGCTCAAGGCTAACAATCATTTAAGACAATTCTGGCTTTATCTAAGTAGTTCATTAGAGATAAGAGTCTGTCAGACTTTCCTTCCCAGGCTGCCCATGAACTGCGGTCATCAGATCTCAATCTTCTGCATAGCTAGATTACAGGCATGAGCCACCAGTGACTGGCTTTCCAGTTTGGGGGGTTGTTTGTTTGTTTGTCTTTGTAGTAATTAGTTGGTCCTCGGCTAGATATACTATTTTGGGAAGCTCCAGGCAAAGGGAACAGCCAGTTCAGAGCTTATTTCCCATGCTCAGAAAGAGTGGCTGCCAATGCAGTGTTGTATGAGATGGGGAAAGATGGAATGCGGGTGGGGAGGGCAGCAGGGAATGGGAAGAGGTCGGTGGGTTCTACAAGCCACCCAAAAATGTTTATAGGGCACTAGAGGGGAGTACACAGAGGTATAGCATAAGCTGATCTACCTTCTGAAAGGACCATCATGGTTGTTTTGTTGAGAATAGACTGCATGGAGACATGAGTGGAAACAGGGACACCTCTGAGGAGGCCCTTGAATGATCCAGGTGAGAAATGATGGTCTCCACAGCAGGCTGGTGAGAAGGGGAGTGACTGTAGATATTTTTGAAGGTGGGTTGCAAGGTTTCTAGATGCATTTGCTATAGCACGTGAAATGGGGAAGAAAGAGGAGAAAGCAAAGGAGGGTGAGATAGACAATCTGAAGTTCAGGAGGACAAGTTGTAATGGACAGACACACATTTGAGAATCACCAGCATGTAGATACTGTAGTTGAAGGCTGGAGGTTGATTGGAATGAGATTATACAAGGAATGACGGGGAGAAGAGGGCCATATACTAAACCATTTGACAGGTCAACACTTTAAGGATGGAGTGAAGAGAAAAATAAAACAAGTTAACTCAAGAAAGAGACCAGTGACCCTCAACCAAGACTGTTGCCTTGTAGAAATTTTTTATCAAGGAGGAAAAATTAAGAGGAAACATCAATCAGCTATACTAAATCTTACTGTAGATCAAGGAACATGAAGGCAGAATTCATCTCTGGATTTAGTAACTGAGAAAGTTATTAATGAATCTATTTTTTTTGCCAGTCCTGGGGCTTGGCCTCAGAGCCTAAGCACTATCCCTGGTTTCTTTTTGCTCAGGACAGCACTCTACCTCTTGAGGCACAGCGCCACTTCTGTTTTTTTTTTTTTTTTCTTCATGTGGTGCTGAGGAATCGAACCCAGGGCTTCTTGCATGCTAGGCAAGCACTCTACCACTAAGCCACATTCTCAGTCCACTTTTAATACAACGATGTGTGAAAGCTTAATTATGTAACATTCAAAGGGTTGAAGGAAATGAGAGAAGAGGAATTAGGGAAAGCAAGTATAGGTATTTTCCTTTGGAGAATTTTGTTAGAAATGAGAGCAAAAGAGGAAGTAAGTTACAGGGGAGTTGTGAAAAAAAAAAACACAACTTTTTCTACCCAAGTTTATTGCTTGAAAGTTCCTCCTTTGGCCTAGTGGCTGGACTCTTGTTAAGGAAAAGAGGAACTGCTTTTTTTATTTTAATAAGAAAGGATTTGCAAAATGTAAGGTTTTGTCTTAAACTGGCTTTTCTTTAAGATGGAATTACAACACACTCCAGACTGTTCAAGTAATAGTAGAGGATGGACTGGGCATGTGGTTTAGTGGTAGAGTGCTTGCCTTGCATGCATGAAGCCCTGGCGGGGGAGGGAGAGAAAGAGAAGAGGAGAGAGAGAGAGAGAGAGAGAGAGAGAGAGAGAGAGAGAGAGAGAGAGAGAGAGAGAGAGAGAGAGAGAGAGAGAGAGACTATATTTTGAGATTACTTGTGAACTGTTCATCTTATTTCAAAATCACCTTATGTAAATACATCTTATTCTATTCAAAGTAGCCAATCATGAGCAGATTGTAAACCTGAGCTCAACCTATCTGAGCAGAGGGGGGCGGGGCCTGCCGCATTACGGATAAATACCTGAGCAGAGTGCCTGCCTGCTCTGTGTGCTTGCTTGCCAGATTTTTTATTTATTTATTTTATTTTTTGGCTGCTGTAGCACCTTTCTGTGCAGATGTAAATTTTGCCTTACTGAGACAATTCTTTATTTTCATGTCTATCCCTGTGACTCCACTGGTTCTTGGACAGCATATTTATAATGGGGATATATTTAGGATAGGAAAAGGAACAACCTGTTTGGATATTAGTGTTGTTAGACTAAGTTTTCCCCCAAAGATTGGCATGTCAAAGGCTCATTTCCAGGAGAGTGGTGTTGGAAGTGGTAGAACTACGAGGAGGCAGGGCTTAATGGGAAGTTCTTAGGTTATTTGAACTCTGTCCTCAAAAAAGATTGTAGGACCCTGGCCATTTCCTCCTGATTGACAAGGAGAACAATTTTTCTCTGCCACATGCTCCTCCCTGATAATGTCCAAAGCTATAGGCCCAATTCATCACTGATCAGAATTGCAAAACTGTATGCCAAAATAAGCTTTTGCCCATGTAAATTAATTAATCTCAATTTTCTTGTAATAGTGCCAGAAAGCTTACTAATAGAGATAGTGGTTGGAAATAAACAATAGAGGGTAAAAATGGATGGCATGGAAATGAACGGAAAGACTATTCTCAGTACTTGAGCGTGGGCCAGGTGGGATCTATTATGGTGTGAATACTAAATGTTCCCCTCGAACGCTTGTGTATTGGAGGTTGGTTCTCAGCTAGGGAGGCTATCTTGAGCGTTTCTGAGAATGTAAGCAGATAGAAAGGAGCTAGAGGAAGTGGGTTAGGGAGGGGGCTGGAGGTGGCCTTGGAGGCCTTCTTATCCCTGGCCACTTTCTTCTTTTTCTCTCCTCTTTCACACCTCTCTTTTCTCTTTCCCTCCCTCTCTCTCCTTGTCTCCTCTCTCTCTGCTTCTTGTCTACACCACAGGTAAAGAAACTCTCCTGCCATAATCTCCTGTTGACATGATGTTGTGCACAAGCACACATAATACTCAGAATTATGAGCCAAAATAAATCTCCACATCCTTAAGTTGTTTGTGCCATATTTTTTGTTGCTGTGACATAAAAGTAACTAATACAAAATCTATACTCAAGTGGAAGAACTAGCTTCTAAACACAAGCTAGTAATTATCTATGCTAACAAGGGAAAAATAGAGTATGTGGTTTATGATTGGAATCTGGGTACCTCTGAATAAAGGCTGGGTACTTCTGGTGGTTAGAAGCTCAGGTACTTCTGGCGATTAGAGGCTGGGTACTTCTGGTAGTTAGAGGCTGGGCACCTGTGGTGGTTAAAGGCTGGGTACTTCTGGACACTATAGTATCCCTGTTCTTACAGATGACAAGGTCCAGCGTGTAATGATGGAAGTTCATGTGTGCATCAAGGTAGAGCATGCGCTAACTGGAGGACAGAGGTTCAAACCCCAACTTGGACACTGGATGAAAGAAGGTTGCTACACATCCCTGATCCCCCATTTTTCTACTCTACTGTACTCCTCACTCAGAGGAAACATTTTATATTTTGCCTATAATTTGGAAAGACAAAAAATGATCATTACACAAAAATAGTCATTGCTATTGCTCCTCCCATTCTACAATACATCTCAATTCAGAAAACATTGCAACATGAGCCAAAATAGCTGATTTCTAACACCATGCACAGGAACATGCATAAGAGAAGGAACTATATAATGTCCTACTGTGGATTTACAGCTCCATTTCATGAGGCGTCCCTGACAGCAGTAGCTCTGAGCTTTCCCTCTACTTGGCTCTCTAGGTCCTTTTCACACCCTGGCACAAGGTACATATTAAGAACTTAAGGGTTGAGCTGGTCACCTCATTTTTTATGGAGGAAAAGGTAAGGTGGGAGAGGAAAACTGGCACAACTCCTTGAACACAGTCATATTTTCAGGCAGATAACTTTCAAAGCCCAGGACATATAAAAGTTAGGAATAAGGAAATTGAGTCCCTTCACATTTTCCACACTCACGTGGAAGCGTCTTTGCGTGTCCCCATTTGGAAACTACTCATACGGAAAGTGGAAAATCTAAAACCATCTTGTTTCTTCAAACTTTTCTTAACACACACACACACACACACACACACACACACACACACTCATCTACTAGAGCAGGATAGACCTAAAGAAGCCATAGAAGTAAATGATGCAGGGTTTGCTTTGTAGAAAAGTATGACAATGAAAAGTTTCTACAGTTATCAAACACAATTTGAGCAACACCAGCAAAAGCACTTGGTACAAACCAACATTCCTGAATTTCCCACGTGTGTAAATGTAGGACAGTGATTGAACAGGTGATTTATAACTTGAGTCATGATAATCAAAATTGGGGAAGCCTGTTTGTAGGTAGCAAGGACTCTGAAGTCAACCAAACCAACTACCTATTAAACTCAAGATTTACCTCTGTAGCTACTATCAATCTGCATCAATGTGCAGAAAGAAAAGATGAGAGCCCTCACTGATAACTTAGGAATGTATAGTGGGGTTGCTTGCTTCATTTAAAATAGAGATTTTTTTTTTCTGGGCACTGATGGCTCACACCTGAAATCCTCACTACACTGGAGGTTAAGAGCTGAGGATGAGGTTCAAAGCCAGCCCAGGCAAGAATGTCCATGAGACTCTTATCTCCAATAAACTACTCAGAAAAAGCTAGAAGTGGTGCTGTAGCTCAAGTGATCAAGCACTAGCCTTGAGCAAAAGAGCTCAGGGACAGCATCTAAGCCTTGAGTGCAAGCCCAAGGGCTGGCAAAAACAAACAAACAAAAAGTGCTTTATGATCAAATAATTTGTAAATAATGAGCATTTATTTCTCATAGTTTCAGAAGCTGGGAAGTCTAAGATCAAGGCACCATCAGATATGGGGTTCTGTTGAGGACTTTCAGCCATCAAGATGAGTCCTTTTGGGGCTTCCTCACAAGGCAGAGGACATAGAAGGGCAAGCTAACTCTTTTTTTTCTTTGCCAGTCCTGGGGCTTGAACTAGGGGCCTGGGCTCTGTCTCTGAGCTTCTTTTGCTCAAGGCTAGCACGCTACCACTCAAGTCACAGTGCCACTTCCAACTTTTTCTGTTTATGTGGTACTGACGAATTGAACCCAGGGCTTTATGTATGCTAGACAAACCACTAAGCCACATTCTCTGAGACTGAGTCACGATTCTAATTTAATTACTTCCCTCCTTGCTGTTACCTTGAATGAAGAAATGTCATTCCTGAGTGGCCACTTTTAAAGTATGTCATCCATATTTGTGTTTCTGAAACTCAGACTGTGAGAGGGTTGGAGAAAACCAGCTCTCCGTGTTCTGACATGCTAAAGAGAAAAAGAGATCCTTAGAGACCCACTCATTTCCACATCTATATGGAAAGTATCTTCTTTATAGTTTCCATTACAGAAAGCAACAACATGAAATTTATGAAAACAATTCTATTGAAATGGTTAAGGCTCTGTGTATCAGAGTGTGATTTGTCAAGAGTTTGAAAGAGGGGCTGGGGATATAGCCTAGTGGCAAGAGTGCCTGCCTCGGATACACGAGGCCCTAGGTTCGATTCCCCAGCACCACATATACAGAAAACGGCCAGAAGCGGCGCTGTGGCTCAAGTGGCAGAGTGCTAGCCTTGAGCGGGAAGAAGCCAGGGACAGTACTCAGGCCCTGAGTCCAAGGCCCAGGACTGGCCAAAAAACAAAAACAAAACAAAAAAAAAACACAAGAGTTTGAAAGAAATTACACAGATTTTTTTCCTCACACTTTAAAAAGTCATAATACAAAATGGTTTGGATGGTATAATACATACAAATAGGCATTTTTCAGTGTCAGCTATAGTCTCATAAAACAATGATTCCTTTACAAGAATGAGAAAGGGTTAGAAAGTATCAGGGAGAAAACAATTACCAACATTTTCACATCTGAAGTCAAATTGCCACCACCAGAGAGCTGTAAACGCTTCTTTTATGCTTTCCCAAGCATGAGTAAGAATGTTTATGATTGGAAAAATTCAGTTCCAAATATTTTTATGTATTTGCTTTGCCATATGTTTGAAACTAGTCTTTTAACTATCTCCTCGGATATATAAGTCAGCTAACAGCAGTCCTTATTTCCAAAGGAATTTTGGAGAAAAGTAACAGTAAGCGAAAACAATCCAGGTGTGTTTTTCAAATGTCTAGATATTGAATGTCCTTGGAAATGTTCCGTTTATTTCCCCTGACTTAACATCTTAAAAGGAATTGTAAAAATTAAGTAATAATTATGTAATCGTGTCTATTAGCACCGAGACGCTTATGGACAGTCCAAAAATCTTTAGACAATTCACAAGTAGACCTTGCATCACGTGCCCCACAGTGCTGACCACACAAGCCTTGTTCTGCCCAGCTCCAGATCTTTCTTCTCTCCTTCCACCCACATCCTCTACCCCTACACCATTCTGGAGACTTCCTACCCACAACTTTGGTGCAGAGTCTCTAGGAAGAGAAGGTGGAGGGCAAGAGAAGAAGGGAAGTGGCTCTCTGAGGGGTCTTCTCCCTCATTCCACTTCTGCGCCCATCTTACCTCAGTCCCAGTGAGCCATCTCCCGCCTCATCCACAGCCCTACTCCTCCTCTCCCGCGGTATCACTTCCACTGCAATGGTGACACACTTAAGATACTTCCTTTCTGGAAAAGAAAGTGACTGAGGATGACTGGTGACTATTTCCATGACGCAGAGAGCTGATTTCTGACTGTTAGGAACAATACCTTAAAAATCAATATTACCACATAAGTGTTTCATGTTTTCTTATAGAGAATAAGTAAAAGATAATGTCGGGAAGGAAGGAATTTTTCCCTATCAACAGTAAGGGCACATCTGTAATTGTTAAAAGGTGTTAGATATGTTAGAATGATCACTTCATAATAAATAACCATTGATTGTGTCCAGATGAGGGTCTCTTCTTTCCTCTCTCCATTCTCTCTCTCTCTCTTTCCCTGTCTGTCTGTCTCTGCCCCACCCCCTGGTACTTGTGATCAAACCTAGGACTTGATGCATGCTAAGCAAGTGCTTGATAAATGACCTGTACCCTTCAGCCCAGCTACCCTTTTTGAAGAATATTTTATGAACTAATGTTAGTTGCATGCTACCCAGAAGAACTTTTCTGAAATCCTGATGGCCATAATTTACAGAAGTAGAGATCAAGATTGGCTATTTTACCAAACCCTCTCTCTCTCTCTCTCCATATATATATATATATATATATATATATATATATATATATATATATATAGTGTTTATATACTGTATATTGTGTGCTGGCTTGATTTGTATAATATATTTTAAATAATTATAAATGGACAATTCATGAGAAGTTCCTGCAAAGGAATCACATGGACAAACACCAAAGAAATTGCAATACTAAAATCCCTAACCATGCTTGAGAGCTCTGTTAGGAAGTAAAAAAGTAAATGATACTATAACTAGATAGGAGAGAATCTCCTATCTAATTAGTCAAACAGATGAGGTCATTTGAGATATAAATCTAAGCCATTATTATTAGCAATGAACTCTGAGATACTTATACTTTACAACATTAAATTATTATAGAATATACAATTTCAGACTGAGGAAATGTATATTTGCATGCTTAAAATGTTATTGTTTAGGCATAGTTAATTTTTAGAATATTTGGAAACCAGGCCTGTAATCAACTGGACTGTTTTGTCAATAATAAGAAGACACTGAAGGCTTTAAGCTAAAGAGTAACATGATTACATTGATATTTAGAAATAATTTAATTACAAAATTCAGGATACATAAGGCTGGAGGCAGGAAGACTAATTTCTAATGATCTAATTAATGCTCAGGGCAAGTTCCTCTTTCTATGTCCTCAAATACAGCTTAATGGCAATTTTTATCAAATCTGAAAGGGCTAATTGGTTGTTAAATTGGAATTATCATTAGTTATGGCATGTCAATTAATTGACCTACTTATCCATGCTTTCTAAATCATGATCTAAAGCAATTAATATTGAAAAGATTAACTACTTCATAATCATGACTCAAAACGATTGATCAAATGTTTAAACATAACCTTTAAAAAGCAGTATATTCTAATCAAATCAATTGAAATGACTTTCATTTTGAGATTATCTTTGCTATAGTTAGTATACTGTAGACCAAGCCTAAGAGAACTAAAATTTCTATCAGAAAAACCTAGATTGTGGGGGGGAAAAGTTTTTTATTTTTTCTATATGCTATGTTCATATTCATTCATGGAAGCTATTATTCCTATTCCTTTGATGAGATTAAAACTAAGAGAGTAGCTCTAAATAGAAACCCTGAATTATCCAGCAATTTAAACTGTAAAAGTGAAAAATGTCCTTACTTTGAGAAGTAATTACATGATTATTTTGTTAATTTGTTTTGTTTCTGTTGCCAGTCCTGGGGCGTGGACTCAGGGTCTGAGCACTGTCCCTGGCTTCTTTTTGCTCAAGGCAGCACTCTACCGCTTGAGCCACAGCGCCACTTCCGGCTTTTTTCTATATATGTGGTGCTGAGGAATCGAACCCAAGGCTTCATATATACGAGGCAAGCACTTTACCAGTAGGCCATATTCCCAGCCCCACAATTACATGATTATTGTACCTTCTTATATTAGGTGTGATGGCTATACAAATACATGATGCTCTCTTCAGTTTCACCCAGTAAGATTTAGGTCCTGTGTGTGTACTCTGGTTGGGCATTTATTAGTAGTAATTTTAAGTTGATTCTTGGAGTTGTTATTGTTCTTGTTGAATGTGTGTGTTTTTGAATGGGCCTGGGCATTATCCCTGAACTTCTTTTGCTCAAGGCTAGCACTCTACCACTTGAGACATAGCTCCATTTACTTTTTCTTTTGGATAATTTAATGGAGATAATGCTGCCTGGCCTAGATTTTATCTGTGATCCTCAGATCTTAGCCTCCTAAGTAGCTAGGATTATAGGCATGAGACACTGGCATCTAGATGATGAGACTCTAAATTCTTCATAGTGTGTTTTTGGTTTGGTGTCTTGCAACAGACACCCAAGGCAGTGCTTTTCCTACATCCTGTCACTTTGCTTTCTAGATCATTCTCTCCATTGCCCTGAAACTATGTCCTCTTATCTCTCTTCACCCTGCCTTTTGTCTTCACAACCTACTCTCATCAAAATCTAGTACCATCTCTTTCTTCTGAACACTGTTTCTAAAATGCACATCTAATTACACTAATTTGCATAAACTCCTCCAATGTCATCCTAAAATATCTGACTAAAATGTCAATTCCTGGGGCTGGGAATGTGGCTTAGTGCTAGAGTGCTTGCCTAGCACGCACAAAGCCCTGGGATCGATTCCTCTGCACCACATAAACAGAAAAAGCCAGGAGTGGTGCTGTGGCTCAAGAGGTAGAGTGCTAGCCTTGAGTAAAAAGAAGCCAGGGACAGTGCTCAGGCCCCGAGTCCACGCCCCAGGACTGGCAAAAAAAAAAAAAAAAAAGTCAATTCCTTAGTAGACATTTCCTGTTTTCCTCCCATCTCTGCCCAACATCTTCTTCATCTCTTCTGCTCACCATGACATCTGGGGAGCACGCAGTCTCTGAGCAGCCCCTGTGCTTTCACAACTCTGAAACTTTAAAATACGCTCTTTTCACCCCAAGGCATGGTACTTTAAAAATAAAACCAAGCCAGATGCCTATAGCCCACGCCTAGCTACTCAAGAGGCTGAGATCTGAGGATCGCAGGTTCAAAGCCAGCCTGGGCAGGAAAGTCTGTTATTCTTATTTCCAGTTAAATACTGAAAAATAAGCAAGAAGTGGAGCTGTAGCTCAAGTGGAAGAGAGCCTTGAGCCAAAGAAGCTCAGAGAAAGTGCCTAGGCCCCACATAAACCCCAGCGCCAATACCCCTCCCCCCCACACACACGAAAAAGTAAAATATTAAAGATAAGCGTCACTAAGAATTGAGATATTACTTTCTTTTGTAACAAATCTTTGGAATTTAGTTGGTTAGTAGTTAACTTTCTGCGGGTCCAAATTAAACAACATTTAAATTAACTTTTAAAAAACTCTATAACCAGCTGAAGTATATTAAATTGCTTAGCAAAAGGTTGTTCAAATAAAAGTGTGATCAAATGAAACAAAAAATGTTAGTAATTATGCCATTTCACTGCAGAGTAGCTTAATGCTTACCATTAGAAAAATGCTAGAAACATCTGTGTTTATAGTAGATACAAACCTACATTGATTTTTACATTAACGTGCAGAGTCACTTGGCTTAAGGATTCTAGATGAGATATTTGACAATCATCTCTTGGGTCACGGGATCATCAACTGTGTGCTGGGCATGGATCCCAATGGGCTAGAATCTGTGCACATACTTTGGCATGAAGATGGACATCAAAACCATTAATCAGTTTTCCATCCAAACATTTATTTGTGAGGCTTGGATATTGGACAAAGCACTCTAACATGTCTAAATTAAACGCAGTCACATAACATCTCTGAGGAGAAATAATTGGCAAATACAACTACAAGGATTGAACACACATGCTAGGAAGGCAGCATGAATTTTTTGGAGCAAGGAATAAGACTTAATTCAAAACCTAACTTAACTTGGACCATTCATTTATCTAAGTTTTACTAGCACCAATTAATTCTACAAAGGGACTTCATAGTGATATTTACGACATGCATATAATGTACTTTGGTCACATCTACCCCCATGTACATTTACTCTTTCATTCTTTACCCTTCCCACTCATTTCTTTGAAATGATTTTGGTGGGTTTTAATGTACTATTTTGTGTGTATATGCAATGCATTGCTATAACAATCATTCACTCACCTACTTCTTTCTCTGTTTATATTAATATATCTGCAAAGACATGAGTGGTAGTTTCTGTATCAAATCAATGTCATTCTTGAAAACCAAGACAATTATTTTCAGGAAGATTTGGCAGGAATGTAAGAACCACTAATTTGAGAGTCAAGTCATTCAAAGCTTAAACCAAATAATACCTAAGGGAAGTTCAAGCTCAGTTCTGGAAACTGGTTAAGTTTGGATTTGATTCAGGACAAATTATCTTCTAATAATCCATGGAGGTAAAATCTACACAGCACAAGATATACTGTTTTAACCACTTTGGAGGGGGGGGGGGTTCATGGGACTTGAACAATAATCTACTATTTGGTAATAACTTTGCTGTAACTATCTAATAGGGAATTTAATGAGTGCTAGTCTTGAGCTCTTTTGCTCAAGGCTAGCACTCTACCACTTTGAGCCAAAACTCCATTTCTGGTTTTCTGGTGGCTAATTGGAGATAAGAGTTTCCAGGACGTTCCTGCCCAAGCTGGCTTGGAACCACAATCCTTGGATCTCAGCCCTCCAAAAAGCTAGGATTATAGCCATGAGCCACTGGCACTTGACTGTTTTAGCTACTTTGAAATGTAGAGCTCAATCAGATTCCTCTACAGTGTTAAATATCAGCACTGCCTTACCTCCAGAATTTTTTAATGATCTCACAAGTTTCAGAATGTGCTGATTTGGCTAGTCTCTTTTCCAATAGATTCTCTAATGTAGACAACATAGATGCTATATGAATAATAGACTATAATAGTTAGGGAATCATGAAAATAAAAATTTCTGTACAGATGTGGTACAGAGGTAGGGTTCTTTTCCTGACTATTTTTGATAATCAGTTGGTTGAGTCCATGGATACAGAATCCTTGGGTACAGAGGGAAAATGTACTCTATAGCCTTTCTCCTTGTCCTTGCTTTCTATATCTTTTGAATATCTCCTGTCTTTATGGTAGGGCATGGGGAAGAAATTTGATGGTTAGCTGTTATGTAGACTTGTGAGCTACCTGTGAGCTATTTAAACCATTTCTACCAACCAAATCAGAAACCAGACTGTGTTCCAGCTTTTTCAAAGCAGCTGGTATTTCCTCTCTATGACTCATGCGTATGAAGAACCAAAGTACCCAAGTAGCAAAATTACATTTTAGAAGCCAGAAAAAATATTTATTGTCATAACATTCTTGGTAGTCTTCTGAATCTTCGTTACCTTTGTTATAAATATGCTTTCCAAGAATCATTGAAGTCACGATAGAAGACATGAAAATAAAAGATTGTCTTAGCAAGGCAAAATTTATTCCTGCAGAAGGGTGAGCCATCAGCCAAAAACCTGGCAAGCAAGCACACAAGGCAGGCAATCTGCTCCTCCATTTGATTCCTAACACAGTGGGCTCCATTGAGATTGGTTGAGCTCAAGTTCACAAACCTCTCGTGATTGGCTAGTTTGAATAGGGTAAAATGTACTTACATAAGGTGACTTCCAAATAAGACTAACAATAAACAAGTAATCTCAAAATATATTCACACTCTGGCCTTTTCTTGAACAGTCTTGGGGTGTGTCTTAATCCTATCTTGAAAAGAAACTACTTTAAGGACTGGGAATGTGGCTTAGAGATAGAGTCCTTGCCTAGCATGCTTGAAGCCCTAGGTTCAATTCCTCAGTACCACATAAACAGAAAAAGCCAGAGTGGTAATATGGCTCAAGTGGTAGAGTGCTATCCTTGAGCAAAAAACATTCAGGGACAATGCCCGAGCCCTAAGTTCAAGCCCCAAGACTGGCAAAAAACAAAAACAAACAAAAAACTAGTTTAAGACAAGATCTTACATTTCAAAAATCCTTCCTTATTCCAAAGCAGTTCCTCTTTTCCTTAACAAGAGCCAAACAACCAAGAAGCCAAAGCAGAAACTTTTAAGCCACACACTTTTGATACTAGTTTTTCTCACACTTCGATATACATGCAAATTGCTTCTCTTTTTCTTATAGCACTGTTTCATGTTTTCATGTTTTCCTGTAAATTAGTGTTCTAAGGACTGAAGTTCCATCTACTTAGTTTGATTTTATAGAATTCTATTCTCTACAGCCTCAGAGAGGAAGATGTAGCTTGGTCAGAGAAACCGATATCATATTTTCCTTTGTTCTAAGTAGTTTCCTCTCTCTGCATCACATGTCAGTGTGAAAGCATGCTACCATTGATCCTGGCTGCCCAACATGAATGAAGACAAAAATCAACTTCCAGGATGAAAAAAACTCTTAGATGAAAGAATTTATATTTGAAATTTACTTCATGTAATATGGAGGTCAGATCTGGCCAGCGCCATCATTGGCTGTTGAGGGGTGTCAGATTGACTCCATCTCAGATTAAAGAGAGCAGAAGCCGACTCCATCTTTGCTAAGATCTCTCCCGCCCTACCTAGGGAAGTTCCCCTTTGCTGTGATAAGATTGTGTAAACTAAAGTCTAACTAAATGGATAGGTTGGTTCAAACAGTGGCCATGAGGCAGATTGTAACTCCATTGGCCACCTGCGTGTGACCTGGCATGCTCTGTAAGTGCTGTAACCTCATTGGCCACCTGCGTGTGACCTGGCACGCTCTGTAAGCGCTGTAACCTCATTGGCCCCCTGCGTGTGACCTGGCACGCTCTGTAAGTGCTGTAACCTCATTGGCCACCTGACATGGTCTGGGGCACGCAGTCCCAGCTCCAGAGTCTGGGCCGTGACCTTGGCAGTCAGTCTACTTTTTACTTCCCCAATAAATCCATCTTTTTACTTGAGACTGTCTCTGAGTGGTAGACTCTCCTCCCATTATATTGATATGTACAAGTAGGGTAAAAGTTGAAGACAGTAGCTTGCTACTTTTCGTGTGTGTGTGCCTATCTAGTACAATAATTAGACAATGAAGAAGGTGGGGGGAATGCAGTCAAAAACGCAATGTATATCCTCACAAAATAAAGAAAAGAGGGGGCAGATGGCGGTTTGGAAGGAACAGTGAGAATCTTGAAAGGGGTGCCCCTGACCAAGATGCACAGTATTCACAAACTGCTTTGTGGCAACCCTTTTGTACAACGACTTAGATTTTTAAAAATGTAATGTCTTCCAATAAGATGTCTTTGAGTAGGCACCAGGCCATGAAAACCTCAGCAAACTGTGGCTCAGAAAGGAGCAAGGTGGAAGGTCCCTCCCACTCCTGCGTTGATGCGCCCAGTCTCTGAGGCAGGGTACCCAATCAGAAGGTCCGCAGTAGCTTAGGCCTTCAGCTCAACCAATCACACCAAAGACATACTCCCTCTCAAGAGGCAGAGAACTAGATTTGAATGCTGATAGGCCAAGACAAAGGGCTCTATTAGAAATACATAGCACAGTCCCTCTCCCACAGAGAGTCTTTGCTGTGCTGTTCTTTAGATCTTGAATAACTTGTTCTGTCTGCCCCAACCACCTTCCTGCCCTTTAATCAGTGGAAACAAATGAAGTTGGTTTTGGACGATGTCTCAGGCATTGTAGGATTACAGGCATAAGCTCTGCTCACCAGCTCTGGGTGTGATGATTTTCATCAGCATTGTATAGCCAAAAGAGGAACAGGCTCTGCCTACAGTTCCAAAGCTCACCCAGGGGGGCTTTGGAACAGCTCCACCTCTAGGCATGACCAGGCTGGAACTCCCAGTCTCTGCCTGGTCCAGCCACGTGCTGCACGCGTTGGCAAAGAAGACAAAACTGTCCTCGGATTTCTCATTGAAATTGGCAGCTCACATTTGAGCCACAGCTCTACTTCTGACTTCATGCTGATTAACTGAAGATAAGCATCTCACGGACTCTTCTGCCTGGGCTGGCTTCAAGTTATTATCCTCAGACCTTAGCCTCCAAAGTAGCAAGGATTTACAGGTGTCAGCCACCGACATCCGGCCATTTATACACAGAAATTGTAGGAAATGTGAAGCAGGCTGAACTGTTGGCAAGGCACATTTCATGTAGGAAGTGAAAGAAGACAGGTGGAAGGAAGTCACTTCCTCTCTCATTAGCTTGTGACCATTATCTCATGAAAACGGCGCTGCCACAAAGCCCGGCACAGAAGATACTAGAGACTCCACAGAGACACAGCACAAGTAAGTGGTAGCATTGAACCTCTGAGATAATCTTCCCTCTTCAGGTTTTATTCTTTTGGCTGTCACATCCTGCTTGCGACTACCTAGTAGCTACTTACACCATCTGGAAATCAAAATGTTAATTTTAAAGAAAAATGTAAATCAAGGAGACTGTAATAGATCCCTTCAAGTGGATGTTAACAGAGAAAACAGTCCTTACTGAGGGGAAAAAAATCCAATCCCAGCCAGAGTTTCTTCCAGAACTTTCCAAAGTGAATTTTCAATATATCAAGTAGTAGAAAAACTTACTTGGTTTTTCTTATGCTTCTTTTTAAAGCTCAGGATTTTATTTGTAATGTGTTCTTTCATTTTAAGATATATTTTATTGAAATGCATCATCATTTGCTTTTAAAGATAGTTTGGGACATGTGTCAGAAATTATTTTAATGATTCCACTTGTTTCAGTTCGAATGGAAGACAAGTAGTTCAAATGATATTTAGTTGGGATTTGTTAAGAAAAAGGAGAGACCCACTTGCAGATTTCAAAACAAACATCCAGTGCTTGATTGAAATTGGTAACAAAGGTTCTTCTATTTCTCTCTGAAAATTTGACAGTAACCATGTAGCATTTCCAGGAAAAGGAGAGAAGTCTGTATTTTACCATAGCTGTTGGGGAGCTCAGGAGTGTGTGTGTGTGTGTGTGTGTGTGTGTGTGTGTGTGTGTGTGTGTGTGTGTGTGTGAAACTGCTGTTATTTGAGGTTAATTTGTTCAATGTGGACAACAATGTCTCACACATAGGTGGCTAAATCCAGCTTTTGCCTTCAAAGTACCAGAGTGAGTGTATGCGAACCGAGCGCATGGATTTTTTTATTCCACTATATTTTGTGTGGGCTCAGTAAGATGTAGCAAAGAAGAACTGTTAGCAAATTCACAAATAATCTTTGCTTTTATACTTGTGACTCTTAGATGGCACAATTGTTAGGCCGATTAAAAAAAATTCCCAAGTACATTTGAGTTCTTCAAGTCGTTTTTTTATTTAAAGATTAATAAGTAAGATAGGCTAGGGTTTTGAAATGAATTCTAGGATTACTGGTAGTATTTAGTTTTTATGTGCACATGTTTTGCCTATCAGAACTATTCTAAGAGTTCTCCTTTTTTTCAGTTATCTGATGATATCTTTATTAAGATATTTGCAATAGAAATTATCCATGAGCCTCCTTTGCCTGAGGAGTGAACTTCGATTGTTACTTTTTCTAGCCCACATGGATATTTTTAGACTCAATTTTATTGTATTTTTTACAGCAATCTATAATGCCAATTTGGTCAAGATGAAACATTGGTTTAGTCTAATTAAATGGGTTTTATCATGCTAATTTGTATTTTATTCAGGAAAATCTTAAAATTGCTTCTGTAATTGAATATTCCTATTTATTTTTGTTAATTGTCTACAATAGTAATGTTATACAAATAAAAAAGAATTATCAGCCTATAAGAATGGAGTACTCAAGATAGAACATTTCAAAGACATAATTTCCTGACAAGTTTAATGTATATGAAAAATTCAGTCTTCTGTATTTGTTGGTATATTCCAGTCTGTGATGTGCACACACTTACCACTCAGAGTTTTCAAGTTAGTCATTTATTCATGTGTTCTTCCATAAATTGTGTACCTTGCCTTTCAAAGACAATTCTAAAGGGAATTTTTATGTATTTACTGAGCTAGGAAATTCAATTGGCTTTGGAGAAAGCAACCCAGTAGTTCCTGTCAATTGCAAAGGAGATCAATCTTTTTTTTTTTTTTAATTTCATGGTCTGCATTGTCTGAGGAAATACATGCACTTTTTCTGATAAGAGATTCTAAACATGGGGCTTACAAGAGAAGTTCACAGGAAATAAGAGGCCAACAGATCACAGGCGTGCCTCTAGGCTATTCAAATCCAATTTAGGCAAATCATAGGCAAATATCCTGTATGTTATTCCTCTGTAGCTAGCTTATTGTGCAGATGGAAGCTTGATATTAAAACCTTAGCCAGGCAGCAGGGGCTCATGCCTGTAATCTTAGCTGCTCAGGAGGCTGAGATCTGAGGATTGCTGTTCAAAGCCAGCCCAGGCAGGAAATTCCATGAGACTCTTATCGCCAATTAACCACCAGAAAGCTGGAATGAAGTGCTGCTGTGGCTCAAAGTAGTAGAGCACTAGCCTTGAGCAAAAGAGCTCTGGGACAGTGCCCAGGCCCTGAGTTCAAGCTCCATGATCAACAGTAACAAAAAATAAAATAAGATAAAAAAGAGCTGGTGAGGATGACCCAGGCCTCTCATCCTAGCTGCTCAGGAGACTGTCAGGTGAGAACCGTGGCTCACAGCCTACACAGGCCAGGTAAGACTCTGATACTCTGATCCCCAATAAACTACTGAAAAAAGCTGGAAGTAGAGCTAGAAGTGGAGCTGTGGCTCAAGTAATAGAGTGCTATGTATTACTGGACTGTGATTTACTATTTTGGTTTTGAAATATCCTCTGACATCTCTTGTTATCTCACAAGATGCTATAAAGTTTCCTAGGAAAAAAAATAAAAGAAATCACTAAGCTATTTTCAGGAGGTGGTTAAAAGACTTGTTTCCCTTTTTGTCTTTCCAGCATTACCCCATGCCAAACTACAAACTGATTTATTTCAATATGAGGGGGAGAGCAGAGATTATTCGTTACATATTTGCTTATTTGGACATAAAATATGAAGATCACAGAATAGAGCCAGCCGACTGGCCTAAAATCAAATCAAGTAAGTAGTACACTCACATTCATGCAGGGAGAATATACTTGCACCACTTGCTTTTATTGGGGAAAAGGGAACGGGGGGAAAGGGGTTTTGATCTCGAGTAGATCAAAATTTTCCCTTTCAGGGGCTGGGGATATGGCCTAGTGGCAAGAGAGCTTGCCTCGTATACATGAGGCCCTGGGTTCGATTCCCCAGCACCACATATACAGAAAACGGCCAGAAGTGGCGCTGTGGCTCAAGTGGCAGAGTGCTACCCTTGAGCAAAAAGAAGCCAGGGACAGTGCTCAGGCCCTGAGTCCAAGGCCCAGGACTGGCAAAATAAAACAAAAATTTTCCCTTTCAGTTTAGAAGCAGCAGGAAAGGGAAACTAAACAAATGCCTACGACCCAGCAAACTTCCTAATACTGGAGGAAACACAAAGTCACCCAGCCAGTTTTATAACTGGTTTTACAACTGACTTTACATTCAGTGGTCTAATTTTCTTTATTCTTACAAGATGTAAAGATTGCATCAGAGGTGGTCAGCTGTGCCTTTTAAGAAGAAATAGCCAGGCACTGGTGAATTACACCTGTAATCCTAGCAACTCAGGAGACTGAGATCTGATTGTGGCTCAAAGCCAGCCTGGACAGCAAAGTCCATGAGACTCTTATCTTCAATAAACTACTCAGAAAAACGAAGTGGTGCTGTGGCTCGAGTGGGAAATTGGTAGCCTTGAGCAAAAGAAGCCCAGGGACAGCATCTAAGTCCTGAGTTCAAGCCCCAGGACTGACACACACACACACACACACACACACACACACACACACGTCACAATATTTGCCCACAATTACCAGTAGAAATGAGAGTGTGGTAACTCTTGGGTCTATTATTTTAAGCTCTTCCATTTGGCAAGATCCCTGTTTTGGAAGTCGATGGACTTACTCTACACCAGAGCCTGGCAATAGCGAGATACTTGACCAAAAACACAGGTAATGTGTTTATTATGTTTAAAAGTCTGAACAACTGATAAAATGCATGATGTATATTCAGTATCCTTTAAGTAACAGTACTATTCAAAATTACAGACCAAATAAAAATGGAATTAAGTACTAGAGTCGTATGAACTCAAGTAGAGTGGGGGTTCGCTACAATGAAACAGGGTCCCCCCTCCCAAGGTAAGGGATTCCTGGTTCCCCCAAGAGTCCACCACACAGTCTCCAGCTACAAGATGACAAAAAGATTTATTGGGGAAGTAAAAAGTGAACAAAAAGTGAACAAACTGGCCTTGGTCGCAGCCCAGACTCAGGAGCCAAAACTGCCGACCACAAGTGCAGGGTCAGGGCCCAGACTTGGGAGCTAAACCCACCCACACGTGTGCAGCCCAGACTCGGGAGCTGGAACCTCGTGTAGGTGTGGCCTTCCAGCCTGGTTATAAGGCAAACATCACAGTCAAACTTGCCACACGCAGGCGGCCAATGAGGATACAACACTTACAGAGCATGCTAGGCCGCACGCAGGTGGCCAATAGAGTTACAGTCTGTCTCAGTATCCGTTTGAACCAACCTATCATTCTAGTTAGAATTGGCGCATGGATGCGCATGGACTTGGCTGGGCTCACATGATGCAGGTGGATACGTCTACTCATGGGAGGGCACAGGTTCCCTTGAAGCTCCCAGGCCTCAGGTAGTCAATCTACATAACTTATCATAATAAAGGGGAGCTTCCCTGGATAGGGTGGGGGAGATCTTAGTGGATATGGAGTTGGCTTCTGCTCTTATCTGAGCTGGAGTCAACCTGAAGTCCCTCCACAGTTAATGATGGCACTGGCCAGATCTGACCTCCCTATTACATGAACGTCCTGTCTAAATTAGTTTAACTTTGTCCGGTGCCTGTAGCCCACACATGCAATCCTATCCTAGCTGCTCAGACCTGGAGGATCTTGATTTTTTTTTTCCCTTTGTTGGTCATGGGGCTTGAACTCAGGGTCTGGGCGCTGTCCCTGAGCTGGTTTTGGCTCAAGGCTAGTGCTCTACCACTTTGAGCTCCAGTTCCACTTCAGGTTTTCAGATGGTTAATTGGAGATAAGAGTCTCAGGGACTTTTCTGCCCAGGCTGGCTTTGAACCATGATCCTCAGATCTCAGCCTCCTGAGTAGCTAGGATTACAGGTGTGAGCACCAATCACCCAGCTGGAATATATATTTTTATGTCACAAAGAAATGATAGAAGACTGCTTAAGATGCTAATAAACATGGTCTATAAATAAGGTAAATGAGAAAAGGAACACATTGAGGTGGATGGAAGTTGGTCCTCTGGGGACAGCTGGATCTATGAAGATACTTCCTACTTAGTGTAGTAAATGACCTTGATGGTGTGGGTCAGTATAAAGAGACCTCTCTCTGCTCCACAGATCTGGCTGGTGAAACAGACATGGAGCAGTGTCAAGTGGATGCTGTTGTAGACACCTTGGATGATTTCATGTCTCGTTTTCCTTGGGCAGAGAAGAAACAAGACATAAAAGTAATGCAATCAGTTTGCTATTGCTGTTATGAAGTGCACATACTGGGTGACAGGAATTGTGTGTTAAGTACTTTAGAAAGTTGAGAAAGTTGTTTCTCACATAACTTTGAGGTTTAGTTTTAACACACTCCAAGCTATATTAAAATTTGAGGCAAGGCATAACAATTCCTTGCCTTGCCCCTTCCTATTTGCCCTTCTCCAGATGTTTTCTCAGGATATATATATGTCTATATTTTATTTCTTCACTCTCTCTCTCTCTCTTTTTTTCCTTTGGAGTGACTCATATCATAGCCTGGAGCTTGCTGGGCAGGAATCGTCCAGCTCAACCAAGTCTTCAGACTTATTTCCCCCTAAGTGAAGTAGCCTTCTCATTTTTGGCCCAGGCTGGCCTAAACTGTGATCCTCCTATTTACTTCCCAATTTAGTTTGAATGATAGGTTTATGCCAACATGCCCAGCTATTGGACTCTTGGGCTTTTTGCCTGGGCTAACTGCAAACCACAGTCCTTCCAATATCTGCCTCCTGAGTAGCTAGAATTATAGGCAAAAGCCGCTACAATTGGATGTACCTCCATATTTCTTTAGCATATGACTTTGATTCACCAATTTGAGTTGGTTTTGTTGAACTTCTTATGATAACAATAAGAATTTATCCCTTACATAATTCTTTCTTCTATCTCCCTTTTTCCAAACTCCCAAAATAGTGATATCAAACATATTTGGTTATACCAATATCCCATGATTATATTACCATGTATATGCAAATTATATTGTAGTATACAGTAATATTTCCTTTCTCACCTTTCCACCTCAAAGTTATTCATCGCATTTTTTTCTTAATTTTTTTTCACGGTTATTTCCAAGTCTTTGCACACTATCTGTAGGTTTCCAGTAGGATTTTCCGCAAGGTTACTGATATCAAGTTACCTAATATTTCCAATCTTCGTTGGAGCTGTCTGGGCTGGAGACCTCTGCTCCTCCTTGAGCTCTCTAGATTCTCTGCACAGCTTCATATTGGACTCCCTTCCCCTGCCATTTCAAGCGATATGTTTCCCTGGTGACAGTCCTTTTTCCTAGAAGCTGGCCTCTTTCTTGAATATGCCACTTCTTATTAGCGTTCCTATCCTCTAGAATTCCCAAAGTGAACACGAAGGTTTGCCGACTGGCCATAAGCCAATAGCAGAGATTTGGAGCCATACTGCTTCCATCGGCTTTGGTTGTCCTTATATGTGAGGCACAGGCATTATCCCTAAATCTTTATTATCATTCTGACCAAACTCATAAAGAGCAAGGCTCTTGCACAACACTTACCTCCCAAACCAATATGGCAGAGCAGAGCAAGTGTACTTCCTCGTAAGTCATGGGAAGGGAGAAGGTGTTATGAATATGACCGGTAGCTACCGACTAGTCAGCCAGCAGGCTTGGCCTCTATACACAAAGGAAATCACTGTTCTGCATTTCGGCTCTTGACCTCTCTGAAGCAGGTTCAGTTGCTGCCACCTTCTGGTCATGTAAAGATGGAAACACAGATAGGATTGATGCAGGTGACAGTAAAATATTCCTTACTAGATGTGTGCAGAAAAGCCCATCACATACAGACAGCAGTTACAGATGTTGTCAATGAATGGCAAAATATGTCTGTGGCCATTGATCATCTTGGTAATGGGTGAATTTGCCACGGGTGCCACTTTTCATCTGTATTTACTCCCTTACCCAGGAGCAGGGTGGGGAGGGAGGGTGAACAGAGCTGAGGGGATTCTAATGGTCTCATTCCAACACACAGGAAGGTTGATAGTGTGGATAGCAAAGCAATGTTTTAAAGAAACAAACCTTCCACAATGCCTAACATCCATTAGTTAGTGTATAATGACATCTGAGCACAGAAACACCTGCTTCACAACTGTCTAGAAGCAGAAGCAAGAAATTCTGAATCCAAAGTGTGCCAGCAGCTGTCTTAGATTGCTCAGGAAGCCTATTTTGTTTTTGTTGGTCATGGGGCTTGATTGCAGGGTCTGAGCACTGTCCCTGAGTTCTTTTGCTCAAGGCTAACACTCTACTACTTTGAACCAGAACTCCACTTTTGGTTTTCTGGTGGGTAACTGGAGATAAGAGTCTCATGGACTTTGCTGCCTGGGCTGGCTTTGAACTGGGATCCTCAGATCCCAGACACTTGAGTAACTAGGATTGCAGATGTAGGTCAAAGGCACCCAGCTTTTATTTTATTATGCCAGTCCTGGGGCTTGAACTCAGGGCCTGGGTGCTATCCCTGAGATTCTTTTTCTCAAGGCTAGTGTTCTACCATTTGAGCCACAAGGCCACTTGGATATAAGAGTCTCAGGGACTTTTCTGCCTGTCTGGCTTCAAACCTCAATCCTCAGATCTCAGCCTCATGAGTAGCTAGAATTACAGGTCCTGTTTCCATTCAAATCTCCCCTGATTCTAGCTCTGCTGGGGAGCCACAGGTGCTGAGCTCAGCCAAGCTGTGAGAAAGGTGACACATTTCTAGCTCCCTGGCCCACAAATTCTGTGTACACAGCATTGGGATTTACTCCAACGCTCTATTGAAAACTATGGCTATATCAGTCACAGGGACCCTTCTGTACAAAGGCTGCGTAGACCAGAGAAAAAGAACATGAAGTTGAAATAACAACGGGCTTCCCAGGCTCATTTATCAATGTATGATGCTCTTGCAAATGGTACTTTACACATTCATAGCCTTATGTTATCATAACCTATACTAATCTAGCTAAATTATGATCAAAACAGCTACTCTTTAACAACTTAGTAAAGGCTGGATTTTACATAGTTTGTTTATGGGTATCATAAATGAAATATGCACATTTTGTGGGTTTTTTAGTTTAATCTTCCTTTTTATATCCAAAATCCAAACCAGCTAAAAATTTTATACATAGAAAACAGCCAGGACTAGGGATATAGCCTAGTGGCAAGAGTGCTCGCCTCATGTACATGAAGCCCTGGGTTCGATTCCCCAGCACCACATATATAGAAAAGTGGTGCTGTGGCTCAAGTGGCAGAATGCTAGCCTTGAACAAAAAGAAGCCAGGGACAGTGCTCAGGCCCTGAGCTCAAGCCCCGGGACTGGCAAAATAAAATAAAATAAAATAAAAACACCAATAAAAACAGTGAGGCTAGGCTTCAGTAGCTCATACCTATAATAACCTTAGCTACTCAGAGGGCTGAGAGTTAAGGATGGTGGTTCTAAGCCAGTCCAGACAAGAAAGTCTGTGAGACACTTATTTCCAATGAACTACCCCCCAAAGCCAGAAGGGTAGTTATGGCTCCAGTGGTAAACCCTAGCCTTGCATAGCCTTGTTATTCCCCAAACTGGAACAACATCAACAACAAAAACTCAAACAGGCATGGAGGCACACACCTATACATCCTGCATTCAGAAGGCAGAGGTAGGAGGATCTCAAGGTCAAGGTCTGAAAAAAACAGTAACAACAACAATGTTCTTACTAGTAAGATTTAGTTGTCAGAGAATCAAAGAAACACATAAGGACAATTTATGAAAGGTGGATATATCTGTTTTATACATGCTGTCCATACATTTTCCTTTCTAAGGATGGTATTTGGTTTATCTCACTAGTTTACCTAATGTGTGGAAGAATGCATGAGGACCCCTGTGCTTTGAAGATGACGGTCGAGGCAGCTAGGTCTCATGCTAAGGCAATAATGGCTGGACACAGACAGAAAAACTCAGGAGTGCCAAAAAGATCTCCAGGGACGGAAATGGAACTGTGGCTCAAAGGGGTAGAGTGCTGGGACCGAGAATGTGGCTTAGTGGTAGAGTGCTTGCCTAGCATGCATGAAGCCCTGGATTCAATTCCTCAGTACCACGTAAATGGAAAAAGCCAGAAGTGATGCTGTGGCTCAAGTGGTAGCGTGCTAGCCTTGAATAAAAGGAAGCTCAGGGACTGTGTCCAGGCCCTGAGTTCAAGCCCCAGGACTGGCAAAAAAAAAAAAGAGGGGGTAACAGAGTGCCAGCCTTGAGCAAAAGAGCTTAGGAACAGCACCCAGGACTGAAGTTCAAGCCCCACAACAACAACAACCACAACAAAAAGCTGACGTGAGCCATATTGAATCATCATGTCTCCTAGTGGTTCACCATGGCTGAGGCTCATGAATTTAGTGGGAACAAAGAACATTCATCCGGGTGAAATACTGAGTCAGTATACACAAAGGAGCCCAGGAGAATGGGGAACAGAAGTATTTACCTTTAAACCTTATTAAAGAAATGACTGAGATCTAGAGACTAGATATCCCAAACAGGAACCAATAAAGAGACGTTGTAACAGTTTCTATTGCTTTCGGCTTTCTCATGGGAGAAAACCATGAAAAATTAACTTCTTTTTCTAATCATGTAATTGTTTTCTTCTATTTCTTAAAGTGACATCTTCCCTCTCTTCATAGGATCAGGTGTTTCAGGACCTGCTGACACACGATGCACCTCACCTTCTGCAGGATTTGCACGCATACTTAGGGGACAGTGAGTGGCTGATCGGTAACTCTGTGAGTATGTTTGACATGTTTAAAAATACCTATGTTAGCTGGGTACCGGGAGCACACACCTGTAATCCTAGCTACTCAGGAGGCTGAGATCTGAGGATCATGGTTCAAAGCCAGCCCAGGCAGGAAAGTCTGTGAGACTCTTATCTCCACTCAACCACCAGAAAACCAGAAGTGGTGCTGTAGTTCAAGTGGTAGCGTGCTAGCCTTGAGCTGAAGAGCTCGGGGACAGTGCCCAAGCCCAGAGTCCAAGCCCCGCGCCCGACAAAAACTTTAAAAATCATAAAAATAAAATAAAAAGAACCAGGGATTCTTTGTTCTTACTATTCTCAATTTGGAAGGGGAATGTAAAAAATGAGATGGATATACCTTGTCATTCCTGAAGCAAACAGATCAGCAAATACAACTGAAGGGTAGGAGCATGACTCCAAAGCCAGCTGGAGGCTTCCCTCAGCCAAAGACGGAACAATTCAAACTTCAATAAGAATATTGGCAGTTATGGAATGAAACAACTCAAAATGCATGTATATGAGTTTATGACAACCTTCCACCATGTCCCCACCCACATACCCACACCCACCCACACACATCTCAGCCCCCGAACTTACCTGTCACATATTTGTGGTTTTTTTTTTTTTTTTTTTTTTTTTTTGGCCAGTCCTGGGGCTTGAACTCAGGGCCTGGGCACTGTCCTGAGCTTCTTTTGCTCAACACTAGCACTCTACCACTTGAGCCACAGCACCACTTCTGGCTTTTTCTGTTTTCTGTTGTACCAAACCTTAGGCTTCTTCATTCATGCTAGGCAAGCACTTTACCACTAAGCCCCTTCTCCAGCCCCACCTGTCACATTTTGTTTTCTGTACTAGGAATTGAACGCAAGGCTTTGTGCTTAGTTGGTAAATGGTCGACCTCTTGAGCTATGTCTTCAGCTTGCTGTTTTAATCTTGGTTTGGGGTGCAGAGTTTCATTACCCCAGCTAGTTTTGAATTCATGGTCCTCTGACCTCTGTTGTCTGTGTACCTGACATTACAGGTGTGCAATGTAAGGTCCACCCCTGGGAGGGCTCCATGCAGATGCCCCCCGACCTGTGTAAGTCTGAGCTGAGCCCAGTACCTGAGTTACCTAGGTAACTGGCACACCAGGAGGCAGTTACCTCCTCCTTCTCTGAGGTCACAGACAATCCACCTGGCCATATCTCCCACCTTTTCCTATATAATCCAGCTCAACACAGTTCCCTCTCTCTTTCCTTTTCTCTCTTATTCTCTCGCTCTTTTCTTTTTCTTTTAGCCAGTCCTGGGGCTTGGACTCAGGGCTTGAGCACTGTCCCTGGCTTCTTTTTGCTCAAGGGTAGCTCTCTACTACTTGAGTCACAGCGCCCCTTCTGGCTGTTTTCTGCATATGTGGTGCTGGGGAATTGAACCAAGGGCTTCATGTAGTTGAGGCGAGCACTCTTGCCACTAGGCCATATCCCCAGGCCCTCTCACTCTTCTTCCTTCCCCTCTGTCTCCTCATGCCTCCATCTTGTGTGGGCTGGCAGTTTGCTTTCCCACAGTAAACTCTTTCTGCCCGAACCCTGTGGCGAGTTTCCTTTCTGGGCAAACCTTACATTCACCACCCTGCCTAGCTTACCTGTCACAGCGGAAAGGGCTTTTCTTTAAGTGTTTCTCCTTTCACATTTGCATCACTTGTCTTGTTTGTTTTCTTCTAAGATAAAAGCCTGGAGCTGAAGATGCAGCTCCCTGGTGAAGCGCTTGCCTAGCATATGAAAAGAACTATAAAGGAATAAATACATAAAGTAAAGAAAGAAGCCACACCAGAAGAGGGGGTTGTACTTTGCTTTCTCGTCCATTCCCCAATACTTACAGCACACAGCAGTGTGGCACACAGCAGGTCACTCGCAAATATTTCTTGGCTAAATGCTGACTGCTATAACAAAGAGTGTAGGAGCCACTTCAGCAATCAGCTCCATTGACTTCCACCCCCACACAAAGCTCAGAATAAGTCATTGCATTTCTCTGTTTGGTCTATGGCCTTTTCATACTGAACACACCCGATCCCATCTGAATTCCTCTCTTTGACAAATGTGAATGCAAAACCCATGTATCATCATACAGCTTAATCTATGGTCATCTCCCAAATCTGGTGACTAATCCTAGGATTCCACTAATGGTCAGGAATTTCATTTCTCCTGATATTATACAATCACTACATGTTACCCAATAAAGATGTTACTTTCTCTTCTACAACTTGTATTATTACTACTAGTCATAGTCTCTGCATAGTGGAAGTGTGGTATTATTGACCACTTACATTTTTATCCTATGTACACTCAGCTTCCGTACTAAGAAAAAGTTGCTGGAACTGGGAATGTGGCTTAGTGGTAGAGTGCTGGCCTAGCATGTATGAAGCCCTGGGTTCAATTCTTTAGTACCACATAAACAGAAAAAGCCAGAAGTGGCACTGTGGCTCAAGTGGTAGAGCCCTAGCCTTGAGCTCAGAGAGGCTCAGGGATAGAACCAGGACCTGAGTTCAAGCATCAGGACCAGCAAAGAAAAAGTTGTTCTTAACTAAGAAGAAATTACCTTTTACACTAAGAACCGTTGGGTTGGAGGAGTGGCTTAGTTGGTAGAGCAAAAGCAGCAGGTAACAATCAAATTCTAAAAGAACAAAAAAATTATGAAATTCAGGTTCATTTTAGATACTGCTATGCGAAAATCTAACAGTTTTCCACTGCCTTTAATAGGTAACTTGGGCAGATTTCTACTGGGATATTTGCAGTACCACACTTCTGGCCCTGAAGCCTGACTTGCTGGACATGTACCCCAGGCTGGAGGCTTTACGAAAGAAAGTCCAGGCCATTCCTGCCATCGCTGACTGGATACAGAGAAGACCCCAAACCAGACTGTAGCTCTGCCATGCCTCCTGCCGGCTCTGCCATTTGCAGCCATCTGCCCCCCACCAAAGGAGCCAGCCGCACCTGCCAGCCACCCACATCCCCCCACGCAGCCGGACTCACTGACCAACCGTGAGCCTCTCCCCGCCTCCACCTGGACTCTCACTTTTTGCCACATTCCATTTGAATAAAGACGTATCATGCATGAAGTCCTGGGTTCAATTCCTCAGCACCTCATAAACAGAAAAAGCCAGAAGTGGTGCTGTGGCTCCACTAGAGTGCTAGTCTTGAGCAAAGAAAAAAACCTGGGACTGATCAGGCCCAGAATCCAAGACCAAGGACTGGCAAAAAACAAAAAAGTATTTCGTATCATATATATGTGTATGTGTATGTATGTATGTATGTATGTATGTATATGTGTGTGTGTGTATTTCACAATAGCATACTCCATTTATAATGGAAGAAAATTAGTTTAAGATACATGGAGACTTTACTGACTGGTTCCAAGACACATGAAAGCTTTAGTTCCCACTTCCTTCACCCCCTAAAAAAGTGGTTTGACCTCCAGTGGTCACAGCACAAATAATTACCTGAGTAACTGATATACACTATGACCAATCATGTCAGGGATTGGCAACTGTATTACTGTTACGGTTCACAGACAGGGAAGTAAATAGTTGTGTTGTCTGCTTGTTTTCCAGTGATAAGTTGAAAAATAAAGTTAGGCTACATATTTTATTTTCTTTTTAGTACAGGGATTTACAATCAAGGCCTCATGCCTGCTTTGCTTGGTTGGTCTCCTTAGAATGTCTACCCTTAGAGCCACATATCCAACTCTGCTTTTTGCTAGTTATTTTGGAGATAGAATCTAGTGAAATTCTCTGCCTGCACTGGCCTTGAACAGTGATTCCCCAGTTCAAAGTAGCTAAGAATACAACTGGGAGCCACGGCCTTGCATCCATTTGAACAATGGAACTATTTGTGTTATCCTATTATGGCAGACATTTACCATTTTTACATGTTAAAACTCAGACTGAAGACCAAAACAGAATTCTATCGCACACTATGAACGTTGGATGGCAATGGTTTCTCAGATAGTCCCGTAGCACTGGGACAATAGCCTTTATTTAAAATGATTACTGCAGATGTGCTGGGTGTGTCCCATTTGCGCCTGACAAATTGGCCAGACAGCTCTCAGAGCATCCATCCTCAGTGTGGCTGAGAAACTTCGTGCTAGTTTGATAAGCCCAGTACTGTGATGCAAAACTTGTATCTATCAACTTCCCCCAAAGCAGAACTAATAAATGCTTGCTTGGATTGAAGTTTCAGAGGCTCTGAAGTCAATTCACCGCAGTAGGAAAAACCCTTCTAAAGGCAATTCTCCTTAGAAATGTTGGAAATAGGAGCCATTGGTGAGATTAAGCCCAGCTCTTCCATACTGTAGGGGTGGAATCTTTCAGATTTGGAGGTGGATGGCTATCCTGTTATGCAGCTTTGGGACACATGCAGTCTAGGGTGATTCTGAAACCATTTGAGATGTCCTAATTATTGCCTGTTTATGTTAAACATCAATTCAAAACTCCCAAAACTTGAGCAAGTGGAAGCTTCAATTTATCTATTATGTAGATGTAAATGGTCCTAACACTTTCATTCTGTGATGTTTGGTAAAGATGGGGAGATGTAAACAGCAGGTGTCCATAAAAGCACTAGCCTGGTGTGGATGAGTGACTGTCCCCACCTTAAAACAAGTGCAGAAGATGCCACCAGCAGAGGCACGTTGGAGGTAGTAGGAAGAGTTCTGACTCTGATTCAGACATAGTCAATCTTCATGGAAACCCCAAACCATACTCTTCTTGTTGCTAAGGATTATTAGTATGTTCTAACCAACTCACACACAAATATACACGAGGGTGATTAATTTACAGCACTGTTCACTTGCTAATAAAATTCAACTATCAGCTACTGCTGCATCATTAGAGGGTGAGAGACACATTCACCAAGTCAACCTATTTTCTCAGCAATGGCACCCTAAATTTATAAATTAATCCAGATGTCTGGTATGGTTTCTGTCATTTTAAAATGTGTTAAGAGCTGGGTGGCAGTGGCTCATGCCTGTAATCTTAGCTACTCAGGAGGTTGAGATCTGAGGATCGTGGTTCAAAGCCATCCTGGGCAAGAAAGTCCATGAGACTCTTATCTCCAACTAATGACCAGAAAATAGAAAGTGGTGCTGTGGCTCAAGTGGTAGAGTGCTAGCCTTGAGCTAAAGAGCTCAGGGACAGCGCCCAGGCCGAGTTCAAGCCCCACCACGGACAAATATACAAGTATGTGTGTACACACACACACACACACACACACACACACACACACACACGGGCTGATACCCAAGAATTCAGTCAAAATTAAAAATTTAAAGTTGATATCCTAGAAACTTTTTTTTTTCAGGGGGTGGTGATCCTGGGGTTCGAACTCAGGGCCTGGGCTTGACAGAGCCTCTCTGTGCTCAAGGCTCGCACTCTACCACTTGAGCCACTGCACCATTTCCATCTTTTTGTTTATGTGGTGCTGAGGAATCAAATCCAGGGTTTCATGAATGCTAAGTAAACACTCCACCACTAAGCCACTTCCCAGTCCCTGAAAGGTATTCCTATATTGCTTTTCTTGCATTGTTTTCCACAGGAAAAATAGGAGAGTCCTTTATATGTGTACATCATTATGGAGCTAGGCTTTTTATTTGGGGCTTGGGAACAACTCCTTAAAGGAGTAATATTAATATTTAAGATTTATATAAAAAACAAGCAAAAAGGACAATGCTCTAATGGCTTTGTTTGCTCTTTGGCTTTGTTCATTACTGGTAACAATACCATGTTTGCTGACACCAGCCAGGGGAAGAATATACCCAAATCAATAAGTATCATTTTTGGACAAAGTTAATATATTTTCAGGACACAAGATGATCTCATTTCCCTCAATACATTTTTGATAGTAAAGAGGAAGGTTAGAAACTATTGAAAAGGGTGTAAAAATGCAACTTTATGATCACAAATATCTTTATTAAACCAGAGACATTAATAGAGCATTACAGGGAGAACCCAATTACATTTCATTAGAGAAAATATGGTTATGACAGCCGCCAAGAACAACAACAACAACAACAAAAGTAGTCTATTCTTGAAGGTACATTAATACAGTAGCGTTGGGAGAAATCCACCATGTGACTTTGAAAGGCAGTATTTTCAACAATGGATCTAAGCGATTCGGGTACTGTGCTGCAGCTGGAGGTAGTATTGACATTTGCAATTCCTTTTAGCCCTGTAAAGTTGAAATGTATAAATGTATTCAGTACACCTTCAAGAAGTCTTCTGATGCAGGAGTTTCAGTCAGTAACATCGAAAGAAATCACTGTGAGATCTTCAGTCACCTTGTAAGCTGAGAGGGTTTACCTAACATCTTCTCAGGCTAGGATGTCCTTTCTAAAGTATGAGCTCCAATAATGAACACATCCTTGATTTATAAATTAAGTTTATTTATAATGGTATTTACATATACAAATAAAACACATGGAAACTCACAAGTTACACAAAGAAACTGATGTGTAATAAAAACAGCAATATAGACTGACAGGCAAAAATTTAAAGAAAGTTTTAGTAAAGAGTTAAATATCGACTAGACAACTTTCTTTACATCTTCTAAATTTCACTTTGTCACCCACATTTACTTGGAATTGAACAACGGCTCTCTCATTAGGTGGTCCTGTTACTGGAAGTCCTAGAAACTGTGAAATCATATTTTCCTAGGAATTTTAGTGACCTATCTCCATACGGTACCTAGTGCTGCCTCAATACAAAGTCACACCCAGTCTGCTAGGAAGCAACTGTTCTGCCTAACATTTCATTGGTCTGTGAATATATGATAATAAGAAGTATCTCAGAGAACTGGAGAAGTGACTGGACAACAGTTTCGAGAGAACCAAAAGCCAGGAGAAGGAAGTCAACAAAAAAACATGCACAAAGACAGGCAGGGTTAAAGCGCACCCTAGCGCAGTTGGGAAATAAACAGAAGGAATTAATCCATGGAGCAAGGTAAAAGCTTCTTTAGTCAGCACGCTGCTGAGCCAAACAAATGCGTTCTAACAGAAGTACAGAGAGGACCTGGGGGAAGTTAGTGGGTGGAATGCCACCTTTAAATTCACGCTGAATTCTTGCTAACATTGGTGAACATCTGCTTCCAAAAAAAAAAAAAAAAAAAAAGGCTATATGACCTACAGTGCTGCACAGTTTAAACTAACATCATAAAAAACTTCAAATGATACAAGCAAAAACAAGACAAAAGCATTGTCAAATAAGGCACATGTAAAAATCTACACACGTTATCCAGTGAGAGACAATATATATATATATATTTGGAGGTAGAAATAATTACAAAAATACTGACATTTCTAAAGCATTAAGCATATTTGTTACAAACAATCACCAACTAATCCCCATTCAGAAAACTGCTTTGTAAAATGATTATTCAATGTCTTCAGGACTATGTATTTGTGGATTTTTTTTTTTTTACGAAATTTCACTGAGCATCTGGAGAATTCAGTTAGTGGCAAAAAATTGTCCATACTATGAGAAATGTAATATGGAAATTATAAAAAGTTACAAATGTTCATAAGCCCCATGGTCAAGTCATCATAATGCAAATGTCCTTGAGTGTGCCCGGTTGATACTCCCTCCTCAGTCAGGACGTCAACCTCGCCCTTCACAGGCCCATGGACGCCTTTAGTAACGTGGCTATGTCGGCTGGCATACTCCCTTCGTCGCCTGCAGGTCAGAAAGTGCATGAAAACATTTGAGAGAGCAGTGATTATAGTATCTTCCTGCATTTTATTTTTTCTTGGTGAATTCCAATTTATCTTCCAATTGTCTGTTCGCTTCACTCTCATTCCATTACAGATTCTCCCTTCCCACCACATGCATTAAGGTTACCTCCTCTTCACCCACTTCCAATATAACATAAGGTGTTTCTGACTTGGTACAGTCATATGGAGATGTTAAAGGTACTGAGAAATAGTTTGGATCATATAGTACTCACGCAGCACATGGAACTTCTCATGTTTGCTAAAAACAAAGCATTTATATAACTGAATGGGGATAACAATGAAAGCCTCAGAATCCTTACCAAATAAAAAGTTTAATTTAGGGGCTGGGAATGTGGCTTAGTAGTAGAGTCCTTGCCTAGCATGCATGAAGCCCTGGGTTCGATTCCCCAGCACCATATAAACAGAAAAAGCCAGAAGTGGCGCTGTGGCTCAATAGGTAGAGTGCTAGCCTTGAGCCAAAAGAAGCCGGGGACAGTGCTCAGGCCCTGAGTCCCAAGCCCCAGGACTAGCACACACAAAAAAGCTTAACTTATACTTGTAAGGACAACAGGAAGGTAGACACAGAGTGACCCACAGTAGGACTTGCTCATACACAAAAACAAGGTTTTGAATACCATGAGGATTAATGCAACTAGGATTTTCTAAGATGTAAGAACATTATCACAAGTATATAGAATCTAATCAATCTTGATTAATCCAATTAAGCACTCAGGGTATTTGATGATGGACTTATTAATTTGCTGGTTACTGACAATGACAAATGTACTAACTTAAATACTTGCTGTAAGTATCTGTAAGCTATGAATTACTTCATAAATTAGATGTGGCTAGCAGCAAAACCAATCACTTTCATCTTGAACATACAATATACCAATTCAACATAAAATAATAAGTACTTTTTATCAACTGTTCTCTTTCCTAGAAATGCCATGAGTATGTACAATAACACAAAATATCATACAAACTCTAAAGGAATTTGCTGACAGCCTTCCAAGCTTGTCTACAGACTGAAAATAGCCCATGAAACCAAGCTGACACTCATCCAAAGAGTACAGACACCATACTAGGAGAAATGTAGGAAAAGCAAAGAAGGAAAGGTTAATGAGACTCTTGTAAATAAGGTAACATTTTAAAGGTCAAGGATGCTGGTTTTAAAAAAAAAAAATCGCCAGGTGCTAGTGGCTCATACCTGTAATCCTAGCTCCCAGGAGGCTGAGATCTAAAGGATGGTGATTCAAAGCCAGCCTCAGCAGGAAAATACTTATCTCCAATTAAACACCAGAAAACCAGAGCAGAGCTGTGGCTCAAAGTGGTAGAGCACCAGCCTTGAGGAAAAGAGCTCAGGGACAGCGCCCAGGCCCTGAGTTCAGGCCCACGACGACCACCAACACATACACACACACATACACAATAATGAAAAGAACTGGAAGAAATTTAGATAGATCTGGAAAAATGGCATTGTGGTAACTTAGAGGAATAGGCTAAAAAACCTTATCCCCAATGCAGCAGTGTATTCAGTAGACACTATACAACTCATGGGTGGGGATGGGAGGAAAAAACCGGGAGAGAGGGAAGGGGTGACATCGTCCAAAACGAAATGTACTCATTACCTGACTTACGCAACTATAACCCCTCTGTATATCACCTTTATCATAACTAAAAACTGAATAAAACAAAACCTTATCTGCAATTAACCAGCAAAAAGTTGAAGTGAAGGTGTATGTGACTGAAGTGGTAGAGCGCCAGCCTTAAGCAAAGAAGCTAAGTAAGAATGTAAGGGCCTACGTTCAAACAGTTTCTTTCAATAAATATTGCCTAGTCAAACAGAACTGTGTAAATGTCAGGATTCTTAATAAATGTCATAAAATGCATTGCTATTTTTCAAACTTTAAATTCATAAATATTACTTATACAGATTTAAACCATAAAACTGTGAAAAAAAAACTTTTAAAAAACCGTGAATAAAATTACGTCCAAACTCAAAGATTTCATGCATGAGATAATCTGATTATCGAGGGTGGGATAAGGGATGGGCGAGGTGAATTTCCTCCAAATCAACCTTCTTATATCAACTGGCAAAACTGATCTTTTATATCTTTGTACTTTTGACAAATGTCTGCTTACCTTCTCTTTTACCCAAAACTGTGTGCCTGAGGCTAAGAGCTCAAGAATCTTTCTTACCTTCTTGAAAGACTAATTTATATGCTAATGAACATTAAGATTAAACAGCTTACCTTCATCTACTGTAGTCATGTCCTGCTCTAGTTTCAACTTCTGCTGGTTAATTTTTAGCATGGATTCTTCTATTGTTCCTTGGCTTATTAATTTAATAACTAGTACTTCTCTAAAACAAATTCAAGACATGTCCAATGGTTACTGAAGTTATTTGGATACATGTAAATCACATCTAACATTTCAATAAGAATAACTTAAAGGGTTGGGAATGTGGTGTAGTGGTAGAGTGCTTGCCTACCATGCATGAAGCCCTGAGTTCAATTCTTCAGCACCACATGAACAGAAAAAGCCAGAAATGGCACTGTGGCTCAAAAGGTAGAGCACTAACCTTGAGCAAAAAGAAGCCAGGGACAGTGCACAAGCCGAGTCCAAGCCTCAGGACTGGCAAAAAACAAAACAAAACAAAAAATCTTTTTATAGTAAGGCAGGAAATGAAGTACAAAGCTCCACAACAGGACATGATGGATAACTGGTGTACAATGAATTTATACAACTGTCTTTTGGAAAGACAAAGTGTTTGCTGCTTACATATGAAAGCAGAGTTGAGCTGGGCGCTGCTGGCTCCTGCCTGTAATCCTAGCTACTCAGGAGGAGGTTGAGATTCGAGGATTGTGGCTCAAAGCCAGCCTCAGCAGAAAAGTCCATGAGACTCTTATCTCCAGTAAACTACTCAGAGAAACTGGAAGCAGTGCTGTGACTCAAGTGGTAGAGCACTAAGCCGAGAGTACAAAGAGGCTCAAAAACAGAGCCCTAAGTTCAAGCCCCAGGACTGGCCAAAAGAAAAGTAGAGGGCTGGGAATATGGCCTAGTGGCAAGAGTGCTTGCCTCCTACACATGAGGCTCTGGGTTCGATTCCCCAGCACCACATATATGGAAAACGGCCAGAAGGGGCGCTGTGGCTCAGGTGGCAGAGTGCTAGCCTTGAGCGGGAAGAAGCCAGGGAAGGTTTGCTCAGGCCCCGAGTCCAAGGCCCAGGACTGGCCAAAAAAAAGACAAAAAAAAAAGGAAAGTAGAGTTGAACTGCAATAATCTCTTCAAAGTCTTGTGATGCATGTCAAAATTAACTTTCATTTAAAAATCATCTACAACTCAATCCATTTCCTAACTGGTAGCAAAGTAGCCAAATTATACATATACTATGTATGAATGCGTGTATTTTGAGGAATAGTCTTGCTCTTTCACCTGGCAGGCTTGGAACTCTTGACCCACCTGAGCACGGGCATTGTAGACCTGAACCACTACCAACACGCCCAGTTACCAGACAGTATCATTTATTAGCATGGACCAGATCTATCTCTTAAAAAAATAGGGTAAAAGCAACTCTTCAACTACTGATTTTCCAAGTGGCTAGATCACTGATAATATTTCACTCCATAAACTCTGAAACTATTTGGTTTGAGAATGGGAAGTTTTGTTATCTTTACTGAAGAATCAGTAGCAACAGTGCCCAACATAGCCAGTAGCAAGTATGCCAGTATAACATTTTTTAGACCAACCTGGCTATTAATTTTTAAATAATTCCAACTTAACATGGCAAACTGGGATACTTTTTCCCAAGTGGACAGCACGGCTAAAGTTACCAAAAATTCAATTGTGTGTGTGTGTGCGCGCGTGTGCATTTGTTTCCATTTGTACAGGGTAAACACACTGTATTAAATATATAAGGTCTTATCTACACATTTGATTACAGAAACTATTCTCTAAATAATTGTGTGTGTGTGTGTGTATACATCAGGAACTACACCTTGTTGAAAAAATTAAAACCAAGGCAAGACATCCAACACCCTCTATTCTAATATTCTATGCCAATTAAATTGGCATTTGATTAAAACAAATTCAATCAAAAATACTTACTTTGTCTGGCCCACTCTATGGCATCTGTCTTCTGCTTGCTTGTCATTGTAAGGATTGCAATCAATATCGTGAAGTATAACAACATTTGCTGAAGTCAGATTTATTCCTAATCCACCAGCTTTTGTTGACAAGAGAAACACAAAGATATCCATATCGGTATTAAACTCATCAATTAGATGAATCCTATAAGACAAATAGATTAAATCTCACTAAAAGATATATATGAATTAAAATAGAAAATAGCATATCATAGAGAAAGAAACCTTAGGTCAATCAATATAAATTCTTGGTACACAGTTACTTTTCTGGCGTCTCAGCACTGAAGCAGCTCCTCAAGTTATCAACTCTTTACTATCGCTCTCACAGCCATTCAGATTTGATTACAGATTGTAAAGAACTCTTTTTAGTTCTCTGATGACTTCTGATTCTTTGATTGAATGGGACACATTCAATTTTAATAGTATTTCAAGCCACTATTTGTTGACAATACACTTGGACAAACCCAAGACTAGAAAATTACCCTGCACTGGTCACTGCATTCTCTTTTGGCATATTTTCTGCCCTTATGCTAATACAGCAGCAAAAAAAAAATCACTAGATGATAACAAAAGTCTTTTTTTTTTTTTTTTTGGCCAGTCCTGGGCCTTGGACTCAGGGCCTGAGCACTGTCCCTGGCTTCTTCCCGCTCAAGGCTAGCACTCTGCCACTTGAGCCACAGCGCCGCTTCTGGCCGTTTTCTGTATATGTGGTGCTGGGGAATCGAACCTAGGGCCTCGTGTATATGAGGCAGGCACTCTTGCCACTAGGCTATATCCCCAGCCCAACAAAAGTCTTTTTGTTTTGGTCTGAGACTGGAACTCGAATTCAGTACCTAACACTTTTTCTCACTGGATGGTGCTCTACCAACTAAGCCATGCCTTCAACCCCAGCAGAAGACTTAAATGAAGCTTAAGTAACCTTAAAATTCATGTTTTAGAGAAAGTGCTTTAAAACTCAAGTAATTTTTTTTTAAAGAAATGAATGTTAAAACTACAGAATCCTGCCAAAACCAGTGGCTCACACCTGAAACCCTAGCTACTCAGAAGGCTAAGATCTGAGGACTGCAGTTCAATGAGGAAAGTCCTTGAGACTCTTAGCTCCAATTAAGCACATACAAGTAATAAGTGGAGCTGTGGCTCAAGTGGAAGAGTGCTAGACTTGAGTAAAACAAGCTTAGGGACAGTGCTCAGTCTGAGTTCAAGCCCTGGGACTGGCACAACAAGAAACAAACTCAAACAAATGATATATAGTTTTCACAACTGTTTCCAAATATATTTGCATGTATTTTTGGTAGACAAGTTAAAAGAATGTTCCCTCACTTTACCTAATAATTTGAAATATCCAAACATAAAGACTCAACATGACAAATTTCTATGAAATACTATAGACCTTTTAAATGCTGATGTGTAATTAATGATGTTCTAATGCTGATACCCACCTTTCAGAGATTTGAGTCTTTCCATCTAATCTGAGGTACCTATGCTGATGATGTTTTAAGAGAACCTCTAAAATATCAAGCATCATGGTAAATTGGCTAAACAGCACAACTCTGTCACCCTGTGAAAATAAATGCATGGATTAGAAATAGGAAAATAAAATCACGAGACAATATTTAAAGTCTAGATAGGCCAATTAAAAGTGTTACATTTTACCCTAGTGACAACTTGGCAGAAAAATCCTCAGAGTAAAAGTAGGTAATCATCAATTGTTTCTTTAATAAAAATCAAGTGATGACACCTGAGAAATTTTCTATTTTAGCCTATACATGAATAGATTCCCTTTGAAATTTCAAAAGTAAATTTAACTCTTAGTTTTCTCTTTAATGACAGTCAACTAATGTCCTTTTAAAAAAGAAATCATCAAATTACTACTGGCTTGGCAATCTTATAAATTTAAGTGATTTGATTAACAAAAATAGCCATTTAACAACTGGTATTGTCAAAATTTTGACAAAATTATTTCATTTTGAAGTAATTACGACAGATTGCAACATATAAATAATGATAAGATTATTTCTTACTGGGCACCAGTGGCTCAGGCCAGTAATTCTAGCTACTCAGGAGGCTGAGATCTGAGGATCCTGGATTAAAGACAGCATGAGCACGAAAGTCCACGAGATTCATATCTCCAATGAACCACCAGGAAAGCACAAGGAGTGCTATGGCTCAAGTGGTAGAACGCTAGCCTTGAGCTGAAGAGCTCAGGAACAGCACCCAGGCCGAGTTCAAGCCCCACAACTGACACCCACACCCACACAAATATTATTTCTTTAAAAACATCAATTCAGGGAGCTGGAAATGTGGCTTAGCAGTAGAGTACTTGCCTAGCATGCATAAAGCCCTGGGTTCAATTCCTCAGTACCACATAAACAGAAAAAGCTGGAATTGATGCTGTGGCTCAAGTAGTAGAGTGCTAGCCTTGAGCAAAAACAAGCCAGAGACAGTGCTCAGTCCCTAAATCCAAACCCCAGGACTGGAGATATAAAAATTTGATGTAGTCTAAGTTTTATTATTCTCAAGTTTCCACAAAGAGGAAAAAGAGATAATCAGGAAAATAAATACACACCCTAATATAATGAGAAAATATTCAAAACAATAGGTCCTAGAAGAATGTAGAACAGACATTGACTAAAGCTTCAAGAAAGTCAAGTCATGCCAACTGCTTTAAGAAGTTTAACTGAGAAAATTTAAAAGGAATAAAATTTTTTAATACCTTCTGTTTCAATTCAGATAAGATGCGTCCTAAAGCTCGGAATTTTCCAGAATCTAAAATCAAATCCATGTCTAACTGGAAATTATTAATGTGTCGATACTGTTTACAAAGTACATGTAGTTCAAAGTCTGTCATAACTTCCATATCTTCAAAGATCAGGTCGGGATTAGCCTCACAATGTGTAGGTTCCTTTTTAAAATAAAATGCAACAAAACACAACACATTTCAAAATGGAAGTAACTGATAATACAATAATAACAATAAAAACTTTCACTTTTGAAAAAACACCTAAATCAAGCATTTTATAATAACACTTGTAGCAAAGAATTTAACACTCATATCGACACATTTAATGTTTATTATCTGAATATTCTACTGCTAACAATATTCACAACAGCTCCAGCTGATTTACAATAAAAATACATTTTCGTATGTAAAAACCTTTATTAAGTGAGCCTTTAGCTTTAGTCTTATTTCAATATTAATTCACAAATAAAATATTTAAAATTATCCTACAATTTGGCTCAAACTAGTCCTGTGAAAGAATGTAGAGGGTATAAATAACAAATGACATAATTCCTGAATGCTAACTAGAATATTGAAATTTACATGAGCAGAGGGTTTCATTACACAGTTTCATACAGTGATTACAGGATTTCAGAAGTTCTCTCTACTTATACATGTGTTTGAAGTTTTCCATAGTACACTTAAAATAACAAAAAAAATTAAAAACTGGGTTGTTCTCCCTTTATGGATCTGTAGGGGATATTAAGATAGGGTGGGTGTAAACAAAGAGCAAGGTGAAATTAAAATTGACTACAATGATGAAACAAAAACAAGAAAATGAACAGGAAATGTCACTAACTGGGACAAATGCTGGACAAAAAGAAAGACAGAGTCTACCCCAGGTAGTGGTAGACTGCTCTTGTAAAGAAAGGGTCAGATAGTGAAGACTTTAGGCTTGGCAGGCAAGGGGATGTACGTTGTGGTGATTCAACTCTTCCTAAGTCCAGACCTGGACCACACACAAACAAATGGGCATGATTGTTGTTATCATAAAACTATATTTTAAGATCACAGTGGGCTCAAGGCCCTGAGTTCAAATTCTACTTCTGTCAAAAACTCAAAAAAGCTTTATTTTATTTAAAAAAAGCTATTTTCTCTAGGACCATAATTTGTTGATTGCTGACTTTATTGGTCTCTGTTGGCTCTTGTGTCCCTCAAATTCTCAATCTTGCAAAAAAAACTATTTGCGGGGAGAGGGAGGGTTGGCGATCTACTGCAGTAGTAGAGTTGCCAGTTTGGCATGGCTGAGAACTCTAATTACATGTCCAACATTGAAAAAAAAATCTATATTCCTAAATACAGAGTTAAAGGATTAATATTCCCATGGGTTGTTAAGCAGTGTGACTCTGAACCTAACCAATCTCCTGATTATTCACTGCTGTTAGCATAATGTAGAACCCTTACCTTCAGCATCAGCTGAGACATTTCCCTCAGTTTCTCAGCAGTGTAGTACTGGCGATGCAATAAAGGGTGATTGGCCATTTTCCGCAACTGCATCATGACATTGCACATTTCTGTGTTTTTTTCTGTGGTTCAAAGAGTATATATTAAAATTTACAACATTCATAATGTGGTAGCTTACCATAAATAGGCTTTAAACTTTTTCAATTTTTTTGTTTATGTGTGCCAGTCCTATGTCTTGAACTCAAGGGTCTGGGCATTGTCCCTGAGCTTTTGTGCCCAAGGCTAGCTAAGTGTTTTTGCTTCCAGTATTTTGATGGTTAATTGGTGATAAAAGTCTCATGGGCTTTCCTGCTGGGACTGGCTTCAAACTGTGATCCTCACATTCAGCCTCCTGCGTAGCTAGGATTACAGCTAGGATTATAGGCCTGCAGCACAGGTGCTTGACCCCAACTAATGGGTTTTTGTTTGTTTGGTGGTTGTGGCGCTTGAATTAAGGTCCTGGGTCTCTAAGCTCTTAAGCTCAAGGCTAGAACTCTATCACTTGAGCCACAGCACCAATTCTGGTTTTCTGGTGGTTAATTGGAGATAAAGTCTCATGAACTTTCCTGCCCAGGCTGCTTTGAACCATGATCATCAGATCTCAGCCTCCTGAGTAGCTAAGATTACAGGTGTGAGCCACAAGCACCCAGCTCCAACCAACTTTAAAAATCAGTGAATTTACCCTAGGAGTGAACAAAATGTAGTACAAGATTACTTTTCACACAAAACTTTGAAAGTCAGAGTATACCCAGGTTATTGATAGATTTTTTCATTCTGTTGAAAAGACCCACGTAGAGTTGCTCCTGCTTCTCTGACATTGTACATAGTTCAATTTGATCTTTCTTGGGGGGCAGTTGCTTGAGAACCTGAGAAAGAAAGATAGCTTAAGATGATCTTTCCAATAAAGAAGAAAATAGAATTTTAAAATTGTAACCAAAACATCCAAATAAAGTATTACCTCTTCTTTTACTCTTCTGAGAATGAATGGCTTTATAATTTGTTTTGCATGTGCTATCCTCTCTTTTTCATATATACTTTGCTCATCTGCAGACTTCTAAGCAAAATAAAAACACATCCCTTTAGAATTTGAATCAAATGATCAAAACTACATAGCATTACAGTTCACGAGAATTTCAATTCATTCTAGATAGAAATTCACATTTGACTGTTTTTTTTCAGTGCCATACATCAAGTGCTCTGAGTTACAACTGAAGCCTAGAAACTCAAATTTAAATTCTAGGATACAACCTTCTTCAAGCTCCATTTACATGTTTTGAGGTTTCATAATTGGCAATCTCAAGTTCTCTACTTAAGTAATGAATCTGAACTGAATACAAGGCTGTGTTCAGAACCAACAGACCAATTAGCTCATTAACTGATTACTGCAATAACCATTATGAAATAAAATCAATTATGCAGTTGTAAGAGAAGGGAAAAGAGAAATAAAACTTCTGAGTCTGTGGAAAATGACCCCAAGTGAAAGCTTATACACTAGAAAAAAACAAAAGAGAGAAGCATCGCAGATCAAAGGGTAGCACACTGGGGTGCGCGTGTTCACTTACTGGCTTCGAAGAGAACATCCTGCGAATTTCACTGGTACTGCTACTAAACATGTGTGGCATAACGAAATTCAACAGGGACATGAGTTCTAACAGGTTGTTCTGCACAGGGGTGCCTGTGAGCAGTAAGCGGTTATTTGCCTGTGAATAAAGATATAAAATTCAGATTAGGTTTTTTTCTTTAAGAGCTATTATCTTTTTGTCTACCTTGTCTAGTTAAGGTGAACAGAGAGAAACTATATCCACTATAAACCATTATCATTTTAACATGCCAGGCAGTGGTGGATCATGTCTATAATCCCAGCTACTAAGGAGCCTGAGATCTGAGGATGACAATTCCAAGCCAGTGGTGGCAGGAAAGACTGTGAGACATTTATCTAATTAACTACTCAAAAAAACAGAAGTGGAGCTATGGCTCAAGTTGTAGAACACTAGCCTTGAGTGTAAAAGCTCAATGACAGCACCTAGGCCTTGAGTTCAAGCTCCAGGGCTGCCACAGTCAAACAAATAAACATCAATCATTGACTATTCCACAATGAAAATCTAGCATTTTAGATAGCTGGTGTCTGCTACTGTTAGCTATGTTATTAGGCACAATGTGAAAATTACTAATCTTATTAAGTATTAACTGTCCTCGACACTTTTATAAAATAATGAAAGATAAATTGTATCTGATATTTAGTTTGTCATAGAAATTGAGGATCATATGCAACAAATGAGGAATGGCTCCGCCATTTTAAAGTAAATGTTAAAAAGAACAAAACAAATATGTGATAGGAGCCATGGGACCCACAAAGTATAAAATATTTAACTGGCCCATCACTGAAAACGTTTACTGAATACTGAAACGAAGTACTATATATACTTGAAATTACACAATGTAGCATTTTATCATAGCACAGAACCATTTACACTCCCTTACGTTAATTGTCATAAGGTGCTGGTAGCGTATAGAGCCCATATTCTTCAGCATGTGGCCCTCATCAAAAATTGCATAATTAAGTTTCAGCCGACGAAACAGACTACGGTCATCAGAACTGCTGATGGCACAATTGTACCTGTCACCAAAAGAGAGAAAGAAAACAACCCTACAATTAAAACATTTTAGGAGTTTAGGTCCTGACATCTGACATGCAAATATTTTAAAAATTATTTTTATGTACATATTTCTTGTAATAGGTAGTACTGAAAGGTACATTGCCCAGTTGGTATGCAAAAAAAACCTGATGTGTTTGTATCTAATAATCATCCACATAAATGTACCCAAGTTATGAAAGCTGCCATTAAATAACTAAAAGAAACCTACAGTTCTTTCAGTTTGCTTCTGTGTGCACTTGAGAGAAGTCCAATTTGACTTTAATATTTTAAGGACATAGGGAGTCCTAAAGAGATGAAATTTTAGATGAATTATTTTAAGGACAGGCCCTTATAGAAGGTAGTACTGAGAAACAAAACAGTTTTTAAAGGGATTTTTAAATAACCACATAATAAATAATGCAACAAGAGCATTAAATTCCCCATGAGCTAGTTATAGCAAAGTTATTACCAAATTGTAGATTACTGTTCAATGGAATTTTTTTTTTATCCTTTTTCTGTCCTAACTCAAATGTTTCATTGGGAAAATGAGGTTTCATTACGTATTATTAACATTTATTTGCAAGTTAAAAATATAAAACTTGGCGAGGCATCTCAAATTTTACTTTAAAAGAATTCTCAATGATGTGGACAAAACCTTTTGCATCACTAATAGCCTGATATGCTAGCAAGAACCTTACAAACCCAATGAAAAAAGTACCTTAATCTTCATTACAAATTACTCCATTGCTTTGGCTCTATAGTTCATATCCTAAGTGCTCTGATATATTATCACACCTACACACACAATTTAGAGTGTGCTCAAATCCTCTCCACCTCCCAAAACATGTCTCATTACTTACGTGGTAACAATTACATTGTAGTCTTCATATTTACTATGAATGTTAAATCTAATTTGTTTACGCTCTTCTTGAGAACCTAGAATTTGAAAATAAGGCACAGATTTTGATTGTATTTATTGGGCTTCATTAGGTATTTTAATTTGAAGGGAATTCCCAACTTCAAAAACAAAACAAGTTCTTACCATAATAACAGAGCACGTTTAAAGTGGGGCACCACAAGTTAACTTCTCTTAACCAGTTATCTATAAAACAGAAGAGATTACTTTCATCTACTACAGTAGAGGCATGAAAAGTTATTCTGTTACAAACAGTGATTTTGGCTCTATCACTGACTCCTTATGATTATGTGATTGTTAACTTCCAATTTAAAGAGATGGTTTTTATTTTACATTTATAAGTAGAAACTTGCACATCAAATTTAGAAATAATGTTAACAGGGATAGACAGGAAGGGTAAGAGGAAAGGAAGGAAGAAGGAAGGAAGAAGGAAAGAAAGAAGGAAGGAAAAAAGGCAAACAAACTGAGCATGGTGGCCCACACCTATAATCCCAGATACTCATGAGGTGAAGACTGTGGTTCTAAGCCAGCTGAGCAAGAAGTAAGATCTTTTTTTTTTTTTTTTTGCCAGCCTGGGCCTGAGCACTGTCCCTGGCTTCTTTTTGCTCAAGGCTAGCTCTCTGCCACTTGAGCCATAGCGCCACTTCTGGCCATTTTCTATATATGTGGTGCTGGGGAATCAAACCCAGGGCTTCATGTATATGAGGCAAATACTCTTGCCACTAGGCCATATTTCCAGCCCAAGAAGTAAGATATTATCTCAAAAATAACCCGGGGAAAAAGAGCTTGGAGGGATGAATTTGGTGGTAGGACATCTGTCTAACAAGAGCAAAAATCTTAGTTCAAACCCCAATGCTATGTAGAGAGAGAGAGAGAGAGAAAGAAACACAGAGAGAGAAAGAGAGAGAGAGAGAGAGAGAGAGAGAGAAAGAAAACGCAAGCAAGCAGGCCAACTTACTACTTCTTTTAACAATAACTTCAAAAATATTATGAAACTAAAAAATAAATGAGCTTAAAGGGTTCTTGATTTAAAGGTCATAAATCATTTTATTTCTGCACTAGGAGGCTTATACTGAACTATTTTCTTGAAAAAGACTGAAATACTGAAATACATATCAAATATACATGCACACGCACAAAGATACAAAGGAAAAAAACAAGTAGACCACACATCTCTGCAACCATACATGCTTGCACCTACACAAGACACCACGAAGTAAATAAACACATTGTCCCCATGATTACAAACCTATGGTTGAAGCTGGGACGACAATGAGATGAGGGCCTTTATTGCCCTCCTGGTACAGGTAAGCCAGGAATGCAATGGCTTGAATGGTTTTTCCTAGGCCCTAAAAGTCAAAGTTCAAAAGGCATGATTTTTAAATGAAAAATACACACACACACACACACACACACATACACACACACACACACTATATGAAATTACAAATGGAGAAGGGTTTGTGTTGTGTTCATTTTTCATTTTCCATAAATCAACTGAGAATTCCTACTATGTTATTAATTTTCAAACAAATTTGAGTATAATTGCCAAATATGCTGAAACTAGAATAACAAAGTTAATAATAATGAAGTTAATAGACGAGATACATGGATATTAACTGCTGGTTCATACATGACACGGTATGGAAGAATTTCTGAATTGCATAGAGGATATAATCTTGGCTGCTGTTCATATATTGCAAATATTTAATGCGCACAGGACAGCTTGAGAACTGTGTCCTATAACTAACTGGAGTTAAACATATGCCATGGCTGTCACCCTGCAATTCCCCCCGTAAGAACTGATAAGCAAACTGCAGCATAGTTACACACAGATAACCATGCCATATGGCAATGGAAGAAGAAAGCCAACAACTATACATGGAATAACAAAAATGAGCCGTGGGAACATTATGTTGCAGTAAATGAACCAAATTGATGGTAATGGCTGGAAAAGGAGCGTAAGGATCATTCCAGAAGTCTGGAAGCATTGTAGGTAGTGGTCAAGATAGTGCAGGATATGAAAGGTCACTAAACTGCACATTTCTGCATTTTTCAGCAAGCAAACTTAGATATCAATAAAATATTGGTTTAATTAACAAAGGACAACTAAGGTTTACCACCTCAGGGTGCTAAAGCATACCTAGCTATTATGAATAGAATTGTATCCTTCCACAAATTATTATTATTATTATTTTGTTGTTGTTGTTTTGGCCAGTTCTGGGCCTTGGGCTCAGGGCCTGAGCACTGTCCCTGGCTTCTTTTCACTTGAGCCACAGCGCCACTTCTGGCCACTTTCTGTATATGTGGTGCTGGGGAATCAAACCCAGGGCTTCTTGTATATGAGGTAAGCACTCTTGCCACTAGGCCATATCCCCAGCCCCTCTTTCCACAAATTATGTATGCTTAAGTCCTAAAGCCCAGTATGACCAGATGTATGAGAATGGACCAGTAAAAGAGAATTAATATGAAGTCACTCAGTGACTTTGGGCAGTAAGAACACAGAAGATACTGGTATGACAGCAGTGCAATGGAGACTGGGGATATAGCTCAGAAGAATAGCATTTACTTAGGAGGCAGGAGGTCCTGGGTTTGACATTTGGTTTGTTTGGTTTTTTTGTTACCAATCCTGGGGCTTGAACTCAGGGCCTGAGCACTGTTCCTGGCTTCTTTTTTCTCAAGGCTAGCACTCTGCCACTTGAGCCACAGCGCCACTTCCGCTTTTTCTCTATATATGTTGTCGAACCCAGGGCTTCATGTATATGATACAAGCACTTTACCAACAGGCCATATTCCCAGCCCCATGGGTTTGACATTTGGTAACACAGAAACCCAATCCCCTGGCCTCCCCCAAAAACAACACCAGCAAGGAAAGTGATATGTTTTAGATGACAGAATGGATGTCTTCTGGTGATATTTTGAGCAAAAAATCCTTATGGTGCACTTACCATTTCATCTGCCAGAATGCCATTGAGTCCATGTTTGTGTAGCAGGGCCAGCCAATTCAAGCCAACCTTCTGATAGGGCTTGAGTGACAAACTAAGAACGAAATAGTTACCAAGGGTTATGCATATTTATTTTACCAGTGTTCTAACATCAGGCTTGAGTTTACAAAGAACACAAAAATGGAAATATTTAGATCCAGTCTTACCTTTTAACTTACATATAAAACTATTTCTGGGGCTAGGAATATGGCCTAGAGGCAAGAGTGTTTGCCTTGTATATATGAAGCCCTGGGTTCAATTCCCCAGCACCACATATATGAAAAATGGCCAGAAGTAGCACTGTGGCTCAAGTGGTAGAGTGCTAGCCTTGAGCAAAAAAAAAAAAGGAAGCCAGGGACAGTGCTCAGGCCCTGAGCCCAAACCCAGGATGGCAAAACAAACAAACAAACAAACAAAACAAACAAACAAACAAAAAACTATTTCTCTTTTTTTCTGCTTTTGGCTAGTCCTAGGGCTTGAACTCAAGGCCTGTGCACTGTCCTTGAGTTTCTTTTTGCTCAAGGCTAGCACTCTACCACTTGAGCCACAGTGCCACTTCTGGCTTTTTCTGATTATGTGGGACTGAGGAATCGAGCCCAGGCCTTCAATGCATGCTAGGCAAACACTCCACCACTAAGCCACATCCCCAGCCCATGTACAACCATTTCAAAGAAAATGAACGCAAAATACAATTTAAAAAATCTTCATTTCTTTCTTCTGACAATATGAATTATACAAAATATCTCTGTATCTGGTCATATGTAATGTTATAAAATTAATCCTATGAATGATGGGAATATAAACTATGACAGCATATTACTAACTTCATAGTTATTCTAGAAAAGTGAGTATACTGACAATTTTTAACATAGTAAGAAACTGAAAGTACTATAAAAAATCTCCACATGACTTAATACTTTGCTGGGCTTGAATTACAAACACTCTGTGCATACTAATGACTTCTGGTGCTATGGTACGGAGATCTGCCAGATATCCATAAATACTAGTAAAGCAGAAAGCAGCATGCAAGTGTCAAAGTCTTATATAACTTGGAAACACATAATCAGAGTAATCTCTAGGAATGACTTGTCTGTATAGAGGCTATATAAAGAATGGAAAGAAGTTTTTCTAAATGTTCAAGTGGTAACAATTGAATAGTAGTTGCATATGAAATAGCTATGATACGGAGACAAATTATTTTTCAGATATTCCTTCATTATCTTTTAAACTTACTATAAAGTAGCCATTAGCACTTTAACAGATAGTAAAAAAAAAAAAACAATTTCCATAATTCTAAGGCTATTTCGGACTAAAATGCTAAGGCTAGCATTTTACTTCATTGTAAAGTCACCCTCATGCTCACTGTAAGAGCATATCCCACAGCATATTAATATGAAAGCCTAGGACTAGGCCATGCTTTTCATCTGCAGTTTTGATGCTGCCCCATTAATTATACCCTGCACATATTTCGTTTGTACGTCGAAGAAAGTCTATATAGTCATGGAAACACGAGTGGTCAAGGAGTCAAATTCTGAAATCAAGACTTTCATTGAAAAGATGCAGGGCTGAAAGATGCCACTTTAAACTGGAGCTAGGTGCCTGTGGCTCATACCTGTAATCCCAGCCATTCAGGAGGCTGAGATCTGAGGATTATGGGTCAAAGCTAGCCTTATCTCCATGTAAACACCAAAAAGAGCTGGAAGTAAAGCTACAGCTCAAGTGCTAGAGTGCTCGTCTTGAGCACAAAAGCTCAAGGACAGAGCCCTGGTCCTAAGTTCAAGCACCAGGACTAGCACAAAAACAAAATGTAAGTTAGAAGAATAGGTAGGAGAAAAATAATCTGTATTTTTAAGTCTTTAAAGTCCTCATTGCTGTATTTGAAATGTTTCTTTTGTTTTCTCAGCCAAGATAATTTGTATGCTATTACAAAAGCAATCATCTAGCCAGCTGCTGGTGGCTCATGCCTATAATCCTACCTACTCAGGAGGCTAAGAGCTGAGAATCGTGGTTCAAAGCTAGCCCAGGCAGGAAAGGCCATGAGAATCTTATTTCCAATTAACCATAAAAAAATTGGAAGTAGCCCTGTGTTTGAATGTATTAATTAGCCTTGAGTGAAAGGGATCAGGGACAACACCCAGGCTCGAAAGAAAGAAAGAAAGAAAGAAAGAAAGAAAGAAAGAAAGAAAGAAAGAAAGAAAGAAAGAAAGAAAGAAAGAAAAGTAATTTTACAGATGCAGTTTGCTAAGGGTTCAAAGAAGTTAACTTGTCCATGGTCATAGAGCTAACTAAATCATTCCAGATCTTATCCAAACTTCATCATTTGGTCATTAAATAGCAAGAATAAAAATATTCTCTAAGCTGTTCATCCTAAGATCAACACTGAATTCGTTATTTTTCTGTGCTTCCCAAATGCTTTCATCATCTCTTACACTCAAGGTTGTTTCAAGAAAATTATTAAACTTGATAAGGTAAGTAGGTGTACTAAATCACTTATAAATGCTTCCAAGGGCCAACATGCAATTCCAACATACAATCTATCACAAGAGCCAAGAAATAATTAAACAAAAATTACTAAAATTCTTTAGTGTAGATGTTGAGAAGAATCTATTTCACTCTCAAAATATTCATTATTGGCTGGGTGTTGATAGCTCATGCCTATAATCCTAACTACTCAGGAGACTGGGATCTGAGGATCGTGCTGTGAAGTCACCAGACTAGACAGGAAAGTCTGTGATATCCTTATCTCCAATTGACCACCAAAAGGCTGGAAATGCAGCCAACTCTCAAGTGGTATAGCCTTGAGAACAAAAGCTCAGGGACAGTGCCCAGATTTTGAGTTCAAGCTCCAAGATGGGAACAAAACAAGACAAAACTCATAATCTATCAAACTTTAAAATGTTGTAGCTTCATGTGGCAGTATTTGCTTGTAATGTCAGCGATATAAGAAGCAGAAACAGGAGGACCTCAAATTTCAGATCAGCCTGGGCAAGTTAGCAAGACCCCTAACAACAACAAAAAAGTTTGTTATATTTGCCTTCAAAATATACATTAATGTGTATATATGAGACACTCTGCTAAAAGGATAGATGAAAATGCAATTTTAACAAATACAATTTGTACTTGATTTCCCATAGCAAATTTTTTAAATCAGGGTAGCTGTATTCTTTCTTTTTCTAGTAGGTCCTAATTATTTAGATACTATGTAATCATACTTTTCTCCCATTGATTTTGACAATAGTTTTCTAGCAATTTTTCTATTTTTTTGCCAGTCCTGAGGCTTGAACTCAGGGCCTACACACTGTCCCTGAGTTTTTTTTTGCACAAAGCTAGCACTCTACCACTTAAGCCAGCTCCATTTCTAGCCTTTTCTGTTTATGTGGTACTGAGGAATTGAACCCAGAGCTCCATGCATGCTAGGCAAGCACTCTGCCATTAAGCCACATTCCCAGCCCTTTCTAGCTATTTCTGATTACACATAAACTCCAACTACCCATTTACAGATGAGAATGTAGAGATATGCTCATTGTGTTCTCTTTGTAAAAGAATATGACAAATATTTCCAAACTTGGTTTTTCTATAACTCCCACTAGTAAGAAAATGAGTTTTATGGTTTTCTGATATCACAGGAAGTAAAGCAGCAGGTTATTTTGAAGCTACTTTTACTGTTAAGGAAAATAACCTTCCCATATGACTATGTTTCTTCACAGTGTGACAATTATATTGGGTCTATATTTTTTGTCAGAGAAAATACTTTCAAAATAACTTTCGACAGTGAAAAAAGCCTCAGAGACATTAGGGGCTCATATAAAGTGAGGAACTTGAGTTTTACATGTACAATACATTGTTAGATAAAACAGTTTGAAGCCACCCTGGGCAGGAAAGTCTGTGAGACTCTTATCTCCAATTAGCTACCAAAAAGCTGCAAGTGGAGCTGCTGGAAGCAAAGAAGTCAGTGACAACTGACTGAGTTCAAGCCCCATGACCACGGCCATCTCCCCACAAAAGGAAAAAAAAAAAAAAAACACAAACTGACAAAATGCCATCTTAATGTGTACTAGCTGTTTAATAATTTTTAACCTGCAATTTCTGTGAGAATTCTAGCAAAATATTTCATCAAAAGTAGCAGCCTGAGGTAATATGTATACTTATATACTTCCCTAGTACAAGTGTCTGCCCTGCTCCTTATGTTTATACACAAAAGGAGATGTAAAATGTTGGGCTTTTCCAATTATTTCAAGCACTTCATCACAGACATTGGGTATTTTCATCATCTTATTCACAACTGCACACACGAGGCCCTGAGTTCAAAAATCCAAACCCTCCCTTCAAGAAAAGGAAAGAGGCTAAGACAGTTTTCTACTTACACAATCAAGAGGCTGACATTTTCTGAAACATCAAGGAATAGCTAAAACCACCACTTCTGTGTCTATGGTTATGTAAGAAATTATCAGTTATAAGAAAAGGTTTATATGCTAGACAATACTATACCATTTCCCCCTCTCCCATGAGTTTATAATGAAGCAGTAAATAAGACACTCTGCATGGAAGGGAGAAAAACTAATATATCATTTATATATACTCCATTACAGGAATCTCTGTGGAGTTCTCGTCAACTATTTCCTATATGACATTGAATTTCCTTAGTCAAGTTGCAGAGTAAGTTCAGATATTTTGTACAACTGATAAAATGACTGTGTTCAAATAATTACCTTTGGTTTACAATGGAAGGCTGTTCTATATTCCATCCTCCTCCATTTCCCGTAAGCATGGTAACTTGCTTGGTCAATTTATTTGAAATGTCTTCACACTTATTCATAAGTCTTATAACCACATCTCGTTCTTGGATCAGAGTTTTACAGTTCCATATCAAATCTTCCGATAAGCCATTTGTTTTGGACATCTTTGTGAACTATGGAATGAAAAGAAACATATTTTAATATTTTAGGTCTTCTAAAATAAGTCATAAAGTCAAGGGCTTCTTTTTTCTTTTTAAAGACAGCATCTTGCTTTGTGGCCCAGACAGGATCAAACATGAGACCCCCAGGCCTCAGCATCTAGCGTACTGGGTTTGTTGGATTTTTGTTAATCAATTCAAAATAAGTTTTTAAAAGTTAATTTACTTTATTGTTATTATAAAGGTTATATACAGAGGGATTACAATTACATGAGTCAGGTAATGAGTGATTTCCTTTTTTACATTGTCTTCTGTTCCCTCACCCCCTCCCATAAGTGAAGATTTTTCTATGACTACCAACCATTTATTATAAGTTCTATCATATATACATCATATATACTCTATTGGTGAAAGTACCTGGTAGAAAGATGCTATCTACCCTCATGTGGTTTAAAGTTCTTTACAAAGACAAGTACCCAATGATTTTAAGTACAATAAGTGGCATTACAGAGCAAAGAATACAATTCCATACGCATTTATAAGAAGCAAGACTCATAAAAATTAGAATCTAGGAAGTCCTTTTGGAGTGTGCAGTGTGCAACTGAAATACCCTCTCTTGCCACAGTGTGTCACTCTTACAATACAAATATTTTTGAATTTCCACAGGAAGGAAAAATTGGTAAACACAGATTTCCCAAATTATATAATCCCTACTAACAAGTCCCAGCCTGAGGACAGACTTCTTTACTTCATTATTGTTAACAGTTGGCGGCAGCATTTACAACAGTCAGAATTCATTTACATTTTTTAATGCAAAAGTTTATCAAAGTTGCACAATTAAATGAAGCCCAAGTAACATTGATCTCATAAACAAGCTTAATGAAGCTACCCCCATCTGAAGAAAAAACACATACTGCATCGCTTCAGGTGACAAATGTAGACACATATGCTCTAGAATTAAAACTCAGTAATAATACTGAGGAAGAAAAGCAAAAGGGAAGATCTGTGGTCCAAGTTACTCATAAATGAAAGAAAGAGCACAAAACAAAGCACATCAGGTATTCAGCAAAAGCCAAGCCTGTGCATCTATTAGGATGGATATGTCAATGAACACGGATGTGAAGTTTTAGGTTACTTGTGGATTTAGTTATTCATAAACACTAGGCAGCATAATAAATATATACTTTTCTGATGAACATACAAAGATGTGATGTAATAAAAACAATCACAGACATAATAGTATCCTCCACCCCACTCTGCAGAAGGCTGGAGAAAACTCAGCACACAGTTGAACTCCAATTTCACCAAAATAACCAAACTGGCTTTTTAAAACTATTTTTGGCTTGTTCTATTTGAAAGGCTACCTAATTTAATGATGTGGTTTTCTTGAAGTAACTCCCTAAGTAACTGGTAATCTTCAGAAAAACTACAGGAAATACGGAAAAATTATGAAGAGAATTTAACAAATAACATTTAAAGTTTGATGGAAAAGAAACAGTGAGTAAGCTGCAAATATAAACACCGTCTTGGGTAATCAACTTAAGCTTTTAACCAATTTTGTATCATGTAAAGTGAAAGTGATTGGCATGAGAGCATTTTAACTTGTGAAAGTTTAACTCAGCTGGTGATGTAGCTCACAAGGCCCTATGTATGTACATATACTGCTGTGTACACACACACACACACACACACACACACACACATACGCCCTGCAAAATTCTCAGGCTAAAACGTAAAGCAACGCAAAGGAATACACAAGCTATGGATTTAAAAAACTATTATGGTGAAATTACTAATAGCTGGTATTGTGCATGTATATCACATTTATATGTTCTACATTATATACATACATACTATAGTCAAAACTCATAGTCTAAAACTTCAAAGAAAACAATGATCTATAGCTTTTTAAATTTTAAGAGGCTCTACTAATCATTTTTGGAATCAAGTCACTTTTGCAATACAATGTCAATAATTTTTTTTTATAATTTTATGATTACTAATGTTATAGAAACTCCAATTATAGCAAAAAATCCTAATTAAATGTGTTCATTTGATTTGTGGGTTAAGTATACATTTTTCAAATGAACATTGATTCATTTTATAGTTCTGTCAAATTCTGTTACTGATTCCTATAATCTTCAAGACTAAATCAATAGGCTTAAGTAATAATGTTAAGAGGTGTCTAGATATTAAGCAAACTGTCCTGAATATACAACACCTTGTAATTTTCATTGAAGCCTGACTAGTAACTAAACTTCAAGTAAACATCATAGGAATTTTGCAGAAAACAAAAAAACAAAGACGGGCTTTCCTTTTTCTACTGTGTCTTTTCAAAGTTGTTCAGAGATCCATTATCAGACCTTAGGGATTAATAGGAAAAGAGTGAATTACATTACCCTTTCACCAGAATGCATAGTTGTTTTTTTTCTTGGTGATTTTATTAAGATATTAAATTATTCCACAACCTACTCACAATCACATTTCTTATTGAAAAGTAGAAGTTATTTAAAGTTTAAATATATTTACTTGTCAAATTTGTAAAATATTATGTGCTTACTTTGCTTAGGACAGCAAAGCATAATATTCAATGAACTCAAGTACAAAGTCTACTTTTAAGATTATTTTACTGTATAGAACATTCAACACTAGTGGTTGGTTAGAACAAACAATATGGTCTTTATGCTCAACTTTTGAAAGGGATAAGGAGTTAGGAGGTTTAAGTAAGAAATGCATAATCTCCAAATTCATGTCAAGACTAATTTAAACTATGCCAATTAATTAGTAGGGAAAACGTGCTTTCTACATGTTAAGTTGCTAAATATTTTTTAAAACATCTGGCACATGTACCTCTGGTAAATTTGTTTAATTCACTTTTACTGTAAGATAGGGCAAGTAGTTACAGCGACTACACAAACTAGTGCAGATAATTGCATTCCTTATTAAATAAATTAGAACCCTAACATGCCCGAGCAACCCAGCTCTGTAATAACATAGGAGCCAATTGAAGATTAAAAGAAAGAAGAAAAGGAAGAAAAGAAGAACCAGAAAGCCCTTCAGCAAATATTTTAACAAATAAATCACTCAGGCAAAGCCAAACAAGTTGTGAAAGGGCCTGCTTTCTTGACAGATGGTCTCTGGGAAAGCAAGGCTTCGGGCAAAACAAATGGCTTCACTGTTTTATTTTATTTTTTTAAGTTGAGAAGTACTAGTAATGTTTTTGCATTTTTGAAATATTTTAATTAAAAAAATGCTTTTAACAACCTGGTGTGGGGACCATCCTCTATTATAACATTAAGATACTTAACAAGGGCATTCGTGCTCATTTAGATTTGTTATAGCTACAAAATTAATTACAAATGATGTCCCTAATTTAGAGAATAAAACTCCCAAAAAAGTTTTAAGCACCAACAGCTACTTACTTCATCTTCTAAAGCTATAAACAATCTAAACAATCACTTACACTGCTATGAAAGCAAGGCCTATATACAATTCATGCCACAAAATGCATATTCTCACAAAACTTGAAGCAAATCTAACAAAGGAATTCTTAGGTTTCCCTGAAGGAGTAAGATTTGATGATCGTTGACATTATAAAACTCAAAATGCAGGTACTTTGGATAAGACTGATTCCAGGAAGTCAAATTCCACAGAATGATCGTGCAAAGTGTACTTACCAGTGCTATGCCCTCCTTCCACCTAACGCAGGAATTCTATCCTTTACAAATTGTTCTGTTTCCAAGTAAAAATGCTGCAGCCTGCTTCACTTCATAAAATGGCTGCGTTATTCAACCAAGAAAAACATACTAGAGACTGAGCTGACACTTTTAGAAGACAAAGAAAATAAGCAATTGCTTCTTTGGTGGTGAAGCATAAAATACTTAGGCTGGCATTTTGAAGCATGGAGCTCCTCTGGATGTTGCTATTGCTCTTCCAGCAGTTGTTGTTAAACTTCTGCCACATTCTTGCTCTCTGCATGGTGTCTCAGCAGTAACAGATCATAACAGGCTAGCAAACTCCTTCCTAATGTAAGCTCTAATTTCTTCTTCTGCAGTGAAATGAACCAAGTTTCTATGCAAAAGAATGACTGACAGTATTCCCAGCCAATCAGCTTGGGTTTTTTCAGGAAAATCACCCCTTAATTCATTCAAAATTAGGTCATATGACACTATTTGAAATACTATTGGCTTACAATGAAAGTAATGTTTGACTCTACACAGGATAAGGCCACCCATCTATGCTTCTCTGGGCTGAAGACAACTTGACTATAAACGGTGCTGTAAATTACACACACACACACACACAGACACGCACACAGACACAAACACACACAGACACACACACACACGAAAAAGAATGTAGCCTCACCAGAGCTTCCCAACTGTTAAAGGGCCGGAGTTCTGTTATCTTCTGAGCCTTTTTCTGAGAGCATTGAGGAATCAAGGTAAGTTCTCCCATGGAAGCATCCTGCAGGAAGTGGAGAATTTTCCCTCTGTAGCCATCTTCCACCACTTCTTCACCACTGCTGTAGTCCCCGTCGAGGGAACTACCCACGTCGGAGCCTGACTCATACTCAGAGTCCTCAACCACCTTCTTAGGATTAAACACATTTTTTTTGCGTTTCTTGTTAAAACCATTTTGTGGTTTCATGGAAGTTTTCTGTTTCAGTTTTGTTTTAGCTGCATTTTTAGACAAATTCTGACCCCTTGAAGAAACTTGTTTTCCATTTGGAACCTCTCTTTGTGAAGCACATTGACTATCTGTGTACAAAGGAAGACAAAAGAAAAACCCCTAGCAAATTAGCAAAACACAATATACAAACATGAAGACACATATTGTTAGCATTTACAGGTTCCTTTTGAATACGAAAAACTTAAACCATAATTTACTAAGTATACACTTTAAAAGAAACACAAGTACAATTTGAAGTTATATACTAAGTTAAGTTCTTTTAAAAAATAATTATAAACACCCATTTTTTTAAGAGCAGTCTGGGAGCATAAATGGCAGTCGCATATCTGTGTCTGCCTTAGATGCTACACAGGAACCCCTCACCCCTCAAATGCCAACACTGACAGGTAGAGCCAAACAGTGCTCACAGGACTCGTCACACAACTAGCTGTATGACAGTTAATTTTTCCCATTATCATTACCACCATTCTAAATCATTATGCAAAAAATGTATTGGAATACACTACTGTCAAAAAGCCCATTACTATAAAAAGACTCACCTATCATTTTTTTCACAGAACAGTAAGATGCTTATGAATAAGTGCAGCTATTTTATACTCCAGTAAGAAAATACACCAGTGAACACTGATCCTTTGTAAATGTGAAATCCAAATCTACATACTCAATCTACCATATATTAAAGATATTAGAAAATAAAATCTTAAATTTCAGGAGTTGGGAATGTGGTTCACGTGGTAGAGATTTTACCTAAGAAGTGTGAGGTCTTAAGTTCAATATCCAGTATTGCAAAGTTTTCCCTCAAATTGCATGTGTATTGTACATGGACAGATGTTTTTTTCCTTTTCATTGCTACCTAAATAATATAATCAAGCAACTGTGCAGCATTTACACTACATTAGGTATATTAAGTACTTGGAGGATTAAAGTGATTGGGCAGAGGTGATATCCTAATATGCCATCTTTGTTTTTATGTGTGTGTGTGCCGCTACTGGGGCTTGAACTGAGAACCTCATGATCTCCTTTAACATTTTCATTTGAGGGTGGCACTCTACCACTTGAGCCACAACTTCACTTCTGGCTTTTTGCTGGAGATAAGTCTCAGATTTTTCTGATCAAGCTAGTTTCAAGTTTCAAGCCTAAGCTCTCAGCCTCTTGAGCAGCTAGGATTACAGGCATGAGCTACTGATGCCCAGCCCTAACACACACTATTTTCCAGCAGGGGCAGATTTTGTTCACTGGAGGTCTTGAGCAAATCCCCCTCAAATACTGAGGATGGCTATACTTAGAATTTTGTTTTCATCTATCAAAAAGTTTTCATACTTACTATACACTTAACTCTTGTACCCATGTAAAAAACAGATGCAGGGGCTGGGAATATGGCCTAGAGGTAAAGTGCTCACCTTGTATACATGAAGCCCTGGGTTCGATTCCTCAGTACCACATATATAGAAAAAGCAGGAAGTGGCCCTGTGGCTCAAGAGGTAGAGTGCTAGCCTTGAGCAAATAGAAGCCAGGGACAGTGCTCAGGCCAAGTTCAAGCCCCAGGACTGGCAAAAAACAACAACAACAAAAAAAATCCCCCATCCCCCCCCCAAAAAAAAGCAGATGCAAAATTAAGTGGATACGGTATTCCTTAGGAATCTTCCCATCCCTAAGTGAGTCTACAGAGTCACTCAGAATAGGTGATCCTGGTTTTCTCAACCTCACCCCCCCCACCCGCACCCCCAATCTCTGTGCAACCATATTGGTAGTATAACATTTCATAAGAGTTCATTACACTAAAAAAACAAAACAAAAAAAAAAACTTTGCTGAGGTTATAAAGCTGGCTTTGCAATTCTGAACTGCTAAGTCTACTGGATCGCTGTGAGCGCTGGTCCTAAAGAAGTGTGACTGGATCTCACCCATGCTCTCTCTCCTCTGCCATTTAGTAGAGGTCAGAGTTCTACTATGGGAGTATGTTCTGTGAGCTGCATAAGGCTGGGAAAACCCCTTGTTGCATGACTGGACAGACACTCTCTCATCTGCTGCACATGGCCAATCTGCTTGCACTAATAACTTTGTATGGCCCTCAAATGTTAGAAATATCCAAGTGGCCATTGGCAGAAAAAGGCTGTTGACTCCTGCATGGGTTTAGCGACTTTCTACCATGCTGAGGATACCTGTGAGTTTCTGATGCCAGAATTCTCAAATTCATGCAATTAAGACTAAAACATCTACATTATAGTAAGGATCTGATACTAGTTATAAGATACAGCTTAACCGGTAACTGCTAAAACATAAAAAATGTTTCTTGTAGATTCACTTATACATGATACTTCAAAAGTAGTCTCCACTATCCAAAAAACTTGTATGAAAAGAACATTTACTTATTTTATTGATTTATACTGTCAAAAAACATCGAAAACATTTACGAATTGGATCACTTAAAATCTTTTATACCATTACTTCCAAAACCATTTAAAATTCTATTCTTTAACAGCTACTGAGGTCTTTATTTTCTCATGCTCTGAAATATAGAAAGTAATGGGAAGCATGTGTTTTCTGTAACAGAATTACCTTGGTCTTCTGCAAACACTTTTAGAGACTCTAAAGCTTCTGAGTACATCCACTCATGTTCCTTGAGCACATCTCTTAGCTCCTAAAAATAAATCATTCATCTTTCTGTTAAAAATCTGAAATGAGCAACTTCTAGAAATGATTTATGCTCGTTTAAAACTTAATCACCTGAAAATGTAGAGAATTCATATCATTATTTTACACTTGTTTTATGCTGCTTTACAAATGCTTTCTGTGTAATTTCACTTCTGCAAATATACAACAGTCTTCAAAGGGAAGCAAGCTCGACTTTGTATTTCTAGCTCTCCCTATGCAGTACTTCGAACACTGGAGAATCAAAAAATGTTTGCTCAATTAAGAAACAAAACTGCCAACTGCAAAACACATAGTTTCGTTTCAACATACATGAAGAACTAGTATAGCAACAAGATCATATATCCAGCTCATCAGAATTCAGATGAATTTCCTGAATACATAATGGAATAAGTCAATGCAAGTCTAAATATATTCTGGGGCTGGAAATGGTGGCTCAAGCCTCTAATCCCAGCTACTTGGGAGGTAGAGATCAGGAAGACAAGGTTTGGAATTATCCAAGGCAAAAAAACATAGCAAGAACCCATCTCAAAAAAAAAAAAAAGTGGGCCAGACAGCTCAAGAGGAGGCTGAGTTCTGAGGATCACAATTGAAAGTCAGCTTGGGCAGGGATGTCCCTGAGACTCTTACTTTCAATTAACCACCAGAAAACTGGAAGTGGTACTGTGGCTGAAAGTGATAGAGTGCTAGCTAGCCCTGTGTAAAAGAGTTCAGGGACAGTGTCCAGGCCCCAAGTTCAAGCCCCATGACTTAAAAGAACCAAAACAAAACAAAAAAAACCAACAAACATGGGCTGGGAAGGTGGCTTAGTGGTCGAGTGCTTGCCTAGCATGCATGAAGCCCTGGGTTCAATTCCTCAGCACCACCTAAATAGAAAAAGTGGGAAATGGCACTGTGGCTCAATGGTAGAGTGCTAACCTTGAGCAAAAGAAGGTCATAGACAGTGCCCAGGCCCTGAATTTAAGCAACAGGACTGGCAAAAACAAAAACAAAACAAAATGCAAAAAAACATGACAGTACACAACTGTCATCTTATCTAGACAAGGGCACAACATCCACTGTGAGTAAAAAACACAACATACTTGGAAAAATGCAATATTACATTTACTCTAAAATGCAGTATTGCATTTCACAAGTTTGATGAGAAATCTCAAAAATGAGAAAATCAAAGAAAGTAAGAGCTATTTGATAGGGGAGGGTAGCAGGTGCCTATTGTTCTTTATTCTTTTACAGCACTGGAGTTTGAATCCAGAGCCTCACTCACTATCCTTCAATCTTTTCCTCTCAAACAGCTGGAATTACAGGGGTGTGCTGCCATTCCCGGCCTGAAAGCATGGTTTACATGACTAGCTCACACCCACGTTTCACTTGTTTTGGCTGTACTGAGGATTGAACCCAGGGCCTCAGGAATACTGTGCAGGAGAGCTTTATCATGCCTCCCGCCGAGGTCACAAATTCTATTATACTTATGTTCGTTATGTTCGTTATGGTCCAGTATGACTTTCTGCACCACCACTCACCTGCTTATCAAAATTGGGAAATTCCTTCTGCAGTTTCAGGACAATACTCTCCTGTTTTTCCCAGTTACTACTGGATTCTGCCGACTCACTGGATTCCTCTCCCTAATGGAGAGGTGGGGAAAGGAAATCAACAAAGAACCAATTATGGTATTAAGGCAATTACATTGTGTTTTCATTTGATTTAAAAATTAATTATATTTGGTAAAGAGAATCCATGTGTTTCTTTAAGTTCATGTAAACACTGATAAATGATTTGACTTTGGTGGAAAGGGCACTAGTGAAGGGTCCCTACAAAGTCTTAGATGTCTACCTACCCTTGATTCTAATAAGTCAGTACAGCCTGATTGGAATTTTGCTTAAAATTTCCTCAAAGAGCCAGGTGCTGAGGGATCATGCCTATAATCCTTCCTACTCATCGAGGACACTGAGCTCTGAGGATCCCGATTAGAATCTAGCCCAGGCAAGAAAGCCTGTGAGACTCAAATGTGAGCCGCACTGGTGTTGTGGCTCAAGTGGTATGGTAGAGTACTAACCTTAAGAAAAAGCAGCTCAGGGACAGTGCACAAAACAGGGACAGACACAAAAGCAAACAAGCAGAGAAACATTTCCTCAAAGAATCAAATTCTTCAACATCAGGACCCAAGTCAATTTTCTACTCACATAACACACTCTTAGACTTCCATAGTGACAATGGCTCTGATACTAAATCTCTTCTAAATTCTGTAACTATTTTGGGATTCTTACCTTCAGTAATAAAAATTAATATCACAAATATTTACTTTATAAAGTAAGTTATAAATGCTGTTATCACACCATAATCAAGGGGCTGTACGGTTGCCCAGGCTAGCCTCAAACTTCTGATTGTCTACCTTGGCCTCCCATGTGCTAGAAACAGAGATCATTTTTGGAGACAAAAAAATGCTAAAGTTGACATTTTTGTTCTGGAGGCTTTGGGCTATTGTTGTTACAGTAATCTTCAGCAACATAGAAGCAAAACCATCAATGCAACATGGCAAAAATCCACATATTTTTGCTGTACCTGAAGTGAACCCCAAGGCTGGCATTAACAAATTCCTTTGACAAGGCTCACAGCTTGGTGAGTGATAAGCTACTACTGGCTTCAGATTCAAGTTGCACTTGGCACTGGTGCTAAATAATGTATTGTGCTATCTTTTGGAACTTAAAATCCTGGAGGTTGTTTTCTGTCTTTGAGATTTGGGTTCTTCAAGACATACATTTACCATAGTGACTTGTCCCATCAAAACCAAGAGCTTAAAGTCAATGCACAGCTGCCAGTTACTTCTTTACCACCTGGGGAGGTTCTTCTGCAGCATTTTCATCCTTCTAATTGCTGGGATGCACAGCCGAGGGCAGGAAAGGGTAACACTGCTTGATATCACTACAGCAGCTGTACTAGTACTAAGAGTAGCTTCCAGCAAGCATATGGTGATTTCCATTTTTGACCCACAGATTTCCATTTTTGACACACAGATTCAAATAAAAAGGTTCTTCCTAATTTTTTTTCATTCCTTGGTTTAGAATACAAATGTTTAATGACAACCCTTTTCCCTTTCTTCTATTTCTTTTTTTGTTGTTTTGTTTTGATTTTTTGAGACAGGATCTTAATATATACTCCAGGATGGCCTTGAACTTAAGATTCCCCTGCCTCAGCTTTTTTTTCCCCTTGCCAGTCCTGGTACTTGGTCTCAGGGCCTGAGCACTGTTCCTGGCTTCTTTTCGCTCAAGGTTAGTGCTCCACCTTTTGAGCCACAGTGCCACTTCCAGCTTTTTCTATTCATGTGGTACTGAGGAAACGAACTCAGGGCTTCATATACAGGAGGCAAGCACTCTACCACTACGCCATATTCCCAGCCCTGCCTCAGTTCTTAAGTGGTAAAATTACAGGTGTGTACTACCTACCATGCCTAGTAGACTTTGTTTTTCTTTTTATGCCTCTTTTTGAGGTACTAGGGATTGAAACCATGGCCTTGTGTGAAACATTCTATCTCTGTACTACATCCACAGCCCTCTGTTTCTTTATACTTCATTCTTAATGTCAGATGACTTGAGTCTGGTCCAGTTGAATACTTCTGTTTTTGTGGCCTCACCTCTGATGGCCCACAATGAGATTCCTTTGATTGGGATCTATCACACATTCTCATTTCTTTCCATTTTCTTCTTATAAAACAACTGAGCATGGCAGCTCACGCCTATAACCCTAGCTACTCAAGAGGCTAAGACCTGAGGATCAAGGCTCAAAGCCAGCCTAGGCAGTGTGAAAGCCAAGGAAGAGTATAGCCCTGCACTCCTGCCCCCCAGGCTCCTAGAAACAATAGGGCTTGTAAATTTCACTGTCTTTACTTCTATAACTCCATTTTGGTTATTCCATGCTAGAGAGCTGCACCCCCACCCATGAGACTAGCTCCTTGTAGTTTGACATTTAAAAATATATGTAGCCTTTGTTCCTCTCTGTATCTAGGTAGCAACCATAGTAACGGATTGTAAAAATGATCATAGTAATAGATTCTAGAAATAACCATAGTGGTAGTTACAGAAATGCCATGGCGACTGTCCAGTTGGTCCACTTATGATTGAGTACTGGATTGTTTTAGCCCGCTCATGCTTGCTTAGTTCTTAGTAGGGGAACATGGTAACAATTGTTAAAATAAAGATGATATTAGGTCAGCCTGACTACAAAATTCTGGTTCTGTAAATGGCTTGCTTAACGCGTTTGTGACTTGCTCTGACCCCTGCATTGACCCCCTGCGTCTGTGCTATGTGACCACCTGCTGTAGAATGCATAGCTTCTACCTTTAAAAACCCAGCCCTGTGGTGGCTCATTACTGTTCGTTACCATCCCGATGGTGGAGAGCAGACACTGTGCACAGCTAAATAAAGACTCCTAGCCCAATTGACTGAGTGCTGGTGACTTTCTTGTTGTGGGTGCGAGTACTCGGTGGCCAGGATACTGTAGGCAGGAACATCTATGAGACTTTCATCTCACTCTTCTCCAATTAAACACTAAGAAGCCAGAAGTGGAGCTGTGGCTCAAGTGGTAGAGCCCAGGCTTGAGCAAAGGTACTCAAGGGCAGTGCCCAGGCCCTGAGTTCAAGGAAACCGCCTTCCTCCCCAGTCTCTTAATACTTAAACATTCCTTTTACATGCAGTGCATGGTATTTTTGAACTAGAATGCTTAGAGTTAAGGGTGCTGAATTAGTGGGGGGGGGGTTCAGAAAAAAGATCACAGACATGAAATAAACATAATGTCATATGATAATACGTGTGCTAAAATGAGGCATCCAAACAGACACTTAAGGTGTATTTAATATACTGAATATGATTTGGTTCAGTTGGATACAGGTTTGCATTTTTCATGGATAAATCTATTCACAAACACAAAGTAATGCACAAACTGTTTTCTAGTATATTGCACTGGGACAAATTAACGCTTTTCAAACAAAACTGAGCACTGCCACGATATAGCTTAGGGGTAGAGCACTGTCCTAGAACATCTACAAAGCCTGGGATTCATCCCTGGCCAAAAAACAACAACAAAAGAAACTAAAACAAACCAACAAGAACAAAATAAACAACCAAAAATCAAAATGCAGAATTGATCTATGTGAAATAGCTACTGGCTTGAATTTACTAGATGTTAACAGAAGCAGAATGCTTGATCATGGGGACAGCAAGTATCTCAGTACTGAACTATTATTACATGAAGCAGTTACTTTCGAATAGCCTTAAAGCAGGTTCAAGAAAGAGAAATAAATTGTGTGTGAAGGTGTTTCACACCTTCAGGGCATCGACCTCACTGCTGCTCCTTCTTCAACCTGGTCCACAGCACCGTATTAAACTCTTAGGGGAAAATGAATAAACTCTTATGGCCAGGTAAAGAACAAAAACCTTCCAACTCAGTTCAAAAAAATTGCATAATTATCTGAATGACATGAAAGTGAACAGAAGTGGTATACATGTAATTCCACTGAAGAGACTTGTAACAAAGACTTACTCACTGAGATGGATTTTTCAAGTCTGGCATCTACAAATTCAACACAGTCTCATTTGGACACTGCAATTCAAATGCCACTTACTTGATCCAGTCTTGACTTTTTGGAAGACAAATCTTCGTTATATTCATCATCATCGTACAGCTCTGAAGAAGATGATAATTTTCTTTTCCTGGGCCCACCACCTTTAAAAAGAAAGATATACTCAAATTTACCCAGATATAGAATAGGAATGAAATGATTTTCAAAAGCCAAAGATTAAAATGTGTTATAGTGAACACTTAACAGTTCTCTTGATATCAGGCTTAATAATCTTTCTTCTACACATGTCAACATAGAAGAAAAAAATGAATGTTCTTTGCTGTCTTCCTAAACAGAAAACATTGTAGTGTATGTTAAATCTCTACATTATTAATGCTAAAAGTACTACCCTTCCAGGGCTAGAGGCACAGCTCACATGGTAGGGGCCTTGCCTAAAAAGTGCAAGGCCCTAAATTCTAACTCTTGTACAGGGGCAAAAAATTCAGAAAAATTAACTTCCTGAATTAACAAGTGTTCCTGTAAAGTGCAGGCTATGCTCAGTAGTGAAAGAAAGCTGAGCCCCATCAAATGTAAATTACCTAAAGAGTATCACAGACATCAAAACTTGTCTCCCATTGCCCAGGCTTACTAGTTCATTTACTTTTATAGCAATCAGAAAGGTAACATTTTTATTTTACAAATTTAAAGGAACTGAGATATAGTGGGCTTAAGCAATTAATGCTTTTAACCTAAAACCCAGAAAATACATAAGTTTACCAATAACTGGAAATCTGCATATTCTGCCATGACTGAAAACAACAAATTTCAACCACATGACCTTACAAAGCTATTTACTTTGTAAACCATTGATTATCCTATCTTAACAACTTTCAGAGCAAATTCCTTAAGCATATGCCTATGCTAATAGGAAAGCATTGCTGAGGCCTGCAAAGATTTATGATTTCAGCATTAATTTGACCACAATTCCGTGGTTATGCAATATTCAAACTAAGTACATGTACCATAACTTTTAGGTGTAAGCTTAAAAATTTCATAACACAGCTGTTGCCAAATAAAAATTGAATGTTACTATGCTTTTAAAGCACAGTAAACATGTAAGTATAAAATCTCTTTTTCTTTTCTTTTGTTGGGGGGGGGGGCTACTAAGGTTTGAACTTATGGCTTACCTTCTTTGATCCAAGCTGTTACTCCACAACTTGAACTGTATTTCCACTTTATACTGGTTCACTCAAGATTTGCCTGGGCTGGCTTCTAATCTTAATCTGCAGTACCTAGGATCACAGGCACGAGCCTCCAGCACTTAGCTAGTATGAATTCTTACATGTTTCTTCCTGATTAATTCCGAACAGCCCATGTGTCCATAATGAATGCGCACCCGGCTTTCACCAACTATTTCCAGTACTTAGTTTTTAAAAGGCGGGAATACAATCAATAATCACTATATGTGACTGTACTAGTTAAATGAGCACTGTTAGTAATATTTTAAATGTGAAAAGCGAAGCTGCAAAATAATTTGTTCCATGTCACTCAGACATGCTTAATTCTTTCCTGAAAAGGAGACACAACTTCTAAAAGATTCTTTCTTGACAACATCACCAAATTCACATTTTACTTTCCCAAATAAAAGTAAAAACCTTCAGACTTTTTTTTCTTTTTAGTCTTTTAAACTTAGTATTCATAAGTGAAAATATTCAAAGGGTAATATACAAAAATAACTTCACTGTTCCATAGGCAAGGTGATTCCATATATGAGATAGCAATTTGTAGTATATCAATGCCTAATGTTATGATTTTTGTACCTACTCAAGATTGCTCCAAATACACAATAAGCCTTTTGCTACAAATTGTCCTAAAATGACAAAATTTCCTGACTTAATGAAACACAGTATACCAAAGAGCATTTGGATTCAAGTTAGAAAAGACTGTCATCTTATATACTATCTGAATCTGTACACATCCGACTTAAAAAAGAAGTTCAAGTGACTCAAGTCCAGCCACTGACTGAAAGCAAGTGTCAGAGTTCAAGTGTTGGTCTCAGACAATTAAAAAAAAAAAAAAAGTCAAGCGTACCTGCATCACCAAACATCAGCAAGGCAGCAGCAATTGCTCCATCCATAGTGCTTGTTGTTTCAATTAACTAACAATGAAAAACAGAGATGTATGCAAATTAACACCTAGAGAATTCTTTCATAAAGCTCTTGAAATATTTCACACATACATAAATATTATACTAGGTGGGGGTATGTGTGTGTTACTGTTTAAGTTCATCAAGCCCATGATAAACTTTCAGATAATCTAGTACCACAAGTTCAAGTTTGTCTAGGAGTTTATCTTCAAGATTTTTCCAGCCTAGGGTGGCTCATGCCTGTAAATCTTAGCTACTCGGGAGGGTGAGATCTGAGGATCACGATGCCAGTCCAGGCAGGAACCTCTGTAAAGACTCCTCTTCAATTACCCACTAAGAAACCCCATCTGGCACTGTGGCTCAAAATGGTAGCAGAGCTCAGGGACCTAGCCCCAAGCCTTGAGTTCAAGCTCCATGACTGACAAAAAAAACAAGCCAAACTCCAAACCACTCATCATTACTACAAAGAATTTAAACATAATCAAATATTTACAGAACATTATCTTTTCATTTGAATTAGAAAGTACTGCGTCAAAGCACTGAAAATTTTCAAGGTATACGTGAAGGTAAAGGTGTATGGAAAGCAGAAATAGTGGAATTTCCTTTTTCAAATTTCTGGTATAAAGAAGCACAATTAGGAATAGATAAAAGTTGCATTTTTTACTCTATTTTTGGATTGCTTGGAGTTTTGCAAGAACATTATGAATAGTTATGTAACAGGATTTTTCTTTTTGTCAGTTTTAAACTCAAAACTTCCCATTTGCCAGGCAAGTGCTCTACCACTTGAACCATATCCCTAGTCCAATTACTTTAGTTTTTCAGATATGTTCCAGTGCTTTTGCTCAGGCTAGCCTAAGACTACACGATTCTCCTTCCTCTGCCTCCTGAGTAGCTGAGATTACTGTGCATAGCATCATGCTTGCTCCTCAAACGAGTTTTGATGTACTACTTTTTGTTGAGTCAGTCCTGGGGCTTAAACTCAGGCTTGGGCACTGTCCCTAAGCTTCTTTTGCTCAAGGCTAACTAGCACTCTACCACTTGAGCCACAGCACCACTTCCAGCATGTCTTGTTTATGTGGTACTGAGGAATGGAACCCAGGCTTCATACATGCTACCCAACCACTCTACCACTAAACCACATTCCCAGCCTTGAGGTACTATTTTTATAGTTATATTTTAGAAGAGACTGAGCATTGCACACTTGTTGTTTCCCATCTCAATGTTCCTGCTTTAAGCAGAATGCTACTTTACTAAGCTATTTTGCATTAAAATCATATTGCTTCTAGTCAAACACGAGAGTGCTCTTGCATACCAGTTTTTTCTTGATCTTGGATCCTTCGAGCAGCTGATAAGCAAGCACCTCTTAATTTTTCAAGAGAGCCAAAGTTCATCCTTATCAAGTCTAAGCCTAAATTCATACTTTATAACATATTGAAGAGTTTATAGAATCTGATCTTTAAATCCTTAACTGACTGAGGCCACTTGAAACAGAACTCCCTTTGGCAAGTTCTGCCTTTTAAGTAGTTTTATGTATTTAAGGGCAGGGACATAGCTCAAGTGGTAGAGCACCTATACAGGAGGTCCTATGTTCAATTCCCAGTACCACAAGATAATAATAATAAAATATTAATAATAAATGAATAAATAATATTTTAAGGTGTTTTCCCTGCTTTGGAGTTATATTCTGAATATCCCAAACTTCAGATACTTATAATAAACTAGTTAAGGGTCTTCCTGTACTTCTGGCTGGCCGAGAATTCACCATCTTCCTACCTCAGTTTCTTAAATGCTGCACATGAGCATGTACCACAATTCCAGTTATATTTTGTTAGGAAAAAAGCAAATTAGCAACAGGTTACACTGCTGGCAAGGAGAAATAGAGATTAAGATAATATGTAAGTTTCACTTAGCTAATAGTAAGGTATCAAAATGACTGGAGGTTCACACTAAAAATAACACAGAAAAACAGGAGTAATATTCAATCTGTCCTTTACAAGTTGCAACCAGTAGGAAGGAGACCACCTACATTTCAGACATGTTTTATTTGGTTTGAACAGTATTTTTTTTTTTAGTGAAATTGCTTAGTATTGAAAAGAAGAAGGCAAAAGGATGACGAACCTCAAAATCTTATCTAGAGTAAAAGAAACCAGCCCCTACATATAAATAATATCTGACCATATTTATGAGAAATGTCTAGAGGTCAGATTTTAAAAGAGTAGGACTGTGGATGGAGATAGAGCGCACATGCTTAGCATGCATGAGGCCCTGGATTCCACCTCAGAGAGCTATGAAGCAACAGTAAATTACTGATTCTTTACGTCTGGGGCAAAGGAGGGAAATGAGAATGACTGTTAATGGGTAAGGTTTAGAGACAGTTAAAATGTTCTATACTTTCAATTATGATGATAATAGCATAACTAAGCCTAAAAACCATTGTATTGTACACTTTTAGTGGGTGATCCTTACAGCATATAGTCTACACATCTCAATGAAGCTGCCAAATTAGGAACAACCTTAAATAAAAATCTGGCCTTTTGACTTTAGTTGGAAAGTGTAAATATCTAGTAACAATGGGCTACAGTTGACAGCTCATAGTTATGTGCTACAGTAGCAAAGAAGCAACTACACCTTTTGGAAAAGCATACACTCAAAATAGGGGTGGACAGAAGCTTTTCTGTATACCAAGAATATATAAGCAGACAGGGAAATCAGGAAAATGATTCCATTTGCAATAGCCTAATAAAAATAAAATAATATTATAATAAATCTAACCAAGGAAGCAAAATACCTCTATAGCAAAAACTATAAAAATCTGAAGAAAGCTAGGGGCTCACACCTGTAATTCTAGCTCCTCAGGAGGCTGATATCTGAAGATCACAGTTCAAAGCCAGCCTGGGCAGAAAAGCCTGTGAGACTCCTTATCTCCAATAAACTACTTAGAGAAAGCTGGAAGTGGCACTGTGGCTCATGTGGTAGAGTGTTAGCCTTGAGTACAAAGAGGCTTAGGGGACAGTGCCCAGGCCCTGAGTCATGCCCCAGAACTGTCCTTCCTTCCCCCCTACCCCCCAAGTCTGAAGAAATCAGATAATGTCATGAAATAGAAAGACCTCCCATGTTCATGGATAGGTACTTAGGCAGAATTAATACTGTGAAAATGGCTGCCAAAGGCGACCTACAAATTTAATACAATCTCCATCAAAATTCCAATGGTATTCTTCACTGAGATGGAGAAAATAACCCAAAAGTTCATATGGAACAACAAAAGACCTTGAATAGCTAACACAATTCTAGGCAAAAGAAAAAAAGGAATGTTGGTAGTATTACAATCCCAGACCTCAAACTGTACTGCAGAGATATGAAACAATAACAGCTTGGAGCTGGCACAAAAACAGGCACTGAGATTAATGGAACAGACTAAAAGACTCAGAAATAAAGCCATGTGCCTACAGTTATCTGATATTTGACAAGGGAGTCACAAGATATCTGATGTTGGAAAAAGAAAGCTACTTCAATAATTGGTGTTGGGAAAACTGGGCCTCCATAAGTAGAAAACTAAAATGGGATTCATGTTTATCACCATGCACCAATATCAACTCAAGTGGATCAGAGACCTCAATATCAGACCTGAAACTTTGAAACTACTTTAACAGGGAGTAGGAGAAACATTACAACATGCAGGCATAGATAGGTAGGAACTTTTTGAAAAGAGTTCCAGTGGCACAGCAGATAGGAGAGATTTGGCAAATGGGATTACATCAAATAAAAAAGTCTCTGCACATATTTACTAAACTAGAAAAGACAGCAAAGAGACTGGGAGAAAATCTTTATAAGCAATACAAAGAGCTTAAAAAATCAACCACTCTAAAACTAATAAAACAATTAATAAATGGGCAAAGGAGTCTGACACTTCTCAGAAAAAGATAGGCAAAGTAGATACATGAGGAAATACTCAACATCCTTGACCATAAAGAAAATGCAAATCAAAACAACTATGAGATTCCATCTCACCCCAGTTAGAATGGCCAACAATGTGAATTGGAACAGATGTTGTCGGGGATACGGGGGAAAGAGAACTCTATTGCATTGTTTGTGGGAATGTAAACCGGTACAACCACTCTGGACAGCAGTCTAGAGGTTCCTCAAAAACTAAAAATAGAGCGCTGGGAATACGGCCTAGTGGCAAGAGTGCTTGCCTCATATATATGAAGCCCTGGGTTCGATTCCTCAGCACCACATATATAGAAAACGGCCAGAAGTGGCGCTGTGGCTCAAGTGGCAGAGTGCTAGCCTTGAGCAAAAAAGAAGCCAGGAACAGTGCTCAGGCCCTGAGTCCAAGGCCCAGGACTGGCCAAAACAAAACAAACAAAATAAAAACACAACTAAACATAGATCTTCCCTACAACTCAAGTCATACCACTCCTGGGCATCTACCCAGAACACCACAAGTGAAGATACTGTAAAGACACTTGTACATCCATGTTCGTTGCTGCACTACTCACAAGAGCCAAGTTACGGAAACAGCCTACATGCCCTACAACAGTTAAATGGATTAATAAAATGTGGCAAATATACACAACAAAATATACACATCTATGAGAAAGAAAAGAACATGTCATTTGCAGGGAAATAGATAAACCTAGAACAAATCATGCTAAGTGATGTAAGCCAAGGTAAGAGAGACAAGTGGTACATAAAATCTCTCATATGTGGAAGCTAGATCTAAAATATAACTCAAGGCATTCACATATACTCACTCTAAAGGAGACTGTCCTTAGGGGAGGAATACAAAGATATATAACCTCTCTGAACATTTAAAATACTGCTTTTTGAAATAAACTCCAGGAAATGGAAACATGGTTCATTATTGTTATTGGTGGTGGTGGTGGCAGTGATATTTGTTTTTGTTTTGGGGGAGTAAAGCGGGGGAAGAAGAAAGGGAGGAAGGGTGAATAAATGTAATCATGCTATTTATTATTCACTATGCTAAACTAGTAGGTTGGGGTATGAAGGAGAAACTGGGGGGAAGTAAAAGGGGCAACATTGTTCAAAAAAAAAGGAAATGTACTCGTTAACATGACTTATGAAATGGTAGCTTTTCTGTAATAATTTAATAATTATAAAACCATTTAAAAAAAAAGCAAGTGGGAAAATGTCCAGCCTGAGGGCGAAATAAGGCCAGCAAGGGCTGGAAATATGGCCTAGTGGCAAGAGTGCTTGCCTCCTATACATGAGGCCCTAGGTTCGATTCCTTAGCACCACATATAAAGAAAAGGCCAGAACTGGCGCTGTAGCTCAAGTTGGCAGAGTGCTAGCCTTGAACAAAAAAAGAAGCCAGGGACAGTGCTCAGGCCTTGAGTTCAAGTCCCAGGACTGGCAAATAAATAAATAAATAAATTTTTTTAAAAAAAAAATTTTAAAAAGGCAAGCAAAATTATTTGATCTGGCCTTGCCAAGCAACCACAGGCAGGACGCCAAATTCAGTAAATCTACAAGCTTTTTGTTGTTGTTAAGTGAACTTCATTAACTACAAGGCTTTGGATGATGTTATGTAAATATCCAAATAGACTGGCAGGAAAAGATTCCCCACTTCTGACTGATGTGTTAGTGCCCACCAACTTCAAAGTCATTTGCCTTGATCATACAAATCTATTATCTGTGTACCTTTATGCTTCATATTTTGGAAGAGATTGGTGGTGATGATAGAGAGCTGCAAAGAACCTCCCATAAAAGATACCTCCAAAATCATTAACAAACAAGTAGCAGAACTAAAGATAATCTGGTACTAGTCTTTGTTTTTCGGTCAGGGCTTGAACTCTAGGCCTGTGTACTATCCCTGAGCTCTTAAGACCAAGGCTAGTGCTCTACAACTTGAGTCACAGAACCACTCCACTTTTCTGGCGGTTAATTGCAGATAAAGAGTCTTAAGGCCTTTCCAGCTCAGATCTCAGCCTCCTGAGTAGCTAGGATTACAGGCATGAGCTACCAGCACCAAACTCTGGTACTAATCTTTAGGGCCCTATTCCTCATCTAAAACTTAATTATACTGTCAAGTTATTTTTACAACAGATCAAGCTTTGTACATTTCAACTACAGCCACTTGGTTCTGTTAATATTCCTCAGCAAGTGTGGTATTAGCAGAATAATCCTTCGTCTTTAGTGCAGCTCAGGGGCATCCCTCGCCCTGGGCCACCAAATCCCAGCAGCACTTATAACTGAGTGTTCACACAAGGACAGGCCTCATTTCAAAACCACTCAAGTCAGGGGGCTGGGAATATGGCCTAGTGGTAAAGTGCTCGCTTCGTATATATGAAGCCCTGGGTTCGATTCCTCAGCACCACATATATAGAAAAAAACCAGAAGTGGAGCTGTGGCTCAAGAGGTAGAGTGCTAGCCTTGAGCAAAAAGAAGCCAGGGACAGTGCTCAGGCCCTGAGTCCACGCCCCAGGACTGACAACAAAAACAAAACAAAACCACTCAAGTCAAAAAATGTACAATTACACGGGCTGGGAAAGCTTAACATTATTTTAGAACTTATAGCTGAATAACCTCCCATAAATGAGCTTATACTCTCAAGAAGTAATTGCTGGCATTTACCTTTACTTTAGAAGACAGTTAATAATTGCCTTCAAACGTAAGATACCTTCAGAAAAAATGACCATCTTCCACTAACGATAGTACTGGATTCTGGAGAAAGTTTTATCTTTACAGCTATAACTAAGTATTATAAAAGGAAGAACCTTAAGTAAGTCATTGTCACTTCTTTGTGGGAAAAGTTCCTTCAAGGTCTGAAGCTTAGCATCTTTGATATCATCCAATTCGGAGGGGTCTTCTGAAGTATCATTTCTTCGTGCCGTGGTAGGAAGACCTTGGGAATCTTCATCTTCAGATGGTTCAGAACTGAATAATTTCAGAAAGAGGAAAAACATTTTTTTACTGTACTACAGGTGCTTTTAGGTTTATAGCGTTTATATGTTTCCACATTATACAAAACATCCACAAATCATTTCAGTATTAAATGTAACCTCTGTCAAGATAAAAGAACTTCCTTCACTTCAGTATAGTTACACATATCAATCTGTATTATCAATGTCTGCTGTTTCTTTTTGCTGTTTTAGAAGTAGGGTCTCACTTCACAGTCCAGACTTGGCTGGAACTTAAGAGCTTCCGTCTTCAGTCCCCTGAATGCTGGGATTACCAGTTTGTGCCACCAGAGCTGGCTTCAAAGTTAGCATACTTGAAGAAAACTTAAAGTTACTGGGTTGATATAGGAAAGAACTACAAAGAAAACGACTTATTGTGTGTGTCATGACCATAATCAGTGCTGAATGAAAAAAAAAAAAAACAGTATTTTTTTCTCCTTTCTCCATATCCATGCATTAGTTCTGTGTGTCTTCTAGAGCACATGTAATGCATTAAAATGTAAAAGTAAACTCCCAAAGATCAGGAATTTGTATTTAAGAAAATCTTCTGGAGCCAGGTGCTAGTAGCTTGCTCCTATAATCCTAGCTACTCAGGAGCCTAAGATCTAAGGATCATGGCTCAAAGCCAGCCAGGGCAGGAAAGTCCGTGAGATTCTTGTCTCCACTTAACCACCAGAAAACTGGAAGTGGCCCTGTGGCTCAAAGTGATAGAACGCTAGCCTTGAGCCAAAGAGCTCCACTAAAACACCACCCCCCCAAAAAAAAAAAAATCTCCTAGGATGACTTGAACTTTGGTTTGAGAAACAGCTGTAAGCCAGCAAATAAGTCTCCTGTGTACCACTGTCTGTCTGTGAGTGTCCTTCCCATGACAATGTTCTAACTCACTCATGAAGTGCTCAGGTCTCAGCTTTCATGTGTGTGGCCTTTCCTATGAGTGTACTTGGACTCACTTGTGACATGCCCACCATTCAGCTCTCATGGTCACTGTCTTCCCTGCTCCCTACTTCGTTGTCTCCTTTAGGTTGAAACTTCAAAGGGTCTCTGCCCCGTATATCCACTTCCCAAGCTCTTTTACCCTTTGGCTGTCAGAATTACTACATAGTAATGAGACTTTTGAGTATTTGTGGTAAGAAGTAACTTACATGCCTCCTGCCATAGTATTAATGTTGACTATGGGTCCTATAATGCCTTGGATTTGACTTCCAGATTACAATAAAAATAAAGGCAATAAATGAGCAAGAAACAAAAACAATCTATTTTCTTTAAGAAAGGATTTCTCTTTACTCAAGTCTTGGGAGAATAATGGAAGGGGTAACATTGATTAAGATACACTGTATTAATAACTTAAGGAATTGTAAACTCTTTGTACAACTACTTAAAAATAAAATATAAAGTCACTTAAAAAAAAACCAGAAGGGTCAGTGGGTTACCTAGATTAAAAGATAGAGGAGTTCTACCATCCAAATGAAGTATTTCTTTAAGTCCTGACTTGAAAAACTACAAAATACATAAAATATGAATATAGATTAAGAATTCATTAGTACCCATATTATTTTTGGTGGGGAATGCAGATGTATAATCAAGAACATGATGTTGGAATGTCTTTAACTTCAGTAAATTACTACAAATAGGGAAAATAGTAAAAATCTTGGAAGTGTGTATTCTAATATGTCATTTTATTTTCCTTAATAAAAAGTTGGTTAGTCTCTCTCTCTCTCTACACACATACACACACACACGCACGCACGCGCACACACACACACACGATACTGGGGCTAGAACTCAAGGCCTCATGTTCTTGCTCAGCCTTTTCCACTCATTCCTGCCCCAAAGTAGCAAAACTTTCTTTCACATGTCTAACAAAATTCTTTCTTTTACTTCTTTCCTTCCTTCCTTCCTTGTTTCCCCCTACCCCCTTTGTTTTTGGCCATACTAGAGGACTAAACTCACAGTCTTGTGCATGTTACCCAGCACCAGCCCTTTCTTTGTGCTTTCTAAAGCTTCTCACTACCTTGAGAGCGGCTAGCCTCAAAACTCAAGATTGGGGCTGAGAATATGGCTTAGCGGTAGAGTGCTTGCCTCATACACATGAAGTCCCAGGTTCGATTCCTCAGCACCACATATATAGAAAAGACCAGATGTGGCACTGTGGCTCAAGAGGTAGAGTGCTAGCCTTGAGCAAAAAGAAGCCAGTGCTCAGGCCCTGAGTTCAAGCCCAGGACTGGCAAAAAACAAAACAAAACAACAAAAAGATACAACTCAAGACTGTTCTGCCTTGGTCTGCAGAGACAAGCCTTTCTGACGGCAATATCCCTTCTTAGCACAGCCTTCTCCTAGAAAAGTCCGTAATCCTAAACCCTCCTTTTGTCTTTTTTTTTTAGTGCTGGTCTTGAGGTTTGAACTCAGGCCAGGGCCTGCCTGTCCCTGCTCTCCTTTGCTCAAGGCCAGTACTCTACCACTTTGAGCCACAGCTCTACTTCCAGCTTTCTGGTGCTTAACTGGACATAAGAGTCTTAGGGACTTTCCTGCCTGGCTGGCTTTGAACTGTTATTCTCAGCTTCCTAATTAGCTAGGATTATAGGTATGATCTGTGGGCATTAGGCTTTTATTTATTTATTTTTATTTTTATTTTTTTTTTGGCCAGTCCTGGGGCTTGGACTCAGGGCCTGAGCACTGTCCCTGGCTTCTTTTTGCTCAAGGCTAGCACTCTGCCACTTGAGCCACAGCGCCACTTCTGGCCGTTTTCTATATATGTGGTGCTGGGGAATTGAACCCAGGGCCTCATGTATACGAGGCAAGCACTCTTGCCACTAGGCCATATCCCCAGCCCTTTATTTATTTTTTAAGTAGTCTACAACATAGTAATTTAAACCCAAAGGTAAAAAACAACTGTGTTATCAACTGTATTATAAGCATGTGCTTATTTCAGCTGATATTTTTTCTTCCACTGAATTACTCTTTTTTTGGGCCAGTCATGGGGCTGGACTACTTTCTTGGTAAAGGAATCACTACCATTTATTTACATTCTAGGGCGGAATTATTTATAAGCCAAGACTTTCAGTGGTTACGCTATAAGGAACAACATTAGAGTAAACTAAATGGCAAAACTGAATTCTAAGGTACATGTAGATGTCTCAAAAACTTCTCAAATACAGCATATTCTAGACTTAATTGTTGATGTGCAAAGGTGTTCTCCCACCCATAAGAGGAAACAGTCTTCTTTATGTCAATAAAACATGATTCTATTGCTCAGGCCACCGTCTTACAGTCATCCTAACTCCTTCCTGTCCCAATATACATGAAATCATCCAATGAATCTTCTTTATTTTGCCTGCCAAGTCTATCAAGTCTATCATCTACCCCTACATTTTTTACTAGCATCAATTCATCGTACAAAAATGTTTCCTTTTTACATGTCCATATCTGCACACAATGTACCTTGATCGAACTCAGCCCTCCCCTTTTTCCAATCCAATCTCAAGCTTCACTGTTCCATTTTCACACATGCACCTACAGTGTTCTGGTCATACTTACCCTCCCACTATCCTTCACCACACTCAGGATAGGGCTCACCACAGGTCTTGGACTCATCTTATTTCTCCAACATGTTTTGCTGAGACATTACAGTGAAATTTTGTTTTATTTTATGGCCACAAAGACCTTTCAAATATCTAAGTCTTCCAAATATCTAAGTCAGAGCCCTTCGTCTCAGCTCAGGATCATGGGTGCACTTTTAAGAAACAAAAAGCATGACACTAACATGACAAAGACTCTCCTCTTTCCCAATTCCTTGCTCCATAGTCCTTCACTCTACAAGACTCACCCATTTCCTTCAAAATCACTAGTTCAAATGCCACCTGAAGGCCAATGAACATGCGATTTCCAACTCCTGCACACTCCTTCGATCCTACATGCACAGGCCACGCTTCTGTAACCCCTTCAGGGATTGCTCTAGTATCACCTTCTCTTCACTGCTGTTTTCCTATTCATTAAACTAACCCTAGGGTTCTGAAATGTGGCTTAAATGGTAGCGCGCCAATAAGCAAAGTATCAGATAGTCCCAATCCCAAAGACAACAAAAAACAATACCCAGATCATAGAATGTACCCAACAAATAGGTTAAAGTGACTCAATTCAGACTCAAAAAAGCCATAAAAGTAATTATAGATGACCAAAGATAATTAAAATCATTTCCCTAGCTATGAAAGGTTAAAACATGATGTATCTGTTTCTTATGTTACATCTTCTTAAAAACTGTTTTCCAGAAAACACATACAATACTGTATTTACCTTTCCATGTTGATGAGCTAAGGAAAAATGAGATTCAATTGATTAAAAAGTCATCAAAACATTTCAAATTAACTATCATTTCCTTGAAAATTCTTTACATATGTAAATATAAATCCATTAATCAGCTTACAGTATAATCACTGTGTCTTTGTTGAATTTTTTCTCCTGCACTCTGTTGGAGCAATTTGGGGAAAGAACATCTTCACTATCGGATGATAAATCTATATACTGTATTCCTCTTTCACTCTTCAAACATGATGCACTCGCTTTTCTTTCATTATCTGGAGGTTCTGCAATACTAGAATCTTCTGCAAAAGAAAAAAGAGAGAAAGGCATTCTGGGGTGCAACTCAAAAATATATTTGTTACTATTACAATCTATGTAAACAATCTGGAATTCCATAGACCTCACTAAAGCTGTAAAATGAATGTTTCATATTCTAATCCTTACTGTGCTTTTACTTCCCAATACTAGGATCACAGGTGGGGGAGGTATGAGCACCAGAGCTCAAGACTAGGACACCAGGCCTCTTTATCTTTCCACTTAACCCCCCTACAGCTTAGTTCCTCTTCTGCAAAACACAAGAGATAAGGATCAGAGCTGTCACATGAAATCAAGAGATTTCATGTAAAGCATTTATTTTGGCAATTACTTTAGTCAACATCCCCTATAGTGTCACAAGCTAATGTTGGTGGCAAGGTGGAAGAATGTCCTCCCAAACTTAGAAGACTTCACTTTTTCTGAGGAGACAATGCCTTTAGGTCCCAGCATAGGGGTGGGCCCTAATCTATGTAGGTCTTGGTTAATTGGAGATAGGTATTCAAAGAAGTGATGGAGTTATAAATTAGCAGTTTAGGGTGGGCCACTAACAGTCCTATCAAATTATATAATCTGGGATATCTAAGGGGGAAAGATCAGTGAAGACAGAGAAGGCAACCACCTTACAAGCCAAGTAAAGCCTCAAAAATACCTGACAACAGAGCAGACTCCTACTCTTTAAAACCAAGAGATACAAACAAAATATCCTATTGCTTAAGCCACCCAGTCTGTAGTATTTGCTAAGGCAATCATAGAAAACCATTTGTTTGGTATCATCTGCTTAAGAAAAGCAGATCAGTTAAGTATTATCTCTGCCAAACTTCTAGTAAAATCAGTAATTTTCCTTAGAGTACCTAGAGAGGAAGATAAGGCTTAAAGTATCCAGGTTCAAGTAAAAAAAATAAGAAAAGTCTAAGTCTGGCCTAATGAATTCATTATAGTAAGCAATGACCAGGTGAGTCTTTAGTGCAAAATCACAAGAACAGGGGCTGGGTATATGGCCTAGTGGCAAGAGTGCTTTGCCTCCTATACATGAGGCCCTGGGTTCAATTCCCCAGCACCACATATACAGAAAATGGCCAGAAGTGGTGCTGTGGCTCAAGTGGCAGAGTGCTAGCCTTGAGCAAAAAGAAGCCAGGGACAGTGCTCAGGCCCTGAGTCTAAGCCCCAGGACTGGCCAAACAAAACAAAACAAAAAAAATCACAAGAACAGTTGACATTAAATATGTCCCAGATTATCAAGTCCTCCTATTTAATCCTGAAGTTGCCCTGAGGGAAACATGACTGTTACCCTTTTATAGATAAGAAAGTTAAGCATACAGGCTGAGAGGTGATTCAGGAAGACCACAGGTTTCAGGGTAGCTAGGGATACAATGACAACTTTTTCCAAAGGGTGGCGGTGGGGAGGTAATTCTCCCTAAGTCATGGGAGAAAACAGATTTGAAATCCAAAATTTCCAAGTCTATAAACTGTTACTGAACAGAATACTGTTAGCCTCCCTAGCTAACTGTCACAAGCCATGCTAACCATTATCACATTATCATGAGCACCTTTGGTGTAGGGTACTGAAAGCTGGGAGTTCCAGCTCCAGCAATGACTTCTATCAAGTTCACGAGCAGTATTTTAAGTAACATTAACCAAACTGTTCATTAAAATTTTTATAGTTTAAAAAAAAATCATGACTCATGGTTAAACAGGAAAAAAAACAGGAGCACTTTTATAGCCTTCGTAGATTTCTGTGGGTTTAAAAAAATGTTAAATGGAAACGAGGTTTTTCTTTTTGTTGCTGTTTTCTTCCTTTTGTCTGTTCATTTATGTGTCTTTGGGAGAGTCAGAGAGGCACAGAAATGTAAGGACAAAGGGCAAACAAATGCAGCAATGGTACTTATTAAACATTGTTGGATATAAAATACAAAATCTAGGGGTGGGGATGGGAAAGGAAAAACTGGGAGAAAGGGGTGACACTGTCCAAAAAGAAATGTATTCTTTACCTGTCTTATGTAACTATAACTCCTCTGTACAGCACCTTAATAACATTTTTTTTAATTTATAGTAAGTTTGAGAACCAGTACTTTTTACAGTTTAGTTGGAATGTGAAGTCGGAAACGATTTGACATTTTGTATTGTGTTACAGGGAACCTACTGGTCTGAATTTGAATGAATCTTTAATCTCTGTAATATTTTATAATTTTGTGCTTTGGTTCTATGGAAAACACTGGCTCACTGAGTAGTAAATATTTTCTAAGTGCTGACACATTTCATAACATTGTATTAGAAAAAAATAATATCACTACCCATCCATTAATAATGTAGAAATGTCTGTTTTCAAATATTCAAATTTCTCTTTGAAAACTAGAATTTTCTCACTGACAACAAATACTGTGCTTTCGTTGATAACTCTTCACTCATTTTTGAAAAGTTACCTGCCAAATACCTAAGTCTGTTCAACTAGTTCATCATTCTTTCAGGTAAAAATTATTTTTGTGAACAATGACTCGTTAACTGGAAGTAATCATGCAATGCTTTTCCTTGAGATAATTACTGTACTGAGCTATGAAATAAGGGGCACATGTTTCACAAAATATGCAAAGGAAAATTTACTGGTACACTGGAATTTTAATCAAATTCTTTTTTCAGGAATTTGCTTTTTTTTTTGGTCAGTTCTGGGGCTCTACCTCTGAACTTAAGGTGTGTCCTTGAGCTACTTATGGCTTTTTCTGTGATTAATTGGAAATGGTTTCATGGACTTTCCTGCTCAGGTTGGCGATCCTCAGATCTCAGCCCTTCCCGCCCCCCCAGTAGCTAAGATTATAGGCATGAGCCACTGGCATCTATTTGGAATAGTTTTTAGGAGCAAACAACAGTAAAAATGCTAAGGGCTAATAACTACAAAGGCATTTCTGACATGATGCTTATTATTATTTTAGCAAACAAGCTCCATTATATTGAATGTGACAACTCTGTAATAAGTTTTTTGGCTTTTTTTTTTTTTTTTTGGTGGTAGAGGTGGGGCTTGGACTTAGGGCTTGAACACTGTCCCAGAGCTCTTTTTGCTTAAGCATAGCGCTGTACCCCTAAAGCACAAGCTCTACTTCTAGTTTTCTGGTGGTTAACTGTAAATAAGTCTCACAGACTTTCTTGCCTGGCTTTGAACCATGTTCATCAGATCTCAGCTTCCTGAGTAACTTATAGCAGCGAACCACCAGCACCCAGCTTATAATAAGTCTTTTGTTTTTTCTTTTTTGCCAGTCCATGTTCATCAGATCTCAGCCTCCTGAGTAAATAAGACTATAGCAGTGAGCCACCAGCACCCAGCTTATAATAAGTTTTTTGTTTTGGGTTTTTTTGGTTTTTTGGGGTTTTTTTTTTTTTTTTTTGCTCAAGGCTAGCACTCTAACACTTGAGCCACAGCGCCACTTCTGGCTTATTCTTTCTGTGTATGTGGTACTGAGGAATCAAACCCAGGGCTTCATGCATGCCAGGCAAGTACTCTACCACTAAGCCACATTCCCAGGCCTAAGTTTTTGATATGACAAGATTTAATAGTAATTGTTATATTGGTGCAAATCAGTTTGTTTTATTTTTTGGTAGAATCAGTTTTGAATTCAGGACCACACATTTGCCTAGGCTTTCTTATTTGGTTGGCGCTCTATCTGGAGCCACACATCCGTCCCCAGCTTAGCCTTTTGCTGGGTATTTTATAGATGAAGTCTGGTGAAATTTTCTGCCTAGGCTGCCTCTGAACTGCAATTCTGCAGACCTCAGTCACTTGAGTAGCAAAAATCAGAAGCATAAGCTATTGGTGCCTGCAAAAGATATTTTCAAGTAGTATCATAAAGGCAGTAAGAAGCACACACATACACAAGTATGAATAGGTAGAGGAAACAACAGAAAATAGGTACAATTAGAAAGAATCTTATCACTATTCCATTTTGACACATGGTGATGGGGATCTGTGTTCCATGGACTATATCAGGAGGTAAGTGATATTAAAGGAAGAAAAAATAAAAGCTGAACACTGGTGGCTCATCCCTGTAATCCTAGCTACTCAAGAGGCTGAGATCTGAGTCAAAGCCAATCTAGGCAGCAAAGTCCATGGGACTGACTATCCCCAACTAACCACCAGAAGTGGTGCTGTGGCTCCAAGTGATAGAGCACTAGCCCTTGAAAAAAATAGCTTAGATGCCTGGCACAGGTAGCTAGCATCCGTAATCCTAGCTACTGGCTGAGATCTAAGGATTGTGGTTTGAAGCCAGCCCTGGCAGTAAAGACATTCCCCAATAAACTACTAAGAAAAAGTTGGAAGTGGTGTTGTGGCTCAAGTGGTAGTGTTAGATTTGAGCACAAAGAGGAGCTCCCAGCCCCTGAATTCAAGCCCTGGGACTGGTAAAAGAAAAAAAAAAGAGCTTAAGGATAGCATCCAAGTGCCAAATTCAAGCCCCATGATTGCAACAAAAAAATGAGGTGGCTATTTAAAGGCAAGTAGGATTCAAACTGATGTCAGTTGGAATACACAAAATGCTCAATGAACATGAAGGAAAGGGACTGGGAATGTGGCTTAGCAGTAGAGTGCTTGCCTAGCTTGCATGAAGCCCTGGGTTCAATTCCTCAGCACCACATAAAGAGAAAAAGCCAGAAGTGGTGCTGTGGCTCAAGTGGTAAAGTGCTAGCTTTGAGCAAAAGAAGCTCAGGGACAGTGTTCAGGCCCTGAGTTCAAGCCCCAGGACTGGCAAAAAAAAAAAAAAAAGGCACAATCCAAAACAAATTACTGGGAGATTAATTCACAGATGGGTAGCTTAAATAAATGATGACCCACAAATAAAGCCAGGGAAACTTTAAAAAATTAGAATAGCTTCACTGATGGTCTTTTCCAGCTGAGATGTTCTATAGTATTTGTTTAAATAAGGCTCAGTGCTCCTTTTATCTTTTCTTTTTCTATTTTATATGAAAGGGTCCAGCCTACGGGTTTATATTTCCATCATTTTACACGGACCAAAACCAGGTGTTCCTTTGACAACTAGTTCTCCCTGCTCTCTATACATACGCACTAACTACTGCAGACAACATATATTTCCAACCCTTCAATATCTATTTTTCCAATAAACAATGTTTACGTTGTCTTAGCTGCTTGGTGACTTTTGTGATCCTTCTGAAAAGAATGGACAATTTAATCTTCTGTGATTTAGACTGTGATCTTACTTTGCTTCATATTTTTCTGTCAATCTATTTATCACATTATGCAATTTAAATATGTAATTACATGTACTTCCTTCTGTCCTTGAGTATCACGCTTTATTTTTTATGAGTAAACTCTAGTAGGCTCCCTCCTCATTTATCATCTGCCATTTTTTTTTAAATCTCTTCAAACCTACTGGGTTCCCAAAAATCAAAGAAAAAAGCCCAATAGTTGAGCTAAATGTCCGAGGCTCAGGTCTGTACTGCTAGCTACTCAGGAAGCTGAGATCTGAAAGTTGTGGGTCTATGCGAGCCAGAGCAGGAAAGTCTGAGATTCTTCTCCAATTAATCACAGAAAATGCCAGAAGTGGAGCTGTGGCTCAAGTGGTAGAGTGATGGTGCCCTGGCTCAGAGTTCAAGGCCTGGGAGTGGTAAAAACAATAAGGTGAAATAGTTCATAGTCACAAAAAAAGATTTATGTTCATCAGGAAACAAAAAATATTTTGAGAAAATGTGCACAATTTTCACCATCTAAAAATGTAAGTATTTACCAACATTGTGCAAAGGGGAATTTTAAAGAATTGTACCTATTAATCAAGGTATACATGTGAGAGAAGGAAATATGAGAAAAATCATTCCACACATCTTCTCTGGTAGAAAAGAGAAATAGGGCATAGCAAGCATTGATTTCTTCAGGCACTGTGAGGAGCTGGGGTTAAAGGTTATTACTGAACACTTAGCATGTGGGAGGCCCATGGCTAATTCTTTACCACTAAAAAGACAAAGAAAAGCCACCAAAAAAAAAAGATATAAACTCTGAAAGCATAGGTCCCGGCCATCCCAGAGGACCATGGGGAAATAATCACAGGCAGGAGAAGAAGGTTCATAAGGTTTATTAGTGGGGCCATAGTTCCCAAGGGAGAGGGAGCTACATGGCGTCTGCACCTTATCCAGGGTGGCAGCTTCTCTCTCTCTGGGGGTTAAGGGGAAGTAGGTAGGTAGTGAGTAGGAGTGGCTCATTAGGTATGGGTGGATCTGGGGGGTAGTGGGAGGAGCTGAGCACCTGAGGCTAGGGAAATGCTAACAACTTTAATCCTCCCTACTCAGGCTAGGGAAATGCTAACAACAACTTGAATCCTCCCTACTCAGGAGGCTGAAATCTGTGAAATGCAGTTTGAAGCCAACCTGGGCAGGAAAGGTGATGAGACTCTTACCTCCAAACTACTCAGGAAAAGACAGAAGTGACACTGTGGCTCAAGTGGCAGGTATCTGCCTAACAAGTTCAAGGCCCTGAATTTTATCCTCAGCACTGACACACACAAAAAAAGGAAGACTGTTTTAGTCAGAAAAGGTAGACACTGGGGGAAAAAAAAAAGCTACATACTAAAATCACCTTGCTTATGCAATCCTCACTCCAACTTACTTGTTCGAAAGCCTACTATATCCCAGTCACCATTCAGAGCAAAGGGGCTGAGCATAATCTAGTAGTAGTGATAAACACTAGAAAAGCCTGTGTAAAGTTGGGGTGAGGAGGAGGGAGGATTTGCTGTTAACTAGATAGTAAGGGAAGGCATTTATATGTAAATAGCATCCGGGAAGTTCTTTAGGCAGAACAAATGGAAAGAAGCAAGAGATCAAGATTTTAGTATAGCAAGAAATAATATAGCAAAAAAAAAAACAACCCAAAAACAAAAAAAAAGAAATAATATAACCAAGGCATGGCAATTGCAGACGGTAGAAAATAAAGCCATAACTCAGATAAAATAATAGCGAGCCAAACATGGGCGGCTCACGCCTATAAATCTAGTTACTCAGAAGGCTGAGATGTGAGGATTGTGGTTCGAAGCCAGAAAGGGCAGAGAAGTCTGTGAGACTCTTATTTCCAATTAAATTTTTTAAAAGCCAGAAGTGGATCTATGGCTCAAGAGGTAGAGCACCAGTGTTCAGCCTAAGAAGCTGAGTGGCAGCACCCAGGCCAAGAGGTAGAGCACCAGTGTTCAGCATAAGAAGCTGAGTGGCAGCACCCAGGCCCTGAGTTCAAGCCCCCCTCCCCCCAATGGCACCAAAACACACACACACACACACACACACACACACACACACACACACACACACACGGGTTAGTTGAAAAAAGAGTAATTTAAAGTGTACTACATATTATTTTCATCTAATAACTTTAACACTCTACTATAAACGAAAAGCATTATACCAGTATGACAGTATGAGAAATTACCATTTGATAACAATGGACAAAGTAAGGTCAGTCCCCATTTCCCAAGGATGATTCCCATTTCTAGTCCTCAACTAAAATCAAACTTGTCCTTTCACAGGTCCAGCACTAGCATTCACCAGGCTCCCCCACCACCTCCACACAAACTGTCTCAGCAGTTGAGACAGGGGCCCAAGGATTCTTATTCAGATTCTAAAAGGCTAGCACAAAGGAGTATAGCAGGTACTTCCTACATCTATTCAGATGTATAGCACAGACATTTCTTTCTACTTCCTAAACTAAAACATTCCTAACATCTACTTCTTTCCAACCACAACCAGACATTTAATCCCCACCATTTACTAAGAACAACCAAGACCTCCCACCCTCCAAATTCTGTATCAATGTATACAGTACTTAATAATGCTAGTGATGTTATAAAGCAACTTTCTTTCATTTTAAAATCTATCCAGAACATTGATGAAAGTACCTGTACAACTCATAGATGAGGATGGGAGGGAGAGAAGGAGGAACAGATGACACTGTACAAAAGGAAATGTACTTATGCACTGATGCATGTAAATGTAACCCCTCTGTGTATCACCTCTATAATAACAAAATTAATTTTTTAAATCATTCCAGCTTGGGGTTTTGGGTTCAACCTCCAGCACTGTAAAAAAAAATTTTAGCCAGAGTCTATAATGGATACCTAATCTTCCTGCACAAGACTCAAAAATTCAGTGACATTTTACAATGATCTTTCTAAAGTACTGCACTCCTAGTTAAGACAGATTTCCACCATTCCAAGAACAAACTTAATTTTCATTTTTCCCAATGATAAGACTGAATCCTACAACTGCATCAGCTTGTCATTTAGACTATTGAAAGGAAATCTCAATACATAAAAGAAAAAGCAGCAGTAAAATAAATCATATTCTATTTAGGAAAAGTCAATTCTATTTTTTACATGAATCTTCTTAGGAACACAAAGGCTCAATGCCTATGTGCATCCAATCATGTATTTATCAAAATGAATTCCAGGAAATGGAAACAAGAGGTTTTTCTTCCTTACTGTTTGTTTGATTTTTGTCTTTTTTGTTCACAAGGGGAGGACACAGAAATGGAGAGACAAAGGGTGAACAAATGCAACAATGGTGTTCACTAGACACTGTGTTGATTTTATTTGTTTTGTTTTTGTTGCCAGTCCTGGGGCGTGGACTCAGGGCCTGAGCACTGTCCTTGGCTTCTTTTTGCTCAAGGCTAGCACTCTATCACTTGAGCCACAGTGCCACTTCTGGCTTTTTCTATATATGTGGTGCTGAGGAATCAAACCCAAGGCTTCATGTATAGGAGGCGAGCACTTTACCACAAGGCCATATTCCCAGCCCTAGACACTATGTTGAAAATGAACTATGCTTTGGGTGGGGACATGAGGGAAAACCTGGGAGACAGCCAGGGAAGGAGTGACATTGTCCACAAAGAAATATGCTCTACCTGATTTATGTAAACTTTAACCCCCCAGTACATTACTTTCATAATAACAATTTAAAAATTCACATGACAAATATTGATACCCAGCTGACAAAATGTTTTTATTTTCAGGTATGGAAAAAAAATGGATCCAGATTTTAAGCACTCTGTCACTATCCCACATTTAACTACAATGAAGAAGAGGTTTTTAAGGACTTAAAATTCTATAGCCACACCCTACTTTTCCTGCTGTGTTAACTAAGAAATAGATGAAGCCAAGGGTGTCAGCCCTCACCTTTTAAAATCTCACTGGGAGGTAGCTCCCTGTGAGAGGCTCATTATGGGCTCATTCCTGTAATCCTAGCTTTGGAGGAGGCTGAGATCTGAGGATCACAGTTCCAAGCCAGCCCTGGCAGGAAATTCTTTTCTCCACTAAACTACCCAAAAAGCCAGAAGCAGAACTGTGGCTGAAGTGGTAGAGCTCCAGCCTTGAACAACAACAAAAAAAACTTACAAAGGCAAGATTATGAGTTCAAGTCCAGCCTGGGCTACATAGGGAAACAATGTTTCCAAAAAAACAAGAGAAACAGATTAACATATCTATTGAAACTTAAAAAAATAAAAGTATCTGGTGTTCTGACATTGACTGTAGTATGTTATGCAAATCAAATATCCATAGCCTGGGCTGGTAGCTCACACTTGTAAACGCACCTACTCAGGAGGCTGAGATCTGAGGATCAAGGTTCAAAGCCAGCCCTGGCAGGTAAGTCTGTGAGACTTTTACCTCCAATTAACTACCAGAAAACACAAAGTAGCGTGTGGCTCAAAGTGGCAGAGCACTAGCCTTGAGCTGAAGAGCTCAGGGACAGCACCTAGGCCCAGAGTTCATGACCCACAACTGACAAAAACAAAACAAAAAAACAAACAAAAATCCACTGCAAGAATAACCTCATGGGCTGGGAATATGGCCTAGTGGCAAGAGTGCTTGCCTCGTATACATGAAGCCCTGGGTTCGATTCCTCAACACCACATATATAGAAAAAAAGGCCAGAAGTGGCGCTGTGGCTCAAGTGGCAGAGTGCTAGCCTTGAGCAAAAAGAAGCCAGGGACAGTGCTCAGGCCCTGGGCTCAAGCCCCCAGGACTGGGAAAAGAAAGAAAAAAAAAGAATAACCTCATGACTTCTGTGCCTTAAACCTATTGGTGTTTTCTACATTCACCATAGTATGTAGACATTTAGAAGTCTCTAGACAAGGCCTTTAGAAATCTTAGTAACTTCTTAATTCAATCTATGGATAAATGTATCAAGTTCCAATTGCAATAAAGTATTTTAACTTGTCATTCTGGCAATACAGTAGCATATCTGCCATCACTATTACATGTAAATAGAAGAGTAGCAAACTAAAAGATACTAGGGTTGAAGATTCAATGTGACCAATTTTTAGGCCACGTGAATGTGTGTAGTGTGTGTGTGTATGTGTGTGTGCGCGTGCACACATGCACCATGTGCACACATGCACCAATCCTGGGCTTTGAATTCTCTGGGCCTGGGCACTGTCCCTAAGATCCTTTTGATCAAGGCTAGTGCTCTACCACTAGAACTTCAGCACCACTTCAGGCTTTTTCTGTGTTTAGTTGGATATAAGAGTCTCACAGACTTGGATTTTCTTACAAGGGCTAGCTTAGAACCAGGATCCCTGGATTTAAGTCTCCTGAGTAGCTAGAACTAAAGGTGTTGCTGTACTGGAACTCAGTGAGAAAACAGAAAAGCAACTTTTTGAGAGGTCGAATTGGGAGGGTCTCTACTGGAGAGCCAGCAACCAGCATGAGCCCCCAGTGCCCAGCTATGCCACATTAATTTAACAGCTGCTTGTGAAATAGTTTTGCATAGAAAAATATGTTTCAGGCCTGTAATCCTAGCTACTCAGTAGATTTAGATCTGAAGATCATGGTTTGAAGCCAACCGTGGCAGAAAACTCCATGAGCCTCTTATCCCCAATAAACTACGCAAAAAAGCCAAAAGTGGCAATGTAGCTCAACTGGTAGAGTGCTGGCTTTCAGCAAAAGCTCAGGGACAGTGCCTGCGCCCATAGTTCAAGCCCCAGGTCTGGCAAAAGAAAAAAAAAAGTGTCAGTGAAATAAACATCAAAATTTCTTTCATAATAGACTGCATAATACAAAGAGTCAAAAATCAGAATGCTTGAATTCTGGGTGTACTAAGACCCTAAAAACTCAGATGGTCTCATTCTGCAAAGGGTGAACATTTGAACATTTATCTTTTGTTGGTTGTTGTTGGTCATGGGGCTTGAACTTAGGGCCTAGGCACTATCCCTTAGCTTTTGTGTTCAAGGCTAGCACTCTACCACTTTGAGCCACAGCACCACTTCCAATTTATTGGTGGTTAACTGGAGATAGTCTCAAGCACTGCGAGGCACGGACACTGATGAAAGTGAACTATATAACCAGTGGGTGAAGATGGGAGGGAAGGAATGGGAGACGAGGGAAAAGGTGACACTGTAAGAAAGGAAATGTACTTAGTATCTAATTCATGTAAATGTTAACTCCTCTGTACATCACCTCTATTTAAAAGTCTCATGGGCTTTCTTGCCCAGGCTGGCTTCAAACTGCAATCCTCAGATCTCAGCCTCCTGAGCAGCTAGGATTACAGGCCACTGGCACCTGGCTAACATTTATCTTTAGCTATCATTTGTTTAGAATTTATTTCACTGTGCAAATGACAGAATGTAGAACATTTAACATTACACCTAAAAAAATAGTTCAAAAATAGTCCTGATTATTAACTGTTGAATTAAGATTAGAACAGAAATCCACATTTCTGATTTAGTCTTAAAACTTGTGTATAACAGTCTGCTAAATGAGGTTTAAAATGTTTCATTCACCAGGAAGAATACCAATTATTCATTTCTGTTCTAGAGATACGCAGGAAATCAGATGGAGGATGGCTTCACTGGTGGCTCAGGCCTGTAATCCTAGCTACTCAGGAGGCTGACACCAAGGCTCAATATCAACCTGGGTCAGGAAAAGTCCATGAGACTTTTATCTCCAATGAATGACCCAAAAGCCTGAGTGGAGTTGTGGCTCAAGTGGTAGAGCACAGCACCGGGGCCCAGATTTCAATGCCTCAGTATATGCACCAGGAAGGAAAGAAGGGAGGAAAGGAGGGAGAGAGAGGGAGGGAGGGAGGGAGGGAGGGAGGGAGGAAGGAAGGAAGGAAGGAAGGAAGGAAGGAAGGAAGGAAGGAAGGAAGGAAGGAAGGAAGGAAGGGAGTTAAGAAAAAAGGAAATATTAAGAAGGATCCAGTGGGCAATTATCTGAAAGTGATCATATTTTTATGTCTCTAGGCAGGATCAATGCCTATCTCACAGTAAGTGATCAATCTCTTTGAAGGAACATTGCAATGCATAAAAACCTGTAGCCAAGTAACAGCCACACAGTCTACCATAAGAATGAATCACCACCATTCCTTCAATAGTCATTCTGACCTATGGATGACCTTAAAATCTTGCTTTCAACTTGGCATCATTGGGCCACATTCCAAGAACTCACATAAAGGCAAGCCACAAAGAATGGATGGAGGGTGCTGAGTTGGAGGTTCGACAGTGCCTGCCACACTAGGTATGCTCTATTTCAAAGGACAAAACTGGAAGACAATGCATCTATGTGTTACACGGATGCCTCAATCAGGATCCCTCCCGCCTTGAAACGCAGCCCTTCAACGCTGTACCAGTTTGCAACCGTTGTAAACTCACCTGTTTTCTCAGTTATATCTGAATCGGGGGTGTTTGCCCTGCTAACTTCCCCTTCAGCATTCTCCTCTTCAGCACTAAGAGAAATTGGTGAAGAAGGGCCGGGCTGGGAAGTCTGGGGGGGCTGGGATGGCTGGGGGGTGGTCTCACGAGGTTCCTCAAGCTTATTCCTTTTCTCAAAGCGAAAACGATCCAGGTTGAAAAGATTCATATTGGCAGATTAACAGCACCCCGATGGAGTGGGAGGTGGGGGAGTTTGGGATCTTTAAATGAACTATCTGCATGGAGGGAAAAAAATGTAAAAAACAAAAATCAAAAGAGGGAAAAGAAGCCATTAAAAAGAGAGAGAGATAAAAGAATACGCAATATACAAAGCCACAGCACTCCACTCCCAGGGAATAAAGGGGTCCGCAAGACATGCCAGTGGTCCTTCAGGGCCGGGGATGGGGTGGGCTTCATTGTTAGGCCCTCCCGATCAGAAGGTGGCCCGGGGAAATCTATTTTTTTTATTATTTTTTTAAAATGTCCACGGCTTCCCACGCCATCCGCCCCCGCCGCCCGCCTCCCTCGCCGGGCCGCGCGCGCCGAGCCTCGTGCCGCCTCCGCTTACCCCCGGCCCCGGCGGCGAATCCGCCCCCCCCCACCCGTGGCGGGCCCCGAGCCCGCTCGCGCGGAGACGAGAGACACCGCCCGCACCCAAGGTGCCCGCGGCCCCCCGAGACGACCCGCCGGGGCCCGCGCCTCCGCTCGGCGGGGACACAAAGGGCTCCGCGAGGGGAGCGGCGCAGGCCGAGCTGGCGGGCGCCCGCCCGGAAGTCGACGCGGCGCGGCCCCAGCTGAGAGGAAGCTGACCGGAGCCCAGGCTCCCGATCGAAGAGGCTCCGGCACGAGCGCTCCTTTTGTGCGCGTGTTTCTTTAAAATACTTACGGCCTCGCAGCCTCCGAGCCGAGTAACAAAGGTGGGAAAGATAAATAACAATAACAATAATAATACTAATAATAATAAATCCCTCGGTGTGAATCGACGGTAGCCGGGATGGGACTTTCCAAAACAGCACCGAGAACGCTACCCAGCGCGCAGTGATGACGTAAGGGGCAGCCTAGGCCTTTTTTCCTCCTTCCCCTCCACCCCCATCCTCTTTCTTCCCAATGGCAGGCGGAACTCTTCCCGGCGCGCTGTTGTCATGGTAACTGGTACCCGCCTCTCTCCTCCGCCTAAGGATGGGATTGTTCTCCTTCTGGTTCTGATTCTCCAGGTAATCGACAGAGACTGTTCCAAAGGACGGTGATAATGACTACAACGAGAAGAAATTACATCGTTCATATTATAATATGACTTAAATGCTGATTTTTTTTTATTTATGTATTTTTTTTTTTTTTTATCTACTATGGGGCTTGAACTCAGTGCCTGGGCGCTCCCCCTAAGGTTAGCACTGGTACCACTTCAAGACACAGCTTTTAGGTACTTAATTGGAGATAAGAGTCTCATGGTCTTTCCGGCCCAGGCTGGTTTTGAACCAAGATCTTCAGATCTCAGATTTACAGGCATGAGCCACCAGCGACCAACTGGCTGTGATGAATATTTTAAGGATATAAAGTTGATCCACATGAGATTAACTTGTTTTGCCAAAGGAGGAAACTGAGACCCACAAGTGTTAAGTAGGAATGGAGGAAAATTTGGATGATCTTGAATTATTTTAAAGCATTTGATCTTTTGCCTCCCCCCTTTTTTGTCAGGTCTTGAACTCAGGGCCTGAGCACTGCCCCTGAGTTTCATTTGCTCAAGGCTTGCACTCTACCGCTTGAGCCACGGTGCCACTTTCAGCTTTTTCTGTTTATGTGGTTCTCTCTCTCTCTCTCTCTCTCTCTCTCTCTCTCTCTCTCTCTCTCTCTCTCTCTCTCCTCTCTCTCCTCTCTCTCTTAGTGCTTTCTCACTTTGAGCCTCAGATCCACTTCCTGCTTTCTCACTTTTGACATGATTGTTCTTGATGAGGCATGAAACAATTGTTTGGTTTTGGGTCTCCTGAGTACTGGTATTACTGGCTTGATCCATCAAGGGGGGGGGGTGGAACATTTATCTTGAGGCATCTTTGTGTGTGTGTGTGTGTGTGTGTGTGTGTGTGTGTGTGTGTGTGTGTGTGTCCTAGGGCTTGAACTCTAGGCCTGGGAGCTGTCCCTGAGATTTTTTTTGCTCAAGGCTAGCACTCTACCATCTTGAGACTCAGCTCCACCTTTTGGGTGGTGAATTGGAGATAAGAGTCTCACAGCTTTTCTTCTAGGGCTGGCTTAGTACCTCAGATCTCAGCCTTCTGAGTACCTAGGATTACAAGCAAGAGCCACCCAAATTTAGTGAATCTTAAGGATTTTATGGCTGGGAATATGGCCTAGTGGTAGAGTGCTTGCCTCGCATACATAGTAGTTTGAGCTTCTGTATGGTATTTCCATAAAGAAATATTTCAAGTCATGGGTTTTGAGTCCCTGGTTTCAGCAGCAAATGTAAGGAAATGTTTTGAGTCCTGGATTTTGGTACCAACTCGTCAAATCTTGGGACTCAAAATATTTCTTTACAGGGGCACTAGTGGCTCGTACCTGAATCCTAGCTGTGAGGAGGCTGAGATATGGTTCCATGGTTGGATGCCAACACACTCAGGGAAGGCCATGAGATTCTCATCTCCACTTAAACACCAGAAAACTGGTTTTGTTACGGGGTTAGAAATGTTACAGGCAGGGTTTGAGGGAGGGGATTCCCTGTCCCTCCAAGAGTCCACCACTCAGAGACAGTTTCAAGCAAAAAGATGGATTTATTGGGGAAGCAAAAAGCGAACTGACCGGCCAGGGATGCAGCACAGACTTGGGAGCTGAAACTGCGATAGTGAAAAGCAGGCTGACCGGCCAGGGACACAGGGCAGACTCGGGAGCTGCCACCGTAACCCCGAGCAGTCCTCAAATTGGGGTTTATAAAGGTAAAAGCATAGCACAGATGTAGGGGCTTGATGGGGGCGGGCAGAGCAAGCATCATTAACAAGCAAATGTGGCACAGATGTAGGAGGTTGACACAGGGGGCAGAGCACGCAACAAAGCACACCATTTACAGAAGCAAAATTTTGGGGTCAGGTTGACATAATCAAGATGGAGTCAGCTCTATTCCCCCCAACATTTTCTACTATGTTTCCATAATCAAGATGGAGTCAGCTGTACTCCCTACAACAGTTTGTTGTTTTTTTTTCTCTTTTTCTTTTCCAAGCTGAGGACCAAATCCAGAGCCTAGCATTTGCCAGGTGAGGCTCTTACATTGCAATAAATCCCCAATACTACACCAGAAAGCTGGGTGTGGAGCTGAGGCTCAAGAAGTAGAGCACCAGCCTTAAGAAAAAAACAAAAACAAAAACAAACAAACAGGGGCTGGGGATATGGCCTAGTGGCAAGAGTGCCTGCCTCATATACATGAGGCCCTGGGTTCGATTCCCCAGCACCACATATACAGAAAATGGCCAGAAGTGGCGCTGTGGCTCAAGTGGCAGAGTGCTAGCCTTGAGCAAAAAGAAGCCAGGGACAGTGCTCAGGCCCTGAGTCCAAGCCCCAGGACTGGCCAAAAAAAAAAACAACAACAAAAAACTAAGAGACTTCACCTAGGCCTTTAGTGCTTCAAGCCCCAGGATAGCATAAAATATAAACAAATAAATAAACAAATATAAAGATAAGCAAAGAAGATCCAACATAATTATAATAAGAATCCCTTGAAGTGCCAGACTTTGAAGTCAGGCCCCATTTTACCACGTGAGCCCCATTTTACCACGTGAACCCCATTTTAGAATCGAACCCTGAGCCAATCAGATTTGTACCTGTGTCCTAATCTTGCTTGCTTGAACACCTGATTGTTGTAACCTTGTTCTTTGCCTTTATAAGCCCTGTGTAATCACAGCTCGAGGCTCCCTCCTAACCTCCGCTGTGTTGGTGGGTAGGACGAGGCCCGAGTTGCAGCTCGCTTAAATAAAGCCTTGCCTTGCTTTTGCATTTCGGAATGTCTGAGTCTCAGTGGTCTTCTTGGTGGTGGTTTCGCGACTTGGCACAACACCCTAAAGAAACCAAAATAAAATAATGCAAGGAAAAACTAGAAACTTTAATTCCTGAAAATATTTTTTAAATACTTGAATTTTTGCATTAGAAGAGGGCTCATGCCTGTAATGTTAGATACTTAATAGGCTGAAATTGAAGATCTCAGTTTGAAGCCAGTCCAGACAAGAAAGTCTGAAATACACCTCTGGCCACCAACGAGCTGGAAGTAGTGACTTGGCTCAAGTGATAGATCATAAACTGTTAGTGAAAAAGCCGAGTGAGAGCAAAAGGTTCTAAATTCAAGCCTCATTACCAGCACCAAAAATAACAACTATTGCTTTTTTTTTTTTTTTTTTTTGCCAGTCCTGCGGTTTGAACTCAGGCCCTGAGCACTGTCTCTGGCTTCTTTTTATTTTTTTTATTTTTTATTTATTTATTTTTTTTGGCCAGTCCTGGGGCTTGGACTCAGGGCCTGAGCACTGTCCCTGGCTTCTTTTTGCTCAAGGCTAGCACTCTGCCACTTGAGCCACAGCGCCACTTCTGGCCGTTTTCTGTATATGTGGTGCTGGGGAATCTTCATGTATATGAGGCAAGCACTCTTGCCACTAGGCCATATCCCCAGCCCCTCTGGCTTTTTGTTCAAGGCTAGTACCCTACCTCTTGAACCACAGTAGCACTTTTGGGCTCTTCTGTTCATGTGGTGCTGCGGAATTCACCCCAAGGCTTGTGCGCGCGGCAAGCACTCTACCACTAAGCCACATTCTCAGTCCCTCATCTTTATTTTTTAAATTTTTTTGGTCACTTGTGGGGCTTGAACTAAGAACCTAGGTCCTGTCCCTGAACTCTTTGTTCAAGGCTACTACTCTACCACTTTAAGCCACAGTGCCATTCCAGTTTTCTGGTGGTTAATTAGAAATAAAAATTTAATGGACTTTCTTGTCCAGGCTAGCTTTGTACCTTGACCCTCAAATCTCAGCCTCCTGAATAGTTAGGATTACAGGCATGAGCCACTTAGGCCTGCCATATACTTACCTAATGATTAGTGTTGAAATGAGCTCAGTGAAAATGTTTATAAAACCCTTAACTTCCTTCATTTAATAGTAGGAAATTTTGTGGGGATTTTATTTTTCTTTTTGCTTTCTATATAGCCAAAATAATGGCATGAAACAATTTGAAAAAGATGTATCCCTTCTATATTTGAACTGAATTGATTAGGTAACTAAACTATGACAATTTTTTAAAAAAACAGCCACAGAGATTAAAAATGAGATTTCCAAATCTGAATCCCTCCTTTAACCTATTTTTTTTTAAATGCTTCCCAGCTGCTGGGTAATGGAAACTTGAGTAAGCTAATCTTGCCTCCCACACACAAATACAAATGGAAAATATAAGATAACAAATTGTACAACTAAATCTTTTATTTCTTGGTAACAAGAAACTAAGCCAGATATTACTAATTTGTAAGTAGATACTTCTACTAGAGTTAACGAGTCTTAATTTGGGAAGCTGGAGGGTGTTCTTATTATAAATTTCATGTGGTGGACAGTGAATTGGGTTTAACTGGATCCATCTTATCTGCTTGGTGGGGGAAGTAAAAGTACCACCTCCCCCCCCGCCCCCCCCCCATGGGTGTGCCTGAATTCCTAGAGGCAGGGGCAGGGACTTGGAAGATAGGTTACTGGACCTGTCAGTCCTGTGCCTTGATCTAGGGAGATTCTCCAGTTTCCTGTGACTCTGCCCCCTGAGCTGACCCTATTTTAGGTCAGACCAGCTTAGATGCCTTTATGCCAGACCTTGTGTGCTGTGTCCTGTTTTCAGCCTCAGCTCCGGTCAACATGGAGTCCCACTTCAGCTCTCCATTCGGGTGATCAGGGTTGTTGGTATGATTTTTATGATCTTTCTTTCCTGTTCTCATGGCTCAGTTTTTTAACAGTGTTAGGTGTATCTTTGTGACGATGGTCTTTAATAAAGACTCCCAATTCAACCTCTCAATGTGGTTTCTCTGTATTTGGCTGACTGGATTCACTCTACCATGTTTATAGTTGGAGTTTTTTTTAGCTATAGAACATCATATCCAAACTTAACTGGGCAAAGTGACACAAGTCTGCTATCCCAGTACTGGGGAGGTTGATGTAGCAATGACAATTCAAGACCAACTTGGACTACAAAGTGAGAACTTATCTCCAACAACAACAAAACTCCCTTCGTGCATATATGATGGAATGTATACAACTTCTGGGGTTTGGGGAGCCCTTTGTGTTCTGTGATTAAGAAGTCCTTAGTCCTGATAAGTTTAGTATAATTTGCCTTACAGATTTAACCCTGTAGTTGCCTGGTTTTGTTCTTGTTGTTTTGTAAGTCTTGCCCCGTGGCCCAGGCTGATTTGGAATTTCTGATCTTCCTGCCTCAGCTTCCCAAGAGCTGGGATTATAAGCATGTACCACCAAGTGCAGGCTGTACATGACTTTTTAAACTTCAGACCTCTAGCAACTATTTTCACCAATTTAGAGGACTAAAAAAAAAAAACTAAAACTATTTCCACTGTTCATATTGATCTTTTGCTAGCTGGGGCTATAGTATAGAATGTTGAAGATTAGGTTCTCAGCCTCCAATGATTTTGGTGTGGGGCCCACCAGGAGATGTTAGGCCATTGGTACTGCTTCTTTTCTTTCAAGTCTCACCTTGGTGGTGAGTGGCTTTGGTCCTCTCAATGTCCCAAGCCACCTACCTCACAATTTGCAAATAATATGAAAGCCTCCACTCTTGCAAGTAGGACCATTAGTTTGACAAAATCATGGGCTTTCCTAAATAGTTATGGATGATATGTTTGTGATAGTCAGCTCTATGGAGGAAAATAAGCTATTCCTCAAAAAGCAGTTTCAAGATTACAGACTTGTTCTGAAATTAAGAGACATCCGTGTTCAAATGTCATCTCTGCAAACTAGCTGGTGTGCTAGTCTCTCAAACAATCCCCCCCCCCATGTATAGTACAGGGAAACTAGTACTCCCCCATACCAACAGATTTGTGTGGATTAAAGTTGAAATAATTTATGCATAGGAAATGGCCAGTCATATAGTTAATGTTATGCCAAGTCGCAAAACGACCACCAAGAAGGCCACCAAGACTCAGAGGTTCCAAAATGCAAAAGCAAGGCAAGGCTTTATTCAAGCGGGCCGCAACTCGGGCCTCGTCCTACCTACCGACACAGCGGAGTTTAGGAGGGAGCCTCGAGTTGCGATTACACAGGGCTTATAAAGGCAAAAAACAAAGTTACAACAATCAGGTGTTCAAGCAAGCAAGATTAGGACACAGGTACAAATCTGATTGGCTCAGGGCTCGAGGCATTCTGAGGGCAGTTAGAGTTAAGCATTCCCAGCGGTTAGAGTTCTTGACCGACTGGGCCCTAATAAGCTTGTCCTGGGTTTGCTCACAGGGTTCGCGTGGTAAAGTGGGGCCTGACTTCAAAGTCTGGCACTTCATTTCCCCCTTTTTTCTTTGGTACCTTGGGAGCCAATCATGGCTCCATTCTGTCCATTTCAATGGCTTGCATGCCTAGGGATGATATAGAGGTAAGGCATGGGCCAATAGGGCCCATGGTTTTAAAGGGGGGCTGATGGGTGAAGATCATCCATCTTCTGTAGCTTCTTCAGGCTGACTGAGGGACATTGACCTTACCTAGCCAGGAACCTATACTTTACCAAGGGACTGCAGGATCAGATTCCATTAGGAGCTTTACTCCAAACTGGAAATTATACCCTTATTCCTGAGCAAGGCCAAAACTACCAATGCCTTCTTGCTTGCATGGGACTTTACAGGACTCCTGCTAGTTGCTAAAAATAAGGGGGTCACCCCACTTTGGAGTGAGCTGCCAAAATAACATCAACATTAGCCAGGGTAGCAAGGAAAGAAGGCAAAAAGAAAATTATAACAATATTCAGTCTAACTTTCTTTACTTGAGGCGAAGGCAAAGCGGCTGAGTTGGGTGCTTGGAGACCTCCCATGTTCCACCACGGTAGTCATTGTCCAGGACAAAGGGGTCAGCTAGCCTGGCATGGGAGCAATGGACCCAAGTGGCGATGCCGTCTACCTTGAGGGCAGCGGGAGTAGTCAGTAGCACTATGTAGGGTCCCTTCCACCATGGTTCTAAGGATTTGGGGTTATGCCTCCAGACGAATACCCAGTCCCCTGGTCTGAATAAATGGGGGGTAGGGACAGAAGCAGAATCATATAATGCCTTAAGTTGGGGCCACATATTCTTGTGCAAGAGCTGCAAATAATCAAGTTTACACAAAAATTCAGCATCATCCAAATCAGCAAGCAATTCAGTCTGAAGGCTAGGGATAATGGGCGGGGGTACCCGTACATTATTTCAAAAGGAGTAAAGCCAAGCTGATAGGGAGAAATTTTCCTCTAAGCAGAGCAAAAGGAAGGAGTGACACCCAGTCTGCGCCAGTCTCTAAGGCCAATTTAGTTAGGGTTTCTTTTAGAGTCCGATTCATTCTCTCTACCTGTCCTGAACTCTGGGGTCTATAAGCACAATGCAATTTCCAATTCGTCCCCAGTGCAGCGGCTATTCCCTGACTTACTTTTGAGACGAAGGCCGGTCCATTGTCCAACCCAGTGGTGGATAGGAAGCCATACCTGGGTAGGATTTCTTCCAGGATCTTCTTAGCCACTACATTCACAGTCTCATGCTTTGTTGGATAGGCTTCAACCCATCCTGAAAAGGTGTCTACAGAAACTAGCAAATATTTGTATCCAAATTTTCCATGTTTAATTTCTGTGAAATCTACTTCCCAATACATGCCTGGCCTATCCCCACAGAGGCGAGCTCCTTTAGTAATTGGTTGATTGGGGGGCGTTGGTGAGCTGACAAGCCTTACAATTTTTTTTTTTTTTGTGGCCAGTCCTGGGCCTTGAACTCACGGCCTGTGCACTGTCCCTGGCTTCCTTTTGCTCAAGGCTAGCACTCTGCCACTTGAGCCACAGCGCCACTTCTGGCTGTTTTCTATATATGTGGTGCTGGGGAATCGAACCCAGGGCTTCATGTATACGAGGCAAGCGCTCTTACCACTAGGCCATATTCCCAGCCCCAGGCCTTACAATTTTTAACAATATCTTCAATAAGTTGATCTCCTTGTCTAATTTTCACTTTGGAGTGTTGGAGCAAGTCCTGCATTCTTCAGGTTCCCTTGTGAGAAGCTTGGTGGATTCTCTTAAGGATCCCCTTACCCAGCCTTGTGTCAAGATAAGTTTCCTTTCACAAGTTTTCCACCAGTCATTGTTTCCTTCTCCGTCCGGGGGTTTGTGGGCCATGGGAATTTTCTTTATCCACTTCAAGTCTTCTTGGGAATACTGGGGCACAGGAGGCAAAGCTCGTGGCTCTGGGTCTACTAGAGTCAATACTTCTCTGGGCTGAAGGGCTGCTTCCTTAGCTGCCTGGTCGGCCAGATTATTCCCTCTAGTCACCGAATCCACTCCCTTTTGATGACCCGGACAGTGCATAATGGGAATCTTTGCTGGTTCCCATAGGGCCCGGATGAGGCTTAAAATCTCCTGCTTGTTTCTAATGGCCTTTCCTTCGGCTGTCAGTAGCCCCCTCTCTTGGTATTCATGTCAAGTAGGCCTAAAGCAGGGGCTTCCAGAAGGCTTTTCTAGATTGCCTCAAAGGCTTTTTGCATCTGCTCAGTCCAATGAAATTCTGGGAGGTTTTGGTGGCTTCATATAGAAGCTTGGCCATCTCAGTGAACCCAGGTATCCACAGCCAGCAAAAGCCTGCTGTTCCCAGGAACTCTGACTTGTCTGGCTGACTTAGGCACAGGGATTTTCAGCACAGTCTCTTTACGTGTATCTGACAGCCAACGCTTGCCCTCTTTTAATATGAAGCCCAGATAGGTGACTTCAGGTTTACAAATTTGTGCCTTTTAACATTCTAGTTTGTAAAAGCTTTTTCCTGACTGGCTGGGAAACTGATCTCTGATGACCTAAAAAAATTACCTTTGCAGGCCTTTAACAGATCTCAATAAGGACACAATCTCAGGTTTACGAGCTTTCTTTCCTGAACAGATGTGTCAGCTTAAAATTCTCACTGCCAGTCAGAGCTTTGAGTAGATGTGGGGGTTGGGATTTTAAACTATCCTCTCATTTGACAAACTTACCCTTACTAAGCACTATCACAGATGACTGGCAAGTTCCTGCCCAGTAGACAGACATGGGCATTAGTAAGGCATGCCTACGAACTATTCTTCTAGGACTTCCCGGCTTTGATTAACTTTTGAAAGGCCAAACAGGAGTGACTCTAGGATCTGACACCATCTCTGCCATCCAAGCAGTGGCTTACTGCCTCTGGATGCTCGATCACTTTTGTCCCAGGAGGAGTGACTTTTCACTGGTCTTGGACTCAGGGCCTGAGCACTGTCCCCCAGCTCTCCAGCTCAAGACTAGCACCCTATCACTTTGAGCTCCACACAACTCCATTCGCGGCACTCTGCTGGCTGATTAGAGACAAGTCTCTCACAGGGACCTTTCTCTGCCCGGGCTGGCTTCGAACCGCAGATTTCAGATCAGTGAGTCTTACAAGAGGCCACTTTACTCCAATTAAAAGCAACAAGGTGGTCCACACAGAAGTAGTTTTTAAGCATGCTCTTTTTTTTTTGGCCAGTCCTGGGCCTTGGACTCAGGGCCTGAGCACTGTCCCTGGCCTCTTCTTGCTCAAGGCTAGCACTCTGCCACTTGAGCCACAGCGCCCCCTCTGGCCGTTTTCCATATATGTGGTGCTGGGGAATCGAACTGAGAGCTTATGTGTAGGAGGCAAGCACTCTTGCCACTAGGCCATATTCCCAGCCCTTAAGCATGCTCTTACCTGGAACTTATTAAGGGCCAGTATTAGATCTTGACAAACTTGTAGGAATCACCTGTGCTTCTCTGTGAGCCTGCTGGAAACTGTTACAAAAAACCTACAAAGAAGCTGGAATGGTAATTAAACACTTTGGTAGCCATAATTCTCCTTTTTTCACTTTGCAATAATTATTTAGGACAATTTTACTTCCAAATTTCTTATCTAGAAATGTATTCTTGATTTCCAAAGCCTTTTTACTAACCCAACACTTTAGCTTTTATCTGCATTGGAAAAACTGAAGCTCACAGGCATTCTGAAACCAGGTGCCGCCCTTTGCCTACGGACTGCTTGTTTCAAAAGAGCCTCTTTTTTTTTTTTTCATCAGTCCCAGTTAATGCATGGCATGAAGACCTTTGAACTCAAATGACAATTTTTCCTTAATGCAAGAATTATAATTAGAAATACTTAACCATTCAGCTTTCCAATATATTAGTGAGAACATTGGCCCATTTTGCCATTTCTTCCTACATACATAGAGTTAATGAGAGTTTACTTCTATCCCCATTAGTTTAATATATATCCTTTTACATCCAAATTTCTGACACTTAGCGCTGATATTTTTAATTAAACATTTTTTAACTATAGTTCCTCTTTAAAAGAATGCAATAATCCTTTATAGCATTTGGTAATGCCCAAACTTGATGACCATTTGAATTTAAACTTAAACTCACTCAATTTTACATCATACTAACAGTCTTGAACATGTTCACACTCACACATGCACACACACATATTCAAAAGATCTTAAAGCGTGCAAAATAAACATCGGCCGTACATTTTCCAGTGGCAAGAGATATTTTTGCCAAGCTTACTCCTGCAACATACAAATTTTAAGACAAAATCTTTAATATGTGATTTTAGCATTCTCCAGCCTCATTTTCCAGGGCTTGATAGTCTTAGTAAAACATTTTTACACTCATACTGAATGTGAGCTGTTGCCTGTACATCTTTCCAATGAGCTTTGCAGGTTTGACACAAAAGAGACTGTCAGACTTACAAACACAGAGAAGACAGTGCTGCGTGGTGCGGTCACTCCCTGCAACCTGCAGATGGCTTGGGCTGGCCCCGTGTCTGCCCCTGTCGGCGGCTGCAGGTCAGGACTGGGGGCCGACGCCTCCGTGCCTTGGGCTGCAGGCGCCAGGACTGGGCGGGCCCCTCCAGAGCAGAGGGCACAGCTGAAACATTTTCCTCAGAATCCTCTTGTAACTGGGGTGGGGAGTATGGAGGGGGAAATATTTCCTCCTCCACACTTCCTCCCTGGAGGACAGGTGGGCACAATTTCTTCTCTTCCCTCTTGGTTTCTCTCTTGTCACCCCGTGAATATTGGGGTAGGGGAAGGAGTGGAGGAGGGAGTTGGTAAGAAAGGCCGAACCCAAGCTGGAGTGTCCCTGTCAACTAGTTCCCTCCAGGTGTCTACATAAGGAATCTGGTCTAGATAGCCTGAACAAGGGACGTCAATTAGGCTTTGTAAAGTCCTGATCTTAACTATGTCAAGGCTCCCCTCAGGTGGCCAATTAGCTCTCTCAAGGATGGGCCATTCTGACTTGCACAGGGTGATTTTCCTCCTTACAGGCCACACCTCAGTTCTGAGCTATCTCCTTGACCTCCCTCCAGTGAGCTAGGGTCAAATCTAGGGGGCTAGATGGAGGTCCCCAAGATAGAACATTACCCATAGCCCTGATCAGATGTTTAGCTCAAAAGGCTACAAGAAAGACAAACAATTATAACAATACAACACACAGACCTGAGAATAAGAAAAGCTATGAGTTGGAGATCTCCCAGGTTGGCCCACAAGCCTCCTCCTGCAAGCTAGAAGCAGCAGGAGCAGACCTAAGTTGGCCCACAACCTCTCGCAAGGGTGCAGGAGGAGTGGACCCAAGTGGACCCAAGTTATGAGTTGGAGATCTCCCAGGTTGGCCCACAACCTCCTCCTGCAAGCTAGAAGCCACAGAAGCAGACCCAAGTTGGCCCACAACCTCCTGCAAGGGTGCAGGAGGAGTGGACCCAAGTGGAGCCAAGTACAAGGTGGGTGAGTTGAGTCTCAAGGGTGGAGAGTCTGGGGCGTCCCCCAGTCTCCCCAGGATTGCTGAGTAAGCGCATCTGCTTTGACAACCCCTTCAAGAAAGCAAAAGCAAAGCAGACAAACAGACAAATTACAGGACAAGACAAATGAACAGCGCTGTTTTCTTACCTTCGGAGTCTGGGGTCTCGGGGGTCTCTGGGGCTATCCCGGACGAGCCCCCAAATGTTATGCCAAGTCGCAAAATGACCACCAAGAAGACCACCAAGACTCAGACGTTCCAAAATGCAAAAGCAAGGCAAGGCTTTATTCAAGCGAGCTGCAACTCGGGCCTCGTCCTACCCACCAACACAGCGGAGGTTAGGAGGGAGCCTCGAGCTGTGATTACACAGGGCTTATAAAGGCAAAAAACAAAGTTACAACAATCAGGTGTTCAAGCAAGCAAGATTAGGACACAGGTACAAATCTGATTGGCTCAGGGCTCGAGGCATTCTGGGGGTAGTTAGAGTTAAGCATTCCCAGTGGTTAGAGTTCTTGACTGACTGGGCCCTAATAAGCTTGTCCTGGGTTTGCTCACAGGGCCTGCTTATCTCAGGTTCACATGGTAAAGTGGGGTTCGCGTGGTAAAGTGGGGCCTGACTTCAAAGTCTGGCACTTCAGTTAATAGTAAGCAAATATTAATTTTTGTGTTTGCTTATTGATGATCCAGGGGCTTGAATCCAAGGCCTGGACACTGTCCCTGAGCTTTTGTGCTCAAGGCTAATCCTGTACCACTTGAGCCACAGCTCTACTTCCAGCCTTTTTGGTGATTTGTTCGAGATCAGTCTCGTGGTGGACTTTCCTGTCTGGGCTGGCTTTGAACAGTGATTATCAGATCTTAGCCTCTGAGGAGCTTGGATTACAGGCATGAGCCACTGGCACCCAGCTGATTCTTGAGTGGCCTGGATTACAGAATGCATGGGCCACCAGCATCCAAGGGTAGTTTATTATTAAATGAAAGATTGATTGCAAATTATGCGCCTTCCCCCTTCTGTCATGGAAAGATAAGTAGACCATCAAGAGACCAAGGGAAACACTGAAAACACTTGGAGAGGTTGGAGTAACTCATATTTAGTCTATGCCAGTGGGCCCAGAGGAGTCCCCTCCAGTCTGAAGGCCAACTGTAGGTTTGCATGGGGTATTTGCTAGCAAATTTAGGTGGGGAGAGGAATGCAGCAATGGAGCAAGTTTCAGGGAGGAACTTGTTTTTTTTTGTTTTTGTTTTTGTTTTTTGGCCAGTCCTGGGGCTTGGACTCAGGGCCTGAGCACTGTCCCTAGCTTCTTTTTGCTCAAGGATAGCACTCTGCCACTTGAGCCACAGCGCCACTTCTGGCCATTTTCTGTATATGTGGTGCTGGGGAATCGAACCCAGGGCCTCATGTATATGAGGCAGGCACTCTTGCCACTAGGCCATATCCCCAGCCCCGAGGAACTTGTTTTTGCAAGGGGCAGGTGCAGGAAAGTGGACAATCTGATATTTGACAGTTTCTCTAGGAAATGGCACAGAATACAAGCATGGTTACAAAAGCAAAAGGCCAACCTGGTTTCCCCAATGGCTGGGTTGCTCATCTCAGAAATGTTCCCTGCAGAGTGGAAGGAGTCCTTAGCTTATTTCAGGTTTCTGGGCCTAACTGTAGCCAAGCCAAGCTCCTTGACTCTATTTTTTTAAAATACTGTTTTATTTTTTTTTTAATTTTATTTAGCTTCATGACTCTATATTCTCCTCCCTCCCCCCCCACCCCGGAATGTTCTCCTGAGCATCAGGCATACAGCTATATACCAGCTAAATACTTCTGTTATATAGGAATTTAATCACAAGAAACAGAGAAGCCCCATTTTGAGAGGTTGAATTGGGAGCCTTTATTAGAAACCAGGCAACTGCTGGTAGACTCCTATCTCAAAGATGGGCACCAGAATGCTGTTAGCCCAAGGGCACAAAGCTTCTTTTTTTTTTTTTTTTTTAACCAGTCCTGGGGCTTGGACTCAGGGCCTGAGCACTGTCCTTGGCTTCTTTTTGCTCAAGGCTAGCACTCTACCACTTGAGCTACAGCTCCACTTCTGGCCTTTTCTGTTTCTTGTATGCAAAGCAAGCATTCTACCACTAAGCCATATTTCCAGCCCCAGCACAAAGCTTTTAAAGGTAAAAAACACATGCTTGGGTGGGAACCAAGCCTGAACAAAAGTGTTAAGCAAAGCAAGCCATATGGGGGAATACTCCAGAAGGAGCAAAATGTTCCATGTAGTGGTACAATCTGGGGTGAGCTAATCAGACCATCAAGGGCAGTAAACAAGGGTGAACATTCTCTGTAGCAAAGCTTTCCCTGGGCTAAACAGCAGGATATCTGCATTTTAAATGGCCTATCACAGCTTTTAGGCTGGGTGAAAAGCCCCCCCTCCCCCTTCCCTCCCCCCCCACCCCAGCAAGACACCAGTATGGCTGTGAGAACAAGATATAGTTACTTAGATGCAGGATCTGGATCTTTATTTCACTTCCACTTGGATATTTTGCAATCCCTTCATGATGAACCTCTTTCTAAATTCTTTTTTTTTTTTTTTTTTTTTGGCCAGTCCTAGGCCGTGAACTCAGGGCCTGAGCACTGTCCCTGGCTTCTTTTTTGCTCAAGGCTAGCACTCTGCCACTTGAGCCACAGCGCCACTTCTGGCCATTTTCTGTATATGTGGTGCTGTGGAATCAAACCCAGGGCCTCATGTATATGAGGCAAGCACTCTTGCCTCTAGGCCATATTCCCAGCCCTCTCTTTCTAAATTCTTAAAATTTACTTTCTAAAATAAATAACTAGTAGTGCTTGGAACCAAACCCAGTGTCCATCTAGCACTGAGCTGCATCCCTATAATTTTTTAGTTTTGCTAGATGGAATCTCACTACCTAATCTAACTGTAAACTCCCAATCCATTTGCTGCCAGCTTTTGAGTGCTGGGATTACAGTCATCACAATATTTCCTCCTCATTTCTTTTTTGCCAGTCATGGGTTTTGAACTTATGGCCTGGGCACTGTCCCTGAGCTTCTTTTGCTCAAGGATAGAGCTTGACCTCTTGGGCCACAGCGCCACTTCAGCCTTTTTCTGTGTATAGGTACTGAGGAACAGAACCCAGGGCTTCATGCATGTAAGGCAAGCACTTTACCACTGAGCCAACTTCCAAGCCTTTCCTCAGTTTTTAAAACCTGCATTTTGCATACTACATGTAAAAAGCTGGAAATGGACAGTCTTTTTCGTAGCTGTTGTCCACTTCTTTCTAGCTAAGACATGGGGTTAAACCATTGGTACTTAATGTTCCTAAGAGTTAAAGCCTTCATAGTGTAAAAATCTTTGAGCCAGAAGAAAATAAAAACTGAAAATTTTACGTGATTCCAGGCATTGCTCCAGGTAATGTTTCCCTGTTTAAGGCTCTTGCTGCTTCCGAGCCAGGGTGGGGTAGATGCTTGTGTGCATACCTACTGAGACATATATCAACTTTCACTGCCCATTGAATTAGCTGTAGTAAACATTTAAATTGATGTCCTGAGACAATTTAAACCTAAGAGGTTATACAAGAGAAATAAGTAACCCATTACAAGTGTAGCTCAATTCCATTTATTGCCACCTTATTTCCACATGTAAGGTATTTATTTATTATTATTATTTTTTTTTTGGCCAGTCCTGGGCCTTGGACTCAGGGCCTGAGCACTGTCCCTGGCTTCTTCCGGCTCAAGGCTAGCTCTCTGCCACTTGAGCCACAGCGCCGCTTCTGGCCGTTTTCTGTATATGTGGTGCTGGGGAATCGAACCTAGGGCCTACGTGTATCCGAGGCAGGCACTCTTGCCACTAGGCTATATCCCCAGCCCCCACATGTAAGGTATTTAAAGATAACTTACATGACACACGAAAAAGATGGGAGATCAAGCCAATCAAATATTGCATGGGTAAAATATTTTCTGAGGTTTACATGTTCAGAGTTGGGCACTGTTATGCCCATGTCTCCAGACGACCCCCAAGAAGACCACCGAGAGCCAGACATTCCAAAATGCAAAAGCAAGGCTTTATTCAGGCGAGCTGCACCTCAGGCCTCGTCCTACCCACCGACACAGCGGAGGTTAGGAGGAAGCCCCGATCTGCGATTACAGCTGCTTATAAAGGCAAAAACCCAAAGTTACAGCAATCAGGTGTTCAAGCAAGATTAGGATATGGGTACAAATCTGATTGGCTCAGGGCTCGAGGCATTCTGGGTAGGTTAGAGTTAAGCATTCCCAGGCAGTTAGAGTTAAGCAGGGAGTTTCCTGACCAGCTGGGCCCTAATAAGCTTGTCCTGCTAGCCGGGATAATTGGTGGCCTGGGTTACTCATAGTTTAAACAGACAACAAAACGGGGGCTGCCTGAAAATGGGGTTTACTTTGCCTCTTCAGGCACCATTTGACATTTCTGTCCCTCACTTACTTTCTTCTCTTAGAGGAAGGATAGAGACCTCTGAGAAAGGAAAGCACTTTTGAGTTAGTGTGCCAGAAAGGGTTTCTTTAGCTGTTTTTGCCCAAGGCTAGTGCTTTACTTTTTCCAGTCTTAAATTCAGGTGCTTGTGACTCTTACTTGTAATCCTAACTATTCAGGAGGCTGAGATCTGAGGATTGCAGTTCAAAGCTACCCCTGTCAGCAAAGTACAAGTGAGACTTTTACCTCCACTTAACTACCAGTAACTGGAAGGGGAGTTGTGGATCAAAGTGGTAGAACACTTACCTTGAGCAGAAAAACTCAGGGACAGCACCCAGGCCCTGAGGTCAAGCCCCACAACTGTCAAAACAATAACAACAAAAGGTCTTATGGCCTTTCCCACCCAGCTGGCTTCAAGCAAGGATCCTTATTCAGCCTCCTGAGTAGCTAGGATTATAGGCATAAGCCACTGGCTTAGTTTGGGGACTTATAAATGATTTCTGTTGTATCAGAAGCTACATTAAACATATCTCAGAATGATAGGTAACCTATCAAAAGTGACAAAGTCATTTTTAAAAGAAATCTAGTTTGGACCTAGAATGAACACCAAACACCCTTGTGTTAAATGCTTGGTCCTCAGTCTGTGGCACTATTGGCAGTGGTAGCACACTTTAAAAGTAGGGGCTCTGGGAGAAAGATCAGTTAGGATGCTCCCTTGAAGTAGACAGTGGGATCCTTGATCTTCTCCTCTAACTTATTTATCTGCCATCAGCCACCAGGTGAATAGTTTCTTCCACCATGTGTTCCATGTGTCATAAAGAGAAAGCTAACAAACACAGTACCTTATATTCAAAAACCTCCCTGGCTTATCTAGTGAATAAATTTTGAAACAAATTTGTTCACTATCAAAGTGTGTGTGTGTCTGTGTGTGCCTGCACACATACTAGTCTTCATGCTTTAAACTCAGGGCCTGAGCTGTTTTTGCTCAGCCTAGCATTCCACTACTTGAGCTACAGCTCCACTTCTGGCTTTTTTTAGTTAGTTAATTGGAGATAAGAGTCTCAGACTTTCCTGCCCAAATTGGCTTCAAACTGCCATTCTCACATCTCAGCCTCCTGAGTATCAAGGATTCTGTTCATGAACCACCAGCACCTGGCTCTATTACATTTGTGTTCTTAGTGGTGGTCATGGCCTTGAACTCAGGGCTTGAGCACTATCCTAGATCTCATTTCTGCTCAGAGCTAGTGCTCTACCACTTTGAGCCACAGTGCCACTTCTGGTTTTCTGTTTTTTAACTGGAGATAAGAGTTTCACAGACTTCCTTCCCAGGCTGGCTTTGAACCACAACCTTCAGATCTCAGCTTCCTGCGTAGCTAGGATGATAGGCATGAGCCAGCAACACCCAGCCTCTGTAACCTTTTCATTTGCAATAAACATAACCTTGAGGATTGGTGGCATGGCTCAGGTGGTAGACCATCAGCCACTGAGGGGAAACATCTGATCAAGATTTTGAATCCTGGTCTTGGACAAAAAATATTAGAAGTAACATTTCCCTTTGTGCAATGGAAAGCCTGCACAAGTTAAGCTATTAAAGTATATACTTATTGGTTTGGAGAGAGTTTCAGATGGGAGGGAGAAAATCATTATTCCAGCAATGATGTGCCATTACAAGTCTGAACTGCCACAGGCACAAAGCCACCCGAAAACTAGATAGCATGAGTCACAAAGTGAGCAGGTGTTTACTGTGCCTGAATTCCAGTCCCTAATCACCTAGTCAACTCCAAAGGCAACATCTTAAGATAAAAGAACTGATTTCTACAAGGGACATTTCACTTCATGTGCTTTTCTGTACCTCAGAAGAAGTCCTAAAGTAAAAGATATATTTTAATAATGAAATAGTTCACAATACCAATTAATATTCTCAGCTGCCTCTGTCTAGGGAAAAGAAAAATCTTAGAACCACTTATAAAATGTTCATCTTCCAGGTATGGCTGGTTCACAACTGTAATGGTAGCAGCTCAAGAGGTTGAGATCTGAGGATAATAGTTCACAGTCAGCCTGAGCCGAAAAGTCTGTGGGACTCACCTGCAACTAACCATCAAAAAGCCCAAAGTGGTGTTGTGGCTCAACTGGTAGAGTGTCAGCCTTGAGCCACCAGATCTATTTTCTTTTGAGGACAAAATGTAAGTATATATCACAGAGTGATTCTGAACTCCCTTTGTAACCTCCTGCTTCACCCACTTGAGTTCTGAGATTACAAGCATGAACAATGATGCTCAGCCTCTTCGTGTGTGTGTGTGTGTGTGTGTGTGTGTGTGTGTGTGTGTTCTGCGCCTGCATGTGCATGTGTGCTGGTACTAGAGCTTGAATTCAAATTCTGTTCCTTTCCATTTTTGCTCAAGGCTAACACTTGATTCATACCCCTACTTCAGGCTTTTTGCTAGCTAACAGAAGATAAGAGTCTCTCAGATATGTCCAGTGCAGTTGGCTCCAAACTGTGATCCTCAAGCCTGTGAGCCCTGGCCTGGCTTAGCCTCTTCCATTTTAAAAGCAATCATGTCCCAGTCATTCTCTTTTCTGTCTCTGTAGATTTGCCCATTTTAGACCCTTTATATAAATGGAACCATGAAAGGTATTTCCTTTGGTGGGGTGTCTTTCATGTAACATATAATTTAAGTCCATCCACACTGTAACATGTCCTTAACTCTTTTTTCAGTCATTTGTGGGGCTTGAACTCTGGGCCTGGGGGCTGTCCCTGAGCTCTTAAGCTCAAGGCTAGTGCTCTACTCCTTGTGCCACATTGCCCTTTCCAGTTTTCTGGTGATTAATTGGAGATAAGAGTCTCACCCACTTTTCTGCTTGGGCTGGCAGATCCTCAGATCTTAGCCTCCGGAGTAGCTAGAAATAAATGCGCGAGCCACTAAGTGCCTGGCTGTGCTTCACTTTTGTGTCCCCAAATAATATTTTATGATTTTTATACAACATTTTATTTATCTATTCACTAGTTGCTGGGTTGTAAAAACTTTTAAAAGTTTGATGCAAATACTCTAATCCTTAGTGTGAAAACCAAGGAAGAGTATAGTACCCCCCCTCCCCCGCCAGGCTCCCCAGATACAATAGGGCTTGTAAAAATTCACTGTTTTAGAGGTTACTCTTAGCTTCTATAACTCTATTTTGGTTACTCCATGCTAGAGGACTGCACTCCCACCCATGAGACTAGTTCCTTGTAGTTTGACATTTAAAAATATATGGAGCCCTTGTTCCTCTCTGTATCTAGATAGCAACCATAGTAACAGATTGTAAAAAAAAATGATCATAGTAATAGATTCTAGAAATAACTATAGTGGTAGTTACAGAAATGCCATGGCGAGTGTCAGGTTGGTCCATTTATGATTGATTACTGGATTGTTTTAGTCTGCTCATGCTTGCTTAGTTGATATTAGGGGAACATGGTAACAATTGTTAAACTAAAGTTGATAATAGGTCAGCCTGACTGCAAAACTCTGCTTCTGTAAATGGCTTGCTTAACCCATTTGTGACTTGCTCTGACCCCTGCATTGACCCCCTGCGTCTGTGCTATGTGACCACCTGCTGTAGATTGCATAGCTTCTACCTTTAAAAACCCGGTCCTGGGGCTGGGAATATGGCCTAGTGGCAAGAGTGCTTGCCTCGTATACATGAAGCCCTGGGTTCGATTCCCCAGCACCACATACATGGGAAATGGCCAGAAGGGGCGCTGTGGCTCAGGTGGCAGAGCGGGAGGAAGCCAGGGACAGTGCTCAGGCCCTGAGTCCAAGGCCCAGGACTGGCCAAAATAAATAAATAAAAACCCGGCCCTGTGGTGGCTCATTACTGTTCTTTACCATCCTGATGGTGGAGAGCAGATGCTGTGCACAGCTAAATAAAGACTCCTAGCCCAATTGACTGAGTGCTGGTGACTTTCTTGTCATGAGTGTGAGTCCTGGGTGGCCAGGATACTGCTTTTTTTTTTCTTGGCCAGTCCTGGGGCTTGCACCACTTGAGCCACAGTGCCACTTTGGCCTTTTCTGTTTATGTTGTGCTAACGAATTGAACCCAGGGCTTTGTGCATGCTAGGCAAGCACTCAACCACTAAGCCACACTCCCAGGCCAGGATACTACACTTAGTTATAAAATAGTTTGAGATGAGAGCAGATCCATATGTAGTATAAAATCACAATGAAATAAATTGATTTCCAAAACACTCTCTGGTCTCCATTGGTTCAAAAGTGTTGGAATAACAAAAATTTCTAGGAAAAAATTCTGGATGTTCATTCAGACGCTTCAACGACAGGCTCAGATTAGGGGTTGGTTGATCCTGGTCCTCTAGCTCTTTGGGATTTCCCCAGCATCCCCAGTGTCTATCAGCCACACAGAATGCTTTGGTCCCTTGATTATTTTTGAGTCCCTTTTCCACTCTAAGGTTCCATATCTTTCTCTACTCAGCCACAATGGCCTGTTGGTCCTGCTGGAGAAGGCCTCACCATGTGCAGGCTAATGCGTCCAGAAATGTTTCATGTGCAACATGGCAATGGGGATGGGTGCCAATGGAAAGTTCTTTCACAGCCTTTGGACACTTTTTTTTTCTATTTTCTTTCATGAATATTTCAAGCATTTTAGTCATCTTCAAATGCTCTAATTGCCATATGAATCACACTGAGCACAAGTTCTTACTACTGAGAAAACTCTACTGACTAGGGCAGTATTTATCTACCATTTTAAATCCACTTTGTATTTCCTTCCTCCCTCCTTTCCCTTCCCCTTCCCGATCTCCCTCCCTCCTCTTCCTGCCCTGCCTCCCTCCTTTGCTCCCTTCTCCTTTTCCCTCTGCTTCCCTCCCTTCCTTTTTCCTTTCTTCTTTCTCATGATAGGATATTGTTATAAACCTCAGGCTGGCCTTTAACTCAAAATCCTCCTGCCTCAGCCTCCTGAGCACTGGGATTATAGGCATGAGCCACCACATTCAGTATTAATGGCCATTTTTGTTAGCATTGGCACTATAGTTATTTGGATAAATTCAAAATTAATCTATTCACATTGGCACAAGGAAATAATCACAAGCACTGCCTATGTAACAGTAATCTTGGCTGGAATACCATATTTGGAAATATGCTTATTTAATCAATAGTACCAAGCACTTTGAAGGAAATAATGTAAGTGAGCCAATGCCCACAAAGTCCTTTTAGGGAAACTAGCCTGGTGCCTGGCTTACAGTGCTCCTGTACTTTTGGGTAATTTAGGGGCCCTAAGAAAAGACTGTGTCAAATTTATAGCTAATATGTAATGGCAAATTTTTGGCTTGGCTTCTTAGCCTCAAGAGGTTTTTAAAAGTCTAATCTGAGATTCCTTTTGAAAACATCCAGCAAAGCAAATTTAGGCAAACCTGAATGATAAATTACCATCATTGCTACACCTATATAATCAGGTCAAATCTAACCAGGCCAGTTTTATTTTGTGTTCAAGAAGAATCTTTCCTTGAATTAATTCTTTATCACAAGTTGAGTGACTTTAGGGAGAAACGTGTTTTAATAGAAAACTCATTCTAAATTGCAGACAATGGATGGATATACAAGCTCGGTCTTATTTGACAGTCTTGGGAAACCTCCAACCTCACTCTGGAAAGAACAGTTCTGCTACTTCCTGTGAACTGGACTAAATTCAGTTACTTTCTCAAATGATTGATCCTGTTTTAACAGATTTTTCAATTCTTCCATTTCTTTCCATCTCTGGCTACAGCCCTTAAAACTAATATTTCCAATTTTTGTCCCTTCTGCCTGACTCAGCCTCATAGTATACCTATAACTTGATTACTCAGACCTCTGGGACCCTGGGGTGCCTTGCAACTGACCTACTCCCCAGAGAAGCTCCCCATGTCAGCTGAGGCCCCATGCACCTGGTGTAAATTGTTAAGAGCTCACCAGTGCACAGTTGAGCTTGTGCCTCACAATCCTCTAACTGGATCACTAAGGAGTGAAAGTGAAATGTGTGGGCCAGGCACACACTGGGTGGGGGGTTAGCCATCTGCACTAGCATTGATGTCTTACCTTGAGAGCAGAGGGCACAAAAGATTTTCAACAAACTCTTGAAATTGATGAACCTGATACCATTAGTGTTCAACTCTTGACTCTTTAATTGGACCCCTCTCTCTTTCTTTTGCTAATATTCGTTTCTTTATTGCATCTTTTAGGCATCCTTCTTTGGTAATGACTGATTTTTCATAGTGTCTCCATCCTTAAGAATGATTCACACCAGTCCCTACCTCCCCAAAAATGGTTTAATTGATTGATGAGAACATTAGCAACGAAAAACCCTTGAAAGACCATTTCTATACCCTTCCCCATCTGATTCAGGAGTTTTATAATCAGCTTTGATTGTTCAATGATAAATGACATAGATCTGTATGGAACAAATAAAATGAGAACTGAGAATGTTGAACTCTATTTGAGTCTTGCAACCCCCCCACTCTCCCTCCCCAAATAAGTCAATAACACCTTTCCTAGATGAGACTCAGGGTCTCATCTAGGATTATGGGCCATTAGCGTAGTGAAGAACTTTGAAGATTCCCCTGTGGTTCTCTTTATATAAAATAGCACTCCACTTGGATGGACCCAGGTGCCCATGCCTATAATCCTAGCTACTTAGCCGGTTGAGACCTGAGGGTTGCTGTTGGAAGCCAGACCAGGGAAGAAAATGTGTAAGACTCTTATCTACACTCACCTACCAAAAAGCTGTATATGGAACTGTGGCTTGTGTGGTAAAGCACCAGTCTTGAATGAAAAAGCTAAGGAACAATGCAAGGGCCTGAGTTCAAGCCCCATTACCAGCTTACACACACACACACACACACACACACACACACACACACACAACACACACACTGCACTTAGGAGTGGAGCATTATGAAAAACCACTAACAGAGGAGATGGAAGATGGCGCCGCCACAGTAGGGAGGCACCCCAACTCGCTCCAACTGAATAGTGGGCTGGGAACTGTAGCACCCAACGCCCCATCAAGAATCCAGCAAACCCAACAACCAGAAGCAACAGAGGAACTCAGGAAACAAAAAAGAACAAAAAAAGAAGAGTCTATAACCTGCACGGAGCCAGAAAATCTCCGGGGTACCCTCCCCCCACCCGCCAACCCTGGCCCGAACAGGGCCAGGCTGGGAAAGGGGACCCGGAGCCAGCAAACGAACAGCTGAAAAGTCACGCCAGGAGCACAGAGTCCAGATGGCAGGACTCCACGGACCCCATAACTGAGTGCAGACCAAGAGAGACACCGGAGCTGTGGGACTGCACAGCTTGGATCAGATGTAAGCAACAGGGGAACTGGGCGGTGCAGACGGGGAGAGCCGGGGCCACCACCACCAAACGACCAATCGCTACACCCCAGCACCACAGCCCCAAAAAGCCCACAGCAGCGCGAGACGCTCACACAACCCAGGACCAGTAAGTTCCCCATTACCCTCCCCATGGGAGACCAGATCTAGCAGAGAACCAAAACCTACAAAGAAGCTAGAGCTCCCTCCCTCCCCCTCCCTACCCCGAGGGAACAAAGGAGCCAGCCACAAATCAGTCGGCCAAAGGTTCCTGCACACTCTGGGAGGACACAGGGACTAGCAGGGGTAGAGTAGCGCCAAGGCAGCAGAGGAGCCTGAGCCCGGCTGCACCAGCCCCGCCCCCTCCCCAACAGGGGCCTGGGGTATTGGAAGCCCCACCTGAGGCGCCTGGGGACTTTTTTTCTTTTTCTTTTTCTTTTTTTGGCCAGTCCTGAGCCTTGGACTCAGGGCCTGAGCACTGTCCCTGGCTTCTTTTTGCTCAAGGCTAGCACTCTGCCACTTGAGCCACAGCGCCCCTTCTGGCCATTTTCTATATATGTGGTGCTGGGGAATTGAACCCAGGGCTTCATGTATACAAGGCAAGCACTCTTGCCACTAGGCCATATTGCCTGGGGACTTTTTGAACAGCAGTCACAGGCTCACTGGGCCCGAACACACGCCCCCCTCGCAGCTGAGGCATGGAGTCTGTGGGCACCAACCCGCGTCCGGACACTTGGCCCAGCTGGTGCTCACGCATACCGCCCCCCACAACAAACTTGAGAGAGGGCACAAGTGCTCTCCAACAGCTCGGGGCAGCACACCCCCAGAGGGAGCACTGGAGTGCACACGCACGCGCCCCCCCCCCAAGGGCCAGCGTGGGCCAGCGTGCTAGTCCTCCAGCAAGAGGACCTCCTGCCAAACCTCCGCAGGAGCTTTACACAGGTGGGCGGGGCCCCCCTGCGGCAGAGCCCGCTCTGATAGGTGCATCTTGCACAGGTGGGTGGGCCGCCCCTCAACAACACCGGCCCCGGAGCAACCCACACAGGTGGGCAAGCTGCCTCTCAGCGGCAATTCTTAATCTGAGAGGTGAGCTCCTCTGACCAAGGTACCGAGTGGAAAAAAGAACCACAGAAGAGAAAAGCCTCCATGCCACACTGAATCAGCGACCAGCCAACCCCCACCAGGGGCACGCTAGGGTCAGCACAACACAGCAGCAGGACACTATCCCTCAGAGAAAGACACAGAACCTACCCACCCCCAAGTGCAGTGAGGGTGACCCCGGCAACAACCGAGATGGTCATGCTTACCCATTGGGCAGCAAGGTTCAACAGCCAAACTCAAACCCAGAGCCAGGACACAAACAAGTCTCCCACTGACAGACCAGTGGGAACCAGCACAAAGCCAACCCAAGGAAGCCAGCTATAGATCTCCAGATGCGCAAATCACAAAGAAATATTACAAATTACATCAAAGGGCAAGCCAACTTGCCAGCTCCAAAAAGCAGCATGACTGAAGAGGAGATGGAGAATAAAAAGGCAACCGAGGCTACAACAGCAGAAATGATGGAACGAAGTCACAAAACAATTCCAGGAGTTTAGAATGGAAGTCTTGAAGGACCTTCAGGAAACCAAGAAAGAAATGGAAGCAAAAATGGATACAGTGCAAACCTCCATTAAAGAAGACCTTAACATCCTGAGAAGCGAAATGCACGAAAAAATCGATTTAAAATACAACTCTTTAAAGGAAGAAATTTCCACAATCAGAGCTGATCTGGCAACCATAAATAGCTCCCTGACATCCATAAACTCCACACTTGAATCCACAGCACAAAGAATTGACCATATTGAAGCTAGAATCTCTCTCTTGGACAATGATGCAGCCGACAAGGACCAGAAAATTACCGCACTCCAAGAAACAGTAAAGCTCCAGGGCAGACTAATCCAGGAGCTAGTGGACAAAGACAAGAGATATAATCTGCGCATAACTGGAATAGAAGAAGGAGCCGAATATCAGAGCAAAGGGCTTCAACATATTTTCAATAAAGTGATTGCAGAAAACTTCCCCAATCTCACAAGGGACCTCACCCAGGTAACTGAAGCCTATAGGATGCCTGGCAGACCAGACCCTAGAAAATCCTCGCCCAGGCACATAATAATCAAGACTACAGATCTCAAGAATAAAGAGCAAATTTTGAATGCAGCCAAAGCGAAGAAAGAAATTTATTACAATGGGGAAAGGATCCAAATAACAGCAGACCTCTCCACACAAACCTACCATGCGCGAAGAGAATGGAAGAACACCATCCAAGTCCTACAGGCCAACAACTGCCAACCCAGAATAAAATATCCAGCGAAGCAAGAGTTCATATTCGAGGGAAAAACCAGATCTTTCCATAGCAAAGAGGATCTAAAGGAGTATGTGAATAAAAAACCAGCCCTACAGCGAATTCTAAGAGGGGAACCCCACCCAACAGAAATCGTACAGGACACACAGACAGAAACAGAAAGAAACTACAATAGCCAGAACCCAAAAGAAAGAACAGCTCACTAAAGACAAGAAAAAAAAGAGAGGAAAAACAGACTAACAGGAAAATGGAAGGGGAAAAAACACTCTTATCCTTGATCTCTTTGAATATAAACGGTATAAACTCTCCGATAAAGAGGAGCAGACTGGCAGAGTGGATCTGCAAACAAAAAGTGGCCATCTGTTGTCTACAAGAGACCCATCTTATAGCAAGGGATAAAAACAGGCTCCGAATGAAAGGATGGAGCAAGATCTTCCAAGCAAACGCACCTACCAAAACAGCAGGAGTAGCGATCCTGATCTCAGACAAGCTGGACTTCTCATTAAAATCAACTCAAAAAGACAAAGAAGGACACTACATTGTAATACAAGGAAAAATCCAGAACCAAGACATCACGGTGATAAATGTATACTCACCGAACAAGAGAGGCCCTACATATGTCAAGCAAATTCTCACAGAACTACAGAACAAGATAGACCCAAATACAACCATAGTGGGTGACTTTAATACCCCACTCTCTCCAAGAGACAGATCCAACACCCAAGGATTAGCAAGGGAGCTGAGGACCTAAGTAACACCATATCCCAAATGGATCTGACAGATCTATACAGAATCTTCCACCCTACAGAGACCCAATACACCTTCCTCTCAGCAGCCCATGGATCATACTCCAAAATAGACCATGTCATAGCCCACACAAAGAACCTCAGCAAATATAAAAGTATCAACATCATCCCATATATTATATCTGACCACAGTGGAATAAAGGTAACCCTCAATAACAACGGTTACCACAGAGGCTATACACATTCTTGGAGGCTAAACCTCTCACTGTTATCTAACACTTGGGCCACAGACCAAATTAAAGATAAAATTAATGAATTCATAAGCCACAATGACAATGAAAATACATCACAAAGGACCCTATGGGATACAGCTAAAGCAGTACTGAGGGGCAAGATCATTGCCCTCAGCACTCACATTAAAAGAATGGAAGCAGAGCAGGTAAATAACCTCTCAATGAAACTAAAACAACTGGAGAAACAAGAAATGATCGAATCCAAAATGACTAGGAGAAGAGAGATCACAAAGATTAAAGAAGAGATAAATCTGATTGAAAATAGAAAGACCATTCAACAAATAAATAAGACTAAAAGCTGGTTCTTTGAGAAAATAAATAAAATCGACAGACCCCTTGCAAGACTTACCAAAAAAAAGAAGAGAAGAGACTCATATACGTAAAATCAGGGACTACACTGGAAAAATAACAACAAATACACACGATATTCAAACAATCATAAGGAACTATTTCCAGAACCTCTACTCACTAAAAAACAATAATTTTACAGAAATGGATCAATTCTTAGAGAAGTATAAACTCCCCAAACTGAACCAAGAAGAAATAAATCAACTAAATAAACCAATAACTTACAGCGAAATACAGGGGGTATTCAAGAGCCTCCCAACAAAGAAAAGCCCAGGCCCAGATGGATTCACCAACGAATTCTATAAAACCTTTAGTGAGAAGCTAATACCAATACTCCTCAAACTCTTCCGCGAAATAGAAACAGAGGGAGAAATCCCAAACTCATTCTATGAAGCTAATATTATACTCATCCCCAAACCAGGCAAAGACCCAACAAAAAAAGAGAACTACAGACCAATATCACTAATGAACACAGACGCAAAGCTCCTCAATAAAATATTAGCTAACAGGATCCAGAAACTGATCAAGAAAATTATATATCATGACCAAGTAGGCTTCATCCCACAGTCACAAAGATGGTTCAATATCCGTAAATCAATCAATGTAATTCACCACATAAGCAGAACTAAAATCAAGAAGCACATTGTTATCTCAGTCGATGCCCAAAAAGCCTTTGACAAAATACAACATCCATACTTATTAAAAGCTCTGGAGAGAACAGGAATAGATGGAACATTCCTCAAAACAATAAAAGCCATATACAACAGACCAACTGCTAACATCGTATTAAATGGGGAGAAACTAAAATCATTCCCCCTAAACTCAGGAACAAGACAAGGATGCCCACTCTCCCCGCTTCTTTTCAACATAGCGCTGGAATCCCTAGCCATAGCAATAAGGCAAGAGGAGGACATCAAAGGGATCCACATCGGCAAGGAAGAAATCAAGTTATCCCTGTTTGCAGATGACATGATCTTATATCTGAAGGACCCAAAAAACTCAGTCCCCAAACTCCTACACCTAATAAACCATTTTGGCAAAGTAGCAGGATACAAAATCAATCCACAAAAATCAGCAGCTTTTCTGTACACCAGCAATACACAAGAAGTAAAGGAAATTATGGACATAATTCCTTTTACAGTAGCCAAAAAAAGAATAAAGTACCTAGGGATCAACCTAACCAAAAACGTGACGGATCTATTTAATGAGAACTATGAAAATCTAATAAAGGAAATCAAAGAAGACACAAGGAGATGGAAAGACCTCCCATGCTCATGGGTAGGCAGAATCAATATAGTGAAAATGGCCATATTGCCCAAATTGTTATACAAATTCAATGCAATACCTATCAAAATCCCAGCCACATTCTTCACTGAAATAGAGAAACCAATCCATAAATTCATATGGAACAGCAAAAGACCTAGAATAGCCAAAGCAATTCTAGGCAAAAAAAAGCAGTGCAGGAGGTATCACAATACCAGACTTCAAGCTCTACTACAGGGCCGTCATAACAAAAACAGCCTGGTATTGGTATAAAAACAGATCGGAAGACCAATGGATTAGAATTGAAGATCCAGAAATAAAACTGCACTCTTACAGTCAGCTGATATTCGACAAAGGAGCTAAAGACATACAATGGAATAAACATAGCCTCTTCAACTACTGGTGCTGGGAGAACTGGGCAGCCATATGCAGAAAACTCAAAGTAGACCCAAGCCTATCACCATGCACCAAGATCAACTCAAAATGGATCAAGGACCTCAATAAAAGGCCTGAATCCTTGAAACTACTGAAGGACAGAGTAGGAAAGACGCTAGAACTTATAGGCACAGGAAGGAACTTCCTAAATATAATCCCAGGGGCACAACAAATAGGGGAGAGATCCGACAAATGGGACTACTACAAATTAAAAAGTTTCTGCACAGCTAAGGACATAGCCACCAAACTAGAAAGACAGCCAACCATATGGGAAAGGATCTTTACCAGCACAGCAACAGACAAAGGCCTGATATCTGTCATCTACAGAGAACTCAAAAAACTAAGCTCCTCCAAGCCCAGTAAACCAATTAGGAAATGGGCAAAGGAGCTAAAGAGAGACTTCACAAGAGAAGAGATAAAAATGGCAAAGAAACATATGAGGAAAAGTTCAACATCCCTGGCAGTAAAGGAAATGCAAATAAAAACAACCCTGAGATACCACCTCACTCCAGTTAGAATGGCCTATACTATGAACTCACGCAACAACAAATGCTGGAGGGGGTGGGGGGAAAGAGGAACCCTCCTCTATTGTTGGTGGGAGTGCAAATTAGTACAACCACTTTGGAGAACAGTATGGAGGTTTCTCAAAAACTCAATATAGACCTACCCTATGACCCAGCCATACCACTCCTAGGCATCTATCCTGAACAACAGGTCCCAAGATATCAAAAAGACATCTGCATTTCCATGTTTATTGCTGCACAATTCACAATAGCCAAAATATGGAAACAACTCAGATGCCCCTCCACAGATGAATGGATCCAAAAAATATATACACAATGGAATACTACATAGTGATTAGAAGTGGTGAAATATTGGCATTCGCAGGGAAATGGTCAGAAGTTGAACAAATAATGTTGAGCGAGACAAGCCTAGAACACAGAAAACAAAGGGGCATGATCTCCCTGATATATGACTGTTAAGGTTGGGGGAGGGGGAGACAGTAGAGACCAGGTCTGTGAAACCAAAAATTTCTTGTTAAATGGTATTTCCCACAGGTTTGGGTCAGCGACCCTACACTATGTAACTAAAACCAAACAACTACTCAACATATAAAGGTCAAAAATTGACCTCTCAGTGGATCAGAATAGCTCAAAAGCTATGTATATATGTTCATATAAGACTATTGTCGACATACTGTCTATTGTGGACATTACATTTAAAGCCCTAGGTGAATTTTCTTCGGCGTAGGCCACATGGCTATTGTATATGTTCTTGGTACATTGTATATTGTATATATGTCTACTCAACTAGGGAAGGGAAAGTAAAACAGGATGTAAGATATCACAAGTAATGTACACACTGCCCTACTATGTAACTGTACCCTTTTTGCACAACAACTTGTCAAAAAAACCCTTTTCTTTAATTAATAAATAAATTACAAAAAAATAAAATAAAATAGATGTGGAAGTAAAAAAAAAACCACCAACAGATAATAAGCGAATATAGCTAAATAAATATCTCCACAGACATTTGATCATCTCTGAGAATTGCCATGGAGACTTTCTTATCTCATCATTGTCACAGAGCAATACAAGAATCCACACTGTCCGCTTCTATTTGGATTTCTGATCCTGTGGCTGCAGATAGGAACACCTCTGTGATTTTGAACTTTGATCATGTGCCCCTCCTTAGGAACAACTATGAGATTTTGAATGTGCCAGTAGTCATCAGATGAGAATGAGAGAGGGGGCAGGTGCAGACGCCGAGTCTGTGGTTCTGCTTAATGTCTGATTCTGCCAGGGCAGCTCTACCCTAACTCCTTAGGATGTCCTCTAAGCCTGAAGCATTAATGTTGACAAGCAAGGATAGCTCTGCAAGAAATAGGAAACCCAGAAAGAGGGCGAGCTTACTATTGCTCACTTAACTTGCCCCAGAGATGGGATTTGAAATTCTGGAAGACACCGACAGTTTTGATCTGATAGTCACCACTGCATTGTCTTCTAGAGCAAGATTAAGGAAGGATATGAAAGGTGGGAGGCAACCTGGTGTTATAGTAGACTGAAGCCAGTGAGGAGGCGGCATTTCACCTCTACCGAGAGCAAACTAGGTCTTTGAATTTGAATGCAACAGTAAAACAATTTAAGAGTCATCTAAAAGGTAAGCAAGACATTTTAAGGTGTTCACTTTTGAAAAGGGTATGGGGTCAGAATTTATGGGAAATTTTTGTTTCTTTTTCTTGAATAGAGTGCAAGGAAAAGTAGAGCTAACAGAAGGAATACCAATCTGCAATGGTAAAAGATACAAAAGCATCTGCACAACGTCAGTGTGTTGAGTGATGCTTAAAAATGTAGGCAAAAGTACAATATTACAGGGTTGAGGCAGAAGTATTCTAAAGGAAGAATCTACAGGGGACTGTGAGACTCACAGACGGCCATTTTAGCCTATTTTTTTTTAATACTAACTTTTCCTTCCACCTAAGACAGTGGATGCAATTAATGTTTTGTGTTCATTCTGAATTTTCTGTAGTAGGTATGCCTCTGACCAACTCTTGCAGGACAGACTTATATCTAAATTATATTCTTCAGTTTGTAGAAATGGACACAACATTTAGAAAGGAAGTAAGTTTCCTGAATGGTCTTCTAAGTTATGTCCTGGAGGGTCAGAAGAATTTATACTGAAGTGGTTTTGATACCTGTACTTAATTATTTCATTTAAAACTTTATATTATAGAAGATTAAAAAAGTATAGGGTCATCGCTTCTCGGCCTTTTGGCTAAGACCAAGTGTAAAAATTATAGGGTCTCCATTAAATTAGATTTCCTGTTTACATTTCTGGTTTGTTTTTTTCTGGTAGTTGTGCTAGTTCCTTGAAATGTGTATAAAATTTGCATTTGCTAGACTAAAAATAATTTTAGTCCTAATTTCCATGGACTTTGTAAATATACAATGGAATCATACCCATAAAGCCTTGACATCTATTTCCTAACATCAATTGAGTATTTATCATAGCTAGGCATTGTGCTGATTATAATACTAAATTCCATGCTTTCTAAATCTAGTGTAGAAGTGTAGAAGCCCTGGCTGTCCATATCCATGCAGAACCATGATCTTGACCCTTACCTATTAACAGATCACAAGCTGGAGTATAGATCGGCATGTCACCGTGTTTCTCTCCTAAGGAGATCTTATTATCCACTCGGGTTTAGAACCACCTATTTAGTCTTAAGACTCACCCTGTAAGGTAATGACTAATTATAGTTTTCTTTTTTTTTTTCACAGTGAGTCTCAGTGGGCTACAAATATTAAGCATTGTTTTCATCTCAGAAATGTCTGTATCTTTGCTATACTAGAATAATGAACTTGTAGTAGGAAATACATTTTTTTTTTTTTTTTGCCAGTTCTGGGCTTGGACTCAGGGCCTAAGCACTGTCCCTGGCTTCTTTTTTTCTCAAGGCTAGCACTCTGTTACTTGAGCCACAGTGCCACTTCTGGACATTTTCTATATATGTGGTGCTGGGGAATCGAACCCAAGCCTTCATGTATATGAGGCAAGCACTTTTGCCACTAGGCCATATTCCCAGCCAGGAAATACATTTTTTTTTTCTTCAAAGATCCCATAGTCTACTGAAAGAGCAGGGACAGAGAGTAAATGCATGTGTATGTGGCAGAGTCTATGAGAGATGGGAGTTTTAAGGGAAAAACCATTCATGTGTGGAGAATGAAGGTGAGAAAGCTTCACAGCAGATGAGAGCAGTTCAGGCACATGCAGAGCCAAGAACATACAAACCAGCCCATTGTGTTGGAATACCAGCAATTGTTCAACATAGCTGTTGGGTAGAGCATGTGGTAGAGACACAGACTTTGAAATCTGTTGGATATTGGTAAAGATGTTGGATTCATTAGAAGAGACCATAGGCAAATCACCTAATTTTCTTGAATATCAGATTTCTCAGCTGAGATAATAAATCCTCTCCATCTTTCAGAGTATTTGTTGCAGCTGGGGCCTTAACTCAATGGCAGAGTGTTTGGTTGGCACTACAAGGAAAAATGTTTGTAAAGGAAAAAAAATATGTTAATTTCTTCTAATTTCAGTATTAATATCACAAGTCCTCTCTCCCTCCCTCATTTTCTTTTCCCTTCCTTCCCCCCTTCCTTCTTCCTTTCCCCCCCTTCCTTCCTCCTATCCCAGCTTTCTTCCCTTCCTCCCTTCCTCCCTCCCTCCCTCCCTCTTTCTTTCCTTCCTTTCTTTTGCTGGTCCTGGGGCTTGAATTCAGGGCCTGGGCTGTCTCTGAGCCTCTCTGTGCTCAAGGCTAGCACTCTACCACTTGAGCCACAGTGCCATTTCTGGCTTTTTCTGTTTATGTGGTGCTGAGGAATTGAACCCAGGGATTCATGCATGCTAGGCAAGTACTCTACCACTAAGCCACATCCCTGGCCTTCTTTTCTTTTTTCCTTTTCTGATGTTGGGGATAGAACCCAGGGCCTGTATATATATATATATATTACACAGTGCTGTACTGTTGAACTATATACCCAGCCCTACAAGGCTTTGTCCTGAAAGCATTTGGCCTTTGTTATCAATATTAGCTCTTATTATTAAAATTGGAGAAAATTAGCTAGTCGTATGAGCTGGTGATTCACACCAATTATCTTATTCTCAAGAGGCTGAGGTCTGAGGAGTGAAGTTTAAAGCCAGGCTCGGCAGACAAATCTAAGAGACTGTTATCTCCAATTAACCAGCAAAGAGACAGAAGTGGGGGTGTGGCTCAAGTGGTGGAGCTCCCGCCTTGAGCAAAAAGCTGAGAGCTGGTGGCTCCAGGAACAGCATATTTGAGAAAACTGTGGACAGTTACCTCTACTCATACTATTTTGTCATGGAGAAGGATGAATTTCAGAACATTACTCTAGATGACACATGGTAATAGTAATGACATTGGAGATGAACAGAAAATGATAGATTCAGAAGTATTTAAGATATCATTTAATTTGTCACATGGAAGGCAAAACTAAGCACAGACAAAATGAACAAAGGTTATTTAGTCATAAATTTACAACCAAGGAACACAGTTGTTGTTCTTTTCCATTTTAGCATATTGTCAATGATGTTGATTAGGCATGAGTTTATAGTATGAAAATGAAACACTAATGCAGTCTATGACTGGCAAGCATTTGTTTTTTGCACAGTGACTTGCTTATTGACATGACAGTCATAAAGTCTATGCACTTGGAAGTTGCCTAGAAAAATAAAGTAGCAAAAAAGGACATCCCAAGAGAGTCCAACTAGCAAGGAGAGGCATAGATCAAATAAAATGAGAAAGTAAAAATGGTGTACTTACCAGAAAGCACATACCCAGGAAAGCCTTCCAGTTGCAAGAGAACAAAGGGAGGTGATGGGAGACAAATCATTTTTTTTTAAATCAACTAACTCTCAAAGACACATATATTAAAATTATCCAGTAGAGCTGAGTGCAGGTGGTTGATACCTATAATCCTAGCAACTCAGGAGACTGAGATCTAAGGATCACAGTTCAAAGCCAGCCTGGGCAACAAAGTCCTTGAGACTCTTATCTCCAATTAAGTACCAAAAAACCTGGAAGTGGAGTTGTGGCTCATGTGGTAAAGCAGTAGCCTATACGAACAGGTACAGGGACAGACCCCGAGTTCAAGTCCCAGGATTGACACACAGACACAGACACACACAGACACACACAGACACATATACACACAGACACACACACACTATACAGTACAAAATAATGAAACAGGCAATGTCCCGGAAAATTGTATACCCATAGTACTCAACTAATAAGGAATGGGAGGGGTCATTTTTACTTTTACTGTTATTTTAAAGGGGTTACAGTTAAATAAATCAGGTATAGAGTACACGTCTCTTTGGACAATCTCACTCCTTTCTTTGTACTCTTGCAGTTTTTCATTTCCACCACTACCCACAAGATGTATAGTTCATTTTCCAAGTCATTTTTCAAGCTTGGAAAGGTGTTTCTCACTTTAAGTTGGAAACTTTGGAGGCAATGGAGAATTTCTTAAGGGCTACCAGGTACATTTGGCAGTTGTTGGTTGGTATAAAGAGACATGAAGTTTGGAGACATTTCAAAAGAGCAGGGTTATTAAATGCAAATGAAGTGTGGATACTGGATCTAACTGGCATGATCTTGACATCTTGGTAGATGATGGGGACTTTCCAGAAAACTCTCAGAGGTGAAATTCGCTTCCTCACCCCCAGGGTGAGAGGCTTATCTATATGCCTAGAAGCAGATGGGGTGGAACTTGAACAATAGGGTCTGAGACCAGCCAGCCCAGTACTATGAACTCACTGAGACTCTTTGAAATCTCAAGCTCCCTGTGACCCTGCCTCTTGACCATGACCTATTTAGGGCCCCTCCACCTCTGTGCCATTGTGCCATGCTTTGTGTCGCCTGACTCTCCTCAGGTCACCTTGGTGTCACTCTTCAGCTCTCTATTAGAGTTGATTTGGTTTGTTGAGATAATCTTTCTGTTCTTTCTTTACTAACTTCATGGCTCAATTTCCTAACAGTATCAAGTGCATTTGAGGCTGCAAGTTTTGGGGAGACATGTATTCACTCATAGTTGCTGGCTTCCTAATAAAGACTCCTATTACAACCTCTCCAAATGTATCTCATGATCCAATTCCCATATAAAACTAGGAGTGGAGTTGGGTCAGCTTTAGGAAATGATCATTTCCTGTAACAACTCTTGTTACTAGAGTACTCTGTTGAGGTCATCATAAGAGGAGCGGCCACCAGGGCAGATGCTTTTTCTTTGTTATGGAATAGGAAGGTACTGAGGTATCCCACGCCTCCAGTCCTAGCACTTGGGAGACAGCAGCAGGGAGTTAGCCAGTTTGAGGCCAGATTAGGCTACATAGGAAGTTATAGTCCATCCTGAGCTTTTGAAGGAGCAAGAATTTATCAATCAATCAGTCAATCCACCCCAAACTTCAGTAGATAAAAAACTGGTGTTGGGGCTGGGGATATGGCCTAGTGGCAAGAGTGCTTGCTTCGTATACACAAAGCCCTGGGTTCGATTCCCCAGCACCACATATATAGAAAATGGCCGGAAGTGGCGCTGTGGCTCAAGTGGCAGAGTGCTAGCCTTGAGCAAAAGGAAGCCAGGGACAGTGCTCAGGCCTGAGTCCAAGCCCAGGACTGGCCAAAAAAAAAAAAAAAAAAAAAAAAAAAAGAAGAACTGGTGTCGAGGGCATTGCATTTGGGGAAGGGGGGCATTTAAAGACAGCCATAAACCTCACTTGCCTGCAGATGTAAATGAAACTTACATACTGTTTCAGATTGGATTCTCCCAACGGAAGTTAGAAAAAGATCAGTCTCAAACAGCTCATGTCAAAAAAGAATAATTACAATAATTACGCTTGAAATTTGTAACTTTTTTTTCTTATTTATTGTCAAAGTGATGTACAGAGAGGTTACAGTTTCATATGTTAGACATTGGATACATTTCTTTTTTTTCTTTTTTTTTTTTGCCAGTCCTGGGCCTTGGACTCAGGGCCTGAGCACTGTCCCTGGCTTCTTTTTTGCTCAAGGCTAGCACTCTGCCACTTGAGTCACAGCGCCACTTCTGGCCGTTTTCTGTATATGTGGTGCTGGGGAATGGAACCCAGGGCTTCAAGTATACGAGGCAAGCGCTCTTGCCACTAGGCCATATCCCCAGCCCCTGGATACATTTCTTGTACTGTTTGTTACCTCCTCCCTCATTCCCCCCATTGTAACTGGTTTTAAAGAGAATAATTTTTGACGATCTGAGCACAAATGTTTGGTTTTTATAGTGAGAGAAAAGATGAAGAAAGTAAAACAAATGGTCAAAATACTAGGAATCAAACCCAGGGTTTCAAGCATGCTATGTAAGGGCTCTACCACTGAGCTACGTCCCTAGATAGGCTTACTGTGTGTGTGTGTGTGTGTGTGTGTGTGTGTGTGTGTGTGTGTGTGCGTGTGCGCGCGCGCGTGAACTCAGGGCTTTGGCACTGCTCCTGAGCTTTTGTGGTCAAGGTTAGCACTCTACAACTTGAACCACAGCTCTACTTCAAGCTCTTTTTTTTTTTTTTTGTAGTTAACTGGAGGTAAGAGTCATATGGACTTTCCTACCTAGGCTGGCTTTGAACTGTGATTCTCAGAGGTCTGCCTTGAGTAGTTAGGATCATAGGTGTGAGCCCCCATACTCGTTCTTGTAGGAGACTTCCTTGGGGAAATTGGATATTCCCTTGGGGAAATTATCTCTCTAATTCTAATTTCCTAGGTAGATTGGATAAACAGCTTAATTTCAGCTTAGAGACATGGAATAAGTGCATTTTGATGTTTGGCTTTGAGGGCGAGGGTCACGGGGGGTGGGGGGGAGCATCCCCCCAGCATAACAGCCTAGTCTATAGCAAAGGTTCCATGTAATTTAGATTAGCCTGTATCATAACTTGTGGAGTTTTTCAGAGAGCTCCAAGACAAAAAATATATCAGATTCAGGTTATTCAGAGTGCTTATTAAAAAGGAATGGAAAAGTACAGGGTAATTAAACAGAATGCTTTGGGAAAAATATAAAAAATCTCCTTAATCTTACATGTACTTCAAATTGCTTTCATGTGCTTTGTTTCTGTAAAGCAAACTTTTCCACAAGAATCTTGGCCTAAATAAATCTTGGCCAGGGAAATTAGTCTTCTAAAAGGTGCTGATGATAGGGGAAAAATTAGTAATATAATATTGCTGCGAAACTGCCCATCTAATTAATTTTGAGCACTAGTGACAGGTTTTTTTTTTAATTTTTTGGGCAGGTTTTTTTTCTTTCTCTGTCTCTTTTTTATTACTAATCCTACTCTAACACACTTCAAGAAGTTCCCTTTAGCTGGATCCTCAAGAAAATATTCTTTGTCTTCTTTATTGTAACTTAGTATCTCCACTTAAAACGCCTTAAGGAAAAAGAGATTGCAGGAGAGGTAGGAAGAGACAAGCACAGGGCTTAAAGGACTTGCTTCTAACAGGCATGTACACGAGACCTTTATACTGTTCAGAAGTTCTGCAGGGTGGGGCGGGGTCATTTTGGGATTAATGATGAAGGCGTCCTGTCACCTTTGAGCATGAACGTCTTTTACCTTGTAGCTCTGCCACAAAGAGGCCATTGTACTTCAATACAGAAGTTCCTAACTATGACCTACACACCAGCAAAGGGGACCACAGGGGTGGTGCCTTACTGAAAGTTTAGGTAGCATTTTCAAGATAATTAGTTTAACCACATGCCCAGACTAAGTTGTTACAGTTTCCTGGGCACCACAATTAAAAGTGATTTATTTTAAAGTTGTGTAAATAGGGCTTTGTTCTTTCTTTCCTGTATGTAGATCTCTGCAGGATAGAAACCTGCTTGCAAAGCTCTGGGTCAAAACTTCATGAGACAAAAAGTATTGTTGTAGTTAGAATGAATGGCAAGGAACATTTACGATTCGGGACATGTGGTCACAGAACTAAATAAAAATAAGATCTATGAGTTTTCTTCTGTATACACTGATCCAGAAAAAGGCAGCTGAGCATATAGTCAGCCCTCTATCGGTTTCCACATCTGCAGATTCCACCAGTGGTGGATGGAAAATACTCTATTGTCTGTTCTGAACATGTATCGGTTTATTTCTTGAAATTATTCTGTAAGCAATACAGTAAAACAGCTAGTTAGATAGTATTTGCATTATATCATTAATTATAAATAATGTAGAAATTATTTAAAGAATATGGGAGAATAGGTGTAGGTTACATAAAAATAGAGTCACGGACTGCATAATGTCATAGAACAATTTTTTGACACAAAGGCAAACCATATACAATGATGGTCCCATAAGATTGTAAGGATTTATTCAAAAATGTTTTATGGTGTTAGGGATTGTATATTATTCAAGTTCTCTACCACTGAATGACGGAACTGAAAATGTTTCTATTGCTTTAAAACATAGCATTGTAACCACTGACTGATTTAATTGTGGCCATGCTGTTGGAAAGCACACTTAAAGTGTTGTGACAGTCATCGAAGATTAATTCATTAGTGGAGAGAGAAAAAAATAATTTATGAATCTAACAGAGACTAAGTGTGCAACTAAATGAAAAATGAAGGTTCCCTTTAGCTTCCTAGTTTCTATGAATAATCGCAGGTATTTGAGATCCACTTGTGAAAAGCATTTCAGTTAAGTTTCTCAATAAGGTGCATCTCATAGTTTAACAAGAACTTATTTTATTATAGAAGGATAAAGGCAAACAAAAAAGAGAAATACCTCTAGCTCCCGACGCAGGCCTTAAAGATTCAAAATGGCAGTTTCGACCTCTAGCTTATGTACTTTTCTGATCTAGGAAAATAACACTCTAGTACTTAGATAATGGTTTGTTGGGTGTGTCAGAAGTGCGAAGAAAGATCTAGACAGACCCAAAACACTGAGACAATTGGCGATTTTAGAACTTTCCCTTTGCTAAACCCTCTCATTAATTTCCTATCTTTTTGCCTATTATAAGGAGTTTACAGCTTTTAACACATCGCAAAGGAGGTTAGTGCTGGTGGGCCCTTTATGTATTTCCTGGTAGTTTAACACATAAAAGTAAAAGTGAGACATGCTAACTGGCTCATTTCTGTAATCCTGGCTACTCAGGAGCCTGAGATCTGAGGATGGGGATTCGAAGCTAGCGTGGGCAGGAAAGTCTATGAAACTCTTACCTCCAATTAAACACCAAACAGCCAGAAGTAGAGCTGTGGCTCAAGTGGTAGAGTGCTAGCCTTAAGCAAACAAACTCAGGGACAGTGCTCATGTCATGAGCTCAAGCCCCAGGACACCCTTCCCATCCCTCAAAAAAAAAAAAAAAAGATAGATGTGGTAGCAGTGCGAACTAGTAGTTTTGTTTTTTTCCATTTTTGCTTCCTGGTTTCAATGTCTTGGTCTGGCAGTTTTATTAAGTACTAATGTTAATTTCACTGCCTCCTCATCTATCCTGGCTCCTGAATATAGCAGTGAACAGTGATGACCTTGACATTTATTCACCGACTCAAAGCAACTTGTAGTCCTGGGAACTCTGTTCACTTTGCTGTGTCCTTTCCGTGTTTAGATATGCTGATTCTCTATGTCTTTGCTGTGTTTAAGATAGGTTATAGGCTGGGAATGTGGCTTAGTGGTAGCGTGCTTGCTTAGCGTGCATGAAGCCCTGGGTTCAATTCCTCAGCACCACATAAATAGAAAAGGCCAAAAGTGGCACTGTGGCTCAAGTGGTAGAGTGCTAACCTTGAGCAGAAGAAGCTCAGGAACAGTGCCCAGGCCCTGAGTTCAAGCCCCAGGCCTGGCAAAACAAGAAATTGTTCTTGTCCTTGGCCTTGAACACTGTGGCTGAGTTTCTTTGCTCAGGGCTAGTGCTCTACCACTTGAGCCACAGCTCCACTTTGGGAATATTTGTAGCTAATTGGAGATATGAGTCTCACAATCTTTCCTGTCTGGTTTCGAACCATGATCCTCAGATTTCAACTTCATGACTAGCCACCTCCATCTGATGTTAGTCACAATTTTATTGCAAATTTATGTTTGCTCATTTCTGTCTCCCAATCCATAAATAGACAGTGTCTTGCTCCCAGTATTCATGTGGCACTTAGAAAATAGTGCATAAATGAAGTAGCATTTACACTGAAACCATAGGGAGACCTGGGAGCTAGCCAGACAAAGCATGTATAATGAGGGATGCACTAGGAAGAACTTTGGGACTGTTTTCAACAGGTCAAGGCCATTGGGAGGGATTACCACGGTACTGGATTCAAAAATTTGTTTTGTGAGGGGTTGGTAGGGTTGGGAAAGTTCACAGAGAAGGGTGATGGAGTGACATTGACCAACGTACATGGTACTTAATAACTGATGTGTTGAATTGAAATCTCTTTGTACAACTACTTAAAATAACATTAAAAAAAGAAATTTCTTTTGTGAAACAGAAAAATTCCTATTGTCTTTTTTAGGGGGAAAGGAAATTGTGTTTTTATGATGTACTGTATTTAGTGTTTAAGCTAGGATCATTAGAGGTGCAGAAAAGTAAAGAGATAAAAATCGTAGTGGAGTTAGTGTTTGGGGGTGATGGTATTATGCAGCTGTTGGGTAAGGTGACTCACTCCAGCCTGGGATGTGGCGGTTCCAAGAAGCGATGGAGAATGTAGCAAGTACAAATTAGAATGAGTGGGCTGCTGATAGGATCTGTTGTTTTTGTTCTGAAGAGAAAAACAAATCACTTTGGAGTGTATTGTTTGACTTCTTAAAGTTCCTGTGACTTTTTTTTTTTGTTGTTGTTAAAGTTGTTAGCAAATTAGGGCTAATCATTGACTAATCACAGTTTTATTAATTCTATTAAAAATTTTAAGTTGCTGTACAAAGGGATTTTAATCCAAGCAAATTAGGGCTAATCATTGACTAACCACAGTTTTATTTATTCTATTAAAATTTTTAACTAGTTGTACAAAGGGATTTCAATCCAAGAAGTCAGATTATGAGAACAATACATCTTGATCAATGTCATTCCTCCCATATTTTTCCTTCTCATCTTTTTTTTTCTTTTTTGTGCTAGTCCTGGGGCTTGAACTCAGGGTCTGGACACTGTCCCAGAGCTTCTTTTTGCTCAGGGCTAGAACTCTACCACTTGAGCCACAGCACCACTTCTGGCTTTTTCTGTTTATATGTTGCTAAGGAATCGAGCCCAGGGCTTCATGCATGCAAGGCAAGCAAGCTACCACGAAGTCACATTCCTAGCCCAACCTTTTATTATTCTTTGAAACAGGATGTCAATGTGTAACCCAGACTGGCACAGAACTCATGATCCTGCTTCCGTGTCCAGAGTGCCGTCATGCATTGCCACCCTTGGCACAGGAAATTACTGGCCACTTTAGTGGTCCTTTCTAAGTCAATTGAGTACTTAGGTAGTTAATTACCAGGAAACTATATTTCGGTTTTTTTGGGTTGTTTTTTTTTTTGGTGAGGGTAGGGGAAATGAGTTGTAGAGGAGATTAGCTAAAATGTTGCACAATTTAAAATATATGAAAATACTTGGGCTGGGAATGTATGTATGTGAATATATATATATATATACACACACACAAATATATGGGAAGATATATGTATGTATGTATATTATGTATGTATATATATATGAAAATACTACTCATTTAGCTTACTTTATATCTCTAAAGTTAGAAGTAAAACTGTAATTTGGGAACTGAGATTATGGTGACTCTTGTTTGTAATCCTATTTTTTTTTTTTTTTTTTTTTGTTTTTTTTTGTGGGTTTTTTTTGCCAGTCCTGGGCCTTGGACTCAGGGGCTGAGCAGTATCCCTGGCTTCTTTTTTGCTCAAGGACACTTGAGCCACAGCGCCACTTCTGAACGTTTTCTATATATGTTGTGCTGAGGAATCAAACCCAGGGCTTCATGTATAGGAGGCAAGCACTCTTGCCACTAGGCCATATTCCCAGCCCCTGTGATCCTTTTTATTCAGGAGGCTAAGATGTGAGGGATCTTGGTTTCAAATCAGCCCTGGGAGGAAAGTCTATAAGATTCCTTTTTATGCGTGTGTGGGTAGAAGGGCTTGAACTCAGGACCTAGGCACTGTTCCTAAATTTCTTTTGCTCAACGCTTGCGCTCTACCACTTGAGTCACAGTGTTACTTCTGGCTTTTTTGGAGTAGTTTATTATATTTATTATAAAAGTCTCACAGACTTTTCTGTCCAGGCTGGCTTTGAAGCGTGATCCTGAGATCTTTGCCTCTTGAGTTGCTAGGATTACAGGCATGAACCACCGGATGCCCAACTTTCATGACAATTAACCACCCAAATTCCAGAAGTAGATTTGTAATTCAGCTTTGAGTGAAAAAATAAGGAAAAATGTGATGCTTTGATTTTAAGTCCCAATAATGGCATACAACAAATAACAAACAAACACCAAGAGGAGTTGTAGAGGAAACGAGCAGCTCTTATTAAATACAAATATGTCATTAAAATCAGATGATTCTCCTTTGTTTATTATTCCTTCATATGTTAAGGAAGAAGTTTTTCTTTTAAGAAATACCATTGCATGCATTATAAACCAATGAAAAAGTAAGTGTATGATGGCTTTTAGAGCGTAGTAGAGATGTTCCCAAATTTTCAAAAAATTTATGGCACAAAATATGGATGCTGATTCATTTATTTTGGGAATGAAGAATTTCAAGTATATTTTTATTTCCTTTTCACACTTTCCCAAATCATAAGTTTATTAACTTTGGAAGTATATAATTTTCTTTGTATATCTATTGACTATATAAATGTTTCTCACTGTCATTTTGAATAATGAATACCAAGTTAAGTATAAACTATAAATTCATACATATCACAGGCACATATCCACTTCGGTTTTCAGCTGGACCTACAATCACAACTACTTTTACTGACCACTGGCTGATAACGGAATTTTAATTTACAGTGTTAGTTGATGTCCACTAGGGGGACCAAGCCTTGAGCAGAGAATAGGCACTCTGTTAGTCCTCCAAGAGGTGGAAACGCCAAGCCATTCCACATTCTCCAGCTAAAACTCTATGTGATTGCTCTGGGTTTCCTATACCTAAACCAGCCCCTCTACATGATAGACAAGCTCATTTATGAAACGCTAGGAAATCAGAGCTGAGCAAAGGCTAATCTAGGATCTGATCATTTGAAAGCTGATCAATTCATAGAAAACTACTATTGGTTTAAATTTGTTCAGCTGTTAATAAATACTAAGGTGCCTACTTACAAGTGTTTTTTTTAAATAATTTTTTTATTATCTTTAAGTAGTTGTACAAAGGGGTTTCAATAGAATGTGCCACTTTGTGAATACAATGCACCTTGATCAATGTGACCCCTACAAGATTTCTTTTAGTGAATGCACTTAATTTTATATAATCCAATGGAATAATACCAACAAGTTGAATTTAAAAAATTAATGACAAATTCAAGCAACAATAAGTATTAAATTCCAGAGCATTACTGTAAGTGAAATAATACACACAGAAAAGATCATATTGGTTACATAAAAGAAAACCACAACACTTGACTGCTTAAACAATAAGATAAAGGTAAATTTTAAAATAAGACTCCATAATGTAGTAATATATTTTGATTCATGATGTCTATTTAAAAATAAGTTTTGCAACTGTTTTGTTTCCTTCATGACTAACTTAAAGATCAACAAGCCAGAAACTTGTTTGTAATTAAAAACATTACATGTTGGAAATACTGTTTTCCCAAATAAAGTCAATACATAAATCAGAACTCTTTGAATTTCTTTCTTTCTTTTTTGGCCAGTCCTGGGGCTTGGACTCAGGGCCTGAGCACTGTCCCTGGCTTCTTTTTGCTCAAGGCTAGCACTCTGCCACTTGAGCCACAGCGCCACTTCTGGCCATTTTCTGTATATGTGGTGCTGGGGAATTGAACCCAGGGCCTCATGTATAGGAGGCAAGCACTCTTGCCACTAGGCCATATACCCAGCCCCTGTTCTTGTGATTTTGCACTAAAGACTCACCTGGTCATTGCTTACTGCATGCTAGGCAAGTACTCTACTACTAAGCCACATTCTCAGCCCTGTACACTTATTTTTTTGTTTTCATTTTCTTAAAATATTTTGACATTTTCTGAAAGTTAACATTTAAAGAAAGAAACAATTTTATTTCATGTAAATGTCAGACTCTCACCTCATAATATTTTTCAAAATAGACAATAGTAAGTGCGGTCAGATAGGAATCACTTTAGTGGCATTATAAATTCTAAGTTATTCTTAACTCTGGTTTTTACTTCATCTGCCAAATTTAGTATGAAAAGTCAGTCTTCATGTGAATGATGAAAATATGTATACAATAAGAAAACAAAGACAATGCAGTTAAACAACAAAGTTCATTATCTTGTATGGGGATAGGCATTGCAGAACAGAATTCAGGAAGGCACTGCAGAAACTAAATGTCCACTAGATGCCACACTTCCTTTGCTGAAGAAAGCATTACTTTGACTTCTGGCAAGCTTTCTGTAGATGGCATTGTATGTACTAACAGGGCCTGACACATTGTCTTTTCCCTGGCGCTCTCTCTGCCCCATCTTGCCCAGTGATCTATCCACTGGACATAGAGGTAGTGGAGCCTTGTACAGCTCAGTTGAATCCTTAGGCTCTCACAGGGAGAGTTTCCCTGTGTTGACTTTAAAAATGATGTCCAAATGAACAGTGTTTGTCTAAAACAATGTGAACAGTGGTTGTTTTGGAGAACTTATTTGGTTACTTTTATCCATCCAGCATGTTTTAAATAGCACGTATTTTATTTTTCATTTTCCTTAACTTGTGTTCTGTTTTTTGTTCTTTTAAAAAAGAGAAAGAGAAGAAAAAGGCAACTAGGGCATGCTGACATTTCATTTTGTTTTCAGAGATTGCTGAAAAGAAAGCATTTTCCCTAGGCTGAACTCAATAATGAAATGAGTAGAATTCAGTAAACTAAGTCCGAGGCATTGTACCCACTCCCACCCTACATGACGAGACCAGCCAATGAGCAGCCTGAGAATGCAGAAGGGTTATTTCACACTTGAATCACAGGTAGTTGATGTGCTTGTGAGTGACCAATGATGAAGGTAGCTTTTGGCCATGTAGGAGAAATAGCATACTGGAATAGTCAGACAATGTGAGGCCAGTCCTCTGGTTCCCTCCAGATTATCTGTCAGCTCAGTGATTCTTCCCTTGGGCAGCTACAAGGCAAGCACTCTTGCCACTAGGCCATATTCCCAGCCCGGGCCTGGGCTCTGTCCCCAAACTTCTTTTGCTCAAGGCTAGCATTCTACCCCTTGAGTCATAGCCCCGCATCTAGTTTTTTTTGGAGTAGTTTATTGGAGATAAGAGTCTCAGGGATTTTCCTGCCTAGGCTGGCTTCAAACCACAATCCTCAGATCTCAGCATCCTGAGTAGCTGGGATTACAGGCTTGAGCTCTTTTGTGGGTCTGGTCACTCTAATCTCTCCCTCCACCTCCCTCCCCATCTCTTTCCTTTTCTCTCTCCCTCCTTTCCCTTTCTTTCTTCCCATATTTTCTTCTTTCTTTAGGATTTTTGAGACAGGGTGTCCTTGTGAAAGCTGAAAATTCTGCTTCAGCTCCCAAGATCTGGGACCACAATCCTGTACCGCCATGCCTACCTGCAAGAACAGATTCTGCCCTGTAATTCTAGTTCTTTTTTTTTTTTTTTTTTTGCCAGTTCTGGGGCTTGGACTCGGAGCCTAAGCACTGTCCCAGGCTCCTTTTTGTTCAAGGCTAGAGCTCTACTGCTTGAGCTACAGCACAATTTCCAGCTTTTTCTGTTTATGTGGTACTGAGGAATTGAACCCAGGGCTTTGTGCATGCTAGGCAAGCACTCTACCGCTAAGACACATTCCTAGCCCCTACTTCTAGTGTTTTTATGAGTAAGTTTAACAGTATACACCAAAATCCCCCAAACAATTTATACAGGAAGGAAACCCAGAGCACTGACTTGAAAAACACTTCTTTTTTTTTTTTTCTCATCTGAAGATTGTTACTGAGTTACAGAATGTGAGTTATACTGTCACTTAACATCATGGACATCATGGATTTTTTTTTCTCCAGTCTTGGGGCTTGAACTCAGGGCCTAAGCACTGTCCCTGGCTTCTTTCTGCTCTACCACTTGAGCCACAGTGCCACTTCTGGCCTTTTCTGTTTATGTGGTGCTGAGGAATCAAACCCAGGGCTTCATGCATGCTAGGCAAGCACTCTACCACTAGGCCACATTCCCAGCCCCAACTTCATGGATTCTAACAGCAAGCTAGCTTTGCCTTAATGACTTTGTCTTTTAGAAAAAAAATTGTCCACAGTCAATAGAATTCTACACTAAGACTTTTACTTTTATTTTTGTCAGTCATAGGTCTTGAACTCAGGACCTGGACACTGTCCCTGAACTCTTTTTGCTCAAGGCTAGTCTCTACCATTTTGTGCCAGAGTGCCATTTCCAGATTTTGGGTGGTTAATTTGAGATAAGTCTCATGGCCTTATCTGCCTGGGCTGGCTTTGAACCTCAGTCCTCAGATCTTAGTCTCCCAAGTAGCTAGGATTATAGCCATAAGCCACCAGTATCTGGCTTGAGCACTATGACTTAATTAACTCATCATGAAGAATATGGTGTTTGCATCATACTGGGCATTGAAGAAAGTGCAAAAAAATTGAATGATATTTCTAAATAAAGATGAACAAGTGCAGTTTAATAAAAATTACAATGTATTTATATCTCAATTCTCTTAAGAATTAGGATAAGAATTCAAGGGTTAGATGGGGAGCAGTCTGACTTATGTCTTGGATAGGCTCTTCTCTGGCAATCAAAAATCTAAAGAACATTTAATTCAGCACCTGATTATTCAGAAATATTAACAGGGCATTCATTTATTTATTTTTGTGCTAATACTAGGGCTTGAACTCAGGATCTGGGTGCTGTCCCTTAGCTTTTCTAATGAAGGCTGATGGAACTTCTTTTGCTCAAGCCTAGCATTCTACCATTTGAGCCACAGTGGCACTTCCAGCTTTTTCTGTGTATGTGGCACTGAGGAATCAAACCCCAGGGTTTCATGCATGTGAGGCAAGCACTCTACCACTAAACCACATTCCTATCCTCTTTTATGTGGCTTTTATGTGGTGTCAAATATGTGCTGAAGGGTTCTGAAGCTCAGTAAGCAAGCAGATTATACTGAGCCTCAAATAAAAAAATACTGGTTATATTATTCTATATTATTTATATAATGTATTATTTTATATTATTTGTTATAGTGACTTCCAAGTTAGTAAATTAGCTAGGCGGTATAGTTCATGCCTATAATCCCAGCTACTCAGGAGGTTGAGATCTGAGAATCATGGTTCAAAGTCAGCCTCTGCTGAAAAGTTACTATGAAACTCTTATCTCCAACTAACCACCAGAAAACTGGAAGTGGCACTGTGGTTTAAAGTGATATAGTGCTAACCTTGAGCAACAGAGTTCAGGAACAGTGCCTAGGCCCTAAGTTCAAGCCCCATGACCTACTGAAACAACAAAAAACAAATAAACAAACAAAAACAAAAAACCTCATGCCAGTTGTTCACTCTGTAATCCTAGCTACTCAGAAGGCTAAAATGTGATGCGCACGGTTCAAAGCTAGACTGGGCAGGAAAGGCTGTGAGACTCTGAACCACCAGAAAACTGGAAATGGAGCTGTGGCTCAAAGTGGTTGAGTGCTAGCCTTGAGCAAAACAGCTTGGGGAAAGCAGAGTTTGAGCTTCACAACTGACAAAGAAACCAAAACCAAACCAAAACAAAAGCACCCACTCATGTTTGGTTTTGATGCCTGACTAGCAAGCATGAGACACTGAGTTTAAGTCCTAGTATCTCTCTCTCTCTCTCTCTCTCACACACACACGTTCATACACACAAAAGATGTTTTGAACAATTCTAGTAATGACCTTGGTTTGAGTTGTTTCCACTGCTATTCTAGACTCACAAGCCGGGAGTATAATTTTAGTCATTTTATGCCTTATTTTGTTCCAATTTTTGTAAATTTAATAAACATTTATAAGTGCAAAATGAGGAAGCTCTGTGGCTCACCTAGTAGGGGCAGGTGTGGGGGGATGGGGGAATTGTACATTCCCTGGGGCTTATACTTGGCCTGGGCACTGTCCCTGAGCATTTTTGCCTAAGACTAGGGCTCTACTACTTGAGCCACAGCTCTGCTTCCTGCTTTTTAAAAATGTTTCGCTTATTAATTTGAGAGAAATTTGTTGTTGTTGTTGTTGTTGTTTTTGCTAGTCCTAGGCCTTGGACTCAGGGCCTGAGCACTGCCCTGGCTTCTTTTTGCTCAAGGCTAGCACTCTGCCACTTGAGCCACAGTGCTGCTTCTGGCCATTTTCTATATATGTAGTGCTGAGGAATTGAACCCAGGGCTTCATGCATACGAGGCAAGCCCTCTAGCCATTAGGACATATTCCCAGCCTGAGGTAAGTGTTTTGTGAGCTTTCCTTCCTGGGGCTGTCTTTGAACTGAGTTTCTCAGGTTGCAGACTTCTGAATAGCTAGGTTTATAGGTATGAGCCACTGATGCCCAGCCTAATAATTCCATTGTGAAGGATTCCTTTTAAAATCATTTTTGTGTATCCTTTATTTGATTTATTAAATAATAAACGATAATGAAAGGCTTTCAGTAAGAAAGTATTCAGTCTTGGAAAAACCTGCCTGAAAACTAGAGAGTGATAGGTAACTCAGAAGCCCAAAGTCACTGAAAGATTACAAGTGACCCTGTTGCCACAATGAATGGGCTACTAGAACAGCTAAGAAGCAGAAAGCCATTCAGGTAACCAAAAAGAAAAAAGAAAAAAAAAGAAAAGACAAAGACGCCAGCTGTAACCCCCCAGCTGCAGATGGAAGAAAGAAACCATACCGAAGAAGAAGCAGAGCTTCTCGTACTGTAGTTTTTGTGAATGACCATTGTAATGTCTCTAGTATGGGAGCATATTAAGAAGAAAAGACAAGATCAACAGCGTGACCACACCACAAGCTTCAGGAAAGCCACTGTCAGTTGATTGTTGAAGGCACATTGTTTAACATTTCACCGAGGAAAATATCCCTTGGTATTTCAGGGGCAAAGTTACATCTCCAAAGCTCCCTCTTGCTTCCAGTCTTCTTCTCATAAATTCCACGGTCAACAGGCCACCTCTCAATAAGGTGATATTTCTGTGGGCAACTCATTTAAATAATGAATATGGAACATCTCCCTGGAGATTTTTTTTTATATTTTAATTGAGAAAGAAAGTAGGATCTCTGAATTTGAGCAATGTTTCTATACTGGGAGATAAGCTTTTTAGGAAATTTCCGGTATCTGATTTCATCTCAGTAAATAAGCTCTTACTAGAAGATAATATAAGATTTAGAGTACAGATTAAGGTCTTTAATAGTCTTTTATTTTTCTCCAACAACTTTTTTTTTTTTTTTTTTGGCCAGTCCTGGGCCTTGGACTCAGGGTCTGAGCACTGTCCCTGGCTTCTTTTTGCTCAAGGCTAGCACTCTGCCACTTGAGCCACAGCGCCACTTCTGGCCATTTTCTGTATATGTGGTGCTGGGGAATCGAACCCAGGGCCTCATGTATAGGAGGCAAGCACTCTTGCCACTAGGCCATATCCCCAGCCCTCTCCAACAACTTTTATTTTCCTAAAATCTCAAAGGAACACCTCTTTAAGTTAAATCTATTTATCAGTAACTGTATAATCCGAAAGTCTCACATAGCTTGTTTTTATTTATTTTACTATTGTAAGTAGCGGTACAAGGGGGTTTCAATTCAACTAAGTAGATTATGAGTACAATACATCTTGTTTTGTTTTGTTTTTTTGGCCAGTCCTGGGCCTTGGACTCAGGGCCTGAGCACTGTCCCTGGCTTCATTTTTGCTCAAGGCTAGCACTCTGCCACTTGAGCCACAGCACCACTTCTGGCCGTTTTCTGTATATGTGGTGCTGGGGAATCGAACCCAGGGCCTCATGTATACAAGGCAAGCTCTCTCGCCACTAGGCCATATATCCCCAGCCCCAGTACAATACATCTTGATCTGTGTCACACCTTCCTTTACTCTCCCAATCTTTTTCAATCCCATCCAAACACTCAGGTTATGTAGCTTTTAACAGTCTTTTAAAAAAGGTTCCTAAACAGATTAAAATAAAACAAACCCCTTTGAATGTTTACTTTGAAGGCTACCATAAAAGACACTGCCTTACTCCTATGTGTACAGACTGAATTACTGGTGTTTTAAAGGTGCATGAGCATACATGTGGATAGATCAAAGCTTGCTGTTTATCTACAAGCGCAGGTTTAAGACACAAAATCAGCATTACCAGCTTCTCCACACAATACCACCAGGATGCCTTCTACCCTGGGTGAAACCAGAATGAGTTGGTAGTTCAAATTCCATTGCCCATTTGGTCTCCTGAGACTTCAAACGAGGAAGCCAATTATGACAGTGGGTGTTGAATTGTGTCCATGATCAATCATGGAGTCTGTCTCCAGTTCACATGATAAACTCCAGTGAATGACACTTAGGTAGTTGCAGCTTTCTGTCAGACGGGTGTGGACTGGGTTTGAACTGGAGGACCCTCGTTCTTCATGGGAAAGCCATTACTAGTCCTTGAATTTATCAAAAGCTAACAATGGACTACCTTGTACCTTGTACACCACTTTGCCTCTTATAGGGGAGGCCCCAGTAGTGGTTAAAACAGACAAAAGATTAGTCATGTAACACACATGGCTAAATAACAGGATGTGTTTCCTGTAAGAGGTAATTTTGAAGAATATGGGGAAACTTGCTGAAACTTTAATTTTAATAGTCATAATTAAGAAATAAGTCATATTTTAAAAATTGTCGACCTAATGAGGTAAAAATATATGTTTAGAAATAACTGAGCACACTTATTTACTAAAGTAAAGTAACAAATCTAGAGACCTGAGAGAGATATTTTTAAAATTTCTTAATTTTTAAAATTTTTCTGAATTTCAAAAGGCTGTCCAAGAGGGCTGCCATATAATATGTCCATCTAGGAAATGGTATTTTAATAAAAGAAAACATTTTAGTTATTGTAACACTTACTTGTTGCTGAACAGTTTTTAAGGATTTCCTAGGCATCACTAGAGATAGGTACAATGAAAGAACAAAATCAAATATTGACTTATTGAGTTCCCTTTAAGAAAGAATGGAGTACAAAAAGGAGATTTTGTTCTGAACTCTTTCAACAGTTTACAGGACATTTTTTTTTAATTTCAAAATGATTTCTAAATGCCAGGGAACTACCTGGGCTTACTAAAAAATAATTACTAATATTTTTTTTAGCCCTAAGCCTACAAAGCCTAATCACTGGTTTGCTTTACTTTTGCTCCTAGGGTATGTCTATGCATTTAATATACCGATGACTCCTTTAATCTTGTAAGAACCCCATCCAGCAATGAATCACATTCTTTGAGTGAATAATTCAGTCCTTGACGCCAACCTCTGAGGGGGAATATTGTGGTCATGCTGTCTCAACAGCGTGGTAGCTATGGCTACCTATATAATTCTTCGCAATGAAAAAAAAAGTGACAATGACATTAAATTTAATCAGGTTCCCCTTTTCTGTGGCTCCCACTGGGATGAGCCACTAGTGTCTTGCCTTACATATTCAAAGGCTTTCCTGAGTCGTTTGCATGTGTTCGTGTACTGGGAGAGTGTCCTGCTAATACAGAACAATGGATCTGTCATGTTATTTCTCTTGCAAGTGGATGTGAGTTTAAAGTCACTAAGTAGGAGGTATAAAGGCTGTTTTTCCTCACTGGCCATCTTAAGTCTTAACAAATAGCGCCAAGGAGATGTACAGAGTCAAGTCAACCTGATTAGCTAGATGTGGTAACTCAAAGGGGTAAAGAAATAGGATTGCTAAACAATCAAGCTGCCCAATATTTTCAGCCACTTTTTATCTAGTGGGAGAGAACATCCCCTGGCACATTTGGAAAAAAAAATATACTTCACAAATATTTAGGGACATGAACCTGTATTTATGTCCTTCTGCAGAATACAAAGTGGGTATCACTTTCTTTTAAATCATACTTGAGAAGTGAGAAAATACATTTTATGAACATTGCATATACCTGGGAAGATTTTAAACTATGAACTTCCAAAGGATAAAGAACACAGAAGGGTATTTGCTAAAACATTCTGTCCACAACAGATTTGTGCCATCCATTTAAAATCCCTTTGAGAGATTGCTTATAATGTGGATATTGGGAGAAACTAAAGGAGAAAAAAATGCAAATCAATTTCTTCTTTTCTGCCTTTTTCAGGTAGCTAAAAACAACTGGTTACAAAAGCAAAAACAAATAGAACTCATTATTTCTAGGAAAGAATTGCATTTAGAAGTAATTAAGAATTGTACATGAAATTTTCTACTATTGAAAGAGGTTATATTTAATATGAAATATATTTAAGTAGCATTAATTAATATATTTGTGTGGTATATTGTATATCTAAGCATATTATGTAAATGAATAGCCATAACAAAAATGAGCTTCATAGTTCTTTCTGACCTTGACATGTGCTTGAAAAGTACTACTTTTTCCTAATTATCTATCTATCTATCTATCTATCTATCTATCTATGTATCTATCTCATCTATCTATTAATTATTGAGGGTAGAAATGGAACTTGTGGTAAATGTAGAACATTGTAGAATATTACTTCATTTTTCTTTTACTCCTCCCACCTTTTGTTGGGCCTTAGTTTCTATTGAAATCATACATATTTTTTGTCTCAAGAAGAGGCATATATAACTCTTATTAACATTAATTTTATTTCCTGGAAGTTGTTAAGCCACTGCACATTTGAAAGGAAGATGGATTCCTTAGAGAGTTATGCTTTCATTTACTAGGCAAGTGATAAGAAACAATTTTTAAAAGTCGTTTCTAGTGTGGCGATCACAAGTCAAAGAACTGAGCTTATCATAAATGTATCAGCAACCCCTTCTCTAATGACATGTCATTGACCCCAGAGTCATGGAAGAGTTCAAGGTCAACCAGTGAGACGCTCACAGTGGTCAGCTACTTTTGACTGACTGACACTTGTTTTTCAATCGTTGAAAATGTGATTTCATGTTTATCAAACTTTGACGTAAAGTATTGTGTGCAATACAGAAATGGGGACCCTCTGCTATGGCTTTCTAATATACATTTGACAGACAATCTATTGGCGTCCTCTTTAGGACCACTCAATGTCAAAGGGGCAGGAGATCAGGAAGGAGCAGTCCTACTGAATGGCTCTGAGTCAGAGAAGACAGGTTCCACAGGAAAAATGCCTTTCCAGAAGGTCTCATTTGTAGACCTAAGACATTGCAACTCAACTCTCTCTACTCTTTCTATTGTTTGGCCATAGGGAGATAGAAGAAACCAGTAACTTATGCACATATGCAAAAAAGTAACATGAGACCATTGTTCAATGTACAATGAAGTCCTGACCCAGCTTTATGTGGGAGCAAGGATGGAACCTAGGTAGTAAGTAAAATTTGTTTTCATAATATTTTATGCCTTAGAACCTAATTCTTTTCTTCCTTTAGATTATTCTGTATTATCTCCTCCATTTTAGGAAGAAGGTGGTAACTTACACATACTTAATGTCTGACTTGTTTCAGATTATTTAAATGTGTCTTAAAATCTATTATTTTCTCATTTTGATTACATGAATAAACTTTTAAGAAAACATGAAGTTTCTTTGAAAAAAATTAAGTTAATTTTTTTGCTTGAACTCAGGGCCTGGCAACTGTCCCTGTGCTTCTTTTGCTTAAGGATAGCACTCTACCACTGAGCCACAGTGCCATTTCTGGCCTTTTCTGTTTATGTGGTACTGAGGAGTTGAGCCCAGAGCTTCTGAATACTAGGCAAACACTCTACCACTAAGCCACCTTCCTAGGCCTAGGAAGTTTTTTTTTTGTTTTTTTTTTTTTATCACATATATCCAATGGATTCGTTTGAATGGGAACTGACCAATAAAAAAATTAGAATGCCAGTTTATAAACATATAGGTCTTTGCATTAGGTATATTAATTCTTTGCTACTGCATTGCAAATGGTTTCCTTTTGCAGAGGCAATCTTAAGAAAATAATCCTCTTATTCAACACAATGCATCTTTTCTGGAGAAACAGTAAGCAAAAGCAGGAGAATATTTTAGTGTTCATTTTCATCATTTAGATATTTACACTAAGGACTTTAGCCTGAAACCCTTTATTTTTCATTACCAATTGTATTGTAATTAATTTCTTATGATTTAATGGTAATACATTATCTTTTATTGTTTTGAATCTTTGAAATTACATTGCAGCTGTCATAAAATTTTATTGTTCTGTTTTTCACCCTTCTCAAAAATCACAGTATAATTTCCCTAAGAATTTAAGATTAATATAGTAATGGTTTCTATAATATAGCCAACATTCAAATTTCCTCAGTTGTTCTACAAATGCCCTGTATACATAGCTCTCCTTTCATTCTTCCTCTTTCTTATATAGCTTTATGGCTTACTTCCTCTTCCTCTCCCCTCTCTTATTTTTTTTCTGTTTTCTTTTTGCCATTCATGGAGCTTGAACTCAGGGCCTGAGCACTGTCCCTGGCTTCTTTTTGCTCAAGGTTAGCACTCTACCACTTGAGCCACAGCGCCACCTCTGGCCTTTTCTATGTGTGCGGTGCTGAGGAATCCAACCTAGGACTGACTTCATGTATGCAAGGCAAACACACTCTACTGCTAGGCCATATTCCCAGCACTCCCCTCCCTTCTTTTCTGCTCCCCTCTACTCCTCTCCTCTTTTCACTCTCTTTCCTCTTCCCTCCCTCTTGCCTGCTTCCCTTCCTCCCTTTCTTCCTTCCTTCTCTCTTTCCTTTTCAATTCAGAAGCGAGTCAAGAACCAGACATTACTTGCATTTATTGCTTGGTTAAAAAGGATTACTATTTATTCATTTTGTTATTTGAAGACCTTGAGATTCCATGCTTTCTGCTCCAGCCTCTTGAGAATTGGGATTACAGATGTGAACCACCATGTTTGGTAAAAGGGAGTATTTATTATGCCTTAATTTTTAAAATATTAGCCATGATTTGTTTTGAAAGTTCTGAATGAATTATCTTCTGAAATGTTATACACTTTAGATTTTTAAGGCTATTTCCTCATGATTAGATTCAGGCTATTTTTTTTTTTTTTGGTGAGAGTAGTGGACAAGTGATTCATACTGAATGTGCACCTTTCGAGTTATGTACAATAGGCATGTTTCACTTATTTTGTTTGTTTGTTTGTTTGTTTGCCAGTCCTGGGCTTGAACTCCGGGCCTGAGCACTGTCCCTGGCTTCTTTTTGCTGAAGGTTAGCACTCCACCACTTGAGCCACATTGCCACTTCTGGCCGTTCTCTGTATATATGTGGTGCTGGGGAATCGAACCCAGGGCTTCATGTATACGAGGCAAGCACTCTTGCCACTAGGCTATATCCCCAGCCCCATGTTTCACTTATTTTGAATCACTTATCCAAATTTAAAACTATGTCAAGTCAAATGAAGAGATATGATTTTCTTTTATTTTTACATTGTTTTTTTGTTTGTTTTTTGCTGATGCTGGGGTTTGTACTCAGGGCCTGGGCACTGTTCTCAGGCCTCTTTGTGCTCAAGACTAGTGCTCTACCACTTGAGCCACAGTCCACTTCTGGCTTTCTCTGAGTGGTTTATTGGAGATGAGAGTCCTACAGACTTTCCTACCTGGGCTGGCTTTGAACTGTGATTTTCACATCTCAGATTCCTGAGTAGCTAGGGTTAAAGGCATGAGCACCTGACACACATTAAAAAAATTTTTTTAAAAAATTTCTTCTTATAAAGGTGATGTGCAGAGGGGTTCCAGTTATCAATCTTGTCATCCTGCAAAGCACAGGCAAGAAACAAAGGCAGCAAAGGTGCATCACGAGAGTCTTTGCTTTGGTGGCTCTTTCTGGGGGCCTTCTTAGAAACCCTCCCAGCAATAGGCAAGGGATGCTGGGACATTAATAAGCGGACTCCTTTATGCGTTGGATGGGTGAGGTGACTTCATTTCTAGGAATTTGCTCTTCAAGGAGGACCATGGGTCTGGAAACCATAGTCATGTACATTGCAGTTAAAGTCATTTAAATGGTATAGCATCAGGAGTTTATTGTTCTTGTAAACAATATGTTCTCAAGGAAGAGTAACCCAGCTGCTGTAATTATGAAACCTTTCTAGTTTTAAAAATGTTGTGATTGTGGCCAGGCACTGGTGGCTCACACCTATAATCCTAACTACTCAGGAGGCTGAGATGTGAGGATTGCAGTTCAAAGCCAGCCTGGGCCAGAAAGTCCATGAGATTCGTATCTCCAATCAACTACTCAGGGAAAGCTGGAAGTGGTGCTGTGGCTCAAATGGTAGATTCTTAACTGTGAGCAAAAGAATCTTAGGGACAGTGTCCAGGTCCTGAGTTCAAGTTCCAGGACTGGTAACAACAACAACAAGAAGCTGTGATTCTTTACTGTTTGATCCTTCGATCCTGAGGTAGAACACTCCAGTTTTTCAAAAAGTAGAGGCTGTTAGCTCATGTGAATACACCTAGCTGCCCAGGAGGCTGAAATTTGAGGGTCATAGTTCAAAGCCAGCCCAGGCAGGAAAGTTTATGAGGCACTTATCTTCACTTAACCAAGAAAAACAAGGATGGAGCTATGGTTCAAGTGGTAGAGCATCAGCCTTGATCAGAAAAGCCAACTAAGAGCATGAAGTTCTGAGTTCAAGCCTCAGTACTGTATAGATGCATCCATGCGAACACACACACACACACACACACACACACACACACACACACACAAAGTGTAGAATCAAGAATTCTGTTTATGCAGTAAGAATAAATGTCATATAGAAATTTTTAGCCACAGTCTGGTATTTTGGTGTGAACTGCACTTCAGAAATTTGACATGAAAAGCCTTCACTTCCCTGCTTCCTAATGTTAGTAATTAATAACTATTCTATTATTTATTTTAAAATTTCAAAGTCTAGTTGTACATTTTTTCTTTTACTATCTCTTCGTTTATTATGCACAATCTGGCTTTAAGGTTTAGCTAATTGTCCTCTAAATTCTTGGGCTCTTGTTTGTCACATAGCAAATTCCCAAGCTTCATACTTTAAATATTTTTAGTAGTAAAGGTAAAATCTATTTCATATGGGGTAAAAGTTATGTGCCCAGTATGTGGCCTTTGACTTCTAATTTAATGCCACAGTAGGTGTAAATTAATATATCACAGCACAGCTTTTCTGAGGACTATAACTAGACTTGCCTACAGCTGGTTTTCAGCGGAAGAAATTCTCTTCTAAAAGAACCAGTACTTTGTACCTGTGTCCAACGTTTAAAGATTTTTCTTCTCTCATGTAGATGTTTCACAACTTCTGCTTCATGGATCTTTCAAGAGAAGTTGGAAGAAGTTCATGAATTTCAGGTAAGAAATTATTTCTTTTTACATTACTAATAATTTGGAAGCTAATGATTCATTACTCAAGCTTGACTATTTTATATTTGGGGGAAGGTGCTAGTATATGGTCTGATAAATGCCTCAGAATTATTTGGGGGAGGCATGAGAAAATGCTAAGTAGATTTAAAAATTCTGTTTGGAGAAAAGAATATAAGTAGAAATAAAAAATAGCATTAAAATGAATAGTCACATTCTTATTGTTTTGAAAACATTCCTTTCATGTCTTCATCTTTATGTACTACCTACATCATGTTTAAGAAACCACCACAGATTCTGGAAATTAGATTTTACACTTTTTCCTTCCATTCAACTAGGGCGGGGGTTAATACTATCCAGAGTAGTAGAGCCCATAACTAATGGCCAAATCATACCTTAAGTCATTGACTTCATACTTTTAGTATCTAGTATTTCAATATCAGTGGCTCAACTGAGAGCATGGTTAAGAATCACATGAAAGGATACATGATTGGAGTGTTCTGGTGTGATGACAAAATTGTAGGTGAACTGGTGCTTATTTTTAGGGTATCTACAATACAAGTATAGCATATCCTTGAGGTAGTGAGAAAGAAAAGCATCATTCTAAACACTAATTATGGTAATATCCATTGTTGTAAACTTATAGACAGAGTAACTTGGTAATATTTTCCAAAATTTAAAATATAGAAGGATAAACTGTGAGAGCGTGCGGGAAGGAATGACATTATCCAAAAAGAAATGTACTCTTTACCTGATTTATGTAACTATAATTCTTCTGTACATAATCTTTATAATAACAATAAAAAATTAAAATTAAAAATTAAAAAAATATGCATGACATCTTATGCTAAGCATACTGGCTTAGCAATTTTATTACTGCAACTTTATTCTACATGAGCTAGTGTAGAAAAAGGTTGTGTGTGTGTGTGTGTGTGTGTGTGTGTGTATTCAAATCAAGAAATGAGCATGAAACCCTGGAAGCAATTTAAGTATACATCAGTATGGAATTGTTAATCAAGCATAGTACTATCATGAATGCAATTATGTATAACTATTACAAAGAAAGTTTAGTTTTGCATGCCAACATAATTTCCTAATTTTAAAAGAGAAAAGGTAATGCAGAGTTGGAAGCACATTGTGTATTCACATGCATAAAATAAGTATTTGTATGCCTATGTGTTTGTGTTTTATAAATGTCCCCAAAATTTCCATTATGAGATTTAAGAGTCTATTAATTTTATTTTTAATGTATGAGATTGGAGGTTAAAGAGGAAGGAGATATTTATTTACTTCTATTTTACAGCTTTCATTCTATTTGAATTTATTACAAAAATCATGTTGTTTTTTTTTTAAAGTACTGTATAGTTAAAAATCGATCTATTTTATAAGCTTTTACCTTATTAATGAGGGAAATAAGAAGAAACAAGTACAGGTTCAGACATATTACCCCAATGATGACGTGTGTAAACCGATGCTTGATAATTTTCTGTTCTTTCTGAGTTTGCTTCTTTCAATTGTTCAATTTGATTATTGAATTTTGTTTTCTCAGAGACAGTAATTTGTTCTGGCCCTTTAAAAATATCAAAGCTATTTTACTGAATGAGTTTTATATAAGATGCAACTAAATTAAGTGGCAATGATCTAGTACCTCTCTATCACGTTAAAGTTGTCACCAAACAGTAAATACTTTACAAAGAAAACATGGGACATGAACTATACAACTTGTCGGTGGGGACAGGAGGGAAAAACTGGGAGACAGTGGGAGGAGGAATGCCATTGTCCAAAAAGAAATGTACTCTTTACCTGACTTACGTAACTGTAACCTCTCTGTACATTACCTTTATAATCACAATAAGAAGAAAACATGAGCAAGTTTTTCCTAGAAATATTTCCCTCAGCAGTATCAGAAGATAGAAAAAGGGAGTCACCCAGAATTTTCTACAGGCAGAGTTGCTGTTTAAGTCTTTGTATATACACTTAGTTAATGGAGATGTAGCCAAAGTAAGGTGCACTATGCTTTTCCAGAAAGTTTCCCACCAAGAAGAGGCCTGCTTTCTCACTCTGGCTATGTGAATCTTCTCAGAGCTACTTCTAGTTCAAGAGATGCTCTTGTTCTTTTCTTTTCTTTTTGTGAGACTGGGAAATTTGGCTCACTGAATGGGTCTCTACCAACTAAGCCAACCTCCAACCTCAAGACTTAACTTGTTCTATGAAACTTCTAGTTGATATTGTTTGAAAACATTTAAAAATTTTATTGTTATTATAAAGGTGGAATGCAATTACGTAAGTCAGGCATTGAGTACAATGTCACCCCTTTCCTTGCTCTCTCTCTCTCTCTCTCTCTCTCTCTCTCTCTGTTTTTCCCTCCCATTCTTACCTACAAGTTATATCTATATCTATATCTTTTTTTTTTCATTTTCAACATAGTGCCTAGTGAACACCTCTGCTGCATACAATCAGCCTTTGCCCCTCCGTTTCTGTGCCCCTCTTGACCTTCCAAAGACAGATAAACAAACAAGACAAAAAGAGAAAAAAACAAAAACCGCAACAAAAAAACTCTTGTTTCTATTTCCTGGAGTTCATTTCGATAAATATTATATATGCACACATATATATGTATGTATATAATTTTAGTACTGTTTATATTTGGGAAAATGTTAAAAAAATAGAAAGAGGCAAATAGCAACCATTTAAACCAAAAATATCCGCAATCTCACTAAAAAGTGACTATTTAAGTCGCATTAACCATAAGTACTTTAATAATAATAAAGAATCCAGCTCTAAATTCTTGCTTTTTTCTTTTTCTTCTTTTTTCTTTTTATTTTTTTTGCTTCCAGTCCTGGAGCCTGGGTGCTGTGCTCTCTGAGCTTATTTTGCTCAAGGTTAGTGCTCTAGGACTTGAGTCACAGCTCTACTGTGGCTGTGTATGTGTGTGTGTGTGTGTGTGTGTGTGTGTGTGTGTGTGTGTGTGTGTGTGTTTAATTGGAGATGAGTCTCTTAGACATTCCTGCCTGGGTTGGCTTTGAACCACAATCCTCAGATCTTAGCCTCTTGAATAGTTTTAATTACAGGCATGAGCCACCAGTACCTGGCTTAAATTCTTGTTTTATTAATTCTTGCTTTTAATAATTCTTGGTTTTCCTTGCTTCCTTCCCGCTCTCCCTCTCGCCTTCCTTCCTTCTCTTCCTCCCTGTCTTCCTTCCCTTCCTTTCTTCCTCCTTCCCTCTCTTCCTCTCTTCTGTTCTCTCCTTCTCTGTCTGGATTTTTCTAGATTTTGAGGCAAGGTCTTGCAGTGTTGTGCTGGCTGGCCTCAAACTTCTTGACTCAAGTGGTTCTCTTTCCTCAACCTCCTGACTATGAATGCTTGTCACCATACCCCAATCCGGGTTAAGGTTTTTTGGGGGTGCTATGGAATAAAGCTTGTAGGTTAGGTTTTAAAGTTATCGTTATGAAAACTCTCAGCTGTGCACTCTAACAGGCAGACAAGCCATCACAGTTCAATTGGACGGTAGTCAGAGATTTCAGCAGTCACGTCACCTGGCAGCATTTGCAGCTAGTTTTCTATGCATGTCTCTGAATAGTGAATACAAAATGCAAGGGCAAGACTGCAGCTGGAACCTTGGCAAATTCCATATATCCTTCGTACTTGAACTCAGGGCCTGGGCAGTGTTCCTTAGCCCTTTCTTTCCTCAAGAATGGCACTCTGGGGCTGGGGATATGGCCTAGTGGCAAGAGTGCTTGCCTCACATACATGAAACCCTGGGTTCGATTCCTCAGCACCCACCACATATATAGAAAAAGCCAGAAGTGGCGCTGTAGCTCAATTGGTAGAGTGCTAGCCTTGAGCAAAAAGGAGCCAGGGACAGTGCTCAGGCCCTGAGTCCAAGGCTCAGGACTGGCAAAAAACAAAACAAAACAAAACAAAACAAAACAAAACAAAACAAAAAAGGACTATGCCTCTTGAACCACAGTTCCACTTTTGGCTTTTGGTTAGCTAATTAGATAGAGATAAGTAAGAGTCTCAGGGACTTTCCTGTTTAGACTGGCTGTGAACTGTGATCCTTAGATTTCACTCTCCTGAGTAGCTAGGATTACAGATGTGAGCTACCAGTGCCCGGCTATTGCAGGATTTTATAAAAGAGGTTCTCCCACCCCGTGCTGGTGGCTCACTCCTGAAATCCTAGGTCCTCGGGGGGCTGAGATCTGAGGATCAAAGCCAGCCAGGGCAGGAAAGTCTGTGGGACTTTTATCTTCAATTAACCACTAGAAAACCAGCAGTAGCTGGTAAATGGTAAAGTGCTAGCCTTGAATAGAAAGAGCTCAGGTACAGTGCCCATGCCCCGAGTTCAAGCCCCTGACAAAAATAAACAAAACAAAACAAATAAACCGATTGTTTCCCAATCCATGGATTGTTCCTTCTTCTTCTTCTTTTTTTCTTTTGGATGCCTATCCTAGGGCTTGAACTCAGGGTCTAAGCACTGTTCAGGAGCTTTTTTTTTCCTTTTCTTTTATTTGGTCAGTCCTGGGGCTTAGACTCAGGGCCTGGGCACTGTCCCTGGCTTCTTTTTGCTCAAGGCCAGCACTCTGCCACTTGAGCCACAGTGCCACTTCTGGCCGTTTTCTATATATGTGGTGCTGGGGAATGGAACCAAAGGCTTCATGTATATGAGGCGAGCACTCTTACCACTAGGCCATATTCCCAGCCCCTGTTCAGGAGCTTTTGCTCAAGGTTAGCAGTCTACTTCTTGAGCCACAGTTCCACTTCTGGCTATTTTGGTGGTTAATTGGAGATTCGAGTCTCACAGACTTTCCTGCCTAGGCTGGCTTTGAATCATGGTCCTCACAGCTCAGTCTCCTGAGTAGATAAGATTACAGATGTGAGCCAGTGGAGACCAGATCCTTGCTTTGGATTTACCTACCCAGCTTTCCCAAGCAAATTGGCATCGTCTAGGCTAGGCGTTGAAAAAAACAACTTAAAATGATTCTATCCTTTGGAAAAGTCAGTGGTAATTACATTGAGTCCCTGGGTTCCAGTTCTAGGCAGCAGTGACAACTGATTGCTCACTGTGCAGGACCAAGTGCTAAGTGTGAGGTCAGTTTCTTTACACGACACCTAATGCAATTGTCATTTCTCAGGGTCCTTAGCCAAAGGCAGGGTGGTGACGTGGTGGACCCATCACTAAGGTGCCATGTCTGGCATCTAAATGGAGCCCAGAAATTCCAGTGGAGCCGAGCTATTAGAGATCTAATTACTGTTGTCTAATAAACTCTTTTGAGGTCTTTGTGTATTGGATCACTTAGATAATTTGATATGTCTAGCTAGAAGCAGTTATGAAAAATATCATTGTCTTGCAAATTTTTATTTTTCAACTCCTAAGCAGTCATGAATTAATAAACGACATTCAGCTAAAATAAGAATATTCATCAATAATGCAAGATTTTCCCTGTTATTGGGGTACAACCTCACTCCACTGTTTGATCAGAAGCTCTGGGGAAATAACCTCTCTTCTGTAAATACATTCCTGTCTGGAATATTGTTGATTGTATTTTACTGGAGAATTTTAACTTTGGGCAAAAAATGTTTTTATTCATATGTTCTTTCCAATAGAGTTTATTTGAACTCATTATCATCTTAAGTTTATTTCAAGTTATTACTTTCTGGCTTGCTTTTCCAGAGCTAGGTATGAATCCACGGTAGATTTTAAAAATAGCAAAGTTATTTATTTTTTTGTTGAAAGTGAACAATGATGTTCTTGTCACCAACTAGGGAAATATGTCATAACCTTTCCAAGGCATCTCAAAAAGTGGACTCAGAATCAACAAACAGTAGCCCATAAAAATCTGTCTCGAAGGGTCAGTGTCCTTAAGTGACCTGATTGACAGCTGCAGGCTTGTCTGGTGACATTGTCGTTTGAAGGACCCTATACTTGTTGTTGTTTCTTTTCCCAGGTTTTCTGAAGTCTCTTTGGTGTCACAAGGGGACAAACCCCTGTGGTACCGCCAGGCCCCTCTCTGTCAGAAGGCTAAGACCTGGACTAATTCATTGCGGTGCAGTTTAATTAAACTGCACCGGAGTTGTTTCCCTGGTAAAATAAGTGTGGGAAGAGAATGTGTGTCAAAGGGGACATGCCCCTCACTGTGTGTGCTTTATTGTTACACCACAGCTAATATATTGTGGGAATTCCATGGAGTCGGTGATAAACTGTATTATCGAGCTCCATAAAATAGGCATTCTACTAGTGCAGGGTACTGTAGACCACAATTCTATTAATCCTTCTAATTTATTATATTATAGCTGTATGTGAGGTCTCATAAATTTGTTATACTCCTTTCATCTAAAAAAATAAGCTGCACACTTGTTTCTCCTCTCAAAGAAAACCTCTTACTATTATTTGTTGTGTCTGTCTCTAAAAATGTAATAGACACTTGTAAGAAAATATAATTTTGAGCTGAGAAATGTAAACTGCATCTGACATGCCTTCTACTCTAAAATTTAAAAATTGTGTTGAGTCTTGTTGGGTGAGTATAAATCCTGGGGCATGAAGACCCCTTGGAGTTTATTTCCAGTTCTCTGGCAATGAGTTCATATCAATGATATCTTTATAATTTCTAGTGTTTCCATCATTTTGTGTGTGAAAAAGGGAATTACTTATGGGACTCTTCTCCTTTCACCACTTACATAGCCAATAAGAGGGCAGAGATAACATCTGCTTTGTTCATTCTGTATCTCAAATGCCAAGTACGAAGCCGGACTCGAATTAAAGCCTTAATAAATACAAGCCAAGTAAATGGGAAGGTGAATGTAACAGAAATTCTGAGATTTCTGGTTGTGTAAGCCATATAATTTAACTTACATAACAGCTAACAACATGTATAGTTACATCAGATGATGAAATTTTAGCTTAATACGCCTGTACACTTGCATACTGCCCAATGTATTTACTTATGAGTTTGTAAGCAAATCCTAGCTTCCATATATAAACATGGCTCCTTTGTCTCTCTGTGCCCGTCTTTCCATTTCTTTATAAATATTGCAATATCATTCTTCCTAATGGATGAATAAAACTCAAGACAGTATCTTTGTCATGTGAAAGAGCAAACTTATTCAGATTTACAATGAGGAAGTTATTTGACATGGGGTAAGACTATAGTTTCAGAATTCATCACAACTGGATTTTAGTTCCAGTCTCCCCTTTAATAGCTGCAAATGCAAGAAAATTACTTGTTTTTTTTTCTGATTGTGCATCATTGTATTCTACTACCTAATGTATGCCACATGCTAAAGAATATCATGATGCATAATAATTACTCCTAATAACTAGTTGGATTTACCTACTATTATTTACTTTGCTTCTAAGTTATAAACCTTTAAGATGATATTTGAGCAGAATAACTTTCCTGTCACGAGATTCTTGGTTTTTATACTTGAATATGACTAGAATATACTTATGATTTACATATTATATTTTTAGGTAATCATGGATTAAATTGTAGATTATAAGAGAAGACATTTTTCATATTAATCTGCTATGAGATTTTGACTAGCTTTGTTCTCTACCTACTTTCCTAATCTTGAAACAAGCCAACTGTAGAGCCAGAAAGGATTTTAGATTTCATCTGTTTTTGACATTGTAGGTTGCTTAGCAGCCTTCCTATCTCAAATTCTAATTTGTGCTAAGCACTATCTATAAGAAATTATGGTCTATGGATTAGCTTCATGAATCTTCATAATAAACCTAGGAGTAAGATGTCACCTGCAGCTGCTAGATAAGGATGCTGAGAGTTTGAGAAGTTAAGTAAATAACTCTTAGAGGGGTGCCAGTGGCTCACGCCTGTAATCCTAGCTACTCAGGAGGCTGAAATCTGAGGATCACAGTTCAGAGCCAGGCTGGGCAGGAAAATCCATGAGACTCTTGCCTCCAATTAACCATCGAAACCCAGAAGTGGCACTGTGGCTCCAGTGCCAAAGTGTTAGCCTTGAGCTGAAGAGCTAAGGACAATGCCAAGGCCCAGATTTCAAGCCCTATGATTAAAAAAAAACAACAAAAACAAAAACAAAAAAAACCAAAAGAAAAAACTCTTGATCTATTAGTATAACAATGGGAGAGCGAAGATGGAAGAAGTGGTAATCACTTCATGTCTGTGCTTTTCACTATCTTGCAACATTTCCAAGCTCATCTCCAACTTTGTGTTTTCTTTTTTAAGGTTTCACATATTTATTACTGTGCTCGTTCTTAAAGTAATGAAAGAAAAATCAGTTAAAAAAATGCCTGTCAGCCCAGGCAGTAATGATGTTTCAGTTGGTAGAGCATAAATGCAGGGGCATCTGGGGCAATTCCTTAAAGACCCAGCTTGGTTCTCCTCCAGTGTCTTCTCTTGGAGTTGCACCTGATTTATATATATACATACATATATATGTATATATATAATCAAACTGAATTACAGAGAGGTTACAGTTTCATACATTAGGCATTGGATACATTTCTTGTACTGTTCGTTACCTCGTCCCTCATTCCCCCTCCCCCCCTCCCTTCCCCTTCCCCCTCCCCCCCATGAGTTGTTCAGTTGTTGAGTTCATTTTCACCAAACAGTTTGTAAGTATTGCTTTTGTAGTTGTTTTTTTTTACCCTGTGTCTCTCGATTTTGGTATTCCCTTCCAATTTCCTGGCTCTAATACCAGTATACCCGGTTTCCAATATACTCAGATCAGATATAGAGATAGTGTAGGTACAACCACAGGAAGGGGATACAGGAATATCATCAATAATAGAGGCTACAGTTACATATGGCACGTTAAAAGTAGTTACAACTGTGATATAACAATCGTTTGCACCTGATCTTGTAAGCGGTTTTCATCCAAATCCACTGAGGAATGGGGCGATTTTGCTTTTGTTTCTTGGCCAGAAACCACTTGATTTTGGAAGTCTTGTGAGAAGCCCAGGCAGGCACAATAATCACAACGGCGGATGAAAGCTCAACTCTGGACAGTTCTACTCAACACACACTTTTGGTCAATTCATAGTGGATATCAAGTGTGAGGGAGGTTGATTGGCTCTGGGCATAGTAGAAGAGTTCAACATCCTTAGAACTACCTTCTTAAGGTTTCCTGAAGATGAGAGCCCTAGCCAGGTACTGGCCTCGTTGCTGCTTGGAAGACTGACATTGGGAGGATTGGGTTGGAGACTAGACTGGACAGAAAAGTTCACAAGACATCTTCTCACCAGGGAGTTTCGCCTGTGGCATGAGGCTGCCTTCCTAGCTTCATTATTGTACTATGACCTCTTTCTTTTCATGTCTTTCTCTCTTTCTTTTTATTCTTTTCCTTCCTTCCTTCCTTCCTTCCTTCCTTCCTTCCTTCCTTCTTCCCTCCTTCTTCCTTCCTTCCTTCCTTCCTTCCTTCCTTCCTTCCTTCCTTCCTTCCTCCTTCCTTCCTTCCTTCCTTCCTTCCTTCCTTCCTTCCTTCCTTCCTTCCTTCCTTCCTTCCTTCCTTCCTTCCTTCCACCAGTACTAGGGCTCAAATCCAGGATCTTGCACATTGTAGGCAAGCAGTATACCATTGAGCCACATGCCTAGCAATTTCTTCTATATCTTAAAGTACCAATATAACCATTACTAAAGGGACAAAGTGGAGTCTAATGATACATAAATACAACAGGAAACAAGTATATGATTCTATAGACTTAATTCAACAAAAGTTATTTATAAAGGAATATTTCATCTCTATCATTTGAGAGCATAGAAACTACCACTATACTGGAAAAAATCTATCTTTCTCTTTATATAATACCTAATATTTTCAGTTTTTAAATAATACAAAGGCCTAATGTTTAAAGTCAAAGAGAGCTTTGAATCCTATGCAATTATTAGGAGGGAGAGATCATTCTGGATCACAGTATGATAGAACAATAATCCTTAGAAATGAAGACAACTTTGCTTCAGCAAGATCTCCTCATTTGCCAAGTGACTACTTTGCTTTCTGTAGACAATGAGTGCATTGGAAGGCACTCTGTACTTGACCAAATCAAGTTGGCTACTCTGATACTTGCCATTGTATTTTTTTATGTCTCAGCTTACTTTTGGTCTTACTATCTATAGTTAAGGAAGAGGCAATATTGCAGTTGCAATTCAGGATTTTTCTTGTGACTTATATGAAACCTCTGGTGCCCTCCTGCCATCTGGAACATAATCCACAGCAAGAATGAGCAGCTATGGATGGAGGCCCCAGAAGAAGAGCAACATGAACTTTGACCTGGTTTTGACATACAGTAGAAAGATTTTGGGAAACGCTGTCCAGGGTAATCCATCATCGAGCAATTTGGTATAACCTTGATGACCCTGTTCTTCCAGAACGAGTGCAACCCTGGTGCAGAAAAATGCACGTGTACACAGAAAGACTTACAAACCACAGAGCATCAAACATCACAAAATATGAAGAAAGTGAATTTGTTTATTTTTGAAAACATTGCTTTGGATAAAAGTTGCTTATTAACTGCTGAATTCTCCAGAAACTGGAGAGCAAGTTTTCCAGCTAATCAACCAAGTCCTGTAAGTGGTGTGTACAGTGGTGTACTTGCCACATCTTCTTGCTGTCCATACACTGAAACTTAGCCCCAATCATACAGCCATGCAGTATTCCTGATTGCTTCATACTTTGATGGGAAACACATTGAGAACGAATAAAATTGTGAATCTAGAATGAGTCAATTAAGATCAATTAACAAAAGCAGAGAAGAGAAACATGGAAGAAATGAGCAGTGTGAAGGGGTCCTTATAATTAAGATCCCCTTCCCCCCAAAAAAGAAAAAATAAGGAGAAAAGGAAAAAGAGGAAAAAGAAAGAGGAGGAAGAGAAGAAGGAAGAGAAATATAAAGAAGAGGAAAATAGAAGACAGAGTGAGCAAGAGCTGCCCTAATATTGATTATTAGAAAACTTGGCTAAAAAGATAAAATATAAAAAGAACTGGGAAGTTAAAAAAGATTTTAGGGGGCTGGGAATATGGCCTAGTGGCAAAAGTGCTTGCCTCCTATACATGAAGCCCTGGGTTCGATTCCCCAGCACCACATATATAGAAAATGGCCAGAAGGGGCGCTGTGGCTCAAGTGGCAGAGTGCTAGCCTTGAGCGGGAAGAAGCCAGGGACAGTGCTCAGGCCCTGAGTCCAAGGCCCAGGACTGGCAAAAAAAAAAAAAAAAAAAAAAAAAAAAAGATTTTAGTACTCTATTTCTGTTTGCAAAGTATCCACAGTGAGCAGAAAAATGCAATATGCTGATAGGGAATATTTTAACACTGCTGAAAAAGATTTTGCCTTTGCAATAGTTAAATTTTGTTGAAAAGAATTATCTATAGAAAAGAAAAAAAGACTTTGTGAATAAAATATCTAATATTATGAAGAATTGCATATAGAATCCACTATAAAATCACCTTTTGTGGTTTTTTTGTGTAATGTCTGGCCTTTAGGCATTGTTAGCTAGCAATGCACTATCCATCAACTGTATTTCAGCCTTACTTATGAGGCATGTTTGGGAATGTCAGCAAACAGATCAATGTGAAAAGTCATACTCACGAGAAAGGTCCAGGAGAGAAGTCAGAAAACCATAATTTCAGGTAGACAATATTCCAGTCCAATAAAAAACAAATCGTGTAGCAACTCTGAAATAATCTGGGCCAGGTTCCAAAGATAAATTTGGATAATCCAAGGTTAAGTTTGGTTACAGGCCAGAATTTCCCTCTAATCTGTGGGCTAACATGTACATATTGAGCTCTTTTTTCCATGCAGAACTACGATGACACAGAAGAAGAACATGTTAAACACATGGTGGCATGTGGTTTGTGACAACTGCAAACCTTGGCCCAATCCAAAATGTCCCTATGATATAGGTACAGTATCTGATATGAGTCATAAAATAAATAGTTATGCAAAGTAATTTATATAAATTTATATAAAACCAGAAAAAAATGAATAAAACGGAGAGACAAGATGTATATGATTTCAAACCAATACTATGAACTCCATGACAATACAAGGTTCCCAACACAAAAGCAAATAATTGAGTAAGAGAAAAGCTATGCATATGATAAATTCCCAAGTTTGTAATGAAACATGGTAGGGTGTGTGTGTGTGTGTGTGTGTGTGTGTGTGTGTGTTAAACAACTCAGAAGGAGTGGCCTTGGAGATTTAATGAAGAGCTGTAAAATCTGCCTATTCTTTTGTAATTCAAATCATCTATTACAGAGTTAACAATTTGGAGAGATGAACCCCAAAGCCATAAAACATATGACCTGCTAGATTCAAGGAAGCAGCTAAAAGAAGAGTATTTACTGATGTGGCATGAAATATTAACCCCTTGGAAACTATGGTTATCTATTTAGTCAGAAATGGAAAAGTGCTATCAGATAACAGAGCTGATTCTCCTGAGAGCCTCCTGGATTGTGTCTGGTCCACAGATAGAGGATAAGGCCCTCCACCCAGCCCCAAGGCCATCCTCCTAAGTACTCACTTGGCAGGCATCCTGGAAAGATGGTGAAATGGTAAGGTCTAAGTTACTCTTCTCAGAGATCTCTATTGGACATGATAAAGAAAAGAAAAAAAAAGTCCAACTCACTCAAAGCACAAACTCTATACAATCCAATGTACATTGAAAAAGATGGACCCGTGAGTATTTCTATAGTAGGTCACAGTTTTGTTCTGTGCAATTCAAAAGAAGAAAAGAAACACTTTGCCTTGAGAATCTATCTTATTGCGTGTAGTGATGGCTTTCAGAGACAAGGGATCCAGTGGGCATTACTTTTAAAGATCGTGATTTTATAAGCAAGTTTCAGGTGTCAGGAACTCATGTTGCACTGCTTTAAGGCATTTTTTGACATTCTTTTTCCAAGTCCTTTAACACTGTTATTTGCAGAAAATAAATCTGATATGAGCATTTGCTGGTTACAAATAGGGACCTGCCCTTTTCTTACTTAAGCCCACAAATATCTATTGTGAATACATTGACAATAAAAAAATAGAAAAAAAACTCAGTCTTTTTCTGAGACCAGCTGACCTGTTTACATTTTCCAGATTAAGTGACAAAATAACTATGGAAATTAACTTAAATAGCTCTTGTACTTTCTCAAAGAATAATGATAAAGTGTCACAATAGTAAGATGCCTTTTTAGATCATGTATGTTTTCTTTCTTTCTCTTTTGTGCCAATACTGGGGCTTGAATGAAGGGCCTTATGTTCTTGCCTGGATTTCATGTTCAAAGCTGGAGCTCCACCACTTGAGACACACCTCCACTTATGGCTTTTTGCTGGTTAATTAGAGAAAAGAGTCACATAGATTTGTCCACTTGCTTTAAGCCAATGTCTACATTTCAGCCTCCTGAGTAGCTAGGATTGCAGGTATGAGCCAACAGTCCCTAGTTTTTCACACATTTTGAACTTGTTTTTGAAGTTTTAAGAAGTTATCTATTATTATTATTATTATTATTAATTATTATTATATTGGAATGGCAGACCTGGGCCTTGAACTCAGGGCTTGAGAGCTGTTCCTGGGCTTGTTTGCTCTACCACTTGAACCACAGCTCTACTTCCAGCTTTTTGGTAGTTAGTTGGAAGTAAGAGTCCAGTGGATTTTTCTGCCCAGTGTGGCTTTGAACCACAATTATCAGATTTCAGCCTCTGAGTAGCTAGGATTACAGGTGTGAGCCACCAGTGCCTGGCTTATTTTTCTTTTTTAATTTTTTAAAAATATAGAAACACTAGAATGACTACCAGTTGGAGAGGAAAAAGCATATTTTTTTTCACAAGCTCATTATTTCCCAACCTAATATTATCAAGTAAGATTTCAACAGTCTTCAGATGATGCAGGAATTAAAGTTATATCCTTTCTAATACTGTTTCTCAAACAACATTTATGTGTATGTGTGTGTGTGTGTTATTTGTTTTAGAACAAGGTTGATACTCAGTGACAAGTTTAACTTTAGCAATATAAATGTAAAAATCTCCCAAGGAGATATTTTCAGTACTCAAAAATGTGGGTAACTTGTACTATTTTCTTAACTTCCACTCAATGTAAGTGTTGCGTAATGGCCTGTATGCTATTGTTAGCTCAAAGGGCTGGGACTGCAAGAAGTCATGGTGGAGATTCCATTGTCTTCAACTTAGGCTTGAGGCATCTGTGCTGCAGAGCAGGTTCTTGCCCGGCCTGACATGTGAACAGAGACAGAGTGGCTACGACTTAGGATCTGAGAGGGGATACACAGGACTGAACTTCCCAGCCCTGGGCTTATCTTGTCACAGCCCCGGGCTTTAGTCTGAGTAAGGAACGTCAGTGAAGACAATTGAAGAACTTTTAAAAGGAAAATACTTTAACTTAGAAATATATATATATATATATATATATATATTTTTTTTTTTTTGTCCAGGCGCTGGTGGCTCACATCTGTAATCCTAAGTACTCAAGAGGCTGAGATCTGAAGACTGAGGTTCAAAGCTAGCCCAGGTAGGAAAGTCCCTGAGACTGTTAGCTCTAACTAACCACCAGAAAACTGAAACTGGCCCTGTGGCTCAAGTGGTAGAGCCCTAGCCATGACCCAAATAGCTCAGGGACAGCACCCAGGTGCAGAGTTCAAGTCCCATGACCAAACATCTATCTATATCTATATCTATCTCTATGTAGATATATTTCTACCCTTCCCTCCCAAAAAAGGTTATGTGCCTTTTATAAAATAAGTTGTTCTATAGTTTAGAAGTTTATTATACTTGTGCTCTAGAGTTCATAGCCCTCCTGCCCCCTTGGAGATACGTTTGTTTTAAAATGCATTTTATTTATTTATTTATTAATTTTTGTGTGTGTGCTTGAACTCAGGACCAAGGAATGCTATTTGTTACCTTTTTCTGCTCAAGGTTGGTGCTTTACCACTTGGACCACAGCTCCACTTCCAGCTTTTTTTGCTGGTTAATGGGAGAGATGAGTTTCAAAGACTTTTTTACTTATCTTTGAATTGGAACACTCAGATATCAGTCTATGCAAGCTATGACTCAGGTGCCAAGCTCCAAACGCACTTTAATGAACTGATTGGTGCTATACTTCATTTCAAGAAGGATTCAACCTGTTTAGCTGGAAATGCAATGGGAAAAATAAAATTTAAGCTTAAGCAGATGAGGAAAAGATGTCATTCATAGAAGGTCACAATCTCTATTGTAAGTTCAAGGTAACACTTTATTCAAATCTAAAAACATCTAGAAAAATCATGGTACATTTTGTGTATGTACCAAGAATCATTTTCCTCATCACAAAAGTGATTCCACACTCTTTTATTCGAGGGTCACAACTTATAAAATTAGATATTACTACTATATGCTTAATAATTGCTTATAAACTTAGAAAGTTCTTTAGTTTGTCTCCCCAACATGGAGAAGGCCACAGCAGTGGCTTAAATTTACTTGATTTTTCTTAATAAGTGTGTTAACTGAAGTTATGGTAAGAAATACTTGAGAAAATGGGTTCATCCTTTAATAAAATTACTTTCGATATAAATTGAATGGGTAACATTGTCCAAAAAGAAATGTACGCTTTACCTGACTTACGTAACTTTATACATTTCCTTTATAATTAGACTGAAAAATTTGCACAGATTAGTACATGAAGGCAAGATATTAAATCAGCATATTGTGTCATATACCTCATATTATTACATTTCTGCCAATATTTTGAATAATGAAACTTGCCACCAAAGAGGAACAAATACGACATCACATCACGTCATGGGTTCCTAGGCGTTTTCATATTTAACAAAGAAAAAAGTAAAAACTTAACTTAGAACCAAATAGCATGCATCTTGTATAAATAAATGCATATATTACTTCTAGATTTTAAAAATTAATAAAAGTAATTATTATCAATAAAACTACTCCAATGGCAACTTTTAGCAGGAAGAGAGGATGAAATGAGAATCCCTTCTTCCCTTCTTCCCCTGCCCTCCACCCCTACTTTCTTTTTTTGCTTCTTTCCCCTTTCTCCCTCCCTCTTCCCTTCCTTCCTCCTCTTTCCTTTTTCTTTGTTACTGGGGTTTGAACTCAAGGCCTCAGGCTTTCTAGGTGAGTACCAACCTCAAGTCTTATTTATTTTTATTGCCTGATAGAATGTCTATTTCTTTCAATTTTTTTTTTTTTTTTTGCCAGTCCTGGGCCTTGGACTCAGGGCCTGAGCACTGTCCCTGGCTTCTTCCCGCTCAAGGCTAGCACTCTGCCACTTGAGCCACAGCGCCGCTTCTGGCCGTTTTCTGTATATGTGGTGCTGGGGAATCGAACCGAGAGCTTCATGTGTAGGAGGCAAGCACTCTTGCCACTAGGTCATATTCCCAGCCCCTATTTCTTTCAATTTTTAATTTATATAATCACATTCTTATTTCTATTATAAATTTCATTTAAAGTGGGCATAGTCATAGAAAGTCAGGGAACTACAAGGTGAATCCTTGAAGGTACCGTTAGTTTGTTACTACTGGATATAAAGGTAGAAATAAATTCTTAAGTACACGTCCTATATCTGTATATGCAGTGGTGTAAAAGAAATGAACATTTAAGTATTGTGTAGGGTAACTCCCTTTCTTTTGTTTATTTTTATCCTTAAGTAGTTGTTCAAAGGAGTTGCCCCTTAACAAAGCATGGATAAATGGTCAAAACAACAAAAGGAAAGTCACATAAGATAGAGAACTTGGTAAAAATAGCCTAAACTAAAATGATACATGTTTGTGAGTGATTTTGAAAAATTTTTTGAGTGATTGCAGGAGAAAGAAAGCAAGGATCACACAATATAAGCAATTCAGTGAGGTTGTAGAATGGATGACAGGCAGCTCTAGCTGCCCAGGGCCCTTTATGTGTATGTAGCAGGACCTTTTAATAATCTTGACAGAGGGGTTGAAAGAAAGAAGTTGTCTTAGATGGTCACCCTCATCTTTGGTCATCTTTTGATACTTTCAACATACAAATAAATTCCTGAAGTCAACCAGCAATTGAGAAATTCCAATTCTGGTCCACAGAAGGCCCTAATAAGAAATTGAGGGCTTTCTTTTCTATTTCAACCAGCCATCACCAAGTTGAGATATTATAATATCAATGCCAGCTCTCTCTGCAATGTTGAATAAAGAATAGCATCAATTGGAGTAAAAAAAAAGTACAAGATTCCCAGGATGATCTGGCTTATGATTGAGAGGAAAATGAATTCACTTATTTTTCTTTGTAAGCAAGTATCTTTCAGAAGTCTAATCAGTGCTGTATTCAGGAGGTAAGATGAGAAAATGGCGATTTCACCAGTATGAGAAAAAGAACAAAGTTATCATCACTACCCACTTATGTCATACAGAAGACCGGACCTGAACAGCAGGCGCTTGATAAGATGGATTGTGAATATTACATTGTACTGCAATTATTGCACCGTCTAGGAAAAAGCTGATTTCCTTAAATCTATTAATTTTAAGGGGAGTTGAGAAACACCCAAGATCTACTCACTATAATCCCACAACAAATGTTTCATAAAAGTTTACTCTTATAGACTGTTTCTTGGATGATGTCAATGTTAGGACAAATGAAAAATATCCTTCATGAAGCAGAATGTTGTCTCTGTTGACTTCCTAAGCTAAAACAAGAAAAATTACAGAAACACAAAGAGGAACAACACGATGAGAAACAACTGTTCTATATGCAAATGTTCTAATACTTGCAAAGTGGTTCCAATTTGCACATTTGCAAGTCACTTAGGTGAGCAGAAATAGGCTGTTAGTCTATTCTCTCTGATGATAAAGACAAACGTGGAGGAAGAGAGAAGCACCTAGAAGGAGGTGCTATCTTGGTGTCATGTTCTTTCTGAATAATGTATTCATTACACAGTAGAAAAAAATGAATTGAGAAACACAGGGGCCAAAGCACCATTAGCTAACATGAGAGAATGGAAGACCTAACCTGTGAGTTTCTCTTAATATAGACTGTTAGAGTTTTTTCTTGATCTTTAATTTGAGCTTTGCTCTTGTATAATACCTATTTCAGATCAAGTGAAAAACAACAATAACAAAAAGCATATGAAACTATTATGAAAACACATTTGAAGTACATAGGTACCATAAAAAATGCTTTAGAAATTGTTATTTAAGAATTTATATTATGGGCTGGGAATGTGGTTTAGTGGTAGAGTGCTTGCCTAGCATGCATGAAGCTCTGGGTTCTATTCCTCAGTCCCACATAAACAGAAAAAGCCAGAAGTGGCACTGTGGCTCAAGTGGTAAAGTGTTAGCCTTGAGCAAAAAGAAGCCAGGGACAGTGCTCAGGCCCTGATTTCAAGCCCCAGGACTGGCAATATACATACACACACACACACACACACACACACACACACACACACACATATGTGATGTATATATATTTATAATACCTACAAATGAAATGTATTGGAAATCTTTCAATTTTTATATTCTTATTTATTGTGACAAACAGCAAGTCTTGAGGTCTAACTTCTTGAAAGATAATGTTTTATATGGCTAAGGAAGCAGTAGGAATGGTTACTTTATTTTACTGGGCGAGGAAATAGGCATTGGTAGTGTAAGTACTTTGTTTCTTATCTTTTTGAGACTATGTAGTTCAGACTGTCTTTGACCCCACAGTCCTCCTGCCTCAGCCTCCAGGGTGCTGGGATTACAGATACTTTGCTGCTAGGCTTATAGCCAGTCATTGGAGGTCAGGTTAGGGTTTGAACTCATGCCAGCTGGATAATTCAATGCCTAATTCATTCTAACTATGGAGAAGTTATTTAAATATATTTTCCGAAGTGTTGGTTTTACTTTGGGATTGCATCGTTTGACAAGGACTTATTAAAAACACAGAAGAGGGGGCTGGGAATGTGGCTTAGCGGTAGAGTGCTTGTTAGCATGCATGAAGCCCTGGGTTTGATTCCTCAGTCCCATATAAACAGAAAAAGCCAGAAGTGGCACTGTGGCTCAAGTGGTAGAGTGCTAGCCTTGAGCAAAAAGAAGCCAGGGACAGTGCTCAGGCCCTGAGTTCAAGCCCCAGGACTGGCAAAAAGCAAAGCAAAACAAAACAAACCTTAGAAGAAAAGGATTTAGAAAATTAAAAAATGCATGCTTAGTAAACTTGGGAAATCAGAAAAAGCAAAACAAAACACAGAGGTGTAGCTTTCAGGAATATTTTGATACTCTACCTTTTCTTTTTTGTTAGCTTTTGTGTGTACTGAGGTGTGTGTGGGGGGGTTGTAGTACTGAGTACTTGCTAGGCCAGTGCTCAACAGAGTGAGCCTACAACTTCCTGCATCTCTTCATTTTCAAACTAAAGACAGAATCTGCCACTTAACTATTCCATACCTATAAGAATACAAATAAAAACAAATAGCAAGCAATGATACTGGATATGAAGCTCCCTCTGTCTCCATCCTGCTCTCGGGCTCTTCTGGATGGTGGTAGCTGCTAAAGCAATGCCCCAGAAAAGGAATATGGCAGGGATCACAGGTGCGCCAGGACAGCTATACTGATTCTCACCAGCAGACAGTCTCCCACGAGTGTGAGGAACAAAGCATCATGGGATTCTTTCTTTGCTGATCAGAAAGTGAGGGGAGAGAATGGAGCAAAGGCACCCAGTAGTAATTCAGCTATGGTGAAGTAAAAGGGAAGTGAATATTTCACTTAATGCTAATACACTTAAGTTTGTCTTTCAGCTATGACATTGATACTCATGTCAGACAATCAAACATTCTGTTTCAGTCTCTGATTGGGCTTTGCCACTAGATTTCCTCTCCCCCACCTCCACCCCCAGCCAGGATTCACAAGAATCAGTCATAGCAGTCATTTCCTCTGAAAAAGAAATGCTAGCAAGTCCATGTTGAGATTTGTATAGCTGATGAATTGCTTCTATTTTATAGAGCCAAATCATTTTGGAAGGAATCAGCTTTCAAGTGTATAAATTTCAACTTGGAAATTATTTCTTGCAATATTGCTTTCAGTCATTCTCTTTTTTTCTTCTCCTAAACATTAATGACCTGAATAAGTCCACTAAGGACAGCTAAGCGTTCCTGCAAAATAATACGATAATTTGTATTGAAAATATGCTTGAGTTCTGGGAAGAAAGAAAAGAAACAAAAGGATCACAAAGATAGAAGCTATTCAACATAGGGGACAAAAATATACTTTCTTCTGTTTGATGTAGTTTATCTAATTTTTCATTCTACCTCTCTCTCTGCTCCTCTGCTTTCTCTCAAGGCACACAGTGTCTGCTCTGTTTATTTGTCATGGAGATTTCAGTTGTGGTTCATAGTTCAGAGGCAGTGGTGACAACCTACAGAGACACATTGTCACTGAGATAAATTCAACATTAGCAAAAAATATAGGAATGTTCTTGCTATTCTGTTCTGTGAGAATTAAGGGCCTGTCCCTTAGAGCCTAACAGGTTTTTAATGTCTGTGATAGTTAGACTTTGGTTATTTATGTCTCGTTTTCTTATTGTTATTATAAAGGTGATATACAGAGGGGTTGCAATTACATAAGTCAAATATTGAGTGCATTTCTTTTTGGACAATGTCACTCCTTCCCTCTTGACCCAGTTGGTCATTTATATCTGATAAGGGTATAAATGCACTTGAAAGCTCAAACTTTTCTATGTAATGGACATAAGAGCCAGGTTAAGATGAATGTAAATATAGTTAATGAGAAGCTGGGTGCTTGCTGGTGGCTCAAGCCTGTAATCTTGGCTACTCAAGAAGATGAGATCTGAGGATCGTGGTTTGAAGCCAGCCCTAGGCAGAAAACTCCTTGAGTCTCTAATCGCCAATAAACTATTCCAAAAAGCTGGCTCAAGTGGTAGAGAACTCACCTTGAGCAAAGGAAGCTCAGGAATAGTGCTCAGATTCAGAGTTCAAGCCCCAGGACTGGCAAACATAAAATAAATTAAAAATAATTTTAAAAAGTACATAGTTAATGAGGCTATAAAATGGGACTGTGCCTCATACTGAAGCAAAGTTTATTAATATTTTAATCACAAATGGAATTTAGATTAATCAGCAAGCAGGCATGTCCTCTGAGTTATTTCGCTGGTGTGAGAGTAGATTTGCAATGATGAGAACAGGTTAGTTAAATTAGTTAACATGGGGGCTGGGAATATGGCCTAGTGGCAAGAGTGCTTGCCTCATATACATGAAGCCCTGGGTTCGATTCCCCAGCACCACATATATAGAAAATGGCCAGAAGTGGCGCTGTGGCTCCAGTGGTAGAGTGCTAGCCTTGAGCAAAAAGAAGCCAGGGACAGTGCTCAGGCCCTGAGTCCCAAGCCCTAGGACTGACAAAAAAAACCCCCCAAAAACAAAACAATAAATTAGTTAACATGGTCAGCAGCCCGAGGTCCTGGGACAAGTGGAGACAGTGGGGTTTGTAATCCATTAGATGTGGATTTTGACTGCCACTGACTAGTAGCCAAGGGAGAAAATAGAGAATAGGTATCATGAAGATTCCTTTTTGTTCTTCACACTAGAAATGGGAGAGTTTCATTTAGGACTCTTTCTGGGGCTCTCAGTGACTGCACAAGTCAGAGATCTGGCTGCATATATAGAACAGGGGACACTAGGGACCAAAAAGCAAGGTAAGTCAGCTCAACTCTGGTTCGTGAACTTGGATGTTTAGTGTCTTTAGCTGCTGTATTTATCATCTGCTCAAGGTTTTTACCAGCTTTTGGTGAATAGGACATGGTAGAATATTTACTTTCATTTAGATGCAACCAGATTTCCTCCTTTCACTGCCTTTGGTTATTGGTTTATTTATTTTTTTGAGAATCCTTTGGTGTGATGGGAGAAGAGGATGAGTTAGGATAAGGTGGAGAAGATGCGAGAGAGGGAAAATGCTGAGCATTGGCTCTTCATTCTTCTCAGTGTAAATATAGTTGGTGTGTGTGTGTGTGTGTGTGTGTGTGTGTGTGTGTGTGTGTGTGTGTGTGCGCGCTGGTCCTGGGGCTTGAATTCAGGGTCTGAGTATTGTCCCTTTTGTGCTCAAGGCTAGATCTCTCCCACTTGAGCCATTGCTCACATTTATTGGTGATAAGAGTCTCTTGGGTTTTACTGGCTTGGAACTTTGATCCTCATATCTCAGCCTCCTGAGTAGCTAGGATTATGGGCATGAGCGAGCACAGCCAGCTTACAATGAACTTTTATGCTGTGTTTAAAAGAGGGCTTTGAAGAGACATATGAAAAAGTGCTCTACGTCACTGGCCATAAAGGAAATGCAAATCAAAACAACATTGAGATTCCATCTCACCCCAGTAAGAATGTCAAATATCAAGAAAACTAACAATAACAGTTGTTGGAGGGGATGTGGCCAAAAGGGAACCCTACTTCATTGTTGGTGGGAATGTAAACTGGTTTAGCCACTCTGGCAAGCAGTATGGAGATTCCTCAGAAGGCTAAATGTAGAACTCCTCTACGACCCAGCAACCCCACTTTTGGGTATTTATCCAAAAAACTACAAACAAAATCAAAGTAAAGCCACCAGCACAACAATGTTCATTGCAGCGCAATTTGTCATAGCGAGAATCTGGAACCAACCCAGATGCCCCTCCGTACACGAATGGATCAGGAAAATGTGGTACATATACACAATGGAATTTTATGCCTCTATCAGAAAGAATGACATTGCCCCATTTGTAAGGAAATGGAAGGACTTGGAAAAAATTATACGAAGTGAAGTGAGCCAGACCCAAAGAAACATGGACTCTATGGTCTCCCTTATTGGGAATAATTACCACAGGTTTAGGCAAGTCACAACAGAGGATCACAAGAGCCCAATAGCTATACCCTTATGATCCCATAAGATGATGCTAAGTGAAATGAACTCCATTTTATGAAAATGATTGTTATATCAGAGTTGTAACTACTTTCAACATCCTATGTGTATCTGTAGTTTCTACTATTGATGATGTTCGTGTATCACCTTCTTGTGATTATATCTACACTATCTCTGTAATTTTATCTGAGTGTATGGGAAACAGTGTGTACTGGTATTAGAATTAGGATATTCAAAGGGAATACCAAAATTGAGAGACAAAGTGTAAAATACGAGAAACAACAACAAAAGCAATACTTGCAAAACTGTTTGGTGTAAGTGAACTGAACACCTCAGGGGGGGACAGGGGGAGGGGGGAGAGGGGTTTGAGGGACAAGGTAACAAAAAGTACAAGAAATGTATCCAATGCCTAACGTATGAAACTGTAACCTCTCTGTACATCAGTTTTATATTAAAAATTAAAAAAAAGAGGGCTTTGCAAAGTAAATGCAGACAGAAAACCACCTAATTAATATTTTATGCTATTATGTTTAGAATGTATTGGTAGAGGGAGGAAAATTGAAGAGCAAATACAGTCTGTGAGTCATCAGCATGTGTCTATCCTTTTGTACTGACCCTGTCATTCTGATCTTAAAAAATGTGTGGCTTTGGGCTATGGATGTAGCTTGGTGATAGAATACTTGTCTAGCAGGTGCAACATCGTGGGTTTGATTCCACACTCTACCACTTATTAAGGCTCACTTTCAGCTCCTTTTACCTTAATTATTTTATTTTATTTTTTTTTCAGATGAACGCTTGTCTTTTTGTGTGGGCCAGTGTGGGCCATTTTCCTTCTATCTATACTTCCTGTGCAGCTGGGATTATCTGCGTGCACCTCTATATCCAGGGTTTTTGTTTGTTTTAATGTTATATTGGGGTTTGAACCTGAGGCTTCACACATGCTAGGCAGTAATATACCACTTAGGCTACAGCCCTAGTTGTTGGTTTAGTTTGGACAATGACTGTCTCTGCACAGTTGGATAGAGGAAAGGCTTTCTTCTGTTCTTGAGCTGGCCAGACTTGAGCTTTGTTTATATGTGGGAGATGTAGGAGATGTAAGTTAACTTCAATGCATTTTAGTTGATCAATTGGTTCAAAGGTGGGCGGCACATTTTATTACTAAGGAACACAGGGAGAAAAGATAGATGCCCAGGGAGAGATCAGGGCTAGAGATTCAAGATGGGGAGTCAACAGCCCACAAATAACAAAGCCACAGAATTAAGGGAGAGCTCAGCAGAAAGTCTAGATAATAAAGCAGTGGTCCAGCTTGTATCACAGAACTAAAGAAGAAAAAGGAGGAGGGAAGGTACTGTGTGGACTCCAAGGAAGACAGAGAACTACCAGTGACCACTAGTTTCCCATCACAAACATTACTGTGATCTTGGCACACAGAATTTTAGAGGACTGGAGGGAGAAAAATGTGATTGGAATGGGTTGATATTAAAAGATGAGGGATTAAGAGGAAGTCAATTATGGGCATTTATATTTTTTGTTATACAGTGTTAGAAAAATGAGGAGATAATTGAAAAGTAAGATTAGGTAAGAAAAGTTTTGGGTTTTTTTAAAAATATAGCTCTTAAAACAAGAAGCTCAGGGACAGTGTCCAGGCCCTGAGTTCAAGCCCAAGGAGTAGTAAAAAATAAAAATAGATAGCTCTTATGTGTATGCTTCCGAGAATGACTCAGTAGTCAGAGAGAGCCTAATAAAATGCATAGAGTCACAGTAATTGTTACTTAGCTACTCCCTCCCTCCCTCCTTCTTCCCTCCTTCCCTCCTTCTTCCCTCCTTTCCTCCTTCTTCCCCCCTTCCCTCCCTCCCTCCTTGACTTCCTTCTTCCCTCCCTTCCTTCCTTCTTTCCCCCTCCCTTCCTTTCCTTCTTTCTTTTTCATCTTCATTTTTTTGTATTGTTTTTTCCTTCTCCCTTTTCTTTTCATCTTCATTTTTTTTTTACTATTTTTTAGTAGCATATCTTAATTGTCCATGGGAGTTTCATTGTGATAATTCTCACTACTTAAATTCTAGAAAATAAGCAGAGTGTTCGGTATTTTCAGGCCCAGGGGGATTTTTTTTTCTTTCATTGTAATAGGAGGAAGGCAGGGAGCGTGAGTAGAGATGCAGATAAGCTGGTGAAGTTGGTGGTGGGAAGTTGAGGGCGTTCCCATCTGATTGCTCCTCTTTTCTCAGGAAGAATGGGGCGAGTTCACGCCCTGTGGAGGGGTGAAGGATGTGGAGGTTTGTAGAGATAGATCTCAGCCTTGTCTCAAAGAGTGGGAAATACAATAGGATTCCAGGGCACTGGTAAGGACTCATATATAATGGTCATAAATTCAGAGGAGTATCAGTGTACATGGTTGGTTTTCTTCAGGGACAATTGGCTTCTGAGGGAGGGGTTCACACAAAGAGGTTTGATTAAACAGATACAGTGTAAGGAAGGAAAGAGGAAAAGAGATACAGGAAGGTTGATGATAATAACCATCCACAGAACTCAGACGGAGAGTAATGAAAATGTGTCCATGGATTATGGAAATGGAAATTCCACTTCTCTCCACCTAGCTGAAAAATAGCTGACCTTGGAAACAGGGAAGGAAGACCAGAGAAAGAGCAGCACACAAAGCTTGATTCCAGAGCTCTATCCCCAGTTTAATCCTAGTGGCTCCCACCTGTAAGCGTAGCTGAGAGGATGAGAGCTGAGGATCACACTTCATAGCTAGCTATGGCAGGAATCTGGGAGCCTCTCATCTTCAATTAACCACCAAACAAATAGAAATAGCGCTGTGGCTCAAAGTGGTAAAGCACTAGCTTTGAACAAAACACAGCTCAGGGACAGTGCCCAGGCCCAGAGTTCAAGCCCCAAGACTGACAAAAGAAAAAAAAACAGGAAGAATTTTACCCCTGAAGCATATTTATTAGTGATGACAGGTTCCCATGGCACTGGCATGGTTGAATATATATATAAATAGAGAAGATAAATGATATAAAGACTAACCTGACAGGAATGATGAAAAAACAACGAACAAAGCAATACGTTGGCCAATTCTATTCTAACACTGAAACAGTTACTACGGCCCCAGAACATAATCATCACTGTGCTCTAGGTGTCTGTGTATCTTGAGGCAGTGCCATTTGAAGCCCCCTGGTTCTCAAAAGCTTTCCCCTTCACCTCCATCCCAGGACAGCATTTCCAGGCAAATGTTTGCCTACTGAAGCTCTCCAAGTCTAACCATAAATGTGATCTCACAAGCCCTAGAAGTCCTAAGATGTGCTGCCTGAAAATGGAGAATTTGGAATTGGCGCTGTGGCTCAAGTGGTAGAGCACTAGTCTTGAGCTCAAAGAGGCTCAGGGACAGAGCCCAAGCCCTGAGGTCCAGCCCCACAAATAACAATACAGAAAAAGATGAAACTCCTTGAAAATGGAGAATTTGTGTGTTTTTTTATGACACAATTCTTTCATGTTTATTGTCATGCTCATGTTGATTTTGCTTGTTCTGAGACAAAGCTGTTAATTACCACTAGAAAGCTCTATTATTAAATCACTTGAATATTATTTTTCACCATTAGATTTGAAAAAGACAAACTATGACAGGCTAGTGTTGCAGACTAATGATAAAATCACAAAGCAGATAAAATATATACAAAATACATTTATATGAAAGAACAGGACAAATTAAACCCGTATGGATAAGTTTTTGATATTCCAAGTACAAAAAAATAGTGGGTGAGTTTAGTTATCACATAGGACATGGGAGACAATTAGTAAATAACCATCATTATCAAAGTGATCACTGAGTGAAGATTTTTAATGGATAATTAAAATGTTAGAATGACCTGGTAAAATGTCCTACAAAAATCAAAGAGCAGTAGTTACTTTTTTCTCTCCAAAATTGTAAGATTTCCCAAAATTATCTAGATTTCAGGCTGTTTTTTTTCTCCATAGCTAGAAGGCCCAGCAACTCTGTGTTGGTTGCCAAAATGGAGAATTTGTTTCCAGCTTTTCTGTAGGGGGAATGAAAGGTTTTATCTACAGTTCAGTATATATGAAAGTAAAATGATTTGATATTTTTTTTAAAGCCATGGAGATTACTTTATCCTCCGGTATAATTTACAGAAATAAAATAACAATTATAATATGGAGAATTAGCACAATATACATTTTATAGTAGTTGAGTATCTATAAATGAGTGCTACAATGGTCCCCCGCCCCCTTTTTTGTGCCAATCTTGGCACTTGAACTGAGAACCTGGGAGCTTCCCCTAAGCTTTTATGCTCAAGGCTAGTGCTCTATCACTTGAGCCATAGCTCTACTTCTGACTTTTTGGTGGTTAATTAGAGAGACGAGTCTCACAGACTTTCTTGCCTGGGCTGGCTGTAAGCCACGATCTTCAGATCTCAACTTCATGAATAGCTAGGATTACAGGTGTGAGCCATTTGCGCCTGCCTAACACATCCTTTCTTACTGGCCATTTTCAACAACTTCTACCCACTCCTTTCCTACAGAGAGAGTAGAGTCTAGGCATTGGTATAACTCAGCTTTGGTTTACCTACATCTTGGCCCATTTATTGGCCAGACATGAATAGAACTGGAGTCCCTATCTGCAGGGCCATTCACTCTGGTGAGAAGATGAAAGCAATAGATCATAAAGATACATTTAGTAAATAATTTTTAGGAGAAAAGGAAAACCTCATAAGGAGAAAAGGGTGTGTGATACATTAATAAGGCATTCTTTTTTTTCTCTGAGGTATCCTGAGGCAGTCTTGAGTAAGGTAATAATTGAGAAGAGTTCTGAATACACACAACACAGGACCTATTTAACATACATGGGCCCATCTCCCAGCATTTTGCTGGTGTTCTACTGTGCCGGTCCTTCAATCACACACAGTGAATCTGGTAGGAGCCATTCCTGCCTCTTCTCTATCAGGAGGGAAAGGAATTCTCTCCATATTCCCCCTTCTTTGTTCTACAGATTCTTGCTGTGCTACCTGGAGAATGCCATTCCTTCTTTTGTTGCTGTGTTACAGAAGATCAGTGAGCTTCTTGCATCCAATCACCTGTGGGGTCAAATCCTGTCTCTACACGAGACTGTTGTGAGCCCTACATGCTGTATTCTATGAACACCTGGTGCCGACCTCAGAGGCTAGGGTAAGGATTCCAATGGGATCCACTGTCTCCAGTATCAGCACAGGGCTCACACCAAGAATGTGCTGAGAACAAGCTGCTTTTCCCTTCTGAGAGAGCGAAAAATGAAAGATGGGACTAAATAATGGATAGGAGAAATTAAGGAAAGGCTGACCACACATGAATATTATAGCAGATTTGAGGGGGATTTTTTTCCCCCACTTTTACAGTTAAGACACAGTTCTATTAGGTTCTGTTGTATTCCATTTAATCAGATGACATTTCCTTGATATTCTTTCTGTCTTTGTTGCTTTTTTTTTTTTTGAGTTCTCAGGTGAATTGACTTTTTTTCTCCTCTTTTTCTTTTGGGCAGTGCTGGAGTTGCAGGCCTTGGGCTTGCTAGGCAGGTTCTCCATCAAAGTGATGTTACTTATGTTGGTCTTTCTCTGGTAAAAGATGGTGTCATGCATGAGGAGGCACAAAGGTGGAATCAGAGAAGTAAGGAATAAAGGAACCTTCTGGAAATGACTTGATAGAAAGTGTAGAATTAATGGCAGTGTATCATTCTTCATAATAATTTGGTGGCATGTCTCAGTTCCTTCCCATGTGTTGGTCGTCTTTGTCTCTATCTTTCCATCACGCTGCAGAGTAACACTAGACTTATATGCTAAAAAAAAAGTTATTTATTGAAATGAGGGTCTATATAGCTCTTGCTGTAAAGATAAAGAGTCTGTTTTGAAGGAAAAAAAGGGTGCTGGCCTTTTGATCCTCAGTTACTTACATAGCAAGGATAGGCCCTGTATAATATCATTAATGTATGTACATGCACATAAAGATTCCATATGTGAGAAAATAGGAGGTTAATCTGGCAGCCTGTTTTTCCAGGTGTCTCTCTCTCAGCATTGCCAAACATCTGTAGGTTGAGAAGCAGTTCATCACGAGTACAAAGGACAAAAAAATCCACTTGAAACATCTCAGCTTGACTCCCATCGCCACAGAGGGGTTGAATGTGATTTGGACATGAACACAGCAAGCTAAGCTTTGTGTGGGGACATGAATGTTACCCTGAAATGGGAAACTGAAGCAGGTCATTCTCCTTTTGTTGGGCTTCTCCTTCTTGTCAAACCCCTGGGCCACACGTTGTCGCTCTTGTTTGTCACTGATAGCCTATCACAAAGCCCCTTCTGTTAGGAGGCCTTACCTGAGACGTGCACTAGCCAGCCGAGCATAAACACCAAGGGAGTGCTACCATCCAAAAATCTCTTCCGCACAATAGCTGAGGCTGTCACAGAGGAACAATCGAGGGGACCCCACAGTGGTATATTTTTCCCCATCATATGCATGACAGAAAGTCTAATGGACCTTGATCTTTGCTTGAGTAACTTTCAAGGTCCTATAAAATGGCTTCTTATCAGTTTCATCAGTGTTCTCATGATGTCTACGTGGTTGTCAGAGAGCCTTGCTATGAGCTGGACTTTTAGTCCTGGGGTCAGCAAGGAGCAGAAGCAATTAGCTGAAAAATTAGAGAGGTGAACTATTTGCCCATGAGAAGGAAAATATAAAATGCCAATGGCAATTCATGGTGAAAAAATTATCCCTCTAATTCTTTTTTCCTAAAGGGAGAAGGAAAGAATTTTACTTTATTTTATTTTATTTTATTTTTTGGCCAGTCCTGGGGTTTGGACTCAGGGCCTGAGCACTGTCCCTCGCTTCTTTTTGCTCAAGGCTAGCACTCTGCCACTTGAGCCACAGCACCACTTCTGGCCATTTTCTATACATATGGTGCTGAGGAATCGAACCCAGGGCTTCATGTATACGAGGCAAGCACTCTTGCCACTAGGCCATATACCCAGCCCCAAGGAGGAAAGAATTTTAGTCACATATGTCAACTGTACACTCTGTGAGAGATTGCATTGTGTTACTTGTACATACGTATACTGTACATTATCATAACTGTGTATCTGTCCTGTCAATTACTCTACCTATCCTCCCTTCTCCCAACCCCTCTCATCATTGTAATTTCCTTGCAAACTTATAAAAATTATTTAATTCTCTCTCTATACAAATATATATCTGCCTACAGATATATATATATATATATATATATATGTTTGTTTTGTGAGTTTGTGTGTTATACTTACACTTGAACTCAGGGTCTTACACTTGCTAGGCAGTAGTTCACCACTGGAGTCATTCTTCAAGTCTTTTATTTTTGTTGTTTTTGAGATAAGTTCTCCTCTTTATTTCCACTTTCCACACAGAAATGATCATGCCCAACTTTTTAGTGGTTAAGATGGAGCTTGTGCACTTTTTGCTTAGGTTGGCTTCAAACTTCAATCCTCTTGATCTCAGCTTTCTGAGTAGCAAGGTATGAGCTTAGTGTGTTTGATTTCAATCTTCGTGTGTGTGTGTGTGTGTGTGTGTGTGTGTGTGTGTGTGTGTGTGTGTGTGTGTGTGAGTGCCAGTCCTGGGGCATGGACTTAGACCCTCTGAACTCTGTGCTACCGCTGAGCTTTTTTTGTTCAAAGCTAGTTCTCTAACACTTGAACCACACCTCTGTTTCTGGCTTTTTCGTAGTTAATTGGAGATAAGACTTTCCAAGATTTACTTACCTGGGCTGACTTTGAACTGTGATCATATCTCAGCCTCCTGAGTAGCTAGAATTACAGGCATGAATCACAGCTCTTAGCTCAATTTCCATTTTGATTAAGCTTTAAATTTCACAGCCACCAACACTGAAGGGTTAAATATTGGGAGACTCACTAGGAGACTTGGCTTTCCTAGTTTTGCCATAATATTTCCCTGGAATTATCCCAAGGGACCCGACTCTAGGGGCCCTTAATGATGAAAGTGGTCACCCACCTTCTTCATGACTTGGATTGAGAGCTGACCTGACTAAACTGTTTGCATGGGGGAAAGAAAAATCGGAATCAAGCCGTGGGGTAAATAATTTATTCCTCAAAGGTTCAATTTGATAATTAGTGGCATATTGCCATTGCTTTTTAACTCAGAATAATGCTCCATGTTATATGAGATAGATGTTGTATGGAAGAGAATTTTTTATGTTTTCTCTAACATAGTTTAGAAATTCTAGCCCACAAGCTTGTATTTACCCCCCTAGACTTTAATTCTCCATGAGATCTGGGAGAATTCATATCCTTTGTGCCTGGATTATTCTTCAAGGAGTGGTGGGCACGTTGAAATTGCCTCCATTGTTCTGGTGGAGGTTCTGCGGACAGGTTATTTCATAGGCCGATGAGTGGAAATCAGGATCAAGTATCATGTCACCCAGTTGCACGACTGTGCATGGCACAAAGAAGTGCGTCTTTTGTCATATTCTGCTAGGACAAGGTTTTCAAGGTATGTCCCAGTGAGCTTCACTTGGGTTTTTGTTGTTGCTGCTGTTACCATGTAGATCCTAGGTCCAATCATTTTTCTAAGAATAGAAGTATCCATGTATTTATGACATCTAGCTGGCTATGAGAAAGAGAGGGAGGGGAGAAAATGAAGAAAGAAAGAGAGAAAGAGACAGAGACACAAGGAGAGAGACATACAGATAGACAGAGAGAGAGAGAGAAAGAGAGAGAGAGAGTTCACTATGGCAATGCAGCACGATAGAAATGGTACAGACCAGTGAGCAGCTTCATCTCTTAATGGTGTGAGGGGGCTGGGAATATGGCCTAGTGGCAAGAGTGCTTGCCTCGTATACATGAAGCCCTAGGTTCGATTCCTCAGCACCACATATATAGAAAAGGCTAGAAGTGGCGCTGTGGCTCAAGTGGTAGAGTGCTAGCCTTGAGCAAAAAGAAGGCAGGACAGTGCTCAGGCCCTGAGTTCAGCCCCAGGACTGGCCAAAAAAAAAAAAATGAAGTTACACAGGTTGATTGCAGTACAATTTGTTAGTATCTAATAAGTGGACGAGTTTGAGTTGAGTCTGTTCTAAGGGTCAGGGCTGAAGCCGTCATCTCCTCTCTCTGCCTTGAGGGAGTTGACATGCATCACTTCATTGGTGGGGGACACAGCTTAAAAATGAAAGGAAACACTAGACCCTGGTGACTCACACTTATAATCCTAGCTAATCATCAAGGTTTGAAGCCAGCCCAGGAGGAAATGTCTGTGAGACTCTTACTTCTAATAAATTAGCAAAAAGCCGTAAGTGGACAGGTGGATCAAGTGGTAGAGCACCAACCTTAAGAGAAAAAGCCAAGTGAGAGCACAGGGCCCTGAGTTCAAGCCCCAGTTCTGACAAAAAATGAAAAAGAGAAAAATTATCGGATTAGACAACAAATCAGTGTTTTCTTTATTATAACATTATCTAGAGAAGTACATTTTCACTGGGCCTTTTGTGAAAGTCTGCATTGAGAACATGGAGGGCTTCTCGTCAAGATGTCTCCCCTCTGTGGAAGGGCAGGGGAATTCACAGAGGGTAAATTTTTTGTGGGTCATGGGCTTGAACTCAGGGCCTGAGTTTCTGTCACTGAGCTCTTTTGTTCAAGGCTAGCACTTTACTACGTTGAGCCACAGCTCCACTTCCAGCTTTCTGGTGGTTAATTGCAGGTAAGAGTCTCAAAGACTTTCTTTCCCCAGGCTGGATTTCAACCTTGGTCCTCAGATCTCAGCCTCCTGAGTAAGTAATATTGCAGGCATGAGCCACCAGGGCCTGGCTAGATGCTCTCTTTGAAAATGAAGATCATTCAGAGTTAAATTGTTAAGTTTTCTAGGAATGGCACAACAGGATACAGTCTTGTCTTCTCATTTCCCTCCATGAAATGTATTCTCTCCTTTTGGGAACACAGGATAGTTCTTGTGCATAGATTGGCCCTCACAATGTTGCTGTGACATTTAAGCTTTTCCCCTCTTAGGTGGGACAGCCTGTCTGTCCTTTTAAACTTGACTACTGGGCCAAATGCAAAGGGACCACGGTGTGATTTTTCTCTTATCTTCTGTACCCAAGCTACAAAGTTAGTGCTTGAGTGTGTCAGGGGTCTCCTGGGGACTTAAGAATGAGGCTTTTTTTGGGAGCAAACCAATCCCATACCCTGTACTCCATTGCCTTTGAGTCCAAGGCAGTTTAGTCAACCAGCAAGACTCCTAGTTACATGCCTGGGAGTCAAGTTCAGCTGAATGTGACACGTAAAGGTCGCAGGCTCTGGGCCTGCCCCATCCCACGCTGGGTGTCCACCAGTGGACCTCACCACGCGTGCCTTCTGCCCTATGCTGTGCAGGGAAGGACTGCTTGATTTGTTTAATATATATATTTATACATATATATGCCTATGCATATATTTCAAGATTTCATAAATGTTGCAAGAGTAAATAGTACAAATGATACCTTTCTACCCTTTCCTAGATTCACGCATCATTGATTCTCTCATTGGCTCATTTCCTGTCCTCCTCCCTCACCTTTCTACATTGCACATACAACATACTCACGGATCAAGCCACAACGAGAGTCAGTTACAAAGCTCACAGTCCTGTACCTCCTAATACTTCAGTGGGCCTGTTTTCTTCTTCCTTCCTTATTCCCTCCCTCATCTTCTCCTTTCTCATCAAAATATCTCCCCAAATGTATTACCTATTGATGACTTGGGGGTGGGATTGTGCTGTGGGTAAAACCCCCTCCCATGTGAGGAAGCACTTTCCAATGAGCTTCATCCCTGGCTTTCCTGTTAGGACTCTTACTTACTTAAGTCTATACTATGATGGTTATTAAAAGCTGAGCTTCCATGAGCTGCGCTTCCTCCTGATTTACCAGATGGCATTTGCATTGCAATGTAAATTAGAGTGCTTCTATCTCTCCAGTCTATTCAGATGTTTATTTATTACTGGAAGGAACTCAGGATTTCCAATTTATATAGTTCTTTATTTTTAAAAAAATTATCTTCAGTTGTACAAAGGGATTTCAATTCATGAATTCTACTCTTAAAAAAATTGTTTGTAGGGGCTGGGGATATAGCCTAGTGGCAAGAGTGCCTGCCTCGGATACACGAGGACCTAGGTTCGATTCCCCAGCACCACATATACAGAAAACGGCCAGAAGCGGCGCTGTGGCTCAAGTGGCAGAGTGCTAGCCTTGAGCGGGAAGAAGCCAGGGACAGTGCTCAGGCCCGGAGTCCAAGGCCCAGGACTGGCCAAAAAAAAAAAAAAAAATGTTCGTAAATCATTAGATCATTTTATGCTCCAATCTCATTAGATTGTTTTGTGCTCCAGTTGTCCGTGGTTTGACCAGTAGAACACCTTCAAGCATTTGGCTCTGTATGCTATGGATTGTTTTATGTTATGATCATCACCATTATTATTCTTTCTTTATAGCATGGTATAACAATGTTCTGAAATCATCTTGCATATTTTGTGTTTCCATTTCTAGACTCAGCCATTTCTTCAAGGGTCCCGGATCCACTCTAGCTGGAAATGGTTTTAGAGACCCAGAACTGGATCTAGGCACTTCATAGACCAAGAGGGCTTTGTGTAGGGGTTGGGGGAGGGGGGGTTGTGTACTAGGCAAGCATTCTGCCACTGCCCTATACTCCTAGCTCCATGAAGGTAACTTTTTTTTTTTTGCCAGTCCTGGGTCTTGGACTCAGGGCCTGAGCACTGTCCCTGGCTTCTTTTTGCTCAAGGCTAGTACTCTGCCACTTGAGCCACAGCGCTGCTTCTGGCCGTTTTCTGTATATGTGGTGCTGGGGAATCGAACCTAGGGCCTCGTGTATCCGAGGCAGGCACTCTTGCCACTAGGCTATATCCCCAGCCCCATGATGGGGGTAACTTAATAGACTAAGAAGAGGGAATATATCCAGAAATATTGCTTGATTGAGCCTAAATAATATTGGCTATTCTAAATATTTAGAAAAATTCTAGTGGCTTCCAAACTTAGGGTTTAAAATAATGAAGCTCATCAATGGATAGCTAATGTAGAATTTTTTTTTTATCATTTTGTTGAATTCCCTGTGAAATAATGGTAGAATAGGAGCTCAGCCTAGTACCCTAGACTTTTCTTACTGTTGAGGTTTAGCCAATACTAGGCAGTCTGGTTTTCAGGTAATTGTAGGATAATAATAATAATTATTATTATTTTTTGTTGGTCATGGGGCTTGAACTCAGAGCCTGGGTGCTGTCCCTGAGCTCTTTTGCTCAAGGCTAGTGCTTTATCACTTTGAGCCATAGCACTACTTCCAGTTTTCTGGTGGTTAATTGGAAAGAATCTCACAGGGGCTGGGAAGATGGCTTAGTGGTAGAGTGCTTGCCTAGCATGAATGAAGCCCTAGATTTGATTCCTCAGTACCACATAAACAGAAAAGGCCAGAAGTGTCAGTGTGGCCCAAGTGGTAGAGTACTAAGCCTTGTACAAAAGAAGCCAGGGACAGTGCTCAGGCCCTGAGTTCAAGCCCCAGAACTGGGAAACAAACAAAAACAAACAAACAAAACCCCCCAAACTCTCAGACCTTCCAGCCCAGGCTGGCTTTGAACTGGGATCCTGAGAACTCAGCCTCCTGATTAGCTAGGATTATAGGCCTGACCCAGACGCACCTGGCATGGAATTGTAAAATCATTGATTGGGTTTGCAGTCATGGTCACCAGTGTTGGCACACAGAAAACCAGAGTGTATTTACAAGTGCCACCATCCATCACTGAACTTCGCCCAGAGGCGGAGATCACAGCCCACAGGACCGCCCCCTTGGGCTCCGCCAGCGCCATTTTGACACACACACGTGCGTGCTCCGAGACCAGAGGCGGGGCTGGTTTGGGCCTCTTCCGGTTCCAACCCGGAAGCGGGTAGGAGTGGCTAACAGCCATGCAGCCCCAGGGCGGGAGGAAGGGGCGGTCTCTCAGGACCTGCCAAGCCGATGCCCCAACATCCCACGACCCTCTGCGGTCCAGTCTGACTCTCAGGAGCATGCCTTCTTGGCTGGCCAAAGCTCTTAATTTGGTTCTTAAGTCTCTGTCAGTAGTGTTGTTGTTGTTGTTGTTTTTTTCCTCAGTAGATATATTTCCGTAGCTTCCTAATGAACTATGCCTTAAGTAAGCTATGGAAGTACCGAGATAGCATTCACTTTGGGCTATTTCCTTGCCATGCATGGGCTTAGAATTGTCCTGGCAGGGAGGGCTGCTGCTGAGTTATGGCTGTCTCCTCCTCACTCATAGTGCCAGGGTCACTCACACTTTCTAGTTCATAGGAAACAATTGAGGACATTTGACAATTACCAATGCGGGAAGTGCAGGAAAGCCAAATAGGACTCAAGAATAAAGTTGGCCAATTAATACTAAATATTGAAAGAAACATAATATTTTGTTTACTTAGGTATTTGTGTTTTAAGATTCAGAAGGAGAGTAAGCTCTGGTTATTTTCCAAAACTTCTTAAAAGCCAGTTTTGCTATGATTTGTTTCTTCTACTAATTATAATGTTTTCTGTATTTTTATTGAAAATATTGGTGAGTTGGACACCATTAAATTGTACCCTTCCTTCCTTCCTTCCTCCCTCCCTCCCTCCCTCCCTCCCTCTCTCCCTCTCTCTCTCTTTTCTTTCTTTCTTTCTTTCTCTCTTTCTTTCTTTCTTCTCTCTTTCTTTCTTTCTTTCTTTCTTTCTTTCTTTCTTTCTTTCTTTCTTTCTTTCTTTCTTTCTTTCTTTCTTTCTTTCTTTCTGTCTGTCTGTCTGTCTTTCTTTCTTTCTCTACTCCTGGAGCTTGAATTATGGCCCTGAATGCTGTCTCTGACCTTTTGTGCTTAAGGCTAGTGCTCTACTACTTGAGCCACAGCTCCACTTATGGCTTTTTGTGGCTAATTGGTGATAAAAGTCTCCCAGGTTTTCCTGCCTGGGCTGGCTTTGAACTGAGATCCTCAGATCTCAGCCTCCTGAATAAAGGTGTGAGGCTGGCTTTGTAGCTTAAAAAAATAGTACAAGATTTAAAGAGTCAAGATTTCCAGGTGTAGTCTCAGCTACAGTTTGATGCTAGCCTGGGCAAAAGTTATCTAGACCTCATCTTAAGGACATGGTGGTTGTAGAAGGGCAGCATTGTAATCCCAGCTACTTGGGAGAGGAAAGTAGGAGAATTACTTCTGAGACTGGCCTAGGCAAAAGTCCAAGACACTGTCTGAAAAATCAACAGAAGCAAAGGGTTGGAAACGTGACTCCCGACTCCCGTGGTAGAGCACTTGCCTAACAAACACAGCTCCTGAGAGCCACCTCCAATATTGAAAAAACAAACAAAGGGCAAAATGAATGGTGCTTCATTCCTATGAGGGCGAGTTTCTTGTACCAACTGACTGTGCCATGGGATGCCTAGATTATGGAGTTAAATATACATCTGATTTGTTCTGGATGTGCCTGTAGGGACGCTTCTGGTAGAGATTAGGTATTTGAGTTGGTAAACTGAGAAAAGCAGAGGGCACTCCCCAGGATAAGCGGTCACCCTGTAATTTGTGGCAGGCCTGAATCGCGCAGGAAGTTGGAAGGAGATGGCGTCCACTCCCAGGCTGCTTGAGCTTCTGCCCTCAGCACTTCTGGTCCTCAGGCCTTTGAAGGACATCAGCAGCTGTCCTGAGTCTCCATCCTGCACATAGAACATGACGAAGCTCCCCAGGCTCGGTAAGTGTGTGAGCCAATTCCTGAGAGGAACTCCCATGCTCTGTCTCCATTTCTCTCCTACTTTGTTTTTCTGGAGACTTCTGACTAATTTAACTCCTAAAGCTAACTCACACCCATTGTATCACTGCTAACAGGTCCTTCAGGTGAGCAGTTGAAAGGCAATATATTTTGGATGTCATATCATAACAGATAATCATTGACATTTAATTTTATATCACTCCGCAGAATGGCTGTTGTAACCAGCAGGTGACTTAGTTCAGTCCCTAAACAGGTCCAGACTGTAGAACCACCTGCCTTCCGGCTGGGATGGCTGTTCGAGGTGGTGACTCATTCATTGATATTTGGTATCAGTCCCACTACTGTTAGGTACCAGGTGTCGCTGCCACAATCTCGGCACAGGACTCAACCTTCTCAGCCTTCTGCTTTATCACAGTTGGTGGATTCTATGATTGCATAAAACTTTATAGTGCTCACGACAGGCTTGGCAAGGCATCAGAGCATTTTGAATGTATTTTTAGAATAAGAAAAGCTGACATTTTTTTGAGTATATACTCTATGCCATAGTGCTAGACATTTGATAAGTGGTTTCTAACACTCCTTATAACAATCCTATATGCCCTATAATACAAACGATCCTATAAAATGTCATTTGCTATCTCTGCTTCATGGAAGAAAAACTGAAGAAGAATCATACCACTGCTAACTGGCTGACTGGAAATTCAAGCCCAGGGTCTTTTTCTTCTTCCAGTATGGGGGGTTTGAACTCAGGATCCCATGCTTGATCATTTATCTGGCTCAGCTGCACTCTGTCATTTGATCCATGCCTCCAGTTCAGCTTTTTACTAGTTAATTGGAGATATGAGTGTCCAATTTGTCTGTCTGAGCTGGCTTTGAACCATGATCCTCAGATCTCAGCCTCCTGAATAGCTAGGATTATAAGTGTGAGCCACTGGTGCCTGGTCATGCCCACGTTTTTGACTCCAGAGAATCAATTTTTTTTTTTTTTTTGGGCCAGTCCTGGGCCTTGGACTCAGGGCCTGAGCACTGTCCCTGGCTTCTTCCCGCTCAAGGCTAGCACTCTGCCACTTGAGCCACAGCGCCGCTTCTGGCCGTTTTCTGTATATGTGGTGCTGGGGAATCGAACCTAGGGCCTCGTGTATCCGAGGCAGGCACTTTTGCCACTAGGCTATATCCCCAGCCCCTGGAGAATCTATTTTTAATCACCAGACATCTCTGTTTTTTGTGAGATTAGAACTGCCTGATTTGAAAATTATTGTGGGATTACGAAATATTCCTGATAGATTATAGGTAAAATGAATTGAGTATCTGTCAACTTATATTTTAATCATGTCAGTATTAAGCAAGAAAATTATTTTTTTGTGGTTGTTGTTGGGCTTGAACTTAGGGCCTAGGCTTGGTCCCTGAGCTCTTTTGCTCAAGGCTAATGCTCTATCACTTTGAGCCACAGCTCCACTTCTGGTTTTCTGGTGTTAATTTGGTATAAGAGTCTCATGGGGACTTCTGCCAGGGCTGGCTTTGAGCTGTGATCCTCCCATGTCGGCTTCCTGAGAACCTAGGAAGACAAGTGTGAGACACCAGTGCTTAAACATGAGAAGTTTATCACATCCATGGCAATCACTTCAAATGATGAGTCCAGAGAAATGCACCAAAATGTGGAAGAGCTGATAAAAAATAATTTTATTATTATGCTGCCCAGGCAAGAATACACACCTAAATTAAAATACGACTTTTAATATCACAGTATTAGCTATGAAGAAATTGAATGGTACTTCCAAAGAACATCACTTCCCAAAAGAAAAGCAGCAATTCACTTCAAGTATCTGTACAAACTGTCGGGTAAGAGGTAATTTTAACTAAAAAGTCTGAACATAAAGGTTAACTGTGAAGAAATTTAGGAAGCTGGTTATAAAATTTAAAGCATCACAAACATGAATTAAATATTTTCTAACACCACATACATAAGTATAAATCCATATGCAATCTGATTTATTATAAAAGCTTATAGTATGACTCCAATAAAACCATTCGATATCAAAGGGACAAGCCCTTGAGTGCGTTCCTTAGGCAGGTTTGTGCACCTGTTATGGGTGTGTTTTCATTGCTTCTGCAGAAAATCCTGAAATTCATGTGCAGTAAACACACTCTAAGTATAGTTTATCTAGTTTTACAGAAAGCCCATTCTAGACACAGATTTATTTAAGGTATGCAAAAAGCCCACCCTTTTTTTTACATACTTATTCCTAGTATTAATCAGAATAGCAGATCCACAGTAAAAGTGTTGCCCTAAAGGCAAAAAGTGGTATCATTTTTGAAGGAATTGAGTGAATGTTTCTATAGGCATCATGTAGAAATCTATCACTGAATTTATGCTTTACCAGACATTAGTAGATGGTGTTAGGATCATCTCTATAATTTCATTTATGCCTGAGAAACAGAAATGAGTCACATCAGAGTAAAACCCATGGCAAAGTTTTTGCAATATATGAACAAAAGTTGTGTCTTCATTTTTCTTTTGATTCAGGTCCTGGGGCTTGGACTTAGGGCCTGGGTGATGTCACTTGGCTTTTTTTGCTTTTGTTCTTCTTTTTTTTTTTTTTCCTCAAGCTAATGCTCTACCACTTGAGCCACAGCTCCACTTCTGGCTTTTTTGGTGATTAATTGGAGATAAGAATCTCATGGACTTTCCTGCCTGGGTTAGCTTTGAGTCACCACCACCTTTTGATCTCAGGGTACTAAGTAGCTAGGATTATAGGTATGAGCCACCAGCACCTAGCAAATAATGTCTTCCTGTAGGCAGAAAACAAATACTTAATCTCAGTACTTTGCTGAACACTATGAGAATAAATTAAAGTAACAATGTATAGGATATTAGCAAAATACTAAAAAATGCATGTAAGGACTGCCAACAATGGAAAATACTATCCCACAAAAACTTTCTACTACTATTTTTGAATAGTTCTGGTAAGAAATGTTCATGCTAGCCATTAAAAAGCAGAATGAGTTGGCTGCTTTTCTACTGGAAGTGATAGGGATTTTTTTTTCAGCATCTTTCTAAAATGTGATGGTGAGTGTTGCTATCTTAACCAGATTTTCTTGTTGAATAACTTTACATTTTTCTATTATTCCTCTTGCTTCCTATTTGAAGAATCTTATTGAAATTGGCAAAATACAGAGTCCTGTCCATTGTAAGAGGATTATTTGAAGTTTTACCCTCCCTTCTCCTGGCCCAAATGAATACAACCATTGTCATTGTTTTTCTTCTAGTCTCTCACTCTATGGGGACTGCTTCCCTTTTAATTTACTGCTCTGTGTTCTACAAGGTGGGGAGAGATTGCAAACTACATTTTAAAAGTGTATTAAATATAACTTATGGTAAATTAGTAATACCTCCTGAAGAATCGTGCGCGGCGTTCTCCCATGGAGCGTCCTCTAGGGGATGCTAACCCAATTGTGTTGATTTAAAGGTTCTGTCGAGTTCTTTTAAGCATTCCTTTGATGTTGGATTGCTCTGCTTGTAATAGACTGTTATTGCCTTCTATTGAGTTTGCAGAGTGAAGGTAAATCTTTCGTGATGCGATTGTACCTTCGCAAACTCAATATTGCTCACCGGCCTTTATAACTCCCAGTTCCATGGCAGCAGAATAGCACACATTTTCATTTTTACCTTTTTAGAGTTCTCTTCTTTGTGTTGAAGCTGAAGGGACGTGTGCTTCTGTACGGAGTCTGTTGTGTTTGTGTGGGGAAACAGTAACTCAAAAGTGAAAAGAACATGGTCAAGTGTTTTTCATTCTCTGGCCTCATTGATTTTGTTGTTGATATTTTTTCATTCCATTCCATTAGGCACTCTACTGTGTTATTGAAAAAGCACCATGACAAGGACAACTACAACTCAAAATATCTGCCCCAGGTCTAGTGTGAAGTGATTTCTAAGCGTATAGGAGGACTCATTGAGAAATGCCTCTGAAGAAGGCCCTCCTCGCCTTAAAACTCAGACAAATGGGATTTCCCTTGGGTGGCAGATCACTGGCAGAAATGGCTATGCGAGTAGAAGTGTGAACATGAAATAATTCGATATCAACACCAACCTGTATGACTGAATGTGGGAGCTTTACTAATGCAATGGTTTATGTTATTGTTTGCTTCTTTTATTAAAGTTCATGCCAAATATCTGATATTCTTCACCAGAGCAACAGTCAAATAAAAAAGTTTTCATGAGGTAATATTGTGTGACAGCCACGTTTGGGGGAGTCATTTAACTTCTTGACACATGCCCTCATATTCTTCTTCTTTTCTTTCTTGTTATTTTAAAGAAAGCAACCGTACTGTTTTGGAACAGTTGTTAGTTGTGAAGGAATTCTTAAGTGACAGAGAATATCTGAAATGTAAGTATATTATGTGCAATAATTAACTGGGCTTCAAATAACCACATGCATCCAATACAAATGAGAGGTTTTGCAGGCTTCAAGCCATTTTTCTAAGAATCATTTCACTTTCCTTATTGAAATCCTCAGAGCAGTTTCTTCTTTCCTAGATACTTTTCTTTTGGATCGGCTACTGATAGAGCCCCACAAGGACTATAGTGATGATACTCTTTTTTGAGATAGGGTTACACTATGGAGCACAAGGTGACCTCTAACTCACAATCCTCCTGCCTTAGCTTCTTAAGTGCTAGGATTACAGGTGTGTGTCATCACATTTGACCTACATTAGTCCCTTCTGAGAATGTACTTCCATGGACCTATTTATCTCCCCGTAGGCCCAACCCCATAAATACTTTACCATCTTCAAACACTGTCATACTGGATTCCAAGCTTCTAGGACATGATCCTTATTGGTCACACCCAAATTATCACCAAACCATAGCAAAATGAAAATAATTTTTTTAGTTAGGAGGACTAAATATGAGTTGTATTGTGTAATGTTGGTTTTTGAAGCTCATATCAATGTACTGAATTCTTGAAAATGGCTAAAGTAGTAGATTTTGTATTTTCTCAAAACAAAAATAAGTGTGTGACATAACACACACATTGATTAATAGACAACCATTTTACATTGTGTATACAGAAAATAATGTTTTGAAAAGATAAAAGGAGCTATGTTTAGCCAACAACAAAAAAAGTTACATTTTTTTACAAGATCCAAATACAAACCATAAACATTTCTTACACCCAGACTAAATTCAATTTAGCCAAGTGTTCTCTACATCATAGATATTTAGTAAATATTGATTTAGATATGCAGAAAAAGAAAAACATTTTGTTTCTTTCCAGTACAATCTGATGTATGTTAATGAAAGTCATTATAGAAAATGAATTATTTGGCTTTATGGAGCATGATTAATATATTTAGAATTAGGACTCATCTAGGTTTTAGCTCTTGCTCAGTAGGCAAAGAAAATAGCTTGTGTTTTCCCTTTGGCTTTAGATTAGCTTGGAGTTCAGTGAAATTGCCACTGCACACCTGTTTAACTCAGCCTAGCCATAGTAAGTAAATGTGGTCCAGTTGAATCAGAGCCAACTGGTATAAATCTGAACACTTCTGGGTTTTGTTTGCTTCAACTAGCTCATGGGCTTTATAGTATCTCTAAAAAGAATATCGAGCCAGGTACCAGTGCCTATGCCTGTAATCCTAGCTACTTGGGTGGCTGAGATCTGAGGGTCATGTTTTGAAGCCAGCCCAGGTAGGAAAGCCCATCAGTCTCTCATGTCCAACCAATCACCAAAATGCTGGAAATGTAGTTATAGCTCAAGTAGTAAAGCACTATCCCTGGACACAAAAGCTTAGAAACAGTACTTAGGCCCTGAGTTCAAGCCACAGAACTGGCACCAAAAATGAAAGGAAGGAAGGAAGGAAGGAAGGGAAAGAAAGAAAGAAAAAAGAAAAAAAGAAGAAAAGAAGAAAAGTAAGTAGAGAAGTATTGGCCCACAATTTGAATCAGGGGAATAAAGGTCACCAGTAACCCTATTTTGAATGCAAAAGATTGGAAGTTGCTGGGCATGGTGGTGCACACCTTTAATCACAGCTCTCAGGAGGTGGAAACAGGAAGATCATGGTTTCTAGGCTAGTGTGGGCTACATGATGTGTTTGAGGTCAGCCTCAGATACATAGTAAGACTGTTTGGAAAAGAAGATTCACAAGCTCCATCGCAGCGGCAGTGGCCAGGAGCCATAGGAAGAAGGTCTTAAGTCTAGGGGATGGTCGAACACCCGCCTCAGAGGCTGCGCTCTGATGGTGGGCTATGCTTCCCCCAGGCTGCCAGGCTGGATGTAGGGTTGACATGTCCTGAGAGTGATGCCTCTGCATCTATTATTGAAAGGTAGTTTGCACATGGACAGCTAAAGAGACTGATGGAAGCATGAGAACAAGGCACTGGGAAGCATGCATTCAAAGCGTGATGGGTGATACACTTTTCCCCTCACTGACAAGTGAGAGAAGTCCTCTCATTTTTTTTCCTGGGCACCATGCATGCTCTCCAGCTGTTTAAATGTGATAGAAGTGAATCTTTAGTACCTATTATTTTGATTTACAATCTAAAGTTTTCACAAACGCTTATTGCCCAGAGGCAAAAATGACTTATATGCCTATGTTATTCCAATCATTATCTCCTGGATAAACTTTACATATTTTATTTTGAGGAGACTGGAGGATGACGACAATTGGTGAGATGTGTCACAAGATAGATGCCCCATCCAGTGGAACATTAGACGCAAGAGGTCTCAGTGATCATTTCTGAAGAGTTCAGAAGAGCATGTTTGAATAGCATGACCCAGAAGGTGATCTGCAAGAAAGCTTAGGGAAACATCAACAGCCATCATTCAAACGGAGTCATTTACAGCTCTCTCTTACAACACACCTGCTCTTCCAGATGAAATCCGGCTGCTTCACGGGGTACCTTCATTTGCATGGACTTTTAGTGACCTGCCTGTAAGCACCTAGCAAACATATACCTGCCTGCCAGGTCGGGCTCTCTGTTCTATCTTATTGCTTACTACAGGGGGGAAAAATAAAGCAAGGCAGCACAGATAAGGACCACAGACATAGCAAATGATTGGACTCCATAATTGGGGGGAGTGTGGTTATGAAAGCAGGAAATAGGACCAGACAGATGTCAACTAAGGTGACTTACATCCCAGAAACTCCCTGTGAGCTTTGAAAAGTTATTTCATGGACTTGAATAGAGAACTGTAAAAGTTCCCTTTATTGTTTTCACCCAAGGAATGGAATTTCTGAGAGAAAACATGAGTCCCAAGAGCCTGAGAGTGTGGATGTACAGCCATTATTTATCACAGATCCAAGAACCAGTTTCCTCAGAGAGATGCTTAAAACTCAATCTTGAAACTTCTGGTATGTCCACGAGACCAAGACTTTTATGTGGATAGTGTCTTTTAACTTTGGTTTAAGATGACCATGACAACTTTCTGCATACTTCTGTGTACTGATGCTTTTTTTTTAAATTCATAATTTCCTAGAAATAAATTTGGTGTTAAAATATAATTGGAATATAAATGACAACTGTTTGGAGGAAGAAACGTAGAGAGCAAGTCAGGAAAGCTAGGCTCTGGTCTTCACTTTGTTTAAAAAAAAAGAGCAATAAATTAGGGAAATCCATATTCTCTAGGTTTTTGTCTTGATTTGTAAACTAGTGTTTTAGATTTGATCTTTAAAGGCTCTCTCAGTTCTAAAATGTTTTAATCTATGTTCTTCCTTCCAAGCATACTTTTCTCATAAGCAGTTATTTAATCTCAGCAACTCCTTCCCTGTTAAAGAGATTTTTTTTCAGACTCAAATCAATTATAACACTAGCCAGTGTTGAAAGGTTGTGAAAGCATAGATGAAAGTGACTTTGAAGAAAATGCATCCATCTACCTCATATAGATATATGAAAATAAAGAACGAGAACAGTGAGGCGAGTGAGGATGAAACAGATTAGGTTGTTATTGCCATGAATGAAGCCATTCATAACGACAATCTTCTTACATGTCATATTTAAAATTTTCTCTTAAGTGTTTTTTTTTTGCTAAAGGTGAATTGCAATAAACTCAGGATCCTTCACAGAGAAGAGATCATTTGAGGCTACAGCCAGAAAGAAACCTCCTCCGGAAATTGAGTTCCCAGTGATTCAGGTTTGCTTTCTTCTCCTCTGGGAAGGGCGTCATTTCTCTTTCATGATTTCTGCTGATGTATCTGTGTGTGGAATCCCCACAGTCAATGTTCCTCTTGTCTTTGCTCTAATCTAAGCCCTGGGCCCATGAAAGGGGCAAAGCTGGTTCTCAAGGACAGCAGCACTAAGTTCATGAATCTTTTCATTTCTTTCTTTCTTTCTCTCTCTCTCTTTCTCTCCTCTCTCTCTCTCTCTCTCTCTCCTTCCCTTCTTTCTTTCTTGTCAGTCATGGGGCTTGCATTCAGGGCCTGGGTATTATACCTGAGCTCATTTGCTCAAGGCTAGCACTTTACCACTTTGAGCCACAGCTCCACTTCTGGTTTTCTGGGGGTTCATTGATGATAAGAGTCTCATGGACTTCCCTGCCCTGGCTGGCTTCAAACAGCAGTCCTCAGATCTCAGCCTCCTGAGTAGCTAGGATGAGAGATGTGCATTGCCAGCACCTGGTACCATCCTCTCATTTCTGTAGATCTTAGCTACAGGGAGTCATGGGTGGAAACAAGAGAGTATGGTGAGGTCTTGGGCTCTGTGGTCATGTCCCTCCTGTGGCAGAGCTCTTACTTAGTCTAGAACTACAGCTTCTTTTAGTTGCTTGGTAGCCTTGGGAGGTGGGGATGTGTTGGTGTCTTTGCTGGATCCTGACTGCCTCTTCTCTTAGTGTGTGTGTGTGTGTGTGCGCGCGCGCGCACGCACGCGTGCTGGTACTGGGGCTTAAACTCAGGGCCTCCAATTCTCATTTGGCTATTTCATTCAAGGCTGGGACTCTACCACTTCAGTCATACCTCCACATCTGGCATTTTGCAAGTTGAAAATAAGAGTCTCACAGCCTTTTCTGCCCATAATCTTCAGATCTCAGCCTCCAGATTAGCTAGGATTACAGGTACAAGTCACTGGAAGCCAGCACAGGTTCTTCTAATGTTGCCCCCATTTCTGAAAATAGAGCATTTAGTCCATTTTCTTCAGGATCCCAGAGGGACCTTGACCAGTGTATTACCTCCCAAAGGCTTTTCAAGTCTTTGCATTAGAGATTTAGCTAATGATTTATATTTGCCAAGTATTGGTGGCTCATGCCTGTATTTGTAGCTACTCAGGAGGCTGAGATCTGAGGATTGTGGTTCGAAGCCATCCTAGGCAGAAAAGTTTGTGAAAGAAACATTTATCTCCAATAAACTACTCAGTAAAATCCAGAAGTGGTGATGTGGCTCAAGTGGTAGAGTGCTAGCTTTGAGCCAAAGAAGCTTAGAGACAGTGCTTAACCTGAGTTAAAGTTCCAGGACCAACACAAAAAAAATACCCCCAAAACAAAGTATGACATTCTTCTCCACAAATGACTTTAAAGTAAGACCTAACAATCAAAACAAAAGAAACAGATTTCTTTGCACTCTTAGTACGCCTTGTGTTCATTTATACTGTTACCTTGATCAACATGCTCAGAGCCAATGTGAGAAGTAGTCACGGGAAAAATCTCCATTGTCTTTTTGTCCTCTTATACATTCCTTCTCACCCTACTGGAAAAAAAGAAAGAGAAGAAAAAGAAAAAGAAAAAATCCCTTTTCCATGCCCTTCCCTCAAAGGAAAAAGAAACCTACTCAAATCTTTTTGGATACATTAATTCTTATCTGTGTGCTACTTTATACCCGAGAGAGTAACCATTTCTGTTTTGTGACTTGTTTTTTCAGGCTCCTTAACATTTACGTGGTCATTGATGGTATAAGATTCACTTCCCAATGTTAGCACATAGTACATCATAAGGCACCCACAAAAGACGAAAGACACCAGGATCAGCCAACTGATAGCTGAGCTTTGATATACTGAGCTGCCACCATCTCTCTTTTCACTTAACGAATTCTTTGAAAGGAAGTTGGAAATAAAAGGCAAGGAGCAAAATGCCCAGTTTGCCCAATAGAGATTTCTTTGGATGAAAGATCACCTAACACATTTGTGTCTCCTTCCTTGTTTCTTGTTAACTATGTCGGATCCTGGACAGGTACTGATTCATGCTTTTCACCTGGGCTATTTCTCCTTTATTTTTCTTCCACCCGCAACACTTCCTGCTTCTTACTATTTTTTGAGCAGTTTTTCTTGATGTCAGTTCGATATTATACATTCTTTTTTTGAAGTTGGAGCATTGTGGCAGCTGGCAGGAACTACTAAACGGAGTAGGAAGACTGTTCTATTTGATGGGGACATTCTGATCATGAGTACCGACACAAAACTAGCAGTACATCTCAAAAAAAGCAATGAAATCAATGCCCGTGGCATACCGAGTGACTCCCCCCCCCTTATCCTGTCCCTTTCTCTTTTTTCTTTTTTAAAGGGTTAAAGTGGGTGTTTTTCAGAGTTTTACAAGAGAACTATTAGTGAAAAACAATCTGATACATTCAACTTACTAAGGCCCTACTCTTTCCCTCTAATCTTTCAGCAGGGCCCAAGGGAGGCTAAAGTTTAGATCAGTCTATTCTCCACAAGAACTTTGATTCACTATTAAATTCCGTCTAATGAAGATGACTTTGCCATCCCACGGCCATCAGCGGGCTATGCGTGGGACAATGCAGAACCCACCTTGTATAGAGGGACATTGTTCTTTCTTCTTAGCCCGACTGAATAGACTCTCATGGAAATTCACATGCACAGGAGACCTGTGAAATCAGTAACAGTATTCATCTCTAGGGTGCCATGATGAGTCCAGTCAAGGAAATAAATGTTTTGCTCAAGTGCATACTTGTTCAGGTCTTCTAGTACCATCAGGGCAAGCAGGGGAGGGGAGGGGAAGAGAAAGGAAAGGAGGGAAGGAGAGCGAGGAAAAAGAAAGAGCTCGAGGAGAGGAAGAAGAGGACAAAAGGCAGAAGTTAAATTATAACATGCCACTACTTACAGATTACTGTTGTGGAGTTGCCATTTCTACTAATGTTCTACTGATTATATTCAACACATTATTTGCCTTGTAGATAAAAATTAAATAGGAAAATGCTCAAGTTTGAGATTTCTGGAGTTTGCTTTAGTGCATAAAGAATTTCCTCAGTCATATATACTAAAAAGCTATCAACTATAATATAAACTTTGATTCTGAACTTAAAAACTTGTACTTAAAAACTATGATTACAATGTTTATTGATTTTTCCTTATTTAAATTAAATAAGTCAGTATTAAATTAATACTGACTTCATACCATATACTAGAATCAGGCAAAATGCAGTCTTTTTTTTCTCCCCCAGTCATGGACTTGAACTAAGGGTCCTGAGCTCTTTTGTTCAAGGTTAGTGCACTAACTACCACTTTGAGTCACAGGGCCACTTTCAGTTTTCTGGTAGTTAATTGGAGATAAAAGTCTCACAGACTTTCCTGCCCTGGCTGTCTTTGAACTGCAATCCTCAGCTCTCAGCCTCCTGAGTAGTGAGGATTACAGGCATGGGCCACTAGTGCCAGGCAAAATGAAGCTTTTTTTTTTTTTTTTTTTTTTGCCATTCCTGGGGCTTGAACTCTGCCTCTGGCTTCTTTCTGCTCAAGACTAGCACTCTACCACTTGAGCCAACGCCACTTCTGGCTTTTTCTATATATGTGGTGCTGAGGAATCGAACCCAGGGCTTCATGTATGTGAGGCAAGCACTCTACCACTTGGCTGTATTCCCAGCCCCCAAATGAAGCTTTAAATAACACTTTATCTGTGGTTAATAATGATACAAGATATTTATTACCAGAAACAAAGGATGTGTGTTTCTAGGAGATTGTATAGCATAGTGGGTATATCCAGGAGTGTTTCATTCTGCTGCATATTGCCCATATGTGAGACAAATTGAGAAATTGTTGAATTGTTCAGGGCCCCAGTTTACAAATCGATGAAATAATTCCTCATCTGTAAAACTCTAGCTTTATTTGGATTCCTGAAGATAGATATATTCAGATAGTCTGTATATAAAGTACTTCGAATAGTAATAGAAACACTAAATAATATATAATACTTCTATTCATGTCTGATTACCAGATACCATAACATATAAGCAACTGTCGAATTTGGAAAACCAATGTAACAGGTTAAAGAGAAATAATATTGTTATACTATAATTCATGCCCATTATTTCACATGCAGAAAAACATTAATTCTTATACAATTTTCCCTCCATTCAACTGGTTAGAAAAATAGGCAGTTCCACTTTATTATGATGCAGTAGCTCCTATTAGACCAAACATTGCATTAAAAGTGACTATAAACTATGGGGGTGCGAGGGTAGATTGAATAAAAGCAGGCATAATCTGGAGGTGGTTTTTCCTAAAAGAAAGGAAAACTCTCAAGTGTATCTTGCTTTATGGTTTTTCATACATGATGATGTTCCATTTGTTGAAATTATAAGTAAAATTAATTAAATATTTATTGACCAGTCCATCTGCAGGCTTTTTTATTTGTTGTTGTTTTTGTTTGTTTGCTTGTTTGTTTTTTTTGGCCAGTTCTGAGGCTTGAATACAGGACCTGGACACTGTCCCTGAGCTTCTTTTGCTCAAGGCTAGCTCTCTATCTTGAGAGACACTTGAACCACAGCGCCACTTCTGGCTTTTTCTGTGTATGTGGTACTGAGGAATTGAACTCAAGACTTCATGCATCCTAGACAAGCACTCTACCACTAAGCCACATTCCCATCCCCAGACTTTTTTTATTTTTACAGGTGTTAGTCTATTTTATTCATTGAACAGGATATTTTAGAAGCATGAATAATCACAAAACCTGAGTCAAAAATTAAATTCAACTGAGTGCTGGTGGCTCACACCTGTAATCCTACCTACTCAGTAGACTGAGATCTGAGGATCACATCCAAAGCAAACCCAGGCAGGAAGTCCCTATGAGATTCTTGTCTCTAATTAATCACACATACACACACACACACACACACACACACACACACACACAATGGAAGTAGAGCTGTGGTTTAAAGTAGTGGAGCCTTGAGCAAAAGAGCTCAGAAACAACACCCAGGCCCAGACTTTAGGCACCACAACTGACAGAATAAATAAATCCAATAACATATGGAAAATTTAACTATTATAAAGTTACAGTGTTTTGAAATATGCTGCCTATTCAAATATTTTTTGTGATTATTGGAGCATATTTTTGATATTTGGGGTCATGAAACTATATATATTAATGACATACCCTTCTTCTGAACATACTCTGGTCAATTCAGTTAATATAATTACTTAGACTGATGTATAGCACAGAGAAAGCATATGGACCAGGAATTGAATACTGGGTTGTCCCTTCTATACCAACTCTTTGCCCTCTGCTGATGTTTGCCCATCCATACAACAGCAGAAAAGATCTTCTGACATTTAGAGTTCAAATAATGTTATGAACTACCCATACTTGCATGATCTTCTTAGTCAAGTGATAAACGATGCTATGCTCATAGGATTTCTTCAATTTTAATGATTAAACCTTTGCTCTTCATGAAACCCAGAGTACAAACCCTGAAAAACAAACCTTTTAAGCTGGACACTGGTGGTTCACACCTGTAATCCAAGCTACTCAGGAGGCTAAGATCTGAGGATTGAGGTTTAAAGCCAGTCCAAGCAAGAAAGTCCATGAGACTCTTATCTCCAGTTAAAGTACTCAGAAGAAGCTGAAAGTGGTGCTGTGGTTCAAGTGGTAGAGCACTAGCCTTGAGCACAAAGAGGCTTAGGGACAGGGCCAAAGTCCTGAGTTTGAGCCCTGGGACTGGCAAAAAAAAAAATAGTCCCCTAATAATGATGTAAATCTTCAGTTGCTTCTCTGGGCAATTGTTCATCATGAGAAACTATGTTAAGGATTGCTCCCCCATCATGTATTTCTTCTAGCTTTCAAAATCCTTCATATGAATAGAGTTTTCTTTTTCTTTCTCTGTGCCTTTTAATTTTTAATCACTGTTGTCTCCAGTGCTGATCATATTTCTGAGGAGTTACTTTGTGTAAATGATGGAGCAAGATAGAGTTGCCACATACCTTTTTATCTTTTCTGTGAAATGATTTGGACCTAAGTTTGTGGTGACAAGGCTGCTTCTCTGTAATAGGTCCTGTTGTCATAGCAGCAGGCTGTTGAAAAGAGCAATGCTCAAGGCCTCCAGGTTTCTGTATGTTTATGTCCCTTTTCACAAATACACAAACCTTCAGATGAGATAGTGCATATACCCATCCTGAGAATGCAGTACTTTCCAAAAACAGTATAGCAAAGCTGAGCCAGCCACATACAATCAAGATTCTTCTACACAGTAACTTATGGTTTTAAGTAACTCGTACAAACATTTGTAGGAATCAGAGAGACATTCTCTTCAATGGTATGAAATGTAGAAAAAGTGGGGGGAAAAACAAGAGGCAATTATTTACTCACCAAGTTCTCTAAGTATATAAAACACATGTTTATCATGTTTTCTGTCTTTTCTTATTGTTTAGCCCATCATGTAATCATATACTAGGTGTTAAATATTTATTGAATGAAAGGAAAGTATAAGAGTTTTCAATATCAATATTGATGGAAGAGATTTTAAGAAACACTGGAGAATCTCAGCAGGAACCTCAAGATTTAGTGCATGTGAAATTAACTAAACTCTCAGCTAGATCCTCCTACTATAAATGAGAGAGGTATATGGGGGGAAAGATTTATTTTTGTTCATGGTTTCAGTCTGTAATCAGAGAGATCCATTGCTAATTGCATGGCAGTGGTAACATGTGGTAGAGCAAAGCTGCTTACCTCAGGGCAGCCAGGAAGCAGAGAGAGGACAAGAGCAAGCCTGCACCAGTGTGCATCCCCCTTCTGTCATTTTTGTTCCTTGCAGGCCCTCTGCCTATTGGATGTTATTTCCCTCACCCAAGGTAAGCCTTCCAGTCTTAGTTAATCTTCTCGCAGTATGTCCTCGTGGACACACTTCAAAGCATGCATTAGTAATCTTCTTCTTCTAGGCATCTCTAAATCTATTCAAGGCGGACAATTCAAATTAACACAAAGCCGAGCCAGTCATATGCAATCAGGATTCTTCTACATAGTAACTGATGATTTTAAATAAAGTTTACAAAATTTGTAAGAACCAGTTACCGTTTCATAGGTCAGGAAATGAGTATATTTTTTTTGTTTGTTTCTGGGCTTGGTTACTATCCCTAAACTCTTTTCTCAAGGATAGCACTCTACCACTTTGCGACACAGTTCCACTTCCGGTTTTCTGGTGGTTCATTAGAGATAAGATTTTCTGGTCTTTCCTGTTCAGGCTTTGAACCACGATCCTCAGATCTCAGCCTCCTGAATAGCTAGGATTATAGGCAGGCATGAACCACTATAACCAGGCCTATGTATATTTATTTTTGGACAATGTCAGCCCTTCCTTTGCTCTTTTCCAGTTTTTCCCTTCCACCCCCAACCACAAGACGTATAGATCATTTTCAACATAGTGTCTACCAAGTACCACTGTGTTGTTGTTTTTGTCTCCCAGAAGGCTGAACCCTTCTTACACAAAATCATTTTCCTCCAGTAACCAGTTCTATGGAGACCCCCTTTGTTAAAACCCTGAGCCAATAAATAAACAAAAACAGACATATCATCTGGTGACAACTTCTTTGAGTACCAAGGGTTTGGCTCATTCTGTCTGCATAACTCTGTAGGACTGTTCAAGTGCCTCAATGTGGAACAAAGAGAGTCTTGAGGCAAGATGAGACCTAACGTTCTTAGCCTCAGAGATTCAAGGATGTCTTAAATTTATCTTCTCCTTCCACTGGTGCTTGATATACTCTTTACTTTAATAGGACCTCTATTTCCCTGGTATGAACAGTACTGTAATTTTCAGGCAAGTGTGTGTGTGTGTGTGATAGTATTGGGGATTGAACTCAGGGCTTTGCCAGAGTCCTACCTCTTGAGAATGTATGTATGTATGTGTGCATATGTATGTGTGTGTGTGCGTGCACATGCATAACTATGTAAAAGAAAGTATTAGCAGCCCTGTATTTTGTGTTTAGCAATAGCTCTGTGTCTGGTTAGATGTTTCTTTCATCCTACACAACCAAAGGTTGCTTCAGTCCTTGTTGAATCTGCAGCCATTTCCCCCCTCAGAGCGTGTTACTTTCTTCCTTTTTTTTTATTTCAATAGTCTGTCTGACTCTCCTTCACAGTGATGTTATAAATGGTTCTGATTGTAGAAGTCTGTGCTTTCAATGATTCCTTTGGTACTGAATTTCCTTCTGGATCAGGACCAAGACTTTATTTTGCCTTTTGTTCTCTTCTGCTTTTTCTCAAGGGACCAACGGATTGTTTTGAGCTTGTACTGTGCGTGAACTTTCTGGATAGATGGTAGCAGGTTTGTGAGCTTTAAGAAAGACAACTCTTCACAGGCAAAAAGCAACCTGACCAGTAGGACTTAGGAAACTAGATTTTATCTTCTAAGCACTGAAGACTCCACTTCCTCACCGATAAGATGGATAATAGAGATTTAAATAATAAACCTAAATGAGAAAACACATTCATGGCTATATGCGTGTGTACATGTACAAACTGATTGAAGGACAGTGCATGCAGGAGTAACATTCCATGGTGTGACCCCTTGGAACAATTTACAGCTTGAAAAAAAATGAATACCAGGAAGGTGAAAGGTGTTTCATCAGAGTGGGGTGGGATCTAAGGAGAGGAAGACAGAGAGAGGAGTGGGGGACAAATGCACTCATAATACTCAAAGTACATACATAAAATAGAACTAGGGGACTTGGGGAGATCGATGGGGTTGCGATGGATGGGGAGAGAATAATGGAAGGGATGACTTTGGTCAAGGGAAATAGGTATGTTGAATTTAAGCACCTTTGTACATCTATTTAAGATGATAGAATATAATCATGGAGAAAATAATACTGGTTTTTGTTTACCTTAGATCTTTCTCTATGAGAAACTTAGAATAACTTTGCAAGTTAGAAAACTTACAAAAAGTAGACACTGGACACTATGTTGAAACTGAACTATGTAACTTGTGGCGGGATCAGAGGGAAACACTGGACGAGAGCCAAGGAAGGGGTGACACTGTTCAAAAAAGAAATGTACTCAATGTCTGTCTTATGTAATTGTAACCCCTCTGTACCGTACCTTTACAATCACAATTTTTTTAACATAAAACACAGACTTATTCCACTTCAATATGTGGTATGTTGCATTTTCCAGTTTGTTCAATGCTTTAAAGCTCAAACATGCCTCTGCTTTCAATTGTACATGGGCCTGAAGCATCCTAGCTTTTGGCAAGCAGGCAGGAGACTCAACAAAAATCAAATAGGAACCAGGCAGACTAAATGCAGGGCTGGGAATATGGCCTAGTGGCAAGAGTGCTTGCCTCATATCGATGAAGCCCTGGGATTGAATCCCCAGCACCACATTTGTAGAAAATGGCCAGAAGTGGTGCTGTGGCTCAAGTGGCAGAGTGCTAGCCTTAAGCAAAAAGAAGCCAGGGACAGTGCTCAGGCCCTGAGTCCACGGCCCAGGACTGGCAAAAAAAAAAAAAAAATACAATCAGTAAAAGTGATACAATTTACAGGTGAAATGAAAACTATCTGAAACTGGCCTACCACAAGTTTCTGAACCTGGACTGATACAATAAGTTATATATACTATATATATATTATATACTATATATATATAGTATAAAAAGTTTTGTTTACATCAAGTGGAATTGGCAATCCATGCTTATACTTTTTCTTTGAAATCTAAACAGGGCAGAAATCCAGACTAAAAAGATATTTTCTCTATGTTCAATCCAACAACTTTCATGAACTACTTGTTAAAAGTCGCAATCAACAATCAAGAAAACCCGTGCATACTATTGCTCAAAAACTAGCCATTTCTTAAGCAAAATGATAAAGCAAAAAGTAATTACTTTCTCTCCAAATATCAAGGGATCCAGTCTACTTTTATTAGAAGACTACAACTCTCTTTATATATAAATGCCCTGCTATTTTAAACTGTATTTATTTGACCCCTCTGTACCTTACCTTTCCAATCACAATTTTTTTAAAAAAGAAATTTAAATCACAAAGAATTTAGAAAATCAAGGAGGGTTTCTTTTAAATTTTGATGTATATCTTCTAGGTTTTACATTCACAGCAAATATTTTGTATCTGTTAATAAGATCATTTGTGTATTTGCAATTTATCCTGCTTTTAATTTTTTTTTTTTTTTTTTTTTTGCCAGTCCTGGGCCTTGGACTCAGGGCCTGAGCACTGTCCCTGGCCTCTTTTTGCTCAAGGCTAGCACTCTGCCACTTGAGCCACAGCGCCACTTCTGGCCATTTTTCTGTATATATGGTGCTGGGGAATCGAACCCAGGGCCTCATGTATATGAGGCAGGCACTCTTGCCACTAGGCCATATCCCCAGCCCCCCTGCTTTTAATTTATTTGTTTTATTTATTTATGTTTTTTGGTGGTCCTGGGTCTTGAACTCTGGACCTGGGTGTTGTGCCTAAGCTCCTTTTGCCCAAGGCTATAACTCTACCACTTAAGCCATAGCACCACTTCCAGCTTTTTTTCTGAGTAGTTTGTGGTAATAAGAGTCTCACAGACTTTCCTACCCAGCTGGCTTTGAACCACAATCCTCTGATCTCAGTCTTTGAGTAGCTAGGATTACAGCTGGGAGCTACTGGCTCTCAGCCCTGTTTTTAATTTAATACTTTAATTTTTACATTAACAATTTAAATTTAATAGTATAGCATTAATGCTTACTAATTGTGAACATGGCAAATACAGTTTAGTGGCTAGAAAAAATCTAGGATATGTATATAATATCATAAATCTTATTTTGCTTCTAGGATTCAGAATTTGTACAAATTTCAATGGTCATTATAATAACTGCCTTGATAAATTTCTTTATGTAAAAAAAACCTTATAAAAGTAGAAAAATGTGTTGACTTTCAAGGTTAAATGGGTAGTGCTAATGAAATTAACAAAGGCATATTGTATGTTAGCGAGAACAAGTATATGTGATATTGTTAGCCATGCTAATATCGTAGTCATCTTATACATATTATAAGCAAACCATGAAATGTTATTTAACATGATGGACATGAATCAAACTGTTCACACTCATAAATTTTATTACGTCTTTCTTCAGAATATGAACTCTTGAAAAAATACTTGTCAGTTCAAACACTGGATCTAATGGAGATCCTGGAAACAAATTCTGACCTGCACCCTACATTTTCTAAAGTCCCTGCCTTATTTGGGTCTTGGGACTTGGTAGCTTTTGTCTCTTATGCGCAACCCCCACCCCGGCCCCCCCCCCCAAGCTTGCATTGGCATGTGTATGCAGATGTTTGGAGAAGCTAGTTTTGAAAAGTTGACTTGTGGAGTGGATTTTCAAGGATTAGAAGTACCAGAGATCTGTTAAGTAAAAAACAAATTTTATTGCTCCCTCTCCCAACAGGTCCTCTCAAACTTGTTAATGGAAATGAAATAAATGTTACAAGCAACCTAACTCAGAGCCTCTCCAAGATTTTTTTTTTTTGGCCAGTCCTGGGGCTTGGACTCAGGGCCTGAGCACTGTCCCTAGCTTCTTCTTGCTGAAGGCTAGCACTCTGCCACTTGAGCCACAGCGCCACTTCTGGCCATTTTCTGTATATGTGGTGCTGGGGAATCGAACCTAGGGCCTCATGTATACGAGGCAAGCACTCTAGCCACTAGGCCATATCCCCAGCCCCTCTCTCCAAGATTTTTTAATACAGCTAAACTCCTAGAAGGCGCAGAATTTTTGTTTTGATTTAAATTTTGTATTAACAAGCTGGCATCTCTTAGTGGATGGACATTAGTCATTTGACTGAACTCAGTCCCCCATGAAAACAAATCTTAAAAGTATGTTATGGAAGGTAGGCCAAGATGGTTCCCTTGAAGAGAATCAGTGGAATGACAGTAAATAACTCAAGAGGCACATGGATTCAAACATCTCCACAGACTTCCAGATTACTTGTCAGCAAATTCTAAAAGGGCTTATTGGTAGTTTTACAGATGACCCCAAATTAATGCTACTGTCTTTTGGAATATGGAACTCATTCATTGAAATAATTCAGTAGAAATATAAAGGGTACAAAATGACTAATTTTTAAATGGATCCATAAATTTTCCAGGTTACACTTACTCACACACACACACACACACACACACACACACACACACACAGAGTACAGACTAAACATTTCCATGAAAGACACACAAATGCAGGCACTTTGATTTGGCACATGCAAACTGCCTTTTTAAGTTTTCTTAAAAGACTTTGAGAAAAGACTTTGACAGTGAAAAACATGACTCTAGGACCAAATAAGAGTATTTTTCTCCTTTTTTGTTTTTAGCCATTCCTGGGTCTTGAACTCATGGCCTGGGCTCTGTCCCTAAGCCTCTCTGTGCTCAAAGCTAGTGGTCTACCAATTGAGTCACAATGCCACTTCCAGCTTTTGCTCAGTAGTTTATTGGGGATAAAAGTCTCACAAACTTTCTTGTGTGGGCTGGCTTTCAACCACGATCCTCAGATTTCAGCCTCCTGAGTAGCTAGGATTACAGACGTGAACCACAGCTGCCCAGCTTCTTGTGACATTTGTAAGTTTGCATGATATCCTTCTTTTTAAGTACTAGAATTGAACTCAGGACCTCACACCTGGGAGACAAGTGTTCAGTCTTCACACCTTCTGGTTTTGCTTTCCCTTTTCAGATAGATTCTCTTACTGTGCTTATTTCTTGCTTCCCAAGTAGCTGGGACCACACGCTCCTGCTACTATGCCTGGCTTGAGTTTGTCTCCAACTGCCCATGAAACTCCATATCCAAATTAAACACCAAAAATCCAGATGGGAGGCATGGCCAAAATGTGAGAGCACTAGATGAGCAAAACAAGCCAAATGAGCATGAGGTTCTAAGTTCAAACCTGGAACGATTCATGGGTGAGAAGATTCTTGCCATCCCAAGCAACTATCTGCGTCCTCTCTCTGGATATCTAGAAAGCATGGTATCTACTAGAACTTCAAGACTGACAAGCCCTGAAACGGTGGTACTGGACACACAACCCAGTTGCTTGTTTCCCTGCCCAAGTGAAAGCAGAGAGGTTTGAATTTTCACCTCCTCACTGTGTGCTGAGCTGGAGAAAGGATCTGTGGCATCTAGCAGCCCAAAGCCATAGGCTCTGCTCTCTTCTGCTAAGCAAGACTGTTCTCAGCCTGGAAAGACCAAGATTAATCTGCCATGACGTTCCCCTGGCAAAGATGAGGATCTGGGTATGGGAACCAACTAACTTCTCCCCTCTCCTGTGTGAACCTAGGAGCTAGGAGACCTTCCTTATTTTGTAAGGGAGTATCATGGGGGCAGGTCACTGGCAAGAGAGTACTCTGAATTCCTACCAGGATTGATGAGTCTTTATGTTTTTATGGTCTTTGTTCGTCGTTTATGTTAGTCAGCTTGTATGTTCTTTGGAGATGCAAGGACATTTCAGTTTGTTTTTTTGTCTCCACCAAAAGCATTTGTCTATGAATTATTACTGAATCATTGTGTCTGTGGGGGAAAAGCATGTCCATTCCTTGATAACCTTATGCTATTTTATCTAATTAAAAAATTGTTACTATAAAGGTGATGTACAGAGGGATTACAGTTATATAAGATAGGTAAAGAGTACATTGCTTTTTGGACAATGTTACCTTTTCCTCACTCTCTCCCAGTTTTGCCCTCCCATTTCCACCCAAAAGCTGTATAATTCAGTCTCAAAACAGTGTCTAGTGAGTATCACTGCTGCATTTGTTTACTCTTTGTCTCTCCATTTCTGTGGGCACCTCCTAGCTTCCCAAAGACAGATAAATGAACAAAGGAGAACAAAAGAAAAGAAAACAGGGCTGGGAATGTGGCCTAGTGGTAGAGTGCTTACCTTGTATACATGAGGCCCTGGGTTCGCTTCCTCAGCACCACATATATTGAAAAAGCCGGAAGTGGTGCTGTGGCTCATGTGGTAGAGTGCTAACCTTGAGTAAAAAAATCCAGGGACAGTGCTCAGGCCCTGAGTTCAAGCCTCAGGACTGGCAAAGAAAAGAAAACAACAGCAACAACAACAACAACAAAAACCCTCTTGGGACAAGGTAACAAACAGTACAAGAAATGTATCCAATGCCTAACGACGTATGAAGCTGTAACCCCTCTGTACATCAGTTTGATAATAAAAATTTGGAAAAAAAAGGAAAAACCCCTCTTTTTTCTATTTCCTAGAGTTCATAATATTATTTCATAAATATTATTTTACATGATCAGATTCACATAAGCCCTGTGCCATTGTGTTCCCCTCCTAAGAGTAGCTATTTTCTTTTAAAATGTGAACATGGGTTTCCATAATAAAACAAATTTAATTATAATCGTAATTATATGCATGCTTTGCATTGAGTTTCCAAACAGTTGTCTTGAAATCATCTCTATAACTAGAAGTTGCTGTGTAAGCTTTTAAAAAGGTTCTAATGATGACCCAAAATATAGGAGCATGAACAATAGTGGTGTATTTTTAGCATGCCTTTGTTATTCTTTAAACCTAGTTTTAAAGTATACACCTCAAGTCAAACTCCAATTCTCTCCCCCTACCCCCCCCAAAAAAAAATTATAGAAGTTTCAGTATCCTTTAGCACAGGTTTTCAGTCAGTGTTGAAAGAACTAAAACCTCTTAGGGTTATTGATATCGGATTTCCTTATCTATCATGAAATGGAAGATAGCCTTTATGAGGAATAAACATCTACTCTAAACAGTATTAAAGTTAGCATTTTGGGTGTGTGTGTCAAGTTTTATATCTCCTTGCAACCATTTAACATTACTTGCTCTTTCGTCAGATCCTATGTTCTCCATAGCTCTTGCCAAGCTTCTTGAATAGAATTCCTTCTCTGAGTCCCTCTCTCTTGATTCCTTTATACCTCTCTCCCACATCTATCTAAAATAAATGTTCCTCATCAAGTCCACTTGAAAAACTCTACTCTTTCTCCACATCAGTCATTTCCATGATTCCATTTCTCTTAGTGTTGACAGCATGTGTTCCATTAATTTGTTTCTGTTTTCATGTCATCTTTGCATGTGTTGTTATATCTTTTCATCTGCATTTTGTCCCCCTATTATATTGTAAATTCTGTGAGCATGAAGACAATGTCTTTTCTGCATTTGCATATCGCCATGGTATCTGGTTGAGAATGCCTTTAGAAGACAGCCCTCATTACATCAAATTTTCTCTGACAAAATCCCATGCAGGTTGGGAAAATGTGGGCTTAGGCAGCACTCGGCATAGCGGCTCCATATATTTTCTCTTAAAAGTTCTTTTTGAGAAGTACACAGATTTATTTATATATGTATATGTTATATGGGAGATATATGCTGAGCAACTTCATATAAAGCTTACAAGCTAATGTCCTGAAGTATAAATTCTTGGAAGTTCAGGTGACAAAGTTAAATATCATCAACTGCCCTTTGTGTGAAAGTCAGACAATAATATTCAATCATTTCAGTAATATTAAAAATGAATGAAAAAATTTTAGAGTCGACTCTTCTCATATTAAAAAAGCAATGCCATCCCGGCAATATATTTGTCTAAAATTGTATGTTAAGACTCATAGAATTTCTAATATAATTGACTTTATCATCTATACATAACTTTTTTTTGGGGGGGGGGAGAAATTCCTTCAAGGATCTTTTGTGTGCTTTTGTGATTTTTTTTTTTTGCATTGAGTTCAAAGTTTTGTACTGTATAGATAAAGCACTGAATTAGTAAATTTTACTACAAACCCTGAAACTCATTCTGTAATCTCTTTAAAGAGATTTAAATTCTCAGGTACACAATTTTGCTAATAGGTACCTAACCCTAGAGTTTTTAAAATATTAACATTGGAGGAATTCATTAGCTTTCTACACAGAAGCATAAAAGACATGATTATTTCTGTGAAAGAAATTTGCAAAAAGGCTAATTTCCAAGGAGTTATTTTATTTTAATGCCAAAAGTATTCTAAGATTACGTGGATCTCACATGCATTTAAACGCTCAAAATGCAAAGAATGTCCAACCGAACCTTGTAAACTATAGTCAGATGAAGTTTTTACTAAAATATATATTTGTTTGTCAATCTTGAGGCTTCAACTCTGGGCCTAGACACTGATTCTGACCTTTCGTGCTCAAGACTAGTGCTCTACCACTTGAGCCACAGGTCCACCTTTTGTGGTTACTTGGAGATAAGAGACTCAACAGGCTTTCCTACCCCTGTGGGGTTTGAACTGCAATTCTCAGATCTGCCTCTTGAGTAGCTAGGATCACAGATGTGAGCCACAACTTTTAATTTTAGGTGATTGAATGTAGTTAATACAAAACAGAGTTAAGAACTCTCAGAAACTTCAGTGGGTCATTTACTTACTGCAGTGTACCAGACAAAGGTAATTTACACGTAGTAACGGGGGGATTCCATGGAGATCAATAAAGTTTGAGATATGTGAATCCGTTTTGTTGATTTTTGTTGCTTTGCTGGAGAAAAAAAGAGATGCCCCAGGGAAGTCTAAAATGGACACCTATCCATTCAAATAGCAGTTTAGGTCTAAACCCCTGAGAATATTTTAATGAACATTATGAAATATCAGTCTATCTCTTTCATTGGAAAAGTATGGTCTTAATTCAGTAAGAGTGGTTCGATTTTTACAAAGCCAACTTGCTGTTGTATAAGACTACCCCATCACAGAACTAAATATAAGAACATGAAAATTATTCAGAAGATAATCATGTTTGCTGATCTGATATTTAACTCCTGAAACTGAAGAACCCAAATCAGTAGGTGTGTTGAAGCTCACCACACCTCAGATGCTCTCTTGTCACTCCCTGAAGCAACTTCTTAGACACCCCATATGACTAGCAGAATTATTAACGCACACATGCAAAAAATTATGGGATGAAGTGAAACTGAATCATTCAGACAATTGATTTATACATGGTAAGTGTGACTCAGATAAGACATTTCATAACATTCCACATGACTGTGGTGAATTTTAATTTCCGCTATCAAATTCATTGACTGATTACAGTCTTGAAAACTGATAAGAAACTAAGGCTACCCATATAGGAGGATCATTGTTTGAGGCTAGCCCAGACAAAAACTTGGTAAGATCCCCTGTTCAACAAATAAGCCTGGTGTGGTGGTTCATGCTTGTAATCACAGCCACATGGGAGGTTTAGATAGGAAAACATAAACTGAGTGGTGGTCATGGGAAAAAGCATAAGACCTTATCTGAAGAAGAGCTGAAGCAAAATGAGGTTGGAAATAGCTCATGTGGTCTAATTACTGGCTCACAAGCAAGGTGCCAGGGACTATATCCCAGTACTTCCAAAAACAGAACAAAAAAGCAAACGTAAAAAAGTCTTAAAAAAGCAAAAGGCAAGGGGACTGGGAATGTGGCTCAGTGGTAGAGTGCTTGCCTACCATGCATGAAGCCCTGGGTTCAATTCCTCAGTACCACATAAACAGAAAAATCAGGAAATGGCACTGTGGCTCAAGAGGTTGAGTGCTAGCCTTGAGCAAAAAGAAGCCAGGGACAGTGCTCAGGCCTTGAGTCCAAGCCCCAGGACTGGCAAGCAAGCAAACAACAACAACAAAAACTCAAAAGGCAAACATTAAAAAAAACAGTCTTAGAAAGTTTTTGTTTGTTTATTAGACACTAGGCTGGTGAGTAACTTTTAAATTTTAGGATTATGTAGTGGTATTTATTCACGTAAACCAAAAATGATGACGAATATACTATTTTACAAAGAAGTTATTTACACTTAAATAATTATCTTACTTGTAGTGAAGAGAGTCTGTTAAATGAAAATCTAGTTGGATCTATATACATATGATCAGAATTTCTAATGCATGGATAAAGTGCACAGGATGTAGAGTAGAGAAACCGAGTGCTCGGATCTTTTCACTTACTTGCAATGACAGCTTGAAACAATTACTCAGTCTCCTTAAGATTAGATTTTTTTCCATTGTGGAGACTTGGGGAACAGCTTCACAGTCTAACAATTGATTCATTCCTAAAATTTCACAATCCCTTTTACCTTCTATTTTATACTTACATTGCACTAAGAGCAAGGGCAAAAACATGAGGGATAAAGCTTTGGCAGTTGAAGAGTCTGTAGCAAGCAAATTTTGTTCTATCCTGGCTGGAACAAATCTTTTTGTTTGGAGTTATGTACTATGATCTTTGAGAAAAAGTAGAAAACTGCTCTGCCAACAGGCAACAATTCCATTGTTTTCAGGGGAAAGAGGGTATCTGTCAAGCACAGATGGAGAATTTTATTTTATTTTATTTTTGTTAGTGGTGGGTCTTGAATTCAGGGCTTGGGTGCTGTCCCTAAACTCTTTTGCTCAAGGCTAGCACTCTACCACTTTGAGCTACAGTCCTATTTCCAGTTTTCTAGGCGTTAATTGGAGAGAAGAGTCTCATGGACATGCCTGCCCAGGCTCGCTTCGAACCACAATTCTCAGATCTCAAGCCTCCTGAGTAGCTAGGATAATGAGCTACCATGTCCAGCCCCCTTATAATGTTTTTTTTTTAATTTATATAAGACCTATAGTTATGACCTACTTTTATTCCTACTTTAAGTAATCTGTGTCTTTTCTCAACAAAGTCACTGAGGTTGCCATCCCAGAATTTTCAGTGACTTTTATACTATTCTTGTATGCATGTGTTTTTGCCAAGTATCCTAGCCGGATGACAGACATACAGACTCCTGAATGTCATGGCTCTGGGTTTTCTAGTGAAGCCAGATGGTTAAGTGGTTAGTGGTTAAGTGAGCATTCAGTGCATAAGCCATATCCTCAAGTGCTGGGCTGCTGCTGAGAAGTTCCTCCTGTTCCTTGGGTTTCCTGATCCTCAATCTTCTACTCTCATCCTTTCCAGGTTTCTGGCCATCAGATCACTCTGGCCATCCATCACTCCCTATAAACCTTGGTAGTATGACCAGCCAAACATGGCTGAAAGATTTTACATCCCTACTCACAAGCTTAGGGCTCCCCTACTCACAGTATACATCCCAACACCAAAAGAACCATCCAGAAACCCCAGTTTAATGTTTTTCTTTCTTTATGTGTGTATGTGTGTGTAATGTGCCACACTTGAACTCAGAGCCTGGCCTTAGTTCAATCATGTTGAGCCAGAGCTCTGTTTCCAGCTTTGTGTTGGCTAATTGGAGATAAGGATCTTAAGGGCTTTCCATGAGTCTCAGATCTTAGCCTCCTGAGTAGTTATGATTCTAGATGTAAGCCACTGGCATTCAGCCTGTTTTTCTTTCTTAATCATCTGGTCATTGGAATTCATCATAAGACTAAAGATGTGAACTAATGGAGAAACAGTATAACAGGAATAAATGTTCTGATAGCATAAATCATCTGCTTGTAAAACTGAATGGTTCTCTCAGGATCTTGCAATTACCTTCTTGCCCCTATCTCTACCACAGAAGACAGAGTCTGTTAGGCATGCCTGCCTTTATGGTTTTGCGGATTAGATATTACCAAGTTTATGATGGTATATGTAATACTAGGTCAAGTTGCCTCGTGGCTAAGCAAAAAAAAAAAAAAAGTCTTTGCCAGAGCTCTATAGAAAGTAAGGGGATACTTCTGAATAGGAAAATAGATATCCAGCTAAAGGAACACAAATTTACTCCAGAACTCCAGGGATCAATGCTATGCTGAGATACTTGAATCAAGCCTTGCACGGTTTCCACAGCAACCTGATTTGTGACAGATATTTTAGGCATTACTAAATGCACTAGCACAATGCCCCATGTATTGTAGCCAGGATATGTTCAAGATTATTATCCTTAGCTGTCTTTTTGCCTTTGGCTCCAGTCAGCCTAGAAGCCTATGGGTCTACTTGATAAATGGATCAGAAAGCCAATTCAATCTTTATAGTATATTGTCCCAAAATGCAGTGTTTGCCACCCCACCCCTCACCCCCACCCCCGCCATTTTGCAGTGTTAGGGTCAAATCTGAGGCTTTTTTACATGCTACTCTTCACTAAGCTCTCTGTAGCCCTTGATTTTTTTTTGAGATGCCTCAGGCTGATCTTGAACTCTCCCTTCCTCAATATTGCAAGTGCTGCAAGTACAGGCCTGTGCCACCATTCTTGTCTTAGCAGTGCTGGTTTTGGGCTGGACCCTCAGGGCCAGGACACTGTCCCTGATCTTTCTTACTCAAGGCTTTCTTGCTCTACCACCTAGCCACAGCTCCAGTTTTAGCTTTGTATTGGTTAGTTGGAGCCAAGAGCCTCACAGACTTTCCTGCCCTGGCTGGCTTCAAACCACAGTCTTCAGATCTTAGGCTCCAGAGTAGTTAGGATTACAGACATGAGCTATCTGCACCCAGCCCAGTGCTTATTCTTTACAGCAGAAACTTGTCTTGAATTGCATTGACTATCATTTGATTTCCTAGACTATACCCTGAGGTTGCATCTCCTGTATCTTCATGGAGTTTCACAATGCTGTGCCATGCATGTCTTTTACCAAGTAATACAGTGCATACAGATTTCTAAAATGGATGACTTCAAACAACATGTTTTGCTTCATAGTTCCATAGGCCACTGGTGCTTGTTTGAAGATTTCTTATGTGTTTGCAGCCAGATGTGGATTAGCACAGGCTGAACAGTTCATGTGCTTGTTCTGCTCTAGGCTGGGACAGGTGGGATTGCCGTGTCCTTCTCCACAGGGGCTCATCTTCAGCAAGGGAGGACTTTCTCCCTGCATGGTGTCTCATGGTGTCTGGACTGTGGCCAGCTTCCTGCAGACAAAGGCAGGGGCCCTGTGCGGCTTTGGACCTAGTGCATCACCGCACAGTATGAAAAGGTGACTCAGCAATGTCTAGTGAGACTTTGCATTTGACCATGACAAAAGACTAAGGGTAACTTAAAAGAAATTCAGCATCGAGGCTTCTTATCTCCAGGCTAACATTTACATGTATGAAGACTGCAGGACCTGCCAGGCTTCTGATGGCTTCTGCCTGTAATACTAGCTACTCAGGAGGTTGAGATCTGAGAGTTGTGGTTCAAAGCCAGCCCAGGCAAGGAAAGTCCAGGAGACTCTTATCTCTAATGAATCACCAGAAAACCAGAAGTAGAGCTATGGTTCAAGTGGAAGAGTGCTAGCCTTGAGTGAAAGACCTCAGGGACAGCACCCAGGACCTGAGTACAAGCCCCACAACCAAAAGAAAAAAAAAGAACGCAGGTACATTGGCTCTTAGTGTCTAGGCTTTATGTGTGTGCATTGCCTGTTGAGAACTTCACCTCTACAAAACCCTTAGCAAGAGAACACACTCCTCACGCCTCCTATCCCAGCTACCTGCACTGACACACACACACACACACACACACACACACACACACATTCTCATGGACTTTTACTTTTCTCTACAGATTCAGAATCACGACACCCATGTTTCCCATCTCAGTCCAACACACAGGGTCAATCAGCTCTGTGTGTGTGTGTGTGTGTGTGTGTGTGTGTGTATGTGTGTGTGTGTGTGTGTGTGTGTGTGTGTGTGTATCTTATAGCTTCCACTACCTTGAGTGTGTCTGATTGTTTTCCCTGTGTGGAATTGGGCTCTCGTTGTGGCTGCGTCCTTCATGATCATCTGGGGGGGATGTTCTCATTTCACTCAGCTCTAGCAGTCCACTCTGGCCCATCGCTCTCTCCCCTGGGGCCCAACCTCTCCCTCCTGCCCAGTATACACATCTCCTGTTCAGTCCTACTCAATGGATTTGGGGATGACTTATTCTGGAAGTGGAGAGAAGGAGAGAAAAAAAAAAAGGCAGGGTAGAAGATGTTGAAAATGAAGAGGGAACTAATGATGGGAAAGGAAGGGGATGGAGGACAAAGAGGAGGATACCAGATGCTACAACATCCTGACAAACCCAAGCCTTGCTTTGTCCCCTTGCTATCACCATAGATGATAAAGTGGTTGCCAAGCTGAACACTATACATACAGAGGAAAATCCTTCCCTACCCACTGTCTCTCATGGTATATGTCATGAGGAATGGACTTCCTTGTCCTCTGATTGTGTCACCAGTGTTTGCAAAGCACTCATTAGGAAAGCTGGAGAATCCACAGGCCTGGGAGGACTGCTGTAGCAGGAGAAGCCCTGCACCTGTATCTGAATTTATTGTCTGTAACACTAGAAGCCAATGGGGCTTCATGATGCATAGGACACTGTAATGGCTAGTCTGGCTTTAGGAAATTAAGGCAAATTGGTGAATGTGGGGTCATTAGTCGATGGAACTGGTACATTCTATCCTTTTCCTAAGAAGAAAAAAAATAGAGATCAAATTTGTGATCAGGAAATCCCCCAGCAAACCAAACTCCTGTTCATCGCTTATAGTTTTTCCCCCCAGATTGAAATGATTGTTCAATGATTTCTTTTTCCACTATCCACCCCAGATGTCTTTCTTTTTCAGACAGAGACAGCACTTTTAGCAGCCTGGATGGCTTGCCCTTTGCTCTTCATTTGGTAGTGCTCTGAATCATTCATTTACTTTTCCCTTGAGGATCAGGGTTTGTACTTCTGGACACATGTGGTCATCTGGTCATGGAAGTATAAAGAGGTGCCACAGAACTTCTCCAGATTTCTCACACCAATGGAGACTGGTTATTTCCATCTGCTGCCTGGCCTTCTGGCAGGAGTCAGAATACCTACTTAAAGCTGTTGCTAGGCATGGAAGACTCAAGGAATACTCGACACTTGTCAGCCCTCTGGGGTTCTCAATGTTCCTTAGGTATGTTACTCTAGTCTTGGCTTGGACTGATCTACTGGTATTTCCAGAATGACCATAGAAGATCTTGCCATGGACCCTTGTAAAAAACTTGCATTTTTCCACAAGTCCTCTAGTTGAGATAAAGAGTAAAGGATAGGAACTACAAGTTCTGCAAGAGACTTTTAGTAGCCATGGCAAGAAAAGCCACTCCTAATTCCATTTATTTGTATTCTAGATTTGTCTATACCAGCTATAGGTACACAGCACCATTTATCAACCATATATGCAACCTAGAAGCTAGAGTCCAAATCCTACAAGGTAAGCTCCTTAAACTGATCTCTCTCTTTTTTTTCCAATTAGTTACTGGGCTTGAATTCAGAGCCTGGGTGCTGTCCCTGAGTGTTTGTACTCAAGGCTAGCACTCTACCACTTTGAGCTACAGCCCCACTGCCTATTTTATAGTGGTCAATTGGAGATAAGAGTCTCATGGCCTTTCCTGCCTGGGTTAGCTTCGAACTGCCATCCTCAGGTCTCAGCCTCCTGAGTAGCTAGGATTACAGACAGGAGCCACTAGTGCCCCACTCAAACTGATACCTTAATGTAGCCCAAGTGCCACTCTTTGACTGAAGAAGCCTGGCCTATAAAAAACTAATGTGTGTGACTTTCCATGTTCCTTTACTTTTGTTCATGAGACACAAACAAACATGGCAATTTTGAAGGCCACGCATTAAGTATTTCAGAGGCGTGTGATGGAAGGAACTGGAGTACGGCATGAAATCGCTCATCAACCAGGGACATTCGCTGGGGATTTTTTTTTTGGGGGGGGGAGGGTAGTGCTGGGATCAAACCCAGGGACACATGTGAGATAGTTGTGGAACCACAACCCCAGTTTGTATTTTATCTGAGAAAAAGAAATATTGTGTTTTAGTCATTACATATTTGGGGGCATTATTTCTTGAACTAGCTTTTGAACTCTACTAATGCAATTCGTCATTAAGGTCCCTGAGTGAAAGTCTCACCTTTTCAGAAATTCGAAATAATAATTCCATGAACACAAAGGCATTCCATGAACACAAAGACTTAGATTCTTTGCCACAGACCTCCTTGGAATGATGTATATAACTTGCAAACTTTCTCCCCCCTGCTGTTTGTGGGGCTTGAACCCATGGCCTAGACACTGTCCCTGAGCCTCTCTGTCCTCAAGGCTACACTCTACCAATTGAGCCATGGAGCTACTTCTGGTTTCCAAGTGATTAGTTGGAGATAAGAATTTCATGAGGACTTTCCTGCCTGGGCTGGCTTTGAACCACAATCCTCAGATCTTGGCCTCCTGAGTAGCTAGCATTACAGGTGCAAGCCACTGGTGCCCAGCTTGTAAAAGCGTTTCTCCCAGCTTTTATTGTTATTGTTTGCAGTGAAAGTGAAATGTTTTTTAGTTTTAAAACCTCCACATCATTTGGAAATAGCATTGGGAAAAGAGAGTACTTGGCTATAATCATAAAAATCATAATATAACAATATTCTTGAATTTAGACTGTGAGATAGGGCTACTCTTACTTTGAGACATATCTGTGCTGGTTTTGTTGGTGAATGACAGTGTGTGGATACATAAAATATCCACAGTGAGTTGCGATATAAAAAATATTTTTGATTTTTGGGTTACTGCCTATCTACAGTAAAGAGCTGAGCTGATTTGCTTAAGCTGAATCAATGAAGCTTATAGGAACTTATTTTTGTACTAATAAAGAACTTTCTATGAGGAATGATTCAGAAAAGATTAGCATGGCCCCTGTGCAAAGGACAACATGCGAATTTGTGAAGTGTTTCATATTTCTGCAATGTGGTCATTATATTCAGTGTGCATTATGTAGAAAATGAACTGTATAAACTCGAGGGTAGGAATAGGAGGAAGGAAATGAGGGAGAACAAAGGAAAGGGTGACATTGATCAGGAAACATTGTACTCATAACCTGACCTATACAATTGTAACCACTCTGTACTACTTACTGAGAACAATAAAAAGAGGAAAGAACTTCTAATGAAATTAAATCAGCTTTTAGTATACCTAAGTTAAGAGCACAAATGTGGGGCGAAAATATCCGAGTTTGCTAATGATCAAAGATTACTCATCTTTCTGCACTTGAATTTCTTATAAAATAGAGAAATCAATAGGTACAAATGTCATGGTCCTGTTACGAGGGTTAAGTGAGTTTATATCTGCATAGCATTATAACACTGTAGTATAGTATTATGTAAATATATTTTATTCAATAAATAAGATTAAAAGAATCCATTTGGACCTTTAAAGTAACAGAAAACTTTTACCCTAGAGTACAATATCTTTCACTATAAAAATACCATAGTTAAATTATTTGGAACTTTAAATAAATATATTAATAAAAAAGGTTTAAACATCTCTGAGAGGAAGAAGAGATGGAGGAAGAAAAGGAGGAAGGAGAAAAGGAAGAGCAGGAGGAGGAGGAGGAGGAAGGGCATGAGATTAATAACAAATAATTCATTGAAGACAGCTACAAAAATCAAACTTAATGTTATATTAATCTTGCTGGGAGTGTAAGTTACAGAAATATCAATCTTTAAATTGACTTTTTTTCTTCCAGCCAATTATTGACTGCTTTAAAACTTTAACCAACTGAGCTAACCAGCCAGAGAACTTTCAAGCTTGAAGAATGAAATTATTTCCATGCCTTTCAGCGAAGCCTGGCTGCCATACACCATTGCTTTGTCCACCGTGTCCACCCCATCTCTTCCCATCAGATTCACTTGACATTCTGTTGAGTACTTTGATGTTTGCTGCAAATAAAGTACGGGAGTGGAAAGAGTTAGTAAAAATGTTTATCCCCGTAGTCACTTGAGTTAGATATCCGTTTGGGGTTTGGAAAAATTATAGGCTCGATGATAAATATTTCAGGCTGCTGCCTACAATGAAAAGTAATTAAAGCATCAATGACAACAGGTGCTGTACGAGGGAAAGCTGCCCTTTATCGCGAGGTTGGGAGTGCATGTGCGAAATGTGCTCATCATTTTCTCTTCTCTATTCTTCGCCCAATACCCTGGGGAGATTAGTCTATTGCCAGCATTTACAGGATATAATGAAACCACATTAAATATGTATCTGGTTACTGCCAACTGTGTGGAAGGAGTGTACTGACCAGGCTCTGTATGGAGAGCCAGGCTCTGAGACCAGGGGTGTGTGACTGCTTTCTACTTGACCCATACGCCTCCGCTGTCCCATTGACCTGCCATTCAAGCATGAGATAGCTTTTAACTTGTTCGTCTTTTTTTCAAATAAAAAAATTGTGATAATAAGACCTAGGATTCTTTAGACTTTATAACATATGGCATGTGGGCTACCACGCTGGCAAAAGACGTTCCCCTATCTCAGTGTTAATTACAGAAGTCTTTAAACTATGAATCTGTATTTCACAACACAGCTAATTTTCATGCAAGCAACTCTCAGAGGTTTTCCTTCATAAAAAGAAGATAGGTGGTAAAGAACTTTAGTAATCCAATTTTGTTTGGCAAGAAATAATGTCCATATTACAAATCTAAAGTGAGTGATAAATAGTATTTTTATGGTTGTATCACATACTTTTAACAACTTTTTTCCTGAAAGATTAATCCTTTTTTCAACTTCTAAAATGAATATAGTTAGATGACCGTTGAACTGCTACTTTAAATGTCTGCTACTTTAAAAGTCACTTTTTAAAAATCCTAACCACCCCTTGCTGTAACTTTTCCTTTATATGGGAATACATATTGTTCCAATATTATATAGCATCAAAAAATATCCTTAATGCACCAGCAGGGTAATACTATTCATCAACAGCAAATTTATCATATACAGTTATGTTTACTGTCTCAGAAGAAAAAGAATCAAAGAACATATAATAATTAATTTTTACATAGCTTTATTACACATCTAGTACATATGTTTGAAGATGAACTACCTTAAATTTGCACACATTAATGGAATCCTTATACTGGTTTAAGTAAGTTTGTATGAAAGTCCCTGAGAGCTTTGGTAATGACATGTGATATGAATTGTGACAAGAAACCATGGTTTTGTAAAAATATTTGTAGTCATGAAAAATGAGGAAAAGCAACATTCTCTCTAAAATTTATGAGGAAAAAAGTTTGAATCTATTCTGAGTTTTAACTTATTTCAAGAAATATTTACTGTCAAATGCTTACTGCATGCCTGGCACTGGGCCTAACATTTAAGGTAACCAGACTGAAGAAAGACACTATTGTATATTTAAAACATTGAGGGACCTGTCTTTTTCTTCCTAATCAGGGTGAGAGTTGAGGAGCCATGGTTCCCAACCTCCCAGGTATTCATAATGATTGATCAGCAAGGAAGACACCTCTTTTGGATAGAGCTTTCTTCCCTAGAGAAATTTCTAGGCGTGTTTATTCTCTGTGAGTCCCAGACAGTAGGGAGGGGGTCATAGAGAAGGAAGCAGATTGTGAACTGCAAGCAGCCTAGAAACTTTCCAAAGCTTGCGAACACCAGCGACACATTGTGCACTATAACCAATAGCATTCCGCCAGCCTTCTGGTTGATGAGAATTCAGTGAACTAGGTTTTGGTCATTTACTAATTGGAAACTTTTTCATTTATTTAAGTGCTGAACAAAGTGTGGGCTGCAGAGTTGCCAGAGAGCATCCCATGTGGATGCATGGAGGAAAGTATAAAGTTGAGAAGTGAGGTAAGAAGCAGCAAAGGTGGTAGAGCAGAGAAGGTGGTGTGAGAATGGAGACCTTGAGAGCACTGGTGGGGAGCACCCAGGAAAGAGCATTTCCCCAACAAAGACTCATGAAGAGAGCTTAGGACAGTGTTGGAGATCACACAGTGCTCCTGGGACAAGAGCATAGAAAGTGGTCTCCTGAAAGAACAGGAGTTCTGTATGTTCTCAAAGAAGCATCTATTTGCCTAGATCAGGTGTGAGCACTGCAGGACCATCCGTGAGGCTGAAGGCCGCATCGAGGGCTTATGGCAAAGGACTTTGAACTCTGTCCTGAGGGCAATGTAGAGCCATTGCAGTGTGATGGACAACAATGATCACTATAATAAGAAAAGGGAAAGGATAGGAGTTGGAGAGGTGTTGGAACTTGGCAACAATCTAGGTGGCAGCCCCACTAAAAAAAAAAACGGGCTGTGGACAAAGGGTTTGCTGGTGCTAGGTGAGTGCTGTATTCTGTCTGCCATGTTCTCTGTCTTTTGTTTGCTTTGGGTTATTTTTTTAGATATGGCCTTCTACTTTTGCCCAGGGCTATAGAACTTAATTTTCCTTATGTTTGCCTCCTGAGTAGCTGGGATTAAAGGCCTGGGCCACCACAAAGAGTCTAAATTGAGACTAGTTGGTTTTTTGTTTGTTTGTTTGTTTGGTTGGTTGGTTGGCTTTTCTTTTTTGCCAGTCCTGGGGCTTGAACTCAGGGCCTGGGTGCTGTTCCTGAGCCTCTTTGTGCTCAAGGCTAGTGCTCTGCCACTTGAACCACAATGCCACTTCTGGATTTTTCTGAGTAGTTTATTGGAGATAAGAGTCTCACAGATTTTCCTGCCCAGGCTGGCTTTGAACAGTGACCCTCAGATTGCAGGCTCCTGAGTAGTTAGGATTACAGGAATGAGCTACCGGAGAGCTTTTTTTAAAAATTTAAATTCATTATTGTTATTATAAAGGTGATATACAAAGGGATTACAGTCATATAAGTCAGGTAAAGAAAACATTTCTTTTTTGACAGTGTCACCCCTTCCCTAACCCTTTCCTAGTTTTCCCCTCCTGTCTCCATCCCCAAGTTATATAGTACATTGTCAACATAGTGTTTAATGAGTACCACTGGGGCATAAGGCAAGAGAGTTCTCAAGACAACACTGGTATGTGGTCACAAAATGGGGTAAAGGAAGATAAGTGAGATATTTAGGAGTCAGGATTAGAAGAACTAAATATCCCTCATGTCAGGATTGAGGGAAAAACCAAGGAAGAATGAAGTATAACTTCTAGGTTCCTTCTTGGAGCAACTCCATGAACTGGGACACTGTCTCAGGAACTAGGAAAACAATAAAACCCCCAGCAAATGTAATCATTTCAATGAATAACTAATATCAAATTATTATTTTGTATTAAATCTTTGAAATATGATATGTATTTTATGTTTCCAGCACAACTCTGTTTAGGTATGTGTATTTTATGTGCTTGGTAGTCACTTGGGGTTAATAGCTACTTGTAGTAATACAACTTATTAGGCCTCAAAAGGGATGATTTGGGTAATTTATACTTTCAAGATGACCTTGTATCGTCCATTTAGTCTCACTTTTCAGATTTTTTTTTCTAGCCTTAAGTAATTTCATATTTTAATTGCTTTTGATTCCTTGTGCCATGAGGAATTATGGTGGTAATGAATGTTAGGAACCACTATATTGCTACTAGTGGTCTTCATATTGGGATCAGATGAAATTGGTTAAAGAATTCTCAAATGGACCACAAATACAAATAAGAAGATTTTTAAAAGACATGATCTAATGCACACATTTGCCTTCATGCTTTATGTCAAGTAAACTGACAACTAGAATTTGAAGTTCCATCACCACTATTCTTTCTTTCCTTCTTTCTTTCCTTCCTTCCTTCCTTCCTTCCTTCCTTCCTTCCTTCCTTCCTTCCTTCCTTCCTTCCTTCCTTCCTTCCTTCCTTCCTTCCTTCCTTCTTTCCTTTTCTTCCTGCCTTCTTGCCTACCTTTCTTTCTCTTTCTTTTTTTTTTTTTTTTAAATTTTTTTTTTTTTGGCCAGTCCTGGGCCTTGGACTCAGGGCCTGAGCACTGTCCCTGGCTTCTTCCCGCTCAAGGCTAGCACTCTGCCACTTGAGCCACAGCGCCGCTTCTGGCCGTTTTCTGTATATGTGGTGCTGGGGAATCGAACCTAGGGCCTCGTGTATCCGAGGCAGGCACTCTTGCCACTAGGCTATATCCCCAGACCCTTTCTTTTTTTTTTTGATTGTGAGGCTTGAACTCAAGGCCTGGACCCTGTCTCAGAGCTTTTCTGCTCAAGGCTATTGCTCTACCATTTTGATTCACAGCTCCACTTCTGGTTTTGAGATAGCTTATTGGAGATAAAAGTCTCATGGACTTTCTTGCCTACGGCTGGCTTGAACCACAGTCTTCAGATCTCAGTGTCCAGAGTAGCTAGGATTATAGGCATGAGCCACCAGTACTGGGCTTCCACTATTTCTTAGGAAGACAAAAATGGAATGAAGTTGGCTAAAAAAATGGTTGGTGACCCGAATGTCTTTACTTTCTGCAGGTGACCTTATCTTGTAAAAGCAAACCAGTTATTAACCTGAGACATGTTTCAGAGCAGGTAGAATGCTTACTGCAACAAATTTCCCTACTTTGGCACAATCAGCATCACAGAGACCAGCCCTTAAACAAAACAACGATGACAAAGACATTGGGAAAGGCAAGGAGATATCAACCATATGTTAACTATAAGAGAATGAACAGAATTATTTCTTATTCTCTCTTCCAGGGTGAACAGAATTGGAAGGAAATAGCAATAGATACCCAGACCTTATCAAATAGGCCAATAGATCCAATCCAGTTCAGTTCCCAATTTATAGCATTTTGGGAGATTTATGCCTAAAAGCTTGAAGCATGAAGGCTTTTTTTCTCAGAGAAGCAAATGATGAAGAGCTTTGGATGATAAAGCTAGTCCTCTCTTTAGTGCTTTTATTTCTTCAGATAGGTAAGCTTGCAATGGAATATTCTACTAACACTTTTTACAATGATAGGGTCATGATAATCGTATGTCCACCTGTCCCTGTGTGTGTTTTTTGTAAATTTCTTTAGGGCTGCTAAAACTGATAAAAATTACATTGAACAACATCAGGCCAATTTCTTAGTTCTTCACATAACGACTTTTTTATTTTTTTGCCTACAGTAGTTGACATCTCATTGGAAAACTATGTTGCATGTGTTGAAGGAGGAACTTGATTTTACCTGGCTAATTCCTCCTTCGCCCTGGGCTCACAGCGCAAGGGCCAAGCTCCCCAGATGCTCAGGCGCATTCCACAGGGCAGCCGCACGGCAGGCAGGTTTGGTGGTTGTTCCTACTTGTTTCTAGTCAGATAGGGACATTTTCACTCCTCAAAACTTGCCTGGATTTATTTTTTTTTGTCTCTCTCCTTTTGTGTATAGGTTTTGTTCATCGATGGCTACATAGCAACATGAATTCAGCTATTAAAACAAATAAAGCAGCTCTCTAAAATGGCACAACATCAGAGGTCCTGTGAGATCCTTCATTTAATCTGTCTGCCTGCGTTCAGTGTAGTGTGGAGTCACATGTTGGACAAAGCTCTGTGTAGATGGTGTATGTTTGTGCCTGCAGGGTCGGAATGGCCACATGCCTCAGACCCTAGTGTATTCTAAAATCTTGCCTATGAATCTGCTCTTTGGACAGAGTCTCTTTATTAAACCCCCTTTTGCATTTAGATTGAATAAGTAGAACTACTGCCTTCGTGCAGCTACTATTTAAAGGAAAGTATGGCATACAATGAGATAAAAAATAAGTAGGCCAAATTATGCACCAGTGTAACTCAGCTTTGTTTCAGCTGTGTCGCGATGTGTATGGCCTGTGTACTCTTCTCCATCATGTTCCTCAACAGTGTCTAAACAGGAGGAAGGGCAACACCCCACCAAGCAGCTGAACATGTTGAAGTCAAAGAATCACAAGCCTGTAGAATTCCTAACCACCTTTGCAGCAACCCAGTTTAAGACTATTCTAAGGAAGTAAGAAGTTGTCCTGTTTGTTTATAATGTATTTCCAAGGACAACTTCTGATAGCAGTTCATCCATAGAAAATCTTCCTGATGAGGAAATCTTTCTCACGCTGATAAAATTTAGAGCCATGCAAAAATCCTAAAGGAATTGTAGAAAGGTTAAGAACCATAGACGGAAAAGTCTTTCAAGTATGAAAAGCCAACAATAGCATTTCCTTAATGGGAAAAAACGTTTACCCATATTTTCCTCAAACTGAGTTATAAAAAGTTCATGTATTTTCAGATTTGCATAGACTTGAATATAATCAGTAACTGATATCTGGTGGCTTTGATGACACTGTTGTGGCATCGTTTGTACAAAGCCATGCCATAATTAAATCAAGTTGTAGCACAACCTTGTATATGATAAGGTAAATACAGATTCATCGTAGGCATTATCCATATATTTCTTTTAACTGTGGAATGGAAAAATAATTGTGCAAGTTCAAAAGTGTGAAAGCTTCAGATGAATGTATGCAAATTGATATTTCAGCCTTAACAGCTTTAATCACACTACCACGAACTTGTGAGGTTGGAATTTCTGTATATAGAACTTCACTTGCTTTCTCTTGTGTCCACACTGGCATGTTCTTTCATAGCTTCTCCAATTCCAGTCTGTCACTCACAGTAGCTAAAACCCCAGGCTGCCTGGAATAAATTTAATTCATTGCCCTCTTGAGCCCCACTGGGGCTAAATGGAGAGACAAGGGTGAATAGGTGAATCTTTCTTTAGGGTGTTAGATGTAAATGATGACCTTGATTTGTTGGTGTGCACTTCTGGCTCCTTCCCAGTCCTGAGATCCAGCAACGTATCATCTGAATAATCTCTCCAAGCACAGTGAAAAACCAAGTTGGAGAATACATAGTAGCAACAAGATTTTTTGAAGAATGTTTATCTTTGCTGTATGATGTTTTTAAGTATAAGAAGATCTTCAACTTGAACTTTATTCACCATCTGGATGGCAGTCAGGAGGCTGGTTCATTTGGCAAATCCTCCTCACTTTAATTCTCTGACAGTCTGCTGCTATTTCCCATGGTAATGAGCTATGTTTACATCTATGCAAGTAAGCAAATCCAGGACCTCATTTCAGTCATCTGCAATCTCTAGTTTCTTTCTGTTAAGGCATGCCTTTATCAAAACTAGCACTTATCAAGAGAAACACTTTATTAGACAAGAAGAGGCATAAATTCTATGTAAAGATAATTTTCTTCAAATAAATGAAGTAATGATAAGGAGTTTCATAACACGAAATCAGGACTATGTTGAGGCAAAGGCAATACTAAGCACAGATGTCATTTTGTAAACAGATATGCTGTGGAGTTATCAATTTGAAAAACAATATTCATAAGTAGGTTTCATTATCATTTCATCTTTCAAGGAGCTAGGACAGTATACTTCTAGGTATATCTAATCTGAGAAAAACATGGACCAGGATTAGCTTCAGGATGCCTTTTAGGGCTATTTACATCAGTCCCCATAAAAAGTATGAGACCCATGATCCAATCTGATAAATCATTAACACACTAAAAAAATTCAGACTAATGAAAATGTTTTACTAAACTTCAGAATGTGATCACTGTTATTTAATTGGATGTCTAGTAGACATCTCAAACTAAGTATACCCTTGGTGTTCATAAACTCCTGCCTGAGTCTCTTCTCCCACTGGGCTCAACCTCTAAGCAAAGGGCAAATCTGGTCTTCAGTACCCGTACCTGAAAAATATTGAGTTTCCCTTGACTATTGTTTGGCTGTCATTCCCCATAAACTATCCAATCCATCACCAAAACCTGTTGGGTTGGTAGCATGATAATGCATTCTGATTTTGTTACTTCTTGTTTTTAATTTACACTTGTACTGGGGCTTGAACTCAGGGCCTCTCACTTTCCTTTAGCTTTTTCATTCAAAGCTGGCACTCTACCACTTGAACCATATCTGTCCTTCCAGCTTTTGGCTGGTTGACTTAAGTAAGGCCTCTCAAATTTGTCTGACCCAGCTGGCTTCAAGCCAAGATCTTCAGATCTTGGTCTCCTGAGGTAGCTAGAATTACAGGCACAAGCCATTGGCACTTCGCTTGATTCTATTACTTCTTACCATTCAACCATGATTCTTTTCTCAAGCTATCATTTTCATTTGTCTACTTATTTCCCTCTTTGGCATTACTTAATACACAGAATACTTTATATTAATATAATTGTAATTAATTAGTACTGTGTAGGAGGCAAGCACTCTTGCCACTAGGCCATATCCCCAGCCCTTAATTAGTACTGTATGTTTCACAACACATGGAATACTGTATTGTCTTATTCCAATTTTGTCATCTCAGTGACACTCTGACTGTCCACCAGTCTATGGTCATTACTGCCTCTCTTCCTTCCTCACTCTATTTCTCCCTTGGTTTATTTCCCCTCCATTTATTTTTTTTTCCTTCATTGTCAAAGTGAAGTATAGAGGGGTTACAGTTTCATATGTAAGGCAAATGCATCTTATCCAACTTGTTACTTCCTGTCTCATCCCCCCCCCCGCCTCCCCCTTCCCCTTTTACCTCTCCCCCCCCCCCCGCCCCCATGAGTTGTACAGTTGGTTTACACTAAATGGTTTTTAAAATTACTGCTTTTGCAACGATTTGTCTTTTTATCCTTTGTCTCTCAATTTTGGTATTCCCTCTCCCTTCCCTAGTTCTAATACACATATACACAGTATCCATTCTCCTCCATTTATTGTCAATGAATGCTTTATATTTTGACTTTCTTATTTGTTGTTTCCTTTTAAAAATTTGTTTCTTAGAACATAAACTCCATGAGGAATTAAGCGTTGGCCACTCTATTCCCAAATAGTGCTTGAAACATAATAAAATGGATACTTTTTTATTGAACGAGTGTATGGTTATTTGTAACTGCATTTAGAACATTTATTTCCTTAGATAAGAAAATTTTATCTCCAGACAATCTGATGGATAGCATCATGTTTCTGATTAAACTGTTCCATAATGCAGTCACTGGTGTTCCACAAGATCAAAAACTACTGAATTTTTTTAATATTTGAGATGAGACTGAGACCACCTAAATACTGACCTCCACTTTAATCTGCCTTTTTTTTGTTGTTGATTCTAGGAAATACTTGATATGCATTTTCTGCCTGTTTCTTGAATATAAATGTTAATTTGCAAATGATGCAGTTCTCTTTTGTTTTTAAAATTTAAATCTAACATAGCCTAGCAGGGATAGACAAAGTCATTATGATTTCCTGTTTTGTTTTGTTTTGGTTTTTGGTTTTTTTTTAGTCAGTTGTGGGGCTTTAACTCAGGGTCTAGGCACTGTCCCTGAGCTTTTTTGCTCAAGGCTAGCTTTCTACCACTTTGAGCCACCATACCACTTCTGGTTTTCTGATGGTTAATTGGAGATAAGTGTTTCAGGGACTTTCCTGCCTGGGCTGGCTTTGAACCTTGATCCTCAGATCTCAGCCTCCTGAGTAGCTAGCCATCAGAGACGCTATAGCATGATTCTTAAAGAACATATAGGGGAGTGGGAGACAGTGAGGGAACAGAAGACATTGTATGAAAGGAAATGTTCTCATTACCTGACTCATGGAATTGTATCCTCTCTGTATATCACCTTTGTAATAACAATAAAGTGAATTTGCTTTCTTAAAAAAGGAACATATGGGACCAGAAATGTTGTTATGGCTATTTTTTGAAAATGAAAAATTCCATAGCAGTATAACATATTTGAAGCTGGGGTTCCACATTGACCCAAAATTGATAATAGAGCTTTTGGTGAACCAGCCACTAGAGTGTTCATCTTAGCTGTCCAACCTTGGTGAATGAAGTTCCATCTGCAACCAATTACCACCACAGAAGACACTCCAAGCCCTATGGAAAACTACCCAATCCAAAATGCTCCTGTCCTCCTCTTTTCTGAACCACAAAATGCTGAGCAAACTTGAGAGCATTATGAAGATGAAGCCACTAAGTTCTGAATAATTTGTTTTGTTTTTTGGCCAGTCCTGGGACCTGGGCTCAGGGCTTCTTTTTGCTCAAGGCTAGCACTCTGCCACTTGAGCCACAGCACCTCTTCTGGCCATTTTCTGTATATGTGGTGCTGGGGAATTGAACCCAGGGCCTCATGTATACGAGGCAAGCACTCTTGCCACTAGGCCATATCCCCAGCCCAATTTGTTTTGTTTTGTTTTTGCCAGTTGTGGTGCTTGAACTCAGGGCCTGAGCACTGTCCCTGGCTTCTTTTTGCTCAAGGCTTGCACTCTACCACTCTACCACTTGAGCCACAGTGCCACTTCCAGCTTTTTCTATATATATGGTGCTGAGGAATCAAACCCAGGGCTTCATGTATATGAGCTGAGCACTCTACCACTAGGCCACATTCCCAGCCCCTTGGATAATTTGTTGCCTAGCAAAGATAAACAAAAAGAAAGTAGACAGTGTTTAGAAGAGTATATCGTTTTTGGAGCGTGGAAAGATGGTGGATAAAGCTCTGTCTGCTCAAGCAGAAATACAGTACAAACCTCCAATCAGGAAACCCAGCTCAAGTGTGGACACCAGGCAAAGGCAAGCACACAGAGCCTAGCACCAATCAGAATGTAAGTTTTTATTTGACAGGTCAAGTGATAACACTCAACTTTATATTTGCACAGAAAAACATAAAGATCAAAGCTAATATTACATTTTATTTTGGAAACATATCTGGGTGATTAACATCTGATGTTTTTCAAGTTCAGTTTATTTTTTTCTCTAGAACTTACTCATGAGACGAAGTCAACAGCAGATTTCAGATAGACTTAACCCAAGTTGCTATTGTATTCTCACAAGAAGTTACAGAACACACCTTCTGTCCAATAAATAAGCAGTCACTGTAGGGATTTTACCTAGGCCTCTTCCTTTTCTTTTTCAGGCTTTGCATGCAATCTTCTTTTCTGTTGTCTCTCTACTCCAATACCACCTCCTGGAAACATCTTTCTTGTCATGTTCTATTGGATCATTCCCCTCCCAACCATTCTCAGTCCTCCTCTTCTCTTCCTCTTTCTACATAGCATTAATTACTGATAACTTAATGTTTTTTTTTATTGTTCCTTGAATGACTATCAGGTAAAGGACATGGAATATATTTGCTTGCTCCTTGTTGTAAACTCCCAGTATCTTTATCTGACCTTTGAAATCATTTCTTAAATACACAAAATATAACTTGGGAAACATCATAATGAAAATATTCATATGTGGCTTGAAATCTACATGTGAATAATTTCAAAGAAAGCGATGCCTTTCTTTTAGCTTCCAGTAATACATTCAGTCCTTGAGCTCATTTTTTGCTCAAGGCTAGTACTCTACCACTTGATCCACAACTCCTAGATTTTTTTTTCATGATTAACTAGAGATGAATCACATGGACTTTTCTATCTGGGCTGGCTTCCAACTGTGATCTTTGGCTCTCAGCCTCTTGAGTAGCTAAGATTACAATACATGAACCATTGGTGTTCAGCTGATCTAGTCCTTTTTTGGGGGGGGGCCAGTCCTGGGCCTTGAGCTCAGGGCCTGAGCACTGTCCCTGGCTTCTTTTTTCTCAAGACTAGCACTCTACCACTTGAGCCACAGCACCACTCCTGGCCTTTTCTGTTCATGTGATGCTGAGGAATCGAACCCAGGGTTTCATGCATGCTAGGTGAACACTCTACCTCTAAGCCACATTCCCAGCCCTCATTTAGTTATCTTTTAATAAAACATTCATTCTTTCATTAGTTTGTTCTTCTTTTAATATCTCTAAGAGAAGTCTTTGTTTTTCTGTTTGTTTTTTTTAAAGAAATTTTCAGCGTTTGCTAGTTTATTTATTTATGTATTTATTTATGTATTTATGTATTTATTTATTTATTTATTTATTTATTTAGGTCAGTCCTGGGCCTTGGACTCAGGTCCTGAGCACCATCCCTGGCTTCTTCCCGCTCAAGGCTAGCACTCTGCCACCTGAGCCACAGCACCCCTTCTGGCCGTTTTCCATATATGTGGTGCTGGGGAATCGAACCTAGAGCTTCATGTGTAGGAGGCAAGCACTCTTGCCACTAGGCCATATTCCCAGCCCCTAAGAAAAGTCTTTGAATGAAATGAAAATGATGAATGTGTAGAAGTTGAAGGTAACAATAAATTGGCTGAATTTACTTTTTTCTATGCTAGTAGATAAGAGAACATTTTCTATTACATGTAATTAAGTTTATAAGCCATCTTTACATACATTATAAAATTTTAAAACTATCTATTTTTTAAAAAGAGTAGGAAGTTTCTTTTTGCCCCCTCTGGGAAAGATGCATTAGTAGGGATAGCTATATGTATAGAAGGATGTAAAGGTAAAGGAATCAACAATGCTGTTGTGGGTGAGAGGAAGCATGAGACTCTGATCTAGTCAGATGGTAGACCCTGGCCTGGAACCTCAACTCTGTCCCAGCAACAGGGCTGTGTGATAGATGCTTTCACCTTCATTTACAAATGAGGAAATTAAGGCTCAGGGGGCCCAAGAGAAATTCCAAGGTCATAGAACTGTTGGAACGTGATGGTACATTGGAACTCGAGCCTGTTTCTAAAACCCACTCACATAGTCATATGTGGAAGACATAGAGGAGCGGTAAGCGTTAAATGCTACTGAGGTTTGCAGGATGGAGAGAATGGGTGTGAGAAGCTACTCTGGAGGCTGAGATCTGGGGATTGCTGGTTAGAAGCCAGTCCGGGCAGGAAAGTCCAGGAGACTCTTATCTCCAATGAACTACTCAGAATAAAACAGAAGTGGTGCCTTGGATCAAGTGATAGAGCACTAGCCTTGGGCACAAAAGGCTTAGGGACAGGCCCTGAGTTCAAGCCCTAGAACCTGAAAAAAAAGTTGCACATTGCATCGAAAGCTTTACGTGGTCAGTGTAGTGCCACAGAAAATATAGACCTGTTTCAATGACTGCTTGTTATTCATCTTTTCTACTAAAATGCTAGAAAAGAGTGCGTAATAAATTCTTTCACAAACTTGTGAGGCTACTGATTAGTGTAAAAGTAAACACAAGGATCCTCTTTGCAGGTTAATCTGATTCTCTCTATATAGATGGGGAATGTCATCTAAGTCACTGTACTGAGTGAGTTCAGGGTTGTAGCTAAAGTGACGTGCTTATTATTTTGACTGCTGAAATAAGTATGTATGGCTTTTCGCTTCTTACAATCTCTTTGCTGTTACACCTTATTTTGTGCAATATTTTACATTGGAAGCCAAACTTTTGTTTGAGTTTCTGAAATGTTAGAAAATTAGTAAGTGTTAATAGACCATAAAGATTGCCTCACCACCAAGAAAATCTACAAGGAAGATGTTTCAAGGAGTCAGAGAAATTTTGGAGTGGCAGACTGAAAACAAAAAAGCCTAAGAGGAAATAAAATAAAAGAATGAGTTTTTAAAAATTGGCCTAGTTCTTTACTTTGAGAAAAAGTTACAAAGATGCCCAGCGCTGTGGACATATTCATTCATTTTCATTGCTTTTTTCTTTCTTTTTTTTTTTTTTTGCCAGTTCTGGGCTTTGGACTCAGGGCCTGAGCACTGTCCCTGACTTCGTTTTGCTCAAGTCTAGTACTCTTCCACTTGAGCCACAGTGCCACTTCTGGCCATTTTCTATATATGTGGTGCTAGGGAATCGAACCCAGGGCTTCATGTATACGAGGCAAGCACTCTTGCCTCTAGGCCATATTCCCAGCTCTCATTGCTTCTTATTCAGAGCTTGAGTCTTATTATAACTCTACAATGATTGTTTTTCAAGTGCAAATTCTGCATTATTTATTCAGTATGTTTCTCAATAGAGAGAAACAAAAGTGTGGCAAAAGAAGACTGCAAATAAGAAAATGTAAAGTAAAATTCAGCTGGTGAAAAAGTAAAATTCAACTGCATGTAGTAGTTTGAGCATATATACAACAACTTATATTTACAATGACTAAAAATAAAGTCAAGTTCCTGGTGCTTCAACTCCCCTCCCCCCTCCCCCCTCCCTCCTCCCCCCAAAAGAGGCCACTGTATTTCAGTAGAAAACAATGACAGAACCACACCAAAAGCAAGTGCCCAAGCTTTATCATTTTAAAAACTCCTTTACTACACTTCGCTCTACACATATGAACTTATTGAAGTCTCTCACCCTCCAAAAATATTCCCTTTCTAAATCATCAGACGGACACATTGCTTTTGTGAGAACCTTGAAGTCAGGTTGTTACCTTTGGGAAGTAGCTTAGAGAGTTTCCCAGTTCAAACAGCCCCACACCTCTATGGTGTGTGGTTGTGTGTGTGGTTGTGTGTGTGTGTGTGAGCGCACTTGTGTCTGCACGTGGATGCCTGCCTCTGAGAGGAAATTAGAAGCATGCCAGAGAGCATAAAACAGGCACAGAGAGCAGTCCTGAATCTGGACAGGCAAATCAGGATGCCACTGTGCATGAGGTATTCCTTACACGCGCGGCAGCTGTTCTTGTGACTCTAAAGTTAAACACGTTTGGCTAAGTATATTCTGCAGCCTGTGATAAACAAGTGTCTCAAAGATACGGCCCTACCACAGCACATGTTTCGCCTTTGATGCCCGACAATGGCCGTTCCACATCAGCTTTCTTCTCCTCCAGGTTGCCTGCAGCCCCCCTGACTGTCCCTGTCACCCAGAGCCAGATGGGAAGTGAGAGCTCAGCTGATCCACTTTCTTTGTGGTGGAAACCCCCAGAGCTTCAACTCCAGGCTACAGGTTACTGAAGCCGTCATGAAAAATTCAGAGCTGATATTAACAAGTCTGTTCAAAGTGGAGCGTGTGTCACAGTATCCGTCCTGCCTCTCCGTGAATACTCCGGCGGCTGCCGCCTCAAGAAGAAAGACACCCTCGCTGGGCTGGTGTTCAAGCCATGGGGGTTGTGCTAAGTAGATGCGAAGTGTATTAACAACAAAAATAAATAAAAGAAGGAAAGATTGGACTGTTGAATTACTAGGAGTCCTAGGAAATGATTGAAAAGTGAAACACTGAAGTAGAAAGAAAAGTCACCTCCTACGACTTGGGGTGAAATAAGGAAATGTTCCTTTTTTTCTTTTTTACCTAAAGTCCCAATTCTATAGCCTCTTCAGATGACCATACATGTTAATGACTGTTTGATATGCACATTACATCTACATTCTTCTAGTAAGCAGTCTAATTCATACAAGTTATTTTCTGTTTTATTTTATTTCTTTACTTATTATTATTATTAATTAGTATGTGTATGTGTGCCTGTCCTGGGGTTTGAAGTGAGGGCCTAGGAGCTGTCCCTGAACTTTTTTTTGCTCCAGGCTAGCACTCTACCACTTGAGCCACAGCTCCACTTCTAGCTTTTTTTTGGGCGGGGGGGGGGGGGGCGTTGTTCATTGGATAGAAGAGTCTGATAAGCTTTCTTGAGTGGGCTGGCTTCAAACCATGATTCTCAGATCTCAGCATACGGAGTAGTTAGGATTATACATATGGGCCACTGGCATACAGCTTGTATTTTTTTTGCCAGTCCTGGGCCTTGGACTCAGGGCCTGAGCATTGTCCCTGGCTTCTTTTTGCTCAAGGCTAGCACTCTACCTCTTGAGCCACAGCGCCACTTCTGGCCATTTTCTATATATGTGGTGCTGGGGAATCGAACCCAGGGCTTCAAGAGGCAAGCACTCTTGCCACTAGGCCATATTCCCAGCCCCAGCTTGTATTTTTAATTGAAATAAAGGAATTACACATACTTCTTGGGTCCAGTGTGAAATGTTAGGATATGTATATGAAATCTAATGCTCAGATCAGGATAATTGTCATATCTATCAGCTCAAACATAAATAATTTCTTTGTGATGAGAACACTTAACCACCCTTATTAGCTATTATGAAATACCTAATGGTCAACCATAGTTAGAGAGATGTCTATAGGAATAACTATAGTTATTTCTCTTATCTAACCAAAACCCTGTGCTTATTATCACCCATTCTCTTTCCATCCCTGCCATAAAATTTCTTTTAATTAAAAAGAAAGGCTGGGCACCAGTGGCTCACACCTATAATCCTAGCTTCTTAAGAGGCTGAGATCTGAGGATCATGGTTTGATGCCAGTCCTGAGAGAAAAGTCTGTGAGATCTTATCTCTAATTAACTACTGAAAAGATAAAGTGGAGTTGTGGCTCAAATGGTAGAACACTAGCTTTGAGCAAAAAATCTTAGGGACAGTGTCCAGGCCTTGAGTTCAAGCCCCAGGACTGGCATAGAAAAGAAAAGAAAAGGATATCCTCTAGAAAAAGTCCAGATATTACAATAATGAACAACCCACTATAAATTTTTAATATAGGCACTTTCCTCAGTACTTTTTATGTACAAGCCAGTGAAGGAAGTTTTGTGGATGAACAAATTAGGAAACTGAGGTTCTAGAAGGTAAAGTGACTTTACCCCTGATCACAGAGAAAGTGGCAGACGTAAATCCAGGCAGCAATCACTCTCCCCATTTTGCAAACCTAACTATTTCTCTGTTATTCTGTATATTTGTTACATTTAAAAAAATACATGGTATTCACAAGATACTACAAAGTACCCTTTCCCATCTCAAACCAGTAGAGATTTCATACTCTTCAAAATGACCTTCAGGCCAAGTATGAAGTCACACATCTGTAATCTCAGCACTTGTGAGGTGAAGGCAGAAGGATCACAAGTTCAAGGATGGCATAAGCTGTAGAGTGAGACTCCATTTCAAGAAAGCTAACCGAGTCATTTTAAAACATCAGCCACACCACGTTTCGCAGATGAAGTTAAAGCCTCTTGTGACAATCCACCTCAGTCCTTCCGTCTCCGAAGCTCCGCCAGAGGTAAGTACGCTCCCAAGTTTGGTGTACATCTTAGAATGTGATCTCATGTAAACGCATACGTAGCAGCCTATCTCATTGTGAATGTCATCTTAGCGCTTCCCTTTTCACTCAGGATTGTGGCTTCAAAAGCCATCCACATACCATAGAAAACGTTTGAAGGATAGCTGGAGAAGACCACGGTTTGTGAGAATGGAGGGCTGTGGGAGGGGGGAGTTGTCGGGGAGAGGCGGGCAGCAAGACCCCAGCCACAGGCTACAGTACATATATTACCTCCTGAGCTGAATGGGGTTTAATGGGAGCACCTAGGAGGTCTTAGCATGAATGCAATGATTTAGTGGCTAGACACACACATCAGCCAACTGTCAACCTCCTTCGCCTCCCATCCCCACTGAGCTGAACTGAAGGAGCCACACCTAATCAGAAACATGAAAGAAAATAGGTTGACTCTTTTTATAGTTAGGACATTTTAAGCTTTTCTTCCTTTTCTTTTTTTTTGAAATGTTTGCATTTATATCACTGTTTGAGTAGAGTGTACATTTTTTAAAATATCCATGTTATGGTGCATCTTTTGAAAATAAATTAAATTATATACATGTAAAATAAACACTATCATAGTAAAGTTTTTAAAGCTCTGTGAAGTTTCTACTTTGCTTACAAATGATAGATGTTACTCTCTATGAGGGAAGAAAAATATTAGGTGAATTGACTATACAAAATAAGAACTATTTGGTTGTGAAAACCCAGCACATTAGCTGGGACGCATCCTTCTTAGTCTAATCTTGTCACTGTTCCAAACTACAGTCTTTAAAAAGAGGGAGGAGAGAAGGAGGGGCAGGCAGAGGGATTAAAAATAGCAACAGATAATAGGATTATTATTCTCTAGAACTGGTAAGTTTTATTCATATATGCATGTGGCATAACACTGATGAGGTATTGTTCTCTGTGTAAAATATTTCACCAGGAAATCCTCAGAAAAATTAACATGTGCTAATTATTGTCATTTATTCAAAAGTAACTTGCTAAAGTCAAGAGAAAATCTTACGTATATTTAGTACACCAATTCCTGACCCATCTTCCATGCCAATATTGAAATGTCCATAATTTGTTAAATTTTAAGAGGATAAGTGCATGTGAAGGGAATGTAAAATTTCAGTTTGATCATAAGACCTTATACATTGCTTGGCACAAAGTAAGTAATGACGACAAATTACAACTGAAAATAGACAGGGACTAACACTGCTTCCTTGGTATTGTGTGGGCTTTTGCTCTCCTTTGTTTGCTGACATTAGTACCTTATTATCATTGTGTGTGTGTGTGTGTGTGTGTGTGTGTGTGTGTGTGTGTGCTGCATCTGGGGCTTGAACTCAGGGCCTGGGTGCTGTCCCTGAGCTTTTCCTCTCAAGACTAGTGCTCTGTTTTAGTCATTTTTGAGAGTGCCCCAAGGCGAGGTAGACATTTAAGTGCAATCTAATATACTGATTAGCCAGTGGGGGGAAAACACATTTCTTAAATTTTTAGTTGCCCTTATGTTATACAGCGACATGAAAACATGCACATTAACTATCACTTGTAAACATGTTAAATAGATGAGGGGGTAGTAGAAAGGGTGACTTCGACCAGCACTGAACACATATATTGACATGTTACAGTGATAACTCTGTGCAATTGTGGGCAAAACACAATAATAAAAAATACATTAAGTAGTATGTAACCTCTCATCACTGAATCTGTAAGTAGGAAACTTCTAGACATTGTCTAATTTCTGGGTGGATAACTTTAAAAAAAACCCAAACCTAACTTCTGCTTCCAATATTGAAAAGACAATTTTTTTTAAGACAACAAAATAGGAATGTCACTTGTAACTATCACAGACTTGATTTAAATTTTAAAAGATCAATGAATTATTAATTGGTGTCATTAAGTGAATTGTGCCAATGTTTGGCAGCAGAGTATAACATGAATCATGGAAATTTCTAGGAAAACAAATGTTTAATAATCTTTTGAAGCCCATCTATTTTCTTTTTTTTTTGGCCAGTCGTGGGCCTTGGACTCAGGGCCCGAGCACTGTCCCTGGCTTCTTCCCGCTCAAGGCTAGCACTCTGCCACTTGAGCCACAGAGCCACTTCTGGCCGTTTTCTGTATATGTGGTGCTGGGGAATCGAACCTAGGGCCTCGTGTATCCGAGGCAGGCACTCTTGCCACTAGGCTATATCCCCAGTCCCCCATCTATTTTCTTTGGGCTCAATAGCATATAATCAAAGCAATTGTTCCAAGGTAATAGTTTAAATGCTCTTTTATAGGCTACCTGTGAGGTCTAAATAAAATAAAATTACACAGTTATTTTAGTTAAAACTAAAAAACTTGGCCCAGTGCTGGTGGCTCAATGCCTGTAATCCTAGCTACTCAGGAGGCTGAGATCTGAAGATCACGGTACCAAGCCAGCTCAGGCAGGAAAGTCCGTGAGACCCTTATCTCCAATTAACCTAGAAAAAAAAGGTGGAAGTGGAGCTGTGGCTCAAGTGCAAAAAAAAAAGGGACAATGCCCAGGCTCTCAGTTCAAGCCCCAGATTTGGAAAAAGAAAGAAAGAAAAAAAAAAGTGGAAGTAGGCTGTTTTCTCTTAGCTCATAGCCTCACTATGGTAGAAATCAAGACTTCTGTTATGAATTCAGTGTCATTGTATTGCATTTTCAACAGAATTTTGGTGCATAGGACTCCCTAAAACACTGGAGACAGCAATCTGCCTTTTTAGCCAAGTCCTTCACTTCAGCCATTTTCATGGTGCCATAACCGGAAATAGAAACTAAAGTGGCAGATGATGGAGAGAAATGAAGATGAATTTAGCTGGGAGCTGGTGACTCCTGTCTCTAATTCTAGCTCCTTGGGTAGCTTAAGGATTGAGGTTCAAAGCCAGCCCCAGAAGACAAATCCTTGAGTGTCTTATTTCCAGTTACTCAGGAATGACTTTGGTAGGTGGCTGTGATTATGCACGCTGAGAGGGTCCATCAATGGCAGGCTGTCTACCATTTGCAGAATCTGGGATAGCAATAGCATGGCTGAGCTGAAGTCCAAAGCCCTCAGAACCAGGAAAACCAATGGTAGAATTCTGTTGGAAATGATAGGGTGAGGATATGGAGACTTATGACATCAAATTCTGCAATCCAAAGGCCAGGAAGCCCAAAGTTTTCATGTTAAGGGCAGCAGAAAAAGAGCATCTCAGACCTGCACTGCATACATTTGCTTACCAGGCTGATTGTCCCTACTTCATTCAGTCTTAGTCACTCCCTTGTTGGAAAACACCTTCACAGACACAATTAAAATAAGGTTTCACCAGGCTTCTAGGCATTCATTCTGCTTAACAGAATCCATCTATTCTGAACACAATAGCAACTACACAATCCCCTTTCTACCGCTCTTACATGGCCTTCCCCCCAGCCCCCGTGGGAACTGTGATTTCATTTTACAGGATTTCTACATTCATGATTATAAACTTTTAATTTTGTTAGGGGCTTCTCTTCCCTTTTCCTTTTCCTTTTCCTTCCTTCTTTCCTTCCTCCGTGTGTGTGTGTGTGTGTGTGTGTGTGTGTGTGTGTGTGTTGGTACTGTGGTACTGTATGGCTTGAACTTGGGGCCTGGGCGCTGTCACTGAGCTTTTTTTTGCTCAAGACTGGTGCTCTACTACTTGAGCTACACTCCATTTAAGTTTTTTGATGGTTAATTGGAGATAAGAGTCTCACAGACTGCTGCTTTTAAATGTCAATCCTCAGAGCTCCGCCTCCTGAGTAGCTAGGATTACAGGTGTGAGACATTGGTGCTGATGATTGGGGCTTTTTGGATTTAGGCATTTCAACATTCATGATTATAGATCTGGATCTCAGCATTTGGGATTACAGTACTCAAGATTGTGTCTCTCAGGATTATGATGAGCTCCAGGATGAATTGAATAAGAAATTTAGCAGGAATGAAAAGAAATAACCACAAAGGATGAAGGAAACCAAGGGGAGGGGTTTGGTGATATGGAAACCTAGAGAGAGTTCAATAGCTATGGAGAGGCTAGAAGGTT